>NC_139217.1:32149056-34896556 GCF_055691185.1 Crinia signifera
TGGTCTATACTCACGGCGCTGTAGCGCCCCTTTTTCGCTGCGGTGGGGGCATGCCCAGTAGCTCTATGAGCTGCTGGCCAGCCCCCAGCCCCCCTACCTCCAAGAATAGATGCTGTGTGCATGCGCACAACGTCTATTCACGGACGACAGGGGGGACTCCCAACTACCCCCCCCCCCCCCCGCGGCGGGACACTGCTGGCAGCGGGAGGGACGCGGGAATGTCCCAAAATACCGCGATGTTCCCGCGATGAGTGGGACAGTTGGGAGGTATGCACTTAGATAGATTGTTGACATGCAAAACTAAAGCATCATAGTGTCTGAATATCAGATTCATCAATATTAACTTGTGTTGGTTGGTAAGACTGTAAAATATGGATGGACCCATGGTTGTCTTGCACTAACCCCTGACTTTACACACTCTCAACTTCAGGCTGTTGATACTGGACATTGCCTCTCTCTGGAAAGAGCCAGAAAACACTATATACAGTACACCAACCAGGATCACATCACCGTTATGCCCAGTACACAGTACAGCAGAAGCCGTTATGCCCATTACACATTACAGCACACAACGTTATGCCAAGTACACTCTGTAATGCCCAGTATATGTTATAGCACATTCCGTTATGCCCAGTACACATTACAGCAGACGCCGTCATGCCCAGTACACATTACAGCGCACTCTGTAATGCCCAGTATATGTTATAGCACGCCCCATTATAGCACATGCCGCTATGCCCAGTACAGATTACAGCACACTCTGTAATGCCCAGTACACATTAAAGCACATGCCGTTGTGCCCAGTATATATTATAGCTCACACCGTTATGCCCAGTACACATTACAGCAGACGCCGTTATGCCCAGTACACATTACAGCACACACTGTTATGCCCAGTACACATTACAGCACACTCTGTAATGCCCAGTATATATTACAGCACACTCTGTAATGCCCAGTATATGTTATCGCACATGGCGTTATGCCCAGTACACATTACAACACACTCTGTAATGCCCAGTATATGTTATCGCACACGCCGTTATGCCCAGTACACATTACAGCACACTCTGTAATGCCCAGTACACATTAAAGCACACGCCAGTATGCCCAGTACACATTAAAGCACACGCCAGTATGCCCAGTACACATTACAACAGACGCCATTATGCCCAGTACACATTACAGCACACTGTAATGCCTAGTACACATTAAAGCACACGCTGGTATGCCCAGTACACATTACAGCACACTCTGTAATGCCCAGTACACATTAAAGCACATGCCGGTATGCCCAGTACACGTTACAACAGACGCCATTATGCCCAGTACACATTGGGAGAGGGCACAGAGAGAAAGCCTGACGTGATTGGGCACAGAATGAGGGACAGACACGATGGGCCGCAAAGAGATGGATGAGAGGATGGGAGGGGCCACAGAGAGATAGAGATGGATGTGAGGGGCCACAGAGAGAGAGAGATGGATGGATGGGGCATAGATGGATGCACAGGCAGGACCCTCTCACCTGATTCTCTTCCTCGGCAGCAAAGATGTGCACTAGCAGTAGCCCTCCCGAGTTGCTCCCACACAGCCTCGCCAATGGCTCCCGCTGCAGCCTCCACGCCCACCATGAGCAGGTTATAGCTCTGTTTGGCGCCATATTTATACCTCTGGAAGGGCATACATCGCATACTTTGACCAGGGGCGGAGCTTCAGGAGACCCCAGGCAGAGAGGGAAGACAGTGACCATGCAGAAGGAGTGGTGTAAAGGGCAGAGCCAATCTTAGTCCAGAATCGCACCCAGCGGCGCAGCACTGCACCCCTCCTCCTCCTCAACATGGACCATGCCATGCCAAGAATAATGAATAATGCCATGGTGATCCCATAATGTGTAAAATAAAAATATAAGTGATTCCCTGATCAGTGTCAACGCCGCACACAGTGCCCTGCTGGCTGCTGCTATATGCGGCCCCGCCTCATCCCGCCCGCTGTTCTCCGAGTGACCGTGTACCGGAGAACAGTAGTAATGGGACTCGGTCACTCGGAGAACAGCGAGCGGGAGGAGGCGGGGCCGCATATAGCAGCAGCCAGCAGGGCACTGTGTGCGGCGTTGCCACTGTTCAGGGAATCACTTATATTTTTATTTTACACATTATGGGATCACCATGGCATTATTCATTATTCTTGGCATGGCATGGTCCATGTTGAGGAAGCTGGAGGAGGAGGGGCAGGCAGTGGACAGGTACAACAGTGTGCAGGGGAGGCGGGTCCACTCTCATTGACGGCAGTCACCCACCAATGACAGGCGGAGGAGACAGGGCCGCACACAGGGACTGGGCAAGCCCTGAGCAGCCCCGGCCTCAGCCCCAGCCTGTCGCTGTCAGTGTGGCTGTTCGCATGTTCGCGAGTCCACCAAACCCCGCCCGGCGAACAGCTGCGAATGGATGTTTTGCATAAACATCCATTTGCATGGCTCGGGTATCCGCCCACATCTTTCGATGGTCACTGACCATCGAATGATGTTTAGCGTGCACGCATATATAAGTGACTTTTCAGTTGTGTACATTTGCGTGCACGCTGGGACGGATATGGGCGGGCAGCTGACATCCGGTGATGTCAACTACCCGCCCCCCACACCTGCGTCATTGCCTCATTACCATGAGAACGCCCAGCGTTCTCATGGGAACGCCCATGGAACACTGGGCGTTCCCATATGGTAATGGGGCAGCCCAGCACCCCCCGTCCATCTCCGCCCCCCCCCCATGGGTGCGTGCATCTGGCGAACCGAAAGGTCGCCATGGGTGCACACACCATACGCCTGCACATGCGCAGAGATACCCGCCTACGCAGACGTGCAACATCGGTACTGCGTGCGAATACACTCAGTACCGATGAGATCTGAATGACGCCCATAGTTTGCTGACAGTATTACTTGCTCTCACACACTTTTTTTTTTACCTTAAAATGTGTGTGGCAGCTCAGCCTCATCCTCTCCTTTCATCATCCCTGCTGGTGCTGTGCTCCCGTGTAGCTCCGCCCCCTTGTCCCGCGTGGCTCCGCCCATCCATTCTGTGTAGCTCCGCCCCCTGTCAAGTCTCTGCTGACAATCACTGATCGTGACTGATGTACAGGGGGGGTTGGGATATGGGTGCTGGGAAGGAGCTTAGCCGCCCTGGGCTTCATGTTGCTGGCGCTGCTGCCTGTAGTGTGACAGGCAGCAGCAGCCACTGAGAGCAGCAGCAGCAGGGAGGAGGGGGAGGTGTTCTCTTTGGCTTCTGACTCCACGGACTGACTGGCACCCCCGCTGTCTTCCCAGCCGCAGCTCCGCCACCTGAGCTGCTGGTGTTCGCTGCGGCTGGCCTCCGTCCTCTCCTCGGTAAAAATGCAGAAGCAGGAAGTGCGCAGCTATGGGTACAAATAAAGCTGGAGACGGGGACCACTTCCGGGCACGGCCACCGGCGCTAGTACACTCCGCGGTGGCCGGCTCCTGATTCAGTCACAGTGTCACAGATAGCTGTCGGCCTCAGGGTCGGCCGGCCTCCCGTGAAAATTCCCGGTGGCTTTAATGGCCAATCCGCCCCTGCTGTCACTTATGGGGAAGGGGCACACACTAAACGTTGGAGAGTCCATGGACACTAGGGGTGAGGGGGCTCTGCCTCAGGGATCTATTACCACTAGAGGGGTGCGGGGAGACATTTTGCCACTGATACACTATATTTGATAGGGGGGTGTAGGAATAGGGTTGCCACCTCACTCTCCATCGATTCCTGGAGCCCCCCCTCACCCTAATGCGCTCCCGAAAAAGTGGGCATGGCCTATTTTGCAAAGGGGGCGTGTCCTCTGAATTTGGACAGCTAGCAAGCCTTGAAGAAAATGCCGTCATTTATGCAACACTTTTATTTATTTATTTGGTACTTGTTTTGGGCTATTCTCCGTAGTGAAATCGCATTGGATCGCACAGCGTGTATTGTGCCGTGTGATGTGATGTCCATATTAAGTGCACTTTATATAATCAACTCCACGCCCACGTGGATAGTGGGGGTATGAAAAGGTCGGAGGACGCGCTCCGCCACCGCTCGCCACGCTTCGGGGTGGCGTGGATAGTGGGGGTGTTTTAGGAACACATTCACACCTGACAATATCGCAATATCATACAGCTGACACAGTAATGACGACATGTGTTAACGAATAACTGTAATTTACTTATATAATTACATTGAAGAAACATAATTAATCACATTGATTACAATAAATAATGATAATAATAACAATATATGAACTTTAACAATATATGAAAATTAATAATTAAAAATCATGAAAGCTAATCACACTCAACCATCTTTAGGGAGGAGCTTCAGTGCTTGGAGTATGCGGTGGAATGGGTCATCAGCTCGCAATGTCTTTCTGTGACAGGCTGACTGACACGGTGTGGTGTGATGCATACCTGGACTCTGGACTTGCCAGCTTCAGATCTTCACGGCCTCTTCCTAGGAAGATCCTGTGACAGGGGATGGCACAACCCAAGGAGGACCCACAAAAGCAACAGTACCACAATTAGCAGTGACAGTAATTTTATTTACCACTACACGGACTGGCTGCTGCAATATTTCAATAAGTTGCAAATGATGTAAAAAATACTCAATAAACAGACATTTATAGCAAAGCATAAAATCAAACAATAATCACTCTCTACTTCAGCAATCACTTTAAATGATTCAAAAATCTCAATATACTCTAACGACAAATCAATTAACATACACTGTCACGGAATACCAGTCTCTGGCTCAAACCAATGGTCCCTCGTCGACAGGTCTACAAGCATATAAGGGTTTGTCCCTATGATAGTGTGCACACTTATTTATGATTCATAGGGAAGGGTGAATGACAAAAACAATCCTCACTGAGGGGCAGGCAGATTCCCGGCTCAGGGGTAACCTCCTGTTTGTAACTGGGATAGCCTCAATATAGAGCTGTCCTGGACAGGGTGAATCTAGCAGGCACTTCTCTGCCCTGCTTCTATATCCCTTTACTGGGGTTAGGCAGACCTTGTCCTGTCTGTAGGGCTCAGTAGGGTACTAGCCTTTGTAGTGGGAGTCTATGAGGTGTCTCTATTTCCTGATATCCCCTTGCAAGGGTGCAGATGCTGTCTCAGGGGGATTGAATCAGTACCTTGGGTGTTGCTGGCTATACTGCTGCATGTTGTCTGGCCCCTCTGCTGGGTGCTGCAGTGTGCTCCCTCTCTATCTTCCTTCTCCTCACACTTGGGACAGCAGCCTTTCCATACCCTCCAACATCTGAGGGGAAGAATTCGGTACACAATAGGAAAGGGGGCGTGGCCAATGGGAAAGGGGGCGTGGCAAACCCTTTCCTATACTTCAATGATAAAGTTTGTGTAGCCTGGCTGAGCACCCTGCCCCCCACCTCAGCACCTGATGCAGCTGAGCTCATGTCACTTGGTGGACTGCTGGCATATTAAATAAGTATATTTAATATACTTATTTAATAAATAAGTATATTAATATACTTATTTATATATGCCAGCAGCCCACCAAGCCACCATGTGACATGAGCTGCAGGCAAACAGGTGCGTAACACAATGCTGGATAGATAAGACAAGTTATTTAGTCAAAGTGCAGCCCTGGCTAAATGTAAATGTACTTGCCCTGCACTGGATCTAATGTGCTGACAACCGTGGCAGGCTCCGGATGGTACGCTGCGAAGATGAGGAGATCATCATGCGCGCCAGGGCTGGCCTGGCACCCCTCTCCCTCACAGAGGTTCGTGCCTTGACTGCCTTCAGTTTCTCAGTCTGCGCATGCGCAGTGAGGGTTGAGAGACGTCTTTTTCCCCTGAGTCCGCACAGTGCGCGGTCCCCAGCATGTGGCAATGCACTCATGGGAACGGAAGGGGGAGATCCACAGTACATGGAGCGGGGAGCGGGGACCGGTAAAACGCTCAGCCAGGAGCTGAAATTATTTTGCGGCGCAGTCAGTGAGTGTAAAAAATCGGTACATTCGGTACAAACTGAATTTGCCGGTACAGACTGTTAAAAAACGGTACTGTACCGGCAAATTCGGTACAGTTGGAGGGTATGCCTTTCTTCAGCTTTCTTTCACACATGCCTCAGTGCTTCGTCCTCCTGCAGCAGCACACTCCTATAATCACAGGGGCACCTGGAGTGGGGTGCCACATTTCACCAAATGAATTCCTGTAGATAGGATTGGAGCTCATGTCGCACTGTGCCTCTTTGGCCCTTATTGCACCATTTACATGCGCCCCACAATCTCTCCACATTCTTGGTCTGAACCCCTGTGGTCGGGTCAATGAAACTGAACCTATGGTTCACCTGAAAATGTTGATATCCTGCCAGTTTAAGCTGTTGAGCGCTGTACGCCCTCCAGCAGTCCTTATAAATAGTGGTGCCTGGCTCAATATTTTCAATTATATAGTCCATTAATGTGGTGGCATAGCGTCTGGGCACCATTTTAAGGAAACAATGTCCGGTTTCCCGACATATTCCACCGAATATCCACTGCTGTGGTAAAGTCCGCCCAACGTTACTTTTGCGCTTCACGAACAAGGTTTCATCCACCTCCACAATGTGGCCAGGTCCACGATCCGCCGCTGGGGCTGCTCCATAATGTCCATGGCGCAAGCCTCCCGCATCCAGCGGTTATACAGGACCGCAGTTTTCTTAGCTATGTTAAGCTGCTGCCTACAATACTCAATGGAGGTGAGCCCAGGTATAGATGAAGCGCACCAAGGTGACAAAGGATAAGCGGCACCCTGGAAACCAGTGGGTCGCTCTGAGGCTCACCTTCAGCCGGCACGCTTTCACATGGCACCGCCACATACATTCCTACTCCGTTCCTACTTATCCTATTGTTTTTCGTTCGTCCACCCACCTATTTTTAGTATGATAACTCTTATGAGCAGGGCCCTCCTTCCTCACGTACTCACCCTACCTCATTACCTCACCTGTGCTCCTGCCCTGTTCTTCCCTTCCTCTACTTCATCTTCAGTCTCCTCGACAATTTTGACACCTACTTCTGAACTGATGCTGATTTTAGTTCTACCAGCTATACCCCTATTCATACTGTATTTTTCAACACACCCTGCACGTTACCTTGTAATTTGTTTTTTGTTTGCTATGTACCCCCCCTCCCCCCAGGATCGGTGGGTCTGCCTGCAAACCAAACCCACCCCAGCATCGTGTCTGCCTGCACCCCCTCCCCCGCGAGCAATAGTGGGTATGGAGCGGTGGGTCTGCCCGCACCCCCCCTCCCCCATGAGCAGCGGGTCTGCAAGCACCACCCGCCCCCAGGATCAGCGGGTCTGCCCGCAACTCCCCTCCCCCCGCCAGCAGCGGGTATGGAGCGGTGGGTCTGCATGCACCCCCCACGGCCAGCGGGTCTGCATGTACCATACCCCCCCAGGATCAGCAGGTTGGCCCGCACCCCCCCACCCCCGACAGCAGCGGGTCTGCCTGCACCCCCCCAACCCCGCGAGCAGCGGGTCTGCCTGCACCCCACCCACCCCGCCAGCAGCGGTTCTGCACGCACCACCACCCCCCCAGGATGAGCGGGTCTGCCCGCAACATCCCCCCCCCTGAGCAGCGGGTCTGCCCGCACCCCAGAGCGAGCAGCGGGTCTTCCTGGAGGTCCCCCCTGAGCAGCGGATCTGCCCGCACCCAGCCCGCCCCCACCCACCAAGGGTCTGAGTGCACAACTTTCCACCCCCGCCCAGATCGCCGGGTCTGCCCGCCCCCCCCAGCAGCGGGTCTGCCCACACCCCCCCCCCCCCTGCCGGCGGGTTTGCCTGCACCCTCCACCCTGAGCAGCAAGTCTGCACGCACCGTCCCCCCCCCCCAGGATCGGCAGGTCTGCCCGCACCCATCCCACCCCCCTCTGCCTGCACCCCCCTCCCCCGCAAGCAGTAGTGGGTATGCCCGCCCAGAGCAGCAGGTCTGCATGCTCCCCCCACGGCCAGCGGGTATGCACGTACCACCCACTCCCCCCCTAGGATCAGCGGGTCTGCCCGCACCCCCCCTCCCCCATGAGCAGCGGGTCTGCAAGCACCACCCTCCCCCAGGATCAGCGGGTCTGCCCGCAACTCCCCTCCCCCATGAGCAGCGGGTCTGCAAGCACCACCCTCCCCCAGGATCAGCGGGTCTGCCCGCAACTCCCCTCCCCCCGCCAGCAGCGGGTCTGCCCGCACCTCAGAGCGAGAAGCGGGTCTGCCAGTGGCGAAGTAATTTTCAAAGGTGTGGTATAGACATGGTCTTGGGGGCAATCCAACATCCCAGAGAGTGCAGGACACAGAGCCAGATTTACCAATAGGCAAACTAGGCGTCCCAAGGGGCCCCTGGCTGACCCCCTGAAATCCAGCTCTGGAGCAGCTGCATTGACAGGGGTCACATTCAGGAAAAATGTGACTATAGTATAAGGGCGTCTACATGGCATTGCGGGGAGCGTTCCAGTCAAAGCAGACGTGTCTGGGCTGTTTGCTGGGCATGACATCACACGCAGCCACTGCGACCTATAAGATGGTGGCCCAGCAACTGGCCTCTCAGCTATGACTTGTTTGATGCAGGAGGGCCCTAAATCAGTATCTTGCGTAGGGCCCCATGAGGTTTAAATCCAGCTCTGGGTCGGCATACCTTCTCAATGATGTAGCGCAGTGGGTGGGTATTGTTGTGAGGCCACACCCCTCACAAATATGTGAGTGGATTGCAAAAAGATTGCTATTTACTGTAATGTCGCACATCCATACACAACTCACACACCATCCAATGATTTTCCCAGTCAGCGCATAGGTGAGTAACCGTGACTCTTCCACAACACGCGGATTGAGGCCGGTGCTGATGTCGCTTAAAACGATGTCGCTAAAAAATGACAGCCCCTGAAATTTATGGGTGTGTCCTCGTGGCAAGGGATTGTAGCCTACAAAATGTGTCACTCCCACAAGGCCACGCCCACTTTTTTGCCACTGTCGGGGGCATGGTCAGTGGCTCTGTGAGCTGCTGACCATGGCCCACAGCCCCTCTGCCTGCGAGAATCTTTTCACCGCTGCTCAGCAGGTGACAGGGGGAGTCCAAACTGCTGGCCCCCGGGAGGGAAGCGGGAACATCCCCCAAAAACAGGACAGTTCTGCAGAAAGTGAGACAGTTGGGAGGTATGCAGAAATGCGATATTGGTTAATTTTCCTAGTTGTAGGCCAAATTCATCAGAAATATAGAAAGTTCACAAATTTTCAAGCACCGTTGCATTTATATATAATAAGTCTAAAATAATTTTTTTTTTTAATAACAATCGGAAAGTTTCTTTATATGGTGGTGTTATACCACGCTGTTAATTGCAACTTGCAAATGAAATAAACATGACAGGCAACATAATTAAATGATATACTCTACAGGTTACCAGGACACCCATTATTAACTGCTGGAAAATGGTGACTCATTTTACAGGAAATATAATGGCTTAGTAGATGCAGAACTTTGCTGTAACACTGCCACCTAGTGGCCATAGAAATTACAGACTTTTTATTCTGAGACACGGCAAATGCTACACTCACTTTATATCATGCATATTTATACATCAGCCACCGACATCCCAAGTTCTTTCGTCGGAACCGCCCATTTTCTTCTTCTGAATTATTCCTCTGCTTACATTTCCGTTTCATTGTGTTTGTCACTGTTGTGTGTTTAGAGGATTATATTTTGTTGATAGAAGTGCAGCTAGAAATGTTTTATTTTATTGTACCAGTGCTATGTGACATTAAAAAGTGTATCCTATAAAGAGTAGAGAATGAGGCACAATCCATGCAACTGCTTACTAGCTATAAAAATTATGCCTTTTTGGAAAAAGTCTGTAAAATAGAAAACCGCATGTATTAAGTTAGGGTTAAGGCATCATCACTATGCATGGTCACGCACCTGGCGGCATGCATAGTACTTTTGAAGCATTTTTTTCTCTCCAAACATTCAGGACAATGCACACACAGCTCCTGCCAACGCCTCCAATGGCCCCTTGGACCATTTCCAAACTGGTGTGTTTGCTTCTTTAAATCCTACATCAGAATTTTGAAGAATATTGTCAATTTTGATAAATTGCTCTTCATGACATTCCCGCCTGTATATTGCAAGTCAGTCCAGGCCGGGATGCCTTTGCTGTGGGTGGATGCATGTGTGATTAGCTTTGTAAGAAATTCAGTAAGCTTTGTCAAAAGAAGAGTGACATAAAATCTCTGCAGAACGAGCATCTGCCTTCATCTGTTATGTTCCGGACCTGTCTTCCTCACTCATTCTCATTGTGTCAATGGGTAAGGAACCTGTATTGCTTCCTTTACCTCCCACTCCTCTTATTAACACTCACAAACTTCTTTCCTGTCTTTGTTCCTTCACTCTTCTATCCTCGTGTCAACGCAAATACATTCATCTTCTCCTTTCACCTGCTTCTAGCAGCCAGTGATATTACACAGACCCAATTTTTCTT
This sequence comes from Crinia signifera, assembly GCF_055691185.1. Taxonomy (NCBI): domain Eukaryota; kingdom Metazoa; phylum Chordata; class Amphibia; order Anura; family Myobatrachidae; genus Crinia; species Crinia signifera. The sequence goes on from NC_139217.1 coordinate 32,159,550, forward strand.
TATTCTGATTCTATACATACATCTGCCTCTACTCACAACCTCTTCTTTTCAGTCTCTCTGAACGTACTGTAACTCAGGGTTGCCTACCCTCCCGTAATGGCCGTGAGTCTCCCGAAAATCGAATCCCCCTCCCGGAACCCCGGAAAGGTGGGAAACCCTCCCGGATTCTGGGGGACCCCCACTGCACCCGCCGATCGCAGCCATCTTATCCCTACCTCGGCATTTGAATGCCGCAATCAGCGGGTCTCATTTAAGCCCCACCCCCTCCATGGAGATCCGTGATTTTGCCTATTTTACATCATGGGGGTGGGGTTTAACGACGTCACACCCAAGCCCCGCCCCCGAACGGCTGCTGAAAGTCGCCACTCCGGGCTTCTCCCGGAGAGAATATAAAAGTCGGCAACCCTGCTGTAACTGAAGCATTGCTTAGACAATCAGTCTGTGCCTCACCTCCAGTCTAGGAATGGCCATCGAGCATCGATGATTCAAAATCATCAATGGTTTATGGTCAAAGTATAGTTTTGCCATTGATAGGGGAGAAACAAATGGTTTCCTTCCATCGATGTGAAGCATAAACTAATAGCATAGCTCCGCCTCTGATACCTGTGAAGCCCAGCCCCCATATTTTGATTGGCCCGCTGGCCAATCGGTCAAAGAAATAGGATGACCATCGTAAGGTGAAAACATTGATGGTCATCTATTGCATAGTATGCAACTATCGATAGCCATCCCTACTTTAGTTCTGGGGATAAGGGCTGCTTGTGTGGGGTGAAGTCCTTCTGTTCCCATAAAGCTCTCCCACCTGCCCCATCACTCACATTCTTGTAGGACCATCCAGGTCTATACTCTGTGTGTCAGGTGTGCTGCTGCTGCTGGTTTTGTTATGAAGCTGTTGCTCAGCAACCTGGACTGGGTTCTCTGTGCAGCAGGCCACCTGCACTGGATATCTCATTAGCTGGTTACCTTTTATTAGAGATCCTGATCAGCTGCTCCCCGCCAAAAGTAGCTGATCAGAAGGCATGTATCTGCGGCTCGGCCCAGCCTCCTGTTTCCAGCATACCTTAGCCTGTATTCACTTTCTAAGTTCCCAGTCTGGAGTTTCTATACCTGCAGTGGATATCGGCTACAGCAAGCTGCATCTCCTGGTGTTCCTGGTCGTATGGACCTCTGGTCCATGAGCCACTTACTCTGGGTGTTGTGAGTCCTGCGGGCATTCTGCCCATTGCGGCTAGGTCTTCTGTTTGTATTCTGTTGTTCTATTTATATTTTGCATCTGGGTTGTTTATTTTATGTTTTCTCGTTATTAGGTGGCTTATTAACAGGTTTGATTTGGGAGAGTTATAGAGGTTTGTTTTGGGGGTTTGCCTGTGATTATTTTTGTACAGATAGTTAGATAGAGGTGCTTCATCTTACGAGGGCGCGTGAGTGCCATTACACGCTCATGCATCCCCTTAACACGGCAGCTGGGAGCGGATTCCATGCCCTTCTCCACTTCATGGAGATGGGCAGGGTTACTGGGGCGGGGGTGTAGGCCACTACGGGGGAGGACGGGGGAGCAGCGGGGAGGCGGTGGAGGGCTTTGTCAGAACGGGGCACGCGAGCATCTCATGCATATGCGCCCCCTGCTGGTGGCTGGCAAATGGCAGCGGATGGCTATTCTATCGCCTATAAAATGAGAGCTGCTCCATCTGTACATCAAAAAAATGCAGAATTATATATAGCGGAGTTACATGCAGTGAAATGAAGTTGTGAAGACCGCACATTAACTTTTAAGTCACTTACATATGGGTGCACACTGGCACAGATATGGGCGGGAAGCTGACATCCGGTGATATCATCTGCCCGCCTCCCGCTCCTGCATCATGACCTCATTACCATGAGAACGCCCAGCGTGGGCGTTCTCATATGGTAACGAGGCAGCCCGGCGCCCCCCGCCCTTCTCTGCCCCCCACACGCTGACATGGGTGCGTACACCCGGCGAACCGAAAGTTGGCCGTGGGTGTACGAACCGTACGTCTGCACATACGCAGAAACCCGCCTGCGCAGACGCGCAACATCGGTACTGCGTGCGAACGCACACAGGACCGAACAAACTTGAATAACCCCCTATGCTGCGCTATATAAGAAACTGTAAATAAATAAATAAATGATGTGTTGTTTTCCCTGAAATTAACGCATTGTGCTTATGTTGTGCGAGCTATGGGGGACAGAGACCTCCTGTGGAGCCGGAGGTTTCACAGGAGGGGATGCGGTTAATTTCCCGGCGGTCGGGATCCCGGCGGTCGGAATCCCGACACTGGAATCCCGACCGCCGAAATCCCGAAACTTTCTCCCTCCGTGGGTGTCCACGACACCCATAGAGGGAGAATATAATAGCGTGCCGAGCGTAGCGAGGCACCGGGCCCGCTGCGTGGCGAGCGCAGCGAGCCCGCAAGGGGGGGCGATCCATGTCCCCCCCTTGTCGGGATTTCGGCGGTCGGGATTCCAGTGTCGGGATTCCGACCGCCGGGATCCCGACCGCCGGGATATCATATCGGATCCCACAGGAGATTGCAGTGCACTGCTGGCACGGGAGGTTTCAGGGAGATGGCAGTACATTGCTGCCATCTAGTGGTGTTATACAAAACCACAATGTAGCAAGTGAAACCTGTATTCAACTGCACATTTCTAAACCTTTACCAAAACAAAGGCAGACAGAACTACAAATATACTGTGTGAATAAAGCATACTTGCCAACTTTTTTTTCTCCTCTCCGGGAGAAGCCCGGCATTTTATGGGCTTTTCCACAAAAATGCTGGCCGTACCCCTGCAGGCGCACGTGTGTCAACGCCTGCTTGGGGCAGGTGGCTGACGTCACATGATGTCAGCAAATTAGGAGGACAGCGTTCAAATGAAACATTAGTCCTGGCTGACTTTTCATTATGAACAGAGGAAAAATCATTCGATGGTGAGAGACCATCAAATGACTTTTCTTTCCTGAGGCCATATGAGAGTGGATGTGTAAGCATGCAAATGTGGGGTTTCCCTTAGCGGTAGGAGTGGCAGCAAGCATTCGGCAGTACTGAATCAGAAAAATATAGGCAAGTATAATCGTGCTCCTTACTTGCAGGAGAAGCCCTGAAACGAGACCAGATAGTATGTGTCAGAAAGTGGGAGGAGGCTGATGTATCCAAGCCCTGCCCCCCTTGGCAGTCAAACTCGGCAACTCACGGGTCCGTGGATTGGGAGAGGGGCTAAAATGCTGCAAAATTACACGATTTGCACCATTTTAGCCCCGCCCCCTCGCTGCGGACTCACAAAACCCGGTATTTGGTGCAGCAGGGAAGGTGGGTATGGGAGCTGCGGGGCAATGTTGGAGGATTGCCCACCTTCCCGGGGAGGGGGGGGGGGGGGGGCTGGGGAGTCGGGCAGTTTTTGGGAGCCTTCAGGCCATTCAGGCAAGTATGCTCGGCTCCCAATTGTAAATGCAGCATGATATGTAAAAGCTAATTGCTACGTGGTCATTACAATGTACCCAGTATCTGAGCCTACTACCAAATCTGTTACAGCAGATCTCTGTAAAAATGAGAAACTCACAATACTGTACAGCCCTGTTCACATGCAGACTGTATACTCAGCATTGTGGATTAGTCATTAACCACTTACCAGCCCATTAAAATGACAGAAACAACACACTAGTAATGTCAGCACCGGCGGCTGTGTACACCTGAGCGGAGCAAAACTTGAGATGCTCCATGTGGCACCATCTAGTGGCCCAATATATACAAATGGGGTTTTCCAACCAACTGGCGCAGGTTTGTAGTCTCTAGATCTTCCTGTATTTCCTCAAAGGTTTCTCGACCATATGGGGGAAATTCAGAAAAAGACAAGATGGTTAGGTCTGACCATCCCAAAGATCGATATATATATGACACAATGGATATTTTGTAAACAGATGGGTAGGCGTACCCCACTTACGGCAAGAAGGGCAGCGTAAAGGCACGTAGCAGTTTCTTTTACTTTTCTTTTTCCTTTTCTCCTTTCTTCCTTCTTCTCTCTCTTTTCTCTCCTCCGGTGGTTTCTTCTCACGGTGTACAACTCAAGTATCGATGATGGACGTGGTGAAAAAAATATACAATGTATGGGTTTATATTTGGTTGACTATGTGTTCATATAGATACATCCACACCCTGTGACTTGATCTATCGGTGAACAGGAAAAAGTGCTTAGGTCGTACCTTACTCACCAACAGTATAAGTAAGGCACACATATAAAGGTTTCTTTTTGTTCAAAGAGATTATTTATCCATATAAAGGCCAATATTATATTGGCGTACCCCGACTCACGTGAAGAAATGTGCTTTATTACACGTAGCGTGTTCTTTATCTTGTGGGACTCGACTTCAATCAATGGGTCGTATTTTTCTCAGGAAAAGTGTAAAAAGATATATGGAAGGCGATGTCAGGTAAATGATAATGGAGCCGCCTTATACAGATATATCATCACCACGTGACTTGATCTATCAGTGAGCAAGATAGGTGCCTGGGTCGTACCTTACTCACCAACAGTATAAGCAAGGTACATAAATAAAGGTTTCTTTTTTGTTCAGAGAGATCTATTCTTTCATGAGAAGACCAATAGTATATTGGCGTACCCCAACTCACGTGTAGAGCTGTATTTTCTTACACGTAGCGTGTTCTTTGTCTGATGGAACTCGACTTCAATCAAAGGGCCATGTTTCTCTCAAGAACAATATAGTGAAAATATATAATAAACATGTGTCAGGTAAGTGATAATAGAACCTCCTTTTATTGGAGGAAACAGTATAAGCGAGTGATTGGGTATTTATATTAACGTGACCAAAAGGTACTCATGTCGTACCCTGACTCACACGTGACTGTGCGGAATAACATTCATAAAGGTTTCTTTCTGTAAACAAGGATTCCCTCCACCGTGGTTTCACCTTGTGTTTTTAAAAAAGGTAGGGAGTTATGTACCCAGGAAAGATGGGGTCTCTGAAAAGACTGTTTTTAGCGTACCCAACTCACAATTGTGGGGGCGTTTCTCCACCCATAAAGGTATCTTTTTCTTTAAGGCAATCAGGATCTCTGATGCAGATAAGTATATCCAAAATATTCCAAAAAGAGTCTCTTAAAATTATTTATTATACAGTAGAAAAGTAGTAAAAATCCTTCATCCCAACAATGAAAGGATACCAAACATCCACTCTTAAGGACTCTCCACAATAAGTCCCAAGGAGGCCCAAACGACAGTACAAAAATCCAAAAAGATAGAAAAAAAATAAAAAATACAAAAAATTCTTAAAAAAATTCTTTAAAATACATACAAAATCCAGAAAAGCGTCCAAAGGAAGGAATGATGGCTGCTCACTCTCCACAGAAATCTGTCAACGCGTTTCGGTGTGTGCAACACCTTTATCAAGACAACTTTATCAAGACAAGTCTTGATAAAGGTGTTGCACACACCGAAACGCGTTGACAGATTTCTGTGGAGAGTGAGCAGCCATCATTCCTTCCTTTGGACGCTTTTCTGGATTTTGTATGTATTTTAAAGAATTTTTTTAAGAATTTTTTGTATTTTTTATTTTTTTTCTATCTTTTTGGATTTTTGTACTGTCGTTTGGGCCTCCTTGGGACTTATTGTGGAGAGTCCTTAAGAGTGGATGTTTGGTATCCTTTCATTGTTGGGATGAAGGATTTTTACTACTTTTCTACTGTATAATAAATAATTTTAAGAGACTCTTTTTGGAATATTTTGGATATACTTATCTGCATCAGAGATCCTGATTGCCTTAAAGAAAAAGATACCTTTATGGGTGGAGAAACGCCCCCACAATTGTGAGTTGGGTACGCTAAAAACAGTCTTTTCAGAGACCCCATCTTTCCTGGGTACATAACTCCCTACCTTTTTTAAAAACACAAGGTGAAACCACGGTGGAGGGAATCCTTGTTTACAGAAAGAAACCTTTATGAATGTTATTCCGCACAGTCACGTGTGAGTCAGGGTACGACATGAGTACCTTTTGGTCACGTTAATATAAATACCCAATCACTCGCTTATACTGTTTCCTCCAATAAAAGGAGGTTCTATTATCACTTACCTGACACATGTTTATTATATATTTTCACTATATTGTTCTTGAGAGAAACATGGCCCTTTGATTGAAGTTGAGTTCCATCAGACAAAGAACACGCTACGTGTAAGAAAATACAGCTCTACACGTGAGTTGGGGTACGCCAATATACTATTGGTCTTCTCATGAAAGAATAGATCTCTCTGAACAAAAAAGAAACCTTTATTTATGTACCTTGCTTATACTGTTGGTGAGTAAGGTACGACCCAGGCACCTATCTTGCTCACTGATAGATCAAGTCACGTGGTGATGATATATCTGTATAAGGCGGCTCCATTATCATTTACCTGACATCGCCTTCCATATATCTTTTTACACTTTTCCTGAGAAAAATACGACCCATTGATTGAAGTCGAGTCCCACAAGATAAAGAACACGCTACGTGTAATAAAGCACATTTCTTCACGTGAGTCGGGGTACGCCAATATAATATTGGCCTTTATATGGATAAATAATCTCTTTGAACAAAAAGAAACCTTTATATGTGTGCCTTACTTATACTGTTGGTGAGTAAGGTACGACCTAAGCACTTTTTCCTGTTCACCGATAGATCAAGTCACAGGGTGTGGATGTATCTATATGAACACATAGTCAACCAAATATAAACCCATACATTGTATATTTTTTTCACCACGTCCATCATCGATACTTGAGTTGTACACCGTGAGAAGAAACCACCGGAGGAGAGAAAAGAGAGAGAAGAAGGAAGAAAGGAGAAAAGGAAAAAGAAAAGTAAAAGAAACTGCTACGTGCCTTTACGCTGCCCTTCTTGCCGTAAGTGGGGTACGCCTACCCATCTGTTTACAAAATATCCATTGTGTCATATATATATCGATCCTTGGGATGGTCAGACCTAACCATCTTGTCTTTTTCTGAATTTCCCCCATATGGTCGAGAAACCTTTGAGGAAATACAGGAAGATCTAGAGACTACAAACCTGCGCCAGTTGGTTGGAAAACCCCATTTGTATATATTGTGTTGTATTTTGATTATTGGGTGTTAATCAGGGGTCAGTACACTCTACAGGCAGCATAGCGCCACCACAGGTTCATTCCTATAAATCTCTATAGTTATACCATCTAGTGGCCGCCAGCAGGCAAAATACTTGAATTCCCCCTTTTTAGGTGAGGAGCAGCATTAGCCTTTTTTTTAATATAGGATGTGTCTTTTTGCAAGTAAATAAGGATTTTTTATAATTCAACATGAGTTGTCACATCAACGTATGTATGTAACTGCAGTTCTGAATAATATATATATATATATATATATATATATATATATATATATATATATATATATATATATATATATATATATTAGGGCGGAGTGAAAAAACTGAAATTGAGAAATTCAAAATCGGCTAGTGTGGGAAAGTTGTGACTTGACCTGAATAAGAAACGTGCAAAAGCATTTTGATCTGAGTCAACATCTTCTGTTCTGGCAAGAGGCCTGAAGTTTCACTTTTTTGGTGAAAATGACGAAAACTATGAAGATGCTCCGATCTAGGCCCTTATTCTGGTTGGTGCGGTCGAGCCGCATATGCGGCTCCGACCGCACCAGACGAATCCCCGCCCACCCTACGGATCGCCACGGCCGTCCGTACACGGACGGCTGGCGATCCGCATAAAAATGGTGGAGGCTACGCCTCCACCATGGTGGGAGCTGCCCCCTGCATTCGATGGTCGTCGACCATCGAAGGCAGGTCCGCACGCTGCGGCAGCTCCCGCAAGCTGAGACCACACGGACAATCGTCCGTGTGGTAGCTTGTATGGGGGCTGAAAGCTGACATCCGGCGACGTCAGCTTTCCGCCCCCATGAGTTGCGTCATGCCCTCATTAGCATGCGTACGCCCCGCGTTTGCATGGGAACGCCCATGAAACGCGGGGCGTATACATAGGGAAATGAGGGCATGAAGCCCCTCACTCCCCTATACGCCCCCTTTGCGGCGTAGTAAATTTATGTGCGGCGAATTCGCCTGCACATGCGCAGATTGACCTCTGCGCATGTGCAGACGGAAAACATCGGCGGTACGGCCGCACGCGGGCCGTACCGCTCGAATCTGAATAAGGGCCCTAGTTATAATTATGTCATGATGTCTTAGAGTGGTTCATTAATATACGTTAGCATAGTAAAAGAGAGTACGAGCTTGTCCTAGTGCAAAGTGAATGATTTTGGTGGGAGAAAAAATCCCTAATAATTGACCCATTTTCATGGTCACAATTGTGAATATTGTGTGTTTTCTCCTGAACGTGCTTATAATAGAAGAAGCACAAATACTCTAAATGGAATTTCGGTGACACTGTGTGAAATATAACACTGCATAATAGCCCTTAATCAGACCTGATCCCAGTACAAATTTGTTCTCAAAATGGGCAAAACAAATGCTGCATTGCAGGTGGGGCAGATGTAACGTGCTGAGAGAGTAAAATTTGGGTGGGGTGTGTTGAAACTGAAATCTAAATTACAGTGTAAAAATACTGCAGCCGGTATTTACCTTGCACAGAAACAAAATAACTCACACAAATCTAAAGGTGACCATACATCTACAGATCGATTGTCAGATTGGGCCGGTTGGAACAAACAGCTGGTAATATCTGAATGACAGTTTTTCAGCATTTCAAAGCAAATGGTCAACTGTCATTTGCTCTCATCTTTTACCAGGATTTTGTTCCAACCAGACAGATCGGACAATAAATCTGTAGATGTATGGCCACCTTAAATCTCTCTGCACATGTTACATCTGCCCCACCTGCAGTCCAGCATTTTTTTGCCCATTTTGAGAACAAATTTGTACTGCGATCAGGTCTGATTAAGGGCCATTATGCAGTGTTATATTTCACACAGTGTCACTGAAATACATGAAATTGGATTTATGCTGCTCTCTTTGCAGTGCATATACAAAGATAGACAATCCTGTGTATATAAATAAGAAATAACTGTTGCATTCTGTTATTGAAAAACAGTAACTGTTACAATAAGTATTACAAGTAAGTGTAAACTGTCTAATGTATCATTTTACATATCACTTCTGTTTATTGACAGAAAAACAGTGTTGCATCCCCTATACTGGGAACTTGATTGGGCTGCATTACAGCATATAATTATGCCAAAGATAAGCCAATATATTAACTGTTAAATACGTTGAAGTGTATTATGATGTAATAAATTGTAAGCTTGCAGTAGGGCCCTCTAACCCCCAAGTCTATCTGTCATTACCCAGTTTGTTGTATCACTGTCTACTATTGTATAGCGTAAAGGAATCTGCTGAGCTATATAAGAAACTGTAAATAAATAAATAAACAAATACATCTAATGTTTAGGGGAAAAAAAACAAGAACATTGATTCAAATAACAGGTTAATCATTCTATGAGTGGTGTCCAGCAGTACATATATGCCAATCACTGTGTTCATTTCTAGGCACCAGGGCCGTCTTAACAGCAGTGTGGGCACCTGGGCAAAGCAATGCACTGGGGCCCTTACCCATTCTCCCCTCCTAGGGGTGGGGGGTGGTATCAGCAGCAGCTTTGATGTCCCACGAGTGGCATGGGGTTGCTCTATCTTCCATTCAACATGTAGGACCTGGAGCAGTAACTTCTGCTAATTACTCCTTTACTGCACAGGTGGTGGGAGGGTGAACACTAACGTGTGGAAGGGGACACTGAGCTGTATGAAGGGTCCCTTGTAAATGACTTCCAGGGAGGTAGGGGGTGTTTTATACACAGGGGACGGTTGGATAATGGAGTGGGCCTAATATTTGTCATTTTCCGGTGGAAGGGCAGCTTGTTTGACTGCAGATATCGCCATTATCTGGAAATAGATTTCTTAGCCTAGTATAAAAACCTAGAGTCCCAACTTTCAGGAGGTGCTGGGAACTTGGGTATCAGAGATCAGGAGCCAGAGCAATCCATTGACAAAAATATAAAACTACGTAAAACAGACGTTTGGAGCTGGAGCAGGGACCGGCTGCTTGAAGGCTGATATCTCTGGTTCTGGGCATGATAGAGACAAGCCGCTAGTGTCAGAAAGAACCTGAGAAATATGACTGGAAATTGTAATTAACAGGTCGGATGTGGACTGCTGCTTTGAAGTTGGATATCTGCAGTTCCCCAGGGCCGATTTTCAAAATTTTGGTATCCCTGGAAAAAGGGGATCCTCAGCTATCAACATACAGCCCTTATACGCCGGGGGGCCCTGGGCAAGTGCCCATTAAGCCCATACAAAAAGACAGCCCTGCTAGGCAGGATTGATCAGCAATACTTATTACAGCATAATGCACTTTAATGTATTTAACTGTTAATATATTGGCTTATCTTTGGCATAATTATATGCTGTAATGCAGCTGCAGGTGGGGCAGATGTAACATGTGCAGAGGGAGTTAATGTGGCCATACATCTACAGATTTATTGTCCGATCTGTCTGTTTGGAACAAAATACTGGTAATGGATGAGAGCACTTTGCTTTGAAATGCTGGAAAACTGCCAAAAACTGTCATTCAGATATTACCAGGTATTTGTTCCAACCAGCCAGATCTGACAATCGATCTGTAGATGTATGGCCACCTTTAGATTTGTGTTGAGTTATTTTGTTTCTGTGCAGGGTAAATACCTGCTGCAATTTAGATTTCAGTTTCAACACACCCCACCCAAATTTAACTCTCTCAGCACGTTACATCTGCCCCACCTGCAATGCAGCATTTGTTTTGCCCATTTTGAGAACAAATTTGTACTGCGATCAGGTCTGATTAAGGGCCATTATGCAGTGTTATATTTCACACAGTGTCAATGAAATTCCATTTAGAGTATTTGTGCTTCTTCTATTATAAACACGTTCAGGAGAAAACACACAATATTCACAATTGTGACCATGAAAATGGGTCAATTATTAGGGATTTTTTCTCCCGCCAAAGTCAGTCATTTTGCACTAGGACAAGCTCGTACTGTTTTTTACTAAGCTAAAGTATATTAATGAACCACTCTAAGACATCCTGACATAATTATAACTAGATCGGAGCATCTTCATAGGTTTCGTCATTTTCATCTAAAAAGTGAAACTTTAGGCCTCTTGCCAGAACAGAAGATGTTGACTCAGATCAAAATGCTTTTGCACGTTTCTTATTCAGGTCAAGTCACAACTTTCCCACACTAGCCGATTTTGAATTTCTCAATTTCAGTTTTTTCACTCCGCCATAATATATATATATATATATATAGCATTGCAGTTCCAGATCGCCCATCACCGGTTGCTGTAGAGGAAGCAGCTATCATGTAGATGAATACTGCTAGGAACGCAGCGAATCGATTCCCCGGAACCCACTGACATCATTAGTGGGCGGAGTGCTGGCATTCACAAGGATTGGGTGTGGTACAGCTCATGAACAGTGTCTAAGTCAATAGTCATTAGGATGTCAACATTGATAAAAGGTCAAAACAAGCAAAGAGTCAACACGGAAAATAGATTGACGAAGAAGAAACGGTTGAGATGGCATTTTCCAATTGTTTTTGTGTCAATGTCGACACTCCCAGACACATGGCCTCCCAATTAGTGTACCCACCATGATGCTTACAGTTCGCAATCAGGTTCCACGTGGATGGAAATTTATGAAAAAGTTCCAAAAATGAACAACAACAAAAATCCCCAAACCTATGTCGGCCCTTTGCTTGTGTCTTTGGACAATGCCGACATTGTGTATGTTGACCTATTTGGTGTGAACTTATTGACTGTCGACCTCGTCATTGTCTGTCAGGCCACCCAGATTCCACTAGGATTCTAGATGCCTGTGATTGTGCTGGTCTGCCACCTTACAGCGTACATAAATCTGCTGGTTTCACTTCAGCACCACGGACAGCAGCGGCTGCAATTATTACTGTGGGAAACTGTCCTGGGAGAGAAGATGAGGCTCCTTCACTGGGGGAAATATATACTAGCATTCCTGATAACGGCTGATCTCATGTACATGCGGGTACGACCAGCATCGGCCATAATTGGTCGGAGTATACGAACTGAGACTACGGTTAATTTACTAAGCTGCCGTATTCTCAGGATTCGTATTTTCCAATGGTGAAGTGATTCGTATTTGGCTGCGATGATTCTCTGTTTAAAAAATAGAAAAATAAATAATTCCACAACACAGTGTGGGGTTCCCCCTGCATTTCTATGACAAGATCATTAAAAATGGCCTTTTTTAGGCCCACAAAGATGAGGTAATTAGGGAGAGGGGTAATGGGAGAGAGGAAGGATGGGCCTTTGCAGACATTGCAGGCTTTCAGGGTTGACATAGCACTGCTGGGGTCTGTTGTGCCACATAGCTTGCACAGTGTCTTCCTTTATGCTGTGTGATTGCCATTGCAGACATTCCTGGCTTTCAGGGGGTTAAAACGCACTTCTGGGGATCTGTGGTGCCACAGAACATGCACAGTGTCTCCCTGCACACTGTATGCTCTCTGGGCGTGTCTGTGAGTGTCCACCACAACAGGAAGTTGCCCTGCTAGCCAATCAGCATCAGAAAACATCAGCAGGGGCAAAACGGGAAGCAGGGACATGTCCCTGCACCTTTCACACCAGTCAGTAGTCCGGGAAGGACCCGGGAGCAACCCTGCTACCTAGCAGGGTTGAAATGCCGGCAAATATACCTGGGAATTTGTCCCTGGAATCTTTCACACCAGTGCTAGTCGCAGGTTGTTCCCAGACCCAACCCAGGAATTTAGGCTAATGTGAAAGGGTTATTACATATTATAACACCTCCGACACAATAAACTTGTGAAACCTTTTTTTTGAATACTAGTATTTAGATGAAAAGTGCAACTTAAGAACTTAAGATACTATAGCTTTCTGCTAAGAAAAACACAGAAAGAAAAATAAATCTAATTCGGCCCTGTCCGGATCTGAATTAGGCCAAAAATGTAGCTAAGGTAGGTTTCCCATACTGTACCATCCCTTCATATCGGGACGCTCATGGATTACGCAGGTTCTGTGGCCGATTAACACCCGGTGCAAGCATGGGGCCATCCATTTACCATGGAATCTGCTGAAGTTTCACCCAGGGAGTTTTCTCCCATCCCCTGAATGAGAGACATTGGAAGCTCAGGGTGGTGGGAAGAACCTCAGGGCCACAGCCAACATAGATTTTGAACAGTGGCGTAAATTCATCCCAGTTCCCCGGAGGCAAGATAAATATTGGCGTCCCCCCCCCCCACACACACACACCTTATATAAATATATGTGTGTATGTATGTATGTATGTATGTATGTGTGAGTGTATGGTAATGCCGGTGCTATGTGCCAGGAGTGAGTGTATGGTAATGCCGGTGCTATGTGCCAGGAGTGAGTGTATGGTAATGCCGGTGCTATGTGCCTGGAGTGAGTGTATGGTAATGCCGGTGCTATGTGCCTGGAGTGAGTGTATGGTAATGCTGGTGCTATGTGCCTGGAGTGAGTGTATGGTAATGCCGGTGCTATGTGCCTGGAGTGAGTGTATGGTAATGCCGGTGCAGACCTCACCACCTTGAGACAGACTGACTGCAATGGTTCTGCTCCTTCAGGACATTCTCCACTACTCCTCCCTCAGTCTGTGTATCACCAAAGGGGCTGAACTTTGCCTCTCCATTCTCCATCCTCGGCGGTTCCATCATTCTCCAATGAGTTCTCATGGTAAGGGCTGGCTACTTTATCCTGGCTCCTCCATCATCTACTCTGAGCCAACTGACCAGCTGGGTTTAGCTCCATCTGCAGGCACACAGGAATGCCTCACCTTTCTCCTAGTGCGAGTACAGGTCTCTGTCCCTCACTTACAGGTACCTCACAGCTCACTCTATAAGGCACAGGGCAGTCTTTTCATAGAGTCCTCATACTGTACTCCTCTCTTCTCTTTCCCTCTGCCCCTCCTCATCTGACAGGGCAAATCACTCCCAGCTGTATATCACTACGCCATACCTCCCAACTTGTAGGGAGACGAAGGAGGGACACAGCGATGTGCGCCGCAGGCGCGTCAACATTTTTGGAGGTGTGGCCTAAGTAAAGGGGGCGTGTCCTATACTTCCAGCTCTTCGCGAGGCCATGCCCCCATTTTGACGCTATGGTGGCATGACCCAGAGGCTCTGTGAGCCTCTAGCCATACCCCCAGCCCCCTGGCTGCAGGGGTTTATTCCCCGCTGCTCAGCAGCCAACAGGAGGACTCCCAACAGCCCCCCTCGCCGCGGGACACTGCCGGCCGTGGGAGGGACGCGGAATATCCCTGAAAACCAGGACATTCCCGCGGTAATCGGGACTGTTGTTGGGAGGTATGCACTACGCCCTCGCTTCAACTGTCAGCAACATCTGTGTAATGTACATATGTAGCGTCCAGCAAACAAGTCCACTGCCATCAATAAAATCCATGTACATGTACAGTGTCACCAACACACCAAAATATATAAACATACACATACATTACATTTAGTTCATATATTTACTGTCATTTAACATAGGATATGAGATTTTAATACAGGCATTTTAACCAGGGGTTACATGCAGCATGTCATCATGGTAACCCGGACATATATCCACTACAACGCAATCTCTGCTCTTGTATACAGCACCGTCAAAAGTGATAAAATGGAGAGTGATAAATAGCCAGCCAATCAGATACTTGTCAAACACAGTCTATGACATGGCAGGTAGGAGCTGATTGGCTGGCTGTTTATCACTCTCTATTTTATCACATTTGAAGCTTAGAGAATCTGTCCCTAGCACTGAAGTGGAATATCTCTTATCTCAGACGCCCACACTCTCTGCTGGAGGAGTGTATGGCTCAGCTTCAAATACTTACTGTTAACACATGGCAAACCCGTAGGTTACAGATCAACAGGTGGAGAACCTGTTGATCTGTCACCTTATGGGTTTGCCAAAAAAAAACCCACAAGCTTGGTAATAAGACGCTTCCCCAGTCCGTTTACTCAAGATTCAATTTCAATGTTTTTAAATTCAATGCAATTGAATTCAGGCAGTAACCAGGCTGATCCGTGTGCGGGGACTCCAGTCCTGGGCCCAGACAGAAGGGGGGCCCCATGACTGCAGTTTATAAACAAAGTTCACATTTCCCTTGAAGCAATGAAGAGGTTGAGTAGTGAGGCCAGTTTTGAAGACACGTAAGGTCTCACCAGGCAACGGTTCGAGAAAGGGAAGGGGGCCACAATTTCTGATGGCAGCCCATCTGATCTGTATCCGACCCAAAGGCTGCAATGTCCCACAGTTGGGGGCAGAGACGGGAGGCCACATAGTAGTGCAGCAGTGAATAGATGCTGTACGAAGGCCCAATGGTCTGTATACTAGGAGAGAGTGACTTGGGTCTTGGCCAGCAGTTCGCAGACATTTTCACAAGGCCACGCCCCCTAACCAAGAGGTCGTGCCCTCTAATTTTGGGCACATGCATACAGTAAGTCCCTCATTTTATTGCCACAATGTAGGGAAGTATGCGGATAGTACAGTATTACGGGGGTTATTCAGCAAAGATCGCTAATTAGAGAAAATGCAAATAGAACGATAATTGGCCGTCTGCATGTGCGCAGCATTGAGCGTTGCGCTACTGCAAATGGTGACTGAAAACGGGAATGCTTAGCAATCGCAGTCCAGTCGCAGTTCGACTGACAGGAAGCCGGCGTTTGGGGGCAGAAACATGTACGAGGAACAGAAATAATTATCAGAGTGTGGGCCAGATTCTCTAAGCTTTAAAAGTGATAAAATACAGAGTGATAAACAGCCAGCCAATCAGCTCCTGTCTGACATTTTTCAACCACAGTCTGTGACATGGCAGGCAGGAGCTGATTGGCTGGCTGTTTATCACTCTCCATTTTATCACTTTGGAAGCTTAGAGAATCTGGCCTTAAGACTGAGGCCAGGGCCGGTGCTAGGGTGTCCGGCGCCCTCCTGCAAACCATACATTTTGCGCCCTTTCACATTGCCATTGCAACAAGCTGCAGCCCGATTGTGGGAGTGTATGCAATATGCGATCTCGGGTGCATGTACATGTTTGCATACACCATCTCAGTACTGTGTCCGCAAAATGTTGTAGGGCACTAAAGGTGCCCATACACGCTGCAAGAATCGCATACGTTATGGGCTAGATTGCATTGCATCGCACGGCATGCATGCAATGTGTAAAGCAGTACAAAAAGTATGTGCAGCACTCGTGACTGAGGGGGAAAGGAGGTGAGGGAAGGAGGATATGGAAGAAGAGGGGAGGAGATAGAGGGGGCGGAGTGATGAGGACTGGCAGTGGCACTGGCACAGCAGACTGAGAAGAGGGAAGGAAGGGGAGGCGGCGCTGCTGCCTGTTCGTCATTTGATTGACAGCTGACAGGCGCAGGGAGCAATGGGTAGGGGGCGTATCCGGACATGACATGTCATCCAGGCATTCACAGACCACGCTACATGAGTCAGCGCAAGTGTCCGTGTGGAAGAGGGGGCAGGTCGAAGGAGGAGGACAGTGTGTGCGCGGTGCAGGGAGCTGCTCAGCCTCTCCATACTGCCGCCCGCTGTCAGACAGGCGCTGCGGGTGGCGTGCAGGAGGCAGTGACAGTGAGGGCTGAGGCAGCTTTAGCAGAGCAGGGAGGGAGACAGCGCCTTTTCAGCATGGCGCCTCCCTGCTTTGCAGGAGCTGCTGAGTGGGTAGCGCCGGCCCTGACTGAGGCTTCCACTAATCTGCTGACATCAAAGACCCACCCTAAAAACAGCTGGGCACGCCCTTTTTCCAGCCCCACCAGAAAAACACATGTTTCCGCCCCCCAAACACCAGCTTCCTGTCAGTCAAACTGTGACCACAATGGAAATGCTGAGCAGTCGCATTTTCAGTCGCACAATGCGAATGCTGAGCATGCGCAGTCGGCCGATAAATCAATTGATTTGTGATATCCTATATTTAGTGATCCATGTTGAATTAGGCCTGATGTGCAGAAATAGTCTAAGCTAACAACAGCCACCGGGATTTGTACAGAGACCCCGGAGCCTTCGTAGCATCTTCACATAACTGCGTGGATTTCCCGCCAAAGACATGATTCCTGCGTTCAGAATCACAGTCAGTGGCTGATTCGCATCCTGATGTGTGCTACCATTCCCTATTACCTGCCACAAAATGCCCACTCCCTGTCAGCCACTTGCGAAAGACCCTCACTGTAATCGCAGGACGTGCGCATTGCGGCAGTGACTTATGCACACACTACGGATAAACGCACTGCGGCGAAAACATCAGAAAATCAACAGCTTTGAGTCAGGCCCATTGAGTAATACATTTCTGTACCTCTCCAGTATACTGTGTCCCTCTGTAATCAGTGCCTGATTAAGCAATAAGCTGACAAGGCTGCAGCCTAAGGTGCCAGGACTGTAGGGGGGGGGGGGGAGCTGAGGAATTCCTGACAGTCGAGGAATAAAATAATAGTGATAATGATTTATTCTATGCTTGTTAGCTATCACCGGCTCCAATGTACTGGAGGGGGGGGGGGGGGGGTGGTGACTGCCAGGTGACTGTGCCAATGTAACTTACTATTGGGACCATTACTTATGTACATTGTGCTACAGCACCAGCTGGATAGCCTAAAGCCAAAGTCTCCTTCCCAAGCCACAAGCATTAGATCCTACCTGCCAGTTGTATAATCTTTGTTCCATGCATATGGGCAGTGTAGTTGGTGAGTCCCTAAGCGCCCATACAAGTGTGTATAGCAGCATTACAAGAGGAGCTACAGTACATGTGTATTAGCCTGGAACCTGGAACCTTTAATCAGGCTCTGTCTGTAATACAGCAATTTCCAAACTATTATATCCTATTATAGTCTAAGTGCACACAGTAGGCCTGACTCAGAAATGGATAAGAATTCAATGGATTTTAGCATAATCTTTATTGTGTGGGAGTCATTTGTGTGGTGATAATTATTTCTGTTCCAAGATCAATGATCTTTCATTGTGATCTTTATTATGTGTCATTTATATGGTGATATCATTTCTTGTTCTATTGTTCAGTTACCATTGTTGTACTTTAGCATTCAGACATAGGGGGGTATTCAATTAAGTCTGTTTGTTTCCGGTAGCTGAAATAAAAGTGACTGTAGTAAGTATTCAATTTCGGCCAATTTCACCGATTTTTTTTGTATATTTTTGGAGAATGCCGTTTAAGTTTTTTAAAGTAAAGTAAAGTAAACATAGGTTGGTGAGTAATTTGCTGATCCCCGAGTTTTTAGACCAGCACGATTTTTTTCTGGCAGGCAATCAATCTGCACTTTAATTGAATAGGTTGAATGTGAATTTTCACTGTAGGAAAAACTGGCACAGATTGACTACCCCCATAGCGGATAATTCGCATCTGAGCGCTGATTATCGATCAACTGTGATTGATCGTAGTGCACATGCACGAGGCCATCCTACAATATAATGCAGCACCTTTTTTGATCACTGGCCATTCGCAAGTTGACAGGTAGCCAGAGTTTGGGGTGGTAACCGTTCGTTTTCTGGGAGTGTCAGAAAAAATGCAGGTGTGCCCAGGCTATTTCAGGGTGGCTCTGTGATGCAGGGCCGTCTTTATTTAACAGTGAGCCCCTGGGCAAAATAATTAGAGCCCCCCCCCCCCTCACAACCCCCCTCCCCATCACAACTCCCCTTCACCCAGCTTTGTGCAGCAGCAGCGGGGGGTTGGGAGCTTGATGTAGCGATACAGGCAGCGGCGCGTGGAGGGGATCCGGGCGGCTTGTGGAAGCCGATCCGGGCGGTGTGTGGAGGCAGATCTGGGCGACGTGTGGAGGTAGATCCAGGCGGCGTGTGGAGGCAGATCTGGGCAGCGTGTGGAGGCAGATCCAGGCGGCGTGTGGAGGCAGTTCCAGGCGGCGTGTGGAGGCAGATCCGGGTGGCGTGTGGAGGCAGATCCGGGCGGCGTGTGGAGGCAGATCTGGGCGGCGTGTGGATGCAGATCTGGGCGGCGAGTGGAGGGGATCCGGGCGGTGTGTTGAGGCAGATCCGGGCGTGTGTGGAGGCAGATCCAGGCGTTGTGTGGAGGCAGATCCGAGCGGCGGCTGTCAGCGGCGTCCGTCCAGGCTGCGGCGACTCAGAACTTGATGTACCGCTATTTGCCGAGCGGGAAGCGCTGCTGATTTTGACTGGCCGGAGGCTGATTGGCTGGACGCTCAGCCAATCAGTGTCTGGCCAGTCTTTTCAAAATCTGCAGCACTTCCCGCCCAGCGGCAAATAGCTCTACATCAAGGTCTGAGTCGCCGCAGCCTGGATGGACACCGCTGACAGCCGCCGCCTGGATCTGCCTCCACACGCCGCTCAGATCTGCCTCCACACGCCGCTCAGATCTGCCTCCACTCGCCGCCCGGATCGCTACATCAAGCTCCCCTCCCCCCGGATCCCTGCTGCCGTTCCCCAGGGCAGGGTCGTCTTCCCCATTGGGGAGGGCCCCTACAAACCTTGGGCCCCTGGGCAACTGCCCATTAAGCCCAATGGGAAAGACGGCCCTGCTGTGACGTCAGCTCCAGCCTCCATCAGCCTGATTCTATCGTTTTGATCTGTTTCTGTTGCACAGGCTGAGTAGGCCCTGGAAAAATCGTTGTATGGTGAGTGAGTTGCAAATGGATATTTTTTGCAGCCCTTCCACAGCCTTGCACAGGACGGGATCTCACTCTGGCAGGCAGTGGCTATCGATGCTGCACTGCAGGTGGGGCAGATGTAACATGTGCAGAGAGCACTGCTGTATTACCATATTAGTGCTATTGTTGTTGTTGCTGCTTCTATGTAAGCGTAATGCCCCCTGCTGCATTTCCATCTTAGTGCGTGTATGTAAGCAGCAGCTCCTCCATCCACATCTGAATCAGGCCCATTGTTTGCACACCTCCGATTTGTGCAAATGATATACAGTAGATGGCTCTTTATCTTAATGTGTCAGCCACCTGCATATTCTCAAGCGTAATTGCCTGGCTACACACAGAACCCACGCACCTGAAAGAGTTTGTGTCCAAGGATACAGTCGTGGATTCCCAGAATTAGGATGTACTGTACATATATTATAGCATATATATATTATACCATACATATATTATACCATACATATATTATACCATACATATATTATACCATACATATATTATACTGTACATATATTATACCATACATATATTATACTATACATATATTATACCATACATATATTATACAGTACATATATTATACCATACATATATTATACAGTACATATATTATACCATACATATATTATACCATACATATATTATACTGTACATATATTATACCATACATATATTATACTGTACATATATTATACCATACATATATTATACAGTACATATATTATACCATACATATATTATACAGTACATATATTATACCATACATATATTATACCATACATATATTATACCGTACATATATTATACCGTACATATATTATACCATACATACATTATACCATACATTTATTATACTGTACATATTTTATGCCATACATATATTATACAGTACAATTATTATACCATACATATATTATACCGTACATATATTATACCATACATACATTATACCATACATATATTATACCATACATATATTATACCATACATATATTATACCATACATACATTATACCATACATATATTATACCATACATATATTATACCATACATACATTATGCCATACATATATTATATAGTACATATATTATACCATACATAAATACATTATACCATACATATATTATACTGTACATATATTATACCTTACATACATTATACTGTACATCTAGTATACTGTACATACAATATATTATACCGTACATATATTATATTATACTGTACATATATTATACTGCACATACTGTATATTATACCGTACATATATTATACTGTACATATATTATACTGTACATATATTATACTGTACATATATTATACCGTACATATATTATACCGTACATATATTATACTGTACATATATTATACCGTACATATATTATACTGTACATATATTATACCGTACATATATTATACTATACATATATTACACTGCACATACAAGCTCGCACGCTCCGTTCAGACGGAGCTCCCCGCCGCCGTCCACCGCCTCCCCGGTCCCCATCGCCGATCCCCACCACCTCCCCGAACACCCCCCTAACCCTGCCCATCTCCCTGAAGCGGAGACGGGCAGGGTCCCACCACCCAGCCACTGACTGACTGGGACACGCGTGCGTGTGAGACACTCGCACGTCCCAGTCTAATGGAGTCCCTCTCCGCCAGCGCTCACCAGTGGGGACGTTCTGGCGAGCGCCGGCAATGAAAGAGAGGGGCTCCATCTATGAGTCATGCATTGGTTTCTCAATGATTTGCCAAGCGTGTGTATAAATGTTCGGTTCTGTAGAGCATTAAGGAAATATCTTCTTGATTGACATTTTACAGTGCTAGCACACAGCTGTCATAGTCCCTTACTTGTAGAACATGTAAGCTATCTCACTGGAAATAAATGCTGCCATGGTGATCCTGATAAATGCATCACACCTTCTGCTTCTCACCAGAGGACACCTCGTATGGGATGAAACTGTCCAGCTGCTGCAGAACTTGCCCAGAAGCTGACGGGGGTGTGTGTAAGTAACCGTGCATCTGCCAGAGATGTAGGGAGGTTCAGAAGACACGGAAGAAGGAGCACGTTGGACACCAAATTATGAAATTGAGTGCCTCAGATATTTTTTCTCTCACTATTTATTTTGCTGCTCTTTTTGGGACTGTTGCAAACTTGGTCCTCATCGTTGCCTTTCTCAGCAATGCCATCAGAAACAAGGTGTTCCATCCTCTGGACAAAATCATCGTCAACATGGCCGTAGTCAACCTTCTGCTGTGTTGCTACAAGGAGATCCCTGGACTGCTTGTGTTCTTTAACCACAAAGTGTTTGGATCTACAGGCTGCAGGATTCTCCTCTATTTCTACCACACTTTCAGGCTGGTCAGCATTTGGTCAGTGGAGAACCTGAGTTTCCTCCACCTCATAAAGATAAGAAGACCTGGACATTGCTGGTCGAAGTTCATCCATCGACACCAAGCGCAGTATGTCAACTGGTCGCTCGCCAGCTGCTGGGCCATAAGTATCACTTTCCATATTCCGTATCTGCTGGTTAAGGACTCGGAGGTTCGGAATCAGAGCAACATGATGATGACAAGCACCAACTGCCTCGGCCCTTCCCAAAGCGTCCTTGTGAGAGTCATCACTTATGCCACGGTGAGCTTGGACCTCTTGCTGATAATCCTGGTTGTCCTCTTAAATGGGTTTACAATAGACCTGATCATTAGGCACCGGAGACAAGTCCGGGACACGTTGACCATCAGGCGGGGCTGGAACAAGCACACAGCCCAGGCCACCAAGATACTGCTGTCTCTGCTCCTTCTTTACGTTATCTGTTGGATCTCCAGTGATGGGGTGTGGATCGCTATTGTCACTGGGCTTATGGGTGACCACGACTGGGACGTGCTCTCTGCTCTGTACGGCATCCTGTCCTCTATATACTACTCGGTCAGCTCATGCATTATGGTGTTCGGTTACAGACAAGTGAAAGATTATTTAGCTGAGGCCGCAAGTTTCTGCCGCTTCGGACGAACACCAACAACTGTGCAAAGGATGCAATAATATACGTGTGTCACTTTTGTCATACAAACACGTGTTACTTTTTTTATATATATGTTATTAAATGTGGATTTTTGTGACCCTTTTTCTGGCTGCAAATGTAAGTCTGTCTTTAGACATGTTTAAGCTACAAAGCGAGGCACTAATGTGCTGGAAATATTATATTATATTGTCCTCATCTCTATGGGGGGAATTCAAGTGCTGTGCTCACCAACGGCCATTAGATGGCATCTGGCAAGTGTTGCTCCATTCGTGCACACACGGCGGTAGGGTACTGACACTACTGTTATGTTGTTGCATCATTTGGACTGGTTGGAAACTACAGGTCGAGTTTCCCATATCCGGAGAGCTCTTATCCGAAATATTCCAAAAACTGTGTTTTGTTTTTTAGAATATTTTGGCTCCCCCCCCCCTGCCCCTTTTTTCATACTTATCAAGTACCCCGATGTCCACTTAAGCATCTTCTGAGGTCCCAGGAGTGCATTGCGCGGGTGCTCCTGCAAACTCGCTCAATGCACCCCTGGGACCGATGAAGAAGATCCCGAAGGCCGCCGGGGACCATCGGGGGGACCAGGTAAGTATGTGAAAAAAAAAATCCCAAAAAAAACGTAAAAATCCCTTAATCCGAAATGCTTGTGGTCTCGAGCATTTCGGATAAGGGATACCCAACCTGTATTATATTCAGGGCCGGTGGTGGGGGGAGAGCTGCCGCTATGTCGGGTGTGATGCTGCCGCTGCATCACTCCGCAGCGGCAGTGGGTTGGCGGGCAGGAGCGATGCGGCGGCAGCCGCCGAGTTTGCTAGGGGTGTGGGGGAAGCCGCACACCTGCCGGGTGCCGTGTCGCTCCACAGCGGCATTGGGCGGGCGTGAAGTGCTTCCACGGGGGAAGGGGCGATGCGGCGGCAGCTGCCGAGGTTGCTGGGGGTGGGGGGGGGGGGAAGCCGCTTAACCACTCACCTGCATCCAGGGGGGTACCTGGATGGAGGTTGCTGGGGGGGAGTGACAGGCAGCCACTCACCTCCATCCAGGGGGGTTCTCTGCTCCCGACTACCGCCCTCCAGTGGCCGGCGCCCTAGGCAAATGCCTAAAGCTGCCTAGTATAGTGAGTATAGTATTATAGTACTATAAGTAACTAATATAGTATATTGAAATATTAGGGCGACCTACTAATACGTTTTTCATTTTACCAACCGACACTCTCCGATCTGGAAACTGTAATCTGATGTCTATGGTTTATGCACTTTAAGCTGTTAATGGGTACATTACATTAATACAGTATTTATCTAACGTATTTAATGTAAAGTTTTTGTTTCTTAGGGGGAAATTTACTAAGATGTGAAATACACTTCACAGGTCATGTTGCTATTGGCAACCAATCAGAAGCTACTTCTTATTGCTTTTTCACCCTCTAGAAGATAGTAGACAGGATCTGAGTGGTTGCCCAAAGCAACATGACCTGTGAAGTGTATTTCACATCTTAGTGAATTTCCCCCTTCGAGTTTTCTATCTTTGAGAACCACTATGTGAAAATTTTATTAAAATTTAGTCTTATTATCTAGTAAGATAATATTTGATCCATCGACAGCCAAATGGTCAACATGGTCAAAAGGTCGGCACTGAAAAAGGTTGACAAAGGTTGACATGCGTTTTTCATGGGATTTTCTGGTGTCTATGACAACATACAGTAGGTCGGCATGGACATGGTATAAGTGTACAGTGTCCCCTCACATGGTATTTCTGTGCTCGCCATGCTTGGTGCGCATTCCTCGCTGCGCTCTGCCACTATTAAAATCTAAGGCTATGCCCACTTGGATGGTAAAGTCTTTTTTTTTTTTTTTTTTTACAAAAAAAATCATTAAAAACTCAAGTCGACCTTAAAAAAAGTAATGTCAAACTTTTTCATGTCTACCTTTGGACTGTCGACTTTTTGACCATGTCAACCTTTTGCCTTTTGATTGTCTACCTAGACACTGTAGATTTAAAGCTTGTATACCCTGGTAACTGCTGGCTGCCCATTCTACCGTATCTACTGTAGGCAGGGTAAGCCGCCCAATTACCGCAGGTGCACAACTGCTACCCCATTGTGTGTGTAAGAAGAGACTTGCCCACCTTCCTGGGAGGCGGAACCGATTTTTGGGAGGCTCCCGGCCATTCCGGGAGGGTAGGCAAGCCTGATATATCTAAGCCTAGATATATATCTAGACATGTGCGTTTTTTTTGGACCAAAAACTAGCGATTTCGCACATATAACAACGTACGAATTGCGGTAAAATTTGCACGTTTTGAAATGTTAAAAAAAAAAATCGCACATTAAAAATCGCATCCAGATGTTTTCTCACAGAAAACATAACTATCTCAAATGTCATAGGGTGCAAATTTTCATTTCACACCATTAAAATGACAAAAAAGGCGCAATACAAATAGACCAGGTACAGCCTGGAGAGTTTGACAGAACCATGCACAGATCAGTGAGATCTGTGCATGGTTCCGTCCCTAAAAATATGTGTAAACATTGAAATTGAAAAAAGAAAAGGTTGTGGGGTCCCCCTCTCCAAGCAGAGTCAGCCCGGCCTCATTGAGCCAGCCCTGGTTCCCCAAACAAATACAGGGGGGGGGGGGGGGGGAATCCCCTGTATTTAAGAAACCATCCCCCATGCTGGGTCTTGTAGTTCTCCTGTAAAAAGCAATGTGATTTTAATTGATTTGCCTGCTGGGTCTCATAGTTCCATAGTTCACCTATAAAGAGAATGTGTAAATAATGACACAAGACACCCAGAGCTGTACAATTTTAATCTAACACCTTCTACATTAAATTCTCTCTGGACCTTTCACATTACAGCTAGAAACGTTTTAAAGCCATTTAAAATCGGCAATTTACCATGTTTTAGCTGTAATGTGAAAGGGGTATTACATTTACACATATTCACCTGCTCCAGCGTTGTCCTCCTTCGCCAATGACAGCCTGTACTATAGTGGAGACAGTCACCCCGTGATGTCAGTCAGACACCTAAAAAAATCGCTCCCTATTACATTTTACCCATAATGTGGGCTGATAATATGAGAAGCCGCACCGTAGAATAGTGACACCGATGATGTAATACACATGTACTGTATTTCACATAGGAAAAAGGTTGCTCTACTCCCCGTGCTCACCCCGGCCCAGCTCACCACTGACTCGACCAATATCCATATCAGAGGTTAAAGTAGTGGTGGTGATCCACCACCTGTAATGGTCAGGTGGAACTAGTTCCACTGCCACCTTGACCCCACACAGTAATTCACTTCGTTCCGAATGAACCTGAACCACCTGCTACAGTATGTCCCAAATCAGCAGCATCTATACTGAATATATTGTAAAGTCGATCAGACACCAGGCAGCAGTCAGGGCGTCTGATTAATGCTGATGCAGTAACTCAGGGAACAAAGATGTAAAATCTCAAACTAAGCTAAATTTTGTCACCAGATGCCCAGAGGTTAATTAATATCCTAAGCGACGTTCTAGATAAATATCAGCTGACAGATGCAAATTCCAGCTGACGATAAACCTTCTGCACAACGTTGGCCGATTTCTTATGCACCCAGCAATAAATGAATTGGCTGTGCTTTCACTAATCAGCGCTGTGACGCTATTGCTGTTTCTATTTACCCGGGTATGGGTAGGTCGACAAGTATTAGGTCGACACCACTAGGTCGACATGCATTAAGGTCGACATGACCGCAAGTCGACATGCAGGAATGTCAACATGACTGAAGGTTGACATGGGTTAGGTCTACAGGGTCATTATGTCTACACAAGATTTAGGTCGGCATGGGGAAGGTCCACAGTCAAAATGTCGACATGGGGTTTTCCACTGTTTTTTTCACCCAGTCAACATGGACACTGAAACGTAGCATGATTCGGGCACAGTGCCTCGCTATGCTCAGCACACTATTTTATTCTCCCACCATGCTCTAGTGCAGGGCTGGGCAACACCGGCCCTCCAGATGTTGATGAACTACACATCCCAGCATGCCTTGCATCAGTTTCAGCATGGCCACATAGCAAAACTAATGCAAAGCATCCTGGGATGTGTAGTTCATTAACATCTGGAGGGCCGGTGTTGCCCAGCCCTGCTCTAGCGGATGGTAGGGCAGGAAATAGCACTTGCCGGCACATGTCGTCTAAAAAAAAACTGTGAAAAACCCCATGTCGAACTTTTGACTGTCAACCTTCCCCATGTCGACCTAATGCTTGTGTCAACCTAATGACCAGGGGCGTAACTTTAGCACCGCAGCCCCCGCCACCGTGCGGGGGGGGGGCGCTGTGCATGTGGGGGCGCCGGGGGCTGCGGTGCTATAGTTACCCCCCCCCCCCCCAATCCCCCGCAGACTTACGTAACTTGCTGGTCCCGGCGGCTCCGTTCTTCTGATGAGGACCACCACAAAATGGCCGCCCCCATATAGCACACTGTTCTCTGAAACTGTCTGCTGTATGGGGGTGGCCATTTTGTGGTGGTCCTCAGCAGAAGAACGGAGCCGCCGGGACCAGCGCGATAGGTAAGACTGCGGGGAAGGGGGTTAGCATGGGCGGTGGGGGGGTGCTTGACGGGGCGGCGGGGGGTGGGTATGGGCGCCCCCCCCCCCTAACGGCGGGGGGGCGCCCAAAACGTAGCTACGCCACTGCTAATGACCCTGTCGACCTAACTCATGTCAACCTTCAGTCATGTCGATCTAATGCTTGTCGACCTTATGCTTGCCACCACATCGTTATCCTCACACAAAGCCATGGCTGGAAATTGTGGCAGTGTGCGCCGAGGAGAAGAGAAGCAGGTGGTAGACTTCCACCACCAGAGCTCCGCCTCCTGTAGTAAACTTATTGTCCGTCGCCAGAAAACCATCATCGGTCGGTCCAGGAAGGAAATGGCTGAAAAAGGAGGTAGCCCTGACATCATCCATCCACCCCACACAGGCATGGACACACGCACCTGTCTTCCCATAAACAGTGGCCGTTCCCCTGCTACTCACCCCCCCCCCCTCACCCTTGGACCTCCATGTCTGAAGTAAATGGCTAGGTGAGAATAAAACGCGCATGCACAGACCCCAGACATCGGGGAAAGGGCCGAATTCAGACCCGAACGACCTGATCTGATTTGGCTCCTTTGCTCCAAGAACAGACGGGATGCGGTCATTTGGTCTACAGCATGATGGTCAACAGTCATTAGGTTGACACCATTGGGTCGACACTGGAAAAGGTCGACATGGGGAAATGTCGACATGGGGAAAGGTCGACATGGTTCTAGGTCGAAATGTCATTAGTTTGACAGGTCATTGGTTCGACAGTGTCTAGGTCGACAGACAAAAGGTCGACATGGAGTTTTTCACTGTTTTTTGAGCCAACATGTGCCGGCAGACGGTATTTCATGCCCTACCATCCACTAGGGCATGGAGGGAGAATAAAATAGTGTGCACTTTTAACTGTGTCCAAGTCGACTGTGTTGACATTCAGGTAAAAAAAAACCAACATGTCGACATTTTGACTGTAGACCTAGACATTGTCAATCTAATGACCTGTCCAACTAACGAACTAACGACCTGTCAAACTAATGACCTTTCAACCGATAACCATGTCGACCTTTTCCCATGTCGACCTAGACCCATGTCCACCTTTTCCCATTTCGACCTAATGGCGTCGACCTAATGACTGTTGACCATAATGCTGTAGATCAAATGATCCCAACCCTAACAGACACCCAGTTAGATCCTTTTAAGTGGCCCACTAGAAATGCCCCTTCTGTCCTGTTCCGTCGGATAACGGATCATCATAACGAGCAGCGGCGTAACTATAGCACCGCAGCCCCCGCCACCGCGGGGGGGGGGGGGGGGCGCTGTGCATGAGGGGGCACCGGGGGCTGCGGTGCTATAGTTGAAGCCCCCCTTAAACCCCCGCAGACTTACCTATCGTGCTGGTCCCGGCGGCTCCGTTCTTCTGCTGAGGACCACCACAAAATGGCCGCCCCCATATAGCACACAGTTCTCTGAAACTGTGTGCTGTATGGGGGCGGCCATTTTCTGGTGGTCCTCAGCAGAAGAACGGAGCAGCCGGGACCAGCGCGATAGGTAAGGCTGTGGGGGATTGAGGGGGGGATTGCATGGGCGGCAGAGTAGGGGTGCTTGGCGGGGCGGCGACGGGGGGGGGGGACGCCCCCCCTAACGGCAGGGGGGGCGCCCAAAACGTAGCTACGCCACTGATAACGAGAATGTTATTTCTCTTCCAGCTACTGTACAAACACATCTACCCGATAAATGGAAAATATTTTATGCTTTAAAAGGTGCATTTCATTGAGAAATCTTCCGATGTACTTAAATGGGAAAAAGATACCATTAATGTCGCCGATTTATCTACAATGAAGCCGAGCGTGGAACAAGCTGCAGTATGCCTATAACATCTATTTACTGATTTAATAGTAGTTATATGATACCGCCATCTCTTCCCCCACAGAGGACGCAGCCCCATTCATGCTGCTGGCTATGGGAGCGCCTAATATGCATTTAATATCACTGCAAATACATGCAAATGGAAAAGTCTATGGGCTGAAACTAATGTTTGGCTTTAAGAGATAGGGAACAATCGCATTTAATAAGACGGGGGGAAGTGGGGGAATACAGAGTGGATTAATCTCTTTGGTCGCCACAACACAGTTCCACCACAGATCTGGCAGCGGGACGTTGCTAAGAGCCTCATAAATGTGACAGATATCTGGTTTTCACAGGTTTATTGATCCTGTAATCGGTGAGTTCGAGGATTTCTGGTGTGTAAATATTTTCCAGGCTGTTATCGTAAAGGTCACGTACAGTAAGAAGGTCAGACCCCATAATGCGCATAATGCTTCATTAGCTGGTATCCGGGCCCCTGGGGCCACAATGTCTAGGTCAGTGATGGCTAGCCTTGACCATACTTGCCGACATTTCGAATAGCCTCTCCGGGAGAAGCCCGGAGAGGACAGCCGGATCTCCAGGTCGGGGGGGGGGGGGGGGGCGGGGACGGGGCTGATGACTGAAAGAGTAGAGGGCGGGGCTAAAATGACGCGAAATGACGCAATTTGCTTAATTTTAGTCCCGCCCCTTGTTGAAACCCCGATAATTAGTGCGGCACGGAAGGGGGGTGTGGGAGCTGCCTGGCAATTGCGGGAGAATTGCCGACCTTCTCGGGGGGCCGGGAGGGGGACACGATTTTCGTGAGCCTCCTGGCAATTCCGGGAGGGTAGGAAAGCCTGGCCCTGACACTCCAGCTATTGTTGAACTACACAAACCAGCATGCCCTGCTAGAGTTTTACTATTTGGCCATGCTAAAACGGATGCAGGGTATGCTGAGATGTGTAGTTCAACAACAGCTGGAGTGTTAAGGTTAGCCATCATTGGTCTAGGTTGATAGACACCATTGACCACAAATGGTCCACAGTGACTAGGTCAGCACCTAATAATGGTTCACATACTGTATTTCAACATTGACAGAGGGTTGACACGAGCCTACGGTCAACATGGACATAGTTGTCACTCAAAAACATGAGTTTTTTCATGTTCTTTTTTATTTAGATCGACTTTACTATTGAAGTGGGCATAGAGGGAGAATATAATAGTGTGCCAAGCGCAGTGACGCACCGTGTCCGAAGCATGGCGAGCGGTGTTCATGTTGCCATATGTCTTCATAGACACCAAAAAAGTCAAAAACTTGTGTCGATCAATTGAATGTCGATTATGTCAACCTTAAGCGTGTGTCGACATTCTGTCGACCTATGGCACAATACGTCGACCATTTTTTGGTGTCGACCATTAGTGGGTGACCTAGTGACTGTCGACCTAGACATTGTCGACCCCCTATACCAGTGTTGGCTAACCTTGACACTCCAGCTGTTGTTGAACTACACATCCCAGCATGCCCTGCTAGTTTTACTATTTGGCTATGCTGAAACTGATGCAGGGCATGCTGGGATGTGTAATTCAACAGCAGCTGGAATGTCAAGGTTAGCCATCACTGCCCTATACCATAACCAAACATCCCCACCAGTGGCTGTGGGAGAGCACAGTGTGGGACAGTTGGAGGTTAGAGAGCACAGTGCGGGACTGCTGGGGGGGGGGGGGGTAGAGCATGGTGCGAAACTGTACGGGGATGGAGAGCTCAGTGAATAACTGGGTACTTGTGTACTAGCACGGCGCCCCGATAATTAGTCGCCCGATTTTTTTAATCGAATCACATCGCATGCCATACACCCGATGGCATGCGATGCGATTTTAACTCATATTCGATATTAAATTGTATAAGCACCCTAATGGGTGCTTACAATGCTTAAATGCACCCTCACGCCACCCCCCAAGTATAAACGTGAACCCGAAGCGTGGATAGCGCAGCGCGCCCGTGAGGGGCGGCGGTACGCGTCCTATGACCTTTTCATACCCCCACTATCCACGTCGGCGTGGAGTTGAGAATAGAAAGTGTGGCGAGCGCAGCGAGCCACCGAGCCCGAAGCGTGGCAAGCACAGCGAGCCCCGCGCGGGGACGCGGATACCTGTGAAGCCCGCGAGGGGACACGGATACCTGTGAAGCCCACGAGGGGACGCGGATACCTGTGAAGGTATCCGCGTCCCCTCGCGGGGCTCGCTGCGCTCGCCACGCTTCGGGTTCACGTTTATACTTGGGGGTGGCGTGGGGGTGCATTTAACCATTGTAACTACCCATTAGGGTGCTTATACAATTTATAATTGCATCGCATTGTATGGCATTGTATGCCATGTACAATGGCATACAATTTTGAAATTGTATACCATTGTACAACATCGGCCGATATCGAGTCGCATCGCATACCATCGCATGCGATATGGTCTGTGATGCGATGGGTGCCGTGCTAGTACACAAGTACCAATAACTGTTAGTTGTGGCAGAGCACAGAGTGGAACTGTCCGGGGTGATATATTACACTGAGGAACTGTTAGGGGTAGCAGAGCACAATGTGGGACTGTTGGTAGAGCACAGCGCTGAACTTTTGGGGGTGGAAGAGCACAGTGGGAGACTGTTGGGGGTTATAAAACTCAGTGTGGAACTCTTAGGGATGGTAGAGCACAGTACAGGACTGCTGGGGATGGTAGAGCACAGTACAGGACTGCTGGGGATGGTAGAGCACCAAGTGGAACTGTTGGGGGTGGTAAGCACAGTGCAGGGTTGTTGGGGGTGGTAGAGCACAGTGTGGGACCATTGGGGGTGGTAAGCACAGTGCAGGATTGTTGGTGGTGGCAGATCACAATTTTGGGGTGGCGACCATAGAGCACAGTGTGGGACTGTTGGGTGTGGTAGAAAACAGTGTGGAGAGACAGGGTTGTTTGTCACTCGCACAGAACTGTCCTCTAATATTAAAGGGACACTGCTAGGACCCCCGTACGTAATATGTAAAGTACTGTGTCTATAGTCTAGACTTCGGAGGTGTGCTACCACTGGACAACAAAGTATACATGGACACAGTGTTTCAGAGGAAACAAGAAAAAAGATTGTCCCTGGTGTGGTGCACCTGTTACAAAAATGATACAATAATATTTAACTTTTAATTCATCATTTAAAAACTTGCGAAATATAAAACACAAAAAGACTAGATAGAAGTGATAGACAAAAAGACAGAGTAAGTGTGTTTAAAATAAGGTGGCTGGAAGGCGACGCACTATCAACTGTTCTATTTCAATTCATATAGGGATATGTCCTCACAGGTTTATAGTGATGTGACACCTCAGAAAGAGAAATGCCCGTATCTGGCTATCTGAATAGTGAGTCACAGGCACTGTATGTCCTGTGTACCCTATTTATCAGGATAGATGCTATATTGCTTGTCGCTATCCTAAAATAGGGATCTCACGAACCCAGTGTCAAATTGTGGCAAAATATGACAGTCTCAAGTTTGAAAGAGCTAGAGTTACCAATCCTGTAAATCAAATACAGAGTGCTTTAAATGTGCAAATGTTGTGGTCTGCAAATATATTTTGAAGCAACCACCTATTATTCGCAATGCTATGTCCGTCTGCCTGTGCTGTGTCCAAAAAGCTGTATATGTGTATCACCAAAATAACTGTGTCAGCATGACTCTTGGTTCATAGGGTCACTCCAGCATTAACAGTGTATGAGTATCACTGTATATGGGGGTGGTTGTAATTCCACACTAAAAGGGCCCTGGTTTATAGGGTCACCCCAGCGAAGTGGTTATAATTCCACAGTCAATTATATCTGGGAGTGGTCTTAATTCCACAGTAACAGCGTGATGTTCAGAAAATTGTAAAACAGTTCAGAATAATGCTGAAATTAGTGGTTTTAATTCCACTTTATAGAAAGTCATAGATAGAGCACAGTTTGGGATGTTGACGTGGTCACAAATATATTTGATATTTAAGTGGTTTTAATTCCACAGTAACAGCGTGATGTTCAAGAAATTACAAGGTAGTTCAGAATAATGCTGAAATTGGTGGTTTTAATTCCACTATATAGAGAGTCATAGATAGAGCACAGTTTAGAGTATTGGCGCGGTCACATATATATTTAGTATTCAAGTGTGGGTAGGTGCACGTGATGCCACCTCAGGTACCAGTAATGATTTACAAATGGTTTGCAGTTATGTATCTGCTTTACAGATCTGAACAGGGCTAACACAAAGTTCGCTAGGACTCGCAACTGACTGTAGATTTCAGCACCGTGGCTGTGTCTGCAGAGTCCTCAAAGTAATTGTTATACTGTGTTTATTTGTACAAGACACATAATATGGTAACAGTATCAATATTGTGTTTACAGCACTGTATATATTCAGTTGTATAGTAGCCCACACTGCATGTCGGATCTGCTGTCTGGATGAAATAAAGAAAAATTCAAATAACCCCCTAGGGATATAGCAGCAGTCGACCATGCAGTGTCGACATTTAACTTGGTAATGGCTCAAAGCTGCTATCAATAATAGCACCGTGGCTATGAATCAGTGCCACAGTTTACCATATTCTATGGGTAACTATAGTAAATGCCCGGGCTGAGGTCACTCAATCAATGAGTATATGTCAATACTGCCGCCTGGGTAGACCAGGATTCTATATTGCAATGAGGCAGTACACCTTGTAAGTCTAAGGTGTTACAGGTAAAGCCCTGTAATCGGGTTTTTACCTAATAGCCTGTGGGAAAAGATTACAGATCAAAATACATTTCTAACAGAGTGCGTCGCCAAACAGCACACCGCTAGCCGGCGTACGCTTCGCAAATTAGCTTTTTCAAGGCCAACCAGACCCGATACCCGGAAGCTCCTTTTAAACCTGCCATTCGGCAGGGTTCACCAATCACGGCTTTCGCCGCATGTAGCTTATTGGTTATTGGATGGTAGTACTCCCCCTGGTCACTGACGGCTATGGTGTGTGACCACTCCCGGCTCTCATGATTTATTCATGAGTGCCGCAATCCGATAGGACTCTGCGCATATCTCCCAGCCCCGTGTCTCGCGTGTGACCAATCGGGGTTCTCACCGCATTCAGATCTCCCCGGGATATGATCCTCCCTTCCTCCATGTCGTACGAAATGTTAAGTAATAAATATTAAATATTAAATACTGTACTGTATATACCTTCGTATCATATATCGTATGTGCCTCAAAGCCCACTCTTGCAGACGCTATTGATATTGTGGAGTAGTGGTACTGTGCCTTTGTAGGTCCGATTGGACCCGATCTATGGGTGCATGACTAAATTAGTCAGAGTGGAATCAGCACACAAAATATATAGAATGCCGTGATATGTAGTATATATATTCGCCTGTATCAATACATAATAGTGATGATGCCACCTCTGATGGTTACGGACGATAAGTGGTTAACAGGTATTGCACCAATGGAGCCAATTATATTATGTAATTACTAAATGTATCCAGGAGAAACTGGAAACATGATAAGAAATTTTGTTTTGTAAAAAGTATATTATAAAGAATATTATAAAAAAATTATATACTATACAATGGGGGACCAGTCATAAAGTGTAATTACTGGATGTGTTCACGAAAGATCGGGTCCAATCGGACCTACAAAGGCACAGTACCACTACTCCACAATATCAATAGCGTCTGCAAGAGTGGGCTTTGAGGCACATACGATATATGATACGAAGGTATATACAGTACAGTATTTAATATTTAATATTTATTACTTAACATTTCGTACGACATGGAGGAAGGGAGGATCATATCCCGGGGAGATCTGAATGCGGTGAGAACCCCGATTGGTCACACGCGAGACACGGGGCTGGGAGATATGCGCAGAGTCCTATCGGATTGCGGCACTCATGAATAAATCATGAGAGCCGGGAGTGGTCACACACCATAGCCGTCAGTGACCAGGGGGAGTACTACCATCCAATAACCAATAAGCTACATGCGGCGAAAGCCGTGATTGGTGAACCCTGCCGAATGGCAGGTTTAAAAGGAGCTTCCGGGTATCGGGTCTGGTTGGCCTTGAAAAAGCTAATTTGCGAAGCGTACGCCGGCTAGCGGTGTGCTGTTTGGCGACGCACTCTGTTAGAAATGTATTTTGATCTGTAATCTTTTCCCACAGGCTATTAGGTAAAAACCCGATTACAGGGCTTTACCTGTAACACCTTAGACTTACAAGGTGTACTGCCTCATTGCAATATAGAATCCTGGTCTACCCAGGCGGCAGTATTGACATATACTCATTGATTGAGTGACCTCAGCCCGGGCATTTACTATAGTTACCCATAGAATATGGTAAACTGTGGCACTGATTCATAGCCACGGTGCTATTATTGATAGCAGCTTTGAGCCATTACCAAGTTAAATGTCGACACTGCATGGTCGACTGCTGCTATATCCCTAGGGGGTTATTTGAATTTTTCTTTATTTCATCCAGACAGCAGATCCGACATGCAGTGTGGGCTACTATACAACTGAATATATACAGTGCTGTAAACACAATATTGATACTGTTACC
This sequence comes from Crinia signifera, assembly GCF_055691185.1. NCBI lineage: Eukaryota > Metazoa > Chordata > Amphibia > Anura > Myobatrachidae > Crinia > Crinia signifera. The sequence continues at coordinate 32,195,308 of NC_139217.1, forward strand.
ATATTATGTGTCTTGTACAAATAAACACAGTATAACAATTACTTTGAGGACTCTGCAGACACAGCCACGGTGCTGAAATCTACAGTCAGTTGCGAGTCCTAGCGAACTTTGTGTTAGCCCTGTTCAGATCTGTAAAGCAGATACATAACTGCAAACCATTTGTAAATCATTACTGGTACCTGAGGTGGCATCACGTGCACCTACCCACACTTGAATACTAAATATATATGTGACCGCGCCAATACTCTAAACTGTGCTCTATCTATGACTCTCTATATAGTGGAATTAAAACCACCAATTTCAGCATTATTCTGAACTACCTTGTAATTTCTTGAACATCACGCTGTTACTGTGGAATTAAAACCACTTAAATATCAAATATATTTGTGACCACGTCAACATCCCAAACTGTGCTCTATCTATGACTTTCTATAAAGTGGAATTAAAACCACTAATTTCAGCATTATTCTGAACTGTTTTACAATTTTCTGAACATCACGCTGTTACTGTGGAATTAAGACCACTCCCAGATATAATTGACTGTGGAATTATAACCACTTCGCTGGGGTGACCCTATAAACCAGGGCCCTTTTAGTGTGGAATTACAACCACCCCCATATACAGTGATACTCATACACTGTTAATGCTGGAGTGACCCTATGAACCAAGAGTCATGCTGACACAGTTATTTTGGTGATACACATATACAGCTTTTTGGACACAGCACAGGCAGACGGACATAGCATTGCGAATAATAGGTGGTTGCTTCAAAATATATTTGCAGACCACAACATTTGCACATTTAAAGCACTCTGTATTTGATTTACAGGATTGGTAACTCTAGCTCTTTCAAACTTGAGACTGTCATATTTTGCCACAATTTGACACTGGGTTCGTGAGATCCCTATTTTAGGATAGCGACAAGCAATATAGCATCTATCCTGATAAATAGGGTACACAGGACATACAGTGCCTGTGACTCACTATTCAGATAGCCAGATACGGGCATTTCTCTTTCTGAGTTGTCACATCACTATAAACCTGTGAGGACATATCCCTATATGAATTGAAATAGAACAGTTGATAGTGCGTCGCCTTCCAGCCACCTTATTTTAAACACACTTACTCTATCTTTTTGTCTATCACTTCTATCTAGTCTTTTTGTGTTTTATATTTCGCAAGTTTTTAAATGATGAATTAAAAGTTAAATATTATTGTATCATTTTTGTAACAGGTGCACCACACCAGAAAACAGTGTGGGACTGCTGGGGATGGTAGAGCACCAAGTGGGACTGTTGGGGGTGGTAAGCACAGTGCAGGACTACTGGGGGTGGTTGAACACATTGTGGGATTGCTGGGGGTGGTAGAGCACAGTTCGGGATTGTTGATGGTGGTAGAAAACAGTGTGGGACTGTTGGGGATGGTAGATCACAGTGCAGGACTTTTGGGGATGGTAGAGCACAGTGCGGGACTGCTGGGGGTGGTAGAGCACAGTGCAGGACTGCTGGGGATGGTAGAGAACAGTGCAGGACTGCTGGGGATGGTAGAGCACAGTGCAGGACTTTTGGGGATGGTAGAGCACAGTGCGGGACTCCTGGGGGTGGTAGAGCACAGTGCGGGACTGCTGGGGGTGGTAGAGCACAGTGCAGGACTGCTGGGGATGGTAGAGCACAGTGCGGGACTGCTGGGGGTGGTAGAGCACAGTGCGGGACTGCTGGGGGTGGTAGAGCACAATGCGGGACTCCTGGGGATGGTAGAGCACAGTGCGGGACTCCTGGGGGTGGTAGAGCAGAGTGCGGGACTGATGGGGGTGGTAGAGCACAGTGCGGGACTGCTGGGGGTGGTAGAGCACAGTGCGGGACTGCTGGGGGTGGTAGAGCACAGTGCGGGACTGCTGGGGGTGGTAGAGCACAGTGCGGGACTGCTGGGGGTGGTAGAGCAGAGTGCGGGACTGCTGGGGGTGGTAGAGCACAGTGCGGGACTGCTGGGGGTGGTAGAGCACAGTGCGGGACTGCTGGGGGTGGTAGAGCAGAGTGCGGGACTGCTGGGGTTGGTAGAGCACAGTGCGGAACTGCTCGGGTTGGTAGAGCACAGTGCGGGACTGCTGGGGGTGGTAGAGCACAGTGCGGGACTGCTGAGGTTGGTAGAGCACAGTGTGAAACTGTACAGGGAGAGAAAGCTCAGTGAATGACTGTTGGTGGTGGCAGAGCACAGTGCAGGACTGTTGGGTTTTGCACATGAGCAGGAATGCACAATAATGTGCCCAGTAGCTGCAGTACTGTAATTAGACATTTTGGTGCCCAGAAAAGGGACTGGAGCCCCCACCCCAACTAAAATTTTGGACAGTGCATGCCAAAATCACACATAAAAAATGTAGGGTGTGGCTTAGTGGGGAAAGGGCGTGGCAGCACACAGTAGTAACTGTAGAGCCAGTTTTACAAATTGCGCCAGCTAGATTTCCTTAGCACACTGCACCAAGTAGAGCACCTTAGACACACTGCACCAGGATTATGCACACTATAATGCCCATTACACATTATGCCCATTATACATGATTTTGTATACTGTATGCACATTACATTCTAGATGCAGGGGGATGCCGAAAACCCTACCACTGTCCCTGCCTAATGGGGAGGGATAGAAGGTGGGGTAATTAGATGGCATAGAGGGGAGGGGGGGGGTTATTCGGTGGCATCGGGAAATGCGTTCTCTGCATGACCACTTTAACCCTTCCCTTCTGGTAAGGCTTTAATCAATGCATATTATAGCTTTTCATAATAATGCTACCACTGGGTGGCGCTGTTTATGGTTTAGGACAGTGGTACCCAAACTTTTTTGATTCACGGCACCCTAGAGCATCAAAATTTTTTCCTTGCACCCCTAGGCCAAATGCTTCTTATCGAGAAATTCAGACAAAAAAATATTAAATGAAATGCATTGTGTTTATATGTCACAGTTATCTGGTGAGGGACAGGATTTGCTTCTGTTGGTCCACATATATTATGATTGGCAGCCACAGCACTGGTTTTGCCTGGTACATTGACCATAAATAATATGAATTGATCTTTGTCCACCAACCCAAGGCACCCCTGCAAGTGTCCTGAGGCACCCCAGGGTGCCTAGGCACACAGTTTGGGAACCACTGGTTTAGGACGTTCTGTGCCAACACCAAATATTCTGTATCATGTCTCTTCCGAGCACAGATAACAGTAACAGTGTGGCCACTGCACCTTCAACAAGGTAGCACACACTAATGGGCATTTTGGCCAATGTGTAACTTCTGTCGAGGCAGTTTCTCCACATAGCTGGCAATAAGAGGCGCGCAGCGACAGCAAACACACTAATGCGCGCCTCAGTTTCCTCCCGTCCGAGCTACTTTTCTTCTGATGGAAATGTTTATTCCGTAAGATTTAGCAGACGGCGCAAACCATCGCGAATGCAAGGGGATTCCAGGCTGAACCCAGTGCGAAATATAGTAATGTACAGCACCTGTCACTCGTCGCCCTGTACGGGGTGAGGTTATACAGCTACTGTAACCGGACTGAGGGAGAACAGTGCGGATAGATGAGGCTCTTTGGTCTATGTACACGTTAATCCACCCCTCTGATCTGTGTGGTAGCGTCCACTCACTCGCTGTGCGCCGGCTGCCGGCCGGGCTGAGCTCACACAGTGACGTCACGTGCCAAGATGGATCCTGTGCTGTACATTGTAGCAGCTGCTGTGCTGGCAGCAGTGCTGTTCTTCATCACCAGGATCCGGGGGCAGGCAGAGCAAGGTGATCGGCGACTGGGGACAGGTGGGGGTGAGGTGAGCAGGGTCTGGTGGAAGGTGGGGGTGAGGTGAGCAGGGTCTAGGGGCAGGTGGGGTGAGGTGAGCAGAGTCTGTGGGCAGGTGGGGGTGAGGTGAGCAGGGTCAAGGGGCAGGTGGGGTGAGGTGAGCAGGGTCAAGGGGCAGGTGGGGTGAGGTGAGCAGGGTCTAGGGGCAGGTGGGGTGAGGTGAGCAGAGTCTGTGGGCAGGTGGGGGTGAGGTGAGCAGGGTCAAGGGGCAGGTGGGGTGAGGTGAGCAGGGTCTAGGGGCAGGTGGGGTGAGGTGAGCAGGGTCAAGGGGCAGGTGGGGTGAGGTGAGCAGGGTCTAGGGGCAGGTGAGGTGAGCAGGGTCTGGTGGCAGGTGGGGGTGAGGTGAGCAGGGTCTAGGGGCAGGTGGGGTGAGGTGAGCAGGGTCTAGGGGCAGGTGGGGTGAGGTGAGCAGGGTCAAGGGACAGGTGGGGGTGAGGTGAGCAGAGTCTGTGGGCAGGTGGGGTGAGGTGAGCAGGGTCTGGTGGCAGGTGGGGTGAGGTGAGCAGGGTCTAGGGGCAGGTGGGGTGAGGTGAGCAGGGTCTAGGGGCAGGTGGGGTGAGGTGAGCAGGGTCTAGGGGCAGGTGGGGTGAGTTGAGCAGGGTCTAGGGGCAGGTGGGGTGAGTTGAGCAGGGTCTAGGGGCAGGTGGGGTGAGCAGGGTCTAGGGACAGGTGAGGTGAGCAGAGTCTGTGGGCAGGTGAGGTGAGCAGGGTCTAGGGACAGGTAGAGGTGGGGGTGAGCGGAGAAGGGTCTAGGGGCAGGTGGTTGTGAGCTGAGCTGGGGCAGGGGGGGTGGTGAGCTGAGCAGATTCTGGGTGCAGACAGAACAAGGTGACTGGGGACAGCTGGGAGTAAGGTGGGCAGGTTAGGTTGAGGTGAGTGGGGTGTGGAGAGTGGTGTCTGAGGGCAGATGGGGTGTTGGTGAGGTAAGTGGGGTTTGGGGGCAGGTGGGGTATTAAGCGGCATCTCTGGGCAGGTGAGGTGAGCAGAGTCTGTGATCAAGAGGGGCAGGGGTTGGGGTGAGCATTGTCTTGGAGTAGGCGCATAAAGGTGAGCAGTGTTTGATACTTGGCCTGGTATCATACACCGAGCCCGAAGCGTGGCGAGTGCAGCGAGCACAGCGAGGGGACGCGGAATACATGTAAAGTAATACGCGTCCCCTCGCCGGGCTCGCTGCAGTCACCGCGCTTCAGGCTCGGTGGCTAGCTGCGCTCGCCACACTATATAAGATCAACTCCACTCCAACGTGGATAGTGGGGGAATGAAAAGGTCGGAGGACGCGTACCGCCGCCGCTTGCCACGCTTTGGGTTGTCGTTGATAGTGGGGGTGGCGTGGGGGTGCATTTAACATTGTAAGCACCCATTAGGATGCTTATACAATTTAAAATTGTATAGGGTTCTTAAATCGCATCGCATGCGGCTATATGGCATGCGATACAATGCATAAGATGCCATACGACTAAAAATCGGGGGTGCCGTGCTAGGAAACAAGTACCAAGCCTCCACCATAATTTTAGAACAGTGGTTCTCAAACTCGGTCCTCAGGACCCTACGCAGTTCATGTATAGGTAGCATCTCGGGGCAGGTGTGGTGAGCAGGGTCTGTTGCAGAGTCTCAGCGAAGATGGAACGAGGTAAGCAGTGTCTGATGGTGGGTGGATTAGGATGACCAGGGTCTGATAGTGGGTCACATAACGTGAGTAGGATCTGAGGCTGGTAGGAGTAGTGAGCAGGATATGAGGAAAGGTGGAATAAGGAAAGCGGGATCTGGAGTGCCCTTCAATACCTATTGTGCCAAATGAGTGCCCTCCAATACCTATTGTGCCAAATGAGTGCCCTCCAATACCTATTGTGCCAAATGAGTGCCCTCCAATACCTATTGTGCCAAATGAGTGCCCTCCAATACCTATTGTGCCAAATGAGTGCCCTCCAATACCTATTGTGCCAAATGAGTGCCCTCCAATACCTATTGTGCCAAATGAGTGCCCTCCAGTACCTATTGTGCCAAATGAGTGCCCTTCAGTACATATTGTGCCAAATGAGTGCCCTTCAGTACATATTGTGCCGCATTAGTGCCCTCCAGTACATATTATGCCTTATCACAGTACCATTATAGCATCCACAGTACACTCCTCTCACCGATTAATGCCTCACAATTCAGGCACATCAATAAATCAGAACCAATGGTACTTGTGTATTAGCAGGGTGCCCGGCTACACTGTCAACGTACCTTAGGCTACGTTGTCAGCGTAGCATAGCTGGGCACCCTGCTAATATGTGTGTAGTGCTTTATACTTACTTAACGTCCATCACGATCCCCGCAGCGATGTCTCCGGTGCCAGCGTTCCCCTCCTCCGACACTCTCCTCCTCCATGACACCCCGGCGGCAGCGTTCCCCTCCTCCGGCAGTCACTCCCCAGCAATGTATGTAATTCAGCGTACTGCCGCTGGGGGAACATCACATGGTTTCCCTGCTCCCCCAGCAGGCACTACGCTAATTGTGTACATTGCTGGTGCCGGGGAGCGACTGGAGGAGGGGAACACTGCCGCCGGGGTGTCATGGATCGTGATGGACAATTGCCGGATATGAACCATTGTGTATTAGCACAGCTCCTGAACAAGTTACGTAGCCAGCATAGTGGTGTATTGGTATTCTCAATACACCACTTTGCAAACTACGTAATGGGTGCCCTGCTTATATACAAGTACCGAACCAATTACTTAGCAGGCAAATCTAGGAAAATTGGTACAGTATGTAAATTTATAACCTGGGTCCCTGCCTCCGTAAGTCTCTGGGTCCCGTAGCATTGGCACCAAGGATTGATGACATTATTTTTTGTTGTAGGTGACCGCGAGCACCATCAAAATGTTGTTGTGGCGGCAGCAGCAGCACGGCCTCGGTCCCAGCCAGAGGAGCGCGGTGAAGGAATGCCAAGGAGACGGATGAATCGCAACATGCTGGCGCAGAGGCGAGCCCAGCGCATGGAGGAAGAGAGAGAAGGTGCCTGCTTGGGAGTAGAGTTCATTTTGTGGACACCCTTAGGGTTCTCTCACACTTACCCAGTTTAATTTCCTCATTCATGAAACTAGTAATTTGATGGATACTCTCCACGGATGAGCGTTGCTAACATCTGCCCTAGATTTGTTTCCCTCTCTGCTCAGGTTAAGGCATGTCACGTCGCTTGTACTGATCAGTCCAAAAGCAAAACCCACTGCATTGAGTCACTCGCCCTTCATGCCTCTTTTGTGTGATTTATGTAGAAGTGAACCAATCTGTTAAGAGCGCTTTACTGTGTTTGGTAATTACAGTAGCGTAACCCCGCCTTCCTCATTCTCTTGCACTGATCCCCTTCAGTTTTGTCAATTTACCCATCATGCACTGGGTTCACTTATACCTGGAGGGGGAATATAAATCTGTGGATCATAGTAACATCATTTAGAAACCTTCCACGGTATCTAAGCCAGTGGTTCCCAAACTGTGTGCCTCAGGACACTTGCAGGGGTGCCCTGGGTTAGTGGTTCAGGACCAATTCAAATTATTTATGGTCAATTTAATAGGAAAAAAACTTTGGTTTTTGCTTCTAATCTTAACGCATGTGTACAAACAGAAGTGAATCATTACCACATCATTGACCATAAGAATGACCGGTACTACTTTACTTTCACGGCGCCAGCATGGCGCCGCGCTACTTCCGGGTTACGCTCGCCACAAAGTAAGTAAAATAAACAAAGTTAACGCCATGCCAACATGGATAGTTCATACCTCCACTATCCATGTTGGCATGGAGTTGATTTTAATTAGCGTAGCGAGCCACCGAGCCCGCAGCGTGGGCGAGCGAAGCGAGCCCCGCAAGGGGACTCTGACGCGCGGCGCCATGCTGGCGCCGTGAAAGTAAAGAAGTACCGAATGACCTATAAACACAGTTTACTGCATTTTATATATTTTTAAAAAAATCTCAATAAGAAACATTTGGCCTAGGGTTGCTGCGAAAAAAAAATATGATACTCTAGGCTGGCGTGACTCAAAAAAGTTTGGGAACCACCGGTCTAAGCTAACACTGCAGCTTCCAGTATTCTAACCATCAACCGCAGTGTTCTGCTGGATACAGCTGTACATCCATCCATGCGTTCTTGTGAACTGAACATGCTTCCCACCATAGTGTACAAGGGAACGTTAGAGGGAGGGATGTCACAGTAGTGCTCAGTACATTGTTAGCTTTCTTCCAAGTCACTCCCAATAGTTCTTGTACTCTGGTGAACCATCTACCTTATAGTGTTCACTCAAGGATTTTTTTTTAGGGCAGGGGGCTGACCACCGGGTAGGGCACTTATTTCAATTGGGTAGGGCACATTTTATATTAGAAATTGACATTAGAAACAAAAAAACAAAACATGTATAAATAATTTGCACACTGCACTAGAATTACGCTCACCAGACATTGTCCTACTCAGCTTAGCCCATTACGTATTCTGTCATAATGTCAATTACACATTATGGCACACACTGGTGCCATAATGCCTCTTACACATTATACCACACACAATAATGCCCATTACACATGATGGCATACACCGTAATACCCTTTGCGCTTGATGGCAAACTCCTGAAGTTCTCATCGGTGAGGGGCACCGTAAGGGCGCACAGTGCAGCACACATAAATGGCGGGGTGCACCCTGCAAAAGAAGCTTAAAGGGAACACTTTGATAACTAAGCCTCTTGATGGCACTGTTTATTGAGACTCTAGAGTTTGTTGTTGTACCATACTATACTTTGACATACAGTCATAAAGGTCCCCATACACAGGTCTGATTTCGTCTGTTTTCATCAGATTCCGGCGGATCGGGCTGATATCTCGGATGAAAATTGTCGAAATCGGACATCAGATTGTATCCAATGTGCGTTCCTGTGTGCATCGGATCACAACCTGGAGGTTTTATGTGCAGCGCATAATAAAAGATTGAAATCAGGCTACCAGCGGCACATCGCGGGTGCATTTTAGCACTTGCAATGTATTGATCCCCGTTTCCCTTGAGCTCCCCCCAGCAGCTCTCCCAGGAGTCCTTTCACATGCGATAAAAGTGCCATCGAGTGATAAATCAGATGGAACACTTCTGCAGGGGAAGTTCAAGGGAAATCCAGTCCGACGTGTGGCTCAGACAAGTCAGACCTGTGTATGGCCACCTTTAAGGTGACCATACACTACTGCAAAGTATCCCTCCGACCCAGGGGGGGTATAGCATGTGGTCCTTTCACACATAATATGATACGCATGCGACCTCTCTTACCTGTTATTGGGAGGAAGGTCGACCTCTGGCTCACGTCAGATGTACATGGGACTGTGCAATCCGATTTGGGACGATTTCTCTGCCCGTTTCATCGGGAAAAATTGCTCTAGCGTATGGGAACCTTTAGGGGTCTGGTTTATCACACCGAAAGTCGGGATTCCGACAGTCATTAGCCTAACGTCAGAATCCCGACAGCGTGGCGAGTGCAACAAAGCCCCTTGCGGGCCCGCTGTGCTCACCACGCTGCGGGCACAGTGGCTCGCCACCTATTCTATTCTCGAAGGAGAATAACCGCTGCCCGTGTGTCAGGGTTTTAACAGTCGGGATTCTGATGTCGATATAATGACTGACGGTCAGTCATCCGGCACCCGACCTTTACAGTATCAGCATTGTATCCATTGTGTGTGCTGACCTGTTCCTTGATTCGGTTATGAGCTGCTTTGTCCACATGTTATGGTTGTCAGTCACCAGCTGTGGCCTTTCCTGTCACATAGACCATAAATCATTTCATTTGTTCCTGGACCACCAAACTGCTGCACCCAGTGTGGGAACCAGTGGACCATATAATAGTTTTGGAACTAGACAAATAGATTTGTTTTGGAACTCCTTGTTGGACCTGCTCGTGAGGAGAGATTTCTTTGTAAAAACATCCAGCGGTTCTTCAGATGGTATGGCTCGTAAGGTTGACCCAATTAAGGTAGGGGTGTGGTATCTTTCACCGACAATCGGAATCCCGACTGGCCGGTGTCAGACAGCATGGCCAGCGCAACAAAGTCCCTTGCGGGCTCGCTACGCTCGCCAGCTATTCTATTCTCCCTCTATGGGAGTCGTGGACCCCCACGAGGAAAAATGGCCGTCGGGAACCCAGCCGTCGGTGGTTTAAAAGTCGGGATCCCGACGTCGGATTAATAACTGTTGGGACCCCGACTGTCGGGACCCCTTCCGGCACCCTTAAGGTAGACAGGCCATAGGTTGGCACAGCAAAAACGTTGACATGAGTTTTTCACGTTTTTTGTTTGTATTTGTGGACTAATATAGACATGGACACTTTAGAAGTGTACCGATGTGTCGGCCCATAGTGGTCAACCTATTATAGTATGACCCCGCCAAGAGCCGCCATTGCTTCCTGAGTCTTCCACGATGGGTTTGTGATGCAACTTTAGCTGAATTGACCACATAATAGTAATAAATAGTGTTCATTCTACCACCCTGTACCTTTCAAAACCCGCGCAGTTCCTCTTACCTGCCTGGGGTGTCACTCTTTGTTGTGGTGCTTTTAATACAGTCTGATCTGTATTTTTGCAGAGACATACAGAATAAACTCGAATGAACACTAATAATGGTAGTAGCTAATAGTACTATGGAACTGGTATGAAGGAGATGTAGCCGCATGAGTCACACGTTCTGTATCGCACCTTATTAACCACATTACTTTTTTCAGAAATTTCAAATTTTTCTAATATTTTCTGGGTTTTCAGCCTTGCAGTGCACTAATATATTGACTTATTTTTCTCCCTGATTTAACGTATTGCACAGACTCACTAACGTATGTCCAGCGGTAGAAACTCCGATACATGATCCTATGTTGTTCTTTGTGATACCTGCTGTATTTGTCTGTCCCCTTGGGCAGGGTTCTTGTGGTTTCTGAGCATGAAAATATTTGTTAGGTACAGGCGGAGTGTGTGGGCGACCTTAGTGCCATCTCGGTCCTATCAGGCTTGGGAAAAGTCTGTTGGGTTGTGCAGCTCATCTCCTTATCTGCATCATGTGACACGTCACAGAATGTAATCGCAGTGCAGCCTTTTTGCTAATTTTTTTTTTTTTTTCGGTTTGAAAGTTTTAGCCAAATGTAGAATATTTTTGCACCCAACCGAATCTGGTTTTCATGGTCTTTCTTCCCTGTGGCTGACCTGCCCCACACTGCATTTTCTTTATTGAATTAATTTTGGGGGGTTGACCTCAATAACCATCAATTTTTAACTTTTTTGATGGCGTAGGAAACATTGACAGCCCTTGGCGCAATATTGCTACAGGATACTATTGGCTGCCATGTTTCCGTAGTTCTCAGTGAATTGTTACCTATTTTCTCATAAATATCTGTCTCCTGCCCCATAAGATCTCTTCCTGCGGCCTGCTCAGGAAGTGTTAGGGGAAGTATGCAATCCCGGATCACGGCTGTCGTTCCCTCCCAACAGCCGTGATCCTGGCCTGCTTGCCCGACAGCAAATCGGCAGGTGGGATTCAGTGTCCCACCTGCCGATCAGCGAAAAGGGGGTGTGTCTGCGTAAATGGCCGTGGATTGTTGATATACGGCCAGGATCGCGACAATCCACAACCATTATCGCCCTAGCAGGCTCGACCACTATTAATATCAGGCTCATTCTGCCGTGATCCCTCTTCAATGCTGATGGTAAAGACAGCATTGAATAGGGCCCCTCCACTATTTCCCCCTTAAACTTTAGTGCAGCACTGGGAATAGAGAACTTGTGTGGTGGTGGGGGGGGACTTACTAATTCGTTTACAAAAGTATTTTTTCTGTTTAACCCCTTCCCGACATTTGACGTATATATACGTCATGGCCGGGATGTACTTCCCGACACATGACGTATATATACGTCATGACTTTAAACTGTCCCCGCGTCTATAGACGCGGGGACAGAGGGACGATGTCTGCTGTCCCTGACAGCAGACATGTCCCTGCATGCCCAGGGGGGGCTGCGATGCTGCCCCCCCGTCGGCGATCGCTGTGATTGGCTGTTCAGTGTGAACAGTCATTCACAGCGTTTTCCTGTGTTACCGGCGAATCAGACGCTCGGTAACACAGGTGTCAATCACCGCCGGGCGTCAGGGGGCATGAGGGGGTCATCGGTGACGACGACACCTCACCCCATCTGCCCCCAAGGCTGTGATTGGTCCGTGGGACCCACGGACCAATCACAGCCAAGGCGCGTGATTTAAACTACCGGTGACTGCACTGCAGACGCCATTCCGGTCTGGAATTGCGTGCAGAGCGGTCACCGTGCCAATCTGTCGTGATACATACCTGATCCTTGCCTGAAACTTACCTGATCACCGCTGGTAGCATGCTGCCAGCAGCTGGATACTTCCTGGATCTTGTGACTTCTGTGTGTGCTGCTGCTGCAGTGTCATAGAGTCACAGATCGTGAGAGATAGGGACAGATAGTGATAGAGAGTGATAGAGAGTGCTATATTTTGTGTCTGCTGCACCCCCTTTTGTGCTGATCACTATATCTGAGGTGATCAGCAACTTTTTGGGGGTGCAGAGGTTTTTTTTTTTATATATATATACCTGTCAGTTGCAGCAAAGGTTGTGCTGCCTGTGCAACTGGCTGCTGCCCCCCCCTGATGCCCCCCCTTTTGTGCTGATTGTGCTGATTAATTAACTGATCAGCAACTTTTTGGGGGTCCAGGGTTTTTTTTTTATATATATATACCTGTCAGTTGCACCAAAGGTTGTGCTGCGTGTGCAACTGACTGCTGCCCCCCCCTGCTGCCCCCCCTTTTGTGCTGGTCAGTTTAAATTAATTAATCAGCAACTTTTTGGGGGTCCAGGTTTTTTTTTTTATATATATACCCTGTCAGGTTGTGTGTCTGCTGCCCCTCACTGCTAATCAGTGTTGCATCACTGATCTGCAGTTTTTTTTTTTTTTGGAGAGTGCAGTGGGGTTTTGCTTGTGTGGGTGTCCTGTGGCCGCTGAGCGCTGATCAGTGACGTACAATCACTGAACAGCATTTTTGGCACAGGGTTGATATCATTTTTTTTTCTGCAGTTTTTTTAAATAGTTTTTTTTTTGGAGAGTGCTGTGGAAATTTTTTTTAAATTGTTTTTACACCCACGTTGCTTTTGTGGGTGTCCTGTGGCCGCTGATCAGTGACGTACAATCACTGAACAGCATTTTTGGCACAGGTTGATATCATTTTTTTTCTGCAGTTTTTTTTAAATTGTTTTTTTTTTTGTTTTTACACCCACGTTGTTTTTGTGGGTGTCCTGTTGCCTTTGAGCGCTGTTCAGTGACGGACGTTACTGACCAACATCTGTGCTCAATTTTTGGCGCAGGACCTTTTTTTTTTTTTTTTTTTAACCCCTTTAATTTTTTTTTTTTTTTATTGGGATCAAATTCCTGTATAAAGTATTTTTTTTTTCTGCACTACATACACACTACACACTACATACCCCCCGTGTTGAAATAAAGTTTGTACCCCCCCTACACTATACATGTGTTGAAACATTACACTTACAGAAACACAAAAATAAAAATGGCATCCCAAATGTCATCCCAGTCATCCAGAAGAATGTATTCAGCGGAGGAGGCATATGCCATGCTTGCCTCTGACTCTGACACAACCAGTGATGCAAGCGGGGAATTTGAAGGATTCGCCTTAAGCTCCTCTTCCTCCTCTGCTGATGAGGGACCCCCTCAAAGACGCCCCCGTAGAGCAGCTGAGACCCCCCCCCCCCCCAAATGATTGATCCCGTATGGACCCCACCACCAGACAATTTTGAGCCCCAGGTTCCTGAGTTTTTGGCCATCCCAGGAATCCAATTTGATTCCACAGGTCTCAGAGAAATTGACTTTTTCAAATTATTTTTCTCTGATGATTTTATAAATTTAATGGTGGACCAAACTAATTTATATGCCCAGCAGTTTATTGCTCAAAACCCCACGTCATCATTTGCTAGGTGGACCCCTGTAGATGCAGTAGAGATGATGATGTTTTGGGGTCTGGTGTTTCATATGGGCATAGTAAAAAAGCCAGAAATTAGGCAATATTGGAGTACAGATGTTCTGTACAGCACCCCACTTTACCGTATGGCCATGACCCGGACTCGTTTTGAGATAATCCTTAAATTTTTACATTACACCGATAATACACTGTGCCCACCCAGAGATGATCCCACCTTTGACCGGCTATTCAAAGTCAGGCCGGTCATTGATCATTTCAGTGCCAAATTTGCAGAGATGTACATCCCTGAAAAATGTATTCGTATTGACGAGTCCCTTATACATTTTAAAGGAAGGGTTAAATTCCGCCAGTACCTTCCCAGTAAGAGGGCAAGGTATGGCATAAAAATGTATAAGCTGTGTGAAAGCACCTCAGGGTACACCCACAGGTTTAGGGTATATGAAGGGAAGGATTCAAGAATTGAACCGCCAGAATGCCCCCCCTCCCTCGTAGGTGTTAGTGGAAAAATTGTCTGGGATTTAGTGCACCCCTTCCTGGATAAAGGTTATCACCTCTATGTGGATAACTTTTACACTAGCATCCCCCTGTTTAAGGCCCTTGGTTCAAGAGGTACAGCAGCTTGCGGTACTGTGCGTAAGAACCAAAGAGGCCTCCCAAAAACGCACATTGCCCAAGTAATGAGAAGGGGTGAAAGCAGGGGAATATGCACCGAAAATATGTTGTTGGTCAAATATAAGGACAAGAGGGATGTCCTTATACTGACAACAATTCATGGAGACCGTACCACCTCCATCCCTGTACGAGGTACCAGTACCCACACCTCAAAACCTAATTGTATCCTAGATTACAATAGGTACATGGGCGGAGTGGATCTTTCAGATCAGGTACTGAAGCCGTACAGTGCCCTGCGGAAAACAAAAATCTGGTACAAGAAGCTGGCCGTGTATATCATCCAGATGGCACTGTATAACGCTTACGTGCTATTCCGTTGTACCGGCCAGAGGGGGACATTTATGCACTTTCAAGAGGAAGTCATAAAGGGCCTAATATTTGGGAACCAGCAGGCAGAGGGCCCCAGTACTTCTAGTACTGCCCCCCGTATTGTACCAGGGCAGCATTTTCCTAACGAAATCCCCTCCACTGCAAGAAAGGGCAGGACACAAAAAAGGTGCAAAGTTTGCTATAAAAAGGGAATAAGAAAGGAAACTATTTTCCACTGTGAAACTTGCCCCGACAAACCCGGCCTATGTATAAAGGAGTGTTTTAAAATATACCACACATCTATGGATTATTAGGTTCATAATTTCACCGTGCTTCGGGGGTCTTGCTAATGCGACATACCACCCACCATTCATTCCACCAGAATCTGAGCTGCAAAATCCAAAAATCACTCCTTCCCTTCTGAGTCCTGCCATGCACCCAACTGGTATTTTTTGGTCACATATGAGGCATTGCCATACTCGGGAGAAATTGGGGCACAGATTTTGGGGTGCTTTTTCTCCTTCATACCTTCTGAAAATGAAAAATTTTGAGCCAGAACTGCATTTTTGTGTAAAAAAAATGTAATTTTTCATTTTCACTGCCCAGTTGTATCAAAATTGGTGAAACCCCTGGGGGTTTGAAATGTACACTATACCCCTAGATGAATTCCCTGAGGGGTGTAGTTTGCAAAATGGGGTCACTTGTGGGGGGGTTCCACTGTATTGGTGCTTTGGGGGTCTTGCTAATGCGACATAGCACCCACCAACATTCCACCAGAATCTGTGCTGCAAAATCCAAATATCACTCCTTCCCTTCTGAGTCCTGCCACTTTTTGGTCACACATGAGGCATTGCCGTACTCGGGAGAAATTGGGGCACAGATTTTGGGGTGCTTTGTCTCCTTCCTTCCTTGGGAAAATGAAAAATTTTGAGCCAGAACTGCATTTTTTGTGTAAAAAATTTAATTTTTCATTTTCACTGCCCAGTTGTACCACAATTGGTGAAACCCCTGGGGGTTTGAAATGTACACTATACCCCTAGATGAATTCCCTGAGGGGTGTAGTTTGCAAAATGGGGTCACTTGTGGGGGGGTTCCACTGTATTGGTGCTTGGGGGGTCTTGCTAATGCGACATAGCACCCACCAACATTCCACCAGAATCTGAGCTGCAAAATCCAAAAATCACTCCTTCCCTTCTGAGTCCTGCCATGCACCCAAATGGTATTTTTTGGTCACATGTGAGGCATTGCCGTACTCGGGAGAAATTGGGGCACAGATTTTGGGGTGCTTTGTCTCCTTCATTCCTTGTGAAAATGAAAAATTTTGAGCCAGAACTGCATTTTTGTGTAAAAAATTTAATTTTTCATTTTCACTGCCCAGTTGTACCACAATTGGTGAAACCCCTGGGGGTTTGAAATGTACACCATACCCCTAGATGAATTCCCTGAGGGGTGTAGTTTGCAAAATGGGGTCACTTGTGGGGGGGTTCCTAACTTTTAGCATCTTATGGTGCCTAGAATCCTACATGGTGCCTAAAAAATAATCTCATAAAAAGGAGGCTCCAAAATCAAGTAGGTGCTCCTTCTATTATGAAGCCTGTGGTTTGGTCAACGTGCACACTAGGGCCACATATAGGATATTTATGAAAACAAAAGAATTGGGGGAATCATATTTTAGTCACATTTCTCTAGTAAAATCTACTGTGTTCCTTAGAAAAATGTATTAAAATTGCAAATCTGCAAAAAAAATGAAATTTTGAAATTTCACCTACACTTTGTTTTAATTCCTGTGAAACACCTTAAGGGTTAACAAACTTCCAAAATGCTGTTTTGAATACTGTGAGGGGTGCAGTTTTTGAAATGGCATCATTTATGGGGGTGTCTCACATACAAGTCCCTCAAAGTCACATCAGAACTGAACTGGTCCCTAAAAAAATCAGTGTTTGAAATTTTCTTGAAAATTTGAGAATTTGCTATTCATATTGTAAGCCTCCTAGTGTCCAAAAAAATTAAAAGGAAGTTGAAATGATGGAAACATAAAGTAGACATATGGTCTATGTTAGTTATTAACTATTTTGAGTGGTATGATTATTTGTCTCACAAGCAGAAAATTTAACATTTTGCAAATTGCTAAATTTTCCATTTTTTTACGACATTTTGGTATTTTTCACAAAAAAACACAGACTGTATCGACCCAAATTTACCACTAATTTGAAGTACAATGTGTCACGAGAAAACAATCTCAAAATCACTGGGATAAGTAAAAGCAAAAAAAAGTTATCCCCACTTAAGTGATACATGTCAGATTTGAAAAAAAGGGCTCTGTCAGGAAGGCAAAAACTGGCTGTGTCAGTAAGGGGTTAAAGTTCCTCAAGAGGCAGATTTTGTGCGTGGGGGGGGGGACTTACTAATTTGTTTACAAAAGTATTTTTTCTGTTTAAAGGTCCTTAAGAGGCAGATTTTGTGCGTAACGAATTTTCTGCTTCTGTGTATTTGTCATTTTGTGACTTGCAATAATCTCAGTTTTACATTCCTCAGTGGTCTCAGAAGCCTGCCCTGGTATAATGTGACTGATATTGACTATAGCAAATACGGAATATTTGAATATTTAAGAGCCTCAAATCTAAATAAATAAAACCATGCATCTTAGATACTTTAATGACATATATAGATTCCGGTTTACTTTATAGTTAGAAAAAATATATTAATATTTGGAAGTGCACGTCTCAAATTTCAAAACTAATACTGAATAATATGACCCTCCTGTAAGTCCAATTTTTTTTTTTTTGCTAGTTTCAATTTAATTGGAATTTGACAATGATTTCTACATTGAATGTTGAACGATTTTAATGTTCTTATTTTAAAGTGGCTCACCATTGGGTCGGCTACTAGCGCTAGGGCTGTTGAGCCTGACCAGACGTTGGATTAAAAAAGTTTGGTACTTGTTTCCTAGCACGGCCACAACGATCATGATCGTGGGCATCGTGAGTAAAAATCGGGGGCGATTTCCCCATAGGGAACAATGTTAAATGCCTCAATTTACCCGCGATGCCCCCGATTTCCCATAGGAAACAATGTTAAATGGCTCAATTTACATAGGGAACAATGGTAAATGGGCCAGAAACCCCCCAAAACACCCCTTAACACTGAAATGTCCCCCCAAAAGTAGTTTACGCCACCCCACGATCAACGCGAACCCAAAGCGTGGCGAGCGCAGCGCTACGCGTCCTCTGACCTTTTCATACCCCCACTATCCACGTCGGCGTGGAGTTGAGAACAGAATAGTGTGGCGAGCGCAGCGAGCCACCGAGCCCTAAGCGTGACGAGCGGACGCGGATACCTGTGAAGCCCGCGAAGGGACGCGTTTACCTGTGAAGGTATCCGCGTCCCCTTGCGGGGCTCGCCACGCTTCGGGCTCGGTGGCTCGCTGCGCTCGCCACACTATTCTTTTCTCAACTCCACGCCGACGTGGATAGTGGGGGTATGAAAAGGTCGGAGGACGCGTACCGCCGCCCCTCGCCGGCTCGCTGCGCTCGCCACGCTTCGGGTTCGCGTTGATCGTGGGGTGGCGTAAACTACTTTTGTGGGGACATTTCACTGTTCAGGGGTGTTTTTGGGGGAGTTTCTGGCCCATTTACCATTGTTCCCTATGATGATTTGGTGAAATTGAGGCATTTAACATTGTTTCCTATGGGAAATCGGGGGCATCGCGTCTGGACCATTTAAGCCTTTTTTAGCCGCATACGACGCGACTGACGCGATTTTGACTTTTTTCAATGCATTTCAATGGGAAAATCGTGGGCATTGCGTCGGTCGCGTCGCAGACCACTAAAAATGACACCCGATGCCCGCGATTGTGGCCGTGCTAGGAAACAAGTACCAAAAGTTTTAATATTAGTAATATTCAATACTAATAATAGTCAATACTACTACATAATAATAAATTATTAATAATTATTATTAATGACTGTTATTACATATTACTATTCTATTATTGAGTAACAGTAATACCTAATAATTATTATTATTATTACTACGGTTATTGCATATTACTATTTTATAGTACCTAATAATTTTTTATAATAAGGTGGTATTGTTGTTGTTCAATAATAAATATA
This sequence comes from Crinia signifera, assembly GCF_055691185.1. Classification (NCBI taxonomy): domain Eukaryota; kingdom Metazoa; phylum Chordata; class Amphibia; order Anura; family Myobatrachidae; genus Crinia; species Crinia signifera. Next base: position 32,214,229 of record NC_139217.1, read on the forward strand.
GTAACAATAGTTATATGCAATAATAGTGATAAACAATAATTATAAATAATATATAATAAAAATAGCAATATTCAATATTATGTATTACTGTTGTTATTACTATTAACAGTAATATGGAATGTTACTATTTTTATTATTGATCTATTTATTATTAATAATGGATATCAGTAATACTCTATATTACTATTGATAGTAGTAGCAATAATAGTAATACATACAATTATTGGGCATTACTATTATTGCATATCACTATTGTTGCTATTTTTATTGAGAAACAAGAAGAGTTATACATAATTATAATAAGTTATTATTATGTATTACTGTTACTCAATAATAAAAATAGTAATAATGTATGCAATAATAGTAATAATATTGGTTTTACTAAATAAATGGGAAATATAAAAAAGAAAGGAAGTAGCGCTTTACCAATGAGTTGTAATCAATGTAAAAAACATTTAATATGCATAGAATAAAAAATTTGACATGTACATAAACATATGGATCCTGATGAGCAACAGTGTGACGATGGCAGTTAGGGGCCTTGAGAGGGAGCAGCTTCCAACGCGTTTCACTGCCTCTAGGGGCAGCTTTTTCAAGGATATGCTGCTATGGGGCTGGAGGGGGTATTTATACCTGCATTTGATTGTCAAACATAATGCACCTGTGCACATGCACATCTCATTGGATTTTACATACATATTATTCAATGATGGAGAGCAATAGAAGGCAACAAAACTAGAAAGTAACATTTCGAATATGCTTTAGTAATAAATGCACAGGTGCATTATGTTTGACAATCAAATGCAGGTATAAATACCCCCTCCAGCCCCATAGCAGCATATCCTTGAAAAAGCTGCCCCTAGAGCCAGTGAAACGCGTTGGAAGCTGCTCCCTCTCAAGGCCCCTAACTGCCATCGTCACACTGTTGCTCATCAGGATCCAACCAGCCGTCTTCACCTCCACATTTGGAGCCTTTGCTTGTTCAGGACATTCTCACCTGCTTTCCACACCATCGTGATTCCCACATAGGAGAGATACACCATCTACCCTTTTCCCTTCAAATGGAGAACACAGCTTAAAACAGCAGTCCTTCACGGATACAAGTCTCCCAAGGGACACCCAGCGGTAAATATACCAACCTCCTATTGTGGTTTTTGAATCCAGTGGACAGCCATTTATATACCCCCAGTTCAAAGAACTGCATCATTTCCCTTTGGGACTTTTTCCATCCAGACGGCATTAATAGGAACGGATCCCATTATATAGTGGCACATACAGTGGGCCCTTGAGAGAGTTTTATATTTCCCATTTTTTTATTATTTATATGTTTATGTACATGTCAAATTTTTTATTCTATGCATATTAAATGTTTTTTACATTGATTACAACTCATTGGTAAAGCGCTACTTCCTTTCTTTTTTATATTTCTCTTTTTTAAGGGACCCACTCAGTCCCTTTAAGTAGCAGCTTTCTTTTTGACATACACCCATTGACAGCGCCCTCGGACTACCTTAGGGCAGTCCCTTTCTTGTTTACTAAATAAATGGGTATGTTTTGCTATAAAATTGTCACTATAATACAGGTATAGCCAGATATCCCAAAACCAAAATATTCCGAAAACAGTAGTTTTTCAGAATGCCGTTTTTGTTTGTTCCCTCCACCATTGCTCCCTCGGTGGCCATCGTATTAGTTTTCAGCGGCATTCCCGCCCCCAAGGATGCATTGCGCGGTTGTCCCAGTGACGTCACAAAAGCACAGCGAACACGTGCAATGCATTTTTGGGACCTGGAATTCCACTGAATGTATAATTCCTAAAACCAAAACAATCTCTTATCCAAAATTCTCGTGGTCCCAAGCATTTCGGATAAGGGATACTGGCCTTGTGCCGAGCTAGAACACTGCTTAAACACAGATGGCAAAATATGAATATGATTAAATTGAAAAGGCAATAACTGATCTCTGCGTAAAGCCTCTGATAAAACCACCTATTGATCATGGTAGAGGAATGTATACAAAGGAATTTATGCGTTGCACACAGAACTGCGTTACTGTATAAGATGATGTAGACTAGGGTCAAGATTTTACTGACTTGATTTGTCTTTCTTCAACAGTGGTGGTGGAGGACAATGATGATGAAGAAGAGTCTCCAGAGATTCAGGTTCCTGGAAAAATTGGCGCCAAGAAACAAAAGAAGTTGGAAGAGAAGCAAGCGAGAAAAGCCCAACGTGAGGTAGGAAAATGACAGTGAAATGTGTTGGGCTCATATGATACAACACAAAGGCTTTAGTGATTTCACTGGCTCTTATTGAACTGCTGGACAGCATTCCTGTCACAAAATGGCTGCCAATGGCAGCATTGATGATTCAAAATGGCTGCCAGCAGTTATAGGGGCATTGTTTTCACCAGTAAAGAGGCAGACTATAGACATTTAAGCATCCTGTAACTTGAATTTTGTGCTCCATTCGTCTCTTTAGAATTACATTCTCATACGTTAATATAATTTGTGCACCCTTAACAGGAAAAACCATAATCGAAGCTATTGAATTTAGGTAAACTAGTTTATAAATGAGAACTAATTGCTGTGATCCGCCTGGTGTTCTCATGATTATATCACACATTTAGCACAGTTGTGACCTGAAAGCAGTTGGACCAGAGCACAAACTTTAAATTAGCTGTATTTGGTGACAGAGCTCTGGGGCTGAGAGTTCTATACTGACCCGAGTGCTGTTTGCACGTAGTTTGTATGTTCTCCCCTTGTTTGTGTTGTTTTCCTCTGTGTGCGAAGATATCCTCCCTCAGTTGAAAAATACCTTATTTAGAATGAGTAGGGACTAATGGATGTTTAGTATCTCGTGTACAGCACTGTGTAATATGGGGGCGACAGATATTGAAACTGAAATAAATAAATAAGGCTCTTTCGTCAACATCTAGTCCCTTGTTGGTCACCGGTGCCACATGCGGACTGTACTGCAAACTATAAACCCCAAACTACAACACGTGTTTGTTAGTGTTTTTGTTTATTTTTGGAAATGTTGCTGTTAAAACATACTTTTTTTTTATTTGCTGGTGTCGCATAACAGCTGTCAATCGTACAGTGTTTCATCCTCTTCCCTCTTGTCGTCTAAGCCCACTTCTCTTCACATTTCACTCACAGCTCTCCAGGGCTTAAAGTGGTCAATGAGAGGTGGTGGAACTCCTTTCCCCTGACATCAACCACCCCCCCTCCCAATTTAGGCAAACTTGAGCCAGTGCCAGGGTTTTTGGCACCACCTGCAACTATAAGTTTATGTCCTACCTCCCCTTCTTTATGAAGGGACAGTGGTCATACAATTTGTACCCCCAATTTAAATTATTTCATACAGTAGCACAATCGCATACACATTACACCACATGCAATGCCCCTTACTCACTTTTCATGTTACGCTGCACAGTAGTACTCTTTATACATGTATGCAACACAGTAGCTTTGCTTATACACAATGCCCATAGTAGTACAGCTCCTTACACATAATGCCCACAGCAATAGTACCATGTGACAGCTTGAAATCTCATATGCTGTGCCAGAGAAGAAAGCTGCTGGGACAGTCTTTTCTGTTGGAATTACTGTGCAGGTCTGTGCTGGAGGTGGAAGTAGTTGCCCCTACCATTAGAGGTGGTGGAACTCAGTTCCCCCTCACTTTAACCCCTGCAGCTCTCCTTTACTCCAACACTCAGTGACCATCTTTGTCCGCATACTCCTCTCCATCATTGGCCTCAAGCCTCTAGTTGTATGTTGATTGAGTCCTCACTACTTACATTTAAGCTGTAATGTGTACTGATCTGTGGCGCTCTGTATTTGTACTGTATTTTTGTTATTTATTCAATGTTATGCCAAGTTTTGTCTCCCTGTATTGTTCCTTTGTATGGCGCTGCGAAACACTTGTGGCGCCTTATAAATAAAATTATAATAATAATAATCCTCGTGTAAAATATTGGCAACAAAATGACCAGTATAATTTTATAAGGTAAAGATCCCTCTGAGCTCTGCTGTGTCCCATTTGAAGCAACATTCTGTTGCGATACAGCAAGTGTTACAGCTCCAGATTCTGGTGATCGTCTTAAGCAAATCTTCTGTATCACACGAATATATATTTAATCTTTGTGCTAATGTTTTTTTCCTGATAGGCTGAGGAGGCCGAGCGCCAAGAACGCAAGAAACTGGAAATCAAACGTGAAGAAGAAAGACGGAAAGAAGACGAACTGGTCCAGATGGAAGAAGAGAAAAGGGTAACTTCTTTTTTTTTTTTTTTTTTTTTTTTAATTTCCTGTTAATGACTGTAATATTTGTCATCAGCATTTCAAGAACACACACACACACACACACACACACATTAGCTTCAGAAATGTCCATTTATGTATTGAATACACACTTTGCCAGCCTGAGAGGTGGGAGCAATCTGTGCTGCATCTTAAGTGGTTGCGTATCTGAGACGCTGCGTTCATGCAGTGGGAGGCGTAACGATCATCGATTTTGGCCATCGGACATCTGGGTAACCCATAAAGTTTGCTCAGACTGTTCAGCTGCCGACGCTAGTGAAACTGTCTGACAATCTTTACTGGCTTAGTCGCTCCTCTGTTTTGTGAATCACACCCACCTACAGAAGTCTGCGGCTTCCCCAACACTGCACCTGAAACTGCGGCTCTGGGAAATGCCTACTAAAGAGACCGTTGGGCAGCAGTGATTTGAATCTGTTTAATGGCTGAGTTCAAATTCATCCCCGTCTTATACAATCCCATTGGAGGGTAGTGTAATGTTAAGGTGCCCACACACGCACCGATCCCGGCGATGCTATGCAATGGTGTGCGCTCTCCCGCGGCACCTCATCGCACAGTACAAAAAGTATGTGCTGCACATACTTTTTGTAGTAGCTTTCTATCGCTTCGCATGCACAAGGCATACGATGCGATGTGTGCTAGTTAAGCACAGAACGCACGCCAGGATCGAGGAGTCTGTGGGCACCTTAATATGGGTTGTATCATCTGAGAAATGGAAGCACACTTTTTGTAGTGGATGAGTAAACCGTAATCTGATAGTGTTCTGTTACAATGTGCCCTAATTCTGAAGGCCTTTCACAAGTTATACCTTCCTGCTTTCAATATTCAGGCAAAACCTATGAGGAAACAGAAATAACTTGGCCAGTACGTGGTCATTGTCCATCTGGAACTTCCAGATGTCATGAAAGATTGGTCTGCAATGTTGGTGAAGCTCAGCGACCTATGAGTTGTTCTAGAGCAGGCATGTCCAACGTTGGCCCTCCAGATGTTTTGAAACTACACATCCCAGCATGCTTTGCAATAGTTTTAGCATTCTCTAATCGCAAAACTGTGGCAAAGAATGCTGGGATGTGTAGTTTCACAACATCTGGAGGGCCAACGTTGGACATGCCTGTTCTAGAGGCTGGGATTTGCAGCCACTTGAGATAAAACCATCTGCTTTTCCATCGCAATGGCGAAACATAATCCCCACTTTGCAGATGGCTGTTGCTGTGAATGGGTGAGGGCGGAAGGATACGTGTGCTGTTAATCTAAGGCGATACGGCTTAGATGAAATAGTTTGGTCACAATGCAAGTAGGTTAGGAGCTCTTTCGGTCTTTTTTTTTTTTTTTCCCACAGATGCAGTAAAAGTAATCGATAACTTGCAAAACAAATGCTTCAGCTATAAGGCCGTATAGAACAAGAGCAATAGTCTGAGGTTTCTCTGAGCATTCCGCAAATATTCATACGGAGATGTATTAGGGTGCTGCACTTTTTACTTGCAATTAGAACTTTGAATTGTTTTACATTTATGCTAGTAGAAAATAACACTGCCACACGCGGCCCCTGCACTACTTCTTTCTTATGGAGAAAACCTTCTAACCCCATAGCAAATTAGTCCTGTGCCCTTGGCCTTCATCCCCTTCCCCTTTTCCCTAAGCTTGGAGCCCATATGAAGTCAGTGATTTAGTAGTAACAGCCTGATCTATTTTAACTGCTAGTAGGTGGCCCCTACCCATTGCATGCCTACCCACCCACCATCTCTGAAGAAGCTGGTTATGCAGAATGGGAGAGTGCAGTGGTGAGTCACTGTCATCTATACCACCACGTATCTCCGCTATGTATGGGCTGGAGCTGCAGAGCTAATCTACTGTATATGTCCCCCTATGGTGAATGGTTAATTGTTTGAGGTATAATTATCTGTAGCGTAGGTGGCGATCGGTCCCATAGGTGACTGCTAGAGATGTCACTGTCTGTTACAATGTCTTTTCTACTGCCGAAAGTGATTATTTAATCTTTACGTATCTGTTTTTATGAGTTCAGATAACTTTAAATCATGTGACTTTGAGAAGAGATCGCCCAGCGTGGTACAGTTGGCGGCAGAGAGAAGGTTTAATAAACACGTTTCACCTAGTATATCTGGCCTGTGACCTGGAGCTGTTCAGCTCTCTCTTGCACGCTAATGAGGTCTGAGCAGAAATCCGTGTGGGGCTTGTGGTCTTGTCCAGCTGTAACTGCACTTCGTATGGGAGAGCTGCTAGGCCCATAGATGCCCTACATGGAATAGCTCCCAGGCCCTATACCAGGCCGGCATATGTTCCTCACTATTGGGGAATATTCGTAAAATGACTGGTGCTTTAATTCAGGGATTTGTCATTTAGTCCTCATCACTCACTTGTAAGGTCCCTGAGGAGTCTGGGCCTGGTTCACGTGTGTGCAACAAAGTTTCATTTGCGCCTGCAGACTCAGTGGACTTACAATAATACGCTCATGACTCAGCTGCTGTCTTGTGTACAGAAGACATAGGACACTAGATGGGTCGAACCATTAAACTTGTGAGAAGCGCTGAATGTCCGCAGTTGGACAAGCCAAGAAACAAACAAATTCACAATGGCTGATCAGGACACGCCCGCAAAGTACAAGCCTGTGTTTTTGTAGCCACTCCCCTCAAAGGGCCACTGTCCTGACCTTTGTGGCAGTGACACGTTCGCATCTGCTTTGGGTCCTATATCAAGAGGTCAAATAGCAAGGGAAGATGGATTATACCCCCCTGTATGGTGACTATACAGTGCTTTTTGCCTCACTGCTTTCCCCAGACAAAGCAGAATCTGGATATTTAAAGTGGTTGGTTTTTTGTTAACATTTTGAAATGGTCCTAAGATCCCAGCATTAACCTGGGCCAGAAAGCAGTTGATCAGGGGTTGTAAAGGGGGCGTGCTGAAATCCAGAAGGAGTGGCCACAAAAGAATATATTTTTCCCATCTGCTTCTGATTCCATACTGTCCCACCCTATTCCTGCGATCTGTCGATCAAGGACTTCGTACCTCGGATCTCCCGTAATTAATTTGGGGGGGTCGAGCTTTTAGCCCTGCGGCTCTAGCTCTATGGACCTCTCTTCCCGACAGTTTGAAAGGCCCCCACTCTAGAATCCTTCAAAAAAAAAAAAAAAACTCAAGACAGTTTACGCAACATTTACAGAGTTCCTTTCAGTATAATTTTGAGACGCTTTCATGTACTTCAGTGTTCCTGTACTGTATTATTCATTCTATCTATTTAACCATTTGAGTGCCAACCTCTCTGTAAGATGCGCAAAATATCGTCTAAAAATGCCAGCGTCGCTCACATTTGTTATATAAATTCAAATAAATAAATGTTGTGCAAAAGCAGATTATAAATCTTATATAAGGTAACGTTACGGGTCAGTATGACGAATACAAGTGTTTGCTTGCCAGTTTTCCTGTCGGTTTTGGCAAATTCACTAGGCACTCAAAGGGTTAAGCAGATTGAGTCCTATTGGAGAAAGAGGAGCTATACAAATACAATTATTCTTATTACATTTGACCCCATTACTAGGTAGTAAGTGCCCCCCCCCCCCCCCCCTTATCTGTGCCCCTGCATAGGGCAGCAAGATGTGCTCACATTACGTATTTCTGTGTAAATGAAATGACTGTTCCCCAGCTATTTGGCAAATGAGCATTCGTACAGCAGTAGAGTGCACACGTACTTGGTATAACTGGTCTTTATAACTACAGAGGAGGTCTAGGGTGCAGCAGATGATCACTTTAACACCTGCGACACCGTTCTCTGTACAGAATTAGTATTTAGGGGCAATGTTGGAAAGTGGTGGTGGCAGCTCAACTCCCATCTTTGTGTGGCCCGGTCATCCGTGCCGATACCTTTACATCAGGCAATGTGGCAGCTCCCACCAGTGTGAGAAATGTAGAACATGCAGACACCCTGTAAGGAGGCACTTACTGTATGTGCTAACGTCCTACTGAACATTTAATGGTGTATAGAATGTTCACAAACCCAGTGTAGTAATGATGTATATTTTTCCCTGCGAGCAGGACACAGCTGGCGTAGAAAGCAGCCGTGTCTGTTCTGCGTGCCCAAGCAGTCTTCACTGTGCGGCACGGATCCCTCTTGGGGAATTCCCTTTTACCGGTGGAGTTTTTCTCGTGAGGAAATGGTTTACCAACTGACACCTTATCACCGAGAGAGAGCTTCCTTTTCATTGCAAAACAGTCCGCCTCGTACGAGATCAGAGGTCTGCTGTGAGTGCGTGGCACCATCCTTCCTGTGCACAGGCTGCATTAGGGCTATGTCTTCTCACCACAGAGTTTTTTTAATTTCTATTTATATGATAAGAGTAGCAGCTGCAAGACCAATCGCTAAATATTTATAAGGGTGTGTTTCTGGTTTATTTATTTTTTTAAAGCTTTTGATTAAATTTTTTATATTTGATCTTGCGTGCCGGTAAATGTAGTGTGCAGATGAAGTGCGGTTCTCTTCAGTGGAAGATAGTGGGTATAAAAGTCTACACGCCCTTCTTCCCCACATGTGATCTTGCAACGTGCAAAGCGCAGGTCCAAGAACGGACACATACCGTTTATAATCCGAGCATAAGTCAACCCGAATATAAGCTGAGGCGCCTAATATTCCCACAAAAAATTGGTCTCAATAATAAGCCTAGGGTGGAAATGCAGCAGCTAGTGGTAAATTTCCATGTTTAATAATACCAGGACACCACAGGCTGCTGCCCCTGCATAATAACATACACCCGACCTCTCCTTCCCTCTATCATTTATTACTTCACCTTTCAATACCTCTTCCAGACCTGCATCTCCCACCCTCCTTCCCTACACTTCTACTTCCCACTGCACCTCTCCGTCCTTGGGCCCCAGCTGCTGTCAATGTACCAAAGGTGCGAAATGCAGCAGACGCCTGGGGTCCCGGCTCAGGCAATGTAAAGTAGGTGCAGGATGCAGCCGCCGCCTGGGGTCCCATTGTTTCCTGGGGTCTCAGCTGCTGGAGCCTGGTGGTGCAGAATGCTGCTGCTGCTCAGTCCCTGATGTGGCAGTGTAGGACGTTACTGCTGCCCGGGGTCCCAGCTTCCGGCAGTGAAGGTACGACAAAACCCTCAATGCCAGCAGACATGTCTTCAGTGCAGGAGGGTGGCGGCCATTTTCCCAAAGCCGGCGGCGGCCATTTTCCCAAAGCCACTGACTTGAATATAAGTGGAGGAGGGCTTTTTCAGCACAAAAATATGCTAAAGAACTCGGCTTATACTCGAGTATATATATTTTGTAAGGGAAAAACAAGTGAAATGCATAAAACCTGCAATACACCCATTGTATACACACCCTCTCAAAGTGATGCCACGTCTGTTAAGTGTCCACTATTAACTGCTGTGTTCTGCACAACTTCCTGGCCGTTCCGGATTTCGCCGCCCGGCAGGAGCCGGAGCGTGTGAAATAGCCCTAAGGCTGGTTTCACACACTCCGGCTCCTGCCGGACGGTGAAATCCCGCACGGCCCGGGAGCCGTGCCGCACAGTCGTTTATCATGGAGGGGATGGCCACAGCCCGGCAGCCGTCCCTTCCAGTGGCAGGATCCGGCTGCACCGTGCGGCTGGGCCGTGGCCGTCCCGTGTGAATGGACACAATAGTGTCCATTCACAACTAATGTGTGCGGCACGGCTCCCTGGCCGTGCGGGATTTCACCGTCCGGCAGGAGCCGGAGTGTGTGAAACCAGCCTAACGGTCCACTTATGCAGATACAGCGGCAGTCACCTCTATGCGTCCTGGACAATATCCAGGAGTTCTGGCACAAACTACACACTTGCTACCGTTAGCGGATGCTGCGCCCGGGAGTGATAACGATGGTTTGAGCACACGTATGGGGACCACATAGTCCATACTCGTCTCAGCATTTGTTCCGTCTGTACACCAAGGCATGTTTCCATTATGTCGATATCTGAAATAGGTTGACAGGGTTGGGAAGGTCGACACAAGCATCAGATCAACAATGTCAAGGTCAACAGTCAAAATGTCGACATGATTAAAATGGAAAAAAAAATTGAGCCGCCATGTGCGACCTAAAGCCCGTTGACACAATTCATGTTGACCTAAAGTTGGGCAATCCAATGACTCCTACCCAGAGACATCTGCATTGGCACATCTTGCCAGGACATGACGGCTTGCTGAGCTACACCATTGCTTGTGAGTTACCTACCACCCATGTGCTGGTCCAAAGAGATGGCAATCACTCCGTGCAAGGCAAGGGCTGTAAGGAAGATGGTCCAGTAGCCAATACAGATGATGCACAAATGTGTGTGCGTGCGAGACACAGCAGCCCACATCGCTGGCTTGTTATATGAGAGACCTAATTCCGTGCATGTCAGGATCCTCTACTCCCACGTAAAACATAGAAGTGCACCCAAAGAGTAAAGACGTCTGTTCAGTCTGCTGATTCTGTTCAGCTTCTACCCCCCCCCCCACAACATAGATAGATACTAGGTGCTTGTTTTCTATCTATCTATGTGTCTATCTATCTATCATGCTTACAGGGTGCATTGCTATTTTGAAGGTCTTAATGATCATATCTCCTGATAAGTTTAGCTCCTTCAGAATGGCTGTCATGAACTGCATCAGGGTTATTATTTCTGGGGATTTAATACAGGAGATGTGATCGGAAGAACAGTATATTGGGGTTTTCCCGCACTGACTAGATTACATGTTATGCCTGACTAATATCTATTATAGTGGATATTATAAAGCGGCACTTTTTTGTTTTTATTTGGAAATGTTATTATTATTATTTACAGTGTCTTTTATAGCGCAGCAGGTTCCGTTACAGTGTCTTATATAGCGCAGCAGATTCCGTTACAGTCTCTTATATAGCGCAGCAGATTCCGTTACAGTGTCTTATATAGCGCAGCAGATTCCGTTACAGCGTCTTATATAGCGCAGCAGATTCCGTTACAGTGTCTTATATAGCGCAGCGGATTTCGTTACAGTGTCTTATATAGCGCAGCAGATTCCGTTACAGTGTGTTATATAGCGCAGCAGATTCCGTTACAGTGTCTTATATACTGTAGTGCAGCGGATTCCGTTAGTGTCTTATATAGCGCAGCAGATTCCGTTACAGTGTCTTATATAGCACAGCAGATTCCGTTAGTGTGTTATATAGCGCAGCAGATTCCGTTACAGCGTCTTATATAGCGCAGCAGATTCCGTTACAGTGTCTTATATAGCGCAGCAGATTCCGTTACAGTGTGTTATATAGCGCAGCAGATTCCGTTACAGTGTCTTATATACTGTAGTGCAGCGGATTCCGTTAGTGTATTATATAGCGCAGCAGATTCCGTTACAGTGTCTTATATAGCGCAGCAGATTCCGTTAGTGTGTTATATAGCGCAGCAGATTCCGTTACAGTGTCTTATATACTGTAGTGCAGCGGATTCCGTTAGTGTCTTATGTAGCGCAGCAGATTCCGTTACAGTGTCTTATATAGCGCAGCAGATTCTGTTACAGTGTCTTATATAGCGCAGCAGATTCCGTTACAGCGTCTTATATAGCGCAGCAGATTCCGTTACAGCGTCTTATATAGCGCAGCAGATTCCGTTACAGCGTCTTATATAGCGCAGCAGATTCCGTTACAGCGTCTTATATAGCGCAGCAGATTCCGTTACAGCGTCTTATATAGCGCAGCAGATTCCGTTACAGCGTCTTATATAGCGCAGCAGATTCCGTTACAGCGTCTTATATAGCGCAGCAGATTCCATTACAGCGTCTTATATAGCGCAGCAGGTTCCGTTACAGCGTCTTATATAGCGCAGCAGATTCCGTTACAGCGTCTTATATAGCGCATCAGATTCCGTTAGTGTCTTATATAACGCAGCAGATTCCGTTACAGCGTCTTATATAGCGCAGCAGATTCCGTTACAGCGTCTTATATAGCGCAGCAGATTCCGTTACAGCGTCTTATATAGCGCAGCAGATTCCGTTACAGCGTCTTATATAGCGCAGCAGATTCCGTTACAGCGTCTTATATAGCGCAGCAGATTCCATTACATTGTCTTATATAGCGCAGCAGATTCCGTTACAGTGTCTTATATAGCGCAGCCGATTCCGTTACAGCGTCTTATATAGTGCAGCAGATTCCGTTACAGTGTCTTATATAGCGCAGCAGATTCCGTTACAGTGTCTTATATAGCGCAGCAGATTCCATTACATTGTCTTATATAGCGCAGCAGATTCCGTTACAGTGTCTTATATAGCACAGCAGATTCCGTTACAGCGTCTTATATAGCGCAGCAGATTCCATTACATTGTCTTATATAGCGCAGCAGATTCCGTTACAGTGTCTTATATAGCGCAGCCGATTCCGTTACAGCGTCTTATATAGTGCGGCCTATTCCGTTGCGCTTTACAATTGGAAACCGTACTAAAATAAACGGTACTTGTTTCCTAGCACGGCGCCACCGATTTTAATTGTATGCAATCGGGTTGCAAAAATCTGGCCCATCGCATGCAACCAATTTCATGCAATGCGATTGACCCAACCGACCCGATTTTACTTTGGCCCCAATATTAAATGCCCCCCAGACCCCATTTTTCATTCTATGCCCCACCATTGTTAACGCCACGCCACACGTGAACCCGAAGCATGGCGAGCGCAGCAGTATGCTTCCTCCGACCTTTTCATACCCCCACTATCCACGTCGGCGTGGAGTTGATTTTATATAGTGTGGCGAGCCGATGCACATTACTTCACAGGTATTACGCGTCCCCTCGTGGGGCCCACTGCGCTCGCCACGCTTCGGGTGCGGCGGCTCGATGCGCTCGCCGCACTATATAGAAATCAATTCCACGCTGACGGAGATAGTGGGGGTATGAAAAGGTTGGAGGACGCGTACCGCCGCCCCTCGTGGTGTGAGACATGGACCGGTCTGCAGAGCATAGCACTATTTGTCATGTATAACTGTGCGGCGTACTTCGGTACTTGTGTGACCAATATGTGCTGCTTACTGTCCTCACTGCAATCTCTAAAGCACCAATTACGTAAGAGAAAAAAGTATTCTGTTTGTGCTTTTATATTTTTTTTTATTTGAATTTTGGAGAAAAACACTTCACATTTCCATAATATGATCTTTGCAAGCATTTCTGATCACTGACAGTAAGTTTACATTCCATATCCTCCGTCAATTCAAAATAGCAAGAATGTCTCACTATGAATGAATGTGTCATGCAGTGTGTGTACAGTAAAGCACATTAGCTCGGGCATAACTGTTCTTGCCCTGTACTGTACAAGCAGGTCCATGCGGGCACCTATAATTCGGCTGCAGACAGCCCGTGCCGGCTTCTGTGACTGTTCTGTTCCATTGGTGTAATTACTGTAATCACTCTCACCTGTGATGACCACTTTAGTAATGCTTTGCCCCTCTGTCTGGTCTGTAGTGTCTGTGTCGGGGCATGTAATGTTTGGTCATCACAGGGCAGTAGCTGTCCCTCTGGCATCCTGTGACTGGAACACCAGCTCCTCTCTCACACAAGGCTGCACTCTCCTCTAGGTGAGACCACACTCTGTGCTGTGGAAGAGGAACTCACCAGTTATACGGCTAGACGGGGGCGTGTGTAGTGTGCAGCCTGTGCTGTATATAATAGGGCTCTGCAGGCTGCCTGTGTAGTGCTATGTCCTAACCCTGCTGGGGCAGTACATGGCGATGTGTCTCCCGGCCTCACCGCTCTTTTATCTCCCCATAGGAGGAGGAAATAAGAAAAGCCAAGGAAGAACAGGACAAGCGGGACCATGAGGAGTACCTGAAGCTGAAGCAAAGCTTTGTGGTGGAGGAGGAAGGCGTGGAGGAGACCATGGATGAGGAGCAGGTGAGTCCCTTTTACACAGCCAATACCTTATATTTGCCTAGATTGTTACGGGGTGAGTTGTGGGCATTGCCAGTGATGCATCCAGTCAATGACACCTAAGGTGTCCCCATTTCATCCATGGATAAAATGTTTTAGAGCTTCATCCAGAGAGTTTATAGTCATGTGTTGTGAAACCGATCCTCGAGATCTACCAATGATCCACGTTTTCCAAATTACCTAGCTGGTGCACAGGTGTAGTCATTACTAACTCACCTTTCCCAGACCACCTAGCTGGTGCACAGGTGTAGTCATTACTGTCACATTCCTCGGACTCCCTAGCTGGTGCACAGGTATAGTCATTACTAACTGTCACATTCCCCAGACTCCCTAGTTGGTGCACAGGTGTAGTCATTATGGTCACATTCCCCAGACTCCCTAGCTGGTGCACAGGTATAGTCATTACTAACTGTCACATCCCCCAGACTCCCTAGTTGGTGCACAGGTGTAGTCATTATGGTCACATTCCCCAGACTCCCTAGCTGGTGCACAGGTATAGTCATTACTAACTGTCACATTCCCCAGACTCCCTAGTTGGTGCACAGGTGTAGTCGTTACTAACTCTCATTCCCCAGGCTCCCTAGTTGGTGCACAGGTGTAGTCATTATGGTCACATTCCCCAGACTCCCTAGCTGGTGCACAGGTATAGTCATTACTAACTGTCACATTCCCCAGACTCCCTAGTTGGTGCACAGGTGTAGTCGTTACTAACTCTCATTCCCCAGGCTCCCTAGTTGGTGCACAGGTGTAGTCATTACTAACTGTCACATTTCCCAGACTTCCTAGCTGGTGCACAGGTGTAGTCATTACTAACTGTCACATTCCTCGTACTCCCTAGCTGGTGCACAGGTGTAGTCATTACTAACTCACATTTCCCAGACCACCTAGCTGGTGCACAGGTGTAGTCATCACTGTCACATTCCCCAGACTCCCTAGCTGGTGTACAGGTGTATTCAATACTAACTCACATTTCCCAGACTCCCTAGCTGGTGCACAGGTGTAGTCATTACAGTCACATTTCCTAGACTCCCTAGCTGGTGCACAGGTATAGTCATTACTAACTGTCATATTCCCTGGACTCCCTAGCTGGTGCACAGCTGTAGTCATTACTAACTGTCACATTCCCTGGACTCCCTAGCTGGTGCACAGGTGTAGTCATTACTAACTATTACATTTCCCAGTCTCCCTAGCTGGTGCACAGGTGTAGTCATTACTAACTGTTGCATTTTCAAACCTGCTGCATCATTCCTACTAGGGATCCCAGGATTTTGACCTGAAATCGTTGGGATTTGAATCCTGTGATTGAGGCTTCATATAAAATTCACTTTTTTTTTTAAGCTGGGCAGCGATGAACACTAGTATATGGCTCAGATGCTGCCCGGCTGACTCTTCTCACCCCCCTGCAGTGCCGCTGTTAGGGACAGGGATCTGTGCTGAAAGACATGGTGGCACCCAGGCTGTGCAGCATGACCCCTGACATCACGTGACTCTGCACAGCCTGGCCGCCGCTATGCCTGTCAGCATAGATCACTGTTCCGAACCCGGATGCCCGGACACACGCCCGCTGTGTCGCCCGTCCGCAGGAGACTGACTCCTGCCTGTCACAACCGACGTAAGTGACTGCACGGTCACTTACAGGGGGGATGGGAGGATTGTCTGGGGTAGGGGTCGGGTTTACTAGGCAGTTATAATGACAAGTGCGGTGCGGGCAGTTTTGGGGGGGGTGGGGGTCATTTAAAAATTAAATTTATATAAATTATTTATTATAAAAAAAAATATTAGAGAGGCATATCCCGAGATTGAGCATTTTTCAATCCCGATTCCCAGGATTGAAAAAATGGCCGGGGATAGGCATCCCTTATTCCTACTATAGATCCACAGGTGGCCTGATATACATGAACTGTTGGTAGATCTTGAGGACAGGTTTGGCCAATCCTGGCTTATAGTCTTATGTGGCTGTGCGGTGTAGAGGGTTCAGCGCAAAGAGCTGTTTGATGTTCAGCGAGGCTAGGTGTAAGTGTGCACCAGTGCTATAGTGTTTCCTTCTGGTCGTGTCGGTTATATCCGACACGTCAACTTCTTCGGAGAGAAAGTGTCATCTTCTGACGCAAATGGAATTTCCGTGCTCTTGAATATATCCTAACCTGTAACCTAACATGGGAAACTTCTCTGAATCCGATATATAGACAGAAATATAACACACACACCTACCTCGTGCAAGAATAGCAAATCCAGATTTGGCATCCCCTTTATGTAAGCGATGCATGTAATCCGCTCCTGTGCCGGTCTTTGTGGGGTATCTCGTTACCAGCTGTATTTTACCGCGGGTAATTTGATCACTGTGAGCTATCGAAATTGGCTCCAGAAAATCCAGCTCTGTACTAAATATTGGGGATTCTGTTTACAGAAACATTTGTGATACAAGGACTAAGTAACCACTCACTGGTACATGATTCCTAACACAGTGAAACCTTTTTTAGGTAGGCTGCCAGCGAGTGAATGTGAAATTGGCCATTTAAAAAAAATATATATATTGCGGTAACGTCTCGTTTTTACTGGCTGAATAATTAGTGCAGAATTGATTTCCTCCCGGGTTTTTGGAAAATGACAGTTAAGCTGGGTACACTCTAGACCACGTGTGTACCCAGAAAGATCACTGGCGACGGGAGCTGGCATTGGCAAGCGCATTCACGCATGCCGATGCCAGCGGTGATGGGTCAAGTTGCATTCCGCAGCATAGCCCTCATTAGCGATGTCTGGTCTTGACCCTGCGCGTAGAAGGGATAGAGGTCATTGCTGGCAACACGCTGGAGCGCGCGTTGTCAGAGACATGGTTTATGCACACTGGACGATTTAAACCAGGCATGTCCAAACTATGGCCCTCCAGCTTTTGCCACAGTTTTGCTATTTGGGAATGCTATAACTATTGCAAGGCATGCTGGGATGTGTAGTTTCACAACAGCTGGGGGGCCATAGTTGGGACATGCCTGATTTTAAACCTTTTGTTACGACCCGTTCAAAATATAAAAAAAAATCATTTTAAAAAAGTTTTAAAAAGTTGACTAGTGTGTGCCCAGTTGGGTCTATGTCTTAAGCGTTCGAGAGTACCAACCAAACCAGCTCCTAACTGTCCTTCTCATACAAAGCCTGTAACATGGCTGTTGGCAGCACAGAAATACTTAATCGCCATCCACTTTATCTCTCTCCACTACTTAAGGCCCATACACACTGGGTGATTTTGGGCTGGATGCAGCTCAGTTTACTTGTTTGAGCGGCTTTCAGCTCAAAAGCTGCCCGGAGTGTACGGGCCGGTGGTGAGCGGTGACCGCTGATGCGCGGTCCCACATCAATGCCGGCTGCCGATTGCTCATTGGCTGGTATTACCAGCAGACGAGCGACTGAGCGGGTGGCTTTCCATAGCGTCCTGCTATGGAAAGCCGCCCACCCCCGGGAAAATCACTTAGACGGGCGATAATTGCTCAGTGTTGGCGATTTCTAGCCCAGCGATATCCCCCCCCGCTGTGTATGATCGCTGTGTATACAAACTGGGCAAAATGCCAGGTGTGCATGCACCCCGAAGTATCACCCAGCCCGCTTGTTACTGCAAAGAAAAGTCCCCAGTTAACTCTTATTGGTGAGAAATAGTTACACCTTTTCCGATGTGATAATTTTAGTAAGTGTTTCTGATGTACCAAATAAATGTAAATAAGGCAGCTGAGGAGAAAACTCACCATTGGGGGGTGCATATGATTAATAATCAAGGTTATGAAAAGATTCCGGTTTTAAAAACATCCTTTTTTAATCATGAATTCACAAATGCACACAATCCTTGCATCCAAAACAATACAAAAATTCTTAACCAAAATATCCGCTAAAAATGCCGGCGTCGCTCACATTTGTTATATAAATTCAAATAAAAAAATGTTGTGTAAAAAGAGATTATATTCCCTATTCCAGTAAAGTGCTAGTGGAATATATAAATCCTTATCAGTCAGTGGTAGAGTCTTTAGTGTAATGTTTTAATCCCTTTCAATTAGAGGTTGATTATCCATGCAGGTGCTACCTTATCGGAGACAGCAGATCCCCAAAAGGATTCCCACTGTTGTAGCAGACTGCAGCAATCCCCTGCATGCACTGTGCTCCTAATACTGCCGCAGCTCCTGCACACAAAACCCCGGTTGTGAATCAGGATTTCAAAGGGCTGAGGCACTCCTCCAAATACTGACAATTCCGATAGTGCTGTTCCTTCACATGTTTCTCCGTTATTATAATTAAACCGGTTTATCAGAAGCTGTTTGAAAAAGGACAGTTAGGAGCTGTTTGGCCAGTACTTTATCTCTCTCTTTGACTTTGTACATCTGCCCCATAATTAGAAAGTCCTTTCCAGAATCGGGTTGTTAGTCATTTTGCCACAATGAGATCCTTACTCGAGAGAAACATCGCATAGATATTGGGGGTATTCAATGTTTCCCATTATTTGTGATTTTCAGAAATAATAGGGTGTGAGGATTCAATCCCGGCCGTGTTCGTCAGGAATACAGCTGGGATTCGCGTCTGCATGTCTGGCTCTTTGAAAAGCTGAATCTGCTTTCACAGATTGAAATGAAATGAAAATTTCAAATGAATGCGAATCTGTTCCATCCATAAACGGCAGCTATTTCACTTTTCCGCAGAAAGCGACAAGATTGAATACCCCCACCCCCACCCCGCAATGGAAGTGTTCTTCTATGTGTGTTTAAAGCTCTAAGTTTATATTGGTGCAAATATATGTTTGGCTTTATCTGGATCAATACAGAATGTGGGGTGGAATCGGTGAGCTTTATATTACTAGAAACAAGATATCGGCAGGGACGTAAAATGCCTGCATACCCCCCAACCTGCTCCCCTTTCTGTCCACAGTGAAACTTAATATTCTGTAGACATTTATTGTGTTATCTTCTCTTTTTTTCTCGTGCCTCTAGTGTCCATAATAAATAAAAAAATAGTAGATTTTTTTTTTTAAATTCTATGAAACTTTTAGGTGTAGGGTTTATATGGGTCTTGCGGGTGCTTCTTGGTCAGGTTCATACTGCACTGAGTATTCCTTCCTCTGTGCCTGATGCCCCGCCAGCCGCAGAGCTGGACACGTTGGTTCTGTATTTCTCTTGCATGGTTGCTCCTATTCCTTATGTTACGGCCAGATGAATCGTTAGTGTTCTGACCAGTTGCAGTGGTTCCTGCAGTGTTTATCTGCGTGTTATTTGGGGGCTGGTTGTACACCTGGAATGGACAGATTTCTGTGCGCAGAGGATGAGGACCACGACGAACTCCTCTGGTTACAAATTCTGCACACCGAAATGGAAGCATTGGGTTTTTTTAGCGGTAACCTGACAACCTGTCTAAGCCTTGGAGATAATACATTGCATCGGGCTATTGCATTTGTGTGTTGCTGCAGACTGTGGCAGCGCATTTACTTGATATGCACTTTATCTTTTGATACGATTCCATTTTATTAGTATTAAACATTGCACATCCATTGTGGGGCCATATCAATTTAAAATAACAATAAATAAAAAATCGCAGTAATAAAAAAAAAATGTTCTGAACAATTGATAAATGATTGTATTGTTTATAATATTAATATATGAAATGATGCAGTCACAGCTGTGAGAGGTAACCGTGTTAGAAGTCACCTTGGCCTGTTCTGTGGTCACCGTTATCATGGGTGACAGTAATTAAGACATTGCCAACTGTAATTGTGTGACATGGTAACGTTTGGCACTCTAGCTGCGGTTGAACCACAAATCTCAGCATGAGCTGCCGCTGGTGTATCATACTGCAATAATGAGGCAGGGCATCCTGGTATTTGTAGTTCTAGAATATTCCAGGCACTGAGCGATACCCATAGGTGGTAATCAGCTGCTGCCACAATTAGCTGTTTTGCTTATTACGTTAAGCATAAATAATTTGAATTGGGCGGGGGACACCATCCCAGGGCACCCCTGCAAGTGTCCCGAGCACCCCAGGGTGCTGTGGCACACAGTTTGGGAACAACTACACTAGAAGATCTCTTACCAAATCC
This sequence comes from Crinia signifera, assembly GCF_055691185.1. Taxonomy (NCBI): domain Eukaryota; kingdom Metazoa; phylum Chordata; class Amphibia; order Anura; family Myobatrachidae; genus Crinia; species Crinia signifera. The sequence continues at coordinate 32,234,509 of NC_139217.1, forward strand.
CAGTATTGATGGTAAGAGTCTGGGCCCAGTAGTGCAATTATATACTCTAGTTCAGCACAGGCCAACCTGTGGCTCTCCAGATGTTGTCAAACTACAAATCCCAGCATGCCTTGCCACAGTTTTAACAATACCTTATCTTAAAGCAAAACTGTGGCAAGGCATGATGGGATTTGTAGAGAGCCACAGGTTGGCCAGGCCTGCTCTAGTTGTTTCTTGGTTATGATACAGAGTTTGGGAATGAATGTTTCTGGCCAGACGGCTGTAGAACAGCTGCACTTTGTATACGTAGTGTAAGGCAATGGCTTTTCTGTCGCCTAATGACTTCTACGTGGGTAAAGGTTGCTGTTCTTAGGATTCGGGTTAGTATTCATAAAGGCTTCTCCATTCCAACCGTACCCAAAATGATTACTACTTGCAGACAGCTGGGGTAATTCTGTCTCTTCTGACATTAGAGGAACAGTCTGTCTACATGGTGAGAGACAGATCCGATCTGCACATTCAATCCTTGGGAGGTTATGAAACCGTTTCTCATCTACAGTTTTCGCTGCATGGGAACCTATATCTCCCCCGTGCCTGTCTGACCTTCAGAGAGAATGAATGTGTGCTGTAAGTTTGTGAAAACCACAAATTGAAGACTGTGTTTATACGCCCCCCCCCACGCCCAGGGTGTCTTGCACCACATTGCTTGTCTGTGTGCAGTACTGCTTGCAAGCCTGGAGTTGGGCTGGTATTTGTGCTGTGCAGGTAATGGCACATACAGCAGGGTGTATAAGGAAACCGCTGGTGGCGGCGTGCTACAGCAGATCTACAGGGAGCCACACGCACTGTGTCTGTCCGCTGGCGTAACATACTCCCTCCAAAGCCTCCAGTATCGGAGCATGTTGCAGCCGGAGATTATTTGCCCTATAACTCAGTAATTTTTGGTCTCCCTAAACAATATTTTATTACCTGTATGTGTTGTGCTAGGCAGCCTTTGCCGTACATCGAAAACTCCTGTGGTTATAGGACCTCTCCTCCATCCCTGCTGTGGTTATAGGACTTCTCCTAGATCCCTGCTGTAGTTATAGGACCTCTCCTAGATCCCTGCGGTGGTTATAGGACCTCTCCTCCTAGATCCCTGCAGTGGTTATAGGACATCTCCTCCATCCCTGCGGTGGTTATAGAACCTCTCCTCCATCCCTGCTGTGGTTATAGGACTTCTCCTAGATCCCTGCTGTAGTTATAGGACCTCTCCTCCTAGATCCCTGCAGTGGTTATAGGACATCTCCTCCATCCCTGCGGTGGTTATAGAACCTCTCCTCCATCCCTGCTGTGGTTATAGGACCTCTCCTAGATCCCTGAAGTGGTTATAGGACCTCTCCTAGATCCCTGCAGCGGTTATAGGACCTCTCCTAGATCCCTGCTGCGGTTATAGGACCTCTCCTAGATCCCTGCTGCGGTTATAGGACCTCTCCTAGATCCCTAAAGTGGTTATAGGACCTCTCCTAGATCCCTAAAGTGGTTATAGGACCTCTCCTAGATCCCTGCAGTGGTTATAGGACCTCTCCTAGATCCCTTTAGCGGTTATAGGACCTCTCCTAGATCCCTGCTGCGGTTATAGGACCTCTCCTAGATCCCTGCTGCGGTTATAGGACCTCTCCTAGATCCCTGCAGTGGTTATAGGACCTCTCCTAGATCCCTGCAGTGGTTATAGGACCTCTCCTAGATCCCTGCAGTGGTTATAGGACCTCTCCTAGATCCCTGCAGTGGTTATAGGACCTCTCCTAGATCCCTGCTGCGGTTATAGGACCTCTCCTAGATCCCTGCAGTGGTTATAGGACCTCTCCTAGATCCCTGCAGCGGTTATAGGACCTCTCCTAGATCCCTGCTGCGGTTATAGGACCTCTCCTAGATCCCTGCAGCGGTTATAGGACCTCTCCTAGATCCCTGCTGCGGTTATAGGACCTCTCCTAGATCCCTGCTGCGGTTATAGGACCTCTCCTAGATCCCTGCTGCGGTTATAGGACCTCTCCTAGATCCCTGCTGCGGTTATAGGACCTCTCCTAGATCCCTAAAGTGGTTATAGGACCTCTCCTAGATCCCTAAAGTGGTTATAGGACCTCTCCTAGATCCCTGCAGTGGTTATAGGACCTCTCCTAGATCCCTGCAGCGGTTATAGGACCTCTCCTAGATCCCTGCTGCGGTTATAGGACCTCTCCTAGATCCCTGCTGCGGTTATAGGACCTCTCCTAGATCCCTGCAGTGGTTATAGGACCTCTCCTAGATCCCTGCAGTGGTTATAGGACCTCTCCTAGATCCCTGCTGCGGTTATAGGACCTCTCCTAGATCCCTGCTGCGGTTATAGGACCTCTCCTAGATCCCTGCTGCGGTTATAGGACCTCTCCTAGATCCCTGCTGCGGTTATAGGACCTCTCCTAGATCCCTGCTGCGGTTATAGGACCTCTCCTAGATCCCTGCTGCGGTTATAGGACCTTTCCTAGATCCCTGCTGCGGTTATAGGACCTCTCCTAGATCCCTGCTGCGGTTATAGGACCTCTCCTAGATCCCTGCTGCGGTTATAGGACCTCTCCTAGATCCCTGCTGCGGTTATAGGACCTCTCCTAGATCCCTGCTGCGGTTATAGGACCTCTCCTAGATACCTGCTGCGGTTATAGGACCTCTCCTAGATCCCTGCTGCGGTTATAGGACCTCTCCTAGATCCCTGCTGCGGTTATAGGACCTCTCCTAGATCCCTGCTGCGGTTATAGGACCTCTCCTAGATCCCTGCTGCGGTTATAGGACCTCTCCTAGATCCCTGCTGCGGTTATAGGACCTCTCCTAGATCCCTGCTGCGGTTATAGGACCTCTCCTAGATCCCTGCTGCGGTTATAGGACCTCTCCTAGATCCCTGCTGCGGTTATAGGACCTCTCCTAGATCCCTGCTGCGGTTATAGGACCTCTCCTAGATCCCTGCTGCGGTTATAGGACCTCTCCTAGATCCCTGCTGCGGTTATAGGACCTCTCCTAGATCCCTGCTGCGGTTATAGGACCTCTCCTAGATCCCTGCTGCGGTTATAGGACCTCTCCTAGATCCCTAAAGTGGTTATAGGACCTCTCCTAGATCCCTAAAGTGGTTATAGGACCTCTCCTAGATCCCTAAAGTGGTTATAGGACCTCTCCTAGATCCCTGCAGCGGTTATAGGACCTCTCCTAGATCCCTGCTGCGGTTATAGGACCTCTCCTAGATCCCTGCTGCGGTTATAGGACCTCTCCTAGATCCCTGCAGTGGTTATAGGACCTCTCCTAGATCCCTGCAGTGGTTATAGGACCTCTCCTAGATCCCTGCTGCGGTTATAGGACCTCTCCTAGATCCCTGCTGCGGTTATAGGACCTCTCCTAGATCCCTGCTGCGGTTATAGGACCTCTCCTAGATCCCTGCTGCGGTTATAGGACCTCTCCTAGATCCCTGCTGCGGTTATAGGACCTTTCCTAGATCCCTGCTGCGGTTATAGGACCTCTCCTAGATCCCTGCTGCGGTTATAGGACCTCTCCTAGATCCCTGCTGCGGTTATAGGACCTCTCCTAGATCCCTGCTGCGGTTATAGGACCTCTCCTAGATCCCTGCTGCGGTTATAGGACCTCTCCTAGATCCCTGCTGCGGTTATAGGACCTCTCCTAGATCCCTGCTGCGGTTATAGGACCTCTCCTAGATCCCTGCTGCGGTTATAGGACCTCTCCTAGATCCCTGCTGCGGTTATAGGACCTCTCCTAGATCCCTGCTGCGGTTATAGGACCTCTCCTAGATCCCTGCTGCGGTTATAGGACCTCTCCTAGATCCCTGCTGCGGTTATAGGACCTCTCCTAGATCCCTGCTGCGGTTATAGGACCTCTCCTAGATCCCTGCTGCGGTTATAGGACCTCTCCTAGATCCCTGCTGCGGTTATAGGACCTCTCCTAGATCCCTGCTGCGGTTATAGGACCTCTCCTAGATCCCTGCTGCGGTTATAGGACCTCTCCTAGATCCCTGCTGCGGTTATAGGACCTCTCCTAGATCCCTGCTGCGGTTATAGGACCTCTCCTAGATCCCTGCTGCGGTTATAGGACCTCTCCTAGATCCCTGCTGCGGTTATAGGACCTCTCCTAGATCCCTGCTGCGGTTATAGGACCTCTCCTAGATCCCTGCTGCGGTTATAGGACCTCTCCTAGATCCCTGCTGCGGTTATAGGACCTCTCCTAGATCCCTGCTGCGGTTATAGGACCTCTCCTAGATCCCTGCTGCGGTTATAGGACCTCTCCTAGATCCCTGCTGCGGTTATAGGACCTCTCCTAGATCCCTGCTGCGGTTATAGGACCTCTCCTAGATCCCTGCTGCGGTTATAGGACCTCTCCTAGATCCCTGCTGCGGTTATAGGACCTCTCCTAGATCCCTGCTGCGGTTATAGGACCTCTCCTAGATCCCTGCTGCGGTTATAGGACCTCTCCTAGATCCCTGCTGCGGTTATGGGACCTCGGTCTGTCCCTATACGGAGCCCTGCTGTGGTTATGGGACCTCGGTCTGTCCCTATACGGAGCCCTGCTGTGGTTATGGGACCCCTGTCTGTCACTCTATACGGAGCCCTGCTGTGGTTATGGGACCTCTGCTGTGAACCCGGCATCACTGTCCATTTGAGTTTCTAATATATTCTGTTTCCTTTTCAGACCCGCAGTTTCCTCACAGAGTTTATAGACTATATAAAGGTAAGTGATTACATGGGTACATCCTGTGGTAACATGCATGTGCTTCTTAATATGTACAGGGTAACCCTTATTTGAATCTATGCATTCCGGCAGTGTACACCTTTTACTACATGTTCAATGTCAAGGTGATGGTGAAATATGGCCATGTTCCCGTAAGATGCTAGAAAACTTGGGGTTGCGAGAACTATAGGCTAGCAACGTCCTCAGAGGTTACAGCAGGCCATTTAGATGTGCGAATATGCTGTTACCTAGGAGACTTCAAGCCAGTGATGTTGCTGTTGGCTTCTTCATCCAAAATTGGGGGACGTGGTAGATGAATAGTTATTCGGATAAGTAGCTAGTTACATTGAGTGCATTGTTTAGCTTACTGCAGTGTGGACAAGTGTCTCCGTAGAGACCCCGATGGTCTGGCTTTAGATGGGGCAAGAGAACTTGCGTGTTCCTTTGTGCGTAGGTGACAGTAATGCTCATCGAAATGTATTATAGCATAGGATCCGCGCTTGTAGTGTTCAGCAGCTCAATAAATGATTGATACACAGAGAGATCTATGTATGGGTTTGCGGTGACCGGGTAGACAACACCTTGAAATGGTCAACATACTGACAAAAGGTTGACACACACGTCTTTTCACGTTCAAACTTTACTATCTTTTGGTCGACAAAAACATGGTTGATGTGAATAAGGTCAACATGCGTTTTTCACGTGTCTTTGATGTCTATGTCGGCATGGACACCATAGAAGTGTACCGCATACCCTCCAATGGCTTGGCACATTGGTGGGGCTATTGCCACTCTATGCAATAGCCCCACCAATGTGCTGAGCCATTGGAGGGGATGTGGTACACTTCTATGATGTCTATGCCGACATAGACATCAAAGACACGTGAAAAACGCATGTTGACCTTATTCACATCAACCATGTATTTGTCGACCATAAGCTTATGGCTACCTTTTGTCAATTTCTACCATGGGTATGTCGACAATTTCAAGGTGTCGACCTAGACATTGTCTACCATTTTAAACCGTAGCCTATATATAATGTGTAATTAAAACCACTAAACTAAAAAATATATATATTTATTTAATTATACATTGTTTTTAATTCCACAACCTCGTACGCACGTCGCCTACAATATAGCGCTCGCTATTTACTGACTGCTTATTGGCCAGCTCGCTTCCCATCTGCCCTCCCTCTACCCGCACAGATGGGGAGGTTCCCACCTCAGAAGATGGAGACGTGATGGCAGGTCCCAGCTCTGAGAACTGAATTCCATGGACTGTTCCAGTACACAACCTGCAGTCCATAGAGGTCAGTTCTACAGCTTGGCTGCCGCTAACTACGCCACTTTGTTGTCCTGGCTATCCGGGCCGGGTCTCCTTCACCTTGTCCCAGGGTGTTTGTTAGACCGCCTAGAACGTGTGTCAGGGTCAATGTCAGGAAAAGCCTGACGCGCATTCAAGTTCTGGTATTGGGTGGTCCGACCGCTTCAGAGGTAAGTTACAGAGGAAGTTCCCAGTCTCCTGTTACTGCAAGGATAAAGACTTTAATAGCTGCAAACACCCGTCACACCTCAGTGCTGTGTGTATATATATATATATATATATATATATATATATATTGTGTATGTGTGTACAAGTGTCCTCATACACGTAACTAGCCTCAATATGCCGTGTGCTGTGAGGTGTCTCTGAGTATGTTCACTCTAATGGTCCATACACACTGGGCGACTGTGTATGTGACTTAAATTGTGACAATACGATGCGACTAATGTGATGTGCCGCAGGTGTTTATCTGTGCATATACGAAGCACAAGGTGGCACAGGAAATCTGCAACCTGTCCTTCATAGCACTTCATGTACAGATCCAGAGACTATTGTACACGGATAGACAGGTGTCGCCTATCACAGGCATCAGCGCAGTTTCCCGCTGTGACATAGTACTAACACATTGCAGCAAAGACACGTTTTTTGGCTGCACGGGACCTAGCGCACTGATATACGGGCTTTTTGGTGCAACTGCAGGGGTACCTCTGTACAAAATAAATTTGGAGCCTCCGTCCCTTATTCCTATACCGCACAACATGACCCCAATCATAGCCGCTGCCATGAGTCCAGGGAGCCTATGTGTGTACTGAATAGATAGCCCTAGGAAGTCACTAGTAACATCATGGAGGCAGAAGACATCCGCATACAGTCAGTGATTAATGTTGTCATACAAGTCTAGGCCTCTTGCATAGGAGTCTGTATTGCGTTCTGCTCCTTGGCACCTATGCATTCCTTCATGCAGTCCTGTGTAAAGCCCTGTACACATGCATCGACTTTTTTTTTTTTTCTTCGATTTGATTTTGCTTATAGAAGCAGAATCGAATCCTAAACGAAATCGAATGGTTTTTGTGTCACTGTCGATCTACATTCGATTCGATGCGCGCTCCCGTTTTCACAAAATCGAAAAGAAAAATCTACTGTGCAGCCAAGGAAATATCGAATTCGATCTAGTAAATCGAATGTGTACAATGTACCATGAATGAATATAGAATTCAATATCGAATTTGATATCTAATACAAAAGTACAGATATAATGCCAAATCGGACGGAAAGATCTAATGCCAGATCTAATAGAAAATCAAATCTAACATTGAATCAAAAGCAAATCAATGTGTGTGTACAGGGCTTTAGCTGTGCTGTGCTCCCCAATCAGCATTTAGTCTTTGGAAGACTTCAATATATCAGTCATAAGCCCTGTACACACACACCGATTTGCTTTTGATTCGATGTTAGATTCGATTTTCTATTAGATCTGGCATTAGATCTTTCCATTCAATTTGGCATTATATCTGTACTTTTGTATTAGATATTGAATTCGATATTGAATTCTATATACATTCATGGTACATTGTACACATTCGATTTACTAGATCGAATTTGATATTTCCTTGGCTGCATAGTAGATTTTTCTGTTCGATTTTGTAAAAACGGAAGCTCGCATCGAATGGTTCGTAGATCGAAAGTAATACAAAAACCATTCAATTTCGTTTAGGATTCGATTTTGCTTCTATAAGCTAAATCGAATCGAAAAACGGGAAAAATCGTTGCATGTGTACAGGGCTGTAAGCTGCTGCGTGTACTGTAGGAAGACGTCCGAGCCTTCGGTCTGAAGATGTTACACCGGATCTTGTTGGTGCATGATATAATAAATACCGCACGTACAGGGTGACCCGTGATTTTTGGTTGGTACTAGAAATTGTATAAGATTTCTACAGTCAAACATTACTGTGAGCTACAAAAAGCACTGTATACAGTTACAGGACCATACAGTAAATAATATAGCTCTGTAGCTCACATACAGAAAGCTGTCTTAGATTCTCACTGTTGCAGTTTAGACAATGAGATCAATAATGAACTTATATCTTATTGTGGGAGACAGCGCCATCTGCTGACATGTTGACAGATCATCATGTTTAGTTGGATATTTGTCCTCTGCACTTTGCCGTAAGCCAGTAACAAAGAAATAAAAACGTTGCAGTCTCTAGGTGAATGTATCATTGTCTGACAGGTGTATACATATCCGTATAACTACAGTAGCCGGAAGTGCTGGTCTTTATAGTACCACCTTGTATAACTAAGCTAATGCCGTTTACACAAACTGCGTTCTTATGGCAGTGTGCAGAGGTAACCTTTTTGTTTCACGCGCCTTTCTAGATCTATACATTGATTTCAGCTGCTTCCAATCGGATATTTGCAATCTCTGCTACCGTGGTGATGTCACTCACATAGACTACAACCACAGTAATGAAAGTGTTCAAGTTGTAGTAATCTAAGCACACAGCCTATAACAGGTCACATTGTCTGCTTTACTCTATTTCTAGATGTCAAAGGTGGTTGTTCTAGAAGACTTGGGGGCCCAGTTTGGTCTGAGAGCTCAGGTAAGTGATATTCGAGGGTTATCTCGTTTTATATGGGGGAGGGTAATTCCCCCCCCCCCCCCCAGTAGATACTGTAGGTAAGGACTATGCAGGAGATGTTGCAGTGTTGCTCTGATGTCTCCCTTGTCTCATGAACAGGACGCCATCAGCAGGATACAGGATCTGTTGGCTGACGGATCTATTACAGGTAAGTGAATGGAAGTTGGCTGGAATCATCTCTCTGACGTTTTGTGCATGAATGTAAAGGCCTAGGGGCCTGATTCAGACCTGCTTTCTAGGCTGCTTATATTCTAGGCCTAGTGACCAGGTTAACTCTGGCCCGGCGAATGTACCAACCACCACAATCAAAAGACTTCTCTTCTGTTTGCAGCAGCCCATGACTTGATTTGTGCTGCACGGATTTCTCTGAATTGGTGACTGTTGCTGACATCATGTGATGTCATTCGCCAGCCGCGAGCAGGCCGGGAACGCCTGCATTCCATTGGGTCAGATCAGCATTTCTATGGGCACACCCACCGGTTTTGTGGCCTCGTCCATGAAACGCCGGGTGTCTGTCCCAGGATGCTCCCCTGGCGTCCAATCAAAATGCAGACGCCCCTGATGGCACATGTGCAGAGCCCCATCATCATAGACTGAGCCGAATTCGGACCTGAACGAGCAGTCCTGAATTGGTCCCCTATATGCAGTCCTGTACCTATTTGTGTGGTGTCACCGGCCCTATTCACACTCTTAGTGTCATGTAGTACTGATCAGCAGCATGCGTCTGCACTTACACCAGCCCTGTATGAATGTCGCGGTGTAACCGGTGTACACTGGTCGGTGAGCCCCAATCTCTGGTTCCGTCAGCAGCTATTGTACAGAAGTGTTTGCACAGACCGCTCTGGTCATTGCTTGCCTCCGATCTGTCCTGCGCACCACACAGCTCCCGCCTCCGTAGTGTGGTGATAAGTCTCTTCTCCTGCAGGTGTCATCGACGACAGGGGAAAGTTCATTTACATCACCACAGAGGAGCTGGCAGCGGTCGCACAGTTCATCCGCCAGAGAGGACGGGTCTCCATCTCAGAGCTGGCTCAGGCCACCAACAAGCTGATCAACCTCCAGCCCGATAGCAGCCCAAGTGCTGTGCAAGTGTCTTAGATGCCTGCGTTACGGACTGTGTACAGACTAGTGAGAAGCCGGCTCCTCACCCACCGCACGCCTAGCGGCTCAGCGCGCTTAATGATGTGAGTTGTGCTTTTCTCCATTAAAGACCCGATGCCTTGCAGATGTGTCATTGCCGGAGTTCCTGACTTCCCGCTGGGGTGGTGGGTTGGGGGTGGGGGAACTGTTCTTTCTATGGGAGGTTATAGCGGAGGTGGGGGAAGGCCGTGGTAAAGACATCCAGGTGTGTATGTGATAACATGGGCCTTCCGCCAACACAGCTTCACCACTTTTTTTTTTTTTTTTTTTAAATATAGGATTGTGTAAATATTTTTTTTAAACGTGATTCAGTAACATTTCATTAATGAATATCCCGATTCGGTAATAAAATGACGCTGAATAATGGTTAAATAATACAAAGTCAATTTTTTATGGACTTTAGAAAAAAATTATATAGGACAAAAAATAACTTTTTGGTTATACAGTATATTGTATTTTATTATATGGCTCTGGGTGCTGTGTGAGTCTATTCGGTGGGTCTTGAAATGTTGACCAAACTATGCTGGCGGTGATCTAATAAATTTGGTGGCTTTTCATTAGTGAGTGTCCTCATTTGGCTTGTTACTCATACAGTACATCTGGATATATTGGAAAATATTTGTTTGCTTAGTGGAGCACCCCACTAGTGTACTGTATGAATATCTCTGGTTTTCTGTCTTTTTGGTTTTATATCATTGGTCCCCACATTCTGCTCTTTTTAATATATGAAAACATATACAGGACGAGTATCCTTTATCCAAAATGTTTGGGGACCAGAAACATTTTGTATAACAGATTATTCCATATTTCAGAATATTTTTATATTTCAATGAGGTATCTATCATTTATGTTGTATCAAACTCAGGGTTCACAAAAACGTGCTAGATTTTACTCTAAATTGGTCACAGGGACTCCGTTTCTGAAACTGAAGGGGTCCCCGAGGATGCGCTGTGCTGCACCTGTGAACCAATCACTGAAGCGGCCGCCGGGACCCAATCATTGTGCAGTGGCCGTCCGGCAGCCAATCACTGCAGGTTTACGGGTTGCTGCCACTGTGCGCCCTGCCTTTTGAGCAGGTTTCACTCATGGTGCGCTCTTCCGCTGCCCCCCGCCGTGTAAATCTAGTCCGCTGCTGAGAGCCTGGATACGGCTGCGGCTGTAACAGCTGACAACCACTGTCGGCAGAAGAGGTGAGCAGGCTGTCAGCATGGTGACGGGGAACTGTATGTGGCTGGAAGAGCTAACCTACTGCTCAACTCAGAGCAGCATGTCGGCTCTTTCAGCCACATCCAGTCCCCCGCCACGCAGACACGCCGCTCACCTACTCTGCTGAGCGGCATGTCAGCTTTTCCAGCCCCCTGAGCAACGGGGTCCCCCCCAGGTGGCCTGAACCCGCTAGCTGTCATGGTGTGGTGGAAATCCTGGCATGGCGTAGTTGCATTACATGCAAACATGACGTCTATTTCTGCAATAAGGAGTGTATTCTCTTTCTCTAATGTATGTGGTATGTGATATACAGTAGATGTATGTGAGGTAGGATGCACAGATGTTTAACTGCACATGTGACTGTTTATACATATAGTAGTGTTTTCCATCAGAACACTGCACAATGCTGCCACCTGGTGGATTTTGTCTACATTTTCTTTTCCATTGTACCGTCACCAACCACCTGATTAAAACATGTTCTTTCAGACCAATGAACTTTATCCCCTCTCTACGATTTCCAAAACTTGCAAAACCGGCTGAAGCTATATATTACATTCATCGGTACTTGTTTCCTAGAACGGCGCCCGCTAAGCTATTTGCTTAGTGGGCTATTGTGCGTAGTGAAATCGCATCGCATGGGCCGTTTTAGTGCCGTGCGATGTGATGCGATTTTTTTTCATGTAATGTATTCACTGTTCTGTGTGCCCCGGGGCATCGCATCGCACCTCCCACAAAATCGCATGCCATTTTATAGGGTATGCGATGGCATTACATTAGGTATACAATAATATGATTGTATAGGTCCTAAAAAGAGTTTTTGCGCCCCCCACTATCCACGCCACCCCGAAGCGTGGTGAGCGGTGGCGAAACGCGTCCTCCGACTTTCTCACACCCCCACTTTCCACGTCGGCGTGGAGTTGACCTTATATAGTGTGGCGAGCACAGCGAGTCGATCAGATGCGGAATACCTGTAAAGTAATCCGCGTCCCCTCGCTGCGCTCGCCACACTATATAAAATCAACTCCACGCCGACGTGGATAGTGGGGGTATGAAAAAGTCGGAGGACGCGTACCGCCGCCCCTCGTGGGGCTCGCAGTCGCCACGCTTCAGGGTGGCCTGGATAGTGGGAGGGTGCGTAAAACCTATTTTTAGGACATACAATCATATCATTGTATAGCTAATGTCATGGCATCGCACACCCTATAAAATCACATGCGATTTTGCGGGAGGTGCGATGCGATATAGTGGGGAAAAAAGACCATTGAAAAAATTACATAGAAAAATCTTATCGCATCGAATGCCGCTATAATGGCCCATGCGATGCGATTTCCCTACGGTGCCGTACGTAGAGAATCTGGGCACCGTTCTAGAAAACAAAACCCATTCATCTTATGTCCTGTACATAATTCACATAATTAGGACCACTATGATGCACAGTGTCATATCACACACTTTTCTTGTGTGATAGGACTGTCAATTTGTTAATTACAGGCTCTGCCATACTAGTAAAGGGGACACTGCCTACGGGGCATTGTTTAATCCTGCCCCAATTAATGTATTCTGGGGTTTACTGTACTTTCTGTAGAGGGTAATACCTACATGGGGAGAGCACATTATCTGAACATGTGCTGTCCTCAGATAAAGGACAGCCCACACAGGAGCTTACAGCAGTAACAGGTGATTCAGTTGTGCTCAGCGCCCCCTGCTGGGCACCTGGCAGGGCAATAGAAAGATTTTCCTCTTCCAGCTCCCATTAGTATTAAGGCACCTTACGACACGGTGTTTAGCGATGCAGAGGGGCTAAACCATCTGAGTGATTAGGATGATTGAATAATGGTCTTTGTGCTGAAGAACGGCCACTACAGGGGCTCATCTGATACTATAACACAGTGTGGCAGTCGCTTCTTACAGCACAGTAGTAGATGTTTGTAGTCACCAGTAGCAACCTAACCTACGGATACACTGAGATCTCCTATTAAGTCGTGAACTTCATTCCTACTGTAGTGTATATGTGATAATCTAGTGTTCCTTCTAGGAACTAGGGCGGGCAGGGAGCCGCTGCACAGAGAAGCGTAAGGGGGGCGGACCAGGCCACCGACGTCACTGTTTTGGGCGGTCTCGGGCCGCCAATGTCACTAAAGGGGCGGGCCAGCCAGTCGGCGTCAAGAGAAGGGGCGGGCCCGACCGCCGTCGCCAGTGAAGGGGGCGGTCCCGGCCACCCCGAAGGCTCTACACTGCCGGGGAAGCGTCGGGCATCGCTATCTACAGTGGCACTGGGCATCCAGGGTCACACCAGATGGGTCGGAGGCAGGCTGTTTTAGCGTGGCGCTGCCAAAGGGGCATTTTGCTCTTTAAAAATTGGGCAGGGCGCAGCACCCCTCTAAAACAGCCTGTCGGGGACACTATCGAGACACAGCAGCTTGCAGAGTAGCAAGGGGATTTGGGGGGGGCGTTTGTCAGGGAGGCGTTAACCTGCTCACTAGGCGAATATATACATCCTAGCGAGCAGGGCTGAATTACCCCCTATCCTATATCTAGAATACTTGAGTCCATTTATAGAATCTGACATAATGTTAATGGGAGAACTCCAACTCATCTATGTCCGTCATACTTTAGGATGTTTCACACTAGATGATCCGCCCGGCGTTGCGGGAAAAACTTTTTTTTTTTTATTCTCAAAATTGTTGTAAAATGGGCCCAAGATTGTAATTTGTTAAAGCCTCCACCATAATGTTAGAATGTGTTTGCATTGATACTCAATGACAGCAATGACATCAGGTGTGGTGTTGTTGTTGTGTTACACACACCACTCCTGACTTGATAGCTCGTGTGTGTTGATGAATTCCACATCCACTCCTGAGATGTAGCACCTATGATGCGTTTATTTTATGTGTGTGTTTGTGTGTGTTGTGCTGTATGTGAGTGTGTATCTGTCCAATGTGTAAGTGTGTGAGGTGCGCTACATACTGTATGTATGTATGTATGTGTGTGGTGTGTTTGTGTATCTGCAATATTTAAGTGTGTGTTTGTGTGTATTGTAGTTAATGAGGGTGTGTGTGTGTGTGTGTTGTACTGCATGTGGCGTGTTGTGTGTATCTGTCCAATGTGTGTGTGTGTGTGTGTGTGTGTGTGTGAGGTGCATTACGAATATATCTGTATAGTGTGCAGTCTGTTTGTTGTAGTGAATGGGGTTGTGTGTTGTACTGTGAGTGGTTATGTGTGTATCTGTCCTATGTGTAAGTGTGTGAGGTCCACTACATGTATATGTGTGAGTAGTGTGCTGTGTGTATCTGTCCAATGCGTAAGTGTGTGTGGTGTGCTACAGTGTGTGTGTGTGTGTGTGTGCGCACGCGCATATGTTTGGTTCTGTGTGCTGTACGGTTTGTGTGTTGTGTGCTCTGTGCAATGTTTAAGTGTATGTGTTCCGTGTGTGTTGTACTGTTTTTGGGTGTGTTGTGTGTATCTGTCCAATGTGTGTGTGTGTGTGTGAGGTGCGATACGTATATAATTGTGTGTGTGGTGTGCTACGTTTGTGTGATGTGTGGTATATGTATATCCCAAATTATTCCCAATTGTTTAAAGCAGTGGTCAGGGAACTCTGTCCTCATTACCCCACACAGTGCATGTTTTGCTGGTAACCCAGCAGGTGCACACGTGTACTAATTACTCACAGACACGTTTTATAAGGTCCGCAGATGGAGTTAATTATTTCACTTGTGATTCTGTGAGGAGACCTGCAAAACATGCACTGGGTGGGGTAATGAGGACCGAGTTCCCTGACCACTGGTTTAAAGCCTCCATCATAATGTTAGAATGTGTCATTCATACTCAATGACAGCAATGAAATCAGGTGTGGTGTTCCTTCGTCATCTGTTTCCCAGATAATATATCTTGTTTCCAGATCATCAATCAGGGCAAATAGAATCTTGGTGGCTTTTTAAATTTAAAAGTAAAATTTCCCAAAAATGGCTTTGAGGTGCACATCATCGGGTCCAACGGTACCTTGTTGTTGGGGATGTTTACATAGTTTCCCTGCATCAAATTTTAATAGCAAATATTTGTAACTGTACATGTAGCATGGTCACTTGTTTTACCAGTGTGTATTTTGTTGGGCGTTGCTTCTGTACTGTATGTAAGCTTACGAGCAGGGCCCTCTTACCTCCTTTTTTTTAAACAATTTTATTAAAAAAAATGTATCACCCTTTCTCCTTTTATTACTGTGCTCCCAATTGTAAAGTGCCACAGAATATGTTGCAGTGTAGAAGTGCAGATAATTGCCTGTATATGGATATGGATATATTACTTCGGCCAGACTGCTCCCGTCAGTACACCTTTGTGTCCAACCTCCCGACTCCAATCCAATGTGCACGGGACCGGGCATCGGGAGTGCGATACGGCCTGAATCATTAGAATTGGGTGAAATCATGCCCAAATCGCATAGTGTATGGGAACCTTTACTCTAGAAGCAGCCCAGCTAGCAATGCCATCATAATGCTTGGTGAATGCCCCATTTACAGCACAAGTGTAGGTGTGACTGAATTCGGCATAGACAGTGTAAAACTTCCTGTGTGCGGTTAGCTTCCTATACTGTACATTGTATGGTCATGGTTACGGTATGGGTAGGTCAGCACAGTATAGTGTAAAGGCCCCCATACACTATGCGATTTTGGGCCGATTTCACCCGATTTCGGCACTTTGGGCCGATAAATCGGGTGAAATTGGGCCAAAATCGCATGTTTGTGACATCTGATCCAATCTGATGCGCGTTCCCGTGCTCATCAGATTGGATCAGGTGGTCGTACCTGCAGAACATAAGATATATCGGAATCTGAGCCATCATGGGCGCTTTCTAGCACCCACGATGTTTCAGATCCGATATATCTATAGAACTCCGAGTACCTCCTCTCCGGCGCTGTGGACCTCCTCCAGTCCAACCCCCAGTGTTGTAACAGCAGCCGGCGTCACAGGAAGGGGCAGACGCGATGGGAGGGCAGAGGGCGGCAGTGACAAGACTCTTCCCTCCCTGCTTCAATCTGGATGACAGTCACAGCACGGGTTGTACAGCGACCCTCCCTCTCCCCTGCTGCTGAATGTCTGCACGGGCTTTACAGCCCGGACCCCCTCCTCCCCAGCTGCTGAATGACAGCAGTGCACGGCACTGTAGAGCCCAGAACGACCCCCCCCCAGCTAATGAATGTGCAGAGCCCGCCCCCCCCCCTCTCTCCTTAGCTGCTGAAAGACAGCAGTGCACGCCCCCCAGACCCCAGCTAATGAATGTCTGTCCCCCCCCCCTCTCCCCAGCTGCTGAAACCAGGTATGGAAACCCAGGAGTGAGGTGAAAAAGTTTAAATTAAATCTCTCACATGCAGATCCCTGCTGCTATCATGGTTTAATACAATAAACCATGTGTGTGGTAGGAAATAGATTGTATCCATATTATATGTACAATACATACAGTAGATATCCCACTCTGCCAGTGTACATGAAATAATATGAATATGATGTGTAATGTAATATCTTATGTACTACTTAAAAATCAAATTGAGCAGATTAGTGATATATTGGGGATATCACTGAGTATATTATATGGGGTGACTGATGTATATATGTGTAATACAGATGTCTGTGTGTCGGCATCATTGTGTTAGTGTGTTACCATATGTATGCATGTCGGCATCCATGTGTCATCATGTGTCAGGGTTACTGTATCTGCATATGTCTGTGTGTCGGCATCAGGATGTCTGCATCTGTCTGTGTCCTCATTGGTGTGTCGGTATGTTAGTATCCGTCTGTGTCGGAATCAATGTGTCAGCGTGTTTGGGGTTACTGTGTCAGTGTCCTGTGGCTGTGTGCGCTCCTGTGTGTTGGTTCAGCGTGTCGGCTTCTGTCCATGTGTCAGCATAATTGTGTCCATGTGTTAGCATCTGTATGTCGGCATCAGTGTGTCCACATTTCAGGGTTACTGTGTTAGTGTCCATGTTTCAGAATCTGTCTGTGTGTAGACATCACTGTGTCCACATCTGTCCGTGTGTCAACATTAGTGTGTCAGGGTTAGTGTGTTGCTACATATATAACCCGCTTATATCCGAATAGCTGCCTATATACCCCTTATTCCTACCATATATATACCACGCTTATACCCATATTCCTGCACCTATACCCCTTATCACGCAGCACCCCCCACAACCACCTGTTCAAACATCACACCCACCACTCCAGCACCCGCACTATTTCCCCACCCGGCCAAACCATATTTCAAACAATAAAGGCTGTATCAGGTTAAGGGGGCGAAGCCCCTTACGACGGTGTGAAGAGCTCCCCGCAAGCGCTCCTGTCCTCCGCCACCGCCGGTCCCCACCAGCGCTGCTGTCCGCCGCCACCACCAGCTCCAGTCCCCGCTCCAGTCCCCACGCTGATTGCATTTGAGCAATCGCCTGTGGTTAAAAACCACAGGCGATTGCTTATGCAATTTGATAGATATTATGTGCTGCACATAATATTTATCGATGCGACATTCAACGGCGTGCCTGCGCATCGCGTCGAATGTCCCCTTCAAAATGCATGCAATCATTCGATTTATCGGCCAGATGTGGCCGAAATCGAATGATTGCATGCAATATCTCACATATGTATAGGCAGCATAATACCTGCAAGGTATAGCACTGCTCAGGCCACTCCCTAGGGCCATCCCATCAGATAAATCTCATGGCACATCCAATTTGCGTCAGATAAATCACGTGATTAATCACATGTGATAAATCACATGTGATTTATCTGACACAAATTGGATGTAAAAAATGACACATCAAGTCTCAAATTGTATGTAGGCCTCCTGGGAAGCTGCCAGGGTAGTTCAAGGGAAATCAGATGCAATTTTACAGATCAGATAAATCTCATAGTGTATGGGGGCCTTAACTCTGATAGGGTTCCTTACAGTGATGCAGGTCTTCCTATTCCACTGACATAATCTGGAAGAACAAAGCGTAATGTTCAGACACATTCCCCTGAGTGTGTGACACATGCAGCCTGGCAGTGGCAGGTGTGATCCTGACTATAGCATCTGATGGCTTCACCTGCACAATGCTGAGCTTAACCCATTCATCAGCTGAGCCGTGCACACAACGGGCATGTGATACGTTTTTGTAGTATCCTATTGGACAGGCATGGCTAATGGCAAACCAACATTACCTGTGTGTGTGTGTGTGTGTTCTATACAGTAACTGTGTGAAAGACCTCAATCTGTGAAAAGGGCAGTAGACTGGGTACTGATCCACGCATTGCTTCCTGCCACGTGGCATCTACACCGCCACCAAGTGCTAGTCTGTTGGTTGTGCCGCTTTGGCGACAGACGCTATAGTGCGTAAGTACAAAACTCGCTATGAAGGGTGCGGCACCTGATTTGCACCACGCATCTTGTGTCATGGCGCAAAAATGCTCGGTGCATGAAGCCGCAGCTGTAACTATTGAGGCCCTGATGTGTAGCAGTTACTGCTACCGCTAGGCATTCTGGGAACCATCCAGCTCACATTTCGGTGGTTGCGAGATAGAATGAACATTAATAAAAGCTGATTATTAATAATGCACAAAACTGCTTTGGTGAAGATAACCATGTGTTAGATTGTGTGCCCAGATTAATGATAATGAACACATGAGCTGTTGTGATGCATGCAAATTTCCCAGTCACCGCACCAGCGGGCAGCGCTCTCTGCCCATGTTACATCTGCCCACCTGCAGTGCAGCTTGGTTTTGCACATTTTGCGAACCGATTTGTCCTGAGATCAGGTTTTGAATTGGGCTCATCCGGATAACATTGCAGCAGTACAAACGTGGTACATGCGATACCGACAGTCCGTCGTTCCTTCGCTGTTATTATGGATTCATGTCATAAATGAGGGGAGCAGGATTTTAGGGGAAGTCCTGGACTATGCGGACAGGCGCGACATTGTAGGGATGGGAAGTACAATATACTGTCGCTTTTTAGAAGTTGTCCTTTGTACAGTGTTTGCTTTGTCACAATGAGTATCCGCACTGCTCATAGGTTGACTCTAGGTCGACCACTATTGGTCGACAGTCAAAAGGTGGACAGGGTCTAAAAGTTGACAATGAAAAGGTCGACAGGGTTTAAAGGTCAACAGACAATAGTTTGACAGGGTCAATAGATCGATATGGTCAAAAGGTCGACATGCATTTTTTTTTTTTTGTGTGCAAAATTTAGAGCCGACATGTGCCGACAGGCTGTATTTTATGCCCTGCCATCCACTACGGCATGGAGAGAGATATAATCGTGTGCTGAGCGCAGCGAGCCCGAAGCATGGCGAGCAGGTGCGGTACACTTAGACAACAAAAAACATGAAAAACCCATGTCAACCCTTTTCATGTCAAGCTTTTTACTATGTCGACCTATTGGCTGTCAACCTTTTCACTGTCAACCTTTAGACCCTGTCGACCTTGTGACTGTTGACCATTAGGGTATACCTAGACATTGTAGATGTAATCTACCATAACTGTCACGGTGCTCCCCTGCGCTCCTAGAAGTACACTTGTGTGGGTCTGTTTTGATAGTCGTTACATTGTATTAAATACCATTGTGATGTTTTTCAACTTTGTTTACAAATTATGGGGTACTCTTTACCTAGATGGGCGCCAGCGATTGAAATCGCGGGCGTCGGGGGTAAAAATCGCGGTCATCGCCCTTAAATGTCCCCCCCAATTTTTAACGCCACCCCACAATCCACGCCAACCCGAAGCGTGGCGAGCGCAGCGAGCCCGCGAGGGGCGGCGGTACGCGTCCTCCGACCTTTTCATGCCCTACTATCCACTAGGGCGTGGAGTGAGAATAGAATAGTGTGGCGAGCGCAGCGAGCCACCGAGCCCGAAGCGTGGCGAGCGCAGCGGATACCTTCACAGGTAGACGCGTCCCCTCGCGGGCTTCACAGGTGTCGGCGTCGCCACGGACACCTGTGAAGCCCGCGAGGGGACGCGTATAACTGTGAAGGTATCCGCGTCCCCTCACGGGGCTCGCCACGCTTCGGGCTCGGTGGCTCGCTGCGCTCGCCACACTATTATATTCTCACTCCACGCCCTAGTGGATAGTAGGGCATGAAAAGGTCGGAGGACGCGTACCGCCGCCCCTCGCGGGCTCGCTGCGCTCGCCACGCTTCGGGTTGGCGTGGATCGTGGGGTGGCGTTAAAAATTTGGGGGGACATTTAAGGGTTAATGGGCTCTGTGGCCCATTTAACATTGATTCCTATGGCCAAATCGGGTCCATTGAGCCATTTAACAGTAAAATCGGGTCCATCGGGCCTTTTAACATTGATTCCTATGGTAAATCGGGAGCGTCGCGGGCATCGCGGGTACATTTATGGCCGGCCGCGACGCGACCGACACGATTTCCATGTTTAACATGGGTTTCAATGGGAAATCGCGGGCATCGCGTCGGTCGCGTCGCGGCCAGACATAAATGTACCCGCGATGACCGCGACGGGCGCCCAACTAAGTAAAGAGTACCAATTATGGTACTTGTTTCCTAGCAGGGCGCCCAGTTTCACTACGTACGCATCGCATGCGTGTTTTTGCTTGCGATGCGATTTTCCTATGTAGATTATTCACTGCTATTTTTCCCCACCCGGGCCGTGCGATTGCATGCGATTTGTATAGGGTGCAATGCCATTTACTTTACTATATAGTTGTATGAGATGCAATGAGATTGAGGCACCCCCCAGTATCCACGCCACCCCGAAGTGTGGCGAGCGGCGTCGGAACGCGTCATCCAGACCTTTTCATACCCCCACTATCCATGTCCGCGTGGAGTTGATTTTATATAATTTGGCTCGCCACGCTTCGGGCTCGAAAAATCAGCTCCACGCCGACGTGGATAGTGGGGGTATGAAAAGGTTGGGAGGACGTGTTCTGCCGCCGCCCGCCACGCTTCGGGGTGGCGTGGATACTGGGGGGGTGCCTCAATCTCATTGCGTCTCATACAACTGTATAGTAAAGTAAATGGCATCGCACCCTATACAATCGCATGTGATCGCACCGCACGGGGGGGGGGAAAATAGCAGTGAATAAATTACAAAGGAAAATCGCATCGCACGCGAAAATGGCATGCAATGCGATTTTCTTACGCAGAATCGCCCGCTAAGCTTTTGCAAAGTAGTGTGCTAAGTGTAGCAAGGCACCGTGCGCAAAGCATGGTGGGCAGGCGGCTTTCATTTAACCAGTGTCCATGTCGACTGTTGACATTTGGAACAAAATAAGTGAATCCGCATGTCGATCTTTTGACTGCTGACCTAATACTTGTGTCGACCTTCAGACCTTGTCTTCCTTACCCTTGTTGACCAGGTGTCTCCCTAAGGCCTGTCTACTCAATGACCCATACCCTATAAGCAGTGGAGTAACAATAGCCCCGCTGTGGCGGGGAGACGCTGAGTAAATGTGTGAGTAAAACACGCTGGGGGTCTGTGGGGCTATCGCTGCTACCTGCCAGAACCTGCAGATCTACTAGTCCCGACTTCCGGCGCTGCTGCTCCTGCTGCTGTTAATGAAAAAGTGTCCCTAACAAAATGTCCGCCCCCTTACAGCAGACAGGTTTTGAGGATGCTAAGGCCCCCATACACTAGCCGATTTTGGTCAGATTTGAGAGAGCGCTCAGCCAATCACAGGCCGCCCATTCATTGTATGGGCTTTTTTTTTTTATTCATTACTGACAGCTCCCGGCCGGCTCCCCCTGCACGGCTCTATGCAGCCTGTGTCCCCCGCAGCGTCTCCAGCCCCCCCTGCTCCCTCTACCTTCTCGCCGCACAGACGTGTCCCCCGCAGCGTCCCCAGCCCCCCTGCTCCCACCAGCTCCCACCTCTTAGCCCCGCCCCCCCCCCCTGCTCCCCGGGTTTTTTACATGTGATAAATCGAGACGATTTATCACATGTAAAAAATGGCACATCAAGTGCCATTCTAATCAAGCTCCCCCGGGGAGCAGCCGGGGAAGCTCAGGGGGAAGTCGGGGGCGACTTGTCCTAAGGACAAGTCGCCGTAGTGTATGGGGGCCTCTAGAGGAGACGGCCTTCTCTAGCATCCTTAAAAAGTCTGCTGTTAAGGGCAGCCATTTTGTTGGTGGCATTTTTCATTAGCAGTAGGAAGAGCGCAGAGATTGCTGGCGTTTAGTTCTGCAGGTCCCACAGACGTGGCGGCGGCAAGTGAAGGGGTGAGTGAGGGCTAACTTTACTTGGGGAAGGGGGGGAGATGCGCTACCAAAATTTTCCGGCAGGGGGTTGCATGTTTTTTTCATTTTTGTAGTTACGCCACTGCCTGTTAGAGACCCCTGACATGTGGCTGCATTGCAGTGTTAGTGAATCCCGCAGTGATATGCTGGGTAACTAATGTTACTAGTGCGTACATAGGTCTAGTTGTTAAAGGGTTAATTACAGTAAGTCTGTTATCATTCTTGTTCTACACTGGCTGTAATGTCACATTTGTGTGTGTCTCTGGGCTGGTAAATCATTCTCCTGAGCTTGCTAGAATGATTAAACCCTTTCCGTGCTGTACGGCAAATCTGCATGGATACTTTTTTTCTTTTTCTCCTGTCGGTAGTTTGTGCCGCTGATTGCTGGATATTTCAGCCAGACGGTCCCCGAGGATGTCACACTCAGAATATCTGCAGAGCGAGACATCCCTGCAGACCTGATGTAATGACAGTCAAGCTGTACCGCAATTCCCTGCAGGTCCCCTCCTCTAACACACCCCACGTCCCGCCTCCATCGCTTATAGAACCTGCACACAAAATAAGGCAGACTAATTATTGGTTAGAGAGTTCCTGGAAGTTTCATTTAGCAGAAACCAAGAACTTGTCTCCTGGAACTGGTTTATATTAGTGACCCATGTGTTATGTCTGTGCCGGAGTATAGAGAAGTTTGTCCACAATTGGAAGGATCTATAAATACCAGAAGTGCACGTGAATGTACGCTGATGCCTAATTTAGCATCAATCGGTCACGCCAGCGCTAATAAATAATAATAATATAATTATGTTAGCAGGTTATGATTGATCATCATGGCTAAAATCTCAATTGGATAGACCGACAGGCTTTAGGCTGACAAGGAGGAAGGTTGACGGGGGTCATTAGGTAGACAGTCAAAAGGTTGACATGGGGTTTTTAACGTTTTTTTGTCCAAAGTGTCGACATGGACACTTAAACGTAGCACCGTATCCCCTCGCTGCGCCCGGCACACTATTTTATTCTCCCACCCCGCCCCAGTGGATGGTAGGGCATGAAATACCGACTGTCGGCACATGTTCCATAAAAAAAGGGAAACGCCCAACTGTCGACCTAATGACCATGTCAACCGTAGTGGTGCCGACCTAATGCTTGTAGACCTAGTGACCGTATCCCATGACTAGAGCTTCTTGAGTGCCCATTGGCGCATTGGATTAGACCTGGAGTTTATATGTGCTGCACGTGTGATCTCCATGTTGGACCCCCTCCTAGCGGCGGGTGTGGTATGCGACTCCGACAGTCATTATCCCGACAGTCATTATCCCGACTGCCCGGAGTCAGACAGCATGGCGAGCGCAAAAAAGCCCCTTGCGGGCTTGCTTCGCTCGCCACGCTGCAGGCATGGTGGCAGGCTACGTGAGCCACCTATTCTATTCTCCCTCTATGGGGGTCATGGACCCCACGAGGGAAAATAGCGGTGGCCGTCGGGCACCCGGCTGTCAGCGTTTTGACAGTCGGGATCCCGACGTTGGGTAAATGACTGTCGGGAACCTGTCCGGCACCCCCTGGCGGCAGGTAGCAGGAATCCCATGCGATACGTTGCATGCAAGGGGAATTGGATGTGACATCTACTGTAGGAGAAGTCACATTGTGTATGGGGGGCCTTTAAACTTCAATAGCCTAAGTGGTGTAATGAAGGCAGACGGCTCTTATGCCTAAAAAGTGCGGTGTATCTGCCATTACCAATTCTTAAAGTATAGGGTGGGCTGCTCACACACTACCCCGAGTCAGTGCAATTGCGCAGTTAAATGTGTGGCGTTGTAGACGTCTCATTCTTAAGGCCCATACGCACTGGGCGACTGAGCTGAAAGCAGCTCAGTTTTGTCTTTTCAGCGGCTTTCAGCTCAAAAGTCGCCCAGTGTTTTACGGGACAGCGATGAGCGCTCCCGCAACATCGCTGGCCATCGAGGGGGTGGACCGCTTTCCATATTCTGCGATGGAGAGTTCTCTACCCTCGGGAATATCGCTAAGTCGAAAACACCCCCCCCCCCCCCATATGATACAATGGTCACATTCCCCATGATACAATGTAACGTGTCATTGGGCCAGCTGCTGGTTCGGACAAAGGCCCTTATTCTGATCTGTGCGGCCAGATCAGAATATGCGGCCAGGACCGTGCAGGCGAATCCCCGCCTTCCATACGGATCGCCACCTCCGTCCGTACGCGGATATGTGGCGGTCCGCATGAAAGTGGACGGAGATACACCTCCTCCATCTTGGGAGCAGCCCCTGCATTCGATGGTCGCCGACCATCGAATGCAGGGCCGCACGCTCCACCAGCTCCCGCCACCCTAGACCACACGGACACTTGTCCGTATGAAATCATGTATGGGGGCGGGCAGCTGACATCCGGCGATGTCAGATGCCCGCCCCCTACACATGCGTCACGGCTTTATTACCATGCGCCCATGAAACGCGGGGCGTATGCATAGGGTAATGAGGCTAAGTAGCCCCTCACGCCCCTCTCCGCCCCCTGTGCGGCGTCTAAAAAAAACGTACGGCGAAACCGCTTGCACATGCGCAGAGTGACCTCTGCACCTGCGCAGACGAAAAACATCGGCGGTACGACCGCAAGCGGCAAACACCGCACCGATCAGAATAAGGGCCAAAGTCTGTGCTTGTGTATTTATGCTCTGCCCTCTGTGTGTTTACTTCATTTGTGCGTGATACTTGTGGACAGTTTTGTGTGTTTTGATTTGGTGTGTGTGTGTGTATACCTTGTATCAAGCAATCATTGTTTATTTGTAAATCCAATCTGTTGGGTACAAGTGTTCAGGGGCACTTCTGATATGGTATAAAGATATACTGCTACCCAAATATGATACTAACGATATAAATGAAGACCTAGATTATGCCCCTTTACATTATCTAATCCAGGGGTTGCCAAACCGGTCCTCGATATCTACAAACGGTCTACATTTTCCAAATCACCTGGCTGGTGCACAGGTGCTATTATTACTAACGCACATTTCCCAGACACCCTAGCTGGTGCACAGGTGCAGTGATTACTAACTGTCACATTTCCCATACTCCCTAGCTGGTGCCCAGCTGTAGTCATTACTAACTGTCACATTTTCAAACATGCTGCATTCCTACTATAGATCCACAGGTGGCCTGAAATACATGAACTGGTGGTAGATCTTGAGGAAAGGTTTGGCCACCCCTGATCTAATTGAGATTTGTATTACTCCTGCAGGTAAACCCCTGGACTTATCCATTATAGGGGATGTTGATTGGGGGTGGGGAGGTGCCAGTGCGGCACCTCCATGGGTGGTGACCTGTAAGATGTGATGCAGAAATCTTAGGCGAGATGAGTGGGAAAATTCGTTTTTATTTTATTGGCAGGTGCAGACTGACAGGACTGCCATGTCGGGTAGTAACTGACAGTATTGTCACGCCAATTGCGATCAGTGCAGTGCCGACTGGTACAATTGCAATTAGTACAAACGAGCAGTTTATTGCCAGATAAAGACTGACAGGACTGTCGCGCCAGGTGCAGTGCCTACAGGTAAGGAGGATAGGACTGCCATGCCTAGTGCAGCTCAGACAGGTACTAACTGGCAGCACTGCCCATTGCAATGGTGATTAGTACAGATGGACAGTTTATTGGCAGCTATATACTGACAGGCTGCAGCACAAACTGCACTGGCTGGCAGGCCTGCAGAGCTGACTGTGCAGTCCTGCCTAGCCCATCACTGTGATGATGATATGTACACACAGACATAGTGCTAAATGTTACATACAGCTAGGACAGTCACGCCGGGTGCAGCACTGGCCGCTATAGGACATCTTCAGTGCCGTCAGCTCCTGTCATCCATTATCTCCTCCCAAGGGCTAGTGGGTGCTGGGCGACTCACCGACAGGATTCCGACAGTCATTACCCCGACGTTGGAATCCCGACTGCTCCCTCGTGGGGGTCCACGACCCCCATAGAGGGAGAATAAAATAGGGGCTTCGCTGCGCTCCACGTGCTGTGCAGTCGGGCTAATGACTGTCTGTCTTAGTTACCAGTACAGAAGGGAACACACATCATAGGGTTCGCCTGCTAAGTTTAATAACTAGCACAAGTTTTGTTAGGCTGGGCTAATCACACAGGGCAGTATTCAGTGCGGCCGGCACGGGGGGGGGGGGTAAATGGCGGGGATCGCCGAAAACAAGTGACCCTTGCAGATTAACCCCCGCAATGGCTGCTCAACGTATTCAATGTTCTGGGGGAACCCTCCCTGTCTAATGACAGCGAAGATTCTCCCAAACGGCGATATTTGCGGCTAATGCTGCCTTGCTGTACTGGTGGCCACACACGCCGTTTCCACATCGCTGACAAAAACCCAGTGAGGTGGAAAGGGTGTGTGCTAGGGGGTCAGTTGAATACTGACAGTGCGAGCTGCGATATGGAGCAAAAAGCATTGAGTAATCCTTCCAGCCGTGGGGCCCGAGACTGATACAAGTGGGAATGCGTGTGGGTATCACAGGTGAGTGCAATACACCCATACGATGTCTCTTTGTGAAGGTGCCCATACATGGTGTGATTATTGGATGTTTTTTGGTCCCAATAGCATTGCATCGCATGCATTTTGCATGCGAAGTGATGAGATGCAATCGGCACCTAGTTCAAAAAGTGCGGCACACACTTTTTGAGCTGTGCAATGGGATGTGCGCAGGATATCGCATCGCACTACCCCGTCGCACAGTGTATGGGCACCTTAACAGTTGCTGTACAGATGGTTCATTTTAAAAATGAAACATTACATTGTGTGCCTGTTCTAATTATAAAGCGCTGTACTATACAGCAAATCTTCAGAATGGTAAACCATTTTTCAGTCTGCAATTTGTGACACTGAGCCCTGGATATCTCAGCCAGACAGTCCCTACGGATTTTACACTCGGAATACGTTCTATGACATCCCGGCGGACCTGATGAGATGAAAGGCAAGATGTACCACAGATCCCTACAGGACCCCTCCTCTGACACACCCCACGTTCCACCTCCATCGCTTATAGAAAACAAGCCAGACTAATTGTTGGTTGTATAATTGCTGGATGCTACATTTAGAAGTCGCTGTGAAGTTACATTTCTAGCCGGGGAAATTGACATTATCTATAAATACAAAGTGTGTGTCTGGTTATATACCGAAATCTATTTTACCATTGCAATATACTTTAACATATCTGCAGATTTGTAAATAAAAAGATATTGAATCAAGTTTAAATCATATTAGATACAGTTTAAATGCAATAAAAAAAAAAAAAAAACCTTTGTGTGTAGATCAGTAGTGTCAAACTCATGGCCCTCCAGCTGTTGTGGAACTACACATCCCAGCATGCCCTGCCACAGATTTTATATAATGGATTGCTAAAACTTGCAGGGAATGCTGGGAAGTGTAGTTCCACAATAGCTGGAGTGCCATGTGTTTGACACCACTGGTGTTGATAGAGAGATCATCCTTATACCGCTTTCACATTGCAAAATGCAGGGTTGCATCGGGACTTTGAAACGGTTCAATCCTGGTAAGACCCTGCATTTTGCTCTGTTCAGATCCCTATAGCGACCCGGCAATATTGCTGGTTCGCTGATGTCATGCAGGGGTGGGGCGTTATTGGGGGCGGAGGCAGCTCTTGGAGCTGGCGCTGCTCCGAGCACTTCCTCCTCCATCAGTGTGTACACACTGCACAGCAACCCGGCAACAAACCGGTAAGAACCCTTCTTTTTTACCGATTTGTAATGCCAGTTTGCTGGACCTGATAACCAATTTCAGATAGCACCAATTACTGGGTCAAACCGGCATGAATTCAGTGATTTAGGTATGATCTGAAAGGGATATAAAAGTGCTCAGTGGGGTTTAGGTCAGGGCTCTGTGCAGGCCAGTCATGTTCTTCCACAGGGAACTGCTCAAACCATGCGCCTGATTCGGACCTGATCATTGATCTGCAACATTGCAGATGACTGCGAATAAACAGCCTCCACGTGCAAGTCCACAAATCCATATACGCTACTCACCATCACATGATTTTCCCAGTCTGTGCAAGTGTGCGCAACTATGTCCCTTCTACAACTGGGTGACAGAGACAGGCTGACTGCTGCCGGCGCTGATGTCACAGACCCTCCTTTAAGACGCCTGACGCATCTGTGTTTTATCTGCCACTCCCAGAAAATGGGCGGTTCCAACTGGTCTGCCCAAGAACAGACTTTCACCACTGCAATCCATTTTAAATGCTGCTAGGCTGATCTTCCTAGCAAGACGCTCATCATCTGCTGATCCGCTCTGCCAGTCCCTCCATTGTTTGCCTATATCTTACCGTATTCAATATAAAACACTTCTACTCGCATATAAAGCTATTATCCATACTGCACCAGGTTATATCTCTTTACTTATCACAAAATATCTCCCATCTCAACCACTCCGCTCTGCACAAGATCTGCGTCTCTCTTCTGCACGGATCACTAGCTCCCATTCACTATTACAGGACTTTCATCGGGCTGCTCCCATCCTATGGAATGCCCTTCCACGCACAGTAAGACTCTCCACTAGCCTCCAGACTTTCAAGCGTTCCATGTAAACTCACCTCTTCAGGCAAGCCTATCATATTTAAGTTCTACATGCATAACCCTCCGAGGCACTTATGTATTATACTAGGTGATTCATCCGGGGGTGGGGGTGCAGGCAGACACACTGCTTGGGGGGGCCCATACTTTCTGCTCCAGGGGGGGGGGGGTTGCGTGCAGACCCACTGCTGTGTGTGGGTGTTTGCGGCAGACTCACTGTTGTGAGGGGGGGGGGGGTTGCGGGCAGACCTGCTGCTGTGGGGGGGGGGGGGCTGCGGGAAGACCCGCTGGTGCAGCGAGGGGGGTGCGGACAGACCCGCTGCCCCGGGGAGGGAAGGGGGGCGGGCAGTGGGGTTGGCAGACCTGCTGTTCTGGTGGGGGGGGTGCAGGCAGACCCGCTGCTGGGGGTGGGGTGCGGGCATAGCCGCTGCTCCGGCGAGGGGGATGGGTGCGGGCAGACACGCTCATCCGGTGGGGGTTGGGTGCGTGCAGACCAGCCACTCCGTGGTGGGGTTGTGCAGGCATACCTGCTGATCGGGGGGGGGGGGGATGCGTGCACAACCGCTGATCGTGGGGAATTGCGGGCAGACCGGCTGCTGGGGTGGGCAGTCCCGCCGCTCTGGGTGGAGGGGTGGGGGCGGGCAAACCCGCTGCTCCGGCAAGGGGGGGGTGGGATAGCCGCTGCTCCAGAGAGGGGGGGTGGGGGAGGGCAGACCCACTCATCCAGCAGTGGGGGCTGCGTGCAGACCCGCCACTCTGGGGGGGGGGCATACACACTGCCCCAGGGTGGGGTTCTGCAGGCATACCTGCTGATCCGGGGGGGGGGAGGGGGTTGCATGCAGAACTGCTGCTCGGGGGGTGCAGGCAGACCGGCTTCTTGGGGGGGGCAGTCCCGCCGCTCTGGGTGGAGGGGTGGGGCATACCTGCTGCTCCAGCGAGGGGGGATGCGGATATAGCCGCTACTTCAGCGAGGGGGTGGGTGCGGGCAGAACCGCCACTCTGGGTGGGGGAGGGCGGGCATACCCACTGCTCCAGGGGGGTTGTGCAGTCATACCCGCTGATCTGGGGGGGTGTTGCGTGCGGGCAGACCCTCTGCTCGCGCGGGGGTGTTGCGTGCGGGCAGACCTGCTGCTCATGGGGGATTTCGGGCAGACCGGCTGCTAGGGGGGCAGTCCCGCCGCTCTGGGTGGAGGAGTGGGGGCAGGCATACCTGCTGCTCCGGCAAGGGGGGGTGGGATAGCCACTGCTCCAGAGAGGGGGATGGGTGAGGGCAGACCCACTCATCCAGCAGGGGGGGGGGCTGCGTGCAGACCTGCCACTCCGGGGGAGGGTGGGCATACCCACTGCCTCAGGGTGGGGTTGTGCAGGCATACCTGCTGATTGTGGGGGGTGCATGCAGAACCGCTGCTCGTGTGGTGGGGGGGGCAGTCCCGCCGCTCTGGGTGGAGGGGTGGGGGCGGGCATACCTGCTGCTCCAGTGAGGGGGGGTGCGGATATAGCCGCTACTTCAGCGAAGGGGGTGGGTGCGGGCAGAACCGCCACTTTGGGTGGGGGAGGGCGGGCATACCCACTGCTCCAGGGGGGGTTGTGCAGTCATACCCGCTGATCTGGGGGGGTTGCATGGGTGCAGGACTGCTGTTGGGGGGGGGGAGTGTTGCGTGCGGGCAGACCTGCTGCTTGCGTGGGGGTGTTGGGTGCGGGCAGAAACGCTGCTCACGGGGGGGGTGTGTGTGGGCTGTCCCGCCGCTCTGGGTGGGGGAGGGCGGGCGGGCATACCCACTGCTCCAGGGGGGGGTTGTGCAGTCATACCCGCTGATCTGGGGGGGTTGCATGGGTGCAGGACTGCTGTTGGGGGGGGGGAGTGTTGCGTGCGGGCAGACCTGCTGCTCCCGTGGGGGTGTTGTGTGCGGGCAGAATCGCTGCTCACGGGGGGTTTGGGCAGTCCCGCCGCTCCGGGTGGGGGTGCATACTTGCTGCTCCAGCGAGGGGTGAGGCGGGCTTACCCACTGATGCTGGGGGGGGGGGGGTTGCGGACAGACCCGCTGCTCTGGGGGGGGGGGTTTGTGGGCAAACTCGCTGCCCCGGGGGAGGAAAGGGGGCGGGCAGCGGTGTTGGCAGACCTGCTGCTCCGGTGGGGGGGTGCAGGCAGATCCGCTGCTCCAGCGGGGGGTGGGGGGTGCGAGCATAGCCGCTGCTCAAGCGAGGGGGTTGGGCTACTCCGGGGGAGGGCGGGCATACCCACTGCTCCAGGCGGGGTTGTGCAGGCATACCCGCTGATCTGGGGGGGGGTGTGTGCAGAACCGCTGCTCGCGCGGGGGGGGGTGTGTGTGTTGCGGGCAGACCCGCTGCCGGAAGACCCGCTCGTGTGTGGGGGGCAGGTGCGGGTAGCCCCGCCGCTCACCTACACCAGTTGGCTGTTGTGTATAATGGTGAGCCTGTGCTGTAGCCCTGGCTGTGGGCGGGGGGCGGTGTTTTCAAAGCGGGTGGTGGTGTGTATAACGCTGGTCTATCCCTAGGGGGGGCGGTATCCTAAGGCAGAAACTTTGTGTGCATAACGCTTTCAATCACTCTTGTAACCCCGCCCAGCGTTATACACACAGGGGATGAGGGACAGATCTGGCTAAATATATGAGATAGCTTCCCTTCTGGACTTGTAACTTGGTAGGACTGCTATGCTACAGTATTACTGGTGCCTGTCCTTGTGTTTCCCTCCTATATTTCTATAGATTGTAAGCTTGCAGCAGGGCCCTCCTACCTCCAAGTCTGTGTGTTGTTACCCAGTTTGTTTTATCACTGTCTACTATTGTAAAGCGCAACGGAATCTGCTGCATTATATAAGAAACTGTAAAAAAATACATTCGGTAATTGTCCAAAATGTCTTAGTATGCAATATTCGCTAATTATACCAGTGTCGCTCACATTTGTTATATAAATTCAAATAAAAAATATTGTGTAAAAAAAGATATTTCCTATATAAGGTAAACACTACAGGTCATTAGGATGAATAAAAATGTTTTTTTTTGGCAATTTTCACCCCTACAGTATTTGACAAATTCTCTTGGCACTCAAAGGGTTGAGATTGCCCCTCACTGGAGATGTTACCTAGGCCAAACCCTGAAAAACCAATCCGTAGCATTAACCCTCCTCCACCAAATGCAGTCTGGCATGGTATACAGTCACTAGGTCGACAAGGGCAAGGCTGACGGGGTCATTAGATCGATACAAGCATTAGTTGGACAAGGGGAAGGCTGATGGGGTCATTAGATCGATACAAGCATTAGTTTTACAAGGGAAAGGTCGAAAGTCAAATTGTCGACATTGTTTTTCACTTTTCACTATCATTCATATGGGATACTGAGGTCTCAATACATTGGGGAATAGAGATCACCCGACAGGAGACAGGCACATAAAAAAAAGTGCTGGCTCCTCCCCTCTACTTCCACTTACTAGCCAGTTTTAGAAAATGTGCCCGCAGGAGAGGATGCACACTCCTAGAGCTCCAGAGTTTTTCTTCAATTTATTTTAATTTATTATTTTGGGGTTGCTGTTTGCTTCGAGGAAAGCCGGGTGAAGGGACTGTTGCCGGCCTCTTAAGGCACCGAACTGATCCCTGCTGCAGGTCCACTGACCTGAGGGTGCTTGTTACCGTGGGCATTGTGCTGCAGCGTGCACACCCCTGGCTCAGCCTAAAGCAGTTGAGTGGTAAGTGTTACCCGGGGTCCCCACAGTGGGGTATCTCGGTTCATGTGTGGCAAGATGGCAGCAGTGGTGTCCCTGCACAGAGACTGGACCACCAGGGCATGTTCTGATTCTGTTGTTAACCCTTTGTTTAACACAAGCGCCCATTAGATGGGCGGGGCTTAGCTCAGAGCAAGACCAGAGCCTCTAAGCGCACCTATACACTGCTTCCTGCTTCTTCTCATGCTGTGGGCGCCATTACAGCAGCAGAAAATCACTCCTCAGCGGTGCAGCCTTGGGAGAGAGATTCTGACAGCAGAGACAGCACGTGTAGCGCTGTACAGCATTTCTGTGTGCCTAACAGCCACTTGTGTGCATATATATATTGTATATACAGTACATGCCTGTTATTACCAGTCCTTCTCTCTAGGGGACTAGGTTGCAGGGTGCTGGTGTCCCCATATACCTTTGAGTTTCCACCCACTGCTAATTAAGTATTGTGCACATTATACAGATATATTGTTAGAGAAAACACATAGCTACTATCTGTCTGACACTATCTTGGTTGTATACTAAAGGGCGGTATTCAATGAGCCTGATTCGCCATGTTTTTATGGCGAATTTGTGCTGTTTTGCGAATTTGTGACTAAAACGGTGAATCACCCTACTCAATGACCAGATGGCGAATACATTTGAAGGTTTTTTTCGCCATGATTCACCGAGTAGCAATCGCTATCTTTTTATGGTGAAGTGGAATGTGAACTTTTAAAATAAAGTGTTTTGTTTTTTACATTTGGTGTCAAAAAATCAGGAATTTTATTCTGAGGAGGGGCATGCTATTTTTATTCATGTGCTGTAAGCACATGAATATATATTTAATTTAAAAAAAAAATATTATTTTTTTTTACACAGCAGCCAGCAGGGGGCGCCGGAGCCAAGCCGCTCATTAGATATTCATATATTCACTACACCTGATTGTTACATATGCACGATCGGGTGTAGTGAATATACCCGGTCCCCTGCTGGCACCCCCGGGGGGCAGCCTGTGCTGCCTGGCACCCGGGGAGCCCACCTCCCCCCCACATACGCTCTGGGGCAGGCAGAGAGACTTCCATCTCTCTGCCTGCCACCGTCCTCAGGCTACCTGCGGCGTTCGCCGCAGGAGCTCATATTCGCCGGTCAGGGGCAGCGAGCCCCTGACTCGTTGAATACCGGAGCCGGCGAGGCTCCGGAACGTGGCGAATGTTCAGCGAATCCTAAACAGGATTCGCTGCACCTCGCCGGTATTCACATTGAATACCGCCCTAAGTGTGATTGAAGTGTGTAAAGGGGGTGATTTTTCTCCAAAATGGTGAAAAAAAATAACTTGTATGATTTGCAGCAACAAGTTTGCTGTAAAGTTCTACATAACAAGTTGCTTGTGAGCAATGTATGTCACCACAGCTCAGCAGTGTGTCTCCACAACTTAGTGGTATTTCGCATGAAAGCTATGCTGGAGACTGTATCATCACAACTTGCAGCAAACACATTGCAAACCAAGCAGGTGCAGCAGGATTTGTCTGTGCTTACTGCTAGGGTGGATGCCAGGGGTGTCCCGTAAACGGGCACAGACTGCTATTTCCCCTGACTAAGATAGAAGAGGGTGAGGATAATAGCGAGGAGCAGGAGATTGAAGAGGACGCTCAGGGGTCACAGCCTCCTATTCAGGGCACAGAGAATCTAATCCTAGCCATTAGATTTACCTCTGGCCACTCCTGCAGAGGGGGATCCCTTCTTTGTCTCTCATAGAAGACAGGATGTAGTGTTCCAGAGAAGTCTGACTTGGAGGAGGTATTCAAAGCAGCCTGGAAAAACGCTTCCAAGTATCTAAGCGTTTTAAGTCTGCCTACCCTATTGACCCTGCGGGTAGAAAGGTGTGGGAGGAACCGCCAGTAGTGGATGCTTCGGTGTCCCGCCTATCTAAAAAGGTATTGCTCCCTGTCCCTGGGACTTCGACCTTAAAAGATACGGCCAACAGAAAACTAGATGGCACAGTTAAGGCTATATACACGGCAAGTGGCGCGTCTCAATGCCCAGTGCTCGCTAGTTGCTGGATGGCTAAGGCCGTATTTACATGGGCCATCCAGATCCAAGAAGGTTTGTTGGGTGACATAGATGTATCCACGGTAACTGAAAAGCTGCGTCACATCCAAGACACAGCAAAAATGTGTGAGGCGCAAAAATAATTAATGCACGTAACTCAGCCATGGCTGTGTCGTCCCACAGGGCCTTATAGTTACTGCAGTGGGTTGCTGATGCGGTCTCCGAGCGCAGTGTGGAGAGTCTGCCCTTCTAGGGGGACAGATTTGGGAGTGAATTAGACGACTTAATTTCCAAGGCTACAGCTGGCAAGTCCACCTTTCTCCCATCGGATTCCACACCGGTAAGACACCCCTTTTTTAGGGAATGCCCAGCAGTCCTTTTGGACCGCTAAGTTTTGGCCTAAGGCTAAGGGTGACTCAAACGCCAACAGAGGTGCTCACGGTAAGGCCAGAAAGGCAACAGCCTCTTCCAGCCGGGACCGTAGTGCAAGCACAGCTGCACCCAAGCCTTCCACATGGCAGGCTCCTCCCACCTCGAGACATTCTCGCGGTGGGGGCTCGGCTGAAATATTTCAGCCACATGTGGGATGCTTCATCCCTTGACCCGTGGGTCAGGGATATTATTTCACACCGTTACAAGCTGGAGTTCAAAAGGCCGCCCCCTCAAAAGTTTTCAGGTCGGAACTCCCAGCAGCTACGGAGGATCGCAGGATCCTCAGGCAAGTGGTGCAAAAATTGGTACATGCTCAAGTAATTATACCTGTACCGGCCCTGGAGCGGAGCCAGGTATACTTCTCCAACCTGTTTGTGGTACCGAATCTGGACGGCTCAAAATCCTTGAACCCTTATCTTTGGGTCTTCAAGTTCCGCATGGAATCCTTAAGGGCGGTCATTGCAGGATTGGAAAAGGGAGAATACCTGGAGTCCATCGACGTGAAAGATGCCTACCTTCATGTACCGGTGTGGGGACCACACCAGGCGTACTTAAGGTTGGCCGTACTGGACGAGCAGTTCCAGTTTCAGACTCTACCATTTGGCCTGTCAACCACTCCATGCATCTTCACCAAGGTGATGGCAGAAATGATGTTCCTTCTGAGGACTCAGGAGATAAACATAATTCCATATCTGGGCGACCTGCTCTTGAAGGCGGAGTCAGAGACGAGCCTTCAGGGGGTGATAGAGACTACCAGACATGTACTGTCAGACCACGGGTGTATTCTAAACATACCCAAGTCCTCTCTAGTGCCGACCCAGTTCTTGGGGATGACATTGGACACAGTGTAGAGGAGGGTGTTTCTCCCAGTGGAAAAGATTGCTGCACTCCAGCAGTTGCTGTTGGAGGTGCTGACTCCAGAGAAGGTGTCAGTTTACCTGTGTATCAGGTTGATGGGAAAGATGGTGGCCTCATTCGAGGCACTTCAGTTCAGGAGATTCCACTCCAGAGTGTTCCAGTGGGACCTATTGAGCAAGTGGTCCGGATCACACATCCACATGCACAGGTTAATCCGCCTGTCAGCGAGACAACACAGACAGTCAAGACAGTCTCTGCAGTGGTGGCTCCATTCTCCAAACCTCCTTGCGGGACGGAGATACGGAATCCAGGACTGGATTCTGTTAAAAACAGACGCCAGCCTCCTAGGCTGGAGGGGGGCGGTGACACAAGGTGTGCATTTTCAGGGAAAGTGGAATCCTTTGGAAGCGCAGCTCCATATCAACAACTTGGAGCTGAGAGCGGTCTATTACGCTCTATTACAGGCTCATTCCCTCTTGGAACATCAGGCGATCCAGGTCCAATCGGACAACGCAACGACAGTTGCATATATAAATCGGCAAGGAGGGACAAACAGCAGGACCTGCATGAGGGAAGCCTCCAACATCCTTGCCTGGACGGAGCTTCATGCAGTAGCAATGTCAGCTATCTTCATCCCCGGGGTGGACAACTGGGAAGCAGACTTTCTCAGCCGCCACGACCTTTACCCCGGGGAATGGGGGCTACATCCCCAGGTGTTCGCGAGCATTGTAGATCTGTGGGGAGTACCACAGATAGACCTGATGGCCTCCAGAGTCAACAAGAAGGTCGACAGGTACTGCTCGAGGACAAGAGATCCCCAGGCAGAGGCGGTGGATGCTCTGACTACGATGTGGTCGTATGATTTGGTGTACCTGTTCCCCCTCTCTCCCGTTGTTGGGAAGAGTGTTACAAAGAATCCGAAGCCAAAGGGTGGAGGCAATTCTAATAGCCCCAGACTGGCTTCAGAGGGTGTGGGCGAGTCTGAAAAACATGCTAGTGGAAGATCTGTGGCAACTGCCTCTCAGAAGGGATCTTCTGGTTCAAGGCCCCTTTGTCTACAGGACTTATGGCGGCTTCATTTAACGGCCTGTAGGTTGAGTGGCAGATCTTAGCTCAAAAGGGGTTTCATTCCTCTGTCATTGCTACTATGACCCAGGCCAGGAAATCGGTGACTTTGTCACACAACCACAAGATTTGGCATATATACATGGCATGGTGTGAAGAAATGAGTTTTCGGCGGACTTCAAACTGGAACGGTTTCTGTGTTTTTTGCAGGTGGGCCTAGATTTGGGCCTCTGTCTGGGGTCCTTAAAAGTTTGTGTCGGCCCTATCTTCTTACAAGGTATCCTTGGAACCTGGATGTGGTTCTTTCCTACCTGCAATCATCATGGTTTGAACCATTGGATGCTACATAATTGAAGCACCTCACCTGGAAGATGGTGACGTTGTTAGCTCTGGCTTCGGCCAGAAGGGTGTCTGAGTTGAGCGCTCTTTCATGTAAGAGCCCCTATCTGATTTTTCATTAGGATAGGGTGGAGCTTAGGACGAGACAACAGTTCCTGCCGAAAGTGGTGTCAGTGTTCCATGTAAACCAGCCGATTGTGGTACCTTCCAGCTTGGGACATGTGGTCAGAGCTCTGCAGGTTTACGTCAAGAGGACTGCACGTGTTCGTAAGACAGTTTCTTACGAGTGTCTTTTTTGTGCTTTATGATGCACAAAAGAAAGGCTGCCCAGCTTCAAAATGGTCGCAGACCCAGCAACCAACCCATGTCTCATTAGACAGGTGGGGATATTGAGAAGAATAAATCTCAGGTTTCTCTGGTTTGGCATTGTCAATGCGGGAATTAATTGTTGGCTCCAGAGGTTTTTTTTGTTATTTTCCAGCACAGGGAGACAGTTGTCCCTGGCTGCAGCAGCAGCATCCATTCCAGGAAACTCCAGCTGGCTGTGCACTTCTCGCTCTGGAGCAGCATGCCACCTCGGGCAGCCTGGCCAGAAGACACACACACACAAAGGCACAGATACGGAGCCCCGATTTGCGGGGATGCTGGGTCTTCTGAATGGCATCATTTGAGAGAATGCTTCGGGGCCATTGATAGGCAGAGGTGACTCAGTGGGGGCGGAGCTTACTCTGATGCTCTCCCTCCCAGCAGTTGGGACTTTCTTCTCTAAGGACATGCAGAGGTGGCATATTTTATTGATGCTGCTGCTGTGGCCCCCGCTGCTCATGAGAGCCCTAAAAGGTCAGGTTTTCTTTTTTGTCAACTTTATAGAATAGAATCAACTTTATTGGCCATGTATGCTTGCGCACACTAGGAATTTTTTGTGGCTTTACAGTGCAGCATCAAGCAGGGATGAAGGGGGGGAGGCATTTCATACATTACATGCAGGGAACACATGCCCGCCAAGATGCACAGCGCCTAGGCAGCCATTAGCGGTGCCACAGGTCGCTGCAGCAGCCAGGTAGGTAACAACATAAGCAGGGACAGTACAGTTGTCATACAGGGAACACATACCCGCCGAGCTGCACAGTGCTTATGCAGCCATCCATGGCACCACTGGTCATTGCAGCAGCCAGGTAGGTGACAATATAAGCAGGGACAGGACAGTTATCACACAGGAGACACAGGGTTTTATATGGCTGAGTGCACAGTTCCTAGGCAGCCATCTTCCTGTAGGAGAACCAGCGTGGGGGAGAGAGAGACACTGAGGCCTGGGGAGAGTCAGTGAGGCCTGGGCTGGAGTTGTGCCCTCCCTGGGCAGAGTTCCATGCCGCTGCCCCGATAGTGTAAACATACCTCCTCCTTGGGGGGGTGGCAGGGGAAATCTGCTTCTGCTCTCGGGGGCTGGGGCCTGCGGGCCGGGTCTCCTTCACTGTCCCAGCCGGGTACCACCGCTGGGTGCCGATGGGGATTGCCGCCTCTGGAGGTTGTGCCGGGGGCCAAGATGTGGGCCTGCGGCCGGGTCCTGTGCCACGTCCTGAGCATCTGGTAAACTTGCCAGGTGCCGAGCCGTGCGCCTGCGGCTGAGTCCTCTGCCACGTCCTGTTACGTCTCCTCTGTGCACCTCAGTGGTCATGCCAGGGCTGTGGCGGTGCACCCGTCCCGTCTGGGGGGGTCAATGTTTCCTGTGCCGCCAGGTCCTCTCCTCTGCTTTCTCCCCCTCTGTCCTCCCATCCATGGGGCACCCTTTCTCCAGGGGCCGGCCCCGACCGTAAGCAGTATACATCTATATCAGTAATCATTATATACTGTCGCGCGCAGCACGCGTCAGTGATAAAATTGATTCACTAAAATCATTATTGCTCGGCTCCCATACTGAATACAATAATGGACTTGCACTTCCTATTGGGAGTAATGTCCACAACCACATCAAAAACAAAAGAAAGAATATCTCATGGTGCAGAATCAGATGCTTTCTGTGATCCCAATGAAATTTACAACGTTTGTAGGCTCCACACAGGCAAGATCAACAACATATGAATCAGACAGGGTCACTGGATTTCCTCAGTGCTGTATATGCTGACAAGCACGCCTTTGTAAGTAAGTAAGTTTAATTTATATAGTGCACTTTCTCCAACAGGACTCAAGGCGCTTTGCAGACATTAAAAAACAATGCACATAATACAGAGGATGCTGGTGGTACAGTAAAGGCCCCCATACATTAGCCCGACTTGTCCTAAGGACAAGTCGGACCTGATTCCCCCCTGCAGCTCCCCGGGAGGGGGACACACGATTTGGCACTTGATGTGCCAAGTTTTGCAAATGATACATCGCATGCGATGTATCATTTGCAACTCCAGGGGAGCTGCAATGTGAAGGGAGCAGGGGGCAGGGGGACATTGAGGCGGCTGGGGGGGCGGACGCTGCGGGGGACACAGCTGCGGCAATTACTTACAGCTGAGCCGGGCAGGGGGAGCCGGGAGCTGTCTGTACCGAAGAAAAAAAAAAGCCCATACAATGAATGGGCAGCCTGTGATTGGCTGCTGAGCGCTCTCTCAGCCAATTGCTGACTGGCTGAGAGAGCACTCAGCCAATCACAGGCTGCCCATTCATTGTATGGGCTTTTTTTTTTTTTTTTCTTCCGTACTGACAGCTCCCGCCGGCTCTATGCCGCCTGTGTCCCCCGCAGCGTCCCCAGCCCCCCCTGCTCCCTCTACCGCTGCGCCGCCCCACTAGGTCCCAAGTCGGGTGGTCGGACGTGCAGCAGGTCCGACCACCTGACGCAGATCCGATGCGCACGGGACCGCGCATCGGATCTGAGGGGACATCAAAACTAGCCGATTTTGGTCTGATTTCGGCCAGATCCGACTGATCTGGCTGAAATCTGACCAAAATCGGCTAGTGTATGGGGGCCTTTACAGACAAGCACAAATGAAAGAAACCCATGAGCACACAGTAAGCATAATGCTGGATTGTTGCATCATTTTGGATAATAACTTAGGGTTGTGTACTCCACCCTGACAAGGTACCAGGTGCGGCAGCCCTTTAAGGCGCTCTATGTAGGATTACACTGGGTGTAAAAAAATTACCAAGAATGGGTGATTTCAATGTATACTTGTGTCCATGTATTTTTGGTGGGCGCACTATGAAGGTTACACTGTAGGAGGCGAGCCAAACAAGGACCCAATGCATATATTGGAAAGAAATACTTGTGTAGTAGTATGATAAACCCTGCACAGAAACAGCCACGTGTCCCACATCCTGCCAGCAGAGATACCATCTGAGGCAACCAGTTTGGTGCACTGCATAGATAAGAGCTAGCAGGGTGTGCAATCTGCAGAGGTACACATTACAGGAAAAGCACATGGTGGGGTAGATGTGTGCTGCGGGGGGGGGGGGGGGTAAAAAACATGAACACACCTTTGCAGGGGACTGACACCCTTACAAGGGACAGA
The DNA here is from genome assembly GCF_055691185.1 of Crinia signifera. Classification (NCBI taxonomy): domain Eukaryota; kingdom Metazoa; phylum Chordata; class Amphibia; order Anura; family Myobatrachidae; genus Crinia; species Crinia signifera. Next base: position 32,275,294 of record NC_139217.1, read on the forward strand.
TGGGGGAAGTGTTGCTGCATAAGCTGTGTCTGGTGCTTCCCCTCACAGCTCCATGCTCACCATGATGGGAAGGCCTGGGGGCTGTCTTGGTGTTCTCAGCCATAGGGTTGGTGGGTCTAATCTAGATTTTCTCATGGCAAAGGTGAGTTGAGGCCAAATAATGTTCCTGTGGTTTGTGGTAAGAATGCAGTCCTTCAGAAGTAATTTTGGTTTGTTGTTTCCTTCGGTTTAACGCCGGTATAACGCTTCCATTAATTTAAAAATGACCCTTTATAACTAGACCCTTCACACACTAGACCCCTAACGTCCCAGGGCCTGACGTCCCAAACTACACTGAATTTATCAGACTAAAGAAACAAATGTCCATGTCCAACAAATGTCCATCCTGATTTCAACTGCCCCTCCCAATACACCACCCCCACCAGCAATAGGTGCTTATCAAACCTTACAACTCACACAGCACAGATAAAAAGCACAATAACAGATTTTTACAGATTTGAACCAAAATTCTGCAGAATTCTGAAATAGGATTACCAAGATGTTTCAAAAATTCAGCATAAGAGGTGGAATGCTCTGCAAGCCCAGTTCACTATATTGAATGCTGGATAATTACCTGTTGATGTAATGGAGATAGGAAGAAGTCAATTCACAAATCAATCTCCAATGAAGTTATAAGTTATACTGGTACTTACAGTCGGGCAAAAAAGTATTTAGTCAGCCACCAATTGTGCAAGTTCTCCCACTTAAAAAGATGAGAGAGGCCTGTAATTTTCATCATAGGTATACCTCAACTATGAGAGACAAAATGAGGAAAAAAAATCCAGAAAATGACATTGTCTGATTTTTAAAGAATTTATTTGCAAATTATGGTGGAAAATAAGTATTTGGTCAAAAACAAACAAGCAAGATTTCTTGCTCTCACAGACCTGTAACTTCTTCTGTAAGAGGCTCCTCTGTCCTCCACTCGTTACCTGTATTAATGACACCTGTTTGAACTCTTTATCTATATAAAAGACACCTGTCCAACACTTCAAACAGTCACACTCCAAACTCCACTATGGCCAAGAGCAAAGAGCTGTCAAAGGACACCAGAAACAAAATTGTAGACCTGCACCAGGCTGGGAAGACTGAATCTGCAATAGGTAAGCAGCTTGGTGTGAAGAAATCAACTGTGGGAGCAATTATTAGGAAATGGAAGGCATACAAGACCACTGATAGTCTCCCTCGATCTGGGGCTCCCCGCAAGATCTCACCCCGTGGGGTCAAAATGATCACAAGAACGGTGATCAAAAATTCCAGAACCACACGGGGGGACCTAGTGAATGACCTGCTGAGAGCTGGGACCAAAGTAACAAAGGCTACCATCAGTAACACACTACGCCGCCAGGGACTCAAATCCTGCAGTGCCAGACGTGTCCCCCTGCTAAAGGCAGTACATGTGCAGGCCCGTCTGAAGTTTGCTAGAGAGCATTTGGATGATCCAGAAGAGGATTGGGAGAATGTCATATGGTCAGATGAAACCAAAATAGAACTTTTTGGTAACAACTCTACTCGTCGTGTTTGGAGGAGAAAGAATGCTGAGTTGCATCCAAAGAACACCATACCTACTGTAAAGCATGGGGGTGGAAACATCATGCTTTGGGGCTGTTTTTCTGCAAAGGGAACAGGACGACTGCTCCGTGTAAAGGAAAGAATGAATGGGGCCATGTATCGTCAGATTTTGAGTGAAAACCTCCTTCCATCAGCAAGGGCATTGAAGATGAAACGTGGCTGGGTCTTTCAGCATGACAACGATCCCAAACACACTGCCCGGGTAACAAAGGAGTGGCTTCGTAAGAAGCATTTCAAGGTCCTGGAGTGGCCGAGCCAGTCTCCAGATCTCAACCCCATAGAAAATCTTTGGAGGGAGTTGAAAGTCCGTGTTGCCCAGCGACAGCCCCAAAACATCACTGCTCTAGAGGAGATCTGCATGGAGGAATGGGCCAAAATACCAGCAACAGTTTGTGAAAACCTTGTGAAGACTTACAGAAAACGTTTGACCTCTGTCATTGCCAACAAAGGGTATATAACAAAGTACTGAGATGAACTTTTGTTATTGACCAAATACTTATTTTCCACCATAATTTGCAAATAAATTCTTTAAAAATCAGACAATGTCATTTTCTGGATTTTTTTTCCTCATTTTGTCTCTCATAGTTGAGGTATACCTATGATGAAAATTACAGGCCTCTCTCATCTTTTTAAGTGGGAGAACTTGCACAATTGGTGGCTGACTAAATACTTTTTTGCCCGACTGTATGTAGTATCTGGGCTGCCGATTTTTTGATTGTATGCCTTAAGTTAAGGCATACAATCAGATGCGATGCGATGCGATATCGCATCGCATACGACCATGCGATGCGATGCGATGCGATGACCCGATTTTTCCATAGGATTCAATGTTAAAATGGACTGAGTCCATTTTAACATGGAATTCAATGGGAAAAGGGGTCCTTTTCATACCCCTACTATCCAAGTGGGCATGGAGTTGGATATAAACCTGTGGCGAGCGTAGCGAGCCACCGAGCCCGAAGCGTGGCGAGCGAAGCGAGCCCCGCGAGGGGACGGTATTCTGTGTCCCCTCGCGGGGCTCGCCACGCTTCGGGCTCGGTGGCTCGCTACGCTCGCCACAGGTTTATATCCAACTCCATGCCCACTTGGATAGTAGGGGTATGAAAAGGACCCCTTTTCTCATTGAATTCCATGTTAAAATGGACTCAGTCCATTTTAACATTGAATCCTATGGAAAAATCGGGTCCATCGCATCGCATCGCATCGCATGCGATATGGTCGGGTGCGATGCGATGCGATGGACCCGATTTCAAAATCGGCAGCCCAGTTACTACATAAGTACCGTTATACTTACAGTACCAGGCTTTTGTTTTTTAATTTGGTGTTTTTTATTAATAAAATGTATCAGTAGGGTACACACCAAAATGGCCATGATTGTGCAAGAATCGTGAAACGATGTCCTTGAAATGGTACGATGGTCGCACGATGAGTTTGGGTACAGATCGTGTGCAGATCATGTACTCCATCGGAATTGTACGGAAAACAGCTACGATTCTGCACTTTTCACATCCAATCGGTCGTTTGACGCGTCGAAATCGGGGGAATTGAGACAAAATCGTTCTGGTCTGTATCCAGCACCACACTATGGAGTTTATATCTATACAGTATATTTGAAGACACTGGAAGCAAGCTGAGCAAATCCAATTCTGTATCAGAAATATTTTTATGCAGAAAAGAAATCTCAATTCCATACACTTTATAGGCATTCTATATATCATATTAATGAGCATAAGCTGTTTGGGCATCTATTAAGCATCCCTATGTGGAGAACATACATTTAATAGAAAGTATGCTAATTAGATGCTCAAGCATCTTTTGAGTATTAAAATGATATATAGCATGACTATAATCACTATTACATTACACTATATAAACTCTGCTCTAGAGTACATTGCATTGTGGCCTTAGAAGCGGCAATGAAGAGGGGGAGGCTGAATAAAGGAGGGGGAGGTGCAGTGAGCTTCCAGGGTGTTGGGGCGATTGATGTCAGCAATGCTGAGGGGGAGGGGGCAGTGATGCGCTGGACTGAGCTCACTGTTCAAACAGTATGAACCTAGTATATCTAAAGTGAGGCCCTTGGTTCTAATACAATTAGTTTCCGACTGCACTTTAAAAAAGGTTGCTTGACCCGTTATAAAAATGAGAACATAACAGTGGAGTCTGGTTCTGAAGAAGCCGCCGAAGCAACCACAGGCGGGGAAACGCGTCAACCACAGTGATATTAATACTGCATCATCGGGTACCTACCTGCCTGGAAATTTACAAACAGCCAACCACCAGAAGGACTCCAGCGTTAGCTGCAAATTTCATTGGATAAGCATCAGCAACTGGGAGAGGATGGTCCAGTGCAGGTATTTCTTACAAAAGTCTGACCAGTATTTACGAGGAGCGAGAAAAAGACTGTATAGGGGAACGCACAGAATATTAAAACGTAACTTTTATTATTTTATATTCTAAGATGCCCTGTATCGAAATAAGGGGCACTACATAAACAGCAAAAATATTAAAGAGGTTAAAAGCACATATAATACACAAACAGAATAGGTGATGGAAGAATAAAGAATTAGTGTGTTAAAATACACATTTGTTATTTATTAGTGAGAAATGTTTTTAGGGTTAACTTGAGAAAAAATCCTCGATGAGGATCAATTCCTTATATTATGTATTTAGTTGATGACCACGGAGAAATATAGGTTATAGGCGAGTTGTTTATTATTCAATCATACTATGGATTATCCACTTGTGATGGGTGATCCCCTCTCACTGGTTCCCCAGTCACAAGTGGTAGCAAACCGGTGTTGTCATGTGCTGTATATAGTATATGTATTTATGGGCACTCTTTGTGATGGGTGGTCCCCTCTCACTGGTTCACCCCTCACAGTAATTGGTTGTTATGTTTATATGCTGAGTTGAGGTGGATAATCCTCCTAAACCAATTCCAAATATTCACAATATATATATTTTTATATTGGGTTATACTTTATTTCAGTATCCCATTCGTGCACTCTATAGTTAGTACATCGGTTTGTGCCTCAGTTCTCTTAGTGTATATTGTGATTACATTAATATAGGTGTCTTCACATAAAACACAGTTGCCACCAGTCAAAGTATATCGCCACAATAGTATCTAGTATTATTTCAGGAATACCACTCTCACTGGTATTCCTATTGGTACTAGTTATTGGTTTAAATTACCCTCAATTGTAATTATATTCTGGTACAAGAGCACTTCTAATTATTGCACAGTTTGGTATGGGATTTCCCTTGTGTTATAGTGATTCAAGTGATATTATCTAATGGCTTAGATTGCCCTCTTGTGGTCAATCAAATGAATCACAAACACATTACTGTTGCAATATTATGTTAAGTACACATACTCGATACATTTCTGATACAATGTCCTATATTTCTCGTGTCTCAAGTTTATCTTAGTCCTATCTCATATAATCTATCATTCAGTTATCATATTGACAATTCTATAGTAAATTATAAGGACTTCTCCCTAACATAACAGATGCCAACGCAGCGTTTCGCTGTTTAAGCTTTCTCAAGGCCCTGAGTCTGACCAGACAGTAAGTTATGCTACCAAAGCTGTTTTATAATTAGGACTGTACTAACAATCATAAGAAATTACCATTTAATTACTACCCAAAAGACCACTAACAGATGGACGATCAATGTGACAGTTTCTAACAGTGCTACTAATCTACCTGGTACCCACAAAGTACAGGGCTTTTATGTTATATGTTGTCTAGTGCAAGGTGCACCGTCTTTTTACAATTTATTACTGTATTTTTATATATATTGTCACTGGCCAGTGAATAATGTTTGATTAAATTAATATAATTAATATTTCATTAATTTTGTTTGGCGCATTTTATATATATATATATACATATATATATATATATATATATATATATGTGGGTTCAATAGATGAAGATGCGGCGACTATTGCTCTGGAGTAGTCTATACTGAGTGTGCTGGTCCGCACCGTAACAAACCATAAAAGAGTACTTTTAAAAGTGGATTTAGAACACGGTATATATTTCTCTATAGGAATGATAAAAATATCAAAAGGTAGGTATAAAAAAATTGATACATTTATTTGAACAAGGTAGAAGAAAATATGTTTCCAATAAAAAACAGACAATTTAATAATTTTTTTAAAAAACGTTCTATACTAAAAAATTATTAAAAACAGTAATAAGGTGCAAAAAGAGAAAGGAGGGTAGCTTATCTTTAAATAGATGAGACAGGAGGGCTGTAGAGTCCCAACGCGTTTCGTCCTTCAGACTTTATCAAGGGGTGATAAAGTCTGAAGGACGAAACGCGTTGGGACTCTACAGCCCTCCTGTCTCATCTATTTAAAGATAAGCTACCCTCCTTTCTCTTTTTGCACCTTTTTACTGTTTTTAATAATTTTTTAGTATAGAACGTTTTTTAAAAAAATTATTAAATTGTCTGTTTTTTATTGGAAACATATTTTCTTCTACCTTGTTCAAATAAATGTATCTATTTTTTTATACCTACCTTTTGATATTTTTATCATACCTATAGAGAAATATATACCGTGTTCTAAATCCACTTTTAAAAGTACTCTTTTATGGTTTGTTACGGTGCGGACCAGCACACTCAGTATAGACTACTCCAGAGCAATAGTCGCCGCATCTTCATCTATTGAACCCACACTTTTCCTAAAGTAACTTACCATTACTTCTACTTTTGAAGATTGGCTGACACCCCGTAATTAGAAGGGGGATATTGCCTGGTATACCTGGTATCTGGACTGAGGTCTTCACAGGTGGCGCCACACATCCTCTTGTTTTCATATATATATATATATATATATATATATATATATATATATATGAAGAATCAGGTGGGCACTCGTAAGATTTTTCAATCTGCACGGCGGCAGGGTTAGAGGTAAATAAGTTGAGGACACTAGTTTTGTGGGTCAACGTTTCGGGCTCCTGGCCCTTTATCAAGACATGATATATATATATTTTTTTTTCACTGTTCAAACAGCTTTGCTATGTGTGTCTTCCACTGAAATGAGTTATTGTGGCCACTTTCCAATGTCCGTTGTTGAGAGTGGCAAGTGTGGGGGGCAGGAGCAGAAATATGGGTGAAACTGACTGTTTTTTTTTTTTCGCATCTCAAGTAAAGTGGATGCAAATTCTAAATACAGGATAGACACATTTTAATGTCCAAATATAGAACAGAAAAACAGTGGAATTAAAAAAAGGAGTTGTTCCTGAACGGTATCCAAACTCTAGGCGCCGCGTATAGCACACTGTGGACTTAACCGCTCAGCCATTAATGCTACTATACTGCAAGCCTGTCATCTCATTCACATTTGATGCAGGCACCTAGAAGCCTTATGTCATTAGGCAGCTGATAAATGATGTTGATGCTCGGCTCTACACTCTGAGTTGTTTACAATGCAAGCAATATTCTTCTTTTAAAAACTATTCAATGTAAATTTTGTCGTACCGTAAGTCTAGAAGTCTTGCCCGCCACCATTTTTTATGCTACATAGTCGCTAAATCAGGCTGAGGGACTCCGTGTGGTGATGTTTGCTGAGCATAGCCCACCCTTACAGAGCTAAGCTAAGCAAACATTTCCCCACTGAGTCCCTGGGGCTGATTTGACCCACTACTTAGCATAATTACTTTACAACATGGTGGTGGGCCGAGACTATCAGCCATGAGGGAGCCCACTTTTCAGTTTAGCTCGACATGCTGTACAAAGGAAAAGTGGAAGCAAAGATGGCCAGTGAATGGAAAGTAGTTCTTGGACTATGTTACTGTACTGTATTTCATTGGAAACCTCACACAACATCTGGTGGAGGAACATAAGCATTACACTCACCGGCAATGCCACACTAGCCACATTGCGCAGCACTTCACCACACTGCAACACTCCTTGTCTTTCAGGCCAAATGTCATAGGATAGATGAGTGTGGCTGCATCTGTATACACAGAACAGTGTGACAGGGGAACATGGCCACAATAACTTTACACACTCGGTACGAGGGCACCGGGTAGGGTAATTGGCACTTGCCTATCTAGGAGAGCCATGGGCACTGTGGAATTGCCACTTTTTGCATCATTGTAAATAACCACAGCTGCTGCCTTCCTGCTGGCCTCCCTGGGGCTACCAGCGCTATCCAGGGTTAGCCCTCCTCCATTACCTGGGTGCTCATGCTGTGCAGTGTATACTTTGGGGGTCACAGCCCTTCATGTGTCCCAGAACCCTTAAGAACCCCACCAGGCTCTGCACGCTTTCCTTGAGCACACATACAGCCAGAGGAGTACCTAGATAATTGTGGGCCCCATAGCAAAAGTTTGTAAGGGCCCCCTATTTAGGAACTGATGGTGATAAATGTATGTAAAACATATACTTAGACAGCAAAGATGGGCCCCCTTCAGCTCTGGGCCCCATAGCAGCTGCACCCCTTGCACCTATGGTAGTTACACCCTTGCATACAGCCTGCCTGGCCACTCAGCTGGTGAAGACACTAAAATTGTTATAGCTCAGCTCCCTTATGGGATAGGCCAATGAACACATGGTACAGATGCACACTCCATATTATTAATCAATAATAGAGTTTCTTGGTATATGCAATGGCCAAGAAATATTTGCCCACCAACTAGCTTCACAGTGACCTTGTATCTCTGGTGGGTCCCTATTACTAAGTTTGCATCTGGGGCGCGAAACACCCAAAAAGCCAGCATAGGACAGTCACCCCAGAGCAGCACACAGGTAAAAAACTAAGCTATAAGTGTGTTAATAAGAAATAATTATTTTGCGATGGATTGCAAAAGTCCAGAAAGTAAAAAAAAAATTCCTGTCCGTATCCTGAACCCCCATAGCTTCCCGATTAAACTCTTCAAAAATTACCCAGTTGCAAGGATAACTGAGATAAGTTTTGAAGATGTGTTTGACAGGTAAGTATTTGTACTCCCACAGAACGTTACCACCTCAGATTGAAGAAGAAAGCGAGACATCATGGTGGAGTAAGATAAAGATTGGGGATCCAAGCACTCTCCAAGAACAAAATAGGGGTATTGCAAGAAACATTATCAAGCCTTTAGTCAGCTCCTAGATGATTTCAGAAAAGTGGAGAACATTTGTCACTACATTCTGACTGGGATACATCCTCCAATAAAAGAGAGACACCGGTCCTTGCCTCTAGTCATTTACCAGCCAGTGTGGGAGATGCTGTCAGAAATGAAGAAATCTGGCATAATTCTGGTAAGTTGCCGTCCCTGGGCAGCACCAATTCTCCTTGTACGAAAAAAAGATGGTAGTTTTAAGTTTCTGTGTTGTCTACTGAAAATGAAATGATGCAATGCACAAAGACGCGTCTACCTTACCTAAGTCTCTGATGGCATTAAAACCAGCTTGATACGTCTCCACTTTGGATCTTATGAGTGGATTCTGGCATATCCCTGTGGCACCGGAACATCGTAAGAAAGCAGCATTCACCACATCTATGTACCTTGTTGAATTCAAATGCTTACCTTTTGGTCTGTGTAATGCCATAGTGATCTTTCAAAGACTTAAAAGCATTGCCTTAGCCCAAGAAATTTTTAAATGGTCTTTTTATACCTGGAAGACATTATCATCGTTTTGAAAGAGTATAAGGAGCATCTAGTACATTTGGACGAGGTGCTCAAACAGCTAACCAAGAGTTGTCTGAATCTAAATCTGGCAAAGTGTAATTTATTGAAACCAGAGGTTCACTACCTTGGGCATGTTGTAAATGTGAAGAGGATAGCCCCAGACCCTGGAAAAGTTCATGCCCTTCGTGACTGGCCTGTACCTAGGACTGTAAAAGACACTCTTAGTTTTTTAGGATTTGTGGGGTATTATCAAAGATTCATCAGGCAATTTGCAAAGGGCTACAAGGAAAAAAAAGATAGCAGCACTTGGTATTAGTGTTGGTAGATCTAGTAACCAATTGGACTGATTTTACAAATTAAAAAACTATTTATTAAGCAAAAGTGTGACCACTGATATAAAAATGTAACAGTGGTCACACTTATGTTTAATAAATTGTTTTTTAATTTGTAAAATCAGTCCAATTGGTTACTAGATCTACCAAAACTTATACCAAGCGCTGCTATCTATCTTTTCCTTGTAGCTTTTTAGGGCCTAACAACCCTCTTTAAGCAACTGCTAGTGAGGCATACCGTGTGAAGCACCACCACCACCACCCCCTAGGGGACATGTTTTTTTTTCCTCCATTACAATTTGCAAAGGGCTCATCACCAGTAGTCTGATTGGATAGGCATCTAATTGCTTTCAAGCTGCTAAAATTATCTCTTGCCGAAGCCCCTCTTCTTGCCTATCCAGATTATGAAAGACCTTTTCGTATATACACCGATGCTAGTAATTATCGATTTGAAGGAGGTTATTGCTTACACCATTTGGGGCCTGAGAAAGACTGAAAGGAACCCTGATAATTACAGTGTGTTTAAAATCTAATTACTGGTTCTCATCGAGTCTGTTACTGAAAAGTTTAGGAATTACTTAACTTCTGCCTCATTCACCATTGTTATTGATAATAATCTCTATAGCTCACCTTTCTAGTGCGCGCCCTGGTGCACTAGAACAGCATTGAATGTCTAGATTAAAAAACTTTAGATACACTATAACCTATTGAAGTGGGAAATCCAATGTGAATGCAGATGTGTTGTCTCGCCTACCTACCACTGACTTAGCAGAGGATGAAAAAGATTGGAGTAAAGATATAGAAATACCTGCTTTCATCCCAAAGCCACAGAGGGAATGCTGGAAGGTTGGTAATTCAAATCCTATTACAGTCACTGTGGAACAAAGCCCAACCAACAATACTGATTTTGAATAGAAAAAGATACAAGACGAAGATCCAATACTACAAAAAATGGTTTGGGCTAATGAAAACGAAGAAAAAGTTGACTAAACACCAAAGATTGAACGCCAGCCCAGAACTCATAAAATTATTATGTCATCAGAACTGACTAAAATTCAAGAAAGGGCTGTTAGTCTGATCCAAATGTGACCCTGGCACTCACGAGAATGTTACTCAAATTGTGGTACCCAGGCAGCAAGCTAAATACCTACTTGGAGCCTACCACGACCAGTCAGGTAATTTTGGAATACAAAAAAACTGAAGTTATTCTACACAAGTGCTTCTTTTTGGTGGGAATGAAAGAAGATATCAAGGAATGGTGTCAAGATTGCATTGCGTGTACTTTGAAGAAAAACCCAGATTCGAGACGGAGAGATCCTTTCCATCCAATCGAAAGTCAACAAACACTTGAATTAGTAGCTTTAGATCACGTGAAACTGGAACCCAGTTCCAGTGGATTTGAATATGCCTTAACAATTGCAGATCCCTTCGCTAAGTTTTTGGTAGTGGTTCCAGTAAGAAATCTGTCTGCAAAAACCACAGCCAAAGTAATCCATCAGCCATTTCATCAGATTATATGGAATTCCCGATCAAGTTCTCACAGACCGTAGTCCAGCATTCTAATCCACCCAGTTTAAAGAACTTGTACATTATACAGTACATGTGCAAGAAAATATGTACAGCAGCCTACCATCCACAGACTAAAGGTTTGTGTGAGCGGTCAAATAAAACCATTATCAGAATGTTAAGAAAGCTTTCTTCTGAACAGCAAACCTAGTGGCCGAACATGTTACCTGACCTCACATATTTATATAATAATACTGAACACTCTTCGACAATGTTCATTCCCTTCTATCTCATGTTCGGGCATCAAGGGAAATTCCCAACATTTTTAGAACTTTTTTTGTAAATAGACAAAACCGAGGATGTACGATGTGACTGGGTCAGTGAGCATCAGCGACGCATGGGGATTGCCGTAGAAATAGTGAATAAGCGGATGGATATCGTACATCAGCATCAGGAACACAAATTATAATACCGGCATTAGAGACATCCCATTACAACTGGGAGACCAAGTGTGTGCAGCAAATTATACCCCATGTGAGAGAGCACCCCATGTACTATTGTAAGACTTCTCGAAAAAGACTTTCATGCCTATTGAATCCAAAGGGACAAGATTGCCCTATCATTACATTTACATTTTAACTCAAATGAGTAACACTGAGAATGAGAAAAAAGTGGCAAATGTAGATAAGTACTGTACAAGACCTAATTGTAATTGATCTGCACATTTAGTAGATACTTTACCACACTATGGTTTCCAAAATTATTTGGCCTCTAAATTATATTTTGAAGACAAGAAAATAATTTATTACATAGTTTATATGCTTTACATCTTGTAAATGCTTTACATCTTGGTAAAACAAATCTGTCTCTGTGTTTGAAGGCAAGGCTTTGTAAGTGTGTTTGTGTGTGTGGCTATCTATCTATACACACATACTGTACAAATGTTTGTGTGGGGTGAACTCAACAACTGCTGAACTGATTTTGGTGGGCTTTCATTGAAATGTTCCTTTAGATACTCTGAGTAACATAGGCTATGAAGAATCTCAATATCAGATTATTCAGCTAATTAGCAAATAAAATACAAAAAAATAAACAATTTGAGGACATCTTGTGGCATCCAAAGTCACCCAGTGATGTACTCCTAGATAATAAATTGCCTTCACAAACAGGTGGATAATCAGAACAGGTGTAGTGGATAGAGCTGCAGATGTCAAAACATTTTGTCTCCTTTAGCAGCAGAGACATTCTAATGACTCTTGAAGATCTTAGGGGTCTATTTACTACTTTGCTGTATATGAAATGACAAAGCATTTGGAAAAATAAACATTTTTTTAGCTGTTATATGGGGATTGAAGTAAAATTGGTCAGTCCAAGATGGAGAAACTCCAGGACCATTCACTGCTAGACAGCAGGGAGAGTGGTGTGAAGATCAGTGACCCTGGGAGCCCCACCAGGAGTGTACAGTACCACCCATCAGAAAGGTACTTGCCAGGAACTGTAGACAGACATCTTAAAGGGAAACACATGCATTTGTGAATGGATGATGTGTGCATACCAGGCTGCATTCATTTAGTGCTAGGAAATGCTGGGGAAGCAGCTTCTGGGGTTCTGGACTCACCCCGGCATGATGGTAAATGGGGGAAGACACATGGACATGCCCTAAAACATCATATCCTAGGGTGGGGGAAGGCATGACCTAGCGTACATGAGGCCATGTCTGAAAGTGGGCTCATCTTAGTAAATTACCCACCAGTAAAGAGTTTTTGTTTGCATACCTGCCAATAAGGTGGAGTCCATTTTGTATTATAGTTACCAGGAAGTCATCTACACTGAATATGAGCCAAATTATGAAATTAATCATATTATGCCCAATAAATCTGATTACATTTAACACTAGTCATATGAGACATAAATGTATTAGTTAAGCTGACGTCTACCTTGGTAACTGGCTAATTTACTGTATAAGATTTTTAGAGAAAAGCATGGTTAGATCTGCCGTTGACTCTCAGAAACTCAGAGAGACTATCAAATTTGGGGAAAATTAATCTGGTGCCTGATAAATTTGGTATCCTACTGGCTACCCCAGTGGTGGATCCTGGGATAGGGGGCACTTGATTATGGTGATCACCCCTTACTCCCCATAAAATTTCTCTATTGTCTAGTATCCTTGTATACTATCAAGGCAGAGAGATAGGACCGCTGCTTTGAGTTGGGCTGGGGAGGGGCCAGGAAGGCTACAGCCATTGAGAGCAGGACTAAGATTACAATAGCACAACAATTTCATTCAAAGCACTACCCCCGTTTCCTGACCTCTTAGCCCCTTATCTATTTAAATATCCGGGTAAGGCCTTTACCAAAGTTGTCAAGTTTGAGCTATAGGTTCAAAAACGTAGGAATCCAAAAATTAGCTCACATACAGGGGGAAATTTACTAATACCGGAGTTCTATTTGCCATGGGATACTGATTGGTTGCCCATAGCAACATCACATATGAAATACATTTTCCATCTTAGTAACTTTTCCCCACAGACCCATTGCAGTCTAGTTTAATATTTTTATTTAGCAGTATTTCTTGTTTCTTAATGGTCCTTTGTGCTTTGTAAATGTATCATTTAAGACAAAAAAATTGTAACTATTAAACAAGCATTAGTCTATCGTCTTAGGACACTTTGTGCAGCATGAATGATGTAATGGTTACCATTACTGCCTCACCCCATTTCAGTTCATGGGTTCGATTTCCACCATGGCCTTAACTGTGTGGAGTTTGTTTATTCTCCCCGTCCTTGTGTGGGTTTTATTTGGGTACTCCGGTTTCTTCCCACAATCCAAAGATATACTGGTAGGTTTATGGTCTCCCAACAAAATTAACCTTAGCCTGAATGATGTATACATGTGATAGGGAATATAAGGCCCAGTTCAAAGCTGTTCCCTGGGCATGAGCGATTATCGAAGGACTGAATATATGCACGTATTGTGGTGTGCATGCAAAGCCCTCTGTGTGAAGACAGCTAGCGATGCCTTTTCTTCGCAGCACATATGCTGGATGATTGACAGTTGACCAGCCTTTGGAGAAGGGACCCTGCCGTTTTCAGGGAGTGATCTGGAAAAATGCAGGCATTTTCAATGAGGGCATCTAAAGTCAGCTTCAGCCCTGATCTGTTCTGAATTACCCCCATAGAGTGTAAGCTCCACTGGGCCAAGGACTGATGTGAATAGTGAAGTATTATGTGGAAAGCGCTGTGCAATATGGGCCTGATTCTAATTGATGCGCTCCCATGCAAATTTGTACGGGAGTGCAATGTTTTTGTTCTACGCATGCACATTTCTGCGCATGTGCTTGTGTTGTGTGTGAGCGGCCATGGTAATGGCCCGATGATGCGGGTGCTGGGGGCAGGAAGATGACATCACCGGATGTCAGCTGCCAGCCCTGTCCTCGTACAGGACACACGCAAAGCTAAGATACCTGAGAGGGTCTTAGTTTTGCATGTACGCTCCACATCATTCCATGGTCGGCGACCATCAAATGGTGTGGGTGTCGCCCCCTAGGCTGCTAATGGTGTTTTATACAAAACATCCATCTGCAGCCATGTGGGCGAATTCGCCTTGCGAATGGGGGCAGGAGACAATGCGAGTGGTAGGCGGGCTTAAAAAGACACGCACAAACTTCGCAGTGCTGCGTGTCAATCAGAATAAGGTCCTATGTGTGCTGTGTATATATTTGGTTGTAACTCATACTTGCAGAAATTTGATTTTTCCTCTGCATGAGAAGCCCAGAAGGGAGACTTTACACTGCACTCTGGGAGGTTGGGGACAGAGCCCTGCATAATCAAGCTCCACCCCATTACAGAAAATACCGCAATTTGTGGGTGTATACGAAGGAGGTATGTCTAAAATGCTGCGATTTGCATCATTTTAGCCCTGCCCCCTCCACGTAAACCTTTCAAATGCTGGAATTTGACCAGCGGGGTAGGAACTTGTGGATGGAATGCAGGGGATACAGGGGCATGTGGGAGACTTGTCCACCCTTCCAAGGGGAGGGGGGGTGGGTAACGCACCCAATTTACAAGAGCCTCCCAGCCATTCCTTTAGAGTAGGCATTTATGTACTGTAGTAACTAAATCTATAGTCAATACTGTATAAATGCCTGTAAACAAGGGTCTATACTGTATGACCCTTCTACAAAGTTGGATGAACACATAAATAATATATAAAAGAAGAAATAAATTAACATGAACTCAATAACTTTAATAATATATTGCAGAACAACAAGCCAAATAAATGTATCTCCTAACTGAAAAAGTGTAAATATAATTCTCACATTATCTCTCTTGCTCTCAGGGCTATATAAAATGAGCAGTTACCTGCAGGACTCAGCAGCCTCACACTGTGCCTGGAATACCACCTGCACAGTTACTATATGTGTCCGTCTATGGAACAGCCCCATTGCTTAGTGATGTTTGGTGAATTCACTCTCTGTAAAGCAATATCCTGTCTCCTCGCTCTGTCTCTGATACACTGTGAGATATTACGCTCAGGACCTCAGTGTTTTATCAGGCAAGAATATCCTTTATTTAATACCCAATATACCCAGGACGGAGACGTCATTATTGGTGGAATATTCACCGTCAGCACTGGTTACGCTTATGTGTCTTCAGGTGATCATTTATTGTGTTACATGTAAGTACCCTGTGTGCCAACATCTTTATTAACACTGTTAATCAGGAAACATTTCCGATTATAGCGTAACACTTGAGGATAGAAGAAAACCTTTTGGAGATTTGTGATCCGTAACATTGAGAGATATGGGCGGCACAGAAGGTGTAGTGGTTAGGATTACTGCCTCACAGCACTAAGGTCATGAGTTTGATTCCCACCATAGTCCTAACTGTGGAGTTTGTATATTCTCCTTGTGTGGGTTTCCTTACACATTCCCAAAATATACTACAAGTAGAGTCCCCCATATCCAGAGATCTCTTATCCAAAATATTCCAAAAACCGTGGTTTTTTTTGAATATTCTGGATTTTTTCCCCCCTGCCCCTTTTTGCATACTTACCAAGTCCCCCATCATCAAGCTCCACCCCATTACACAAAATACCGCAATTTGTGGGTGTAAACGGAGGAGGTGTGTCTAAAATGCTGCGATTTGCATCATTTCAGCCCCGCCTCCTCCGCGCAAACCAACAAATGCTGGAATTTGACCAGCGGGGTAGGAATTTGTGGATGGAGTGCAGGGGATACAGGGGCATGTGGGAGACTTGTCCACCCTTCTGGGGGGGGGGGAGCCTCCCAGCCATTCCTTTAGAGTAGGCATTTATGTACTGTGGTAACTAAATAAATAGTCTATACTGTATGATGGCCAGTACACTGACCCATCTATAAGGTTGGATGAACACATACATAAATTATATATATAGCTACATTTTTGCCTGTCTCTCAAGTCATTACATGACTCCATACCCTCCAACATTTGGAGGGCAGAAACCGGTACACAATCGCAAAGGGTGTGTGGTCTTGGGTAAAGAGGGGGTGGCCACAGGCAAAGGGGACGTGGCCATGTTCCCTTTCCGAATCATTACATTTCCGAATCATTAACTTCTGCATAGTTAGATCATCTGTGGAAACAATTTTATACATGTCATCGCTTAATTATGAGGGTGAGACAGCCCCGTGACTAGGCTGCTGCACAGTCCGAATGACTGACAATGGTGAGTCTCCCCCGCTACATCTGAGCGGTCGGCTGTGGCTCCCCTCACTGGTGCCTGGTCACCACTCACCACCAGGCTGCTCACAGGTCGCTCTGGTGGTGACAGCAGTCCAGGAATCCCACAGCCACAGGTCATTTGGCGCGGCTGATGGCTTTAGACTGACGGCATAGTCCAGATACATGCCGGGTGACCTCTATGTGCACAGCCCTGCGGGAGCGGGGCCGCTGTCTCAGCTGATGTCATGACGCAAAGGCATCACAAGGCTTTATTGGGAACGGGGGCATTGTACTGCCTGGACATAATCTACATTTGCAAACTGGTACATTCTGTACAATTTATTTTAGCCGTTACAGTCCATTAAAAAACGGTACTGTACTGGCTAAATTGGTACAGTTGGAGGGCATGGGACTCTTCAGTAAGCTCTTATTCTATATGTCTGTGGAAATTTGATTCTGAAATCCAGCCTTGACTATAATCCTGCATATGTTGTACTGTATATCTTCTAATTGTGTGCTAAACTGAGAACTTTGCCTTATCTACTTCAATGAACCTGGTCTGCAGAGTTCAGCTCATATCTGTAAATAGCCAGCTACTGTACATTCTACCTTTGAAATAGTGCACCATTCACATTCAAACAGATCTCCTTCATCTTAGTGTGCAGTTAACCTCTTAAATTCCTGCAATCAAATCTTCTTACCCTGCAGCACTATTGGTCCAAACAAGTTAATTATAGTTACAGCTCCAGCCTGGTATCTCTGCAGTATAGTTGGTCCCAGTCTGGAATCCTGTGTAGCCTGTCCCAGCCCTGCAAGTAGCTTTGTTGGTCACAGCCCAATATCTAAACCATCAGCCAGTCCCAGTCTGTCCACCACCATTCAGCACATTTCACCAATATGTTAATTTATTTGCTAATTATCTAGAAAACTGAGCAAATTGAATTTTCCATTTCTTAGAATGGTTCGTACCTTCTTGTACTTTGCAAAAATCTCATGCTGCCCGTGTTTCTTGTAAAGTAGGTGTGAGATTTTTGAGAATTCAATTGGATGAATGTTTTTTTTTTGGGGCAAGTTTATTCTATATAAATCCACAATTTTATGAAACGTTGTTCTTCTGCAGTACAGTAACCTTATTATGCTGCCTTATCATCTTCCAGTGTTTATACTGTCATGTCTAGGAATCTATATCCACAGATGCTGGATCCTCTCTTTGCACACCCCCCCCCCCCCTCTGATCTCTGCACCCCTCCAAGGCCATTGCACCCATCTGATCTCTGCACATCCATTTGAGGCCCCTACACCCCTACAATCCCTTCATCGCACAACCCACACCCAATCCCTGCAGATGACCCTGCACATTATATTTTTGGTCCCCATGCAACTTTGTTACTAAAGAAACTTTGTTACCTCGTAAATAATATATTTGTGACCATTTTTAAATAAATAAATAAAGCAGCCTTTAGGAATACACACAGCCACAGTATTTTAAAAGGTTTGCAGCAAAAATCACACTGGAAATTTAAAAATGTCCATAATTGATAATTAGTTCTAATAAATTCTATTGAAAATGTATAAAACCAGACATTTTGGCCGCGTGCACGGACCCTTGCGAATGACCCTGCCTTGAGAATGGTTAGCGCGCACCACCCACCACCCATTCTAACACCAAATTAGTTTGCAAGGCTTGCTAACGGATGTTTTACATGAACAGCCATTCACGTGTCAGTGGGAACCTCCCCCGATTTTCAATGGTCGCCTAACACCGAATGATGGTGAAGGCAGACACATATATAAGGGTGGCCTAGACCACTCGTACATATGAGTGAAGAAATGCAGGGAATTGGCTGGGCAGCTGACATTTGGCTATGTCAGCTGTCCGCCCAATTCACGTGCGTCACGATCGCATTAGCATTTGTACGCCCAGCATTTTAATGGGAACGCCAATGAAACACAGGGTGTACACATATGCTGATGTTCCAGCACTCCACACCCCACTCCACCCCACTGTTTGCATGGCTGAGGTGCATGCACTTTGCAAGCAGACTTCTCGCTGAGCTTGCATACGCAAGACATTGGTCCCCCTTCCAAATTCATGTCAGAGCGAATGAACCAGAATAAGACCCATTGTGCCTCCACTAGATGTAGGAGGACACAGACGTGTCCTCCTACATCTAGCATCAATGTACTGTACCATTGCGTAAGAGATGCCTGGAGAGAGTGAGGCTGTAGGACCTGTGAAGCTCGGCTAAAGTTAGGCATTGTTTTTTGGGTGAAGAAAACATTTTTATTGCAAAGGAGACTGTGCTCATTAATTTAATAAGACACTTGTATATTTTGTGTGAGTCTGTATATAGAGCAGAACAGGACTTATTGGTTGGGTGACTACATTAATAGAGAGGGGGGATGTAGATATAGGTTATATAGATTTTAGTAAGGCTTTTGATGCTGTCCCATATCGTAGACTGCTAAATAAACTGTAATGCATGGAATTGGATACTAAGATGCTTATATGGATAAGTTCTTGGTTGCAGGATAGAGAACAGAGAGTTGAAGTAATGGTGTGCACTCACAGGAGGGTAATGGTTACCAGTGGAGTAACTCAGTGATCTGTACTTGGACCAGAGCTTTTCAATATCTTTATTCTGACATTGCAAATGGTATAGAAGGAAAAGTATGCCTTTTTGCAAACAGGGTAGACATACCAGTAGGGGTAAAACAAATGCTTAATGATCTAGGTACACTAGAGGAATGATCAAGACCATGGAAATTACTTTAAATTAATTTAAAGCTGAAAAATGCAAAATCATGCACTTGAGTCTCAAAAATCTGAAGATATTATTAATGGTATTATATTGGAATTGTATAAGGAGGAAAGAAATCTAGGAGTCACTATTTCAGGTGATGTAAAGGCAGGTAGGCAGTGTAACAAAGCAACGAGGAAGTCAAGTCAGATGCTTGGTTGCATAGGGAAAGGAATCGTGTAAAAACACAGAAATAACAATGCTACTGTATAGGTCATTGGTACGGCCTAGGGATGCCAATCCCGGGATCGGGATCGGCGGGATCCCGGGATTTAGGGCATATTTGGCCGGGATTTGAATCCCGGGATTGGCTGCTCCAATCCCGGGATTGCGGGATCCAAATGCGCATTCGCATTTGATCCCCTTCTTATGCGTACCGCTGAGCGGGGCGGGAGGAGGCTGTTAACTTTAACTCCGGGCAGACGCGGCGGTGTCTGAACACTAAGGTTGCGCAGCGTGACCTCTAACATCACGCTGCGCTGCCTGGCAACAAGGCTGTGTGGCTGCGCAGCGTGATGTGAGAGATCACATCACGCTGCGCAGCCACACATTGATTCACAAGCCACCGCATTCGCCCGGACACCAAGTTACCCGCCTCCTCCCCGGCTCTCCAGTCACCTCGCCTCCTCCACAGCGTCTGCCCGGAGACATTGTCACCCGCCTCCTCCCCGGCCCGCCTCAAATGCCGCATGCCGCCGGCCTGCCCCGCATCTCCTCTATGCTTAGAGGTAATTTTTCAACTATTGGGCATATCATGAGGCCAATCCCGGTATCCCGGGAATCCCGGGATTGACAGTTTTTCAATCCCGAATCCCGGGATTGAAAAAATGGCCCGGGATTGGCCTCCCTAGTACGGCCTCATCTAGAATACCGTGTCCAGTTCTGGAGGCCATATGTCCAGAAGGATATAAATAAATTAGAGATGGTACAAAGAAGGGCAACTATAATGGTGCATGGCCTACATCACAAAACATACCCATAAAGACTAGAAAATCTCAATATGTATAGTTCTGAGAAAAGAAGGGAAAACGGGAACATGATAAATACTTTTACATATATATCAAGGGTTTTAACAAGGTCCAGGATGGAAACATTCTTCAAATGAAGAGAAGTATTAGAAAATGAGGACATGCACTGACACTGGTGGGGGGAGGTTCAGGGGAAATTACTGCACAGAAAGGATAGATGAGAAGTGGAACAGCCTCCCATCAGAGGTGGTAGAGGCTAAGATAGTAGAGCAAGTCAAACATGCATGGGATAGACATGAGGATATCCATACAAAGAAATAAGAATCAAAGAGGGTTTGATGACAAAAAATGTTTAAAAGAGTGGTGGATTAAATCGGCCAAATTGTTTTATCTGCTGGCAAATTCTAGGCTTCTGTGACCTAGCATGCTATGAAGGGCTGTTTGGTGTGATTGCAACAAGGATGCATCTGTATGTCTAAATGTTGTTTATTTGTTATGTTATTCTGAAAACATCTGTTTTCTGTTTCATTTCCTTACAGGCCTATACCTCGTTACTACAGATATTTTCTGTCCTTCATTTATGCTATTGATGAGATAAACCAGAATCCTGATATCTTACCCAACATCACTCTGGGTTACCATGTGACTGATTCCTGTAGCAGTGTGAAAAAGGCTGTAGAGAGAACCCTAGAGATCTTATCTGGTCCCGAGAAGACCATTCCTAACTTCTCCTGTCTGGACCATGACAAGCTGGCTGGTTTTATTGGAGACTTTGCTTCAGAGAGATCTGTACAGATAGCACAGATATTAAACATTTATAGTTACACACAGGCAATATATGTTTACTATTCAATAAATACAATTAATTGTTGTTTGTATTATTAACATTTATTTATATTATTTACTTATTTATTAACAGTTTCTTATATAGTGCAGCATATTCCATTGCGCTTTACAAAGGAGACAGTGATACAACAAGCTGGGTATTTACAGATAGTCAAAGGTATGAGGGCCCTGCTCACAAGCTTACAATCTATAGGGAAATAGGCATTGATACACAAGGATAGATATTCTTTATTGCATTAGTTCCACCAGAATGCAAAGGTTCCGGGTGTGCTGTAAGATACGGTGGCCCAGCAGTTTGGCCATGGGTCCGGAGGATGGAAAATATGATGAAAAGAAAGCATATGTGTGGACTGTACAGTGGGTATGTGATTGGATAGGAATGGTATATGAAGGTTAAGTGGCTGGTTCTGGAATTTGATAAGCTTGCCTGAAGAGGTGAGTTTCCAGGGAACGCTTATAGGTTTGGAGACTGGAGGAGAGTCTTATTGTGCTTGGAAGGGCATTCCACAGAGTGGGTGCAGCCCAAAGAAAGTCCTGCAATCGGGAATGGGAGCTATTATATAGTATCACAGGGATGACACTGTGGGACTACAAAAGAGGTAGGCATAATATAAGGGTGCAGCATGTTGCCCCTGGACCCAGGGGCCTGTGTGCACCACATACCTTGCACCCAGTATAGTAATGCCGGTGGTACACTACAGATGTAGCCACACTTATTTATACTACCTATGGCAAATGGATTGCTTTATACAGTACTGTAAATTCACTAGGATTGTATCACTCATGCTTTCATTTGTGCTGTTACTATATGATACTGTACATCCCCAAGCTGCATTTAATTATAAACTGCCTGTGTAAATTGGTAAAAAAAAACACAATTTTTTTTTGCAGAGGAGACAGTCGCAAAGCAGTTCACACAGTGAGCTCAGTTGCATCGGATGTGAATGGGCAGACAAGCCTATGGAACAGTAGCCATTGTGGCCTAGCACAAGTTACATCTGTCCCCCTGCAGTGCACATGGGGCCTTATTCTGGTCGGTGCGGCCGGATCCGATTATGCGGCCAGGACCGTGCGTGCGAAACCCCGCCTTCCATACGGATCGCCAACTCCGTCCATACGCGGTAAGAAGCTGGCCGAACGGACCGCACGTGTATTTTACACGGAATACGCCTCCTCCATCTAAGGGAACCTCCCCCATCATTCGATGGTCGCAGACCATCGAATGCAGGACCGAGTGGTCCACCAGCTCCCGCAAACTCAGACCACACGGACATTTTTCCGTGCAAAAGCAGAGATCTGGGCGGGCAGCTGACATCCGGCGATGTCATATGTCCGCCCCCTACACGTGCGTCACGGCCGCATTACCATACGTACGCCCAGCGTTTTCATGGGAACGCCAATGAAACGCGGGGCGTATGCATATGGTAATGAGCCCAAATAGCCCTTCACGCCCCTCTCCACCCCCTGTTCGGAGTGTTCACATATCATGCGGGATTTGGCCGTACGCCCCGCTCGCACATGCGCAGAGACGCCTCTGCACATGCGCAGACACAAAACATCGGCGGCCCGAACGCACGCGGATATATCCGCACCGACCAGAATAAGGGCCACAGTGATAACATGAAAAAAACAAACAGAAAGTTTGTGTAGAGCGCCAAGGTGTAATTAAAACACTAAATCATTTTTAAATAAGTAAATTTGATCAATTGGGTATCGCAAAGTAAAAATACATTTAATTATCACAACAAATTAAAAAACACATTCAATACAATGCACGTTAATTTTACACCTAAAAGACTGATAATTATGCTTGGGTAAAATAAGGCATACAGTAAACCACTTGTCAATAAGTAAGAAATTGATGTTGGATACTTAAGTGAGTCCTGCTTGTTCCAAGATGCTGCTACTTGTTGGTTTGGGTTTTTTTGAGGTCCCAAAATGGAATGGGGCAAGGTGGGGTAGGGGAAGGTGGAAGTCCGGATTGACCTGTACTTGTGGGGATCCAGTTGGTCCTGCTGGAGGCCTTGGTCTCTGTTTCCACTGGTGGGCAAGATGTAAATACCTCACTGCAGGGATGAAAAGGCTCCAGAAGTTAGCAGGTAAGACTTCCCAATTTGTACATCCAGGTTGGGGGTGCCAGCGTGGGAATGCTGGGTCCGTAGGTATAGGCTGGTAGCTGGTTCAAGGGGTGATGGTATGGTATCCAAATGGTAGTCACAATGCAGACAAGGGTTAACCTGACGCGTTTCGTTGCGCTCTGGCAACCCCCAACCTGGATGTACAAATTGGGAACTCTTACCTGCTAACTTCTGGAGCCTTTTCATCCCTGCACTGAGGTATCAAATTTACTTATTTAAAAATTATTTAGTGTTTTAATTACACCTTGGCGCTCTACACAAACTTTCTGTTTGTTTTTTCCTGTATCCACTTCAGGGGATTGAACCCCCCTACGTGTGAGCTGCCTAATAACAAACCACCCCATCTCCCCAGCGCCTTCATCACCTGGTGGTGATTCACACTTTTTTCTGTCTACACAGTGATAACATGCTTTACAGATGAGCCCTAGGCTACAGGATTGAGGAATACAGATCACACACAGTAACTATAAATGTAAGCATAGAGTTCAGTACATTCTGCCTCCCACATGGATGCACAGCCTACTTTTGAACTCTCCTCTTTGGGAGAAGCCCGGAGAGGAGACTGACAGCATCACTTCTGAGGGTGGGGGCCTGATGTATATGTCATCAAGCCCCGCCCCAGCACTGAAAATCCCCCCCGATTTGCGGGACCACATGGAGGGGGCTGGACAACATGCCATAATATGCATATTTGGCCCCGCCCCTCCCAGCGAAAAGCCACAAATCGCGGTAATTCAAGGAGGCGGCCAGGCAGATTGCGGAGGCTGAGGGAGAATACGGGAGGATTGCCCACCTTTCCGGGGGGTAGGGGGGGGGAGGGGTACCCGATTTTCAGGATCCTCCCGGCCAATCCGGGAGGGTAAGCAACCCTGATGCACAGTGAGGCATGAGTATAAACAGCAGTACAACAGCACACACAACATTTACTCTAACGCTTTGTTTTACTTCTTCAAGTGTTTATTCCAAACTTTTTGATCACAATTTTTTTATTAAACCGTTTTTTTTAACCACTGAAGCAGATAGACCCAAGACAAATGATTAGGTAGCCACAGTCCATGGATGGACACAGACAGCAGTCCCTGCGAAGAAACAGCACCACCCCCTAGATGGACATACAGTATAGTAATGTATACAGTATTAGACCTACTGTAGAGCATAGACTCAGCAGCCTCCCCATAGATACAGAACAGTTCCAAGTCCAGCGGTGTTCAGGTGTGCTGAATCACGGCAATTCTAATTCATTGGATGACAATCCTGGTTGACAGACTAACAACTACCATGGTCGTCTTTTCTGCATCCTTAGCAAACTATTCAATGTGTCTTTAATATGCATTCATCTTCATCTCCGCATTCCCAATCCTGACACATTCCCTGCATCTTTGAAATTTTTGGGAAGCGCACTTTTGTCCCTTGCACCATCATAGTTTACATGCTTGGCCCAATCCGAGTACAAATTAAATAGCACAGTCTCTCATGGACTCGTCACTGGGCCTTCCACCTCCTGTGGGTTTTATACCACTCACCCAGATAGTCCTCTTAAGAAAGACTCACACCTCTTGTCTAGCTGCTAGGGTACACCTGAATGTGTGGATCTCCCTTGTTTCTTCCACTGCTACCTCATCCTGTTGCTGCTATTACACTGTGATCTCTGTCTCCATAATGCCAGGGACTGTATAGGCTCCATGGTCCTAAGCCTGGCTTTTTTTATCCAGAACACTCTAGCCTGTGTGTTCCATCCTCACCTCTGCTCACACTGAACAGCTTGTCCTTTGTTCTAAAACTTCCATCACTTCCTATCCTAGCCCCCTACATAAACTCCCCCACTCACTGAGAAGGCTGCATAGCTTTTGTGAAGCTTGTCACTATATTAACCCCGGCAGTGTCTGCAGCTCAGATAAAGTCTGTGATGACACATTATCACAGGATTGAGCTTAAGGGGTGTGGCCTCATGTTTGAGGGGCATGTCTTTGTGAGTCAAAGCAGGTGGACTCGTTTTCTGTGTAAAACATATGCATCAAGGTTATCCTATACAGGACAATTGATGAATATGAGGGGGTAGTGAAATTGATGAGCTGTAGTGTACAGATGTCAGCCAGCCTGAACTGAGCTGGCACAGGCTGGCAGTCAGAATCTCCATCAGATGGGGATGCGCGAGCTTCTCACACACTCGTGCCTCCCCATCAGCGCAGCGGTGGGTAGCAGATTCCTTGCCCGTCTAAACTTCAGGGAGATGGGCAGGGGGAGAGAAGGGTGCGGGAGTAGCGGGAGGCGCAAGCATCTCATGCACACGCGCCCCCTTCTGGCAGCTGGCGGCGAATGGCAAAGGAATTGCGATGAAGAGCATAAAAGACACATTGAATAAACTATGCTAAGGATACAGAAAAGACAACCATGGAAGTTATTAGTCCATCAACCAGAATTGTCATCCAATGAATTTGAATTGCCTTGATTCAATCCATCGGTAAATGACCAGACAATATGTCCAGTCACTCACAGGAGAGGCACCAAGTACTGTATCTTTAACATGTTTCTCCTTCATGCAAAAGGTTTGAAGGTCATCATTGTCTTCTACAGAAGATCTTTGGCCCACTTGGACTCCTTCCACCTCCCACTTCCTCTCCATACTTGCTCCCCTCCCACTGCTTCCCCTTTCTGAATGTAATTAATTTCAGGACATCTCTAGAGTCCACAATGCCTTGAGAGGTGTCTGGTTCATGTACTACGATGAAGCCTAACCTACAGTGTGTCCCATCACCCTTGCACAAAAAAAAATATAATCACAGTGCGGTGCCCACCAGACCACCAACACACAGATGACAAAATCACAGGTCATGAACTGCCAGCACTTGCTTATAACATGATGTGGTCCTTGTTTACAACTCAGATGTCATGGTGATTTGGGAAAATGTAGACTACAAGTGAATGTGGAATTTGTTAATATGATCTAAGTGTATTGGAAAACTTGTACTGTTTTGATACAAGTGGTACTAAAAGCCAACAGTGAGAAAAAGAGGTTCTTTATTGTCAAGCTAGTAGACAGTTGACTTCAAGACGGAGGATCCAAGTGTATAGTAGCCAGACAGAACATATAATCTGGAGAGCACAGAGAGAAGAGCATGCTGCATTTAAGAAAGATTGAATACACAACAGAACTGCACGTAAGCATAGTACATTCCCCAATAATGCAGGGATTATGGAGCTGTATGATCAATGATTTAGGCATCGATTTACTAAGCCTTGGAGAGACATAAATAGCCAGCCAATCAGCTCTTAACTGACATGTTAAAGGCTGTGTTGGAAAAATTAAATTTTCTTAGATTAGTCTTTTTTATTTAGCACTTTCTAGAAGATAACAGACAGAATCTGATTGGTTGCCCATAGCAACATCACATCTTCAATAGAACTCCCATCTTAGTAAGTTTACCCCTTAGAGGCTGGGCAGTTGGTACTTCATCTCTCTCACCTTTATCTCTCGCCAAGGCTTAGTATAGACTTTTAAATCTCTTTTTCAAAGTTGTCACTTTGATTTGGAAACCACAAGATCAAGAAGCTCACTGTCTGAGAAGGATTGATCATAAATATTTGAGAAGTAATTTGTACCCCGAGATGACAGAAATGTTTTTAGATTGCAAAATAGTCTTCATATTGTTCTGTATGGATATTTCCATGCATTTCTTCTTCGACAGCTGCTTCTGAGCTTGTGGCAGAACAGTCCTCTCGGAATGGCAGTTATACCAGAGAACTTGGACCTTCAAATTGAAGGACTTGTCCTCAAGCTCTAGTGACTTGTTCAGCAGTTTGTCCTAAAGTCCAAATTCTAAGCAGTCAGGATTTCCTCAGGCTTGACTTCCAGGACAGTAGGTTTATGTACAGGTCCAATGGCCACAACAGCAGACATCTCAGGCTGAGAAATCAGTTTATTTTTTTAGGGCTGAAAGCCAAGAAATTTTGTTCTCAGGGCAGCAGCATCTAATATCTCATGAGATGAGGCAGTGATGGATCCTCGACTACAAATGATGCCCATCCCAGCTTAGAGTTCCCCATTTTCTGTATATATTTTGCTCCATGTGCCTCCTTCTCAGGCCAATCATACTGATCTAGAAAGATGGCTTATGTATCTTTCTGTACACAAACAGATGGAGCCCCTCTCAACTATCTTCCTTAGGTCGTGGCTCACCATGGCTATCCTATTGTTCTCAGCTGCAATACAATACATAGAACAATACAGTAGGGGATTAGCAGAGTAATCCTATTACTCACTTAATCCTATTGAAGGACTAGATGAGGAGGGCTCCATTTGTACACTTCTCTATTAGGTGGGTTGTGTCACATGCTACACACCAGTCAAAATATAGCTGTAAAAATGTATTTGTGAATCTCACACAATCAAATAGTATTTTTTTCTCATCCTACAGTATTTTGCTTATAGTATAGTAGCACATAACGCCTCAACAGTAATGGTGTTCTAATCTCCTTATTATATCACATAGATCAGCTATGGGGCAACAGATCCTGTTCTTACCAACAAGAACATCTATCCATCATTTTTCCAAACACTTCCCAGTGACCAGACCCAGTACCTGGCCATTGTTAAGTTGCTCAGACATTTTGGCTGGACGTGGATTGGTGTAATTGCCTCTAATGATGATGATGGTGACAAACAGAGTCAGGAGCTAAAGAAAGTCACTGCTGTCCATGGTGTCTGCATTGAGTTTATTCTAAAGATACCAACTGAGGATGGAAATAAATTCTATACAATTCCAAAGAGGAACATAGAGACTTTTAACAATTCATCATCCCAAATTATTGTACTTTGTGGAACAATTTCATTTTCCACAATAAATTTCATTCAAAAAGTACGTAATGGTGGCCATGAGAAGACCTTCATCTTACCAAGTGGTGCGAATATTCAAATAATTTTGGCTGCAAAATATAAGACATTCTTACATGGAAGTCTGGTGTTCTCACCCATCACCAAAAAGATTCCGCAACTGAAGCGGTTCCTGGAAGAGGCCAGCCACACAAATCGCCCCAATGACCTATTACTAGAGTACATACTTGCATTGTATAAGAACTGCCTAACTTCCAATTCTTCACTCAATACAATAATTGAAGCTGAGTATAAGACAAAACTTCTCAGCTGCAATGAGAGTGTACAGTTACGGACTCTAAGCAATGCTAACTATTACACTCATAGTTTTGGCATCACTTACCAAGTGTACAGAGCTGTCTATGCCATAGCACATTCTCTGCATGACATTCAGCTTTATACATCCAGAAATCCAAATACAAGCTGCGTGAGAAGTCATAAAAAAATGCTCCAGGTAAAAATGCTCCTTCTCTTTTTTCTATTTCTCCCATACAGCAACACTGACATTGCCCATGCAATACGTAGAGTAAAGTTGGGTACACATTGGCAAATACGTCTGCAGATCAACTGAGTGAATGAAAGAGTTAACTTTCATAGTTGCTTGACATAAAGGCTCATCACCCGCAAATGGAAGGGCTTGTAGACCGCTTTTACCAAACTTTAAAGCAAATTATTAGTTGGCAGTGACCCAAGTAAAAGAAGACATGGATACTTGTCCTACTTCCTACTTCCATTCTTGAGGGAAGTCCAAGAAGTAAGACAATCCTCAGCTGGATTTATTCCGCTTTAGCTAGTATGGAAAACAACCTATGGGCATTTTGTACAGCCTCAATAAAGGAACAAAATCCCAAATTACCAAATATAATTACATCTTATAGGGTGAGATAGAATGAGACAAATATGTCTTCTAGTTAAACAAAACTTCAAGGATGCCCAGTTGCTTCAAAATAAATCATTATCCTTTGGCCTGGTGCTGGTTTTAAAAAATCAGGAGAGCACTATTTGATTTCCCCCCTGATTTTTTACAACCAGGACCCGGCTCTGTCAGCCTGGGACTGGTTACAGCTGTGTGTGGGGGGGGACCCCATGCGGTTTTGTTAAATTATTTATTTTTCTTTCTTTTTTTTACACACTGAAGCCGATACGAATTCGTATTTTAAAATACAAATTTGTATTTAAAAGTACAAATTTGTATTTAAACTACAAATTCGTATCGGCAAAAATCCGAATCCATACGCCATTGGAAAATATGAATCAGTCAAATTCCTCCGGAATACGAATTCGTAAATGCCATACAACGGCGAAGCAAGTTGTATGGATTCGTATTAAGAATACGAAAACAAATTTTTGTATTCGTATTCTTAGTAAATTTTCCCCCAAAGACCATTAGTTAATACTAATTAAAAGTTACATTTGAAAAAACATTATCGGTGCGCACACACACACACACACACACACACACACACACACACACACACACACACACACACACACACACATATATAGAAGCACTCACTCTCCTTGCAGAAGGTTAGGAAGAACCGGCACACACTGGTAGAAGTCCAATGTAGATTTATTTAAGGCATGAGATGGTATACAAACACGGCCCAACAGCTGTTTCAACTGATATTCACAGTCTTCCTGAGGACATTACAGGACTGTGTACCGCAAAACCGTGAGTTTTTTATTCTTTAAGTGCTGTCATATATATATATATATATATATATATATATATAGTTATACTCTATGATCAATCCACTGAGCGCAACAGCTGATAGAAATGGTGGCTCAACCAGGATTGTATATTCTCCTATAATAAGGGGTTGGCCCTTATTCTGATCGGTGCGGCCAGAGCCGATTATGCGGCCAGGACCGTGCGTGCGAAACCCCGCCTTCCATACGGATCGCCAACTCCGTCCGTATGCGGTAAGAAGCTGGCCGAACGGACCGCACGTGTATTTTTCACAGAATACGCCTCCTCCATCTAAGGTAACCTCCCCCATCATTCGATGGTCGCAGACCATCGAATGCAGGACCGAGTGCTCCACCAGCACCCGCAACCTCAGACCACACGGACATTTTTCCGTGCAAAAGCAGGGATCTGGGCGGGCAGCAGACATCCGGCGATGTCAAATGTCCGACCCCTACACGTGCGTCACGGCCGCATTACCATACGTACGCCCAGCGTTTTCATGGGAACTCCCATGAAACGCGGGGCGTATGCATATGGTAATGAGCCCAAATAGCCCTTCACGCCCCTCTCCACCCCCTGTTCGGAGTGTTCACATATCATGCGGGATTTGGCCGTACGCCCCGCTCGCACATGCGCAGAGACGCCTCTGCACATGCGCAGACACAAAACATCGGCGGGGCGAACGCACGCGGATATTACCGCACCGATCAGAATAAGGGCCGTTGTTCCGGTTGAAAGATTTTAAGTGTCTAGATAGAAAGTCAATAGGTCTACCCCAAGAGGTTGACATGCAATAGGTCTTTCGTGATTTTTGAAAACCGACTTGTTCTTACTTCGCCATTCATGTTGACATAGAGAGAGAAAATAATATTGTGCATGGCGAGAAAAGGGAGGGTACGCATTGCACTAATTGTGGGCCCATGACAAAAGTTGACGACATTGACACAAAAATGTGAAAATCATGGCATCCTTTTCATGTGTCTACCTTTAGACCCAGTTGACCTTTTGGCCCTGTTGAACTATTGCATGTTGACCTTTAGACATTACACTATCTAGACACTATCTATTAATCGACACCCGCCTGGGTGCATTATAGTTACATATAGTTATATACTGTTGTTGAAGAGGTTGAAAAAATAACTCAGTACATGATCAAGTTCAATCTATATTGGATCTCTCGCAGTCACTGACCCATCTGCTCCAATCCCCAATGCTCAGTATGTGTCATGTGACTCCAGTACATTCAACTCATCATGAATGCTGCTGTCCAATCCTGGACCAATCTGCAGTCACATGGCAGTCCTGCAATCAGCTACCACTGAGGGGGACATAAGGGGGAGATTTACTAAGCACTAATGGGGAAGAAAACACACTCGCTGAGGAATTTGCGTGGGTAGTGAGGGAGGGGGGAGGGCAGGGGCTGGAGCAGGCCATTATTTTTTGGTGGTGTTGCCCATTCGGGGAGGACAGCTGATGTCACATGACATCAGAGACCTCACGGAATTCAGCGGATAGCGGTCACAATAAAAGTCAATATAGTCCAGGCATGTCAAAGTCAAAATCCCAACTGGGCCGAATAATCAAGGTCTAAGTCTTGTGCAGGCCGCAAGAAAAATAATGAGTCTTATACGCAATTTTACTCTCCTCTATATAATAATAATAACAACAACAACAATACCACATCTCAGCTGTGTTATACCCCTTCATATATAACTGTGTGGTCCCCTCTCCCCTATATAATAATAATAATAATAATAATAATAATAATAATAATAATAATAATAATACCATATATTTGTGTGTGCCAGGGGCTGTTATTCCCCCTTATGCCCCTTTCACACTGCAGGCTTTACACGGTAAAATGCCATTTTTTTAGCCTTTTTAAACGGGAACAGCTTAAAAGCCACTGAAAGCTCCAGGTTGCTGTACCCGTTTAAAAATACCATGTTTTTTTGAACGGGTAAAAAGCAGTGTTTTACCCGCTTAAAAGCCGTTTTTTCGTCAGTGGGAAAGGGGTAGCCCTCTACCCGTTAAAAAAAAAATGGCATGGGGTCCCCCCCCACTGCCGTAACCAGCACCAGGCTGAAGGAGCCGGGGCTGGTATTAAAAAAATCAGGAAACCCGACAAATAGGGGTTCCCTGATTTTTAACAACCAGCCCCAGGCTCCAGGTCCGGGGCTGGTTCCCAAAATACGGGGGACAAAATGACTAGGGGTCCCCCGTATTTTAAGAACCAGCCCCAGGCCAAACCAGCCAGCAGGGTAATGCCACAGCCGGGGGACACTTATTATATAAGGTCCCGCGGCCAAAGCATTAACCCTACCGACCAGTCAGCCTGGCCAGGGGCCCTGGGGGAGTGGGGACCCCCCCAATGAAGGGGTCCCCCCCTCCAGGACTTACCTGACCAGGCTGAAGCCTGGTGCTGTCCCCGATGCCCCTGGGCGGTGGGCATCGGGCTGATGGAATGGTGTAAAAAAATAGAATAAAAACTATTGTCTTTTACTGTGGAACTATGAGTCCCAGCAAGCCTCCCCCGCAAGCTGGGACTTGGAGAACCACAAGTCCCAGCCTGCGGGGCATTAAAGGGCCCGCTGGAACTTGTAGTTCCACAGTAAAAGAAATAGTACAATAAACACACTGACACACGTGAAAAATAAAAGTTTAATACATACATTACACAAACACACTGATACTTACCTATCTTGAGCCCGTAGGTAGCCCTGGTCCTGATGTCCTAGTCTGTGTTGGCGTCTGTATCCATGTCGGCATCCCTGTCGGCGATGGCGTCGGCGGTCCGGAGTCCGACGAAATCCATGTGGGAACCTATGGAAGGAAACCATACTCACCTGTCCCAGGGCGACGTAGTCCAGGGAAGGGGACATTGCAAAATAACAAACCGACACGCGAAACCAAGCGAACAGCAGAGAGCCGCACTGTACTGTGTATATGTGCGGCTCCGCCCCCGAATGCCGCTATTGGCCGCCTTGCGGCCTAGCGGACAATCAGGAGCCGCTAGGCCGCAAGGCGGCCAATAGCGGCATTCAGGAGGCGGAGCCGCACGATGTAAACACGCCGATTTTTTTTTAAATCCCCCCCCCCCATCTTTACACTGCTTAAACGGGTTTTTAAACGGGTAAGTGTGAATGTGACAAAAACAGCTTTTAAACGGTAATTTACCATTTAAAAGCTGCAGCGGGAAAGGGTCTTTATGGCTCTTACCCGTTTAACCCCTTCACGACATTTGACGTATATATACGTCATGGCCGGGAAGTACTTCCCGACCGTTGACGTATATATACGTCATGGCTTAAAACTGTCACTGCGTCTAGAGACGCAGTGACAGAGGGACGATGTCTGCTGTCCCTGACAGCAGACATGTCCGTGCATGCCCAGGGGGGGGCGGCGATGCCGCCCCCCCGTCGGCGATCGCTGTGATTGGCTGTTCATTGTGAACAGCCATTCACAGCGTTTTCTGTGTCACCGGCGAATAACGTTCGCCGGTGACACGGGATCGGAGGTGATTGGTGCTGTAAAGTACAGCACCAATCACCGCGGGGTGTAAGGGTGACACTGGTGTCACCCCACCTCACCCCTCCCGCCCCCAAAGGCCGTGATTGGTTCGTCGGACCGACGGACCAATCACAGCCATGGAGGGGGGTTTAAACTAACGGTGACTGCACTGCAGACGCCATTCCGGTCTGGAATAGCGTGCAGTGCGGTCACCGTGCCCAGCTGCCGCCTATACTGACCAGAACCCATCCAAAATACTTACCTGATCATTGATATTGCTTATGCTTGTGACATCTTGTGACATCCTGTGACATCTTGTGCTGCTGCGATTTATTAGATAGAGAGAGAGTTAGAGAGAGAGAGATAGAGAGAGATAGAGAGAGATAGAGAGGCCTAGTGCTATATTTTGTGCTGCTGCAGTGTGATAGAGCTATAGATAGAGAGATAGAGAGAGATAGAGAGAGATAGAGAGAGAGAGATAGAGAGAGATAGTGACAGATTGTGCTATATATTTTTTATATAACTGAAAGAGATAGAGAGAGATAGAGAGAGATAGAGAGGCCTAGTGCTATATTTTGTGCTGCTGCAGTGTGATAGAGCTATAGATAGATAGAGAGAGATAGAGAGAGATAGAGAGAGAGAGATAGAGAGATAGTGACAGATTGTGCTATATATTTTTTATATAACTGACTGCTGCCCCCCCTTTTGTGCTGATCAGTATAAATTAACTGATCAGCAACTTTTTGGGGGCGCAGGTTTTTTTTTATATATAGATATACCTGTCAGTGCTGCTGCTGCAGTGTCATAGAGTGATAGATAGTGAGAGATAGAGAGATAGAGAGAGATAGTGACAGAGAGTGATAGAGAGTGCTAAATTTTGTGTCTGCTGCCCCCGCCTTTTGTGCTGATCACTATATCTGAGGTGATCAGCAACTTTTTAGGGGTGCAGAGGTTTTTTTTTTTATATATACCTGTCAGTACCACCAAAGGTTGTGCACCTGCTGCCCCTCACTGGTAATCAGTGTCGCATCACTGATCACCTTTTTTTATTTTTTGTGAGTGCTGTGGGGTCTTTTTTACATTTTTTTTTTTACACACACTGTGATTTTGTGTGTGTCCTGTGGCCACTGTGCGCTGATCAGTGACGTACATCACTGATCAGCTTTTTCGGCACAGGGTTGATCTATTTTTTTTTTTTTTTGGATCAAATTCCTGTTGCCTTTGAGCGCTGTTCAGTGACGGACGTTACTGACCAACATCTGTGCTCAATTTTTGGCGCAGGACCTTTTTTTTTTTTAACCCCTTCCATTTTTTTTTTTTTTAACCCCTTCCATTTTTTTTTTAACCCCTTCCATTTTTTTTTTTAACCCCTTCCATTTTTTTTTTTTGAACCCTTCAATTTTTTTATTTTTGTATTTTTTTTTTCTGCACTACATACATACACACTACACACTACATACCCCCCGGGTTGAAATAAAGTTTGTACCCCCCCCTACACTATACACGTGTTGAAACATTTCACTACCAGTAACACAAAAATATAAATGGCATCCCAAATGTCATCCCAAATGTCGTCCCAGTCATCCAGGAGAATGTATTCGGTGGAGGAGGCATATGCCATGCTTGCCTCTGACTCTGACACAGCCAGTGAGGCAAGCGGGAAATTTGAAGGATTTGTCTTAAGCTCCTCTTCCTCCTCTGATGATGAGGGACCCCCTCAAAGACGCCCCCGTAGAGCAGCTGAGACCCCCCCCCAATAATTGATCTCGTATGGACCCCACCACCAGACAATTTTGAGCCCCAGGTTCCTGAGTTTTTGGCCATCCCAGGA
Source organism: Crinia signifera (assembly GCF_055691185.1). Classification (NCBI taxonomy): domain Eukaryota; kingdom Metazoa; phylum Chordata; class Amphibia; order Anura; family Myobatrachidae; genus Crinia; species Crinia signifera. The sequence continues at coordinate 32,310,736 of NC_139217.1, forward strand.
ATCCAATTTGATTCAACAGGTCTCAGAGAAATTGACATTTTTAAATTATTTTTCTCTGATGATTTTATAAATTTAATGGTGGACCAAACTAATTTATATGCCCAGCAGTTTATTGCTCAAAACCCCACGTCATCATTTGCTAGGTGGACCCCTGTAGATGCAGTAGAGATGATGACGTTTTGGGGTCTGGTGTTACATATGGGCATAGTAAAAAAGCCACAAATTAGGCAATATTGGAGTACAGATGTTCTGTACAGCACCCCATTTCACCGTATGGCCATGCCCCGGGCTCGTTTTGAGGCAATCCATAAATTTATACATTACACCGATAATGCACAGTGCCCACCCAGAGATGATCCCACCTTTGACAGGCTATTCAAAGTCAGGCCGGTCATTGATCATTTCAGTGCCAAATTTGCAGAGCTATACATCCCTGATAAATGTATTAGTATCGACGAGTCCCTTATACATTTTAAAGGAAGGGTTAAATTCCGCCAGTACCTTCCCAGTAAGAGGGCAAGGTATGGCATAAAAATGTATAAGCTGTGTGAAAGCACCACAGGGTACACCCACAAGTTTAGGGTATATGAAGGGAAGGATTCAAGAATTGAACCACCAGAATGCCCCCCCTCCCTCGTAGGTGTTAGTGGAAAAATTGTCTGGGATTTAATGCACCCCTTCCTGGATAAGGGTTATCACCTCTATGTGGATAACTTTTACACCAGCATCCCCCTGTTTAAGGCCCTTGGTTCAAGAGGTACAGCAGCTTGCGGTACTGTGCGCAAGAACCAAAGAGGCCTCCCCAAAACGCACATTGCCCAAGTAATGAGAAGGGGTGAAAGCAGGGGAATATGCACCGAAAATTTGTTGTTGGTCAAATATAAGGACAAGAGGGATGTCCTTATACTGACAACAATTCATGGAGACAGTACCACCTCCATCCCTGTACGAGGTACCAGTACCCACACCTCAAAACCAAATTGTATCCTAGATTACAATAAGTACATGGGCGGAGTGGATCTTTCAGATCAGGTACTGAAGCCGTACAGTGCCCTGCGGAAAACAAATATCTGGTACAAGAAGCTGGCCGTGTATATCATCCAGATGGCACTGTATAACGCTTACGTGCTATTCCGTTCTACCGGCCAGAGGGGGACATTTATGCACTTTCAAGAGGAAGTCATAAAGAGCCTAACATTTGGGAATCAGCAGGCAGAGGGCCCCAGTACTTCTAGTACTGGCCCCCGTATTGTACCAGGGCAGCATTTTCCCAACGAAATCCCCTCCACTGCAAGAAAGGGCAGGACACAAAAAAGGTGCAAAGTTTGCTATAAAAAGGGAATAAGAAAGGAAACTATTTTCCACTGTGAAACTTGCCCCGACAAACCCGGCCTATGTATAAAGGAGTGTTTCAAAATATACCACACATCTATGGATTATTAGGTTCATCATTTCACCGTGCTTCGGGGGTCTTGCTAATGCCACATAGCACCCACCATTCATTCCACCAGAATCTGAGCTGCAAAAACCAAAAATCACTCCTTCCCTTCTGAGTCCTGCCATGCACCCAACTGGTATTTTTTGGTCACATGTGAGGCATTGCCGTACTCTGGAGAAATTGGGGCACAGATTTTGGGGTGCTTTGTCTCCTTCATTCCTTGTGAAAATGAAAAATTTTGAGCCAGAAGTACATTTTTGTGTAAAAAAAATGTATTTTTTTCATTTTCACTGCCCAGTTGTACCAAAATTGATGAAACCCCTGGGGGTTTGAAATGTACACTATACCCCTAGATGAATTCCCTGAGGGGTGTAGTTTGCAAAATGGGGTCACTTGTGGGGGGGTTCCACTGTATTGGTAATACAACATAGCACCCACCATTCATTCCACCAAAATCTGTGCTGCAAAATCCAAAAATCACTCCTTCCCTTCTGAGTCCTGCCATGCACCCAACTGGTATTTTTTGGTCACATGTGAGGCATTGCCGTACTCTGGAGAAATGGGGGCACAGATTTTGGGGTGCTTTGTCTCCTTCATTCCTTGTGAAAATGAAAAATTTTGAGCCAGAACTGCATGTTTGTGTAAAAAAATGTAATTTTCCATTTTCACATCCCAGTTGTACCAAAATTGGTGAAACCCCTGGGGGTTTGAAATGTACACTATACCCCTAGATGAATTCCCTGAGGGGTGTAGTTTGCAAAATGGGGTCACTTGTGGGGGGGTTCCACTGTATTGGTAATGCAACATAGCACCCACCATTCATTCCACCAAAATCTGTGCTGCAAAATCCAAAAATCACTCCTTCCCTTCTGAGTCCTGCCATGCACCCAACTGGTATTTTTTGGTCACATGTGAGGCATTGCCGTACTCTGGAGAAATTGGGGCACAGATTTTGGGGTGCTTTGTCTCCTTCATTCCTTGTGAAAATGAAAAATTTTGAGCCAGAAGTACATTTTTGTGTAAAAAAATGTATTTTTTTCATTTTCACTGCCCAGTTGTACCAAAATTGGTGAAACCCCTGGGGGTTTGAAATGTACACTATACCCCTAGATGAATTCCCTGAGGGGTGTACTTTGCAAAATGGGGTGACTTGTGGGGGGGTTCCACTGTATTGGTGCTTTGGGAGTCTTGCTAATGCAACATAGCACCCACCATTCATTCCACCAAAATCTTTGCTGCAAAATCCAAAAATCACTCCTTCCCTTCTGAGTCCTGCCATGCACCCAACTGGTATTTTTTGGTCACATGTGAGGCATTGCCGTACTCGGGAGAAATTGGGGCACAGATTTTGGGGTGCTTTGTCTCCTTCATTCCTTGTGAAAATGAAAAATTTTGAGCCAGAACTGCATGTTTGTGTAAAAAAATGTAATTTTCCATTTTCACATCCCAGTTGTACCAAAATTGGTGAAACCCCTGGGGGTTTGAAATGTACACTATACCCCTAGATGAATTCCCTGAGGGGTGTACTTTGCAAAATGGGGTGACTTTTGGGGGGGTTCCACTGTATTGGTGCTTTGGGAGTCTTGCTAATGCAACATAGCACCCACCATTCATTCCACCAAAATCTTTGCTGCAAAATCCAAAAATCACTCCTTCCCTTCTAAGTCCTGCCATGCACCCAACTGGTATTTTTTGGTCACATGTGAGGCATTGCCGTACTCGGGAGAAATTGGGGCACAGATTTTGGGGTGCTTTGTCTCCTTCATTCCTTGTGAAAATGAAAAATTTTGAGCCAGAACTGCATGTTTGTGTAAAAAAATGTAATTTTCCATTTTCACATCCCAGTTGTACCAAAATTGGTGAAACCCCTGGGGGTTTGAAATGTACACTATACCCCTAGATGAATTCCCTGAGGGGTGTACTTTGCAAAATGGGGTGACTTGTGGGGGGGTTCCACTGTATTGGTGCTTTGGGAGTCTTGCTAATGCAACATAGCACCCACCATTCATTCCACCAAAATCTTTGCTGCAAAATCCAAAAATCACTCCTTCCCTTCTGAGTCCTGCCATGCACCCAACTGGTATTTTTTGGTCACATGTGAGGCATTGCCGTACTCGGGAGAAATTGGGGCACAGATTTTGGGGTGCTTTGTCTCCTTCATTCCTTGTGAAAATGAAAAATTTTGAGCCAGAACTGCATGTTTGTGTAAAAAAATGTAATTTTCCATTTTCACATCCCAGTTGTACCAAAATTGGTGAAACCCCTGGGGGTTTGAAATGTACACTATACCCCTAGATGAATTCCCTGAGGGGTGTACTTTGCAAAATGGGGTGACTTTTGGGGGGGTTCCACTGTATTGGTGCTTTGGGAGTCTTGCTAATGCAACATAGCACCCACCATTCATTCCACCAAAATCTTTGCTGCAAAATCCAAAAATCACTCCTTCCCTTCTAAGTCCTGCCATGCACCCAACTGGTATTTTTTGGTCACATGTGAGGCATTGCCGTACTCGGGAGAAATTGGGGCACAGATTTTGGGGTGCTTTGTCTCCTTCATTCCTTGTGAAAATGAAAAATTTTGAGCCAGAACTGCATGTTTGTGTAAAAAAATGTAATTTTCCATTTTCACATCCCAGTTGTACCAAAATTGGTGAAACCCCTGGGGGTTTGAAATGTACACTATACCCCTAGATGAATTCCCTGAGGGGTGTACTTTGCAAAATGGGGTGACTTGTGGGGGGGTTCCACTGTATTGGTGCTTTGGGAGTCTTGCTAATGCAACATAGCACCCACCATTCATTCCACCAAAATCTTTGCTGCAAAATCCAAAAATCACTCCTTCCCTTCTGAGTCCTGCCATGCACCCAACTGGTATTTTTTGGTCACATGTGAGGCATTGCCGTACTCGGGAGAAATTGGGGCACAGATTTTAGGGTGCTTTGTCTCCTTCATTCCTTGTGAAAATGAAAAATTTTGAGCCAGAACTGCATGTTTGTGTAAAAAAATGTAATTTTCCATTTTCACATCCCAGTTGTACCAAAATTGGTGAAACCCCTGGGGGTTTGAAATGTACACTATACCCCTAGATGAATTCCCTGAGGGGTGTACTTTGCAAAATGGGGTGACTTGTGGGGGGGTTCCACTGTATTGGTGCTTTGGGAGTCTTGCTAATGCAACATAGCACCCACCATTCATTCCACCAAAATCTTTGCTGCAAAATCCAAAAATCACTCCTTCCCTTCTGAGTCCTGCCATGCACCCAACTGGTATTTTTTGGTCACATGTGAGGCATTGCCGTACTCGGGAGAAATTGGGGCACAGATTTTGGGGTGCTTTGTCTCCTTCATTCCTTGTGAAAATGAAAAATTTTGAGCCAGAACTGCATGTTTGTGTAAAAAAATGTAATTTTCCATTTTCACATCCCAGTTGTACCAAAATTGGTGAAACCCCTGGGGGTTTGAAATGTACACTATACCCCTAGATGAATTCCCTGAGGGGTGTACTTTGCAAAATGGGGTGACTTGTGGGGGGGTTCCACTGTATTGGTGCTTTGGGAGTCTTGCTAATGCAACATAGCACCCACCATTCATTCCACCAAAATCTTTGCTGCAAAATCCAAAAATCACTCCTTCCCTTCTGAGTCCTGCCATGCACCCAACTGGTATTTTTTGGTCACATGTGAGGCATTGCCGTACTCGGGAGAAATTGGGGCACAGATTTTGGGGTGCTTTGTCTCCTTCATTCCTTGTGAAAATGAAAAATTTTGAGCCAGAAGTACATTTTTGTGTAAAAAAATGTAATTTTCCATTTTCACATCCCAGTTATACCAAAATTGGTGAAACCCCTGGGGGTTTGAAATGTACACTATACCCCTAGATGAATTCCCTGAGGGGTGTAGTTTGCAAAATGGGGTCACTTGTGGGGGGGTTCCACTGTCTTGGTGCTTGGGGGGTCTTGCTAATGCGACATAGCACCCACCAAAATTCCACCAGAATCTGAGCTGCAAAATCCAAAAATCACTCCTTCCCTTCTAAGTCCTGCCATGCACCCAACTGGTATTTTTTGGTCACATGTGAGGCATTGCCGTACTCGGGAGAAATTGGGGCACAGATTTTGGGGTGCTTTGTCTCCTTCATTCCTTGTGAAAATGAAAAATTTTGAGCCAGAACTGCATGTTTGTGTAAAAAAATGTAATTTTCCATTTTCACATCCCAGTTGTACCAAAATTGGTGAAACCCCTGGGGGTTTGAAATGTACACTATACCCCTAGATGAATTCCCTGAGGGGTGTAGATTGCAAAATGGGGTGACTTGTGGGGGAGGTTCCTAACTTTTAGCACTTATGGTGCCTAGAAACCTACATGGTGCCTAAAAAAAAATCTCATAAAAAGGAGGCTCCAAAATCAAGTAGGTGCTCCTTCTATTATGAAGCCTGTGGTTTGGTCAACGTGCACACTAGGGCCACATATAGGATATTTTTGAAAACAAAAGAATTGGGGGAATCAATTTTTAGTCACATTTCTCTAGTAAAATCTACTGTATTCGTTAGAAAAATGTATTAAAATTGAAACTCTGCAAAAAAAAAGAAATTTTGAAATTTCACCTACACTTTGTTTTAATTCCTGTGAAACACCTAAAGGGTTAACAAACTTCCAAAATGCTGTTTTGAATACTGTGAGGGGTGCAGTTTTTGAAATGGCATCATTTATGGGGGTGTCTCACATACAAGTCCCTCAAAGTCACATCAGAACTGAACTGGTCCCTAAAAAAATCAGTGTTTGAAATTTTCATGAAAATTTGAGAATTTGCTATTCATATTGTAAGCCTCCTAGTGTCCAAAAAAATTAAAAGGAAGTTGAAATAATGATGGAAACATAAAGTAGACATATGGTCTATGTTAGTTATTAACTATTTTGAGTGGTATGATTATTTTTCTCACAAGCAGAAAATTTAACATTTTGCAAATTGCTAAATTTTCCATTTTTTCACGATATTTTGGTATTTTTCACAAAAAAACACAGACTGTATCGACGAAAATTTACCACTAACTTGAAGTACAATGTGTCACGAGAAAACAATCTCAAAATCACTGGGATAAGTAAAAGCAAAAAAAAGTTATCCCCACTTAAGTGAGACATGTCAGATTTGAAAAAAAGGGCTCTGTCATGAAGGCACAAACTGGCTCTGTCATGAAGGGGTTAAAGACCCGTTTAAAAAAAATGGGTCATTACCCGTGTAGGCAGTGGGAAAGATTTTATACACAGTGTGCTGGGTTGCTGTCAGCTGCCCACACTACAAAGAAGAGGTCTGAGCAACCCTTCTAAATGGAAAAGACTTACACAGAAAAAATATAGTGTGATTGGTGCTTGACCCAATTGCTTAGAATGACACTTACACTAGATTAGGTGTATAGTGAAATGTCCTTTCAGTCCATCAAAAACGATTTCTCTAGAATGAAAAGATTATCCAGTAGTGCAATACCTTCAGTCCAAAACGAGAGAATTTATTTATACATTGCACTCACATGACATATAATAAAACAAGCATATCAACACCCGATTGGTGATGGAAACAGATCACACAGCGACAATTCTAGTCTCACCACCCGGATCTCTCTGACAACTTCCAGGAGTTTCTGGAACCTCAAAATGGAAAGGTCATAAAGTGCAAATGCGGGATGGCTTTCTTCCAAATAAAGTGCGTCTGTGCTGCATCAACTTCTCCTTCTGCCAGGAAATCGTCAGCTCAATGCATTTCGGACTTAGGAGTCCTTCATCAGAAGCTCCCCCTTATATATCACCACCGACAGTGCCTGATACATACATTTTCCCCCTTGGTGCCAGATAACACATTTGCCTGCTCGGTGCCAGATAACACATATGCCCCCATGGTGCCAGATAACACATATGCCCGCTCGGTGCCAGATAACACATATGCCCCCATGGTGCCAGATAACACATGTGCCCCCACAGTGCCAGATAACACATATGCCCCCACAGTGCCAGATAACACATATGCCCCACGGTGCCAGATAACACATGCCCCCACGGTGCCAGAGAACACAATGTATAGTTTGGAGCAGCGGCGTAACTATAGCACCGCAGCCCCCGCCACCGCCGGGGGGGGGGCTGTGCATGTGGGGGCGCCGGGGGCTGCGTTGCTATAGTTACACACACCCCAATCCCCCGCAGACTTACCTATCTCGCTGGTCCCGGCGGCTCCGTTCTTCTGCTGAGGACCACCACAAAATGGCCGCCCCCATATAGCACACAGTTCTCTGAAACTGTCTGCTGTATTGGGGCGGCCATTTTGTGGTGGTCCTCAGCAGGAGAAGAACGGAGCCGCCGGGACCAGCGCGATAGGTAAGGCTGCAGGGGATTGGGGGGGGGGGTTTGCATGGGCGGCGGGGCATGGGGGGGAGGGGGGTTTGCATGGGCGGCGGGGGATTGGGGGTGCTTGGCGGGGCGGCGGCGGGGGGGGGGGGGCGCCCAAAACTTAGTTACGCCACTGGTTTGGAGCAGAGAAGGGAAAGGGGGGACATGATAGAAATCTTCAAATAAATCAAGGGTTTTAACATATTACAGGAGGGAAATTTTCTTCAAAGGAAAAGAAGTAATAGAACACGAGGACATGCACTGAAACTGGAGGGAGGTAGCTTCAGGGGAAATGTTAGAAAGAATTACTTCACAGAAAGGGTAGTGGTTAAGTGAAATAGCCTCCCATCAGAACAATTTAAACATGCTTGGAATAGGCATATTGATATCCTTACAAAGAAATAAGGATTAAAAAGGGTTGAGATGACCTGAAGGGTAAAAAAAAGGGCAGACTAGATGTGCCAAATGGTTCTTATCTGCCGTCAAATTCTATGTTTCTATGCCCCCTCCTTCCCAGGCTGGGAAAATTGTGACAACTATCACTTCCCCGGGTAGTGATTCCAAGTAGCGACTACTCCAAGTGCTACACTACAAAAAAAAGGCAACTTACCGCTGGCAGGCATGGCAGGTTACTTCACCCCGCTGCTGACACCTTCTGCCAGCAAGGCACTGGGAAGATACTGCACAGCTTCTGCTGAAGCATCGCTCTCTGGGCTACTCTGCCTTACTGCCTCCGCCGCCAAGTACCTCAGCCCTGCACCTTAGAAAGTTGGCCTCCCAATTGTCTACTCTAAGAATGAACACTGCTGACAGAGCCTGATCATGGTCCTGAGCCCAGAGGATGATCCTGCTCACTTCCTTCATCGCCGCCCGGCTCCGAGTGCCGCCCTGCTTGTTTATGTAGGCGACGGCTGTAGCGTTGTCGGACTGGACTCTGATGGCTCTGCCCCGCAGGAGGTGTCCCGCCTGTAGAAGAGCATAGTAGACTGCTCTGAGTTCCAGCACATTGATGGAGAGTAAGCTCTCCTGCCTCGTCCACAAACCCTGGAACTGGTGTTCCAGAGTTACCGCTCCCCAGCCTCGTAGGCTGGCGTCTGTGGTGAGGAGAATCCACTCCCATATGCCGAACCTCCTGCTTCTTTTCAGGTTTGCTGAGTTTAGCCACCACAGCAGGGACAGACGGGCTCGAGGGGACAGGGTCACCCGTTGTTGAAGATGTAGGTGAGACCCTGACCACTGGTGAAGGAGAGACAACTGGAATTGGCGCGAGTGGAAGCGGCCATACTGTACCGCCTTGAAGGAGGACACCATCTTACATAGTTACATAGCAGGTAAGGCTGAAAAAAGACTTGCGTCCATCTAGTTCAACCTGGTATAGATATACATTGCTGATTTGGTAGGTTCTGGTATTTTACAGACAAATTATATTTCTTATTTGTACCCATGGATGTTTTTCTCCAGTAAATGTTTGTCCAACTTTGCCTTGAACGCATTTAATGAGCCAGCCGTTACCACCTCTGTGGGAAGAGAGTTCCAGAGTTTGACTGTTCTGACCGTAAAGAAATTCTTTCTACTAGCTGAATGAAATCTTTTTTCTTCTAATCTATACTCATCTTCCCCAAGAGTCTGGTGCATAGGTGCACCGATACTTGCGGATGTCGCAAGACCGACCGGACCAGAACCTGCAGAGACTGAATCTTGTTGGGCGGCAGGAAAACTTTCATCTGCTGGGTGTCCAGAATCATCCCCAAGAAGAGAAGGCGTTGAGACGGCTGTAACTGAGACTCTGCAAAGTTCAGAATCCACCCATGACTGATGAGAGTCTCCTGGGTGAGCTGTATTTTGGACAACAGAGCCTCCCTTGAACGATTCCTCAGAAGAAGATCGTCCAAGTAGGGGATGATGGTAACCCCCTGAGCCCTGAGGACCTCCATCATCACCGCCATCACCTTGGTGAAGACCCTGGGGGCCGATGAGAGACCAAACGGCAGGGCCTGGAACTGCCAGTGTTGGTCCTGTATAGAGAACCGGAGGAAGGCCTGGTGAGGAGGCCAGATAGGGATGTGCAGGTACGCATCCCCGATATCCAAAGATACCAGGAACTCTCCCTGTTCCAATCCCTGTATCACCGACTGTAGGGACTCCATTTTGAATTTGACCGCTTGTAGGAACGGATTCAAATCCTTGAGATTTAGAATGGGCCTTACCGAGCCGTCCGGCTTCGGTACAAGGAACAGACTGGAGTAGTATCCCTGAGTACGCTGATCTTCGGGTACTGGTATCACAACTTCTGTTGTCCGCAGCCTGTTGATTGCTGACAACAGAAGTTGCGCCTTGCCCCCTGAGACTGGGAGACCGGTCTTGAAAAACCTGTTTGGAGGGAGCAACTGGAAATGGATCTTGTAACAGTGGGTTACCAGATCCCTTACCCATGAGTCCTGACAAGACTGCAGCCAGATGTGACAGAAGGACAGCAGTCGGGCCCCTACCCTGGGATCCCCCAGATGGGACCGTGGACAGTCATGCGGCTGGCTTTGTGGACTTGGGTTCCTGGACCGCTGCAGAGGCACCTCTGCCTCGTCCTCTGGAACCTCTAGATGGAGCTCCGCCTCTGGAACGACCTCTGAATCTGGCCGTCGGCTGAAAGGACCGAAAAGAGGGCCTTTGAGGGGTCCTGCGTGTAGTCGGTGGAGCCGCTGAGGGAAGGAAGTGGGACTTACCTCCCGTTGCTTGGGATATCCACTTGTCGAGCTCTGGCCCGAAAAAGAACCTCCCCATTGAAAGCCAGGGCCTCCACCGCACGCTTGGACTCTGCGTCAGCCTGCCATTGGCGTAACCAGAGAGCTTTGCGAGCAGAGATGGATAAGGCTGAAACTTTGGCTGCAACCATGCAGACGTCAGAAGAGGCTTCTATCAAATACAGGGATGCCTCTTGGATCTGTTCAGCAAGCTGAACAATGGAGGCAGGGTCAGAGCCCTCACGAACCTCTGTTAGGATCTGAGAAGCCCACACCCCCATGGCCTTATTTACCCAGCATCCGACCTGGGCCGAACGCTGAATAATTCCAGCTGCAGAAAAAATATTCTTAAGGGTTACCTCCAACTTACGGTCAGACGTGTCCTTAAGAGTGGTTGCACCCGGCACCGGGAGGAATGTCTTTTTAGACAGTCGTGAGACTGACGAGTCCACTACTGGTGGAATCTCAATCCTCTTACCCTCCGGTGGGAGAGGATAAGCAGACAGAAACCGCTGCGGTACCTGGAACTTTTTGACAGGGTGATTCCAAGCCTGCAAAACATGTTCATCTAACTTCTCAGCTGGAGGAAAGGTGGGTGTCATCTGACACCTTGCAGGCAATCTTAACCATGTGTATGAGGTCCTCCAAGCCTTGTGTGGCTGGGGCCGTCTCTTGCGTATACAACGCTTGAGCCTCAGGTTCATCCACATCATCATCATCATCATTATCTGGAAGGGCAAATTCGCCCTCCTCCAGATCAGGCATATCCTCATACTCCCCAGAATCCCCAGAGGGTTGTAATACCCTTTTCCTGAGTAAGGGAGGGGGATTTTGCCTAGAAGATGAAGCAATGGCGCCCTCTGCTGGGGTCAAGGCTTTTGTTAAACTCTGCACAGCAGAAGCCAAGGATGCCTGCTGAGTTCTGGAAGTCTCTCTATCCTTTTGAGCTGCTGAGAGCTCACAAGCTAAATGAGACATTACATCAGCGAGTTGTGATGCACAAACAGGGGTATGCACGGGGACTCTGGTGCTGGGGGTAAAGCAGTGCATTTATCACATATAGAGTCTCCCTCCTTAGAAGGTGTAAATCTTACATTACACTTCTTGCAAGTAACCCTCTTTGAGCTACCCCCTGCCATGGTAAAACACCCAGTAATCACCACACACTACCACACTGTACACAGATAGTAGGTATAGGATAGGCAGCATTATATACTGGAAGGGAGAGACAGTAAAAGTAAAAGACCCGTCACAGAGCCTGAACAGCGCTATGGTATATAACCTAGGAGCGCTATAGCTCTATTTGAGACACAGCCCAAACTGTCTCCACCTAGCTCTAATCCCCCCTGTAACTCACAGACCGGGTAGAGCGTTCACCAGGGGACAAGGATCGCCCAGCTGCAGTCTTAGGAGAGATCTGCAGCGCAATAGTGGAGCCTCCAGCAGCGTGTTCAATGGCGCCAAATGTCCAAGATGGCCGCCGCGACTTGCAGGAACACTGGGGTATGCCAAGGCCTGCTGGGAAGCACCGCACGGTGACTACGCCCCCCGCCCGGCAGCTCCGTCACCCATAATGGTGCCAGGTTTAAAAAAACCTCTGCTGCACTGCCGTTTGTGTCCCTGACCTTCCTCTAACAGGAAGGCAGGGTAATATTCACAGTGCTGCGGCCATGCCGTTGGCGGTGGGGCTGGGGGAGGATCGGGTGCACGCTTCGTGTGAGCGGCGTCCGTTTCAGCTCCAGAGACGGTGGTCTCTGTCAGCCAGGGAGCCCGGCGCAAACCCTATAAGCAGCAGCCGGCTCCCTCCGGCAGGCTCCTACGTCGCAGGCAGATAGTAGCAGCAACTATCTGCCTGTCCTCAAAGGCAAAACTTGCTGCTTTATGCCCTAATTACAAAAAAGCCCAGGAGATGAGCCAAATGTGACCTGCTCCCTTTTGGGCACGATCTAAGACTGCCTGGGAGGGGAAGTAGAAGGGGAGGAGTTGGTCACACTAATTTATTTTTTAAAGTGCCCATGCTCCCTGTGGTCGCCTTCTATTCCCCAGTGTAACTCCAGTGACACCTAGTGGATGAAGGAGAAATATTGATACATGTTAAGGAAGTATCCTACAGTAATTATATCATATTGTATATACAGTATAACAGTAATTTATATCAAAATGATGTCCAATCCTTCCAGAACTTTTTAAGAAGAGTCCACATTCAAGATCCCACCGGCGAAGATGTCTACTTTAATGATAAAGGTGAAATGACCGCATTCTACTACATTAATAGTTACGCGGTTTTACCTAATAGACAATATCACTTCAGGAAAGTGGCAACCTTCAACGCTTCATCTACAGAAGAGCAGCTTGTGTTCAACAAACTCCCCATATTTTGGAAACATGGTGAGGTTAGTGTCCTGCTTGATGATTCTTAACCACCCAACTGACAATAACATTGTGTGCAGGTACAGTAACATTGAAGTGGTCATTCTTTACCATTTACGGTACCACTAACCACGTTGATGAAGAAAGGAAGTCTATCAGTCTCAGCGTTAGACTGTCCATCATCCAATGATAGTATAGAGCAACAATGAAATCACCTAAACATGGATCCTATGAAATAATTGTACAATTCGTCAAAAAATGATGTAACCTGAGGAGATGTCAAACTGCTGTGTAGAGTCTGGCTGATTACCAATCGGAAATGAAAGCCTTGAGGAGGGTATTCAATATGGAATTCCAACTGTCGGAATCCCGGGCTGTTTTTGTTTCATCCCACAGTAACTGGACAGTCGGAGATTCAATGTTCCGGCTGTTGAGTGTCGGAAAGTCAGCGGATCAGCAAAAATAGCTGCGGATTGTCGAAAAACAATTCCCAACAAACTTCCCAACAAAACAGATCCGACTTTGAAAAAAATTCGGATCTGACACCCTTCAATACTGTCGTTAACGTCAGCAATGAATAGGCAAGTGGCTATATTTCCCCTGTCAGGAAATATCAGCACATGTTGAATACGCCCCTTTATTACTACAGTAATCACATAAACATAACCTTCGAAACATTTAAAACATTCAGCTATATGCAGTACATACTATGAAGCAATAATCCTATGATGCTATTCTGTCTTGGGACAGACCTTCTGAAATTATATATATTCTATACCAACAATTGGGGCTAAAACTGCAATTGTTGACAACACTTGATAATTTCATTGGGGCCATACAGATGGAGCGGGTCTCATCCTTTCTACCTATGGCGAATGTACCGCCAGCTGGCCATGGCGGCCTGGCGGCAAGGATGAGACCAGCTCCATCTGTACTAGAACATTATAGAGAAAGCTAATTTAATTAACACATGTTTAAAAATCAGTACAGCTTGAGTCTCCAAAATGCTTGGGAGCAGATAACATAGGCCCTTATTCTGGTTGGTGCGGTAATGTCCGCATGCGTTCGTGCCGCCGATGTTTTGTGTCTGCGCATGTGCAGAGGCATATCTGCGCATGTGCGAACGGAACGCACGTCCAAATTCCGCATGAAATGTGTACACTACGAACAGGGGGTGGAGAGGGGCGTGAAGGGCTGTTTGGCCGCATTAACATATGCATACACCCCGCGTTTCATGGGCGTTCCCATGAAAACGCTGGGCGTACGTATGGTAATGCGGCCGTGACGCACGTGTGGGGGGCGGACATATGACATTGCCGGATGTCAGCTGCCCGCCCAGATCCCTGCTTTTGCACGGAGAAATGCCCGTGTGGTCTGAGGTTGCGGGAGCTGCCTGGCCATTCGGTCCTGCATTCGATGGTCTGCGACCATCGAATGATGGGGGAGGTTCCCTGAGATGGAGGAGGTGTATTCTTGAGAAAATACACGTGCGGTCCGTTCAGGCAGCTTCTTACCGCGTACGGACGGAGTTGGCGATCCGTATGGAAGGCGGGGTTTAGGACGCACGGTGCTGGCCGCATATTCGGATCCGGCCGCACCGATCAGAATAAGGGCCATAGTAACATAGGGGTTTATTCTAGTTCATTCTTTCTGACAAAATCCTTCTTAGATGGACAAAACCATGTGCACTGCAGGGGGGCAGATGTAACATGTGCAGAGAGAATTATATTTGGGTGAGTTATTTTGTTTCTGTGCAGGGAAAATACTGACTGCCTGATTTTACACTGCAATATAGATCTCACTTTGAAGAAAAACCCCACCCAAATCTAATTCTCTCTGCACAAGTTACATCTGCCCCACCTGCAGTGCACATGGTTTTGTCCATCTAAGAAGGATTTTGTCAGAAAGAATGGACTAGAATAACCCCCATAGTAATTAAGGCTGAAAAAAGACGTTAGTCCATCGAGTTCAACCTATCTTGTGTGTTGGATTTTTCCGTATTTTGGAATATACCATAATGAGATATCCTGGGGATGGAATCCAAGTAAACCCAGAATTCATTTTGTTTCATGTACACCTTGGGGGTTATTCTGGTTGATTCGCATGCTTGTGAGTCAACCAAGCCCCTCCTTGCGAATGGTGGTACGCCGGCCCACCGTTCGCAAGGTGCCTACATTCGCACTTGCATGCAGATCTATGCACAATCTGAGGGAAGTGAGCTGAATCTAAGTCTAAACATTTTTAATAAGATCAGCTCTCTTCAGAATTGTTACTGCTGATATCTGCTTTCTAGGTTCCGGTGTCTGTATGTTCTGCAGATTGTCCTTCAGGATACAGGAGAGTGTTACAGAGAGGGATCCACCAGTGCTGCTTTGAATGTGTACAATGCTCAGTGGGAGAAATATCCAATGACACAGGTGAGAATGCCACCTATGTTTATGAACTTTGAGACTGATTCAGACCACATGTGCGAATTCCGCCCTGTCCACAATGGTGGGGGTCTGAGCATGCGCAATAATGTGCATTTGCAAACCCACGCTGGGGGTGTTCCAGATCACATCCGCTTGCAGCGTAGCACAGAGATTCAGGTGGCGGGGTGGGCGTGGTTTTGTCAGAGCAGCAAATATACACATCCTAGTGAGCAGGTCTGAATCGGGCCCTTTGTTCATTGCTTTCTATGGTTATTTTCAGGATATACAACTTTATTTCATAGTATCAGATACTATTATCTTTTAGAAGGTGCTGAATAAATAAGAATTAAATTCTGATTGATTGATTGCCCATAGCAACTTCCCATGTAAAATATAACTCCCATCTTAGTAAATTCCCCCCTTGGTCTCATTTTATATCAAACAATAACTGAATAAGTGTATAATAACTCATATCAATATCTTCTAGACAAAACATCATGCAAGAAGTGCCCAGACCACCACTGGCCAAGTGACAAGTTCCAGTGTGTGCCAAAGCAAGTTGACTTTCTGTCCTACAGAGATGACCCCATAGCTCTTGCTGTCTGCTTTATTTCTATGTTCTGTTTTCTTAAAACTTTGAGTATCTTGGTCATCTTCATTGTGTTTCGGGACACTCCAATCGTCAGAGCTAATAATAAACACTTGAGTTTCCTTCTTCTGGTCTCCATCATGCTGAGCTTCCTGTGTGTCCTGCTGTTTCTGGGACATCCTGTCCATATAACATGCTTGCTCCGGCAGACCTCCTTCGGGATCATCTTCTCCGTAGCCATCTCTTGCATCCTGGCCAAGACTATAATGGTCTACTTGGCTTTCACAGCCACCAAACCTGGAAGTTCCTGGAGAAAACTTGTTGGAGTCAAGATTACAAACTGTGTGGTCATCATTTGTTCTTGTATCCAAGTAGTAATTAGTATCATTTGGCTATGTATAGCACCTCCATTTCCAGAAAGTAACAGTTACACGTATCTTGATAAGATTATTATACAGTGTAATGAAGGCTCAATATTGGCATTTTCCATGATGCTGGGTTACATGGGGCTTCTCGCAGCTGTGAGTTTCATTGCAGCTTTCCTGGTCAGGAACTTGCCAGATAGTTTTAATGAGGCCAAATACATCACTTTCAGCATGCTGGTGTTCTGCAGTGTCTGGGTGGCTTTTATCCCAGCACATATGAGTGTCACTGGGAAAGGCACAGTGCTGGTAGAGATATTTGCTATAATGTCTTCCAGTATTGGAATATTGGGCTGTATATTTTATCCCAAATGTTATATTATATTGATGAGGCCAGACTTAAATGAAAAAAGTAATTTACTAGGAAAAAACTCATTGCAGACATCTGGTGAAGTGATAAGATTTAACCATTATGTTTAATTATTCCTAGACAAACGGTATACATTTTTTTAGTCCATGCAGGGCTGGCTTCCTTCCATGCTGATCCCCCCATAGATAGATAGGGATAGAAATAGAGGAACTATGAGGCTGAGTTTGGATAGTTATCAGGAGATCAAAAGGGTTGAGTAATACGTTTTCAGGATAACTGATAAGCTTTTAGGACGGGATGCGGTCATTTGGTCTACAGCATTATGGTCAACAATCATTAGATTGACACCATTAGGTTGACATGGGAAAAGGTCAACATGGGGAAAGGTCGACATGGTTCTAGGTCAAAGGGTCATTAGTTCGACAGGTCGTTAGTTCGACAGTGTCTAGGTCGACAGTCAAAAGGTCGACATTGATTTTTTTACTGTTTTTTGAGCCATGAGCCGACAGGTGGTATTTCATGCCCTACCATCCACTAGGACGTGGTCGGAGAATAAGAGCGATGCGAGGGGATGCCGTGCACTTTAAAATGTGTCCATGTTGACTGTGTTGACATTTAGGACAAAAAACAGTGAAAAACCCTTTGAACTGTCCACCTAGACATTGTCGAACTAATGACCTGTCGAACTAACGATCTGTCGAGCTAATGACCTTTCGACCTTTCCCCATGTCAACCTTTCCCCATGTCGACCTTTTCCCATATCGAGCTAATGGTGTCGACCTAATGACTGTCGACCACCATGCTGTGTAGACCAAATGATCCCAACCCTTTAGGAGAATATGGGCAAAATGTAATGTGAGAATCAGAAAGTGAGAGATTCGGGGAGAGTTTTTCCAGTTTTTTTAAAGCGCCAATCATTTACACTGAAAAACCCGGTTGATTTTGCCATGTGATGCAGCCCACACACGCACCGATTCCGGTGTGCGTTGTGGGCTTAACTAGCACACACAGCATCGCATCATATGCCTTGTGCATACGATGTGCATGCGATGCGATGCTGTGCTAGAAAAAGCTAGTACAAAAAGTATGTGCAGCACATACTTTTTGTACTGTACGATGAGGTGCCACGGGAGCGCGCACCCCATCGTACAGCATCGCACCGCCCGCATCGGTGCGTGTGTGGCCTCCTTAATAAGTGCTTGATTGATGGTTTGGTAACTTGAAGTAGAAAAGTTTCAAGCAAGGGATGATGGGAAAAGTGGTAGTGCAGGAAGAAAATGACAAGTGCATGGATCAAAGTTTTGTTCAGCGAAAGATACATGAAAGCTACAGTATATACAATTAAAGAAACATCTGAATTTGATTGTAAAAAATGTAATTTATATTTTGTATATGCTGTGAACTTTAAAGTGGTCGGTGTATAAAGGATGTGAAAAAAATTGAGATAAATTGAAATTACAAAAATATGTGGTACAGGTTTTATCTAATACTATACTGTTTATAATTAACAGGAAACATTGTATTAAAACACAGTCAACAGATATTACAATGATCAGCTTTGTAGTAAAGCAAACATACACAGAAGTTTAAATCAAATGTATTAAGTAATAGTTAAAAGTCCATTAAAATGACGGCTTCTGCAATATGATTTAACTTTGAGCTGTAACAGTTTTTATTTTCACTTTGAACTGCGCCCATTTTTAGCCCACAAATTCTCCACCCCCACCCCCAGTTCCTATCTGCTCCTACCTCCAATCTCTGTATTCATTTCTCCCTCTCTCCATATCCGACGAGTTTGAAACAGATCAGTGTCCCTGCAAAAAAAATAGCTTTCACTTTCTGTTATGACATATTTTAGCACACAAAGAAGTGGCCTCTAGTGGTCAGTCACGGTACTTTGTCTGGGAGAGGTGAGGAGTAGTTAGCCATTTATATATGTATAAATGTCCGTTTTGTGTTCTTACCACAACAATATTAGATCTATCTAACCATAATTATTGGAAAGGTAAGAGTAATTGCTTCAAATTCATATGATCAGTCCCATTTGTTGCCTAATCATAATTGAGAAACTTAGTGGCACAAATGTGTGTCTTTCCCTTTTTTATAAAAAGATTACCATACCACATTTATTGCCTTCAAACAAATACCATTATGCTTGCCATTGTGATCTCACCCAACTTTGTCCACAATATTCATAGTGGGCAAACTCTAAAGCTGGTCATACATTACAACGACCTGAATTCGAATTGAACGAGTGATTGCATGTGATCTGCTTACGACCGCAAGCCATCCCGACTGATCATATCTGCAGCATATATGATCAGTTGCGTGATGTCTCAACCCGTGGGACAGCGCATCACACAATTGATTGCAAGATCTATCAAAATCCTGTGTATGGTCCCGATATCTTTCTAATGTATGGCCAGCTTTACACCTAAGACTCTATGGGGGAATTATCTTATTAGGCGTGCCGGCATCCAGCAGATGGTGCCCAGTTCCGGAGCCGGGATTTCTGCTCACAATCCCCCGCCCTCTAGGGTATGACAAGCTGAAATAAGCAATTCCCTGCTTTATGTATCCAGGCCGCATCCATAGAAAGCAGGTGGGATGTGGGAGGAGCACACACTCTTGCGGGGTTGTGGGGGACTACCCCCAAAACTGAGAGTTTCCTGCAACTTCAAGTAGAGTAAGTTAGTATGGACAGCATATATAGTAGGTATGTAGATACAACAGGTCTGGACCTTCAGGTCTATTGGTCTACGGACAGAAGAGGGACACATGAAAGGGTTGACGGCATTAGGCCAACATGGGTAAAAGGTTGGCACAAGGAAAAAAGTTGGCGTGGAAATGGTAGCCATGATTATTTATTTTTGTGTGTCTATGTCAGCATTGGTTGTCATGGACACCATATTAGTTATATTCTCCCTCTGTGCCCACTACGGTGGTAAGGTATGAACAAGTAAGTTTTTGGTTTTTGTAGTCTGTTTTTATTAGGCAAGAAACAAATTAACAAACATTTGAGTAGTGGATAAAAGGACAACAAAGTGATGGTGTATGGCAAAAGCATAGGAGGTAACACTTGACCATCGAACCATGCTACATATTAGTATAACAATGAATAGAAAGTTAAGGAAAAAGAACCTTGTGAATTGACCCCGATGTATAGCAGTGTTAAAGCTACAGTATCTTACAAGGTACATAAGAAAATAAAGTATGGGAAGTATAGTAGGAGGGGGTGGGAAGGGGGGAGGCAAGAGGGGGGAGGGTAAGTGTCCAACGGCTGATCCGTGTCTAGAGGGAATTATGTCCACATATCTTAGACAGCGAAGCTAGCTAGATTTTATGAGATTTTAGGCTATGTAGGAGGAGTACTCTTTAAATTCCAGCCAGGGTAACCAAGTTGCATTAAATGTGGGGAATTTCCCTGTTGCAAAGGTTATTGTATCTTCCATGTCCATGAAGTAATCTATTTTTTTAAGGCAATCTTTGATTAAGGGAGGGTTCGTTGATTTCCATAGGGTGGGGATAAGTGCCTTAGAGGTGTTATTTAGGTGTCGGACTAGGGAATGTTTATATGTATTAGTATGAGAGTTGACCTATTCAGTAGCCAAAATCCTGGGTCTCTGGGAATTGATCCTTTCCATATATGTTCAGAGATTTTAAACATTTTGATCCAGAATATTGGAATCATCTGGCATTCCCACCATAAATGTAGAAAGGTGCCTGGTGATAATTTGCACCTCAAGCAAAGTTTAGAGAGGTTAGTGTACATTTTGTGTAGCACTGTGAGGATTCTATACCACCTCATTAAAATATTGTATAGGTTTTCTAAAGTGGTAAGACTAAGGGAGCTTTCATGCATGTTTCTATAGATCGCTGTCCAGTCCAAATGGTGGAATAAGCCTTCTATCAGAAGGGAGTAAATCTGAGAGATAATGTGGGCTGGGCGGTTAGGTGACACACAGAGGCATTCAAAGTTGGTTAGTGCCCTTGAAATACTGTAGATGGTAATGTATTTGTAGAGGTGATAAAATGTCTAAGTTATGGATATTTCCAAAACTCTGTTTGTGGAAGGTTCCAAAGGGATTGGATCTCAGGAAAGGCGCGGATTCTGCTCTGACTCACCAGCTGACCCATTCTAAAGATGCCTGTCTCAGCCCATTATTTAAACCGTGGGTAGAGCAGGCCTGGGATAAAATCTCTGTTAAAAAGAAAAGTAGTAAGAGGGGATATTTTCTGTGAAATTTGAGTATTAATCTGGCCCTTCTCCAATGTTTTAAGGTGGGGGAGACTGTGGGGTGTTTAACTAGGGGGAGAGAAGGAAGCCAGGGAACCACCTTGATATAGTGGTCAAAGCAGCTCTCTTCCATCTCCACCCAGAGTTTTGAGTCCTTGGTTCTGGTCCAATGTACAGTATAATTGGTTTAATAGTACTGCGTGATAGTAGCTGGGGATATGAGGTAGTTGCATACCACCTTGATGTTTGCATCTGAAAAGGATATCATGTTTAAATCTAGTGGTGCCACGGCCCTATACGAACTGGCGATGAGGAGGGGATATGGATAGGGATTGTTTGTAGAATGTAAAGTATTTTGGGAAGTGAGTTCCTTTCTATTACATTAATCCTACCTAACCATGACAGATGTAAAGATCTCCATTTTTGGGTTTGTTGCCCCATTGGTAGTATCTGCTACGACATTTATGATAGTTTAATATTATCGGAGAGGAGTTTGTTCAGGGCTGCACGTGACTCTCCAAGATCAATAAGGCATTCAGGGGATAATGAATGTTTATGGGATGTATTTTAATTTTAGTGAGAAATTCCTCTTTTTTCCGATTTTTCTGTTTTTTTTTAAGAAGAACCCCAAGCTGTATGCAAGTGCCCCTCAGGACACATTTGTGCGCTTCCCAAACATATATTTCGGAGATGTCATCATTATCATTAGTGGCTATGTAAGAGTCTAGGGCTGACTCTAATTGGACTTTGCAATGCGCATCTTGCAAGAAATATTCATTGAAACGCCATGTCCAGGATTTTTTGGGCTGAGATTGTGGGATGGACAGTTTTAGAAAGACAGGGGCATGATCGGACCATGTGATTTGGCCTATGGATGTATCTGATACTAAATGTAATCTGTGGTTAAGGAGAAGATAATCTATTCTTGTATATGTCTGATGTAAAGGAGAGTAATAGGAGTAGTCAACTTCTGTTGGGTGGGATAATCTCCATACATCAATCAGCTGGTGGTCATGCAGAAAACGCCGTATCCTTCTATTGTCCTTTCCCAATTTACTCAGAGCCTTCCTGGAAGAATCTTGTATGGGGACCAGGGTCCAATTTAGTTCCCCACCTAGTATCACTATTCCTTCCAGCAAGGATTCTGCTTTCTCTAAGACCGAGGAAAGAAAAGTAGTTTGTTTTAGGTTGGGGGTATAGATGTTAAGCAATGAAAAACAATGGTTGTAAATATTGCATTTCACCAGCAAAGCTCTCCCCACTATTAGTGTGTGATAAGATGCATTCAAGATGGGTAAGTGCCTGGCCTAAAGGATTATTCAAGGTATATACAGTACATGGGGATAATAGTGACATTTTAACGAGGGGGGATTTCTGGTTTTGAAATGGGTTTCCTGTAGGAAGGTTATGTCTACTTTGTCATCTCTAAGGTTTTTGAAAAGTTTAGACCTTTTTTCAGGAATATTTAGCCCCTTAACATTGTAAGTAACTATCTGTAGCGTATTGTGGTTTGACATAATCAAGGGAGAAGGGAGGAGCTATAACTATAACCTGCTGGACTCAAAGTCGAAGGGTCATGAGAGAGATGGGGGGGGGGGGGGGTAGGAAAGAGATGGATAAGGGAAGAGGGGGTTAGGTAGAAAAGGTATCATTTGTAATATGTGATCAGAAATTTGAAGTCAAAATAGCTGCAATCGGAGCAGGGGAGGAATCCTTTCAGAACCCGCTCCAATAGATTGTAGGTTGCAGCATGGGGGTGGCATTGCTAGTGAGGGGCAAACAAAGTAACAGTCAAATAAGATAACAAGTAGTATAGTAACAATAACCAATTATTCATGTATAAAGATTAAAAGAGTGTGGAGAACATCAGCAAATGTAGACATATAAGAAGTATAACAGAGCATTGTACTTGAGATCTAAAGTAGTGTGTGGGTGAGTAACAATCAGACATTTGTAAAAAAAAAATAACAAGAGACATAGCCTTTCCCATAGCTGATGCGTGTGAATTAAGTAACTTAGACCCATGGACATTAGAAAATGTTTAAACATTATGGCTTAACTAGAACAAACTTATAATAGAAATGGATGTTAGGTAGGTAAAGTCCAAGACTTACGTACAGCAATGCTCTATAAAATGGAGTCATCGCACCCTCATGTAGTGTTCTAGGAGTTCAACACATGCCAGGAGTGAGTGCGGGGCAGTGTTTTCAACATTGTTTTTTTCTTGCAGGTGGTGCGGGCTTGTTTCTACTGATCATCAAACTGTGGCATGGAGGGTATAGCGGGGTGGTAATGGAAAGCGAGCCAGTCCGCAAGATCAATGGGTTGGGTTTCCAAGGCCGAGAAGAAGGATGGGAGGTCTGCTGGTTTAGTAAGGGAAAGGAGTTTGCCTTTGTGAGAAACTTGCAAGGAGAAAGGAAAGCCCCACTGATATTTCAAGTCAAGTTTGCGAAGGGTATCAGTGAGAGGTCTCAGAGCCTGTCGATGTTGAAGGGTGGACCATGCTAGGTCAGGGTATAGTTGGATCTTCTCACCGTTAAAGACTATGTTATCTAATTGATGGGACTAGAAGAATCCCTTCCTTTTGAGAATGATAATGGAGACTACAAATTAAAGCCCTAGGCCTATCTGCAGGTGAACCCCTGGGACGGAGAGCTCGGTGTGCTCTGTCGAATTTGATCTCATCGTTGGGGTCTAAATCCAAGAGTTCTCCAAAGATTTTTGTGAGAGCGTCAGTCAGAGAGGATTGTGCGATGTCTTCCGGTAGCCAGCGGACGCTGATATTGTTTCGTCTGCACCTGTTGTCCAAATCTTACATGCAGGATTTTATTGAAATAATTTCTGAAGTTTGGTGGGATAATATTATTTCCTGGAAACCTGATAGAACATCCTGGAAGCCATTTTGTGGTCTTCCAAAAGAGTCTATGCGAATGGCAAGGTGCGATATGTCGGTCTGGATAGTGGAGACTTCTTGTTTAATGGTTGAAAGTAGGCGGGATTCCAGGGTGTGGAAATCCTGCTTTGTGGGAAGAGACTTGATGTGAGAGAGGATTTCACTGATCTCTCTATTGAGGGAGGCGTCTGGTTGTGATGACATTTCTTCATATAGAGATCCCACGTCGGAATATGGAGAAGACGAAGGGGAAGGGATGGGGGCCGTGTTCAAGTGTGGATCTGACATGGTGGGTTTGAAAAACTGGTGCATGCCAGATGAAGGGCCGCCAGGGTTTTTCGGTGTACCTTCCGATTTAGTTTTAGATTTTCTGCCTTTCACCATAGGGCTAATTGAGATGTTGCTGAAGACCAAGCTTGATCATTTAGACTGACATCACTCACAGAGAATTGGTATCATATAAGATAAGAGACCATCGATGTCAGTGTGCCCCCATGTGAAACTAGACGGCCATCGTCGTGTCTATGGGATCATGCCCAATACGGATGGGGACCTGTGGGGAATGAGAGACTTGATTCCGTTCGCTGGTATCAGGTCGGAGTGGTCTGGTCCTGTGTGGTATCAGTGGAGGAAAGGAGGAGTCCAGGGAGTAGATATTCCTTCCAATGGTGTTGTCTCCACCTGGGGGGACAGAGGTCTCAGGACAGTAGCCACATAAGTGATGCATCAGCCAAATGGTCACATAGTAGGGGGGTATTTACAAATGATCTTCCCTTGATGATATGTCAAATGGAGCAGTTAAGGTTTATGGGGGGAGGGAAGAGGGAGGGTAAAGGCAGGTGATCCTGCAAGCCATAGGGAGGACCCCAGAGGAGGTTAGGGTGCAAGTTGTTGGAAAGCAGCACTCAGCGTCCTGTCTCAATGTCCCCTAGCAACAAGCAGCCTACAGACTGCTTTGTCCCCCTGCAGCCACCATAGCTAGTAGGGAGTCCTCATCGCTGTCATCACCTTGAGTGACAGCTTGCATAGCCAATTGCAGGGCAGCATCCCCTGACCCTGCTGTTAGAGCTTCCTCTCCTTGTCAGGAAGTGATATAGTGTGTGCTCCAACCTCAATGCGTAGTAGTTAGCTCTACGTGCACCGGAGTGTGTAATAGCAAGTCCTGCTGTATTCCCCGCTGCCAGTGCATCTCTTAAACGGAGAGATACATAAATCACTGCTGAAGCGTTACAGGGAGAGATTCCGGCTGAGACCCTTACAAGCGTAAACCAGTCATTAACCCTGCATAAGCTGAATGGAACAGATAAGTAACAACCTGTGATCTGTGATCCCTGCATCAGTTATATTGCCTCTAAAGTTAACCTCTGAAGTACCGTTGTACACTGTGTGCTTATCATTTAAATAAACTTAAGCTGGTTAAGTCTTCCAAGTGTGTCGTCTAACAACCACACAGCACAATTATACAAGATACTCTGCCAATAAAAGTGCGGTGTCTCTGTGTTGTGACCTAGTGTGGTGGATCCGTCTTTGTACCTCCACGACGTGGGACCTCTTTTTTATTTTTATTTTCCATTTTTCTTTATTATTATTTATTTATGTGTTCCTAAGCTGCAGCTACAGGTTCTACACCAGGATCGGCAGGAGAGTTGGAAAGGTTGTGCTCAGTGAGGGTCGTCACCAACCGCGTCTCTGCATGCCTAGTCAGAATTATGGACCTCCAATAGACCTAAGCTAACAGGGCTGCGCTGGGGTAGGACGCTTGTTAGAGACGGCCGGTGCTTTACAAATCTCCAGACCTCAGAGACTGCTGCAGGCAGGATCAGTGAGGGGAGCAGCAGGGACAGGTAGCGGTGAATATTTTATTAATTATGGTGCGGTAAGTAATGGTCACCCCGGTCTCCACGCACTCAGCGCCTGTAATTACACACCCTAGAAACTGTACCATTGAAAGTATAGAAATGGAGGTGTGGTCATGCCCCCTTTCCCGTGGCCATGTCCACTTCTGATTTTGTATCGATTTCTGACCCTCAGATGTTGGAGGGTATGTCATAGGTGCTAAATTTTAGGAGTGGATATGGAATTCATTAACACATACAAGTTATCAACTCAGGAGTGTTGTGTTTCAAACAACACCACACCTGATTTCATTGCCATCATTGAATATTAATGCAAACACATTCTAACATTATGGTGGAATCTTTAACAAATTACAATCTTAGGTCTTTGGCACAGCATACTGTAAGATGACATTTTTCAGCAATTTTGGAAATTAAAAAAACCCAAGGTTTTCTCGGGCAACGCCGGGCGGGTCAGCTAGTAGGGAATAAGTGTATAGTTATAATAACATTAAAATTGCAGTGCGCTGGTAATAAAATCGTTATACACAAGCAAATCAATATATTTTACGTGAAAACGTGATATAATAAAAGTGCAAGAAACTGAAGACCTTAAAAAACTCAAAACACAGTGAGATGCAACTATGCACAGTAATCCTTTATATTGTGCTATAGATCATATTACTGTAAGTTGGATAATTTAAGAAGGCCCCAAGAGCTATCAATGGGCATTTTGTTTAACTGACTCTTTTCTGACTAGGAGATTATGCAGATTTATTATACTGAATTTATTCTTATGGGGAGCAAAGCGTTCTACCCACTAGAGGACTACCGTGCGCATGAGGGATTCAAACAGGCTTCACACGAGCAGGGATCACGAGGGCACAGGACGCCCTGCACTCCTTATTTAAAGGTAAGCACTTTTGTCACCAGTTTGATTCACTTTTGTTTATTAAGTAGCCTTGACAAAGGGGCGTGCGAGTCCTGAAATGTTGACCGTTTACCATATTTGAATACACTACTTTCTAAATCCTTGGAGTGACATCATTCTTTTAGAATGAGAATGAGGCAGAACTCTGGGAGGCAATGGAGTCATCTGCTGCCGGGCTCCTGCTCCCAAGGGGGCACCTCTCCTCCCCTGGAAGCTTAAATCAGTTTTTTAAAAACCAAGGATATTGCTTCTGTGTCTGAGTTCTGAAATATATACTGTATGTGTTCTCTATCTATCTATCTATCTATCTATCTATCTATCTATCTATCTATCTATCTATCTATCTATCTATCTGAACATAAAAATATATTTTATATAAGGTTATATAGGGTTGTGTGTGCGTGGGTGTGTGTGTGTGGGGGGGGGGGGGGGGGCACAAATATATATATTTTTGCCTCCGGGCATCTGGAAAGAACTTACGCTACTGTATATATATATATGTGTGTGTGTGTGTGTGTGTGTGTGTATGTATATATAATATCATGTGTGAACCTAAGTCGACACAATTGACCAGCACACCACCAACAAAATTTCTGCCAAGAAAATTTTTAATGAATAAAGTACACCAGTACAAGGTGCAAAAAAAGTTTAATCGTAGGAACTGCATCTTAGACAAAATATCTGGCTAACTGACAGTGGCAAGCATAACAGTTACAGCAGTCTTTACATGACCCCTCTCTGCCAGAGAGATCGGGCCTGGGACAGCTTCACCCTTGGCACCCCCTTGATGGAAGCTCTGGCGACATATTCATGGCAGCCAGTGAGACCTATAACACGGGAGCGCGTCTGGCATCGTAATCACACAAAAAGCACCTGTGATGTGCCAGTTTTCATGTGATCCATCACCTAAATGCATCGCAATCCCATCAAAACAGGCCATATTGCAGTAGTGGATGGGGGCATTAGTGTTTAAATGGTTGCCAGGCATTTTACATGCTTTCTGTAACTCATCTAATGCTATTTACTGGAAATCAATGTAAAATTGTCTCAATATACAGGTATCTCCTCTCTTGAATTAAATTATTCTACACAGATGGAGCGCCTCTCAGCCAACGCTGGAATTTGCCAGATTCCCTTAGCTGGTGATTGCTGGCGGAAAGGTGCTCCATTTGATGGGGATGCATGAGCATCTCACACGCACGAGCATCACCGTCAATACGCTGGTGGGGAGCACTTTCCCTGCCTCTCTCCGCAGGGCAGGGATTGGGGGGAGCTCAGGGGGGGGGGGCACCGGGGGAGCTGCAGAGGGCGGCAGAGGGTGGCAGAATGCTCCATCGGAACAGGGAGTGTGAGCATCTTGCCCCCTTCCAGTGGATGGAGGCAGCTGGTGGTTGGTGATTCTATTGCCAGGAGCAGTTACGATGGGAGCTGCTCCATCGTTCTTTTTGCATGTTTATCCAACTTCTTAAAAAACAATGTACTCCAATTGCCATACTGTGCAGTTTTTTTCCTGATTAAACTGATGTGCACTTTATTATTCTAATTGGGCATGTGCCTAGTGTCCAAAATTAAACAGTTCCTGTAGGTATGATCCCATAATGCACACTTATGCCTGATGATATGCAATAACATCTTGTAAATTCAACTGTGTGCATTCACATGTCTAATCAGATGATCTTGTTCAAGTAAGTGGTCTGGCCACAAGGTCAATTAGGTAAGACCACATGCAGTACTTGACCAAATTAACCTTTGAGGTTAGAGCTAACTGCAAAGTTCTCCCATTCACTTATAACGGGGATTTTGTCCCCAATGCAAGTATAGCCTAAACTCCACTTTGACATACAGCTCAGTGGAGAGCAGCCAATCAGGAGAGTGCTACATACCTGGCGCTTCCTGATTGGCTGCTGGGATTGACAGGATTCACCATGGGACGCATGGATACTTCCAGGGAACAAAGAGGACCTATCTATACTGGGTTTAGGTGAGTATTCTTTTTTTCTACAGGTCCATATGGAGTTCTACTGGACAATTAGACTGGAGGGCCATGTGTTAAAATAGTTAAGTATTTGTGTGTATGTGTCTATGTATGTTTGTTAAACTTGCACTTTCACGGTGTGTGCGATTGTGTTTTTATTTGAATATTTCAAGCTGAAGTTATACAGGAGTTAAAAAGAAAGGAAACATAATGACAACTCTGCTCCTGTGAAAATCCTGTCCATTTGCATTTCTGTGAATGCATGCACATAAGGGAAAACCATTCAGAATTACCATCAAATGGTTTTCCCCTCTGTTTGCAGCGCAGAGTAAGTCTAGACTTAGTCAGCGCTGTGAAGGCCACATGAAGAAGGAGGCTGTTGATGACGTCAGCGGGCTTCTCTACCAAAGGCCAGGAAAATGTCTGCATTTTCTAGGGCAGTCCCAGAAAACACATGGTTACCACCCCCAAATGGCCACAGGGTGTAAACCACCCTGCAAGCAGCCAGCGAAGGCTAGCCTTCCCTGGCTATCTTTGTATGGATGTCTCGCACAAGCATACCGCGGACCATGCGCATGTGCGGTCATTCGATAATTGCTCGGCTTCCTCAGTGGTAGCAAACTCTCTCCCCAGCGCAGCACACACTGCTGTGTATTGGATTTTTTTTTTTTAAAAGGCTCAATCATTTATACAGCATGGGATTTGTCAACATGGCTGCCGATCTTGGGCAGCATTCAATCCGGCCCAATGTCTGTGAGTCATCCAGATCCCAGTTCTAGGACAGTGCCTTTATTTTCATTCAACACAAATGAGGACCTGCACCAACCCTTCTCCAAAATATGATGAATGCATACATAGGAGAACAAACAAATGAAAAGCTTTGCAGTCAGACTTACTGTACTAACTTTTATAATATAATGCAAAACAACAAGCCAAATAAAAAAAAAAAATGTAAATGAACAGGGATCTCTCCAAACAGAAACAGTCTAAATATAATTCCCAGGCAATCTCTCTCGCTCTCAGGGCTATATAAGATGAGCAGTTACCTGCAGGACTCAGCAGCCGCACACTGTGTCTGGCAGACCACCTGCACAGTTACTATATGTGTGCGTATATGGAACAGCCCCATTGCTCAGTGATGTTTGGTAAATTCACTCTCTGTAAAGCAATATCCTGTCTCCTTGCCCTGTCTCTGGCACATTGCGAGATACAGCTATTACTCTCAAAACCTGAGTGTTTTATCAGGCAGGAATATCCTATATTTGACACCCAATATATCCAGGATGGAGACATCATTATTGGTGGAATATTCACTGTCAGCTCTGGTTACAGCCATGTATCTTCAGGTGATCATCTATTGTGTTACCTGTAAGTAATCTCTGTGCCAACGTCTTTAATAACTGTGTGCAGAACATTCATGATCATGTGCAGAATGCGAGTCAGAAGCATACACCTGTATTATCGCTGTAAGTCGGAGCTACAGTATATAGAGCCACCCTGCCATGTGGTAGATTTATGAACATGTCATACAGGGGCAAACGCAGGATTTTCAGAAGGGGGTTTCCAGAGGGGCGGAGAAAAGCATGGAGATGGACACTTAGGTGACCCAGTATATGCCGGGTCAGTTAAAGTATTATAGATAGACCAAATTTATATAAATAATAATATATATATATATATATATATATATATATATATATATATATATATATATATATATATATATGTATACATATATATACACACACACACACATATATATATATATATATACATATATATACATACAGGGGCGTCAACAGCAGTGTAGACCCCTGGGCATAGCAATGTATTGAAGCCCTTACCGATTGTCCAGCGGTAGGGGTGGGGGGTGCTATGAGCAGAAGCTTTGATGTCACGCAGGTGGTAGGGGGTATTATATCAACTGCTCAGCATGTAGGGCCTGGATCAGTAATTTCCACTAATTACCCCTTTACTGCACAGATGGTGGGAGATGAGGTGGGAGAAGGGGGCATTGGGCCGAATTAAGGGGCCCTGATACTTAACTTCCGGGGTGGTAGAGGATGTTTAATACGCAGAGGAGGGGTGTATAGTGGAGTGGGCTTATTATTCATAATTTTCTGGTGGGAGGACAGCTTGCTTGACTGCAGATATCTCCAGTTCCCGGAAATAGATTTCTTAGATTTTAATGGAATTATAAACTAGAGAATCCCACCTACCAAATGATATTGGGGACTAGGCAATAGGCAGAGCAATCTGCCAACGAGTATATAAAACTACATACCAGGTGTTTGGAGCTGGAGCAGTAACCAGCTACTGGAAGGCTGATATCTCTGGTTCTGGGAACAGTAGAGACAATCTACTAGTGTCCATCAAAGGGGGAGAGTCCCAGCTTTCGGAATATACCCTCAGAAAAACTCTAGGTCAGACAGAACCTGAAATATCTGACTGAGAAGAGGAATTAACAGGCTTGGATGGGGACCACTGCTTTGAAGTCAGATATCTCCAGTTCCCAAGGTCCGATTTTAAAAATTCTTGTACTTATGGAAAGAGGGGACCCTCAGCTTTCAGCCTAGTGCCCTTAGACTCCTGGGGGGTTTCTGGGTACTCGGAACCCCCCCCCCCCTGCGTGCGCTACTGTCATAGGCAATTATGACTGAGGAGTATTGCTCTTATACATATAAGTTATGCTAATTTTTCAAATGTCACTGATACTGTTCTTTAGGAAAATTAGTACAGCACATTATAGAGTATAGTACATGGTATACTATGTAAGGATATTAGAAGACACAATAGAGACAGGTCATCTGTAACCCCAGGGGCCGATGCAGTGTGAATACTAGCATAGTGTATCTTGCATTAATTGGCACTGCATCTGACCAGACCAAAGGGTGTACTCATACTGAGTGGGCTACATAGGTTTGCAGGACATGGATGGGTGGTAACAGGCAGAGGTGGTTTAAAGCTATGGGGAACCTTACATGGGGTAAGGTGGTCCATAGAAAATATCAATTTGTAAGCTGGGTAATATCACATTGATTTGGCTTCCAAAAGATTCAGTGAGCTCTGGCAGTGGTTCCTAATCTCGGTCCTCAAGTTCCCCAACAGTTCAGGCTTTAAGCTACCTAGCCAGTTCAATGCGTATCATCAACTGTCAATTTGGTATGAGGTATTTTTATACTTTTTCAACCACAAAACATAAATTGGTACTCTTTACCTAGAACGGCGCCCGCGATTAGAATCGCGGGCGTCGGGGGGAAAAAATCGCGGTCATCGCGGGCATCGCGGGTAAATCGCGGGTACATAAAAATCGTGTACCCGCGATCACCGCGATTTTCCCATAGGGAACAATGTTAAAAAGCCTGATTGACCGCGATTTTACTTTAAAATGCCTCAATGCCCGCGATTTTCACATAGGAATCAATGTTAAATGGGCTACAGAGCCCAAATAGGCACAATTAACCCTTAAATGTCACCCCAATTTTTGTACGCCACCCCACGATCCACGCCAACCCGAAGCGTGGCGAGCGCAGCGAGCCCGCGAGGGGCGGCGGTACGCGTCCTCCGACCTTTTCATGCCCTACTATCCACGTCGGCGTGGAGTTGAGAATAGAATAGTGTGGCGAGCGCAGCGAGCCACCGAGCCCGAAGCGTGGCGAGCGCAGCGAGCCCCGCGAGGGGACGCGGATACCTTCACAGTTATACGCGTCCCCTCGCGGGCTTCACAGGTATCCGTGGCGAAAAGCGGACACCTGTGAAGCCCGCGAGGGGACGCGTTTACCTGTGAAGGTATCCGCGTCCCCTCGCGGGGCTCGCTGCGCTCGCCACGCTTCGGGCTCGGTGGCTCGCTACGCTCGCCACACTATTCTATTCTCAACTCCACGCCGACGTGGATAGTAGGGCATGAAAAGGTCGGAGGACGCGTACCGCCGCCCCTCGCGGGCTCGCTGCGCTCGCCACGCTTCGGGTTGGCGTGGATCGTGGGGTGGCGTACAAAAATTGGGGGGACATTTAAGGGTTAATTCTGCCTATTTGGGCTCTGTAGCCCATTTAACATTGATTCCTATGTGAAAATCGCGGGCATTGAGGCATTGAATGCAAAATCGCGGTCAATCAGGCTTTTTAACATTGTTCCCTATGGGAAAATCGCGGTGATCGCGGCCATCGCGTCGCGGCCGTTTATGTACTGCCCGCGATGTCGCGATCACCGCGATGGGCGCCGTTCTAGGTAAAGAGTACCCATAAATTTAACACAGTGCATATTGTACATCAGTGTAATTATATGGGTACACATTGAAAATGTCCACCTCAAGTCACATAACAAATACAGTAATTTGGGGCATTTAACATACATTAATGTTACATTAACCGGGAATCAATGTAGTAAAAAATAGGTTTTGTATTCATTTGGTACATCTGACAATAAGCAACCAATTTAACAATAAGTATATATAGACAAATAATTAATACATAACATAGGAGAGGGATGGGAAGAACATAAGGATCAGCTAAAGTCAGGGGTAGAAACAATATCAGTGTTCAACTGAGAGTTCCCAGCCTAATAAAAGTAATGGATCACACCTACATAACAATTAAAAACATGGCAAAATACATCTGGTTATAGTTATAACATTATAAAAATTATAAGTGAGGTCGGATAAAGGAGCCAGTAGCAGTACTGAGTCTAAAGCTTTCTATTAATAGACTGTGAGACACAGGATAGGGTCCTGGAAGCTCATTAACTAGTGAGAGATTGCAAAACCAATGTGCGCTGGGATGGTCCAGAGAACTGATGTTGAATGTTTGTTGAATAATAATAATTGCAGTAATTTGCTCCTATGTTCACAGATAGAAGGCAGATGCTAATACTGTCCAGTAGATCAGAAGTTTTTTTGCTAAAGTTAGGATGGTTATGAGAAGGGGGACCAGCATAAGAGAACGAGAGGAATTTAGGATTGTTCAGAGTAGTTTACCGGGATTAGCCTAAATTTATGGTAGTGGTAATTGGATATAAATTGTAATTTGTCAGTCATGGCTTGAAGGGAGTTGTCTATGAGGGTTTTTGCTTGGAGGTAGGCTTCTTTATTGGTTGGTGAGGGGCATTGTATAAATGCAGAGTACGAGTCGGTTAAGTATGTCTGGGAATGTTGCCTCTTGAGCTTCACAAAAAGTCATAATTGACACTCTCAGGACTGGCTTTACCATCATACAGTATATAGCAGGATTGGATGCTAGGTAGTCAGTATGGTGGATATGAAAATCATCCCAAGTATCCGAGAGGTGTTTATGGAAAGAATCAGAGAGGTTAAGGTTAGAGGAAAATCTCCAAGTTTTGTAAGTAGATAATTCCTTAGTAGTTTGCAGAGAAAATTGTATCAAAGTGTTGTCTGAAAAAAATATCAGATGTATAACAGTATCTTTTGAATTGTGGGAAAATGGTTGTGGATACAAATATATATATATATATATATATATATATATATATATATATATATATATATTCAGTGTACGCACACCTTGGACTCTGCAAAAGTCATGCTTTGTGATTTTTCTAAAAGTTTGCTTCTCTAATCTATGACTTTATACAAATTATATTGCTGCAAAAATTTTTTAGAATCCATCTGCTTGCTATAATTGGAAAAAACAGCTAAGCCGTGTTTTCTGACAAATTGAGAAAAAAAGGCAAGATGTATGTGAACACATCTATTTACCAGATCCGAGCACGCACAAATGTCATCAATCCGAGACTGGATCCAAGAGGCGCTCGCAGCTTCCCACCTGACTCGGATCCAGGTGCGCGGGCAAAACATCATTGCCCGGCGCCAGATTCTCACGAGATCTGGACCGCTATATAAAGAGCGAGCATCCGGCGCCATTTTTCAGTAGGATAGTCTGTGTGCAGAGCTTTGTTAGGTTAGGGAGCTGTGTTATTTTTGCTGCTGGGGCGACTGCCAGTGCCTACTATTAACACTGTCTGCTCTGCTCTCTGGTGGGTGTGTGCTCTGCACTGCCAGTGACTGGCTGGCAGCCCAGTCAGTACCTCTACCTGGCCACTTCAATCATACATGTGACTGCAGTGTGCAGTCTGATACAATCAGACTGCAGTGTGCACTGTTGTAAAACTTATTAACCACTTGTATACCAGTCTGCTTGTGCATCTGCTGTATAATTAATAATACCCCACTGCTGGTGTATTTTTTACAGCCTTATATCAGACATGTGTATATGACTGCAGTGTGCACTGTTGTTAAACCTATTAAACACTTGTATACCTGTCTGCTTGTGCATCTGCTGTATAATTAATAATACCCCCTACTGGTGTATTTTTTACAGCCTTACATAACTAGTAAATATATTCTCTGCTGGTGCATCTACTGTACTACTGAGTCTGACATAAATAAATATTAATAAATTAACAGTGTACTGGGGCATCCAATAAATAAATAAATATCTCTGCTGGTGCATATTAATTATACTGCCGTATATATAATATCTCTTTGGTGATACATAATTAATTTACTGCCATATATATAATATCTATCTGGTGGTGCAAAATTAATTTACTGCTGTATATATAATATATTTCTGGTGGGGCCTAATTCATTTACTACCGTATATATAATATCTTTCTGATAGTGCATAATTAATTTACTACCGTTTATCTTTCTGGTGGTGCCTAATTAATTTACTACCATAAATCTTTCTGGTGGTGCCTAATTAATTTACTACCGTACATCTTTCTGGTGGTGCCTAATTAACTTACTACCCTACATCTTTCTGGTGGTGCACAATTAATTTACTACCATACATCTTTCTGGTGGTGCCTAATTAATTTACTACCGTACTGTATATCTTTCTGGTTGTGCATAATTAATTTACTACCGTACATTTTTCTGGTGGTGCCTAATTAATTTACTACCGTATATCTTTCTGGTGGTGCATATTTAATTTACTACCATATATCTTTCTGGTGGTGCCTAATTAATTTACTACCGTACTGTATATCTTTCTGGTTGTGCATAATTAATTTACTACCGTACATTTTTCTGGTGGTGCCTAATTAATTTACTACCGTATATCTTTCTGGTGGTGCATATTTAATTTACTACCATATATCTTTCTAGTGGTGCCTAATTGATTTACTACTGTATATCTTTATGGTGGTGCACAATTAATTTACTACTGTATATATAATATCTTTCTGGTGGTGCCTAATTAATTCACTACCACATATATAATATCTTTCTGGTGGTACATAATTAATTTACTACTGTATATATAATATCCTTCTGGTGGTGCCTAATTAATTTACTACCATATATAGAATATCTTTCTGGTGGGGCCTAATTAATTTACTCCCGTATATATAATATCTTTCTGGTGGGGCATAATTAATTTACTGCCGTATATATATAATACCTCTCTATTGGTGCATCTACTGCTGTATATACTTGCACTCCAGTGGTACTGTCCTGTGGTGTAATATATTGCATAACTCCACAAAAACAATGGAGATCAAAATATTGAGAATCAATTAGGGAAAGATGAAGGGCCACTTCCGCTTACTTCTGAATCTGCTGCAAATGCAAGTAGTAATGATGACATAGACAATAATATGCCATCAACATTGTCTGCCAATGCCGATGTCCAGTGTCAAAGTAAGGGGCATGTAAAATCCAAAAAGCCCACACAATAAATTTGGTGGTGAAACATTTCATCAGAAGTGACAGGAGCGTGCAGGAGATGCTTGCGGTGGCCCACAAAATTTGCGGACACTTTCAGCATTCTGCCACTGCCTGCCAAAGGCTGGAGCGGCAGCAAAAACTCCTCAACTTGCCCTGCCATCAGATTAAACAAGAGGTGGTGACGTGGTACAAAAAAAGGGGGTGTAACTGCGCTTATCTAATAACACATGCAACAGGTGTAGCTAAAATCATATACGTGAATTTTATTAAGACATATTTTAAAAAGCAGTTGCTAAAAAGTCAGTGATACCATAAATCAATATGCAGGTTTAGTCACCCAATAGTCCTGTATGGATATTGTGTCCAGTACACACAGGGCCTTATTCTAGTTCACTCTTTCTGACAAAATCCTTCTCAGATGGACAAAACCATGTGCACTGCAGGGGGGCAGATGTAACGTGTGCAGAGAGAGTTTTATTTGGGGTGAGTTATTTTGTTTCTGTGCAGGGAAAATATGGACTGCTTTATTTTTACACTGCAATATAGCTCTCACTTTAAAGTAAAACTCCACCCAAATCTAACTCTCTCTGCACATGTTACATCTGCCCCACCTGCAGTGCACATGGTTTTGTCCATCTAAGAAGGATTTTGTCAGAAAGAGTGAACTAGAATAACCCCCAAAATGTGAAGATATAGGATATGGCCGCCTACTGGCGCTATTGCTGCCTCAAAGTCTGTACTGACCACAGTTATCACCAAATAACAACTTTACAATACCAAACAACAGACAAGAATTGGGGTTCCGGACTTTTAAGGCGCAGAGGATTATGATGGTATATAGAGCGTCGGTACCCTAGTAGATCTTATCGACGCCTTCGATATTTCACTTTCAATATACTACCGGCAATATAGGGAAAAAAACAACTTTCCTTTGTACGGCGCTGCAAAACACTTGTGGCGCCTTATAAATAAAATTATAATAATAATAATATAATAACAGAAGAAAAAATGGTTACATAACATTCAACATGTGTGAGATGGTTTTCAAATAAATCAAAACAGAAGATGTATGGACGAGCGTACCCCACTCACAGTATCTATGGTGGGGTATAGGTATGTAGCGTTTTCTTTTCTTTTACTTTCCCTCAGGGCTTCAGATTGACCTCTTTAGCTCCGAATAAGTGTACATAAAAATAAAATATAGACAACAAATGTGTAGATTTGTTTTTCAATTTTAAGACATTTGTTCCCTCAGACGAGAGAAAAATAATTTTCCTTTATGTGAGCGTACCTCACTCACCCAATGATAGGTGGAGGTACACCTATAAAGGTTTCTTTTAAGTGTGACGAAAATTGGTTAAATACACAGGTGATAACTTTCAAATGGGCGTACCCCCACTCACAGTGTTTCAGTGATGGATAAGCCCGTAGCAGGTTCTTTTCCTTGTGTCTTCTACTCTTAAGAGCGTTCAGAAATTCTCCATTCAGTAGTGATATAAAAAATGAAAACAAATATACAGTTTGTAGAATTGCTTCTGAATCTCTATATAGAGGAATTTTTAGTGATTATCAACCAAAGTTGATATACAGGGAGCGTACCAAGACTCACACTGTATAGTACTATTTTAAGTGTGTAAAGGTTTCTTTGGTGTAGAAAGCCCCAGTCAGCCGGCAGGGTGCCTAAAATTTAGACGCAAACCCGTCTATATAGAAGTTTAGGCACCCTGCCGGCTGACTAAAATTTAGGCGCAAACCCGTCTATATTGAACTTTAGTCAGCCGGCAGGGTGACTAAACTTCTATATAGACGGGTTACTGCGACTACATTTTAGTCACCCTTTTACTCATTAAAAAAAAACTACGTGGGGTACCCCCCACGGCTGTAACCAGCACCAGGCTGAAGAGCCGGGGCTGGTATTAAAAAATCAGGAAACCAACCAGATAGGGCTTCGCTGATTTTTTAAAACAAGCCCCAGGCTCCAGGTCCAGGGCTGGTTCCCAAAATACGGGGGGACAAAATGACTAGGGGTCCCCCGTATTTTAAGAACCAGCCCCAGGCCAAACCAGCCAACATGGTAATGCCACAGCCGGGGGGAGACTTTTTATACAAGTCCCCCCGGCCAAAGCATTCAGCCCTCTGACCGGTCAGCCTGGCCAGGGTATCCTGGGGGAGTGGCGACCCCCACAATTAAGGGGTCCCCCCCTTCAGGACTTAGCTGACCAAGCTGAAGCCAGGTGCTGTCGTCGATACCCCTGGGCGGTGGGCATCGAGCTGATCTTTGTGTAAAAAAATAGATGAAAAAACTATTGTTTTAAACTGTGGAACTATGAGTCCCAGCAAGCCTCCCCCGCAAGCTGGGACTTGGAGAACCACAAGTCCCAGCCTGCGGGGCATTAAAGGGCCCGCTGGGTCTTGTAGTTCCACAGTAAAAAAAATAGTTAAATAAATACACACTGACACATTAGAAAAATAAAAGTTTAATACATACATTACACAAACACACTGATACTTACCTATCTTGATCCCGTAGGTAGGTCCCAGGGTCCGGTCCGGTGGCTTGGTTCCGGGGCTGGTCCAGGTCCGGGGCTCCAGGGCTGAAGAGTCCGGGGTCCTGGATCCGTAGTAATCCAAAGGGGTACCTGTGGAAGGAAATCCTACTCACCTGTCCTCTGGCGTCCACCCCGGCATCTTCACTTCAAGACGCGCTGCTCCCGGCTGCAGTGGTACCCGCTCCGCCTCCGCTATACACTAGAGACGCAGAGATCCTTCTTCCTCGGCGTCTCTGCTCAAAATTATTTCTGGCCAATCAGGAGCTGAGAAAGTCGGCTCCTGATTGGCCAGAAATCATTTTGAGCAGAGACGCAGAGGAAGTAGGATCTCTGCGTCTCTAGTGTATAGCGGAGGCAGAGCGGGTACCACTGCAGCCTTGAGCAGCGCTACTTGCAAAGAAGATGCCGGGGTGGTCACCACAGGAGCAGGTGAGTAGGATTTGCTTCCCCAGGTACCCCTTTCGATTACTACGGATCCAGGACACCGGACTCTTCAGCCCTGGAGCCCCGGACCCGGACCAGCCCCGGAACCAAGGCCCCGGAACCAAGCCACCGGACCGGACCCTGGGACCTACCGACGGGCTCAAGATAGGTAAGTATCAGTGTGTTTGTGTAATGTATGTATTCAACTTTTATTTTTCTAAAGTGTCAGTGTGTATTTATTTAACTAATTTTTTTTTCTGTGGAACTACAAGTGCCAGCGGGCCCTTTAATGCCCTGCATGCTGGGACTTGTGGTTCTCCAAGTCCCAGCATGCGGGGGAGGCTACTACAGGAAAAAACAATAGTTTTTATTCTATTTATTTTACACAATGATCAGCCCGGTGGCCACTGCACAGGGCCACCGGGGACAGCACCAGGCTTCAGCCTGGTCAGGTAAGTCCTGGAGGGGGGGCCGGCCAGAGGGCTGAATGCTTTGGCCGTGGGACCTTATATAATAAGTGTCCCCCGGCTGTGGCATTACCCTGCCGGCTGGTTTGGCCTGGGGCTGGTTTGTAAAATACGGGGGACCCCTAGTAATTTTGTCCCCCGTATTTTGGGAACCAGCCCCGGACCTGGAGCCTGGGGCTGGTTTTAAAAAGTCAGCGAAGCCCTATTTGTCGGGTTTCCTGATTTTTGAATACCAGCCCCGGCTCTTTCAGCCTGGTGCTGGTTACGGCTGTGGGGGAGACCCCACGCCGTTTTTTTTTTAGTCACCCTGCAAGAGATGCTGCAGCTATGGAACGCCCACATTGGCGTTCCAGATTTGGCAGTATGGTCGCAAGAACGGCAGCATATCGGTCGAACGTGCGTACACACTGCACTTTTGTACCGATATGAGGCCGTCCTGTCGGATGAAAATTAAACAGCAAAGAACCGTCGACCGACCGAGTATGGATGGTCAAGACAGTTTTTTGCCGTTTATCGCTCGTACGGGACAGCGTACACACATATACAATTGAACTGCTGTCTGGCCCAGAACGAAAGAACGGCCCGACAATAGTATAGCTTAAGAGTTAACAGCAGTCTGTGTGTAACAACAGACAGATCTGACTTGCATTGAAATCTTCTTTAATATCTGCATCAGCTTCATCGAGGGAGGAAACTATTTACAGGGATACAAAGTTGCTATCTGGTAACCCACACGGAAAGTACCTTAGACTAAAATCCTTGAACTTAGACAATTAATAGACTATTCTGATACATTGTGCAGACTTACCAAGAGTTATATTGTAGTTAACTTTAGAGCTGATAAGTAATCTGAAAGAAAACAAAGTTAGAGTTTAATCTTTTAATAATATAATTTGCTCATTATTGCGCAATAATACAATAACATACCAGAGTAGAAATTGGTGAAAGGCCTATCACTTAATAAGGTAATTAGTTAAGTAGAAGTATTGTTTCTACCTGTTATTGAGCAACAAAGGTAAGATTGATTGCTGGTAATTAGAGAAACGACGAGGGATAGCAGAAACCTTGAGGACCAGGTCACGTTCCGGTACAATAAAACCTTTGTTGTTATTGCTGTGAAAGTATAATATTGGCTTTGTATGCCAGCTTATTGTTGAATGTATTCTTATATTGTTTACTCTGCTACGAAATGTTATAAAGTTTATTGAACTACGTTCACGTGGATATACCTGCAAAGAAGAAAACCTAAGTACACCTATATTACACCTGAATACTTACCTGTGTTGAAGAGGGTAACATTTGGCGTCATTCGAACAGGATCAGGACAGCGTTGTAACATGTCAGCGGATGAGCAGGACGAAGTGCTGGGAAACCAGGGAAATATAGTGACGTCCAGTGTGCAGACCGAGTCCATGAACACGGGCACAAATCCAATTACCCTTCCCTATTATTTTTGGGCCCCATGGCTTCTCATGTACTCTGGGGAAGAGAAGGATGGAGATGGAAGTGTGTTTAAAGCATTCAGGAAGAGGATTAGGTCTATGTTCAAATTGTATCGGCCTGGAAGTGAACAACAGATAGTATACTGCTGGGTCAGCTGAAAGGAACAGCCGCAAGAGAGGTGTCCTCTTGGCCATCGAGTCAGAAGCAAACAGCAGACAAGTTTTTTCAAAAATTGGCCACGACCTTTGATACCAGCACTCTGCCGGAGCGCAAAAATATTTTATAGTCAAAAACAGAAGTCAGGGGAAACACTAAGAGACTTTGCGTTGGGTTTGCAAGAGGCTTTGCATGATATTAATGGAGACAGCCATGTAGAGGGAAGGGAAGAAGATGACAAAATGTTGATAACCCAATTTATTGAAGGAGCCAATAATGAGGGAATTAAAATACAGTTAAAAAAGTTAAAGTTACAGAGCGGACCGAAAACCTTTGCGGAATTCAAGGAGACAGTTATTAAAGTAATGGGAACGGGGAGGCCAAAGGAAGCGACTTTCTCTGAAGTCACCGGATACCAGGAAGGGTCCAGTGGTGAGATGGACGGATCAGTGGCGGCGGAGGAAATGAAGATTTCACAAAGCGTACAAACTCCCACGGCTGACCTGACCTACACGCTGAAGGGGCAGGTGGAGGACTTGGCTGTGAGTGTGAATCAAATTAAACGGGAGTTACAGAAGCTAGCTCAAAGAAGTCTCTCAACCCCCTGTGAAAGTGGGCGGCGAGCAAACAATAGACAGGGGCGGAGCGAGTGGCAAGAAGTTTCGTCGGGAAGAGTACGTCGTTCAACTGACCGATTTGATCCACAGGGGCGTCCTATCTGTCGAAGATGCGGACAGTGCGGGCACATTGAAAGGTTCTGTCAAAGTGAGGAGGCGTTAAACCAGAGACCCCCGAGGCCGGAGACCGATCCTCGGGGGAACTGAGTAACCAAGGTCCATCTCCGGAAGAATGGTCCCCGCAGTACATTGGACATTGCCCTGTTATAGCCATCAAAATTGAGGGTCAAGAAGTGCCAGCCTTATTAGATACCGGGTATCCTGTCACCACTATCCAGCAGGGGCTATTTAATTGTAACTACTGTACATCAAAGTGGACCCTATCGACTCCTGTGTGGTTGAAGTTGCTTGCAAGTAATGGGCAGGACATTTCATGTGTAGGCTACTGCGAATTGGATCTACAGATAGGGCAAGCGGTAATGCTCAATCAGGGATGTTTAATCACCCATGTAAATGATCCAATGGTTGCCGCCGTTATTGTAGGAATGAATGTGTTACGGTACTGCCCAGAATAATTGATTACAGCTTTGAAGTTGGAAATTGCTAAAACTTCTCCCATAGTGCAAAGCGCGCTATGTCAGACTATTACA
Organism: Crinia signifera; assembly: GCF_055691185.1. Taxonomy (NCBI): domain Eukaryota; kingdom Metazoa; phylum Chordata; class Amphibia; order Anura; family Myobatrachidae; genus Crinia; species Crinia signifera. The sequence goes on from NC_139217.1 coordinate 32,353,247, forward strand.
GTTATACAAGGTCAGCAGCAGCTCATGAACAGCCAAGGAAACATAGGCAAGGTGAAGGTGATGGATCGGAGGCCTATTGAAGTCAAACCAAACTCATAGCTTATTGTATGGGGAAAAACCAAATGCGGTATTTTGGGAAAGCCTTATGATGTTATGGTCGAGCCCTACCCTCATCGATTGAGAAATTATATTATGATCGCACGGACCTTAGTTACGGTGCGGAATGGAAGAGTCCCCATTGGAGTCATGAATCCCCACGACTACTCCATCACCATGTACCGGAATCAAGCTATCGCCACCTTGGTATGAGTTCCCATTTTTAATTAAGTTTGTAGCTGGAGTGCGTCAGAGCGAACGGAAAAGACACTGGTTGGAGAGGCTGAGCCGGAGAACACGACGGCGTGGTGGAACAAAATTAAGATTGGTGAGGAGAATCCCCCGGAAGAGTTGAGGGCAGGAGTGCATCGCATCGTGCAGCAAAACGCAGAGACGTTTAGTCAAAGAGCGCTGGACATAGGGAGGGTCTCCAGAATTCAACACAGAATCTTGACTGGAGATGCCAACCCCATAAAGCAGAGGTACCGTCCACTGGCTCCCAGTCTGTATCAACCGGTGCGGGACATGTTGGAGGAGATGGAGGCTGCTGGAGTTACAGTCCGTGGGCATCTCCCATTGTTCTAGTGAAAAAAAAAGATGGGACATTCCCATTCTGTGTAGACTATTGACGCTTGAAACAGGTCACTCACCGGGATGTGTACCCGCTTCTGAGAATCGAGGAGTCACTTATGGCATTAAGACAAGCCACGTACTTCTCCACATTAGATCTCACCAGCGGCTACTGGCAGTTGCAGGTGGATCCTGCTGACCAGGAGAAGACCACCTTTACCACCCCGATGGGTTTATACGAATGGGAAAGAATGCCTTTCGGCTTGACCAATGCCCCGGCCATGTTCCAAAGGGTCATGGAACATTGCTTGCGGGATAAGAACTTCCATATTGTTCTTTTGTACCTTGACAACATAATCGTCTACTCGCAAACCTACCACGATCACTTGGAGCATTTGAACGAAGTATTTTAGAGATTGGCAGTATACGGCCTCAAAGTTAAAACCTCAAAGTGCCATCTGTTAAAAACTCAAGTGAAGTACTTGGGACATATTGTAGGGGCGGAAGGAGTGTTACCGGATCCAGACAAAACATCGCCTGTGTGAGATTGGCCAACGCTGACCAATCTGACCGAAGTTCGAAAATTTCTGGGTTTTGTAGGCTATTACCGCCTTTTTATTAAGGATTTTGCTCAGATTGCCACCCCACTGCATGAAACGCTCAGAGGCGTTACTAGGCCAAACATGAGAAAAAACCTGCCCGTTGTGTGGACTGAGCGTCCGCAACATTCCTTTGAACTACTGACGTGGCTACTAATCCAAGCGCCTGTGCTTGCGTATCCGGATTATGACTGTCCTTTCATACTGTATACTGATGCTAGCCATCAGGGTTTGGGAGCTGTCCTCTCACAGAAACAGCAGGGAATAGAAAGGGTCATTGCTTATGCAAGTTGGAGTTTGAGGAAGTCCGAACGTAACGACTCCAATTATAGCGTATTTAAATTGGAGTTTTTAGCGCTCGTTTGGTCAATAACTGAGAGATTTAAGAACTATTTGTTGGGGCATTCCTTCGTGGCTTATACGGATAACAATCCATTGGCACATTTGACAACGGCGCAGTTAGGTGCAATAGAGCAAAGGTGGGCTTCCAGGCTGTCTAATTTCAACTTCAACATCAAATATCGAAGTGCAAAGACTAACATCAACGCGGATGCCTTGTCTAGGAGACCCTCTCTCGAGGAGTTGGAGGAGGAGGTGGATGAGTGGGAGGAGGTGGAGATGCCCCTCCATTGTTAACGCCACCCCACGATGAACGCCAACCCGAAGCGTGGCGGCGGTACGTGTCCTCCGACCTTTTCATACCCCCACTATCCACGTCGGCGTGGAGTTCTATATAGTGGGGCGAGCGCAGCGAGCCACCGTGCCCGAAGTGTGGCTAGTGGACGCGCATTACTTCACAGATATTACGCGTCCCCTCGGGGGGCTCGCTGCACTCGTCACGCTTCAGGCTCAGTGGCTCGCTGTGCTCGCCACACTATATAAGATCAACTCCACTCCGACGCGGATAGTGGGGGTATGGAAAGGGTCGGAGGATGCGTACCGCCGCCCCTCGCGGGCTCGCTGTGCTCGCCACCCTTCGGGTTGGCGTTCATCGTGGGGTGGCGTTAACAATGGGGGGGCATTTCACATGTAAAATACCCATAAGGGTGGGTATACAATGAAAAATCGGGTCCATTGGCGCATTTAACATTGTTCCCTATGTTAAATCACGTCCATTGCATCGGTCACATCACATGCCTTAACTTAAGGCATGCGATGGACGCAATTTTTTAATTGTCGGGGAAAAGGCTAAAAATAGCGCTGAAATCGCGTCGGTTGCATCCATCGCATACCTTAAGTTAAGGTATGCGATCACCTACGACGGGCGCCGTGCTAGGAATTAAGTACTGAACTTTTAATTGCGAACAAAACACTCAGCAAGGAGGAAAGAGAGCAGGCAGTGCCGGAATTGATTAAATTGCTCAGACAAAGGCAGAAGTTCCGAATCCAGAAGGGTCTGCTAGTGCATTGTGGCACAAACCTGCAAACTCATAGTCCCATTACCCAGATTGTCGTACCTTGGGGCCATCAGCACAGCCTTTTGCAGGCGTACCATTACCACTCTGGGCATTTTGGGATGCAGAGAACAGAGGCATTTCTGAGACTACGTTTTTACTGGGTGGGCAAGAAGGAGGACATTGAGGATTGGTGCTCCCAGTGCTCTAACTGTGCGATGAGGAACCCACCCACATTACAACAGCGAGCCCCATTACATCCTATAGTCACCACATGACCCCTGGAACTGGTAACGGGGGATCATGTTAAGCTCAAAGTCAGCAGTTCGGGACATCAATATGCTCTCACCGTAGTAGATCACTTCTCAAAATTTATGGTTGCTTTTCCGGTTAAAGATGTGACAGCACGAGTAGCCGCAGAAAAATTGTGGAAGACGTTCATTCGGCCATATGGGTTCCCGCCTTCGAATCCTGCTTGTTCCAAGAACTTTGTACTTTCTATAACTGCAAAAAACTGAGAACCACCACTTATCACCCGCATTGTAACGGACTCTGCGAACGGGCCAACCAAATGCTCATTAGAATGCTTCGGGCTCTCCCTCTGGCAGAAAGAAACGGATGGCCCGCGGTGTTACCGGAACTTGCGTATCTTTATAACAACTCAACTCACAGTTCTACCGGGTATACCCCCTTTTATTTAATGTTCAGGAGAGAAGGAAAGATACCGGCAGACCTACAGGTGGAGTTTCCCATGGATATGCTGGATGAGGAGAGATGTCAAAGTCCCTGGGTGCAGGAGCATAAGAAACGGTTAGAGGTGGCTTATCGAGCAGTCAATGACAACATGAGACAGGCTCAACCAACAGCGTCAAACCCACTATTACAATGCAGACGCAAAAGCTGATCCTTTACAAATCGGAGATCTCGTCTGGAGGAGAAAAATCGCCGTCAGACTAAACTGGAGCCGTTTTGGGAGTTAGAGCTGTACAAAATCATTGGTATTCCATACCCTGAAGTGGATATGTACAAAATTGCAAGGCCTGGTGTAGAAGGGGCGTGGATGGTACATCGCAGCCAATTAAAGAAATATTCGGGGTCGCTGGCCTCTCCAGAGGAAATACCTGCGAAGGAGAAACGTTCCTGTGAACCAACTCTAGCAGCGATGTCAGATTTCTTTAGTCAACCATGGGAATCGTTTGATCACATGATGATGCTATTCTGGCCTATGAGAGGTGGTGTTGCCCCTGTTAACGACTCTTCTTCGGATATTGTCATAAATTAAATTGATGATTCTGTTAATGTACAGAAATGTGAGAACGAAAGAGCAGATGAGTGGTTGGGAATTCTAGAATCCGCATCTTTAAAGGAGGTGATCCCTGAACTCCGTCGGTCCGAAAGAAGTACCAAAGGAGTTGTACCAGTTAGGTACAGGGATTAGGTTATATTCTTGTTAGAAGTTTAATCTGTGTAACCATTTGAAAGAAAACAGAAATTGTGTCATCATGCATGAGGACATGCCATTCTTTAGAGGGGAAGAATGTGACATCCTACCATATGGTCACAGTAAATGTATAGATAAATGTGCACCGCTTTAAGAAAATAGTTGTTTTATTAGCAAAATGTCCGGAGAAGTTACTCCTAAACTTGAGGGGGAACTCGTTGTATTAACAGTGTAATGTTAAGAGACTTGTGTGGACTCCGGGATTCGGTACTAGCCATTGCTGCTCCATAGCTGGTTAGCGGAGTGTCCAATGACAAAATACAGAATTAATAAAGTTTGCTGGAGCGTGAAGACTGTCAGATCCGCAGCTTGGTGCGGGAGCAAGGGGTTAAAAGGACTGCCCGTTAACAGCTGTGGCCCAGTTCGGCAGGAGAAGTGACACGGAGCAGATCTACGCAGCTGTGAGCAGAGGAGAGCGGTGCTGAGCAAAAGGTTCCGGTTCTCACCAAGGTCCTGGTGCGATATCCTGATCGGCTATGCAGCGGTGGTCTGGCGGGCGTCTGGCGGAGGCACGGAGACTTTGTGGAGCCGGAGTGCTGAACGGAGAAAGACGCTGTGTCATTAAGGAGGTGGTACCAGGCGGAGCCGACCGTAACTGAAGTGCCCTGGGAAGTGGTGAGTGTAAACCCCGCACCGGACAGCCTGTATATACATATTACCACCTAGATTTCCTGCAACTTGTAATGACTCTATTAGGGGAGGGCTAAACCCGGCCTATCTGGTCAGGGGACGCCATAAGGGAGGTTGTCCCAACTCCTCAGCCTAAGCAACTGTTGCAGGGTCTCATTCCGCAATTGGACACAGACAGAATCAGAGGGCTAAACCAGACTTAATGTGTCAGGGGACGCCCACTAGTCATCGTCTCTAATTTAGAGCAGCAGCTAGTTCCATAAATCTGAAGTGCAGAAGAATCCTTGTTAAACACAGATAGAAGAATTAGGGCTAAACCCGGCTCAGAAGTCAGGGGACGCTCGCAGGGAAAGTAGTATTTTTATAATATTCCACGAGGCTATCGAAGGAGGTTTAAGTTTAGGGGAAGACTCTTCTAGGCAGCCATCTTCAGCGTCAGGGAGCTAAGAGTTAACAGCAGTCCGTGTGTAACAAGAGACAGATCTGACTTGTATTACAATCTTCTTTAATATCTGCATCAGCTTCATCGAGGGAGGAAACTATTTACAGGGATACAAAGTTGCTATCTGGTAACCCACACGGAAAGTACCTTAGACTTAATTCATTGAACTTAGACAATTAATAGACTATTCTGATACATTGTGCAGACTTACCGAGAGTTGTATTGTAGTTAACTTTAGAGCTGATAAGTAATCTGAAAGAAAAAAAAGTTAGAGTTTAATCTTTTAATAATATAATTTGCTTATTATTGCGCAATAATACAATAGCATACCAGAGTAGAGATTGGTGAAAGGCATATCACTTTATAAGGTAATTAGTTAAGGAGAAGTATTGTTTCTACCTGTTATTGAGCAACAAAGGTAAGATTGATTGCTGGTAATTAGAGAAACGACGAGGGATAGCAGAAAGTCACGTTCCGGTACAATAAAACCTTTGTTGTTTGTTGCTGTGAAAGTATAATATTGGCTTTGTATGCCAGCTTATTGTTGAACGTATTCTTATATTGTTTACTCTGCTATGAAATGTTATAAATAAAGTTTATTGAACTACGTTCACGTGGATATACCTGCAAAGAAGAAAACCTAAGTTCACCTATATTACACCTGAATACTTACCTGTGTTGAAGAGGGTGACACGTGCTCATTTTCTTTTTAGCCCTGATGTATGAGCATGATGGTTATGGAGCCTGCGTATCTTTGGAGCATTGTTCAACTAAGCTTATACTGGATAGTGTGGGGAAGAGGGTGGGGAGTAGATGAGACATGTGCACAGAGAATTAGATTTGGGTGGGTTATTTTGTTTCTCTGCAGGCAAAATACTGACTGTTTTATTGTTACACTGCAATATAGATCTCACTTGGAAGTAAAACCTCACCCAAATCTAATTCTCTCTGCACAAGTTACATCTGCCCCACCTGCAGTGCATATGCTTTTGTCCATTTGAGAAGGAATTTGCCTTTGTGAATGAACCAGAATTCATTACCCACAGCCCCACCCACATTACCCACAGCTCTGCCCACATTTGACCACCACAAGAGTTCCTGGGCCTATTTTTCAACAAAAATATCAATGCCCTTAATTATGAAGGGGTTGTAATTGTTTCTTCTAAAGATTTATAATAACAGGCATTATATTGGACTGCTGTTTGTCTGGATGGTTATATTTTATGCAGTCCGTATTTCTTTTTGTTTCTTTTCCATTCAGGCCTATACCTCGTTACTACAGATATGTCTTGTCCTTTGTTTATGCTATTGATGAGATAAACCAGAATCCTGATCTCTTACCCAACATCACTCTGGGCTACCATGTGACTGATTCCTGTAGCAGTGTGAACAAGGCTATTCTGAGTGTTATACAAATACTATCTGGTCCCGGGAAGACCATTCCTAACTTCTCCTGTCTAGACCGTGACAAATTGGGTGGTTTAATTGGAGATTTTTCTTCAGAGAGATCTTTACAGATAGCAAAGATATTAAACATTCATGGATACACGCAGGTAATGTATATTTACTATTTAATGAATGCAAATACTATTTATTTTTGTAAACATTTATTTTAAAATACCAACATAGGGTCTGATTCAAGTTCTGATGCAAGTGTGGCTATAGGCACCAAGTTTGGATGTTTGGTACCCCTCACAAGCACCAGACCTGTACAAGGCATGTGCTGAATGGGTTAAATATAGGAGAGGAGAGAGTAGAGTGAGAGTCTGTTGGTGGCGCACTGGAAGTAACATTAATTATTTAAAATGTAACTTACATTTTAAATAATTTACTGATACGTCCAGTGCGCCACGAACAGACTCTCACTCTACTCTCTCCTCTCCTATATTTAACCCAATAGTCTAAGGCTGCAGCCCCTGTTAAAACAAAATAAATTATAATAGAAAATAATAAACCAGGGGTTTATCTAAAAAATAAATATAAAGAAAATTAGTCCTGGTGCGGTTGCCTTCCCTCCACAATTTCATGTGCCGTATGGGACCTGCGTAGTTGGACACTCTATGGTCCGCATGGACATATAATTTGGTAGACCTAAATCTAGTATTGCATGAGAGTGTGTGTCGGATCTTAAAAACTTTCCCAGTAGGGGGATGTGTGAAATTGACCCCAGTCCATGCGGACTGTCATATGTGGGGAAGACCGAGGGTGCATTTAAGGACAGAATGTCAGCTCACCGGTCCGCTATCAGGAAGGCATTGGCCATTGGCAATTAGCGATCATCCGGTAGCACAACATTTTCTTGCCGCTCATCGTAGTATTTCTTCCATTCCGTATCACATGATTGATCATGTTCCTGTATCCTTAAGAGGTGGTAACCGGGGATTGCAATTATTACGATCTGAAGCCCGATGGATACAAAGGCTGGGCACATTAGCCCTAGGAGGGCTTAATGAAATGTCTGGTCTAGCAGTTCTAATTGATTAAACTTTTTTATCTTTAAAACAATGCAATCCTCTTAGCTATCCAGCATCGCGGCTTATGCCGCATTGTTCGAATGTACGCATATAGTGTACATATATGATGGTTCATGTCACTTTTTTTATGTATGTATTTGTATGCCATATATGTATACAATATTTTCTGTATCCATGGGGATGGTAAACTTGCACTATTGTCGTCGTCCGGCGTCTGAGCCGGGTTACATGACGTCATCTGATTGCGCGGTCCGACAGGTGCGTGGTCCTGGAGGAGGCAGCTAGAGCACGAGCATGGTGAGCTATTTAAGTGTGTTTTTTCATTGTAAAATTGTTGTCTGATGAAAATACTAACAAGTATTGAAACGTTACAATAAAACCGTTTCAAGTTATTACTCAGTGGAGTGCTGTGTTCGGCTAATTCTATATATATATATATGGGATGCAGTTAAAATCCCGGCGGTCGGGATCCCGGTGTTCAGAATCCCGACGCCGGAATCCCGACCGCCGAAATCCCGACCGCCGAAATCCCTACACTTTCTCCCTCCGTGGGTGTCCACGACACCCCTGGAGAATCAATTAGCGTGCCGAGTGCAGTGAGCCCGCAAGGGGGGGCGATCCACGTCTCCCCCTTGTCGGGATTTTGGCGGTCGGGATTCCGGCATCGGGATTTTGAACGCCGGGATCCCGACCGCCGGGATTTCATACTGAATCCATATATATATATATATATATATTTCCAATAAGCCGGCACTCTCCTCTCTCTGTGCATCTGCCGGAGTGCCCCATCTTGTAAATGCATACAACAACTCCTCCTTAGACTGGCACTTCCACGGACTTAGTTATAAGTGATGCAATGTCACACCAGCTTGATTGCGACGTTTTGAACCTTTAATCAGTTCTTCATCAGGCAGCGTACAGACAGGTCAGTTTTGTTATATATTTATTGTCTGTACGCTGCCTGATGAAGAACTGATTAAAGGTTAGAAACGTCGCAATCAAGCTGGTGTGACATTGCATCATTTATAACTAAGTCCATGGAAGTGCCAGTCTAAGGAGGAGTTGTTTTATATATATATATATATATATATATATATATATATGTCGACAGGTTCTGGCACTCACTTATAGAGGATATCTGGGTCCGTTGCCTTCCGTTCGAATTAGGAGTGTAGGACCTCCACAGGTAGCAGCAGAGGGCACGGCGGCACTCGGACAATGAAACAGTCAGACACAGAGCGTTAATGCCAACGTTTCAAAGAGGTTTACTGATGATGAAAAAGAGTAAACCTCTTTGAAACGTTGGCATCAACGCTCTGTGTCTGACTGTTTCATTGTCCGAGTGCCGCTGTGCCCTCTGCTGCTATATATATATATATATATATATATATATATATATATATATATATATAGGTAAGTAGGTGTATCGGGTTGGCACTCGTGGCTTCAATAAAAATCCGGTGCCAGGAACATAATAGAGCAATAAGAGACACTCTTATTAAAACCTCTTTTTCTTCACCTATACTACCGTGTGCCAGATCCATCCTTTCTCTGAGGGGGTAAGTGTCTCCTATATATATATATATATATATATATATATATATATATATATATATATATATATATATATATATATATATATATAGGTAAAAAATTAGAAGCCAGCACAGTGAATGAGAATGTCCAAAAAAGTTTTTATATATCAAAAGATCAATTCCATCAGGAAAAAACAAGTGGACACACCAATGCAAAAAACGACATAGTCCAAAAACATGGTAGTTACCACATCCATAACAGAGGCATGGTGGTCCACTGCAAGGGTCACTGATGCCCGACGGCCGTTTCGATGCTGTATCACCGTCCTCAGGAGCATAAGTGACCCTCCAGCAAGACTGGATATATATAGTGCATTAAATGAAGTAAACATATTCACCTGTGCGCCCATAATCTCATTCAGACACCTGTTCAGGCTTGGTAACACGTAGCCAGCGTGTAAACAACAACTGCGTATCCAGGAAGTGATGTTGCGTCGCTTTCGGCCAGAGCTAGTCGCGGCGCCGTCTAAATACCACGCTCCGTCACTCAGGCTCTGGTGGCGTCATAGGTTATAAGCCAAAGACACCGCTCAGAGTCGGGGAAGCGTAAGATCAAGTGTAAGATCAAAGACGAGAACCAGATATATAATCCAGCTGTCGCTCTGTCCGTCACTACGATCAAAGAAAAATAAAGGCTATGAGAAATGTCAGGCTGTCTGGAGACGGGCAAGCAGGAGTATAATGTCATGAAACATAATAATATAAAAAGAAAAAAAGAGAAGAAAAAATGCAAAGTATATATCAGTATAGGAGACAAATAACAGAACTGCGCAGTAGGTAATGGTATAAACGACAATATAAAATATTATCTCATAAGAAGCAATGTAGAGACTGTTCCTCATTAAGTCCTCTGGGGGACATGCAGTCAAGTAAATTAATCCAATAGCATTCCTTCCTTAATAGCAAGTTTCCACGATCCCCACCTCTCCTCAGAGGGGGAATATGGTCCACTGGTTGAAACCGAAAGTCCTTTATATGATGTTTGCAATTGTAGAAGTGTTTGGCAACAGGAGGCGTACTGGTGTCAATCGATGTCATAGCCTTTTTTATGGAAGATCGATGCATGGCAACACGTTCTTTAAGGGTCCTTATCGTTTTGCCGATATAAATCAATTTGCACGGACAGGTAATAGCATAAATAACATATCGTGTATCACAGTTAAGATGATGTCTGATGGGATAAACGTTGGAAGTACGAGGATCTATAAAGACAGGAGATGATATTACAAACTGACAATTAACACATTTGGTGCAGTGGAAACTGCCATTCTTAGGAGCAAGCCAACCCTTGTTTCTAATGGGTAACAAGTCAGATTTTGCAACAATATCCTTTACATTGCCACTTTTTTTGTAGCAAAACATAGGTAATTTGTGACAGAATGGCCCCATGGTATCATCTGCCTGAAGTATGTGCCAGTGACGATGTATTACATCTCTGATCCTTTTGGAGGCAATTGAATACGTACTCACAAAAGTTAATCTATCAGGGTCATTGTTTTTCAAGGGATTGTTCCTGAGACAAATTTACACAATGAGAAATGGCTTCCTGAATCTCATCAGACATATACCCTCTCTCAATAAACCTATCCCCCATCTCAGTGAGGGCTGACAGTAATTTATTATTGTCAGAGGTAATGCGTCTCACTCGCAGTAATTGAGACAGAGGTAAACCGTGTTTAAGTGGTGCTGGATGAAAACTACCTAGCCGACAATAAGGTGTTTTTATTGGTGGGTTTTCTATATATGCAAGTGGATAGGGACCCATTAGACATGGAGATGCCTACATCGAGAAAGCGAATGTAGTGCTCACTATAGGCTATAGTGAAGCGTATAGTGGTGTCTAGACTATTCAAATGATCCACAAAGAGTGCCAGGAGTTCGGGTCCACCAGTCCACAACATGAACAGGTCATCAATGTATCTTACATAAAAAAATACAAAAGATGAAAACTGGGGATTGGACATGATGTGTTGATTTTCATACATGTGCATGAACAGATTGGCATACGATGGGGCCATGTTAGACCCCATCGCAGTGCCCTGTAACTGCAAAAAAAAATTATTTTCAAAAAGAAAATAATTCTTGGTTAATACAATTTCCATCAATAATAAAAGAAAATTAACATTGGGACCCGCAAAGTGTGGACTGGTGGAAATCAAACTCCTGACAGCAGCCAGACCTTCCCTGTGGATGATGTTAGTGTATAAACTAGATACGTCTAGTGTTACCAATAAAGCATCAGTGGGTAAGTTGTCAATTTTCTGTAGTTTTTGAATAAAGTCGGTCGTGTCACGTAAATAGAATGGAGTATTTTGTACGACCGGTTGGAGCCAAAAATCTATGTATTGTGATAGAGGCTGACATATAGAGCCACAAGAGGACACTATGGGGCATCCAGGGGGTTTGACAAGGGTCTTGTGGATTTTTGGTAAAATATACAAGATTGGAATACGGGGATGATTTTGGGTCAAAAAGAAGGATGTGGCCTCATCAAGCCAACCATTATTGAGACCTAGAGTAATGACTGAGTCAATTTCTTTTTTATAGTTGTAAGTAGGGTCATATGTTAAAGTTTTACAGCAAGACCCATCGGCTAATTGCCTGTTAACCTCCGTGATGTAATCACACCTATTGAGAATCACCACACCGCCCCCTTTATCAGCGGGGCGGATGGTGATCTCAGTGTTGTTGCTAAGGTTTTTTAAGGCTACATTTTGTTCCTTGGTCACGTTGGAATAGGATATTTTTTGTTGGCCAATGTATTCTAAGGTGTCTCGTTTGACCAAATTAATGAAGATTTCAATAGATGGGTTGGAGTAAGGGGGTTCAAAGGTACTCTTTACTTTAAACGGATTTTGTTGTTTAATAGTAATGGGATATTTTGCAAAATAGTTTTTTAATTTCAATAGTCTGTGAAAACGGTACAGTTCTATCTCAAAGTCAAAAGGGCGCTGTTTGTGTGTTCTCACAAAGGATAAACCCTTGCTGAGTACATCTAATTCATCCTGACTGGGAGTGTAGTCTGATAAATTGAAAACTATGGTTTCCCTTTGTTTTTGCGTCCTGATTGTTTTCCTATGATTGACTCCACCCCTCCTAATAACTCTCCTCCTATTTGGCCTTTGTACTTGGAGCGGGTGACACTGCCCTTCGGAAAAAAACGTTTTCCAGAGTGGTCAGAGTCACTAGCTGAAGTGTGTGTTTCTATATCAGAAAAGTCTTTGTCATTATGTCCAGTCCGTCTACGTCTGTTTCTAAAATTCTCCCTCCAATTAGGTCTAGAGTCATTTCCCTGTACCCAGCCATAGACCCTCATGTCTCTATAGTCCTCCTTGACAACTTTATATATTTTTTTTTTAAATGCTAATAAATCTGTGTGAAAGGTGTTAATGGAATCCTCTAACTTAGCAATCATGTCACCTGTCGGATCATTTTTTAACAATTCTAAACCCATGGCTTCACAAGTCTTAATTTCATGATCAAGTATCTCCAAATCAGCATTCACTTGTTCAATCACTAGTAAGATAAGCTGAAACGAACAATCATTAAAAATTTGGCACCACTGTTGACAGAAATTTACATTGGCCCTGCCTATCGTGGGTTGATTCCGTATCCGAAATCCACGAGGTATCATTTTATCCTTAAAATACTGAGACAAGGTTAACCCATGTAAAGTTAGTTCAACTTTCCTTTTTCTCAATTTCAACAGGTCGGAGTAAATTTCTGCCGGTGTGTCTACATCAAATGCCAATGATTCAGTGTTGGTAAATAAGATCCTAGCTTCATCTTTACTGTCGAATCTTTTGACACCAGTCAAAGCGTCAGGAGAGATATTTGTATTATCCATCATGTCTGCGCAGACCAACCGATATATGTCACCAAAAAGTGCAAAAAAAATAATGAAAAAAGAAAAAAAGCGTGAAAAAAAATCACAAAAATAGAAATAGACGTACTGTATCTTTAAATCCAGGTGCAATCTGCATAATTATGTTACTGGAGGCAAGGGCAGTATGCACACTAAACTGCAAACGACTGTACCGTGCTGTTCACATCACGGTACAGTCGTTTGCAGTTTAGTGTGCATACTGCCCTTGCCTCCTATATATATATATATATATATACAAGATGCTGTGGTGGCACTCCGCTCTGTCAATATAGCAAAAAGCTGTATCTGGCTCAATGGCTCCGGTGCCTTCCGTGCAGGGCAGTGATGCTCTGTATATAGAAGGTGCTTGGGGATGCGGCGGCACTCAGAAGAACGACAGGAGGCAAGCGGTGTAGTGTACCGACGTTTCAAAAGCCCGTGGGCTTTTTTTATCAAGGTGCTATGGTGAGAACAAGTTACAAAGATGTGAATCTTACCTATATAGCAGTCAGCTCCGTCCGTGTATCCCACACGCTCCGGTCAGGCGGCGCTGAAAGATGACGTCACACCCATTCACAGGACGTGCGGGGCGCACGGAGAGAGGCTTGGCCGCTAAGAACCAATGAAAATGCAGCAGTAGTAAACAAAACACTCGTGCTGAAATGAAGGTATCATAAATATACAGATACTAATAAAAAAGGTGCAAAAACATAACTGAGCTGCTGCAAGCCTGTTTGTGCTTGTTTGCAAAGGATAAAGTGCAAGGTGCATATAAACAAATAACGACATATAACATACAATTAAAAGACAGTGCAATGAAAAGATTGCGGACTAGTTATTATAGATATATTACAAATATATTTGGTTCTCTCCTATGTAGTAGAGGGAGTAGTTCACTAGTATATAGCATTTTCATGAATATTATAAACGCATATGACCAACTGAAGGTGATTATAGTGAACATTTATGTTGACACTTAATGTGTCGACTATATCAGATTATTGATATAAATGCATGCTCCAAGTGTTGTTACGGTCATGTCTAAAGGAAACAATTGAGGCCCAGATTTTCATTAAGGCCACGGGGGGCCAAGGTGCCCAGCGTGAATATCCAGCGACTCTCCTTTTGTAACAATGCCAAAGACCTGTTTCCTCCTCTAATTGATGGGGGTACATGGTCTATGATTTTGTATCGCAGTGTTGCGATCGAGTGTCTAGCTTCGCTGAAATGTCGTGCCACAGGCTGTTCACTTTTGCCGGTGGCAATCGCGATTTTTATAGCCGATCTGTGTGCGGCTGCCCTCTCCTTGAATTGTCGGTCCGTTTTGCCGACATAGTGTCGGCCACAAGGGCAACTGATGAGGTATATAACAAATTTCGACGTACACCCTAATCGGTGTCGGATCTTATATCGTTTGCCAGTGTACGGATGACAGAAGCTGTCACCAGGTATTAGATGGCTGCATGTCGTGCATCCACAACAACGGTAGCAGCCCAATTTTGGCGTGCTGAGAAAGGTAGTTTGCGCAGGAGGGGGGTACTTGATGTTATTATGTACTAATAAATCTTGCAGATTTTTACCTCTTTTGTATGCGCTCATTATCTTTTTGGATTTAAGCCCTGGGAGTGTAGGGTCTGTTCTTACGATAGGCCAATGTTTTTTGGCAATTTTGTTAATTTTAGGGCTTAAAGAATGATAGGTATTGACCCAAATTACCCTGTCTGCTGTGTTATCTTTGGGTTTAGCTGTCAGGGCTACTTGGCGTGTCAGGGATGCTATTTTGTTTTTAGTAGCTGTGACCTCATCGGTGGAATATCCTCTTTGTACAAATTTTGCGGCCATTGAGTCAAGGGCTGGATGTAGATCAGCGGCTTCGCTGGTAATTCTATGAACCCGCATTAGCTGGGAGTGCGGGAGGGCTTTTATAAGGGGAACTGGATGGTGACTCGTAGCTAGCAGGATAGTGTTCCTGTCAGTAGGTTTAACATACAGCGAGGTAGATAGTTTACCCTCTGTGATGCAAATGTTTACATCAAGGTAATGGACTATATTAGGGTGCATGCTGTACGTAAATTTAATGGGAGAGTCTGAGAGATTGTGCTGGTCAATCTGGCTGGTGAAAAGGGTTTCATTTCCTGACCAAAAGACCAGCAGGTCATCAATATAACGGGTATAAAAAATGAGCTGCTGGCCTAGGGCAGGGTTCTTGGTGAAAAGTTTGTCTTCAATAGAAAACATATATGCATTTGCGAATGAAGGGGCCACGGAGGACCCCATTGCACATCCGTGCAGTTGCAAGAAGAACTTGCCATTAAATAGGAAAAAGTTCCTCTTTAAGGTTAGTTCCAACAATTGAAGAAAAAATGTCAAAGAGGGTCCTGTATATCGGGGATTATTCGTGAGCAGTTGACGAACTGCCTCCAGTCCCTCTGTATGTGGTATAGATGTGTATAAATTAACCACATCGATGGTTCCCATCAGGCAATTGTCAGGGATAGGGCCCAGATCTGCCAATTTGGCCAGTAAAGTAGTAGTGTCTTTTAAGTAGGTCTTTTCGTGTTGAACACATGGCTGGAGGAAAAAGTCAAGATACATAGATATTTTTTGATACAGTGACCCCCGGGCCGAAATAATGGGCCTACCTGGGGGTTTGACCAATGTTTTATGTATTTTTGGTGTTAAATATAGGAGTGGAGTGATGGGGAAGTCCGTGGTCAGGGCCTCCAACGTAGCTTTATCGATGGTGTGATCTCTCACCGCTGTAGTCAAGACATCATCCAATTCTCTTTTGTACGATGGGGCAGGATCTTTATCCAATAGTAGGTAAGTGCTAGTATCAGCCAGTTGTCTCTCAGCTTCTGCTACATAATCGGACGTATTTAAAACCACCACAGCTCCGCCTTTGTCGGCTGGTCTAATAGAGATGGTAGGATCATTGCTGAGGTTTCTAAGAGCCAGCCATTCTGATTTAGTAAAATTGCCATACCCTGGTGTCTTGGTGTCCAACTTGGCAATGTCCTGTTCTACCATGCGACAATAGGTTTTGATTGAAGGGTTGTATGATACAGGTTCAAAGCTTGATTTCTTACGCAGACTGGCTGGGAATTTGGGCAATGGTGTCGATGATATGGGTGTGTCAACAATATTGTTTTGAAAAAATTCTCTTAGTTTAAGGGATCTGTGGAGTTTGAATTGTTCAACCTTCATGGTAAAGGGGTCCATTTTATTATGAGGCACAAAACTAAGGCCCTTGGACAATACAGTTTGTTCAATGGCAGTTAACGGTCTATCTGAGAGATTAAATATTAATTCTTGGGGTGGCGAGGAGGTTGGAACCGCACTTTTGTGCCGCGATCTCTGATTTTGCCCCCCGCGCCGTGTGAACGGCCTGAATCTCTTGGGGGCAATGCATGCACTGCTGCTCCTAAAGGGAGCTGACCAGGGTTATTCGGCATAGTGTCTTGATCACTTGCTGAGGACCTGTCGTCTCTTGATGACTCGCTGTCCAAACCTCTACGATTAAATCGGGAAAATTTACGTCTAGGCATATATCGGGGCCCTGTATCTCCACCTGTCAACCATGGATAGATGGCATGTTTGGCATAATCTTCATTCACTTTATCTTTTTTGTTCTTTTTATACTGGACTAGCTCTTTTCTATATTTGTCCATTTGGGTGTTTAACTTGTTTAGCCAATCTGTTGTAGTGTCCATGCTTAACGTGGGTTGGTGTTGCGTTTCGAAAGATGAGAGCTTCTCACGAATGGTTTTTAGCTCTCGGCCCACTTCTTCTATGACTGCCACCATAAGATCAAGTGAACATTTGTTCAGTATGGATGTCCACGTTTTGCAAAAAGGGATATTGTATCTCCCTATGGTTGGTATATTTTTGACACGAAATCCACGAGGGATTTTGCGCTCTCTCACGTATTCGGATAGTGTAACACCATGATAATAATAGTCAGTTTCTCTGCGTTTGAGTTTTGCCCATTCCTGGTATAGTTGAAGATGGTCTGGTATTTCATTAGTTGCCGGGAAGGGGTCTTTAAATAGGACTCTTTCGTAGTCTGAGTCAGAATAACTAAAGGTTGACCCATGTGTGAGCTCCACTCTTGAATTGGACTGCATAGTGGCTGCATCCAAGGTTTGGTCATCTGCGTTGTGACTCATGGTTGCTAGAAAAAGTGCTGGGTGCAGTAGTTCCACAAAATTTACTTAAAGTGCACTGTTGAATAAAGTGCTAGTGCCGTGCAATGTGCTGTGCCTGTATAAGGCAGGTGCAGTGCTGAAGAAAAAAAGCGTTAAAAACAGGTCACCTGCTATTGTGGAACACAGAGGTGATTCCACAAGGCAGGATTCAAAGGTTCACCAGTAAAGATAAGGTAATGAGACGAAAAGGACTCCGGGTGCCTTCCAGACTGGGTCACTGGGACTCTGTCTAAATACAAGATGCTGTGGTGGCACTCCGCTCTGTCAATATAGCAAAAAGCTGTATCTGGCTCAATGGCTCCGGTGCCTTCCGTGCAGGGCAGTGATGCTCTGTATATAGAAGGTGCTTGGGGATGCGGCGGCACTCAGAAGAACGACAGGAGGCAAGCGGTGTAGTGTACCGACGTTTCAAAAGCCCGTGGGCTTTTTTTATCAAGGTGCTATGGTGAGAACAAGTTACAAAGATGTGAATCTTACCTATATAGCAGTCAGCTCCGTCCGTGTATCCCACACGCTCCGGTCAGGCGGCGCTGAAAGATGACGTCACACCCATTCACAGGACGTGCGGGGCGCACGGAGAGAGGCTTGGCCGCTAAGAACCAATGAAAATGCAGCAGTAGTAAACAAAACACTCGTGCTGAAATGAAGGTATCATAAATATACAGATACTAATAAAAAAGGTGCAAAAACATAACTGAGCTGCTGCAAGCCTGTTTGTGCTTGTTTGCAAAGGATAAAGTGCAAGGTGCATATAAACAAATAACGACATATAACATACAATTAAAAGACAGTGCAATGAAAAGATTGCGGACTAGTTATTATAGATATATTACAAATATATTTGGTTCTCTCCTATGTAGTAGAGGGAGTAGTTCACTAGTATATAGCATTTTCATGAATATTATAAACGCATATGACCAACTGAAGGTGATTATAGTGAACATTTATGTTGACACTTAATGTGTCGACTATATCAGATTATTGATATAAATGCATGCTCCAAGTGTTGTTACGGTCATGTCTAAAGGAAACAATTGAGGCCCAGATTTTCATTAAGGCCACGGGGGGCCAAGGTGCCCAGCGTGAATATCCAGCGACTCTCCTTTTGTAACAATGCCAAAGACCTGTTTCCTCCTCTAATTGATGGGGGTACATGGTCTATGATTTTGTATCGCAGTGTTGCGATCGAGTGTCTAGCTTCGCTGAAATGTCGTGCCACAGGCTGTTCACTTTTGCCGGTGGCAATCGCGATTTTTATAGCCGATCTGTGTGCGGCTGCCCTCTCCTTGAATTGTCGGTCCGTTTTGCCGACATAGTGTCGGCCACAAGGGCAACTGATGAGGTATATAACAAATTTCGACGTACACCCTAATCGGTGTCGGATCTTATATCGTTTGCCAGTGTACGGATGACAGAAGCTGTCACCAGGTATTAGATGGCTGCATGTCGTGCATCCACAACAACGGTAGCAGCCCAATTTTGGCGTGCTGAGAAAGGTAGTTTGCGCAGGAGGGGGGTACTTGATGTTATTATGTACTAATAAATCTTGCAGATTTTTACCTCTTTTGTATGCGCTCATTATCTACATAGGAGAGAACCAAATATATTTGTAATATATCTATAATAACTAGTCCGCAATCTTTTCATTGCACTGTCTTTTAATTGTATGTTATATGTCGTTATTTGTTTATATGCACCTTGCACTTTATCCTTTGCAAACAAGCACAAACAGGCTTGCAGCAGCTCAGTTATGTTTTTGCACCTTTTTTATTAGTATCTGTATATTTATGATACCTTCATTTCAGCACGAGTGTTTTGTTTACTACTGCTGCATTTTCATTGGTTCTTAGCGGCCAAGCCTCTCTCCGTGCGCCCCGCACGTCCTGTGAATGGGTGTGACGTCATCTTTCAGCGCCGCCTGACCGGAGCGTGTGGGATACACGGACGGAGCTGACTGCTATATAGGTAAGATTCACATCTTTGTAACTTGTTCTCACCATAGCACCTTGATAAAAAAAGCCCACGGGCTTTTGAAACGTCGGTACACTACACCGCTTGCCTCCTGTCGTTCTTCTGAGTGCCGCCGCATCCCCAAGCACCTTCTATATATATATATATATATATATATATATATATATATATATATATATATATATATATATATATATATATATATATATATATATATATTTAGGAAACGATTAACCCGCACCCATCGGATTTCTTCAGAATCAAATAATCACTCAGACGCCATTGTCTTTAAGCAACGTTTCAGGGGTTTATTCCCGACTTCAGGCTTGTTACCAAGGTAACAAGCCTGAGGACGGGAATAAACCCCCGAAACATTGCTTAAAGCCTCTGGCGTCTGAGTGATTATTTGATTCTGAAGAAATCCGATGGGTGCGGGTTAATCGTTTCCTACATTACCTGTTTTTTCCCTGCACCGCGGTAACCTGCTTTGGAAGGAAGAGTGCCAGCACATCGCGGTAACCTGCTTTGGAAGGAAGAGTGCCAGCACAGCGCAAGTTATATATATATATATATATATATATATATATATATATATATATATACATATATATATATATATATATATGTTGGAGGACAATGATGCA
Organism: Crinia signifera; assembly: GCF_055691185.1. Lineage (NCBI taxonomy): Eukaryota > Metazoa > Chordata > Amphibia > Anura > Myobatrachidae > Crinia > Crinia signifera. The sequence continues at coordinate 32,373,236 of NC_139217.1, forward strand.
CACCACTAGTAAATTTCAACTGCGAAGTGCTGCAGTCACATAATGGAGAATTGCTAGGGAATAAATTGAAGCCAGCACATCCAATTTCTTAATGCAAGAAGAAAGTCTTTATGTAGAAAAAATTCAAATATCCATGCATAATAGCAAGAGGTTCCATGAGATCAAAGCGATACATCCAAAGTTCAGTCAAATACTTAAGCACAATGCTGATACGCCATGGGGGTCCTCAGGTGGCATGAGTTTTCCACCTGAGGACCCCCATGGTGTATCAGCATTGTGTTTAAGTATTTGACTGAACTTTGGATGTATCGCTTTGATCCCATGGAACCTCTTGCTATTATGTATGGATATTTGAATTTTTTCTACATAAAGACTTTCTTCTTGCATTAAGAAATTGGATGTGCTGGCTTCAATTTATTCTTTCTCTCTCTCTCTCTCTCTCTCTCTCTCTCTCTCTCTCTCTCTCTCTCTCTATATCCAAGTAAATGGCCGTACTCCAATCCACAAGAACAACTTACTGGGGTGTCACACTTTGATAACCCAATCTATCCACAGAGAGGGAAATCCAATTATATAAAGTCTTTTCAAGAGGCACTCACCAGGGCTTATGTCAAAGCAGTTTTTTAATCAGGCATGTGAGGTAGTACAACGTTTTGGTCCTATCAAGGACCTTCCTTGGGTAGAAACATCAGGTACATAAACACAGGACCAGTGGGATCAGTAGCCTAGGCTTTTTAGGCTACTGATCCCACTGGCCCTGTGTTTATGTACCTGATGTTTCTACCTGAGGAAGGTCCTTGATAGGACCAAAACGTTGTACTGATCATATGCCTGATTAAAAAACTGCTTTGACATAAGCCCTGGGGAGTGCCTCTTCAAAAGACTTTATAAATATATATATATATATATATATATATATATATATATAGATATATATATATATATATATATATATATATATATATATATATATCTATATATATATATATATATATATATATATATATATATATATATATATATATATATATATATAGATATAGATATAGATATAGATATATATCTATATATGGGCACTCACCAAGGTCTTTGTTACATCAATTTTTTCCAGAGTAATAGCCATATCCGACGTAACGTGATGTTTCGATCCAATAAAGATTGTCATCAGGAATACATGCAATAGGGTCAGCACAATCAAACAGGCAACCTGGTATCCATCCTCCAAACTCTGATTGACTAGACACACCTAACCCACCTGCAGAATTTTTATTCGGTGAAGTCATCAATCGGACTCTTTCTATCTAACCCCCAAGCTGAGGACACTCAGATAGCGAACACCCGGGGACTGATTCTCTTTGGTACATCTATCAATTAAGATTGAACACAGTACAGATCAATACCCTGTTACCCCTGAAGAAGTCCCTCCGGGACGAAACGCGTAGGGTCTTTTCAGGAAACACACTTGTTAAAAGTGGTATCAAATATTGTACCAATTATGATATGATCTTTTGTGTGAGAACTTATTGTTTTTATACTATTGTACAAAATAAATTATTTTATATTGTTCCACCATTGTGTATGAAATTTGGGTGAAACCTATACTAGCGCACCTCTACACTTTTCCTTTTTCCATACTCATTTCTTACCTCTACTAACAGCGAGGTAGTTAGAGGTGCAGCTAACCCTATAGCGCAGAAAAGGTCACAACCCCCCATCTTTATAGATATATACATAGATATATATATATATATATATATATATATAGATATATAGATATATATAGCTATATAGATATATATCTATAAATATATATATATATATATCTATAGATAGCAATGTAAAAAGACAGCGGCGACTAATTATTGTGGATGAAATAATTTAGATAAAAAATAGAATATTTAATGGGATGACAATAAAAGGGTAGGGCAGTGGTAAAAAAACAGGTGTACATAATTGGACAAATATTGCACGGTAACCAGGCATATTTTTAGTAGGCTCCATCAGGAACTGAGGCCCTTATTCTAGTTCACTCTTTCTGACAAAATATTTCTTAGATGGACAAAACCATGTGCACTGCAGGTGAGGCAGGTGTTACTTGTGCAGAGATAATTAGATTTGGGTAGGGTTTTACACCTGCCTCACCTGCAGTGCACATGGTTTTGTCCATCTAAGAAATATTTTGTCAGAAAGAGTGAACTAGAATAAGGGCCTCAGTTCCTGCTGGAGCCTACTGAAAAATAGCTCTGACGGTAACAAAATAGAAGAGTACATGGTAAAGGTACAAAGGTATAAAAGATATATAAAAAAAAAATATATATATATATATATATAAAAGGGGGAATATATATATATATATAAAAAATATAACATATATATATATATATATATATATATATATATATATATATATATATATATATATTCTGTGTATGGGATAATTAATCCACGAAAAGCACTCACCAGTAAAAACATCAATCTTTTAATTTCGTACTTGCTTGTAATAATACATAGATCTTACTTCAAGGATCCTCAGATCCTGTAGGTCGACGTTTCGGCCACTAGAGGGCCTTTTTCAAGACAGCTTCAAATACTCACAACTGCACAGTTCAAGGATTTCAAGTACTATATTTATATATACAAAAAAATATCAAGAATAAAATGCTGATATAAATAAGTTGCTTAACTTATGAGGTGGTAGGAGGTAGGTACCCCAACGCGTTTCGTCGATGTGACTTCTTTAAGGGGTGGAGGGCAAATTAATTCAGACCTATATTTATACCTGTATGCCTTTCAGGATGATCTATGACATTACTTCCTGCTACTTATTCAATTAAAAAATGGCTATACATGTAAAATTGCATGAAAATAAATTGCAGTAGAGATGAGGAATGTGAAACCCAACTGGAGCTGTACAACAAAAGATTTGAAGAAAAAGAATATCCCACTCAAATCCTCCAGAACGCAAGGACAAAAGTGAGGAACGCCAAAAGAGAAAATCTGCTGGAATACAACGCAAAAAAGGAGAAAAAAGAACAAATTGCCTTCATCACTACGTTTAACCAACATGAACCAACAATCAAACAGAGCCTAAAAAACCACTGGAACCTATTACTCATGGATCCCATCCTGAAGGAGATACTACCACCTAACCCAGAAGTGATTTTTAGGAAATCCAAGAATCTGAAAGACATTTTAGCACTGAGTTAATTAACATCCAAAAACACCCAAACAAACCCTGGTTTGAAATGCATGGGTTCTTACAAATGTGGGAAATGTAACATCTGCAGATGATTCGTCCACCCCACCAGAAAGAAATTTACTAACCACAATGACATGAAAGAGTACCACATCAAAGACTTTATGAATTGCAACACCACATCCGTTATTTATCTTCTAGAGTGCCCCTGTCATCTGAAATATGTGGGCAAAACAAAAAGACCTCTTAAATTAAGAATTCAGCAACACAGCGGAACATAAAGAATAAAATTGACAGCCACGCCATATATAAACATTTTGAGAACCACCATAATGCCAACCCGGAGGGATTGACTTTCAAAGCCATTGAATGGGTAAAACTAGGACCAAGAGGTGGCGATCTGGCGAACAAATTGTCCCAGCGGGAAATGTATTGGATTTTTGAACTAAACACTCTACATCCCTTGGGCTTTAATGACAACTATGAGATAGCGCCATTCTTATAAGGTCATTCCGGTTTTTAAACTTTTATATCCTGTTCTGTGTAAAAAAACCTTTTTAAATTATCTTCCTTTTTTAAATTATCTTCCTTTTCTGAATAGTTCTCCACTCTCTTTCACTACTTACACCAAACCTATATTGATGCATTAATCTACAGTCAAACCACACTTGTTACGCCCAATCTCGTTCGATCTTGGAAGCTAAGCAGTGTTGGGCCAGGCTAGTACCAAGTTGGGAGACCTCTTGGGAAAACCTGGTGCTGTAGCACCTATTAGGAAGCCTGTATTATACCGGAGAGTTATATGGTTCACGCAACAAACAGCATCTAGCACTCTCTTGCCGTTTTATTCTGTCACTTATAAATATATTCACTACCTAAATTAATCATAGACACTATGAAAAAACTTGACACTTTTCATTTAGACTCCCAGCAGGAATTATATAGCTGGGTCACTTTCACAGTGCAACTTATTTTCTTGTACCTCATTAATATAATAATTTCCCATATAAGTGGCATTATCTGTATGTGTAATTATATAATATCACCTAAACCACCATTAATCACCTAATTATTAGAGATATTAAATTACTCTGGCATCAATTCACAGTAATATAATCATGAATGGTTTTAGTTACCATGTCCTTTTATGTTTCTATGTATGGAATTCCTCTGGCACAGCAATCTACAATAAGATGGCCATAAAGACGCATAATAAGCAGATATCCTATGAAAGAACCTTCTAAAAAATGGTCGCCGGCACCCGCTATCATGGACAGATCCACAAGAGCTGTGTGATGAAACTCTGTCAGCCCTTCAGTCCCCCAGCGCATGCGCGATAAGCAGAGAAGGTCACAGCATCTCCGGGACACTAAAGAGTGCGGACACGTGGCGGAAGTGCCGTGAATCACAGACTTTGTGTATTTTAAATATTTAAATGTTTTTAGCCACCGCAAAATGTCATAAATAGAGCGTTCTAGACTACCTTTTGCTCAGTTCACCCCCTAATACTTGTTTAGTCCTTTCACCATGATTTTACCTGTATAGCCATTTTTAATTGAATAAGTAGCAGGAAGTGATGTCATACAGGTATAAATATAGGTCTGAATTAATTTGCCCTCCACCCCTTGAAGAAGTCACATCGACGAAACGCGTTGGGTTACCTACCTCCTACCACCTCATAAGTTAAGCAACTTATTTATATCAGCATTTTATTCTTGATATTTTTTTGTATATATATGTAATCTTTTATATATATATATATATATATATATATATATATATATATATATATATATTCCCCCTTTTTTATATATATATATATTTTTATATATCTTTTATACCTTTGTACCTTTACCATTTACTCTTCTATTGTATTACCATGCAATATTTGTCCAATTGTGTACACCTGTTTTTTACCACTGCCATACCCTTTTATTGTCATCCCATTAAATATTCAATTTTTTATCTAAATGATCTCATCCGCAATAATTAGTCGCCACTGTCTTTTTACATCGCTATCTATAAACCCCTAAGTAACATACTAATACTTTTACTAAAAGACAGGTGACACCTTTTATAACAGAAGGGAATATTATTGCTAGGTACCATCAATTCAGCAAGTGGCGCCTCTCATCCATAACTAACTATATATAGATATATATCTATATATAGATATATCTATATATAGATATATATGTACATATCTCTCTCTCTCTCTCTCTCTATATATATATATATATATATATATATATTCTCTCTCTCTCTCTCTCTCTCTCTATATATATATATATATATATATATATATATATATATATATATATACAGTATATATCTATATATATAGAAATATCTATATAATAAGTTGAAAAGTGTGTGTGTGTGTGTGTGTGTGTGCATTGCATTGCAGACACATCGTAGCACTAAGAGCCACCAAATTCAGCAACAAGATACCTCTGGACCCGGTGGTGTGCACATTGAAGCCGTTTTTGTGAAATTTCACTTAGAAATTAAAAAAAACACCAAGATTTATTTATTTATTTACAGTTTCTTATATAGCGCAGCAGATTCCGTTGCACTTTACAATAGTAGACAGTGATAAAACAAACTGGGTAACAACAGACAGATTTGGGGGTTAGAGGGCCCTGCTGCAATTTAATTAGAGATGTGCGGCGGCCACTTTTTCGGGTTTTGGATTTGGATCTGGATCTCCCTTCGTGTTTTGGATCTGGATTGGTTTTGTCAAAACCACTGTCACGGACCCACCGGTCGCCTGCTCCGATACGTCAATCTGAGCAGCGCCGGCCGTGACTGGGGTTCACTCAGGACACTCGGGTCCTTTCCTTGAGGTACACTGCCACCAGCCAAAACCTGATTTTAGCGCCTGAAACTGCGCAAGGGGCGGCTTGGCTCGCCCCTGACCACACAATACAAGATAACAATGGTAACGTTTTCCAGCCTTTCTCTTCTGAGGCTAATGAGTCTTAGGAACACAGAACCAGAACTGGGAATATGTATTATTTATTCCTAGAAATACTACAGAGCTTTAAACAAAATGGTTACAAGACATTACAATGATTTTAAAAGTACACACAACGATTAAATGCAATTTCAGAGATAAAATAAAAAGGGGAAAAATGACAGAACCGATTAAATGCAATTTCAGAGATAAAATAAAAAGGGGAAATATGACAGAACCGTTTCTTACACGTAAGTACCAATCCTGACGTGGGGGGGTTCTCCACAAGAAATCTCTGGTCGCTTACAGCCTGCTTGCTAGACCCCCAGGTAATGACACTGACTATAGGGAGAAGGGTCTTAGTTATACCTTGCAGACTCCCTCCTCCCTCCCACCCTTGGGATTCCACTCTTTCCATGCTGAAGGAGCGTGGAAGGTCCCTGGCAATGTATCTTCTACAGTCTGCTGTTTCCAAAGTGATTGATCCTCCTTCCTTGCATAGCAGACCCACTGATAAGAGATGTGAAGGAAGGGGACAAACTCTAACCTCTTCTTCTGGACCATGGTTTATGAGGGGCTCAGATCTTATCTTACATCCTAACTCCGGAGGAGTCCACAGATGTCACACTGAGGGAATACAGGCCTCAAACTCAAACCAGGGTCACCTACAGTTTACATACAAGACATGTCCTGATTCCAATACTCACAGGAGACATAACTATTACACCAATATCAGACATACATTGACCGGACAGATAATCATAACAGGAGGCATACGTTAATTTGATCGATCACCTGATCTGATCGTTACAACCACCCTTGCTGGTTTTGGTTTTGGATCTGGATTTAAAAAAAAAAAATACTAAAAATGGCTAAAATTACAGAATTTGGGCCTGTTTTTGCCCCTAAAGTATTATTGACCTCAACAACATTAGTTTTCCACTCATTTCTAGTAAATTTTGATCACTTCACAGCTCACAAAATTGTTTTCATTGACTGTAGTTGGGCCAAAAGGTTATACCGAGGTAGCTGGATGACTAAGCTAAGCGACAGCAGTGGCCATCACATACATGTGGACCTTACACTTCCAACCTGGCACATCTTGGAAGCAGAGCGGCACTGCAGGGGCAGACAGGGTGGCAGTTTAATAAACTACCCCCAAAAAAGAGAAATGCTCCAAAGAGCAAAAAATACAAAGAGGTGCAAGATGAAATTGTCCTTGGGTGATCCCACCCACCCTTATGTTGTATACAGGACATGCACAGTTTAACAAACCAATCGTTTCAGCAACAGGGACTTCAGCAGCAGGGACTGTCACATGTGGCTGAAACGATTGGTTGGTTTGGGCCCCCACAAAACAAGCTGGCAATGGGCAGTGCACAAGCTGGCTTTACAAGATGTCATCCTAGAAAAAGAGAAATGCTCCAAAGAGCAAAAAATACAAAGAGGTGCAAGATGAAATTGTCCTTGGAAACTCCCACCCACCCTTGTGTTGTAAACAGGACATGCACAGTTTTACAAACCAATCGTTTCAGCGACAGAGACTTCAGTGGCAGCGACTGTCACATATGGCTGAAATGAATGGTTTGTTTGGGCCCCCACAAAACAAGCTGGCAATGGGCAGTGCACAAACTGGCTTTACAAGATGTCATCATAAAAAAAGAAAAAAATGCTCCAAAGAGCAAAAAATACAAAGAGGTGCAAGATTAAATTGTCAACAATCTGGCAATGGGCAGTGCACAAACTGGTTTTATGAGATGTCATCCTCAGCATCCGATTCCTCACCCTCATCCTCTTCTTCACACACAATTAATTAGTCGTCGCTGGAATCAAACAATACAGGAGGACTGTGTGTATTAGGACGTAAGTGCTGGTGAAGGAGGTCCAGTTCTTGAAATTTGAAATTAATTTTTATGAACATCATCTTCTCCACGTTTTGTGGAAGTAACCTCCTATGACGATAGCAAACAAGGTTCCCAGCTGCGCTGCTGACTCTCTCAGAATATACACTGGAGGGTGGGAAACTTAAATAAAGCAAAGCCAGTTTGTGCAAAGGCCGCCACATTGCCTTTTTTTCTTGCCAATAATAGAATGGACATCGATGGACTATCACTAAAGTAATCATCCACCATTCTATCAATTGTGATAGCATCATAGGCAGTAGCAGTAGACATGTCCATTATGTTAGGAAGCTCCTTCAGTCCTGACCAGATGTCAAATATATTTCCGGACTGAATAGCAGTGGGTCTATTAGGAAAATGTAGTTTTTTTCCTCACATCCCCAGTGGGAGAAACTGAAGGAGGAGTTGTGTGCCTGCCACATTCCGCTTTAGCTGACAATTTTTGGACCAAGAGGTCTTTGCACCTCTGCAGATTTGTGCCCATTGGTAATAAAGACACAATGTAAGACTTAAACTTAGGATCCAGTATTGTCGCCAAAATATAATGATCTGATTTTAAGAGATTGACAACCCTTGGATCCTTGCAAAGTGAATTAAGGGCGTGATCTACTAGTCCTACATATTTATCAGATTCACTCTGCGTCAACTCCTCCTTCAATTTCTCCAACAGTTTTTGCAAAAGGCCTATCAAGGGAATGACCTGACTCAAGCTGGCAGTGTCAGAACTAACTTTGCGTGTAGCAAACTCGAAGGGCTTCAGGATCTGACACAACACGGAAATTATTCTCCACTGAGCTTGACTCAGGTGCATTCCCGTTCCTCTCCCTATGTCATAGGTCGAGGTGTAGCTTTGGATGGCCTTTTGCTGCTCCTCCATCCGCTGAAGCATATAGAGGGTGGAATTCCACCTCGTGACCACCTCTTGCTTCAGCTGATGGCAGGGAAAATTTAGCATTTCTTGCAAGTGTTGCAATCTCCTGCACGCACTTGCAGAATGGCGAAAATGTCCACAAATTTTCTAGACAACTGCCAACATCTCTTGAGCACCCCTGTCATATTTCAAGAAATGTTGCACCACCAAATTTATTTATATTTATATAAAACATAGGACATGTTGGAATTTGCCCAGATGTAATGCACTCACAATATTGGTGGCATTGTCGGATACCACAAATCCCGAGGAGAGTCCAAGTGGGGTAAGCCATTGCGCAATGACTTCCCGTGGTTTTTCTAGGAGGTTTTCAGCTGTATGCCTTTTACTGAAACCTGTGATACACAGAGTAGCCTGCCTCTGAATGACAATGGGAAATTATGCTGCTGCTGCTGTTGGTGCTGCTGCTGAAGGCAATACATCTACCCAGTGGGCAGTCACAGTCATGTAGTGTTTAGTTTGCCCTGTTCCGCTTGTCCACATATCCGTGGTTAAGTGGACAGTCGGTACAGTGGTATTATTTAGGACACTAACAACGCTATTTTTAATGTCCGTGTACAGTCTGGGTATTGCCTTCCTGGAGAAGTGGAACCTAGATGGAATTTGGGACACAGGACCTCAAGCAACTCGGTAAATCCCACATAATTAATTGCGGATACTGGACGCATGTCTAATACCAACATAGTTGTTATGGCGTCAGTAATACGCTGTGCAATGGGGTGTCTGCTGGCATACTTCATCCCCCTTGTAAAGGATTGTTTTACAGTCAGTTGCTTGGTTAACTGATCAGGACTACCATTCCTGGTCCCCTTCCTGGAAGCAGCACCAGCAGCAGCAGAAGCAACAGGTGTAGCTCTTAAGGATGCTTCAGAGGAATCCAGGATAGGAGAGGATTCAGTCAGGCTCATGACATTGGGTGCAGGACTACTTCCCAATCGGATAATCGATGAGGATGTGGATGATGCAGGTGTTTGAGGAGATTGCAGGCCCTTGGAGTTAAAAGAGACAAGGGAGCAGGACGGTAACGCTGGGCGGGCTGCTACATGTTTGTTCACAGTTTCTTTTGACAAAAACTTCTGATGGATGTGCTGCAAGTGACGTAACAGTGAGGAGGTCCCAAGGTGCTGCACGTCCTTACCTCTACCTACAATAGCTTTGCAAACGCTACACACGGCTTGACAGTTGTTGTCTGGATTTGGGTAGAAATAATTCCATACATACGAATGTGGATTTTTTTGTCTTTTGCCTTGGCATGAGAATTGGCTTTTTCATACCCCGGACAACAACTGTCTCCGTCGGTGCCTTGAAACAAACAACATCATCCTCAACATCGTCATCATCCACATCCTTCTGTGTGCTAGCTACACCAACAGAACTCACATCCTCATCCAATTCCTCAGAAGCATCCTCAATAACCAGGTCAGCATCTTGACTGGGGATGCTCTTCCACACACTTGCAGAGGGCACGCAAATGGTGGTATGAACCTCCTCTTCATAAACAGTATTTGAAAGGTCCAGCTCACATATGGTATCCGCGGACACACTTCGACTCTCCTCTGGGATTTGTGACATTTGTGAACTCGCCTTTGTCTTAAAAAGTTTCCTTCTTCTTTTTGTAGTAGCAGAAGGGCTACCATCATTCTTCTGAGACGCTGTACCATCAGTCAGAAACAAAGGCCAAGGCCATAGCCTTTCCTTCCCACTGCATGTGGAGAATGGCATATTGCTCATTTTATTTTTCTCTGCAGGTGACCTTTATGGACCATTGTAAAATGACATGGCCTCTAGGCCTTTGACCATCGGCCTTGCCATCATGAGTCTGACTGGTGGTAGCAGCTTCAGCACTTCTATCAGGTTGCTGATCTCCCACTATTTCCTCCTCCATCATCCTTCAAAAATTTGTTTTTATTTTATTACTTTTATTTATTTTTCTTATTTTTACACTGAACACAGCCTGTCACACTGGACACTGCCCCTGGACACTGCCCCTGGACACTGCCCCTGGACACAGCCCGTTACACTGTACACTGGATGTAGCCCATCACACTGGACACTGGATATAGGCCGTCACACTGGACACTAGATATAGTCTGTCACACTGGACACTGGATATAGGCCGTCACACTGGACACTAGATATAGCCCGTTACACTGGACACTGGATATAGGCAGTCACACTGGACACTGGATATAGCCCGTCACACTGGACACTGGATACAGGCAGTCACACTGGACACTAGATATAGCCCGTCACACTGGACACTGAATATAGGCCGTCACACTGGACACTACATATAGTCCGTCACACTGGCCACTGGATACAGCCCGTTACACTGGACACTGGATATAGGCCGTCGCACTGGACACTAGATATAGTCCGTCACACTGGACACAGCCCGTTACACTGGACACTGGATATAGCCCATCACACTGGACACTGGATAAAGGCCGTCACACTGGACACTGGACACAGCCCGTTACACTGGACACTGGATATAGCCCGTCACACTGGACACTGGATATAGCCCGTCACACTGGACACTGGAAACAGCCCGTTACACTGGACACTGGATATAGCCCGTCACACTGGACACTGGACATAGGCCGTCACACTGGACACTAGATATAGTCTGTCACACTGGACACTGGATATAGGCCGTCACACTGGACACTAGATATAGCCCGTTACACTGGACACTGGATATAGGCAGTCACACTGGACACTGGATATAGCCTGTCACAATGGACACTGGATATAGGCAGTCACACTGGACACTAGATATAGCCCATCACACTGGACACTGAATATAGGCCGTCACACTGGACACTAGATATAGTCCGTCACACTGGACACTAAATATAGTCCGTCACACTGGACACTACATATAGTCCGTCACACTGGACACTGGATACAGCCTGTTACACTGGACACTGGATATAGGCCGTCGCACTGGACACTAGATATAGTCCGTCACACTGGACACAGCCCATCACACTGGACACTGGATATAGGCCGTCACACTGGACACTAGATATAGTCCGTCACACTGGACACAGCCCGTTACACTGGACACTGGATATAGCCCATCACACTGGACACTGGATATAGGCCGTCACACTGGACACTGGACACAGCCCGTTACACTGGACACTGTATATAGCCCAAAACACTGGACACTGGATATAGGCCATCACACTGGACACTGGACACAGCCCGTTACACTTGACACTGGATACAGCCCGTCACCCTGGACACAGTCCCTGGACAATGGACGCAGCCCATGTACACTGGACACAACCCCTGGACACAGCCCCTGGACAATGGACACAGCCCCTGTACACTGGACACAGCTCCTGTACACAGCCCCTGTACACAGCCCCTGTATACTGGACACAGCCCCTGTACACTGGACACAACCCAGGGGTCGGCTGGGCCGGGGGGCAGGATGCCATGTGTCCCCCGGGCCACTCGGTTACTTAGTGCTTTGGACCGCTTTAAAATTAAACCCATCCCCTGTACAGCAGCCGCATACCAGCACTGGAGAACGGATCCCCAACCCGGGACCTGCCACTGATTGACAAGCGGGCGCACACTCCATACAGCTAAATAAAGCTTGGAGAGAGTGGGCAGACTCGGTTTTAACAGTCTCCAGGCACCGATTGAATTTATACAGACGTGGAGACTATCATCTAATAAACCAGTCTAATAAGGGGAGAAAAGTATTGCAGTCACACCTATTAGGATATATTATCCTTTTTAAAATCACTCTATATTTCATGTTCTGTGATGTTTGTGTCTTATACTTCGCTACTATTTTAGAAAATCCTAATAAAAATTAGATTTTAGATTAAGTCAACCTCTTTGTGCACCACATAGTGACATTCTTTGCTTTCCTTGTTGCTATAATTAACTTGTGTCCAGTGGTAGCACACCCTCCATTGTTTGAAGTACATCATAATAAAATAATACATGAGGGTAATCTCTAAAAATATTGTTATACCTGAACCTGTGCGACTGTTCTGATCCCTTCCCCCCGACTCCCCCCTAAACCCACCTCACAAACTTACACAATCGGCAGATACACACACATAACACACCACTCACAGTACAACACACACCCACATACACTACAACACACACACAAACAGTACAACACACACAAATACACAGAACACATAAAAAATAATTGCATCATAGCATACCCTCCAACTGTACCGAATTGCCATTTATTTAACAGTCTGTACCGGCAAATAAAAACTGTACCTAATGTACCGTTTCTACTTCTCCAGCCTGTCACTGCGCTCCCCAGCCAGTTGCTCTGAGAAATCTTTGTCCTGGCCAATGCACCCATTTATCAATACAAAGTGGGTACACTGCACTCACCCTGTTAGTCAGTTGGATGTTAGGCACTGCTCTGCCTTAAGGGTTTCCCAGACTCTTTTGGTTCGTAGATAATGTTTGGTTGATGGGCATGAGCGCTGCATGCATTTGTTTGAATGTTATGAGTGTAAGAAGTTGAAGAATAAGACTGAGATGAAGATTTGTCACGTTATAGTGTACAATTTACTCAATAAATCATGAAAAAAATATGTGTACATAGAAGTACAATCAAGGCATGAAAGTAGGATTAAAAAATAAACTCTGATTTAAACTGATAATTGTTTGGATTGGGGTGAGTTGCAAAATAAATCTAGAGGTGGAGGAGGTATGGATATTGTGGGCATAATTGGTGTTTGGTACACCTACAGGGGGTCCCCAGTTGATGAGAAATTTTCTCTACAGTGTCACCGTAGGGGGATTTCCAATTGGGGTTCAGGTGGTCTTTTAGGGACCCCTTTACAATACTGTTGGTCTCTTCTCCTGGAGCCTATGGTCTCCCTCAGTGATTGACTATCATTAAGGGAGACCATAGGCTCAAGGAGAAGAGACCTACGGGATTGTAAAGGGTCCCTAAAAGACCACCTGGACCCCAATTGGGAATCCCCCTATGGTGACACTGTGACCGTGACACTGTAGAGAAAATCCCATCAATTGAGGACCCCCTGTAGGTGTACCAAACACCAATTATGCCCACAATATCCATACCCCCCACCTATAGATTTGTTTAGCAACCCACCCCCATCCAAACAATTATCATTTTGAATCAGAACTTATTTTTTAATCCTACTTTCATTTCTTGATTGTACTTCTATGTACACGTATATTTTTTTCCACGATTTATTGAGTAAATTGTACACTTTAACATGGCAAATCTTTATCTCAGTCTTATTCTTCAACTATTACAATAAAAGGTTTTTTGTTTTAATTGTGGTGTAAAAAAATCAGGAATTTTAATCTGTGAAGGGCATGCTATTTCTATTCATGTGCTTATAGCACATGAATATATATTTAATTTAAAAAAATATATAAATTTTTTTACACAGAGCAGCCAGCAGGGGGCCGGGAGCCGAGCCGCTCATTAGATATTCATATATTCACTGCCCCCGATCATTACATATGCACAATCGGGTGCAGTGAATACCTGGCCCCCTGTTGGCTCTCCTGGGGGGCAGCCCACCTCCCCCCCACCTCCCCCCACATACGTTCTGGGGCAGGCAGGGAGACTTCCATCTCCCTGCCTGCCGCCGTCCTCAGGCTCCCTGCAGCGTCACCTCATACGCTGGATTGGCTGAGACTCGCCGCGAGGGGCGGCGAGTCTCAGTCACATTGAATACTATCTAAAGTGCCTGGCAGAGAATCTCCAAACATGGAGAATCTCCGCAAAAACAGGGCTAGTGCATGGCGAGCGAAAAAAAATGCTCGCCATGCACGGAGAATATTTTAATTGAATACTGCCCTAAACTTCAAAAGTGATAAATGGAGAGTGATAAACAGGCAGTCAATCAGATCCTGTCTGACATTTTTCAAACACAGCCTGTGTAGCACCTCTGTTTCCATTTACTCTTTTATTCTTACTAGTATAGATACCACAAAGTAGCACAACACACATATTTTTACAAGGATTATATTTTATCACCTGTTTGAAGCACTATTTCTAACTAATTTATTTTGTTGGTCTTATTTTTGTTTAGCACAGCTCCGACGCCTCCCAGGCAAACACGGAGAATCAGCGTCCCGGGTTGCTAGGACAACGGCCGCACGTCACGGTGGGCAGAGCCCAGGCACCCGGAAGCAGGACCCACAGACACCGGGGGAGCGCGGCAGCTACACACAGACATGCTGCTTATAGGTAAGAGAGCTATTGGATCAGGTTTGTCTTTCCTGCACTGGCAATTTATACACATTGGGCGCATCCTGATTAAAAAGCTCTCAGGCCTTGAAACGTTGATGGAACCAATATGATGTCACTTGTATCACTTTGAAAAATATTAAAGACCTTTCTCTAAATCCGTGAGTGCCACCTATTCCGCTGGTCTGGAGGCATGGGGTCCTAGTCTACATATATATATAAAAGAAAGGAGGTTCAGAGTGCGCTACCAGGAATTATTAGACAATTTGTAAAGTACAATACAATTTAATAAAAAGGTGCCTTTTGGGGCAACATATAAAACATAAGCACTTTTTACAGCATGTATTTGTTGATTCTCAATTATTTGTGTTGTTCTTTTGGTGAAGCAGGCCCAACGCGTTTCATCAGGAAGGTGACTTCATCAGGGGCTTACAAGCAAAAGTTTGACAACCAAATGGCACTTTGTGTAGGCTAAAATATCACACATTTTCCGGACGACTTCAACAATGCATACCATTAAAGCACATATATATTGCTCAGAAATTTATTCACATAGACAGTAGTGATCGGACCCGATCGGTGGGGGTGAGAATCTGCCCCAAACCGAATGAGATCTCAAAAAAGTTTTTAGTATTTGCCCATATGAATCAGGACAACCGGATGTGTGCTCTCTGGAATCCAAAATCTGATTCCAGAGAGCACACATCCGGTTGTCCTGATTCATATGGGCAAATATTGTTGTAGAAACAAAAATACAAAAAAAATACAAAATCAGTAAGCCACCATCCTTCTATCACTGGAACTCTGGTTAACAATATAACTACCTCACTAGTCCAACCATCAATATTGTGTATATTTACGTTTTTTATTATATATTTTACTGTGACAGTCACTTATTGCTAATAATACATTATATATGTGTTTTAAATTTATGTGATTAATTAAAAATATTAATACTGTACCACCCAATTGATTCTATTTAGATTAATTTAGCGCTCCACCACCCCTTTTTTTGTTTTTCCTATGTATATTGGGGACTAGACACCCCTTAGTGAGAGCTGCTTGACTACACACCCCATATATGCGCCTGTTTATTTCCAGCCTAGGCTGGCAATATATTTAATTCATCCAGATATTTATTGTATTCATTGAGACAATTCAAATGCTTGATAAAAGCAGAAGAAGCCAAATGCGTTTCCTCCCTTAAAAGCACTTCATCAGGGGTTAACGGATCAAAAGGGATTTAATAAGGCGGTCTTTTTCAAGAGGAGTTAATTCCTATTGGGTGGAAAGCAAGTCCTTGGAATAATATAACACCTATTGATATGTTTTCTGTGGATAAACCCACCGGCTTGGTGGCGGATGGCCTTCCTCTTGATTATGCTGCTAATACATTTGTAGTCTGATGTTAAGTTGGTGGATAAGGTTTCTCTTTAATAGCAGTACCAGTATAAGGTTATGAAGGAGAAGACTACTCCAATCGGTCTGGGGAAGTACCGATGTGTAATTCACACTGGACCTGGGTTCGATCCCTGGTGGATCCAACTGTAAAAGCTCAGAAATTGGAATAAAACAGTAAACTCGGTACAGATTCTGCAGTTAATTCAAAGGCGGTTCTCACCTTCAGTGCTCTGGTCACAGGTTCTGTCTGATTCAGACAGAACCTGTGACCAGAGCACACTCACTGAAGGTGAGAAACGGTAATATTACTTTTAAATATCTTTAAATGCAGACTACGATCATCACCAGTTAAATATTCATTTATATTGACGGTATCGTATATTATTCCTTATTCTTAATAAATACATTTCCCAAATAGAACAGACCGACATATTTTGTTTTTAGGTATAATACATTACATATTTTTTATTAATGTGTTGATCAAATTGAGTTATTATCATAGGTAAAACAAAGACACATCTTGCTCTATAAATTTTATGTGTTAAAAATTATGTATTAAATTATATAATTATGTGTATTATTTTTGTAATTATATGTGATTACCCCGATCACAGACGATACCGTCAATATAAATGAATATTTAACTGGTGATGATCGTAGTCTGCATTTAAAGATCCTTAAAAGTAATATTACCATTTAACTGTAGTATAAACAGCTGACATACAGAATCTATACTAATGAAGGATAATGATAATCTCCAGAATACGGCTGTGTTGTGGAACGCAGACAGCTAACTGCCGTGACTCAGACTGAGGCTTGAACATCTAAGCCGATCAAAGGAGAGCCACATGAAATCGAGGCTTGACCCGCAATTGTGGGCGTACGCATAATAACTGCCGGATGAAAGATCCTAGTACGGAAGAGAAGCCTGACCCGCATAGCGGGCGCATGCGCAGATAGCAATAATACCGCTATAAAAGGCGGAAATGAACCACCACCTCCTAAAGAAGCCGCTGAGAAACATTTAAGGCGGAGAAACGCGTTGAGATAAGGGGATACCTTTGGCGACTATTGGACACTACCCACAATATAGGATATGACTGCACGGTAGGACCATACTGGCGGTCGGAGGAAATCGGAGGTACCTGCAAGCCAAGTCCTAATATTGCTACAACACTGGAATCCACTTAAGTATTGAGTTAGGACTATAATTGGTTACACTAACCCTACCGTTGAGACCTTGCATGGTGATACACGCTTCAAGTCTGTGAAGAGGAAGCCCAAGCTTCGTGGCCAGCCAGATATCAACAAAGTTACAAGCAGCTCCGCTATCGATAAAGGCAGAACAAGAAAAATGTACCCTGCCTACTGGAAACAAATATGGGAGGAAAATAGCTGAAGACCAAAGTGAACCCTCCCCTCATTCACTGGGTCTGGGCTTTTACCAATTTGTTGGAACAATTTTGAAGGACATGACCCTTGCCCCCACATTACAACCAAAGACCCGCTTTAATTCTGTGCGCTCTTTCGTCAGAGGAAATCCTGACCGCACCCAGTTGCATGGGTTCCTCGCTTTCCTCAGGAGAAGCCAAAATAAAAGGGACAGTATGGGACTGAGAACCCTGTTCTGACCTCCGTTCCCGAAGACGACTGTCAATCTTAATGGCCAACTCCATCAATTTATCCAAGGAACCGGGTACTGGAAACTGAATAAGGCTATCTTTGATGGTCAAATAACCCACATCAGAACTGACTCCATAGAGCAATGTCATTCCAACCATAATCATTTGACCTGCGAAGCCTCCCTGTAGGGGTCGTCATATAAAAGACAGAGTAAACTGAAAAAGCTTTCCACAGAGGATAAGGCAGGACTATCGGAAGGAAGCCCAAAAGCCCAAGTCTGGGGATCCCCTTGTAACATTGGAATAATCAACCCCACTCGCTGAGACGAAAGTACCGTTTGCATCTTTTGCGGAAAACAAAGAAATCCTTCCGGTTCCCCGAAAACCAGTCTGGTAAATTCATCTTAGGTTCAGGGATCACCGGTGTGGGAGACCGGGCCCCTTGTTCCTGGGAAGCAACCTTCAAGGACAAATCCTGAACCATTAGTGTTAAACTCTGAAGTTGATCTGAGAAGGTCTGAAGCCGCAAAATGTAAAACCAAAACCAACAGCAAAAATATTATATAAAGTGTATCTTCTATAATCTTTGAGCTGGTGATAATGTAATGAAGGTGGGCAATGAGTTTGGCTTTGGGCATGAACCCAAAGCCGGACCGCTGTTTAAAACGGCCACGGTGCACCCTGCACTACCTCTGTTGACCCCTCTGACTGATGGCTGATACCTGCGGGAACTAGGCTTCACCTACAATTGCCACATTTGGAGGGGTGAATTAGGTCTGCCCCAACTCCGGTGCAACCAGGTCTTAGGAGGTGACAAAGTATCAGCCATTGTCAGAGGACAGGGATCAAAAGGAGATCTAACTACAGGGCCTGTCTCGATTAAAACACAACCTACCAAATGGCACCAGGCCAATGACGGGGGAGGCGACCTAGTCGCAGACACAATAAATAACAAAACTGGGGTACCCCCCAGCAATACCTATGCAGAGGATAACAAACAGGAATAACGTAAACAGGGTACAAACACATGGTACCCTAAAACGATGAAAGCAATGGAGCTCTGAATGTCTCGCCACGCTGGGGAGAATCAGAGCAGAGATAAACACAAATGAATGAGAATAACAAAGATAACAGGAAAATAGTAACCAATGAGAATAAAGATGATAAAAAGAACCAGGCTCCAATGGAGCACTTACATCACCTCAGATGGGTGAAAAAGGTCCAGCAAACTTCCAGTAGCTGCAGATGGACGAGGCAGGCTGGGAATAACTGACACTGACTGACCGGGCAAGGAACTGAGAGAAGCTGACCAAGAACCAGCAGGCGGCAAGTGAACTCCTAACTGAGCAGTATCACCGGCGGGGCTGAGCTAGGCCAAATCCCTTAAAAGGGATTCTCTGGCCAATCAGCCGGCACTGTAGAACCAGCCCCCTTAATGAAGAACTAACTTCAGGTGGCCGAGCGCATGCCGCCCGGCATTCGCCATTGTTAAGTGACGCATCCCGGCCAGGTGGACATGATGCTCCGGGACCCGGCGTCGTCTGGTGGAAGTGTCCAGCTAGCCCTGGCACGCCGGGCACCGACACTTCGCTGCGGCGGTGCTGCAGAAATGTCAGCGCTGCTGACAGCACAGTTTAATCAATATAATCATTCATACCATCATACAAATAACATAATGAAAATTATCCACATAGCCATGATAGTTTGGAGCAGATGAACAGCAATTACCTGATAAAGTTGAACTGAGAAATGACAGTTTAAATTGAGTGAGGTACAGTAGTGTAATCTGGGTATAGACACTGGTCCAGGCTCTGGTGTAAATCATGGTTAATGTTGAAGTGGTGAAAGGAAAATAAATCCTTATTTTGCATGTCTACTTGATAAGCTACTTGGTTGCATACCACCATTTGTTTCACATATTTTTTTGACCAAGATAAGATTAGGGATGTACACCGGGCACTTTTCATGTTTCATTAAATGCATTTTGGGTCTGCATCTCAGGCAGTGTTTTGGATCTGGATCTGTTCCAAAACACCACCATTTTTATGTTTTGTGTTTTGGATCTGTATTTTTTTACTTAAAAATCACTGAAATCGCAGAATTCTTTTATTTTTTATTTGCTCCTACAATATTATTAACCTCATATCATTTCCACTCATTTCCAGTCTTTTCTGAACACCTCACAATATTGTTTTCAGGCCTAAAGTATGCACCTAGCATCACCCCTGGACTGACATAGCACACTTAGCATCACCCCTGGACTGAAACGACATAGTTAGCATCACCACTAGTCTGATACGGCACACCTAGCATCACCCTTGGACTGATACAGCACAGGTAGCATCATCCCTGGACTGATACTGCACACCTAGCATCACCCCTGGACTGATATGGCACACTTAGCATCACGCCTGGACTGATATAGCACACTTAGCATCACCCCTGGACTGACAAGACAGACTTAGCATCACCACTAGTCTGATACGGCACACCTAGCATCACCCCTGGACTAATACTGCACACCTAGCATCACCCCTGGACTGATATGGCACACTTAGCATCACCCCTGGACTGATATAGCACACTTAGCATCACCCCTGGACTGACAAGACAGACTTAGCATCACCACTAGTCTGATACGGCACACCTAGCATCACCCCTGGACTGATACAACACACTTAGTATCACCCCTGGACTGATACTGCACACCTAGCATCACCCCTGGACTGATATGGCACATTTAGCATCACCCCTGGACTGATATGGCACATTTAGCATCACCCTGGACTGATACGGCACATTTAGCATCACCCTGGATTGATATGGCACACTTAGCATCCTCCCTAGTCTGATACGGCACATTTAGCATCACCCTGGATTGATATGGCACACTTAGCATCCTCCCTAGTCTGATACGGCACACTTAGCATCACCCCTGGACTGATACGGCACAGGTAGCATCACCCTTGGACTGATACAGCACATTTAGCATCACTCCTGGACTGGTATGGCTCAACCCAGGAATTATACGGCAGACCGGGTCACCCCAGGAATTATTCGGCACAGATGGCGGCATCCCTGAACTGATATGGCACACTTGCCAGCACACATGGAATTATGCGGCACACATGACAGCAATCCTGAGATTAAAAAAGAGAAAAATGCTTTTTATTCTTTTAAGAAAAAGGGCACTTTGATTTATCAGCACCCCAGAAATTATATTACACACTTGGCTGACCCCAAGAATTGTAGAGCACACTTGGATGACCCCTGGACTTATACAACACCCTTGGTATGATATGGCACACTTATCAGCCTTTACAGTTTAAAAAAGCATAACAACTATTTTATTTTAATAAAAAAATGGGCTGAACTGATACAAGACATTGAGCAGCACAGCTGGACTTATACTGGACACTGGATAGCACAGATGGATTGATATGGGACACTTAACACCCCTTGCAGGTAAAAAAAACCAACATTTTATTTCAATTAAAAAATAGGGGGCAGCTCCCCTGGATTGATACGGGACACTGGGTACCACAGCTGGACTGATACGGGACACTGGACAGGTCAGCTGGACTAATATGGCACACTCAACACCCCTTGCAGGTAAAACAAAAAAACACCTGCAGCCCCCATAGCATGCCAATGTGTAGTTTGTCCCCCTCCCCTCTCTGCAGACAGCAAGGACACATCCGGCGATATTGGATTTAACATACGTGATAATAAGAGTGATGCCTAAACATAGAAACATAGAATTTGGTGGCAGATAAGAACCACTTGGCCCATCTAGTCTGCCCGTATGCCTAAGTAATAAATTCCAAGTGCAATTATATCTGATTGTAAATATCTCTGATTTTTTTTTTTTCCCCAAAGAGCTAACAGCTGCGTAAGGTGCGTTAGAGAAATTAGGGAGATTTCTAGACTCTTCAGGGAGAGAGGGAGATAGCTCCTATTTCAGGGAGTCTCCTGCAGAAGGCAACTATGTATGTACAGAGCTTAATTATGGACATTGCCTCTAGTGTTTATCTATTTATCTATTTCTACTGTACTTCAGGTATTTAGGTCCTCACAATATTCGCAATACTAGGCTATTAATTAGGGTGTGGATCGTATTGTCGACCCGACTTAGGCCGACTGTCATTAGGTCGACACCGTTGGGTCGAGAGGCAGCAAGGTCAACAGGGTTCTAGGTCGACATGGGTGAAGGTCGACAGGTGTCTAGGTCGACATGGAACAAGGTCGACATGGGATTAAGTCGACAAATGCATTAGGTTGACATGGGTTAGGTCGACAGGTCGCGAGGTGCAGATGGGTTTTTTCGCTGATTTTTTAACCCGAATGTCGACACGGTCGACATGGACACAGTTGGAAGTCAACCGCAGCCCCTCCCAGTGCTTCGGGCACGGTGCCACGCTTGGAACACTATTTTATTCTCCCACCACCCCCTCTGTTGGATGGTAGGGCATGAAATACCGCCTGTCGGCAAATGTCGGCTCAAAAACAGTGAAAAAACCCATGTCGACCTTGCAACCTGTCGACCTAACCCATGTCGATCTAACACATTTGTTGACCTAAAACCATGTCAACCTTGTCCCATGTCCACCTAGACACCTGTGGACCTTCATCCTTGTCCCATGACCTAGAACCCTGTCCAACTTGTTGCCTTGTTGGACTGTTGACCTAAGTCGGGTCGAGTTTACGACTGTATCCCATTAATTCTCAATGAGGACATTATGGAAGAGGGCAATCAGTATGTAGGTTGGTGGTGTAAGTAAATATGTGTGAGTAAGGTCTTTAAAAAGATATGGATTGGTGAGTAATGTAATAAAATGGGGGTGTTTGTTATGTGTGTTTGGGAGGGGTCTATAATGTCTACAATGATCTAAGAGAAAAATATTCTTTCCCAGAAATTAATGCCTTCATGTTCCTGCAAATAAAGAATTTTGTAGATACCCTTTGCTTCCCCATCAAAATTCTAAAGTCTCCATTAGAACGTATATGTTTAGATGAACCCCTTGTGAAGGGAATGATCTCGTCAATATATAATCTGTTATTACATTCATCCGAATCTCCCACCTCCAAATTTGAACGACAATGGGAGGAAGATTTGGGAGATCCCCCAGATGAAGAGTCTTGGTCACTAATTCGTGAGAGATTATCCAAAAATTCTATCTCTACTCTGGTTAAGGAGAATGCATATAAGATTTATTATCGCTGGTACTTGGTTCCAGTTAGACTAAATAGAATGTATAGCTCTGCTTCGCCTTTATGCTGGAGAGGCTGTGACGAGTTGGGCTCTTTCTTACACATATGGTGGACTTGTCCTAAAATTAAGTATTTTTGGAACAAAGTAACAATTCTATTAAGTAAGGTATTGCTAACTACTGTAATTAGGGATCCATGGTCTTTCCTGTTAGGACATCCAATAACTTACCTAGATCCTCTCTCAGAAAAATTAGCAAACCAGATATTAAGTGCAGCAAGATGTCTTATTGCATCACATTGGAAATGCCTGGAACCCCCTTCTTCTCAGACCTTGTCAAATAGGATTTGGTTTATTGCTTCAATGGAAAAGATTTTAGCATTTTTACAAAATAGATCCGTAAAATTTATTCAGATTTGGAATCCTTGGTTTGTTTATGCACAATCACTACATTGTGGGGGAAAACGTGCCAAACTTGATCAGTATGTATTCTGAATATTATATATGTCCTCTGTAAATAAGGATAGAAAGCTTAAAGGAAACACTTAATTGTATTTTGTTTATCTTCTTTATATGATATGTATATAAATATATATATAAAATCTTCCGGGCAATTATAATATATTTTTTTATTTATTTTTTTTTTTTTTTTTTTTTTTTTTGTTTGTCAGTCTGGTTTTAATGTCATTTCATAATGTTAAGATTTGTAACTAATTTTGAGTTAAAAATAGAAATTCCAATGTTCTGAAAAATGTCACAATGTTCTATGCAAAATATAAAACTGTAAAGCTGAATATTTCTAACTATGTATATATATATATGTTTCTATTGACACTCCTGAACATTGTAAACTGTATATTAAATGTTAAATTTAATAAAATATATTAATATAAAAAAAAATATAATGTCTACAATGACCTCTTTTTTATCTTTCTGTGCACGCAGGGGCGTAACTAGTACTTTGAGGGCCCCATAGCAAAACCTTGAAAGGGGCCCCCTCCTCCATTGTTACTACAATGCCCCTTAGGGGGGCAGGAGAGTGAGGGAAGTGAGCAAAGTGGTCTATGTAATTCAGCGTGCTGTGAATAATGATGGGAGGGCATTCCCGGGGCTATTCAAAGGGGGAGAGGGGAGGGGAGGGTAGAGGGGGGGGGGGGCAGAGCGGGGGATTTAAAGCTTGTGACAGCCACAGACATTCACTTTGTCCCACCTAATCCACCCCACCTCCCCCAAGTACAGGGGGAGTGTGTAGCTGCATGTACCTCTCAGTCCAAGCAGGCGGTGCAGGGAATCAGGTCTTCCTCTCCCTGGCATGGCCTTTCCTGCTCCTGCTCAACATGCCACCTTCTCCCTAGTGCAGTGTTTCCTGGTGCCGATCACATGCCAGGCCTTCCTCTCCCCCGTGCGTTATCACCTGTTTTTGGTCAGTCACCGCGCAAGTCTTCCTCACCTCGCCCATCCCTGCTCCGTCCAGTGACTCCCTCTCTACGGTGCAGTCCCCTTGTGTCACTCACCATGCCGGGTCTTCCTCTCCCCGGCGCGGCCTTTCCTGCTCCATCCAGCGACTTACTCTCCACGGCACAGTCCCCTGGTGTCACTCACTGCACTGGGTCTTCCTCTACCCAGCGGGTGCCAGACGCGTTCCCGACAGTTGGGATCCTGACTGTCAAAACGCAGACAGCCGGGTGGCCGACGGAGACAGCCGAGTCCACGACCCCCATAGAGGCAGAACAGAATAGGTGGCTCGCGTAGCCACCTATTCTATTCTCCCTCTATGGGGGTCGTGGACCCGGCTGTCTCCGTCGGCCACCCGGCTGCCACTGTGCCCGCAAGGGGATTTTTTGCACTCGCCATGCTGTCTGAGTACGGGCAACCGGGATTCCGACGTTGGGCTAATGACTGTCAGGGTTCCCGTCTGTCGGAGCCCCATACCACACCCTACCTGGCATGGCCTTTCCTGCTCTGTCCCGCTCACAGCACCTCCCTCTCAGGTGCCGCTCACCATACTGGGCTTCATCTCCCCCCACGCTGCCTTTCCTGCACCATCCCACTCTCAGTGCCTCTCTCTCCACGGTGCAGTCTCCTGATGGCGCTCACCACGCCGAACTTCCTCTCCCCGGTGCGGTGTCTCCTCCATTGCTTACCAGGGCATGTTGAATGCACAGCTGGGGGAAAAATAATCAAAAGGCTGCAGGGGATTGCCGCCGGGCCCCATAGCAATTGCACCCCCTGCACCCTCTATAGTTACGCCACTGTGTGCACCTAAGCTTCTTTATTAGGTTGATTGTATCACTAGCTACACAATAGTCAAAGTAGAGCCGTAAAAATGTATTTCTGTTGACATAAAACAAATAACATTAATAATTCTCATCCTGTATTGCTGATAGTATAAGGGTACACAGGGGCTACAACAATAACTGTGTATTACTCTTATTACATCACATAGATCAGCTATGGGGCAACAGATCCTGTTCTAACCAACAAGAACATCTATCCATCATTTTTCCAAACTCTTCCCAGTGACCAGACCCAGTACCTGGCCATTGCTCAGCTGCTCAGACATTTTGGCTGGATGTGGATTGGTGTAATTGCCTCTAATGATGATGATGGTGACAAACAGAGTCAGGAGCTAAAGAAAGTGTCTGCTGTCCATGGTGTCTGCATTGAGTTTATTATAAAGATACCAACTGAGGATAGCGATGAATACTACACAAATCCCAAGATGTACGTAAAGACTTTTAACAATTCAACATCCAAAATTGTTGTATTTTGTGGAACAATTTCATTTTCTACAATATATTTCATTGACCAACAGTGTACTGGTGGCCACAAGAAGACCTTCATCTTACCAAGTGGTGCGAATATTCAAATAATTTTGGCTGCAAAATATAACACATTCTTACATGGAAGTCTGGTGTTCTCACCCATCACCAAAATGATGCCGGGACTGAAGCGGTTCCTAGAAGAGGCCAGCCACACAAATCGCCCCAATGACCTATTACTAGAGTACATACTTGCATTGTATAAGAACTGCTTAACGTCCAATTCTTCACTCAATACAATAATTGAAGCTGAGTATGAGACAAAACTTCTCAGCTGCAATGAGAGTGTACAGTTACGTACCCTGAGCAATGCTCACTATTACACTCATAGCTTTGGCATCACGTACCAAGTGTACAGAGCTGTCTATGCCATAGCACATTCTCTGCATGACATTCAGCGTTATACATCTAGAAATCTAAACACAAGCTTCATGAAACATCATAAAAAAATGATCCAGGTAAATTAATTATAGTGCTGTATATGTAATTATTAAATGATGATGCCAAAAAATGTTTTATCTTGCCTCTTGTTCTTCCCCGTACACCTTCCTTAGGGTGCACAGGAAAGCCACTGCTCCCTGGGTCTGATTAAGGTCCTTCTCATGCTGGACCTGTACTGCGCATGTGCAGTATGGGTGTCAGGAAAAGTGCACGTTGGTCTGCGCTCTGTCTCATCTGTTGCTGGCATCACCGGCGGTGCCACGGGCTGGCGTGATGTACAACTGTCACATTGTTCCCTGTTGCTGTGGTTTGGTGTGCGGCATGGTGTCCACCTAGTGTCATCTGACCCATGCACTTCAATCCCCAGAGCTCAGAGTGTACTATGTGATGCAGGCTCAGTGTTACCTGTCCAAATGTAATGCAACTATACCAGTCCCTACTGAAGTCACATGATAATCTTCCAATCAGGAACCACTGCAGTGGATAAAAGGAGTCAGTGATGTTCAGTCCAGGTCACTGTACAATTGTTTTCCTCCTGAAAGAAATCACAGAGGCTGATTCCTAGGCTCCAGGTTACCTGTCTAAAGAGAGCCTTATCCTGTTGCTGCTGACTTGCCTAGTCTGATACCATCTTCTATTATTGCTAATACCATCTCCAGAATCCTGAGTATCTTTAGCTACTAGAGAGCAGCACAGGACCATCAGCTCCCAGACGGCCCCTGACCATCGGCTCCCAGGCCGACCCTGACCCTCAGCTCCTAGGCTGACCCTGATCATTGGCTACAAGGTTGACACCAGAACATCGGCTCCCAGGCACACACAGATCATTGGCTCCCAGGCAAATACAGTCCTTTGGTTCCCAAGCCTAGCCCAAGTTATCACTACTGACCCACCAGTACACATCTCTCAGTAGTAGCACAGTTAAGTGTGGAACTCTGACAGAGGGCTGCAACCGAAAACCACCGGTGAGGTTAAACTCTGTGCCTCCAATCAGAGTCTCAGTCACGTCAACTCCCCACCTAGCTGTGTTCACAGTGCCTAGTGTCGTAGGAGCTGAAGACACCTCAAGCCCCAGTGTTCCACTACCCAGAACTGGCTCAATACTGCCACAGCCAACACCACCAGTTATCCAAGCCCTGACAAAGGGTCTGTGACAGCAGATGCAGAACAGCATCAGCAATTAATAGTCTGATGGAGGTTGCAATAATAGTCTGATGGAGGTTGCAATAGAATGTACATGCCAGCACAGGGAGGAATGAGGCCAGGATCTCCATCAGAGGACAGAGAATTCTGGGCCTCTTGGTAGGTATTGTGATGGGTGATTTGTGCGACCCGATGGGTCGCGCAAATGAACTATGGTGTCAAAGATGATTCAGCACTGTGTCTCAGGATGCAGCTTGGTTCAGTAATACATGCAAGAAATGTGACACCTCCTGCTGTTTAACCATATTAGTAGGGTTGCCACCTCACTCATCATCGATTCCTGGAGATTCCCTCCATCACCCTAATGCGTGCGCTCTCTCGGGAAAGTGGGCGTGGCTTCATAAAATAGGTGTGGTCTATGGTGATTCTTCTCACCTTTAACATCTGGGAATGAGGGAGACCATGTCGCAAAGCTCTGGGGTGACAACTTTCCTGCCTAAGCAGGATGTTGCGGTCGGTCTCCTTTATATATATAGATGTAGTGATCTGATTGTTCACAATTATGATTTTTACATCAAGAGAATTTGTTTCATTACAGCTCATATTGTATGTTAATTTGGCAGGGCTAGTATGTCTTTTAGCTCTTGCTCACTGCCTGTCCAAAAAATAAGCAGGTCATCTGTATAGCGAAGGTATAATAACACCTTTGCTACATAGGGTGTTTGAAAAATCAGATCTTGATCAACTGTATTCATATACGCATTGGCGTAGGATGGGGCCACATTGGACCCCATCGCTACGCCGAGACGCTGGCGATACATCTTCCCATTGAAATAAAAATAATTTCTATGCAACACAAGTGTCATGAGTTCTAGGAAGAAGGAATGTTCTGGACCAGTATATGCTGTATTATCTTTGATGAGGGACTCCACTGCTCGCATACCATCCTCGTGGGGAATGCACGTGTAAAGTCCCACAACATCTGCACTACACATTATCACATTATCTGGAAAATTTCCCAAATTCTTCAATATAGTCAACAACATATTAGTGTCTTTCAAATACGATTGTGTCGACTGTACACATGGATTTAGGTGCGCATCCATATATGTTGACACTACCTGGAATAGAGACCCCCTGGCAGATATTATAGGTCTGCCAGGGGGTTTCTCTAAGTGTTACGTTCTTCCTTGGATAAATGATTGGATCTTTTAGTGTCCTTGATGTTATTATCCTCCACAGATTCCATCATCCTGGAAAATGTTTTGATTGGGGGGTTCACAATTGGTGGATCAAATTTTGACCTTGGTTGCAATTTTTTTACTTGGGTAGGTATGTCCTTGTTATCAGCCTCCATCACTGGTTTGCCATGAAAAAATTCTTTCAAACGGAGGGATCTCCCGAATTTGTAACTATCCACTTTCCATTTGAATTTGTCAGTGTTGTGACTGGGTATGAAAGAAAGTCCCTTTGAAAGGACAGATATTTCTTGTTCTTCAAGCGGAATTTTTGACAGGTTGAACACCAAATTGCTCTTTACTTGCGGCCTCTTTTTTGGCCTCCCCTGCCTCATTGCTTTCCGCCTCGCCGCGTCCACCTCCTCTGCCTCCTGGTGGCTTCAGACCTGTCCGGGTCGTCACACCTAAAGGGAGGGCCTTTTTAGATGTCGTCGGTTGTTGGCCTTCTGTGTCGCTTGCTGGGGTGCTGGTTGCTTCATAGTCGACATGCTTATTTCTCTGTCGTCTTTGTTTATTGGCTGTATATGAAGCTCCTTGGGGTCCTGTAGTACTAAGCCACTGGTACACCCGGTTTTGTTCGTAATCCAATATCACCTTTTTGCGTTTCTCCCTCTTAAACTTGGACAATTCTTTTTGATATTGATCTTTTTGATTTTTCAGTTTCTGGTTCCAGTCCACACTTTCTTCCCCTGTGAGGATTGCTGCATGTGCTTGCTCGAATGTTTGTATTTTGCTCCTTACTGATAATAATTATTTTGTGGACTCATCCACTACTAATAGTAGCAAGTCCATGGAGCATTTATTAAGGATGCTTACCCACTTCTTGCAGAACGTGATATTTTGTCTGCTGATAGTGGGAACATTCCACACCCTGAAGCCTCTTGGAATTTGCTTTTCTTTGTAGTATTCGGCCAGGGTAGATGCATGCATCATGTAATCAACTTCTCTTTTCTTTAAGGCATACCAATGTCCTTGTAAATATCATCTGCTTCTATAACAGGTACTTGTGCTTGCACCACTGCAGCTTGTAATATAGTGTCTGCATCGCTGTCCGAGAAACTGAAGTGGACCCCAGTGTCAATCTGTGAAAAATTGACTCCTGGGATTTGTGATTCCATCTTCTCAGCTATGTGCAATTATATGCAGTTCCCTTAACGATTAGTTGGCAGTCTGATGGGTCTGCTTGCCAATAGGACAAAGTGTTCTCCCCTTGAGTGTAAATAACTGATTCTCCGGGGTGCCTTGGCAGATATGGGGGAATATGGGAATCTCCCCGTCCTCTGTACCTTGTATACAATTGTGAGCCCGGCACTCCACTGTCGAATGTAGATGTTCTGTACCCGGTGCCTTCCTGTGCTGGCTGGTCGGCCTTGGATATACAGTTGGATATAATAGGCGGCACTCCCGGTTTTAAGGTGAAAAAAAATTCTTTATTGATCCGACATGTTTCAGGCAATGCCCGTCCCCAGGGATCAATATTCAACACAATGTGACACAACTTTATACACACTCTAAGAACCCGCCCCCAACACCTTTACATTACCTGGTGCCCGTTCACCGTGTCCCGGCGTCCTTCCCCTCGTCGCCCCGGCCGTAGGACGTAGGATGTTTTTCCTAAAATATTGGTAAATCCTTGTCCGTGCTTACTATAGGCCATAGGGCCTTACTGGCTCTTTGTAGGATGGGATGCACTGTGGAGAATTCAGTGACAAAAGGAATAATTTTAGCATTATCCCTTTTTGATGAGACCAAAAGCTCTGATCCATTCCTCTGCAGAACTTTTTGCTTCGCCTGTAGTATGGTATTTCTATCATATCCACGGGTCTGAAATTTATCAACCACCAAATCAAGACTAGAAGATAATTATTCTTTGTCACTGGTGATCCGCGCTACACTGACCATTTATTGCGGTCCGTGGGTTTGGTCTATACTCTGGTGTGGATTTTACCCTCTCTCACCTGTACATCTACATCAAGAAAATGTAGAAATTTATAGTCAAAGGCATAAGTGAACTTGATAAATGGACTGTTGGCATTAGTCCTGCTCATCAATTGAACAAAACGCTCCTCCCCGCCCGTCCACATCAGGAACACATCATCGATGTATCTGGTATACATCAACATGTGCCCCCTAGTGGAAGGGCCAGAGAGGAATAAATCAAATTCAATAAGGAACATCAAAATATTAGCATAGGAGGGTGCCACAGAAGATCCCATGGCACACCCCCTATGCTGGGCATAGTAATTCCCTTTGAATAAAAAGTAGTTTCGTCTCAGCGTGAGCTCAAGGAGACGCAGGAACAGTTCATGATCAAACTTAGCATTGTCCAAGATCTCCACCAAGAATTTCTTCATGGCCAAGAGGCCCCCCTCATGGGGGATAGAAGTGTACAGGCTACAAACGTTGAGACTGCAGAGGAGAGTTCCTGGAGGAATTGTGTCAAAAGCCTGTAGTTTTACAAGGAATGATGTTGTGTCCTTGAGAAAAGTGGGTTGCTGTGGCAGTAAAGGTTGCAGAATGCTATCCAGGAGTTGCGAGGTTGGCTGAAGTAAAGAATCTCTTGCTGACACTATCGGCCTCCCTGGGGGTCTGGTGGGGTTCTTGTGTAATTCCGGCAAGGTATACAGGACAGGGGTTTTAGGATGTTGTACACGAATAGCCTTTAAAACTTTTGATGGTAATTTCCCTTCTTTGTGGGCTTGATCCAAAACTTCAAAAAGTTCCTTCTGGTATTGGGCTGTAGGATCTCTTGTCAATTTGGTATATACCTCTTTGTCCTGTAGCTGGCGTACAATTTCAGCACGATAATCTTCGACCTTCTGGATAACCATATTGATCCCTGAGGACGGGCATTGCCCGAAATATGTCGGACCAAGATCTCCACCAAGAGATCTTGAGGGGTTTAGGATGGAAACTGGCAGAGTGTAAAATAGTGTTTCTATCTGTACTTTTTTGAAACAAGGTGGTATGAAACCGACCCCTCTGTAATGACACCGCAACATCGAGATAGTTGACAGTGGCAGCACGAGATAGTTCGCAGCTGTGTTAACAGGTCTGAATTGGCCCTTAGTCCAATTCGCCATCTCACCAAAGCTAGTGATAAAAGGAAATCTAACTAATTCCAGTTTTAGTAGATGAGATTTTTTCTAATTAGAAGATAGATAAATGTACAAAAATGGAAACTAACTTCATGGGTGAGATTAGATAGGATGAGAGATTCAGCAAGCGAGAGATTTGGTAAGAAATCTCCAGGTTTTTTTAAAGCAGCAATCCTTTACACAGAAAAATCAAACTGGTTTTGCAGTGCAAATGATTGCCGCTTTTAAAAAAAAAACTGGATATTTCTTACCAAATCTCTCACTTTCTGAATCTCTCATCCTATTCATTGTCACCCCATGTATTTATTACATATATTTTTTATCAATATTATGCTGAATTAAAAACGACAAATATATGTCCCTTCCAGCACTTTTTAAGAAGAGTTTATTTCCAAGATCCCACAGGAGAAGACGTCTATTTTAATGAGAGAGGAGAAATGACCGCATTCTACTACATTAATAGTTACGTAGTGTTACCTGATAGAAGTTATCGCTTCAGGAAAGTGGCGCGTTTCAACGCTTCATCTACAGAAAAAGAGCAGCTGCGTTTCTACAGAAATTCCATCATTTGGAAGCATGGTCAGGTGAGTGTCCTGGTTCATGGGTTAAGGCAGGGCTGGGCAACAGTGGCCCTCCATATGTTGATGAACTACACATCCCAGGATGCTTTGCATTAGTTTTGCTATGTGGCCATGCTGAAACTGATGCAAGACATGCTGGGATGTGTAGTTCATCAACCTCTGGAGGGCGGTTGTTGCCCAGCCCTGGGTTATGGTATAAATCATACTCTGACTCATCATAGACAGTCATATGGTCGACCACTAATGGTCAACAGTCACAAGGTCGATGGGGTCAAAAGGTCGACAGGGTCTAAATATCGACAGGGGAAATGTCAACATGATTAAAATATCTTCATGAAAAAGGTCGACATGGTCAAAGGGTCAACAGCTCAAAGGTTGACATGGCTAAAAAGTCTACATCAAAAAGGTCAACATGGTCAAAAGGTCGACATGGAAAAAGTTCGACATGGGGAAAATGTCGACATGAGTTTTTAATCTTTTTAGGGTGTCTATGTCGGCATAGGTTGACATGTACACCGTCCCCTTGCATGCTTTGGGCTCGGTGCCTCGCTGCGCTAGGCCCTAGTGCATGGTGGGGCATGAAATACCGCCTGTCGGCACATGTCGACTGCAAATTTATTAACAAAAAATGCATGCTGACCGTTTTCATGTCGACCTTTTGACCATGTCGACCTATTGCCTGTTGATCTTCAAACCCTGTCGACATAGTGTGTGTGTCAACTTTTAAACCCTGTTGACCTTTTGACTGTCGACCTTTTGACTGACTACCATTGGTGGTCGACCATATCTTTGTTTATCATGAGTCAGTCTATGACCAGTCCGGATACCAGTTGATGTGGGGTAGAAATAGTAGATGAATTTATCTTTCATATCAGGTAAACAGCATATCACATAATCCACACAGTAATGATGGTTACAGCATTTGCAGCATACAGGTCACAGCATAGTATAAGCACTTAAGGAAGCTCCAGTGGTCCCTACTGTAGCCCACACCCCGGCCTATCTCTTAGACAGCTTATCCACCATCAATAGCATTTTTCTTATTTACTAGGTATTTATTTATTTAGGTACTTATTTCCTAGCACGGCGCCTGCGATCAAGATTGTATCCATCGGGTCCCAAAACATCGCGTTGATCGCATCGCATGCAACCAAATCGCATGCGATGCGATCAACGCGGTTTTTACATTGGAATCAATGTGAAATGGTCCCTGAGACCCGATTTTACATTGGCCCCAATGTTAAATGGCCCCCAGACCCCAATTTTTATTGTTTCCCAACACTGATGGGTCAAATGCCCCCCCATTGTTAACGTGACCCCACGATCAACGCCAACCCGAAGCGTGGTGAGCACACAGTCCTCCGACCTTTTCATACCCCCACTATCCACGTCGGCGTTGTTAAAGTCGAGTTACACACACGCCATTTTAGGATAGAATGGCCGCCATTTTTTTTCGCAGAGTTGCGCAAATAAAGTATAATACCCGAGTATGTGTAACAAAGTAGATCATAAGCGCAGCCATACTAATACACATAAATTCATAATATCACACTAACACAAAATAAAATATAGTTAATTAAAGGTTTAGTACGCTACACATAGTTTAATTAGAAATACACGATTGTTTCTGTACATGTTTGGTATCTTTATGTTCTGTGTCCCGTGCGCAGCATTCCAGTCGCAGCCAAATATTCGCAAGTCCTATGGTTTGATAATTACGGACAAAATACTTATTATATGTACTTTTGCCATGTGTCCTGTGTAAGACAAAGGAATCAAGTTGTAAACCGTTCTTGTTGCTGATATACGACCCTGACAAACAAAGGACACCAAAGTACCCTCCCCCCTGCACCATTCCAAACCAGGTGCAATACCTTGCCCCAATCACTGAAGACTGGACATTTGAACCCTTGACCAATCGTAAGGGCCTTTGACCCCCCTTCTAGGACCCTATAAAATAGCTATCCCTGAACTGGCTCGCTCTCTTTGGCACTGCATCTCTCCCTACATCTTGACTGGGCTAAGTTCAGTTTGAACGTAGCGAGCTCCGACCAGACTGCGCTGTAAAATTCTCTTTACGGTAACATTTGTATTCCTGTTTGTGTAAATGTGGCTGATTATATTCTGTATCTGTTTCTGTTCCCCTGTTAGTTTAAAGTGTACTTAGTATTGTTGATTTAACTGTATCACGTGTTATACTGTGTTCTCTCTTTCTGTAACCCCCTGCTGTCCGCTAGGGACTAAAATACACTATTTTGGAGAATCTATCTCCTCACCTTGAGTTATATCCTGGTCTCGTCTATTATTCGCATCTAGCGACAAGGTTTATTACGGACATTGTCCTTAAAAGGTATTCGCAGTTAAGGGATTAAGTACTGTGAAGGGATATTCTATTACTGGCACTGATCCAGTGCGTACAACACAAGGAAAAGGTCCGCTAGACTGCGCTACGCTTTGTTCGCACGTAGCTAGGGATAAAGGGTACGCAGGTTATGGAAAGAGTACGTAAACTGCGCATTTCACTTATTGTCCTTCTGGTTATATAAATATCGGTATTAACAATTGCGGGCTTCGTCCGGGCGTTTCATACTCTAGAACACTGTACCAAGCGCATGACTTCAGCCTATACCAGAAAAAGGGTGGAAGTGATCATTTAACCATTGCTGGAGAGGCCAAGTCTGCGGCGGTGCAGGGTTTGAGAGGTGCTAGCGTATGAACCCGAGGCATAATAAGTGAAATCCAGAAAGAAATTATGTTACATGTTTAAAGTATTTAAAGTATTTAGTAATCTGTACTTCTGCCTGCCACAAGTAGTTTAACGGGGTATAGTGTCTTGAATTGCTTGTTTATTATAGTATATGTGCAGCGTGCGATAAAGTTTCGTACACGTGGAGGCAAAGGCCTGTGTTTATTATAGTACATAGAGGATCCCTTCTGTGCAAAACTATAATCTTTTATTGTTAGTTACTGCAGGGCCAGGGACTCCGCCACGTGGCGATAAGTTCTGGGCCTTTTACAGTAACGTAAAGTGTCTGCAGTGTATTACGTAAGGTACGCACACACGTGTTTACGTTAAGTATAGTTTCACATCTCTGTACGTAATTTACGGATTTTGTGCGAGATTTAGTTCGCATCCTTGTACGTAATTTACAGATTTGTGTTGGGATTATTTTCGCATTTCGGCGAAATTGCCGTGTTTAGCGGTACCCAATTGCGACCTTACAAATACACTGTAGAACACGTGGGTGGTCGATTCTTCAGCGGCCTGTGAACAGGTTTTAACAAACACACGTGCACACGTGGCTGTTCGCGGGCACTGCACATGCAGCACACATAGGAGCCCAGAGGTGGCTAGTATTAATCACAAGCTCTATTTAAACGGTATATTAACATACTGTTGATAAAGCGGTAATTACTACAAGAAAGTATAGTGTTTTAAAAGTCACTTTTCTTTCCTTTCAAAAGCAAGCAATTCAAGCATTATTTTAATAGATTCCTATAGCCATTTTGAAGTGGTTTATACTCGTGTAAGCATCTAGTGAGAAACTACCAACCATGGAAAATTTTCTGTACAGAAATATTTCAAGTTTTAAGTGTAGGGCCCCGGTGTAAATAGCATCCAGTGTGAAAATCATTGGGTGAACGGGCGTATGACGGGTGCGACCCATAGCGCTATAGGAAATCAGAATAGGATTGTATGGTAACAAAGACATACGTGTATGATAACAAAGACATACGTAGGTGGGTGCCGATCCACCAATTTTAAACTGCCCCTTTCGTAGGTCCGCCTATTTGAACTTATCGAAAGGGTATAGGAACCAAATCAGAACCCACTGATCTGCTTAGCTCCTCATCTAAAAAAAATACAAGTCTTGCCGAACACAAGAAAAACAAGTTTTTTTGTTTTCTGCAAAATTTGGCCGCACCACTGCGAGGCGCGCTAGTGATTCATTGCTAGCCGAAGGATAGTGGTGATTGAGTATTACATCCTTGCAGATTGTGCTTCACGCTTAGGTGCGGAAAAGTTTCACGCTGCGGAGGAGGAGTTCTTTGAGTGTGGCTCACAAACAAAACCACCCACCAGTCTTTGCTAGCTGTGAACTATTAATTCCTATGAACCAAATTGTGACAATGGGAATTATTAGCTCGCACAGGGAGATTGTGCTACGTAGGGATAGTTATGCCGGCCAGAGGGATCATCGGCATTCATAATGTGCAGGAAGCACGGTGAACGAGCAGTTGTTTACTTAAATAAATGGAAGGAAATGACACAGGGCAGCAAGGTAGAATTTCCCAGTGTTGGTAGTTTCGATCAAGAAGTCTTATCAGCAGTTAGAGATAAAATATGTCTGCTCTTGTCACTCAAGGAGAGAGTTGAACAAAATTAATGTCTAAACTTGTGGCAGAAGGAAAGTAAAATTCAAGGGGAACATGGTTATTTGTCAGATGCAGATGTAATCAGCCACAGGAATATGAATGTTTTTACCTCCCAACATGTACAAGAGGGAACAATTCCCGTCCAAAGTAAAACCGTCAAAAAACCTGAAAATGAATAACCTGTATGATGTTTTTACCCCCTATAAGAAAGTTTCAGATGGAGACTTGGAGTTTCTGGCACCAGCCATCCCTTGCGAAGCTAGCAGAAATAAGAGAAAGACTAAGACAGTCCAAGCTGCTGCTGTCATCCTAGCCGAGGAAATGGCTGATGCCAGAAACACACTCGGAGACACAGGTAAGCACACACAACACAGCACAGAGATAGTTATTCCTGGAGTATTGTCCAATGGTGCGGAGGGGATACAAACCTACCCTCTGCACCCAGTGGAAACTCCTTGTGGGAAGCGAGACAGTGATGAGGTAATGCCTTTAAGGGTTAGCGACTTGCACAATACGTGGACACGATTGGAACGTCGTTCAATCATCTCAAATTTCCCTGATCCCAGGAAAAATCTGGCAAAGTGTCAGAAATTTGTAAGGGAGCTAGGAAATTAAGATGAGCCCACCAATAAGGATTCGCGACACATGTTGAGAGCTTGCCTCCCTTCACACATAGATATCCCGAATTTTATTCGGGATAGTGGTGTGGAGGGCGATAAGATTTTAACTGAACAGGGCAACCAGGAAAATATACGCCTAATAAATATACAATTGGGTGTATATTTCCCTGCGACGGTTGAAGATATCCAGAAGTTCACTATCAAACAAAAAGATGGTGAATCTGCAATCGGATATTTCAACCGTGCTTTGCAGGCATTGTCAAAACACACTGGTGTCCCTGACCCCCAAGGACAACATACATTGTAGGGGAGTGATTGTCTCTGTACTGATACAAGGTCTTAAGGAAAATTTGAGAACTAGCATAGAAACTATTTTCCCCAACTGCAGAGAGATGACAATAGGTACTTTAAGAAAATCTGCTGTTGATCTAGACAAATGATTTATGAGAGAAATGCAGACAAACGGTGTGCTGAAACTGATAGCAGCCGGCAGTCACGCTTTCAGTAGTGCCCCAACCAAAAAAACACAACACACAAGGCCAGACACGGTAAGACGGAAACAAATAGTTTGTTTCAACTGTGGTAATGAAGGACACCTAGCCAGAAATTGCAGGGTAGGGAACCATGGGAAACTTAACACATATATAAGTGACTGGGAAACACACCAGGAGGAGATAGGTAGGTCTCAACACATAGCCATAGCCCCATCTATTAGCCAACACCGCCCTGAGCGTGACACATATATGCAAACAGGGAGTAGAACATACACATATCCCACAACCAGGTAACATGACATAATATCTGAAGGAGGAGCCTCAGATACGGGTAAGTGTAATGGTTTAAAAAGCTAAAGTTTTTTTTTTCTTAAACCTACTAACAACATTTCCTCCTGATCTAGGTTGTACCAAGCAAATGGTAGTTACAATTGGGGTAACAGGAAAAGTCGGGCCCTTGCATACCAAATATTCTGTCTTATTGACTGCAGCTACCTTCTAATTACAGAACTGGCTGAAAAAAATAAGTCATGTCTGCTTCTGGACTCCGGAAGATTCATAACTTAGAGACCACAGGACCAGTAGGCACGAACAAGATGCAAAATTGTTAGATATACCTCCATGACTAATGCTGCACTATACTGTTATAGATTTTAACCCATCTAAGGTAGCTAAAAACTACAGCACGAATACCGAGTTCCCTTTGAACTAAAGATGGGTGGGACACAGGATTAATGGCAACGATAGCTTCAATAGAAACCGATTTTTACAAACAGACAGCATAGCGCCCCAAAAATACAGCATCACCATTTGAAACCAGAGGTCAAGCTGGAAAAGTACCCAGTGATATAACAAGGCTCCCAAAAGAGAACCTTTTAGTTAATACCCCTAGACACAGCCCATAGTCACACCCCCACTAGGTAAGAGAAAGGAGGGAGGGCTTACAGACCAGAACAGGATTTGAAAAGGGTGAAAACCAAATAGTTGAGAGCCAATTCCCCCATAGTGCCAAATCCTGTTGTTCTCCAAATAAAAGAGAAATTTTTGTTGCAATAAATACACACATTGCTGTCATTAATTTTTTTTTTTTTTTTTTTTTTTAGATTTTTCATTTTTCTCTCTCCTCTTCTATTCCAGATACTTTATAACCACGAAGCCTCTCCCCCAGGTCTTGCAGGATTGCACGCTGTCCTTACAGCCCACAAATGGCTTGATACTGATACAATGAGTCAATGATTTATTGTTATGTCCTGACTCTTCCATAAAACATGTAGATGGCAATAGACAACTTCTGGTGTATTCCCCTGAGGCAGGACATAAGGTATCGCAGGACAGATTGCAGTTGTGTCTGAAAGGGGGGGGAGGGAATCTGGGACACTGTAGTAATTACAACCCCACTAATTATAGAATAAGTAGTTCAAAACTCTGTCGCACACCCAGCAGAGAAATACCTATTATGAATGTGCAGTACCCCATAAACCAGCACAAGTGGACAAGAGAGTAGTCACACTATTTTTCAGTAAACTTTGAACAAAGTCCCAGTAACCTTAAACATTGCTTCCTACATTACCCAGGGCAACCACAGCCACCATCTTGCGAAAAGCAGTCCAAGAAGTGCACAAAGCATTCCCATTCAACAGAGAATGAAAAAGGTTGTAAAATGCATTTACATATGAATAGGTGCAATCACAAAACCTCAGACAAATGTGGATAGTAAAGAATAAGAAACAGGCCTGATTACAGCCCCAGCACTGGGTATGACTGACACAGGAGACCATGTGATTTGGAACAGGGCATCTGCTGAGTGTGCGACAGATATAGTGACATAAGAAACCTGGTGATGCCAGCCTGACCAATGTCGTACTGCAGTGTACAATTAAACCCAGTTACTCGAGCACTTCCTACTTGTCTACACAGTGTAGTTGCCATAGCACTACCGGTAAACAAGACTGAGGATGTGGTGTTGGGGTGTATTTTAGCTAGTTATGCTCCTCATATAGTCTGGACACTCCTAAAATTCTGCCTAAACATGAGAAAAATATTCACCAGCCAAGTTCACTAAATGGGAACTTGCATTGATGAATTTTATAAATGTTACCAGTAACATGGGTAATATTGTAAACCCAGCAACACTCTTACCAGGTGTGCCTTTCAAGGCACAAAGGGTGGGGGTTGATGCTGAGGTTGCTGGAATGGTGGAAGTTAGTGGGAGCCTAGACAAATATGATTGCATGACATGTTTGAATCAGACCTTTGCAGCATGTCCCCAAAGGGTGGTAACAACCCATTGGAAGAGGTAATTCATTTTTTTCCCCTCTTTCTTTTCACTGATGGCAGCTGCCATAGAGAACACTGAGATGGGAAAATTGTACACTGGCTATACTGTGACAGATGGAGAAGGTATAGTAGAGGCTGGACCCCTTGGACCGTCTCACTCAGCAACAGCAGCCTCATTAGTAGTGCTGCGGGCTGAGGGAAAAGCAGTCAATATTTATGCAGACTCTAAGTACGTTTGTTGGGGTAATGCAGAAGATCTTGGGCCCTATGGCGCCTCAGAGATTTTGTTACAGTAGCTGGCACTCCAGTGGCGCAAACGTTGTAAGGTCAAAAGATTCCTTACAGCCGCACAGCTGCCGGACAGAGTGGCTGTTATCAAGAGTAAAGCCCACACCTTCGATAAGGACTCCAGTGTCACTTGGTAATGAACATGCTGGCAAGGCAGCTGGGTGAGCCATGCGCTCTGCGGATAATGTTTGTGCTCCCCTGTAAATGTCAGTGTATTCACATAAAAATGCAAGATTTGTGTCTCCTGCAGGAGAAAGCAGTCTGGAAGCCGAAGGGATGTGGACAGGAATAGAAAGATGGACAAGGAAAACCAGTGACTCAGAGAACATGCCAAACTGTCAGTGCAGAGATAGCCTATGGCCTGACTTGCCTTGGCAGGGAAGGTATGTGGAAATTAGTCAAAACTTACTGGTGTGCCCACAGACAGGTAAGATGACAAGGTCATGCCTTACTTGTCTGGGGAAAGATACTGGAACGGCTGTTCCCACAGAGCCATCTCCACATCCCTCCACCAGCAGGATCCTCTGCAGGTAATACAAATTGACTTTGTACAGTCCACTCTAGAAGTGTTTAGGTATTCCTTTCATATGTGTTGAGGTTTGTGTGTATAGATATGGTAGCTCAGAAGCACCCCTGAGTACGCAAGTGTATATGAAAAGGGTACTTGTTTCCTATCTGGGCGCCCACGATTTTAATCGCGGGCATCGGGGGTAAAATCGGGGCCATCGCGGGCATCGCGGCCAATAAAAAAATCGGCCGCGATGTGCCAGACGCGATGCCCGCGATTTTCCCATAGAGAACAATGTTAAATGCCTCAATTTACCCGCGATGACCGCGATTTACCATAGGAAACAATGTTAAATGGATCAATTTCCCCAAATTATCATAGGGAACAATGGGAAATGGGGCCAAAACACCCCTGAACATAAAAATGTCCCCCCAAAAGTAGTTGACGCCACCCCGCCATCAACGTGAACCCGAAGCGTGGCGAGCGCAGCGAGCCCGCGAGGGGCGGCGGTACGCGTCCTCCGACCTTTTCATGCCCTACTATCCACGTCGGCGTGGAGTTGAGAATAGAATAGTGTGGCGAGCGCAGCGAGCCCCGCGAGGGGACGCGGATACCTTCACAGGTAAACGCGTCCCTTCGCGGGCTTCCCAGGTGTCCGCGTCG
The DNA here is from genome assembly GCF_055691185.1 of Crinia signifera. Classification (NCBI taxonomy): domain Eukaryota; kingdom Metazoa; phylum Chordata; class Amphibia; order Anura; family Myobatrachidae; genus Crinia; species Crinia signifera. Next base: position 32,415,231 of record NC_139217.1, read on the forward strand.
CCATGGACACCTGGGAAGCCCGCGAGGGGACGCGTATAACTGTGAAGGTATCCGCGTCCCCTCGCGGGGCTCGCCACGCTTCGGGCTCGGTGGCTCGCTGCGCTCGCCACACTATTCTATTCTCAACTCCACGCCAACGTGGATAGTAGGGCATGAAAAGGTCGGAGGACGCATACCGCCGCCCCTCGCGGGCTCGCTGCGCTCGCCACGCTTCGGGTTCACGTTGATGGCGGGGTGGCGTCAACTACTTTTGGGGGGACATTTTTATGTTCAGGGGTGTTTTTGCCCCATTTCCCATTGTTCCCTATGATAATTTGGGGAAATTGATCCATTTAACATTGTTTCCTATGGTAAATCGCGGTCATCGCGGGTAAATTGAGGCATTTAACATTGTTCTCTATGGGAAAATCGCGGGTATCGCGTCGGTCGCATCGCATGTCATTATAATGACATGCGATGTACCCGCGATGCCCGCGATGGGCGCCCAGATAGGAAACAAGTACCATGAAAAGTTTTAAGTCATGTGTAAACTCCTAGGGACTGATGGTACACTCCACATTCTCTGCTGACCCCAAATAACCGCTAAGGTGGAGAAGGTGAGGGGTACTATCAAGAACAAACTGGGTAAGGTTATAGCTGAAAGAGAATTTCTATGGCCAGGGGCACTGCCCATTGTGCTGCATAGTAGTAGAATCACTCTCAGAACTCCACCTCATTTGTCCCCATCGAAACATTGCTTGGCTGTCAGCCACACGTTATGATAACCCCACAAGAAGATCCTAGACTCAACCACGAACTGACCCGTGTGTCAAATATAATACAAATGATGTATCCACACCTTGAAAACTGCAGCAAAAGGACTTTGTTGACACCTGTTGTGAACTGTCATAACCATGAACCAGGAGATGTTGTTGTTGTTTCCCATATACAGGTTGCTTGATAGACCTTTGAAAGAACCACCCCAAGTCTTGTTGACCAGCACTACCTCAATAACAAAGTCGCAGACAGAGAGATTCGGGTACGTTCGTCCTACTGTCAAAAGACCAGAAACCCAGAAGGTCCTTACACTAAGAGCGAAAGAAAGAAATCGCTAGAGGCATCATTTCGGGAGGACTGGAGAGCAGCTAAGGTCAAGCAACCTGTACAAGCTACAAAAAGGACTGTGACAAACCCCACTGGTGACAGGTTGGAAGGATCACTAACAAGTTTTTTTTTTTCTCGTTTTTCTCCTTCATTAGTATGGGTCCTATTTTTGTTTCTCCCCCCCCCCCACTATCTGTTCTTGTCCCCAAAGTCAAGGATACTGCTTTTGCACTGCTGACAGGTATTGGGCAGATGATACATAGTTCTGAGAGTGTGTTACCCAACCCAGTTTAGGTCAAGATAGAATCTCTAAGCTTGATACGTTACCCAGGACCGGAGGTTGGTTACAAGGTTTGACAGTAATAATACCAGCATACTCAACGCATACCAGAACGAGAGACAACAAAGAATTCAAGGGTCTGTTGTGTGTGTGTGACCCTAGAATCACAACCAATGCCTACCAAAGGATGCCATACCTGTAAAATGTATATAGTGTAACCGCCATACTAATACACATAAATTCATAATATCACACTAACACAAAATAAAATATAGTTAATTAAAGGTTTAGTATGCTACAAATAGTTTAATTAGAAATACACGATTTTTTCTGTACATGTTTGGTATCTTTATGTTCTGTGTCCTGTGCGCAGCATTCCGGTCGCAGCCAAATATTAGCAAGTCCTATGGTTTGATAATTACGGACAAAATACTTATTATATGTACTTTTGCCATGTGTGCAGTGTAAGACAAAGGAATCAAGTTGTAACCCGTTCTTGTTGCTGATTTACGACCCTGACGACGATGCTAACAAACAAAGGACACCAAAGTACCCTCCCCCCTGCACCATTCCAAACCAGGTGCAATACCTTGCCCCAATCACTGAAGACTGGACATTTGAACCCTTGACCAATCGTAAGGGCCTTTGACCCCCCTTCTAGGACCCTATAAAATAGCTATCCCTGAACTGGCTCGCTCTCTTTGGCACTGCATCTCTCCCTACATCTTGACCGGGCTAAGTTCAGTTTGAACGTAGCGAGCTCCGACCGGACTGCGCTGCAATATTCTCTTTACGGTAACATTTGTATTCCTGTTTGTGTAAATGTGGCTGATTATATTCTGTATCTGTTTCCGTTCCCCTGTTAGTTTAAAGTGTACTTAGTATTGTTGATTTAACTGTATCACGTGTTATACTGTGTTCTCTATTTCTGTTACCCCCCGGCTGTCCGCTAGGGACTAAAATACACTATTTTGGAGAATCTATCTCCTCACTTTGAGTTATATCCTGGTCTCGTCTATTATTGGCATCTAGCGACAAGGTTTATTACGGACATTGTCCTTAAAAGGTATTCGCAGTTAAGGGATTAAGTACTGCGAAGGGATATTCTAATACTGGCACAGATCCAGCATGTACAACACAAGGAAAAGGTCAGCTACGCTTTGTTCGCACGTAGCTAGGGATAAAGGGTACGCAGGTTACGGAAAGAGTACGGAAACTGCGCATTTCACTTATTGTCCTTCTGGTTATATAAATATCGGTATTAACAGCGTGGAGTTTAATTTATATAGAGTGGCGAGCGCATTACTTCACAGATATTACTCGTCCCCACGCGGGGCTCGCTGCGCTCGCCACGCTTCTGGCTCGCCACACTATATACAATCCACTCCACGCCGACGTAGATAGTGGGGGTATGGAAAGTTCGGAGGACGCGTACTGCCGCCCCTCGCGGGCTCGCTGCACTCGCCACGCTTCGGGTTGGCGTTCACCGTGGGGTGGCGTTAACAATGGGGGGGGGGGGGGATTTGTCATGCGATTTACACAATTTTTTAATTGTCGGGGAAAAGGCTAAAAATAGCCCTGAAATCGCATCGGTCGCGTCCATCGCATACCTTAAGTTAAGGTATGCGATCACCTGCGACGGGTGCCGTGCTAGGAAATAAGTACTTTTTTCTTCTGCTCTGGAAAAACTTGACTCAAGAGAACACAGGTGCTGCTGATTACACAAGCTTGTTACTGCTACCGCTGCAAAACCTGGACTGGATCCTCCACATTACAGGACTCTCAGATGCGGTCTCTGCCACAGCAGATACAAACATCTCTAGTGCTTCATAAATGACCATTTATTATACAAAATATGTGATCACTTGACCATAGTCTGTGGTACACATAAACGGGGCCGCCAATAGGGGGTTGCTGTGGGTACAGCTGTCCCGGGCCTCTGAAAAAGCCCACAGCGCCTGCACTGCACAGGCGATTTAACCAAAATTTACATGAAAAATTTCTCCCAACATGACCCTCTCCAGGAGGGACACAATGCTCTGCTCCTGAACTTTCCGCTTAATGTTTGATTGCCATCACCTGTGTTGAACTAGGTAATTGATAAGAAAGGTGTTCCACCACAGGTGATGGCAATCCTACATTAAGAGGGAGTTGAAGGAGCCGAGCAATGTGTCCCTCCTGGAGAGGGTAATGTTGGGAGGTATGATGAAATGAGGGGGACTAAAGTCTCAGTAGAGTGAGACCAATTGCCAATCTGCCCAGTAAAATCATAACGAGGGATGTTCGCCGGTGTTGGATACTGATTTTTAATTTGTATCTCCTTCTGGGGTTGGATCTGTATTTTGTTTTGCCAAAACCGCCATGGCTATTTTTTCTATTCCTAAAAATAGCTAGAATTTGGCGGTACAGGTTGAGTATCCTGTATCCAAAATGCTCGGACCAGGAGAATTTTGGATAATGGATTATTCCGTATTTCGGAATATTTTAATATTTCAATGATGGATTTTGAAGTATCTTGCATTTATGCCTTATAACACATCAAACACATGAAATGCACACAAATATATTTTATTTGTTCAAAAAACAAGGTTTCAAAACATGAAACTAAATTTGTGTACTCTCTCAGATATTGAATTTGAATGCCAAGCAATCATTTTCTTGTACATATATAGTGCCAGTTACATACTGTATCATGTCCTCAGTAGTGCTGTTACATATCATGTCCCCAGTAGTGCCAGTTACATATCATGTCCTCAGTAATGCCAGTTACATATCATGTCCTCAGTAGTGCCAGTTACATATCATGTCCTCAGTAGTGCCAGTTACATATCATTTCCTCAGTAGTGCCAGTTACATATCATGTCCTCAGTAGTGCCAGTTACATATCATGTCCTCAGTAGTGCCAGTTACATATCATGTCCTCAGTAGTGCTGTTACAAATGTCCCCAGTGAGTGTTTAGCAAAAAAAATTGTCACTTTCTGGAATGTATGGTTTTTGGAATAATTCAGATAACGGATATTCGGAGACGGGATACTCAACCTGTATTTTGTTCCTACTGTTTCATTAACCTTAATAACATTAATTTCCACTCATTTCCAGTCTATTCTGAACAGCTCACAATTAAAAATAATATTCTTTAAAAATTTTCACCAATATTGTTCAAAGGCTGCAGTGATTTCATGGATGACTCCAAGAGGTTTATTTACTAATATGTGAGTTCTATGGAAGTTTTATTGAAGATCAAGGGTGACATTCTATGGGCTGAGTGAAAAGCGCATATATTTTTCACACTCCACATTGCCGCTCTTCGCACTTTCAGAAATCGCATTTTTTAGTCATAATTCGCATATTTAATGGGATGCGCATTAGAGGCTAAAAAGTGCGATGTAGTGCGATTTGCGGCGAATTGATGCGAAATTATGTCACTAAAAAGTGCGATTTCTTCCGCCGGTCATGTGCTAATTTTAGACCAACCGGAGTGTGATTTACAAGACTGTCTCCACATGCCAAATAACCCCCTAACCTATTGGCCCACCTAGGTCCCCTCCATGATGCATCACACCCCCTATATAAAGGGGCATTGGCACCATTTCACTCTTTCATAGGAAGTAAGGAGCATGGAGAGGAGCAGGGGCGGTGTGAGAAGAGGAAGAGGTGTTGGTGGCAGAGTGAGGAGTGGCAGAGGGGCCAGTGGCAGAGGCAGCAGTGGCAGTGTGACCAGAGGAAGAGGGGCCAGTGGCAGAGGGAGCAGTGACAGCAGTCAGGCAAGAGGAGCCAGTGGGAGGGGCAGCAGAGGACTGGTGAGGTCGACCTTCATTACAGGGAGTGGCAGCAGTGTGGCAGCCACCATGGCCACTGCAAGGGCAGCCCCGGACCAGGCCCAGCAGGAGGAGGTGGAGGATCCGCTGGCATCCCCATCCTGTAGCCAGGACCTTGCCCATACCTCACAGCAGCTGCAGGAGGGCCACATGTCCGAGATGGAGTAGATGGAGGTGAGGAGGAGGAGGAAGACACTGGCATGGAGGAGGATTTTGACATGCATGTGGAAGATATAGAGGATGAGGAGGAGGGTGAAGCTGGCCGCACCAAAAGTGGGAGTAAGGTCAGATTCAGTTATGAGGAGAATGTGGCGCTTGTCCGGGCCATCATACCCCTGTATGACCGCTTACTGGGGAAAAACCAGTACAAGACCACCTCACATCGTAAACGTGGTATGTGGAAGGACATCACCCAGGCGGTCAACGCTGTCAGTCACCGCAAGAGGCTAATTAAAAACATTAAAAAGCGGTTTAACGACTTCAAGCGGCAGCTGAAAAAGAAAATGGCCATGGAGATGGAGGAGGCCACCAAGACTGGCGGAGGAAGCCCCACCACAATATCCTAGACATCATATGAGGTGAAGCTCCAAAGAATTATCCCCCCTGAGGTCCTGCCTGGGATGCACATTGCTGATACCGATAGGCCAGCAAGCCCACCCCGAGCTGGTAAGTGGCACCACATGCAATATGAAACATACATGCCAATGTATTTAGACTGCAATGTTATTTTGTATTGTTATACTAATTAATGTGGTGCTGTGGAACTACATAGCCTAGCAAGGTCTGTCAATGGCAATAGTTTACACCTACTTTAAAAATGACCAGAATGCTGGGCCTTGTAGTTCCACAACTGAACATTTATTGTTCCACACTGTAACATTTTTTTCTAGCAGCTTCATATGTATGTGGCCCAAAAACATTGGTGTACTGGTGGTTTAGCAGTCACGTCTACATACTACAGATTTGCCAACAGTTGTAATGTGTCAAGCAGTGTTTTAATTTTTTTGCCTGCATACAGGTGCAAAACATCAATGTAAAAATATGAATAGTAAATAATATAGCCCTAAACCAAAGGTAAATTTGTCCATTATTGTAATTTATTTGACATAAAGTACATAAAGTCTGCCGATCTTTCCTTTCACAGATTGTCCGTCCTGAAGTGATCAAGCATCCAAGAAAAGAAGCTCCGATGGTGCAGCATCTGTGGAAGCAGGTAAATGTTCAAACCACACCCTTTCCAAAACAGTACTGACGACAGAAAGGACAATATATGCATCTGTACTTACCTCTTCCTCTGTATCCACAGGTACTGTACAACTAGGACAACAATCCACAGAGACATAGAGATAATTCTGGAACCAGTGGACACGTTTGCGGCTGAGGAGGAAATAAACAGAGTGATATTCCACCAAGTGGGGTAACTCTAAACCCACCCCCACCCAGAAATACTCCCCCTACAGCTGCTTCTGCTGCCCAAGTAGCTACCTCCTTGGTACATTTCAAGGACAAACAACTAGAATTTATGGCCTCCCAAAGTCTGGAAATGGGCAACATTAAGGGGTACATGCGTGACACCTTTCTACAGTTGAGAAAATTGTCTAGGAGTGTACGGGTTGGTGTAGGCACTCAGGTGCGTATGGCAAATAGCATAGACACCCGTTTTGCTGAACTTAGTTCTGCTGTAAGGGAGCAGAATATCCATATTGGCAGCCTTGCACAAAGTATTCATTCAATTAGTCAATCGTGTACTGCGCAGACCAATGCGTTGATCGCTATGCAGGCACAAATCCATCAAATGGAGGTGTCAGGTGTCTTAGGTGCAACTACATCTACAATTAGTAGTGTATCTAGCACAGTGGCTCACCAAATTCCCCACCCCGTCGGAGTATTAGGACCCAGGGTGGCGTGTGCACAGGTTGAAGAGGTGGTAGATGGAGGGAAAAAATAATTATTTAACATAAAATAAATTGATAATGCATGTACTATGCTTGAATTTTTGTTACATTAATACACATTTCTATTGTTTGCGACTGACAAATGCAGGTTATGTATGACATAATATACTGTAGTCAAAATGTCACAACGCATACCATTTTGTCTGTGTGTTATTCTTCAAACATTTGTTGTGTGATCTGTTCCATAATGTAATGATATATGGGCAAGGTATTGGTGGAAGATGCTGTTGTCTCAAATCTGGCCCGTCCGAGGTTGTGGAACTACAGATTTCACCAAGCTGTGGCAGTCATGTTTTGAGCTGTCATGCTTACAGTGTGTCACGGCATGCTGGCCCATGTAGTTCCACAACAACAGGTGAGCCATAGTTGATTGCACAAAAATCACATTCATGTTGTTAATATACTTACAAGGTTTTTTACAGAAAGGGATAGGTCTGCACCACCAACTGTACCCTTGGACTGTGTCTATTGGGCTAAATGTGGGGGCAAAAAGATGTTAGTGATAAATGTAATGTAGGTGAGTTCACTTCCAGCAAAGGTACATGTAGGAATAGAGGGCACATGTGCTTACCAGAAAAGTAGTGCCTGATGATGTCTGTACGCACCAGATTCCCCCTCACTACCCGAGGTGTGGTAGGTTGGGCTTCCTGCACGACTGCTGCATGGTCCTTCTCCACATAGGCTGGTTGGTATAGGGCTATGTTGTGTAACATGCAGCAAGCATGGACGATCATCACTACTTTTGCAGGGTGGTAAAGCAGCAAACCAGATGATCGGTCCAAACACCGGAATCTACTTTTCAACACTCCAAATGTACGCTCCTCCACATTGCGGGTTGCAATATGGGCTTCATTATACCGGTGCTGTGCAGGGCCATCGGGGGTGTGCAAAGGTGTCATGAGCCAGGAAAGACACCCATATCCCGAGTCACCTAAACCAAAGAAAGAAAGTTATTGCCTTATATGGTAAGGTATGTGCAGTGGGCAAATAGTATTTACTTGGACAAGAGTAGTATGCTGGTGAAAATTGAAACACACACACACACATTTCAGCAGTTACAAATACGAATAGAGAGGGTAATATGTAAAAATGTACTTACCAAGTAGCCAGCCCTCTGGCTTTTGTTGTTGGGTAAATCGGTTCCAGAGGCCGGAGTGTCTCAGAATATAGGCGTCATGGCAGTTCCCAGGGAAGCCTGCAACTACACTTAGGATTTTGAGATGAGCATCACATGCAACCTGCACGTTCAGGGAGTGCCGCCCACGCCTATTGACATAGATGTGGCCCCGCACGTGCGGTGCCCTAATCCCAATGTGTGTGCAGTCTATAGCTCCCAGCACGTGAGGGAATGCTGAGAGTCTATAGAAAGCAACCTTGTGGTCCTGCCACTCTGACTCTGAACTGGGGAATCTGATGTATGTCCGCCACAACTTCTTTAAAGCAAGAAACACTTGAGTAAAATGCTTTGAGAAAGTGGCTTGTGATACCCCCAAGGACCATGAGGTCACAGACTGAGTGGAGCCAGTGGCCAAATAGTAGAGGGTACACATTAATTTCTGCAGCCCAGACACTGCATAGTTGCCCCCCCCCCCCAAAAAAAAAGGGTCCAAATCATCTCTCACCTGCTCATATAAGTTCAACAAGTTATTGCGGTTTAGCCTAAACATCCCCACAACCTGTTGATCCGAGAGGGAGTCCAGGTACAGCCTAGCACGATACATACGTGGGGTACGCACTATTTGGGGTGGTACCTGGTTCTGGTGCGCAGCTTCCTCCCTCCCTCCTGCCCAGCTCCTCCAAATGGGCCAAATCCAAAATGAGCAACTCAAATCCACTCTGCACAATCTTCATGTCTCAAACCCTCACAGGTGTCCTTAATGATGTGGGGGTATATGTAGGAGTGTTTGTGAGTGAAACTAAGGACACCTGTGATGACATTAACCATGTGTGCACTTGACCAAATTGAGTTCTGGGCCAAATCGCCCAACAGAACCTGGTCTGAAAAAATGGCGATTATTAGACACCTTAAAAGTGCGATTTGCGAAATCCCATTCCATTAAATAAGCGAATTGTATAATTTTCTATTGGAAAACATCTGGATGCGATAAAAGTGTGAATTTTTACCGCACTTTCAGTACGCATGACTTATCGCACAAAATATGCGATTTAGGGACCTTTTCGCATCAGATTAAATATGCGATTTCACGGAAAAATGCGAATTAGATGTTTTTTGGAGTAAAATTCACCAAAAAACACAATTCTCATTCCATAGAATGTCACCCCAAATGTTGCCCATAGTAACCTATCAGAATCAATTCTGCTATTTACAGTATTTAGCACCTTCTAGAACAGGTACTATCACTAATGCCTCCTCAAAGGATTGGTACCGTACGTGACACAACTCCGCCGGGTTTGCATCATTCACGGACAATCCCGGAGGATGGGACAGGTGCTGTATGAGCCGTAACTTGCCCGGCTCCTTCTTCAGTACTACCCCAACAGGGGACAGGACCAAATCCTGCACCGGAGGTTCACGGAATGGACCCACCATCCTGCCCAAAGGCACCTCTTTCAACACCTTGTCCAAGACTTCTTGGGGCATGTCTATAGCGGATTTGAGGTTTCTCTGGGACCCGGACGCCACCTTCCCACTTATCGGGATGAGGAATCCCCGCAAGAAACCTCTGGCCAGAAAATCCGCCTCCTCCCGGAGAGGGTACCGACTAAGCCAACTGGCCATGGAGTCACCCTTCACCAGAGAAGGAGCCTTACTGAGGAGGGGCAGAGGCCGGAGCGGCTCCGGCATTATGCCTAGGAGCCCCTCCGGCCGGCTTGCTGCGCGGGCAGTCTTTGACAAAGTGCCCTCCCCAGCACTTTGAGCATTGGTGACAGAATCTGCAGCATGCTCCCACTGCGCAGCCAGCCCCATTAAAGGCAAAACATCTTCTAGCCGACTGCCCCCCTCCGGCGCCCCCACGAAAGGACGAGGGAGCCTTGCGGGGGACGGCCGGAGCCGCGGTGATCGCTGATGTAGCAGTGGGGATGGGCGAAGTCGACGGCTTCTTACCCATCCACACCTTGACATCCTTGCACCCGAGGGCCATGATATCAGAACCCGACTGCTTCCATCGGAATTCCTTATCATAAGCCCGCCATACGCTGTCGCCGTCGGCCACATACATGGTGTGCATCATATGAATTTACCGTATGACATTCATTTGCTCCTGGGGCCTAGTTTCTAAATAACATGCTGTGAACATGAACAGCCCCGTTTGCCATCTCTGGTGTGTACAATATGCCTCTTTGCCGATACCCCCTCGACGCTTAGCGCCACGGTACTCCTTCTCAGCCTGCGCCATCATAGTGAAAAAGCTGACATACTTTCCATCCCTAATCCTATCCCTAACACTATGCCTAAGGCCCCGCAGCACCGCCGTATTCTCACAGTGACCTACCTCACCCCTAGGGAACAGCAGGGAGCCAGAGTCACCACTGGAAGACTGGGAGCACCTGCGGTGTCGCCTAGATCGCCTGTGTCTGGACCTATGTCCCCCCTCCTCCCCGGAGGTCACTGAGTCTGAAGCCGAGGAAGAAGAGGTACGGAAATACCTGCGTCTGCGCTTCTTGCGTGCATTAGCAGACCCACCTGAAACAGCTCCCGCTGGTGCAGCTCCCGCGGACTCGGAAGGACCGGCCACCTCCACCGGCACGGCCACCGGCCCAGTGACCACGGTGCTTGCTGCGGTGGCATTGCCTGGACTGCATTGGCAGCTGGTGCAGAACTTGAAGCGGAAGACAGTAGCCCCAGGGCCGCCAGTACGTGGGATGAGGCACCCCGGACAGCAGGGGCCCCAGAAGACAGGACCACAGAAGATTGATCCACTAGCTCTGCCCCAGAGCCCTGTGACAAAGGTTGACCCGCCAGCGGTGTCAACATCGCCACCAACTGCTGCACTACTGCCATGTTGATACCAGTGCCTGCCGCCTGAGTGGCCACTGGGGGTAACCCAAGTTCCCCAGCCGGGGTTATGGACGCCTGCGCATCTGGGTTGGGCCTGACGCGCTGCGGCATTAAGTGTGCCCTGCTGAGCCATCTCCGTCTGGCTCTACGCAGGGGAGACATAGGTGACCCCACTGAGGAGCGCTGAGGAGTAGAGGGTAAAGAGCCCTTTCCTCCACCCTGCACCTGCAATGAAGGTGTAATTGCAGGCATAGTCTGCGCTGACTGCGCTATGGCCAGCCTATTGGCCAAAATGTGGATAGAAGAGGGAGGAGGGTGGGTACCGTGCCGGCCTGAGGGGTGACACCCTGTGCAGGCACCCGGCGGCCATCTTGTCTGATCAGGCTTGTGCCCCACGCGCCCCCCACCGTGCCATCAATCCGGCGCTATGTGCTCCTCTGCTAAACTCGCCGGTACTCTGGACCCCAGTGGGAATGTGCGCGCCGGGGGGTGCTGCTGCTACCCCCGGCGAGTCGCAGCCTAATGCCGCGGTTGGCCGCGGGTGGCCGCGTCATCAGTAGACAACGCGCCGCCGCTAGCACCTCGCTGCCCTGAGCCCGCTGTCCCCACTGCCCTACCGCCCGCCCGGCAATCACTGGACAGGCAGGGACAGAGCAGCGGGAGAGCCAGGCTGCTGGAAACGGGCTGGGGGGTGGGACACTCTGCGCAGGTGCGGCATGGCTAGGCCGTCCAGCAGCAGGGTAGGCTCACTGTGCTAAAAGCTGACAGACCCCAGAAAAGAGAGAGAAGGGAGAGAAAATAAGTGAAGCAAGGGAAAGATTATAAAACAAGAAATATAAAGAAATAGCGATGAATAAGTTGCTACAAGGAATTTGTTGCAGGAGGGGTGTCTGACCAACCTTCTCCTGTTGAAATCCGGACCAGAGAGGAAGATCACCTGACTCCCTAATTGGCTAATACTGATCATCATAATCCCTAGCAAAAAAAAAAACACAATCTAAAGTGCAGGCAGCTCAGAAGCCTTTGGTAGTTTATGTCACCACAAGCTTAATCAGTCTTCGGTTTTCTGATGTAATAAGTTGTAACTTTTTAGGTGTCTAAAAAAAAATCGCACCATATCGCACATGCCATATTTGCGATATTTGGTTGAAATTCGCAAATGTAATAGGGTGCAATATCTTCTAGACAAATATAACAAAAAAAATAGTCTAGGATGTCTTGTGCGCTACAAGCTGCCCTGCGGTGGGTGCATCCAAATAAAGTGGTAACCATGAACCACTCAGAAATACATATAACGACAAAAATTTATGGATGTGCCCTCCAGTGGCGCTAGTGATATAAATGATAAAACTTTCCTTAGAAAGGAGGTACGCTCCTCTTCTCCGAGTATATAAATGGTGGATATATACAAGCACAATACCATACGTTCCCCTGATAGAGTGAACAGTACTCTTTCTTCTCCGTGTGGTCAGCTCTATGTAATCCTCATAAATGGCTATTCCGTTCGATATAGAATTAGGAGAGATCCTCCACAGTCATGAGATGGATCATATCAAGGCGTATGTCCCCAAAACAAAATGAAATGGGTATATATGGTGTAAAACCTTTTATTAAACAAATGATACAAAGCAAATTGGAAGGTGAAATAAACCAATTGGCATATTACCATAGATGGTGGATAACTGTGACAATGTCTAAGTTCTCAAACAGGCATAAATGTGCAGCGGTGGGCTGGTAGCCACTGCTTTATAGATGCACACAGTAAGTCCAAAAAGGTCTAGTCCACCTCCAGAAAAAGAATCCAAGACAGGAACTCCAAACGCATTTTCGACTGCTGCCATATCTTGCTTCCCTGACCCACTTGTGTAGTGTATGGAACCCTTTCTGGGACCCAGGGATCCACACAGGTTGAGATTGGGGATTTTAGTGCCCATGAACCTAATCTGGAACCAATCAAGCTACCTCGTGTTGGTTTTGTCCAAATCAGTCCAACAGTGTCCGAATGCATACTGGACAAACAGACAAATAACAGATGACAAACATGTAAGAAATGTTTAAATATTGTTGAATCATTCAAATTATTTTGGTATGATAAATATACAAACCTCATCTGTCAATAAACTATGCCACTTGATGTAGCAACTCCTGCCCACCTATCCTTTGTCATAGCCAGTGGCAGCTTATACCAGTGAAGAAGCTTACTTAGTAAACCACTAACACTGATATTTAACCATGTTTAAATTATCGTAGCATTCTCTATAATGTCCTGGTATGGCCATTATGAAATGTTCCAGCATTGTCAGCACTGCCTTGTACACCATTAGCACACAGACATATTGAAGATAAACTGCCAGATGTACTAACTCCCGCTTAGTGCTTCTCAAATAACGGGTCTCGCTTCTGCATAACGAGGAGAAGTGGGCACCCATTATTGGCTAATGTATTAAACCCCAGCAAGCCAGTAAGGAGAGACGTTATGCCCAGCATTAGCGGCTCTCCTTATCGGCTCCCCCGAGCAATGCACTATCCTCCCCTGGGCCGGCTGTCTGGGCATGCACGAGATCTCGCTAAAACTGCGAGATCTCCAGCGCAGCCTGAGCAAGAAGCATGAAGGGTAGTGGTTAACTGGTTACCGACTGTGTGGGGGGCACAATAGATGTGAGGTGCTTCGTCAAGCTGCAGTGTGAATAGGGGGTAGTAAACCTCCTTCTGGGTACAAGAAAAAAACACAAGGGGATACACTGCGCTAACAATAAAAATAATGAAAATATGTGCCAATGGAGTGAAAATGTGGCAACATTTTAATAATTAATATAACCACTGGTGGATGAATCCGTTCCTATGATGTCTCCTGGTAAATAACTGGGTGAAGAAAATGTCCAGTGTGTCCAGAGTTGCCCGTGATAGGTATTTATTTGTGGAGTATTGCTCCCCCACTAAAAGTGGATAGCCTCTGTTCGGGTTAGGTCCTGGATGGGCCCTTGATGGAGATCACAACTGGTGCCCGTCATGATAAATGGAGAAATGGGGAAGAGACTGGTCCGGATCAGTGCAGTGGAAAGTAACAAGGTCCAGAACTGGATATAAACACCCTCTTGGTCCACCAATGTGTTTCGCCAAGTATTGGCCCTTTTAAGGTGTACATGATGTTTTCACTGTGGGGTTTATATACCCACTGGCTATCACAATCCAATTGGCACATGTGTAAGAAAATAAATACATCAGCATTCAAAACGTAATAATACTAATATGAGGCGCATGAGCAGGAGAAACTAACCATAATTATACATAATAAATGCAGAAAGAGTGCTATAAATGTGTGAAAAGAGTTATACTTTAATAATGTAACCGGATGTAGAGCTCCAGCGTCCTGTGGAACGCACAAGGTCTTTCCGGAGAGTGAAGTGCTTCCTGTATGTGGAACGCACAACACTTCAGGATCGGTTGCTATAGTATGAGCGTCCTTTCTAGTACAAGGCTTGACGCGGCAGCACTTTGTTAGCACTGGAGGGCGGTGCTTCCTGGCTGTGGAACGCATAGTGTTTCTTATTGCATTCCACAGGTATATCGCCTTCTTGTGAGGTACCTTAAGGATTTGAAATATATTCATCATAGCGACCCGCCAGCTTATACTATTCACTATCAAATAGAGTGTATATACATTTATTGTTCGAATATTTTATTGAAGATTGGTAAACAAAACATTAACAAGTACATCGTACATTGGTTACAGTTTTAGCAAAGGACCAAATGATTAATAGGAGGTAAAGTAACAGAGCCGATGTCGAACATGGTCCTTGGTGTAGATGTACTGTAGTAAACAGAGGTAAACAGAGGGGGGTGGAGGAACATGGGTGGGAGGGTAGAAGAAGATCGAGTGTGGTAGGGATGTGGAAGAGGAGTGCGGGAGCCTAGCGTGGCATGGAGCAGAGAGATGATTGATAATGTTGGGGGGGAAGCAGGGGGGGGAGGAGTGGGGGGAGGGAGAGAAAGAGGGTGTAGGGGGGACGTGAGGGGGAGTTGTTGGGGGGAGCGGGAGAAGAGAGCGAGGTTTGAAGGTGGGGAGGGGTGGGTGTAGAATGGGGTTATGAGATGCAAGAAGCCCTAAGGGGGTGTAATAGTCAGGTGGGGTTGGTGCGGGTGTAGTAGAGCTTAAGCAAGTCCCGGAATGGGGATGTTTCTTGCGGAGTACCAGGGTTCCCATATTTTGTGGAACTTCTCCACTGTGTTATTTTGGAGGCTGTTTATGTACTCCATTTTGGCGACAAACCAGATTCGGTTTTGTAGTTCTTGGTGTGTTGGGGGAGTGGGATTTTTCCAATCCTTAGCGATCTGTAGCTTGGCAGCGCAGGTGATGTGGATAATCAGTTTGTTTGCGGAAGTAGATAACTGGTCGACCAGGGCACACAAGAGCATTGTGGTAGGAGTTAATGGGGGGCAGGCAGGTATAGTTGAGTTTATGACAGATTGGACCATGGTCCAATAGGGCCTGATACGTGGGCAGGTCCACCAAATGTGGAAAAATGTTCCTTCGCAGCCGCATTGTCGCCAGCATGAGTTGGTGGCAGACGGGTATATAGCGTGAAGGCGTGTTGGGACCAGGTACCACCGGGTGTAGACTTTATATGAGTTTTCCCTAATAGCTACGCTGATAGAGCACTTAGAGATGGCTAGTCGGATTTCTTTCCAAGAGTCTTCTCCTAGAGAAGTCTCCAGGTCTGCTTCCCAGGCTGTTTCGTGAGTTTCTAGGGAGGGGTTATCCGGCGTGAGGACAAAGTGATACAGGTGGGAGATGATACCTTTATCCATAGGTCTGTGGGCACACAGACTTTCTATGGGTGTGAGGTTTCTAAGAGAGCCCGTCCTAGAGAGTGAAGATGAGATGAAGCTCCGGATTTGGAGGAACTGATAGAAGAGGGAGTGAGGGAGGTGGTGTTTTTCCTGTAGATCAGCGAAGGAGAGTAAAGCGTTCTTGTCGTGAATATGCCTAAAGCGTGTTATTCCTGCTGAGGACCATGTGGAGGCCATGTGTAGGGATTGGCCGGGGGGGAATGATGGGTGTTGCCAGAGAGGTGTCAGGGGGGAGGGGTATGTGGTGAGTGAGAGCTTGGTGGCAAGTGAGTCCCAAACAGAGAGAGTGAGGGAAATTGTGGGTATTGCTAGGGCTGTAGTGGGTCTCTGTTGGCGCGGGATCCAGGGTAGATAGGAAACAGAAAGCACCTTTGCGAGATCCGATTCCAGGTCGACCCATCTCTTCACATCTCGGGGAGAGTGCCAAGCTACTAATTGACTGAGTTTGGACGCGTGGTAGTATTTGGAGAGGAGGGGAAGGCCCAGGCCACCCGAGGATGAAGTCTTAGAGAGGATATTTCGGCGTATACGGGGTTTTTTGTGGTTCCAAATAAATTTACAGTAAGAGGTTTGGAGGGTGGCAAGGGTTCTTTTGGGAACAGCGATGGGGAGAGTCTGGAAGAGGTAGAGGAGCTTTGGAAGCACAGACATTTTGATGACATTTATGCGGCCTGTCCAGGATATAAAGAGTTTACTCCACCGGGTGAGGTCTTGTGTGATGGCCCGGAGGAGAGGGGGATATTTAAATTTATATAGGCTGGCATAAGTTTTTGACAGGTGGATGCCTAGGTATTTTATAGAGTCTCTGCGCCAGGAAAAAGTGAAGTTAGATTTAAGGAGGTCGAGAGTGGGTTTAGGGATGTGGAGGTGAAGTGCTTCAGACTTGTCGTGGTTTATTTTGTAACCCGAGAAATGACCGTACAGGGATAGTTCTTGAAAAAGGTTAGGGAGGGATATAGAGGGATTGGTTAAGGTAAGGAGGACGTCATCGGCGAAAAGGGAGATTTTATAGTTGGAGTTACCAACCGAGATGCCCGAGATGTCAGGATTGGATCTAATTCGGCTGGCTAGGGGTTCTATGATTAGTGCGAAAATGAGTGGGGATAATGGGCACCCCTGTCTGGTCCCATTAGAGATATTGAATGAGTCAGAGGTTATGCCTCCCGCAGAGACTGATGTGGAAGGGTTGTGGTACAGGGCTTGAATGGCCTGGAGGAATTGTCCCTGGAAACCGAACCTATGGAGTGTGTGGGTCAGAAAAGACCAGGAAACCCGGTCAAAGGCCTTTTCTGCGTCCAGGGCTAGTAGTAAGGAGGGGAGTTTTAAAGTATTTGCATGGTGAATCAGGTTTATGGTTCTTCTGGTGTTGTCCAGTGCTTGTCGCGTTGGGACGAAGCCCACTTGATCAGGGTGTATAAGGGATGGGAGAATGGGGTTGAGTCTATTAGCGAGTATTTTGGCGAAGAGTTTCAGATCTCTGTTTAGGAGGGAGATAGGGCGGTAGTTTGAGACCGACTGGGGGTCTTTGCCAGGTTTCGGTATGACGGTTATCACGGCTCTTGTAGTGTCTGGATGGAAGTATTCTCCGTTTAGAATACGAATAAAGGTGGAGGTGAGATGAGGGGTAAGGGTTTGTTGTAAGGTTTTGTAGTATTAAAAGGTGTATCCATCGGGGCCTGGTGCTTTAGAGGGTTTTTGGGCTTTAAGGGCAGTTGCGATCTCGTCTGGGGAGATGGGGAGGCATAGTTTGGCGGAGGTGTTAGGGTCGATCTCGGGAAGAGAACAAGAGGCCAGGTATTCAGGGGGTGTTGTCGACGTGGGAGAGGATGGGGGAGGTGTAGGGGAGTTATACAATTGTTTGTAGAATTTCTTAAATATAGTATTGATTTCAGTGGGGTGGTAGCACGTAGTGCCTGATGAATTTTTCAGAGCTGGGATTGCCGATCGGGCTTTACGACCTTTTAGTTGGTTGGCTAGTAAGGCGTCGGCCTTATTACTTTTCTCGTAGAAGCGCTGATTCGTCCAGCGGAGTGACTTGTCGATTTTCTTTGACAGAATTGCATTGAGGGCGGATTTTGCCTCGGTGAGGTGTCTGTAGTTAACATCGGTCGGGGAGCGCTTATGTCGGGAGTCCAGGAGGGCGACTTGGTCTAGGAGAGATTGGAGTTTTTGTTTTTGATCCTTATTTCTATGGGAGGCATAGCTAATAATGTGGCCTCGGATTACCGATTTGTGCGCTTCCCAGATCAATGGGGTACAGCCTTGGTCGGTAGTATTGAGGGAGAAGTAATCAAGCATGGCTTCATTTATCTTGGTTTGGAAGTGTGGGATCTTTAAAAGGGTCTCGTTTAAGCGCCAGGAGGGCTTAGGTGCCGGTGTATCCAATAGGTTAAAGGATGAGGTGAGAAAAGAGTGGTCTGACCAGGAGTTGGGGATAATGGAGGAGTCAACTAGTTGGGTAGAGGCTGTAGGGCAGCAAAATATGAAGTCGATTCGTGAGTGTGATTGATGAGGAGGAGAAAAATAGGTAAAGTCCCTGGAGGATGGGTTTACAGCACGCCAGGTATCGATGAGGTTTGTCTCTTTAACATGTTTTGTCAGGGCGCGGGCTAGGGGGTCCGACCGGGTGGGGGGTTGGATGGGAGATTTGTCAAGATTTGGGTCTAAGACACAGTTGAAGTCCCCTCCTAAGAATAAGTGGCCTTTCTTTTTTTTGTGTAAGATGTTAAAGAATTTTTTAAAGAAGCGTTGTTGGCCTGTGTTGGGGGCATATATGTTGGCAAAAGTAACTTCCATGGGTCCCAGCCGACCAGTCGCGATAATGTATCTGCCGTCCGTGTCCTTATAGACGGAGTGTAGTGAGAAGGGTAGTCTATTGTGGATTAGAATGGCAACACCGTTATGTTTAGTCGCACTGGAGGAGTATAACACAGTGGAGAAGTGTCTGGAGCAGAGGGTGGGGTGCCCGGGCTCTCTGAAATGTGATTCCTGGACTAAGATTACGTCAGCCCTCAAGGATTTGATAGTACGGAATAAGAGAAAGCGTTTTTGAGGGGTGTTTAGTCCCCTTACATTCATGGAGGTTATGGTCAGTGGCATTTTTGCTTGGAGAGGGTAGGGGGGAGGACAAACAGGGGGAGTGTAGGAAGGGACCGAGATAGTTGAGCAAGGTGTAGGTAAGGAGAGGGTAAAAGAAGGAAAGGAGGGATCTGAAAGTATCAGGGATCGGGATTGTGTATGTTGTTCAAGAGTGGAAAGACAAGTGCTGTGGAGTGAGACTGGTTACGTTAAGGGAAGGAGGAGGATGGGGCTGGGTACGAGTCCTCAGCAAAGGGAGGAGGTACTCAGTGGTTGGGACTGGGATGTCCGGAGAGGTGAGAGCCTTGTGGGTGGTGTCACCTCAGGAGAAGGTGGAGGAAGCAGAGTGTGGAAGAAAAATTAGGAGGGTGTGTGGGTAGGGGGCCACAGCCCCTGGGTGCAGAGAAAAATAAACATTGTAAAACATCAAAGAGTTGCAACAACGAGCGATAAAAACATTAGACGCTAAGAGAGATCCAGAGCGGGGGGCGGGGGGGCATAGGCGGGCCACGGTACCCGCTGCAGCCAAAATTGGCTATATAATTAGATAGGTTGGCATTAGTGTTATCCACCAATCAAGGGCATCGTGGTCCCACCCCAACCCACACCCATCCCCACACCCGTCCCTCGAACAATCAGAGATAACAAAAACATCCTAAACAATTAGTGACATAACTGGAAGACCAAGTAAGGGTCTAAGCAGGTTGGGATAACAATTTGTGATGGACTAATTGTATGAAGAGTGTGTGGTGGAAAATTTAAATGCAACTAAAGCCCAAAGGGGCAGTCCAGAGCTGAGTTGTATGGGGATGTCACTTTTAACGTGGTGGTAACACTCCATCTGAAGAGGGAGTGGACTCTTCCAGGTGGGAAAGGAAGTCTTTACATTCTTGCATGTCTCTAATTAGCACAGTCTTACCGTTAAGATCCACAATGAGTTTAAAGGGGAATCCCCATTGGTAGCGAATGCCTTTCTCACGGAGGGCCACTGTGAGGTCACGGAAGTCTCTTCTTTTGGCAAGCGTAAGAGGTGCGAGGTCTTGATAAAATTGAAGTTTGGAGGTCTCGAAGATGGTAGATTTTTGCCCTCTGGTTGCTGAGAGGACGAGTTCCTTGTCTTTGAAGCTTAGGAAACGGATAACGACGTCCCGAGGTGGGTCGCTGTCTCGGGGTTTTGGCCGAAGCGCGCGGTGAGCTCTTTCCAGAGGTAGTTTCCGAGGCCCAATATCCGGGCATAAGAAGGAGAAGAGTTTGTGGAGATAAGGTTCCAGAGCTTCTTGGGAGATAGACTCGGGGATGTTTCGTATGCGGATATTGTTTCTACGTTCCCTGTTTTCGAGGTCCTCATTTTTGTTACGGAGGTCGGTTAGTTCAGAGATGATGTGATCAAGGTCTCTGCTCGTGTCGTTTATAGACTTTTGAAGGCCGTCTTGACGGAACTCTAATTTGGTGGTTCTAGCGGCCAGGGAGGATATGTCTGATTTAATAGAGGCAACTGCCTTATCTAGTTTGGTTTCAAGCGAGTCCTTGAGATCAGTTATGAGGGATCGAAGGGCTAGGATGTCTTATTTGGTAGAAGGGGAGGGGGATGAGGGGCGTTTCTTATCCATGGTTTTGGTAGGGGGAGAAGGAGGATCCTCCCGTTGGTTCGCTTTGTTAGCTCTGGTGAAGTGTTGAGAGACGTCTGAGCCTCCTTTTTTGGGTGTTTTAGCGGCCGATCTCCGCATGTGAAGAGGACCCAGGAGGGTATAGGTGTTTAGAAAGTACTTCAGCGATGCGCCCTTGTGGAGGGTGGGGTATGAAGGGTTTGTAGTGAGGGAGTTCAGCAACTGATGAGTCAGAGGACTGGGAGGGGGTGGATATGTGCACCCAGGGGGAGTGGAGGGTGATGTTTATTTGGATAGCTGAGTAGAAAGGTTAGTAAGGGCTGAGGGGATTGCGGGTTAAGTTAGTCTGCACCTTGTATGTGGAGTTACTTGGCAGAGTAGTTGTTGGCTTGCGGGTGGGGGAGGGGGTTCCAGTTCTTGTAGAAGCAGAGGGGGGGTAAGTTGAGAGGATTCTGCTGTGCAGTGGCAGGTTTGGTTGTTCCTGACTTCGAGGCTTTATGAATGGAGAGGGAGCCTGGCCAGCAGCACTCCTGTTGGAGGGCGGATATGTGACTTGTTATGCCCAAGATACGAAGGCTGCACTGCGGAGAGATACACAGGGGTGGGAGGGGTGGTTACAAGGTTCCTGCTGTCGAGTTGGGAGGGGAATGTCTCTTTTAGGGTCCATAAATCCTACGCTGCAGGAGGGTGTCCTGCGCTTGTGGCAGTGCAAGTTTTTTCCTGCGTCTCTCAAATGACGGTTAGGGCCCGGACACTGGCCGGTTACTGATGTGGAGGAGACGACTTAGGCTAGTGTGAGGGCAATCAGCCGCTTTGGGGGAGGGGTAAACGTCTCCGTCTCCTCTGCCCTCTTGACCTCAGTCCTTAATGGATTGAACGGATGTGAAACAGCAGAAAGCGTATATGAGGAGAGGGGGGATGTGTAACAGAGCCCCACTTATTGCAGTAGGTGGAAGCTCATCCTAAAAGGCAGGAGGGAATGAGTGTATTTCTGCAAGACTTTTTTTCCTCCTTTTTTTTTTTTTGCTTATGGAATTACAGTAGCTGTGGAGGCGTAATTTTCAGTTGGGCCACAGGATGGAGCTCCACGTTCATTTAACACAGAGCCCAGGAATCCATATCAGCATCAAAGTGGAGAGAGTCGTTGGGACAGCTTCTCCTAAAGGATGTTTGGGCAGTATTAAGGTAATAAAGTTTCCAAGTCTGCTGTAATGTTGGGGACTGCAGGGGGTGAAGTAAATTGAGAGTGCCCAAAATATGCAGGGTGCTGTCTGTTATAGGTAGGGGTTCCTGAGTAGGTAGACCCCAGTAATTGAGGGAAGTGGATGGAACCCCCTGAAGGGTTAGTATATGGCAGGGCTGTGGTGGCTCAATGCTTATGGGGCAAACAGACTGGAGGGTAGGGGTGGGGAACACTCCCCCCACTCCGCAGTGGATGCAGGCAGGGAGATCTGTGTGTTGGACTCAGCTACTGCCAAATCCAAGATGGCCGCCGCGTCTGGGACTGGAGGAGGGAGCCCGGCTCTTTTCTCCAAATATCAGCCAGGGAGGCAGCGCAGGGGTACCAGGGGAGGTAGGGGCACCCACCGCTTACCTCCTGCAGGGAGGGCTGCTTGAAACACTGCCTCCGGGCGCTGTAGTTCGTCGCGATGCGGCCTTGGAGCCCAGCAGCCGGACACAGGCTCCTAATTGAGGCCGCGGCTTCAAGTGAGGAGAGGGCCGCAACCTGCAGGGATGGATTTCTCCCTCCCCCGGCTCCGCAGAACACTCAACCTCGATCCGGAGGGTGTAGGTGAGGCGGCTGGGCAGCTGTAGATGTTTTATTTGTGCCTTTAGGGCAGCAGAAAGGCTTTTTGTATTGAAAGTAGCAGGAGCTCTCCAAAGGTGCGTCCTGCTCCCTGCTCGTCCAGGCCACGCCCCGTGTATATACATTTAATCCAGACAGTTCTTATCTCATTTTAACTCGGCCGTCTAGCCAGAAGTAGGGTAGACGCCATCTTTGATGAGGGAGTATAGCGTCTATGTGCATGTTAATACATAGAAAACTGTAATGTACCAACTGGGTAGTAGTAAGTAAGTAGTCATTATACAGGCATATAGATTGGATTAGACAGATATGGATAATACAATACAGTAAGGGTTAATGTACACATGAAAAAATGAGGAATAGTAATAGAAAAAGAAATAACAATAAAAAAAATGGATAGCAATAAATGTATAAATATATTTTAAACATGCAAATTTATATACATTTTCCATCTTTATTATTTTTTATTCTTTATTATTTATTATTATTTTTTAATTTTGGAGAGATAGTAGGATGCTGCACATACTGTTATAGTGTGTACACACGGTTCGATATGGCTTCCGATGTTGACGATATCGTCAACATCGGAAGCCATATCGCATACATATCGCATACTGATTGTATGCATTGTAAGGGCTTCCTAGCCCGATGCGCGCTCCCGTTTAAGGAGAGATCGGAGGGGAGATAGAGTGGGCAGCACACTCTATCTAGCACAAATCGCAAGCATATCGCATGCATCGTATGTGCCTTGCGATATGCTTAAGATGCGATGTGCTATACGATTTCCAGGACCCTGTCAGTCATCCTGTTGTTAAGTCAAAATCACTTAGTCAAAATCTTAAGCAAATCTTAAGGCACATAGGAAATCGTATAGTAAATCAAATAGGAAATCGCATAGCAAATTGTATGGTAAAAAGTCAAAATCTTAAGCATATCTTAAGGCATATCTTAAGGAGTAGAGAAAAAAACGGAAAAGTAAAAATCGGACAAAACATCGAATCGTACATCGGATCGCACAGAACATCGAACCGTGTGTACACACTCTTAGAGAGACATTTTTAGCCTATCTTACAAGAGTGACATTCTGTAATGGGTTTCCCAGTGAGGAGAACCTCTCAACTATAAACAAGAGAGATGGAGAGAATAACCATTGCTATATGGAGATAGATATACTGTATAGGGGTATAGATCTTCAAACCTTAGATGTTTAACATTATGTACTGTATGGTAATGGGCTATCGCCCCAATACGTTACTTATTTCAATTTTTAACATTTTAACGTAGTTTGTAATAGCCTCTAACAATCCAATTCGAGTAGGGATTCCTTAGGACCTAAGGAAGCTTTTTGGGAAGCACACGCAGACCGTCATCACACTCAGTGTGTTTTTCCACAGTCCCTTCCCCCCATACACTGTATTTACATCTGTTTAGATAGCCGAGCGTCCCCAGGTCTCCGTAACCTACGGATTCCCCCGCTTAGTATTGTGGCATCTGGCGTCAGACTCCATGCACTAGCGACACTGCCCTATATTGGTGGAGTCCAGACAGCCGACACCACTTGTCTCCTGTTAACACCACATCGGTGTTGGGAGTCCATGAGTGGCGCCAGCTAAGCGGACACACGTGTTTAAGGCGACAGGGAGACAGCGGCACAATCCAATACCCCTTCTCCCATTGTGCCAGTCAGACTACATAGCTTGCCATCGGTGCCATTGTAAATGACTAAGCTGGGACGGGATCACACCTGCATCCAGCAGCGGTTATCACATTGTGCACCGGAGCAACTAGCTGGAACCTCCATTTACATTGGGGCTGATATTTTCTATAGAATAACACATCAAACCAGCACAAACAATACTGTATTGGTCATACGACGCTGAAAAAATACAAACATACAATTATCCAAAAGATTGTTGTTGCCCATACACACCAGGGGATTTGGGAAGCTACCAGATCTGCCAATTTATTGACAAAAGGGAAATTGGACTGGGGTCCCACTGAGTGTAGATTTTTAAAGTCACTGAGTGTGTTGTATGTTTTGTATTGTGGTTTTCTTGTCACAACTATTTTAATGAATACATTAAAAGTTAAATTGTATGTGTCAAATTCTTTAGGTGCACCAGCAGAAGACATTCTTCTCTTTTTCCTTAAACCTTGTATTACTAGATGTCCATGGTAGCACACCCTCATGGCCCTATACATATGATATATTAGGAGCCCATAACAGGAGGGTCCACAACTGTTATAACTAAGTTACCATCCTGTGCGAACGGCAAAACTCCCTTTCTATATTGGGATAATAAATGATATGTCTACAATTATGACCTCACAGGGCGGCACCAATCAAGGGCGGCACAGCAGGCTGACATTATTTTAAATAGCAGCATGGCAGAGCAGGTGGGCAGCGGCAAGTGACAAGCGGCACTGCCGCCGACATGATTCATCATATGTCGGCAGCAGTGCCGCTCGTCACCCGCCGCTGCCCACCCGCTCTGCCATGCAGAGTACATCACCGGCTATCTCCAACGGTCCCCCTGCGCCTCCGGCTCCACCGCTGGGTGAGCTGAGCTGAATTGCTCTGGCTCACTGCTGCCGGTGGGGAAAGCAGCTAGGCTGAGCAGCGCGAACTTCCCTGCAGTCAGTCAGTGTGAGAGAGACTGACTGAGACTGCACATAAAGTTAATTCACCCTCCCTCCGTCCGGGTCCTCCATACAGTTAGCAGTCCAGACTGCTTTACATTTTTTTGAGGTGGGCTACAGTAAAATTTGTATGATAGATATGACCATACCCTCCAACATTTGAATATAAGATATCGGTACACATTCAGAAAAGGGGCGTGACCATGAACAAAGGGGCATGGCAATGGGCAAAAAGGGTGTAACCACGTCCCCTTTCCGAATGTGTACTGTGCACCAACTACTACAAGTATCATGCAGCTCATGTCACATAGTTGCTTGGTGGGCTGCTGGCATATTAAATAAGTATATTTAATATACTTATTTAATAAATAAATATATTAAATATGCTTATTTAATATGGCAGCAGCCCACCAAGCCACTATGTGACATGAGCTGCAGGCAAAGTTTAACAGGTGCGACAAGATGATGCTGGGGTGATTATTTAGTGCAGCCTGGCTGAGTCACCTACTCTGTGCTGTTCAACTGTGACAGGCTCCAGACGGCGAGCGCAGCGTAGATGTCAGTGGAGATGATCATCCCCCTCATGCGCGCCAGGCAGTGGCCAGCACACCCTTCTCTCCCTCATAGAGATCGTGCCCTGAGTTCTCAGTCTGTGCATGCGCAGACAGTGAGGGCAGAGAGACATCCTTCCCCTGAGTGCGCAATGCACTCATGGGAACGGAGGGGAAGATAGGAGAGCCGGAGCACCAGGACAGCAAGCACACAGAGCGGGGCCAGGAACTGACAGCCAGGAGGAGGAATGATTTTTTGCGGCGCACAGTAAGTTACAGAAAAGCGGTACATTCGGTACAAACTGATTTTGCCGGTACAGACTGTTAAAAAACGGTACTGTACCGGCAAAATCGGTACAGTTGGAGGGTATGTATGACATACCATAATAATGATTATATTAAAATAGGGGGGGGGGGGCAAAAATGTTGTGCCTAGGGGCGGCCTGACCCCTAAATTCGCCCCTGACTATCATATGACGCAGCAACAATATTAGTCGCTCTTATCACTATCTACCCCGGGGTTCTCAAACTATTTGCTCTGGGACCCCGTCAGACAATAGAAATTATTACAGGACCCCAGCAAGTTACCACAGAATGGCAGCCACATGTGTGGTCAGTGAAGTGAAGTACCCGCTATTGTGAAAGGGAGGCAGTGGGTAATGAGGGGATGGAAAAGGGGAAAAGGGGGATGGAAGAGGGAAGCAGAGGATGTTTACTTAATGAGTTATCCCCTGTTCCCCCCTTCACAGACACATTAATCTGATGGTCAGCAACATGGAGTCGTGACCCCATTCTGAGGTGGTCGGGACTCACTTTGGGGTCAGGACCCACAGTTTGAGAACCACTGATCTACCCTAAAGGCCAGCTAACTTACAGCACCTTTTGTCTGCCGGACAAACACACTTCAATTATAAAACATGATACCAAAATAAGGATATATACATCTCAATACAATTCACCCTACTATTCAATACATAAAGTGGAGTATTTTTGCCAGATATTCAGGAATCTTTTGAGTAAGAAACACCATTTGTATATGTCAATAAGCACAACACTGACCAATGAGCTACCTCTCGTAGCGATATAAAGTAGATAAGCTCAGAGAATATATTCTTGGCTAAGTGCCTAGAAAAATAAAGAACTGTAACAAGATCAGTGGAAACATGTTGCATACCTAAAATCATCAATTGATACTGTGCTGCCAGTGAATTAAGTATTTAACCTACACACAAATAAAGCAACCAATGGAATAAATTGTAGCAATCTGTAGGGATACTGCACATATCTGAATATATTTCAAAGCTTTTCTATACTAATGTATGTGCAATAATTACCTTACATAAAATTTCCTGGCGGTATAAATCTAATCCTAAAACATAATATACAATACTCCACAAAAGCTATAATTAAAATGACAAAAGGACACCATTGTTTTTATTAAATACAATTGGCTGTTTATTTGTACATAATATCCCGAAACCTCAGATAGTTAATCATTAAGCTCAGCTCTCTTCAGTCTTCCTGTATAATCTGATTAATACCCATTTTCATCATGTTGGTATTTGCTTTCTAGGTTCCTGTGTCTATATGTTCTGTAGATTGTCCTATAGGATACAAAAGAGTGTTGAGAGGGAATCATCAGTGCTGCTTTGATTGTGTACAATGCCCAGATGGAGAAATATCCAATGACACAGGTGAGAATGTTTTATATGTTTCGCTGTAGATTCCTTAAAACAATTTCTGTAGTTGTTAATTTCTAAGAACTTTGCCCAATATATTCTTTGGTCATTTATAATAGAATCAGATATATGTGATCACTCACATATATCTAGAGAGCGCCACACCAATGGATGTAATCAATATAGATTTATTACTTTTAAAATTATTATAAATCTCTCAATAAAATGTACAATTTAATAAGTACTCACAAAAAAATATAAAAACACAATGGAATAACAATAGATTTGCATACACTCCTGATAAAGTCAATTTAAGGACTGTGTTTAAACAGTAATATGTCCTTTGATTATCCCTTGATAGGGACTTAGAGCTTTTTAGACAATGATAGTTTCATTAAGGGTGATAGAACAGACCTCAATTTCTTTTTCTATAGCCGATGGAATGAATTGATGGCAATCTCTATTCTGTGTGATTAACAGACAGCTCAAGCTCCCCTGTCAGCGGTCGCCGCCTGTTGACGATCCGCTGATGTGATGTTTGTACAGGGGGCGAGCCGTCCGTCTCCAGCAAGCTGTACAGATTAGCTGTATGCCAGGAATCACAATTAGTGACACGGTGCGGGACTCACCCAGGTTGGTGGAATTACCAGTCGGACGCCGGCTGTTGGTATATGCTGGAAACACTGGGGAGATCACCGCAGGAAGGCAGAAGGAAAAGCGGTTTGAAGATTGTGGAGGCAGGTGGTTGTATCTATCACTCAGTAGTAGCTGTAGGAGGTGTATAGCAATCCTTTACGCGTTTCTCCGCTATAGCAGGGCAGCGGTTTCTTCAGAAGGCAGATAAAACTGACATTGTGAGTCAGGGTATTTATTGGGCTGACATCCAATCGTATTTTGGTGTTAATTGATGCTTCAATGAGGTATCAGTATTCAGGTGGTTCATTAACCCTTACAGGATAGAGTCTTTGGCAGAAGCATCAATTACTTACATGTGTGCAATTTTCAGATGTTTTTTTAAAAGAAGAAAACCATCATATTGAACTCCCTATCTCTGTATAACATAGTGTTATTACATACAATAAATAAATAAACTAATAAACATTGGCTAATGTGTAAGGGATATTCAATGTTAGATCATTAAGAAAAAAGCATATAAGAACACAAAGAAAAAAAACAAATACTAAACATATAGATACTAATGTAAAAAAAAAAAAAAAAAAAAATATATATAATACAATAAAATAAAATAAAATAAAAAGAAGAAACAGAAAATAACGAGGAATGGCATCATAGTAAATCACGGAGTGAAAGAGGAAGGTTCTGTGGAATCAGGGTGGATATTTAACACTATAATAGGTAGATTGTCATGTTTCTTTGTATAGAGCCAAATGGCTCAATCAGCAGTGCTCCGGCTTAGCAACAAAAGCACCAACTGCACCATTCACAGGTTCAAATCCCTGGGTCGACATATTAATTTTTTTTTTTTTTTTATAATTATTATTATTTTAGTCTTTTATATAAACTATATTGAATTTGATATATATATAATAAGGTGAATTAATACACTATTTCCTCTTAAAATCCGTGACATATCTTAATAATGATATAGGTCAATATCCAGAGAATGTTAATACATTTGATAAATGTCTAATAGCCGGTCCAACTCAAATTACTTGCAGAGACAAAACGTGTTGACATATAGGTGGAGAGAGTCGATACTAATAATAATAATTATACCGAATCACAATATTAAATAAAATGAAATCACACAAGAATCTTAACATTTTCATATATAGTTGAGTAATAAAAATTAATTAATAGTTCAGAAACATAAAAATAGAACAGAAACATAAAAATAGAGAAGTGTCAATATATATATAAGAAAAAATAGAGAATTATTCTCTATCTGTATCTGTATTGTTGATCAGAGACAGGACTAAAACATGTATATATACTGTACAACTAAACATTGTGAATCAAAGAATTAAATTATTCAGATGTTATTAAGTTCTATACATTCGTTTAGGCCAGCCGGATGTAAGCTATTTAAAGCAACTATCCAGTAGGCTTCCTTGCGGCATAATTGATTGAATCTGTCTCCACCTCTGGAGGTGGCATCTATGGTCTCAATCCCTTGAATGGTCAGACCACCGATGTCACCCCCATGTTTGTATTTAATATGGCGTGAAATTCTGTGAGTTGTGATACCTTTAAGTATGTTTCTCCTGTGTTCCAGGAACCTAACATTCAGTGAGCGTGTTGTGCGGCCCACATATTGGGCGCTGCAAACACAAGAAATAAGATAAATAACAAAAGTGGTAGTGCAGTTAATGTAATTCTCTATAGGGTGTGTTGTCCTGATGGAGGATGAAGAAAATTGTGTACTGTCTTTCATAAATTTGCATGTGATGCATTTGTGTCTTAGACACTTAAAGCATCCTTTGCGTTTGTTAAGCTGAGAGTTCATTCCTGTAGGGTTAGATGGAAAGTGACTAGGGGCTAACGAATTCTTAAGGGTGGTATTTCTCTTAAAAACTATTTTTGGGTGATCTTCTAAGGATTCTGAAAGGATTTTATCACTTTTAAGGATCCTGTAGTTCTTATAAATAATGTTTTTAAGTTGTTTCGAATAGGTATTGAACTTAGATACATATGTAGACACCCACAAGGAGGAGTTACCTTATGGATGCGGCGGGGGCCGTGCTTCCCCAATATCCGGATCTCAGTCAGGAGTCTTCTCAGGATGCAGGAATGGGCACAGAACACTCAAACTATCAGATTAGATTTACCTTTTATTCTTCGGTAAAAAGGAAATGCTTTACGGTGCAATAAACATTCAGGTAAAAGGAAATGTCTTACGGTGCAATAAACATTCAGGTAAAAGGAAATGTCTTACGGTGCAATAAACATTCAGGTAAAAGGAAATGTTTTCACAGTGCAATAAACATTCAAGTAAAAGGAAATGTCTTACGACACCTTTCTCTGTACTAGTGACGTATCCCAAACTAAGCTAAAGTTACCGGTAACCTACTCAACTTACTCTTGCCATCCCTTACTCGTCCTGAGTAGCAGGTCCTAGTGACCTGACCTGTGCACAAGGGTTTGGATGGGGCCCATGCCATGGTGCTGCACGAGAAGGAGTGGTAGGGACAATGAGTGGTACAGTCTCCGCTGCAGTAAGGAGGCCTCCAGGCCCTTATAGTGGGCGAGTTTCCCTACTGCGGTAAGTGTCTAGTGGTCTAGGGGGTAGCGGCCATTAGCCTGGCAGGTGTGGAGGAACGGCTGGCAGTGAGATGCTTGGCTCAGGGGTAAAGGGACTGTCTGTGAGCCGGGTACTGCTATAGTGAGGCTGTGGCTGGTGTGGGGTCAGTCCTCTGAATGCCTCAAAGGCAAACTCACGGTTAGTTGCTCTGGGCCAAGATGGCGGCCGCTTCCTCTCTCCTCTGGATGTCCCAAGATGGCGGCCGTCAGACTCTCAGTCACTCTGTGGCTCTTGGACCGTTGCGGGCAGTTGACTGCAGGATCACTCCCTCCTGTCGGTTACTCTTAGGGCAGGTGCCGGCTCTGTCACGCTGGTTTCTCTGGATGGGGAGAGGGTCACACTCCTTGTGTACCCAGTCTCTCTGGCTGGGTGCTGCAATGGGGTCAGTGGGGGTTCGCAGTTTTCCTGCACATACTGCCTGGGCGGGCTGCTGTGGTGAGGTCAGCGGGGGTTTTATCACCCTGGATGCAGCACTTCGCGCCGCATCTGATGCCCAGCTTGTGGCTGGGGTCGGCGGGGGTCACGCGCTTCTGCGCGCCGTTTTCTGGCCCCTCCCGTGGGACTTGGGGGTCAGCGGGGGTCACGGCACAGCTCTCTCACCCTCTGCGTCTCCCGCTCTTTCCCTTCTCCGGGTCGGCGGGGGTCACCCTGCTACTTCCCCGGCGGGTGGTGGGCGGCGAGCGCTTTCTCCAACCTCGCGCTGGTGCCCGCTCTCTTCTCCGCTCCTGGAGGTCGGCGGGGGTCACCGCTGACGTCACCCGCTCCTCCGTCCGGCTTCTCCTCTCTCCGCGGCGGGCGCTTCACTGTACGCCGGGGCTTGCACGCTGCTGCCGGTCTCTCCTTTCTCCCTCACACACACGCGCTGGTGAGTAACCCCTTCCTGCCTTAACACCGCCTCTTCCTCCTCTCGCCCTCCAATCAACTGTACTCCTGACCCCGTCAGTCACAGGCTGCCGGGGCAGGTTGGGTTTAACCCCGTCGGCCCTGGGGCTTACACATACACAGGTGTGGGATTCTCTGACGTCACCTCATTATTCTTATGTGCTGATTTTTTAATTAGTAAAGAGTCTCGATCCACCTCCAGTGCATTACTTCTTGCTCTAGATAATAGATCCTCTGGATAACCAGCCTCTCTAAAAGCGGTCGTGAGTTCATCCATTTGTTTTTCAAAAACCCGTCCATCTGAACAATTACGTCGGATTCTTAGGTATTGACTCTTGGGTATATTATCAACCCAAGGTCGATAGTGACAACTTTTATAATTCAAATAGTTGTGACAATCTACTTCCTTGTGAAAGGTTGAAGTATATATAGTACCCTCTCTAACCGAGAGAGCGATGTCCAAAAAAGTAATTTCTGTGGGGTGAAAAGTGCTGGTGAATTTCAAACCAAAAGTGTTGGAATTAAGGAATGTAACAAAATTGTGCACTGAAGAAATATCCCCATCCCAAACAAAGAACAAATCATCTATGTACCGTCCATAGTACACCAAATTCGCCCCAAATGGACCGCCCCAGATAAGTTCCTCCTCGAGGCGGCCCATGTACAAGTTGGCAAAGCTAAGGGCGAACTTGGTGCCCATGGCAGTTTGTAGAATATGATTTAGAACTTAATCAAAAAATTGATGAATATGAACAGTTTCTAATAAAATCAAAAAACAATAAACTCTCACAAGATATTTCTGATTATAAAAATAACCAAGTAAGGTCCTATAACAGAAAATATAGAGAAACCAACTATAGAGAATCCAATTATGAGAATCACTACTCCCAGGTACGACAAAACAGAAGGAGACTTTCTAGTAGAGATACAAACGATCACCCCCGTACTCATAGAGATAATAGTAGGAATCGATCTTATAGGGGGAGAAAGAACTCCACTAATACTATAGGAGGTAACAATATGGGAAGCAACCTCAATATCCCAAATCAAACCAGTGATTCATTAAGAGATTCCCAGACATTCGGTAATATTAATAAAAAAATTGACTACCAAAATAAAGGGGCGATACCTAAACAACAATCTTATACCAGAAATAGGGATTCTTCTCCCCGGGTCTCTTTTTTAGAGAAAAATGTTTATCCGCTGTGGCAAACACAGAACAGGTACAGCGCCCTCAGTATAGAATCACCAAAAAGAAAAAGCACAGATTTCGGGGAAGGAGAGGAGGAACTAAGAAATCAATCCAAAACTTCAAGAAAAGAATAAGAAATAAAAATTTGTTCAACCTATCCTCTAAAGTTCTAACAGAGAGCGAGAAAGCTATAATAGCTAAGGGTTTAAAATTTGCACCTGCCAAACCACCTAAATTATTTGATCTCTATATAGAACTCAACCGTTACACCAGGGATCTCTGTAGACAGAGACATTTTGTTGGTAAAAAACTAAGAGAACAGAGTATTGAAGGTACACCAATCATCTTAGATGATAACGACCAATATTTAGTGCAGATCTTAGAAGATTTACAGGGGGAGGGTATGACTGGTCCCACTCAACCTGCCCCCATCTATGATACTACATCCAAAAATCTGAACAAACTCAGGAAGCGGTCTGAGTTCTATCCAATACAACAGAAGGATGGCTGTATCGAGGCCTTCTATTCTCTGACCTTGCAAGATTTTAAACTTCTTTGTGATACGGTTGATGATAAAAAAGTGACCCACAAAAAGGATAATCTCCATCCAAATGAAAGAACCGCTCTCAGAGCTTTGATGAGAGACGATTCGATTATCATTAAAACAGCGGATAAGGGGGGGGGGACAGTAATTCAGGATAAAATTGACTATGTCAAGGAGGCTTATCGCCAATTGGACAACAAAAATATTTACAAAATTCTGAGACAGGATCCTACCCCCCCTTATTCCAAAAAATTGAAAAAAATGTTTGATTATGCTCTGGCCGAGGGAGCGATCTCCAAAAAGGAATTACATTTTTTGCACAACCCCTTTCCTGTCACTCCAACTTATTATCATTTGCCCAAAATACACAAATCGGTCACGTCACCACCCGGGCGTCCCATTATTTCAGGTGTTGGGTCCCTCACGTCTAATTTATCAGCTTTTGTCGATGCGCACCTCCAAGAACGGGTGGTGTCACTGAGGTCCTACATCCGAGATACTACACAATTTCTCAATAATATAAGAACTGTTAATTGGAATTCTAGTTTTTTGTTTCTCACATGTGATGTAGAATCCCTCTATAGCAATATCCCTCATGAAAGAGGGATAGAGGCACTAAAATATTATCTTGATCTTGATGAGGGCCTCAGTGACACCAGACGTGATTTTTTGTTAAATGCGGTTAATTTCATTTTATCACATAATTATTTCACGTTTAATGGGTCTTATTATTTACAGGTTCTTGGTACCGCCATGGGCACCAAGTTCGCCCCTAGCTTTGCCAACTTGTACATGGGCCGCCTCGAGGAGGAACTTATCTGGGGCGGTCCATTTGGGGCGAATTTGGTGTACTATGGGCGGTACATAGATGATTTGTTCTTTGTTTGGGATGGGGATATTTCTTCAGTGCACAATTTTGTTACATTCCTTAATTCCAACACTTTTGGTTTGAAATTCACCAGCACTTTTCACCCCACAGAAATTACTTTTTTGGACATCGCTCTCTCGGTTAGAGAGGGTACTATATATACTTCAACCTTTCACAAGGAAGTAGATTGTCACAACTATTTGAATTATAAAAGTTGTCACTATCGACCTTGGGTTGATAATATACCCAAGAGTCAATACCTAAGAATCCGACGTAATTGTTCAGATGGACGGGTTTTTGAAAAACAAATGGATGAACTCACGACCGCTTTTAGAGAGGCTGGTTATCCAGAGGATCTATTATCTAGAGCAAGAAGTAATGCACTGGAGGTGGATCGAGACTCTTTACTAATTAAAAAATCAGCACATAAGAATAATGAGGTGACGTCAGAGACTCCCACACCTGTGTATGTATCTAAGTTCAATACCTATTCGAAACAACTTAAAAACATTATTTATAAGAACTACAGGATCCTTAAAAGTGATAAAATCCTTTCAGAATCCTTAGAAGATCACCCAAAAATAGTTTTTAAGAGAAATACGACCCTTAAGAATTCGTTAGCCCCTAGTCACTTTCCATCTAACCCTACAGGAATGAACTCTCAGCTTAACAAACGCAAAGGATGCTTTAAGTGTCTAAGACACAAATGCATCACATGCAAATTTATGAAAGACAGTACACAATTTTCTTCATCCTCCATCAGGACAACACACCCTATAGAGAATTACATTAACTGCACTACCACTTTTGTTATTTATCTTATTTCTTGTGTTTGCGGCGCCCAATATGTGGGCCGCACAACACGCTCACTGAATGTTAGGTTCCTGGAACACAGGAGAAACATACTTAAAGGTATCACAACTCACAGCCTTTCACGCCATATTAAATACAAACATGGGGGTGACATCGGTGGTCTGACCATTCAAGGGATTGAGACCATAGATGCCACCTCCAGAGGTGGAGACAGATTCAATCAATTATGCCGCAAGGAAGCCTACTGGATATTTGCTTTAAATAGCTTACATCCGGCTGGCCTAAATGAATGTATAGAACTTAATAACATCTGAATAATTTAATTCTTTGATTCACAATGTTTAGTTGTACAGTATATATACATGTTTTAGTCCTGTCTCTGATCAACAATACAGATACAAATAGAGAATAATTCTCTATTTTTTCTTATATATATATTGACACTTCTCTATTTTTATGTTTCTGTTCTATTTTTATGTTTCTGAACTATTAATTAATTTTTATTACTCAACTATATATGAAAATGTTAAGATTCTTGTGTGATTTCATTTTATTTAATATTGTGATTCGGTATAATTATTATTATTAGTATCGACTCTCTCCACCTATATGTCAACACGTTTTGTCTCTGCAAGTAATTTGAGTTGGACCGGCTATTAGACATTTATCAAATGTATTAACATTCTCTGGATATTGACCTATATCATTATTAAGATATGTCACGGATTTTAAGAGGAAATAGTGTATTAATTCACCTTATTATATATATATCAAATTCAATATAGTTTATATAAAAGACTAAAATAATAATAATTATAAAAAAAAAAAAAAAATTAATATGTCGACCCAGGGATTTGAACCTGTGAATGGTGCAGTTGGTGCTTTTGTTGCTAAGCCGGAGCACTGCTGATTGAGCCATTTGGCTCTATACAAAGAAACATGACAATCTACCTATTATAGTGTTAAATATCCACCCTGATTCCACAGAACCTTCCTCTTTCACTCCGTGATTTACTATGATGCCATTCCTCGTTATTTTCTGTTTCTTCTTTTTATTTTATTTTATTGTATTATATATATTTTTTTTTTTTTTTTTTTTTACATTAGTATCTATATGTTTAGTATTTGTTTTTTTTCTTTGTGTTCTTATATGCTTTTTTCTTAATGATCTAACATTGAATATCCCTTACACATTAGCCAATGTTTATTAGTTTATTTATTTATTGTATGTAATAACACTATGTTATACAGAGATAGGGAGTTCAATATGATGGTTTTCTTCTTTTAAAAAAACATCTGAAAATTGCACACATGTAAGTAATTGATGCTTCTGCCAAAGACTCTATCCTGTAAGGGTTAATGAACCACCTGAATACTGATACCTCATTGAAGCATCAATTAACACCAAAATACGATTGGATGTCAGCCCAATAAATACCCTGACTCACAATGTCAGTTTTATCTGCCTTCTAAAGAAACCGCTGCCCTGCTATAGCGGAGAAACGCGTAAAGGATTGCTATACACCTCCTACAGCTACTACTGAGTGATAGATACAACCACCTGCCTCCACAATCTTCAAACCGCTTTTCCTTCTGCCTTCCTGCGGTGATCTCCCCAGTGTTTCCAGCATATACCAACAGCCGGCGTCCGACTGGTAATTCCACCAACCTGGGTGAGTCCCGCACCGTGTCACTAATTGTGATTCCTGGCATACAGCTAATCTGTACAGCTTGCTGGAGACGGACGGCTCGCCCCCTGTACAAACATCACATCAGCGGATCGTCAACAGGCGGCGACCGCTGACAGGGGAGCTTGAGCTGTCTGTTAATCACACAGAATAGAGATTGCCATCAATTCATTCCATCGGCTATAGAAAAAGAAATTGAGGTCTGTTCTATCACCCTTAATGAAACTATCATTGTCTAAAAAGCTCTAAGTCCCTATCAAGGGATAATCAAAGGACATATTACTGTTTAAACACAGTCCTTAAATTGACTTTATCAGGAGTGTATGCAAATCTATTGTTATTCCATTGTGTTTTTATATTTTTTTGTGAGTACTTATTAAATTGTACATTTTATTGAGAGATTTATAATAATTTTAAAAGTAATAAATCTATATTGATTACATCCATTGGTGTGGCGCTCTCTAGATATATGTGAGTGATCACATATATCT
Source organism: Crinia signifera (assembly GCF_055691185.1). Taxonomy (NCBI): domain Eukaryota; kingdom Metazoa; phylum Chordata; class Amphibia; order Anura; family Myobatrachidae; genus Crinia; species Crinia signifera. The sequence goes on from NC_139217.1 coordinate 32,452,282, forward strand.
GATTCTATTATACTTGTCCCCCTACAAACCATCCAATTTGTAATTGGGAGCAGCCAACTACGCTTCTATATTCATTGATATTGGTATCAATACCATTTAAGAATCTAATAAGTTGTGTGCAATTCCCCTCTTTAAATACCATCCGTGTTTCTCCTCCCCTTTTTTCTATAAAAGGTGAGGTCACTCATTGCGCCCGATTGGTTTGGTTTTTCCAACCATAGTTGTTAGTCTTTGGTCATTTACCTGATACAAATCTGCATCCCCTTCTTTACTTTCATTTTATATTAAGCAATATCTTAATAATTGTCTAAACAATTATTTTTATACATTTCTAGACAAAATATCATGCCAAAAATGCCCAGAAGACCATTGGCCAAATGACAAGTACCAGTGTGTACCAAAACCGGTTGAATTCCTGTCCTACAGAGATGACCCCATAGCTCTCGCTGTGTGCTTTATTTCTATGTTATGTTTTCTTACATCTTCAAGTATCTTGGTCATCTTCATTGTCTCCAGGGACACTCCAATTGTCAGAGCTAATAATAAACACTTGAGTTTCCTTCTTCTGGTCTCCATCATGCTGAGCTTCCTGTGTGTCCTGCTGTTTCTGGGACATCCTGTCCATATAACATGCATGCTCCGGCAGACCACCTTCGGGATCATCTTCTCCGTAGCCATCTCTTGCATCCTGGCCAAGACTATAATGGTCTACTTGGCTTTCACAGCCACCAAACCTGGAAGCTCCTCGAGAAAACTTGTTGGTGTCAAAATGACCAACTGTGTGGTCCTCATTTGTTCTTGTATCCAAGTAGTAATTAGTATCATTTGGCTATGTATAGCACCTCCATTTCCAGAAAGTAACAGTTACACGTATCTTGATAAGATTATTATACAGTGTAATGAAGGCTCAATATTGGCATTTTCCATGATGCTGGGTTACATGGGGCTTCTCGCAGCTGTGAGTTTCATTGCAGCTTTCCTGGCCAGGAACTTGCCAGATAGTTTCAATGAGGCCAAATACATCACATTCAGCATGCTGGTGTTCTGCAGTGTCTGGGTGGCTTTTATACCAGCACATATGAGTGTCACTGGGAAAGGCACAGTGCTGGTAGAGATATTTGCTATAATGTCTTCCAGTATTGGAATATTGGGCTGTATATTTTATCCCAAATGTTATATTATACTGGTGAGACCAGACTTAAATTTAAAGAGTATTTTACTGGGAAAAATAAATCATACAGATTCAGTAAAATACAATAGTAATTAGCTATAGCCATTATGTTTAATTGCTTCTCGAAACATACAGACCGCATCCGCTTCTAGCATCCCCCATCCAGTAATATGATGATCGTGGATGTTAGAAGCGGATGCAGTCTGTATGTCTATAGTTATAGTGTCAACAGTGGCTCAGTCCACGAAAAAAAAAAAAAACAGCACTGGGATACGGACATTGTTAACATGCTTTTTATCTATCGCTGTTATAATGTTAAACATTCTCGTTTAGTGGCTTAAACGTATAAAGTCCATGTGGTTTCAATGCTGTATGTGGCACTTTAACCATATCAGGATGCCAGTGGTGGCAATGTCACTTCTCACTCTGTGATGATAAAGATCGAAATGAAAGAGATGATAGAGATGAAGATGAAAGAAATGATAGAAATGATGATGATGATGATGATAATATCTAATTGTTTGTAAATCCAGTACTTGTTTCCGGAAATAAGTATTGTAGGAAAGTTGGTTTGAATAGTTTTTTTTTTATATTAGCGTGTTAATTTAACCCCACCCCTCCCCCCGATCAAGAGAACAAGAATATCACTCTAAGTGGTTCTGATCAAATTATAGCACAAATCATAATAGTAAATATAGAAGTGAAGTGGGGTTGATACACCACAATATAGCGCTACCTTTATAGGGACACCACCGTGACTGAATAATAAAAAATATTAATACTTCCCATTAATGTGTGTTTTCTTTATGATCACGAAAGGGTTGATTCTTTTAGTGGGCTCCAATGGTGGTTTTCCAAAATGTATATATGGGAATGAAAGAAAGAAAACACTGGTTGTATATCTGTAGGTGTGTTTCTTTTCTTCTATTATATTTGCGAGGTCTGGAATTAGTGCATACCTCACTTACATAATAACACGCTGAGTAAATCAAGTAAAGGTATCTTTAAAAAAACAATGGGTGGCGTACCCGTACTCACGATGTAACGGCAGAGGTGACTCGTATCAAGGTATCTTTTTCCAGATTCTTATTCCAAAATGTATTTATTGATAAAAATACAATACAATATAAAAAAATTTGAAAGTAAAAACTGGTATTGGAGCGTGGCAGGATCCTGAGGTGGCTGACAGTATGAAACGGCAAAGCTAGGTCCTTAAAGGTTAGACCCGTCTGATACGCCACTAGCTGCAACCGTGTGAGCGCCTGAGAAAAATCCCAAAACCCTAAACATAATAGTAAATATGATGCAGAAAAGTGAAGAAATAAGTGAATAAACTTAAATAAATGTTAAATAAATGTTAAATAAATAAATGTTTAAATAAATAAATGTTACATAAATGTTAAATAAATGTTTGTGGTGTGTTTTATCAACAGTCATCATGTTAATATCCATGCTGTCGACATAGTCATAATGTTGACATTGACCACATTAAAATTCCATGGGGTATATTTTCTAAAGCTTTTAAAAATGAAGAGAGGTGATGTTGCCCATAGCAACCAATCAGATTCTGATTAATTTACCTGTTGCATCTTAGAAAATGAATGATAGAAATTGATTGGTTTCTATGGGCAAAATTAACTCTTTTCATTTTTAGAAGCTTTGGTAAATTTACTTTATCATGTGGACACTGATGAAATGTCATGTCAGGGAACTCCTGCACCATATTTAGTTAGCCCTTAGAGCCAATCTAATGGAGGGCCTTCACCAATAACAACCGCTCTTGTTCCATTGGTCAGATGGCACACCGGTACTTGAGATGCCGCCTGGACTTAGCCGCAGAGCCAGATTAAGGTCTAAATGGGTCTGGAGCTGAAAATGATCAAGGGCCTATTATGCGCAATAATAGGGGTTGTGACCAGCACCTAATAATGTAGGAGGCGTGACCAGTGTTCTGGTTGGGTGGTCTGCTCATGGGTGTGTCTGTATTTGTGTAAATACTTTCAACTAATTATATATGCCTGGAAAAGGCAGGGGGCTGGCATAAGAAAAATGCAGGGAGATATATTGGCGGGTGCACTCCAAAGGTGCACCTGCAGGATGCCGATTTCCTAAAATACTTGCGGGGTGAGTCAGCACTCCAGTCATAAAAAATATACTGAAAGCCGAAACTTGGTAGACAACATTTCAGCACCTTTTATGTGGTCACCTCACTTTACCACACCATATACCCCTTATACAATTCATGCAACACAATAGTGACCCCCTTATACTGTACTTGCCTCTTACACATTATGCCACATGGAATGAGCCAAAATTCACACCGTTTGAGCCAAAATTCACACTATGGCACACGGATTGAGTCAAAATTCAAGTTATGCCACAAAGATTAAGGCAAAATTAAAATTTTGCCACATGGATTGAGCCAAAATACACACTATACCAGGCATATCCAAACAGTGGCCCTCCAGCTGTTGTGAAACTACACGTCCTAGCATGCCTTGACATAGTTTTGGCATCCCCTAATAGAAAAACTGTAGCAATGCATGATGGGACGTGTAGTTTCACAACAGCTGGAGGGCCATAGTTTGGACATGCCTGCACTATACCAAACAGATTGAGCAATAATGCACAATATGCTACATAAATAGGGGCATTGCTCGCCAAAGGCGCGCAATAAAAATTTACACCATAATGCCCATTACATGTTAAGCCACACACCATAATCTCCATTACGTATTATGCCAAACACCATAATGCCTATGAAAATTTATGCTACATAAGTGTTGCTTACCTACATGTTCATTTCCAGGGGTTCCATGCTCATTTCCAGGGGTTCCATGCTCGTTGCCATGTGGGATTTCATGCTCATTGCCAAGATGTAATATATGCTCGCGGTAACTGGGGGATAGCTGCCGCCGGTCAGAAGTGACAGCCATTGACAGCTGGGCAGAGTGCAGGAGGCTGTCCGGCTGTATTCAGAGCACTGCATGTCCCAGCTATTTGAAATAATACCCCTGTCACACCAGAAAATGCAGGGACTTACCAGGGAATATGGTCCCAGGATCAGGCAGGGACATTCCCGGACTGGCCCCTTTTACACCAGCCTAGTCCCTGCATTTTCTGGTGTGAGGGGGAGAAAAGAACATCCACGCCCCCCTTTAAACAACCAGCTATATCTTCAGAACCAACTGACCCATTTACATGTAGGCTTCGAATGAGTTTGGTCCCATGAAATTGGGCTATTTGGTTCCAGAGAAATCTGTCCTCAAACAACATGAACAGCCATGAAATGACAAACAATACAGAAAATGTGAATCAGTCCCAAGGCGCTAAGCCGGAATCCTGCAGCCTTACACTGGAAGAAGAGGATCACCAAGGACCTCTAGTCGTCGAATTGTAGAGTAGAAATCAGTGTATAGGAGGCGCTGGATTCTTGTTGACCCAATGTGATAGCTGTCCAATGGCTCATGCAGATTTTATGAGGAAAAAACAAAGAATGACAGCAATCAATAGGGATCTGTGTATGGGTAATAGACATAAATTTTAAGGGGCACAGTAGAAAAGGGCTCCCAAGGGGATATCGTACCCTCACTCACACGAAACAGTGCGTGTACATCCACATCAAGGTATCTTTTGGGTTTTTCAGAGAGGACACCTCCGTGTGTGGGAATAAATTTGAAACAGGTGCGTACCGTACTCACATATATACAGGTGATGGTACTCCTATAAAGGTATCTTTGGGTCCCAGTTGGTTAATAGGATTTTCAATGATTACTTCCAATATTCTCGGTATGTGGTATGAAAAGAAAACAGAATTCTCTCTCAATGTGGATATATAGAAGTATACTAGACAGTGATACAAAAAGGGGTCTGTATACAAAAAGAACTCCCAGGGTAATATAGTACCAGCACTCACACAAGGAAATGCGTGAACATCCACATCAAGGTATCTTTGGTTTCAACAGAACACCTCCGTGTAGGAAATGTGTTTGTAACAGGCGCGTACCTTACTCACATGTGTGCTAGTGATGGTACTCCTATCAGGGTATCTTTAGGTTCCAGTTAATAAGTAGGATCTTCAATAATTATCTCCAAAATCCCCAATATATCATAAAAGGAGACAAGGTTCTCTCTCAGTACAGATATTTATTGGACGGGATAAAACAAGGATGGTGGATATATAGAAGGTGGAGGTGGAGAGGAGCTGTGCATCTATATCATCTGTACCATCTGGGGACTACCTGGCTGACAGTGGATGGCCATACATTGCCTTTCAGGTATTGTTTCCCCTTGCTTTTTTGCACATGTTTGGTGCATTTGTATTCGTGCACACCATCCTTGTTTTATCCCGTCCAATTAATATCTGTACTGAGAGAGAACCTTGTCTCCTTTTATGATATATCGGGGATTTTGGAGATAATTATTGAAGATCCTACTTATTAACTGGAACCTAAAGATACCCTGATAGGAGTACCATCACTAGCACACATGTGAGTAAGGTACGCGCCTGTTACAAACCCATTTCCTACACGGAGGTGTTCTGTTGAAACCAAAGATACCTTGATGTGGATGTTCACGCATTTCCTTGTGTGAGTGCGGGTACGATATTCCCCTGGGAGTTCTTTTTGTATACAGACCCCTTTTTGTATCACTGTCTAGTATACTTCTATATATCCACATTGAGAGAGAATTCTGTTTTCTTTTCATACCACATACCGAGAATATTGGAAGTAATCATTGAAAATCCTATTAACCAACTGGGACCCAAAGATACCTTTATAGGAGTACCATCACCTGTATATATGTGAGTACGGTACGCACCTGTTTCAAATTTATTCCCACACACGGAGGTGTCCTCTCTGAAAAACCCAAAAGATACCTTGATGTGGATGTACACGCACTGTTTCGTGTGAGTGAGGGTACGATATCCCCTTGGGAGCCCTTTTCTACTGTGCCCCTTAAAATTTCTGTCTATTACCCATACACAGATCCCCATTGATTGCTGTCATTCTTTGTTTTTTCCTCATAAAATCTGCATGAGCCATTGGACAGCTATCACATTGGGTCAACAAGAATCCAGCGCATCCTATACACTGATTAGCCATGAAATGACATATCAGAAATGAAAAAAAAAAAAAAAATTGGTTTACCTGCAATATCTCTAGAACCAATGAACCCATATGGACCAGGTATCAGATTGAAGGCCCAGCTGTTTGGGTTCGACTGAGATCAACCTCGAGCTTCTGTGATGCCGGAGGGGGAACTGGCACCCGTTGGAACCGGGTTGAGGTCGGAATTAGTGGGTCCCATGTTATCCTATGGAGAAAATGTTCCAACTTTGCCTGGCGGTATCTCTGGTTCCCGGGGGGCTAGCGACGCGGGGCTGGGCTCATTGGAAAGTCCTGTCCCTCAGCTATAAATTGGGCCTATTTGTAAAGTGGGCCTGGAGCTGTAGCTCCATCAGGCCCATTGTTAATCCGGCCCTGCTTAGCCGCCAGACACACAAAAAGACTTTATCTGTCACAAACTGTGCTCACAACTTAAGTATCTTAAGAGTGAAAAGTACAGGAATATACAGGATATATAAAGGAGTGGCAATTATTATTTTTTTAGGTGACACTCTTAGTGTTTAAATGGTTGCCAGGCATTTTACATGCTCTCTGTAACTCATCTAATGCTATTTAGTGGAAATCAATGTAACATTGTCTCAATATACAGGTACAGGGGCGTAGCTAGCGTAAGGCAGACCCCGCTGCCGCTTGGGGGAGCGGGTGGCAGCGGGGGCGCCTGCTCCCGCATACCCCGTGGGGTCTGCAGGGTGCGCGCCGCCAGGTAAAAAAACTACAGTGCAGGGACTTGGGAGGCACTGTCGGAAGCTGTCAGTCAATGGCGCCGGCAGCAGGAACTCTGCGACCCCTCCACTCCACCTCTCACATCCACTCTGTGAGGTCTGTAGCCCGTGAGTACCTGTGTCCCCTCCGGTGGCTATCTCCTTCTCCTCCCCCTTCTCTGCCCGGGACCTTCCTCCCCTCCTGCAGCAAACTCCGTGATTTAAGGAGTTATGCTGTTCTTTTCTCTCATTTTAAATTAATCATGTTGTTGTTTCATTCTGCCTCATAACTAGATAGCCAGAATAGACATGCTCCACGGCACATATGTAATTAATAATATGACTCATAGTGCACTGTCCATTAGTAACAGAAGTTGCTGATATAGGGTTTTTACCCATCATAATGCTGCACAGTCATACAGTTAAGTTTGGCTCACCTGCGTGGCAGCATACTATAAGCGTGTTTGGTGGAATAATTCTTTATATAGCTGTAGCTGAATATAAGCCTTCCTGCTAAATCTATCGGCAGACCAGCTCCATGCCACATATTATTTATAATAAAACACTGTGTGTTTACATGATTTAACTAATGGTGCATAGATAAATTGATAGTGGTCCAGTTGAGCACAATAACAAAACACACTGTTTCCCTGCATGATTTTTAACTGATGGTGCAGCCGGGATGTGCCGCTTATCTGCTGCAAGGCTGTGGAACTACATACATGATTTATAGTGGCTCAGTTAAACATAAGCGCTAACTAATGAAATGTAACAGTAAATCTTTGCTCTAACTGATTACAAAGAACAATAATAGCCATTATTTCTGGCTGGTGAGAGCGGCAGCATATTACAGTGCAAACATATCAACTTCAGAGCCGGACTATATATCTCCTGGGGTTAATGGCACAGCATAGTGCACAAAGCCTATTTTAGTGTAGACAGTGTGGATTATGTGCACCTAGGTCGCCTCTTGCCTTGAACCTGTGAGGAAGGCTGTTATACTGTAGCTGATATTGAATTGGAAAGATCTGATTGTAGTGCACACTATTATTAACCAATAAGCGCTCATCATTCACCAATATAAGAGGGCTAGTGTCACTGCTAATGGTATAGAGTAGACAGTAGTGCCCAGCCCATACTCTGTTCAGTTACTATCAGTCACACATAGTAACATATTTTTGATGCTGTCAGAGCCTATTGACTATATTAATGACTGTCAATCAATACATAATATAACGAGTATCATTACAGTAGAATACTACTAATCGAGGCAATGCACTAGATTAAAAAATACAAAAAAAATAATCCTTTCTTGAACAAGGTACTATACTGTATTTGGCATTTATGCCAAAATACAATGTATGCTGTAGATAGATATCACAGTAGTGGATAGAAAAGTAACTATTTCATTGTACCCAGATTGTAGCAACATTGTATGAGAATGCTACTTTAAAGTATCGACTTCCAGGCAATATTACATAAGCCTTGGAGATAATTTTGCTATCAATAACAGTACCCTGTATTGAAAGATATTAAAAATAAAATCTCTGTGGCCGAACATCAAATCCCAATGTGATTACACTCATATAGATTGTAAACATATATATATATATATATATATATATATATATATGTAAGAGGTCCTACAGTGAGAGGCATATAGTGTAAGGTGCATCATGGGGGGGGCGACAGAAAGTTTTTTGGCAGGGGGGAGCAAAATTTATAGTTACGCCACTGTACAGGTATCTCCTCTCTGGAATTACATTGTTCTATAGGTGTTCTTTTTGCATGTATAGCCATCTTCTTGTTCGAAAACTCTGTGTATTATTTTTCCTTATTAAACTGATGTGCATTTAATATTCTAATTCGGCATGTGCCCAGTGTCCCAAATTAAACAGTTCTTGTAGTGATCCTTCCATAATGGATACTTGGGTCCGATGATCTGAAATAACATTTTGTAAAATCAACTGTGTGCATTTACATGTCTAATCAGATGATCTTGTTCAAGTAAGTGTTCTGGCCACAAGGCCAATTAGGTAAGACCACATATTCAACCTAATTAACCTTTGAGGTTAGAGCTAACTGCAAAGTTCTTCCGTATACTTATAATGGGGGTTTGGTCCCCATTGTAAGTATATTTGGGAAAGAGGGGGGGACTGGACAGCACACCATATCTTTAAACATAATGAGAGGTGCTACCAAGTTAAGGCTTCTAGTAGCATACAGGAAAAAAGAACAATACTGATGCACACTCTAGGTGCTAAGAACACTGATAGTAAAAATACTTTTGATAACTCTTACAATTAACATGGAGTATAATTGAAGTTCTTAGCACACATTTGCGCAAATATGTGGGCCCATCCACCGCGTCCAGGTGAACTTCATTAGATGGGTCCCTAACATTTCTAATACTAACACATTATATAAATTTATCTTAGTCTTACCTTCAAACAGAGCCCATATTAACATGCAGTCAGCAATGTAGGAACCTGTGCTAATTAAAACACCTGAGGGTAGATGGGAGGGGTGCCAGTGCCAGAATGAAGGAGCCTTACCTTCAGTGTACAATATATACACAAATATTTGGGAAAGAGGGGGGCACTGGACTGCACACCATATTTTTAAACATAGTGAGAGGTGCTACCAAGATAAGGCTTCTAGTACCATACAGGAAAAAAGAACAATACTGATGCACACTCCAGGTGCTAATAGCATTGATAGTAAAAATAATTTTGATTACTCTTACAATTAACATGGAGTATAATTGAAGTTCTTAGCACACATTTGTGCAAATATGTTTGTAAGTATAACCATTGTAAGTATAGCCTGAACTCCACTTTGAAATATTGCTCAGTGGAGAGCAGTCAATCAGGAGAGCGCTACATACAGATGGAGAGTCTCTCAGCCAGCAACAGGGCTCACCAGAATGCCCCCACTGGCAAGATGGCGCTCCATCTGATTGGGACACGCGAGCGTCGACGTACACGAGTCCCAGTTACCATGCAGCAGGGGACACGAAACCTGCCTGTCTCCACTTCAGGGAGATGGCCAGGGTTAGGGAGGGGAGCGGGTAGGTGGGGGACCACATCAGGGGCCGGCGGTGGGGACCTGAGGGGAGCACCATTAGAAGGGGATGCGTGCACGTATGTGGATGCGCGTCCCCTTCCGGTGGTTGACGGGGGCTGGTAGTTGGCGATCCAACTGCCAGCCCCAGGATGGAAGAGGCCCGCTCAATCTGTACTTGGTGCTTTCTGATTGGCTACTGGGTCCTCTAAGTGACAGAATTCTCCCAGGGACCCTGCAGTTAGGGGACAGGATGCCCATGTGAATACATGGCTTCCCTACAGTTCGTATGGACCAGTTTTTTTTGGACAGAGCTACATTGGATTAAGTTAAGCATTTTTTACAGGTCCCCTTGGTCAGATACTGTAGGCTATGTGTCAAGATATGTAAGTATGTGTGTGTGTGTGTGTGTGTGTATGTATGTATGTATGTATGTTAAACTTGTACTTTCATGGTGTGTTTGTTTGTGTTTTTATCTGAATATTTGGGACTGAAGTTATACAGGATTTAAACAGAAGGGAAACATAATGGAGAATAATCTGCTCCTATGGACTGCTTTCATGTAACTGCTCTCTCTGGGTACTCTCCTGACAGTATCATCCACCCACGCATCTGGACTACCTTGCTCCCTTATTTTTTTACAAATATTATCTGCTGCTCCCTGAAACATGTGAAATCTAATACCATTAATTTTATATTGAACATACCACTTGGAGAATCACAAGTCCCAAGTGTGAGCACCGGGCGACCGAAGGTAGCACCGTTGTGCGCGCGCGTCCCCTTCCGACACACAGATGGTGGCGGGGGCAGCGGATGGCGATGGCGACGCCATCGCCATCCCCTGCAAAGATGAATCCCGCTACATCTGTATGTGTGCAACCCTGTTCGTGAATAAAGTTGTCAACACTAAAAGAGGGATTTCTGTCTTTATAATATGTGGATGGGAGGAGTTAACTTCCAGGAGAAGAGATCTCCTAAAGATACCGTGATACGTTTATAACTGCACATTTATTTGTGAGTATGGTACGCATCATCTACTTGCAGAAGTTGCACCTGTGGTGAATCCCCAATAGGCTTCAAAGATACCTTTAGATACACATATCTACCTTCTCAATTGTGAGTGAGGGTACGCCTTTAAGCTGGGTACACATATGTACAATTTCCTTTTTCTTGCGACCGTTCGATCGACCGAATACACGTTCGGCCGTCCAAAACATACGACCGTTCTGCGCGTACATATATGTACAATTTTACTTGCGACGTCCGATGTACTCCTGTCCAAACAATCGCAAGAAGAAGTATATGAGAGACCCTGTAACCCTTTGCCTGCTGTTTTAACTAATGTGTGTATAATGCCTCACTGCCCAACACTTTAGAGGCATCACTTTAAGACATTAATCAATGTTGAAGTTTTAATAGTGTGTTATGGTGCCCTGAAAAGAGCTTCCAGCACACTCTATTAAAACTTCAACATTGATTAATGTCTTAAAGTGATGCCTCTAAAGTGTTGGGCAGTGAGGCATTATACACACATTAGTTAAAACAGCAGGCAAAGGGTTACAGGGTCTCTCATAATGCAGCATACCACCGTGCTTTGTCAAACTGTCAAGCATATCGATCGAACATGCGTACACACTTCACTTTTGTTCCGATATGGAGCCGTCCTGTCGGATGAAATATTAAGCAGCAAAGAACCTTCGACCGACCGACCGTGGACGGCCAAGAGCGTTTTTGGCCGTTTATCGGTCGCACAGCAGCAATTGAGACAGCGTACACACCTATACAATCGAACGGCCGTTTGCCCCCAGATTGGAAGAACGGCCCGACGATTGTATATATGTGTACCCAGCTTTAGTTACCCATCCTTTGATTGCACCTCCAATTCTGTTAACCATACGCAATTCATTCTGATACATATCTTTATTTTGTTTTATGAATTTATATCTTTCCGACATCATCGGACAACTGTGTGGACAGCCTATCATCTCCCCTGGTCCATCCTTCCAAACAAGTTGCATCTACATAGGGTTGAGTGGTGACCCTTCTTTCGTGGACTCGGCAGAAGATTTGTTGTTTGCGCCTTGGGACTTTTTATCTTTGTGTCTTGTATTTCCAGGCTGAAGCAGGCTGACTGGCAGGGCAGATGGACCAACAGACCACCGGGTAACCTTGGTCAGGCAAGAACTATAACCGACGTTCGTAAGCCGGGAGAGCTGGGGTTAATATAAAAAATCCCACCCACAAGTGGAATTTGGCATCTTGGACCATTGCCTAGCAACGCGTCTGACGCTTCCACCTGGCGGCCGTAAAAATATGGTCGCTACAGCCATGGCAGAGAGCCACGACCTCCACTGGAGCTCCGGCACCCACGGGCAGCGAGGGAGAACCTCGCTGCCTTCCAACAAGAGTAAAGCTGTAACTGTAAATCCGTGTGTGTGTCAGTTATTGGGCTATTGGTTCATTAGTAGCATTACAAATCCCAGTGGGCCAATTAATGCCCCACATGCTGGGACTTGTTGTTCCTCAAGTCCCAGCATGCAGTGGGAGGATTGCTGGGTTCTATCATTCTATCAAATTTTTTACACTTATTTCACCCTTTATTTGCTATCAGCCATAGACCAGGAACAGCCCTCGGCTTCAGCATGACACTGTTGGCTGTTTGAGCCCGGTGCTGGTTTAAGAAATATGGGGGACCCCAGCTTCCCCCCCCCTACTGTATTTCTGCAACCAGGACCCGCTATATGAGCCCGGGGTGGGAATTGCCATGCGGGGGGACCCCACAACTTTGTTTTTACTTGTTTCATAATTTTTTACACAGAGAAACCTGCATGAATCTGACGGATCCTAGCAGGCTTCAGCCAAATATGCCTCGAAAATTAGGAATATTTTCCAGTCGTATTTTTGGCTGAATTAACGGCCAAATTCATCAGTAGGAATGATAGCAAATGAGTATATCACCATAGAACTCATGACCATATACAGCCATGTTCTATCCATGGTGTATTCATTAGTAAATCAGAATTTGGCTGATCTTGCCATAAGTCTAGATTTACTCAGTGCTGCATAGGCCGTGGGGGAAGGAGGCTGCTACTAAAGTCAGCGGTCTTCTATCTCAGCGACCAAGGAAATGCCTGCTTAGTCCTATAAAATGCATGATTACTGCCCTCAAACAACCACAGGGTTTAAATCACCCTGCGAGCATCCAGCGAAGGCTAGCCTTTGCTGGCTGTCTTCATATGGACGGCTCACGCAAACTTACTGCCGACCATGTGCATTGCTTGGACTGCTCAGTGGCAGCAGCCTCCTTCCCCAGCGCAGCACACACTGATGTGTACTGGTGTTTTTTTAAAGGGACAATCACTTACAAAGCATGGTTTTGCCTTGTAAATGATTGCCCCTTTAAAGAAAAACCCAAGTGTGGCTGCCGATCTTGGGGGGCATTCTATCCGGCCCAAAGTCTGTGAGTCATCTGTATCCAGTCTTAGGACAGTGCCTATATTTGGATTCAACACACATGAGGGCCTGCACCGACCCTTCTCCAAAATATGATGATCACATAAATAGGTAAAGTAAAAGCTTTGCAGTCAGGCTTACTGTACTAACTGTTAATATCATGCAAAACAACAAACCAAATATATACAGTATATATATATATATATATATATATATATATTTATATACACACAGTATGCGACAGGGATCTTTTAAACAGAAATATAATTCCCAGGCAATCTCTCTCGCTCTCAGGGCTATATAAGATGAGCAGTTACCTGCAGGACTCAGCAGCCGCACACTGTGTCTGGAATACCACCTGCACAGTTACTATATGTGTGCGTATATGGAACAGCCCCATTGCTCAGTGATGTTTGGTGAATTCACTCTCTGTAAAGCAATATCCTGTCTCCTCGCTCTGTCTCTGACACATTGCGAGTTATTACTCTCAGGACCTCACTGTTTTATCAGGCAGGAATATCCTATATTTAACACCCAATATATCCAGGATGGAGACATCATTATTGGGGGAATATTCACTGTCAGCTCTGGTTACAGCCATGTGTCTTCAGGTACTCATCTATTGTGTTATATGTAAGTAATCTCTGTGCCAACGTCTTAATTAACTGTGTGCAGAACATTAATGGTCATGTGTAGAACGTGTGTCAGAAGCATACACCTGTATTATTGCTGTAAGTGGTAGCTACACAATGGCCGTTCTTGTGAAAATTGGGAGTGGGTGCTGACATCATACAGTATGATGTCATCCACCCACCCCAAGCAGGCAGATGGATGCCTATGTTTGCTGGGATCTACCCAACGTTTCACGCCCATGAAACGCTGGGCAGAAATGTGCGCATGTACAAAACGGGTCCTGCGATCACATCTCATAAATGTGAAAACCTCTGCCTGATTGACAGTCAGAGGCATTCTCGGGCAAGGATGGGGGGCATAGACAGACTTTGGGAAAATGGAGTATCATTTCCGGGAAATGCCCCCTGCGACGGCAATCCTGCATATGACTTACTCAGGCTAGCTGTCCCCATATGTGGCTACATTTTGAGGTGGATATACTGTATGTTTTTTAGACACATTAATAGTATTTTTTGGGACACTGTTCAAAAGTCTGAATATTTGTAAAAGTTGGAACACCTGCGATCTTCATAGACAGATCTGTGAATGTGTACAGGACTATATCTGTTAACTATATCTGTTAACTATATCTGTGAATGTGTACAGGACAAAGCCTTTTACATTTATTTTAATCCTAAATAAGTTGTATAGCGTGGTACTTTAAGAGCTCCATACATTTATTCCCATTAAAACCCATTCACACTTTGAACCTCTAACACATAACTAAACCACGTAAGACTCATTTACCAGTAACATACAGTAATACAATAAACATAAGCCTTGTCTTAAACCCGTATCTAATAAAGACACGGACACAGTACGGCTTGGCTAAAGGGCCACAGCTTTTATTCTAATTATCAACTGACCTGATGAGAAACAGGTGGCCAACAGATGCTGTATTTCCGCTCCAGCTTTGTAACCTGAGCTCAGCTTTAGGGAGCAACTAAGACATCACCCACTAAGGGAAAAGCAAAACTGTTAAATGAGTTCTTCTCATCAGTATTTACTAAGGGAGAGCAGACTGTGGAACGAACATTTACCACAAACGGGACAAATAAGCCAGATCTCATTGTGGATTTCAAGCCGAAGGAAATAATACTGAGGCTAAGCAAACTTAAAACAAATAAATCACCTGGGCCAGATGGGATTCATCCGAGGGTATTAATGGAATTAAGGGATGAACTAGCTACCCCCCTACCTTATATCTTTAGCAAGTCACTATCGTCAGGTAGAGTACCAAAAGATTGGAGAATAGCAGAGGTAGTGCCAATATTCAAAAAAGGAAAAAGGAAGATCCCGCTAATTATAGACCCGTTAGTTTAACATCAATTGTGGGTAAACTATTTGAAGGATTTTTAAGGGATGGTATCCAGGAATATTTAGACCATCACCATCTACTCAGCACTAACCAACATGGGTTCGTGAAAAATCGTTCATGCCAAACTAATCTACTAGGGTTCTATGAAGAGGTTAGCAAAAACCTTGATAATGGAAATGCTGTAGATGTGATTTTACTAGATTTCGCTAAAGCATTTGATACTGTCCCACACAAGAGATTGATTAATAAAATGGAGAACCTAGGATTGGGTGAAAATATCTGCAGATGGGTAGGGAATTGGCTATGTAATAGAGAACAAAGAGTGGTTGTGAATGGTGCCGTATGAGATACGATACCGGTACTAAGTGGAGTGCCCCAGGGTTCGGTTTTGGGGCCCATTTTGTTTAACATTTTTATTAACGATATTGGGATAGGGTTACTCAGCAATGTTTCCATCTTTGCGGACGATACAAAACTTAGCAAAGTCATCAAATCATCAGAAGATGTCACCATGCTTCAAAATGATCTTGCAATTCTAGATGAGTTGGCAAAAAAATGGAAGATGAGGTTCAATGTAGATAAATGTAAGGTTATGCACCTTGGGACACACAAACAGTGTGCAAGTTACAACCTTAGCGGAGAGGAACTGGGTAATTCCATACTTGAAAAGGATCTAGGGGCCAAATGTAATAGGGTGAGAGTTTCAGAAAGTGAGAGATTTTGGGAGAGTTTTCCCATGTTTTTTAATTACACTGCAAAACCAGGCTGATTTTGCCATGTAGTTGATTGCTGCTTTAAAAAACATGGGAAACTCTCCCAAAATCTCTCACTTTCTGAAACTCTCACCCTATTACATTTGGCCCTAGGAGTCCAAATAGACAGCAAACTGGGATGTAGTGTAATTTTACATTGTAATGTAGCTACAAAAAAGGCCAACAAAATTCTGGCATGTATTAAGAGGGGAATGGAAACTAGGGACTTAAGGGTAATTATGCCACTGTATAAAGCATTGGTGAGACCTCACCTCGAGTACGGAGTGCAGTTCTGGGCCCCACACTATAAAAAAGGACATGATAGAATTAGAAAAAGTTCAAAGGCGAGCAACAAAGCTTATTAGGGGAATGGAGAATTTAAGCTACGGGGAGAGATTAAGCAATTTGGGACTATTTACATTGGAAAAGAGACGTTTAAGGGGGGACATGCTCAACATGTACAAGTATATCAAGGGCCAATGTAAGCAACTGTCACACACCCTCTATTCTACTAGAAAGGAATCTAGGACACGAGGGCATGAGTATAGATTAGAAGAAAAAATATTTCATTCAGCTAGTAGAAAGAATTTCTTTACGGTCAGAACAGTCAAACTCTGGATCTCTCTTCCCAGAGAGGTGGTAACGGCTGGCTCATTAAATGCGTTCAAGGAAAAGTTGGACAAACATTTACTGGAAAAAAACATCCATGGGTACAAATAAGAAATATAATCTGTCTGTAAAATATCAGAACCTACCAAATCAGCAATGGATATCTATACCAGGTTGAACTAGATGGACGCAAGTCTTTTTCAGCCTTACCTACTATGTAACTATATATAGGCGTATCTATCATCGCGGGCGGCTCACATAACCCTCATGGGCCAGTCTGGATGTGAACCACACAGCAATACCCAGGTCCCCTCGCATAGAGCAGGACAAACTCGCCAGATGATTGGAGGGAAGGTGCCCCGCCATGAATGCATACATCCGGAATCCACGAAAATGCAGCATTCTTCCGCCCTGCTGCGCATCAGTGCACAAAAAGCAGTGACAATCAATAAATACGAAAAAATAGAGTTTTGGTGGGTGAGCGTGCAGCTCCTCCTGCACCCTTATTTCAGCTAACCCTCATGGGACCCTCCTCCTGACATATAATTGGCCCCTAAGGGTGACTGACAGGTCATGCCATAGAGTTATGCCTTTTCGACAAGTTTGTCACATGACCGTAATAGAAAAAAGACATATTAGTCTTAACCCCTCTCATGCCTAATCGTCCCTCGCTTGATCTAAGAGTTAAAGCTTTTGAGGCACACTCATTACTGTAGTTCTTTCAGAATTTTAGAATTACTGAGCATTCTAACTTATTCGGCAGGATCTAATACAGTCTGAGTACACCGGAGTGTGCATGTCTGCCGAGCTAAATCCTTTTACATGGTTTTGCCTTGTAAATTATTGCAGCATTAAAACAATGGGGAGAATTTACTAAGATGGAATGTTGCTATGGGCAACCAATCAGATACTATTTATTATGTTCTAGAAGATGCTAAATAAATGGATTCTGATTGGTTGCCCACAGCATCATCTCATGTGAAAAAGAACCCATCCTAGTAAATTTCATCCAGGATGTAGCACCGCTCATTCTTGCAGGGGCTGTCGCTTCCATCACCAGCCCCCGCCAGCCTCCAGCCATCACCAGGAGGCGCGCGTGCACAAGATGGAGACGTAGCTCCCCGTCGCCATCTGCTGCCTCCCCCGCCGCCATCGCCGGTCTCCACCACCACCCCAAACCTCCCAATCCCTGCCCGTCTCCCTGAAGCGGAGACGGGCAGGGTTTCGCCGCCCAGCCGCTGAGAGACTAGGACGCGCATGCACATGAGACGCACGTCACAATCTGATGGAGTCCCTCTCCGCCGAGCAAGAATGAGACGGGCTTCATCTGTAGTTCTGTGGGTATCCCGCCCCTCTCGAAAACTATGTTACATCCTGCCGATACTTTCAGACATTTACTGTATATACAAGTATTGTATGTGAAAGATACACTAGGCCTAGCAAACAGGTAAATGCTGCCCGACCGAATGACCTCCGCCGCTTGATTCTTCTAACATGTGTTCTCTAACACATATCCTCGCATGCTTTGCATACTCCACCTATATATTTGTGACTGTGTATTGTGATTATTGGAGGAGTGTGATCCTCCCATAGGTGTTTGAGTTAGTCACAGCAGCTACACAAGAAGGAGGCGGATACTTTATTAATATAGGGGTTTGCTTATGGAGGGGCAAAAAGTAGACCGGCGCTTGATTGGGGGATAATGGAGAGGCGGGGGGGGGGGGTCGAGATAAGTGTCACAGAATGAGGAACAGGAGAATGGAAATAGAATAATAATAATAATAAAAATAAATAAAAAAAATAATAAAAATAATAAAAATTTGAGATAGTACTGTGCTAACTCTATCTAGAGTACCTGGAGTCCGTTATTGGAGCTCCCGTGTGCAGCCAAGCGATACAGCGGCAATGCACTGTTTGCTGGTTCCAGCGTGTCGGAGCTTCGGCGGGTGACGTCACCGTCTCTTCGGCAGCTTGTAGAGATAGCGAGCAAGCGTCTGACAAGTCTTCTTCTTCTCTGGGGATTCTTTTTAAAATGATCCAACGCGTTCCCAATCTGGGATGAGTGGAACTGGAACAGTTTTAGCCAGATGACAATCGGTAGATGCATCTCAGTAGGGTATGATTCCTCTGTCCTGCCAATGTGTATTTTACTAGATGGTCCTTCCTCAGATCCTTCCTTAGTGGGGTTGGCACAACACAAAGATGTGTGGTGGCATTATGTAGTTGGCAGTGTACAGGAGATGTTGACCAGTCTTGCCTTTAAGAGGGAGCTCTTCACAGCTGCTCTGTTTTGATCAGTCACGTGCCACAGCTGTGCTAGGCTGCAGGGAGAAAAACAACAAGATCATTCAGCAGCTGCTAAAGATGGGGTAGGTCCCATCTTGGCAGGGGATGGCGATGGCAACGCCAGCCGCCATCCCCTGCCAGCGCCATCTGCATAATGAGAAGGGGACGCGCGCGCACGAGAGGCGCGCGTGTCCCCTTCCGACGGCGCTTCCAGCCGGTGTACCCGCCGCCTGCCCGCACCCCCCCTAACCCTGTCCGTCTCCCTGAGGCGGAGACGGACAGGGTTCCCGTCACCCCGCCGACGGAGATTGAGACGCACGTGTGCATGAGATGCACGCGCGTCTCAGTCAGATGGTGAGGCAGGCCGCTTGCGGATCGCCAGCGCTGACGTTCTGGCAATTCGCCAGCAAGGAAGAGGCCTGCCCCATCTGTACTTTATTAATGTAGGACGGTCCCTTTCCTATGTTACATGGAAATATGTACGTTTTTAAATTTATTTCCATATGGGTTTTACATAATGGATGCTTTCCTTTTAGCACTGATGTATGAGAAATGAGCATGACGGTTTTGGAACCTGCTTAACTTTGGTGCATTGGTCTACTAGGCCTAGCAAATGGGTATGTGCCGCCTGGACAATCGCCCACATAACACAAATCCCCTCGGTTGCAAATCCCCTCTCATGCCAGTCACTGGCTCAAAGGGCCATTCCTTGTTTTAGAAATTCAGGGTCCAGACAACAGAGGGGATCCCCATAATTTCTAAAACCAACCCTAGTCTCAAGGGCCGTTCCTTGTTCCCAAAATATGGGGGACAGAATGACTAGGGGTTTCCCGTATTTTG
Source organism: Crinia signifera (assembly GCF_055691185.1). Lineage (NCBI taxonomy): Eukaryota > Metazoa > Chordata > Amphibia > Anura > Myobatrachidae > Crinia > Crinia signifera. The sequence goes on from NC_139217.1 coordinate 32,472,276, forward strand.
ATAACCAGCATCGGGTCAAAACAGCCAGCAGGGTAATGCCACAGCCAGTGGCATAACTACCTAAATTTGGCCCCCCCCCCGCCGCAGATTTTTCGGCGCCCACCTCCCCTCCCTCCCCTTGGTGCCCTCCCTCCCCTCGGCGTACCTGACCGGCCGCATCAGCGGTCACGGTCCCGTCTCTCCCGGGGCCGGCTCCTGCTGCTATAATGAAAACGGACTCAGAAAATGGCTGCCCCATACTGCAGACAGAAAACCGTTTTCATTATAGCTGCAGGAGCCGGCGCCGGCAGGGCCGCCGAGAGGCAGGGGGGCGGGTACATTTTACCTGGGCCCGGGCCTGCCAGGGGGGCCCGGGTCCGGACACACACTTTAAAATATATTTTTTGGGCTGCGGGTGCGTCAGGAGGACAAGGACCTGTCCACCCGCCCGCCCGCCCATGTGTCCGGCCACCCGCCCGTCAGCTGCAGCTTCCCCAGCCTTCCCCTGTCTGTCCTTCCCCTGCACACGGAGAGACAGATGCTAGAAGTCACAGTTCACCTCTAGCGTCTGACATAGGGTTACCACCCGTCCGGGATTACTCCGGACAGTCCGGTAATTGACACCGGCGTCCGGAGTCCGGAAGGGTGGCTGCCCCGGACTATACATAGTCCGGGAATTGATCCTACCCCCGCCCGATGGCGGCCGTCACCGCCAATTACTGCGGGCAGCCATCAGTGTGAGTGTCAATCACTCGAGAGACATCATCAGACATACCTAGCTAACCCACCCACCACGTGAGGAAGCCGCGGGGCGGGGACACACACGTCTTCTTCTTCTTGAGTGACACAGTCGCTGGGAGGAGGAGGGAGGCGGGACACAGACGTGAGTGTCACTGTGTTTGACGTGCTGTCCGACTCCTCCCTGGCTCCTCCTGCGGCCAGCAGCTGCGGCACTGCCGCATGACACAAGCCCACGGCGTGAGTGCCTGACTGACTTGGACGAGACGAGATGAGCGGCGCTGGGCCGGCGGTGAGCTGTGGGGCGCAGCGCAGCAGTCCATGAGTGGTACACAGTACAAATTATTTCTTTAGAAATAGCAGCTATATTGCAATTAGGCAAAGATATTTACCATATTGATTTAAATTTAACTTGCCAACTTTCCCAAAATGTCCCAGAGGAGAGAAAACCCAATCAGAAACTCTCTTGGCCTCCCAACAGAGTTGGTATTGTGCTTACTTACCAACTGAAGTGGGTTGCAGGGAATTTGGATGAAGAGATTCAAATGTTCCCATCCTAGCCCTGCCCTGCTGTTAAATACCACACAATATGGTTTTAAACAGCAAAAGGTTGCTGGGGAGCATGATGACATATTGCCCTACCCTTGTTGTGAAATGCCATTAGCTGTTACTTTAAACAACATGAAGTGGGGCCACAATCATGAGAATTTATTGGCAATCCTCTTGCCCATCAGAAATGATAATCAAATCTTAGAGAAAAAGTACTGACCAATAACCTCCTGTCATTTGTAAAATGACAGGAACTGGTTGGTACTTTATCTCCATTCACTTTATCTCTCTCCCATGTTTAGAATGTAGACCTCAAAGTCTGTGTCCCCCCACCCTCCCCAAAGGAGAAGGGGTGGCAGGACACAGACAGTGTGTCACTCATATCACGTGCCCTCCAGCTCCTCCTGCGGGCTGTGGCGCTGTGTCTGTGACTGACTCTGAGCACGAGCGGACGGTCGTCGAACGCCGCCGGATGGTGAGTGAGAGTTTGTGGCGCAGTTAGTTGGCACTGCCAGCTGTTGTATCATCCCAGTCCGCCACAAAGGCCGGGCAGAGAGCCAGAAGCTGCAGTAGTAGTAGTACAAACACAGCCCACACCTGCCCGCAGGGACGCAGCGAAGTTGCCAGTCGGCAGTCACAGTGCCAGTGCTGTATCCACTCCTGTCCCCTCCCCTCCAGCAGTCACACTGCAGTGTCACCTCACCAGTCCCAAGTTCTGCGCCCTTTTCTGGTGCCCTGCTCTGCCCAGGCCTAGCCTAGCAGCTCGCTGCTTTAGTTTCTCAACTGTCCTCCAGTCAGGTGGTCCCCTCTGGGCGATGTGCCCAGCCCCAGTCCCCTAGACTCAGCAGCAGCTACTCTAGATTACTACTGTGGCTGACCTAATATTATGTGATCACACGCTCCCCCTGCCTGGCCTTACCGCTCCCCCTGCCAGTGCCTGGCCTCACTTCTCACTCCACCCTTGGTAACGAGCATGTAACCCCCTGGCAGAGCACATAACCCCTGCCATAGTGTATGTAACCCCCTGGCACAGAGCATGCAATCACTGACATCGAGCATGGAATATGAAATCCTTGGCACCAAGAATGAAACTCAGTGTTCAGCATGTAGGTAAGCAGCACTTATATGTAATAGGCTTTACGGCGTGTGGTATTATATAATGGGCATTACAGTGTGTGGCATAACGTGTAATGGGCATTACGGTGTTTGCTATAACGTGTAATAAGCATTACAGTGTTTGGTATCATGTGTAATGGGCATTGTGGTGTTTGGTATAACGTGTAATAGGCTTTACGGTGTGTGGCATAACTTAATGGGCATTATGGCATGTGGTATACTATGTAATGGGTGTGTGACATTTAATTGGCATTACAGTGATTTTTTTGACATGCATCTTCAGCACGCACTGTCCATGTTATCCCTGCTTTAGAAAAAATGTGAGTCCTGGCATAATGAGTAATGGGCATAATGTGTAATGGGCAACACGGTGTGTGGCATACCTTGTAATGGGCATTATGTCATGTGGTATACTATGTAATGGGTGTGTGACGTGTAAACGGCATTATGTTGAAAATTTTTGCTGCGCGCCTTCGGCGCGCACTGTCCATGTTGGCGCTCCTTTACAAGAATTTTGTTGAGTCCTGGCATAACATGTAATGGCCATTGCGGTGTATGGAGTAACATATAATGGGCATCCTGGTGTGTGGCATATATTTGTAATGGGCATTACTGTGTGTGATGTAACATGTAACTGGCATTATGGTGTGCAAAATCAAGAATGAAATTAAAGCAAAGGTTCAAAAAAACAGCATAAAGCAGGTCAAGGGGAGGGGCAGGGGCGGGTCAGTGGGTGGGCTGTGGGTGTGTCCAGGGGCGGGCCACTGTCCGGGAATCTCTCAACACAAAGGTGGTAACCCTAGTCTGACAGGAAGCACAGCTCTGCGACTTCCTGGTGACGCTGCAGAGCTGTGCTTCCTGTCAGATGCTGGATGTGAAAAATGACTTCTAGTGCCTGTCTCTCTGTGCGCAGGGGAAGGCAGAGTAAAGCAGGGGGCAGCAGCAGCTGACGTGCGGGTGGCCGGGCACATATTAACCCCTTGGCAACGAGCTAGAACCCCTTGCAATGGAAATAAACCCCCCTTGGCAACGAGCAAGAACCCCTGGCAAAAAATATTAACCCCTTGGCAACATTTAATAACCCCTTGGCAATGAGCAAGAACCCCTGGCAATGGACATTAACCCCCCCTTTGCAACGAGCAATAACCCCTGGCAACGTACATTAACCCCCCTTGGCAATGAGCATTAACCCCTGGGAACAAATATAAACCCGTTGGTAACAAGCAATAACCCCTGGCAACGGACATTAACCCCCCTCTTGGCAACGAGCAAGAACCCCTGGCAACGGACATTAACTCCCCTTGACAACAAGCAATAACCCCTGGCAATGCATATTCGCGCCTTGTCAATGGGCATTAACTCCCTTGGCAACAAGCAGGTAATTTATAATGTATTAGAAGCCTTACTGTGGGGGGCAACGTGGTGTGGCATAGTCAGTGTGTTTCGATTTTTTTGTGACATCCCATTTTTTTATGACGGTCCTGTGGGAATTAGACACTGGCCATGCCCTCACAGCGACAAAACGGCGCCCAACATTTTTTGACGCGTGCCTGCGGCATGCACATATATTCCTTTCTCCACTGCCATAGTTGGGAGGTATGCATTAGGTGTGAGGGGTATTGCAATGTGTGGCATAATGTGTCAGGGGCATTACAGTGTGCAGCATAGTATCAGGCATTATGGTGTGTTGCATCATGTTTCAGAGAAATGGCGGTGTGTGACATAATGTATCAGGCATTACAGTGTGCAGCATATTTCGCTGGGGCATTACGGTGTGCGGCATAGTATTAGGGGCATTGTTCAAATTTTATTAGCTCTCAGGGACTTTTTTTTGTCACAAGTAGCTCTCGCTCAATTAAGGTTGGAGACCACTGGACTAGGAGAGCGGGCATGGGGTTAGCTGTGTCCATACACCAACTCACGCATTCGCATGTGCAGTCTAATGCCGGGCAGAGTCTGAGCACTCGCTCAGACACTGCCCGGCTGTTCCCGACCTGGCGTGCGGCCTGCGCTGTGTGATTCGGTCATAGGTCATGCTGCGCAGGCCGCAGCGATGACCATCAGTGCTGGAACCTGCTTGCCGCTGGGCCTCCCACATCATACCTGACACCAGAACCTGCTCGCCGCTGGGCTTCCCACATCATACCCTACACCGGAACCTGCTCGCCACCGGGCCTCCCACGTTGCACATGTCTACCCAACGCCTGCCTCTGCACTGCGGCCGCCTGCCCCCCTCCGCAGCAAGTCAGTGTGGGGGCACAGGGGGCAATTTTCTTTTAGGGTTGCCAATCCCTGGATCCTGGGAATACCGGGTTTCAGCATTTTTCAATCCCAGTGATATTGGTGTACCGGCCCCAAGATTTTTGTTGCCATCCCTTACATAGAAATGACCTTCTAGACCTACTTTGTCTCTGTCCCTGCATCCCCAACATCTCTGTCCCCACCGTCTGGTCCTTCGTCACCACCGTCTCTGTCCCTGCAACCCGCCATCCCGCTCTTTGCACCTTTGTCCCCGCCATCTCTCTCCCTGCATCCCCACCATTCCTCTCACTCTCCCTGAATTTTGCCTCAATCTGTGTGGAATAATTTGAATTTTGTGTCATTCCATGTGGCATAATGTGAATTTTAAGACATTCCATGTGAATTTTGGCTCATTCTGTGTAGCATAATGTGTAAGGGGCAAGTATAAGGGGTCTATTATTGTGTTGCATAAAGGGTATATGGTGTGGTACACACCCCTATATCCTTTAATGGCCACACATCTTTTCTGCCGCTTGCCACTCCAAGGGGGCCCCGTGACGCTGTTGTACCGGGGCCCAGGATTTCTCTTGGCAGCCCTGCATATACCCTGTACCGCAGACCAAGACTAGCAGAGAATGTTTTGTTTACATTCTCCACTCCTCATGCAAACTGCTAGATTGGCCTGCCCACCAGCCAATCAGGAGCCAAGTTTTTCCTTTGCCGAAACTCAGCTCCTGATTGTCTGGTGGGTGGACCAATCCCGCAGTTTGGAGGAGAAGCGGAGAATGTAAACAAAACATTCTCAGCTAGTTCTGGTGCATTGGTATGTGTGTCTTTTTCTTTTGTTTTCCTGCTGTGGATGCTACTATGGAGTGGAGTGAAGTGGAAGCAATCTTCACCAGAGGCCTAGATAAGTTTAATTTCCTCCCACAGGTACCTACGCAGACTTCTACTGGAGAAAGGGATAGGCAATCTTTGGATCAATAGGTGAGTATACTGTATTCATGAATGTAGAGTCTATTAAAGCTTTATTTTTCTTATGTGTCCATGTATTTATTTAACTATTTGTGGTAGGACTACAGGTACCAGCGGGCCCATTAATGACCCAGATGCTGGGACTTGTGGTTCTCCAAGTCCCTGCATGTGGTGCACTGAATATCATCCCGGTACCCACCGCTCTGGGACACTGGGGACAGCCCTAGACTTCAGCCTAAGCAGGGGGTATCTTGAAGTGAGAGACCCCTTTATTGGGGGTCCCTATTCCCCCAGGTTTCATGCCTGGGCTGAACAGTCAGTGGGATAATGTTTTGGCTGGGAAAATTAGTGTAAATAGTATACCCCCGCTGTGGCATTACCCTCCTGCTGTTTGGTCCCGGTGCTAGTTATCAAAATACAAGGGACCTTAGTAATTTTGTGCCCCATATTTATGGAACCAGGAGCGGCCCTTGAGCCTGGTGCCGGTTTTAGAAAATGTGGGGATCCACTATGTTGTTTGGACCCTGAATATCTAAAACCAGGACTGGATATTTGAGCCCGGGCTGGTTATACGGGGGGCGGGGGGGGGGGGGGGAATACACCTAGAATACGAATATTCCTATACCGCCTTTGTAGAGTTGAATAAGGGTAAGAATGACTACGAATAAGCACATTCGTCAGTGGCGCAACATCTCACGCATCAGACAATTTCTTTCACCTACACAACATCTCACGCATCAGACCATTCCTCTCCACTGACGCGACCAAACTTCTCATTCATTCTCTTGTCATCTCCCGTCTTGACTACTGCAACATCCTTCTCTCTGGGCTACCTCTCACCCACCTCGCACCTCTCCAATCCATTCTTAACGCTGCTGCTAGGCTCATCCGCTGCTCTACCTCCGCCTCCCCCCTCTGTCTAGCTCTTCACTGGCTCCCCATTCCTTTCCGAGTTCTCTTTAAACTCCTCACCACCACCTACAAGGCTCTCTCCTCCTCCACCGCTCCTTACCTCTCTTCACTGATCTCTATCCACACTCCCTCCCGTCCTCTTCGCTCCATCGCTGACCGCCGACTGACCTCTCACCTAATCACCTCCTCCCACTCCCGTGTCCAAGACTTCTCTCGCGCTGCCTCCCTGCACTGGAACAACCTCCCGCCACCCATCAGGCTTTCTGATTCCCTTACCTCCTTCAAGCACTCCCTCAAAACCCACTTTTTTCGACTAGCCTATCCCTCCTCCTAACCTCTTTTGATCTTCCTATCCTGCCAACATTCCCCTCCGTTCCTACTTATCCTATTGTTTTTCGTTCGTCCACCCACCTATTTTTAGTATGTTAACTCTTCCTCACTTACTCACCCTACCTCTTTACCTCACCTGTGCTCCTGTCCTGTTCTTCCCTTCCTCTACTTCATCTTTAGTCTACTTTAGACACCTACTTCTGAACTGATGCTTATTTTAGTTTTACCAGCTACAGTATACCCCTATTCATACTGTATTTTTCAACACACCCTGTACGTTACCTTGTAATTTGTTTTTTGTTTGCTATGTACGGCGCTGCGGACACTTTGCGGCGCCTTATAAATAAACGTACTACTACTACTACTACTACTACTACTACTACTACTACTACTACTATTTATTTGGGTGCCCCCCACCGGCAATTTCAGGCCCCCCCTTAAAGAAAAGCTTGTCTTCCGCCTCCAAATGGCCACCTTCTATCAGCAGACACTTTTTGAGGATGCTAGAGGAGGTGGCCGCCTCCTCCTCTAACATCCTCAAAAACGATCTGCTGTTAGGGGGTGGCCATTTTGTGAGGTCCATTTTCATTAACAGAAGCCTGACAGGAGGAGAGCCGGAATCGCAGACAAGAGAGCAGATCTGCGGTCCAGGCGGTGAACAGAGGGGCAAAGTTGGTTGCGGGTTTGCGGGACTATTGTTACGCCACTGGCATTCGTAGCCATTTGTATTTTAGTAAATTTCCCCCATTGTATTGCACTGTTGTTTGTCCAAATGTTTATATTTCTTATTTATTTTTTTATATTATTTCTAACCATACAGGCCTATACCTCGTTACTACAGATATGTCTTGTCCTTTATTTATGCTATTGATGAGATAAACCAGGATCCTGATCTCTTACCCAACATCACTCTGGGCTATCATGTCACCGATTCCTGTAGCAGTGTGAAGAAAGCTATTCTGAGTGTTATACAAATCCTATCTGGTCCCGGGAAGACCATTCCTAACTTCTCCTGTCTAGACCATGACAAGCTGGCTGGTTTTATCGGAGATTTTTCTTCAGAGAGATCTTTACAGATAGCACAGATATTAAACCTTTATGGATACACGCAGGTAATGCATATTTACTGTTCAATAAATACAAAATTATATTTATTATTATAAACATTTGTGCTTAACCCCTTCCCGACATTTGACGTACATTTACGTCATGGCCGGGATGTACTTCCCGACGCATGGCATAAATGTACGTCATGGCTTTAAACTGTCACCGCGTCTATAGACGCGGTGACAGTTTAAACATGTCTGCTGTCCCTGACAGCAGACATGTCCCTGCATTCCCAGGGGGGGTGGCGATGCCTCCCCCCCGTCGGCGATCGCTGTGATTGGCTGTTCAAATGTGAACAGCCAATTACAGCGTTTTCTGTGTACCGGCGAATAACGTTCGCCGGTGACACAGGGATCGGTGGTGATTGGTGCTGTAAAGTACAGCACCAATCACCACGGGGTGTAAGGGTGACACTGGTGTCACCCCACCTCACCCCACCCGCCCCCAAAGGCCGTGATTGGTTCGTCGGACCGACGGACCAATCACAGCCATGGAGGGTGATTTAAACTAACGGTGACTGCACTGCAGACGCCATTCCGGTCTGGAATTGCGTGCAGTGCGGTCACCGTGCCTATCTGCCGTGATATACTGACCTGATCCTTGCAAATACTTACCTGATCACCTGATCACTGCTTGTAGCGTGCTGGATGCTTCCTGGATCTGACTTCTTGTGACTTCCTGCTGCTGCTGCAGTGTGATAGAGTTATAGATAGAGAGAGATAGAGAGAGATAGAGAGAGATAGTGACAGAGAGTGCTATATTTTGTGTCTGCTACCCCCCCTTTTTGGGGGTGCAGGTTTTTTTTTATATATATATAACTGTCAGTGCTGCTGCTGCAGTGTCATAGAGTGATAGATAGTGAGAGATAGTGAGAGATAGAGAGATAGAGAGAGATAGTGACAGAGAGTGATAGAGAGTGCTATATTGTGTGTCTGCTACCCCCCTTTTTGGGGGTGCAGGTTTTTTTTTTATATATATAACTGTCAGTGCTGCTGCTGCAGTGTCATAGAGTGATAGATAGTGATAGATAGTGAGAGATAGAGAGATAGAGAGAGATAGTGACAGAGAGTGATAGAGAGTGCTATATTTTGTGTCTGCTACCCCCCCTTTTTGGGGGTGCAGGTTTTTTTTTATATATATAACTGTCAGTGCTGCTGCTGCAGTGTCATAGAGTGATAGATAGTGAGAGATAGAGAGAGATAGTGACAGAGAGTGATAGAGAGTGCTATATTTTGTGTCTGCTACCCCCCCTTTTGTGCTGATCAGTATACAGATAGGGCAGGCCTTATGCTTGCTGGCGAATCGCCAGCAGCATGCTGCTGGCGATCCGCCAGCAACACGGCGCGCCATCTGACTGAGACGCGCGTGCGTCCCCCACGCACGTGCGTCTCAGTATCCGGGCGGCCGGCGGGCGAGGCGGACGCAATACTGTCCGCCTCCCGCTCGAGGGGGGCTGGGGGGACCCGAGGAGGCTGTGGGGGGGTGCGGGCGCCCGGTGTGGGCACCGGGCGACCGTCGGAAGGGGACGGCAGCACCGTCGGAAGGGGACGCGCGCGCACCTCGTGCGCGCGCGTCCCCTTCCGACACACAGATGGCGCGGGAGCAGGGAATGGCGATGGCGTCGCCATCGCCATCCCCTGCAAAGATGAGCCCGGCCCCATCTGTATCTGTGCTGATCAGCAACTTTTTGGGGGTGCAGGTTTTTTTTTTATATATACCTGTCAGTTGCTGCCAGTTGCACTGTCAGTTGCACCAAAGGTTGTGCACCTGCTGCCCCTCACTGGTAATCAGTGTCGCATCAGTGATCACCTTTTTTTTTTTTTGAGGGTGCTGTGGGGTCTTTTTTTATCTTTTTTTTTTACACACACTGTGATTTTGTGGGTGTCCTGTGGCCACTGTGCGCTGATCAGTGACGTACATCACTGATCAGCTTTTTCGGCACAGGGTTGATCTATTTGTTTTTTTTTTATCAAATTCCTGTTGCCTTTGAGCGCTGTTCAGTGACGGACGTTACTGACCAACATCTGTGCTCAATTTTTGGCGCAGGACCTTTTTTTTTTTTTTTTAACCCCTTCAATTTTTTTTTTTTTATTGGGATCAAATTCCTGTATAAAGTATTTTTTTTTTTGCACTACATACACACTACACACTACACTACACACTACACAACCCCCGTGTTGAAATAAAGTTTGTACCCCCCCTACACTATACACGTGTTGAAACATTTCACTACCAGAAACACAAAAATAAAAATGTCATCCCAAATGTCATCCCAAATGTCATCCCAGTCATCCAGAAGAATGTATTCAGCGGAGGAGGCATATGCCATGCTTGCCTCTGACTCTGACACAGCCAGTTAGGCAAGCGGGGAATTTGAAGGATTCACCTTAAGCTCCTCTTCCTCCTCTAGTAATGAGGGACCCCCTCAAAGACGCCCCCGTAGAGCAGCTGAGACCCCCCCCCAATAATTGATCTCGTATGGACCCCACCACCAGACAATTTTGAGCCCCAGGTTCCGGAGTTTTTGGCCATCCCAGGAATCCAATATGATTCCACAGGTCTCAGAGAAATTGACTTTTTCAAATTATTTTTCTCTGATGATTTTATAAATTTAATGGTGGACCAAACTAATTTATATGCCCAGCAGTTTATTGCTCAAAACCCCACGTCATCATTTGCTAGGTGGACCCCTGTAGATGCAGTAGAGATGATGACGTTTTGGGGTCTGGTGTTTCATATGGGCATAGTAAAAAAGCCAGAAATTAGGCAATATTGGAGTACAGATGTTCTGTACAGCACCCCACTTTACCGTATGGCCATGACCCGGACTCGTTTTGAGTTAATCCTTAAATTTTTGCATTACAACGATAATGCACAGTGCCCACCCAGAGATGATCCCACCTTTGACCGGCTATTCAAAGTCAGGCCGGTCATTGATCATTTCAGTGCCAAATTTGCAGAGATGTACATCCCAGATAAATTAATTTGCATAGACGAGTCCCTTATACATTTTAAAGGAAGGGTTAAATTCCGCCAGTACCTTCCCAATAAGAGGGCAAGGTATGGCATAAAAATGTATAAGCTGTGTGAAAGCACCTCAGGGTACACTCACAGGTTTAGGGTATATGAAGGGAAGGATTCAAGAATTGAACCGCCAGAATGCCCCCCCTCCCTCGTAGGTGTTAGTGGAAAAATTGTCTGGGATTTAGTGCACCCCTTCCTGGATAAAGGTTATCACCTCTATGTGGATAACTTTTACACTAGCATCCCCCTGTTTAAGGCCCTTGGTTCAAGAGGTACAGCAGCTTGCGGTACTGTGCGCAAGAACCAAAGAGGCCTCCCAAAAACGCACATTAGCCAAGTAATGAGAAGGGGTGAAAGCAGGGCACAATCCACCGAAAATATGTTGTTGGTCAAATATAAGGACAAGAGGGATGTCCTTATACTGACAACAATTCACGGAGACAGTACCACCTCCGTCCCTGTACGAGGTACCAGTACCCACACCTCAAAACCTAATTGTATCCTGGATTACAATAAGTACATGGGCGGAGTGGATCTTTCAGATCAGGTACTGAAGCCGTACAGTGCCCTGCGGAAAACAAAAATCTGGTACAAGAAGCTGGCCGTGTATATCATCCAGATGGCACTGTATAACGCTTACGTGCTATTCCGTTCTACCAGCCAGAGGGGGACATTTATGCACTTTCAAGAGGAAGTCATAAAGAGCCTAATATTTGGGAACCAGCAGGCAGAGGGCCCCAGTACTTCTAGTACTGGCCCCCGTATTGTACCAGGGCAGCATTTTCCTGATGAAATCCCCTCCACTGGAAAAAAGGGCAGGACACAAAAAAGGTGCAAAGTTTGCTATAAAAAGGGAATAAGAAAGCAAACTATTTTCCAGTGTGACACTTGCCCCGACAAACCCGGCCTATGTATAAAGGAGTGTTTTAAAATATACCACACATCTATGGATTATTAGGTTCATCATTTCACCGTGCTTCGGGGGTCTTGCTAATGCCACATAGCACCCACCATTCATTCCACCAGAATCTGAGCCGCAAAATCCAAAAATCACTCCTTCCCTTCTGAGTCCTGCCATGCACCCAACTGGTATTTTTTGGTCACATGTGAGGCATTGCCGTACTCGGGAGAAATTGGGGCACAGATTTTGGGGTGCTTTTTCTCCTTCATACCTTATGAAAATGAAAAATTTTGAGCCAGAACTGCATTTTTGTGTAAAAAAATGTAATTTTTCAGTTGCACAGCCCAGTTGTATCAAAATTGGTGAAACCCCTGGGGGTTTGAAATGTACACTATACCCCTTGATGAATTCCCTGAGGGGTGTAGTTTGCAAAATGGGGTCACTTGTGGGGGGGTTCCACTGTATTGGTGCTTTGGGGGTCTTGCTAATGCGACATAGCACCCACCAACATTCCACCAGAATCTGTGCTGCAAAATCCAAATATCACTCCTTCCCTTCTGAGTCCTGCCATTTTTTGGTCACACATGAAGCATTGCCGTACTCGGGAGAAATTGGGGCACAGATTTTGGGGTGCTTTGTCTCCTTCATTCCTTGTGAAAATGAAAAATTTTGAGCCAGAACTGCATTTTTGTGTAAAAAAAATGTAATTTTTCATTTGCACAGCCCAGTTGTATCAAAATTGGTGAAACCCCTGGGGGTTTGAAATGTACACTATACCCCTAGATGAATTCCCTGAGGGGTGTAGTTTGCAAAATGGGGTCACTTGTGGGGGGGTTCCACTGTATTGGTGCTTTGGGGGTCTTGCTAATGCGACATAGCACCCACCAACATTCCACCAGAATCTGTGCTGCAAAATCCAAATATCACTCCTTCCCTTCTGAGTCCTGCCATTTTTTGGTCACACATGAAGCATTGCCGTACTCAGGAGAAATTGGGGCACAGATTTTGGGGTGCTTTGTCTCCTTCATTCCTTGTGAAAATGAAAAATTTTGAGCCAGAACCGCATTTTTGTGTAAAAAATTTAATTTTTCATTTTCACTGCCCAGTTGTACCACAATTGGTGAAACCCCTGGGGGTTTGAAATGTACATTATACCCCTAGATGAATTCCCAGAGGGGTGTAGTTTGCAAAATGGGGTCACTTGTGGGGGGCTTCCACTGTATTGGTGCTTTGGGGGTCTTGTTAATGCGACATAGCACCCACCAAAATTCCACCAGAATCTGAGCTGCAAAATCCCAAAATCACTCCTTCCCTTCTGAGTCCTGCCATGCACCCAACTGGTATTTTTTGGTCACATGTGAGGCATTGCCATACTCGGGAGAAATTGGGGCACAGATTTTGGGGTGCCTTTTCTCCTTCATACCTTATGAAAATGAATAATTTTGAGCCAGAACTGCATTTTTGTGTAAAAAATTTAATTTTTCATTTTCACTGCCCAGTTGTACCACAATTGGTGAAACCCCTGGGGGTTTGAAATGTACATTATACCCCTAGATGAATTCCCAGAGGGGTGTAGTTTGCAAAATGGGGTCACTTGTGGGGGGCTTCCACTGTATTGGTGCTTCGGGGGTCTTGCTAATGCGACATAGCACCCACCAAAATTCCACCAGAATCTGAGCTGCAAAATACAAAAATCACTCCTTCCCTTCTGAGTCCTGCCATGCACCCAACTGGTATTTTTTGGTCACATGTGAGGCATTGCCATACTTGGGAGAAATTGGGGCACAGATTTTGGGGTGCTTTTTCTCCTTCATACCTTATGAAAATGAAAAATTTTGAGCCAGAACTGCATTTTTGTGTAAAAAATTTAATTTTTCATTTTCACTGCCCAGTTGTACCACAATTGGTGAAACCCCTGGGGGTTTGAAATGTACATTATACCCCTAGATGAATTCCCAGAGGGGTGTAGTTTGCAAAATGGGGTCACTTGTGGGGGGCTTCCACTGTATTGGTGCTTCGGGGGTCTTGCTAATGCGACATAGCACCCACCAAAATTCCACCAGAATCTGAGCTGCAAAATACAAAAATCACTCCTTCCCTTCTGAGTCCTGCCATGCACCCAACTGGTATTTTTTGGTCACATGTGAGGCATTGCCATACTCGGGAGAAATTGGGGCACAGATTTTGGGGTGCTTTTTCTCCTTCATACCTTATGAAAATGAAAAATTTTGAGCCAGAACTGCATTTTTGTGTAAAAAATTTAATTTTTCATTTTCACTGCCCAGTTGTACCACAATTGGTGAAACCCCTGGGGGTTTGAAATGTACATTATACCCCTAGATGAATTCCCTGAGGGGTGTAGTTTGCAAAATGGGGTCACTTGTGGGGGGGTTCCTAACTTTTAGCATCTTATGGTGCCTAGAAACCTACATGGTGCCTAAAAAATAATCTCATAAAAAGGAGGCTCCAAAATCAAGTAGGTGCTCCTTCTATTATGAAGCCTGTGGTTTGGTCAACGTGCACACTAGGGCCACATATAGGATATTTATGAAAACAAAAGAATTGGGGGAATCAATTTTTAGTCACATTTCTCTAGTAAAATCTACTGTGTTCCTTAGAAAAATGTATTAAAATTGCAAATCTGCAAAAAAAATGAAATTTTGAAATTTCACCTACACTTTGTTTTAATTCCTGTGAAACACCTAAAGGGTTAACAAACTTCCAAAATGCTGTTTTGAATACTGTGAGGGGTGCAGTTTTTGAAATGGCATCATTTATGGGGGTGTCTCACATACAAGTCCCTCAAAGTCACATCAGAACTGAACTGGTCCCTAAAAAAATCAGTGTTTGAAATTTTCTTGAAAATTTGAGAATTTGCTATTCATATTTTAAGCCTCCTAGTGTCCAAAAAAATTAAAAGGAGGTTGAAATAATGATGGCAACATAAAGTAGACATATGGTCTATTTTGAGTGGTATGATTATTTGTCTCACAAGCAGAAAATTTAACATTTTGAAAATTGCTAAATTTTCCATTTTTTTACGACATTTTGGTATTTTTTACAAAAAAACACAGACTGTATCGACCCAAATTTACCACTAACTTGAAGTACAATGTGTCACGAGAAAACAATCTCAAAATCACTGGGATAAGTAAAAGCAAAAAAAAGTTATCCCCACTTAAGTGATACCTGTCAGATTTGAAAAAAAGGGCTCTGTCAGGAAGGCAAAAACAGGCTGCGGCGGGAAGGGGTTAAATACCAATATTGGTCCTAATTCAGGTTCCAATGCAAGTGTGGCTAAAGGCACCAAGTTTGGATGTTTGATACTTTACGCATGCATCAGACCTGTACAAGTCTTGTGCAGTATGGGACGTGCATAGTTAGACACTCTGGGGGAAATTTACTAATATGAAAAAACGAGTTTTTCGTATTAGTATTTTCCCTACGACTGCATACGACTGTTTCAGTCGTATGCAAAGTTGTGTTCCGGAGGGTCATTTACAAAGCAGTCAGATACGACTGCTTTGTAACCCTCCGATGGTGTAATGATTCGTATTAGCGGCCGTATATACGGCTGCTAATACGAATTATTTCTAGCAGTCTGCACGGATCAGTCAGATCCGTGCAGGCTGCAAGGTGTAAAAAAAAATAGGAAAATAAATAAATTAAAAAAAAAAACGGCGTGGGGTCCCCCCCACAGCCGTAACAAGCACCAGGCTGACGGAGCCTGGAGCCGGTAATTAAAAATCAGGGAACCCGACAAATAGGGTTTCCCCGATTTTTAACAACCAGCCTAAGGCTCCAGGTCCGGGGCTGGTTCCCAAAATACGGGGGACAAAATGACTAGGGGTCCCCCGTATTTCAAGAACCAGTCCCAGGCACAACCAGCCAGCAGGGTAATGCCACAGCCGGGGGGAGACTTTTTATACAAGTCCCCCCGGCCAAAACATTAACCCCCTGACCGGTCAGCCTGGCCAGGGGCCCTGGGGGATTGGGGACCCCCCCAATGAAGGGGTCCCCCCCTCCAGGACTTACCTGACCAGGCTGAAGCCTGGTACTGTCCCCGATGCCCCTGGGCGGTGGGCATCGGGCTGATAAATGGTGTAAAAATAAGGATAAACTATTGTTTTTTACTGTGGCACTACAAGTGCCAGCAAGCCTCCCCAGCAAGCTGGGACTTGGAGAACCACAAGTCCCAGCCTGCTGGGCATTAAAGGGCCCGCTGGCACTTGTAGTTCCACAGTTAAAAAAATAGTGCACAAAACACACTGACACACTTTTAAAATAAAACTTTAATACATACATTACACACATACTAATACTTACCTATCTTCTTCCCGTAGGTAGCCCTGGTCCTGATGTCCTCCAGTCCTGTGTCAGCGTTCCTCTTCATGTCGACGTCCTTCTTGAAGTCGACGTCCCTGATGGCGTCCGGTGTCCGGGTCCAACGAAATCCATTTGGGAAGCTGTGGAAGGAAACCATACTCACCTGTCCCAGCGCGACATAGTCCAGGTAAGGGTCTTGTAAAAAAAAAAAAAACGAACACCCGAATCCAGCCGGACAGAGAGCCGCACGGTGTTTACATCGTGCGGCTCCGCCTCCCGAATGCCGCTATTGGCCGCCTTGCGGCCTAGCGGCCAATCAGGAGCCGCTAGGCCGCAAGGCGGCCAATAGCGGCATTCGGGAGGCGGAGCCGCACGATGTAAACAAACACCGTGCGTCTCCGTGTCTGGCTGGTTTCGTGGTGTTCGGTTTGTTTTTTTGACAAGACCCTTACCTGGACTACGTCGCGCTGGGACAGGTGAGTATGGTTTCCTTCCACAGCTTCCCAAATGGATTTCGTCGGACCCGAACACCGGACGCCATCGCCAACAGGGACGTCGACTTCAAGAAGGACGTCGACATGAAGAGGAACGCCGACACAGGACTGGAGGACATCAGGACCAGGGCTACCTACGGGAAGAAGATAGGTAAGTATTAGTATGTGTGGGCTTTGTATGTATTAAAGTTTTATTTTAAAAGTGTGTCAGTGTGTTTTGTGCACTATTTTTTTAACTGTGAAACTACAAGTGCCAGCGGGCCCTTTAATGCCCAGCAGGCTGGGACTTGTGGTTCTCCAAGTCCCAGCTTGCTGGGGAGGCTTGCTGGCACTTGTAGTGCCACAGTAAAAAACAATAGTTTATCCTTATTTTTACACCATTTATCAGCCCGATGCCCACCGCCCAGGGGCATCGGGGACAGTACCAGGCTTCAGCCTGGTCAGGTAAGTCCTGGAGGGGGGCGACCCCTTCATTGGGGGGGTCCCCACTCCCCCAGGGCCCCTGGCCAGGCTGACCGGTCAGGGGGTTAATGTTTTGGCCGGGGGGACTTGTATAAAAAGTCTCCCCCGGCTGTGGCATTACCCTGCTGGCTGGTTGTGCCTGGGACTGGTTCTTGAAATACGGGGGACCCCTAGTCATTTTGTCCCCCGTATTTTGGGAACCAGCCCCGGACCTGGAGCCTGGGGCTGGTTGTTAAAAATCCGGGAAACCCTATTTGTCGGGTTCGCTGATTTTTAATTACCGGCCCCAGCTCCTTCAGCCTGGTGCTGGTTACAGCTGTGGGGGGGACCCCACGCCGTTTTTTTTTTTTTTCTTAGCACAAGGCTCAAGGGCCAGTCCTAGTTTCCAGATTATGGGTGACAAATAGAGGTCCCCTGTATTTCAAGAACCAGCACCGGGCCCAACCAGCCAGCATGGTAATGCCGCAGCCGGGGGGAGACTTTTTATACAAGTCCCCCTGGCCAAAGCATTCACCCCCTGACCGGTCAGCATGGGCAGGTATCCTGAGCCTGGTGCTGATATTATAAAATCATGGGACCCATATTTGTTTTGGCCTGTGATTTTATGAAACCAGGACAAGCTCAATGAGCTCGGGGCTGGTTATGCTCAGGAGGAGGACCCCATGCCGTACTAATCTGTGCATGGTTCTCTCAAAATCACCCATTACAACCTGGTCTGTTTGTGTGTCGATTTTTAGTAACTTTTTCTCTAATTCGCATTCCATTAAATTTGTGGTTTTAACCATAATTTGCATCTCTTGCGATTTCTACCTTTTTTTGCAGAAAAATCGCTAAAAAAATCGCACCCTATTAAATGCCACCCATGTGAAGCCATGGCCAAATGTAAATGCAGTTAATGGAAGCTATGCATCAGACGCAAGAATTACTGTAGGTTAGTAGATATCAGAACACATGAACAATGTCGTTGACTAGCCAGATACTGGTCAACAATACTATGTATTGCAAGATGCCTGGTGCGAGTGACCCACCACCAGGGTCGGCGCCACCACTAGGCAGCTCTAGGCATATGCCTAGGGTGCCAGCCACTGAAGGGCACCAGTTTGCAACAGGACCCCCCCATGGAGGTAAGTGGCACCGGCGATGCCGCAACTCCCGCCCTCCGGAGCGACTAGGCAGCCGCCGCCTCTTCACCCGATCCCCCTCTCTAACCCTGGAGTTACTTACCGGCGGTCGCCGCATCACCTGACACCCCCTAACGCCCCTGGCTTTGTGCCAGCCTGTTGCCCATGGCAGTGCCCATAACTTGGAGATAAAATGATCCCTCATACCAGGAATAGTTGTTGGATTGAGGGATAGTAACAATATGGAAAGGGTTCAGGAGAGTAGTCATACATGATTACACCTGAACTGTGCTCACTGCTTGAAATACTTTGCAAACATCTATTCTACATATGAAAGAGGTATTTACCACATTAGGATCAGTCATTTTAGCATCCAATGCAGCTTGTGGACATAGTGTACCTGTAGAAGTCAAAGCTTGGGTTAAAGTGCCTACAGTACCTTGTGACAGAATGAAGAGAGTTTAGCACATGAATTAAAGTTACTGGTGTTTTTTTTTTTGTTTTTTTTACTTACTTACTTTAAGATGGAAAAGAATCTAAAATATAACTTTTATTTATTACATTTATAAAAGGCTGCAATACTTTAAAACCATATAACAGACAAGGGTGGGTAAACACACATAAAAATGGGGTGGCAGGCAGGTGTTTGCTGATAAGAGCTGAAATATTCAGATTTAAATATATCTGCAAGGATGGCAGTGTAAAGGGCTAATGATCGGCCAGTTCTGTGTCTGGTGCTCTGATATAGCTCAGCTGAAGAGTCTGGCTGGTTGCCCTAGTAAGTCAAAAATTATTGTATGTGCTCAGTTACACTAACACAGTTGCCGTGTTTATGCTAATCACAGGCAATATTATAACACTGAACTGCAGCTATGATGATTTTAGCTCTTCCTGTATGTCTGCTCTTATATGGGTATCAGAGAGACTTTAACACACATGGATCAGTGTGTAGTCGGAAGGAATTGGGGGTGTTGCTGTGTTAAATATCGCCCAATCAGCAATATTACCCCTATGTACTAGAGTCCCAATGGAGGGTACCACTAGTATGAGCACAAATGGACTGGAAGCCCTAATAAGGGCTATAAAGTCTGTACACTGCTACACATCAATCAAAATGCATTGTAAAGAAAATAATAAATCTATCAGCAAAACACTGCTACCTGCACACCGCTAGCCGGCTTAACTGCGAAGCGCGCCGGTAAGCGGTGTGCAGGTAGCAGTGTTTTGCTGATAGATTTATTATTTTCTTTACAATGCATTTTGATTGATGTGTAGCAGTGTACATTCTTTATAACCCTTATTAGGGCTTCCAGTCCATTTGTGCTCATACTAGTGGTACCCTCCATTGGGACTCTAGTACATAGGGGTAATATTGCTGATTGGGCGATATTTAACACAGCAACACCCCCACTTCCTTCCGACTACACACTGATCCATGTGTGTTAAAGTCTCTCTGATACCCATATAAGAGCAGACATACAGGAAGAGCTAAAATCATCATAGCTGCAGTTCAGTGTTATAATATTGCCTGTGATTAGCATAAACACGGCCACTGTGTTAGTGTAACTGAGCACATACAATAATTTTTGACTTACTAGGGCAACCAGCCAGACTCTTCAGCTGAGCTATATCAGAGCACCAGACACAGAACTGGCCGATCATTAGCCCTTTACACTGCCATCCTTGCAGATATATTTAAATCTGAATATTTCAGCTCTTATCAGCAAACACCTGCCTGCCACCCCATTTTTTATGTGTGTTTACCCACCCTTGTCTGTTATATGGTTTTAAAGTATCGCAGCCTTTTATAAATGTAATAAATAAAAGTTATATTTTAGATTCTTTTCTATTAGGTGCACCTAACAAAAGGACATTCTTCTCTTTCCTTCCTAAGTCCATTTATCTTGTCCTGAGGTAGCACACCCCTACCTACATCTACATTGATTATTGGTATATAGGGGTCCTTCCTATATTGCAGTCCTGTGCGATCACCCCAAAACCCCCTCCCCTTTTACTTTAAGATGGGAGTTCTATTTAAAATTGTGTGTTTCTATGGGCAACCAATCAGATTCCATCTATTATCTTCTAGTAGTTGCTAAATAAATAAGAAGTAGATTCTGATTGGCTGCCCATAGCAACATCCTATCTGAAATACAACTTACAAATGTACCCCACTGTGTGAAATGCTTTACGAACATCTCTTCCATAAAATGGAGGGTTATTTACAACTTTCTGATCAGGCACTTTAGTGTTGAACTGTGTGTGACCTCCCGCAGCCGCGTCTCCTTGGTAACGAGACGTTGATCCTGGCTGGGTGTCGCAAGACACTGTGCTCCCAGCCCGTCATTTCTGAGTGATGCACTTCCAGGATACAGAGGTAGCGTTGCCCAATGCTGCGGCGGGTGGGGGGGGGTTAGGCGGTAGGAACATGCATGCTGGCATGGGTGGAGCTGCTGCTTTGCTGCTTTTGTTTGTAAGTATTCAAGAGTGTATTGTACACATTTCATTCACTTGTGTGTGGCTTGAGAAAGGGGTACAATTGCCAATAAAAGACCACTGAGTTTGTTGGTGTATCCAGCCTCTGAGTACTGCTGGTTTTTGGACTTGATCTGGAGTATATCAATGGTGCTTTTCGTGGGATTAGCAGGAGCTCAGGGCACAGATCCTTCTAACTGGAAGGACTCAGTTGACTGGTGCCTGACTTGGGCCGGGTGCTGGGTGGACCAAAGTAAGATGGCGCCCAGAAAGCAGACCTGTAATATGCGAGGCAACCGCTTGGGGAAGAGAGCACCATGGCCAGAGAGCAACTCGGCACAAGACCATTGGATCACCGGGAAGAAGGACTGAAGACCTGGCGGACAGTCTAGACCGGTAAACGCCATAACAAAAAGAAACTGTTAATAAAAATAAATAATTTCAAATCAAAATGGAGTCTCCTGGTGCTTCACAGTCACATCATAATGTGCAAATATAAAGATAAAACACTGATAATATAGAGATGTACAGTTTAATCAATAAAATAATTCATAACATCATACCAATAGCATAATGAAAACCATCCACACAGCCGTGGTAATTCAGAGCAGACGAGCAGCAATCAACGGATAAAGTTGAAGTGAGAAATGACAGTTTAAATTGAGTGAGTTACAGTAGTGTAACCTGGCTATAGACACTGGTCCAGGCTCTGGTGTAAATCATCTCCAGGTATGTGGCTAGAGTGCTGGTATGTCCCAAGGTACTCTGACTGCCCTTGAATACAGCACTAGTTAAAGAGACCTCCTAATTATTGTTGGTTAATGTTGAAGTAGTGAAGGGATAAGAAACCCTTATTTTGGGTGTCTATTTGATAAGCTGCTTGTTTGCACGCCACCATTTCACAGATTTTGTTTCAAGGAAAAAAGATGCCCATGGGACCTGGTGCATCGAAAGAATTTTTGGCCCGACTGTAGCAATGATGTATGAGTACACATCAGTACTAGTGACTGCTTCATAACAGTGCACTGGATGCGAGCATAATGACTACCAAAATAATGCAAGGATTATGGAGATCCAGGGACAAAGGTTGGCACTTACTGTACCTACAGAGCATGATCATGGACATTGCCTGTAGCATTTATCTATTTATAGTATCTATTTCTACTGTACTTCATTTAGTTTGACAAAGGAAATTCTCAGAAGTCATGGGTTCTCACAATACTCGCTTTTTGTCTTATCAATTCCGCATGCAACTAGGATATTAATTCTCATTGAGGACATTATGGAAGAGGGCAATCAATATAGAGGTTGGTGGTGTAAGTATGTGTGAGTAAGGTCTAAAAAGATATATATTGGTAAGCAATGTAATAAAATGGGGGTGTTTGTTGGGGAGGGGTCTATAATGTCTATAATGACCTCTTGTGTATCTTTCTGTACACGTAAGCTTCTTGATTAGGTTGATTGTATCACAAGCTGCACAATAGTCAAAGTAGAGCCGTAAAAATGTTTTTCTGTTGACATAAAACAAATAACATAATTCTCATCCTGTATTGCTGATAGTATAGGGGTACACAGGGGCTACAACAATAACTGTGTATTACTCTTATTACATCACATAGATCAGCTATGGGGCAACAGATCCTGTTCTAACCAACAAGAACATCTATCCGTCCTTCTTCCAAACTCTTCCCAGTGACCAGACCCAGTACCTGGCCATTGCTCAGTTGCTCAGACATTTTGGCTGGACGTGGATTGGTGTAATTGCCTCTAATGATGATGATGGTGACAAACAGAGTCAGGAGCTAAAGAAAGTGTCTACTGTCCATGGTGTCTGCATTGAGTTTATTATAAAGATACCAACTGAGGATAGCGATGAATACTACACAAATCCCAAGATGTACGTAAAGACTTTTAACAATTCAACATCCAAAATTGTTGTACTTTGTGGAACAATTTCATTCTCTACAATATATTTCATTAACCAACAGTGTACTGGTGGCCGCAAGAAGACCTTCATCTTACCAAGTGGTGCGAATGTCCAATTAATTTTGTCTACAAAGTATAAGACGTTCTTACATGGAAGTCTGGTGTTCTCACCCATCACCAAAACGATGCCGGGACTGAAGCGATTCCTAGAAGAGGCCAGCCGCACAAATCGCCCCAATGACCTATTACTAGAGTACATACTTGCATTGTATAAGAGCTGCTTAACGTCCAATTCTTCACTCAATACAATAATTGAAGCTGAGTATAACAATAAACTTCTCAGCTGCAATGAGAGTGTACAGTTACGTATCCTGAGCAATGCTAACTATTACACTCATAGCTTTGGCATCACGTACCAAGTGTACAGAGCTGTCTATGCCATAGCACATTCTCTGCATGACCTTCAGCGTTATACATCCAGAAACCCAAACACAAGCTTCATAAAACATCATAAAAAAATGCTCCAGGTAATGAAATTATTTTGCTGTATATCTATTATCAAATGACAAGTTAAAAGTCTGTCAAAATTATGGCATCTGCAATGTACTTTCACTTTGAGCTGTGACAGTTTTTATTTCAAAACCTCTCCACCCCATGCCCAGTCCCTATCTGCTCCTACCTCTGTTTTTACTGCTCCCTCTCTACATATTCAGCAAGTTTGAAACAGATCAGTGTCCCTGCAAAAATTGCTCTCACTTTCTGTTATGATATTCTTTAGCACACAAAGGATTACTTTGGTCCATCGAGTGGCCTCTAGTGGTCACTGGCAGTTCTTCAACTCATAGAGGTAAGGAGTAGTTAATCTTTTATATACTGTACTGTATACAGATGGTGACTGAAAATGTGTTTTCTTCCCTCTTGTTCCTCCCCGTGCATCCTCATTAAACCACTGCTTTCTGGGTTTGATTCATGTCCTGCTCATGCTGCAAACTATCAATGTTCAGTACTTTGCGGCTACGTGGGATAGGCCAAAACTTTGGACAGATGACCTCATAGTTGTGTCGGCCTCCCTGAAAGGTCTATGGCTAATCCACCCCTGAGTACCGGGCTACACCAGTCATCAGAGCTGAAATCTGGGGTTAGCTCCAGCACCCCTGGTAGCCAAGTTATTATTATTTCATCTTATTTATAAGGCCCACAGGTCTTTTGCAGCACCATACAGAAGGCATCCATTAGAACAGTACAGGGAGATAGAACTTAACATTACAGTACAAACATAACAAAAATCGAGTACAGATAACAAAGAGCACCACAATTCAAGACACACTAAATGTGTGCTGGTGGCGAGGAGGAGAACAGCCCCATCTGTAGTTGGGTTTTCAGAGCCTGTTTGAAGCTTTGCAAGGTTGTGGAGTCTAATGAAACAAGGGAGCACATTCCACTGAAGGAGTGCAGTACAAGCAAAATCTTGAACTTGAGCATGGGAAGCAGTGGTCAGGGTAGAGGAGAAGGAACTGTCATCGACCGACCATAGAAAGCAGGAGGGAGGGTGAATGAGGATGCGGTTGGAGATGTATGAAGCAATGTAATAAGAGATGGCCTTGTACTGTATGAGAGTGTGAGGAGTTTGAAGAGGATTCTGTGGGGTAATGGAAGCCACTGCAGATTTTGTTGAAGGTGGGTTGCATAATTGAAGTGACGGGAAAGGAAGATAAGTCTGGCAGCAGAGTTGAGGAAAGATTGGAGGGGAGCAAGATGGGAGCAAATGAGGCCAGTGAGGAGAACATTGCAGTAGTTGAGCTTTCAGATGATCAGTGGATGATGTTTAGTTGTACTCTGGGAAAGATATGGTCTGATGCAAGTAATGTTGCATATCTGACACTGACAGGGTTGCTCCAGAGCTTGGATGTGGCTGCAAAGGAGAGGAAAGAGTCAAGAGTGACACCCAGGCAACAGAATTGAGGAATGGAGGAGATGATGGTGTGATAGAGGTATTAGTAGTTCCAACCCACACTGAGTTCAGTTTTGTCCATGTTAAGCTTCAGAGAGTGCTCCAGGAGGAGATGGCAGACAGGAGCTGGAAACCTAAGAGAGGACAGTGAGTGACAGATCAAGAGAGGAGAGGTAGAGTTGTGTGTCCTCAGCATAGAGGTGGTATTGAATATCAAAGGTGTTAATGAGTGCACCCAGGGAAGAGGTGCACAGGGAGAATAGAAGTGGGCCAAGGACAGAATCCTGAGTGACACCAAGAGGAAGGATGGAAGGGGTGGAGGTAGTGCTAGAAGCAGACATCGACAAGGTGTGGAAAGAGGTAAGAGGTAAACCAATCAAATACAGTCACAGAGAGGTCAATGTTTTGGAGTGTGAGAAGGAGGAGAGGATGATCCACATTGTCAGAGGCAACAGAAAAAGGTCTGGAAGGATAAGCAGAAAGAAGTGACCCCTCAGTTTGGCTGAAAGCAGGTCATTGGTGACTTTTACCGGGGCAGTCTCAGTGTAGTAAAGCATGATTGTATGGAATAAATAATGGAGTTGTCAGAGAGATAACTGGAGAGATGGATGTAAACCAGTCCTTCAAGTAGTTTAGTTGTCAATGGAAAAAGAGAGATGGGGAGGGGGCTAGTGGGTGATGAAGGGTCGAGGTTGTTGTTTTTATTTAGAATAGGTGACATCAGAGCATGTTTGAATGGTGAGGGAAAGATGCCAGTAGAGAATGATAGGTTGAAGAGGTGAATAAGCTGAGAGCAACCAGTGGGGAGAAGGAGTTGTGGAAATGTGAAGGGTTCCAAGGTGCAGGTAGATGGGGGAGAGGATAAGATGAGGGAAAGAACTTCCATGTCTGTAGTGGGGCAGAAGGATAGAGTGGGATTGTTGGGAGGTGAAAGATGATGGGGGAGGGGGGGGGGGGGGCAGAAGAGGGGGGATGGGAAGAAATACCATGTTGGATTGATAGTATTTAGAGTAAGTAAATAGTAAAGAATTTAATTACTATTGGGGTCTGCTGTTTAACAATAAGTCCCAGCAAGCCTCCCCTGCATGCAGGTACTTAGAGAACCACAAGTACCTGTATGCAGGGTATTAAAGGGACCGTAGCGTCTTGTAGTTCCACAGCACCACCGATACTAAAATATAAACAGAAACACACCGTAAGTTCACATTCATGCAATAACAAAATACATACATATACTCATCTATGTTACGGTGGACTGGTACTTTTTTTGTTCAGTATATTTTTGGAACAGGGACCAGTACAAATGGGCCAGTGCTGGTATTGGAAATACAGGGGGGGGGGCTCAGTCATTTCCCCCCTATATTTATTGAACAATAACCAACTCAAAGAGCCTGGGGCTGGTTATGCTTGTGGGGGGGACTAATGCCGTTATATTTTTGACCTATGGGAACTTCCATCAGGAGGCCATGACCTGCCGTATGGACGCAGCTAAACCCATACTCCCTTGCGGTGGACACTGGTGGACACCGACAGACAGTTAGATTACGCACCTCTGCTGAGAAGTCGAGTCATCTCCCACATTTCCCAGTATATCCGCCACATATATATTTAATATATACATTTAAATTAATCTTATGTTTAATTAAAACTACAAATACATGTCCCTCCTTCCAGCACATTTTAAGAAGAGTTTGTTTCCAAGATCCCACCGGAGAAGACGTTTATTTTAATGAGAGAGGAGAAATGACCGCATTCTACTACATTAATAGTTACGCAGTTTTACCTGATAATCTATATCGCTTCAGGAAAGTGGCGTTTTTCAATGCTTCATCTACTGAAAAAGAGCAGCTTGGTTTCACCCCATATTCCATATTTTGGAAGCATGGTCAGGTGAGTGTCCTGCTTGATGGGAACATAGATAATAACATGTCTTGAGCTTCTTAGCTGACAATTTATTAAAGAGAATCTGTGACAACTTGACCAGTTGTATTGACATAAATATAAGATTCAGCCTTAATTTACATGACATGAGAAGGGGAAACTCAGTGGAGTGAGACGGATTACATAACTGCTTCTGTCATTGGTTTTGGATCTGTATCGCATTCTGGTTGTGGATCTGTATTCGGTTTTCCCAAAGCCGCCCTGGCTGACTTTGGATCTGTATTTTTTTTAAATAATAAAAACAGCTAAAATCACATTTGTCCTGTTTTTTAACCCCACACAGTGCATGTTTTGCCGGTAACCCAGCAGGTACACAGGTGTACTAATTACTCACAGACACATTTTATAAGGTCCGCAGGTGGAGTTAATTATTTCACTTGTGATTCTGTGAGGAGACCTGCAAAATATGCACTGCGTGGGGTAATGAGGACCGAGTTCCCTGACAACTGTCCTATGGTATTATCAACCTCAATAACATCAATTTTCACTAATTTGCAGTCCAGTTCCATATTAGCGCATGTGCAAACCCACATCATCGTATAAGGGAGCAAATTTGACCCACAGACAGCGGGTCTGAATCACCGCCTAAGTGACAGAGCAGTGACTCAAATACACAGCACAGTATTGTCCATTAGTCACAGTACAAGACACATAAGTTACCTTATACATGTTACACCACACTAGAGCCACTTATACATATTATTCCATGGTAGATCAACTCCTAATTCCCCATCATCATTCCTCCTTCACTTCACCGACATCAGCTCAAAACAGGATTGTACCACACTGCGACAGTACACACAGGTTTACCACACTGATTGTACCACACTGCGACAGTACACACAGGCCTCAGATGCAGTGTGGGTTACAGTGCAGGTCAGATACAGTGTATAGTGTATGTTGGATACACTGCTCGTCGGATACCGTGTGTAGGTTACATGGCCCATCAGATAAAAGGCAGGATACAGGGCAGATTGGATCCAGTGTGTTTTGGATACAGTGCGGGTTGGATACATAAAGTGCAGGTTGGTTACAGTATGGGTCGGATACAGTGCTGGATATAATGTGTGTTGCATAAAGTACAGGTTAGATAAAGTGCAGTATACTGTGTGGGTTGGATACAATTCAGGATATAGTGCAGTTTGCAAACAGTGAGGGTTGTATACAGTGTGTGATACAGTGTGGGTTGGATACAGTATGGGTTCAATACAGTGTGGTATATAGTGTGTATGTTGCATACAGTGCAGGTTACAGTGTGGGCTGGATCAGTGGCGAAACTACTAAATCTGCTCCCCCACTGAAAATGTTGCCAGCCTCCCACCCCTGCCTTACCCCTCTGCATCTTATCTGTGGTCCGGCGCTCCTTGATCTCCTCCTAATGAAAACTGACCCTCACAAAATGGCTGAACCTAATAGCAGACCATTTTCTAAAGATGCTATAGGAGACCACTGCCTCCTCTAGCATCCTAAAAAACTGTCTGCTGTATGGTATAAGACATTTTGTGGGGGCCAGTTTTCATTAGCAGCAGGAGCCAGGAGGAGATCCGGGACCGCAGACAAGTAAATCTTTGGGTCCCGGCCGCAGATGCGGCAGGTCCCGACAGGCAGCAGTGGCGTAACAATAGCCCCACAGACCCTGTGCCCACTATTGTTATTTACAGTTTCTTATATAGCGCAGCAGATTCCGTTGTGCTTTACAATAGGAGACAGTGATAAAACAAACTGGGTAACAACAGACAGACTTGGAGGTAGGAGAGCCCTGCTGCAAGCTTAAAATTTATAGGGATATAGGAGGGAAACACAAGGACAGGCACCAGTAATAGCATAGCAGTCCCACCAAGTTACAAGTCCAGAAGAAAAGCTAAATAATACATAAGTGCCTTATGTGTGTAGAACTTAAATATGATAGGCTTGCCTGAAAAGCTGAGTTTTCAGGGAACGCATGAAAGTTTGGAGGCTAGCGGTTAGTCTTATTGTGCGTATAAGGGCATTCCATAGGATGGGAGCAGCACGATGAAAGTCCTGTAATAGTGAATGGGAGCTAGTGATCCCTGCAGAAGAGAGATGCAGATCTGGAGTGGTTGAGATGGGAGATATTTTGTGATAAGTAAAGAGATGTATGCTGGTGTAGTATGGTTAATAGCTTTATATGCGAGTAGAAGGGTTTTATATTGAATACAATAAGATACAGGTAACCAATGGAGGGGCTGGCAGAGTGGATCAGCAGATGATGAGCGTCTTACAAGGAAGATCAGCCAAGGAAAAGCAGCATTTAAAATGGATTGCAGTGGTGAGTCTGTTCTTGGGAAGACCAGTTAGAAGACTATTGCAATAATCAATGTGGGATATAATGAGTGCAGGGATAAGAGATTTAGTAGTGTCTTGTGTGAGATAGGGTCATATTTTGGATATGTTTTTTAGATGCATGCAATATGATTTGGAGACAGATTGAATGTGGGGAAGAAAGGACAGTTCAGAGTCGAGGATGACCCCTAAGCAAGGAGCTTGTGGGGTAGGGTAGATTGTTGAGTTGACAACAGCGATGGAGATATCAGGATGGTAACTGTTCTTAGTTGGCGAGAATATAAGTAATTCCGTTTTGGAAATATGGAGTTTGAGTGGGTGAGAAGACATCCAAGATGAGATGGCAGAGAGACATTCAGAGACTTTGAGTGGGTGAGAAGACATCCAAGATGAGATGGCAGAGAGACATTCAGAGACTCAGCCCAAAACCACTGGTGACAACTCTGAGGTTGATAGATTTGAGTATCATCCGCATATAAGTGATACTGAAATCCAAGAGAGCTGATTAGTTTGCCAAGAGATGAGGTATAGATTGAGAAAAGCAGAGGACCTAAGACTGAACCTTGCAGAACTCCGACTGACAGAGGTAATGAAGAGGAAGTAGAGTTAGAGAAGCGAACACTGAAAGAGCGATCAGATAGGTAAAATCTGAACCAGGAAAGGGCTGTATCATTAAGACCTAGGGAGTAATGGCCTTCAGACTTAGCAGTTACCAGATCATTCACCACTTTAGTCAGTGCTGTCTGTGGAGTGTTTAGAGCGAAATCCTGACTGAAGTGGGTCTAATAGGGTGTGAGAGTTAAGAAAGAGGCGAGAGTAGCCAATTCTCTCCAGTAGCTTGGAGAGGCATGGGAGCTGAGAGATAGGACGATAGTTAGAGAGAGAGAGAGTTAAGGTCAGAACTGTGTTTTTTTCAGAATGGGAGTAATCACTGCATGTTTGAGCAGAGAAGGAAAAGTACCAGTAGCAAGAGAGAGATTGCAGGTTTTAGTTAAGGTTGGAATAAGGTAGGAATAAGGAGATAGAATTTTAATGACTTGTGCAGGTATAGGATCGAGAGGAGAGGTAGTAGAGTAAGAGGATAAGAAGAGTGTGGATACTTCCTTTTCATTTGTAGGCTCAAATGAAGAGAAAGTGCCAGAGGGTTCAGCTGGGGAAGAAAGAGGGTTAGAGGTTGTGGAAGAGCATACCATTTCATCTTGGATGTTATCAATCTTGTCCTTAAAGTAGGAGGCAAGTTCTTGTGCATTGATGGTAGGCGGTGGGGGAGGAGGGGGAGGGTACAGAAGATACTTAAATGTGTTTAAAAGTCGCTTAGGGTTGGTGGCATGAGAATAGATGATAGATTGGTAGTATGTTTGTTTGGCAGTTTCCAAAGCTAGTCTTATATGTGAGGAAATCAGTCATATTACTAGATTTTCGCCATTGGCGTTCTACTTTACGTGACTGATTTCATAGTTGTCTTGTTGTTTTGGAGTGCCACGGTTGGCATCTAAGCCTACGTGGGGTGTAATGGGAAGCTGGAGCCACTTTATCAAGGGCTGTTTCAAGATTCTGGTAGAGGTGGGAAACAGCAGAGTCAGGAGAGGTAATTGTAGAAATGAAGGAGAGCGAGACGGTAATGAGATTGTGATCAGAGAGCGGAAAGGGAGTGTTAGTAAAATCAGACTGTGCACCGTCTGGTGAAAACAAGGTCAAGGCAGTGGCCTTCCTCATGAGTAGAGGTGTCGGATCACTGGGAGAGGCCGAGAGAGGAGATTAGAGAGAGGAGTTTGGAAGAATGCAAAGATGGTGGACTGTCAATAGCAATATTGAAGTCAGCAAGGACGATAGTGGAGATGTCAGAGGATAAAAAGTGGGGGATCCAGGCAGAGAAATCTTCTAGAAACTGAGTTTTGGGAAGCCCAGGTGGGCGATAGATAGCAGAAACATGCAGAGAGAAAGGGAAAAACACCTAAACTATTGTTATGCCACTGGGCTGGATCCAATGCAGGTTACAGTGTGGCTGTACCAGATACAGTGTGGGATACAGTGAGGGTTTGATACACTACATTGTGTTTGTATAAAATGCGGGATGCAGTGTGGTCTGGATACAGTGAAGATTGTATACAGTGGGGGATACAGTGCGAGTTGGATTTAGTATGGGTCAAATATAGTATGTGGGATATACTGTAGAGTGTGTTGCATACAGTTCAGGTTGGATACAGTGCAGAATACAGTGCGGGCTGGATACAATGCCAGTGGTGTCCTCAGTGCAGGCAGTGTCAGCAGTATGGAAATGCCAGCTTTGTCCTCAGCTGGCGTCTCGTCAGCATGGGGGTGTAAGAAGGGCAGTTGGTGTCCTTAATGCGTGGTTATTGATGGTGTTGGCAGTGCTGGGGTGCCGGCAGTGTCCCTAGAAATTGGATTGGCTAGCTATGTATGCAGTGTGGGGGTACCAGCTGTGTCCTCATCATGGGGGTTGCCGGCTGTGTCGACAGTGTGAGAATGCTATCAGTGTCCACAGAGCAGGGGTTCCGGCTGTGTCAACAGTGTGGGGTTGCTAGCATTGTCGTCAGAACTGTGGTTGCTGGCTGTGTCGGCAGTGTGGCGTTGCTAGAAGTGTCCTCAGAGTAGAGGTTGTTAGCAGTGCAAGAGTGCCAGCAGGGTGCTGGCGGTGTCGGCAATCGTTGGCGTTGCGGTGGTGTCAGCAGCGCGGGAGGTGCCAGCTTTGTCAGTAGAGCAAAAAGTGCCGGTGGGATCAGCGGTGTGGGAGTTGCTGGCAGGGTCAGCATTGTATTGCCATTTTCTCTGTGGTGCCCTATTGAAGTCAATAGGGAAACATTGATTGGCTATGAGTCGTGACAGATGGCCGCCCATGAATTTCATTAAGATTTTTAAAAAGTGGCACCAGATTCAAAACCCGAGAGGTCCGACAGTGGGATCTTGCGGTTTTGTTCCGGATTGCGGTTGTGCCGAGGGGTAGATCCAAGCTGCAGCTCAAATTGCCCCAGAACCCCAAAGTTCATATTTTTTAAATTTGTACTGCTCATCTCTAATCATAACAATTATCAATAAAAAATGTAGCCTTTATTACTATAGTAGCCGCTATCACATGAACGTAACCTTTTAAGAATAACACAGTCAGATATATACTTACATTCATTTATTGTGAAGCAACGGCCCCCTGATAGTGGCTGTTTAGTTCCGGCTGCTGGATCTGCATAGTGGCTGTTGCATCTGTGACGGTGTCTGACTGCTGCATCTGTGACGGTGTCTGACTGCTGCATCTGTGACGGTGTCTGACTGCTGCATCTGTGACGGTGTCTGACTGCTGCATCTGTGACGGTGTCTGACTGCTGTATCTGTGACGGTTTCTGACTGCTGCATCTGTTGCCCAGTTTACACATATTCTTGTAGTACTTTGGACCAGTAGACATATTCCACTGCATAGTTTTGTATGTGCACTTCACATGAAATCATGCAGATACTCCACTTTGGTAAAGGTCACCCAGAATATCACTCAGTTACAGGAGACATGTAGATGAAATTCAAGTCATTGTAATATTTCCTACTAGTTTAAGACCCATGTGTTTTTTGCCTGCTATCTACAAAGACCACCATTGCAGCATCTCTCTCTCCCCCACCTTTATTAATTCACTTTCGTCTTCCCGCTATCTTGTTCCCCATTGACTCAGTTCCCATATTTATTTGCTCCCCCTAGTTATTTTACCCCTCTCCCCATTGTATCTCTCTCTACCACTCATTGTTTTTCTCTTCACCCCATGTCTTCTTATAAACACCGTTCTATGTTCTGCCTCAGGTCTCTCTTTGTACTGTTGTCTCTCTCTCTTCCCCATTATTCTATTAACCAAACAGTTAGCGTCCCCTCCCTCCACAGTTATCTCTTCCTCCTAAATTATCTTTCTCTTTTCCCAACTTGGACCCAACTTTTTGTCCTACCCGATTGCCTTTGATTGCCACAGAACTATCTCCCACAATCAATTTCCATGTCTACTTACCTTTCTACTACCATAGATAAGGAGCAAATTAGTTCCTTGTATTTTTGAAGCTCTAGATTTAGTGGTTAAGTTCTGGTGCAAATATACGAGATGTTGTGGACACAGAGTTGTGGGTAGTGAGGAATTGTTGGGTCACCTGTTGGTGGACATCAGAGCAGCTATAGGGTTGGCTGGGTGATAGGGTGGCCAGTAGAGTGTATTTGTATGTGGGCTAGGTCTGTCTGCACGTTCCTTCATACTGTTGCTAAACCCCGCATTTCCCCCTAACACGCCATGTCCCCACTCCTTCCCACATCTCACCACATGTACTGTATGTGACCTGTTCTACACTCCCAATACCATACTTCATCATCTGTCCTTTGTGGCTAAGGTCTGTCCCATCTCCCTCACAAATGGAGATATTATAAGAGTGGCTCAAGCACAAGCTTCTCTGTGCATGCTACAGTATAAGGAGATTGGACAGACCATCTGAAATGATATTGTCGATTCCAATAATGGGGCTATACTGTAGCACAATGAGCTGCAACATTTGGGAAATGCAAACAAAACAAATGCATTTAATCTTCCTATGTCTGTATGCTAATGTGTACAAGGCAGTGCTGGCAATGCTGGAACATTAAATATTGGACATACCAGGACATTATAGAGAATGCTCCGATAACTTAAACATCCTTAAAAATCAGTATAATTGGTTTACTAAGTAAGCTTCTTCACTGTTGTTTGCTAAGTAAGCTGCCTCTGGCTATGACACAGTGTGAGCAGGAGTTGCTGCTGTACATAAAGTGGCATGTTTTGCAGGTTCATTGACAGATGAGGTTTGCCTATTTACAGATGGAGCGCCTGTCAGGAGCTCCATCTGATGGGGACCCATGTGCATCTCACAAGTTTGCATGTCCCCGTCAGTACGGCTGCAGGGAGAGGATACCCTGTCCATCTCTGCTTCAGGGAGACTGGCAGGGTGAGAAGGGGCTGCGGGGTGCTATGAGGGAGCAGGTGGAGGATGACAGTGGGCTCCGACATTATTTATTATTATTTCTTTATTAACAATTTCTTATATAGCGCAGCATATTCCATTGCGCTTTACAAAGGAGACAGTGATAGAACAATCAGGGTATTTACAGACAGTCAAAAGGTACAGTAGGAGGGCCCTGCATAAGGAGACGCAGATCTTGGGAGGAGCGTAGAGGTCGTGTTGGATGATATTTTGAGATAAGAGAAGATATGTATGTTGGTGCAGTTTGGTTTATGGCTTTGTGTGTAAGTAAAAGAATTTTGTATTGAATACGGTAGAATACAGGTAACCAATGAAGTAACTGATATAGTAGCTTTGCAGACGATGAACGTCTGGCTAGGAAGATTAGCCTCACAGCTGCATTTATGATGGACTGTAGTGGTGAGAGTCTGTATTGGGGAAGGCCAATACTGAGACTATTGCAATAATCAATGCGTGAGATGATGAGAGCATGGATTAGAATTTTTGCAGTGTCTTGTGAAAATTAAGGGTGAATTTGGAATATGTTTTTTAGGTGCAAGTTGCATGATTTTGAGATAGATTGAAGGAAAGTTCTGAGTCAAGGATAACACCTAGGCAGCGAGCTTGAGAGGTAGGAGTGATTGTCATCTTCTCAACAGCAATAGAGATATCAGGTTGGTAACTACTATTTATTGGAGGAAATATAATTAATTCTGTTTTTGAGATATTAAGTTTTAGGTGGCGAGATGACATCCAGGAAAAAAACAGAAGAAAGGCATTCAAAGACACGGCTCAATACAGATGGGGACAAGTCCGGGGAGGATAGGTAGAGCAGAGTATCATCCACATACAGATGATACTGAAATCCAAAAGAGCTGATTAGTTTGCCAAGAGATGAGGTATAGTTGAGAAAAGCAGAGTACCTAAAACTGAACCCTGAGGTACTCCAACTGAAAGAGGTAGTGAAGAGGAGGTAGAATCAGAGAAACAAACACTAACGGAGCGGTTAAATAGGTAGGATGAGAACCAAGAGAGGGCTGTGTCTTTAAGACCTAGGGATTGTAGTGTTTGTATGAGCAGTGTGTGGTCAACAGTGTCAAAAGCATCAGAGAGATCTAGAAGAATTAGTAGTGAATAGTGGCCTTTAGACTTAGCAGTGACCAGATCATTCACATCTTTAGTCAGTGCTGTCTCTGTGGAGTGTTGGGCACGAGAGCCTGACTGAAGCGGGTTCATTAAGTTGTGCGAGTTCAGAAAGCATGTGAGGCGAGAGTAGGCAAGCCTTTCAAGTAGTATGGAGGTGCATGGAAGTTGAGAAATGGGACAGTAGTTTGAGAGAGAGCTTGGATCAGAATTCAGTTTTATTAGAATCGGAGTAATAACTGCGTGTTTGAACAATGAAGGAAAGACACCAGTAAAGAAAGAGCGGTTACAGATTTTAGTTAAGATTGGGATGAGCACAGGAGACAGAGATTTACTTATTTGTGAGGGTATAGGGTCAAGAGGAGAGGTAGTAGAGTGGGAGGAAGACAAAAGTGCAGATACTTCATCTTCATTGGTGGGATTAAATGAAGTAAATGCATCAGAGGGCTCAGATATGGAATTGAGCAGATCACCAACTGAGTTGGAGCATACCAATTCATCTCTGATCTTGTCAATCTTATCCTTGAAGTAGGAAGAAAGATTTTGTGCATGGATAGTGGCTGGTGGCATGGGTGAGGGAGGGTTGAGAAGGGATTTAAATGTATTAAAAATACGTTTTGGGTTAGAAGCTTGAGCAGAAATGAGAGTTTGGAAATATATCTGTGTTTGGCAGATTCCAGGGCATATCTATAGGACTGGCAGATAGTCTTATATGTAAAGAAATCCATTGGACTGTGAGCTGTACGCCATTTACGCTCAGCTTTGCGTGAGAGATTTTGTAGGTGTCTCATTATTTTAGAGTGCCACGGTTGGCGTCTAGGCCTACATGACATAATGACATAAATGACATAACTGGGCATTTAAGCGTCTCATGTGCGCGCCCCCTTCTGTCAGATGGTGCACAGTGGTGATTGGCGATTCTATCACCAGGAGCAGCTCCAATGAGAGCTGCTGCATCTCTATCATTCCAAAATAATTTGAATATTTCAACAATATCTAAACATCTCTTACATATTGTAGTCTGTTATTGTCTGTTTGTCTGGTATGCATTCAGAGACTGTTGGACCGATTTGGACGAATCCAACATGAGTTGGCTTGATTGGTTCCAGATTAGGTTCATGGCCACAAAGTTCCCCAATCTCGACCCTATGTGGATCCCTGGGTCCCAAAAAGGGTCTGACCACCACACAAGTGGGTAAGGGAAGCAAGATATGACAAAGTTGCATAACAGAGAGGGGATAGAGGACATGGGATTTAAGAAATAAAATGAGGTGAGATCCGGGATCCGACCACAGAGAGGGCAAACTGTGGGCATGGGGAGCATGTTCAGGGCCTTCTGTTGGATGGTTTTGGATGAGAACTTCTGATGGCACTAGGCAGCTACTGTACCTCCTGGGGCTGATTGAAGAGCTGTAAAGCTTAAAACAAAAGGTTAAAGTTCAAGTAATGCTGATTGCACACCCAAACCCGAGCAATGCCGGGTACCTCAGCTAGTTAATAATAAAGCTCAGCTCTCTTCAGTCTTCCTGTATAATTTGTTTATTACCCATTTTCATCATGTTGGTATTTGCTTTCTAGGTTCCTGTGTCTATTTGTTCTGCAGATTGTCCTTCAGGATACAGAAGAGTGTTGAGAGGGAATCATCAGTGCTGCTTTGATTGTGTGCAATGCCCAGATGGAGAAATATCTAATGACACAGGTGAGAATGTTTCCTATCTTTAAATGTAGATTCCTTAAAGCCAATTTCTGTAGCCACCAAAATGTCATTACACAAATCTACCTAATCATCTCACTTTCTGCTAATTTCTAAGAACTTTGCCTACTATTTTATTTGGTAATTTACATGACACAAACCTTCATTCCTTTATTTACTTTCATTTTATATTCACAGCATCTTAATAATTAACTTAATAATTATTTCAATCATTTTCTAGACAAAATGTTCTGCCAAAAGTGCCCAGAAGACCACTGGCCAAATGACAAGTATGAGTGTGCGCCAAAACCAGTTGAATTCCTGTCCTACAGAGATGACCCCATAGCTCTTGTTGTCTGCTTTATTTCTATGTTATGTTTTTTTATAACTTTGACTATCTTGGTCATTTTCATCGTGTCCAGGGACACTCCAATTGTCAGAGCTAATAATCAGCACCTGAGTTTTCTTCTTCTGGTCTCCATCATGCTGAGCTTCCTGTGTGTCCTGCTGTTTCTGGGACGTCCCGTACATATAACATGCATGCTCCGGCAGACCTCCTTTGGGATCATCTTCTCCGTAGCCATCTCTTGCATCCTGGCCAAGACTGTAATGGTCTACTTGGCTTTCACAGCCACCAAACCTGGAAGTACTTGGAGGAAATTTATTGGAGTCAAAATTACCAACTGTGTGGTCCTCATTTGTTCTTGTATCCAAGTAGTAATTAGTATCATTTGGCTATGTAGAGCACCTCCATTTCCAGAAAGTAACAGTTACACGTATCTTGAGAAGATTATTATACAGTGTAATGAAGGCTCAATATTGGCATTTTCCATGATGCTGGGTTACATGGGGCTTCTCGCAGCTGTGAGTTTCATTGCAGCTTTCCTGGCCAGGAACTTGCCAGATAGTTTTAATGAGGCCAAATACATCACATTCAGCATGCTGGTGTTCTGCAGTGTCTGGGTGTCTTTTATCCCAGCACATATGAGTGTATCTGGGAAAGGCACAGTGCTGGTAGAGATATTTGCTATAATGTCTTCCAGTATTGGAATATTGGGCTGTATATTTTATCCCAAATGTTACATCATATTGATGAGGCCAGACTTAAATTCAAAGAGTATTTTACTAGGAAAAATAAATCATACAGATTCAGTTCAATAGTAATTAGCTATAATCATTATGCCTAATAGCTTCTAGACACATAACATCATATTACTGGAACAGGAGAATGCAGTCTGTATGTCTATAGTTACAGTGTCATCAATGGCTCTGTCCACAAAGAAAAACAGCACTGGGATATGGACATTGTTATCATGTTATTTATCTATTGCTGTTATAATGTTGTTCTTGTTTAGTGGCTTAAAGTTAAAAAAGTCCATGTATTTACAATGCTGTATGCAGCACTTTAACCATATCAGGATCCCCGTTGTGGCTTTCCACTGTCAAGTGTGATGTTAGAGATTATAGAGAGGATGATGATGATAATAATATATAATTGTTTGTAAACCCAGTACTAGTTTCCTGAATTAAGTATTGTATGAATGTTGGTTTGAATAGTTTTTATTTTACATCAGCCTATTAATTTATCCCCCCCCCCACCCATCAACTGAACCAGAATCTCACTCTAATGGGCCCTACACACATTGCGATGTGTGCAGGGCTACCTAGCTATGCTAGCAGTGGCGTAACTATATAATTTGCGCCCCCCGCCAAACTTTTTTGGCGCCCCCCCCCCCCCCCCCCTCCCCATACCCATACCTGACAGAGCCGCATCCAGTCTCCCTCAGCTCCGCTGCGCTGCTCCAGTCTCCGCTGCGCTGCTGCCCGGCCGCATCTGTGGTCACTGTCCCGTCACTCGCTTCCGGCGCCGGCTCCTGCTGATAATGAAAAGTGACTCTTAGAAAATGGCTGCCAAAACTGTCTGCAATACGGGGGCAGCCATTTTCTAAGTGTCACTTTTCATTATCAGCAGGAGCCGGCGCCGGGAGCGAGTGACGGGACAGTGACTGAAGATGCGGCCGGGCAGCAGCGCAGCGGGTAACTATAGCACCGCAGCCCCCCCGGCGCCCATAGTTACTCTGCGCCTCCCCGCCATGGCGGGGGCTGCGGAGGCCTAGTTACGCCACTGTATGCTAGGTCGGGCTGTGCTGCAACGTTATCGCCTAGCACACAGAGCTGACAGCCCACACACAGAGCGAGCTGTCAGCTCTGTGTGCTAAGCGAGCAGACAGCGCCAGTGTTCTCCGGTGGGAGAACACTGCCGATGCCGAGATTGATGGACACTGTCCATCAATCTCGGCCAGCGATAAAGACGCGCGGGGCAAAATCGCTTAGAAAATGCCTTAATATCGGCATGTGTGTAGGCCGTATAAGTGGTTCTGATCAAATTATAGCACAGATTGTAATAATAAATATGATCCAGAAAGTGAAGAAATAAGTGATTCAATATAAATAAAGTATAATCTTTGCAATGTTTGTGGTGTATTTTATCAACAATCATCATGTTATAATCCATACTGTCGCCATAGTCATAATGTTGACATGGACCTTATTGACATTCCTTGGGGTGAATTTACTACAGTAAAAAGAGGTGATGTTGCCCACCATAGCAACCAATCAGATTCTGATTTATTTCTCTATTGCATTCTAGAAAATGATAGTCAGGCTCTGATTGGTTGCTATGGGCAACATTACCTCTATTAATTTTTAGAAGCTTTAGTCAATTTGCTTCATCATCATGTGGACACTTATTAAATGTCATGTCAGGGAACTCCTGCACTATATTACGTGAGCCCTTAGAGCCAATCTAATGGAGGGCCTTCACCAATAACAACCGCCCTTGTTCCCTTGGTCAGATGGCACACCGGTACTTGAGATGCCGCCTGGACTTAGCCTCCAGACAGTAAGGGCTCACAGGATAGGCAGGAGACTGCTTGATAACTCTGGAGTAGTAATGCACTGGACTGGGTCAGATAATGGAGTTAGACCAGACAGGAGAATCGGCATACAGTACCTATAAAATGTCCCAATTTTCTCGGTACAGTACTGTTTTTTGAGACTGTCTCATCTGGTACTGGGAGTGTCCTGCGGTGGTAGAGGTGAGGGGGCTGAGTTGGGAGTCCCCCTGCCTGTCGCTGCTCTACTGAGAAGAGCAGTGGTGAATAGACGCTGTGTGCATACGCACAGCATCTTTTCAGTGAAATGAGGGGCTGGGACATGGCCAGCAGCTTACACAGTGCTGGCCATTCCCCCATAGTGGCAAAAATGGGGGTGTGACTTGCTGTTGCAACATCCCTACTAAGCCACAAT
The DNA here is from genome assembly GCF_055691185.1 of Crinia signifera. Taxonomy (NCBI): domain Eukaryota; kingdom Metazoa; phylum Chordata; class Amphibia; order Anura; family Myobatrachidae; genus Crinia; species Crinia signifera. The sequence goes on from NC_139217.1 coordinate 32,512,267, forward strand.
CCTTTTGTAGATGCTGATCCCACTTTTTGTGCACATGCGGATTAGCCAATCTTTCAGTATTTAATGTTCAGAGATATGGATCAGTAATATACAAGTAGTAGTACTAACTGATGTGTCACCTTCCAGCCACTATACTATAATCTCCCAGGGAAAACAGTAGTAGGTCTACCAGTATTACAATACCGACAGAACATGAACTTGCAGCTCAAAGACACCAATGTCATACAGATAAAATCAGAAACAAATAGTACATGCAACACTGAAAAACATATTGTGGGAGAGACAGCATCTCCCCACATCAAAGTAATGTAGAGGTCCCAGACCAGGTTTTGGAAGCAGTAGCAGAATCCCAGGTGTGTAATCAGCAGCACCTGGGATATTCTGATATAAGAGTTTCCAGGGCAGAGTCACCTTGCTCTTGATGGTTATATAGGTTCCTAAGTGAAAGGCCAGGGGAGTTCTATGGTAGGGATCCGTGAAAACTTGGCTAAAAGTCTGTTATGCTGAGATTGCCTTTATGTTACTGCATGTACCTAACCTGTTTTGAGGTGACCTGCTGTTCAAAATAAACAACAAAATCTTAATTTGAGTCTCTGTGTTTGTGATCCTTGTCACAATTGGTGGGGAATGTAAGCAAAGACACTGTGTACAGCAGAAACAGTTGATAAGCTAGTGATTGGTACTTGTTTCATAGCACGGTGCCACCGATTTGAATTGTACGACATCGGGTCGGAAAAATCGGTCACATCGCATGCGTCCAAATTGCATGCGATGCGACCGATTCGAGACGATTTTTACATTGGACCCAATGTTAAATGGTCCCTGAGACCAGAGGGGATGCGCATTACTTCACATGTATTACGCGGCCGCTCGCCATGCTTTGGGCTCAGTGGCTCGCTGCGCTCACCACACTATAGAAGTCAACTCCCTGCTGACATGGATAGTGGGGGTATGAGCGTACTAACTATAGTGGTCATCCAACTAACATATAAGTACCATAATTTCAAATCAAAGTGGAGTCTCCTGGTGCTTCCTAGTCACATCATAATGTGCAAATATAAAGATAAGACTGATAATATAGAGATGTACAGTTTAATCCATAAAATAATTCATAACATCATACCAATAACATAATGAAAATCATCCACACAGCTGTGGTAATTCAGAGCAGTCGAGCAGCAATCACCGGATAAAGTCAAAGTGAGAAATGACAGTTGAAATGAAACCTGGCTATAGAAACTGATCCAGGTTCTGGTGTAATTCTTCTCCAGGTATGTGGCTAGTGTGCTGGTATGTACCAAGGTACTCTGACTGCCCTTGAATACAGCACTAGTTAAACATTGGATCCAATTTAATATCGGGTCTGAGGTACAATTTAACATTGGGTCCAATGGCAAAATCGGGTCGGTCGCGTCGCATCGCATGCCATTATAAGCAGGAAAGGCTACTGAAGCTCATCCCAGCTGATGCTATGGAGGCCTTCCTTTGCATGTTTGAGCACATGGCCAAGTGGTTGGGATGGCCTGTTAAGGAATGGTCTGACAGGCTGGCTCCCTGGCTTACACGGGAGGCACAGTGAGCGTATGTGGATATGACTGTGGCTGGGGCACGCTCCTATCCTAGCCTGAAAAAGGTTATACTTGACAGGATTGGAGTGAAGGGGCCCAGCAAAGACCAGGAGTTCCATGACTAGCAGCTGGAGGGCTCTGAGCCAACTGGAACTAGCCCTGCTGGCAAAGGCCTGGTTGCAGCCGGATAAAAACTCTGCAGTGAGGATTGTTGAAATAGTCACACTGGATCAGGCTATGCGGGTGTTAGGCCGCTCAGTGCAGCAGTGGGCTCATCAGGCTGACCCCCAGACATTTAAGGAGTTGGCAGTGGTGGTTGAGTGGCACCTGACACTGGGAAAACTGAATAAAGCCAGGTCAGGATACCTGCCAATGCCTAAGCCCAGAACTCAGGTCCCAGTGGTTAAATCAAAGACTCTTCCTCCCTTAATGTGCTTTGAGTGTGGCGAGCCTGGTCATGTGTGGCAGGACTGCCCGAAACAGGGAGAGCCGATGGATTGCAGTGTGGGAAAAAATGGCTCGGCCATTGGTCAGCATGGCGGGTGTTGGAGTATCCCAAGCAGAGTAATGCCGGTACAGTTGGAAGGCTGGGAGATCTGGGCAATAGTGGATACCAGCAGTGAGCTCACCATTGTCGCTGCCAATGTGGTTCCTCCAGGAGCTGACAAGGTCCTGCCTCCTTTCAGGGTGTTGTTCATCTATAGCAATGTTGAGGATTGCCTATGTGTCTACTTACTTTTAACTGTTCAAGGTCAGTCATTAAAGGTGGTAATAGTGGTGACCTCCAAACCACCTTACCCACTGATCCTAAGCCATGACTTTCCATTGCTGCAGGAGCTGGTTCCCTGGCATAACACCAAAAAACTGTCAGCCACTGAAGCAACTAAGGAGCCAGAGACCCGAGACTACTAAAGCTTGGCATCCGGGAGAGCAGCTGCTGGTCTGGAACCACCCCCAAGAAACTGAGTCTGAGGCCCAATGGAACCCACTTGGTGAAAGATATCACTGCAGGACTTTGGGAGAGATCAACACGATGACAGCAATTTAGTACTGTACATGCCTTTGAGACTGTGAAAGTGGTTAATGGCAGGATGCTTTACCATCAGAGGGTGTAACCTACTTTTTGGTGGAAATTGATTTGCTGTATTGTGTTGCTACTGTACAAGGGAAAAAGGAATTTCCAGTGGTCTCCAGATGCCTATGGGACAGTAGCAAGTGCTCCCAGCTCTGTTACCCAGGGTGCCCATTCTCAGCCTCACTCGGCCCTGTGCCTCCACACAGCCTGACCACAGTAGCCGAGAAAGTCAGCTCCTGATTGGCCGCTAGGCGCGCCAATAGAATCATCCGGAGGAAAGGTGCGGAAGATGAAAATCTCTGCGTCTCTCCAGTCCGTGAGTGGGTACCAGCCGGAAGCAGCGCGTCTGCTGGAGAAGATGTCGGGGTCGTCGCCGGGGACCAGGTGAGTAGGATTTCCTTCCTCAGGTACCCCTTTTGGATTACTTCGGATCCTGGACCCCGGAGACATCAGCCCTGGAGCCCAGGACCCCGGACCAGCCCCAGAACCAGGACCAAGGCCACGGGAGCGAGCACTTCAGCACAGGAGCCCCGGACCCAGGATCCAGGGACCGACCTACTGGCTCAAGGTAGGTAAGTATCAGTATGTGTGGGCTGTGGATGTATTAAATTTTTATTTTTCTGGGTGTCAGTGTGTTTTATTTAACTATTTTTTGTACTGTGGAACTACAAGTGCCAGCGGGCCCTTTAATGCTCAGCATGCTGGGACTTGTGGTTCTCCAAGTCCCAGCATGCGGGGTAGGCTTGCTGGGACTCATAGTTCTACAGTATAAGACAATAGTTTTTATTCTTTTTTTTACACTTTTCATCAGCCCGATGCCCACCGCCCAGGGGCATCGGGGACAGCCCCGGACTTTCAGCATGGGCTGGTAAGTCCTGGAGGGGGGGACCCTTTCATTGGGGGGTCCCCACTTCCCCAGGACCGCTGCCCATGCTGACCAGCCACGGGGATAATGCTTTGGCCGCGGGACCTTATATAATAAGTGTCCCCCGGCTGTGGCATTACCCTGCTGGCTGGTTGGGTCTGGTGCTGGTTCTTAAAATACGGGGGACCCCTAGTCATTTTGTCCCCCGTATTTTGGGAACCAGCGCTGGACCTTGAGCATGGTGCTGATTTCATTAAATTAAGGGAACCCTTATTTGTTTGTCCCTCTGATTTTATGATACCAGCACCGACTTTTTGAGCCCGGGGCTGGTTATGCTTAGGAGGGGGACCGCACGCCGTATTTTGCCGAGTGCTTAAAAATCGCCCGAAATCGCACCATATCGCACTTTTTTGCAGCAAATTCGCATCTCATTACATATGCGAATTTGCGGCAAAAAACACAATATTTAAAGGTGCGATTTGGTGCAATTTTGTTCTTCCGAAAAAAATCGCACCCTATTACATTTCGCCCTTGATTTTTTTATTTTTTATTTCTAATAAAGTTGCAAAAATCTCCCCAAAACTTTTTTTTACATTGTAATTATGGGATATTGTGTGTAGAATAGTGAGGAAAATAAAGCTGTAACATAACAAAATATGGTAAAAGTAAAGCGCTGGGAATACTTTGCCGATATACACTTTAAATCAGTGTGTGTGTCAGTTATTGGGCTATTGGTTTTGTAGTAGGACTACAAGTTCCAGTGTGCCCATTAATGTCCTGCATGCGGGGACTTATTGTTCCTCAAGTCCCAGCATGTGGGGAGTTCTACTACAGAGCCCAATGTCATTTTTTTACACTGATTTAACACTATATTTGCTATCAGCCACAACACAAACCCGCTGTTTGAGCCCAGTGCTGGTTTAAGAAATATGGGGATTCCTACTACTTTTGTCCACCATATTTTAATAACCAGGACCGGGTCAAGAGTGTGGTAGGGGGGGACCGTATTTTTTTTCTCCTACTGTATTTCTGCAACCGGACTGGCTATATGAACCTGGAGCTGGTAACTGCTGGGCGGGGGGGGACCCCACAATTTTTTTTTACTTGATTCATAATTTTTTTACACAGAGAAACCTGCATGGATCTGACTGATCCAGCCAAATTCGCCTGGAAAATTAGTATTTTGGAGTCGTATTTTTGGCTGAATTACCGGCGGAATTCAGCAGTAGGAATGATAGTAAATGAGTATACCACCATAGAACTCATGGTCTTAGGGCTATTTCACATGCTCCGGCTGATGCCAGGCGGCGAAATTCCGCACAGCTAAAAGTTGTGCCACACTCAGTAGTTAACAATAATGGACAGCATTGTGTCCTTTCATATGGGATGGTCACGGCCCGGCCACCGGGTTGCAGCCGTATGTCACCCCTGGAAAGGATGACTGCTGGGCTGTGGCCATCCTGTCTATTCTAAACTTCTATGTAAAGCATGGATTTTGGCCGTGCCAAGTTTTGCCACCCAGCGTCTGCCGGATCCTGTGAAATAACCCATATTCTATCGATGATGTATTCATTAGTACATCAGAATTCGGCTGAGCTTGCAGTATAAATTAGGGCAAAATGATTCAGAATTAATCACCATCGAATGTTTTTCCCTGTTTGCAGCATCGAGTAAATCTAGAATTACTCAGTGCTGCAAAGGCCGTGGGGGAAGGAGGCCGCTAATGACGTCAGCAGTTTTCTCTCTCAATGAAGAAAATGCATGATTACTGTCCCCAAACAGCCACATGGTTTAAATCACCCTGCGAGCATCCAGCGAAGGCTAGCCTTCGCTGGCTGTCTTCATATGGGCGAGCTGCCGCAGGCTTACTGCCAACCATGCGCATCGCTCAGACTGCTCAGTGGCAGCAGCCTCCCTCCTCAGCGCAGTACACACTGCTGTGTACTGGTGTTTTTTTAAAAGGGGGAATTGATTATCCCTTTAAAGAAAAGCCCAAGTGTGGCTGCCGGGGCATTCTATCTGGCCCAAAGTCTGTGAGTCAGCTGTATCCCAGTCTTAGGACAGTTGCCTATATTTGGATTCAACACACATGAGGGCCTGCACCGACCCTTCTCCAAAATCTGATGAACACATAAATAGAAGAACAAACAGTAAATTCTTTGCAGTCAGGCTTACTGTACTAACTGTTAATATTATGCAAAACAACAATATATATATATATATATATATATATATATATATATATATATAAATCTTCTTTCTGTTTGATCTTTTCAAACAGAAACAGTCTAAATATAATTCCCAGGCAATCTCTCTTGCTCTCAGGGCTATATAAGATGAGCAGTTACCTGCAGGACTCAGCAGCCGCACACTGTGTCTGGAATACCACCTGCACGGTTACTATATGTGTCCGTCTATGGAACAGCCCCATTGCTTAGTGATGTTTGGTGAATTAACTCTCTGTAAAGCAATATCCTGTCTCCTCGCTCTGTCTCTGATGCACTGTGAGATATTACGCTCAGGACCTCAGTGTTTTATCAAGCAGGATAAATATCCTTTATTTAATACCAAATATACCCAGGATGGAGACATCATTATTGGTGGAATATTCACCGTCAGCTCTGGTTACAGCCTTGTGTCTTCAGGTGAAAATTTCTTGTGTTACCTGTAAGTAATCTCTGTGCCAACATCTTAAATAACTGTGTGCAGAACATTCATGATTATGTGTAGAATGTGTGTCAGAAGCATAATCCTGTATTATTGCTGTAAGTGGTAGCTACATACTGGTCATTCTTGTGCGAATTGGTAGCTACATACTGTAGTGGCCATTCTTGTGCGAATTGGGACATCATGTGACTTTATCCACCCACCCTAAGCAGGCAGGTGGATGCCTATATTCACAGGGGTCCACCCAACATTTCATGCTCACTAAATGCTGGACAGAAATGTGTGCATGTACAAAACGGGTCCTGCGTTCACATCTCATAAATGTGAAAGCCTCTGCCTTATTGACAGTCAAAGGCATTCTTGGGAAAGGATGGGGGGCATTGATTGGGTATCATGTCTGCGAAATGTAGCAGTTTCCTTGGCCTCACAATGCCCCCTGCGTTGGCAATCCTGCATAAGACTTACTGAGGCTATCTGTCGCAGGCCCCATATGTGGCTCATTTTTTTGGGGGGGGTGTATGGGTTTTTTTTAGACACATTAATAGTATTTTTTGGACAGTGTTCAAAAGTATGAATATTTGTACGAGTTGGAACACCTATTATCCTAATAGACGGGCTTTACTTTAATAATATATGTGAATGTGTACAGGACAAAGCTTTTTACATTTATTTTAATCCTAAATAAGATGGTGAATATAGCATGGTATTTTAAGAGCAGAAGTTCATGGGGACAGAAACGGGATGTCACTGTGTGGTGCACCCAAAGAATACGTATTAAAATGTAACCTTTATTTAATTAGATAGATAAAATGTAGCGAAAATATAACAGACACAAGACATTAAAAATATAACATGTAGTAAAAATGGATATCTTTATCCATGCGACGTGGGACCCCGTTCCCTTACTAGTAATGTACTCACTTTCAATTAGTGTTCTGAGAAACTGTCTTTTAAATAAGCTTTATTAGGTACGGTATATTAGGGAATAAGTCTCCGTATAGTTAACTGTGTATGTGACACAGAGTACAGATAGTAGCGGCTAGAGCGCAATCATATATGCGTCATAGGAGCACAATGCTCGATCACGATTGTGCCTTGCGGCCGGTTAATGCCTCAGAAGTCAGGGGGTCGCAGTGCTACGCATCACGCACTGCGCTTCCCTCGCTGACTCTGGTGTTAGCGGAGCTATTAAGACACACGGACCTTAAAAAAAATATATATATATATAATTAAGCTAGACAGATCAGAAATGCATTCAATGGGTAAAGGGAGTGGGGGGTAGCCACGAAGGTACGGTCAGCATATGCTTCGCCACTAGCTTTGTCAGGACCCTGACGAAGCTAGTGGCGAAGCGTACGCTGACCGTACCTTAGTGGCTAACCCCCACTCCCTTTACCCATTGAATGCATTTCTGATCATATAATGCATCGATCAATTCATGAACCAAATCTCCACTATTTATTATCAGTTAATTTAGTGTGTGCAGAGCCCCTCCAATGTCTGTTTAAACAATGTGGTCACAAGCCATAGGGCACCCCAAAACTAGGAAAGGTGAGTGCCGATGTTAAGTGTATATATATATATATATATATATATATATATATTTTTTTTTTAAGGTCCGTGTGTCTTAATAGCTTATTATTAGCTTATTATTAATATTTTTTTATTATTATTTATTTATTATTTTTTTACACAGAGAAGCCAGCTCGGATCTGACTGATCCATGCCGGCTTCAGTGAAATAAGCCTGGAAAATGAGGAGTATTTTCAGGTCAAATACCAGCCATATTTAATAATACGGACGGTTCGTAAATTAGTAATCACTAGAGACAGGATTATATGCAACATAAAAAGCTTGAAATATGCATGCAAATATGCATGAAAAATACTTAAAATATGCATGAAAAGTGTTAAAATATGCTACATTGAATAAGTTTAAAAAAGTAATTTTTGTACTTATTTATTTAAAAATCAGCATACAATTAGTTGCAAATAAACCTCAAAAATAGGCCCACAGCATCTGCAGATGTCTAGTGCTGTACACAGGATATTTTTTCTTCCTGGCTGCTTCAGCAGACTGCAGCGTCCAAAGTTCTTCTTGCATCAACTACACGGACCCTCAACTCCAGCGCCGATGGATCAAATGTCAGCATAGCGTTTGAGGGCGGTGCAGTGGAAGGTGGCATTTCCTCCGTGCTGCGTGATGTCACAACACTTCTGCCCGCCTCCTCTGCTGCAGAAGTATGTCTCTTGGTGTAAAGTCCCAGGCCAGGGGCAGGTAAAGGTTCAGGAGCTTCGTAATGGCATCCACCCTGACTGACTTTTATCAACATGGATTGGCAGCCTAGAGCAGTGTCAGACATAGCGTACATCCAAGGTTCCCCACACTGCGCACATATTGCCCCAGCCTGCACACTTTACCACTACCTGGCCAGCAGCAGCAGGGCAAACCAGCGCTGTGACTCGCGGGTGGAAAGGGGGCAGGGCCTAAAATATGCACCATCACTAGATTTTAGGTAAAATATGCAATAACCAGTGAGAATGGGCAAAATATGCAAATGCATATGCAAATATGCAAATGCATATAATCCTGTCTCTAGTAATCACCGTTTGAATGAATGGTGACTTGTATTCGTATTTTATTTTAAATTACGAATACAAATATGCCTAGACTATGAATACGAATATCTGAATACCGGCCTTTGTAAATTCAAATAAGGGTACGAATGGCTACGAGACGGCGTATTCGTAGTCCTTTGTATTTTAGTACTTTTCCCCCACTGTACTGCACTATTGATTTTCCAAAATGTTTATATTTTTTTTTTTATTATTCCTTTCCTATACTAGGCCTATACCTCGTTACTACAGATATGTCTTGTCCTTTATTTATGCTATTGATGAGATAAACCAGAATCCTGATCTCTTACCCAACATCACTCTGGGCTACCATGCCACTGATTCCTGTAGCAGTGCGAAGAAGGCTATTCTGAGTGTTATACAAATCCTATCTGGTCCCGGGAAGACCATTCCTAACTTCTCCGATCTAGACCATGACAAGCTGGCTGGTTTAATTGGAGATTTTTCTTCAGAGAGATCTTTACAGATAGCAGAGATATTAAACCTTTATGGGTACCTGCAGGTAATGCATATTTACTATTCAAAAAATACAAAATGATATTTATTATTATAAACATTTGTGCTTAAATACAAATATTGGGCCTGATTCAGGTTCCGATGCAAGTGTGGCAAGATGGGATAAACAGGCTTTCAGAACACACACCTTCCAAATGCAGGTTAAAACCAACAATGCAACAATGCATACAATGTTACCTGTGATAAAATCCCAACTGACTGAACGTGTAACAATACACAAAGTGACACACAAAATACTTAGAGACCCTTTGGCCTGTAGGAGATATGATAAAAACTACACACAGATATACAGATACTGACTATCAAATGCAACAATGCTGGAAGATGACACCAGTAGAAGATAAATAATAAACAGAAAAATACCTCCCTACATATTTCCGGTGGTCAAATTAGGAACTTCAAGTGGTGTAGGTCATAAATCTCAACCAAAATATCCTCAAGTGAAACAAAATAACATGTGGGAGTGGTCCAATATAGACATAGGTGGGATTGCACTTGGGAGAAAGAGCGGGACACACAGGAGAGAGCATTGGGGCTGGCTGTCACCTGCAAGGAGGGGAGGTCACAGGCGCACACAGCTGTGAAGAATAAGGCAAACTTACACTCGAGTGGGGGAACACAGACAGCCTGTTAGTGGCTAGAGGATGAGGGACAAATATGTGATGCACTTTAGGAAGGTGGATGGGTGTGAAGTAGGTGAAGTAGCAGCACATCGCTCCACCCCCACCGGTTACCTTCCTGGGATTTGGAAACATCCTTTGCAAAGGTTGTGGAAGCCAGTGGCCATCTGAATCCATGCTGTGCTGCCTGGTGAGAGGTGCTGGGGAGGAGTGCTGGCTCACTCTCTCTCCGATGTCCCCATGTCTGTGCACCAGGGCCGGCTCTACCACTAGGCAGCTTTAGGCAGCTGCCTAGGGTGCCAGGATCTTGGGGGGTGCCATGAAGTCTTTAAATTAAAAAATCAAGGACGTCTATGAGGATCCTTGTTGTCCTTAATGCAGGTGGTGGCTGTGGAACTTCTAAGACTTCCATACTTTCCCTTGAGTCATACTTCCTACATTGCTGCCCCCTCCTCCTTGTACTCTGTTGTGGGTGGCAAAGGGGAGGGTGCAGAGTACCTCAAGGGAAAACAGGGGACTTGCCCACCTTCCCGGGGGGGGGGGGTAAGTTAAAGTTTTGCCTAGGGTGCTGAGAAGCCTTACACCGGCCCTGCTGTGCACACTATTACAGCAAAGGAGACTGCTCCTCTCCTACCATGTCAGACTCAGTTATTCAAGTACGGCTTTTGTTCGCAGGTCAAACCCTGAAGACCCAAGCTCTTTTGGATACCGGAACAGCAGGAAATTTCATTTCAGACAGTTTTGTCAAAAATTTTCATGACCTATTAAAGTTCTTGAAAACCCTATCCAGTTGTCAAGGGTTGATGGCAGTTATATTCCTAATGGTCTCGTCACTTCCACTACTGTTCCTCTTTCTTTGAGAAGAGGTGCCCTTCATCAGGAGGGAATTGCATTTCTCATTATTCCTCGTACCACGTTTCCAATCGTTTTGGGATTAGAAACATAGAATTTGACGGCATATAGGAACCACTTGGCCCATCTAGTCTGCCCCTTTTTTAAACATGTTACCTCAAACCATATTTGATCCTTATTTTTTTGTAAGGATATCAATATGCTTATCCCAAGCATGTTTAAATTGTACTACTGTATTTGTGTCTACCACCTCTGATGGTAGGCTATTCCACTTATCTACTACTCTTTCTGTGAAGTAATTCTTCCTCACATTTCCCCTGAATCTTCCTCCATCTAGTTTCAGTGCATGTCCTCGTGTTCTGCTGCTCCTCTTCCTGTGAAGAATGTCTCCCACCTGTACCTTGTTAAAACCCTTGATATATTTGAAAGTTTCTATCATGTCCCCCATTTCCCTTCTCTGCTCTAAAGTATACATATTGAGATCTTTTAGTCTTCCCTGGTATGTTTTGTGATGTAGGCCATGTACCATTTTAGTTGCCCTTCTTTGTACAGTCTCTAATGTATTTATATAATTCTAGAGATATGGCCTCCAGAACTGAACACAATACTCTAGGTGAGGTCGTACCAATGACCTATACAGTGGCATTATTACTTCTTTCTTTCTACTGCTGATACTGTACCTCTCCCTATGCACCCAAGCATCTGACTTGCCTTCTTCATTGCTTTGTTACATTGCCTACCTGCTTTTAAGTCCCCTGAAATAGTGACACCTAGATCCCTCTCTTCCTCAGTAGTTTCCATTATAGTGCCATTTATACTATATTTAGTCTTTGGATTTCAAGTGCATGATTTTGTATTTTTGGGCTTTAAACTGTAGTTGCCATGCTCTTGACCATTCCTCTAATCTACCTAGATCCTTATTCATTTGTTTTACCCCTCCTGGTGTGTCTACCCTGTTGCATACCTTTGTGTCATCTGCAAAAAGGCACATTTTACCCTCAATTCCATTTGCAATATCACCAATAATGATATTAAAAAGCACTGGTCCAAGTACAGATCCCTGGGGTACTCCACTTGTAACCTTTCCCTCCTTTGACTGTACTCCGTTTACTACAACTCTCTGTTTTCTGTCCTGCAACCACGCTCTTATTCATTCAACTATCTTAGAATAAAATCCCAAGCTTTCAAGTGTATTTAACAGTCTGCGATGTGGGACATTGTCAAAAGCTTTACTAAAGTCTAGATAAGCTACATCTACAGCCCCACCTTGATCTATTACTTTAGTCACCCAGTCAAAAAAGTCAATAAGATTTGTTTAACATGATCTTCCCCCAGTAAACCTATGCTGTTTTGGATCCTGTAAATTGCTGGTTTTGAGATATTCTACAACTCTTTGTTTTAAGAGTGTTTCCATCAATTTCCCTACTACTGATGTAAGGCTCACTAGTAGATAGTTGCTTACCTCTTCCTTGCTTCCACTTTTGTGCAGTGGGACTACATTCACTGTTTTCCAGTCCTCTGGAGTTACTCCAGTAGCTAGTGACTGGTTGAATAATTCTGTTATTGGTTTACCCGCTCCCCTTTAAGCTCTTTTAGTATCCTTGGATGTATTCCATCTGGCCCCATTGATTTATCCACTTTCAGTTTTGAGAGTTCTGTGAGGACTTTCTCCTCTGTAAATGTACTTGTCTCTCCCTCAGTTTTCTGACTATACTTGCAACTTAACTGTGGCCCCTTCCCCTCTCTTTCAGCAGTGAATACTGAGCAGAAATAATTATTAATATTATCTGCTATTACATTGTCCCCCTCAAGAAAACTTCCACTCTCTGTCTTCAGTCTAATTAACACAAAGTTCTGTGGTTTTCAGTATTGCATATTTAAATGTTCCCACTTCTACTGTACTCCTTCCAAGTCCTCCACTCTGCCAAAGAATCCCTTACAGAGTTTCCCATCTCTACAAAATCAGCCTTCTTAAAATCTAGCACCTTTTTTTTTGTGTGTGATGAGTAGATCTCTGTCTTTATTTTGAAACATACTGCTTGATGGTCACTGGATCCCAGGTTTTCACCCACATTTACATCAGATATTCTGTCACCATTTGTAAGTATTAAGTCTAATATTGCATCCTTATGAGTGGGCTCCCTCACCAATTACTGGAGGAATGCTCCTTGGATGGAATTCAGAATGTCCCTAGTTCTGGTGGAACTTGCAACAGGCAGATCCCAGTTTACATCAGGCAGATTAAAGTCTCCCATGATTATCACCTCTCCTTTTAATGCCATTTTATTGATGTCCTGTAATAGGCTATTGTCAAGTTCCTCTTCCTGACCTGGTGGTTTGTAGATCACCCCTATGTGAAGAATCACCTTCTCCCCTGTGTCTATGGTCACCCAAAGGGCCTCAGTTTTTTCTTCAATACTTTGTATTAAGGTACAAATTTGTCTATCATAATGTTTAACTGCCTCTGCATCTTCATTACAAATTCTCCTCACCTTAAAAAACTGGGAAAGGGGTAAACCTTTTTGTACCGGTAAGGTATGGCAATAAAGGGGGGCAATAATATATTATGATCAGTGGGCTTGACAAAAACGGTAGTTTTGAAGGAACTACCAACCTTCTCAATGCAAACCATCAAAAATTAAATTGCAGTAGATCTTAAATGTAAGTTTCACTGGGCTAGTCTGATTCTTTTCCTTCAACCATTTAGTTTGCTTTTTATGTGTTGTGGGACACTTTATTTTCACTGGTGGATAACTTAAATCATTATCTGGGAGCTACAATGGAACAGGTTTCAGAGAGGATTATGTTGGAAGTGGGTGATGTACTGTCCTTCTCTGATGTGGGAGCCTCTAATATCCTCTAATCTGAAAAATTATTTGAGTCCACCGACAATAACCCTCTGCATGATTTATACAAAGACTGGGCGAAACTGAAGAGAAGGGAAACACACTTCTATTATCACAATGTCACCTGTCTGAATACTTCTCTGCCAAAAAAAATCGGCTTCTGTGTGAAAAATATACAGACCATAGGTCGTAACAACACAGTGTTTTGCAAGAGATGGTGTGCTATTCTTAATAAGTGCTTGTTGGACCTACTCTTATTGGTTATCGAGGTGGCCATGAGGGAGCTTAATGTTAACAAGGATAAAATCAGTGTGTTTGAGGCTGCCCACAAACAATCGTTTATTGATGATCCCTCATGTGACTCGCTACAAAAGCTACAAACCCAAATTGATAACTACAAGAGGGACTTAATCAAATACAAATGTGAGAAATTCAACAAAGTAAATCACGATTATGAAACACACAACGTCTATGGATGGCTGACAGGAGGCACTGAAGCCACAGGCAGAAACAGTTTTACAAGGAGACCTAGACGTGGCTATATATTTGATACATCGAACGAGTCAGGAACATCGGCCAGTGAAGGAGAAAAAAGTAATCGTAGAGCAAAAAAAGCTCATATCCCAACTAAAACTCCCCAACGGCACAACCAGAGAGGAGGCCAGTGGAAGTGCCTTAAAGGGTCAAAAGCACCTGGCGAGAGGCAAGAAGAGTTTATCTTCAACTTATCCTCTAGCCCGCTGACAGCCGATGAAACACGTCTCTTAAACAAAGGTCTAAATTTTGTCCCCACAACTAACTACGATCCTTTCTTATGGAAAACAGAAGTCTTCAAGCTAAATAGACAGCTCAAGTTGCAAGAATTATTTAAAGAACAGAGTGTATCTAACAAGAAGACTCCATTACCCCCGGAATTACAAAAATTAAAGAAACACTCTACTTTTGATCCCCCAGTGACAAATGCGTCTATAAAATCTTTTACTAGATTGGATGAGAACTCGTTGAACTCCCATCCATCAAACATCATTCTAATTTGTCCCCAAGTGAGTGGCGTGCTCTCAAAAGCCTTGAGAAGAGATAGGACATTGTAATTCAGGCCTCTGATAAGGGGGGCTCCATTGTCATTCAGGACATAGGAGATTCTAAAACGGAAATTGAACAACAACTGGCTGACTCCCAAGTATGTGTCCGTTTATTGGGTGATCCTACAACAACTTTTAAAGGTGACTTGGATTCCTACCTTATTAATGCAGTCCAAAATAGGATCATTAGTCAAGAGATTTGTGATCTGTTAACGACAGATTGTCCCACCACTAGATGAATTATACTAGAAGACTTGAAATAAAATGCACCCTTGAAGACTTGACATAAGATATTGATTTGAAAAGAGATTGGACTTTGAAAAGAGTTGGAGCCTTAATGATTTGAAAAAGAGGTATGGCCTTGATAATTTGAAAAGAGGTATGGCCTTGAAGATTAGAAAAGAGATAATGACTTGAAAAGAGGTGATGCCTTGAAGACTTGAAAAGAGAAGATGACTTGAAAAGACTTGATCTGGAAAATGACTGTGGACTTGGGACCTTATTCTGGTCCACATAGAACACTGTGAAAAAAAATGTTGAGTGGATTAAACACTGCTCACACAGCCCTCCCCCCCCCCCCCCCTAATTTGGTGAACTTGTCCTTGCGGCTGCGGATGGATGTTTTGCATAAGCATCCATTTGCAGCCCTGGATGCGGGTGCCAAATAATTTTAAATTATTTGGAAGGAACACGCAAAACGAAGACACTCTCTGGTGTCTTAGCTTTGCTTGCTCCCTATACGGGAAGAGGGCAGGCAGCTGACATCCGTTGATGTCAGTATCCCACCTCCGGCAGCCATGTTACTGCCTAATTTCCATGGGAAGGATGGTAGGTAGGTGTAAACGGGATGGTGAACTGCTGTCTGCTGTTTTAAACCCTGTTGTGTAAGTTTTTTAAAGTGTATGTGAATAAAGCAGTATTACACCATACCAGCTTTTTTTATTGTTCCATATACTGCAAGCAAAGAGTGGACATCGGGGCAGTTTAGCCAAACTGAAGCAATGATGTATGAGTACACATCAGTACTAGTGATTGCTTCATAACAGTGCACTGGGTTCAAGCATGATGACTACCTAAATAATGCAAGGATTATGGAGATCCAGGGACAAAGGTTGGCACTTACTGTACCTACAGAGCATGATCATGGGCATTGCCTGTAGCATATATCTATTTAGAGTATCTATTTCTACTGTACTTCATTTAGTTTGACAAAGAAAATTCTCAGAAGTCATGGGTTCTCACAATACTCGCTTTTTGTCTTATCAATTCTGCATGCAACTAGGATATTAATTCTCATTGAGGACATTATGGAAGAGGGCAATCAATATGGAGGTTGGTGGTGCAATTAACTATG
Organism: Crinia signifera; assembly: GCF_055691185.1. Taxonomy (NCBI): domain Eukaryota; kingdom Metazoa; phylum Chordata; class Amphibia; order Anura; family Myobatrachidae; genus Crinia; species Crinia signifera. The sequence continues at coordinate 32,528,348 of NC_139217.1, forward strand.
TGTGAGTAAGGTCTAAAAAGATATAGGCCCTTATTCTGATCGGTGCAGATATATCCGTTCGGCCCGCCGATGTTTTGTGTCTGCGCATGTGCAGAGGCGTCTCTGCGCATGTGCGAGCGGGGCGTACGGCCAAATCCCGCATGATATGTGAACACTCCGAACAGGGGGTGGAGAGGGGCGTGAAGGGCTATTTGGGCTCATTACCATATGCATACGCCCCGCGTTTCATGGGAGTTCCCATGAAAACGCTGGGCGTACGTATGGTAATGCGGCCGTGACGCACGTGTAGGGGGCGGACATATGACATCGCCGGATGTCAGCTGCCCGCCCAGATCCCTGCTTTTGCACTGAAAAATGTCCGTGTGGTCTGAGATTGCGGGAGCTGGTGGAGCACTCGGTCCTGCATTCGATGGTCTGCGACCATCGAATGATGGGGGAGGTTCCCTTAGATGGAGGAGGCGTATTCCGTGAAAAATACCCGTGCGGTCCGTTCGGCCAGCTTCTTACCGCATACGGACGGAGTTGGCGATCCGTATGGAAGGCGGGGTTTCGCACGCATGGTCCTGGCCGCATAATCGGCTCTGGCCGCACCGATCAGAATAAGGGCCATAGATTGGTAAGCAAGGTAATAAAATGGGGGTGTTTGTGATGTGTGTGTTGGGGAGTGGTCTATAATGTCTATAATGACCTATTTTGTATCTTTCTGTACACGTAAGCTTCTTGATTAGGTTGATTGTATCACAAGCTGCACAATAGTGAAAATAGAGCTGTAAGCATGTATTTCTGTTGACATAAAACAAATAACATAATTCTCATCCTGTATTGCTGATAGAATAGGGGTACACCGGGGCTACAACAATAACTGTGTATTACTCTTATTACATCACATAGATCAGCTATGGGGCAACAGATCCTGTTCTAACCAACAAGAACATTTATCCGTAATTTTTCCAAACTCTTCCCAGTGACCAGACCCAGTACCTGGCCATTGCTCAGTTGCTCAGACATTTTGGCTGGACGTGGATTGGTGTAATTGCCTCTGATGACAATGATGGTGACAAACAGAGTCAGGAGCTAAAGAAAGTGTCTACTGTCCATGGTGTCTGCATTGAGTTTATTATAAAGATACCAACTGAGGATAGCGATGAATACTACACAAATCCCAAGATGTACGTAAAGACTTTTAACAATTCAACATCCAAAATTGTTGTACTTTGTGGAACAATTTCATTCTCTACAATATATTTCATTGACCAACAGTGTACTGGTGGCCGCAAGAAGACCTTCATCTTACCAAGTGGTGCGAATGTCCAATTGATTTTGTCTACAAAGTATAGGGCATTCTTACATGGAAGTCTGGTGTTCTCACCCATCACCAAAACGATGCCGGGACTGAAGCGGTTCCTAGAAGAGGCTAGCCGCACAAATCGCCCCAATGACCTATTACTAGAGTACATACTTGCATTGTATAAGAACTGCTTAACGTCCAATTCTTCACTCAATACAATAATTGAAGCTGAGTATAACAATAAACTTCTCAGCTGCAATGAGAGTGTACAGTTACGTACCCTGAGCAATGCTAACTATTACACTCATAGCTTTGGGATCACGTACCAAGTGTACAGAGCTGTCTATGCCATAGCACATTCTCTGCATGACCTTCAGCATTATACATCCAGAAACCCAAACACAAGCTTCATAAAACATCATACAAAAATGCTCCAGGTAATGAAATTATTGTGCTGTATATATATTATCAAATGACAAGTTAAAAGCCTGTCAAAATTATGGCATCTGCAATGTACTTTCACTTTGAGCTGTGACAGTTTTTATTTCAAAACCTCTCCACCCCATGCCCAGTCCCTATCTGCTCCTACCTCTGTTTTTACTGCTCCCTCTCTACATATTCCGCAAGTTTGAAACAGATCAGTGTCCCTGCAAAAATTGCTCTCACTTTCTGTTATGATATTCTTTAGCACACAAAGGATTACTTTGGTCCATCGAGTGGCCTCTAGTGGTCACTGGCAGTTCTTCAACTCATAGAGGTAAGGAGTAGTTAATCTTTTATATACTGTACTGTATACAGATGGTGACTGAAAATGTGTTTTCTTCCCTCTTGTTCCTCCCCGTGCATCCTCATTAAACCACTGCTTTCTGGGTCTGATTCATGTCCTGCTCATGCTGCGAACTATCAATGTTCAGTACTTTGCAGCTAGGCCAAAACTTTGGACAGATGACCTCATAGGTGCGTCGGCCTCCATGAAAGGTCTATGGCTAATCCACCCCTGAGTACTGGGCTACACCAGTCATCAGAGCTGAAACCTGGGGTTAGCTCCAGCACCCCTGGTAGCCAAGTTATTATTATTTCATCTTATTTTTAAGGCCCACAGGTCTTTTGCAGCACCATACAGAAGGCATCCATTAGAACAGTACAGGGAGATAGAACTTAACATTACAGTACAAAAATAACAAAAATCGAGTACAGATAACAAAGAGCACCACAATTCAAGACACACTAAATGTGTGCTGGTGGCAAGGAGGAGAACAGCCCCATCTGTAGTTGGGTTTTCAGAGCCTGTTTGAAGCTTTGCAAGGTTGTGGAGTCTAATGAAACAAGGGAGCACATTCCACTGAAGGAGTGCAGTACAAGCAAAATCTTGAACTTGAGCATGGGAAGCAGTGGTCAGGGTAGAGGAGAAGCAACTGTCATCGACCGACCATAGAAGGCAGGAGGGAGGTTGAATGGGGATGCGGTTGGAGATGTATGAAGCAATGTAATAAGAGATGGCCTTGTACTGTATGAGAGTGTGAGGAGTTTGAAGAGGATTCTGTGGGGGAATGGAAGCTTTTGTTGAAGGTGAGTTGCATAATTGAAGTGACGGGAGAGGAAGATAAGCCTGGCAGCAGAGTTGAGGACAGATTGGAGGGGAGCAAGATAGGAGCAACTGAGGCCAGTGAGGAGAACATTGCAGTAGTTGAGCTTTCAGATGATCAGTGGATGATGTTTAGTTGTACTCTGGGAAAGATATGGTCTGATGCAAGTAATTTTGCATATCTGACACTGACAGGGTTGCTCCAGAGCTTGGATGTGGCTGCAAAGGAGAGGAAAGAGTCAAGAGTGACACCCAGGCAACAGAATTGAGGAATGGAGGAGATGATGGTGTGATAGAGGTATTAGTAGTTCCAACCCACACTGAGTTCAGTTTTGTCCATGTTAAGCTTCAGAGAGTGCTCCATGAGAAGATGGCAGACAGGAGCTGGAAACCTAAGAGAGGACAGTGAGGGACAGATCAAGAGAGGAGAGGTAAAGTTGTGTGTCATCAGCATAGAGGTGGTATTGTATATCTTAGGTGTTAATGAGTGCACCCAGGGAAGAGGTGCACAGGGAGAATAGAAGTGGGCCAAGGACAGAACCCTGAGTGACACCAAGAGGAAGGATGGAAGGGGTGGAGGTAGTGCTAGAAGCAGACATCGACAAGGTGTGGAAAGAGGTAAGAGGTAAACCAATCAAATACAGTCACAGAGAGGTCAATGTTTTGGAGTGTGAGAAGGAGGAGAGGATGATCCACATTGTCAGAGGCAGCAGAAAAAGGTCTAGAAGGTTAAGCAGAGAGAAGTGACCCCTCAGTTTGGCTGAAAGCAGGTCATTGGTGACTTTTACCGGGGCAGTCTCAGTGTAGTGAAGCATGATTGTAGGGAATAAAGGGATGGAGTTGTCAGAGAGATAACTGAAGAGATGGATGTAAACCAGTCCTTCAAGTAGTTTAGTGGTCAATGGAAAAAGAGAGATGGGGAGGTGGCTAGTGGGTGATGAAGGGTCCAGGTTGTTGTTTTTATTTAGAATAGGTGACATCAGAGCATGTTTGAATGGTGAGGGAAAATTGCCAGTAGATTATGATAGGTTGAAGAGGTGAATAAGGTGAGAGCAACCAGTGGGGAGAAGGAGTGGTGGAAATGTGAAAGGTGCAGGTAGATGGGGGAGAGGATAAGATGAGGGAAAGAACTTCCATGTCTGTAGTGGGGCAGAAGGATAGAGTGGGATTGTTGGGAGGTGAAAGATGATGGGGGAGGGGGGGGGGGGGCAGAAGAGGGGATGGGAAGAAATACCATGTTGGATTGATAGAGTAAGTAACTAGTAAAGAATTTAATTACTATTGGGGTCTGCTGGCTAACAATAAGTCCCAGCAAGCCTCCCCTGCATGCAGGTACTTAGAGAACCACAAGTACCTGTATGCAGGGTATTAAAGGGACCGTAGCGTCTTGTAGTTCCACAGCACAACCGATACTAAAATATAAACAGAAACACACCGTAAATTAATATTCATGCAATAACAAAATACATACATATACTCATCTATGTTACGGTGGACTGGTACTTTTTTGTTCCCTATATTTTTGGAACAGGGACCAGTACAAATGGGCCAGTGCTGGTATTGGAAATACAGGGGGGGGGGGGGGGGGGCTCAGTCATTTCCCCCCCTATATTTATTGAACCAGAACCAGCTCAAAGAGCCTGGGACTGGTTATGCTTTTGGGGGGGACTAATGCCGTTATATTTTTGACATGTGGGAACTTCCATCAGGAGGCCATGACCTGCCGTATGGACGCAGCTAAGCCCACACTCCCTTGTGGTGGACACTGGTGGACACCGACAGACAGTTAGATTACGCACCTCTGCTGAGAAGTCGAGTCATCTCCCACATTTCCCAGTATATCCGCCACATATATATTTAATATATACATTTAAATTAATCTTATGTTTAATTAAAACTACAAATACATGTCCCTCCTTCCAGCACATTTTAAGAAGAGTTGGTTTCCAAGATCCCACCGGAGAAGACGTTTATTTTAATGAGAGAGGAGAAATGACCGCATTCTACTACATTAATAGTTACGCAGTTTTACCTGATAAAAGATATCGCTTCAGGAAAGTGGCGTCTTTCAATGCTTCATCTACAGAAAAAGAGCAGCTTGATTTCACCCCATATTCCATATTTTGGAAGCATGGTCAGGTGAGTGTCCTGCTTGATGGGAACATAGATAATAACATGTCTTGAGCTTCTTAGCTGACAATTTATTAAAGAGAATCTGTGACAACTTGACCAGTAGTATTGACATAAATATAAGATTCAGCCTTAATTTACATGACATGAGAAGGGGAAACTCAGTGGAGTGAGACGGATTACATAACTGCATCTGTCATTGGTTTTGGATCTGTATAGCATTCTGGTTGTGGATCTGTATTTGGTTTTCCCAAAGCCACCCTGGCCGACTTTGGATCTGTATTTTTTTTTAAATAATAAAAACAGCTAAAATCACATTTGTCCTGTTTTTTAACCCCACACAGTGCATGTTTTGCCGGTAACCCAGCAGGTGCACAGGTGTACTAATTACTCACAGACACATTTTATAAGGTCCGCAGGTGGAGCTAATTATTCACTTGTGATTCTGTGAGGAGACCTGCAAAACATGCACTGCGTGGGGTAATGAGGACCGAGTTCCCTGACAACTGTCCTATGGTATTATCAACCTCAATAACATCAATTTTCACTAATTTGCAGTCCAGTTCCATATTCGCGCATGTGCAAACCCACATCATCGTATAAGGGAGCAAATTTGACGCACAGACAGCGGGTCTGAATCACCGCCTAAGTGACAGAGCAGTGACTCAAATACACAGCACAGTATTGTCCATTAGTCACAGTACAAGACACATAAGTTACTTTATACATGTTACACCACACTAGAGCCACTTATACATATTATTCCATGGTAGATCAACTCCTAATTCCCCATCATCATTCCTCCTTCACTTCACCGACATCAGCTCAAAACAGGATTGTACCAAACTGCGACAGTACACACAGGTTTACCACACTGATTGTACCACACTGCGACAGTACACACAGGCCTCAGATGCAGTGTGGGTTACAGTGCAGGTCAGATACAGTGTATAGTGTATGTTGGATACACTGCTCGTCGGATACCGTGTGTAGGTTACATGGCCCATCAGATAAAAGGCAGGATACAGGGCAGATTGGATCCAGTGTGTTTTGGTTACAGTGCGGGTTGGATACATAAAGTGCAGGTTGGTTACAGTATGGGTCGGATACAGTGCTGGATATAATGTGTGTTGCATAAATACAGGTAAGTTAAAGTGCAGTATACTGTGTGGGTTGGATACAATTCAGGATATAGTGCAGTTTGCAAACAGTGAGGGTTGTATACAGTGTGTGTGATACAGTGTGGGTTGGATACAGTATGGGTTCAATACAGTGTGGTATATAGTGTGTATGTTGCATACAGTGCAGGTTACAGTGTGGGCTGGATCAATGGCGAAACTACTAAATCTGCTCCCCCGCTGTAAATGTCGCCAGCCTCCCATCCTTGCCTTACCCCTCTGCATGCCTCCACCGCAGTGACACGCAGATTTTATCTGTGGTCCGGCGCTCCTCGATCTCCTCCTAATGAAAACTGACCCTCACAAAATGGCTGAACCTAATAGCAGACCATTTTCTAAAGATGCTAGAGGAGGCCACTGCCTCCTCTAGCATCCTAAAAAACTGTCTGCTGTATGGTATAAGACATTTTGTGGGGGCCAGTTTTCATTAGCAGCAGGAGCCAGGAGGAGATCCGGGACCTCACACAAGTAAATCTTTGGGTCCCGGCCGCAGACGCGGCAGGTCCCGACAGGCAGCAGTGGCGTAACAATAGCCCCACAGACCCTGTGCCCACTATTGTTTATTTACAGTTTCTTATATAGAGCAGCAGATTCCATTGTGATTTACAATAGTAGACAGTGATAAAACAAACTGGGTAACAACAGACAGACTTGGAGGTAGGAGAGCCTTGCTGCAAGCTTAAAATTTATAGGGATATAGGAGGGAAACACAAGGACAGGCACCAGTAATAGCATAGCAGTCCCACCAAGTTACAAGTCCAGAAGAAAAGCTAAATAATACATAAGTGCCTCAGAGGGTTATGCGGGTAGAACTTAAATATGATAGGCTTGCCTGAAAAGCTGAGTTTTCAGGGAACGCATGAAAGTTTGGAGGCTAGCGGAGAGTCTTATTGTGCGTATAAGGGCATTCCATAGGATGGGAGCAGCACGATGAAAGTCCTGTAATAGTGAATGGGAGCTAGTGATCCCTGCAGAAGAGAGATGCAGATCTGGAGTGGTTGAGATGGGAGATATTTTGTGATAAGTAAAGAGATGTATGCTGGTGTAGTATGGTTAATAGCTTTATATGCGAGTAGAAGGGTTTTATATTGAATACAATAAGATACAGGTAACCAATGGAGGGGCTGGCAGAGTGGATCAGCAGATGATGAGCGTCTTGCAAGGAAGCTCAGCCAAGGAAAAGCAGCATTTAAAATGGATTGCAGTGGTGAGTCTGTTCTTGGGAAGACCAGTTAGAAGACTATTGCAATAATCAATGTAGGATATAATGAGTGCAGGGATAAGAGATTTAGTAGTGTCTTGTGTGAGATAGGGTCATATTTTGGATATGTTTTTTAGATGCATGCAATATGATTTGGAGACAGATTGAATGTGGAGAAGAAAGGACAGTTCAGAGTCGAGGATGACCCCTAAGCAAGGAGCTTGTGGGGTAGGGTAGATTGTTGAGTTGACAACAGCGATGGAGATATCAGGATGGTAACTGTTCTTAGTTGGCGAGAATATAAGTAATTCCGTTTTGGAAATATGGAGTTTGAGTGGGTGAGAATACATCCAAGATGAGATGGCAGAGAGACATTCAGAGACTCGGCCCAAAACCACTGGTGACAACTCTGAGGTTGATAGATTTGAGTATCATCCGCATATACAGTATGTTACTATGTTCATCCTTGCTGGCGGGTCGCCAGAACGTACGCGCTGGCGACCCGCCAGCAGCCTCGCCAGCGAGGAGACTGAGACGCACGTGCGTCTCACGCGCACGCGCGTCTCAGTCTCCGTCGCTAGCGCGACGGAAACCCTGTCCGTCTCCGCCTCAGGGAGACGGACAGGGTTAGGGGGGGTTAGGGGGGGATGCGGGCAGGTGGCGGGGACCCCGGGTTACCGCCGGCAAGCCGGCGGGGACCCGGGGAACTGATGGAAGCGCCGTCGGAAGGGGACGCGCGCGCCCTCTCGTGCGCGTGCGTCCCCTTCTCACCATCGCCATGGCGCTGGCGGGGGATGGCGGCTGGCGACGCCAGCGCCATCCCCTGCAAAGATGGGACCTGACCCATCTGTAAGTGATACTGAAATCCAAGAGAGCTGATTAGTTTGCCAAGAGATGAGGTATAGATTGAGAAAAGCAGAGGACCTAAGACTGAAACTTGCAGAACTCCGACTGACAGAGGTAATGAAGAGGAAGTAGAGTTAGAGAAGCAAACACTGAAAGAGCGATCAGATAGGTAAAATCTGAACCAGGAAAGGGCTGTATCATTAAGACCTAGGGAGTAATGGCCTTCAGACGTAGCAGTTACCAGATCATTCACCACTGTAGTCAGTGCTGTCTGTGGAGTGTTTAGAGCGAAATCCTGACTGAAGTGGGTCTAATAGGGTGTGAGAGTTAAGAAAGAGGCGAGAGTAGCCAATTCTCTCCAGTAGCTTGGAGAGGCATGGGAGCTGAGAGATAGGACGATAGTTAGAGAGAGAGTTAAGGTCAGAACTGTGTTTTTTCAGAATGGGAGTAATCACTGCATGTTTGAGCAGAGAAGGAAAAGTACCAGTAGCAAGAGAGAGATTGCAGGTTTTAGTTAATGTTGGAATAAGGTAGGAATAAGGAGATAGAATTTTAATGACTTGTGCAGGTATAGGATCGAGAGGAGAGGTAGTAGAGTAAGAGGATAAGAAGAGTGTGGATACTTCCTTTTCATTTGTAGGCTCAAATGAAGAGAAAGTGCCAGAGGGTTCAGCTGGAGAAGAAAGAGGGTTAGAGGTTGTGGAAGAGCATACCATTTCATCTTGGATGTTATCAATCTTGTCCTTAAAGTAGGAGGCAAGTTCTTGTGCATTGATGGTAGGCGGTGGGGGAGGAGGGGGAGGGTACAGAAGATACTTAAATGTGTTTAAAAGTCGCTTAGGGTAGGTGGCATGAGAATAGATGATAGATTGGTAGTATGTTTGTTTGGCAGTTTCCAAAGCTAGTCTTATATGCGAGGAAATCAGTCATATTACTAGATTTTCGCCATTGGCGTTCTACTTTACGTGACTGATTTCATAGTTGTCTTGTTGTTTTGGAGTGCCACGGTTGGCATCTAAGCCTACGTGGGGTGTAATGGGAAGCTGGAGCCACTTCATCAAGGGCTGTTTCAAGATTCTGGTAGAGGTGGGAAACAGCAGAGTCAGGAGAGGTAATTGTAGAAATGAAGGAGAGCGAGAAAGGGAGTGTTAGTAAAATCAGACTGTGCACCGTCTGGTGAAAACAATGTCAAGGCAGTGGCCTTCCTCATGGGTAGAGGTGTCGGATCACTGGGAGAGGCCGAGAGAGGAGATTAGAGAGAGGAGTTTTCAAGAATGCAAAGATGGTGGACTGTCAATAGCAATATTGAAGTCAGCCAGGACGATAGTGGAGATGTCAGAGGTTAAAAAGTGGGGGATCCAGACAGAGAAATCTTCTAGAAACTGAGTTTTGGGAAGCCCAGGTGGGCGATAGATAGCAGCAACACGCAGAGAAAAAGGGAAAAAACCCTAAACTATTGTTATGCCACTGGGCTGGATCCAATGCAGGTTACAGTGTGGCTGTACCAGATACAGTGTGGGATACAGTGAGGGTTTGATACACTACATTGTGTTTGTATAAAATGCGGGATGCAGTGTGGTCTGGATACAGTGAAGATTGTATACAGTGGGGGATACAGTGCGAGTTGGATTTAGTATGGGTCAAATATAGTATGTGGGATATACTGTAGAGTGTGTTGCATACAGTTCAGGTTGGATACAGTGCAGAATACAGTGCGGGCTGGACACAATGCCAGTGGTGTCCTCAGTGCAGGCAGTGTCAGCAGTATGGAAATGCCAGTGGTGTCCTTAGTGCAGGCAGTGTCAGCAGTATGGAAATGCCAGCGTTGTCCTCAGCTGGCGTCTCCTCAGCATGGGGGTGTAAAAAGGGCAGTTGGTGTCCTTAATGCGTGGTTATTGATGGTGTTGGCAGTGCAGGGGTGCCGGCAGTGTCCCTAGAAATTGGATTGGCTAGCTATGTATGCAGTGTGGGGGTGCCAGCTGTGTCCTCATCATGGGGGTTGCCGGCTGTGTCGACAGTGTGAGAATGCTGTCAGTGTCCACAGAGCAGGGGTTCCGGCTGTGTCAACAGTGTGGGGTTGCTAGCATTGTCGTCAGAACTGTGGTTGCTGGCTGTGTCGGCAGTGTGGCGTTGCCAGAAGTGTCCTCAGAGTAGAGGTTGTTAGCAGTGCAAGAGTGACAGCAGGGTGCTGGCGGTGTCTGCAATCGTTGGCGTTGTGGTGGTGTCAGCAGCGCGGGAGGTGCCAGCTTTGTCAGTAGAGCAAAAAGTGCCGGTGGGATCAGCGGTGTGGGAGGTGCTGTCAGGGTCAGCATTGTATGGGAAGGCATGCCATCTTCTCTGTGGTGCCCCATTGAAGTCAATAGGTAAACACTGATTGGCTATGAGTCGTGACAGATGGCTGCCCATGAATTTCATTAAGATTTTTAAAAAGTGGCACCAGATTCAAAACCCGAGAGGTCCGACAGTGGGATCTTGCGGTTTTGTTCCGGATTGCAGTTGGGCCAAGGGGTAGATCCAAGCTACAGCTCAAATTGCCCCAGAACCCCAAAGTTCATATTTTTAAAATCCGAACTGCTCATCTCTAATCATAACAATTATCAATAAAAAATGTTGACTTTATTACTACAGTAGCCACTATAACATGAACGTAACCTTTTAAGAATAACACAGTCAGATATATACGTACATTCATTTACTGTGAAGCAACGGCCCCCTGATAGTGGCTGTTTAGTTCCGGCTGCTGGATCTGCATAGTGGCTGTTGCATCTGTGACGGTGTCTGACTGCTGCATCTGTGACGGTGTCTGACTGCTGCATCTGTGACGGTGTCTGACTGCTGCATCTGTGACGGTGTCTGACTGCTGCATCTGTGACGGTGTCTGACTGCTGCATCTGTTGCCCAGTTTACACATATTCTTGTAGTACTTTGGACCAGTAGACATATTCCACTGCACAGTTTGGTATGTGCACTTCACATGAAATCATGCAGATACTCCACTTTGGTAAAGGTCACCCAGAATATCACTCAGTTACAGGAGACATGTAGATGAAATTCAAGTCATAGTACTATTTCCTACTAGTTTAAGACCCATGTGTTTTTTGCCTGCTATCTACAAAGACCACCATTGCAGCATCTCTCTCTCCCCCACCTTTATTAATTCACTTTCGTCTTCCCTCTATCTTATTCCCCATTGACTCGGTTCCCATATTTATTTGCTCCCCCTAGTTATTTTACCCCTCTCCCCATTGTATCTCTCTCTATCACTCATTGTTTTTCTCTTGACCCCTTGTCTTCTTATGAACCCTGTTCTATGTTCTGTCTCAGGTCTCTCTCTTTGTACTGTTGTCTCTCTCTCTTCCCCATTATTCTATTAACCAAACAGATAGTTTCCTCTCCCTCCACAGTTATCTCTTCCTCCTAAATTATCTTTCTCTTTTCCCAACTTGGACCCAACTTTTTGTCCTACCCGATTGCCTTTGATTGCCACAGAACTATCTCCCACAATCAATTTCCATGTCTACTTACCTTTCTACTATCATAGATAAGGAGCATATTAGTTCCTTGTATTTTTGAAGCTCTAGATTTAGTGGTTAAGTTCTGGTGCAAATATACGAGATGTTGTGGACACAGAGTTGTAGGTAGTGAGGAATTGTTGGGCAGAGCAGCTATAGGGTTGGCTGGCTGAAAGGTGGCTAGTTGAGTGTATTTGTATGTGGGCTAGGTCTGTCTGCACGTTCCTTCATACTGTTGCTAAACTCCGCATTTTTACCTAACACGCCATATCCCCACTCCGTCCCACATCTCACCACATGTACTCTATGTGACCTGTGTGTTCTACACTCCCAATACCATACTTCATCATCTGTCCTTTGTGGCTAAGGTCTGTCCCATCTCCCTCACAATTGGAGCTATTAAAGGAGTGGCTCAAGCACAAGCTTCTCTGTGCATGCTACAGTATGAGGAGATTGGACAGGCCATCTGAAATGATATTGTCGATTCCAATAATGGGGCTATACTGTAGTACAATGAGAAGCAACATTTGGGAAATGCAAACAAAACAAATGCATTTAATCTTCCTATGTCTGTATGCTAATGTGTACAAGGCAGTGCTGACAATGCTGGAACATTAAATATTGGACATACCAGGACATTATAGAGAATGCTCCGATAACTTAAACATCTTTAAAAATCAGTATTAGTGGTTTACTAAGTAAGCTTCTTCACTGTTGTTTGCTAAGTAAGCTGCCACTGGCTATGACACAGTGTGAGCAGGAGTCACTGAAGCAGGTGAGTTAGAATACTGAAAAGGTGAGTTTGAACACAGTCTAAATCTTCATATTCTATTTTATTGTAATATATTCATCTTCTTTCTATCTTATTGTAACCTGTTGCTCAATTTTGACATTAAATTCATTTTATCTATATTTTTCCAACATTGTATTTCATTTTACTCATTCACTATTATTTTCTCTTATCTTTGCCACACATTTATTGCACTCTGTTTCCCTCTTCACGCCTGCTCGCATTTTCCTCACTTCTGACCTTCTCTGTTCCCTTCATCCTCTCACTTGTTGTTTCATACTTAATTGGATTACTCAATCAACTTGATTTTACCCACTGGTCTCCTCTCTGACAGTACATCATTGCCTGTTACAGATGGGTCGGGTCTCATCTTTGCAGGTGATGGCGATGGCATCGCCTTCGCCATCCCCTGCCCCGCCGCCATCTGTATGCCGGAAGGGGGGCGCGCGCGCATCCTCTTCCGACGGTGCTGCCCTCGATCGCCCGGTGCCCACACCGGGCGACCGCACCCCCCTGTAGCCTCCTCGGGTCCCCCCCCTGCCCCTCGAGCGGGAGGCGGACAGTAATGCGTCCGCCTTGCCGCCCCGTCGCCCAGATACTGTGACGCGCGTGCGTGGGGGACGCACGCGCGTCACAGTCAGATGGCGGCGCCGTGTTGCTGGCGATCGGCCAGCAGCATGCTGCTGGCGGATCGCCAGCAAAGATGACACCCGGTACATCTGTACCTTCTCTCTCACTCTGTTTTCTACCACATCCTCGAAAATATACTACAGACACTGTCTGTCCCCCCAAATCCCTCTGTCTGCTTTCACTAACCTACCCTTTCACTTCTGGTCCTCATGGCTGTTAATCTCTCAACTTCACTTTCTCCAACCGCTCCTCCCCCCTCCCATCCTATACCTATCCTGACCACTCGCCCCCGCACCCCCACCCTCCCAATGACCCCCCCTCACTTCTGCAATCCCAAAAACCTTATCCACATAAATACACAACCCACCCCCCCCTCTTTCCTGTGCCTTATGGAATGCCAGATCCATCTGCAACAAACTCCCTGCCATCCATGACCTATTCATCTCTAGAGCATTCCACCTCCTTGCTATCACCGAGACCTGGCTCTCCACCTCTGATTCTGTCTCTCCAGCTGCTCTCTCCCATGGTGGCCTCTCTTTCTCTCACACTCCCAGGCCTGACGGTCGCCAAGGTGGCGGCGTGGGTTTTCTCCTCTCAGCCTCATGCACCTACAGTGTCATTCACCCTGAACCCGCTCTCCTTTTCTCCTCCTTTGAGTCTCACTCTATCCGTCTATACTACCCCTACCACCTCTGTGTCGCTGCAATCTACCGCTCCCTTGGCCCTATCTCCCTATTTCTTGACAACTTCGCCGCCTGGCTTCCACACTTCCTCTCCTCTGACCTGCCATCTGTCATTCTTGGTGACTTTAACATCCCCTTGGATAACCCTGCTGATCCTGGCACCTCCAAACTCCTCTCTCTCTGCTCCTCTCTTGGCCTATCTCAGTGGACTACCTCTCCCACCCACATCCAAGGACACTCCCTCGATCTCGTCTTCTCTCGCTCTTGTTCCCTTACTGACTACACTATCTTGGCTTTTCCTCTTTCTGACCATCACCTCATCTCCTTCTCCCTCACTGCTTCCCCCTCTCCCACCCCCCCTCCCAAGCGCATTGTCTCACGGCATAACGTCAACACACTTGATCTTGCTGCCTTCTCAAACACGCTGTGTCCTCTTCTCGCCCCAATTGCCCTCATGTCCTGCCCGAACCTCGCCGCCTCCCTCTATAATGACACCCTATCTTCGGCATTGGACTCTGCCTGCCCTCCCTCCTCTGTCCCCCTTCGATGCTCCAACCCCCAACCGTGGCACTCGCCTATCACCCGATTCCTTAAAAAGTGCTCTCGCACTGCTGAGCGCTTCTGGAAGAAATCACGCTCCCTTGCGGATTATCTTCATTTCAAATTCATTCTTTCCTCCTTCAGCTCTGCCCTTGCTCTGGCCAAGGAATCCTATTTTAAGTTCCTCATCCTTTCCCAATCATCCAATCCCCGCAGGCTCTTCGCCACCTTCAACTCCTTGCTCTCCCCCCCTCCTCTACAGCGGCGTAACAATAGCACCGCAGCCCTCGCCACCGCGGGGGGACGCTGTGCATGTGGGGGCGCCGGGGGCTGCGGTGCTATAGTTACACCCCCCCCCCCAATCCCCTGCAGCCTTACCTATCTCGCTGGTCCCGGCGGCTCCATTCTTCTGATGAGGACCACCACAAAATGGCCGCCCCCATATAGCACACAGTTCTCTGAAACTGTCTGCTGTATGGGGGCGGCCATTTTGTGGTGGTCCTCAGCAGAAGAAGAACGGAGCCGCCGGGACCAGCGCGATAGGTAAGGCTGCAGGGGATTGGGGGGGGGGGTTTGCATGGGCGGCGGGGGATTGGGGGTGCGCGGCGGGAGGGCGCCCAAAACTTAGTTACGCCACTGCTCCTCCAGCTCTTCCGTCCTCCATCGTAGCCGCTGATTTTGCTACCTACTTTTCAACCAAAATCTCCTCTCTCAGGACTGCCATCACTGCTGCCATGACCTCACCCTCTCCCTCCTCCCCTCCTACATCTCCACTCCCCTCCTTCCAACCCCTGTCCTCATTTTACCCCACTGATGCTGAAGTCCACTCTATCCTTCAATCCGCTTCTCCCTCCACCTGCCTGCTCGATCCTATCCCCTCCAATATTATCTGTCGTCTCAGTCCGTCAGTCTGCTCTCACCTGGCTCACTTCTTTAATCTTTCCCTATCCTCTGTGATCTTCCCTTCCTCCTTCAAACACGCTCTTGTCTTCCCAATTTTAAAAAAAAAACAAATCTGGACCCCAACTCTCCATCCAACTACAGGCCCATCTCCCTCCTCCCTTTTGCCTCCAAGCTCCTAGAACGTCTGACCTATAATCGTCTCCTAAGCCACCTTACTGCTAACTCCATTCTAGACCCCCTCCAATCCGGGTTCCACCCTTTACATTCCACTGAAACTGCCCTGACCAAAGTCACTAATTATTTACTATCGGCTAAATCCAAAGGCCTCTTCTCTATCCTCATCCAGCTTGATCTGTCGGCTGCCTTTGACACTGTTGACCACCCTCTCCTGCTCAACACCCTCCGCTCCTTTGGCATCACTGGCACGGTCTTCTCCTGGTTCACCTCATACCTCTCTGATCGCTCCTTCTCCGTCTCCACTCCGAGCTCCTCCTCTCCTACTACCCCGCAGCCAGTCGGTGTTCCCCAAGGGTCAGTCCTTGGCCCTCTCCTCTTCTCCCTCTACACCACCTCTCTGGGCATCCTCATCAGCTCCTATGGTTTTCATTACCACCTTTATGCTGATGATACCCTAATCTATTTCTCCTCCCCCGACCTATCCCCATCACTCCTGTCCAAGGTCTCCGAATGCCTCACGGCCATCTCAGCCTGGATGACCCAACGCTTTCTGAAACTAAACATGGCTAAAACTGAACTTCTAATCTTCCATCCCCCGAACATCCCCTCTTCTCCCACTATCTCCATCAGCATTGGTGAAACCGAGATCACCTCCACCGACCAAACGCGCTGCCTCGGTGTCATCATTGACTCCTCCCTCTCTTTCACCCGCCACATTCGTGCTCTCTCACAGTCTTGCCGCTTTCACCTACGCAACATCTCATGCATCAGACCATTCCTCTCCACTGACACGACCAAAATTCTCATTCACTCTCTTGTCATCTCCCGCCTTGACTACTGCAACATCCTTCTCTCTGGGCTACCTCTCACCCGCCTCGCACCTCTCCAATCCATTCTTAACGCTGCTGCTAGGCTCATCTTCCTCTCCCTCCGCTCTACCTCTGCCTCCCCCCTCTATCTCTTCACTGGCTCCCCATTCCTTTCCGAGTTCTCTTTAAACTCCTCACCACCACCTACAAGGCTCTCTCCTCCTCCACCGCTCCTTACCTCTCTTCACTGATCTCTATCCACACTCCCTCCCGTCCTCTTCGCTCCATCGCTGACCGACGACTGACCTCTCACCTAATCACCTCCTCCCACTCCCATGTCCAAGACTTCTCTTGCGCTGCCCCCCTGCACTGGAACAACCTCCCGCCACCCATCAGGCTTTCTGATTCCCTTACCTCCTTCATGCGCTCCCTCAAAACCCACTTTTTTGGACTAGCCTATCCCTCCTCCTAACCTCTTTTGATCCTCCTATCCTGCCTCCGTTCCCCTCCGTTCCTACTTATCCTGTTGTTTTTCGTTCGTCCACCCACCTATTTTTAGTATGTTAACTCTTATGAGTAGGGTCCTCCTGCCTCACGTACTCACCCTACTTCTTTACCTCACCTGTGCTCCTGCACTGTTCTTCCCTTCCTCTACTTCATCTTTAGTCTCCTCGACAATTTTGACACCTACTTCTGAACTGATGCTGATTTTATTTCTACCAGCTATACCCCTATTTATACTGTATTTTTCAACACACCCTGTACGTTACCTTGTCATTTGTTTTTTGTTTGCTATGTACGGCGCTGCGGACACTTTGCGGCGC
Organism: Crinia signifera; assembly: GCF_055691185.1. NCBI lineage: Eukaryota > Metazoa > Chordata > Amphibia > Anura > Myobatrachidae > Crinia > Crinia signifera. Next base: position 32,545,444 of record NC_139217.1, read on the forward strand.
CTTATAAATAAACGTACTACTACTACATAAAGTGGCATGTTTTGCAGGTTTATTGACAGATGAGGTTTGACTATTTACAGATGGAGCGCCTGTCAGGAGCTCCATCTGATAGGGACCCATGTGCATCTCACAAGTTTGCATATCCCCATCAGTACGGATGCAGGGAGAGGATACCCTGTCCATCTCTGCTTCAGGGAGACTGGCAGGGTGAGAAGGGGCTGCGGGGTGCTATGAGGGAGCAGGTGGAGGATGACAGTGGGCTCCGACATATTTATTATTATTTCTTTATTAACAGTTTCTTATATAGCGCAGCATATTCCATTGCTCTTTACAAAGGAGACAGTGATACAACAATCAGGGTATTTACAGACAGTCAAAAGGTACAGTAGGAGGGCCCTGCATAAGGAGACGCAGATCTTGGGAGGAGCGTAGAGGTCGTGTTGGAAGATATTTTGAGATAAGAGAAGATATGTATGTTGGTGTAGTTTGGTTTATGGCTTTGTGTGTAAGTAAAAAAATTTTGTATTGAGTACGGTAGAATACAGGTAACCAATGAAGTGACTGACAGAGTAGCTTTGCAGACGATGAACGTCTGGCTAGGAAGATTAGCCTCGCAGCTGCATTCATGATGGACTGTAGTGGTGAGAGTCTGTATTGGGGAAGGCCAATAAGGAGACTATTGCAATAATCAATGCGTGAGATGATGAGAGCATGGATTAAAATGTGTCTTGTGTAAGGTAAGGGCGAATTTGAAATATGTTTTTTAGGTGCATGTGGCGTGATTTTGAGATAAATTGAATGTGGGGTAGAAAGGAAAGTTCTGAGTCAAGGATAACACCTAGGCAGCGAGCTTGAGAGGTAGGAGTGATTGTCATCTTCTCAATAGAGATATCAGGTTGGTAACTACTATTTATTGGCGGAAATATAATTAATTCTGTTTTTGAGATATTAAGTTTTAGGTGGCGAGATGACATCCAGGATAAAACAGAAGAAAGGCATTCAAAGACACGGCTCAATACAGATGGGGACAAGTCCGGGGAGGATAGGTAGAGCTGAGTATCATCCACATACAAATGATACTGAAATCCAAAGGAGCTGATTAGTTTGCCAAGAGATGAGGTATAGTTGAGAAAAGCAGAGGAGTCTAAAACTGAACCATGAGGTACTCCAACTAAAAGAGGTAGTGAAGAGGAGGTAGAATAATGTTGACATGGACCTTATTGACATTCCTTGGGGTGAATTTACTACAGTAAAAAGAGGTAATGTTGCCCACCATAGCAACCAATCAGATTCTGATTCATTTCTCTATTGCATTCTAGAAAATGATAGTCAGGCTCTGATTGGTTGTTATGGGCAACATTACCTCTTTTAATTTTTAGAAGCTTTAGTCAATTTGCTTCATCATCATGTGGACACTGATGAAATGTCATGTCAGGGAACTCCTGCACTATATTAAGTGAGCCCTTAGAGCCAATCTAATGGAGGGCCTTCACCAATAACAACCGCCCTTGTTCCCTTGGTCAGATGGCACACCGTTACTTGAGATGCCGCCTGGACTTAGCCTCCAGACAGTAAGGGCTCACAGGATAGGCAGGAGACTGCTTGATAACTCTGGAGTAGGAATGCACTGGACTGGGTCAGATAATGGAATTAGACCAGACAGGAGAATCGGCATACAGTACCTATAAAATGACCCAATTTTCTCAGTACAGTACTGTTTTTTGAGACTGTCCCATCTGGTACTTGGAGTGTCTCATGTGTGCGCCCCCTTCTGTCAGATGGTGCACAGTGGTGATTGGCGATTCTATCACCAGGAGCAGCTCCAATGAGAGCTGCTGCATCTCTATCATTCCAAAATAATTTGAATGTTTCAACAATATCTAAACATCTCTTACATATTGTAGTCTGTTATTTGTCTGTTTGTCTGGTATGCATTCAGAGACTGTTGGACCGATTTGAACAAATCCAACGTGAGGTGGCTTGATTGGGTCCAGATTAGGTTCATGGCCACAAAGATCCCCAATCTCGACCCTATGTGGATCCCTGGATCCCAAAAAGGGGTCTGACCACCATACAAGTGGGTCAGGGAAGCAAGATATGGCAAAGTTGCATAACACAGAGGGGATAGAGGACATGGGATTTAAGAAACAAAATGGGGTGAGATCCGGGATCCAACCACAGAGAGGCTTCCAGGCACACTGTGGGCATGGGGAGCATGTTCAGGGTCATCCATTGGATGGATTTGAATAAGAACTTCTGATCACACTAGGCAGCCACCTCCCGGGTCTGATTGAAGAGCTGTAAACCTTAAAACAATAGGTTAAGGTTCAAGTAATGCTGATTGCACACCCAAACCCGAGCAATGCCGGGTACCTCAGCTAGTTAATAATAAAGCTCAGCTCTCTTCAGTATTCCTGTGTCATTTGTTTATTACCCATTTTCATCATGTTGGTATTTGCTTTCTAGGTTCCTGTGTCTGTATGTTCTGCAGATTGTCCTTCAGGATACAGAAGAGTGTTGAGAGGGAATGATCAGTGCTGCTTTGATTGTGTGCAATGCCCAGATGGAGAAATATCTAATGACACAGGTGAGAATGTTTCCTATCTTTCAATGTAGATTCCTTAAAGCCAATTTCTGTAGCCACCAAAATGTCAGCATACAAATCTACCTAGTCATATCACTATCTGCTAATTTCTAAGGACTTTGACTATTATTTTATTTGGTAATTTACATGACACAAATCTGCATTCCTTTATTTAATTTCATTTTATATTAGCAATATCTTAATAATTGACTTAATAATTTTTTTAATCATTTGCTAGACAAAATGTTATGCCAAAAGTGCCCAGAAGACCACTGGCCAAATGACAAGTACCAGTGTGTGCCAAAACCAGTTGAATTCCTGTCCTACAGAGATGACCCCATAGCTCTTGCTGTGTGCTTTATTTCTATGTTATGTTTTCTTATAACTTCAAGTATCTTGGTCATCTTAATTGTGTCCAGGGACACTCCAATTGTCAGAGCTAATAATCAGCACCTGAGTTTCCTTCTTCTGGTCGCCATCATGCTGAGCTTCCTGTGTGTCCTGCTGTTTCTGGGACGTCCCGTACATATAACATGCATGCTCCGGCAGACCTCCTTCGGGATCATCTTCTCAGTAGCCATCTCTTGCATCCTGGCCAAGACTATAATGGTCTACTTGGCTTTCACAGCCACCAAACCTGGAAGTACCTGGAGGAAATTTATTGGAGTCAAAATTACCAACTGTGTGGTCCTCATTTGTTCTTGTATCCAAGTAGTAATTAGTATCATTTGGCTATGTAGAGCACCTCCATTTCCAGAAAGTAACAGTTACACGAATCTTGATAAGATTATTATACAGTGTAATGAAGGCTCAATATTGGCATTTTCCATGATGCTGGGTTACATGGGGCTTCTCGCGGCTGTGAGTTTCATTGCAGCTTTCCTGGCCAGGAACTTGCCAGATAGTTTTAATGAGGCCAAATACATCACATTCAGCATGCTGGTGTTCTGCAGTGTCTGGGTGGCTTTTATCCCGGCACATATGAGTGTCACTGGGAAAGGCACAGTGCTGGTAGAGATATTTGCTATAATGTCTTCCAGTATTGGAATATTGGGCTGTATATTTTATCCCAAATGTTACATCATATTGATGAGGCCAGACTTAAATTCAAAGAGTATTTTACTAGGAAAAATAAATCATACAGATTCAGTTCAATAGTAATTAGCTATAATCATTATGCCTAATAGCTTCTAGACACATAACATCATATTACTGGAACAGGAGGATGCAGTCTGAATGTCTATAGATACAATGTCATCAATGGCTCTGTCCACAAAGAAAAACAGCACTGGAATATGGACATTGTTATCATGTTATTTATCTATTGCTGTTATAATGTTGTTCTCGTTTAGTGGCTAAGTTAAAAAGTCCATGTGGTTACAATGCTGTATGTAGCAATTTAACCATATCTGGATCCCCGTTGTGGCTTTCCACTGTCAAGTGTGATGATAGAGATTATAGAGAGGATGATGATAATGATGATGATGATAAAGATAGAAATGATAGAGATGTAGATGACAGAAATGATGATATTGATGATGATAATATCTAATTGTTTGTAAACCCAGTACTAGTTTTCTGAATTAAGTATTGTAGGAAAGTTGGATTGAATCAGTTTATTAATTTATCCCCCCATCTCCCGATCAACTGAACCAGAATCTCACTCTAAGTGGTTCTGATCAAATTATAGCACAGATTGTAATAATAAATATGATCCAGGAAGTGAAGAAATAAGTGATTCAACATAAATAAAGTATAATCTCTGCAATGTTTGTGGTATATTTTATCAACAATCATCATGTTATAATCCATACTGTCGCCATAGTCATAATGTTGATATGGACCTTATTGACATTCCTTGGGGTGAATTTACTACAGTAAAAAGAGGTGATGTTGCCCACAATAGCAACCAATCAGATTCTGATTCATTGCTCTATTGCATTCTAGAAAATGATAGTCCGGCTCTGATTGGTTGTTATGGGCAACATTACCTCTTTTAATTTTTAGAAGCTTTAGTCAATTTGCTTCATCATCATGTGGACACTCATGAAATGTCATGTCAGGGAACTCCTGCACTATATTAAGTGAGCCCTTAGAGCCAATCTAATGGAGGGCCTTCACCAATAACAACCGCCCTTGTTCCCTTGGTCAGATGGCACACCGGTACTTGAGATGCCGCCTGGACTTAGCCTCCAGACACTAAGGGCTCACAGAATAGGCAGGAGACTGCTTGATAACTCTGGAGTAGTAATGCACTGGACTGGGTCAGATAATGGAATTAGACCAGACAGGAGAATCGGCATACAATACCTATAAAATCTCCCAATTTTCTCAGTACAGTATTGTTTTTTGAGACTGTCCCATCTGGGACTGGGAGTGTCCTGCGGTGGTAGAGGTGAGGGGGCTGAGTTGGGAGTCCCCCTGCCTGTCGCTGCTCTACTGAGAAGAGCAGTGGTGAATAGACGCTGTGCGCATGCGCACAGCATCTTTTCAGTGAAATGAGGGGCTGGGGCATGGCCAGCAGCTTACACAGTGCTGGCTATTCCCCCATAGTGGCAAAAATGGGGGTGTGACTTGCTGTTGCAACATCCCTACTAAGCCACACTCCTTTTGTAGATGCTGATCCCACTTTTTGTGCACACGCGGATTAGATAATCTTTCAGTATTTAATGTTCAGAGGTATGGATCAGTAATATACAAGTAGTAGTACTAACTGATGTGTCACCTTCCAGCCACTATACTATAATCTCCCAGGGAAAACAGTAATAGGTCTACCAGTGTAACAATACCGACAGAACATGAACTTGTAGCTCAAAGACACCAATGTCATACAGATAAAATCAGAAACAAATAGTACATGCAACAATGAAAAACATATTGTGGTAGAGACAGCATCTCCCCACATGAAAGTAATGTGGAGGATCCAGACCAGGTAATAGGAAAAATAATTCATACAGATTCCGTAAAATACAATAGTAATTAGCTGTAATTGTTAAGCTTAATTGCTTCTAGTCACATATCATCAAATTACTGCATTGTTAGAAGAGGATGCAGTCTGTCTATAGATACAGTGTCAACGGTGGCTCTGTCCACAAGAACAACCAGCACTGGGATACGGACATGGTCAACATGCTATTTACTGTATATGTTGCTGTTATAATGTTAAACATTCTCATTTAGTGGCTTAAAGTTATAAAGTCCATGTGGTTATAATGCTGTATAACTTTAACGATATCAGTGGGGGCTTTCTGAGGTCTACAGTGGAATTTCCGACCCTGTGATGATAGAGATGATAGAGAGGATGATGATAGAGAGAGAGAGAGAGAGAGAGAGAGAGAGAGAGAGAGAGAGAGAGAGAGAGGATGATAATAATAGAAATGATAGAGACAGAAATTATAGAGATGAAGATGACAAAATTTATAGAAATGATGATGATGATGATGATAATGATGATGATGATGATGATAATGATATCTAATTGTTTGTAAACCCAGTACTAGTTTCCTGAATTAAGTATTGTAGGAAAGTGGGTCTGAATAGTATTTATTTTACATCAGCCTATTAATGTATCCTCCAACCAATCAACTGAACCAGAATCTCTCTCTAAATAGTCCTGATCAAACTAAAGCACAAAATCATAAATAAAGTAGGTACTTGTTTCATAGCACGGCTTTAGATCGTGGCGAGTGCAGCGAGCCACCGAGCCCGAAGCGTGGCGAGCGGAGTGAGCCCTGCGGGTGGGATGCGGATTACTTTACATGTATTCCGCGTCCCCTCACGGGGCTTGCTGCACTTCAGGCTCGGTGGCTCGCTGCGCTCGCCACACTATCTAATATCAACTCCACACCAACGTGGATAGTGGAGGTATGAAAAGGTCGGAGAACGCATACTGCCGCCGCTCGCCACGCTTCGGGTTGGCATTGATAGGGGGGGGGTGGCATTTACAATGGGGGTGCATTTAACATTGTAAGCACCCATCGCATTGCATCGCATCGCATGCCATTTGCTGGCATGCGATGCTATGCGATATTTAATTGTACATTCCTGTTAATTTACACGAACATCGCATCGCATACCATCACATATCACTATATACGGTATGCGATGGGCGCTGTGCTAGGAAACAAGTACCATAAAGTATATAACTTGTGATGGGTTTGGTGTATTTTATCAACAATAATAATGTTAACATCCATGCTGTCGACATAGTCATAATGTTGACGTTGACCCCATTGACATTCCTTGGGGTAAATTTACTAAAGCTTCTAAAAATGAAAAGAGGTTATGTTGCCCATAGCATCCAATCAGATTCTGATTCATTTCTCTATTGTATCCTAGAAAAGGATTGATAGAAAATGATTGGTTGCTATGGGCAAAATCACCTCTTTTAATTTTTAGAAGCTGGAGTAAATTACCTTGTCATGTGGACACGGTTGAAATGTCCTGTCAGGGAACTCCTGCACTCTATCAAGTGAGCCCTTAGAGCCAATCTAATGGAGGGCCTTCACCAATAAAAACCGCCCTTGTTCCCTTGGTCAGATGGCACACCGGTACTTGAGATGCCGCCTGGACTTAGTCTTCTGACAGTAAGGGCTCACAGGATAGGCAGGAGAATGCTTGATAACTCTGGAGTAGTAAGACACTAGACTGGGTCAGAGAATGGAATTAGACAAGACAGGAGAATCAGCATACCTCCAAAGTGTCCCGATTTCCGTTAGACAGTCTTGTTTTTTGGGACTGTTCCGCTCGGGACTGGGAGTGTTCTATGATGGGGGGAAGGGGGGGTTACCCAGGCATACCCACAAGGCCACACCCCTTTTTTAGATTAAGCGCTTCCCTTTGGACACAAAATAATTCCGATCATTCAGCATTTAATGTTTGGAGGTATGGATCAATAATATTCTATGCAATGAAAACAGTAGTAGGGATACCAGTGTAATACCAACAGAACATAAAATAGCAGCTCAGAGACACCAATACCATACATATAAATCTAAAAACTAATAGTACATGCAAAAATGCAAAACTTACAGTATGTAATCAACAACTTGTAACAAATGCAACAATGCAATACAGGTGTAATCAGCAACTTCTAGTTCATGCAACAATGCAATACAGGTGTAATCAGCAACCTCTAGTTCATGTAACAATACTAGATGGGGCAAGTGGTTCTTATCTGCCGTCAAATTCTATGTTTCTATGTAATACAATGCAGATGTAATCAGCAAATTCTAGTACATGCAACAAAGCAATTCAATTGTAGTCAGCAGCTTATAGTACATGCAACAATGCAATACAGATCTAATCAGCAACTTGTAGCAAATGCAACAATGCAATAAAGGTGTAATCAGCAACTTCTAGTACATGCAACAATAAAATACAGATGTAATCAGCAACATCTAGTACATGCAGCAATGCAATACAGATGTAATCAGAAACAATAGAATACAAATGTAATCAGTAGAGACAGGATTATATGCAACAAAAAAAGCTTGAAATATGCATGCAAATATGCATGAAAAATACTTAAAATATGCATGGAAAGTGTTAAAATATGCTACATTAAATAATAAAAAAAATAATTTTTAACATATTTATTTAAAAATCAGCATACAATTAGTTGCAAATAAACCTCAAAATAGGCCCATTAGGCCCACAGCATCTGCAGCTGTCTAGTGCTATATACAGGACTTTTTTTTCTTCCTGGCTGCTGCAGCATCCAAAGCTCTTCTTGCATCAACTACACGGACCCTCATCTCCAAGCGCAGATGGATCAAATGTCAGCATAGCATGTGAGGGCGGCGCAGTGAAAGGCTTCCTCCCTGCGCCACATACTCACTGTGACACGGCATTTCCTCTGCGCCGCGTGATGTCACAACCCTTCCGCCCACCTCCTCTGCTGCAGAAGTCTGCCTCTTGGTGTAAAGTCCCAGGCCAGGGGCAGGCAAAGGTTCAGGAGCTTCGTAATGGCATCTGCTCCGACTGACTTTTATCAACATGGATTGGCAGCCTAGAGCAGTGTCAGACATAGCGTACATCCAAGGTTCCCCACACTGTGGACATATTGCCCCAGGCTGCACACTCTACCACTACCTGGCCAGCAGCTACAGGGCAAAGCAGTGCTGTGACTCGCGGGTGGGAAAAGGGCAGGGCCTAAAATATGCACCATCAATAGATTTTAGATAAAATATGCAATAACCAGTGAGAATGGGCAAAATATGCAAATGCATATGCAAATATGCAAATGCATATAATCCTGTCTCTAGTAATCAGCAACAATAGAAGACAGATGTAAACAGCCACTTGTAGCAAATACAACAATGCAATAAAGGGGTTATCAGCAACTTTAGCAAATGCAACAATGGAATACAGGTCTAATCAGCAACTTACATTTAACAATGCAATACAGGTGTATTTATCAACTTATATTACATGCAATAATGCAATACAGGTGAAAACAGTATATGCAACAATATTGACAATAAGACATTTGTCTTAAAAAAGTTCCCAACCATTGTTGGTACGAAACGCGTTGACGTCACACCCGAGTATCTGGACATGTCTCCACGGCTCTGAAATCCCTCCCTGAACCTCTAGCACAGCTCTCCCTCAGCCGCACTAACGGCCACCGCTGATCTTGTGGCCGCACTCAGTACATCTGCCCGCCAGCCATTTACCAGCTACAGCGGCGCCTGTCTGATCCATCTCGCCCCGGCTTGTGCAGAAAGACTTCCATCACTGGCCTGCCTGCTTCCCTGGAACAACATATTGGGGCTGTCAGCTGCAGCGTCACAAGCACAAATTATCTTTGAAACGGAGAAACTCCGATCCAGGAGTCTACACCTTACAGACCTCACATCAGGGTATAGCTACAACTAAGTATTGCTCCCCGCTGCTACAACTATCTGTAGGTGAGAAACTTTATTGCTACAAATTCAACTAAATATTGTTACCTTTGATGTACTGCCTCACACAATGTTCCGTATACATGCTAATTGGCATTAGTAACACCATTTGTGGGCTGGAAACTTGTGATTTCTAAACAAAATTTATTTGAAATACACAGAAAGATTACGGACAAATTACCACCCATATTTGATTGTTTGCATTATTGGAGAGCACAATTAACCCTTGGAGACACACTTGTTTGACATTGAGTCATGTATGCTTTTATAATATTTAGGTGCTTTTAATATAAATTGTACTGTTTAATTACATGTTTTCTTTTTTCATATTTTTATAAAATATAATTAATAATTCTACAGAGCGTGTCCAGTGTTATTTTTGGTCAAGAAATCGCTACTCAGAGTTTACATATCACTTAGCAGCGCAATTGTGTTAAAAAAACCTCCCAATCTTTCCATTTCTTATGAGCAAGGCTAGCTCATTTAACACGTGAAGCAGCTGAGTATAATTTAATCTAATTACATCGGTGCACATTGTAGGCACCTAAATTATATCAATATTTAGAGCGCCAGGTATTGTGAGTTGACTGGTCCCGATTGGTATCAGTCTAAATTCACACGTTTTTTGTTTCACCCAGTATATGCAACAATGCAAAACAGATATACTATAAATAGCAATTTATAGTACATGTAACAATGCAATACAGAATACAGGTGTAATTAGCAACTTCTAGTACATGCAACAATACAATACAGATGTAATCAGCAATTTATAGTACATGCAACAATGCAATATAGATGTAACCAGCAACTTGTAGTATATCCAACAATACAATACAGATGTAACCAGCAACTTATATTACATGCAACAATGCAATAAAGATTTCATAAGCAACTTCTAGTACATGCAACAATGCAATAAAAATGGTATCAGCAACTTCTGGTACATGCAACAATGCAATACAGATGGAATCAGCAACTTCTAGTACATGCAACAATGCAATCAAAATGGTATCAGCAACTTTTGGTACATGCAACAATGCAATACAGATGGAATCAGCAACTTCTAGTACATGCAAGAATGCAATACAGGTGGAATAAGCAACTTATACTACATGAACATTGCAATACAGATGTAATCAGCAACTTATAGTATATGCAACAATGCAATACAGATGCAATTAGCAACTTATTGTAAATGCAACAATGCAAAATAGAGTTAATAATGACTGGTCAAATTACCAGCAACAGTACAATGAAAGAAAGATAACCCACCAAGATGAAAGTTGAACTTAGATAACAGAATTCAGTGGACAGGAGCAGGACACCAGGAAACTCAGGGACTGAATGACTAGGTTTAGATTGAACTATATCCTGGCCCATAGTGCACAACTGACTGAACTAAATAGCCTGAATATGCCGCAGTTGTTCCCAATCTCCAGGCAGGTCCCACCCAGCTGGGAGGTTCAAAAATTCTTGCCTGGCAGTATGATAGATGAGCTGACCTGTTGCCTAGCAATGGCTTTGTGAAAGCGCAACAAGATAATTCATGCTATCAGTCGATACTCCTGTTGCACAAGAGCTGTCAGACACGGGATGAACCACCTCTGGAGACCCAACCAAACACAGTAGATGGAACTGCAGAAGAATGAAAAACAAACCTGTCAACCTCAACGGTCTGCACAACAGATTGATGAGTGCTGTGGGCACACACAGGTGGCTGTGATCTTTACCGGTTAGGTGAAAGTCATCATTGGCACAAGGCCTCAGCCACCCAAACTTCACCTATTCGCACTCTCACAATTAGGTGGTATGTGTGGCTCTCTCAAGGGCAAGACACACACACAGTGATAGAACTTACTTGAATGATACTTGTCACCTTGCTAGGGTGTCCCTGCACCTGGGGAAAAGGAAGAAACACAACAGCCGCTCTACAAACCTACACTAGCATAAATAGGACTAACCTGTCCTGCTATAACACAATCACACACTAGGTTGACCTTAAAATAACAATCGGTACTTACAGTACTCTAACTAACAGGGCATGCAAGGAAAACAATCATTCAATGACAAAAACAACTTTATCAGATTACACCAGGAAGTGTGCGTGTGTGTATTGAACCCCCGGGAGATAGTATGCGGCCTGACAGGTACGGAGCTCTCTTGGAACAGACACCGGTACCTGAGTAGAGAACTGTCTATGCTAGTTTCGGTACCGGTGAGAAGGGACTACCAAAATACGCCCCCTTACTCCTCTATGCACGCACGGAAGGAAACTGCAGCTCCTCCTTTCCCTACTCCAGCCTAGACCCAGGAAGCCCACTGTTCCTAGGGCCAGGACTTTTTTCCCAGGAGTGTGCACTGACTTTTTTTTATTGTCTATTACTCTAACAGTGTGAGGGCAATCCTAAAATGGCTGACAGCCTCCTATAAACCTAAAATGGCTGACAACCTCCTATAAACCTAAAATGGCTGACAGCCCTCTATGGAGAACAGGCCCAATGCCTGGAATGGGACAGAGGCATTCTGGCCTAGTTCTGGGGGCAAAGGCAGGAGGCCTGGGTATGGGGGAACAGGCAGGAGGCCTGGGTATGGGGGCAGAGGCAGAAGGCCTTGGTATGGGGGCACAGGCAGGAGGCCTGGGTATGGGGGCACAGGCAGAAGGCCTGGGTATGGAGGCACAGGCAGAAGGCCTGGGTATGGGGGCACAGGGGAACAGGCCAGAGGCAATGTGGGGAAAACAGGCCGGAGGCCCGAAAGTGAGGCACAGACCAGGAGGGCCTGAGTATTGTGGCACAGGCCGGGAGGACCTGAACACACCCACGGGCCTAACGCCCGAATGCCTGGTGGAACAGGAGGATCAAAGATAAGTGGTGGCTGCCCAGGACCATTTACCTGGGCCGGTGGAAGAGGCTGCAGCAGTGAGCTTTGTTAGCTCTTCTGCTTCCCAAATGCTGCAGCACTCTCTGGTCCTCAGCTTCTGTCTTCGGGCTCTTTGGTAGCCCCAGCCACCTATTCCGGCTCTTCTTCCTCTTCAGGCACTGCTCTGCTGTCTTCTGCCGCTGTTCTGCCATCTTCCACCGCTTCTGTCTCTGCCACCGCTGCCTCTTGAGCCGACTCTTCCTTCTTCAGAAGCTCTTCTATGCTCCCTCTCCGCCGGCGAACTGAACTCGCTAGGCAGCATCTAATATAAGATGCTGGGAGGAGGCGGAGCTATGATATGGCGAACCCTGATTGGCTCACCGCATCCCCTCCTGATTGGCCACCCAGCCACGAGCGCTGATTGGCTTGCAATGAGCCAATCAGAAGGTCGGACACCGATTGGACGAACTTGAATCCTCCTGGACACTAGTTCCTCCCGGCCACGACTACGCCACCATCGCCGCTTACACTGCCACCGACCCAAAGGGGAACCAGCCGGATGGAGATGGAGGTAAGCCTCCCCTATTCTATCCCTGACATGGCACCCCTCCAGATGCCTTCTCACAACTGCATTAGTGTCAAACAGTCGGCTGGCACGTCCCTCAGCACTTCCATTGGCTCATGCATCTTAAACCTGATGTGCAGTCTGTTGAGTACGCATGTCACCCGGTATGCTCGTCAACCGGTGCATGCCCTGTTAAGCATACCGTGATGTAAGCTGCTGTCATGCCATCATAGTTAAAATGTCCCTAATGCTCTAGCAGTAATTTATCTAGAACAGCAGGTCAGGCAAATACAGCAGTGTTCTCTGGGTCAGGTGGTGACATCAGGATGACTTCTGATGGATGCTGGAGTGCTTCTGGAAGCCTAAGTCTAGCTCTTTAGTCCTGTAATCTTACCCATCCACTGCTGCAGCATATCCCCATACCTCCCAATATGACCCTCTCCATCAGGGACACAATACTCTGCTCCTGGACTTCCCTCTTAATGTATGATTGACATCACCTGTGTTAAAGCACCTTTCTTATAAATAAACCTGTTTAACACAGGTGATGGCAATCATAAATTTGGAGGGAAGTCAAGAAACAGAGGGTCATGTTGGGAGGTATGGATTCCTGATCACCCAGTCCCTGTCAAATGTTGACACTTTACATTATATTTTGAAAATGTTGACATTCTGCAGATGCTGACATTTTTAATCTTGACATTTTAACAACATTGACAACAGAACTGTCGTCATTGGAGTATAGACTTTATGAAGATGGGACTTCTGCCCTCCTAACATACTCCACTTGAGGTATTCAAATCACCTTCTAGAGACCTAAATAGCAAGAAGAACCTTATATTGGGGGAGTGGCTCAAGATCTAATGATGATGAGGGAGAGCCAAATGAAAAAAATATGTAAAAGAATGTTCCAGCCAGCCCAAAGAAACAGAAATACACCCTTAGCCCCACCCACTAAAATCCTAGCCAATGAACAAACAGAACAAGACTGATTTGCATGTTTTTTGCATGTTTATCTATCTTCTTGTTAGAAAACAATGATCTACAATTGCCATACTGTGCAGGTTTTTTATATTAAATTGATGTGTACCTCAATATTCTAATTGTGCATGTGCCAGGTGTCCCAAATTAAACAGTTCTTGTAGTGATAGTTCGATAATGGACACTTGGGTCAGATGATCTGCAATAACATTTTGTGAATTCAACTGTGTGCATTCACATGTCTACTCAGATGATCTTGTTCAAGTAAGTGGCATAGGCGAATCTAGAATTATGGTAATGGGTGGTCCCAGATCTAGACACAATAGCAGGGGGACCTTTGCGCGGCGTAGCCGCGCGGCAAAAGGGGGCGTGGTCTCATGGGAAAGAGGCATGGCATCACAAAAAGGGGTGTGGTATTACACTTTAGACCATACAGAGTAATGCCCATTACACATTTTAGCAAACTCCCTAATACCCATTACACATAAAGCCACACGCCGTAATGCCAATTACACATAAGGCCACACACCATAATGCCCATTACACATTGTGCCACACATCATGATGCCCATTACATACTATATAACAAACCGTAATACCCATTACATATTTGCCACATAAGTACTGCTTACCTACGCTTATTGCTAGTGGGTTCTTGCTTGATGGCACCATAGTACCCATTACACATGATGCCGCACACCATAGTACCCATTACGCATGATGCCGCACACCATAGTACCCATTACGCATGATGCCGCACACCATAGTACCCATTACACTTGATGCCGCGCACCATAGTACCCATTACACATGATACTGCACACATAATGTCCCTTACACATGATGCTGCACACATAATGCCGCTTACACATGATGCTGCACACCGTAATGCCCGTTACACATTAAGCCACACATTATGCGTAATGCCCCCACATACCGTCACTTGTAGCATCCCATAAGCAATGCCCCCAAAAGTGCCACTTACTGTAAATTTTTATATGAGCCTTCGCTGCTGCTGCTGCTGCTGCAGGGAGAGATGGAGAGTGGTGCAGCTGCTTCTATGGGGATAGGAGCAGAGCGCAGCGCAGAGCACGCTCCCACTCCCCTCCTGGTGTCCCCTCTAGCCGAGTGGACATTTGAAATATTGTGCGCACTGTTGTGCGTGACGTCGGGGGAGCACGCCGGGTGCCGGCACCACATGATTAAAGGGGGGGGGGGCGGCTGAGGTGAAAGCAGGGAGAAGAATTGGAGCGGAAGCTGCAGGGGTGACACTCATTGACAGCTCGGCAGCGAGCAGGGGACTGCCCAGCTGTATTCAGAGCACTACAGGTCAAGGCTGTTTGAAATAATACCCCTTCCACAACAGAAAATGCAGGGATTTACTTGGGAATATGGTCCCAGGATCATGCAGGGACATTCCCAGGCTGACCCCTTATATACTGCCTAGTCCCTGCATTTTATGGTGTGAGGGGGAGAGACAACCACTCCCCTTTCCCTACCCCCCTTAACCAACCAGCTATATCTTCGGAACCAACTGACCCATTTACATAAGACCAGTATCATATTGAAGAACTTTTGAGTTGGCTTCGAATGATTTTGGTCCCGTGAAACTGGGCTGTTTGGTTCCAGAGAAATCTGCCCTCAAAGAACATGAACAGTCATGAAATTACATTTAGGAAATGAAAAAAATTGGTTTAACCTCAATATCCCTGGAACCAATTAACCGATATGAATCCAGCCTGGTATCAGATTGAAGGCCCAGTGATTTGGGTTCGACTGAGATCAACCTCGAGCCTTTAGTGATGCCGAAGTGGGAACTGTTGAACTGGGTGGGGGTCAGAATTAGTGGGTCCCATGTTATCCTATAGGGAAAATGTTCCAGCTTTGCCTGGCAGTATCTCCGGTTCCCAGGGGGCTAGAGACACGGGGCTGGGCTCGTTGGAAAGCTCCATCCCTCAGCTACAAAATGGGCTAATGGGTGGTCCTGTGCACCCCCGGACCACCCCCTAGATTCGCCTATGGTAAGTGGTCTGGCCACAAGGTCAATTAGGTAAGACAACATACTTGACCCAATTAACCTCTAAGGTTAGAGCTAATTTTAAAGTTCTCCCATATACTTATACTGGGGATTTTGTCCTCATTATATGTATAGCCTGAACTCGACTTTGACATACAGCTACAGGGAACAAAGAGGACTGATCTGTACTTGATTTAAGTGAGTATTTTTTACAGGTCCCTATGGCGTTCTACTAGACAAGTGATCCAATTGGTCATGTGTCAAGATAGTTAAATATGTGTGTAAGAGAGTGTGTTTGTTTGTTAAACTTGTACTTTCACGGTGTGTGTTTGTGTTTTTATTTGAATTTTTGGAGCTAAGTTATACAGGAGTTAAACAGAAAGGAAACATAATGAGAAGAATGGAGAATTATCTGTTAGCCAACGGTACTCCTATGGACTGCTTTCATCTATCTACTCTATGGGTACTATCCTGACTGTATCATACACCCAATTGTCTGGACCACCTTCAAGGAGCATCAGATGATATTTGTAGCAAGAAGGGAGAACCCTTCTTGCTACAAATATCATCTGCTGCTTCCTGAAACATGTGAAATCTAATTCCATTACTTTTATATTGAACTTACCACTAGGAGAACCACAGGTCCCAGCATGCAGGGCACTAATAGGCCAACTGAGACTTGTAGTCCTACTACAGAACTGATAGTCCAATAACTGATACACACACACACACACAGATTTAAATACAATTTTATTACACCCCACATACATCCATACTCACCTATCTTGATCACGTAGGTTTGGTCTACTTCACCATGTAGAATCCAAAATGCACCTGTCAAAAAAATATATACTCACCATCCACCCAGTGTATTTTGCGTCTCTTATTTCCCTGTAGATATCCACAGGTTAAAAATTGCAAAATACCTGATTCCAAAAGGACTGAAGAAACTGCCTTCCCCTGAATGCCGGGATTTCACGTGACTCCTGTCACTGCAGGACACAGCAGCCCAGAAGCGTCAGTGTATAGCCATATTCAGATCTCTCCAGAGATGTTCAATCGGATTCAAAACTGGGCTCTGGCTGGGCCACTCAAGGATATTCACAGAGTTGTCCTGAAGACACTCCTTTGATATCTTGGCTGTGCACTGCACTGTGTTGTCCTGCTGAAAGAAGAACGGTCATCCCAGTCTGAAGACTGGAGCAGGGCTTCATCCAGGATTTCTCTTTAAATTGCTACATTTATAATTTCCTCTATCCTAACTAGACTCCCAGTTCCTGCCACTTAAAAACATCCACACAGCATGATGCTTCCACCACTATGCTTCACTGTAGGGATGGTATCGGCCTGGTGATGAACAGTGCCTGGTTTCCTCCAAACATGATGCCTGCCATTCACACCAAAGAGTTCAATCTTTATTTCATCAGACCGGAGGATTTTTGTTTGAGTCCCACAGTTGCGTTTTGACAAACTCCAGTCAGACTGTTATGTGCTTTTTCCTAAGTCTTGGCTTCCATCTGGCCACTCTACCATAGAGGCATAATTGTTGGATTGCTGCAGAGAAGGTTGTACTCCTGGAAGTTTCTCCGCTCTTCACAGAGGAATGAAGTAGCACTCACAGAGCGACCATCAGGGTCTTGATCACCTCCCTGACTTGGACCCTTCTTCCCTGATTGCTCAGTTTAGATGGCCGGCCAGCTCCAGGAAGAGTCCTGGTGGTTCTGAACTTCTACCATTTATGGATGATGATGGCCATTGTGTTCATTGGGACCAGCAGCAGATATTTTTCTGTACCCATCCCCAGATTTGTGCCTGAAGACAATCCAGTCTCAGAGGTCTATAGACAATTCATTTGAATCCATGCTTAGTTTGTGCTCTAACATGCACTGTCAAGGGTGGGACCTTATATAGACAGGAGAGTGCCTTTCAAAATCATGTCCAATCAACTTAATTAACCTCAGGAGGACTACAATTAAGCTGTAGGAACATCTCAAGGATGATCATCAGTAACAGGATGCGCCTTAGCTCAATTTTTAGCTTCATGGCAAAGGCTGTGAATACTTAATAATAATGTTATTTATTTGTAATAATAATGTTATTTATATAGCACTTTTCTCATAATAGAACTCATAGTGCTTGCATAAGCCTTTTAAAGCTCAAAATACAGAACAAACTTAACAACTTAACAAGGGACATTAGCAAAATGTTTGTGTGAGCAGGAAAGTATTTTAGTCTACTTTTGAATGTTTCCAGAGTGGGAGCTTCTCGAACTGAGTGGGGAAGTGAGTTCCATAGAGTTTGGAGCCACAGTGCTGAAAGCTCGACCCCCAGATGAATTCAGGGAAATTTTGGGTACTGTTAGTAGTCCTTCATCAACCGATCACAGTAATCGAGTGGGACAATAAGGGTTCAGAAGCTGCTGCAGGTACCTTGGGCCCTGGTCATGTAGAGCTTTAAAAGTCAGTAAGCCAATCTTGAAAATTATTTGCCATCTTATATGCAGCCAGTGAAGGAGGTACAGAATGGGTGTTATATCGCTGGAGTGGGGCTGATTGATTAAAAGCCTGGAAGCTGTATTTTGTACCATCTGCAAGCGGTGCAATTATTTTGCTGGGAGACCGAAGTAGAGGGCATTGCAGTAGAAAAGGTGCGATGATACAAATTAATTCCCTCTTCTGAGGGAATTAAGTGCTTGATTCTGGCTATACAGATGGAGCCGGGCTCCCTCTTGCTGGCGAATCGCCCTGGGCGTGGCTAACTTGGTCCGACGTGGAGACGTCCTTCTGTCCACCGGTGTATCCTGCACGTGCGGCTGTTGTCCAGAGAGCAGTGAGCGCTGAGTCCGTGGTCCTTGGTCGGCGGCTGAGCGGCTTCCTTTCCTGTGTATCCCGCATACCATCTCGTGCTGATATCGGATGTTACATGTGGCTGGCAAGCATATGATTTTAAACCCCTATGTATGTGAGCATAAGAACAAGTAAAAGTGTTGTTTATATTTGGCTCATTGGTGCATTTTTCTCTATCTTTTTTGCAAGTACCTATCCTTGGATCTTTGGTAGGATCCGTTGAGAGAAACTGCACACATGGTGGATATCATTGTGGACTTCATTGCCTTATACTAAAGGACTTTTGCGCTGGGTATCTTTTTTCTGATATATATATATATATATATATATATATATATATATATCCCCTGTTACCCATTGACCACGTTTATACTGCCTTTACTCTGTGTTTTGACAGTGTAATATTCTCCCATGCAGATTGCGGCCAGTAATAATAAGTGCAAGGGGGCCCCCCTGTCTAAAGTGCCCCGGGCCCCCTGAAGGCTTAATCTGGCACTGGTCTGCCGGAGCCTGTTAAATAACCCATGTTCTATAGATTATGTATTTATTAGTACATCAGAATTTGGCGGAGCTTGCAGTATACATTAGGGCAAAATGATTCAGAATCACTCACCATCCAATGTTTTTCCCGGTTTGCAGCATCGAGTAAATCTAGAATTACTCAGTGCTGCAAAGGCCATGGAAAGAAGGACAAGAAAGGGAGACAACAGAGCCGGCCTTAGGCATAGGCAAACTAGGCAATTGCCTAGGGCATTTGGAATGCCTAGGGGCATCAGCAGCTTCTGCTGATTAAAATGATATGCAGCATGCCTATACTCTGTGTGTGAGTGAGGCTGTATCTGCATATGAAATAGTGTATTCATGGAAATCACTGTAACATGGCATTTCGTATGCAGGTACAGCCACAGTTGCACACAGAATATAGGCATGCAGCATATCATTTTAATCATGGAAAGCTCCTTGTGTGTGCTGGTCATAACAATGCAAATAAGATGAATTTTTATCAAAAAAGGCACCCAACGTTAGCAAAACTGGCCAGGAGCTGCATGGCTAATTGAGTCAAGATGTATGAGGAAACATCTGTATCCAAGCAGATGCAGAGGTCACAGTGTTAGCGGCTGTGCGAGTGCTGTCTGCGGGTGGGTTGGTTGTGCAATAGTGTTCAGCATATGTGTAAGGGGCATTATGTGTGTCATGTATAAATTCATTTATAATGTGCAACATGTGTAACAGGCATTATGTGTGTCATATGTGTAATGGGCATTATGTGTGTCATGTGTATAAGGGCATTAATAATGTGCAACATATGTGTAAGGGGCATTATGTGTGTCATTATGTGTATGAAGGGCATTAATAAAGGTTGGCATAATGTGTAAGGGGCATTATGGTAATAAGGACATTAATAATGTGCGTCATGTGTAAGGGGCATTACTGTGTGGTATTATCAGGTGTACAGAGAGAAATGGGTAGGGGGTACAAATTACCCAGGCCAAAGTCTGATGGAAGGGCCCATTTTCTCATGATTTTTTTCTAAGGGCATAATATGAATAATGTGAGGAGTAATGTACATAAGGTAAAGTGGTACTACTGTGTGATGTAACGTGAATAAGGGACACTATCGCAAGATATAATGTGAATAAAGTTGCACTACTGTGTGGCATAATTTGAATTGGGGGTACTATTGTGTGGCCATGCCCCTTCCCAGCAAGAACACACCCCTGTTTGGGCTGAGCACTGAATGTGTGCACTGTTTCTATTTAAAATATTGCGGGTAGGAGCACCAAAATGATGACTGCTATGATGAGGGTTGATGGTGCTGGGAAAGGGGAGCAGGGTCAGAGGCGGAACTAGTGGCGGTGCTAGGGGGCACCAGCCAAAATCTTGCCTAGGGCGTAATTTAAGCTAGGGCCGGCTCTGGGAGACAAGCACAAGGCAAGTCGAGCAGCGCTATAAATAATTATACCAGATAATTGGAAAAATGCAAATAGTTTTTACTCACATAAAAAACACAATAAAATACACAATATTACATTACAATAAAACAGTATGGGGGGGGGAAATAAAAGTAAATTGGAATTAAGGTATAAAAGAATGACCAAGCCTCAATGGATTCGTGCAAAAATCGATGGAGAAAAAACACTGTTGGTAGTGACTGAACTGAAGTCCTCACGATGTACGCGGTATAGCTGTTTTTACCGCTGGAGGATATGTCAGTCGCTGGAGCTGACTGGTGAAGTATTACCCAAATAGGGAAACGAGAAGGATCGTGAGAGTAACCACAGGAGTCCTTTTCAGCAGACCACCGCCTGGGGTATCACTGGTTGGGATAGGAGAATCGGCTTCCGTGCACAGTAATTGATGAGCACATGTGTGCATAAGATGGTAGTAGCAGATGTCCTGAGCAGAGCTGTGCACGGTGTCCGCCGCTGTATGGGGGGGTTTCAAGTACAAAGTCCACGATTTTGAGGCAATTTGTGTAGGATCCAGAGGCTGGTATAAAACACCTTACGCGTTTCACTGCGTCCTGCAGCTTTATCAAAGGTATTTGGTCTGTGTACCTGGCTCAGGTATTTATACCTTACTTAATGAGGAAGTGAGTAACACCTGTTAGGTCCAATCATCAGTATAGGAGCAGTTTTATTAACCGTTTCTGGTAATATTCAGTAAAAAGAGGTGGAGGCAGACATATATCTATAGATGAAAATGAACAGTTATTATTTATAAACAAAATTCTAAATGCATACAGAAAAGATTAAGTATCAGCTCCGATCACATGACCGGGGTCATAGGTTCAAAATATAAAAACGACACTATAGATCGATATTATTGTGTCACTATGACAAATATATTTACTGTTTATAACAGCATCTATCTATGAACAAGTGGGAACAAACAATTTTTCACTTTATTTATTCTTCCAATAGTAGTATACACAACATTTATATGGAACGCATTTACGTTCCATTTGGACGATAAGAAATACTTCCGGTATCATCCCGGATGTGAGTTTGCGCTATGGCCAAACAGTAAATATATTTGTCATAGTGACACAATAATATCGATCTATAGTGTCGTTTTTATATTTTTAACCCATGACCCCGGTCATGTGATCGGAGCTGATACTTAATCTTTTCTGTATGCATTTAGAATTTTGTTTATAAATAATAACTGTTCATTTTCATCTATAGATATATGTCTGCCTCCACCTCTTTTTACTGAATATTACCAGAAACGGTTAATAAAACTGCTCCTATACTGATGATTGGACCTAACAGGTGTTACTCACTTCCTCATTAAGTAAGGTATAAATACCTGAGCCAGGTACACAGACCAAATACCTTTGATAAAGCTGCAGGACGCAGTGAAACGCGTAAGGTGTTTTATACCAGCCTCTGGATCCTACACAAATTGCCTCAAAATCGTGGACTTTGTACTTGAAACCCCCCCATACAGCGGCGGACACCGTGTACAGCTCTGCTCAGGACATCTGCTACTACCATCTTATGCACACATGTGCTCATAAATTACTGTGCACGGAAGCCGATTCTCCTATCCCAACCAGTGATACCCCAGGCGGTGGTCTGCTGAAAAGGACTCCTGTGGTGACTCTCACGATTCTTCTCGTTTCCCTATTTGGGTAATACTTCACCAGTCAGCTCCAGCGACTGACATATCCTCCAGCGGCAAAAACAGCTATTCCGCGTACATCGTGAGGACTTCAGTTCATTCTCCACCTACCTGGGACCTGGTCCAATGTGTGGTAATATACACCCAGTCACTACCAACAGTGTTTTTTCTCCATCGATTTTTGCACAAATCCATTGAGGCTTGGTCATTCTTTTATACCTTAATTCCAATTTACTTTTATTACCCCCCCCCCCCCCCCCATACTGTTTTATTGTAATGTAATATTGTGTATTTTATTGTGTTTTTTATGTGAGTAAAAACTATTTGCATTTTTCCAATCATCTGGTATAATTATTTATAGCGCTGCTTGACTTGCCTTGTGCTTGTCTCCCTTTCTTGTCCTTTTAGTGGGGAGTGACTACCCCCACCTTTTGAGCAGCAGCTAACATTGAAGTAACAGCTCGTGTCAAAGCGCCTGTATATTCCCTAGGGAATTACCTTTGTCCATGGAAAGAAGGAGGCTGCTAATGACGTCAGCAGTCTTCTCTCTAAATGAAGAAAATGCATGATTACTGCCCCCAAACAGCAACAGGGTTTAAATCACCGTGCGAGCATCCAGCGAAGGCTAGCCTTTGCTGGCTGTCTTCATATGGGCGAGCTGCCGCAGGCTTACTGCCAACCATGCGCATCGCTCAGACTGCTCAGTGGCAGCAGCCTCCCTCCCCAGCGCAGCACACACTGCTGTGTACTAGTGTTTTTTTAAAGGGGCAATTGGTTATCCCTTTAAAGAAAAGCCCACGTTTGGCTGCCGATCTTGGGGACATTCTATTTGGCCCAAAGTCTGTGAGTCAACTGTATCCCAGTCTTAGGACAGTGCCTATATTTGGATTCAACACACATGAGGGCCTGCACCGACCCTTCTCCAAAATATGATGAACACATAAATAGAAGAACAAACAGTAAAAGCTTTGCAGTCAGGATTAAAGTACTAACTGTTAATATTATGCAAAACAACAATTTATATATATATATATATATATATATATATATATATATATATACACATACAGTATGCGACAGGGATCAGTCTAAATATAATTCCCAGGCATCTCTCTCGCTCTCAGGGCTATATAAGATGAGCAGTTTCCTGCAGGACTCAGCAGCCGCACACTGTGTCTGGAATACCACCTGCACAGTTACTATATGTGTCCGTCTATGGAACAGCCCCATTGCTCAGTGATGTTTGGTGATTTCACTCTCTGTAAAGCAATATCCTGTCTCCTCGCTCTGTCTCTGGCACATTGCGAGAAATTATACTCAGGACCTCAGTGTTTTATCAGGCAAGATTATCCTATATTTAACACCCAATATATCCAGGATGGAGACATCATTATTGGTGGAATATTCACCGTCAGCTCTGGTTACAGCCCTGTGTCTTCAGGTGATCATCTATTGTGTTACATGTAAGTAATCTCTGTGCCAATGTCTTAAATAACTGTGTGCAGAACATTCATGATCATGTGCAGAATGTGTGTCAGAAGCATAAACCTGTATTATTGCTGTAAGTGGTAGCTACATACTGGTCATTCTTGTGCGAATTGGTAGCTACATACTGTAGTGGCCATTCTTGTGCGAATTGGGACATCATGTGACTTTATACACCCACCCTAAGCAGGCAGGGGGATGCCTATATTCACAGGGGTCCACCCAACATTTCATGCTCAATAAATGCTGGACAGAAATGTGTGCATGTACAAAACGGGTCCTGCGTTCACATCTCATAAATGTGAAAGCCTCTGCCTTATTGACAGTCAGAGGCATTCTTAAGAAAGGATGGGGGGGGCATTGATGGGGTATCATGTCTGGGAAATGTGGCAGTTTCCTTGGCCTCACAATGCCCCCTGCATTGGCAATCCTGCATAAGACTTACTGAGGCTATCTGTCGCAGGCCCCATATGTGGCTAATTTTTTTTGGGGGGTGTACGTTTTTTTTTTTTAGACACATTAATAGTATTTTTGGGACAGTGTTCAAAAGTATGAATATTTGTACGAGTTGGAACACCTATTATGCTAATAGATGGACTTTACTTTAATTATATATGTGAATGTGTACAGGACAAAGCTTTTTACATTTATTTTAATCCTAAATAAGATGGTGAGTATAGAATGGTATTTTAAGAGCTTAATATGTTTATTTCCATTAAAAAAACATTCAAACCTTGAACCTCTAATACATAACTAAACGATGTAAAACTCATTTACCAGTAACATAATTTAATAAACATAAGCCTTATCTTAAACCCTTATCTAATAAATAAAGACACAGACACAGTACGGCTTTGCTAAAAGGTCACAGCATTTTACTCCAATCATTAATTGACCTTAACGATAAAAAGGTGGCTAAACTAAAATCTGCAATCCTTCTGGTATCTGGTATACTTAACTAAAATCTGCAATCTGGTATCCTTCGTTCTCTGTTGAAACATGCAGTGATTACTCCTATTCTAAAAAAAACACAATTCTGACCCTAACTCTCAATAACTACCGTCCTCTCAGCTCCCATGCCTCTCCAAGCTACTCAAGAGACTTGTCTACTCTTACCTCACACACTTTCTTAACTCTCACACCCTATTAGAATCACTTCAGTCAAGTTTTCGGTCACAACACTCCACTCAGACAGCACTGACTAAAGTATTGAATGATCTGGTAACTGCTAAGTCTAAAGGCTATTACTTACTGCTCATTCTTCTAGATCTCTCTGCTGATTTTAACACTGTTAACCACTCTCTCCTCATACAAACACTGCACTCCCTAGGTCTAAATGATATAGCTCTTTCCTGGTTCTCATCCTACCTACAGTATATAATCACTCTTTCAGCGTTGGCTTGTCTGATACCACCTCATCTTCAATACCTCTGTCAGTTGGAGTACCGCAAGGCTTAGTTTTAGGTCCTCTGCTCTTCTCAATCTATAACTCATCTCTTGGCAAACTAATCAACTCTTTCGGAATCCAGTATTACTTGTATCCGGATGACACTCAAATCTATATATCAACCCCAGAGTTGTCACCAGTGGTTTTGGCCCGTGTCTCATGGGCTAGTCTGGATGTGAAATGCACAAGCGATGTTGTTTGGACCCTGAATTTCTAAAATCAGGACCAGCTTTTTGAGCCCCTGCTGGTTATAGTAGCCGGGGGGGGGGGGGGGGGGCATTTTTTATTATTATTATTTATATATAGCTCGGATCTGACTGATCCATGCCGGCTTCAGTGAAATAAGCCTGGAAAATGAGGAGTATTTTCAGGTCAAATACCAGCCATATTTAATAATACGGCCGGTTCGTAAATTAGTAATCACCGTTTGAATGAATGGTGACTTGTATTCGTATTTTATCGATGGCGTATTAATTAATAATCCAAATTACGAATACAAATACGCCTAGACTATGAATACGAATATCTGAATACCGGCCTTTGTAAATTCAAATAAGGGTACGAATGGCTACAAAACGGCGTATTCGTAGTCCTTTGTATTTTAGTACTTTTCCTCCACTGTATTGCACTATTGATTTTCCAAAATGTTTATATTTCTTTTTTTATTATTCCTTTCCTATACTAGGCCTATACCTCGTTACTACAGATATGTCTTGTCCTTTATTTATGCTATTGATGAGATAAACCAGAATCCTGATCTCTTACCCAACATCACTCTGGGCTACCATGCCACTGATTCCTGTAGCAGTGTGAACAAGGCTATTCTGAGTGTTATACAAATCCTATCTGGTCCCGGGAAGACCATTCCTAACTTCTCCTGTCTAGACCATGACAAGCTGGCTGGTTTAATTGGAGATTTTTCTTCAGAGAGATCTTTACAGATAGCAGAGATATTAAACCTTTATGGATACACGCAGGTAATGCATATTTACTATTCAAAAAATACAAAATGATATTTATTATTATAAACATTTGTGCTTAAATACAAATATTGGGCCTGATTCAGGTTCCGATGCAAGTGTGGCTACAGGTATTGAGTTTGGATGTTTGGTACTTTCCGCATGCATCAGACCTGTACAAGTCATGTGCAGTATGGGACGTGTGTAATTAGACACTCTATGACTGTACATGTGCATTACAGATCCTGCATACGGTATATATATATATGTGCTCTATGTGTTATGATGGGTGTGTACGGAACCCTGTTGCGGAACTTTACTGTCCTGGTGGCCTACTGCAAGACTTCACCTCTAACAGACACATATTTAGGGGCAAATTAGGTTCACCCCAACCCCAGTGCCGCCAGGACTTATGGGTGACAAGGCTGCTGCAGGAAGTTGAGAGCTGCAAGATTGGGATAAACAGGCTTTCAGAACACACACCTTCCAAATGCAGGTTAAAACCAGCAATGCAACAATGCATACAATGTTACCTGGGATAAAATCCCAACTGACTGAACGTGTAACAATACACAAAGTGACACACAAAATACTTAGAGACCCTTTGGCCTGTAGGAGATATGATAAAAACTACACACAGATATACAGATAATGACTATCAAATGCAACAAGGCTGGAAGATGACACCAGTAGAAGATAAATAATAAACAGAAGCTGTTAACCCCTGACTTATCTGAGATATTGACCCACAGACCAGTACAGGAGTAGAGCACGGCAAGCTGACAGGCAGGCTGGCAAGCAGGCTGGGACAAGCACCAGAGACCAAGAACACGCTGACTGAGGCACCACCATAGGAGGGCACAAAGGACACTGGAACTCCATTAACTGGCAGACAGGGTACGAGACACTGGAACAACAGGAACAAACAAACCAAGGACACCAGGGGCTAGCTGAATAGCTTACAAACTGCTATCACTGGTGTCTTGGTGAAAGGCAGCATGGGACATTAAGGGATCATTCCCAATCAGAATAGCTAAGGCTGACATGCTCCCTAATGAGGAAACTTACTACAGGTGAGTAGCCTGACACACAAGGCCCAGAGCTAATGGTCTAATTATACCGCAGCTGCACTGCACGTAGAGGACACAGGAGTCAGGCTGCAGCTCAACAGTGCCAAAACCATATACCAGAAAACATGGTATGCAAACAGACCGAAATAGGTAACAGGAATGACTACCGTGGCTCATAAAACTATGGCTGCATATGTGCATTACAGATCCTTTGTATGGTATATTATATATGTGCTTTATGGCTGCACATGTGCAGTATGGGTTCAGCATAGTTGTATGCCCTGTAATGACTCATGTGCAGTATGAGTCCTGCATAGTTGGATGCCATTTGGCTGTGCATATGCAGAAGCAGTCCTGAATATGGTATATATATATGCTTTATGACTGTAAATGTGCAGTAGAGGTCCTGCATACTTGGATGCTCCATTACTGTTCATTGGGGGGGGGGGGGGGGGGGGCAGGAGATGGAGAGACAAATATGGTGTCTGTTAAAAAGTTTTTTCTTGTCAGTTTTTTTTCTGGAAAAATAGGGAATGAGAAAGACAAGCAAGGAGGCAAGGGTGACAAGGAGAAAGGGATAAGAAGGGGGACAGAGGGAATTAGTGATAGAGTGGGTAGATCAAGTGGGAGGAACCATAAAGAGAGGGAGGGGTAGGAGCATTAGTGAGAGACAGTGTCAAGGAGGGAAAAAGAAGGAGGAAATAAAAAAAAAAATACCAGGGCGAGAAAGTGGCTGTCAGGGAGTGAGAGAGTGCATCAGAGGGGAGAGTGTGTTACTGAGAGAGCATCAGAGAGATAGACAGTGTCAGGGAGAGGGAGGGGGAAAATAGAGGGAGTGGATAGAGCAAGAGAGACACTACCAGTAAAAGTAGTATGGATGGGCATAGAAAGGAGGGGTATGGATGGACAGAGTACCATATAGGGGCATCAATGTATAGCTGTACAGCGCACCATATTGGTGCAGAAGGAGCATAAATGGATGGAAGGACAAGGGGGCATAGTAGGACAATACAAATATATAGGGATGCAAATCCTGGGATTTCAGGGTTCTTCTGGGCAGTGCTGAGCACCAGCAGTATTCCCTCAAGCCCTACCAGGCAAACATATTAGAGGTCACACATTGGCCTGCCCTACCTATATGCCTGCTGAAGTACTGCTTCTAAGCAATTCTCAGCATAAGAATGGTGTCAGGAAAACAATCAAAGGATACCAGAATAGAAAAAAAATGTACCTCCCTACATATTTCCAGTGGTCAAATTAGGAACTTCAAGTGGTGTAGGTCATAAATCTCAACCAAACTATCCTCAAGTGAAACAAAATAACATATTGGAGTGGTCCAACATAGACATAGGTGGGAGAGCACTTAGGAGAAAGAGGGGGACACACAGAAGGGAGCATTGGGGCTGGCTGTCAACTGCAAGGAGGGGAGGTCACAGGCGCACACATCTGAGAAGAATAAGGCAAACTTACACTCGGGTGGGGGAACACAGACAGCCTGTTAGTGGCTAGAGGATGAGGGACAAATATGTGATGCACTTTAGGAAGGTGGATGGGAGTGAAGTAGGTGAAGTAGCAGCACATCGCTCCACCCCCACCGGTTACCTTCCTGGGATTTGGAAACATCCTTTGCAAAGGTTGTGGAAGCCAGCGGCCATCTGAATCCATGCTGTGCTGCCTGGTGAGAGGTGCTGGGGAGGAGTGCTGGCTCTCTCTCCCTTCGATGTCCCCATGTCTGGGCACACTATTACAGCAAAGGAGACTGCTCCTACCATGTCAGACTCAGTTATTACATAGTTACATAGTAGGTAAGGCTGAAAAAAGACTTACGTCCATCTAGTTCAACCTGGTATAGATATCCATTGCTGATTTGGTAGGTTCTGGTATTTTACAGACAAATTATATTTCTTATTTGTACCCATGGATGTTTTTCTCCAGTAAATGTTTGTCCAACTTTGCCTTGAACGCATTTAATGAGCCAGCCGTTACCACCTCTCTGGGAAGAGAGTTCCAGAGTTTGACTGTTCTGACCGTAAAGAAATTCTTTCTACTAGCTGAATGAAATCTTTTTTCTTCTAATCTATACTCATGCCCTCGCGTCCTAGATTCCTTTCTAGTAGAAAAGAGGGTGTGTGACAGTTCCTTATAATGGCCCTTGATATACTTGTACACGTTGAGCATGTCCCCCCTTAAACGTCTCTTTTCTAATGTAAATAGTCCCAAATTGCTTCATCTCTCCCCGTAGCTTAAATTCTCCATTCCCCTAATAAGCTTTGTACTCGCCTTTGGACTTTTTCTAATTCTATGATGTCCTTTTTATAGTGTGGGGCCCAGAACTGTACTCCGTACTCTAGGTGAGGTCTCACCAATGCTTTATATAGTGGCATAATTACCCTTGAGTCCCTAGTTTCCATTCCCCTCTTAATACATGCCAGAATTTTGTTGGCCTTTTTTGTAGCTACATTACAATGGGCACTATATCCTAGTTCGCTGTCTATTTGGACTCCTAGATCCTTTTCAAGTATGGAATTACCCAGATCATCTCCACTAAGGTTGTAACTTGCACACACTGATTGTGTCTCCCAAGGTGCATAACCTTACATTTATCTACATTGAACCTCATCTTCCATTTTTTTGCCCACTCATCTAGAATTGCAAGATCATTTTGAAGCATGGTGACATCTTCTGATGATTTGATGACTTTGCTAAGTTTTGTATCGTCCGCAAAGATGACGTTATTCAAGTACGGCTTTTGTTCGCAGGTCAAACCCTGAAGACCCAAGCTCTTTTGGATACTGCAAAAAAGGCACATTTTACCTTCAATTCCATTTGCAATATCACCAATAAAGATATTAAAAAGCACTGGTCCAAGTACAGATCCCTGGGGTACTCCAGTTGTAACCTTTCCCTCCTTTAACTGTACTCCGTTTACTACAACTCTCTGTTTTCTGTCCTGCAACCACACTCTTATTCATTCAACTATCTTAGAATCCAATCCCAAGCTTTCAAGTGTATTTAACTGTCTGCGATGTGGGACAGTGTCAAAAGCTTTACTAAAGTCTAGATAAGCTACATCTACAGCCCCACGTTGATCTAATACTTTAATAACCCAGTCAAAAAAAGTCAATAAGATTTGTTTGACATGATCTTCCCCCAGTAAATCCATGATGTTTTGGATCCTGTAAATTGCTGGTTTTGAGATATTCTACAACTCTTTGTTTTAAGAGTGTTTCCATCAATTTCCCTACTACTGATGTAAGGCTCACTGGTCGATAGTTGCTTACCTCTTCCTTGCTTCCACTTTTGTGCAGTGGGACTACATTCGCTGTTTTCCAGTCCTCTGGGATTACTCCAGTAGCTAGTGACTGGTTATATAATTCTGTTATTGGTTTTACCAGCTCCCCTTTAAGCTCTTTTAGTATCCTTGGATGTATCCCATCTGGCCCCATTGATTTATCCACTTTCAGTTTTGAGAGTTCTGTGAGGACTTTCTCCTCTGTAAATGTACTTGTCTCCCCCTCAGTTTTCTGACTATACTTGCAACTTAACTGTGGCCCCCTCCCCTCTCTTTCAGCAGTGAATACTGAGCAGAAATAATTATTAATATTATCTGCTATTACATTGTCCCCATCAAGAAAACTTCCACTCTCTGTCTTCAGTCTAATTAACACAAAGTTCTGTGGTTTTCAGTATTGCATATTTAAATTTTCCCACTTCTACTGTACTCCTTCCAAGTTCTCCACTCTGCCAAAGAATCCCTTACAGAGTTTCCCATCTCTACAAAATCAGCCTATCTAAAATCTAACACCTTTGTTTTTGTGTGTGATGAGTAGGTCTCTGTCTTTATTTTGAACCATACTGCTTGATGGTCACTGGATCCCAGGTTTTCACCCACATTTACATCAGATATTCTGTCACCATTTGTAAGTATTCATTCTAATATTGCATCCTTACGAGTGGGCTCCCTCACCAATTGCTGGAGGGATGCTCCTTGCAAGGAATTCAGAATGTCCCTACTTCTGGTGGAACTTGCAACAGACAGATCCCAGTTTACATCAGGCAGATTAAAGTCTCTCATGATTATCACCTCTTCTTTTAATGCCATTTTATTGATGTCCTGTAATAGGCTCTTGTCAAGTTCCTCTTCCTGACCTGGTGGTCTGTAGATCACCCCTATGTGAAGAATCACCTTCTCCCCTGTTTCTATGGTCACCCAAAGGGCCTCAGTTTTTTCTTCAATACTTTGTATTAAGGTACAAATTTGTCTATCATAATGTTAACTGCCTCTCTGCCTCTGCATCTTCATTACAAATTCTCTTCACCTTAAAAAACTGGGAAAGGGGTAACCCTTTTTGTACCGGTAAGGTATGGCAATAAAGGGGGGCAATAATATATTACAATCAGTGGGCTTGACAAAAAGGGTAGTTTTGAGGGAACTACCAACCTTCTCCATGCAAAAATCCAAAAATTAAATTGCAGTAGATCTTTAACGTAAGTTTCACTGGGCTAGTCTGATTCTGTTTCCTTCAACCATTTAGTTTGCTTTTTATGTGTTGTGGGACACTTTATTTTCACTGGTGGATAATTTAAATCATTATCTGGGAGCTACAATGGAACAGGCTTCAGAGAGGATTATGTTGGAAGTGGGTGATGTACTGTCCTTCTCTGATGTGGGAACCTCTAATATCCTCTATTCTGAAAAATTATTTAAGTCCACCGACAATAACCCTCTGCAGGATTTATACAGAGACTGGGCGAAACTGAAGATAAGAGAAACACACTTCTATTATCACAATGTCACCTTGTCTGAATACTTCTCTGCCAAAAAAATACCTTGTGACTTCTGTGTGAAAAATATACCGACCATAGGTCATAACAACACAGTGTTTTGCAAGAGATGGTGTGCTATTCTTAATAAGTGCTTGTTGGACCTACTCTTATTGGTTATCGAGGAGGCCACGAGGGAGCTTAATGTTACCAAGGATAAAATCAGTGTGTTTGATGCTGCCCACAAACAATCGTTTATTGATGATCCCTCATGTGACTGGCTACAAAAGCTACAAGAGGGACTTAATCAAATACAAATGTGAGAAATTCAACAAAGTAAATCACGATTATGAAACACACAACGTCTATGGATGGCTGACAGGAGGCACTGAAGCCACAGGCAGAAACAGTTTTACAAGGAGACCTAGACGTGGCTATATATTTGATACATCGAACGAGTCCGAATATCGGCCAGTGAAGGAGAAAAACGTAATCGTAGAGCAAAAAACGCTCATATCCCAACTAAAACTCCCCAACGGCACAACCAGAGAGGAGGCCAGTGGAAGTGCCTTAAAGGGTCAAAAGCCCCTGGCGAGAGGCAAGAAGAGTTTATCACTTATCCTCTAGCCCACTGACAGCAAATGAAACACGTCTCTTAAGTAAAGGTCTAAATTTTGTCCCCACCACTAACTACGATCCTTTCTTATGGAAAACAGAAGTCTTCAAGCTAAATAGACAGCTCAAGTTGCAAGAATTATTTAAAGAACAGAGTGTATCTAACAAGAAGACTCCATTACCCCCGGAATTACAAAAGTTAAAGAAACACTACTTTTGATCCCCCAGTGACAAATGCGTCCATAAAATCTTTTACTAGATTGGATGAGAACTCGTTGAACTCCCCTCCATCAAACATCATTCTAATTTGTCCCCAAGTGAGTGGCGTGCTCTGAAAAGCCTTGAGAAGAGATAGGACATTGTAATTCAGGCCTCTGATAAGGGGGGCTCGATTATCATTCAGGACATAGGAGATTCTAAAAAGGAAATTGAACAACAACTGGCTGACTCCCAAGTATGTGTCCGTTTATTGGGTGATCCTACAACAACTTTTAAACGTGACTTGGATTCCTACCTTATTAATGCAGTCCAAAATGGGATCATTAGTCAAGAGATTTGTGATCTGTTAATGACAGATTGTCCCACCACTAGATGATTTCTACTAGAAGACTTGAAATAAAATGCACCCTTGAAGACTTGACATAAGATATTGATTTGAAAAGAGGTTGGACTTTGCAAAGAGTTGGAGCCTTAATGATTTGAATGATTTGAAAAAGAGGTATGGCCTTGATGATTTTAAAAGAGGTATGGCCTTGAAGATTAGAAAAGAGATAATGACTTGAAAAGAGGTGAAGCCTTGAAGACTTGAAAAGAGAAGATGACTTGAAAAGACTTGATCTGGAAAATGACTGTGGACTTGGGACCTTATTCTGGTCCACATGGAACACTGTGAAAAAAAATGTTGAGTGGATTAAACACTGCTCACACAGCCCCCCCCCCCCTCATTTGGTGAACTTGTCCTAGCGGCTGCGGATGGATGTTTTGCATAAGCATCCATTTGCAGCCCTGGATGCGGGGGCCAAATAATTTTGAATGATTTGGAAGGAACACGCAAAACTAAGACATTCTCTGGTGTCTTAGCTTTGCTTGCTCCCTATACGGGAAGAGGGCAGGCAGCTGACATCCGTTGATGTCAGCAGCCCACCTCCGGCAGCCGTGTTACTGCCTAATTTCCATGGGAAGGCTGGTAGGTAGGTGTAAACGGGATGGTAAACTTACAGTTCATTGTGCCAGTTCGCACCCAGCATATGCATAGAAATGCATATGCATGTTGGGAAAACATTGCTCCCCTGTGTGAACATGTGGGGACGATCAGATCAAAATCAGGCCCTTGATACGGTGAATGACCAAAAAGGAGTGGGCTGGAGGTGAAGAAGTTACCTGCAGACATGGCCGGATAATGACCAAATAGAATGGATCGGAGCTGAACAGGTTAACTGCAGGCTTGATCTGGAGAATATCAATGGTGCTTATTCATGGATTAGCTGGAGCTCATGGCACATACTGTATCCTTCTAACTGGAAGGTTAGCAATGTACTGGCATCAGTCTGTGGGATTTGTATTTCCTGGGCTCAGCTGATTATTGGCTGCCCCGGGTCGTGTGTAGGGATTGGTGGACTTCAGCAAGATGGTGGCCAGAGAGCAGACTTGTAATACGCATTCCTTTGGGCGCTGATCAAAGAGGTTTTCACTCAATTTCATTGGATTAATACCCAGAAATATAAAAGATAAAAGAGAAAACCACAATAGTATAATACTGTTTGAGTAGATTTTCACA
The DNA here is from genome assembly GCF_055691185.1 of Crinia signifera. Classification (NCBI taxonomy): domain Eukaryota; kingdom Metazoa; phylum Chordata; class Amphibia; order Anura; family Myobatrachidae; genus Crinia; species Crinia signifera. Next base: position 32,579,948 of record NC_139217.1, read on the forward strand.
CTCATAAATGTATACACTTTAGTCCTTAATTAGCATAAGGAGGACTCGTACCCTCTAAGTTGGTCTACTTTTTTAGGGTAAACACAGATCGCTTGTGAGGGAACGGTCAAATTACTGTCAGATTGCCCTGATGTCCACTCTTTGCTTGCAGTATATGGAACAATAAAAAAAGCTGGTATGGTGTAATACCGCTTTATTCACATACTGTACACTTTAAAAAACATACACAACAGGGTTTAAAACAGCAGACTCTCACCGAGTAGAAATGTCCGCACAACAAATATAGACACAATAGGCAGATGGTACATATACCAAGCGTCCCTGCAGCCTCTCCCGGTATGGGTCCAAAGTTTCTCGCCCTCCACTCCACGGCCACATCTGCCTATTGTGTCTACATTTGTTGTGTGGACATTTCTACTCGGTGAGAGTCTTCTGTTTTAAACCCTGTTGTGTAAGTTTTTTAAAGTGTATGTGAATAAAGCGGTATTACACCATACCAGCTTTTTTATTGTTCCATATACTGCAAGCAAAGAGTGGGCATCGGGGCAGTTTAGCCCAACTGAAGCAATGATGTATGAGTACACATCAGTACTAATGCCTGCTTCATAACAGTGCACTGGGTGCAAGCATGATGACTACCTAAATAATGCAAGGATTACGGAGATCCAGGGACAAAGGTTGGCACTTACTGTACCTACAGAGCATAATCATGGACATTGCCTGTAGCATTTATCTATTTACAGTATCCATTCATTTCTACTGTACTTCGTTTGACAAAGAAAATTCTCAGAAGTCATGGGTTCTCACAATACTCGCTTTTTGTCTTATCAATTCCGCATGCAACTAGGATATTAATTCTCATTGAGGACATTATGGAAGAGGGCAATCAATATGGAGGTTGGTGGTGTAAGTATGTGTGAGTAAGGTCTAAAAAGATATATATTGGTAAGCAATGTAATAAAATGGGGGTGTTTGTTGGAGAGGGGTCTATAATGTCTATAATGACCTCTTGTGTATCTTTCTGTACACGTAAGCTTCTTGATTAGGTTGATTGTATCACAAGCTGCACAATAGCCAAAGTAGAGCCGTAAAAATGTTTTTCTGTTGACATAAAACAAATAACATAATTCTCATCCTGTATTGCTGATAGTATAGGGGTACACAGGGGCTACAACAATAACTGTGTATTACTCTGATTACATCACATAGATCAGCTATGGGGCAACAGATCCTGTTCTAACCAACAAGAACATATATCCGTCATTTTTCCAAACTCTTCCCAGTGACCAGACCCAGTACCTGGCCATTGCTCAGTTGCTCAGACATTTTGGCTGGACGTGGATTGGTGTAATTGCCTCTGATGACAATGATGGTGACAAACAGAGTCAGGAGCTAAAGAAAGTGTCTACTGTCCATGGTGTCTGCATTGAGTTTATTCTAAAGATACCAACTGAGGATAGCGATGAATACTACACAAATCCCAAGATGTACGTAAAGACTTTTAACAATTCAACATCCAAAATTGTTGTACTTTGTGGAACAATTTCATTCTCTACAATATATTTCATTGACCAACAGTGTACTGGTGGCCGCAAGAAGACCTTCATCTTACCAAGTGGTGCGAATGTCCAATTGATTTTGTCTTCAAAATATAAGGAGCTCTTACATGGAAGTCTGGTGTTCTCACCCATTACCAAAAAGATGCCGCAACTGAAGAGGTTCCTAGAGGAGGCTAGCACCACAAATCGCCCCAATGACCTATTACTAGAGTACATACTTGCATTGTATAAGAGCTGCTTAACGTCCAATTCTTCACTCAATACAATAATTGATGCTGAGTATAACAATACACTTCTCAACTGCAATGAGAGTGTACAGTTACGTACCCTGAGCAATACTAACTATTACACTCATAGCTTTGGGATCACGTACCAAGTGTACAGAGCTGTCTATGCCATAGCACATTCTCTGCATCACCTACAGCATTATAAATCCAGAAATCTAAACACAAGCTTCATAAAACATCATACAAAAATGTTCCAGGTAATAGAATTATTGTGCTGTATATGTAATTATTAAATTACTAGTTAAAAGCCCATCAAAAGGATGGCATCTGCAACATATTTTCACATTGACTTTGGCAGTTTTTACTTTCACTTCGAGCTGTGACAGTTTTTAACACAAAATCTCTCCACCGCAAGCCCAGTCCCTATCTGCTCCTACCTCCAATCTCTGTTTTTACTGCTCCCTCTCTCCATATACAGGAAGTTTGAAACAGATCTGTGTCCCTGCAAAAATTGCTTTCACTTTCTGTTATGACATCCTTTTGCACACAATGGATTTATTTGGTCCATTGAGTTGCCTCTAGTGGTCACAGGCAGTTCTTCACCTCATAGAGGTAAGGAGTAGTTAGCCTTTTATATTTGTATATACTCTATGTAGATGCTGCCTGAAAAAAATGTTTTCTTGTTCTTCCCTGTGCATCCTCCTTACACCACTGCTCTCTGCGTCTGATTCATATCCTTCTCATGCTGCGTATTAGTTCAGTACTTTGCGGCTACGTGGGATGGGCCAAAACTGTGGACAGATGGCCTCATAGGTGCATCGGCCTCCTTGTAAGGTCTATGGCCAATCCACCCCTGAGTACCGGGCTACACCAGTCATCAGAGCTGAAGCCTGTGTCTGGCTCCAGCACCCCTGTTGCCAGGTTGTTATTATTATTTAATTTTATTTATAGGGCATCACAGGTGTCTCGCAGCACCATACAGAAGGCATACAATAGAACAGTACAGGTTGACAGAACTTAACATAACAGTACATAAATAACAAAAATCGAGTATAGGTAACAAAGAGCACCACAATTTGGAGCAATGGAATGAGAGATGGCCTTGTATGTGAGTGTTGGGAGTTTGAAGAGGATTCTGTGGGGAAATGGATGCCAGTGCAGATTTTGTTGAAGGTGGGTTGCATAATTGAAGTTGTGGGAGAGGAGGATAAGCCCAGATGCAGAGTTGAGGACAGATTGGAGGGGAGCGAGTGAGGTCAGTGAAGAGAACATTGCAAGAGTTGAGCTGTGAGATGATCAGTAAGTGGATGATAAGTTTAGTTGCACTCAGGGAGAGATATGGCCTGATGTGGGAAATGTTGCATAACCGGAACTGACAGGGTTGCTCCAGAGCTTGGATGTGGAGTGCAAATGAGAGGAAAGAGTCAAGAGTGACACCCAGGCAACAGAGTGGGGAAATGGGGGAGATAATGGTGTAATAGAGATATTAGTAGTGTAGTTACTCTGGCTAGCGGAAAGATAATGAGTTCAGTTTTGTCCATGTTAAGCTTCAGAGAGTCCTCAGACATCCAGAAGGAGATGGTGGAGAGGTAGCTGGAAACCTGAGAGAGGACAGTGAGGGACAAGTCAAGAGAGGATAGGTAGAGTTTGTGCCATCAGCATAGAGGTGGTAATGTATGTCAAAGGTGTTAATGAGTGCACCCAGGGAAGAGGTGAACAGAAGTGGGACAAGGACAGAACCCTGAATGATACCAAGAGGAAGTATGGAAGGGGGTGAGGTGGTGCAGACATAGAGAAGTTGCGGTTAGAGAGGTAAGAGGTAAACCATTCAAAGACAGCGAGGTCAATGTATGGAGTGTGAGGAGGAGAGGATGATCTACATTGTCAAAGGCAGCAGAAAAAGGTCCAGAAGGATAAGTAGAGAGAAGTGGCCCTTTTGAAAGCAGGTCATTGGTGACTTTCACCGGGGCAGTGTCAGTGTAGTGAAGCCAGATTGTAGGGGATAAAGGATGGAGTTGTCAGAGAGATAGCAGGTGAGACAGGTGTAAACTAGCTGTTCAAGTAGTTTAGAGGTCAATGGAAAAAGAGAACTAAGGTGGCTAGTGGCTGATAAAGGGTCGAGGGAGTGGATGAAATGGGAAGGGGTCCAAGGGGCAGGTAGAAGGGGGAGTGGATAAGATGAGGAAATGGACTTCTATGTCTAGAGTGGGATTGCTGGGAGGTGACAGATGACAGGTGTGGGTTGTGGGGCAGAAGAGTGGGGATGGGAAGAAATATCATGTTGGATTGATAGTATTTACAGTAAAGGTGAATACACACTGTACATTTTTTTTGACCAATTTTGTTGAAAGACATTTCCATTGAACCCATTGTCCTGGATGAAAGATGTTGACGAAAGATATTGACGACAGACGAAAGATCTGGATACAGTTTATATGTTCTTTTTGAAACATGCACAGTTGACAAACAATCTTGATGAACAACTGGCGGCTATGCACATCATCATTCGTTGTTCGTCTGTCGTCAATATCTTTCGTCAACATCTTTCGTTCAGGACACTGGGTTCAATGGAAATGTCTTTCAACAAAATTGGTCAAAAAAATTGTACAGTGTGTTTGCACCTTAAGTTTTAAATAAAGAATTGAATTAATACTGGGGTCTGCTGTCTAACAATATGTCCCAGCAAGCCACCCCTGCATGCAGGTACCTAGAGAACCACAAGTACCTGTATGTAGGGTATTAAAGGGCCCCCAGGGTCTTGTAGTTCCACAACACAACCAATACTAAAATATAAAAAGAAACACACACACTGCAAACAGTAAAAGTTTATTCAAATACATGCATATGCATATGTTGCTGTTTGGCACTCTGGGCTAATGTAGACAAGGGCCGGGTTGCCTCCACACAAGTAGATAATAGAAGGTAGACAACCCCCAGAGTTAAACTCCAGGAGTAAAGAGTGGCACTCTCCGGGCTTGGTAAAGTCAAATAAAGTTTTTAGTGGCAGTAAATTGTCATCATCGTCAACGTTTCAAGGCCCAATGCCTTTTCATCAGGACGGGTGTACAAATAAAGTGCAGATAGTGCTGTGCAAAGAATAAGAAGACAAGAAGTAGCAAATACAGATTACCTTATATAGGGCAGCACGGATGGTGTAATGGTTAGCATTACTGGCTTACAGCGCTGAGGTCATGGGTTCGATCCCCACCATGGCTCAAACTGTGCAGAGTTTGTATATTCCCCCCTTGCTTGCGTGGGTTTACTCCGGGTACTCCGGTTTCCTCCCACAATCCAAAAATATACAGATAGGTTAATTGGCTTCCAACAAAAATTAACCCTAGAATGTCTGTATGCATGTACATGTGGTAGGGAATATAGATTGTAAGCTCCACTGGGGCAGGGACTGATGTGAATGTTCAAATATTCTCTGTAAAGTGCTGCGGAATATGTATGCGCTATATAAGAAACTGTTAATAATAATAATAATAATATGCCAGAGAACGACAGACAAACGTGATGCTGCGGCGTCTGTGTGGATCGCTTCCGGGGGTGTGTGGTCGGGGCGGACCTGGAGTGACGTCACCTGCTCAGCTGAGCCGGACCGCGTCCTGTCAGCGTCCTCGCTCCGGGCCAACCTCCCGGGATAGTTATTGCCGCACGTCAGCCAGATCGTGCAGAAAAAAAGGGAAGACCAACCTGTAAATAGAGGTTGGATGAGTGTGACTGAAAAACACATCTATATAGTCTGGCAAATACGTACCATAAAGCGGAAAAATAAAAATGATCAAATAGAAAGATAAAGGTATAAGTAGGAATCGGAAGCATCATAGACAGCAAGATATGTCATATATTATGCAAAAATAAAATAATAAGACAATGAAAGTTCCAGCGGTTCTGGGTGTCCTTCTTCTTCACACAAACGGGCTCCAGAATATGTATTAAATGATGGAATGAATTACATGAATGCTCCCCATGAGATTTTCTCATTAAGTCCATTAGGCACCAATGTATTTAATTTAAAAATCCACTCAGATTCTCTCTGTGTCAACCTTTTCTGTCGATCACCTCCTCGGGCCAAGGGAGGGATGTGGTCAATTATTTTACATTTAAAGTGCATTAATGAATGTCGGAATTCTTTCAAATGTTTGGCCACAGGCTGGTCCATGTCCTTTCCTTCCAATGCTGCTTTTATGGCCGAGCGGTGAGCTGCCATGCGTTCACGGAGGGTTCTGATTGTTTGTCCCACATAATATTTGCCACATGGGCAGATAATAATGTATATGATGTATTGGGACTTGCAAGATAAGACATGGTTGATTTTGAACTTTTCACCGGTGTTGGGATGTTTGAAAGTATGTCCAGGTTCAAGAAAGCTACAAGTTATGCAAGACGGGCAGCGGTAGCAGCCGGGTTTTTTTGTTTTTATATTGAATAAAGTGGGTGACAGTTTGGTGTCGACATTTGATCTGACTACCATGTCTTTAATATTTTTGGCCCTGCGATAGCTTGGCATCAGTTGCTTATTGTGAAAGATAGGCAGAGATTTATCACTTGTTACTATTGGCCACATGGTCCGCAAGGTTTTAGGTAATGCAATGCTGGTGGGGAAATAAGTCGTGACAAAGGGTATCCGATTTTGTAGCTTTTGGTTTTTTTCTCCAGGTTTTAATAAAGTTTCCCTGGGAAATCGCAATACTTCCCTTTTTGTTTTTCGTAATGTAGTGATGTCGTAGCCTCTGTCAGCGAATTTTGCAATCATCCCATCCAATGCAGGTTCGAGAGCCTCTGGCTTGCTGGTGATGCGGGCCACTCTTATTAGTTGGGACTTTGGCAACCCTTTCTTAAGTGCAGGAGGATGGTTGCTGCTGGAAAGCAGGAGCGTGTTGCGGTCCGTGGCCTTTTGAAACACTTCAGTGTTTAGTTTACCGTCGATCAGAGAAATTGAGACGTCCAAATAGGTAACCCGTGTAGTGCTGCTGGCGTGGGTGAATTTAATAGGACTATCTAGTTGATTGATATCAGAAATTAATGTTGACAAGTCTTGTTGTGGCCCGGACCAAATAATAAGCAGGTCATCTATATATCTGTAATATAAGATGATGTGGTTATATATAGTGGGATCCTGAAAAAAGAAATCATTTTCAATTTCAAACATAAAGATGTTTGCCAGGGACGGTGAGACATTGGATCCCATTGAGCACCCGGTGAGTTGAATAAAATATTCTGTATTATGTAGGAAATAATTTCTTGAAAGGGTGTATTGTAGCAGTTGTAAAAATAACTCAATGTCCAATTTGTCGAACCTGACACGGTGAAGAAAGTTTCTCATGGCTGAGATTGCCTGGGTGTGGGGGATTACGGTATAAAGGTTAGACACATCGAGAGTACAGAGTACGGTGCCAGATGGTAAGGCAGATAGTGACCCCAGTTTGTTTAATAAATGTGTGGTATCCTTTAAATAATGTGGTTGAACTGTGATATAAGGCTGCAATAAGGAATCCAGGAATTGTGATATAGCTTGAGTTAATGAACCCCTGGCAGAAATCATAGGTCTGCCTGGGGGATTGACCGGATCCTTGTGCAGTTTCGGAATGGTGTATATCACAGGAACAATCAGAAAAGGTTGAATTAAAGTGTCTAGCACTTTTTTGCTGATGTGTCCTTCTTTGTGTGCCATGGTCAATAAGGTGTCTATTTCTTTTTTTTAAATCAAAGTGGGGTCCTTGACCTATATATATATATATCACCACAATTAGATCAATCAAGCCTTAGGGTAATTTCACTCTAGAATACAGTAAAAAGTCCATATAATTTCAAATGTTTATTAAAAAGTCTGTATGAGCTCATTCAGACAGAACCAGTGACCAGAGCACACCTACTGAAGGTGAGAATCGCCTCTAAAATATAGCTTTATAATTCAATTAAGCTGGATCCACCAGGAATTTAGCATAGGTTCTTATATATAACATATTGGGTCTTCCCAGACCAATTGGTGATATCGTCATCATTTTGACCTTATAGGTATACCCACTTAAAGAGATCTTACCTGCAAATTTGTCGTCGGAAAGAATAATCTTTAGCGACATTGTCTGGAGGAAGATCATTCTCCGTTCAGCCGATCTACTAACATAGATAATAAAATAATAGGAACTTCATGTATGCAAGGACCCATTAACCCATGACACCTTGATAAAGCTGTGGGTGAACACAGCGAAACGCGTTGGTGCTGCTAGACCTGACTTGACCTAACTTGGAGAACAAACATCCTATACCATCTGGAGAAAAGGTTGACCACCTGCCTATTATTGGATCACGTCCTTCTAACTTTAAAGCAATTCACCGTTTTCAAAACACCTGACCTATCGGACTGCCGTATATAGGTCCCCACCCGGGCTGGCTAAACAACATCCTATGCCAACGGGTTCGGAACCAGGAGACCATAGGACATTCAGGAATACCATTCAACGGATTCATTGCAATTACTGGACATTATCCATGATCCACGCAGGTTATATCAATCTTCCCCCTTTTTTCTGATGTTTATTATTTTATTTTCAATGATAATATATAAAGATATTTCAATGAAATATATAAACATCTGGAATAACTGCTACCACTGTGTGGAAAATTACTTTTTAATAAACATTTGAAATTATATGGACTTTTTACTGTATGCTAGAGTGAAATTACCTAAGGCTTGATTGATCTAATTGTGGTGATCAAAATTAGGGGCTCCAACTCACAAGTGCACTACATACTTTCTCCCCTATCCCCCATCCAACAGGGGATTTGTGAGTAAGGCTGCCCCCACACTAGTACTTTAATTACCTGTGGCACGACGCAAGGGTCTATATATATATATATATATATATATATATATATATATATATATATATATATATATATATATATATATATATATATATATATATATATAGTAATCCAAAGGGTTCCGGCACTCTAATGTATAATACAACTGGCTCCGGTGCCCATCCGCATATACAATATGTAAACCAAAAGAAATGGATGTCACTCGGAAAACAAATCAGCTGAATGAATTGACAAGAACGTTCAGGGAGTTACCCCTTTTATCAAGACCTGATGCAGTGTTACAAAGACAGACATATATACATTTGACAAGACTTACATTTGTGCACCCGACACCAGCCACGCTCGCCGTCCGGGGTCCGGTGACATCATAGGGATGCAACCATTCTGACTGCCGGACACCCCCAGGAGGGCGCGGCTAACACCCGATGCCTGCGCTGCTATGGTTACCTTATGATTTGTATGGCAATTATCGCACTTACCTTCTGGGAATTGTCCACAAGGCTGTCAAAACTGAAGCTGGCGGCCGTAATCCTTCTAGGGTTACATGGAACCATAAGTGACATGAGGCATCTGTGAAAAATACTGATAAAATGAATGAAATAACCTAGGAGAGGGATAAAGGAGGGAGAGACAACATATCATGCACAGGCTGAGATAACTGATGAATGGAAAATGAGTGAGAGAGACAAAGATATATATACACAGCAGTACATACTGTCAAATATAATTATAAAAAAGGGGTATATGACAACATTTCATTCAGGCCCTTGGGATGGACTGTTTGCAATGTGAAAATCCAGAATGCTTCTGTTTGGAGCAGAAAACGCCCTCTATCACCTCCTCTTCTGTCCGCGGGCACCCAGTCAATCATTTTGAATTTGATGTTAGAGATGCTATGTTTGCATTTCTTTGTAATGTCGAGCAACAGGCTGATCTGCTGCTCTACCCTCAATTGCTGCTCGTATAAGGGACCTACAGATGTAGCGGGATTCATCTTTGCAGGGTATGGCGTCCTCATCGCCATCCCCTGCCCCGCCGCCATCTGTATGCCGGAAGTAGACGCGCGCGCACGAGGTGCGCGCGCGTCCCCTTCCGACGGTGCTGCCCTCGGTCGCCCGGTGCCCACACCGGGCGACCACACCCCCCGTAGCCTCCTCGGGTCCCCCCCTGCCCCTCGAGCGGGAGGCGGACAGTAAAGGTTAGAAAGTGGCTGGGTTTGGTTTTTCCCATATCTGTTATATCATTGTGTACTACTACATTTTTTACGTTTTTGCTCCTGCGATAGGATGGCAAGATGGAGGTTTCATTCAGTGCGGGAAGTGTGGGATCATTAGCAATAATTGACCATATTGCTTTGGCTTTCTGCATCACAGTGGAACTGCTGGTGGTGAATTCCTGAGTCCATACCCCGGACTGTCTCTCAGACTGTTGTTCTTTGCTCAGGAGGGCCTCTTGTCTTGGGATGGCCCAGGCCTTCGATCTGGCTTGTATCAGAGCTTTATAATTGTATCCACGTTTGAGGAATTTGAGTATCATACTGTCCATGTGCATCTTGGTGTCTTCAGGCTCGCTGAAAATGCGTCGTACCCTCAAAAATTGGGAGTACGGTAGGGCTCGTTCTAATGAATCAGGGTGATGACTGCTGCCTTGCAAAAGAGTGTTTCTGTCTGTGGGTTTATAAAACATAGAGCTGGACAATTTACCTTCATGATCTTGGGTAATTTCCACATCCAAATAGTGCACTGAATTGTAGCTGCATTCAAAGGTGAGTTTGATTGGACAATCCAACTCGTTGATGTCGTTGATGACAGCCGTGAAATCTTCTTGTGACCTCGCCCACAGGAGAAAAATGTCATCTATATATCTTGTATATCCCAAGATCTGTGACGAGGTCTTGGGATCTGTAAAGAAAAAGCTGTTCTCCACCTCGAACATGTACACATTCGCAAAGCTCGGGGCTACGCAAGATCCCATCGCACACCCCGAGCTTTGAATGTACAGTTGCCCATTAAAAAGGAAATAGTTCCTGGTGAGTGTGAGTTCTAACAGATGTAAAAAGAAGGGAAGGTCAGGACCTTTGTAGCCAAGTGTCACGAACCTGACTAGATTCACATTTATTTCCTGATGCTGGTCTGGTTCCTAGCTGCTGCTATTGCAGCTGCTTTCCATTCCTCAGTGATTAACTCCAATGAAGCTTCCTGAGTTCTGCACTAGTCACATGTTCCAGGTACTCAAGGTATAATTCTTAGTTCTGGCTGCTGCTGCTGCTGCAGCTGCAGACAATTAGCAATCACCTGGAGGAATATAAGCCAGCTTCCCAGAGTCCTCCTTGCCTTGAACAACTGTTCATTCTGCTTCCTGAGTGGTTACCCCAGAGACAGAGAGTTCCAAGGCTCCTGGTTATCCAGTCTCCAGTGATCCCATCTCCAAGTGTCCTGCTGCTACTGCTGCTACTTACCTGGTTCCGGTCATCTCCAGAGACTCCTGCTAATTCCATCCTGCGGTTGAGTGAGCAAGCTATTCCCTGCAGAGGAGACCACTGGCACTGGCTAGCAATCTCCACTAGCTCCCAGGCTAGACCCCTTGGCTCCCAGGCCAAACTACCTTCAAACCTATCAGTGACTTTCTTCCATCTCAGTCCTGATCTGCCGACAGGCACTGTCTACCTCACAGTCGACACTCAGCTTCTGCCGTCTATCCCTGACTAACAACATCTGCGTCATCCCTGACGTCCATCAGTTGCTGCATCTGAGTATTGTCACGTTATCATCTATTGTCGACATTGTGTCAACTGTTTCCCAAAGGGCCTCCAGAGACTCTATGCTTCCGTCATCTCCTGGTGACTAACAACATCCGTGTCATCTCCGACGTCCACCAGTTGCCGCTTTCAAGCATTGTCACACCTACAATTGTTGTCGACATCCTGTGTCAACTGTTTTCCCAAGTGTCTCCAGAGGTTCTGTCACTCTCTCCAGGTTATCTACATCATGTACTGACGACTCCCAGGTCATCACCACCGGCTCCCAGGCCATCCCGCAGCTCCCAGGCTGCCAACTGTCATCACCGGCTCCCAGGCCGTCTCGCAGCTCCCAGGCTGCCAACTACAACTCCGGCTCCCAGGCCATCCCGCAGCTCCCAGGCTGCCAACTGTCATCTCCGGCTCCCAGGCCGTCTCGCAGCTCCCAGGCTGCCAACTACAACTCCGGCTCCCAGGCCGTCCCACAACTCCCAGGCTGTCTACTATCTTCCCCGGCTCTCAGGCCGTCTCCAAAGACATTTCCTCATTTCTCCAGTGTCTTCACTCCCAGCCCGCGTCCAGAGGACCAGGACAGGGGGCCGCGACCTGCTTGCCAGACGCAGCCAAGCCCATAGTTCCTTGCGGGACTTCCTGGTGAACACCGCTGGCAAGTTAGACTCCGCGCCCCTGCTTCTGGTCTCCGCCAACCATCTGGTTCGCTCTGCTCGGGTTCCCAGTGTATGTCATATATAAAGTCTCTTGCTCAAATCTGCTCCCAGAGTTTCTCCTGTGTCAGCGAAGCTCCCAAGACTCCAGGCTTTCCAGTCTCATCTGAGAATCCATCCTGTTGCTATACCTGTGCCTCCAGTCGCCTCCCATCTGACTGTCGACATCTTACGTCAACAACTCCCGCAGCTTCCAGACTGTTCACCGTCAGTTGCCAACACTGAGTTACTGTGCCCTGCTTTCCCTGTGTAGGTCTCATACCAAACCTTCTATATCCTGCTACCCAGCGCCCTCCACTGGCCCACCACGGTCACAGCTGAGAACACAAGAACCCTCGGTGCTGACACCAAGATTGTTGCAGAGAAAACGTCTGACCGCTTGTCCTCCTGCTGCCTGGGGGATGCTTGTATACAAGCTGGCAATGTCGATGGTGCATATCAACACCTTTTGTTGTAATTGCAACCAGGTTTGAAGTTTGAGCAGGAATGTTGTGGTGTCCTTCAAAAATCGGGGATGGGACTGGATGAGCGGTTGAAGATAATGGTCAAGAAATTTCGATATATCATAGTACAAGGAGTCACGTGCTGCTATGATAGGTCTTCCAGGTTTTTTTTTGGCATCCTTGTGCATCTTAGGAATAGTGTACAATGCAGGAATCTTAGGATGTTCTTTCTCCAATGCATCGCGCACTATACCTGTAATAATTTGATTCTTTACAGCCTCGGCCAAGATGGTATCGATCTCTTTCTTAAAGACACTGGTGGGAGCTGTGTCCAATTTTCTATAAACCATAGCATCTGATAATTGTCGATTTATTTCTGCAGTGTATGCCTGGAGGTCCTGAACGACAATCCCTCCGCCTTTATCTGATGGTCGGATAATGATGTCTGTACATGGTCCCAGATTTTTTTAAGGCAAGGAGTTCTGTGGTGGACAGATTATTCTTGACAGAATGGGTATAGTGACCCTCATTGTCGATGACACGGTTCATATGTTCTGTGAAACATTTAATGTTTTTATTACCTGTGGCTGGGGTGAAAAACGATTTCCTGTGTACTGCCGCTGGATTCTGAGGAGCTGGAGCTGAATTGCCAAAGTGTTCGCGTAACTTGAGACGGCGATCGAATTTGAAAAGATCAATTTTGTCCTGAAACCGGTTGGTATGATGAGTAGGGACAAAGCTCAGACCCAAGTTCTGTACCTTTCTTTCTTCAACCGACAGGGGTCTGGAAGATAAATTAAAGACTACGTCCTCGGATTGCGTCGATTTTTTTCGCTTGTCTAGCCCACTGACCTCCGCGCCTGGTGCGGGCTCGTGTCGGAGGTCCAAAGTTGCCCGTGTAGCCACCCCTAAAGGGGGACGTCTGGCATTTGTTTGGGGGGCACATTCTTTCTCACTGGAAGATACAGCACCGCTTGAATTGCCCGTATCAAGCTGTTGTCGACGCTGTCTCCTGAACTTAGTTTGAAGTAGGTTAAGTGTAGCGCTCTGCCCCTTGGTGTTGGGTGATAGTGGCGTGAATAACGAGTCTGTGTATGAGTTTAAAAGAAAAAAAACTTTACTGATACTTGATGCAAATATAAACATGCAAATCCCTTTTTAGAGGTACATTGACGGTGCAGTATGGGATGCAGTTACCATCCCAGCGGTCGGGAACCCGGCGTTCAGAATCCCGACGCCGGAATCCCGACAGCCGAAATGCCGACACTTTCTCCCTCCGTGGGTGTCCACGACACCCCTGGAGGGAGAATAAATTAGTGTGCCGAGCGTAGCGAGGCACCGGGCCCGCTGCGTGGCGAGCGCAGCGAGCCCGCAAGGGGGGGTGATCCACGTCCCCCCCCCCCCTTGTCGGCATTTCGGCTGTCGGGATTCCGGCGTCGGGATTCTGAACGCCGGGATCCCGACCGCCGGGATTCAATACTGAATCCGTGCAGTATATATACACAAAATACATGTATTTACAGAAAATAAAGATGGTGGGTGGCAAAAATGGGGAAAGGTGATAGTGGGGCACTGCGTGCACGTCAGGGGTCTGCCCTGCGAGGTGGAGTGCCCGGGGGACGAGTGGGGGATGAGGAATGGCAGCCCCGGTTGTGGTGATCCCACTCCGTGGGGGTTCCAAGGGTGGGGTTGGATGGGTCTGGGAACACCCCAAAGGTTACACCACATTAAATAAACCAGCAGGGTTTTCTATGGTCGACATTTCCATACCTCTCAACTTTCTGATGTTCAGAATAGGGAGCCTGTGTGGACTTCTAGTTTCACGCTTACCTGCTTCTCTGGGAGAACAACATGTTTCAAGACATCTGTCTCTTCCTCAGGCTCCTGACTAGTGAACAACAAAACAATCAGGCGCAACAATTAGAAAGTTGCTGCTCCACCTTTCGATCTATATATATACACATGAAAATACTCAAAGTATTTTGCTAAAGGATTGAATAATGCGGCTGCTCCCAGGTGCAATTCTGGAAATTGCCTGTGATAGCAAGGGGGAAGGGAATGTTTTTTTTTTTTTTTTTTTATTGATAAAAAATCTTTTTACTATAATATAGAAAATCAGTACATATAAAAACAATAACAATAATAAAACATAATAAGTTCCTTGTACATAAGGGAATATTCAAAAAAATTTTTGTAAAAAGGATAACTACAAGGCACAGACCACCCTGCTAGTTCTCATCCCGGACTGCCTGTCATCATTTGTGAGCAGCCGCTCTAATTCTACTATCGTGATCCAGTGAAATCGGATCTTTCACCTGCCTAATTTGGAAGCCACAACAACGGAGCACCTGAGACCACATCTCAGGTTAGTGTGAGCTCACTTCCTGCTCAATCTCCATCGGCGGCCCGCCGTCCACGGCTGACCTCCTGGTAGGTTGTAGTTAGAGCCGCACTGAAGATACAACATCCTCCTGGCGACCGCAGGTTTTGTGGAAACCCGTTAAAACCACTGAGGTATTATAACAAATATTTTGAGGGTCCCTCACTATTCAATATTGACTTCGGAAAAATCTCTTTGTCACTAGACAAATAGTGGCATACTATTCCTGTTACTCTATAACAAAAGAACTGACATATTATAAAGAACCCATTCAATCTGATAAAGACTTTCCTCTTTATCAATTTTTAGTGCAGGCACTCATTCGGAGCTGAGTCTGGCTTTTTTACAAAAAAATTTTGAATATCCCCTTATGTACAAGGAGCTTATTATGTTTTATTATTGTTATTATTGTTATTGTTTTTATATGTACTGATTTTCTATATTATAGTAAAAAGATTTTTTATCAATAAAAAAAAAAAATTCCAGGTGTGTGGCGCTCTCTTTTTCACTCATATATATATATATATATATATATATATATATATATATATATATATATATATATATATATATATACATACATGAATATAGATTTGTCTTATTCAATTAATCATTGTGAACATTCCCTTCCCCCTTCCTGACTAGTGACATGTCCTTCTGCGGTTTTTATACCCTCCTAGGTGTATACTTAAGTTCCGGACTTCTGTGACCGGAAGTTACACTAACCGCAGTACAAACTCTATATATCTTCTAATAAAATACTCCAAATCTATCTCCATCATAATCTTTTAATTAAAGAACAGCCTAACTGGTTTAAAACAAAGCGGTGGTGATTAATGGAGAGGCGCCACAGAGCTCCGTCTAATCTCCTTGGCTCACTTCCGCCCGGACTCGGACGTCACTTCCGGTCTTGTGACGTTTTAAAACCAGTTAGACTGTTCTTTAATTTAAAGATTATGATGGAGATAGATTTGGAGTATTTTATTAGAAGCTATATAGAGTTTGTACTGCGGTTAGTGTAACTTCCGGTCAAGGAAGTCCGGAACCGGAAGTTTACACCTAGGAGTGTATAAAAACCGCAGAAGGACATGTCACTACTAGTCAGGAGCCTGAGGAAGAGACAGATGTCTCGAAACATGTTGTTCTCCCAGAGAAGCAGGTAAGCGTGAAACTAGAAGTCCACACAGGCTCCAGGTCCAGACCCTTGGAAACCTGAGTGCTGACTCTAGAATTTGCACTTCCTGCACACTGGGTATTTTATTGTTTTATTTGTGAATAAAGAGTTTTTTACTTCAAAATTCGGGAAAAGATACCGTGATATGTTTTGAACCATCAATCTCACCGTGAGTACGGGTACGCTATTTACCCTAAAAAAAACCTTAATAGGCTTATTATATATTTTTTCGAGTGAGTTGGGGTACGCTAGTGGCACACCAATAGTATACCACCAAAAGTGAACATATTGGTATTGATTTACACATTGGTTTCCCTTGTATTCCTCTCTTTATATATACACCGGAGGATCAAAGGGAACCAACATTCGGAGGAGAGAGGAGCTGAAAGCCATACTAGAGGGGAGTATATTATTATTTTTTCCATATCCCCCATTATTGAAATTTCTAAACAGATATATGGAGTCCGTGAGGAGAGCGCCCAGTTCCTGATTAAAACCACCTATTTCTATCTATTCTCTCAGGGATAAGGGATATATCCCATTATTCAGGATAGGCGAACTCCTACCATATTAGCGCTAATAGATTCTCTAAAAACGTCCAGCTTTTGTCCAGGTTTTGTGGGGGGGGTCAGGGAGGTGAGGGGGACTATCATCGGCGGCGGGGATAATTTCGCCAGCCCCTGCCTAAATGAGCTTGGCTCCATTTGTACAGACTGTTTTTTTCCCATTAAAAATAAAAAATTTAATCTACGTAATTTTTAAGCATTGCCTACTTACTTGATCATTTTTTGTCAATATTTGACTTAGTTACATTCTTGGGCCTGATTCACACCTGATCACTGGGCGGATAATCTTAAGAGTGCAGAGCGGAATCTCACCTTGTGAATTAATGTACACACTTGGCGAATGTGTGTGTATGTATATGGCTGCGAATCTATTCACAGCCGAGTGAAAATGTCCAAAACCATTCGCTAGATGCTCACAATCAATTCAGTCTATTATGCGCACGTGCTGCCCTCCTTTGCGGATGGCTTCAGTGACTTGCATATTTGCCGAGCCATTTGCAAACATCGAGTACCCTTTCCATGGGTATTCGGTAAATGGGTTTGCCAAACGCCTGTCACATCCACCTGCCCCATCTTCGGCCAGGCGCATGCAAATAAAAGTCAGTTTTTACTGCGAAGGCAGGAGAAATCGTTCAATGGTCGGATTCCATCCAATGATTTCTGCTGCAGCAGAGACATGAAAGGGGATGTGTTTTCATTACACATCCCCTTGCATGTTACCAAGGGGAAATGGCAGGGGTCGGTCGTTCAGACAGGTGCCGTCTCAGGCATTCGGTAAGCTGCGATGTTCACAGCTTGCCGAGCCAACCTAAATCGGTTTCCTAGTTCTAAAAGGAAATCTCACTAATTCCAGTTATTTTAGATGAGATTTTTTTCTAATCTGAAGATAGATGAATTTACAATAATGTAAATATATTATACAAACTAATTTAATACTGCTTTCACATTGCCTAAATGTTTAAGACCCGGTATTTCGAAATGGTTTTTGAAACGGGTCTGATCCACTAAACCCCTTTCACATTGCAGGTGAAAACTGTTTTAAATAGCATTTAAGTACCATTCACATTCAACCCGTTTAACCCCCAAAGAACGCGTTTCAAGCCATAGAAAATAGAGCCATTCACACTGCTTAAAAAATGGCTCTGAACTGTGTAGGACTCTGCTTTTTAACCGTTTGCAAATACCGGTTATCTGTAACTGGTAAATCCAGACTGGGGTTTTCACACTGCAGCTCTATCCATTTTAAAAGGCTAAAGAAATCAGCAATATACCGTTTTAGAGCTGTAGTGTGAAAGGGGGTATAAAGTTACCTGACTTGTGATTCTGCTTTGTTTTTTCAGTCTCAGTCTGACTCATTCATGTTCCCAGTCAGTCTGTGCATTGCTGGTTCATTGATTGTGCACCTGGTGAGAATCCAGGCTGAAGCTAGATCATCTGTAACCCTTTGGTTGCCTCTTCTATGTTCTCACACCTGTTCGTTCAGACTGTAGCTCTCTGAGTCCATGATATGGATTGCAGTGTTCCTTTTGTACTCCCTTCCAATCAGTGCAAGGCAAAGGTGTTTAAAAGTTTAGCTGCAGGACCAGGAGGTTGCCTTCAGCAATGTTGTTATCAGATATCAGTTTCAGATGATACCTGGCCTTGCACATGGCTCCTGTTTGCTACAGCTGTACCAGTTTCTAGCCTTAGCAGCAGTGCGGTTTCTTGCCTTGATCCTGCTACCCAGTTATCGGCTGAATCCGGGATTCCCGCTGTTCATCCCTGAATTGCTAATCCAACTGCCAGTCTGTTATCTGCATAGAACCGGAATCGTGCAACTTCTCAGATATGTTCACATGGACTATCAGCTGGTAACTTGGACCAGGGTTTGCTACCAACTACCAAGTTTCTATCAAGTTGGTATTGCTTCCATGCCATTAATAGACTAACCGCACACTACTTCTACTAGTTCCTGCAGTCATTCTCCCGGAATGGTCTCTGCATCCAGGAAATCCTCCATGACCAGTGACAGCCTCTATTTTAGCATAGGCGATCTGTCAAGTTATTATTTAACCCTTAGTTTCTAGTGCTCTGGATTCCTTTTGCTGAGTAGGCATTATTTCAGTTTACAAGGACAGGCACCAGTAATAGCATAGCAGTCCCAACAAGTAGCAAGTCCAGGATGGAAGCTATATAATACATAAGTGCATCTGAGGGTTATGTGGTGGTACCTAAATATGATAGGCTTGCTTGAAGAGGTGAGTTTTCAGGGAACACTTGAAAGTTCGGAGGCTAGTGGAGAGTCTTAATGTGCGTAGAAGGGCATTCCATAGGATGGGAGCAGCCCAATGAAAGTTCTGTAATAGTGAATGGGAGCTGGTGATCCCTGCAGAAGAGAGACGCAGATCTTGTGTAGAGCGGAGTGGTCGAGATGGGAGATATTTTGAGATAAGTCAAGAGATCTATGATGGTGCAGTATGCTAATATGTGAGTAGAAGTATTTTATATTGAATAAGGTAGAATATGGTCAACCAATGGAGGGACTTGTAGAGCAGATTTAGCAGACGATGAACATCTGCCTAGGTAGATCAGCCTCGTAGTGGCTTTCAAAATAGATTGCAGTGGTGAGCATCTGTTTTTGGGAAGACCAACAAAGAGATTATTGCAGTAATCAATGCAAGATATAATGAGTGCATGGATTAGCGTTTTAACAGAGTCGTGTGTAAGATACTGTAGGGTCATATTTTGGATATGTTTTTTAGATGTTTGCAACATGATTTTGAGAGAGACTGAATGTGGGGAAAAAGGACAGTTTAGTGTCAATAGTGAACCCTAGGAAGCGAGCTTGAGGGGTAGGGTAGATTGGCGTGTTATCAAAAGTTTTGAAAATATCAGTTACCCGTGGGAACTTCCATCAGGAGGTCAGGTCCTGCTGTATGGACGCAGCTAAGCCCATACTCCCTTGTGGTGGACACCGACAGACAGTTAGATTACGCACCTCTGCTGAGAAGTCAAGTCTCCCATATTTACCAGTATATCCACCACATATATTTATTACATATCATTTATATAAATCTTATGTTTAATTAAAACTACAAATACATGTCCCTCCTTCCAGCACATCTTAAGAAAAGTTAGTTTCCAAGATCCCACCGGAGAAGATGTCTATTTTAATGAGAGAGGAGAAATGACAGCATTCTACTACATTAATAGTTACGCAGTTTTACCTGATAAAAGATATCGCTTCAGGAAAGTGGCGACCTTCAATGCTTCATCTACAGAAGAGCAGCTTGTTTTCATCCCATATCCCATATTTTGGAAGCACGGTCAGGTGAGTGTCCTGCTTGATGGGTACATAGATAATAACATGTCTTGAGCTTCTAAGCTGACAATTTATTAAAGAGAATATGTGACAACTTGACCAGTTGTATTGACATAAATATAAGATTCAGCCTTAATTTACAGAAGGGGAAACTCAGTGGAGTGAGACGGATTACATAACTGCTTCTGTCATTGGTTTTGGATCTGTATCGCCTTCTGGTTGTGGATCTGAAATTTGGTTTTCCAAAATCACAGAATTTTTTAAATAACGGCCCCCTAGAGTAAAAGAGAGTTTTTCGTTGCACCCCTAGACCAAAAGTTTTTTGAGTACTTTATTTTTTTTTTTAATTAAGTAAATTATGTTTATATGTTATCTTTAGGTTCCGGTATGTGGTTATGGAACATGATTCGCTTCTGTTTGTCAAAATATGTTATGACCGGAAGGCACAAGCACTGGTTTTGCCTACTACATTCACCACAAATAATTAAATTGTTCCTGGATCACAAACCCAGGGCATCCCTGCCAGTGCCCCGGGGCACCCCAGGGTGCCACGGCACTCGGTTTGAGATTCACCGATATGGGTCAAAGGCTGCAGTGAGTTGGTGACACTAAGGGCCTGGTTCAGACCTGTTTGCTAGGCTGAGTGTATTTACAGCCTAGCGAGCAGGTAAATGCCACCCGCGCATTCCTCATAAAACTCTGGGCGTTCCTCCTCCTTCCACCCCATGCCCGCCCCCATTCCTCCCACTATTGAGCTAATGCTCCCACTATTGAGCTAACTATTGAGCCCAGCGAGTGTGAAACTCATAGCATTAGCACATGCACATAATTACGCATGCACAAACCAAGCCATCATATAGGGGAGTGAACTCGTCCCGCCGCGAGCGGGGCTGAATCGCCGCCTTAGTGACAGAGCAGTGGCTCAATTACACAGCACAGCACATTGATAACCTTACACATGTTACACCACACTAGAGCCACTTATACACATTATTCCATGGTAGATCCACTCCTCATTCCCCATCATCATTCCTCCTTCCCTTCCCCACCATCACCTCACAGCAGGATTGTACCCCACTGTGACAGTACACACACAGGTTCACAGTGCGCCTCGGATACAGTGTGGGTTGCAGTGCAGGTCAGATACAGTGCAGGATATAGTGTTGGTTACAGTGCACATCAGATACAGTGCAGGATACAGTGTGGGTTGCAGTGCAGGTCAGATACAGTGCAGGATATAGTGTTGGTTACAGTGCACATCAGATACAGTGCAGTTTATAGTGTATGTCGGATACCATGTCCATGTGGGTTACATGGTCCATCAGATAAAATGCAGGATACAGGGCAGTTTGGATAAAGTGCGGGTTGGATACATAAAGTTCACGTTGGATACAGTGTGGGTTGAAAACATTGTGAGTTAGATACACTGTGGACTGCATACAGTGCAGAATGCAGTGAGGGTTGGATACAGTGGAGATTAGGTATAGTGCGGGTCGGATTCAGTGCGGGATATAGTGTGTGGTTGGATACAGTGCAGGATACAGTGTGGGTTGGATACAATTCAGGATATAGTACAGTCTGGATACAGTGAGGGTTGTATATACACAGGGCCGGTACAAGTCACCTGAGTGCCCAAGACAGGGGGGGTTCCCAGGGGTGTGGGGTGATGTGGAGAGTGTCGCTAAGTAACTCCAGGGGTGGGGAGGGGGAATTGGGTGATGCAGCGGTGGCCGCCTAGTCACTTGGGGGGGGGGGGGGTGTTGCGTCTGCCGCCAGTGCCACTCACCTCCATCCAGGGGGGGACCTGCTCCACACTGCCACCCTCCAGTAGCCGGCGCTCTAGGCAAATGCCTAGAGCTGTCTAGTGGTGGTGCCGGGCCCTGTGTATACAGTGTGGGTTGGATAAAGTATGGGTCAAATACAGTATGGGTCCAATACAGTGTGGTATATAGTATGTGTGCAGGTTACAGTGTGGGCTGGATCAGTGGCATAACTGCACTAAATTTTCTTCCCCCAGCAACAATTTTGGCAGCAAACCCCTCCCCCCCAACCCAGCCTTACCCCTACACATGCCACCACCACGTTCCTGGGACGCACAGATCTTGTCTGCATTCTGACCTTCCTTGAACTCCAAATAGAAGACCGTTTTTGAGGATGCTAGTGGAGGCCGTTGCCTCCTGAAAAACTGTCTGCTGTATGGGAGCGGACATTTTGTGACATAACAAATTCATAATGCAACCGAAGCAATGGACCCGGTTTTACATAGGGTACAATGTTAAATGGCCCAATGGACCAGATTTTTGATTGTATACCCACCCTGATGGGTAATTAGTATGTAAAATGCCCCCCCCCCCCATTGTTAACGGCACCCCACGATGAACGCCAAACCGAAGCATGGCGAGCGGCGGCGGTACGCATCCTCCAACCTTTTCATACCCCCACGGCGTGGAGTTGATTTTATATAGTGTTGGAGGATGCGTACCGCCGCCGCTCGCCACGCAGCGAGCCACCGAGCCCAAAGCGCGGCGAGCCCCGCGAGAGGACACGTAATACCTGTGAAGTAACAATGGGGGGCATTTGACCCATCAGGGTGGGGATACAATGAATATTGGGGTCTGGGGGGCATTTAACATTGGGGCCAATGTAAAATCGGGTCTCAGGGACCATTTTACATTGGTTCCAATGTAAAATTCGCGTTAATCGTGTCGATCACATCGCATGCGATTTGGTTGCATGCAATGCGATCTTCGCTATTTTTTAGGACCCGATGGATACAATTTTTATCGCTGGTGCCGTGCTAGGAAACAAGTAAATGTTCAATATGTAGGGCATACCCCAAACTGACAGGGGGTATGTCTGATGATGCCTATGATGGTATCTTTTCCCAACTTCAAATATTATATATATTCAGGGACTGATCTGCGTACCATAACTCATGTGGGTTGGAAGGTAGCAACTATTGTAATGGAGACAACACATACCATACTCACCCTAGTGAAAAAAGAAAAGTGCCGTAGCAGTATGCTTTCAGGGAGATTCTAAAATATCGACCTTGCCCACTATTCTCCCAGTGCTCGTCAATCAATAGTGGATATTCAAATGGACGTACCTCACTTATTATTGTGTATAGAGGTCCTCCACTTGTAAAGGTAACTTTTACTTCAAGTCCCACATAAAATCTCAAAAGGTTTATTGTAGATACATGGGGTAAAAGGATAGCAGCAGTAATCCAACAGTTCAAATTACAATATGGAGAACAGAGAAAAATCCCATTAGACCAAAGCAGGTTTTCCGTTCTTCATAAAAATCAAGTTTAAAAACAAAAACCAAAAAAACTAAAAAAGACAAAAATATAAAAATTATAAAAGCACATACACTCGGTTTTGGTAAGTAAGTGGCTGTTCACCCTCCTGAAGTAGTCATCAACACATTTCGGGCACTAGGACCTTTCTCAAGATGTACTTGATGAGAGTGAGGAGCCCATATTTATACAGAGAACAGTTTTTACATAATATCAGGAAGTGACATCATCACAGGAAGTGCTTTCCTGAGGAAAAATGTATACATCTTTTTACACATTAATATTTAAACGATTTTATACAGATGGGTGTTTTTTAAAATTATCCCATAAATCCTTGTGGGTTAATTCATAAAATTACAAGTTTTATCCTATATTGAAGTCTCTGTTGCCATGGAACCGGTAGTTGATACAGTACTTCCGGTCCCGGGGTGATAGAGTGGCTCGGGATGTTAATTGAAAAACTTGTCGGCGTGTAGTAAACGATAGTCCCTTCTTAGTGATAGTCAAAAAAAGGGGAAAGGGGAGTTGGAAAGTCTGCACTGGTTGGTGCTGTAGCACCCAATGGGGCCCCAAACGAGACAATATCCTTCAATTTATGTGTGATCTCTGTGGGGGTGCAGCCAAAGACAATGGGTTATAAGCAAAAAAGAGAAAAGATTGTCTTCTTTTTTTGGCGCACAGAAGAAAAGATAGAATATTTTAATTGTTTGTATAGTTCAATCCATACACACTGATGGATAACGGGTAGCCGTTATCCATCAGTGTGTATGGATTGAACTATACAAACACTATTATTAATTGTGAGAAATCATATTTACTTGAACCTGCTGTCAGCTCACTGTGAATTAATAACATAACTGCTACCAGTGGCGTGTATAAATTAAACTGTACACTGCCAACATTAACTGAAGGAAACTGTATTCACTTTAATCTGCTACCGGCATATGATAAATGAACAGCGCAGCTGTTACTAAGCAGCGTGTGTAAATTAAACTACACAACGCTGTTACCAACTGTGCAAATATTGCATCCAATTAAATTTATTGCCAGCACACTATAAACCCAACAGCGCAGCCATTACTCAGCGGCGTGGACAAATTAAATCACACAACGTTGTCCTCTAATTGAAGCAAAAACGCATTCAAGTGAATTTGTTACTTGTATGCTACAAACCAATAAGCGCAGTTATTAGCCAGCGGCTTGTGTAAATTAAACTACACAACGCTGCCATTTTACTAAAGGAAAACTGCATCCATCTGAATTGGCTGTGGACATACTATAAAACACAGCCTCTTATCCAGCGATGTGTAGAAATCAATTGATAAAATTGTACTCATATAAATATTGAATAACACCGCAATCCCAAAATCTAACTAATAAAGGTATACAGTACATTAAGGGATTAGCAGAAAATTATTTAACCAATAATTGGTGGTGCAATATAGATGCTGAAAAAGGTCATAAATCCCAACCTAATAACCAACAATCAAACAAAAATCGGAGTTATATGTGTTGATTAAAGAAAATTAAAGAAAATTAACTTTACACATCATCACAGGTGAAAAATAAGACAAGACAGCTAAAATATATAAAAACCTGTCTATCTATGCCTTCCTATCCCTCCATCCCTCTGAGATTAATATAAAAATTTACAAATATACTCATAGAGGAAGAATAAATGAGAGGAACCCTGATACAACTATAACCCATTAAAGAAACATTGTATCATACACATGATGTAATAAAGTATCTGAATAAAAATAAAGGTAATCTCAACACACGTCTCCGAATAAGAATTAAATTAAAAGATCAAAAAAGACACACTGATACCGATTTTAATTAATTTTTGTTTACTGCACTAATATTTCACAGAAAAAGCAGTTTTAAAACAGACCAATTAAAAGCTAAATTTTCAATAACACTACAATAAACAATTAAAATATTCTATCTTTTCTTCTGTGCGCCAAAAAAAGAAGACAATCTTTTCTCTTTTTTCCCTTCTTAGTGATCCTTTTAACTAGGTTGGTTGGTAAGTTGGAAGCCCTACGATATATATATTTGGGTTGGGTTGGTATCAATTTCTTTAACACTGGGTCTTTTAGGATGATGTTCCAGTGTTTTTTAAACACTTGCTCGATTTTTTTATGTTCATCAGTAAAGGTGGTTATAAAAGCAGATGCGTAATCATTTGGTCTATTCCCCATTTCTCTTATATTTGTTGTTCTGGAGTTGTTTTCTGGTTCAGTATATACAGATTGTAGATCTTTTTGTATTGACTCTTCTTTGTATCCGCATGCTAAGAATTAATTTTTCATATCATTCGCCTGAACTGAGAACATGTTGTTATCTGAGCAGTTTCGGCGAAGTCTTTTGAATTGCCCCTTTGGTATGGAGTTCAACCAGTGATCGTGGTGACAACTCTGGTATGGGATATATGCCCCTGAGTTGGGGGTTTAGTGAATTTTTTATATTTGAGAACCCCTTCCTCTATATATATATATATATATATATATATATATATATATATATATATATTGTGATATCTAGGAAATTGATACTAGATTCCTGTATTTCTACTGATAATTTAATATTATTGTTGTTATTATTTAGAAATCCACAGAACTCTTCCAGGGATTCTTTGTTTCCACTCCAAATAAAGAAGATGTCGTCTATATAGCGTGCGTAGGACACCAGACTTGCTCCGAAGGGATTATTTGCCCAGATGTTTTCGAGATCCCACTCCCCCATAAAAAGGTTGGCGTAACTCAGAGCAAATCTGGTGCCCATCGCATTTCTTTTATTATGCTGTATGTGTGTATGTTAATGTCATTTTAAATTGCATCGGTTTCATATAAAGAATAACTTTTTTTACCTATATTGTTTTGGATATTCATTGTAATTCCAGCGCTGCTTCTTTTTTTTTTCATTTGTTCCTTGAGAATACCAACAGGGACTGACTACCCCTGTACCCCAGCAGCAGCTTTGGGGAGACACCTCATACATTAGGCACCCATTTCTTGTTCTCTAGCAGAACAGTCTTTTTTCTTCAAACGTAGTGTAAGCTGCCGCCGTGAAACTACACAAGTACCCAAAAATCTCTAGATTTAGTGGCTAAATTCTGGTGCAAAGATACGAGTTGTTGTGGGAGCAGAGTTGTACGTAGAGAGGCATTGTTGGGTCCACAGTTGGTGGACATCCAAGCAGATTTAGGGTTGGCTGGGTGAAAGGGTGGCCAGTTGAGTGTATTTGTATGTGGGCTAGGCCTGTCTGCACGTTCTTTCATACTGTTGCTAAACCCCGCATTTCCCCCTAACTCGTCATTTCCCACTCTGTCCCACAATTCACTACATGCATTATCTGTCCTTTGTGGCTAAGGTCTGTCCTGTCTCCCTCACAATTGGAGCTATTATAGGAGTGGCTCAAGCACAAGCTTCTCTGTGCATGCTACAGTATGAGGAGATTGGACAGACCATCTGAAATGATATTGTCGATTCCAATAATGGGGATATACTGTAGCACAATGAACTGCAACATTTGGGAAATGCAAACAAAACAAATGCATTTAATCTTCAAAATGTCAGTATGCTAATGTGTACAACGCAGTGCTGGCAATGCTGGAACATTTCATATTGGCCATACAAGGACATTATAGAGAATGCTACGATAATTAAAAAATCCTTAAAAATCAGTATTAGTGGTTTTCTTCTTCTTCACTGTTGTTTCCTAAGTAAGCTGACACTGGCTATGACAAAGCATAGGTGGGCAGGAGTTGCTACATAAAGCGGCATATTTTGCAGGATTGTTGACAGATGATGTTTAACTAGTTACAGATGGAGCCCCTGTCAGCCAGAATAAAGTATTGCAAGATCTCCTTAGCTGGTGGTGACTGGCAGACCTCCACTTGACGGGGAAGCACGAGCATGGATTCCCTGCCCATCTCCGCTTCAAGGAGATGGGCAGGGTGAGTGAGGGCTTCGGGGGAACCGCAGCAAGCTGGAAAAAATCAGCAGCAGGCTCCGACATAACTAGGTGTGTGAGCGTCTTATGTGCGTGTCCTCTTCTGTCAGATGGTGCACAGTGGTGATTGGCAATTCTATCACCAGGAGCAGCTCCAATGAGAGCCTGCTCCATCTCTGTCATACCAATATAAGTTGAATGATTCAAAAATATCTCTGTGTGGATCCCTGGGTCCCAAAAAGGGTTCTGACCACCACACAAGTGGGTCAGGGAAGCTAGATATACCAAAGTTGCATAAAATAGAGGGAATAGAGGACATAGGATTTAAGAAATAAAATGTGTTGAGATCCTGGATCCGACCACAGAGTGGCTTATGCCTGGCACACTGTGGGCATGGGGAGCATGTTCAGGGCCTTCTGTTGGATGGATGTGGATGCGAACTTCTGATGACACTAGGCAGCCACCTCCCGGGTCTGATTGAAGAGCTGTCAAGCTTAAAACAAAAGGATAAAGTTCAAGTAATGCTAATTTAACAATCAAACCCAAGCAACAACGGGTACCTCAGCGGGTTAATAATAAAGCTCAGCTCTCTTCAGTCTTCCTGTATAATTTGTTTAATACCCATTTTCATCATGTTTTCTAGGTTCCTGTGTCTATTTGTTCTGCAGATTGTCCTTCAGGATACAGAAGAGTGTTGAGAGGGAATCATCAGTGCTGCTTTGATTGTGTGCAATGCCCAGATGGAGAAATATCTAATGACACCGGTGAGAATGTTTCCTATGTTTCGTTGTAGATTTCTTAAAGCCAATTTCTGTAGCCACCAAAATGTCATTACACAAATGTACCTAATCATCTCACTATCTGCTAATTTCTAAGAACTTTGCCTACTATTTGATTTGGTCATTTATATGATACAAATCTGCATTCCTTTCTTTACTTTCATTTTATATTCACAGCATCTTAATAATTGACTTAATGATTCTTTTAATATTTTTCTAGACAAAATGTTATGCCAAAAGTGCCCAGAAGACCACTGGCCAAATGACAAGTACCAGTGTGTGCCAAAACCAGTTGAATTCCTGTCCTACAGAGATGACCCCATAGCTCTTGTTGTTTGCTTTATTTCTATGTTATGTTTTCTTATAACTTCGACTACCTTGGTCATCTTCATTGTGTTCCGGGACACTCCAATTGTCAGAGCTAATAATAAACACTTGAGTTTTCTTCTTCTGGTCTCCATCATGCTGAGCTTCCTGTGTGTCCTGCTGTTTCTAGGACGTCCCGTACATATAACATGCATGCTCCGGCAGACCTCCTTCGGGATCATCTTCTCAGTAGCCATCTCTTGCATCCTGGCCAAGACTATAATGGTCTACTTGGCTTTCAAAGCCACCAAACCTGGAAGTTCCTGGAGGAAATTTATTGGAGTCAAAATTACCAACTGTGTGGTCCTCATTTGTTCTTGTATCCAAGTAGTAATTAGTATCATTTGGCTATGTATAGCACCTCCATTTCCAGAAAGTAACAGTTACACGTATCTTGAAAAGATTATTATACAGTGTAATGAAGGCTCAATATTGGCATTTTCCATGATGCTGGGTTACATGGGGCTTCTCGCAGCTGTGAGTTTCATTGCAGCTTTCCTGGCCAGGAACTTGCCAGATAGTTTCAATGAGGCCAAATACATCACTTTCAGCATGCTGGTGTTCTGCAGTGTCTGGGTGTCTTTTATCCCGGCACATATGAGTGTCACTGGGAAAGGCACAGTGCTGGTAGAGATATTTGCTATAATTTCTTCCAGTATTGGAATATTGGGCTGTATATTTTATCCCAAATGTTACATCATATTGATGAGGCCAGGCTTAAATTCAAAAAGTATTTTACTAGGAAAAATAAATCATACAGATTCTGTAAAATTCAATAGTAATTAGCTATAATCATTATGCCTAATAGCTTCTAGACACATAACATCATATTACTGGAACAGGAGGATGCAGTCTGAATGTCTATAGTTACAGTGTCAACAATGGCTCTGTCCACAAAGAAAAACAGCACTGGAATATGGACATTGTTATCATGTTATTTATCTATTGCTGTTATAATGTTCTAGTTTAGTGGCTTAAAGTTAAAAAGTCCATGTGGTTACAATGCTGTATGTAGCAATTAACCATATCACAATCCCCGTTGTGGCTTTCCACTGTCAAGTGTGATGATAGAGATTGTAGAGAGGATGATGATGATGATGATGATGATAAATATAGAAATGATAGAGATGTAGATGGCAGAAATGATGATATTGATGATGATAATATCTAATTGTTTGTAAACCCAGTACTAGTTTTCTGAATTAAGTATTGTAGGAAAGTTGGATTGAATCAGCCTATTAATTTATCCCCCCATCCCCCGATCAACTGAACCAGAATCTTGTGGTTCTGATCAAATTATAGCACAGATTGTAATAATAAATATGATCCAGGAAGTGAAGAAATAAGTGATTCAACATAAATAAAGTATAATCTTTGCAATGTTTGGTGTATTTTATCAACAATCATCATGTTATAATCCATACTGTCGCCATAGTCATAATGTTGACATGGACCTTATTGACATTCCTTGGGGTGAATTTGCTACAGTAAAAAGAGGTGATGTTGCCCACCATGGCAACCGATCAGATTCTGATTAATTTCTCTATTGCATTCTAGAAAATGATAGTCAGGCTCTGATTGGTTGCTATGGGCAACATTACCTCTTTTAATTTTTAGAAGCTTTAGTCAATTTGCTTCATCATCATGTGGACACTTATGAAGAGTCATGTCAGGGAACTCCTGCACTATATTAAGTGAGCCCTTATAGCCAATCTAATGGAGGGCCTTCACCAATAACAACCGCCCTTGTTCCCTTGGTCAGATGGCACACCGGTACTTGAGATGCCGCCTGGACTTAGCCACCAGACAGTAAGGGCTCACAGGATAGGCAGGAGACTGCTTGATAACTCTGGAGTAGTAATGCACTGGACTGGGTCAGATAATGGAATTAGACCAGACAGGAGAATCGGCATACAGTACCTATAAATGACCCAATTTTTTCGGTACAGTACTGTTTTTTGAGACTGTCCCATCTGGGACTGGGAGTGTCCTGCGGTGGCAGAGGTGAGGGGGCTGAGTTGGAAGTCCCCCTGCCTGTCGCTGCTCTACTGAGAAGAGTAGTGGTGAATAGATTCTGTGTGCATGCACACAGCATCTTTTCAGTGAAATGAGGGGCTGGGGCATGTCCAGCAGTTTTACAGTGCTGGCCATTCCCCCATAGTGGCAAAAATGGGGGTGTGGCTTGCTGTTGCAACATCCCTACTAAGCCACACTCCTTTTGTAGATGCTGATCCCACTTTTTGTGCACATGCAGATTAGCCAATCTTTCAGTATTTAATGTTCAGAGATATGGATCAGTAATATGCAAGTAGTAGTACTAACTGATGCGTCACCTTCCAGTCATTATAATATAAGCTCTCAGGGAAAACAGTAGTAGGTCTACCAGTATAACAATACCGACAGAACATGAACTTGCAGCTCAAAGACACCAATACCATACAGATAAAATCAGAAACAAATAGTACATGCAACAATGAAAAACATATTGTGGGAGAGACAGCATCCCCCCACATCAAAGTAATGTAGAGGTCCCAGACCAGGTTTTGGAAGCAGTAGCAGAATCTCAGGTGTGTAATCAGCAGCACCTGGGATTTTCTGACATAAGAGTTTCCAGGGAAGAGTCACCTTGCTCTTGATGGTTATATAGGTTCCTAAGTGATAGGCCAGGGGTGTTCTATGGTAGGGACCCGTGAAACCTTGGCTAAAAGTATGTTATGCTGAGATTGCCTTTATGTTACTGCATGTACTTAACCTGTTTTGCTGTGACTTGCTGTTCAAAATAAACAACAAAATCTTCATTTTAGTCTCCGTGTTTGTGATCCTTGTCACAATTGGTGGGGAATGTAAGCAAAGACACTGTGTACAGCAGAAACGGTTGATAAGCTAGTGATGGGTACTTGTTTCATAGCACGGTGCCACCGATTTGAGTCGTATGACATCGGGTCAGAAAAATCGGTCACATTGCATGCGTCCAAATCGCATGCGATGCGACCGATTCGAGACGATTTTTACATTGGACCCAATGTTAAATGGTCCCTGAGACCATTACTTCACAAGTATTACGCGGCCGCTCGCCATGCTTCGGGCTCAGTGGCTCGCTGTGCTCGCCACACTATATAAGTCAACTCCATGCTGACATGGATAGTGGGGGTATGAGCGTACTAACTATAGTGGGCACCCAACTAACATATAATTACCATAATTTCATATCAAAGTGGAGTCCCTGGTGCTTCCTAGTCACATCATAAATGTGCAAATATAAAGATAAAAGACTGATAATATAGAGATGTACAGTTTAATCAATAAAATAATTCATAACATCATACAAATAACATAATGAAAATCATCCACACAGCTGTGGTAATTCAGAGCAGTCGAGCAGCAATCACCGGATAAAGTCGAAGTGAGAAATGACAGTTGAAATTGAGCGAGTTACAGTAATGTAACCTGGCTATAGAAACTGATCCAGGTTCTGGTGTAATTCTTCTCCAGGTATGCGGCTAGTGTGCTGATATGTACCAAGGTACTCTGACTGCCCTTGAATACAGCACTAGTTAAACATTGGATCCAATTTAAAATCGGGTCTGAGGTACAATTTAACATTGGGTCCAATGGCAAAATCGGGTTGGTCGTGTCGCATCGCATGCCATTATAAGCAGGAAAGGCTACTGAAGCTCATCCCAGCTGATGCTATGGAGGCCTTCCTTTGCATGTTTGAGCGCACGGCCAAGTGGTTGGGATGGCCTGTTAAGGAATGGTCTGACAGCTGGCTCCCTGGTTTTCACGGGAGGCACAGTTAGCATATGTGGATATGACTATGGCTGGGGCACGCTCCTATCCTAGCCTGAAAAAGGTTATACTTGACAGGATTGGAGTGAAGGGGCCCAGCAAAGACCAAGAGTTCCATGACTAGCAGCTGGAGGGCTCTGAGCCAACTGGAACTAGCCCGGCTGGCAAAGGCCTGGTTGCAGCCAGATAAAAACTCTGCAGTGAGGATTGTTGAAATAGTCACACTGGATCAGGCAATGCGGGTGTTAGGCCGCTCAGTGCAGCAGTGGGCTCATCAGGCTGTCCCCCAGACATTTAAGGAGTTGGCAGTGGTGGTTGAGTGGCACCACACTGGGAAAACTGAATAAAGCCAGGTCAGGATACCTTCCAATGACTAAGCCCAGAACTCAGGTCCCAGTGGTTAAACCAAAGACTCTGCCTCCCTTAATGTGCTTTGAGTGTGGCGAGCCTGGTCATGTGTGGCAGGACTGCCCGAAACAGGGAGAGCCGATGGATTGCAGTGTGGGAAAAAATGGCTCGGCCATTGGTCAGCATGGCGGCTGTGGGGGTATCCCAAGCAGTAATGTCGGTACAGTTGGAAGGCTGGGTGATCTGGGCAATAGTGGATACCAGCAGTGAGCTCACCATTGTCGCTGCCAATGTGGTTCCTCCAGGAGCTGACAAGGTCCTGCCTCCTTTCAGGTTGTTGTTCATCTATGGCAATGTTGAGGATTGCCTATGTGTCTACTTACCTTTAACTGTTCAAGGTCACTCATTAAAGGTGGTAATAGTGGTGACCTCCAAACCACCTTACCCACTGATCCTAAGCCATGACTTTCCATTGCTGCAGGAGCTGGTTACCTGGCATGACACCAAAAAACTGTCAGCCACTGAAGCAACTCAGGAGCCAGTGACCTGAGACTACTAAAGCTTGGCATCCGGGAGAGCTGCTGCTGGTCTGGAACCACCCCCAAGAAACTGAGTCTGAGGCCCAATGGAACCCACTTGGTGAAAGATATCACTGCAGGACTTTGGGAGAGATCAACACGATGACAGTAATTTAGTACTGTACATGCCTTTGAGACTGTGAAAGTGGTTAATGGCAGGATGCTTTACCATCAGAGGGTGTACCCTACTTTATTTTGGAAAATGATTTGCTATATTGTGTTGCTACTGTACAAGGGAAAAGGGTAGATCACCTCTTAGTTCGCCGAAAACTGTTCAAGGAATTTCCAGTGGTCTCCAGATGCCTATGGGACGGTAGCAAGTGCTCCCAGCTCTGTTACCCAAGGTGCCCATTCTCAGCCTCACCCGGCCCTGTGCCTCCACACATCCTGACCACAGTAGCTTCTTATTTCCTCCAGTCCCCGGCTGCATGGATCGCTATTACAGTGCCATGCTGAGTCACTCCTGCCGCCACAAGAAGGACAAGGAGCGCAGGGCTTCCACACCCAGCATGGCACCGGATGCTGCCTCCCGCGCCTCTGCACCTGTCACGCCAGAGAGACAGTGTTGCAGCTCACCCTTTCCGCTCAGCCTGTCAAAATTAACTGCTGCTTCTGACCTCCCTGACTCTCAACCCCCCAGCTACAGGCTCTGCCCCCTCTGGAGACCCCTGTAACATATGGAGATATAGAAGCTGCCACCAGTCCTCTTCTCAATGAGCAAACAGCTGACATTAATAATCAGATGGCTCACCTACAAAACATGTTTTGGTTTCTAAACTGAATAATGGCAGGGAGACTGATGCTTTACCATCAGAGGGTGTACCATATTTTGTTTGGAAAATTATTTGCTACAGTATTATCATGTCGCTACTTTACAAGGGAATGGGCTCGATCAGCTCTTAGTACCCAGAAAACTGGAGCGGTTGGTATTAGAAGCGGGTTGTGATCGTTTGCTCTACAGCAAGTTGGTTGACAAGCATTAGGTCGACACTGGGTCACCGGGAAAGGCACAGTGCTGGTAGAGATATTTGCTATAATGTCTTCCAGTATTGGAATATTGGGCTGTATATTTTATCCCAAATGTTACATCATATTGATGAGGCCAGACTTGAATTCAAAGAGTATTTTCCTAGGAAAAATAAATCATACAGATTCAGTTCAATAGTAATTAGCTGTAATTGTTAAGCTTAATTGCTTCTAGTCTCATATCATCAAATTACTGCATTGTTAGAAGAGGATGCAGTCTGTCTATAGCTACAGTGTCAACGGTGGCTCTGTCCACAAAAACAAGCAGCACTGGGATACGGACATGGTCAACATGCTATTTACTGTATCTATTGCTGTTATAATGTTAAACATTCTCATTTAGTGGCTTAAAGTTATAAAGTCCATGTGGTTATAATGCTGTATAACTTTAACAATATCAGTGGGGGCTTTCTGCTGTCTACAGTGTAATTTCCGACCCTGTGATGATAGAGATGATAGAGAGGATGATGATAATAGAAATGATAGAGACAGAAACTATAGAGATGAAGATGACAAAAATTATAGAAATGATGATGATGATGATGATGATGATGATGATGATGATGATAATGACATCTAATTGTTTGTAAACCCAGTACTAGTTTCCTGAATTAAGTATTGTAGGAAATTTGGTCTTTATTTTACATCAGCCTGTTAATGTATCCTCCCCCCTCCCTCCAATAAACTGAACCAGAATCTCCCTCCATATAGTCCTGGTCAAATTAAAGCACAAATCATAAATAAAGTATATTACTTGTGATGGGTGTGGTGTATTTTATCAACAATCATAATGTTAACATCCATGCTGTCGACATAGTCATAATGTTGACATTGACCCCATTGACATTCCTTTGAGTAAATTTACTAAAGCTTCTAAAAATGAAAAGAGGTTATGTTGCCTATAGCAACCAATCAGATTCTGATTCATTTCTCTATTGTATCCTAGAAAAGGATTGATAGAAAATGATTGGTTGCTATGGGCACAAATCAACTCTTTCCATTTTTAGAAGCTTTAGTAAATTACCTTGTCATGTGGACACTGATAAAATGTGCTCTAAGGGAACTCCTGCACTCTATCAAGTGAGCCCTTAGAGCCAATCTAATAGAGGGCCTTCACCAATAACAACCGCCCTTGTTCCCTTGGTCAGATGGCACACCGGTACTTGAGATGCCGCCTGGACTTAGCCTCCAGACAGTAAGGGCTCACAGAATAGGCAGGAGAATGCTTGATAACTCTGGAGTAGTAAGGCCCTAGAATGGGTCAGAGAATGGAATTAGACCAGACTGGAGAATCAGCATACCTCCAAAGTGTCAAGATTTCCGTGGGACAGTGTTATTTTTCGGGACTGTTCCGCTCGGGACTGGGAGTGTTCCATGATGGGGGGTGGGTCCCCAGGCATCCCCACAAAGCCACACCCCTTTGTAGAGTAAACGCTTCCCTTTGGACACATAAGCATTCAGATTATTCAGCATTCAGTGTTTGGAGGTATGGATCAATAATATACTATGCAAGCGTAACACTGCAAGGAATATACTAACTGATGCGTCACCTTCCAGCCACTATAAGCTCCAACGGTAAACAGTAGTGAGGATACCAGTGTACTACCAACAGAACATGAAATAGCAGCTCAGAGACACCAATACCATACATATAAATCTAAAAACTAATAGTACATGCAAAAATGAAAAACTTACAGTATGTAATCAGCAACTTGTAACAAATGCAACAATGCAATACAGGTGTAATCAGCAACTTCTAGTTCATACAACAATGCAATACAGGTGTAATCAGCAACCTCTAGTTCATGCAGCAATACAATACAGGTGTAATCAGCAACTTCTTGTCCATGTAACAATACAGAGCAGATATAATCAGCAAATTCTAGTACATGCAACAAAGCAATTCAAATGTAGTCAGCAACTTATAGTACATGCAACAATGCAATAAAGATCTAATCAGCAACTTGTAGCAAATGCAACAATTCAATAAAGGTGTAATCAGCAACTTCTAGTACATGCAACAATACAATACAGATGTAATCAGCAACATCTAGTACATGCAGCAATGCAATACAGATGTAAACAGCAACAATAGAAGACAGATGCAAATTGCAACTTGTAGCAAATACAACAATGCAATAAAGGGGTTATCAGCAACTTTAGCAAATGCAACAATGGAATACAGGTCTAATCAGCAACTTACATTTGCCAATGCAATACAGGTGCATTTATCAACTTATATTACATGTAATACAGGTGAAAAACAGTATATGCAAAAATGCAAAACATATGTACTTTAAATAGCAATGGTACTTGTTTCCTAGCACGGCGCCCGCGATTTTGATTGTATTGATCGCGGCAGCAAAAATAGCGGCCATCGCATGCCAACCAAATCGCATGCGATGCGATCGACGCGATTGCCGTGATTTTTGCATTTGGAATCAATGTAAAATTGGGTCTCAGGGACCATTTTACATTGCCCACGAGGGGCGGCGGTACGCGTCCTCGGTCCTCTTCATTCCCCCACTATCCAAGTCGGTGTGGAGTTGATTTTATAAAGTGTGGTGAGCGCAGTGAACCACCGAGCCCGAAGCGTGGCGAGCGCAGCGAGCCCTGCGAGGGTACGCGCATAACTTCACAGGTATACGCGTCCGCTCGCCACGCTTCGGGCTCGGTGGTTCGCTGCGCTCGCCACATTTTATAAAGTCAACTCCACGCCGACATGGATAGTGGGGGTATGAAAAGGTCGGAGGACGCGTACCGCCGCCCCGCACGGGCTCGCTGCGCTTGCCATGCTTCGGATTGGCGTCAATAGTGGGGTGGCGTTAACAATGGGGGGGCATTAACCATACTTAATACCCATGAGGGGGCATATACAATGAGAAATTGGCCATATTGGCCCATTTCCCATTGTTTCTTATGTAAAATCACGTTGACACAATTTTAACTTTTAAACTAATTTAACATTGGGAACATTGTCAAAACATTGGGAAAATCGCGTTGATCGCGTCGGTCGCATTATAATGGCACGCGATGGACGTGATCAACGCGATTTTCTCTTTACCGGCAATTAAAGCTGGTAATTGACAGAAAATCGCGTCCATCGCGTCAATCTCATGCCTTAAGTACCTTAACTTAAGGCACAGGATCAACCCCGATGGGCGTCGTGCTAGGAAACAAGTACCATAGCAATTTATAGGACATGTAACAATGCACTACAGGTGTAATTAGCAACTTCTAGTACATGCATCAATACAATACAGATGTAATAAGCAACTTATAGTACATGCAACAATGCAATATAGATGTAACCAGCAGCTTGTAGTATCTCCAACAATACAATACAGATGTAACCAGCAACTTCTAGTACATTGCAACAATGCAATGCAGGTGTAATCTGCAACTTCTAGTACATGCAAGAATGCAATACTGTTGAAATCAGCAACTTCTAGTGCATGCAACAATGCAATACAGGTGTAATCAGCAACTTCTAGTACATGTAACAATGCAATAAAGATTTCATAAGCAACTTCTAGTACATGCAACATTGCAATAAAAATGGTATCAGCAACTTCTGGTACATGCAACAATGCAATACAGGTGGAATAAGCAACTTATACTACATGAACATTGCAATACAGATGTAATTAGCAACTTATAGTACAGTACAATACGTATTGCAGCTGAGAACAATAGAATAGCCATGGCTAGCCATGGCCAAAGGAGCAAAGATGAAACTTGCTCCTACTGTATATGCAACAATGTAATACAGATGCTATCAGCAACTTATAGTAAATGCAACCATGCAAAATAGATGTAATAATGACTGGTCAAATTACCACCCAAACAGTACAATGAAAGAAAGATAACCCACCAAGATGAAAGTTGAACTTATATAACAGAACTCAGTAGACAGGAGTAGGACACCTGGAAACTCAGGGACTGAATGCCTAGGTTTAGATTGATCTATCCCTGGCCCATAGTGCACAACTGACTGAACTAAATAGCCTGAATATGCTGCAGCTGTTCCCAAACTTCAGGCAGGTCCCACCCAGCTGGGAGGTTCAAAAATTCTTGCCTGGCAGCATGATAGATGTGCTGGCCCATTTCCTAGCAATGGCTATGTGAAAGCGCAACAAGATAACTTCTGCTATCAGTCGATACTCCCGTCGCACAAGAGCTGTCTCACACGGGATGAACCACCTCTGGAGACCCAACCAAATACAGTAGATGGAACTGCAGAAGAATGAAAAACAAACCTGTCAACCTCAACGGTCTACACAACAGATTGATGAGTGCCATGGGCACACACAGGTGGCTGCGATCTTCACCGGTTAGTTGAAAGTCATCATTGGCACAAGGCCTCAGCCACCCAAACTTCACCTATTCGCACTCTCGCACGTAGGTGGTATGTGTGGCTCTCTCAAGGGCAAGACACACACACAGTGATAGAACTTACTTGAATGATACTTGTCACCTTGCTAGGGTATCCCTGCACCTGGGAAAAAGGAAGAAACACAACATTCGCTCTACAAACTACACTAGCGTAAATAGGACTAACCTGTCCCTGCTATAACACAATCACACACTAGGCTGACATTAAAATAACAATTGGTACTTACAGTACTCTAACAGGGCATGCAAGGAAAACAATCATTCAATTACAAAAACAACTTTATCAGATTACACCAGGAAGTGTGCGTGTGTGTGGTATTGAACCCCCTGGAGATAGTATGCGGCCTGACAGGTACAGGGCTCCCTTAGAACAGACACCGGTACCTGAGTAGACAGCTGGATATCCCAGTGTCAGAACCGGTGAGAAGGGACTACCAAAATACGCCCCCTTACTCCTCTATGCACACACGGAAGGAAACTGCAG
Source organism: Crinia signifera (assembly GCF_055691185.1). Taxonomy (NCBI): domain Eukaryota; kingdom Metazoa; phylum Chordata; class Amphibia; order Anura; family Myobatrachidae; genus Crinia; species Crinia signifera. The sequence continues at coordinate 32,618,914 of NC_139217.1, forward strand.
CTCCTCCTTTCCCTACTCCAGCCTAGACCCAGGAAGAGCTGCCGCGAAGCCCACTGTTCCTAGGGCTAGGACTTTTTCAGGCGTGTGCACTGACTTGTTTTCATTGCCTATCACCCCAACAGTGTGAGGGCAATCCTAAAATTGCGGACAGCCTCCTACAAACCTAAAATGGCTGACAACCTCCTTTAAACCTAAAATGTCTGACAGCCCTCTATGGAGAACAGGCCCAATGCCTGGAATGGGACAGAGGCATTCTGGCCTAGTTCTGGGGGCACAGGCAGGAGGCCTGGGTATGGGGGCACAAGCAGGAGGCCTGGGTATGGGGGCACAGGCAGAAGGCCTGGGTATGGTGGCACAGGCAGGAGGCCTGGGTATGGGGGCACAGGCAGAAGGCCTGGGTATGGGGGCACAGGGGAACAGGCCAGAGACAATGGAGGGAAAACAGGCCGGAGGTGTGAAAGTGAGGCACAGACCAGGAGGGCCTGACTACTGTGGCACAGGCTGGGAGGACCTGAACACACCCACAGGCCTAACGCCCAAATGCCTGGTGGACTAGGAGGATCAAAGATAAGTGGTTGCTGCCCAGGACCACTTACCCAGGCCGGTGGAAGAGGCTGCAGCAGGGAGCTTTGTTAGCTCTTCTGCTTCCCAAATGCTACAGCACTCTCCGGTCCTCAGCTTCTGTCTTCGGGCTCTTTGGTAGCCCCTGCCACCATTTCCGGCTCTTCTTCCTCTTCTGACGCTGCTCTGCTGTCTGCTGCCGCTGTTCTGCCATCTTCCGCCGCTGCCTCTTGATCTGGCTCCTTTTCTATCTTCCTCCTTCAGGAGCTCTTCTATGCTCCCTCTCCGTCGGCGAACTGAACTCCGGCGCTACGCAGCATCTAATATAAGACACTGGGAGGAGGCAGAGGTATAACACGGCGAACCCTGATTGGCTCGCTGCATCCCCTCCTGATTGGCCACCCAGCCACAATCGCTGATTGGCTCGCGCTGAGCGTGCCATTCAAAAGGTCGGACGCCAATTGGAGGAACTTGAATCCTCCTGGACACTAGTTCCTCCCAGCCATGACTATGCCACCATCGCTGCTTACACTGCCGCCGACCCAGAGGGGAACCAGCCAGATGAAGATGGAGTAAGCCTCCCCCATCCCCTCCCTGACACGGCACCCCTCCAGATGCCGTCTTACAACTTTAATAGTGTCAAACAGCTGGCTGGCACGTCCCTCAGCACTTCCATTGGCTCATGCATCTTAAACCTGGTGTGCAGCCTGTTGAGTATGCATGTCACCTGGTATGCTCATCAACCGGTGCATGCCCTGTTCAGTGTACCTTGACGTCAGCTGCTGTCATGCCATCATAGTTAGAATGTCTAGAAAATGTTCCTAGTGCTCTAGCAGTAATTTATCTAGAACAGCATGTCAGGCAACTACAGCAGTGTTCTCTGGGTCAGGTGGTGACATCATGATGACTTCTGATGGATGTTGGAGTGCTTCTGGAAGCCTAAGTCTAGCTTTTTAGTCCTGTAATCTTACCCATCCACTGCTGCAGCATATCCCCATACCTCCCAATATGACCCTCTCCAGCAGGGACACAAAGCTCTGCTCCTGGACTTCCCTCTTAATGTATGATTGACATCACCTGTGTTAAAGCACCTTTCTTATAAATAAACCTGTTTAACACAGGCAATGGCAATCATAAATTATGAGGTAAGTCAAGAAACAGAACATGGCGTCCCTTGTGGAGAGAGACATGTTGGGAGGTATGGATTCCTGATCACCCAGTCCCTGTCAAATGTTGATACTTTTAAATTATATTTTGAAAATGTTGACATTCTGCAGATGCTGACATTTTTAATCTTGACATTTTAACAACATTGACATCAGAACTGTCATCATTAGAGTATAGACTTTATGAAGATGGGACTTCTGCCCTCCTAACATACTCCACTTGAGGTATTCAAATCACCTTCTAGAGACCTAAATAGCAAGAAGATTTTGAATCATTAGTGCTATTGACCAAAGCTTGAACCTTATATTGGGGGAGCGGCTCAAGATCTTATGATGACGAGGAAAAGCAAAATGAAGAAATAGGTAAAAGAATGTTCCAGCCAGCCCAAAGAAACAGAAATAAACCCTTAACCCCGCCCACTAAAATCCTAGCCAATGAACAAACAGAACAAGACTGATCAATATTTATTTTCTCAACTCTAGAATGACATTGTTCTATACTGTAGGTGTTCTTTTTTTTAATGTTTATCTATCTTCTTGTTAGAAAACAATGAACTCCAATTGCCATACTGTGCAGTTTTTTTTTTTATATTAAATTGATGTGTACCTCAATATTCTAATTGTGCATGTGCCTAGTGTCCCAAATTAAACAGTTCTTGTAGTGATACTGTAGTTCCATAATGGACACTTGTGTCCGATGATCTGCAATAACATTTTGTGAATTCAACTGTGTGCATTCACATGTCTAATCAGATGATCTTATTCAAGTAGGTGGTCTGGCCACAAGGTCAATTAGGTAAGACAACATACTTGACCCAATTAACCTTTATGGTTAGAGCTAACTGCAAAGTTCTCCCATATACTTATACTGGGGATTTTGTCCTCATTATATAGCCTGAACTCCACTTTGACATACAGCTACAGGGAACAAAGAGGACTGATCTATACTTGATCTAGGTGAGTATTTTTTACAGGTCCCTATGGCGTTCTACTGGACAAGTGGTCCAACGGGCATGTGTCAAGATAGTTAAATATGTGTGTAAGAGTTTGTGTATGTTTGTTAAACTTGTACTTTCACTGTGTGTGTTTGTGTTTTTATTTGGATTTTTGGAACTAAGTTTTACAGGAGTTAAACAGAAGGGAAACATAATGAGAACAATGGAGAATAATCTGTTAGCCAACTCTATTCCTATGGACTGATTTCGTCTATCTACTCTCTGGGTACTCTCCTGACTGTATCATACACCCAATTTTCTGCACCACCTTCAGGGAGCAGCAGATGATATTTGTAGCAAGAAGGGAGCACCCTTCGTGCTACAAATATCATCTGCTGCTCCCTGAAACATGTGAAATCTAATTCCATTACTTTTATATTGAACTTACCACTAGGAGAACCACAGGTCCCAGCATGCAGGGCACTAATAGGCCAACTGGGACTTGTAGTCCTACTACAGAACTGATAGTCCAATAACTGATACACACACACACAGATTTAAATACAATTTTATTACACCCCACATACATCCATACTCACCTATCTTGATCACGTATGTTTGGTCTACTTCACCATGTAGAATACAAAATGTAACTGTCAAAAAAATATATACTCACCATCCACCCGGTGTAGTTGTGTCTCTTCTTTCCCTGTAGGTATCTGCAGGTTAAAAATGGCAAAATACCTGATTCCAAAAGGATTGAAGAAGCTGCCTTCCCCTGAATGCTGGGTCTTCGCGTGACTCCTGTCACTGCAGGACACAGCAGCCCAGAAGCGTCAGTGTATAGCCATTTTCAGATCTCTCCAGAGATGTTCAATCAGATTCAAATCTGGGTTCTGGCTGGGCCACTCAAGGATATTTACAGAGTTGTCCTGAAGACACTCCTTTGATATCTTGGCTGTGCACTGCACTGTGTTGTCCTGCTGAAAGAAGAACGGTCATCCCAGTCTGAAGACTGGAGCAGGGCTTCATCCAGGATTTCTCTTTGCATTGCTGCATTTATAATTTCCTCTATCCTATCTAGCCTCTCAGTTCCTGACGCTTAAAAACATCCACACAGCATGATGCTTCTACCACTATGCTTCATTGTAGGGATGGTATTGGCCTGGTGAAGAGCAGTGCCTGGTTTCCTCCAAACATGATGCCTGGCATTCACACCAAAGAAGTCAATCTTTGTTTCATCAGACCGGAGGATTTTTGTTTGAGTCCTGCAGTTACGCTTTGACAAACTCCAGTCAGGCTGTTATGTGCTTTTTCATAAGTCTTGGCTTCCATCTGGCCATTCTACCATAGAGGCATGATTGTTGGATGTACTTCTGGAAGGTTCTGCGCTCTTCACAGAGAAATGAAGTAGCACTCACAGAGCGACCATCGGGGTCTTGGTGACCTCCCAGACTTGGACCCTTCTCCCCTGATCACTCAGTTTACATGGCCGGCCAGCTCCAGGAAGAGTCCTGGTGGTTTTGAACTTCTTCCATTTATGGATGATGATGGCCATTGTGTTCATTGTCCCAATGAACACAATGGCCATCATCATCCATAAATGGAAGAAGTTCAAAACCACCAGGACTCTTCCTGGTGGTCTTTGAAGGTCCCCTTCAAAGCAGCAGATAATTTTCTGTACCCTTCCCCAGATTTGTGCCTGAAGACAATCATGTCTCAGAGGTCTACAGACAATTCATTCAAATTCATGCTTAGTTTGTGCTCTAACATGCACTGTCAAGGGTGGGACCTTATATAGACAGGAGTGTGCCTTTCCAAATCATGTCCAATCAACTTAATTAACCTCAGGAGGACTACAATTAAGCTGTAGGAACATCTCAAGGATGATCATCGGAAGCAGGATGCACCTGAGCTCAATTTTTAGCTTCATGGCAAAGGCTGTGAATACTTAATAATAATGTTATTTATTTGGAATAATAATGTTATTTACATAGAACTTTTCTCATAATAGGACTCAAAGTGCTTGCATTTGCCTCTTACAGCTCAAAATACAAAACAAACTTAACAACTTAACAAGGGACATTAGTAAAATGCTTGGGTGAACAGGAAAGGAGTCTTTTAGCCTATTTTTGAATGTTTCCAGAGTGGGAGCTTCTCGAACTGAGCAGGGAAGTGAGTTCCATAGAGTTGGAGCCACAGGGCAAAAAGCTCAACCCCCAGATGAATTCAGGGAAATTCTGGGTACCGTTAGTAGTCCTTCATCAATCGATCCCAGTAATCGAGTGGGACAATAAGGGATCAGAAGCTGCTGCAGGTACCTTGGAGGGCCAGGTCATGTAGAGCTTTAAAAGTCAGTAAGCCAATCTTGATAATTATTTGCCATCTTATAGGCAGCCAGTGAAGGAGGTACAGAATGGGTGTTATATGGCTGGAGTGGGGCTGATTGGTTAATAGTCTGGGGGCTGTATTGTGTACCATCTGAAAGTGGTGCAATTCTTTTGCTGGGAGACCGAGGTAGAGGGCATTGCAGTAGTCAAGGTGCAATGATACAAATGCATGTATGACTTTACCATGTAAATGCATGTATGACTTTACCAGACTCACGTTTATGTAAGCTGGTGTGAAGCTCATAAAGGTATCTTTGGTGATGTTTTTATAGTTGCTTGAAAGAAATGTTACTTCTTACATGAACTCCGAAAAAAGAAGAAAAATACAATGGGCTGTATTCAATGAGAATACTGACGACGTGCAGCGAATCCTGTTTAGGATTCGCTGCACATTCGCCACTGCTCGCTGCGTTCCGGAGCCTCGCCGGCTCCAGTATTCAACGAGTCAGGGGCTCGCTGCCCCTGACTGGCGAGGACGGCGGCAGGCAGGGAGATGGAAGTCTCCCTGCCTGCCCTAGAATGTATGTGGGGGGGAGGTGGGCTCCCCGGGTGCCAGGCAGCACAGGCTGCCACCCGGGGGTGCCAGCAGGGGACTGGGTATATTCACTCACCCGATCATGCATATGTAATGATCGGGTGAAGTGAATATATGAATATCTAATGAGCGGCTCGGCTCCGGCCCCCTGCTGGCTGGTCTGTGTAAAAAAATATATATATAAATATTTTTTTTAAATTAAATATATATTCATGTGCTTACAGCACATGAAAAAAAATAGCATGCCACACCTCAGAATAAAATTCCTGATTTTTTTACACCAATTGTAAAAAACAAAACACTTTATTTTAAAAGTTCACATTCCACTTCACTATAAAAAGATAGCGATTGCTACTCGGTGATTCATGGCGAAAAAACCCTTGAAATGTATTCGCCATCTGGTCATTGAATAGGGTGATTCACCGTTTTAGTCAAAAATTCGCCTTACAGCACAAAATCGCCATAAAAACCTGGCGAATCAGCCTCATTGAATACCGCCCAATATGTGTAAATTTATCATACACCAAGTGTATAAATAATATGTGAGGAGCTGGACCAGCATACCTCACTCATCAAAAATATACGAGTGATACATATATAAAGGTATCTTTTGAAATATGGGCGTACCCCAACTCATGGTAATAAAGATGGTGCTAAACTCATAAAGGTTTCTTTTGTACTTCTTTTCTCCTCATATGTTTACGTGATGTGCTCCCAGTTTGTCTCGGAAGAAAATTAATATACCATATGTCAGATATTACACAGGTTTTTAGAGAATAATGGGTGAGGTTTGCACAATATATAATAATTATGCCTCACTCACCCCTAAATAGTTTTTTCAAAAATGTATTTTGTGTTTATAAGGTCAAAAAGTGGGCGTAACCCAACTCACACTTGTGTGTTGGGCAGTCCACTCATCAAGGTTTCTTTACTTTAAAGACATGGAACCTCAAGACTTCTCACCATATTTCATCCAGAATACATACAGTATAAGAGAGGATATACCCAATGTGTAGATATCTATTTAAGATTAAATGGGAGATGGGCCAAAGAACAATGGCATACCTTACTCACCACTTTAGGTGGCGGCACAAAGCCTGTAGCGTTTTCTTTAATAATTATTCCAAAAACAGAATTTTAGGCCAGTCAAATGTTGAAAATGTAGAAAATAGCTTTTAATCCAGGACATCAAAAAAAAACATGAGTCCCAACAAGGGCTCGAAACTATTTAAAAACAAGTCCAATAACACCAAAAGGTGTAAAAAACAGTGCAGTTAAAAACAAAAACAATACATACATCCAAGGTGTGATGGCTGTTCACTCCTCTCCAGTGGCATCAACGTGTTTCGGTCTGGGGACCTTTCTCAAGATGTACTGGAGTGGAGCTCCTCCCATATTATTTATACAATTGGTGTATGATAAATCTACACATATTGTATTTTTCTTTTTTTTTTCGGAGTTCAGGTAAGAAGTAACATTTCTTTCAAGCAACTATAAAAACATCACCAAAGATACCTTTATGAGCTTCACACCAGCTTACCTAAACGTGAGTCTGGTACGCCTGTCTTAATTTCGTTCACTTTTTTGAACAGCACTGTATTAGTGTTAACACAGAAAAATAGAAACATTCACAAACATATGAAATAATTCTTTCTATCGTCAATTTCTTCTTTTCATCACGGACACCAATTGGTGTTTGAAACGGGCAAATTGGACCGGATCCTAACATCACTAAGAGAGACAATATCAAGAAAGGAGGACTGTACTCTACAATATCTCTAAGTATTTTTTTGTTGCGCCTCAGTGTACATCAGTTCCAAATTTTCTCTTGTTTGCATGGTTATAAAGTGTGGGTGACACTTGTGGGAGCTGTAACATCAGGGCTGCATAGCGCCATATACAATTCTGTCCTTCCAAGATCCTAGTTTTGCATGTATGACTTTAGGCAGATCTTCTAAGGGAATTAAGTGCTTGATTCCGGCTATATTCCTTAGATGATAGAATGAGGATTTAATTGTGGTTGATACCTGATGTTTAAGTGTCAGGTCATTATTCAGGACAACACCGAGATTCCGCACATGTTGCGTATTTGGAAGTTCTGGAGCCCCAAACGTAAGTCCTGTTGGTTGGCTCTTCTGCAGTCTTGTCCTGTGACATATAATAAGCTCCTCTGTTTTATCTGGGTTCAGTCTCAGCCAACTGGCACTCATCCACTCCTGTAGCTCAGCTAGACAGCCATTTAGGGTTGGTATTGGGTTCTCAGTACCTGGAGCAAAGGACAGGTACAGTTGTGAATCGTCTGTATGGCAGTGGTCATGACGTCTGATTATTTCACCCAGTGGTAGCATGCAAACAGCAAAAAGCACGGGAGATAATATGGAACCCTGCGGGATACCACATGGAAGTGGCACTGGTGATGATGAATACACTCCAGATGAAACTCTCTGTGGCCTACCAGTTAGAAATGATTTGAAACATCTAAGAACTGTGCCATCCAACCCACAGAAATTTAAAATTTCATGGTCCATGGTATCAAAAGCTGCTGAGAGATCCAGAAAGATTAAGATTGAGCAGACACCTCTATCTCTTGCCATCAGAAGATCATTAAGCACACATACCAAGGCTGTTTCAGTGCTGTGTCTTCTCCTGAATCCTGACTGGAATGGATCATAAATATCATGGGCTTACAGGTGGCTCTCTAGTTGAATTGCTACCACTTTCTCAAAAACCTTTCCTAGAAAAGAAAGGTTTGATACCGGTCTGTAGTTGTTCATACAGTCGGGGTCAAATTTGTTTTTTTAAAAAGTGGTCTGACAATTGCTTCCTTTAGTGGCTCGGGAAAAATGTCTGTTATAGAGCTTTGAACTATTTTTGCAAATACAGGGCCAATTATATCCATGCACCCTATTAGCAGCTTAGTTAGGGCAGGGTCAAGGTCACAAGTGGTGGGACGCAGCCGTCGGGTTATTTACATGTGATTTCTTAATTTTTCATTTTTAATAAAGTTGCAAAAATCTCCCCAAAACTTTTTTTTACATTGTAATTATGGGATATTGTGTGTAGAATATTGAGGAAAATAAAGCTGTAACATAACAAAATATGGTAAAAGTAAAGCGCTGGGAATACTTTGCCGATACACTTTAAATCAGTGTGTGTGTGTGTGTGTGTCAGTTATTGGGCTATTGGTTTTGTAGTAGGACTACAAGTTCCAGTGTGCCCATTAATGTCCTGCATGCGGGGACTTATTGTTCCTCAAGTCCCAGCATGTGGGGAGTTCTACTACACAGCCCAATATCATTTTTTTACACTGATTTAACACTATATTTGCTATCAGCCACAGCCCAAACCCGCTGTTTGAGCCCAGTGCTGGTTTAAGAAATATGGGGGATTCCTACTCCTTTTGTCCACCATATTTTAATAACCAGGACTGGGTCAAGAGTGTGGTGCTGGATATAGGGGGACCATATTTTTTCCTCCTACAGTATTTCTGCAACCGGACTGGCTATATGAACCTGGAGCTGGTAACTGCTGGGCGGGGGGGGGACCCCACAATTTTTTTTTTACTTGATTCATAATTTTTTTGGTACTTATGTAGTATCTGGGCTGCCGATTTTGTGATTGTATGCCTTACCTTAAGGCATACAATCAGATGCGATGCGATGCGATGCGATTCGATGCGATTTTGCATAGGATTCAATGTTAAGAAGGTCCTGTTCATTTCCCCACTATCCAAGTGGGCATAGAGTTGATTTTATATAGCGTGGCGAGCGCAGCGAGCCACCGAGCCCGAAGCGTGGCGAGCGAAGCGAGCCCCGCGAGGGGACGCATATTTCTTAAAAAGTATTCTGTGTCCCCTTGCGGGGCTCGCTACGCTCGCCACGCTTCGGGCTCGGTGGCTCGCTACGCTCGCCACAGGTTTATATCCAACTCCATGCCCACTTGGATAGTGGGGAAAGGAAAAGGACCCCTTTTTCCCATTGAATTCTATGTTAAAATGGACTCAGACCATTTTAACATTGAATCCTATGGAAAAATCTTGACCATCGCATCGCATACGATTTGGTCGCATGCGATGCGATACGATGCGATGCGATCCGATCCGATTTCTAAATCGGCAGCCCAGATACTACATAAGTACCATTTTTTTACATAGAAAAACCTGCATGGATCTGACTGATCCAGCCAAATTCGCCTGGAAAATTAGTATTTTGGAGTCGTATTTTTGGCTGAATTACTGGCAGAATTCAGCAGTAGGAATGTTAGTAAATGAGCATACCACCATAGAACTCATGGTCTTAGGGCTATTTCACATGCTCCGGCTGATGCCAGGCGGCGAAATTCCGCACAGCTAAAAGTTGTGCCACACTCAGTAGTTAACAATAATAGACAGCATTGTGTTCTTTCATATGGGATGGTCACGGCCCGGCCACCGGGTTGCAGCCGTATATCACCCCTGGAAAGGATGGCTGCTGGGCTGTGGCCATCCTGTCTATTATAAACTTCTATGTACAGAACGGCTTTTGGCCGTGCCAAGTTTTGCCACCCAGCATCTGCCGGAGCCTGTGAAATAGCCCATATTCTATCGATGATGTATTCATTAGTACATCAGAATTCGGCTGATCTTGCAGTATAAATTAGGGCAAAATGATTCTAAATTAATCACCATCGAATGTTTTTCCCTGTTTGCAGCATCGAGTAAATCTAGAATTACTCAGTGCTGCAAAGGCCATGGAAAGAAGGAGGCTGCTAATGACGTCAGCAGTCTTCTCTCTCAATGAAGAAAATGCATGATTACTGCCCCCAAACAGCCACAGGGTTTAAATCATCGTGCGAGCATCCAGCGAAGGCTAGCCTTCGCTGGCTGTCTTCATATGGGCGAGCTGCCGCAGGCTTACTGCCGACCATGCGCATCGCTCAGACTGCTCAGTGGCAGCAGCCTCCCTCCCCAGCACAGCACACACTGCTGTGTACTGGTGTTTTTTTAAAGGGGCAATTGATTATCCATTTAAAGAAAAGCCCACGTTTGGCTGCCGATCTTGGGGACAATTCTATTTGGCCCAAAGTCTGTGGGCCTTATTCTAGTTCACTCTTTCTGACAAAATCCTTCTTAGATGGACAAAACCATGTGCACTGCAGGGGGCAGATGTAAAATGTGCAGAGAGAATTAGATTTGGGCGAGTAATTTTTTTTTTTTCTGTGCAGGGTAAATACTCTCTGCTTTATTTTTACACTGCAATATAGATCTCACTTTGAAGTAAATCCCCACCCAAATCTAATTCTCTCTGCACAAGTAACATCTGCCCCCCTGCAGTGCACATGGTTTTGTCCATCTAAGAAGGATTTTGTCAGAAAGAATGAGTCAACTGTATCCCAGTCTTAGGACAGTTGCCTATATTTGGATTCAACACACATGAGGGCCTGCACCGACCCTTCTCCAAAATCTGATGAACACATAAATAGGAGAACAAACAGTAAAAGCTTTGCAGTCAGGCTTACTGTACTAACTGTTAATATTATGCAAAACAACAATATATATATATAAAAAAAAATATATATATATATATATATATATCTTCTTTCTGTTTGATCTTTTCAAACAGAAACAGTCTAAATATAATTCCCAGGCAATCTCTCTTGCTCTCAGGGCTATATAAGATGAGCAGTTACCTGCAGGACTCAGCAGCCGCACACTGTGTCTGGAATACCACCTGCACAGTTACTATATGTGTCCGTCTATGGAACAGCCCCATTGCTCAGTGATGTTTGGTGAATTCACTCTCTGTAAAGCAATATCCTGTCTCCTCGCTCTGTCTCTGGCACATTGCAAGAAATTATACTCAGGACCTCAGTGTTTTATCAGGCCGGAATATCCTATATTTAATACCCAATATGTCCAAGATAGAGACATCATTATTGGTGGAATATTCACCGTCAGCTCTGGTTACAGCCATGTGTCTTCAGGTGATCATCTATTGTGTTACATGTAAGTAATCTCTGTGCCAATGTTTTAAATAACTGTGTGCAGAACATTCATGATCATGTGTAGAATGCGAGTCAGAAGCATACACCTGTAATATTGCTGTAAGTGGTAGCTACATACTGGCCGTTCTTGTACAAATTGGGGGTGGGTGCTGACATCATGTGACTTTATCCACCCACCCTAACCAGACAAGAGGATGACTATGTTCACTGGGGTCCACCCAACATTTCATGCCCACTAAACGCTGGGCAGAAATGTGCGCATGTACAAAACGGGTCCTGCGATCACATCTCATAAATGTGAAACCCTCTGCCTGATTGGCAGTCAGAGGCATTCTTGGGAAAGGATGGGGGGGGGGCATAGATGGACTTTGGGAAATGGGTTATCATGTCCGGGAAATGTAGCAGTTTCCTTGGCCTCACAATGCTCCCTGCGACGGCAATCCTGCATAAGACTTACTTAGGCTAGCTGCCGCAGGCCCCATATGTGGCTACATTTTTTTGGGGGGTGTACATTTTTTTAGACACATGAATAGTATTTTTGGGACAGTGTTCAAAAGTCTGAATATTTGTACGATATGGAATATAATCAGCAGTATTTTATTTTACTTAATGTAAACATATATACCTATCCACGTATTTGTAGATAAAGGGAACACAATTATATCTCCCTATATTTCAAGAAATAAAAAAAAATATATATATATATATATAAAAATAAAAATCTCTTAAACATGGAAAGGTTCTAGCAGCGTGAAAACAGGGAAATGCCAATTCCCAGAAGGTATCAACACAAGAAAACAAAAGATATAACAACAAGCTTGAATCAATACATATATGAAAAATAATACAATTTATTAATCACTTATATGTCACTGGCCAGTGATAAAAACAAACATTTTCGAAATAAATAGATATGATGCTAATTAGTCCATTGATATTGAATGGCTATTGATTTTTTTGAGTTGAGAAAATCTTTTAATAATAATAATAAAAAATAAAAAATTCTGGTGTCCACTGTCTGGCCAAAAGCTGTATATATACAAAAAGAGGAACACCAAAAAGATAGAAACAATTGTTAGGGAAAATGATTTCCCAATGCCTCCTGATTAAAAAAAAAACCACAGTTTTTATGTATAGTACCGGTACTTGCTGTTCACGTGGGCATGCAAGGGATCCCCTTTTTCCGAAAGGATGTTGCGGATAAAGATTGTCAGATCTGAAGAAGCCGCTGAGACCTTATAGGAGGCGGAGAAACGCGTCATATGACAATCCTTATCCACAACATCCTTTCTGAAACTCTAAAAGGGGATCCCATGCATGACCATCTGAACAGCAAGTACCGGTACTATACATAAAAAACGTTGTTGTTTTTTTCAATCAGGAGGCATTTGGAAATCATTTTCCCTAACAATTGTTTCTATCTTTTTGGTGTTCCTCTTTTTGTATATATATACTGTACACCTTTTGGGTAGATAGTGGACAACAGAATTTTTTTTTTTTATTATTATTACTATTATTATTATTATTATTATTATTAATGGTTTTCTATCTCAACTCACTGCGGACAGTGCTCAAAAAATTAATAGCCATTCGATATCAATGGACAAATTAGTATCATATCTGTTTATTTCAAAATGTTTGTTTTTATCACTGGCCAGTGACATATATTTGTTTAATACATTTTATTATTTTTCATATATACATTGATTCAAGCGCATTGGAATATTTGTACGAGTTGGAACACCTGTTATCTTAATAGATGGGCCTTACTAAATATATCTGTGAATGTGTACAGGACTAAGCTTTTTACATTTATTTTAATCCTAAATAAGATGGTGAATATAAGCCCTTATTCTAGTTGAGTTGGACGGATGCGTATTTCGGATGGCCTCCGAGTGTTCTTAGCCCCGTCTACTGTATGGATCGCTCACACACATGGACCGCGAGTGGATGTTTCATGCGAACACCTCCCCCATCTGCGGGAACCTCCCCCATTCTCCGATGGTCGCCGACCATCGAATGATGGAGCGAGTGGTCAGGCAGTCCCGAGTGCTCCAGAACACTCAGACATTTTTTCCAGGTGAAAGCAGGGATATGGGAGGGCAACCGAAATCCGTCACACACACGAGCATCATGGCCGGATTCCCATATGTATGCCCAGCATTTTAAATGCATATGGTAATGAGCCCAAACAGCCCTTCACGTCCCTCTCCGCACCCTGCTCGGATGGTTCCATACGATTCTTTTCTGCACAGATTTCATGCCATGTTCGGACGTGCGAGGCATTCGCACATGTGTAGAAACGCCTCTGCACATGCGCAAACACAATACATCGGCCATCTGACCGAACAGCCGTCTGACTCAATCAGAATAAGGGCCATAGCATGGTATTTTAAGAGCTTAATATGTTTATTCCCATTAAAACCCATTCAAACCTTGAACCTCTAATACATAACTAAACAATGTAAAACTCATTTACCAGTAACATAATACAATAATCATAAGCTTTATCTTAAACCCTTATCTAATAATTAAAGACACAGACACAGTACGGCTTGGCTAACAGGTCACAGCTTTTTACGCCAATCATTAATTGACTTTAATGAGGAAAAGGTGCAATCTCTCTCTTGCTACAGGTATCCTTCCTTCTCTATTCAAACATGCAGTGATTACTCCCATTCTGAAAAAAAAACCATAATTCTGACCGTAACTCTCTCTAACTACCTCTCAGATCCCATGCCTCTTCAAGCTACTCAAGAGACTTGTCTACTCTCGCCTTACAGACTTTCTTAACTCTCACAGCCTATTAGACCCACTTTAGTCAGGTTTTTGGTCCCAACACTCCACTGAGAAAGCACTGACTAAAGTATTGAATGATCTGGTAACTGCCAAGTCTAAAGGCCATAACTTACTAATCATTCTTCTAGATTTCTCTGCTGATTTTGACACTGTTGACCACTCTCTCCTCATACAAACACTGCACGCCCTAGGTCTAAATATTATAGCTCTATCCTGGTTCTCATCCTACCTATCTAATCACTCTTTCAGCATTCGCTTGTCTGATACCACCTCATCTTCACTACCTCTGTCAGTTGGAGTACCACAAGGCTCAGTTTTAGGTCCTCTGCTCTTCTCAATCTATAACTCATCTCTTAGCAAACTAATCAGCTCTTTCGGAATCCAGTATCACTTGTATGCGGATGACACTCAAATCTATCTATCAACCCCAGAGTTGTCACCAGTGTTTGTGGCCCATGTCTCTGAATGCCTCTCTGCCATGTCATCTTGGACCTTCAATGCGGTATTTCCTCTCCCACACAGGTGGTACATACAAAAAATATTTAAATATGATAGTGAAGTACATTTCACACACAATTTAATGACAATAAAGTTAAAAACATCCACAAATGACAAGTTTAAAATGCTGGAATAAGGCACTATTGAATAAAAAGCAAAGTGACAGGTTTCACACGGAGATGAGATTTCAAGGTGAAAAAGTCCCCAGTGGAGTCACCAGTGGAGGGAGGAAACGCGTTGGTGAATTTCTGCAGTTAACACATGAGGAGCCGGTGACTGATGTACCAGAACGCCCAGCTGATTGCCAAATTTGGGACCACGGTTCATGGCTGTGTGGAACTGTTAAAGATCAGTTCCTCTACATTCGATAATTACCAGCAACTCTGTGTGAAACTTGTCACTTTGCACTTTATTCAATAGTGCCTTATTCCAGCATTTTAAACTTGTCATTTGTGGATGTTTTTAACTTTATTGTCATTAAATTGTGTGTGAAACGTACTTCACTATCATATTTAAATAATTTTTTGCATGTACCACCTGTGTGGGAGAGGAAATACTGCATTGAAGATTCAGAATGCCAGAGAGGTTATGTTCCAACTTTTGGTGTTTAGGTGATTTGGTGAAGGCTTGAGAGACCGTAAAGCATGGGTCTTCAACCTATGGCCCTCCAGATGTTGTGAAACTACATGTTCCAACATGCATTGCCACATTTTTTCCTATAAGAGCATGCCAAAACTGTCAGGGCATGATGGGAAATGTAGTTCCACAACATCTGGAGGGCCACAGGTTGAAGACCTGTGCCTTAAAAGAACATACACTAATTGGCAGCTTTTGCGCTACTGATATATCCACTACCACTTGTGTTAAGAAGATGTCGTCTTGGATGTCTTCTCCCTATCTCAAATTTAACATTTCCAAGACTGAATTAATTCTATTCCCACCAACCAGGAGCAGTTACCATCTTGATTTCTCCATAACTGTTGACAACGTGACAATCTACCATATTCCTCAAGCTTGCTGCCGAGCGGTCACCCTTGATTCTGAACTGTCCTTTTCCCCCCCACATTCAGTCTGTCTCAAAATCATGTTACATGCATCTAAAAATCATATCTTTTATATATATATATATATATATATATATATATATATATATATATATATATATATATATATATATATATATAAGATACGACCCTATCCTACACATGATATAGCTGAAACACTAATCCATGCACTCATTATCTTTCGCATTGATTATTACAATAGTCTCCTCATTGGTCTTCCCAAGAACAGACTCTTACCACTGCAATCTATTTTAAATGCTGCTGAAAGGCTGATCTTCCTCACCAGACGTTCATCGTCTGCTGATCCGCTCTGCCATTCCATCCATTGGTTGCCTGTATTCTACCATAGTCAATACAAAATACTTCTACTCACATATAAAGCTATTAACCATACTGCACCAGCCTAAATCTCTTCATTTATCACAAAATATCTCCCAACTTGCTCGCTCTGCTCTGCACAAGATCTGTGTCTCTATTCTGCATGGATCACTAGCTCCTAGGGATGTCCATCGACTATCGATGTTCCCAAAACATCGATGGTTGGGACCTAGTGCTAGATGTATTGGGCATCGATAGGCGAGGGTCGAATAGTTTGATGCCATCGATGGATGGATATATATATGCAAAAAGTACTATTGTGGCTGGCGAATCAGTTCCAATGAGCAGGCGGCACTCCAACGGCAAAAAGTTACAAAAGTGCAATTTTATTTTCAAATAGCCATTGCCTATGTTTCAAGACCGAAGTCTTTTCATCAGGGCGTGTAGCTGGAAACACAGAAAGTGCAGTGCAGAAGACCCACATATCATACAATCTTACCTTAAATAGCTAGTGTCTAACCTGTGCGGCATGGGATCCCCGGCGTCTGTGAGCGCTGCTTCCGGCCGCTGTCACTCCGCCCTTCTTCCGGCCAGGCCGTTGCTCGGCAACTGTGGAAGCTTGCGCTCCACTGAGCTCCGGGTTTCCTGTACGCCATGGACTCCCCGGCGTCTGTGAGCGCTGCGTCCTGCCGTTGTCACTCCGCCCCCCTTCCGGCATGACCGTTGCTCAGCAACCATGGATGCTTGCACTCCACTGACCTGCTCGGGGTTCCTGTGTATGATAAAAGTAAATTGGAAGACCAGTATCAAAAAAACATATATACTGGATAAAGTGCAATGTGCTTAAACTTAAATAGCTATTGTTGCTATACAGTGCGCTAGACTTTAAAGAACAAGTTACATATATTACATTTTTAGCTTATTTATCCATGGTTCCGATATCAGGATAATCTCTCTACTGTTAAATCAGATATTTAATCTGAGTGCTACATTACTCATATGTTCTTATGACCAACAACCTGCTTGGGGAGAGAAAAAAAAACTCATTTTGTAGTCATTATACTTATATAAAAGAGTTCCATGAGATTTTTTCATTCAGTCCCATGGGTACCATGGTGTTTAGTTTGTAAATCCATTCAGATTCGCGTTGATTTAGGATTTTCTGTCTGTCACCTCCTCGTGCCAGGGGAGGGACTTGGTCGATGATCATGCAGCGTAAATCTGACAGGCTGTGTCCACTAGCTTTGAAGTGCTCCGCGACGGGCTGGTTGATGTCCTTGCCATTCAGGATCCCTGAATGTCCTTATGGTTTGCCCTACATACAATTTTTGGCACGGGCATGTGATGGTATATACCACGAATTAGGATCTGCAATGGACCACTTGTTTAATTTTAAACGTTTGTCCCGTTTGAAGATGTTTTACCATCTGTCCTGCTGTCATATATGAACAAGTGGTGCATGAAGGACACCTATAGCACCCCGGTTTCTTTTTTTGTACATCAAACAAAGTGGGGGTAGGGGGTTTTGTGATGTTAGTTTTAACTAATAAATCTCTTAAGTTTCTTCCCCTCCGATAGCTAGGCATTATTTTTTTGTTTTTAAAGCATGGTAGCTGTCTGTCACTGGTGACAATGGGCCAGACTGCTTGAACAACACCTGACTTTGGCGGTGTATAAGTGGTAACGAATGGGACTTTATCAAATGTTTTTTTCTCTCATTCCTCACTGAGTAGGAGTTGGCTTCTCGGTATTTGTAGTACTTGAGTTTTTTGGAGTTGGAGCAAGTTGTTGTCATATCCCCTTGCCCTAAATTTTTCAATCATGGAATCTAGACTGGCCTCTAACAAGGACCTGTCACTGGTAATGTGGGCTGCCCTTATCATTTGTGACTTGGGCAGTCCACGTTTCAATGCTGGAGGGTGAAAACTGCTGTGTTCCAACAGGGTATTTCTGTCTGTGTCCTTATTATACAAGCTGGTACTGATGATGCCTTCATTGATAGCGATGGTTACGTCCAAATAATCGATGGATTGCTGATCGATGTTGAATGTTAGTTTGATAGGGCATTCCCATTTATTGATATCTTCCAATACCGTGGCCAGTTGTTGAGAGGTTCCGACCCAAATTAATAGCAGATCATCGATAAGACGTGTGTATAAAATAATATTTGAACTTATGTTTGGATCTGTAAAGAAAAACTCATTTTCTTGTGCAAACATAAATATATTGGCTAGTGAAGGCGAGACATTTGACCCCCATGGAACAACCAGTTAACTGTAAAAAATAAGAACCATTATGTAAAAAACAGTTTCTTGTCAGCGTGAGTTCCAAAAGCTCCAGGAAGAGGGGGATGTCCAAGGCATTGAAGTTAACTTTGTAAATCGGAACCATGGATAAATAAGCTAAAAATGTAATATATGTAACTTGTTCTTTAAAGTCTAGCGCACTGTATAGCAACAATAGCTATTTAAGTTTAAGCACATTGCACTTTATCCAGTATATATGTTTTTTTGATACTGGTCTTCCAATTTACTTTTATCATACACAGGAACCCCGAGCAGGTCAGTGGAGCGCAAGCATCCATGGTTGCTGAGCAACGGTCATGCCGGAAGGGGGGCGGAGTGACAGCAGCAGGACGCAGCACTCACAGACGCCGGGGAGTCCATGGCGTACAGGAAACCCGGAGCTCAGTGGAGCGCAAGCTTCCACAGTTGCCGAGCAACGGCCTGGCCGGAAGGAGGGCGGAGTGACAGCGGCCGGAAGCAGCGCTCACAGACGCCAGGGATCCCATGCCGCACAGGTTAGACACTAGCTATTTGAGGCAAGATTGTATGATGTGTGGGTCTTCTGCACTGCACTTTCTGTGTTTCCAGCTACACGCCCTGATGAAAAGACTTCGGTCTTGAAACGTAGGCAATGGCTATTTGAAAATAAAATTGCACTTTTGTAACTTTTTGCCGTCTGCTTATTGGAGCTGATTTGCCAGCCACAATAGGACTTTTTGCATATTGAAATTGTTCTGGAAGGCACCACGGACCATCATAACCTTCAGCAGCAGTGCCGATCGATATGATGCTTTTATATATATATATATATATATATATATATATATATAAATATATATATATATATATATTTTTACCCTGCTGGCTGCTGACCAGCTGCCCGACTACTCTGAGTACTAGACTGGAGTGTGACTCACTTTCTGAAATAGAGTGATGTCATCATGCGGCGCAGCCGCAGCAGCAGCACTGGTCGTGGAGTCGGGACTGTCTCTTGAACAAAGTTGTTTGTGCGCATTCGCGCACTGGTGGCGTGGGTGACCCGGCCTCCCTGGCGGCAGCCAGGCACTACGCTAGTGGGTAGTGTAGCAAGACACAGAGCCAGGAGGAGGAGCCGAGCCGGCAGGTCTCGATGATGCCCATTGTCTACTACTTACGCATGTGCAAAGGAAGAACGGGCCCAGGCTAGGCGGCCCCTGGGAGTTGCGCGCATGCGTGATAGAACTAACCTGACACGCTGGATAATAATGTTTTTTCTGCGCATACACAGAAGAAATATTTTTTCCCAGCGCGTCAGGTATAGTTCTATTAGGCATGTACGCACCTCCCTGCGGCGGCGGACGCCTTGTTCTTCCTCTGCGCATGCGCAAGTACACGATGGTGGGAACCATCGATGGCTGCCGATAGAGTGGTTTATAGCCATCGATGGTTCCTGCATAAACTGCCATCGATAGGAACCATCGATGGAAGATGCGTCGATGGCCATCCCTACTAGCTCCCACTCACTGTTACAGTACTTTTATAGAGCTGCACCAATCCTATGGAATGCCCTTCCATGCACATCTCTACTAGCCTCCACACTTTCAAGTGCTCCCTGAAAACTCACCTCTTCAGGCAAGTCTATCAAATTGAGGTATCACCCACATAACCCTCAGAGGCACTTATGTATTATATAGCTTCATTTCTGGACTTGCAATTTGGTGGGAATGCTATGCTACAGTATAACTGGTGCCCGTCCATGTGTTTCCCTCCTATTTCCCAATAGATTGTAAGCTTGCAGCAGTGACCTCCAATCTCTATGTCTGTCTGTTTTACCCAGTTTGTTCTTTCAGTGTTGTCAACATTTGTAAAGTGCAACAGAATCTGCTGCGCTATATAAGTAACTGTAAATAAATAAATAGATGCTGCATTTCTGCTCCAGCTCTGTAACCTGAGCTGGGCTCTGGGGAATGACTGATATGTCCCCCCATATTGATGTATCACCAAAGGGACTCACCTAACCCTGATGGGCCAGTCTGGATGTGAACCGCACAAGCAATGTTGTTTGGACCCTGAATTTCTAAAACCAGGACTGGCTTTTTGAACGCCCCGGCTGGTTATAGTAGCCGGGGGGGAAGTAGCGACATTTTTTATATTATTATTTATTTATTATTTTTTTACACAGAGAAGCCAGCTCGGATCTGATTGATTCATGCCGGCTACAGTGAAAAACGCCTGGAAAATGAGGAGTATTTTTGGGTCAAATACCAGCCATATCTCTTATATATTTGGCTACATCTGTCACTCAAAGTGTGTCTGGAGCTGTAACGCTGGGTTGTGGACTTCCATCTTAATTTATGATTGTCATCACCTGTTTTAAACAGGGTAATTGATAAGAAAGGTGTTTAAGCACAGGTGATGGTAATCCATAAATTAAGAAGAAAGTCCAGAAACAGAGCAATGTGTCCCTCCTGGAGAGGGTCATGTTGGGAGGTATGCACCTCCCTCCCTCCCTCCCCCCCCCCATTCACGGCATCCCCACGATTAAATGGCACATGCAAAACACTGACATGGCTATGGTCGACAATGAAAAAGGTTGACAAGATTTATTTTTCACTTTTTCAATGTTTTCATATTCATTCTCATGTGTCGACATGGACACCAATGAAGTGCCACACTTATGTCAACATTTACATGTGTTGACCTTTCTGTGTTGATTTTTTCTTGTGGCAATTCGCGGCACCCCCCGCGACCCCCCTCCCGCGATTTGTAGCACACCCCCCGCAATTCGCGGCACCCCCGGTGACTCCCGCGATTCGCGGCCCCACCCCGTGACACCCCCCCTCCTGCGATTCGCGGCACCCCGCGACCCCCCCTCCCACGATTTGCGCCAACCCCCCGGGCCCCCCCTCCCGCGGTTCACGGTGCCCCCACGACCCCCCTACCGCGATTCCCCACCCCTGACCACCCCTCCTGTCATTGCGGCAACCCCCCGCGACCCACCCTCCCGCGATTCACTGCAACCCCCCGCGCCCCCCCTCCCACAATTCGCGGCACCCACACCCCCCCCCCCCCCGCGACCCCCCCTCCCGCAATTCACGGCATCCACCCACGACCCCTCCTCCCGTGATTCGCGGACACCCCTCACCTCCTCCCTCCCCCCCACCCCCGCGCGCAATTCACGGCAACCCCAGGATTAAATGGCACATGCAAAACACTGGCACGGCTATGGTCGACAATGAAAAAGGTTGACATGAGTTTTTGAAGATTTATTTTTCTTTTTTTTAATGTTTTCATATTCATTCTCATGTGTCGACATGGACACTGATGAAGTGCCACACTTATGTCAACATTTACATGTGTTGAACTTTCTGTGTTGATTTTTTCTTGTGGCGATTCGCGGCACCCCCCGCGACCCCCCTCCCGCGATTTGCAGCACACCCCCCGCAATTCGCGGCACCCCCGCGATTTGCGGCCCCACCCCGTGACACCCCCCCTCCTGCGATTGCGGCACCCCGTGACCCCCCCTCCTACGATTCGCGCCAACCCCCCGGGCCCCCCCTCCCGCTGTTCACGGTGCCCCCCACGACCCCCCTACCGCGATTCAACACCCCTGACCCCCCCTTCTGTCATTGCGGCAACCCCCCGCCCCTGTGAGCCACCCTCCCACGATTCACTGCAACCCCCCGCGCCCCCCCTCCCACAATTCGGGGTACCCACACCCCCCCCCCCCCGCGACCCCCCCCTCCCGCAATTCACGGCATCCACCCACAGCAGCACCCCTAAGCCCCTCTTTAGTCCCCCGTATACTCACACACCCCTATCACTACCCAGCTTCCTGCTCTCCTGAACCGTAACTTCCACCACTGGGGAGTCGCTGACGCTGTTTTGCCCACATGCCCCTATCATGCCTCATAGCCCAGCCTCCTGCTCTCATGCACCCGAATTCCCACCCAGTAGGAGGAGACACTGACTAAGGGCCACCATCCTGTACTCCTGTACTGCCACGCTGGACCCTCACCCACTGGCAGAAGCTGCACAGTGTCCCCCACCCTCCTCTTTAGTCCCCCTTATGCCCAGGGCCGGTGCAAGGTTTCTTGGCACCCTAGGCAAAACTTTTGCTTAACGCCCCCCCCCCCCACACACACACACACAATTTCCCAGTTAGTCAGGTGAAAGTGTTGTCTCATACATTTTCCTACCCCATTTGAGTGACACAGAAGGATGTTGTGGGTGCAGGAGTTATTAGTAGGGACTGTGTGGGGAAGTTGTAGTGACACATGGCAGCAGGGGGAGGTGGTGGGGTGATAGTAGTAGCAACTGGGTAGGGGTAGTTATATTGGCACATGGCATCTGTGGGAGATGGTGGGTGAGGGTGGTAGTAGTAAAGACATTGTGGCACATGGCACTTGGCAGGGGTGAGGGAGGTAATAAGGACTGTAGTGGCACATGGTAGCTGGGTGAGGGTAGTAGTAGGGACTGGGTGGAGGGTAGTTATAGTGGCACAGGGTATCTGGGGGAGCTGGTGAGGTAAGGGTGGAAGTAGTAGGGACTGGGTGGGGGTAGTTATAGTGGCACATGGTAGCTGGGGGAGCTGGTGAGGTAAGGGTGGGAGTAGTAGAAGGTACTGGATAGGAGTAGTAGTGGGGACACAGATCATCTGGATTTAGCATAGGCACACTCACACAGGATGATAGAGGAACCCACCTAAATCCACAACTCCCCATACAGCTGAGCACATTCATCATTCTTATTTTGCTGTCTTGCACTGGGCACTGGGCAGCTCTTCTGCTTTCTCCCAGTCTGAGATGTCTCACGAACTCTGGGAGTAAGGGGTAGTCTGCAAATTACATGCCACTATTCAAGTGTATTCAACACTATTTGGATACACTTGGAAAGGGATATATAGTTTACATACCTTCCCTGGCTCCCAGCGTGAGATCTGAATGTAACCTGTCTGACCGACTGCAGCATGAGGGGGAGGGAGACATGCTGATGACTCCTGTTCCTGCCTGCCTAATACTGGGGCATGCTGAACATACAGTATGTATTTCTATAGTGAATAATAGGAGGATCAGCACTAAAATGAAGAGGGGGGTGCCCTGTGTCCTCTTTACCCTGAAAGTTTCTAAAGTCAATGGCCACAGTATTTTGCCTGACAGCCGTGGAGTCAGCAGAGGAGCTTACCCGGCTGTCAGGATCAGCATACAGGACCTTGTCCCCGCGCTGCTGCTGCTGCCCAGCCCACCACACCACAAGAAAAACAAATAACATTTTACCGATGACCAGGATGTAGTGGGGGGTTACTTACTGCTCCCTGCTGCTACCATCTATTTATGTCTTCTGGTTACTGTTCCCCAGCCGCCTTGCGTGGTCCTGCCGCTGAGAGACTTCTGCTGGCAAGGACTCAGGTACCGCTCCATGTAGCTGCCGTCAGCTGTATAGTGCTGCTCCAGGTGAGGCATGGGCTTCTTGCCGCCCCACAGAAAACCCGCAAAAATTTATAAAAAAAAATATATAAAGCCAGTGGTCAAGGGACCGGCTGCTGTTTTGGTGGTACACCAATTAAATGTTGGACTGAACAAGGGGCGCCCTCTAGCGGCCAGCGCCCTAGGCAGCTGCCTAAGCCTGCCTAGTGGTAGCTCCGGCCCTGCTTATGCCCTCACACCCCTATCACTACCCAGCCTCCTGTTTTCCTGTGTTGTGACCTCCGCCAGAGGGGAGCCGCTGACTCAGAAACACCCTACTATAGTATTGCACACACACACCTAAACAACACGCACACACAGCCCCCCCCCCACACCCACAACTGTCACTATACCATCCACACTATCAATGTACATCTTACTCTGTAACCGCTTTTTAATTAAACAAAACAATACACACCCCCTTCCACATCATATGCTCTCTATTTAACACATTTCACCTATAACTCAAGTTGCAATACAGGCATCTTTCATACAATTCTAACCATCTTTCTCATATGCAAATGTTCACAAATTAAGGGGGCGCAGCCCCTTACGACGGTATGAAGAGCGCCCGTAGGGCGCGATGAATCACCTAGTTTAATAATATGAACGTGAAAAAGTTTGGTTATCGAAAATCTAGTTTGCTCGATTTTCTTCGATATTTAATAATATGTCCAGTTAGTAAATAAGTAATCACCGTTCAAATGAATTGTGACATAGAAACATAGAAACATAGAATTTGACGGCAGATAAGAACCACTTGGCCCATCTAGTCTGCCCCTTTTTTTAAACATGTTACCTCAAACCATATTTGATCCTTATTTTTTTGTAAGGATATCAATATGCTTATCCCAAGCATGTTTAAATTGTACTACTGTATTTGCGTCTACCACCTCTGTTGGGAGGCTATTCCACTTATCTACTACCCTTTCTGTGAAAAAATTCTTCCTCACATTTCCCCTGAATCTTCCTCCCTCTAGTGTCAGTGCATGTCCTCGTGTTCTGTTGCTCCTCTTCCTCTGAAGAATGTCTCCCACCTGTATCTTGTTAAAGCCCTTGATATATTTGAAAGTTTCTATCATGTCCCCCCTTTCCCTTCTCTGCTCTAAAGTATACATATTAAGATCTTTTAGTCTTTCCTGGTACGTTTTGTGATGTAGGCCATGCACCATTTTAGTTGCTCTTGTTTGTACAGTCTCTAATGTATTTATGGGGCAGATTTATTAAGCTTGGAGAAGAGATAAACTGGAGATAAAGCGGAGAAAAGGTAAAAGGAGATAAAGCACCAGCCAATCAGCTCCCAACTGTCTTTTTCAAACACAGCTGATTGGCTGGTGCTTTATCTCCTTTTACCTTTTCTCCACTTTATCTCCAGTTTATCTCTTCTCCAAGCTTAATAAATCTGCCCCTCAATCTTTCTGGAGATATGGCCTCCAGAACTGAACACAATACCATACCCTCCAACATCTGAAGGGCTGAAATCGGTACACAGTCAAAAGGGGGCGTGGCCACATACAAAGGGGGCGTGGTCACATCCCCTTTCCGAATGTGTATTGGGCTTTGGAAATATTAAATTTTTCCCATATTTACAGTTATTTTACATACTGTAGATGTGGGATCAAGCACCTGTGGTCTCTACTTAAGAGACTGATGGACATACATTAATTTTAAATGTATAAATAACTTAAGTGTACTCCAGTTTCAGCTTAATTAAGCATGACCCTGCTGTGCTGCGGCCGGCCGCTCCGAATCCCACCAGAGGTGCATGCATCTCTGCTGCACTGCATTGCACAGCAGCCCCTGGTGTCTGGCTATGTCATGCCTGCCTCACCTTTCACAACCTCCCCGGATGCTGTCGGTTGCCTTGGTGTGGTTCCTGACAGCGCTGGTATCATGCATGCTGCGGCCGCCACCGAGTGATCGGGACACCGGGCCTGTGTGCAGCCTGCCACTCTCCCGGGTGGCAGGCTGCAGGCGGGAGATTGGTTAAAGCTGTGAGTGCGCTGCGTGCTGCTGGTTGTGTAGGGTGAGCCGGGTCTCCTTTACCATGTCATCATGGACAGTGACAGCCCTGCGGGAGGAGGTCCACAGGCTGATGTCATGACGCACTCTGGCTGCTGTGACCAGACCGCAAGGCACCTGGGAACGCCTGCTTGCTGGACAGCATTACCTTACCGCTGAGCGCAAGCCTGTGGAGAGCCTGCTGCCATGTGAACCTCAGGATCAACAGAAATCGGTACAATCGGTACATTTACTTTTAGCCGGTACAGACCGTTAAAAAACGGTACTGTACCGGCTAAATCGGTACAGTTGGAGGGTATGCAATACTCTAGGTGAGGTCATACCAATGACCTATACAGTGGCATTATTACTTCTTTCTTTCTACTGCTGATACCTCTCCCTATGCAACCAAGCATCTGACTTGCCTTCTTCATTGCTTTGTTACATTGCCTACCTGCTTTTAAGTCCCCTGAAATAGTGACACCTAGATCCCTCTCTTCCTCAGTGACGTGTATTCGTATTTTATCAATGGCGTATTCATTCGTATTCCAAAACATGAATACAAATACGCCTAGACTATGAATACGAATATCTGGATACCGGCCTTTGTAAATTCAAATAAGGGTACGAATGGCTACGAATAGGCGTATTTGTAGTCATTTGTATTTTAGTACATTTCCCCCATTGTATTGCACTATTGATTTTCCAAAATGGTGATATTTCTGTTATTTTTGTATTATTCCTTTCCATACAGGCCTGTACCTCGTTACTATAGATATGTCTTGTCCTTTATTTATGCTATTGATGAGATAAACCAGAATCCTGATCTCTTACCCAACATCACTCTGGGCTACCATGCCACTGATTCCTGTAGCAGTGTGAAGAAGGCTATTCTGAGTGTTATACAAATCCTATCTGGTCCCGGGAAGACCATTCCTAACTTCTCCTGTCTAGACCATGACAAACTGGCTGGTTTTATTGGAGATATTTCTTCAGAGAGATCTTTGCAGATAGCAGAGATATTAAACCTTTATGGGTACACGCAGGTAATGTATATTTACTATTCAATAAATACAAAAATGGTACTCTTTACCTAGAAGGGCGCCAGCGATTGGAATCGCGGGCGTCGGGGGTAAAAAATCGTGGTCATCGCGGGCATCGCGGGTAAATCGCGGGTACATAAAAATCTGCTCCCCGTGATGACCGCGATTTTCCCATAGGGAACAATGTTAAAAAGGCTGATTGACCGCGATTTTCATGTAAAATGCCTCAATGCCCGCGATTTGGCCATAGGAATCAATGTTAAATGGGCTACAGAGCCCAAATAGGCACAATTAACCCTTAAATGTCCCCCCAAATTTTTAACGCCACCCCACGATCCACGCCAACCCGAAGCCTTGACGAGCGCAGCGAGCCCGCGAGGGGCGGCGGTACGCGTCCTCCGACCTTTTCATGCCCTACTATCCATGTCGGCGTGGAGTTGAGAATAGAATAGTGTGGCGAGCGCAGCGAGCCACCGAGCCCGAAGCGTGGCGAGCGCAGCGAGCCCCGCGAGGGGACGCGGATACCTTCACAGGTAAACGCGTCCCTTCGCGGACTTCACAGGTGTCCGCGTGGCCACGGACACCTGTGAAGCCCGCGAGGGGACGCGTTTACCTGTGAAGGTATCCGCGTCCCCTCGCGGGGCTCGCTGCACTCGCCACGCTTCGGGCTCGGTGGCTCGCTGCGCTCGCCACACTATTCTATTCTCAACTCCACGCCGACGTGGATAGTAGGGCATGAAAAGGTCGGAGGACGCGTACCGCCGCCCCTCGCGGGCTCGCTGCGCTTGCCACGCTTCGGGTTGACGTTGATCGTGGGGTGGCGGTAACAATCGGGGGGGCCATTTCCCAGTCAAGGTTGCCTATTTGGCCTCTGTGGCCCATTTAACATTGTTTCCTATGCCCACATCGGGTCCATTGAGGCATTTAACAGTAAAATCGCGTCGGTCGGGCCATTTAACATTGATTCCTATGGGAAATCGGGTGCATCGCGTCGCGGGCATCGCGGGTACATTTATGGCCGGCCGCGACGCGACCGACGCGATTTCCATGTTTAACATGGGTTTCAATGGGAAATCGCGGGCATCGCGTCGGTCGCGTCGCGGCCAGACATAAATGTACCCGCGATCACCACGACGGGCGCCCTTCTAGGTAAAGAGTACCACAAAAATATATTTATTATTATAAACGGTACTTGTGTATTATAGCGGCGCCCATCGCATCGCATACCAAAAGGCATGCGATGCGATGCGATTAAACATTGTATAAGCACCCTTATGGGTGCATACAATGTTAAATGCACCCCCACGCCACCCCCCCACTATAAACGTGAACCCGAAGTGTGGCGAACGCAGCGAGCCCGCGAGGGGCGGCGGTACGTGTCCTCCGACCTTTTCATATCCCCACTATCAACGTGAACGTGGAGTTGAGAATAAAAAGTGTGGCGAGCGCAGCGAGCCACCGCGCCCGAAGCGTGGCGAGCGCACGCGAATTCCTGTGAAGCCCGCAAAGGGACGTGGATACCTGTGATGGCATCTGCGTGCGCTTGCCACGCTTTGGGCTCGGTGGCTCGCTGCGCTCGCCACACTTTTTATTCTCAGCTCCGCACCGACGTGGAAAGTGGGGGTATGAAATGGTCGGAGGACGCGTACTGCCGCCCATCGCGGGCTCGCTGCGCTCGCCACGCTTCGGGTTTACGTTTATAGTGGGGGCGGGGGTGGTGTGGGGGTGCATTTAACATTGTAAGCACCCATTTGGGTGCTTATACAATGTTTCATCGCATAGGGGGCAAAAATCACGTCGCATCGCATGCCATCGGGTGCATGGCATGCGATGCGATAAAAACATTGCGCGATGAACAACGGGGGCGCCGCTATAATACACAAGTACCTTATAAACATTTGTGCTTAAATACCAATATTGGGCCTGATTCGGGTTCCAATGAAAGTGTGGCTACAGGCACCAAGTATGGATGTTTGGTACTTTCTGCATGCACCAGACCTGTACAAGTCATGTGCAGTATGGGATGTGCGTAGTTAGACTCTCTATGACTGCACATTACAGATCCTGCATACGGTATATATATATATATATATATATATATATATATATATATATATATATATATATATATATATGTGCTCTAAGTGTTATGACGGGTGTGTACGGAACCCTGTTGTGCAAATCTTCAGTCCTGATGGCCCCCTGCAGGCTAAGACTTCACCTCTAACAGCCACATTCGAACAGAGCCGGATTAGTCACTAGGCCCGTGAGGCACAGGCCTAGGGGCGGCACCTATAATGGGCGGCAGCCACTGGCATAACTACTTAACTACTACATGCCTCACGAACGTCCCCCTGCCTGCCAGAGACACTCCCCCAGTCCACCTGGGATTACTCCCCCCCCCACCCCCAAGTGTGGCTGAGATCACTCCCCCCCCACCCCCAAGCACGCCCGAGATCACCACCCAGCCCGCCCTCTTCGGCATCAACATAGCCTCCCCCCTCCTCCCGTGCCCCCTTACAGCTGCGGCACGAGTGGATCGCATGCTGTTACCGGCATTGCAGTTAAAGGGTTTCAAAGCCTTTCTTGCGCCTTGTACTCACTGTGACTCGGCGCCACATGACGTCACTGCCCCGCTCCCGTCGCATCCACTCCAGACTCCAGACATAAAAGAGTAGCCTCCATGAAGGCAACCCTGAGGAGTGTTGTCTGACGAACCTCCATCCTTCCTGAATGAGGTGAGGTGTCGGATGATTTAAGGTTGCCTGGATTCTGCTGGCCTGCTATAATTATTAAATTTGGCATTATAACATTTATCATAATTTATAAGCATATATAAATATATTTATAAACTGTATATTTTACAGTGTGTGTGTGTGTGTATATATATATATATATATATATATATATATATATATATATATATATATATATATCACAGAAGTAAAGCAGAGGGCACTCACCGTTTAGATGAAAAACTTAGGAGTTTATTAGAAGTCAGGCATGTTTGTTAACGTTTCGATCCTGGCACGGATCTTTGTCAAAACATCAGCAGGAGATACAAAGTGATCCTTTCACTACAGCCACACCATTGTGGTGTGGCTGTAGTGAAAGGATCACTTTGTATCTCCTGCTGATGTTTTGACAAAGATCCGTGCCAGGATCGAAACGTTAACAAACATGCCTGACTTCTAATAAACTCCTAAGTTTTTCATCTAAACGGTGAGTGCCCTCTGCTTTACTTCTGTTATTTATTGGATTGCATCCATTGGAGTGAGCACCACAGCGACGACTGAATTGTCATTAGGTGCGGACTTTCTGTGGATATATATATATATATATTATATTATACACAGTGTATCTCTATCCCGTCGGAATCCCATCTCGTGGTAATGTTGGCAATCAGGATCTTTGCATCAGCATCCTGACCACTGTGATCCTGACTGTCGGCATACTAACTACATCCCATGTGTGTGTCAATAATTTTCTCTGTCAACGTTCAGTTTAATAAATCTTTATATTGCCCATTGTCGTGGTGGGAAGAGGTCACCTAGGTGTTTAGATCGTTGTTTGAAATTGAGTGCCAGCAGTTATCTGTATATGTGTGTACAAAAAAGCAGCAGCACCACTCATCGCCCCCTGTCACAATTTCAGGTGGATGGACCAGGAGGTCAGCAGATATAGTGGACCCTAAATGACCCTCATGTCCATGCACGTCTGTCTGTCCACTGTGCCTACACAGCCACAGTGAACAACAGCTGCGGTGCTGGATTAGTACAAATTAGAAAGTGAGAGGAGGGAGCCAGGTACATGGAGAACTAAGGAGGGAGTGAGATGTGGGGGTGAGAGTTGTTGGTTGGGAGTGAATGGGGTGCAGGGTTCAGAGCTGGACTGTGGAAATGGGGTGCAGGGGTAAGAGGTGGAGTGAGGAAATGGGGCACAGGGGTAAGCGGTGGAGTGTCGAAATGGGGTGCTGGGGTAAGCGGTGGAGGGTGGGAGTGAGGTTAAGTACAGGGGGAAAGCTGGAAGGAAGGTGAGGGGTACATGGGTGGAGGGTGGGAGTGAGATACAGAGGAGAGTGCTAAAAGGAGGGAATGAAGTGCAGGGGTGAGAGGTGGAGGCTGGAAATTAAGTACAGGGGGGAAAGGTGGAGGGTTGGAGTGAGGTGAAGTACAGGGGTGAGAGCCGAAATGATGGAGTGAGAGGTGGAAGGATATTGTGAGGTACTGGGGTGAGAGGTGGAGGGTGGGAGTGACACACCCCCTGCAGCAGCACACAATAGACCCTTCATAAAATTCAGCTTCAGGCCCTTGAGGACCTTAATCTGGCACTGAGCACAGGGGTTGTGGGCCAGGATATTGCTATGGGGCCACCCCTGGTGGCAGCTGTCAGTCTGTGCATGGCTGAGCAGGCAGTGACAAGCGGCGCCACCGCCGACATGATTCATGGCGGCGGTGACGCTCGTTACTAGCCACTGCCTGCTTGACCATGCACATAAGAGTCACATGAAGCACAGGGACAGCTGAGCCTTTCTCCCTCCAAGTCCAGTCTAGAGTAATGACTGTGACGTCATCACGCCACATGCCTAATGAGGGGGGGGGGGCAAAAATGTTGTGCCTAGGGGCGGCCTGATCCCTAAATCCGGCCCTGCATTCAAAGGGGTAAATTAGGTTCACCCCAACCCCAGTACTGCTAGCAGAGTCGTCCCTAGGCATAGGCAAATTAGGTAATTGCCTAAGGCATTTGCCTATGCCTAGGGGCGACCTCCATAGAGGTGATCAGTGGGGGAGCAGCCACTGAGCTTAGCCGCTTACCCACTCGCCCGGAGTCCGCCCCGGGCTGGCTTACAGATGCAGGTGATGCCGCCGGGAGGTGGTGCGGGCGGGAGCGTGTAGAGCTTACCCGGGCAAACTTAATATAATTATTATTATATATATTTAAGCATGGATGCTCACAAAGGAGCAGTGGCCGGCACTCACGGAGTCTCTTCAATAGAAATAAATCAGCAACACTGCAGTGTTTCGGTCAATGTTTCTGAGGTTTTATTGAACCTCTTTTGTCAGGATGTCCTGACGAAAGAGGTTCAATAAAACCTCAGAAACGTTGACCGAAACACTGCAGTGTTGCTGATTTATTTCTATTGAAGAGACTCTGTGAGTGCCTGCCACTGCTCCTTTGTGAGCATCCATGCTTGTATCTTTCGAGGCAGGGTCACCTGTAGCAATTGTCATCTGTTTATACTGAGTGCCGGGTCATCTCCCTCCATATATATATATATATATATATATATATATATATATATATATATATATATATATATATATATATATATATATATATATATATATATATAATATATATAATAGGAGAAGACTGCCTCATTCGGGACTGGTTTAATAACAAACAACTCATAGCCAGACAATGGTTAAGTTGACGTTTCAGCCCTCAGGCTTTTATCAAAACAGCTTACAGCAGAGATCACAACAGAGAGATAGACGCTTCAAAAGACGCCCGAACCGTACGTCTGATCGAGGATCAAATAGTGACACCCAGTCCTCTGCCAGCGATGCCGGAGTGAGACCAACATCGTCAAAAAACGACAGGCGCCCGATAACAGGTGTCAAAACAAGAGCTGGCAGAGTAAAAGACAACGACCCCCTAGACGTGGGGGACAGTGTCGCAGATCCCAAGGGGCGAGGGCGATCCATGAGGACCTAACCTTTAATATCTCAAATAGAACTCTCTCGCCTGTTGAAATACGAGTATAAAAATGAAGTATACTCACAAATTAATGATGACCGTCTTTACGAGAAACTCCCCAGTAACCCCACACCATCATACAAGAAGGAATTGGATACAATTTTGATAGAAGCAGCAGCACAAGAAATAATACCATCTTCATTGAGAGACTATCTGATCACAGATTTCCCTCGAGTGCCCTTATTGTATTGCCTGCCGAAGATCCACAAAAATCTGAGATCTCCCCCAGATCGGCCGATAATTTCAGCAAGGGACTCACTCTACAGTCCAGTCTCTAGCTTTCTTGACCATTTCCTGCAACGAGTGATACAACAATTACCTACCTATTTGCAAGATACTACCGCTTTGTTACACAAATTGAATGCTGTGGAACATATTCCTCCTGAGACTTGGCTAATAACACTTGACATCAGTAGCCTATATAAAAGTATCCCCCATGAGGGAGGCATCCAGGCTATGAGAAATCTGTTGGAAACCAATAGCAACTACGAAGGACCCGATGTAGACCTATTCATCACTCTGCTGACTTTAACTCTACAGAGAAATTTCTTTTTGTTTAATAAGGAATTTTTCTGACAAAGATCTGGCTGTGCCATGGGATCGCCCGTGGCACCATCATATGCCAACGTATACATGGCAGCCCTTGAGCAAAAGTTGTTTCTGAGTGATCCTGTTGGCTCCAATATTACATTCTATACGCGATATATAGACAATATCCTGCTGTTTTGGATCGGTAGCCAAGATAATTTCATCGAGACCATCAATGAGATCAATGCCCATGACTGTCCGATAAAATTTACATACAACATGAGCCAGAACTCTGTGAACTATCTTGATGTGTGTATCACACTTTCAGAAGGGAAATTGAGCACCTCCCTATATTCAAAATCGACTGATAGGAACACACTGCTATTGGCTAACAGCTACCATCTTCCAGCACTCAAGCAGGGTCTACCATTTTCTCAGTTATTGAGGGTCAAGAGAATTGCAAGCTCTCCCATTCCTCTTGAAAAAGATCTGGAAACTATGCAGAACAAGTTTAAACAATGGGGTTATACCCCTGATACCCTCAACACAGCCAGAAATAGAATCTACATGATTTCGCGAACAGAAGCCCTCAAATCGAGGAGCCCTGTACCTACCACTCAAAACAGACTGGGCTGGGTACAAGCATACAACCCTGCAGACCCTACGATCAAATCAACAGCAAACTTTCTATGGCCTACAATCCAACAAGACAAACAACTGAAACAACTCAAGGACACTAGGCTGATGACATGCTACACACGTGGCAAAAATATACGTGACTGGGTTGTAAGGACAGACATACCCAAAAGACTGCCCGTGGGTACTGTGAGCTAACCAGGAGGATGTTACCGGTGCACGGGTTGCACAACTTGCTATTCCATGATACAAGCCAAAACCTTTAATCATCCCCATTCTGGTGTTGAATTTAAGATCAAGTACCCCCTCACATGTACCAGCAATCACGTTATATATCTTATCAAATGCCCGTGTGGCCATTGTTATGTTGGTAAAACCATCAGATCCTTTAAGGAGAGAATTGCACTGCATCGTACAGCTATTCGGGCTGCATTGAATTACAAAACCATGGACCAACCAGTATTTGCCACTGAAAAACATAGCTTAAATAGCCTAAGATATATAATTATTGATCATGTTCTGGAAGACCTGCGAGGTGAAGATAGAGGACACAGGCTGTTACAATTGGAGACCAGTTGGATATTTAAATTAGAGACAGTCAGACCGAAAGGTCTTAACGAACAACTCACTTATAATATGTTTTTGTGAGCTGCCCCTGGTCCAATATATCTATGCCTTTGTTTATATTTACATTTGGTCCTCTTCTGTGCATGTTGTTTATTTCACTTTCTATCACATTACTTTATGTATCTATATATGCACTTTATTGTATACACTTGTCCACTGGTTGTTTTTGTTTTGTAAATGTGCTGTTCTGTTCTCCATCAGCGTACCTCAAGCGTCTGGGTTGCTTAGCGACCAGCCAGCCCTGAGCAGGGAATCCGGATGTGTGAAGTGACGGAGTTCTATCACGTGATTGACCTCTCAGGAAGCCAGGTTGGGACGCCGGTTACCGATGGGAGGAGCGACATGGACAGACTGCATAAAGGTATGTTATGTTTTGCCATTTCAATGTTCTTGCCTTGAAAACGGAATTAAATCCGAAACGTTGGCTACTGCTGTGTGCCTTGTGAACGTTATTTGAAGTCTGAGTGAGTGCCGCACCATCCCCCCCCCTGTCTATATATATATATATATATAAAGACCAAAAAGACACACTCTCCAGACTCTTTGATGCAAAATAAAAAGCTGTGTATTTGTATTCACATAGACATCATAGTATAAAGAAGGGTACTCAACGTTAGCATTTCAGTCCATATAGGACCTTCCTCAGGAGTTAGACAACAAGGGCATCCATTTGGGGTGAAGCACAGCGTGGACCACACAGCAGGTTCACCCCAAATGAATGCCCTTGTTGTCTAACTCCTGAGGAAGGTCCTATATTGACTGAAACGCTAACGTTGAGTACCCTTCTTTATACTATGATGTCTATGTGAATACAAATACACAGCTTTTTATTTTGCATCAAAGAGTCTGGAGAGTGTGTCTTTTTGGTCTTTATATACATGGACTTTGTTTCTTGTAAGGAAAGTTCTGGACATCACCCCAGCGGTTGCATATTTTGTATGGAGTGCGATCTTATTGCATATATATATATATATATATATATATATATATATATATATATATATATATATATATATATGTAGGAAATGATGAGCGTCACTCCAGAGGACTTCGATATATAAGTATTTTTTATATCAAAAGGTCACACAGGATACATGTACAGCAAGTCGACGTTTCAATACATAAATGTATTTTTATCAAGACCACATGCTCCTATGAACTGAACAACCACATCTGTGGTACAACAAGAATATATGCATTTACTTACCGGACACGCTTTGTCCGTCCTGCGGCTGAGTGCAGACGTCGCTCCGTCTCCTGCAGGAGGACGGGCGCACTCTGCTGACGCGTTCACTCCCTAGTTGCCAAGCAACTTGTGGGGTAGTGACGCGTCCTCAGCTGCTCGGACCTGTCACACATGCCGGGCTCATGGAAATTGTGAACTAAGTAAAGCTATAGCAAATGTAAGACTGTGCAATAGTATACTGTCACAATGGGTATGCAAAATGATGACAACCACAGCGCCGTAAAACACAATGCAATGAATGGCAGATGAATAAATAAATAAATGCAGGCGATCATAGAAAGATGTGAGTGATCGCAAGAGGTCACAAAAAGTCAACAAAAAAACACAAAAAACCACAAAGACAACACACACAAGCAGATCACAGAAAGATGCCCCAATTTAAACGGTCATTGAGACCCAGCGGTTTCACAGTCTGGAGTTTGTGAATCCATTTAGATTCCATTTTCAACAGGGTATGATCTCTGTCTCCGCCCCTTGTATTAGTGGGGACATGGTCAATAATAATGAATTTGAGGTCCATCACGGTGTGGTTGGCCTCAACACAGTGGCGGGCCACCGGTTGATCAGATCCTTTAGATATAAAGGCTTTGTTTATGGCGGAGCGATGAAGCGCCATACGCTCGCGGACTGTGCGGGTGGTCTTGCCAACATAAAACAATGGGCAGGGGCAAAAAAGTAAATAAACAACATGTGTAGACAGACAGGATAATACATGTCGAATGGGGAACATGATCTCTTTATGGGGGTGTTTGAAAGACCTACAGACCACAAGGTTCTTACAAGTGGTGCACTTCAGGCATCTGTAGCATCCAGGTGCTTTTTGCAAAAAGTTGCTGGGTTGGACAGTGCCAAAGCCTGTAATGTCGGTTTTCATAACCTGGTCTTTAATGTTGCGCCCACGGGTGTAGCAGTGCATGGGTTTGGTGGAATGAAAACATGGTAGTGTTTTGTCCGATTTGACTATGGGCCACAGTGCAGAGGTGGCTCTTTGGACTACCGGGCTTGAAGTTGTATACTGCTGTTTCCATGGTAACACCTTGCTTTTATCTGCTGTATGGGTGGTTAATAATTGGGATCTTGGTATGGCCAAAACTTCAGTTTGTTGTTGTTTGAGTTGACGTATGTCATATCCCATCTCATCAAACCGCTGTACTACTACATCAGTACTAGCGATAGCTGCTTCAAGACTGTTGGATATTCTGGCCACGCGCATAAGTTGCGACTTTGGTAAGCCACGTATTAGGGGCTTGGGATGGTGGCTGGAGGCCAACAGTAGTGTGTTTCGATCGGTGGGTTTGTTGTACACCTCTGTAACAATGATGGAATTTCTGATGGTAACCAGGACATCAAAGAAATTTATGCTTTCAGACTGTATGTTGATCGTATACTTGATAGGTGACAAGCTGGCATTGATGGACGCAATATATTTTTCCAGATAGTCCACAGGGCCTGTCCATACCATGAACAGGTCGTCGATGAATCTGACAAATAATTTAAGATGTCTACTGAATTCATCTTGGGTCAAAAACTTTTCTTGTTCTTCGCCAAACATATATATGTTGGAGAAGCTTGGTGCCACGGGGCTACCCATGGCACACCCGCTGGTCTGCTGGTAGAAACACCCGTCAAAAAGAAAATAATTGCGTTCCAATGTTAGTGTTAGGAGTTGTAGAAACAAAGCATGGTCCATCTGAGAGATGTTGTTTTGTCTTAGAAACTGCCACCGCTGCCACCCCAGCTTGTTGGTGGATGGAGGTATATAAACTACTAACGTCCATGGTCACCAGGACCGTGTAAGCCTGAATGGTTCCCAAGTTCTGAAGACGGAGAAGAAATGCGGTGGTATCTTTGATGTACGTCAATTGTTGTTGGATATATGGCTGTAAGATGGTGTCCAAAAGCTTTGAAACTGGCTGATACAGTGAATTATTGGCTGTAATTATCGGACATCCAGGCGGGTGCTCAATGTTCTTATGAATTTTTGGAACAGAGTATATCAACGGGACGACAGGATGTTTTTGAGTCAGGGCTGTGGCCAGTTTGGAGCCAAGGACTCCATTCGACACAGCTTGATGAAGAATGTTGTCTAGTTCCACCTTGTATTGTGGTGTGGGGTCTTTTGGAAGTTTGACGTATGTCTCTTGGACACTCAATTGGTTATACAATTCATTTTGTAATCGTCTAGATTTTGTATGACGATCGCCCCGCCTTTGTCCGCGGGACGAATAATGATGTGTTGATATGAAGATAGTTGTTGTAGTGCATCACGTTCAATTTTGGAAAGGTTGTGATGTATAGTGGATGCTGCTGCATTGTATTTAATGACGGCGGCGTCGACCAGTCTGGAAAACGTAGGGACTGATTTGTTTTGGGAAATGTGGTCAAACGTGGATTTAGATCTGGATCGAATAAAGTCACTGAAGATGTTATGCTCTTCCTCAGCTGGTTCTTGATGCTGGAAGTGCTCTTTGAGCCTAAGATTGCGTTAGAATCTGAATTTATCGATCTGCCACTGTGTATCATTATGCTGGTTTGTGGGAATAAATGATAGTCCTTTGTTGAGGACTGCTATCTCAGCTGGTGACAAGACGTGGCTGGATAAGTTATAGATTAACTCCTTAGGAGCGCTTTCAGTTCGCGAGCTCCTCGCGTTTTGGCGGCTGCGACGGGTGGTCGTCCTTCTCCTCTGCCCCGTCGTTGGTTGGTAGTCGCCGATTCTAAAGGGACGGCTCTCGACTGTGTGGGGTCGTCAGAATCGTGAATGTGGAAGTCGCTGGCTGAATTGGATGTTGAAACATCCCTTGTCAAATTTTCCCTGCGGCGTCGATAGTTTTGGGGTCCCCCTCTGCGGAATCCAGATGGTTGGGGTTCACCCCCCATCAGCCAGCGGTACACCCGGTTATCTTCGTAATCCCTGGTGACTGTATTAAACTTGTTGGTCTTCAATTTGACCAAGTCCTTCCTATAGTTTTCCACCTTGGTCGACAGGTTATTTTACCATTCAGGGTGTTCAATTTTGATTTTAGGGATGTCGAAAGATGTCTCGAGTTTAGCCAATTTGTCTTTAACCACTTGTAGCTCTCTTGTGGACTCCTCAATGACAAGGAGCATCAGGTCATTGCTACATTTGTTCAAAACCCCAACCCATTTGATACAGAAATCAGGGTTGAAACGTCCGATGGTCAGGGTATTTCGAACCCGAAAGCCTCTGGGGATCATTTGTTGTCTGTAATATTTTGATAATGAACTTCCATGGAGGAAGTAATCAACCTCACGTTTTTTCAACTGCAAGATTTGATGAGTCATGTCATCCAGAGTTGTGTCGACTGAGGTGTCGTCATCCGATGTTGCATACAGGATATTTTGTGCTTCAGTTTCACTGAAGCTATGTAGAATGCCTTTTGTGGGAGGCATGGTGCGGCAGCCCATAGCTGAATTGGGTTCCATGATGTCCAGTGCGTGATAAGCGGTCCAGTAGATAACTGAATGGGTGGGTGCCTTATTCCGGTCGGGCTCAAAGCCCTATGGACAGAAGAAGCAAAAGAATCGGCACTCTCACAAATATCAAGCAGATGCCCCGGGTGCCTTCACTGGTATAAAACAGGTAGAAAATGATGAGCGTCACTCCAGAGGACTTCGATATATAAGTATTTTTTATGTCAGAAGGTCAAACAGGATACATGTACAGCAAGTCGACGTTTCAATACATAAATATATTTTTATCAAGACCACATGCTCCTACGAACTGAACAACCACATCTGTGGTACAACAAGAATATATGCATTTACTTACCGGACACGCTTTGTCCGTCCTGCGGCTGAGTGCAGACGTCGCTCCGTCTCCTGCAGGAGGACGGGTGCACTCTGCTGATGCGTTCACTCCCTAGTTGCCAAGCAACCTGTGGGGTAGTGACGCGTCCTCAGCCGCTCAGACCTGTCACACATGCCGGGCTCATGGAAATTGTGAACTAAGTAAATCTATAGCAAATGTAAGACTGTGCAATAGTATACTGTCACAATGGGTATGCAAAATGATGACAACCACAGCGCCGTAAAACACAATGTCAATGAATGGCAGATGAATAAATAAATAAATGCAGGCGATCATAGAAAGATGCGAGTGATCGCAAGAGGTCACAAAAAAGACAACAAAAAAAACACAAAAAACCACAAAGACAACACACACAAGCAGATCACAGAAAGATGCCCCAATTTAAACGGTCATTGAGTCCCAGCGGTTTCACAGTCTGCAGTTTGTGAACCCATTTAGATTCCATTTTCAACAGGGTATGATCTCTGTCTCCGCCCCTTGTATTAGTGGGGACATGGTCAATAATAATGAATTTGAGGTCCATCACGGTGTGGTTGGCCTCAACACAGTGGCGGGCCACCGGTTGATCAGATCCTTTAGATATAAAGGCTTTGTTTATGGCGGAGCGATGAAGCGCCATACGCTCGCGGACTGTGCGGATGGTCTTGCCCACATAAAACAATGGGCAGGGGCAAAAAAGTAAATAAACAACATGTGTAGACAGACAGGATAATACATGTCGAATGGGGAATGTGATCTCCTTATGGGGGTGTTTGAAAGACCTACAGACCACAAGGTTCTTACAAGTGGTGCACTTCAGGCATCTGTAGCATTCAGATGCTTTTTGCAAAAAGTTGCTGGGTTGGACAGTGCCAAAGCCTGTAATGTCGGTTTTCATAACCTGGTCTTTAATGTTGCGCCCACGGGTGTAGCAGTGCATGGGTTTGGTGGAATGAAAACATGGTAGTGTTTTGTCCGATTTGACTATGGGCCACAGTGCAGAGGTGGCTCTTTGGACTACCGGACTTGAAGTTGTATACTGCTGTTTCCATGGTAACACCTTGCTTTTAACTGCTGTATGGGTGGTTAATAATTGGGATCTTGGTATGGCCAAAACTTCAGTTTGTTGTTGTTTGAGTTGACGTATGTCATATCCCCTCTCAGCAAACCGCTGTACTACTACATCAGTACTAGCGATAGCTGCTTCAAGACTGTTGGATATTCTGGCCATGCGCATAAGTTGCGACTTTGGTAAGCCACGTATTAGGGGCTTGGGATGGTGGCTGGAGGCCAACAGTAGTGTGTTTCGATCGGTGGGTTTGTTGTACACCTCTGTAACAATGATGGAATTTCTGATGGTAACCAGGACATCAAGGAAATTTATGCTTTCAGACTGTATGTTGATCGTATACTTGATAGGTGACAAGCTGGCATTGATGGACGCAATATATTTTTCCAGATAGTCCACCGGGCCTGTCCATACCATGAACAGGTCGTCGATGAATCTGACGAATAATTTAAGACGTCTACTGAATTCATCTTGGGTCAAAAACTTTTCTTGTTCTTCGCCAAACATATATATGTTGACGAAGCTTGGTGCCACGGGGCTACCCATGGCACACCCGCTGGTCTGCTGGTAGAAACACCCGTCAAAAAGAAAATAATTGCGTTCCAATGTTAGTGTCAGGAGTTGTAGAAACAAAGCATGGTCCATCTGAGAGACGTTGTTTTGTCTTAAAAAACTGTGCCACCGCTGCCACCCCAGCTTGTTGGGGGATGGAGGTATATAAGCTACTCACGTCCATGGTCACCAGGACCGTGTGAGCCGGAATGGTTCCCAAGTTCTGAAGACGGAGAAGAAATGCGATGGTATCTTTGATGTCTTTTTAGATCTCCCTTATAGACCGTTCGTAGGATATTTCTTTGTAGTTCCAAATTTTATGTATAGAAGACCATAATCGCTCGATGTATTCTTATAAAAGTTAATTTTAGTGCTTTTTCCTAAGTGTCCTTAAAAGGACAGAATTACCATTTAGTGTGCCTATGGATCTGTGCCGGAATAGCTTGTAGTTTCTATGTGTCCTTATAAGAACAAAAATATCATTTAGTATGCCTATGAATCTGTGCAGGAAGTGCTTGCAGTTCCTGGTCTGGTGATACTAGTGTTCTCCTCAGAGTAAAAAAGGCAAGTCTTGCCTTGATAAAGCTGTGAGCCAACACAGCGAAACGCGTTGGTGTTTTATTGGACCCCATTGGGAGAGAGATCTAATTCAAGCTTCACCAAGGAAATCGTTGACTACCTGCTATACTTCTTCTGATCCTGTCCTAAAAATCGGTTCTACTGAGACTGTGAGAAGCCTACAAATCCTAAATGCCATTTCAGCCAAAGGACACCCCTGGCTGGCTATTATTCCAAGGCAGCTAACAGGATATACCGACAAAACGGCTACATTCACACGGACATTCTATGGACATAAGTTCCTGGATTAGTGCAGGTCCTATCAACTAATACTGGTGACTATACTAATCTCTCCCTAACAGGTCCATTGTTATTAATTGATTGTACTAGTTTTTATTGTACTTTTTATAATATATTTGTATATATATGAAATAATTTTTTCATTAAACAATTATTAAATTGATGCAAGCACTTGAATTAGTATTTATCCGAGTGCCGATTCTCTTTGTTCTGTTGTTTTTCATGTTTTATTAGGGGAATTGACCACCCCCTGAATCGGCTGCTCTCTAATGCACCATACTCATATAGAGGTGCTCTAATAGATTGACCTAGGTCAGTCCTTTTGAGAGATATACAAAAAACGTTTTATTATATGAAGATAAAAAAGAGTATTACATAAAAACCTTTTTACAATAAAACATAAAATGGCAATAATATAGGTAAAAAGAGGAAAGTGCTTAGCTTGAGGATTTAGTTGGAGGCTAGAATCACCCAACGCGTTTCGTCCTGTCAGACTTCATCAAGCGGTAGAGAGCAACTGAGACCAGGCTGCTATTTATACCTGTATATCATCCCCATCACTGCTGACATCATTGCTGACATCACATCCTGTCCTTAATAGGTTATTAACCTGTATAACCATATCTATTCAGTGTGGGGTTGTGTAACATAACAAATTCAATAGGCCATAAACACCATAACTAGGGCGCTATAAATATGAAGTATATACTTTAGAAAATAATTTCCAAAACTCTTTAATTCGTAAGACGGTGACACTTCCGCCACACATCCGGCATCCCGAGACGCTTAATGCGCATGCGCGGCCCGTCATTAGCCGCGATCACGTCTCTATGCCACACTTCTGCCTGTGTGTGCGCATGCGTGATTCCTATCCCCCGGAGTTCACGTGTAGTCACTCAGTATTCAAACAGGGTTGTTTTTTAGGTCTGCATGTTTGCGGATCCCGGCGGCCATTTTCTGGGAGATTCTGGTATTTCTTCCATTCACATATAACCGCGGCCATTATTCCAGAGTCTCTCATGCCGATTTTTCACCATAGAAAAATCAAACAGACATAGTAACCATTCAGATCAGAGTATTAGTGTACATTTCTCTGGTGGTTTATAAGAGTATTCCAAAATTCAGTGATCTATTTAGCGTGTATATGATTCAGTGATGAAATTAACTTTAAATAACTTAATTATTAATCTCAATATTATCTAAAGATGTAGGAAAAAAACAGCGCCACTCCAGGGGACTGTTCAAACAAGCTTTATCAGTTACATGAACATCACATCCAGTACACCAATGTTTCAATGTCCGCAGACATTTTTTTCAAGGCAGGGTGTGTGGTGACAAGTTAAAACATACTACTACCTACATCAGTAAATACTCACCGTTCCGTATTATTCTGTCTGGCGGCCGGGTGCACCATGATGACGCCCCCGGAAGTGAGGCGTGAATGGCGCTGACAGCTTCCTCTGTGTGTTCGTTGCTAGGAGATGCGTCGGACCAGAGGCGCTGTCCCCAGCCACCAATCAGATCACACCAATGGAGCACAATGGTAAACATGGAGACACAGTAGACCTGTGGGTTACATGATGCAAAGTTAGGCAAGCTGATACATGATACTGGTGTGCATGTCTGTGTGGATAACGCACAAAGATATCAAAGCTATAAGGAAAGCAAGAGAATACATAACATTACTAGCATATAA
Source organism: Crinia signifera (assembly GCF_055691185.1). Classification (NCBI taxonomy): domain Eukaryota; kingdom Metazoa; phylum Chordata; class Amphibia; order Anura; family Myobatrachidae; genus Crinia; species Crinia signifera. The sequence goes on from NC_139217.1 coordinate 32,662,718, forward strand.
AGCTGTGTAGGACGTACCACAGCTCAGAGACAAGCATTAACTAAAATGATCAGAAATGCACACATTATTCATGCTACCGTTCAGTGTCCCACTTTACTAGTGCAATCACTAATATAGGATGCTTCAATTGAATCTTTTGTTTAGTCCCATCGGTCTCACAGTTTGTAAACTGTGGATCCACTTGGATTCAAGTCTCAGCAGAGCTCCATCTCGATCACCTCCACGGCGAAAGGGGGGGATGTGGTCTATGAGGATAAATCTGATGTCGGCAACTGTATGGCCCTTTTCTAAACAGTGTCTGGCCACTGGTTGGTCAGCTTTACCCGAGCGAATGGCTATGTTATTTGCTGACCGGTGTAATGCCATTCTCTCTCGAATGGTCGAATGGTCCTTATTGTCTTGCCTACGTAGAATAATCAGCAAGGGCAAAAGAGTATGGGGTTGTTTAAAGTTTCTGCACACTACAAGATTCTTGCATGTCGTGCAACTAAGGCACCGATAGCAGCCTGGAGGCTTACTCAGGAACAAACTACTTATAGGCTCCACTCTATCAAACCCTGTTATGTCCGTGTGGACCACTTGATCTTTGATGTTGCGCCCTCTGGTGTAGCACGACATCGGTCAAATTGTTCTGAAGCATGGTAGTGTATTATCAGATTTAATAATTGGCCATAATGCCTTAGTGGCTATCTGGACTATGGGGCTCGAGTTGTTGAATTTTTGTTTCCATGGTATAATATTTTTATTAGATCGTTCCTTTGTTGCTAATAATATTTGCCGTGGAGTGACCAAGACTTCTTGTTGTTGGGTGCGCAGAGTCCTTAAGTCGTACCCTCTTTCCGCAAATCTTTGGACTACCTGATTAGTTCCAGCAATAGCTCCTTCTTGGGTGCTTGCTATTCTAGCTACTCACATTAGCTGAGATTTGGGGGGTCCCTTTTTTAACGGCTTAGGGTGGTGGCTGGAAGCTAATAGCAGATTGTTGCGGTCGGTCTCCTTGGAATATACTTGTGTCCATATCTGACCATTTTCAAGATTTATCTGTACGTACAGGTAATTTATACTGTGGGGTTGTATATTGTATGTGTACTTAATGGGGCTATCACTGGCATTTATGGCTGCTATATGTTAATCCAAGATGTTTGTAGGTCCTGGAGTGATGCTGTTTTTTTCCTGTCTACCTAATCCTCATCAGAAGGCACCCGGGGCGATTACAGCATTATCAGCAGAGTGCCGGCTTAAACCCCACTGTCATATATATATATATATATATATATATATATATATACACATACTGTATATATATGGATGTTGTATGGTGATATAACTATTTTTATGCTCTTTAGATGGGGTGATACGCGCTTGTACCACCATTTGTTATATATATATATATATATATATATATATATATATATATATCAGTTTGTGTATCCCAGCTTTTGGCAATGCCCAGGGAAATAAAGCGTTGAGAAATGTTCTTTATAAGATCAAGGTAAAGATATAAACAGCATCATCAACGTTTCAGGGCTAGACAGCCTTTTCATCAGGATGCGCTATAAAGTGCAGATAGTGCCTGTGCAGTGAATAAACTGAGCAGTCTGCTCTATTACCTTATGTAGCGTGTCTGTGTAACTTTCCCGGCATCTGCGGGCCCTGCTTTCGGGAGCCGCGGCCCAGCCCTCAATGACGTGCGGCTGTTGCCGGGTAACCCTAGACGCTTTGGTCCGGGGTCTGCCAGGAATTCTGTAAACTTGTGACTGTAATTAGACCAACAAAAGAATGAGTTGGATAAAGTGAAAAATCATGTGCAAAAAAACGTAATTTTACGTGCTACTAAAAAGGTATATGTACCAGTGAAATAAATAAATAAATAAATATTGACAGGACAAAGCGTTTTACTGTAATATAAAAAAGCTATATATTTGAAAAATCGTAACACACACTATGTGGACCTTCTTGCGCTCCTCACTGAATAGATGTGTGGTACAGATGAAAGAATGTATAAGGATTACTATATATTATGTGGTTATAAACAGATAAACTATACTGTAGCTGTTGGCTGTATATATATCTCTCTCAGTTGTATCTATATATACTCAATCATCTGTCAATTATTGAAGACACAGGTATGTTAAAGGTTGGCTGTTGGCTTAGACGAATGCATTCCATGCAATCATTTCATTTACTCCTGTTGGTGCCAACATGTTCAATCTAAATATCCATTGTGACTCACGCTGAATTACAAGTTTTTGTCTATCCCCCCCTCTAATTAGGGGTGGTATGTGGTCAATAATCTTGCATTTTAGGTTTGATAACGTGTGGGCACTGTTCTTAAAGTGCCTAGCTACTGTTTGATTAATATTCTTTCCTTGTAGGCTTGCTGTAATTGCGGATCGATGTAGAGCCATGGAGACCCTCAAATTTACATTTGTTTGGCCCACATAATATTTGCCACATGGGCACATAATGATGTACACGATGTATGGAGCTTTACAGTTCACCACATGGTTGGTTTTAAATACTTGGCCAGTTTGTGGATGCTTGAAGGTCGGACCCGGTTCAACGTGTTTACAGGTTGTACAGGATGGGCACCTGTAACATCCTGTTTTTTTCTCTTGTATGTTGAACCGAATGGGTGATGGTTGACTTGTTATGTTTGTTTTTACCAGCATGTCTCGAAAGTTTCGACCTCTTTTGTAGCTGGGCATGATGTTCTTTTCTTTAAACAAGGTAGTTGTTTGTCGCATGTTATTAGTGGCTATACCACCTTCAATGCTCTAGGTAGCACTTTTGTGGCAGGTGTGTATGTGGTCAAAAACTTAATTTTATTGAATGCTGTTTTTTCTTTGATGGTGTTGCCTTTTAGTAATTGTGTGCGGGGTATTCGTAACACTTGATCTTTCTGTTTTCTGAGTTCAGCTTTATTGTACCCCCTTGCAGCAAACTTGTCCACCATTTTATCCAATTCTTGGACTAGTAGGGTCCTGTCGCTGCTTATTCTAGCCACCCTAATCATTTCTGATTTGGTTCAAACAAAAATATCCAAGATAGGATATGAAGAAATCTCCCGGGTGGGGCACAGCCTTCTAGTACAGTATTATAACTCTGTTAAAACTGTATTTTATTATTAGTAAGATAGGTCTATTTTGGCAGACCTAAGTGACATAGGACAGAGACAAAACAACATTAAACACACATTGAGTTCCCACTTGTAACAGAATTAATGTGGGAGATATTTACTGGTGAGAAAGCTGTGGAATATAAGCTTTCCCTGTTGTCTGGAAGTCTAAGTTTATGGAGAGATATAACTTAATTAAACCTTTTCGGGTAAGAATATATAGTCTCCACTGGTAATACAGACAACTGGCCTCAAATTGCTTAAAAGTGATCTATTTTGACATTGTATGTAGTGACATCCAATCAATACATTGTAGCTGCTTAGAATTTATGGTGGTAAGGTGGGAGATTTTTAAGAAGCAAATGAAATACTTGGGATGGGTATTTGCTCAGGGAGTGCCAGGGGTAACCAAATCGACCTTGTTGTATATAGAACAGGAAAAATAAAAGAAAAAGAAACTCGGGTGGGGTGCACTCTTAATACCTTAATCACAAAAAGTTGCTCAATAGAAATATATTTAATATTTAAAGTATTTTTAGTGTGATTTTTTATATAACTTGCTGAGTGTTTAGAGGTTGGTAACCAAAGTTACTGTTAATAAAGTTAATTTAATCAATATTGGCGATTTATTTGGTCCTCTACAGGGTTTTAGGCATAGCTGGTGTGTGTGAAAATAACCCTTTAATTAGGAAAGCTGACCGTCATATATCCTTAATGCCTTTAACCAATAGGCAATGTAAGTGTAATCTCAATTGATATTTGAGATAAGGACTATAATCATGGGTCAGCATAAATCAAAATTTCAAGGGAATAAACAATAATTCACACATAACAGCAATCAAAATATTATTTACATATATGTATATACACAATTCTGGTTTTTATAATATCAATTTTGAATTCCGGCAGCTTCCCTAGCTAAATTTTGATACATTCAATGATGTGATTCCCTCTTGGGTTTTAAAGTAGCAATAATTAAACAATGTGGCAGACCTGCTGTCACATATAGTAACAAAAGGTTTTTTTTAATGTTCTCTTAAGCAAAAAAACGATACATAAGTTGATTATCCTGGCTACAATGTAAGTTGATATTTTTTCATCTTATTCTTTTTCATGTTTTTCTGCAAAGGCTCCATACCATTAAATAACGTAGGTATTAATAAGCGGCATTAACATTTAAAAACCACACATTCATCTATAGTAAGCGCAGCGGCATATCAGCCATATGCAATACAGCAGCGGCAACATATAGCGTTAGAATGACTGTGGCCACTGATTGGACGCTCACTACTATAAAGACTCACAGCAGCGCAGCTTGAATACGCTGCCTATGTGATCAAGCCTTGGCGAAACGCGCGTCATCTGGTCACGTGTGCACACGTGAAACCACCGGAGCGTCTCCGTGCACAAGAACCTGCAAGCATTTACCAGCGGCTTTCGGAGACCTCGCTCCCTACAGGATCGGTAACCAAGGACCCCCTCCCCGTGCAGCACTCTTGTGCCGGCCATTGGCTTGGCCTTAGACACGGGGCAGCGGTCCTTCAATTTATTTATTTATTTATTTATCTGGGTATTTACTAGCCTGATTCCGGCAATTCTCCCCTATGCATTGTGTGATACTCTTTTCCTCCTTTTGTGCTTTTTAATGATATAGTAGTTAAGCGGCTAATATTTTCATTGATTTATTGCCTGGCAGTGTATTGCATGAGAGCAGTTGTGGTATTTGAGCGATTAGATTTGTATTAAGTGGGCTGATTGCCCGACAGTGGACTGTGCGGTTACTCTTGTGCTAATCAAGCCCCCCTTTGTTTGTCCTACAAAACTTTGTATATCAACTTGCGTATCCACATGAGGCTACATATATTGTAGCGCTGTGTGTTTCAGCGTCTTGATAATTCTATCACTTGAGCATATAATCAGGGTTTCTTTCCCTGCGGTAATATCAATGCGAAGCAGCGCACTTTGTGATAGTGAGTGGTGTGGTTTTTTCCTGCATCACATTACCATATAGGCACAATACTAATCTGTGCCACGCTAACCTATCAGCGCATAATTAACTACAACTCAGCTAGATCTAGTGGTTGTCTACATTTGATTGATATATATGCGTCAGGAGGTTGACACATAGTACTTATGTGACCTTGTAAACTCTATGTTAATCCCACCTGCCACCCATGATTAAAACTACCTGGGAATGCTGTATGCACTTGCTATCATATGCTATATGGTGCTTGGACATTCCACAGGCTAATTAGCACCTTGAAATATCAACTTACATTGTAGCCAGGATAATCAACTTATGTATCATTTTTTTGCTTAAGAGAACATTAAAAAAAACCTTTTGTTACTATATGTGACAGCAGGTCTGCCACATTGTTTAATTATTGCTACTTTAAAACCCAAGAGGGAATCACATCATTGAATGTATCAAAATTTAGCTAGGGAAGCTGCCGGAATTCAAAAATGATATTATAAAAACCAGAATTGTGTATATACATATATGTAAATAATATTTTGATTGCTGTTATGTGTGAATTATTGTTTATTCCCTTGAAATTTTGATTTATGCTGACCCATGATTATAGTCCTTATCTCAAATATCAATTGAGATTACACTTACATTGCCTATTGGTTAAAGGCATTAAGGATATATGACGGTCAGCTTTCCTAATTAAAGGGTTATTTTCACACACACCAGCTATGCCTAAAACCCTGTAGAGGACCAAATAAATCGCCAATATTGATTAAATTAACTTTATTAACAGTAACTTTGGTTACCAACCTCTAAACACTCAGCAAGTTATATAAAAAATCACACTAAAAATACTTTAAATATTAAATATATTTCTATTGAGCAATTTTTTGTGATTAAGGTATTAAGAGTGCACCCCACCCGAGTTTCTTTTTCTTTTATTTTTCTTGTTAAACTTATATCTAACTCGGGGGTGCACCACTGACCATTACACTAAACCAGACAAAGGCTATTTGCTATCAGTCTGACTGTAATGATAACTTCAGAAGTTATTCTTTCATGTTAGTCAGTTATACCTTTAATCCGCTATCCATTATATAATTATCTTTCTTTCTGAATTTCTTAACCCCACCTAGTGCAGACTTCCCTCAAACCCCCTCTTTTTCCAGACCTGTATATAGAACAGTGCAGGGTCACAATTTGGGCCTCTGGGAATGAGAGAACCAATAGTTAGTATTGATAGGTAAGATACCAGTCACTATAGTTCCTGGTGTATGCTGCTGCCCGTTGTGTACAGTGATACCTGTAGTGGACAACGGGTGAGCGTTAACACCCTGGTAGTGAAGTATTGAAGGAAGTAAGTGTTTTAGTGCGTTTAGGCATGTAGTCCTCAAATGTCCCTAGTTTTATTCCCTGTTGTCAGAAAATGGCATTGCAGGGACAGCAACTTAGGTTCAAAGGTACACCACTGGGATGCCGTGCAAGATAGGTCAAAAAAGAGAAGGGAGGGGACAGAAGAGAAATAAGTTAACCAATTATTCATTTATTGTGTTGTATGGAGCATGCCTTCACCATCCACGACAAATTAATCCTGTGCCCCAGGCCTACTTCCCCATCCCCCTTTTTTCCCCCCAATTATTAACATTTCTGATTTGGGTAAGCTGCATTTCAATGCTGGTGGGTGGTTGCTGCTGTATTTTAATAGGGTGTTCCTGTCTGTGTCTTTGCAATAAACCGATGTCAACAATCGGTTATTGATCAGTTCAATGGTGACATCCAGATAGTTAACTTTATGGTTATCCATGTGGTGTGTGAACTTAATGGGGCTTTGGTGTCCATTGATGGTATCTATGATGTTGGAGAGCTCTTTTTTCGTGCCCGACCAGATCATTAATAGATCATTCTATAATGTGTATATAGAATGATCTTTCGACTGATATTACTAGCGGAATTGCTTAGCGCAATGGAATTTCCTGCACTAGATAAGTGACACTACAGGTGCTTTGTGTGGAACCAAATGAGGACATAGACTGGTAGAGAGGCTTGCTGAAGAGGGTTTGAAGATGTTTGATCTAATATTAGATTTGTTCATACCGTCAGTTATCAAGAAGACAAATACTTGGAGATAAGATGACACACTAGATGAATTCTATTAAAAGGCTTGAAATAAAATGCACCCTTGAAGACTTGAAACAAGGTAATTATTTGAAAAGATGAGTAAAGGTACCCATAGACGGTCCGTTCCCGGACCGTCCGTTTTGTACTATGCGATGCACGCTCCCGCGCATCACATAGTACGGTACAAAAAATATGTGCTGCACATACTTTTTGTACTAGCTAAACATCGTATCGGATCGCATTGCATGCACTAGGCATGCACTAGGCATGCAATCCGATACGATGCATGCTAATTAAGACCTAAACGGATCCGTTTAACGGACCGTGTATGGGTACCTTTAGATGTATTATGTGTTATAAGAATTAAAGCAAATATATGTTCATCTTCAAGAAGCAGAAATAGTTAATCTTTATGTATATTCAGCTAGTCCTTGGTTTTACTAGAAATCCCAATTAAAATGGATATGAACCAGCTGTGGGATGCAGGAAATGGCCACATTCCAATGAATATAGATAAGAAAGAGAAAAACATGCAATCCCATATAATGAGAAGAGTTTTGATGAAATCCATATGACTATGGGGAAGTAACCACAAGGTTTAGAAAAACTCCCATTCTTAGAAGTAAACTCCTATTGTATCGTCAGAAATACCACGTTCTTGCACATTGAACCAAAGTTTTAATTGTAACCCCACCTTAGGGGTGTGTTGAATATGAATATGTATGTTATCTTTAATATCTCCTCCCTGATGGGAGGGGAGCAACAGTATGTTAAAGTATAAATATGAGATACTGAGCACATTAAACAAAGAACATTCCAAGCTTCCCTGACGTCAGTCTATCTTAATGGTCCTGTGATTTCTGAATACTGCTGAGGCTCAAATTACTCTTTCAATGGGTGCTCGTCTCGGATGAAGATTTAAAGAAAGACATCTGAATTGTACTGCTCTCTGTTGAAGAACTCAAAGATTTATGACATTATCCCGGGTGAGTGAAATCGGTTTTTGATTTTCAAAACTATTTTACTCAGTCAGATCTCTTTGTGTCATATCCTTAGCAGAGCATAAAAAATACATTTGGTGTTCTTCCTTGTACACTTCATTATAAGAACCCGATGCATTCAGATATCACACAGCCTTAAGTATAGCTGTAAAATTTTTGTACTGTTTTGTACTGTGTTTGTATTGTCATTGTAACTTTGTGTTTACTGTGTGTCAGTATTTGTATGTTCCATGTTGAATGATTGATAACCATCTTTACGAGGTTTGACAGTTGATCAATATATATTGGGTATCACTTCTGGTTAACGCCCAATTGAAAGATCTAAAGCGTATTCGTTTGTTTGTCTGTTTGTTCGGTAAACACAATATAAGTCATAAGGTGTAAAAGTGTTCACAAGACCGCTAAGACTTTCTTTGATGAATGCTGTAATAGGCTGGACCTGCCTTTTATCAAAGACTGACCCTGGAAGTCACCCTGAACCAATTAGTATACAGCCCTTATGAAACTAAGTGTGTTTATGTACATGTTCTGTTTTGCCTGATTGCCTGTCCATTTGTCATTTAAACATCAATAAGCGTAAGGTGTATATAAATCAAGATAAAACTGGAGTAGCCAAAGGCTAATCTGTCTCTTTGGAGATTGCCAGGCAAATGTTTCTTGAAAAAGCCCTTATGATATAGTGTTTTGTGTTTATGTATCTATGTCTCTTCCAGTAGAACATGTCTAAAGTGTATATATAGAGCCAAAATTGATTGCAGTAATACAACAAGCACATTTTAGAACAATAAGCGAAATAATTGATCTTGATGGCTCAGATTTGATTTTAAGAGTGGGGTGTCGTTTATTTTGAAACCAGAGGTTCTTCAACATTGAATTGGAAAAAATTACCCAAGCTGCCTTGAATTATTACCAATAGAGAAGTGGATATTTCCAATAATTTGCCCAAACAGTTATTCTGGGTTGATACTCATAAGATAACATTCTGTGCACTTTGTTAGGTGATCAAACAAACCCACACTTCAGCGGTGGAGAAAGTGCTCAGAACAGGGTGCCTGCCTAGGTTATGAAAGTGGTATCATATTATTGTCCTGATAAGTGGTTATGATTTTTTGGCTTAGATTGAAAACAGGGAACTGAAAGCCGCATCTATATTAAACTTCAGCCAATAGGGCACAGTTTTTACCTTTCTGCACAACGTTACACACTGCTTTACACACGTGGATAAAGGCCATACCCACAGGAAGTAATTAATCCAATGGGAGTAAACAGTGGAAGGATAATGGAGCGCTCCCCCCTTGAGGTTGTGGCAGAAAGGGAATGTAAGAAATCGATCAAATCGATCGGTTCGACTTTAAGTAGGGCTAATTTTCCTATGGATGGAACTTTAGATCCTGTCGCGTGGAAACGATTCCAAGTGATGAACGCTCATTGGCTACAGAAAAAAGGTTATATAGTAGATACAGTTAATATATGGCTTACAGTGTCACAGGAATTAGAAGATGAAAAAAGAAGGGTTAAAGAGTTGCCATTTGAATGTCCACCACCATATCACTTACCAAGACCTAATGCACCACCACAGGTAGATAATGCAGTATTTGTACACCAACCACCACAGGTAATTGAGCAACCCCAGGCAGTTGGGGGACAGAGCATAGAAGAACCAGACTTTCTCACAGCAGGGGGCACCACACCCACAACCACAATTACAACGACAGGTAGAAATACTACTGGTATAGCCAGGTCAGGCATGGGGACTGAGGAATTGTACCCAACTTCAGATTTGCAAGCCCTTAAAATTGGAAATTATTATCAACAAAGGAAGTGTCCAATATGTGTGTTTTGTATACCAGAGGGAGACACAAAATGTCCTAATTGTGGAAATTGGGTGGGATCAGAGGTTTTACCATGTGACCCAGAAGTAAGATCTGTAATAAGGTTAAAAAATTACAATCAAAGTCCACCCAGAGAAGGGTTATCTGAGGCAAGGACACACAAACAAACAGAATTTTATGGCAATTCAGTTCCTAGTGACAGGCCTGGACAGTACCCAGTCAAAATATATAGTCTTACATGCAGTAGTGTGTCAGCATCACAATCAGATAATTCCATGTACCCAGTTAGAGTAACTTATCACCCGCAAATGGTTGCAGATGCAGCGGGACAGCAGGTACAGCAATTAGTTGAGAGACAGAACTATGTCCCATGGTTTGCATCTGACCAAATGAAAGTTGTAAATGATTTACCTGATATAAGAAAGAACTCATTAGAGTATGATAAAAAAAAATCAGACAGGCTATTATCATACACAGACCATGTTGGGTAGATTTAGAACAGGTTGTGAGAGCAACCGCTGCTACTGGGGAATGGAATATAATACAGACCTTTCCAAATGTTGCCATTGATCCCCTCCACCCCTGGTTACTAGCCATAGTGGATATACCACAAAATAAGTACACAACAGAAAGTGGGGTACAGTTGGGGGACAGAGTGACTCACATATGTCATAGATTGGCAGCTCAGGCACCAGTACAGCCAGATATACAACAAAAGCAAATGACAGTAATGGAATACCATGACAAGGTTGTTACTAAGCAAGAGAATGAAGGTTATCCACTTGACAATCCAGCTAATGAAAGACTGTTTAAATCTAAGTTTTTGTATGGACTTTGTCCTGAATTGAGAGCCCAATTGTTTATTATATTATACTACCCGAAGTTAACTTTCTGGACATAAGTGCAATCTTACAGATTTTGGAAGGCCTGGAAGATACGGAGAGAGAGAAAAAAGAGAAGAGCAATAAGACACCAATTGTTCAGGTTAATGTCGTTCAACCCTGGAACCAAAAATACCCTACAAAAGGTCCAAAGGTGACAGGTACCAAACCACCAATGGTAAGACCAGTAAAACGTGATTCTGAGGGAAATGACATGACAGGGAGATGCTACTGGTGCAGATCCATGGGGCATATTAAACAAAATTGTCACAAGTATCAAAGATGGCTACAAGGTAAGAACAAGACAGATGGCTTACCTTACACAAAACAGGCATGACAATTTCAGAACCCAAAAGGCGTAGCAGCATTCCACCTTGAAGAAAAGATAAACTCTCCAAAAGGTACTGTCTTTCTCACTCTTCTCACAGGACACCAACTTGAATGCCTAATTGACACAGGTGCTAGTCTCACTGTACTGAGAGAAGAAGTTCCAGGTGAAATACTGTCCAGAGACACTATACAAGGTACAGGGTTGGGTAGACAGCCACTTCCACTTAGGAAGAGTAAGCCAACTCGTTTACTTATCAATGATGAATGCATGCCTATACCTAATGAAATTCTTACCTCATCTACATGTCCAGTAAACTTGTTGGGAGCTGACATTCTGCAAATAATGCAAGCCAAGATTGAATATACAGAGACTGGCATTAAATATAAATCTAATATATCCAAGGACTTACTACCTCAAATAGAGGCAGCTGTGTAAGTGTTTCTCTCCCAGTCATCTATTACAGATTCTGCTGAAGTTATCCTCCCAGATTGGATCACATCCCAAGTACCGGACAAGCTGTGGTCTATGGGAAAGATGGACACTGGCAAGCTGAACGTACAACCTGTCCAACTATGATTAAAGCCAGGAACAGTACCAGTATCCGTAAAGAAATATCCACTGAATCCTGATCAAAGAGCCGCCATCACCAAACAACTACAAGCTTATCTACAGTCCGGCATCCTTCTACAATGTAGATCACCATGGTCGACTCCTTTATTTCCAGTGAAAAAGAAAAATATCATCGGTTCTGAAGAGACCCAATACAGAATGATTCATGATCTAAGGGAGGTCAACAAGAGACTGTTAATTAATTGTCCCATTGTGCCTAATCCACACACCTTGCTGAATCAGATCCCACCATCAGGGGCCTGGTTCACGGTGATCGATCTGGCGAATGCATATTTTTCCGTACCTATCACTAAAGACTCTCAAGAACTGTTAGCTTTTACACATGATGGCAAACAATACTGCTGGACAAGATTGCCTCAAGGGGGCGCCACTAGCCCCAGTGACTACTCTGAAGCCATGTCACTGGTTCTCTAGACTTGGAGACCCTTGTACTCAGAATAAACTCAACTTATCCAGTATGTCGATGACCTCTTGTTAACTACTGTACAACAACTCAAGACAAATGCCAGCAAGAAACAGTGTCTTTACTCAAGTTCCTGGAAGAACAATACTGCAGGCTTCAAAGATAAACCACAGCTCTGTAAACAAAAGGTTGTCTTCCTTGGACATTGTATCTCTCAAGGCATCAAACACCTGACAGAAGACACGAAAAAGCTAATACTACAAGCTAAGATACCAAAGACTGTGAAACAAGTCAGGTCATTCCTAGGCCTGGTGGGCTGCTGCAGGGACTGGATACCTCTTGCATCAGTTTACATGCAAACATTATACAATGCAATCAAAACAGAGGGTCCACATCCAACAGATGAAGACATGGCTCAAGCAGTTCAGCAACTAAAGTTGGCCATTGCCTCTTCACCTGCCCTAGGCCTGCCAGACTATTCTAAACCTTTCACCTTATATTGCCATGAGGAAAGAGGACATGCTTTGGGAGTGTTAACACAGATCCACGGAACAAGACAACGACCTCTTGCCTACTATTCCAGCAGGCTTGACAATATCATTCAAGGATCACCTACATGTATTAAAGCTGTAGCAGCGGCTGCTGTTTTGAAGGACAAGTGCACAGACATTGTTCTTAATCATGAACTAACTATACAAGTACCACATGCTGTAACAGAAATCCTACAACAAGCAAGAACCAAACATCTTTCAACAGCTAGACTCACCAAGTACGAAGTGTCCCTATTGAGTGCAATCAATGTGACAATCAAGAGGTGTATCACTCTCAATCCCGCTACGCTCCTCCCAGCCCTGTTGCCAGAACAGAAGGAGTATGAACATAAATGTTCAAAAGGAGGGAGAATGAGGGGACGAGAACCTTCTGTCAGCACAGTATCGTCTACAACAGCCCAGAGAATGGAAGTATATGCAGAAGGTGAAGGTGAGGACAAAGAGGAAAATACTTGTACTCAAAATATTTCTTATGACTGTCTTGCTTTGATGGAACAAAAAACCCAGACATTGCCACACGTCCAAGATATGCCCATACCCAATGCTCATTACGAACTATACGTTGATGAGTCCAGATACTATGAAAATGGTACACCCTACACTGGATATGCCATCACTACCGACACTGAAGTAGTAACTTCTGGAGCCCTACCAGCACACTTATCAGCACAAGCAGCTGAACTTGTGGCCCTTACTAAAGCATTGGAGCACGCAGAGCATACAACAGCGAACATTTATACAGATTCCAGATAAAGCTCTGGAAAAGCAGAGACTTTAAAACATTTACAGGTAAACAGATACAGCATGCTGACCTCATTAAAAAACTTTTCCAAGCATTAATGAAGCCACACAAAGTGGCCATCATCAAGATTCAAGCACACACAAAGAATCAAAAAAAAGAAACAAGAGGAAACAATCTTGCAGATGCAGAAGCTAAGAGGGCAGCAAAAGCCCAGCCAGTAGAAGAAAGACACTACTTGGTTGTGACAGAAACGGGAGAACCACAACACATGGCAAATATGCAGCAATTAAAGAAATTCCAAGACCAAGCAGGTCCAGTGGAAAAAGCAGAATGGCAAAGGAAAGGAGCAGCAAAAGATGAAGAAACGGAGCTCTGAAAAAGAGATGAACTGTTATGCCTACCCAAAGTACCCAGCTATGTGCTAAATTACTAAATTGTTTGTAGATATGGTGTCCCAGATGTCATTGAGTCAGATAGGGGTACACACTTTACAGGTGAAGTAATAAGACACATAATGCAGGATTTAGGCATACAACAGGCTTTTCATTCTAACCTGTTATGTAAAAGAACTAACTAAAAGACTAACTGAACTTTATGTTGCAGTTTATGATTCACCTCCAGATTCTACAGCAGAGAACAATCCTCATCATCTCCAGCCAGGAGATTGGGTGTATCTCAAGAGACACGTTCGAAAATCGCTTGAGCCCAGATATGATGGTCCATTTCAGGTCCTACTGACTACACCAACATCAGTGAAGCTAGAAGGAAGGGATACTTGGGTACACTCGTCCCATTGTAAACAATTACGAGTTAAGTTTGATGATGCAGTTTGCTGAGATGTTATTGGGGCCCAAATCAGATAAAAGTCTATGGGGATGCATTCTGTGTTTGGCAACCGCAATAGTGGCAATAATATGGTTATGTACAGTACTAGAGCTACCAGATTATGTTAATAACAGTAGCATAGTACCTGCAGCGCAAGTGATAGAGCATGGAGATCTTAAAAGAGATGATCAGAGGCAGTTAACCTAAGTTTATCCAGGAGAGGGAATGGAAAATGTGGATGTGAAGAAAGAAAAGCAAGTGATAGAGGGATACGTGAGAGCTGTGAGAGGAAAGAGAGATGTGATAAAGGTGTAAGGGTGGATGATGTGGAAGGATGTAGGAAAATAAATCCAAGAAATGAAAAAAGGAACAGTTACAACATAGATTAGTTATTAGATCATTTAACGGCACAGACAGGAGGCTATTGTATGACTTTATATATGCAAACAGGAATATTGTGCTGTATATTTATTACTAATGAGACTGACAATGCTCAAGAGACAATAGAAAAACATTTACAAGAGATAGAAGAGGAAAAACGGATATATGCCACTGAGCATAATATACCTGACACTCTAGGAGGTGATTGGGGCTGGCTATCTTTTCTGAACCCATCTACATGGTTTTCAGGAATCAGTGGATGGGTTATGGGAATTCTTATGTTCGGCCTAAAAATTATAGGGTTATGCATACTTGTTTATATTGCTTTCAAGATATTGATGTGTGTTTTCTCTGTTTGTCTGAAACAGTGTCAGTCTGCGGCAAATACAACCAAGTTCAAGAAACTCATATCTGGAAGGACACAGAAAACAGAGGATCAGTCTATTCCGATGGATGTGAGCCAACGGCCAGTTGCCCTCTGACCTCAAGGAAGAAGTTACCCTGTCTCAGGGATATAACCCACTAGACCCATCTGATGTGACTAATCCTTTGCATAGGCAGTTTGTATTGTAAGATTTCTGACCACTATGAGTTTCCTATATTTATAATATTTTTTTTGTTTACTACTGTATGTAAACAATATTAACTCAATTGTAATGTTTAATTATTATAAAAAAGGTGGGAGTGATAGAGTGAATCTTACTAAATACTATATTGTCTATATAAGCTGAATATTCCTTTTAGTAAGATGTATTATGTGTTACAGCATAAAAATTAAAGCAAATGTATATTCATCTTCAAGAAGCTGAAATAGTTAATCTTTATGTATATTCAGCTAGTCCTTGGTTTTACTAGAAATCCCAATTAAAATGGATATGAACCAGCTGTGGGATGCAGGAAATGGCCACATTACAATGAATATGGATAAGAAAGAGAAAAACATGCAATCCCATATAATGAGAAGAGTTTTGATGAAATCCATATGTCTATGGGGAAGTAATTACAAAGTTTAGAAAAACTCCCATTCTTAGAAGTAAACTCCTATTGTATCGTCAGAAATACCACGTTCTTGCACATTGAACCAAAGTTTTAATTGTAGCCCCACCTTAGGGGTGTGTTGATTATGAATATTTATGTTATCTTTAATATCTCCTCCCTGATGGGAGGGGAGCAACAGTATGTTAAAGTATAAATATGAGATACTGAGCACATTAAACAAAGAACATTCCAAGCTTCCCTGACGTCAGTCTATCTTAATGGTCCTGTGATTTCTGAATACTGCTGAGGCTCAAATTACTCTTTCACCTGTTATATGCATTATCATCAAGACACAAGGTCACTGCTTGGGAAGAGAGCACCGTGGCAAGAGAGCATCACGGCACCTGTGCAGTGGACCACTGGGAGGAAGGACTGAAGACCAGCTGGACAGTCCAGACTGGTAAATGCTGTGGCCAAGCCGTGACAAAAATAAACTGTTAATAAAATGAAGAAAATTCATATAAACTGAATCAGCAGAGTCTCCTGGTGCTTCCTAGTCACATCATAGTGTACAAATTTAAAGAACAAAGACTGATAATATAGATATGTACAGTTTTATCAAGAAAATAATTCATAACATCATAAAATTAACATAATGAATACCATCCACACAGCCGTGGTAATTCAGACCAGACGAGCAGCAATTACCAGATAAAGGTGAAGTGAGAATTTACATTTTAAATTTAACGAGTTACAGTAGTGTAACTTGTGTATGGACACTGGTCCAGGTGATGGTGTACAGTATATCATCTCCAGGTATGCAGCTAGTCGGCTGGTATGTCCCATGGTACTCTGACTATACTTGAATACAGCACTAGTTAAATAGACCTTCTAATTATTGTTGGTTAATGTTGTAGTGGTGAAGTGATAATGTCTATAATGACCTATTTTGTATCTTTCTGTACACGTAAGCTTCTTTATGAGGTTAATTGTATCACAAGCCACACAATATTTAAAGTAGAGCTGTAAAAATGTATTTCTGTCGACATAAAACAAACAACATTAATAATTCTCATCCTACAGTATATTGCTGATAGTATAGGGGTACACAGCGGCTACAACAATAACTGTATATTACTCTTATTACATTACATAGGTCAGCTATGGGGCAACAGATCCTGTTCTAGCCAACAAGAACATATATCCGTCATTTTTCCAAACTCTTCCCAGTGACCAGACCCAGTACCTGGCCATTGTGAAGTTGCTCAGACATTTTGGCTGGATGTGGATTGGTGTAATTGCCTCTGATGATGATGATGGTGACAAACAGAGTCAGGAGCTAAAGAAAGTGACTGCTGTTCATGGTGTCTGCATTGAGTTTATTCTAAAGATACCAACTGATAGTGTAAATGATTTCTACACAATTCCCAAGATAAATATAAAGACTTTTAAAACTTCAACATCCCGAATTGTTGTACTTTGTGGAGCAATTTCATTTTCTGCATTAGTTTTCATTGAACAACAGTGTACTGGTGGCCACAAGAAGACCTTCATTTTACCAATGAGTGCGAATGTTCAATTTATTTTGTCTACAAAGTATATTGCGTTGTTACATGGAAGTCTGGTGTTCTCACCCATTACCAAAACAATGTCGCGACTGAAGCGGTTCCTAGAAGAGGCCAGCCGCACAAATCGCCCCAATGACCTATTACTAGAGTACATACTTGCATTGTATAAGAACTGCTTAACGTCCAATTCTTCACTCAATACAATAATTGAAGCCGAGTATAAGACAAAACTTCTCAGCTGCACTGAGAGTGTACAGTTACGTACCCTGAGCAATGCTCACTATTACACTCATAGCTTTGGCATCACGTACCAAGTGTACAGAGCTGTCTATGCCATAGCACATTCTCTGCATGACCTTCAGCATTATAAATCCAGAAATTCAAACACAAGAAATCATAAAAAAATGCTCCAGGTAATTAAATTATGGTGCTGCATATACAATTATTAAATGATAATGCCAAATAAACTCTACCAACTGTACCAAATTTGCTGGTACAGTACCGTTTTTTAAGTCTGTACCGGCAAATATAGATTGTACCGAGTGTACTGTTTTTTTCCAGATTGTGGCAGTCAGACACTGTGCGCATAATTTCCCTCCTGGCTCCCTGGGCTCAGCTCCGTGGTTGCTGCTCGGTGCGCCGGCTCTACCCTGTTCCCAAGAGTGCATTGAGGCCGGTCCCATGCGCCATGATGTCATGCGCCAGGTCCGCGCACCCTGCGCATCAGGGGAAAGCACGAAGTCTCTGTCCTCAGTCTCCGCATTCCCAGACACTTGTGGGCATGAAGGGCTGAGTGGGGTGCGGTGGCCTGCCAGCCCCGGTGCATGTGATGGTGGATCATCTTTGCATCAGAACCTGCTGCCTGCCTGAACTTCACAGCACATCCGTGCAGCAAGTAGGTGGCTGGGCTCAGGCTGCACTTTGAATAATTAATCATGTGACATGTGCACCTGCTGCAGCTCATGTCACATGGTGGCTTGGTGGGCTGCTGGCATAATAAATAAGTATATTTAATATACTTATTGGTACTTGTGTATTAGCACGGCACCCATTACGCAGTTAGCGTAGCGGCGCTGTCAGAATCAGCGTAGTGTTCGTGTGTAAATAGCGTAGTAAGTCAGAAGTAGCGTAGTGTTCCCGTGCGGCCAGAGAGTTTCAGCGTAGTGTTCGGCCAGCCAGGGCCGGTGATAGGGTGTTTGGCGCCCTCCTGCGAAATATAAATTTGCGCCGTTGCAGCAATAAAAAAAAAGAGCTTGATTTTACTAGAAGCATGGCCACACAATAGTACCCACGTTTCATATTACACCACACAGTAGCACAATCTAATTTACAATTCCGCCCCCTCCTCCCAGCAGGCAGAGCTAGAGATGGCATTAGCATGTTTGGTGCACCTCACAAGTTAAAAATTTGTTCCTCATGGCCCAGACACTACAAAGAAATAGTGCGTGCCGTAGCCATGCGGCAAAATCGAGGGGGTGTGGTATAAAAAAAAACTAGCATGGCCACACATCAGTACCCCCAGTCACATTACACAACCATTCACGATAACCTCACATAGTTACACATATTCATGTTACACCTCACACAGTGACCCATATTCATGTCACACCTCACATTGGGGGTTATTCTAGTTCATTCTTTCTGACAAAATCCTTCTTAGATGGACAAAACCATGTGCAATGCGGGTGGGGCAGATGTAACTTGTGCAGAGAGAATTAGATTTGGGTGGGGTTTTTCTTCAAAGTGAGATCTATATTGCAGTGTAAAATAAAGCAGTCAGTATTTACCCTGCACAGAAACAAAATAACTCACCCAAATCTAATTCTATCTGCACATGTTACATCTGCCCCCCCTGCAGTGCACATGGTTTTGTCCATCTAAGAAGGATTTTGTCAGAAAGAATGAACTAGAATAAACCCCATAGTGACACGTATTCCTGTCACACCTCACATAGTGTGACAGGAATTCATGTATTCATGTCACACCTCACATAGGGCCTTATTCTGGTCGATGCATTCAGTATTCATGTCACACCTCACATAGGGCCTTATTCTGGTCGATGCATAATTTTCCAAATTCTTTCGGATGGCGTTTTTTAGCCGTCTGCGCATGCGTGGTCAACGCTATGCGCATGTGCCACGCACGGTCTCCGTACTCGTTCTCACTAATACTGTACAGAAAAGTGCACCGCATTCACTCAGTAGATATGGGCATAATATGGGCGTCATTCGGACCTGCACAGGGGCGTAGTTTCAAAGTGGGCTAAACTGGGCGTAAACATGGGCGTACATGAGGGAGTGCACTAATTCTGGTAGGTGTGCATTCGGACAGAACACCAACTGCAAACGAACCAAAAGGCAGAAAATATGCGGTCTCCATAAGCAAGTATTGCTTTGCGGACACCACTCGGTCATGCGCTAGGCATTCGGAACGCCCAATTAGTACGGCCGCACCTGAACCACAGTCAGCTGAACACAATACAATCCACTCCTCTACCTATTACTCATTAATTACACTCTTGTCATTGCTTCAATTGGAACCATTGCAGCTTAAATGGACCATTAAAAAACACACTAATCTATGCTGAAAGCACGGCTGCATTTTTTACACACATTTACACGGCAAGCAATGGACAGAACTTGCTATCACTAATATAAATATACATGTCACTTTTACATTCACTAATAACAGCACACATTTGGGGATAAAAAGAAAAATTTATTACAGTTAGGGAAAACATAAAATTTTAAGAGCATGTTATTTGGCACATGCCAAAAATTAAAGGTACCATAACAGGAATTTTGAAAAAAATGTACAAAAATGTATTCTTTTCATACATAGCCACAGCAGAATCATTAGGAACACATCAGGTGGCTTCACAAGAAAAGTATAGCACCAACACTTCAAGTACAGCAGAAAGAGGGATACAGGGGAACCAAACAAAACATTCGAACCGCGGGCAAATGTGGGTACCCTGTGCACGGGATTGGGTTGCACACATGAAGCTGACACACACAGCAAAATAAAAGATTTGGGGAGACATAAGGGTGGAGATTAATGCGGAGCCAAGTTCATTTGCGGGAGTGTTTGGCCTTGGTAGGGCCCTTGCCACGTGCAGCAGCTCCTCGGCCATGGCCACGGCCACGTTGGGATGGTGGGGCAGGTGGAGCAGGTGATGTGGAAGGGGGGATGGTATTCCCCTTCTGCCAGCAGGGAGTGCTGGTGTTGGAAATGCACCAGAAACAACTGACAATAGGGCCCTATTGGAGGTAACTAGCTCCACCATAAGCTCATTATGGCGGAGGAGGAGGTCATTTTGGCGTAGGGCTTGAGCTGCCAACACCTGCAGGCTGGCAGCTATGGACTGCTGGGTGCCATCCATGGCCTGCTGGGTGGCAGCAATTGTCTGCTGGCTCCCAGCTATTGCCTGCTGGCTCCCAGCTATTGCCTGCTGGGTGCTGACAATACCCTGCATGACCTCCTCGGTCCTACGCAGTCGCTCTGATGCTAACTCTCCCTGCTGGCGAATCTGGCCAAGCATCTGCACCCACCTGTCCAAATCCTGGGTGGCCGTTGGCTGCTGCTGCTGCACATGGCTGGCACGTGTGGCAGGTGGCACTGACTCCTCCGCCTCCTCAAGAGTTTCACTACCGCACGGTGGGAATGATGCTGAAAGAGAAACTTACAATTACAACACATTCCTATAAAATTAGTACAAACTACTTATGCCATGCAAACAAATTACCTTCTAAGTCAGTAGCAAAAACGTCCACTGGGGCCTCACTATCCATGATGCTCACCCCCCGGACCTCCTCAATTGCTATGCAGCCCTCAGCCATCTCCTCCAGGGGGGTGAGCTGCAGCCAGCATGGCATGGGGCCAGCCCCAGAGGTGTGGCTGTGTTCCCACCATTTGGTCAGTTTCTTCTTGAGGTTGGTTTTGAAGTCATGCCACCTGCAACCAAAGTTTACATATTATTACGTCACCCCTGACGATTGATGTAGCATGCATTGTAATCTGCTACAGATTTCAACGTGTGCTTCATTCAACATAACTTACATTATGTTAAATTATAAAACCAACACTTAGAGCACAAATTCACACTCACCCTACAATAAATATAGAATAAGTGACATGGCAATCATGTCTGTTGCTCCTAGCAACGTGACCGACCATTTACCAACTCCATCTAACATCTAATAAAAACATTACTGGTCTTGTTCTGCTCAAATGTAACACACTTGAACTTACCTCTTTTTCATGTGCTCCGTCTCACGAACTTGTGGAGCTACCGCATTAATCTCCACAGTTATGTCCTCCCAAATCTTCCATCTCCTTGTGTGTGTCAACCTCTCCTGTGGACACTCTATCCAATCCCGTGCATTGGGTACCAGTATGTCAAGCTCCTGCGGTTCAAATGCCATGTTCCTGCTGGTTGGTTCCTCTGTTGGCCTCTTTCGACCACGGCCACCAGTCGCTGTACTTGAAGTGCTTGCCAGGCTACTCTCTTGTGAAGCCACCTGCTGTGTTCCCAATGATTCTGCTGAGGCAGAAGATGGCCCAGCTGTAGATGGGGCAGCTGTCTGCTCAC
Source organism: Crinia signifera (assembly GCF_055691185.1). Lineage (NCBI taxonomy): Eukaryota > Metazoa > Chordata > Amphibia > Anura > Myobatrachidae > Crinia > Crinia signifera. The sequence goes on from NC_139217.1 coordinate 32,684,640, forward strand.
CCCCCAATGTCTGGTCTCTGGTGAGGTGCACATTGGAGGTGATGGAGTCCAGCTGAGCTAGGAGGCGGTGATGCTCCTGCTCTCCCTCTGATAGTGACCCAGACATGTTTGCCACACAATCTTTTGTTCCATGCACACCTATATATACACACATTACTTTAATTGGCGTACATCAGCCCCACCGTGCGTTCTGTGCGGCAGCGTGCCGTACGGCTACGTACACCTTGCGGCGCTTAGGTCACGCCCATACCAGCGGGAAAACAAATGTACAAAACCAGGCATACTTTCAAAGTCTGATTTTGTACTCATTGCCAGATTTGAACACCAATAAACACCTACAACTTTGGGCAGACATAAAATCTATATGTGAATGTTCATTTGTACTGTGCACTTGTTTGGTATGTACAACAAATGACACTAACCCATTCCATATGTTAATCCAGTCCACCACTCATGCAATAGTAATCAGTGCTTGCATCCAAATCACATGTGATAGGCCTATAAATACTGCCTTGATGCTAGGTACATAAATGGCACCATGGGAATGGGAAAAGGTAAAGCACTGTTTTGTATGTTGGTGGTGTATTGCTTTCTGACCACTAAGGCTGACTAATGTAGTACCTTGTACAGATATGTGTAACTGTATATTGTGGCACACTATTTCACCTGTTGTTTTCTGCCATGTTTGGTGATTATATTGGTTTTCCAACTTCTTTAACCCTGTCTGTTTAGTATATACTAAGTAATGCCAAGGTTAGCTCAGCGATGCCAACCTACAGCAAGTGTTGTTTTGCCATGCGATGTTTTAGCCATTTGTTGTGGCGCATACACGCTGTTAATGTAAAAATGTTCAATAAAGTTATTAACAAATTTCACTGTGAACAACCAATTACAGGACATGATTGCTTGTATTGCGCCATTGCTAAGATGGCGGCCTATGGGAGAGCAGCCCCATTCTCTCCTGTGGAGCTTAGGGCACTGGTCTCCATTATGGAGAGTAGGCTGGGCCGTGCGGGGCCTTTTACTACAAACAGGCAGAAGCGCAGTGCTTATGCTGCTGCCCGCCGCCGAATATACGCACGCACCCAGGTGCGGAGGACCATCGCCCAGCTGGAGAGGCGATGGTCAGACCTCCGGAGGCGACAGCCAGAATTGCTCCAGCAAATAAGGGGCAGGATAGCTCAATGTGAGTGTTTACACAATAAATACAATTTTTTAAATGATTGCTTAAATTAACTTTTTAAAGTCAATAAGGTAAACTGGCTGATCATGAGTTTAAAATGGCATACACTATATGTGTGCTACTTCCTCTTTGACATGCAGTCATGTGGATATAATATGTAATTCTATAGGATTATTGATTGTGATGCATACAATGGGGCAGATGTATTAAGCTTTAACAAGAGATAAATGCAAGGGTGATAAGGAGAGATAAACGTCCATACAATCACATCATAACTGCCATGTTACAGGCTGTGTTTGAAAAAAGTCAGTAAGGAGCTGATTAGCTGGACATTTATCTCTCCTTATCACCCTTGCATTTATCTCTTGTTAAGGCTTAATACATCTACCCCAATGACCCTTAATTGGCACTAATCGTTCTTTTCTCCAACACAGCACGGGATCGAGCACGACAGGCCCAGGAGGAGGCAGAGGCGGGGCAGGCCCGGGAGGAGGTGCCAGAGGAGGAGGAGGTGGTGGCGGAGGAGGAGATGGTGGAGGAGGAGGTGGTGGCGGAGGAGGAGGTGGAGGAGGAGGTGTGGCGGAGGAGGTGGTGGAGGAGGAGGTGGTGGCGGTGGAGGAGGTCAGGGAGGAAGTGGAGGAGGTCGAGCTGGAGGAGGAGGCCTGTAAGGTGGTGCAGGTGGCTGAAAGTGGTATGTATACATAATGCATCATTAATCATTTTTTTGACTACTATTTGTTATGTAGCACTGGTGAATCAATTGTGTTTTACAATAGTATAAATTAATAAAACAAAGTGGGTAACAACAGACACACTTAGAGGTTAGATATGGTGACCAAGTCATCCCTTTCATCCGGGACACATCTTAATGAGACAGGTTCTGGGGATGGCTTTCAGCTCGATTTTAACTGCCACAGAAACTATGTAGTTAATCTGGATCCTGGATTAAAGGGATGACTTGCTCACCTTAGGGTTACATGCCCCTGCTGCAAGCGTAAAATCTGTAGCCTCATATAGGTGAATAGAGTTTATAGTTGATTGATATTTCTAAACTAGATTAAGTATGGCATAAATGGAGTATGGACAGTCGTGGCTTATAATGGAGTCACAAGTGGTCAGTGCACCTGGGCTCTCCTCTAGCTAGCCACCCCCTGTGGTTGGCATGTATTTTTGACAACTTAATTGTTGGTTGATTTTGTCTTAATAATGATTTTATGCATGGGAGTGGGTTAGTGCTGCAGCTTCACCTAACTGGCAATATGACAATGATTTATGGAGCAGACCATCAGCAGCCAAGCCATCCATGATTGCACAAGTGTACTGTGCATTCCTGAGAGTTGACTAAGTCCCATGCCACATTGCATCAGAGAACACTGAGCGGTTTTTGAAGAGTTGTTATTGTTGGAGCTCATTACATGCTTCTCATGTCAAAGGACAACAGCAGCAGCAGCTTAGTCATGGGTGGGTTGGGATTCAGAAGGAGCACTATGACTGTGAGGTCTTCTACAGAATAAAGGGTAGATGGACAAAAACAGGCTTTACATTTAGTACGTATGCATGTATGCAGTGGTCGAAGTGGAAATTTTGAAGTGGGGGTATGGAAATTTTGAAGTGGGGGTATGGAAAAGTAAAGCGTGAATATAGTGCGCACCTTCGGACACCCCCCTGTCCATCAACGTCCCCTGCCAGACTGCCCCGTTGTACAGGGGTATTACAAAAGCACAATATGCGCTGCTGAGTGATCAGAGAGCATCCTGAGGGGGAAAAAAAAGTTTTTTTTTTTATCTTCAGATTAAAGTGGCGGTATGGCATACCCCCATATACCGCCCCACTTCGACCACTGCATGTATGTATGTGTCATATATATATTTATATATGTCTCTATATACATATAACATGACCCAAGCAGATGAGGGTGTCCGTGGGGCCCTCCTGCGACTGAGGGAGCACCTGCACCTAGTCCTCGCAGACCTGCAGGACTTAACAGACCTGCTGCTGTAAAGGTTTTTTTTTAATTTTTAACTTTTCAAAATTTTGTTTAAAAAATAAATAGTTGTTAACAGTTAGAAGTTGTCTGTGTGTTTTTTTTACATTAAACAGTATATGTGTAAATTGTTTAGAATATTTTTCAGTAGCAAAAGGTACATACTGTATATAGATGTATGTTATTGTAGTGTGCACATCCTTGCAATACACAAATGTACTATAATTGTAGAGCAATTAACATTATCCAAACAACAAAATACACACACACACACACACACACACACACACACACACTGTGTTTATAACTGTTGTTAAGTTTCCTTTAGTATGTGTTAGTAATAATTAGCACATTGTAGAATATTGCATTTCAGGTACAATTATGATATAATATGCATACATAAAACCTAGATAAAGGGGTAACAATGAATAAATAGCACTTCACATGATGTAAGGGTTAATGTCTGTAATGAATGTGGTAGTAATGTGTTTAAGTATCTATTGGGATTTAATTGATTCCAATTCCAAACAAACACTTTTTAATGAGGTTGCCTAATTGCATAAGTGGGTCATGTGACCAATTTATGAGTTCAGATAATAGTGGTGAGTTTTGCGATAATACACCGCATCAGTGCGTACGGGCAGGTTCCCGTCCGTTCTGACGCGGTAAGACCGTGCAGACGCTGTAAGACCGTGCAGAATATGTGTGTGTCCACCGCACACGCAAGGTTTGGATGTTGTCCGTAAACACGCCCTCTTCTTAAAGTGTGAGTCCGTCCGAATGCGGAGGACCGGTGGGCGTTTCTTCGTACGATGTCCGCACAGCGTGGCGTGCGGTCCGCTCCGAAAGAATTCGGAAATTTACGCACCAACCAGAATAACCTCCATAGTGAAACATATTCATGTCACACCTCACATAGGCCCTTATTCTGATCGGTGCGGATATATCCGCGTGCGTGCGGCCCGCCGATGTTTTGTGTCTGCGCATGTGCAGAGGCGTCTCTGCGCATGTGCGAGCGGGGCGTACGGCGAAATTCCGCATGATATGTGAACACTCCGAACAGGGGGTGGAGAGGGGCGTGAAGGGCTATTTGGGCTCATTACCATATGCATACGCCCCGCGTTTCATGGGAGTTCCCATGAAAACGCTGGGGCGTACGTATGGTAATGCGGCCGGGACGCACATGTAGGGGGCGGACATATGACATCGCCGGATGTCAGCTGCCCGCCCAGATCCCTGCTTTTACACGGAAAAATGTCCGTGTGGTCTGAGGTTGCGGGTGCTGGTGGAGCACTCGGTCCTGCATTCGATGGTCTGCGACCATCGAATGATGGGGGAGGTTCCCTTAGATGGAGGAGGCGTATTCCGTGAAAAATACACGTGCGGTCCGTTCGGACAGCTTCTTACCGCATACGGACGGAGTTGGCGATCCATATGGAAGGCGGGGTTTCACACGCACGGTCCTGGCCGCATAATCGGCTCCGACCGCACCGATCAGAATAAGGGCCACTGTGACACATATTCATGTCACACCTCACATAGGCCTTTATTCAGATCTGATCGCAGTACAAATTTGTTCTCAAAATGGGCAAAACCATGTGCACTGCAGGTGGGGCAGATGTAACAGAATGTATAGAGAGAGTTAGATTTGTGTGAGTTATTTTGTTTCTGTGCAGGGAAAATTCTGGCTGCAATATTTTTACACTGCAATTTAGATTTCAGATTCAACACACCCCGCCCAAATCTAACTATCTCCGCACATGTTACATCCGCCCCACCTGCAGTGCACATGGTTTTGCCCATTTTGAGAACAAATTTGTTCTGCGATCAGATCTGAATAAGGGCCATAGTGACACATATTCCTGTCACACCTCACATAGTGACCCATATTCCTGTCACACCTCACATAGGCCCTTATTCTGATTGACGCGGACTTTACCGCATACTTTCGGATCGCGTCTTTACGGCGTCTGCGCATGCGTGGAGAACGCAACGCGCATGTGCCACGCCTTGACTCGGTACCAGTTCGGCCAGATCCCGTCCAGAACTGTTCACCGCTATCATTCGGGAAATAGGGGCGTATTATGGGCGTCATGCGGAATGACACATGGGCGTAGTTTCAAAGTGGGCAAAACGGGGCGGAAACATGGGCGGACACGGGGGAGTACACTTATGTTGGGGGGCGTACATTCGGAAACCACTCCGAATGCACGCGATCAAAAAGGGCAGAAATGTGCGGTGTCCACAAGTGTACTATTGCTTTGCGGACACCACTCGTTCATGCGGTAGGCGAACGTACGCCTAATGACTACAACCATTAACACCTGAACCCAATAGAATCGACTCCTTTACTCATTACTCACTAATAGGACGCTTGTCAGTGCTTTAATAGAAACCATTGCACTTCAATTGCTGTAAGGGTTAATGTGTGCAATGCATGTGTTAGGCATGCTTGTAAGGATATATTGGCATCTAATTGATTCCAATTCCAAATAAGAAGTTTTTTATGAGGATAGGTAATTGAATAAGTGGGTCATGTGATGTATTGCAGAAGATACATAATAGTGGGTTGTTTGGCGTAAATACTCTGCTTACGTGCGGTAGCACCGCTTGGCTCCCGTTCGGATGCGGTATTCCCGAGCATACTCTGTAATACTCTGTAATACCGTGCAGAATCGGAGTGTTTCTCCCGCACATGCATGGTTTGTATGTCGTCCGTAAACACGCCCTGTTCTTAAAGAGTGAGTCCGTCCGAATGCGGAGGACACGTGGGCGTTTCTACGGACGATGGCCGCACGCGGCAAAACACCGTGGCGTGCGGACCGCACCGTAAGAATGCGGGAATATCCGCACCGATCAGAATAAGGGCCATAGTGACCCATATTCCTGTCACACCTCACATAGTGACCCATATTCATGTTACACCTCACAGTGACCCATATTCACGTTATAACCCACATAGTGACACATTGACGTTACGCAACATGTAGTGACACATTTTAACATTACACAACAAGTAGTGACCCATATTCACATTACACGACACAGTGACCCATATTCATGCTAAATAAAATGTAGTGACCCTTATTCACATTACACAAGACACGTAGTGACCCATATTCTCTTTACACCACATGTAGTGACCCATATTCACATTACAAAATGTTCCACGTTATTAAATGCACACATGATGATACACATAACACTCCTTACACATATCCCACCTTATTAAATGCATAGATAAACATATGCAGTGGGTATAAAGTGGTTATAAAGTGGGAAAACAAAAGGGATAGAGAGAGAGGGGGGAGTGAGAGTGACAGCTACAGGCACCCGGAATGATGTAAGGGGAGCAGAACTGAATCTGGGCCCTCCACCAATGTTTTGGGTCTACACATGCGCAGTGCTGACAATAGGCATGTGCAGGCCCCAGCTGTGATTGCCTTCGGCTACATTTATCTTCGTGGAGGCACTCGTAGCCTGAGTGACAGGCAGAGGGCGTCCTTGGATGGCCCCCCAGCATTTCATGGGCATGCCCACAAAAACAGTGGGCTCGTCCATAGAAATATTGGGAGAGCCCCAGCAAGAACAAGTGTTCCCCTGCCTGATCAGAGTGGGCAGATGCTGTCGCTGTCCACGCTGAACCTGCGTTGATCCGTTCAGCCGCCGTGTGTCTCCTGGGTCATGCGGCGGCTGTGAGCACTGGGCACAGTAGGAGAAATCATTTGATGGTAAGTAACCATCAAAGGATTTCTCCTCTGTGCGACCACATGCAAACAGATGTGTATGCGTACATATCCACTGGCATCCCTGCACAGGGTTTCGTGCGGTGGAGGGACATGCAATTGGTGGGGTGACGTTAAAGTGCTTGCTAGGCTAGCGAGCAGGTCTGAATCGGGCCCATGGCCAGTTGGTTAGACAGTCAGGCTGGGGAAGATAATCAAACATGGGCTGAGGAGGAATGGGTGACCTGGCTGAGGAGGAATGGGTGACCTGGCTGAGGAGGAATGGGTGACCTGGCTGAGGAGGAATGGGTGACCGGGCTGAGGAGGAATGGGTGACCGGGCTGAGGAGGAATGGGTGACCTGGCTGAGGAGGAATGGGTGACCTGGCTGAGGAGGAATGGGTGACCTGGCTGAGGAGGAATGGGTGACCTGGCTGAGGAGGAATGGGTGACCTGGCTGAGGAGGAATGGGTGACCTGGCTGAGCTTGGAGCAGTTGTCAACAGCTGGTCACAACTTTAAGTGTCAGTCCTGCTTCCCCACGTCGTCTATGCAAAATTAATTAAATATATTTATATCTACACACACATACAGAACTACAAGCACATATATATATTGTTCTGCTGGTCTCTTCAGAAGGAAAGGAAGCTCTCTGGAGGGCATATTCTATTTCTATTCTTCTGGAAGATATTTTATCACAATCCGGTCACTATTTTCTGATCAACCTGGGAGGCCATCAGAATTTCCTTTTTTCAATGGACACTTAGACATTTCTAACTAAAAATTATCCGCAATATATATGGGAAATCCTTAAATTAAACAGGATCAAGGAGATTATCTCTTAAAACCATGGTTATCATATACTTTAATAGGAGTTACGCAGTTAAGCAGTAGAATTAACCTATAGAAGATTGATACAACATATTCCCCTGATGAAGTCTCTGAGAGACGAAACGCGTTGGGATGTTATCTACTCGTTGTTTTATACTCTTATCCACTGAAGAATAATAAATGAATATTGGAAGAATTCCCTTCTTGCTTCTTTGGATCTGAAAATTGGATATTATATCAGGACTATCTTACATTTGTGTGAAAGGCGCCACTCCACTATTGTGTAGTATCTTGGTTGTTTTATTCCCTTCCCTCAGGGAATTCAGTGGAAAGGCTGCCATAAGTCAAGTCATTACTAACATTTCTACTTTTAGTCATATATCTGAGCATAGCGCGTGTTGGAATATTGGGATTATATATATATATATATATATATATATATATATTAGTTTTTCACGTTTTTTTAATTATTGGTAAACACAAATTGATTACCAGAAAAAACAGAATAGAACTGCGCCATAAAGGGGGAAATAGTACATGCAATTTATTTATGTACCGACAAAAAACACATATAAAACATACACAGAATATTAGAACACAATTTTTTGAAAAAATTAATATAAAATGGTATTACATAAAAAAAGGGGGAGGTTAGATAAAAATTATTGCACAACCGGTCGTGTCAAATCAGTTGGTTAAAACCAAATAGATTTTGCTTCCCTTTAGCTTGTTGCGGTCATATTAGTATGTTAGTTGTAATTAGAATGTTGGTTACATAACAGTCTTTTTTGGATTAGTGAATATAACTGTCCAGGTTTTAGTGTCTGGCCAGACAATATTGCATTGGGGTACCTTACAGCTGCCACCTGTAATTCCTCTGGGCTCCCAGTGGATGGTGCTGAATCACCTGTCTTGGTCCAACTTTATCTGGAGTCACCTTTGGGCTGGTGGTCTGATGGTAAGCCTGTGTGGTATCCCCTGTGGTGCAGAAAGAATTGTATATAAACCAACGCGTTTCCCCGCCTCCGATAACGGTCTCAGCGGCTTTATCAAGGAAAAGAAAGGAAGAGTAGCACTTGCAGCATCGGGATGGGTAAGCAACACAAATGTATAAATGTATGTCATTTGACAATGTTTTACTGAATATGTCCTGAAGACGGGCTTTACCCGAAACGCCGTAGGCACAAGTAAAACTACGTTATTATGCACCAAGACCTGGAGTGACGTCCTTTTCTGTGACTGCTTTATGTGTGTGGGGGCAACTTCACGAGCGGACAAGCACCCGGACAAGTAAGATCATGGAATGGTGGGCAGTGCCGGTCCTTTGCAAAGAAATACATATATATATATATATATATATATATATATATATATATATATATATATATATATATATATATATATATATATATATATATATATATATATATATATATATATATATAGTCCATATACATAAAAAAGTGCTTGTAGTGTTGTGTGTGTATATGCTGCATATGACGTAGGCGCCGGGTAGAGTGGATTGGGATGTCGGTGCCAGTGACAGAGAGGGGGGAGCCGCTATTTAACTTGCTGCCTGTGCTGCACTGTCATACAGGTGCAGCGCGCATAGCAGCAGGGTCAGTAGGGCAGGGACGTTGCCTCGGCAGCCCAGCGCCTCCCTGCTTGGCAGGCTCTGATGAGGCCTGCGGCCAGCGTAGATAGCGTAGTCAGCCAGAAGTAGCGTAGTGTTCCCTGTCAGTGCCAGTAATGGCTGCATCAGTGAGAGGTGAAGGAGAAGTGACAGTAATGGCTGCAAAACCTGTTACAATGTTCACCATGCCGCAGATAGAGGAGGAGGCAGTTGTATTCTTTCACCAGCACAATTTGTTGCCAGTAACACAAAATTGTGAAAACGGGCACCCAATGCGCTTATCTATGAAAGAAGTACTTATTTATTATATAAATATATTAACCCCTTCCCGACATTTGACGTACATTTACGTCATGGTCGGGAAGTACTTCCCGACACATGGCGTAAATGTACGTCATGGCTTGTAACTGTCACCGCGTCTATAGACGCGGTGACAGTTTCAACATGTCTGCTGTCCCTGACAGCAGACATGTCCCTGCATGCCCAGGGGGGGCTGCGATGCCGCCCCCCCGTCGGCGATCGCTGTGATTGGCTGTTCAGTGTGAACAGCCAATTACAGCGTTTTCTGTGTCACCGGCGAATAACGTTCGCCGGTGACACGCGATCGGAGGTGATTGGTGCTGTAAAGTACAGCACCAATCACCGCGGGGTGTAAGGGTGACACTGGTGTCACCCCACCTCACCCCGCCCGCCCCCAAAGGCCGTGATTGGTTCGTCGGACCGACGGACCAATCACAGCCAAGGAGGGGGATTTAAACTAACGGTGACTGCACTGCAGACGCCATTCCGGTCTGGAATTGCGTGCAGTGCGGTCACCGTGCCTAGCTGCCGCAATATACTGACCAGAACCTTGCAAAATACTTACCTGATCACTGCTTCATTACTGCTTGTAGTGTGCTGGATGCTTCCTGGATCCTGTTACTACTTGTGACTTCCTGTGTTGTGAACTTGTGCTGCTGCAGTGTAATAGCGTTAGATAGAGAGAGATAGATAGAGAGAGATAGAGAGAGATAGTGTCAGAGAGTGCTATATTTTGTGCTGCTGCAGTGTGATATAGTTATAGATAGAGAGATAGAGAGAGAGAGATAGAGAGAGATAGAGAGATAGTGACAGATTGTGCTATATATTTTTTATATAACTGACTGCTGCCCCCCCTTTTGTGCTGATCAGTATAAATTAACTGATCAGCAACTTTTTTGGGGCGCAGGGTTTTTTTTATATATATATATATATATACCTGTCAGTGCTGCTGCTGCAGTGTTATAGAGTGATAGATAGTGAGAGATAGAGAGATAGAGAGAGATAGTGACAGAGAGTGATAGAGACTGCTATATTTTGTGTCTGCTGCCCCCATTTTGTGCACCCCCAGCAACTTTTTGGGGGTGCAGGGGTTATTTTTCATATATATAACTGTCAGTGCTGCTGCTGCAGTGTCATAGAGTGATAGATAGTGAGAGATAGAGAGAGATAGTGACAGAGAGTGATAGAGAGTGCTAAATTTTGTGTCTGCTGCCCCCGCCTTTTGTGCTGATCACTATATCTGAGGTGATCAGCAACTTTTTGGGGGTGCAGAGGTTTTTTTTTTTTTATATATACCTGCCAGTTGCACTGTCAGTTGCACCAAAGGTTGTGCACCTGCTGCCCCTCACTGGTAATCAGTGTCGCATCACTGATCACCTTTTTTTTTTTTGAGGCTGCTGTGGGTCTTTTTTTAATTTTTTTTTTACACACACTGTGATTTTGTGGGTGTCCTGTGGCCACTGTGCGCTGATCAGTGACGTACATCACTGATCAGCTTTTTCGGCACAGGGTTGATCTTTTTTTTTTTTTTTTTGATCAAATTCCTGTTGCCTTTGAGCGCTGTTTAGTGACGGACGTAACTGACCAACATCTGTGCTCAATTTTTGGCGCAGGACCTTTTTTTTTTTTTTTTAACCCCTTCAATTTTTTTTTTTTTTAACCCCTTCAATTTTTTTTTTTTAACCCCTTCAATTTTTTTTTTTGTATAAAGTATTTTTTTTTTCTGCACTACATACACACTACACACTACATACCCCCCGGGTTGAAATAAAGTTTGTACCCCCCCTACACTATACACGTGTTGAAACATTTCACTACCAGTAACACAAAAATAAAAATGGCATCCCAAATGTCATCCCAAATGTCATCCCAGTCATCCAGAAGAATGTATTCAGCGGAGGAGGCATATGCCATCCTTGCCTCTGACTCTGACACAGCCAGTGATGCAAGCGGGGAATTTGAAGGCTTCGTCTTAAGCTCCTCTTCCTCCTCTAGTGATGAGGGACCCCCTCAAAGACGCCCCCATAGAGCAGCTGAGACCCCCCCCCCCAATAATTGATCTCGTATGGACCCCACCACCAGACAATTTTGAGCCCCAGGTTCCTGAGTTTTTGGCCGGCCATGCCAGGAATCCAATTTGATTCCACAGGTCTCAGAGAAATTGACTTTTTCAAATTATTTTTCTCTGATGATTTTATAAATTTAATTGTGGACCAAACTAATTTATATGCCCAGCAGTTTATTGCTCAAAACCCCACGTCATCATTTGCTAGGTGGACCCCTGTAGATGCAGTAGAGATGATGACATTTGGGGTCTGGTGTTTCATATGGGCATAGTAAAAAAGCCAGAAATTAGGCAATATTGGAGTACAGATGTTCTGTACAGCACCCCATTTTACCGTATGGCCATGCCCCGGGCTCGATTTGAGACGATCCTTAAATTTTTGCATTACAACGATAATGCACAGTGCCCACCCAGAGATGATCCCACCTTTGACCGGCTATTCAAAGTCAGGCCGGTCATTGATCATTTCAGTGCCAAATTTGAAGAGATGTACATCCCAGATAAATTCATTTGCATAGACGAGTCCCTTATACATTTTAAAGGAAGGGTTAAATTCCGCCCGTACCTTCCCAGTAAGAGGGCAAGGTATGGCATACAAATGTATAAGCTGTGTGAAAGCACCTCAGGGTACACCCACAGGTTTAGGGTATATGAAGGGAAGGATTCAAGAATTGAACCGCCAGAATGCCCCCCCTCCCTCGTAGGTGTTAGTGGAAAAATTGTCTGGGATTTAGTGCACCCCTTCCTGGATAAAGGTTATCACCTCTATGTGGATAACTTTTACACCAGCATCCCCCTGTTTAAGGCCCTTGGTTCAAGAGGTACAGCAGCTTGCGGTACTGTGCGCAAGAACCAAAGAGGCCTCCCAAAAACGCACATTGCCCAAGTAATGAGAAGGGGTGAAAGCAGGGGAATATGCACCGAAAATATGTTGTTGGTCAAATATAAGGACAAGAGGGATGTCCTTATACTGACAACAATTCACGGAGACAGTACCACCTCCGTCCCTGTACGAGGTACCAGTACCCACACCTCCAAACCTAATTGTATCCTGGATTACAATAGGTACATGGGCGGAGTGGATCTTTCAGATCAGGTACTGAAGCCGTACAGTGCCCTGCGGAAAACAAAAATCTGGTACAAGAAGCTGGCCGTGTATATCATCCAGATGGCACTGTATAACGCTTACGTGCTATTCCGTTCTACCGGCCAGAGGGGGACATTTATGCACTTTCAAGAGGAAGTCATAAAGGGCCTAGTATTTGGGAACCAGCAGGCAGAGGGCCCCAGTACTTCTAGTACTGGCCCCCGTATTGTACCAGGGCAGCATTTTCCTGATGAAATCCCCTCCACTGGAAAAAAGGGCAGGACACAAAAAAGGTGCAAAGTTTGCTATAAAAAGGGAATAAGAAAGCAAACTATTTCCCAGTGTGACACTTGCCCCGACAAACCCGGCCTATGTATAAAGGAGTGTTTTAAAATATACCACACATCTATAGATTTTTAGGTTCATCATTTCACCGTGCTTCGGGGGTCTTGCTAATGCCACATAGCACCCACCATTCATTCCACCAGAATCTGAGCCGCAAAATCTAAAAATCACTCCTTCCCTTCTGAGTCCTGCCATGCACCCAACTGGTATTTTTTGGTCACATGTGAGGCATTGCCGTACTCGGGAGAAATTGGGGCACAGATTTTGGGGTGCTTTTTCTCCTTCATACCTTCTGAAAATGAAAAATTTTGAGCCAGAACTGCATTTTTGTGTAAAAAAATGTAATTTTTCATTTTCACTGCCCAGTTGTATCAAAATTGGTGAAACCCCTGGGGGTTTGAAATGTACACTATACCCCTAGATGAATTCCCTGAGGGGTGTAGTTTGCAAAATGGGGTCACTTGTGGGGGGGTTCCACTGTATTGGTGCTTTGGGGGTCTTGCTAATGCGACATAGCACCCACCAACATTCCACCAGAATTTGTGCTGCAAAATCCAAATATCACTCCTTCCCTTCTGAGTCCTGCCACTTTTTGGTCACACATGAGGCATTGCCGTACTCGGGAGAAATTGGGGCACAGATTTTGGGGTGCTTTTTCTCCTTCATACCTTCTGAAAATGAAAAATTTTAATCCAGAACTGCATTTTTGTGTAAAAAAATGTAATTTTTCATTTTCACTGCCCAGTTGTATCAAAATTGGTGAAACCCCTGGGGGTTTGAAATGTACACTATACCCCTAGATGAATTCCCTGAGGGGTGTAGTTTGCAAAATGGGGTCACTTGTGGGGGGGTTCCACTGTATTGGTGCTTTGGGGGTCTTGCTAATGCGACATAGCACCCACCAACATTCCACCAGAATTTGTGCTGCAAAATCCAAATATCACTCCTTCCCTTCTGAGTCCTGACACTTTTTGGTCACACATGAGGCATTGCCGTACTCGGGAGAAATTGGGGCACAGATTTTGGGGTGCTTTTTCTCCTTCATACCTTCTGAAAATGAAAAATTTTGAGCCAGAACTGCATTTTTGTGTAAAAAAATGTAATTTTTCATTTTCACTGCCCAGTTGTATCAAAATTGGTGAAACCCCTGGGGGTTTGAAATGTACACTATACCCCTAGATAAATTTCCTGAGGGGTGTAGTTTGCAAAATGGGGTCACTTGTGGGGGGGTTCCACTGTATTGGTGCTTTGGGGGTCTTGCTAATGCGACATAGCACCCACCAACATTCCACCACCAAAAATCACTCCTTCCTTTCTGAGTCCTGCCATGCACCCAACTGGTATTTTTTGGTCACATGTGAGGCATTGCCATATTTGGGAGAAATTCGGGCACAGATTTTGGGGTGCTTTGTCTCCTTCATTCCTTGTGAAAATGAAAAATTTTGAGCCAGAACTGCATTTTTGTGTAAAAAAATGTAATTTTTCATTTTCACTGCCCACTTGTATCAAAATTGGTGAAACCCCTGGGGGTTTGAAATGTACACTTTACCCCTAGATGAATTCCCTGAGGGGTGTAGTTTGCAAAATGGGGTCACTTGTGGGGGGTTCCACTGTATTGGTGCTTGGGGGGTCTTGCTAATGCAACATAGCACCCACCAACATTCCACCAGAATCTGAGCTGCAAAATCCAAAAATCACTCCTTCCTTTCTGAGTCCTGCCATGCACCCAAATGGTATTTTTTGGTCACATGTGAGGCATTGCCGTACTCGGGAGAAATTGGGGCACAGATTTTGGGGTGCTTTGTCTCCTTCATTCCTTGTGAAAATGAAAAATTTTGAGCCAGAACTGCATTTTTGTGTAAAAAAAGTAATTTTGCATTTGCACAGCCCAGTTGTATCAAAATTGGTGAAACCCCTGGGGGTTTGAAATGTACACTATACCCCTAGATGAATTCCCTGAGGTGTGTAGTTTGCAAAATGGGGTTACTTGTGGGGGGGTTCCACTGTATTGGTGCTTGGGGGGTCTTGCTAATGCGACATAGCACCTACCAAAATTTCACCAGAATCTGAGCTGCAAAATCCAAAAATCACTCCTTCCCTTCTGAGTCCTGCCATGCGCCCAAATGGTATTTTTTAATCACATGTGAGGCATTGCCGTACTCGGGAGAAATTGGGGCACAGATTTTGGGGTGCTTTTTCTCCTTCATACCTTCTGAAAATGAAAAATTTTGAGCCAGAACTGCATTTTTGTGTAAAAAAATGTAATTTTTCATTTTCACTGCCCAGTTGTATCAAAATTGGTGAAACCCCTGGGGGTTTGAAATGTACACTATACCCCTAGATGAATTCCCTGAGGGGTGTAGTTTGCAAAATGGGGTCACTTGTGGGGGGGTTCCACTGTATTGGTGCTTTGGGGGTCTTGCTAATGCGACATAGCACCAACCAACATTCCACCACCAAAAATCACTCCTTCCCTTCTGAGTCCTGCCATGCACCCAACTGGTATTTTTTGGTCACATATGAGGCATTGCCATATTTGGGAGAAATTGGGGCACAGATTTTGGGGTGCTTTGTCTCCTTCATTCCTTGTGAAAATGAAAAATTTTGAGCCAGAACTGCATTTTTGTGTAAAAAAATGTAATTTTTCATTTTCACTGCCCACTTGTATCAAAATTGGTGAAACCCCTGGGGGTTTGAAATGTACACTTTACCCCTAGATGAATTCCCTGAGGGGTGTAGTTTGCAAAATGGGGTCACTTGTGGGGGGTTCCACTGTATTGGTGCTTGGGGGGTCTTGCTAATGCAACATAGCACCCACCAACATTCCACCAGAATCTGAGCTGCAAAATCCAAAAATCACTCCTTCCTTTCTGAGTCCTGCCATGCACCCAAATGGTATTTTTTGGTCACATGTGAGGCATTGCCGTACTCGGGAGAAATTGGGGCACAGATTTTGGGGTGCTTTGTCTCCTTCATTCCTTGTGAAAATGAAAAATTTTGAGCCAGAACTGCATTTTTGTGTAAAAAAAGTAATTTTGCATTTGCACAGCCCAGTTGTATCAAAATTGGTGAAACCCCTGGGGGTTTGAAATGTACACTATACCCCTAGATGAATTCCCTGAGGTGTGTAGTTTGCAAAATGGGGTTACTTGTGGGGGGGTTCCACTGTATTGGTGCTTGGGGGGTCTTGCTAATGCGACATAGCACCTACCAAAATTTCACCAGAATCTGAGCTGCAAAATCCAAAAATCACTCCTTCCCTTCTGAGTCCTGCCATGCGCCCAAATGGTATTTTTTAATCACATGTGAGGCATTGCCGTACTCGGGAGAAATTGGGGCACAGATTTTGGGGTGCTTTTTCTCCTTCATACCTTCTGAAAATGAAAAATTTTGAGCCAGAACTGCATTTTTGTGTAAAAAAATGTAATTTTTCATTTTCACTGCCCAGTTGTATCAAAATTGGTGAAACCCCTGGGGGTTTGAAATGTACACTATACCCCTAGATGAATTCCCTGAGGGGTGTAGTTTGCAAAATGGGGTCACTTGTGGGGGGGTTCCTAAATTTTAGCATCTTATGGTGCCTAGAAACCTACATGGTGCCTAAAAAATAATCTCATAAAAAGGAGGCTCCAAAATCAAGTAGGTGCTCCTTCTATTATGAAGCCAGTGGTTTGGTCAATGTGCACACTAGGGCCACATATAGGATATTTATGAAAACAAAAGAATTGGGGGAATCAATTTTTAGTCACATTTCTCTAGTAAAATGTACTGTGTTCCTTAGAAAAATGTATTAAAATTGCAAATCTGCAAAAAAAATGAAATTTTGAAATTTCACCTACACTTTGTTTTAATTCCTGTGAAACACCTAAAGGGTTAACAAACTTCCAAAATGCTGTTTTGAATACTGTGAGGGGTGCAGTTTTTGAAATGGTATCATTTATGGGGGTGTCTCACATACAAGTCCCTCAAAGTCACATCAGAACTGAACTGGTCCCTAAATAAATCAGTGTTTGAAATTTTCTTGAAAATTTGAGAATTTGCTATTCATATTTGAAGCCTCCTAGTGTCCAAAAAAATGAAAAGGAGGTTGAAATAATGATTGCAACATAAAGTAGACATATGGTCTTTGTTAGTTATTAACTATTTTGAGTGGTATGTTTATTTGTCTCACAAGCAGAAAATGTGACATTTTGCAAATTGCAAAATTTTCCATTTTTTCACGACATTTTGGTATTTTTCACAAAAAAACACAGACTGTATCGACCCAAATTTACCACTAATTTGAAGTACAATGTGTCACGAAAAAACAATCTCAAAATCACTGGGATAAGTAAAAGCAAAAAAAAGTTATCCCCACTTAAGTGATACATGTCAGATTTGAAAAAAAGGGCTCTGTCAGGAACGCAAAAACTGGCTCTGTCAGGAAGGGGTTAAATATACTTATTTAATATATACCAGCAGCCCACCAAGCCACCATGTGACATGAGCTGCATCAAGTGCTTGGCCGGGTGCCTAGGGATGTGACCACACCCACTTTACACACGGCCACACCCACTTTACCCATGGCCACGCCCCTTCCTATATGTGTACCGATTTCTGCCCTTCAAATGTTGGGGGGTATGTAATTATTATTTATTTATTATCAGTTATTTATATAGCGCACACATATTCTGCAGTGCTTTACAGATAATATTTAAACATTCGCTGCCCCAGTGGAGCTTACAATCTATATTCCCTACCACATGTACACGCACACACAGACATTCTAGGGTTCATTTTTTGTTGAACCGAATTAACCTACCAGTATATTTTTGGATTGTGGGAGGAAACCGGAGTACCCGGAGTAAACCCACGCAAACACGGGGAGAATATACAAACTTTGCACAGTTAGGGACATGGTGAGTATTGAATCCATGACCTCCACGCTGTGAGGCAGTAATGCTAACCATTACACCGTCCATGCTGCCCAATTATTAAATGATGCTGCCTAAAGAATGTGTTATCTTCTGTCTTGTTCTTTCACCTGCACACACCTTACACCACTGCTCTCTGGGTCTGGTTAAGGTCCTTCTTATGCCGCAAAGTATCAATGTTCAGTACTTTGCACATACATGTGCACTATGGGTCTATGATGATGCAGGACAGTATCAGACTGTCAGCTATTAATAGTTTGTTGGGGGTGACAATAGAATGGAGATGCCATCACAGGGAGGAATGAGGCAAGGCTCTCCATCAAAGGACAGAGATTTCTGAGCCTCTTGATAGGTTTTGTGATGGGTGACTTGTGTGACACCATGGGTCACACAACTGGCTGACAGCGTTGAAGAGGATTCGGTACTGTGTATCAGAATGCAGTGTGGATCATTATTGCATGCAGGAAATGTGATTCCCCCTGCTGTATAACCCTATTAGTGTTACTGTTGCTTCTACGTAAACAGCAGCTATAGCTTCTCTTTTGTCTGGTACAGTTCTACACAGAGCATTCTTTTTGGTATTTTTGGATGATTTGCAGGCTGTAGGGTAAGTGTATCTAGAGCCATGCAAGCCAAATGCAGGTGCTGATGCTGCCCACTTGGAACCACTTGTTACATGGGGTGGCTTTAAAAGCTGCAGGCTCAGAGCCATTCCAGTTACTGTATTTACCTGGGTCTCCCATCAAAAGAACTGCACCGCTTGCAGCTGGTACAAAGTGCAGCCGCCAGACTATTAACTAACCAGCCCCGCTCCTTCCATATAACTCCCATTCTCTACTCCCTTCACTGGCTACCTGTAAAACGGTGAACTGTTTTCAAGATTGGCTTACTCAATTTCAAGGCCCTACATGACTAGAGCCCAAGGTACCTGCAGCAGCTGCTGATTCCTCACTGTCCTACTTGATTGCTACAATCCACTGAAGAAGGACTAACAGTACCCAGAATCTCCCTGAATTCATCTGGGGGTCGAGCTTTCAACTTTGTTGCTCCAACTCTATGGAACTCTCTTCCTTGCACAGTGCAAGAAGCCCCCACTGTAGAATCCTTTAAAAAGAGACAAAAGACATATCTATTTACTCAAGCACTTTACTCATATCTACTGTTAAGCTTGTTTTGTATTTCGAGCTGTAAAGACAATGGTACAGCACTGTGAGTCCTATTGGGAGAAAAGTGCTATATAAATATCATTATTATTATTATTATTATTATTATTATTATTATTATTATTATTATTTCAAGCCACATTCATATACTGTTTATTGTGCTTGTTTGTATGTTTGCCTCTCTTGGCCCTTTCACTTGGTGGTGCCTAATAAATAAAAGGTAATGATAAAGTTGTTCCCAATTAGCACTCTATTATCCTTTTCAGACATACACGAAAAATTTCCGGGACTAACAGATGTCTGACTGTCTCTACCCGGGATTTTAGTCGACTAAAATCCTGGGTTGTGCTCCCCTACAATGGACCTGCACATCTACAATGGATTTTTAAAGACCCGGGATTGTACCGGGTAGTATGTCTACCACCCACACGACATTGCCATCTGTGAGAGGGACAGTCTCCAAATATGGGGGATTTCAATCTACCGGACATTGATTGGGAAAACAAATCGGTATTCTTTACCTAGAAGGGCGCCCACGATTTTGATCGTGGGCATCGCAAGAAAAAAAAAATGCGTCGGTCGCATCGCATGCGACCAAAAAATCGCATGCGATGCGACCGACGCGATGACCGTGATTTCCCATAGGGAACAATGTTAAATGTCCCAATTGACCCAGTACGCGTCCTACGACCTTTTCATACCCCCACTATCCACGTTGGCGTGGAGTTGAGAATAGAAAGTGTGGCAAGCGCAGCGAGCCACCGAGCCTGAAGCGTGGCGAGGGGACGCGGACACCTGTGAAGGACGCGAGGGGACGCGTATACCTGTGAAGGTGTCCACGTCCCCTCGCGGGGCTCGCTGAGCTCGCCATGCTTCGGGCTCGCCACACTTTATATTCTCAACTCCACGCCAACGTGGATAGTGGGGGTATGAAAAGGTCGGAGGACGCGTACCGCCGCCCCTCGCGGCCTCGCAGCGCTCGCCACGCTTCGGGTTGACGTTGATTGTGGGTTGGCAACTGGGGGGGCCATTTCACACTTCAGGGTGCCTATTTGGCCTCTGTGGGCCATTTAACATTGTTCCCTATGGGAAATCGCGGTCATTGCGTCGGTCGCATCGCATGCGATTTTTTAGTACATGCGATGCCCGCGATGGCCGCGATGGGCGCCCTTCTAGGTAAAGAGTACCAACGAATCATGTAAAACAGCAAGAAACAGTGGGTTCTTAAGCTTACTTAAAGACCAGTTTATCACACAAATGGTAGAAGCACCAACTTGTAATGAGGCACTCTTGGATTTAGTATTAACAAACAACATAGATTTAGTTTCAAACACAAAAGTAATTGAACAACTTGGGAACAGTGATCACAATATGGTTTCCCTGGAAACTAACTTCAGTAAAATACATTATAAAGGAACGGCAAAAATACTAAACTTCAGAAAAGCGAACTTTGCATTATTCAGGGAAGCCCTAAAAGGAATTGTGTGGGAAACAGTTATGGAGGAAAAAAATGCAGAGGAAATGTGGGATACTCTAAAAAATGTACTTAAATCATTAACTTCTAAATACATACCGAAAGTAAATAAGGGTAAATTCAATAAAAAAAAGCCACCATGGTTGGACAAAAAAGTAAGGTCAACTATCAACAATAAAACAAGAGTGTTTAAATTCTATAAAAGTAACTTAAATGAGGAGGCATTCGCCAAATATAAGGAATCAAACAAAACTTGTAAAGGGGTAATCAAAGCAGCTAAAAGAATATATGAAGAGCACATAGCCACTGAAAGCAAAACCAACCCCAAAATGTTTTCAAATATATAAATAGTAAGCGTATAATTAAGGAAAACATAGGCCCATTAACGGACACCAATGGAAAAAGTGTTACAGAGGGTAATGGAAAAGCAAAACTGTTAAATGAGTTCTTCTCATCAGTGTTTACTAAGCGAGAGCAGACTGAGGAACGAACATTTACCACAAATGGGACAAATAAGCCAGATCACGCCCATTAAAATAACACAGAGGCTCAGCAAAATCAAAACAAATAAATCACCGGGGCCAGATGGGATTCATCCCAGGGTACTAATGGAATTAAGGGATGAACTAGCTACCCAAAAAAGATTGTGAATTTGACTGATGCCAATTGGGACCAGTCAATTCACAGTACCTGGCGCTCTAAATATTAATATAATTATGGTGTCTATATTGTGCACCAATAAGATAGGATAGAATTATACTAGCTGCTGCACGTGTTAAATGAGCTAGCCTTGCTCATAGGAATTGGAAAGATGGGTGGATTTTAACACAGTTGCGCTGCTAGATAATATGTATCTCTGAGTAATGATTTCTGACCAACATTGAGTCACATGTTTTTATAATATTTAGGTGCTATATACAGTATATTGTACTGTTTAATTATATGTTTTCTCTTTTTCATATTTTTATAAAATATAAATATTAATTATACAGAGCGTGTCCAGTGTTATTTTTGGTCAAAAATCATTACTCAGAGATACATATTATCTAGCAGCGCAACTGTGTTAAAATCCACCCATCATGAACTAGCTACCACACTACATTACATCTTTAGCAATTCCCTGTCAACAGGTATAGTACCAAAAGACTGGAGAATAGCAGTCTTTTGCTACTATATTCAAAAAAGGAAAAAAGGAGGATCCAGCTAATTACAGACCAGTAAGTTTAACCTCAATAGTCGGTAAACTATAAGGATTTTTAAGGGATGGTATCCAGGAATATTTAGACCTTCGCCGTTTACTTAGTACGAACCAGCATGGGTTTGTAAAAAATCGTTCATGCCAATCTACTAGGTTTCTATGAGGTGGTTAGCAAAAATCTTGACAACTGTAACGCTGTGGATGTGATTTTCTTAGATGTTGTAACAGCCTTTGATACGGTACCACACAAGAGGTTAATAAATTAAATGGAGGGCATGGGATTGGGTGAAAATATTTGCAGATGTGTATGGAACTGGCTGAGTAATAGGGAGCAAAGTGGTTGTGAACGGTGCCGTATCAGACAAGATTCAGGTACTAAGTGGAGTGCCTCAGTTTTCGGTCTTAGGGCCCATTTTATTTAACATTTTTATTAATGATATTGGGATGGGGCTGCTCAGCAATGTATCCATCTTTGCGGACGATACAAAACTGAGCAGAGTTATTAAATCATCGGAAGATGTCACCACGCTCCAAAAGGATCTTGAAAATCTAGAGGAGTGGGCTAATAAGTGGAAGATGAGGTTCAACGTGGATAAATGTAAGGTTATGCACCATGGGAGACACAACCAGTGTGCTAGTTATAATCTTAGCAGGGAGGAACTGGGTAATTCAGAACTCGAAAATGATTTAGGAGTCCTAATAGATATCAAACTGGGGTGTAGCACCCAATGTAATGTAGCAGCAAAAAAGGCCAACAAAATTCTGGCATGCATTAAAAGGGGCATGGAAACTAGGGACTCAAAAGTAATTATGCCCCTGTACAAGGCATTGGTTAGACCTCACCTCAAATATGGAGTACAATTCTGGGCCCCACACTATAAAAAGGACATCATTGAATTAGAAAAAATACCAAGATAAGCAACAAAGCTTATTAGGGGAATGGAAAATGTAAGCTATGAGGAGAGATTAAGCAATGTGTGCAAATCCCGAACATCATGGCAGGGGTCAAATTCGGTTCACTCTGAGTGAACCAGAATCGGCCCCCTCGTCCACTACAATTTACAGAGATCATACAATGGCTGCCTCATAAAATCTGAAATGTAGGGGGTGATTCTGGTTGGTTTGAAAAAGTAAACTTCTCTAATGGACAAAACCATGTGCACTGCAGTTGGGGCAGATGTAACTTGTGCAGAGTTACATTTGGGTGAGTAATTTTGTTTCTGTGCATGGTAAATACTGGCTGCTTTAGTCTTCCACTGCAATTTAGATTTCAGTCTGAACACACCCCACCCAAATCTAACTCTCTTTGAACGTTACATCAGCCCCACCTGCAGTGCACATGGTTTTGTCCATTAAAGAAAGATTGCTCTTGCGAGTCAACCAGAATCACTCCCATATATCTGAATTAGGAAATTCTCACAGGACTATTGTATATTCATTATCACAAAAGGACGACTTTCCCATGTGATTTGCGGAACCAAAATAATCTTGCATATTTAAAAATGTGCAAGGCCGCTGTTTGAACGCCTTCGGCAACTATCACAGTCGCGGAGGCGTTCGCTTGGGTAGGGGTAAATATTGGCCATGGGCAGGGGGAGGCCCAGTGTTTTATGGGTGTCCCCATGAAAATCCTGGCATTCACCTGGGAACATGACATCTGTGCCTGCCCCATCTTCGGCGGAATCCAAAGGAAATAAAAGTCAGTTTAGAGGGGAAGGGAAAATAAATCATTAGATGGTGGCACATTACATTAAAAACAATCTGGGACAGGTGGGTGGGGTGCTAGTTAAGGAGGAAGGCGTCTCTAGTTCCTTCCAATGTGTATGAATACACAATATATAGTACATAGGGGGAGGGGCACCCTGGACATATGAGGTGCTACCTGCTGAGACTTGTAGTGCAGCAAACAGGAGGAGGTTTGCAGGTGCACACTAAATATATATGCTAGACCTTTTAATATCTTGCTATATTGCATTTGAGGTTATTAGCATAGTAATGGCCATTAGTATGGGCTTGTCCACCGCATCCAGGTTACCTCAATAGGACAAGTCCCTAACACTACTCTGGGAAAGGTCCAGGGCACAGGGCCCCCCAGGCCAGCCCAGCAGAACCACCCCATGGCATCACATTAGTGTGAAATTAGTGTGCCAGCCTAGCACCCCACCCACCTGTCCCAGATTGTTTTTAATTAGGTTGGAGTCCAAACATTCAAGACTGCACACCTCAGCTTGGCAGTATGAGGGTAAGTCCTACTATACATATATGCTGAGTGTTGGTCTGTGGGACTGTGTTTGGGGCGCTGGGCTCTTTGGGCTGCTGTTGCTGGGCTGCTCCATGGCATCATATCGTACACTTTCAATCACCCCTTTAGTTTGTTTAATATATATGTAGCACCCTTCACATTTATTATTACTTCTTACCTAGGTAAGTCCTATCACATATAATTTCCCCTTTCCCCTATCCCTTTTACTATCACTTTAATTTCACACTAATGTGATGCCATGGGGTGGTTCTGCTGGGCTGGCCTGGGGGGCCCTGTGCCCTGGACCTGTCCCAGAGTAGTGTTAGGGACTTGTCCTATTGAGGTAACCTGGATGCGGTGGACAAGCCCATACTAATGGCCATTACTATGCTAATAACCTCAAATGCAATATAGCAAGATATTAAAAGGTCTAGCATATATATTTAGTGTGCACCTGCAAACACCTCCTCCTGCTTGCTGAATCAAGGGTTAACCAGAAAACATACATGCATCATTACAAAAAACTCCATCAATATTATGTTAATTGGAAACTACAAATACATGTCCCTCCTTCCAGCACATTTTAAGAAGAGTTCGTTTCCAAGATCCCACCGGAGAAGATGTTTATTTTAATGAGAGAGGAGAAATGACTGCATTCTACTACATTAATAACTACATAGTTTTACCTGATAAAAGATATCACTTCAGGAAAGTGGCGTCTTTCAATGATTCCTCTACAGAAGAGCAGCTTGTTTTCAATACATGTTCCATATTTTGGAAGCATGGTCAGGTGAGTGTCCTGATGATGTGGGGAAAAATAGATACTAACAACTCTTGTGCTTCTTAGCTGACATTTTTTTTAAATAAAATCTATGACCAATTGACCATTAAGCTGGCCATACATCAGAAAGATTGATCTTAAGATCGATTGCGTTCATGATTGTGTACAATTTCCCTTGAAATCTCCGGCAGCCCTTGGTGGTTTTTGGACACACAATCTACTCACAATCCATAATACAATCAGTCATACAATCCATCTGCTGCATGATTGTGTACACAAGATGTGCACACAATCTGCATACAATCCATCACACAATCAGTCATACAATCCATCTGCTGATTGATTGTATGATTGTGTACACAAGATATGCACTCAATCCGGAGATGACACAGACCAGATCCAATAAAGCAGCCAATTCTGTTATTTGGGTGAATACCTTCACAACGGCCAGCAAATCCCTGATAAACACTGGCAAAAGAGCTTGGCCAGTGATACAAGCTGATCGCAATCTATCCAGCATCTCAGATAAATCCTTGCTTCCCTGCTACAGAAGAGGCAGGAATATTAAGGATCGGGGAGAGTACCAAGCAGAAACGATACAACCAGATTACAGAACAGGATAGGGTGGGCATATTTGGGTGGAGGAAAGGATAGTGGGGACATGGCCATACAGACAGATGGACAGAGCATAATATGGGGGTATAGATGAGCAGATGAACAGACAGATGTATGGATGCATGGGCAGACAGAACAACATATGGGGTCATAAATTGGCAGATGGAAAGACAGACTGATGGATGGCCATAATACCATATGGGGGCATAGATGGGCAGATAGACAGACAGACAGCCATATACAGCATAGAAGGATGGATGGGGAGAAACTTGCATATACAGACAAATGGGCAGACAGAAAATAGTATGGGGACATAGATGGATGGATGGACAGATGGATAAAAAGGGGGCGTCACTCGAAAAACAGATGGACAGAGCAGCATATGGAGACTCTGGCAGAAGGAAGAACTCTGGCAGAAGGAAGAACATGAGAGGTCATAGATAGACAAACAAACGGGAGAGGGCTTGGGCAGAAAGAAGAATGGACAGGAGGTGACATACAAACAGGCAGATGAGAGGGGGTATATATGGACATATGGAGCATCACATAGGGGCATAGATGGATAGAGGGACAAGCGTTGTACATAGATGGACAAACAGACAGAGAGGCTAAAACAGAAAGAGGACAATGTGGGACATAGATGGAAATACAGACAAATGGATGGACAATAGGTAAGAGGGGATGTCATCATTGTCAGGTCCTTTAACCATGCAGAAACAGTGACATTACTGCAGCTACACTTCCAGGTAAAAGAAGTGACTCATCGCGCAGCAGAACCTATTAAAAAAAAATTCAAAATAATAATTCAAAAGGGTAAAGTAGGATTGCCTTCGGTCTCTCTTTCACTCTTTCTACTGTTGTATCTCTCTTTTATCATTATTCCCTCTTTTTTTTTTGTATGTGGGCTAGATCTGTCTGCAAATTCCTTTATATCAGTGTTGTAACTAGACATTTTTGTGGCCTGTGTCAAAAAGAGAATTGGCGGGAGCAGGGACCCGGCAGGATGCCAGCATCGAAAAGTGCATACACACTTAACGATGCTGTCTCAGTCAAGTGATGGCAAGGGGTGGCAGGTGGAGCGATGGCCTTTCTGCAGCATGGCTGTTGTTAACAAGGACCTCCCTTGTGTGAAGGGAGTGTGCATTGATATTGAGTGTACCAACTAGGCGATATTGTGAACAATATTGATCAGAAAGCCCTTTTTGAGAGATATTGTTCACAATATTGCCTAGAGCAGGCATGTCCAAACTATGGCTTTCCAGCTGTTGTTAAACTACAAGTCCCATCATGCCTTGCAACATTTTTGCTACAGTATCAGGGAATGTTAAAACTATTGCAAGGCATGCTGGAATGTGTAGTTTCAGCTGGAGGGCCATAGTTTGGACATGCCTGGCCTAGAGTGTATGTGGCTTAAGGAGGTTAAAATATAGAGCAGTACCACTTTTCAGACAGCAGGTGGCAATTTAGAAAACGATACTGTGGCTGCATTAGCAGAAAGCTGGATAGTAAAATCGTGTACAGTAAGCTGCCTCCCATTGCAGTGACAGACAGCTATAAAAAAAATACTCATCAGACTTTAGCTACATACAATAAAATGTCCTACTAAAAATGTTAAATCCATATGACACTAGTGATACAGGTTGAGTAGCCCTTCGGGACCACGAGATTTGGATTTTAACGTTTTTTTTTTTAACATAATTACCGGGTCCCCCCAATGGTCCCACTGTGTCCCCCGGCATCCTTAGCCTCCCTCAGCGTCCACGGCGGCCTTCAGGATCTTTTTCAGCGGTCCCAGGAGTGCATTGCGCGAGTTTGTAGGTGCACCGATGATGTCACCGGCACCCGCACACCCACGCAATGCACTCCGGGGACCGCTGAAGAAGCTCCTGAAGGCCGCGGTGGACACCAGGGGGGCTTGGTAAGTGTGAATAAAGGGGCAGGTAAAACGGGAGACTAACTGTAGTTTAAATTTACCTCCCTAGGAAACTGTCATCAGGTAAACAATATTTCATATAAATCTCTTACAAACGTAGATGTTGTGACAAGGGTCACACACAAGGGGACTCAGATGAAGACTTTGTTCTTTATGTTTCCGATGTAGGTCACAGCATAGCAGATTAATTTCAAAGGCAAGCATGGTTACAAGCAGTAGAATACAGGAGCAGTAGCATAACAAACTCTTCCAAGAGGTAAATAGCCCACACCCCGGCCTATCACTTGGGCGGCTAATCCACCATCAAAAGAAAGCTGACTCTGCCCTGGAAACCCTTATGTCAGGAAATCCCAGGTGCTGCTAAGTACACACCTGGCTTCTGTAACTGCTCAAAAACCTGGTCTGGATCCTCCACACTACTTTCATGTGGGGATATTCTGTCTCTGCCACACTGTCAAAAATCAGTTTTTGTAAAAAATCATATTTTTATCTTAGTAGAAAAACAAGTACAGTACATGGGAGTCAGAGGGAGATGACAAATGACATATACCTGCAGGTATTGTGGTGTAGGGGTACAGTCATTGCATATTATAGCATAGACACTTGGGGTTTGAGTCCTCCTAGTCTCTGTGCATTTTTTTGATGATGTTTTAATATTTATCATACCAAAATAATTTGAATGATTCAACAATATCTAAATAAATAATCGATAATAAAGCTCAGTTCCCTTCAGTCTTCCGGTATAATTTTGTTAATACCCATTTTCCTCATGTTGGTGTTTGCTTTCTAGGTTCCTGTGTCTGTATGTTCTGCAGATTGTCCATCAGGTTACAGGAGAGTGTTACAGAGAGGGATCCACCAGTGCTGCTTTGAATGTGTACAATGCTCAGTGGGAGAAATATCCAATGACAAAGGTGAGAATGGCCACTAAAATGTCAAAACACGAATGTATCTAATCATTATACTATCTGCTAAATGATAAGAGATTTGTTCATTATTTTATATGGTCATTTACATGATACAAATCTGTATTCATTTATTAACTTTGTCTCATTTTATGTTAAGCAATATATGAATAATAGTCTAAATAATACATTTGAACATTTTCTAGACAAAACATCATGCCAGAAGTGCCCAGAAGACCACTGGCCAAATGACAAGTTCCAGTGTGTACCAAAACCAGTTGAATTCCTGTCCTACAGGGATGACCCCATAGCTCTTGCTGTCTGCTTTATTTCTACATTATGTTTTCTTATAACTTTAAGTATCTTGGTCATCTTCATTGTGTTCCGGGACACTCCAATCGTCAGAGCTAATAACCAGCACCTGAGTTTCCTTCTTCTGGTCTCCATCATGCTGAGTTTCCTGTGTGTCCTGCTGTTTCTGGGACGCCCCGTACATATAACATGCATGCTCCGGCAGACCTCCTTCGGGATCATCTTCTCAGTAGCCATCTCTTCCATCCTGGCCAAGACTATGATGGTCTACTTGGCTTTCAAAGCCACCAAACCTGGAAGCTCCTGGAGGAAATTTATTGGTGTCAAAATTACCAACTGTGTGGTCCTCATTTGTTCTTGTATCCAAGTGGTAATTAGTATCATTTGGCTATGTATAGCACCTCCATTTCCAGAAAATAACAGTTACACGTATCTTGATAAGATTATTATACAATGTAATGAAGGCTCAATATTGGCATTTTCCATGATGCTGGGTTACATGGGGCTTCTCGCAGCTGTGAGTTTCATTGCAGCTTTCCTGGCCAGGAACTTGCCAGATAGTTTTAATGAGGCCAAATACATCACTTTCAGCATGCTGGTGTTCTGCAGTGTCTGGGTGGCTTTTATCCCGGCGTATATGAGTGTCACTGGGAAAGGCACAGTGCTGGTAGAGATATTTGCTATAATGTCTTCCAGTATTGGAATATTGGGCTGTATATTTTATCCCAAATGTTACATCATATTGATGAGGCCAGACTTAAATTCAAAGAGTATTTTAATAGGAAAAATAAATCATACAGATTCAGTAAAATACAATAGTAATTAGCTATAATTGTTAAGCTTAATTGCTTCTAGTCACATATCATCAAATTACTGCATTGTTAGGAGAGGATTGCAGTCTGTCTATAGCTACAGTGTCAACGGTGGCTCTGTATACAAAAACAAGCAGCACTGGGATACGGACATGGTCAACATGCTATTTACTGTATCTATTGCTGTTATATTGTTAAACATTCTCATTTAGTGGCTTAAAGTTATAAAGTCCATGTGGTTATAATGCTGTATGTTGCACTTTAACCATATCAGTGGGGGCTTTCTGCAGTCTACAGTGTAATTTCCGACCCTGTGATGATAGAGATGATAAAGAGGATGCTGATAGAGATGATAGAGAGGATGATGATAGAGATGATAGAGAGGATAATAATATTTGAAATGATAGAGACAGAAATTATAGAGATGAAGATCACAAAAATTATAGAAATGATGATGATATCTAATTGTTTGTAAACCCAGTACTAGTTTCCTGAATTAAGTATTGTAGGAAATTTGGTCTGAATAGTCTTTATTTTACATCAGCCTGTTAATGTATCCTCCCCCCTCCCTCCAATAAACTGAACCAGAATCTCACTCTATATAGTCCTGGTCAAATTAAAGCACATATCATAAATAAAGTATATTACTTGTGATGGGTGTGGTGTATTTTATCAACAATCATAATGTTAACATCCATGCTGTCGACATAGTCATAATGTTGACATTGACCCCATTGACATTCCTCTATTGTATCCTAGAAAAGGATTGATAGAAAATGATTGGTTGCTATGGGCAAAAATCAACTCTTTCCATTTTTAGAAGCTTTAGTAAATAACGTTGTCATGTGGACTCTGATGAAATGTGCTCTAAGGGAACTCCTGCACTCTATCAAGTGAGCCCTTAGAGCCAATCTAATAGAGGGCCTTCTCCAATAACAACCACCCTTGTTCCCTTGGTCAGATGGCACACCGGTACTTGAGATGCCGCCTGGACTTAGCCTTCAGACAGTAAGGGCTTACAGAATAGGCAGGAGAATGCTTGATAACTCTGGAGTAGTAAGACACTAGACTGGGTCAGAGAATGGAATGAGACCAGACTGGAGAATCAGCATACCTCCAAAGTGTCCTGATTTCCGTGGGACAGTCTTGTTTTCCGGGACTGTTCCGCTCGGGACTGGGAGTGTTCTATGATGGGGGGGGGGGTCCCCAGGCATCCCCACAAAGCCACACCCCTTTGTAGAGTAAATGCTTCCCTTTGGACACATAAGCATACCGATCATTCAGCATTCAATGTTTGGAGGTATGGATCAATAATATACTATGCAAGCGTAACACTGCAAGGAATATACTAACTGATGCGTCACCTTCCAGCCACTATAAGCTCAAATGGTAAACAGTAGTGGGGATACCAGTGTAATACCAACAGAACATAAAATAGCAGCTCAGAGACACTAATACCGTACAAATCTAAAACCTAATAGTACATGCAAAAATGAAAAACTTACAGTACAGTATGTAATCAGCAACTTGTACAGTAACAAATGCAACAATGCAATACAGGTGTAATCAGCAACTTCTAGTTCATGCAACAATGCAATACAGGTGTAATCAGCAACCTCTAGTTCATGCAGCAATACAATACAGGTGTAATCAGCAACTTATAGTACATGCAACAATGCAATAAAGATCTAATCAGCAACTTGTAGCAATAAAGGTGTAATCAGCAACTTCTAGTACATGCAACAATACAATACAGATGTAATCAGCAACATCTAGTACATGCAGCAATGCAATACAGATGTAAACAGCAACAATAGAAGACAGATGCAAACTGCAACTTGTAGCAAATACAACAATGCAATAAAGGGGTTATCAGCAACTTTAGCACATGCAACAATGGAATACAGGTCTAATCAGCAACTTACATTTAACAATGCAATACAGGTGTATTTACCAACTTATATTACATGCAATACAGGTGAAAAACAATATATGCAACAATGCTAAACATATGTACTATATGTAAATAGCAATTTATAGTACATGTAACAATGCACTACAGGTGTAATTAGAAACTTCTAGTACATGCAACAATACAATACAGATGTAATCAGCAACTTATAGTACAGGCAACAATGCAATATAGATGTAACCAGCAGCTTGTAGTATATCCAACAATACAATACAGATGTAACTAGCAACTTCTAGTATATGCAACAATGCAATACTGTTGAAATCAGCAACTTCTAGTACATGCAATAATGCAATACTGTTGAAATCAGCAACTTCTAGTGCATGCAACAATGCAATACAGGTGTAATCAGCAACTTCTAGTACATGCAACAATGCAATAAAGATTTCATAAGCAATTTCTAGTACATGCAACAATGCAATAAAAATGGTATCAGCAACTTCTGGTACATGCAACAATGCAATACAGGTGGAATCAGCAACTTATAGTACATGCAACAATGCAATACAGGTGGAATAAGCAACTTATACTACATGATCATTGCAATACATATGTAATCAGCAACTTATAGTATATGCAACAATGCACTACAGATGCAATCAGCAAATTATAGTAAATGCAACAATGCAAAATAGATGTAATAATGACTGGTCAAATTACTAGCAACAGTGCAATGAAAGAAAGATAACCCACCAAGATGAAAGTTGAACTTATATAACAGAACTCAGCAGACAGGAAACTCAGGGACTGAATGACTAGGTTTAAGTTGAACTATCCCTGGCCCATAGTGCACAACTGACTGAACTAAATAGCCTGAATATGCCGCAGCTGTTCCCAATCTCCAGGCAGGTCCCACCCAGCTGGGAGGTTCAAAAATTCTTGCCTGGCAGCATGATAGATGTGCTGGCCTGTTGCCTAGCAATGGCTATGTGAAAGCGCAACAAGATAACTTATGCTATCAGTCGATACTCCCGTCGCACAAGAGCTGTCTCACACGGGATGAACCACCTCTGGAGACCCAACCAAACACAGTAGATGGAACTGCAGAAGAATGAAAAACAAACCTGTCAACCTCAACGGTCTACACAACAGATTGATGAGTGCCATGGGCACACACAGGTGGCTTCACCGGTTAGGTGAAAGTCATCATTGGCACAAGGCCTCAGCCATCCTAACTTCACCTATTCGCACTCTCGCACGTAGGTGGTATGTGTGGCTCTCTCAAGGGCAAGACACACACACAGTGATATAACTTACTTGAATAATACTTGTCACCTTGCTAGGGTATCCCTGCACCTGGGAAAAATGAAGAAACACAACATTCGCTCTACAAACTACACTAGCGTAAATAGGACTAACCTGTCCCTGCTATAACACAATCACACACTAGGCTGACCTTAAAACAACAATTGGTACTTACAGTACTCTAACTAACAGGGCATGCAAGGAAAACAATCATTCAATGACAAAAACAACTTTATCAGATTACACCAGGAAGTGTGCGTGTGTGCGGTATTGAACCCCCTGGAGATAGTATGCGGCCTGACAGGTACAGGGCTCCCTTGGAACAGACACCGGTACCTGAGTAGACAGCTGGATATCCCAGTGTAGGAACCGGTGAGAAGGGACTACCAAAATACGCCCCCTTACCCCTCTATGCACACACGGAAGGAAACTGCAGCTCCTCCTTTCCCTACTCCAGCCTAGACCCAGGAAGAGCTGCCGCGAAGCCCACTGTTCCTAAGGCCAGGACTTTTTCAGGAGTGTGCACTGACTTGTTTTGATTGCCTATCACCCTAACAGTGTGAGGGCAATTCTAAAATTGCTGACAGCCTCCTATAAACCTAAAATGGCTGACAACCTCCTTTAAACCTAAAATGTCTGACAGCCCTCTATGGCGAACAGGCCCAATGCCTGGAATGGGACAGAGGCATTCTGGCCTAGTTCTGGGGGCACAGGCAGGATGCCTGGGTATGGGGGCACAAGCAGGAGGCCTGGGTATGGGGGCACAGGCAGAAGGCCTGGGTATGGGGGCACAGGGGTGAGTATTTTTTACAGGTCCCCATGGCGTTCTACTGGACAAGTGGTCCAATCGGCCATGGGTCAAGATAGTTAAATATGTGTGTAAGAGTGTGTATGTTTGTTAAACTTTCACAGTGTGTGTTTGTGTTTTTATTTGAATTTTTGGAGCTAAGTTATACAGGAGTTAAACAGAAGGGAAACATAATGAGATCAATGGAGAATAATCTGTTAGCTAACTCTACTCCTATTGACTGCTTTAATCTATCTACTCTCTGGGTACTATCCTGACTGTATCATACACCCAACTGTCTGGACCACCTTCAGGGAGCAGCAGATGATATTTGTAGCAAGAAGGGAGAACCCTTCTTGCTACAAATATCATCTGCTGCTCCCTGAAACATGTAAAATCTAATTCCATTACTTTTATATTGAACTTACCACGAGGAGAACCACAGGTCCCAGCATGCAGGGCACTGATAGTCCAATAACTGATACACACACACATATTTAAATACAATTTTATTACACCCCACATACATCCATACTCACCTATCTTGATCACATAGGTTTGGTCTACTTCACCATGTAGAATACAAAATGTACCTGTCAAAAAATATATACTCACCATCCACCTGGTGTAGTTATCCACAGGTTAAAAATTGCAAAAAACCTGATTCCAAAAGGACTGAAGAAGCTGCCTTCCCCTGAATGCCGGATCTTCACGTGAGTCCTGCACTGTAGGACACAGCAGCCCAGAAGCATCGGTGCATTTCCATTTTCAGATCTCTCCAGAGATGTTCAATCGGATTCAAATCTGGGCTCTGGCTGGGCCACTCAAGGACATTCACAGTGTTGTCCTGAAGACACTCTGTGTCCTTAGAGTCATTGTCCTGCTGAAAGAAGAACGGTCATCCCAGTCTGAAGACTGGAGCAGAGTTTCATCCAGGATTTCTCTTTACATTGCTGCATTCATAATTTCCTCTATCCTAACTAGCCTCCCAGTTCCTGCCCTATCCACACAGCATGATGCTTCCATCACTAAGTATTGGCTTCCATCTGGCCACTCTACCATAGAGGCATGATTGTTGGATTTCTGCAGAGATGCTTATACTTCTGGAAGGTTCTCCGCTCTTCACAGAGGAATGAAGTAGCACTCATAGAGCGACCATCGGGGTCTTGGTCACCTCACTGACTTGGACCCTTCTCCCCTGATTGCTCAGTTTAGATGGCCGGCCAGCTCCAGGAAGAGCCCTGGGGGTTTTGAACTTTTTCCATTTATGGATGATGAGGGCCATTGTGTTCATTGGGACCTTCAAAAACAGCAGATATTTTTCTGTACTTTTCCCTAGATTTGTTACATAGTTACATAGTAGGTAAGGCTGAAAAAAGACTTGCGTCCATCTAGTTCAACCTGGTATCCATTGCTGATTTGGTAGGTTCTGGTATTTTACAGACAAATTATATTTCTTATTTGTACCCATGAATGTTTTTCTCCAGTAAATGTTTGTCCAACTTTGCCTTGAACGCATTTAATGAGCCAGCCGTTACCACCTCTCTGGGAAGAGAGTTCCAGAGTTTGACTGTTCTGACCGTAAAGAAATTCTTTCTACTAGCTGAATGAAATCTTTTTTCTTCTAATCTATACTCATGCCCTCGCGTCCTAGATTCCTTTCTAGTAGAAAATAGGGTGTGTGACAGTTCCTTATATTGGCCCTTGATATACTTGTACATGTTGAGCATGTCCCCCCTTAAACGTCTCTTTTCTAATGTAAATACTGTAGTCCCAAATTGCTTAATCTCTCCCCGTAGCTTAAATTCTCCATTCCCCTAATAAGCTTTGTTGCTCGCCTTTGGACTTTTTCTAATTCTATGATGTCCTTTTTATAGTGTAGGGCCCAGAACTGTACTCCGTACTCTAGGTGAGGTCTCACCAATGCTTTATATAGTGGCATAATTACCCTTGAGTCCCTAGTTTCCATTCCCCTCTTAATACATGCCAGAATTTTATTGGCCTTTTTTGTAGCTACATTACAATGGGCACTACATCCTAGATTGCTGTCTATTTGGACTCCTAGATCCTTTTCAAGTATGGAATTACCCAGTTCCTCTCCGCTAAGGTTGTAACTTGCACACTGGTTGTGTCTCCCAAGGTGCATAACCTTACATTTATCTACATTGAACCTCATCTTCCATTTTTTTGCCCACTCATCTAGAATTGCAAGATCATTTTGAAGCATGGTGACATCTTCTGGTGATTTGATGACTTTGCTAAGTTTTGTATCGTCCGCAAAGATGGATACATTGCTGAGTAACCCTATCCCAATATCGTTAATAAAAATGTTAAACAAAATGGGCCCCAAAACCGAACCCTGGGGCACTCCACTTAGTACCGGTATCATATCTGATACGGCACCATTCACAACCACTCTTTGTTCTCTATTACATAGCCAATTCCCTACCCATCTGCAGATATTTTCACCCAATCCTAGGTTCTCCATTTTATTAATCAATCTCTTGTGTGGGACAGTATCAAATGCTTTAGCGAAATCTAGGAAAATCACATCTACAGCATTTCCATTATCGAGGTTTTTGCTAACCTCTTCATAGAACCCTAGTAGATTAGTTTGGCATGAACGATTTTTCACGAACCCATGTTGGTTAGTACTGAGTAGACGGTGATGATCTAAATATTCCTGGATACCATCCCTTAAAAATCCTTCAAATAGTTTACCCACAATTGATGTTAAACTAACGGGTCTGTAATTAGCTGGATCTTCCTTTTTTCCTTTTTTGAATATTGGCACTACCTCTGCTATTCTCCAATCTTTTGGTACTATACCTGACGATAGTGACTTGCTAAAGATATAATGTAGGGGGGTAGCTAGTTCATCCCTTAATTCCATTAATACCCTCGGATGAATCCCATCTGGCCCTGGTGACTTATTTGTTTTGAGTTTGCTTAGCCTCAGTATTATTTCTTTCGGCGTGAAATCCACAATGAGATCTGGCTTATTTGTCCCGTTTGTGGTAAATGTTCATTCCACAGTCTGCTCTCCCTTAGTAAATACTGATGAGAAGAACTCATTTAACAGTTTCGCTTTTCCCTTGTCCTCAGTAACACTTTTTCCACTAGTATCAGTTAGTGGGCCTATGTTTTCCTTAATTAAACGTTTACTATTTATGTATTTAAAAAACTTCTTTGGGTTGGTTTTGCTTTCAGTGGCTATGCACTCTTCATATAATATTTTAGCTGCTTTGATTACCCCTTTACAAGTTTTGTTTGATTCTTTGTATTTTGCGAACGCCTCCTCATTCAAGTTATTTTTATAGAATTTAAAGGCTCTGGTTTTATTGTTGATAGCTGACCTTACTTCTTTGACCAACCATGGTGGCTTTTTTTTTGTTGAATTTACCTTTAGTTACTTTAGGAATGTATTCAATAGTTAGTGAATCAAGCACCTTTTTTAGAGTATCCCACATTTCCTCTGCATTTTTTCCCTCCATAACCGTTTCCCACCCAATTCCTGTTAGGGCTTCCCTGCCTGAAGACAATCTTGTCTCAGAGGTCTATAGACAATTCATTTGAATTCATGCTTAGTTTGTGCTCTAATTTGCACTGTCAAGGGTGGGACCTTATATAGACAGGAGAGTGCCTTTTCAAATCATGTCCAATCTACTTATTTAACCTCAGGAGGACTACAATTAAGCTGTAGGAACATCTCAAGGATGATCATCGGAAACAGGGTACAACTGTGCTCAATTTTTAGTTTCATGGCAAAGGCTGTGAATATTCAATAATAATGTTATTTATTTATAATAATAATTTAATTTTATATAGCACTTTTCTCCTAATAGGACACAAAGTGCTTGCATTAGCCTTTTACAGCTCAAAATACAAAACAAACTTAACAACTTAACAAGGGACATTAGTGAAATGCTTGGATGAACAGGAAAGTCTTGAGTCTATTTTTGAATGTTTCCAGAGTGGAAGCTTCTCGAACTGAGCGGGGAAGTGAGTTCCATAGAGTTGAGGCCACAGCTCTGAAAGCTCGACCCCCAGATGAATTCAGGGAAATTCTGGGTACTGTTAGTACTTCATCAACCGATCACAGTAATCGAGGAAGAAAATAAGGGATCAGAAGCTGCTGCAGGTACCCTGGGCCCTGATCATGTATAGCTTTAAAAGTCAGTAAGCCATCTTGAAAATTATTCGCCATCTTATAGGCAGCCAGAGTACAGAATGGGTGTTATGTGGCTGGAGTGAGGCTCATTGGTTAATAGCCTGGCAGCTGTATTTTGTACCATCTGCAAGCAGGGCAATTATTTTGCTGGGAGACCGAGGTAGAGGGCATTGCAGTAGTCAAGGTGTGATGATACAAATGCATGAATGACTTTAGGCAGATCTGAGGATATTAAGTGCTTGATTCTGGCCATATTCCTTAGATGATATAATGAGGATTTAATTGTGGTTGATACCTGATGTATAAGTGTCAAGCCACAATCCAGGACAACACCAAGATTCCACACATGTTCCATATTTTGAAGTTCTATACCCCCAAGCGTAAGTCCTGTTGGTTGGCTCTTCTGCAGTCTTGTCCTGTGACATATAATAAGGACCTCGGTTTTATCAGGGTTCAGTCACAGCCAAATGGCACTCATCCACTCCTGGAGCTTAGCTAGACAGCCATTTAGGGTTGGTATTGGGTTCTCAGTACCTGGAGAAAAGGACAGGTATAGTTGTGTATCATCTGCATAACAGTGGTAAACCGGGCCATGACGTCTGATTATTTCACCCAGTGGTGGCATGTAAATAGCAAAAAGCATGGGAGATAATATGGAACCCTGTGGGACACCACATGGAAGTGCCTCTGGTGATGATGAATACACTCCAGATGAAACTCTCTGTGACCTACCAGTGAGAAATGATTTGAACCAGCTTAGAACTGTGCCATCCAACCCACAGAAATTTTTCAGGCGCTGAATTAGAATATCATGGTCCACGGTATCAAAAGCTACTGAGAGATCCAGAAAGATTGAGATTGAGCAGTCACCTCTGTCTCTTGCCACAAGAAGATAATTAAGCACACATACCAGGGCTGTATCAGTGGTGTGTCTTCTCCTGAATCCTGACTGGAATGGATCATAAATATCATGGGCTTACAGGTGGGTTTCTAGTTGAGTTGCTACCACTTTCTCAATAACCTTTCCTAGAAAAGAAAGGTTTGATACCGGTCTGTAGTTGCTCACTGGGTCTAAATTTTTTTTTTTAAGAAGTGGTCTAACAATTGCTTCCTTTAGTGGCTCAGGAAAAATGCCTGTTTGCAGAGAGCGTTGAACTATTTTTGCAAATACAAGGCCGATTATATTCATGCACCCTGTTACCAGCTTAGTTGGGGCAGGGTCCAGGTCACAGGAGGTGGGACGCAGACGTCGGGTTATTTACATGTGACTTCTTATTTTTTTATTTTTAATAAAGTTGCAAAAATCTCCCAAAAACTTTTTTTCACATTGTAATTATGGGGTATTGTGTGTAGAATATTGAGGAAAAAATACATTTATTCCATTTTAGAATAAAGCTGTAACATAACTAAATATGGAAAAAGTGCTGTGAATACTTTTCAGATGCACTTAAAATCAGTGTGTGTGTCAGTTATTGGGCTATTGGTTTTGTAGTAGGACTACAAGTTCCAGTGGGCCCATTAATGTCCTGCATGCAGGGACTTGTTGTTCCTCAAGTCCCAGCATGTGGGGAGTTCTACCACACAGCCCAATATAATTTTTTTACACTTATTTAACACTTTATTTGCTACCAGCCACAGCCCAGGGACTCCAGGGACAGCCCCGGGCTTCAGCATGACATCGTTGGCTGTTTGAGCCCAGTGCTGGTTTAAGAAATATGGGGGATTCCTACTCCTCTTGTCCACCATATTTTGGTAACCAGGACCGGATCAAGAGTGTGGTGCTGGTTATAGAAATATAGGGGGATCTTATTTTTTTATGCTACTGTATTTCTGCAACCGGACTGGCTATATGAGCCTGGAGCTGGTAACTGCTGGGCGGGGGGGGGGGGGGGGGGACCCCACAATTTTTTTGACTTGTTTCATAATTTTTTTTACACAGAGAAACCTGCATGGATCTGACTGATCCTTGCAAGCTTCAGCCAAATTTGCATGAAAAAATAGTATTTTGGAGTCATATTTTTGGCTGAATTACCGGTGGAATTCAGCAGTAGGAATCATAGTAAATGAACATACCACCATAGAACTCATGGTCTTAGGGTTTTTTCACATGCTCCGGCTGATGCCAGGCGGCGAAACTCCGCACAGCCAAAAGTTGTGCCGCACACAGTAGTTAACAATGGACAGCATTGTGTCCTTTCACAAGGGATGTTCACGGCCCGGCCACCGGGTTGCAGCCATATGTCACCCCTGGAAAGGATGGCTGCTAGGCTGTGGCCATCCTGTCTATTATAAACTTCTATGTAAAGCACTGTTTTTTGCCGTGCCGAGTTTTGACACCCAGTGTCTGCCAGAGCCTGTGAAATAGCTCATATTCTATCGATGATGTATTCATTAGTACATCAGAATCCGGCTGAGCTTGCAGTATAAATTAGGGCAAAATGATTCAGAATTACTCACCATCTAATGTTTTTCCCTGTTTGCAGCATCGAGTAAATCTAGAATTACTCAGTGTAAATGGAAAGAAGGAGGCTGCTAATGACGTCAGCAGTCTTCTCTCTAAATGAAGAAAATGCATGATTACTGCCCCCAAAGAGCCACAGGGTTTAAATCACCCTGCGAGCATCCAGCGAAGGCTAGCCTTTGCTGGCTGTCTTCATATGTGCGAGCTGCCGCACTCTTACTGCCGACCATGCGCATCGCTCAGACTGCTCAGTGGCAGCAGCCTCCCTCCCCAGCGCAGCACACACTGCTGTGTACTGGTGTTTTTTAAAAGGGGTAGTTGATTATCACTTTAAAGAAAAGCCCACGTTTGGCTGCCGGGACATTCTATCTGGCCCAAAGTCTGTGAGTCAACTGTATCCCAGTCTTAGGACAGTTGCCTATATTTGGATTCAACACACATGAGGGCCTGCACAGACCCTTCTCCAAAATATGATGAACACATAAATAGAAGAACAAACAGTAAAAACTTTGCAGTCAGGCTTACTGTACTAACTGTTAATAGTATGCAAAACAACAATATATATATATATATATATATATATATATATCTTCTTTCTGTTTGATCTTTTCAAACAGAAACAGTCTAAATATAATTCCCAGGCATCTCTCTCGCTCTCAGGTCTATATAAGATGAGCAGTTACCTGCAGGACTCAGCAGCCGCACACTGTGTCTGGAATACCACCTGCATGGTTACTATATGTGTCCGTCTATGGAACAGCCCCATTGCTCAGTGATGTTTGGTGAATTCACTCTCTGTAAAGCAATATCCTGTCTCCTCGCTCTGTCTCTGATGCACTGTGAGATATTACGCTCAGGACCTCAGTGTTTTATCAAGCAGGATAAATATCCTTTA
This sequence comes from Crinia signifera, assembly GCF_055691185.1. Lineage (NCBI taxonomy): Eukaryota > Metazoa > Chordata > Amphibia > Anura > Myobatrachidae > Crinia > Crinia signifera. Next base: position 32,725,670 of record NC_139217.1, read on the forward strand.
TTTAATACCAAGTATACCCAGGATGGAGACATTATTATTGGTGGAATATTCACCGTCAGCTCTGGTTACAGCCTTGTGTCTTCAGGTGAAAATTTCTTGTGTTACCTGTAAGTAATCTCTGTGCCAACATCTTAAATAACTGTGTGCAGAACATTCATGATCATGTGTAGAATGTGAGTCAGAAGCATACACCTGTATTGTTGCTGTAAGTGGTAGCTACATACTGGCTGTTCTTGTGCGACTTGGGGGTGGGTGCTGACATCATGTGACTTTATCCACCCACCCTAAGCAGGCAAGGGGATGCCTATGTTCACTAGGGTCCACCCAGGGCTATTGTTCAGCAGGCTCAAGCAGGAACTGAGGTCCTTATTCTAGTTCACTCTTTCTTACAAAATATTTCTTAAATGGACAAAACCATGTGCCCTGCAGATGAGGCAGGTGTTACTTGTGCAGAGATAATTAGATTTGGGTGGGGTTTTACACCTGCCTCACCTGCAGTGCACATGGTTTTGTCCATCTAAGAAATATTTTGGCAGAAAGAGTGAACTAGAATCAGGGCCTCAGTTCCTGCTGGAGCCTGCTGAAAAATAGCTCTGGGTCCACCCAACATTTCATGCCCACTAAACGCTGGGCAGAAATGTGTGCATGTACAAAATGGGTCCTGAGTTCACATCTCATAAATGTGAAAGCCTCTGCCTGATTGACAGTCAGAGGCATTCTTGGTAAAGGATGGGGGGTGGAGCATGGATGGACTTTGGGAAAATGGGTTATCATGTCCGGGAAATGTTTCCTTGGCCTCACAATGGGACAGATGTATTAAGCCTGGTGAAGAGATAAACTGGAGATAAAGTGGAAGGAGATAACGCAACAGCCAATCAACTCCCAACTGTCATATTTCAAACACAGCTGATTGGCTGGTGCTTTATCTCCTTCCACGTTAACTCCAGTTTATCTCTTTGCCAAGCTTAATACATCTGCCCCAATGCCCCTTGCAATGGCGATCCTGCATATGACTTACTTAGGCTAGCTGCCGCAGTCCCCATATGTGGCTACATTTTTTGGGGGTTGTACATTTTTTTAGACACATGAATAGTATTTTTGGGACAGTGTTCAAAAGTCTGAATATTTGTACAATATGGAATATAATCAGCGCTTAGCCCAGATCAACCCAGGGCTCCTTTTATTTTATTTTACTTAATGTAAACTTATATACCTAACCACGTATTTGTAGATAAACACAATTATATCTCCCTATATATTAAGAAATAAAAAAATAAAAAAATATATATATATACAAAAATAAAAATCTCTTAAACATGGAAAGGTTCTAGCAGCGTGAAAACAGGGAAATGCCAATTCCCAGAAGGTATCAACACAAGAAAACAAAAGATATAACAACACGCTTAAATCAATATATTGAAATATATGAAAAATAATAACATTTATTAAACAAATATATGTCACTGGCCAGTGATAAAAACAAACATTTTGAAATAAATAGATATGATGCTAATTAGTCCATTGATATTGAATGGCTATTGATTTTTTGAGCACTGTCCGCAGTAAGTTGAGATAAAAATCTATTCATAATAATAATAAAAAATAAAAAATTATGTTATCCACTGCACATGCGCAAACACAATACATCGGCCATCTGACCAAACAGCCATCTGACTCAAACAGAATAAGGGCCATAGCATGGTATTTTAAGAGCTTAATATGTTAATTCCCATTAAAACCCATTAAAACCTTGAACCTGTAATACATAACTAAACCATGTAAAACTCATTTACCAGTAACATAATATGTAAGCCTTAGCTTAAACCCGTATCTAATAATTAAAGACATGGACACAGTACGTCTTGGCTAACAGGTCACAGCTTTTTACTCCAATCATTAATTGACTTTAACGAGAAAAAGGTGGCCAACAGACTAATATCTGCAAACCCTCTCTTGCTACAGGTATCCTTCCTTCTCTGTTCAAACATGCAGTGATTGCTCCCATTCTGAAAAAACACAATTCTGACCGTAACTATCTAACTACCTTTCCTCTCAACTCCCATGCCTCTCCAAGCTACTCAAGAGACTTGTCTACTCTCGCCTCACACACTTTCTTAACTCTCACCCTATTAGACCCACTTCAGTCAGGTTTTTGGTCCCAACACTCCACTGAGACAGCACTGACTAAAGTGCTGAATGATCTGGTAACTGCCAAGTCTAAAGGCCATTACTTACTTATCATTCTTCCGTATTTTTCTGCTGATTTTGACTCTGTTGACCACTCTCTCCTTATACAAACACTGCACTCCCTAGGTCTAAATGATATAGCTCTATCCTGGTTCTCATCCTACCTATCTAATCACTCTTTCAGCGTTGGCTTGTCTGATACCACCTCATCTTCACTACCTCTGTCAGTTGGAGTACCACAAGGCTCAGTTTTAGGTCATCTGCTCTTCTCAATCTATAACTCATCTCTTAGCAAACTAATCAGCTCTTTCGGAATCCAGTATCACTTGTATGCAGATGACACTCAAATCTATCTATCAACCCCAGAGTTGTCACCAGTGGTTGTGGCCCATGTCTCTGAATGCCTCTCTGCCATGTCATCTTGGACGGAGATGAGATTTCAAGGTGAAAAAGTCCCCAGTGGAGGGAGGAAACGCGTTGGTGAATTTCTGCAGTTAACACATGAGGAGACAGGAGACGGAGGAGCCGGTGACCGATGAACCAGAACGCCCAGCTGATTGCCAAATTTGGGACCACGGTTCATGGCTGTGTGGAACTGTTAATGATCAGTTCCTCTGCATTCGATAATTAACAGCAACTCCGTGTGAAACTTGTCACTTTACACTTTATTCAATAGTGCCTTATTCCAGCATTTTAAACTTGTCATTTGTGGATGTTTTTAACTTTATTGTCATTAAATTGTGTGTGAAACGTTCTTCACTATCATATTTAAATCTTTTTTTGCATGTGTGGGAGAGGAAATACTGCATTGAAGATTCAGAATGCCAGAGAGGTTATGTTCCAACTTTTGGTGTTTAGGTGATTTGGTGAAGGTTTGAGAGACCTTAAAGTAACATACACCAATCGGCCTCGCTACCGATAGATCCACTACCACTTGTGTTAAGAAGATGTCATCTTGGATGTCTTCTCCCTATCTCAAACTTAACATTTCCAAGACTGAATTAATTCTATTCCCACCAACCAGGAGCAGTTACCAGCCTGCATTTGCTGCCGTGTGAACAAGCCCTGGTGAAACGTACGTCATCCTCGTCGATCACGTGGGCGCTCACATGACCGGCTGTCCGTCTCCGTCCAGCCGAGAAGCACAGCTACAGCAATGAGGAGACGCCGCATCTGCGTCCAGACCCGGTAATCAGACCCCCAAATGGTGCGGACGGTAGACTCCCAACAGAGTCCCGCTTGTATCCAGTGGGGTATTGGTCCGCTTGTGAGTACATTAACCCTGTCCTCTCTGTGATTGTCCTCATGAACGCTACTTTGCTTTTGATCTAAAGTGGAAAGTCTATACCTCCTCTACTCAGAATTAGCGTGCATACTAAAATATAGCCATTCCTTTGTGTGCCCAGTTTGCCCTAACCTCCTTGATATTATTAGGGGTGCCGCCATTTGGGAGTACAAGCAGTTTTATTTGCGGGCATATCAGCATTTAATATCACTGTGGTATGAAAGGAATAGCACAAATGATTACACGTTCATTTTGAGATCACGATATGATAATTCAGTTTGCCTGCAGAAACGTCAACTATTGAGGATAGCACAGAGATACACATGGACAGTTTTTGTTCATTTTTGTATATATGCAAATTGTGTGTATATACTTCGTTTGCCTTGGTATGTCCTTTTGAAAAAAAAAAAAAAATTCTTTGACCAATGATTAAAACCTTACCATCACTCATTTGAGTGAAACACCGATAAAACCTATGGTGCATATGATAGGGTGATATGATGGTCATAATTTTGTGGTCATTACCATGCCAATGCTTACTGAGAAGTGGATACACACTATTGAGATACCGGTATCTGATTTAATTACTTCCATATAATCGCTGGGATTGAAAAACCAATTCTTTACACAGCAATATTAGCAACAAAAATATCACTAATATTTATTGATAAAATATTTTAATTAAAATATGTAAAAATAAAAATAAAATATGCACAGCAGAAAAAATGTACAAAAAATGAATGATCTAATTTAACAGAACAACTTCAGTTAGGGGATCTAGAGTGCACCCCACCGAGTTTCTTTTTTCTCTCTTTTTTTGTTAATATGACCATCCTGATTTCTCCATAACTGACAACTCGACAATCTACCATATTCCTCAAGCTCGCTGCCTAGCGGTCACCCTTGACTCTGAACTGTCCTTTTTTCCCCCACATTCAGTCTGTCTCAAAATCATGTTACATGCATCTAAAAATCATATCTAAGATACGATCCTATCTTACACTCGACACTGCTGAAACACTAATCCATGCACTCATTATATCCCACATTGATTGTTGCAATAGTCTCCTCATTGCTCTTCCCAAGAACAGACTCTTACCACTGCAATCTATTTTAAATGCTCCTGAAAGCTTGATCTTCCTCACCAGACGTTCATCATCTGCTGATCCGCTCTGCCAGTCCATCTATTGGTTGCCCGTATTCTACTATAGTCAATACAAAATACTTCTACTCACATATAAAGCTATTAACCAAACCACACCAACCTATATCTCTTCATTTATCACAAAATATCTCCCAACTTGCTCGCTCTACTCTGCACAAGATATATGTCTCTCTTCTGCATGGATCACTAGCTCCCACTCACTGTTACAGGACTTTTATAGAGCTGCACCCACCCTATGGAATGCCCTTCCATGCACATCTCTACTAGCCTCCACACTTTCAAGTGCTCCCTGAAAACTCACCTCTCCAGGCAAGTCTATCAAATTGAGGTATCACCCACATAACCCTCAGAGGCACTCATGTATTATATAGCTTAATTTCTGGATTTGCAACTTGGTGGGACTGCTATGCTATTACTGGTGCCTGTCCTATTGTTTCCCGGTACTTGTGTATTATCACGGCGCCCATCGCATCGCATTGCATACCACTAATTAAGGTATGCGATGGCATGTGATGGACCCGATTTCAGCCTTTTTTTACGGGCTGAGTATACAATTTTAAAATCGGGTCACATCGCATGCCATTACAATGGCATGCGATGCAATGCAACGCGATTTGCCATTGAGTCCCATGTTAAATGGCACCCCCAGTCCCGATTTTTAATTGTATATCCACCCTGATGGGTAATAAATATGTAAAATGCCCCCACATTGTTAACGGCCCCCCACTATCAATGCCAACCCGAAGCGTGGCGAGTGTATCGAGCCCGCGAGGGGCGGCTGTACGCGTCCCCCACTATCCACGTCGGCATGGATTTGATTTCAAGTCCGAAGCATGGCGAGCGCAGCAAACCCCGTGAGGGGACGCGTATTACTTCACAGGTATACGTGTCCGCTCGCCATGCTTCGGGCTTGGTGGCTCGCTGCGCTCGCCACACTTTATAAGATCAACTCCACGCCGACGTGGATAGTGGGGGTATGAAAAGGTCAGAGGATGCGTACCGCCGCCCCTCGCGGGCTCGCTGCGCTCGCCCCGCTTCGGGTTGGTGTTCATAGTGGGGTGCCGTTAACAATGGGGGGCATTTCACATACTCATGACCCATAAGGGTTGGTATACAATTAAAAATATGGTCTGGGGGGTGGGATTTCACATGGTAATAAGGCATCTGGGTGCCTGTACAATTAAAAATCGGGTGAAATCACGTTGCATGGCATGGCATGCGATCATATTGCATGCCATGCCATGCAACGTGATTTTTCATCGTACAATGCCCTGCGATGGAAATCGGGGGCGCCGTGATAATACACAAGTACCTGTTTCCCTCCTATTTCCCTATAGATTGTAAGCTTGCAGCAGGGAACTCCAACCTCTATGTCTGTCTGTTTTACCCAGTTTGTTCTTTCAGTGTTGTCAACATTTGTAAAGTGCAACAGAATCTGCTGCGCTATATAAGTAACTGTAAATAAATAAATAGATGCTGCATTTCTGCTCCAGCTCTGTAACCAGAGCTGGGCTCTGGGAAATGACTAAGATGTCCCCCCATATTGATGTAGCTATCACCGAAGGGACTCACCTAACCCTCATGGGCCAGTCTGGATGTGAACCGCACAAGCAATGTTGTTTGGACCCAGAATTTCTAAAACCAGGACTGGCTTTTTGAGCCCAGGCTGGTTATAGTAGCTGGGGGGGGGGGGGGCACCATTTTTTATATTATTATTATTTATTTGTTAATTTTTTACACAGAGAAGCCAGCTTGGATCTGATTGATCCAGGCTGGCTTCAGTGAAAAACGCCTGGAAAATTTGACCCAAAAAAGTATTTTTGGGTCAAATACCAGCCATCTATATAATAAGTTGAAGAGTCTGTGTGCGTGTGTGTGTGCGTGTGTGTGTGCGTGTCCGTCGCATTGCGGACACACCGTGGCACTCAGAGACACCAAATTTGGCAACAAGATACCTCTGGACCCCGTGGTGTGCACCTCGAAGCCATTTTTGGGAAATTTCACTTAGAATTTTAAAAAAACACCAAGTTTTAATTTTCCTTCATTGATGATCTGGGGAAAAGATTGACGATCTGGGAAACCGTGGACGAAGGAACAACTCTACACCTGATTTCATTGCTGTCATTGAGTATGACAGACACATTCTAACATTATGGTGAAGGCTTTAAACAATTAGGAAATAATTGAGGATATACATAGACCACACATAACACACACACGTACACATTGTACACGCACACACACACAGTACACCACTTAAGCACACATAGCACACAACACACATTTACAACACACGCACCTCACACACTTAAGCTGTGTACACATGGGGGAGATAGGGGCTGAAATTGCTGGAAACACACCGCATGCAGTACAATACAAATCCATACACACTACAACACACACCCAAAAACAGTACAACAAACACACAACTCCTGGCTTCAATCAATTCTATGGAGACGGACCACGATAAAATGGCCACCCCATAAAGCAGACAGTTCTCTGAAACTGTTTGCGGTATGGGGGCGGCCATTTTATCGTGGTCCGTCTGCATAGAATTATTAATTGAAGCCAGGAGGGGAGCCGGGACGCGCAGACAGGTAAGCCTGCGGCGATTGAGGGGGGGGGGCACCGGCGGCCGGGGTGGGGAGGGGGGGAGGCGCCCCCCCCATTAACGGCGGGGGTGGGGAGGCTGGCGGGGAGGGGGAGAGGCGCCCCCCCATTAACGGCGGATTGGCGCCCCAAACCAAGCTACGCCACTGAGAACACACACACTTAAACATTGCCAGGATATGCACAGCACACTACACACATATATATACGTAGCGCACCTCACAAACTTACACATTCGGCAGATATACACACAACACACACACATAACACACAACTCACAGTACAACACACACCAACATTCACTACAACACACACCCAAAAACAGTACAATACACAGAACACACACTTAAACATTGCACACATACACACACACACACACATAACATACCTCTAACAGCACAACACACACCCACATTCACCACACACACCCAAAAAACAGTACAACACACACAAAATACACATTTAAACTTTGCACAGATACACAAAGACACAACACACACATACTGTATATACATAGCACACCTCACACACTTACGCATTGGACAGATACATACAATATAACACACAAAACAACATACATTACAACACACACACAAAAACAGTACAACACACACAAACACACAGAACACATAAAAAAGAATTTGCCATGTATTTAACAGTCTGTACTAGCAAATAAAAACTGTACCTAATGTACCATTTCTACTTTGTTCCCCATATCCGTCTCTCCAGTCCTCCAGTTGCACTGAGAAATCTTTGTCCTGGCCAATGCACCCATTGATCAATACAAAGTGGGTACACTGCACTCACCCTGTTAGTCAGTTGGATATCATGCACTGCTCTGCCTTAAGGGTTTCCCAGACTCTTATGGTTCATAGATAATGTTTGGTCAATGGGCATGAGCGCTGCATGCATTTGTCTGAATGTTATGAGTGTAAGAAGTTGAAGAATAAGACTGAGATGAAGATTTGTCATGTTATAGTGTACAATTTACTCAATAAATCGTGAAAAAAATATGTGTACATAGAAGTACAATCAAGAAATGAAAGTAGGATTAAAAAATAAATTATGATTCAAACTGATAATTGTTTGGATGGCGGTGGGTTGCAAAACAAATCTATAGGTGGAGGGGGTATGGATATTGTGGGCATAATTGGTGTTTGGTACACCTACAGGGGGTACCCAGATGATGAGAAATTTTCACTACAGTGTCACCGTAGGGGGATTTCCAATTGGGGTTCAGGTGGTCTTTTAGGGACCCCTTTACAATTCCGTTGGTCTCATCTCCTGGAGCCTATGGTCTCCCTCAGTGATTGACTATCATTAAGGGAGACCGTAAGCTCAAGGAGAAGAGACCTACAGGATTGTAAAGGGTCCCTAAAAGACCACCTGGACCCCAATTGGGAATCCCCCTATGGTGACACTGTGACCGTGACACTGTAGTGAAAATCCCATCAATTGAGGTCCCCATGTAGGTGTAACAAACACCAATTATGCCCACAATATCCATACCCCCACCTATAGATTTGTTTCACAACCCACCCCATCCAAACAATTATCAGTTTGAATCAGAACTTATTTTTTAATCCTACTTTCATTTCTTGATTGTACTTCTATGTACACTTACATTTTTTTCACGATTTATTGAGTAAATTGTACACTTTGTAACATGGCAATTCTTTTTCTCAGTCTTATTCTTCAACTTCTTACACTCAAACCTTATCAATGCACCCATTGATGATTGTGATGGCTGGATCAGTGGATTGGCTCGGCGGGTGTAGGAAAGAATTTGGCCCATTGCACCCATTCCCAGTGGGGCATTACAGTGGTGCGGGTAGCGTGCGTCACGTCATGACATCATGTGGCCAGGCCCGTGGACCTGCTCCCACACTCAGGGGCTGCCCCACTGTTTGGTAGAGATGCCCGGTGCATGTGCTTTACAGATCCCCAGACCTCAGAGTCTGCTGCAGGTTCGGTGAGGGGAGTGGCAGTGGCAGGGAGCAGTGAATTTTTAATTAATTATGGCGGGGTAAGTAACGCCCACCCGGTCCCTTCGCGCCTGTAATTACACACCCTAGAAACTGTACAATTTGAAAGTATAGAAATGGAGGTGTGGCCACGTCCCTTTCTGATTTTGTACCAATTTCTGACCCTCAGATGTTGGAGGATATGTCATACAGTAGGTGCTAAATCTCAGGAGTGGATGTGGAATTCATCAACACATACAAATTATCAACTCAGGAGCGTTGTGTTTCAAACAACAACACCACACCTGATTTCATTGCCGTCATTGAGTATCAATGCAAACACATTCTAACATTATGGTGGAATCTATAACAAATTACAATCTTAGGTCTTTGGCACAGCATATTGTAAGATGACATTTTTCAGCAATTTTGGAAATAAAGAAACCCCAAGGGTTTCCCGGGCAACGCCGGGCGGGTCAGCTAGTATTTAATAATATGAACGTGAAAAAGTTTGGTTATCGAAAATCTGGGTTGCTCGATTTTCTTCGATAAATAATATGTCCAGTTAGTAAATAAGTAATAACCTTTCAAATGAATTGTGACGTGTATTCGTATTTTATCAATGACGTATTCATTCTTATTCCAAAATATGAATACAAATACGCCTAGACTATGAGTACGAATATCTGTATACCGGCCTTTGTAAATTCAAATAAGTGTATGACTAGCTACGAATAGGCGTATTTGTAGTCATTTGTATTTTAGTACATTTCCCCCATTGTATTGCACTATTGATTTTCCAAAATGGGGATATTTCTGTTATTTTTGTATAATTTTTTTCCAAACAGGCCTATACCTCGTTACTACAGATATGTCTTGTCCTTTATTTATGCTATTGATGAGATAAATCAGAATCCTGATCTCTTACCTAACATCACTCTGGGCTACCATGTGACTGATTCCTGTAGCAGTGTGAACAAGGCTATTCTGAGTGTTATACAAATCATATCTGGTCCCGGGAAGACCATTCCTAACTTCTCCTGTCTAGACCATGACAAGCTGGCTGGTTTTATCGGAGATTTTTCTTCAGAGAGATCTTTACAGATAGCACAGATATTAAACCTTTATGGATACACGCAGGTAATGCATATTTACTGTTCAATAAATACAAAAATATATTTATTATTATAAACATTTGTGCTTAAATATCAATATTGGGCCTGATTCAGGTTCCAATGCAAGTGTGGCTACAGGCACCGAGTTTGGATGTTTGGTACTTTCCGCATGCATCAGACCTGTACAAGTCATGTGCAGCATGGGACGTGTGTAGTTAGACACGCAATGACTGCACATATGCATTACAGATCCTGCGTACGGTTATGGTTTTTGATCCACAAACTTATACGGTATTTGTTCGGTGGCGGCACTCAGCCAATAACAGGAGTCCCACAGAGGTCTTGTAACCAACGTTTCGATGCTTTATTTGCATTTTTCGTTACAGCACCCTGACGAAAATGCAAATAAAGCATTGAAACGTTGGTTACAAGACCTCTGTGGGACTCCTGTTATTGGCTGAGTGCCGCCACCGAACAAATACATATATATATACATATATATATATATATATATATATACATACATATATATATATATATATATATATATATATATATATATAGATCTTGCAATAACAGACAGCGGCACTCACACAGGAAGGTGTAGTGATGCGACCTTGACAAAGGGGCGCATAATGCCCGAAACGTTGGTTTAATGCTGTGATTTTCTGAATACACTTTTTGAAAAGTTCCCGTGTGAGTGCCGCTGTCTGTTATTGCAAGATCTACCACTATCATAACCAGAAGGCACCCGGGTGTTTGCACAAGTGGGTGAGTGCCGGACCGACAACCAGAATATATATATATATATATATATATATATATATGTGTGTGCTCTATGTGTTATGACGGGTGTGTACGGAACCCTGTTGCGGAACTATACTGTCCTGATGGCCTCCTGCAGGCTAAGACTTCACCTCTAACATCCACATTTGAAGGGGTAAGTTAGGTTCACTCCAACCCCAGTGCCGCCAGGACTTATGGGTGACCAGGCTGCTGCAGGAAGTTGAGAGCTGCAAGATGATTAGAGCATTTTTTTTAAGTATCCAACAATTCTCAGATGTCAAAGCATCTATCTGAAAATATAAAGTACCAATAGCAATTAACAGATACAGACCAAATGGGTGTGGGATCACCTGGGTAAAACTGATTAAGATGAATTTTGTGATATGCTAAGGCAATCAGCTGATACTATGTGTAACTGATTAATTTTTAATTAAAAAAGCAATGAAAGTGCTCCTTACCTTTTACATGAAGAGTCCATTAAAAGTTATGTTTTAAATGAACAATCATATCATATAATTAATAATACATAAAAGAGTGAATTTCTCATTATTCCCCGTACCACGTTTCCAATCGTTCTGGGATTAGACACATAGAATTTGACGGCAGATAAGAACCACTTGGCCCATCTAGTCTGCCCCTTTTTTAAACATGTTACCTCAAACCATATTTGATCCTTATTTTTTTGTAAGGACATCAATATGCCTATCCCAAGCATGTTTACATTGTACTACTGTATTTGCCTCTACCACCTCTGATGGGAGGCTATTCCACTTATCTCCTACTCTTTCTGTGAAGTAATTCTTCCTCAAATTTCCCCCGAATCTTCCTCCCTCTAGTGTCAGTGCATGTCCTTGTGTTCTGCTTCTCCTCTTCCTGTGAAGAATTTCTCCCACCTGGACCTTGTTAAAGCCCTTGATATATTTGAAAGTTTCTATCATGTCCCCCCTTTCCCCTCTCTGCTCCAAAGTATACATATTAAGATCTTTTAGTCTTTCCTGGTACGTTTTGTGATGTAGGCCATGCTCCATTTTAGTTGCCCTTCTTTGTACAGTCTCTAATGTATTTATATCCTGGAGATATGGCCTCCAGAACTGAATACAGAACTCTAGATGAAGTCATACCAATGACCTATACAGTGGCATTATTTCTTCTTTCTTTATACTGCTGATACCTCTCCCTATGCAACCAAGCATCTGACTTGCCTTTTTCATTGCTTTGTTACATTGTCTACCTGCCTTTAAGTCCCCTGAAATAGTGACACCTAGATCCCTCTCTTCCTCAGTAGTTTCCATTATAGTGCCATTTATACTATACTAGCTGACCCACCCGGCCTTGCCCGGGATAACCTTGGGGTTTTTATTTCCAAAATTCCTGAAAAATGTCATCTTACAGTATGCTGTGCCAAAGACCTAAGATTGTAGTTTGTTAAAGATTCCACCATAATGTTAGAATGTGTTTGCATTAATACTCAATGACAGCAATGAAATCAGGTGTGGTGTTGTTGTTTGAAACACAACGCTCCTGAGTTGATAACTTGTATGTGTTGATGAATTCCATATCCATTCCTGAGATTTAGCACCTATGACATACCCTCCAACATCTGAGGGTCAGAAATCGATACAAAACCAGAAAGGGACGTGGCCACGGGAAAGGGGGCATGACCACACCTCCATTTCTATACTTTCAATGGTACCATTTCTAGGGTGTGTAATTATAGGCGCTGAGTGCGTGGACACCGGGGTGGGCGTTACTTACCGCACCATAATTAATCAAATATTCACCACTCCCTGTCACTGCCGCTCCCCTCACCGATCCTGCCTGCAGCAGTCTCTGAGACTGGAGATTTGTAAAGCACATGCACCGGCCATCTCTACCAAACAGTGGGTCAGCCCCAGAGTGTGGGAGCAGGTCCACAGGCCTGGCCACATGATGTCATGACGCGAGGCACGCTACCTGGACTGCAATGCACCACTGGGAATGGGTGCAATGGGCCAAATTCTTCCCTACACCCGCCGGGCCAATCCACCGATCCAGCCATCGCAATTATCAATGAGTGTATTAATAAGGTTTGGAGTGTAAGAAGTTGACGAATAAGACTGAGATAAAGATTTGCCATTTTAAGAGTACAATTTACTCAATAAATTGTGAAAATAAATATAAGTGTACACAGAAGTACAATCAAGAAATTAAAGTAGGATTAAAAAATAAGTTCTGATTCAAATTGATAATTGTTTGGATGGGGGTGGGTTACGAATCAAATATATAGGTGGGGGGTATGGCTATTGTGGGCATAATTGGTGTTTGGTACACCTACAGGGGGTCCTCAATTGATGGGATTTTCACTACAGTGTCACCATAGGGGGATTCCCAATTGTGGTCCAGGTCTTTTAGGGACCCTTTACAATCCCGTAGGTCTCTTCTCCTTGAGCCTATGGTCTCCCTTAATGATAGTCAATCACTGAGGGAGACCATAGGATCCAGGAAAAGAGACCAACGGGATTGTAAAGGGGTCCCTAAAAGACCACCTGAACCCCAATTGGAAATCCCCCTACGGTTACACTGTAGTGAAAATTTCTCATCAAATGGGGACCCCCTGTAGGTGTACAAAAAAACAATTATGCCACCAATATCCATACCCCCCTCCACCTATAGATTTGTTTCGCAACCGACCCCCATCCAAACAATTATCAGTTTGAATCAGTATTTACTTTTTAATCCTACTGTCATTTCTTGATTGTACTTCTATGTACGCATATTTTTTTCACGATTTATTGAGTAAATTGTACACTTTAACGTGACAAATCTTCATCTCAGTCTTATTCTTCAACTTCTTACACTCATAACATTCAAACAAATACATGCAGTGCTCATGCCCATCGACCAAACATTTATCTATGAACCAAAAGGGTCTGGGAAACCCTTAAGGCAGAGCAGTGCCTAACATCCAACTGACTAACAAGGTGAGTGCAGTGTATTGGCCAGGACAAACTTTGGCCAGGACAAAATTTCTCAGTGCAACTGGCCAGGGAGCGCATTGACAGGCTGGAGGACTGGAGAGACGGATAATGGAAAAAAAGAAAAAAAAAAACAGTACATTAGGTACAGTTTTTATTTGCCGGTACAGACTGTTTAATAAAGTAGAGTGTGTGTTGTAGTGAATATGAGTGTGGGTTGTACTGTGCGTGGTGTGCTATGTGTGTGTGTTGTGTGTATCTGTCGAATGTGTAAGTTTGTGAGGTGCACTAGGTATATATGTGTGTGTAGTGTACTGTGTGTATCCTGGCAATGTTTAAGTGTGTGTGTGTTCTGTGTGTTTCTGTATCTGCACAATGTTTGTTGTACTGTTTTTGGGTGTGTATATGGGTTTGTGTTGTACTGCATGTGGTGTGTTATGTGTGTGTTTTGTTGTGTGTATCTCTCCAATGTGTAAGTGTGTGAGGTGCGCTACGTATATATGTGTGTATTGTGTGCTATGTGTGTGTATGTGGTGTACTGTGTGTGTGCGTGTATAATGTGTACGTGTGTGTGTGTTATGTGTGGTCTATGTATATCCTCAATTATTCCTAATTGTTTAAAGCCTTCACCATAATGTTAGAATGTGTCATTCATACTCAATGACAGCAATGAAATCAGGTGTTCCTTCATCAACGGTTTCCCAGATCTTCGATCTTTTTCCCAGATAATCAATGAAGGCAATTTAAAACTTGGTGTTTTTTTTTATTTCTAAGTGAAATTTCCCCGAAAATGCTTCGAGGTGCACACCACTGGGTCCAGAGGTATCTTGTTGCTGAGTTTGGTGGCTCTGAGTGCCACGGTGTGTCCGCAATGCAACAGAAACGCAAATACGCACGCAAACACACACACAATCTTCAACTTATTATATAGATTTAGTCTTTGGATTTTTGAGACCCAAGTGCAGGATTTTGCATTTTTTGTCATTAAACTGTAGTTGCCATGGTCTTGACCATTCCTCTAATCTACCTAGATCATTAATCATTTGTTTTACCCCCTCCTGGTGTGTCCACCCTATTGCATACATTTGTGTCATCTGCACAAAGGCACATTTTACCCTCAATTCCATTTGCAATATCACCAATAAAGATATTAAAAAGCACTGGTCCAAGTACAGATCCCTGGGGTACCCCACTTGTAACCTTTCCCTCCTTTCACTGTACTCTGTTTACTACAACTCTCTGTTTTCCTTTCTACAACCACGCTCTTATCCATTCAACTATCTTAAAATCCAATCCCAAGCTATTAAATTTATTTAACAGTCTGCAATGTGGGACAGTGTCAAAAGCTTTACTAAAGTCTAGGTAAGCTTCATCTACAGCCCCACCTTCATCTATTACTTTAGTCACCCGGTCAATAAGATTTGTTTGAAATGATCTTCCCCCAGTAAACTCATGCTGTTTCGGATCCTGTAAATTGATGGTTTTGAGATATTCTACAACTCTTTGTTTTAAGAGTGTTTCCATCAATTTCCCTACTACTACTAAGGCTCACTGGTCGATTGTTGCTTACCTCTTCCTTTCTTCCACGTTTGTGCAGTGGGACTACATTCACTGTTTTCCAGGCCTCTGGGATTACTCCAGTAGCTAGTGACTGGTTTAATAATTCTGTAATTGGTTTTACCAGCTCCCCTATAAGCTCTTTTAGTATCCTTGGATGTATCCCATCTGGCCTCATTGATTTATCCACTCTCAGTTTTGAGAGTTCTGCGAGGACTCCTATGTAAATGTACTTGTTTCTCCCTCAGTTTTCTGACTATTCTTTCTTGAGAAAGCTGTTAATTAGGTGAAACACGTGTAGGAAAGGATTGTATTATTAAGATATGTGTTAGCATAATTTAACCTATTGCAGAACTCAGATTATAGACAGTACTGCATACCTATTAGGGTGCAGGTAATTTGAGGAGACCAATAGGTAGCAGCATATGTTATGTGCTAACTACTAGGTGGCAGCAAAGTATTATTGGATTATATCCAACACTTACTAATATACCCAATACTTACCATACACTTGAGAGCTGGCAAGCTGCCCAGCCTCCCAGAACAAGTGGGAGACTTAGTATAATTTAAACTATTGCAGAACTCAGATAATAGGCATTACTGCATACCCATTAGGGTGCAGGTAATTTGAGGAGACCAATAGGTAGCAGCATATGAGCAAACAGTCTGCACCTATTTATCAGATCATTTGCCCAGAATATTTTACTGAGCAATTCATTTGAATAGTATCATACTGCAAGTATGGAGATGTGTGTTGTTATGTGCTAACCACTAGGTGGCAGCAAAGTATTATTGGATTATATCCAACACTCATTAATATATACAATACTTACCATACACTTGAGAGCTGACAAGCTGCCCAGCTTACCAGAACAAGTGGGAGACTGAGCCCCCTCGAGTAAGGAGGGAAAATTGGAGCTCCAACAAAGATAACATTTATGGTATACCGGTAAAATACCTCAGTGTGTGGGTTCAAGCACAGTATTCATCCAATGATTGGACAGCTGTCTGTTGTAATAATTTTTTCGAATCTCCCAAATTAAAATGCCATAAGACATATAAGCCAATAAAGTCTATATCATACAACTGTAGTTCTGCAGAGGTCGTGCGATAATTGACATAATATCTCTCAATAATACGTCACTGTGGTTTTAATACACCTCTTTATTTAATTTGAGCACTATATATGTGTGTATGTTTTGTGTTTGTCTGTGATGTTAACTTCTTTATTTCAGTTATTTCACTCGACATATTAAAAGGGAATTTGATAATAATTTAATTAAAAGTTAAGTTTTATTAAATTTGCATTAGTGTGCCTCCCATAGAACAGTCCGTTTTTCTCTCTACATAAAATATTCTTGCAACTTAACTGTGGCCCCTTCCCCTCTCTTTCAGCAGTGAATACTGAGCAGAAATAGTTATTAATATGATCTGCTATTACATTTTCCCCCTCAAGAAGACTTCAACTCTGTCTTTAGTCTTATTATTCCACTTTTTTATTTTCTCCTTTCACTTATATACCTAAAAAAGGTTTCCCCCCTTTACCCACTGACTGGGACATTTTCTCTTCAGCCTGTGCTTTTGCACATCTGATTACCTTCTTAGCCTCCTTCTGTTTAAAAAGATACACCTCTTTGTCCTCATTATTCTGCGTCTGCTTAAATTTATTAAAGGCCAACTTTTTTGCTTTCACAATACTTGCTACGTCTATCGCAAACCACAATGCCTTCCTTTTCCTTGGGATTTTTCCTAACTTTTTTGACACAAAGCTCTGTTGCTTTCAGTATTGCACTTTTTTATTTTTCCCACTTCTCCTGCACTCCTTCCAAGTTCCTCCACTCTGCCAAAGAATCCCTTACAGAGTTTCCCATCTCTACAAAATCAGCCTTCCTAAAATCTAACACCTTTGTTTTTGTGTGCGATAAGTACAGTAGGTCTCTGTCTTTATTTTGAACCATACTGCTTGATGGGAGATGGGAGATATTCTGTCTCCATTTGTAAGTATTAAGTCTAATATTGCGTTCTTATGAGTGGGCTCCCTCACCAATTGCTGGAGGGATGCTCCTTGCAAGGAATTCAGAATGTCCCTACTTCTCGTGGAACTTGCAACAGGCAGCTCCCAGTTTACATCAGGCAGATTAAAGTCTCCCATGATTATCACCTCTCCTTTTAATGCCATTTTATTGATGTCTTGCAATAGGCTCTTGTCAAGTTCCTCTTCCTGACCTGGTGGACTGTAGATCACCCCTATACGAAGAATCACCTTCTCCCCTGTTTCTATGGTCACCCAAAGGGCCTCAGTTTTTTCTTCAATACTTTGTATCAAGGTACGAATTTGTCTATCATAATGTGTAACTGCTTTTCTGCCTATGCATCTTTATTACAAATTCTCCTCACCCTCAAAAACTGGGAAAGGGGTAACCTTTTTGGTATGAAGGGATGAAAACTAGAGGGGGGGTAAAAATATATTACGATCAGTGGGCTTGACAAAAAGGTTAGTTTTGAGGGAACTACCAACCTTCTCAATGCGAACATCCAAAAATGTAATTGCAGTAGACGAGACCTTAAACATTGCTCCCCCGTTTTAACATGCAATCAGATCAAAATCAAGCCCTTGATACGGTGAATGACCAAAAAGAGTGGGCTGGAGGTGAAGAAGTTACCTGCAGACATGGCCGGATAATGACCAAATAGAATGGATTGGAGCTGAACAGGTTAACTGCAGACTTGATCTGGAGAATATCAATGGTGCTTATTCATGGATTAGCTGGAGCTCATGGCACAGATCCTTCTAACTGGAAGGTTAGCAATGTACTGGCAACAGTCTATGGGATTTCCTGGGCTCAGCTGATTATTGGCTGACCTGGGTCCTGTGTAGGGATTGGTGGACTTCAGCAAGATGGTGGCCAGAGGATCTTTAGCCCAACTGAAGCAATGATGTATGAGTACACATCATTAGTAAAACCTGCTTCAAAACAGTGCACTGGATGCGAGCATGATGACTACCTAAATAATGCAAGGATTATGGAGATCCAGGGACAAAGGTTGGCACTTACTGTACCTACAGAACATGATCATGGGCATTGCCTGTAGCATCTATCTATTTATAGTATCTATTTCTACTGTACTTCATTTAGTTTGACAAAGAAAATTCTCAGAAGTCATGGGTTCTCACAATACTCGCTTTTTGTCTTATCAATTCCGCATGCAACTAGGATATTAATTCTCATTGAGGACATTATGGAAGAGGGCAATCAATATGGAGGTTGGTGGTGTAAGTATGTGTGAGTAAGGTCTTTAAAAGATATAGGGGCAGATTTATTAATCTTGGAGAAGAGATAAACTGGAGATAAAGTGGAGAAAAGGTAAAAGGAGATAAAGCACAGCCAATCAGCTGTGTTTGAAAAAGACATTTGGGAGTTGATTGGCTGGTGCTTTATCTCCTTTTACCTTTTCTCCGATTTATCTCCAGTTTATCTCTTCTCCAAGATTAATAAATCTGCCCCTTAGATTGGTAAACAATGTAATAAAATGGGGGTGTTTGTGATGGGGATATATTGTCTATAATGACCTCTTTTGTATCTTTCTGTACACGTAAGCTTCTTTATTAGGTTGATTGTATCACTAGCTACATAATAGTGAAAGTAGAGCTGTAAGCATGTATTTCTGTTGACATAAAAAATATAACATAATTCTCATCCTGTATTGCTGATAGTATAGGGGTACACAGGGGCTACAACAATAACTGTGTATTACTCTGATTACATCACATAGATCAGCTATGGGGCAACAGATCCTGTTCTAACCAACAAGAACATCTATCCGTCATTTTTCCAAACTCTTCCCAGTGACCAGACCCAGTACCTGGCCATTGCTCAGTTGCTCAGACATTTTGGCTGGACATGGATTGGTGTAATTGCCTCTGATGATGATGATGGTGACAAACAGAGTCAGGAGCTAAAGAAAGTGTCTGTTGTCCATGGTGTCTGCATTGAGTTTATTCTAAAGATACCAACGGATAGTGGAAATGAATACTACACAATTCCCAAGATAAACATGCAAACTTTTAACAATTCAACATCCCGAATTGTTGTATTTTGTGGAGCAATTTCATTGTATACATTAGTTTTCATTGAACAACGATGTACTGGTGGCCATGAGAAGACCTTCATCTTACCGATGAATGCGAATGTTCAATTGATTTTGTCTACAAAGTATAGGGCATTCTTACATGGAAGTCTGGTGTTCTCACCCATCACCAAAACGATGCCGGGACTGAAGCGGTTCCTAGAGGAGGCCAGCCGCACAAATCGCCCCAATGACCTATTACTAGAGTACATACTTGCATTGTATAAGAACTGCTTAACGTCCAATTCTTCACTCAATACAATAATTGAAGCTGAGTATAACAATAAACTTCTCAGCTGCAATGAGAGTGTACAGTTACGTACCCTGAGCAATGCTAACTATTACACTCATAGCTTTGGCATCACATACCAAGTGTACAGAGCTGTCTATGCCATAGCACATTCTCTGCATGACTTTCGGCTTTATACATCCAGAAATCCAAACACAAGCAGCCTAAGAAATCATAAAAAAATGCTCCAGGTAATGCGATTATTGTGCTGTATACTGTATGTAATTATTATTTATTTATTATCAGTTATTTATATAGCGCACATATATTCCACAGCGCTTTACAGAGTGGAGCCCAGTGGAGCTTACAATCTATATTCCCTACCACATAAACATGCACACACATTCAAATATAATTGTGTTGGGAGCCAATTAACCTTCCAGTATATTTTTGGATTGTGGGAGGAATCCGGAGTACCCGGAGGAAACCCATGCAAATATGGGGAGTACAGATGGAGCGGGTCTCATCCTTTCTAACTATGGCGAGAGTTCCGCCAGCTGGCCATGGCGGGCCACGGCGCCCGCCATCGCAATACATTTTAAATGCTTGGCGATTCGCCGTGGCGTCTCCGGATGAGTGCAATACCAGTGATCATCCACCAGATGTCACTTTTGAAAACCTCATTGCGTATGTGTAAAATTTGTGCTGCAGCGAGTGCATGAAGCGCAGGAACTACAGTAAATAATTTATTGTCCCTGGCAAGCCTAGTCAGCGCCTCTCTCACACCGCCGGCACGAGTATGATCCCATCTCTTTGAAGGAGAGGATCATGCTGACGCGGGCAGAGAGGCGCTGCATTTGTTTGACACGAAGGAGCGTCTCTGACGGATGCTCTTGCGACCCAGTTGCACAGACGTTCCAGTAATGAGATGCTTTTGCTGTTATTATGGCAGGGTACTACAGTAAAGTACTTTACTACTATTGTGCTGTGTCCAGCAAGCTGTACTGTTCTATAGATAGTGTACACACTAATAAATAAAATGACATTGAATTGCGTACAGAATCATTACATTAAATTATACTGTACTGTATTGTACGTCTCATTGGTTTTGTTGAAAGGTGCTGGCCTTTGGCTAGTACAGTATTGTAGTTTTAACACACATCAAAAATTCCGGTTACCAAGGCTTTCCAGGCGTCTAAATTTGCATGGACACTTGAGCGTCTACACGGGTACTATACTGGAGCGGCACGGACGCTAATGCGTCTCAGTATATTGTTCTAAAGGTGGCCACATTTTGGTGTTATGACATTCACAGGAAGTCACTGATTCGTAAAGGGATCATTTTACTTTTACATACAGTACTGTGACAGTCATGTACAGTATACAGTGGTACTGTAGATTAAGTAAGCTCGTTGAAGTGATACAATGTCTGGTTTTTATCAGTGGTCAATCAGCTGCTACTGTATACTGTAGTAAAGTACATTACTGTGCTGTACAGCACCTGTCATTTATTCAAGCCAAGCATGTACAGTACAGTAAATTCACAGTTACTGTAGGAGCTGATTGGCCAGTGATAAACTACTGTACTCACTACTCAGTGGCGTGCGACGCTTGTTCCGCACAGGACGCACGTGAGGGCGCCATCTTTATTGCTGAGCTACTGCAGAAGACATACAGTAACTATGGCAGAACGCTCAGCAAGAAGAGCAAGGCCCTTCAGAAGAGGAGAGCTCCTCATCCTGGTGGCTTGGCGGGACAGGCCCCTGGTCTCCAACCGAGAGGTTGTTGAAGGCCTACCAGGAGGCAAGCCAAGCCATTAAGGTGCGCTTCCGGAGGGACAGGACAGTGAGGGCCCTCCAGCGCCGATGGAGCGACCTGGTCCTTCGGGACCCCCAACTGCTGGACTCCCTAAGGGAATGTAAGTACTGTACAGTATTGGGTGCTGTATTTTCTACTTGTTGCCATTGGGGATTTCCTATTTGTTTTTAATGTGCTGATTACTGTACAGCATACTTGCCTACTTTTGAAAATGAGTTTCAGGGAGATTATAGTTGGTAGTAGAATTTTGCACAGGTTGAGAGGGCATGTCATGCTCCACCCAAAGGGCCCGTCTAGTTCCATACTGTATATGGAGATATTGTGAAAAGAGATTGTGAACGTGGCACCTACAGTAGAAGCGTGGGTGTGTACTGCTACATCTGAGAGGAATCTTTTAAAATAGTCATTTTATAATGTACAGTATATTATATCCAAATGTAGATGAGCCCCAAAGCAGTTAGTAAGAGCTACAGTACTATACAGTACGTGGTAAAGTGCAGGGAAATGGCACTGATGATTCAATGTAAATGTACAGTACAGTATCTTTCTCTCATTCCTTTTTTCCCCAAAACATTTAACAATGTAATCTGGGTTAGGTGAAATGAGGGAGATTGCTAGACTAATGAGGGAGAGAGGGAGATTGCTGCTACAGTATTTCAGGGAGTCTCCTGCAGAATGCAGGAGGGTAGGCAACTATGCTGTACAGTACATGCTTGTTGCCATGGGTGATTTCCTACAGCATTTGTTTTCAATGTGGTCCAGAGCTGGCCCAGCCTAAATGACGCCCTACTGTAGGCAAGATTTTGGCTGGTGCCCCCTAGCACCGCCACTAGTTCTACCTCTGACCCTGCTCCCCTTTCCCAGCACCCCTCATACTGTATACCGAACACTATTGCACAACCAGCCCACCTGCAGACAGCACTCGCACAGCCGCTAACACTGTGACTTCTGCCTCTGCTCACTGTGACCTCTGCCTCTGCTTGGATACAGATGTTTACTCATACAGTACTGTACATCTTGTCTCAATAGGCCAAGCAGCTCCTGGCCAGTTCTGCTAACATTTTTAGCTGAAAATTCATCTTATTTGCATTGCTATGTGACCAGGACACACAAGGAGTTTTTGATGATTACAATAATATGCGGCATGCCGATATTCTGTGTACAACTGTGGCTGTACCTGCATATGGAACGGAGAGACGCAGGGTGGTAGGGAGGGAACGGAGAGACGCAGGGTGGTAGGGAGGGAATGAAGAGACGGAGGGTGGTAGGGAGGGAATGGAGAGACGCAGGGTGGTAGGGAGGGAATGGAGAGATGCAGGGTGGTAGGGAGGGAATGGAGAGACGCAGGGTGGTAGGGAGGGAATGGAGAGACGCAGGGTGGTAGGGAGGGAATGGAGAGACGCAGGGTGGTAGGGAGGGAATGGAGAGACGCAGGGTGGTAGGGAGGGAACCAGGGGCGGATTGGCCCACCGGGAAACCGGGCCGTTTCCCGGTGGGCCGGCACATTTTATTGCTTAAGTGGCCGCCTACCCGTCCCTCCCTAACTGGGCTGCGCCGCGGCATCTCTGTGCTGGGCCGCGGCACTGTGCCCTCATTGAAGATGGCCGCGGCCAGCCTCGCGTTTTCCAAAGTTAAAATGGCCGCGGGAGGGCTGGTGCGCATGCGCGGGCGCACACAGCCGCTCCCGCGGTCCGACGTCGGCAGAATGGCTGCGCTGCCAGCGTGATCCTCCCCAGCAGCAGCGCTGGGGAGCCGGATCCAAATTGCGGCAGCAGAAATTGTCAGCAGCCAGCTTGTGAAGCCAGCTTGTGACAGGACTGTCTGCCTTACTGACGGCGCCCGGCTGCTACAGGAGGCGGGTAAATGGCAGTGGGTGGCACTGGCAGCAGTAATAACTTGTGGCCTCAGTAAAGTGTATATATACATATATATTTATATATATATATATATATATATTATGTATAATATATATATATATATATATATATATGCATATAAATATGTATATATGTAAATATGTGTATAAATATATGTGTATATGTATATATGTGTATGTATGTATGTGTATATATATATATATATATATATATATATATATATATATATACACACACAGATGGGGCTAAGGCTGATGGAAGGGCAGGTGAGCTGATGGGCAGTAGACAAAGTCACTGGAAATTTTTTTAACTTTTTCCAACACAGGTAAGCGTGGCGCGGGAGGCTGGCGTCCCGTCCACCTGTCTAATATCCCTCGGTGTCTACCATTTTCCGGTGGGCCGGGCACCCCCTGGCTGGGCCGCAGACCGCACTAACACATTGGTTAGCGGCCGCAGCCGCAGCATCCCTTTCATGCCCACACCAAATATGGCCGCGGCTGTCACTTTTACAGGATTAAAGATGGCTGCGGGAGGGCTGCTGCGCATGCGCGGCCGCACGCAGCTCCTCCCGCGGTTCAATGCAGAGTGACACCTTGACACTTTCCTGTACATTTGAGGCCAATGTTTCCCTTTTCTCAAGACTGTACATGCTACATGTTAATATATATATGCAGATTAACAAACACAGCAAGATAAACGAGTATACATTGCGTTATCTTAAATAGAGCAAATCTGTAGTGAAAGGTGCATCTGACATGCCCTGACGCCGTTTAGGGACTCCGTGGCAATGGACATACACCTCTTGATGTCATCAGTGGCGGACCCAGAAGCGGCTTACAACATGTCCTTCCTGCCCCAGTCCTGGCCTGCACCTTTTAGTACAGATTTGGGTACTTGTTTAGTTTCACGGTGGCAGATATCGCATGCGATTTGCATGCGATGCGATTCTGTACATGTTCATACCCCCACTATCCACTACGTATGGTATTGATTTTATATAGTGTGGTGAACTCGAAGCGGGGCGCGAGGGGACGCGGATTACTTTACATGTATTCCGTGGCGAGCGCAGCGATCCCCGCTAGGGGACGTGTAATACATGTAAAGTAATCCGCGGCCCCTCGCGGGGCTCACCACCCTTCGGGCTCGGTGGCTCGCTGCGCTCGCCACACTGTATAAAATCAACTCCATGCGTAGTGGATAGTGGGGTTGTGAACAGGTACAAAATCGTGCGAGATCGCATCTGCCGCCGTGAAACTAAACAAGTACCCAGATTTGCTCTATTTAAGGTAACGCAATGTATACTCATTAATCTTGCTGAATTTGTTCATATATTAGCAAGTGATATCACTTGCACCTTGACAAAGGGGTGATTAAGACCCCGAAACGTTGGTCCGATTTTTTGGAAATATATTCACTTTGAAAAAACCCGTTTGAGTGCCGCTGATTTATTCACATCACTTCTATTTATATATATATATATATATATACATATATATATATATATATATAAAATCGAGCAGAGGTGCGGCACTCGGGCTCTGTGATGATAGAAATAAATGCTCCGCAAGCAGCAGCTTGTAGACAACGTTTGTTATTTTATTAAACTGTTTTCAATTCATATTAGCAACATACAAACATAAAATACCTTTATAGACAAATCCCCAAGTGAATAATCGCTGGAAGCCACAGGACGGGAGGTGCCGGCTGATCGGCGACGCTGGTGGAGACGCAAGTTGATGACGTCATCCTCCTCCCATCCGTGCCCCAGCAACAATGTGTAAAATGGCCATCACCATATTTGATGTTTATTATTATTTTTATGGTGATGCCAAACATGGCATGGGCACATTAAAACATAAAATAATAGACCACATACCCAAATCAATAAGAGGTGGAGACAGATCCAAAAAATTGCTGCAATTACAATCTAAATGGATATTTAGACTGGATACGCTGCGACCAAAGGGGCTAAATGAGACACTAGGCCCTTGCACAAATCATTACTTTTGGTCAACCTAATGCTTCACATAGGAGAGGAGGGATTAGGAGAATGGGTTGTGTCTAATCTAATAGCTTTTCCATAAGATGTGGTATATATATTTGTATATAAATTCCACCAGTGCTAGGGAATTAAGTCTGTGTTTTTTATAATTTTCTTATTTTTCATTTAATTTGTCAGCCTCAAAGGTAGTTAGTCCAGTTTTTGCACCTGCTTTTAAATCTTTATGTCAGCAACAGAATGTTTACATGCACAATAGCACTTATACCCAGTACCTGTTGGCACGGGTTCTTATTGTACGCACGATTGTTTCACTGTGATATTCACTGTTATTTGTTGTTGTGTCAGGGTTTCCAAGGCAACGCCGCCGGGCGCGCCGACGTCAGGTGAGCCGGAAGCGGAAGTCCAGCGCCGGTCACAGACGCGACGGGGCTGCGGGCGGCGAAGCAATGGACCTGGTGATCTTCACACGTGGTAAGATATGCTATATAAACAGTTCACTTGTACACTACTGTATCCTGATGAAGGGGATTGCATTCCCCGAAATGTAGATGCATATGTTTTCATATATATATATATATATATATATATATATATATATATATATATATATATATATATATATATATATATATATATATTTATACATACATACATACATACATACATACATACAGTGATTGGATGAACAAAAAGAGGCACTCTGGAGGTCTTTGTATAGAAACGATTTTTAGAGAGAAATACCAACTTTTTGGGGATTGTCAAGGTGTATAAAATAAGACAAATCAAACATACCTTATATAACAGTGCTGAGGTGCGTGCGGGAGCTCCCAGTACTGGGGCGAGCGACGTCTGATGTCACTACCGGTGTGATGCGTCATGTGGGGGAAACTCTCCCAGCGTCTTAGGTTGCTGGGCAGCGCTCCCGGCGTCTTGCCGGGCAATGCTCCCAGTGGAGCATTACCCGGGAGCGTCTTGGGTTCACGGTGTGTGGCATATGTATAATGGGCATTACGGTGTGTGGCAAATGTATAATGGGCATTACGGTGTGTGGCAAATGTATAATGGGCATTACGGTGTGTGGCATATGTATAATGGGCATCACAGTGTGTGGCATATGTATAATGGGCATCACGGTGTGTGGCATATGTATAATGGGCATCACTGTCTCACATCCCTGCATCCTCCACCACTTTGTGACTCCCCTCCCTGCATCCTCTGCCATTCTGCATTCCCCCTCCTACCCTGCATCCTGTGCCACCATGCCCCCCTCACACTCTGCATCCTGTGCCACCCTGTGTAATTCCTCACTCCCTTCGTCCTCAGCCACCCTGCATCTCCCCTCCCAGCATTCTATGCCACCCTCCGTCCCCCCTCCCTCCCTGCATTCTCTTACACCCTGCCACATTGCCAACCCCTCTCACCCTGCACCAACCCCCTCTCCCCCTGTGTCTTCTCATTCCGTTGCATAATGTAAACTTTAGCTTTTTTTTTACGCATTCTGTGTGGCATTTTGTGAATTTTGGATCATTCCATGTGTCATAATGTGAATATTGGCTTATACTGTGTGGCATAAGGTGTACAGTTTTTTTATAGAAAAAAGGGCCCTCTTGTTATGGTGCATAATGTGCTCAAGGGAGGTGGCCCATACTCAGTGTCCCACAGTGTGGAGGGGGGTGGGGGACAGTTGGGAGACCCTCTGTCACCCCCCACCCTGTCTCTGTCTCCCCAGCCCCACAGGCTGCAGAATAGATGCTGTACGCATGCGCCTATTCTGCAGCCTGAGGGGCTGGGGACATAGCCAGCAGCTCAGAGAACCACTAGCCATGCCCCCACAGTGGCAAAAATCGGGTGTGGCCTCGTTGAAATAGGCCACACCCCCATATTGATAGGCCACGCCCCCAAAAACCGGGCGCGCCTTCGGCGCGCAACAAACCGACTGCCCCGCCTCTAACTTTAGGGCTGCTTCAAAATATTTCCCGGGCTGGTTTGAATTCCCAATCCGCCCCTGGAGGGAACGGAGAGACGCAGGGTGGTAGGGAGGGAATGGAGAGACGCAGGGTGGTAGGGAGGGAATGGAGAGACGCAGGGTGGTAGGGAGGGAATGGAGAAATGAATGTAGGTAGGGAGGGGACAGATAGATATGCAGGGGCGATAGGGAGTGGATAGGAAGTGGTGAGAGAGAACCTGTGAGGTAGAATGGGGATAGATAGATAGATAGATAGATAGATAGATAGATAGATAGATAGATAGATAGATAGATAGATAGATGGATGGATGGATGAAGGGTGGTATGGAGTGGGGAGAGAGACAGACAGTGTGGTAGGATGGTGATAGATGCAGGGTGAAAGGATAGTGGGAGGTAGAGAGCCTGAGCTACAACCTGTGTGCTGTGCTTAGCATACACCCCTCATAATCATGATGAAGCCCTGGGAGGAGAAGAGGAATGAAAAACCTGGGCGAGGGGAGATCAGCCTGCACTTGGCACTGCACAGCACTCTCACCTTATCTGTGAAGCAGAACTCGCTTGGCTTGCTGAGTCTATGCATGCAGGGGCTTCGGCTCCTACTTCCATCGTCAGTCCAACAAGTAATTATTCCAGACGATGATCACTATAGAGAGAACTATAGAGGGTGCAGTGGATTTCCTTGGGGCCCCCAAGCCACCGGGCCCCATAGCAACTGCATCCCCTGCACCCTCTATAGTTACGCCACTGGTACAGTATGTTACAGTGATTTCCATGAGTACACTATTTCATATGTAGATACAGCCTCACTCACACACAGAATATAGGCATGCTGCATATCATTTTATGCCTAGCTGCTGGTGCCCCTAGGCATTCCAAACGCCCTAGAAATTTGCCTAATTTGCCTATGCCTAGGGCCGGCATTTGTTTTCAATGTGGTCATTACATGCCTGTTGCCACATGCTAGTTTCCTACAGTATTTGTTTTCAATGTGTTCATTACATGCCTTTTGCCATGGGGTGATTACATGCTAGTTGGCACACAGGATTTCCAACAGTATTTGTTTTCAATGTGGTCTTTACATGCCTGTTGCCATGGGGTGATTACATGCTAGTTGGCACAAGGGATTTCATACAGCATTTGTTTTCAATGTGGTTGTTACATGCCTGTTGCCACATGCTAGTTGGCACGAGAGATTTTCTACAGCATTTGTTTTCATGGTGGTTATTACATGCCTGTTGCCATGGGGTGATTACTTGCTTCTGTAGTTGGCAGACAGGATTTCCAACAGTATTTGTTTTCAATGTGGTCTTTACATGCCTGTTGCCATGGGGCGATTACATGCTACTTGGTTGGCACAAGGGATTTCTTACATTATTTGTTTGCAAAGTGGTCTTTACATGCCTTTTGCCATGGGGTGATTACATGCCAGTTGGTTGGCACGAGGGTTTTCCTACAGTATTTGTTTTCAATGTGGTCATTACATGCCTGTTGCCATGGGGTCATTACATGTCCTTACATTCTCATTGCCATGTTGTACAGTATTTGCGTGCATTTTTTCATGGGGCAATTAAATGTGAGTACTGTATACTGTATTTCTTATTTTTACAGAGATCAGCAGGATGACGCCGCTGGAGAGGCGCCAACGCCATTGTAAGTACAGTACAGTGCAGTGCATACTGTATACAGTAGCCTGCTGTACACACAAAGATGGATTTTGACTTTTGAACATGTGGCATACTGTACTGTACCTGCTCTGCTCCTGGACTTCCTTGCCAGTGCCAGTTGCAGAGGTGGGACTGCACCATTAGCCAAAGTTCAAATAGGGGAGCCACACAGTGAGTCCTGGACTGTGGTGTTTGGGGTGGCAGTTGGTGGGGCTCCCCTCTGCAACTGCCACTGGCATGGAAGTCAAGGAACAGAGCATTTTGTCCCTCCTAAAATGGGTCATGTTGGGAGGTACAGTAATGTATGCATGTGGCGTCATACTGTAATACATTGTACAGTACAGGTGATTTACAAAATATACTTTTTTTTGTTTGCTTTTCCACAGTGCCACCAAGTCAGCAGCACAGCCCGCGGCGGCGTGCACGCCCCACCACCCAGGAGGCCACTGCCAAGGAGGAGGAGGAGAGCAGCACCACCCCCGAGGAGGAGGCAGGACACAGCGCGGATGGTAAGTATTGTACTGTATAACACCAGTGTTCCCACCATGTGTACCGAATAATATAATACTTGTGGGACCGAAATGTGTACTGTGTAACACCTGTGGGCCCACCATGTGAACCCTATAATACTTGTGGGACACACATATGTGCCATGCGGTATAACACCTTGTGTACTTTATACCATCTGGGGGTCCAGCCATTTACTGTACAGTACAGTATGTTAATTGTATTTTGTCTTTTTTTTCTGTTGCAGTGTCTGAAACCATGGCCACCGCCCTGGACGCCAGGGAGGAGCAGCAGCAGCAGCAGCCGGGAACCAGCGTGGATGGTAAGTATTGTACTGTATAACACCAGTGTTCCCGCAATGTGTACCGAATAATATAATACTTGTGGGCCCGACATGTGTACTGCGTAACACCTGTGGGCCCACCATGTGAACCCTATAATACTTGTGGGACCCACATGCCCCCACAGTACAGGTACATAAATGCTACTAAGTCGCACAGCACACCCTACTCAGCCCCACAGCTCGCCCAGAGCATGCACATGCTGGCTGGCCCACGTCCGCATATTACTTCGCGGACGGAATACACTCTTCCCACCATCCTGGCATACTATTTGCCAGGTGGCCGGTCTGGAGATGTGGGTGCTGCAGCCGCAATATAGCAAGTTAATACGGTGGCCCAGCAGCAGGACTCGAAACTGTGGGTGCTCATCAATTTCCGTGGGTGCTCGGGCCCTTGAGCACCCACAGAATCGGCACCTATGACCACCAGTACCCTTGGCCAATTACAATAAGCGACCACATCACCATAGAACCACCTACTGTACTTTGTACTGTGAGATCTCTCACTTCTCTCGTAATGTATAATTTACTGTATGCAAGACCGTGTATTGTTTTATTAAATACTGTAAACCTTGTTTAGCAATAACACCGCATTGCTGATCGCTATTCACACACAACCCCAATTGTTTATACTGTATGTACTGTACCACTGTACTTACTAAACGGATGCTCCTCCTCCTCCTCTTCCTCCTCCTCTTCCTCCTCCACCACCACCTCTTCTTCCTGAGTGGGGGTGTGGCTTAGCGACGCTGCAAATAAAAAAAAAAATTCTGTCAACATACTGTACAGTAAAGTAAATTGTTTTGACCCCTGCCACCTCCTCCGCCTCTGTGGTACGGGGTGGCAGCGCCTCTCCTCCCTCCGCCGTTGTCGTGACAGGTCTATATAAAGAAAAACACTGGTATTATGCGGGACCCCAAGTACTGTATTATTATAGGATACACATGGAGGGCCCCACCGGTATTATGCGGGACCCCAAGTACTGTATTATTATAGGATACACATGGTGGGAACACATCGGTATTATGCGGGACCCCAAGTACTGTATTATTAAAGGATACACATGGTGGGAACACACCGGTATTATGCGGGACCCCAAGTACAGTACTGTATTATTAAAGGATACACATGGTGGAAACACACCGGTATTATGCGGGACCCCAAGTACTGTATTATTATAGGATACACATGGTGGAAACACACCAGTATTATGCGGGACCCCAAGTACTGTATTATTATAGGATACACATGGAGGGCCCCACCGGTATTATGCGGGACCCCAGGTACTGTATTATTATAGGATACACATGGTGGAAACACACCGTTATTATGCGGGACCCCAGGTACTGTATTATTAAAGGATACACATGGAGGGCCACACTGGCATTATGTGGGACCCCAAGTACTGTATTATTATAGGATACACATGGTGGGCCCCACTGGTATTGTGTGGGACACCAAGTACTGTATTATTATATAGTAGGATACACATGGCGGGCACCCACGTACTGTACACTGTGTACAGTAAACTTTGAGTGAACACAGGATTTAAAGGGTACACTTGGCGTCACTACTGTATACACTTGTACTGCAGTCACCACTTTATTAACACTTTATTCTGGTACATTGTATCCTCACATTACTGTACTTACAGCGCCTGATGGCCTGAAGTCTGTCAGGATCTCTCCTGACCAGGTCGCTCCACCGGCGCTCTAGGGAGCGGACAGACCGCTCACGGCCAGTGTCAGCCAGAATTGCCCTACAGGCCTTTCTGTATGCCCGCAGCTTCTCCTTGTTGCTGGAGACAGTGATATCTCTACAGTGCAGTACGGGCCTTTTCTGCTGCGCTGCGCCATTATACAGCATACAGTACAGTAGTCTCAAAATGGCGGAGCGGGCGTCCTAGTCACACACGCTGTGTGCGACACATGACTTTTATCATGCGTCCCAAAACTTTATTTGAAAGAGTTTTAAGATACTGAATCGCTAAGACAACTATCGTAGTTAAAGTATGTAAGCTGTTAGTTTGTGTGTACAATCCTATGACATGTAACCTTTATAAATAAAGCTTTTATCCCTAACCTTTATCTTATTTATTTATTAATTAATGAACAGTTTCTTATATACTGTAGCGCATACATATTACGCAGCGCTTTACAGAGAATAGTTGAACATTCACATCAGTCCCTGCCCCAGTGGAGCTTATAATCTATATACAGGTTGAGTATCCCGTATCCGTATATCTATTATCCGAATTATTCCAAAAACCGTGGTTTTTGGAATCATTAGAATTTTTTTTTTTTACCCCCCCCCTAACCCTCTTTTCATACTTACCAAGTCCCAGGGCGTCCACAGCAGGCCTCCGGCATCTTCTCCAGGGTCTCCAGCGGTCCCAGGAATGCATTGCGCGAGTGTGCGCGCGCGCCGGTGACGTCACCGGCGCGCGCGCACACTCGCGCAATGCATTCCTGGGACCGCTGGAGACCCGGAGAAGATGCCGGAGGCCTGCTGTGGACGCCCGGGGACTGCGTGGACGCCGAGGGACCACCGGACACCATCAGGGGACAGGTAAGTATGGCTTAAACAATTTATTCCAAAAACCGGAATATTCCCTATCCGGAATGCTCGTGGTCCCGAGCATTTCGGATAGGGGATACTCAACCTGTATCCCTACCACATGTACACGCACACACAGACTTCCATAATAATAAAAAAATATTAATACTCTGTCTACTGTACACACGTGAGTCGCATGAGCGAGCCGTATGAGTCTGAAACGACTCATATGAGCGCATGAGACGAGTAGGCGTCTGAGACGGAACTCGTTTGAGCGTCGGAGATGAAAGACATATTGGGGGAAATTTACTAAGAATACAAATACAAAAAATCGTATTCGTATTCTTAATACAAATGAATACGAATGAATATGACTGGTGTAGTCGTATTTTCATTCGCATTCCAGAGGATAATTTACTAATCAGTCGTATTTGACTGATTCGTATTATCCGATGGCGTATTGATTCATATTTTTTCTGATATGAATTCGTATTTTAAATACAAATTCGTATTGGTTTTAGCCTGCATGGATCAGTCAGTTCCGTGCAGGCTGCAATGTCAAAATAAATAAATAATTTTAAAAGTGTGTATGTGCTTAGTGGCCTTTTATTAGTCACACATTTGTGATTTTGATCAGCTGGGGGTTATTTTCTGATTTTTTTCTTCATGTGTAAAATTATAAGATGTGAAATACACTTCAAAATCAAGGTGTATTTTTTTGGCGTAATTTTTTATAATTTGTATGCGTTTATGATTCATATTCGTATTTTTTACAAATACGAATTGTTAGTAAATGACTAAAGTACATTGTTTTCATGTTAAAAATAGGCGTATTCTATCGATGTCGTATTCATTCGTATTCGTATTCAAAAATACGAATACGCCATGTATACACCATAAATGCGAATACACATCACCGTATTTTAAGGATAGTAAATCCTGAAAATACGAATATGCATAAAAAAATCGTATTTTGCTGTACGAATACGAATTTTTTATACGATTTTACCTTAATAAATTTCCCCCATTGTATGAGCGTCCGAGACGAGAGCCGTATGAGCGTCTGAGTCTATTGTCTCCTGGGGGAGGGGAGGCGGCGGTTGACTTCAGCTCAATACACATTACTCCCTGGAAGTGACAGTATTGCATTGCAGTTCATCTGGGTCACCATGTGCAAAATGTGTAATAGACAGTAGAAATGGAAGCAACAAATTGTTATGGAAACAAGTTATTTTACGTACTGTACTGTATGTCTTAAGTTTTATTAAAATATCACTTTAAAAAATATTCGAATAAAAGAAAAAAAAAATTTGACACCGTAGTTGAACACGGGTCTCCAGCATGAAGAGCCGCGCAGCTATCCATGACACGGAGCAACACACAGTGTATGGTCTGTAGAGTGCTGATATAATCAGTGGCATCCGCAGCTCTATTGGTGCACCTTCGTGGATTAGCGCTGCAGGAGATGTTGTAGTGTAATGTCCTGTATTGGGAGGAGGCGGTTGACTTCAGCTGCATACACATTACTCCCTGGAACAAACAATAGTGCAATGGTACTGTAGCCAAATCAATAGCATTGTATAGTGTGGGGCAGAGGAGTAACTCTAGGAGGCAATGGAGTCATCTGCCGCTGGGCTCCTGCTCCCAAGGGAGAACTTCTCCTTCCCTGCAAGCTTGAATCAGTTAATTGAAAGCTGTTGATATCGCTTCTGTAGCTGTCTCGCCCTCCTCTGAGGAACAGAGATTCCAGTCTCTTTATTTTAAATATGATATACTTAACATACATACTGTACATACACACATGCATACACATATTTATATAAGGTGCTATGTGTGTGTGTGTGTGTGTGTGTGGGGGGGGGGGGGCACTAATTCTTATCTTGCCTCTGAGCAACTGGGATAAACTTACTCCACTGGTGTGAGTCGGGGCTACAGGGACAGAATCATGTTCACTACACCCCACTTACGTACAGTACCTCCTCTATTGTAATGCCCTCACCTCCTGTTATGTGTTGTAGCTCCTTGCTGCTGAGCTGACCTGGCTGTTCTCTCCCAGGGAGAGAGACAAGCTGGCAACTATAAACCAGGTCCACAATACATACATTATAAATCCACAAACAACCACATGTAGTTATCCACAATATTGGATTTAATAAACAAAATTGTTTTAATAGCAAATACAGGCTGATTTTTCCATAAAAATTTGCTCTATGTGCTTTTTAAGCTTTGCATAAAAACTTACTTGATCACTTTTTGTGAATATTTATATAGTTGTGAATATTGGCAAATTTGTGTACAATTCTCCCATCTCACCAATAGTAATGATAAAAGGAAAACTTACTGATACCCCTTTCACATCTCACCTTTTTACCGTGTTTATGCCGGTTTGTTGCCAGTTCGATCTGGAAATAAGTGTGATCTGAAAGGGCTTACCGGGTCCAATAATCCGGCATAATGAACCAGTAAAAAAGAAGGGTTCTTAATAGTTCGGTGCCAGGTTTCTGTGCAGTGTGAATAGGTTCACCGGGTCGAGCAACCTGGTTCCCGTTCATACTGATGGAGGAGGCAGTGCTTGGAGCAGCGTCAGCTCCAAGTGCTGCCTCTTCCCCCACCCCTGTTGACGCTCCGCCGCTCCACCCCACCCAACCATGACGTCAGCGAACCGGCAATATTGCTTGGTCGCTGAAGGGATCCGAACAGAGCAAAATGCAATGTCGCACCGGGATTGAACTATTTCAAATTCCCGGTACAACCCTGTATTTTGAGATGTGAAATCAGTATTATTCTATTGACTACTGCATGAGAAATCCTGTAAATATGATTCTTTCTTGGAATAGATTATGTGTAACTAAAAGACTAATGTACAGAAACAGAAGTATAGGATACAAACTATTTTATTGTATTTATTACTGATAAAGAAAAAGCCGTGTTTACGCTAACATGACTCCAATGTGTCTGCTCAATGTTAACAGACAGAGTGGCTGATTCAGAACTGGTCATAGAGCAGCGAATTTGGTCCCTCTGTCGACCGGGGGGGGGGGGGGGGGGGGGTCTGCTCATCCGTATGTGCAGACCCCTGCAGAGAGTCGGCAAAAATGTAATTCACCGGGGCTTGATGCCTGATTGACAGACAGGGGACGTTATGGGGTGGACACCTGGTGTTTCCTGGGCGTGTCCAAAGAAATGCTGGGCAGACTCCAGAGAGCGGAATCGTTCCCCTGTCTACTTGGGGTGGGTGGCCGACGTAACATGACGTTAGCGTCAGCCCCCAATTTGGAGAAAACCGCGCAGCTGGAAAGTAAGACCTGGGCTTTTTTTTAGGGCAGAGGAAAAATGTTTTGATGGTAAGTAACCAATGAAGGATTTTGGTGGGGGGGGGGGGGGGGGGCGTGGGGGGTTGGATTGTACAAGAGCCAAGAAAGCAACAAAAATAGTGAAAATATCTTATCGTAATGTCATTACTGTCACTACGCAGGGTTTGCGACATACTTATCTCCGTTCCAGAGACTATAATCCAGGTCACCGCTGAGGCGTCCCAGTTTCCAGCTGGTGCCGGGTGCGCAGGTCAGCGTCTCCCACGATATCATCTCAGCGGGTACCGCTGGACACAGCCTGCACCCTTGTTGCTCATAAACTCCCAGCACTGGGCCTTCTCTATGTTATATGCCTCAGGCCTTTCCACATGCACACTAAACATCATTTGTGTCACCAACATGGGAGTGGCCATATTGGTTTGATTCACAAGAGTTCACCAGCCAATCTGGGAATAGTTATTCTGACATCACCCTGCAACAGCCAATCATCTACAGGCTCCGCCTATATACACTGATACTGGAGCCAGAGGTCAGTCAGTACAATTGCTTCATCCTAACTACAGCTGTTAAGCCACCAGTCAGAGAGACAAACATCAATACCGGCACTAAATACAGATACCTGCTGTTGCCCTTATCATCATCGGTGAACCTCTCCTGTGACAGCCATAGTGATATCCAGTGCGTATCTACCTGCAGTGATCTTATTATTTTATTCCAGTGGTCAGGGAACTTGGTCCTCATTACCCCACACAGTGCATGTTTTGCTGGTAACCCAGCAGGTGCACTAATTACTCACAGACACATTTTATAAGGTCCGCAGGTGGAGTTAATTATTTCACTTGTGATTCTGGCCCTTATTCTGATTGATGCGTATTTTTCCGCATACTTTCGGATAGCGTCTTTACGGCGTCTGCGCATGCGTGGAGAACGCCACGCGCATGTGCCACGCATTGACTCCGTACCTGTTCGTGCAAATCCCGTACAAAACTGTGCCCCGCAATCAGTCTTGAAATATGGGCGTATTATGGGCGTCATGCGGAATGAGACATGGGCGTAGTTTCAAAGTGGGAAAAACTGGGAGGAAACATGGGCGGACACGGGGGAGTACACTTATGTTGGGGGGCGTACATTCGGATAGCACTCCGAATGCACGCGACCAAAACCGATAGAAATGTGCGGTGTCCATAAGTCAAGTATTGCTTTGCGGAAACCACTCGGTCTTGCGGAACGCCTAATGACTACAAGCATTAACACCTGAACCCAATACAATCGACTCCTTTACTCATTACTCACTAATAGGACGCTTGTCAGTGCTTTAATTGAAACCATTGCACTTCAATTGCTGTAAGGGTTAATGTGTGCAATGCATGTGTTAGGCATGCTTGTAAGGATATATTGGCATCTAATTGATTCCAATTCCAAACAGGCATTTTTGTATGAGGATAGGTAATTGAATAAGTGGGTCATGTGATGTATTGTAGAATAGACATAATAGTTTGTAGTTTGGCGTAAATACACCGCTTCCGTGCGGAAGCACCGCTTGCCATCCGTTTGGATGCGGGATTCCCGTGCATACTCTGTAATACCGTGCAGAATCGGAGTGTTTCACCCGCACACGTATGGTTTGTATTTCGTCCGTAAACACGCCCTGTTCTTAAAGAGTGAGTCCGTCCGAATGCGGAGGACACGTGGGCGTTTCTACGGACGATGGCCGCGCGCGGCAGCACACCGTGGCGTGCGGACCGCACCGTAAGAATTCGGGAATATCCGCATCAATCAGAATAAGGGCCTCTGTGAGGAGACCTGCAAAACATGCACTGCGTGGGGTAATGAGGACCGAGTTCCCTGACCACTGTTTTATTCAATCTGAGCCTATCCATACTTACCGGTTATTCCCTGGCTCATCTAGTCGTTCAGAGACTCCATCTTCCCTTGTGAGGGGTTCCTCACAAACCTTTTGCACTCTCTATGCTGTCTAAGTTTATTAAAGAACCCAGCTTTCGTTATACTCCAGGTCCAGTCCAGTCACCCCTCAGATGTGACAATCACATTTTAACCGACATGATGTTGGCGTTTGGAGGTGGACACCTGCCATTCTCTGGGAGTGCCAGAAAAAATGCAGATGTTATCTGGCGTTTTAAGGGAGAGTGTGTGTTGTCATTGCCTGCCTCAATCAGCCTGTTTCAATTGCAGATTTGTGGAAGGGTCAGAGTTATGCTGCTTTCCCACTGCCTTCACGGGTAAAGACCTGTTTTTTTAAATGGGTCTTTAAACGGGTAAGACCCTTTCCCACTGCAGCTTTTAAATGGTAAATTACAGTTTAAATTCCGTTTTTGTCCCATTCCCACTTACCCGTTTAAAGACCCGTTTAAAATAGTAAAGATGGAGGAGGGGGGTAAAAAAAAAACAGCGTGCCCCCCCCCCCCCCCCCCCCCCCCACTGCCATAACCAGCACCAGGCTGAAAGAGCCGGGGCTGGTATTAAAAAATCAGGAAACCCGACAAATAGGGCATCGCTGATTTTTTAAAACCAGCCCCAGGCTCCAGGTCTGTGGCTGGTTCCCAATCTATAATACGGGGGACAAAATGACTAGGGGTCCCCCATAATTTAAGAACCAGCCCCAGGCCAAACCAGCCAGCAGGGTAATGCCACAGCCGGGGGGGAGACTTTTATACAAGTCCCCCCGGCCAAAGCATTCAGCCCTCTGACCGGTCAGCCTGGCAAGGGTCCCCCCCCCTCCAGGACTTAGCTGACAAGGCTGAAGCCCGGTGCTGTCCCCGGTGACCCTGTACGGTGGTCACCGGGCTGATTGAAGTGTAAAAAAATAGAATCAAAACTATTGTCTTTTACTGTGGAACTATGAGTCTCAGCAAGCGTCCCCCACATGCTGGGACTTGGAAAACCACAGAAAAAAATTGTCAAATAAACACACTGACACAATAAAAATAAAACTTTAATACATCCAAAGCCCACACATACTGATACTTACCTATCTTGAGCCCGTAGGTAGGTCCCTGGGTCTTGGTCCGGTGTCCTGGTCCTGGTCCATGTCGACGTCTGGGTCCATGTCGGTGGCGTCCGTGTCGGCGTCCATGTCCGGGTCCGAAGAAATCCATGGGGGACCTGTGGAAGGAAATCCCACTCACCAGGTCCTTTGGTGAAGATCCTAGCTAGGCGGCCAATAGAATCATTCAGATCAGAGGCGCGGAAGATGAAACATCTCTGCGCCTCTCAAAGTCCGGGTACAGGTGGCTGATGCCAGTGGCACACGCAGGGGGCTTTCTGAGTACCCAGAAACCCCCCCAGGAATCTAAGGGCACTAGTCTGAAAGCCGAGGGTCCCCTCTTTCCATGGGTACAAGAATTTCAAAATTCGGCATTGGGGAACTGGAGATATCTGAATTCAAAGCAGTGGTCCCCATCCAAGCCTGTTAATTGCGTTTCCCAGTCAGATATTTCACTGGTTGGTAGGGATGAATGCTTTGGCCGGGGGGACTTGTATAAAAAGTCTCCCCCCAGCTGTGGCATTACCCTGCTGGCTGGTTTGGCCTGGGGCTGGTTCTTAAAATACGGGGGACCCCTAGAAATTTTGTCCCCCGTAATTTGGGAACCAGCCACGGACCTGGAGCCT
Source organism: Crinia signifera (assembly GCF_055691185.1). Lineage (NCBI taxonomy): Eukaryota > Metazoa > Chordata > Amphibia > Anura > Myobatrachidae > Crinia > Crinia signifera. The sequence goes on from NC_139217.1 coordinate 32,765,324, forward strand.
GGGGCTGGTTTCAAAAAAATCAGCGAAGCCCTATTTGTCGGGTTTCCTGATTTTTTAATACCAGCCTGTTGCTGGTTACGGCAGTGGGGGGGACCCCATGCCATTTTTTTTAACGGGTAAAACCCTTTCCCACTGCCGAAAAACGGCTTTTAAATGGGTAAAACTCTGCTTTTTACCTGTTTTAAAAAAAAAAAAACTGTATTTTTAACCGGGTAAAGCAACCTGTAGCTTTCCCACTGCAGCTCTAACCGTTTAAAAGCCTAAAAAAATGGCAAATTACCGTTTAATAGCTGCAGTGGGAAAGGGGTATTACTAATGTGCACAGACTGGGAAAATCAGTCAGTGGTTAGATAATTGCACATGGATGTGCAACATGATAGTGGATAGTGATATTTTCACAATTCACTCTCAGATTTACACAGGTTTTTTAAGTCTTTCTGGGTGTTGGCTAACCACTTGCGATTATCTGCAAATTTGCTATTTACTAATACAGTAAGTTAGCCATTACTGCCCTCTACTGCTGCAATTTTTCTTATGCATGTGTAATTTTTGGAACTTGGCGCATGAGCAATTTAAAAATCAGATAAAAATAAAAAAAAAAAACGATTTAAATCTTTGTACACAATAAAGCAGTTCGGAGTGATCCTGAGATGACAAAATGCTTGTTGGGACTTCACTCTCTGTGGATGCATCTATATATTGATTTGAATGTCTGATGCTCTAACTTGGTAAATCAAGGGTTAACATTACAAAAACTCTATCAATATAATGTTAATTGGAAACTACAAATACATGTTCCTCCTTCCAGCACATTTTAAGAAGAGTTCATTTCCAAGATCCCTTCGGAGAAGACGTCTATTTTAATGAGAGAGGAGAAATGACCGCATTCTACTACATTAATAGTTACGCAGTTGTATCTGATAGAAGATATCGCTTCAGGAAAGTGGCGACCTTTAATGCTTCATCTACAGAAGAGCAGCTTGTTTTCAATACACGTTCCATATTTTGGAAGCATGGTCAGGTGAGTTTAGGGCCCCTCCCCCTATGGTCAGGTGAGTGTCCTGTTGATGTGGGGTAAAATAGATACTAACAACTCTTGTACTTCTTAGCTGACAGATTTTTAAATAAAATCTATGACCACTTGACCCCGTGGTGCGAATAAATATAGATTCCATGAAATAAATATATACGATTTCATCAAAATTTAGATGACATGAGGAGAAAACTCCTAATAGAACAAGAGCGCTCAGCAAATGCAAACTGCTCAGTAAAATCATAATTATTACCAATAAAAAATGTAAGCCTTTATTGCTACAATAAATCAGTGATGTATATATCTTGAGGTATCTTGCATTTATGTTGTATAAACACATCAACCACATGAAATACACACTAATATGTTTTACTTGTGCATAAAACAAGGTTTCAAAGCATGAAACAAAGTTTGTGTACTATCTCAGATATTGAATTTGAATGCTTAGCAATAATTTTCTTGCACATATTTAGTGCCAGTTACATACTGTATCATGTCCTCAGTAGTGCCAGTTACATATCATGTCCCCAGTAGTGCCAGTTCCGTATCATGTCCCAGGTAGTGCCAGTTACATATCATGTCCTCAGTAGTGCTGTTACAGATGTCCCCAGTAGTGGCAGTTACACATCATGTCCTCAGTAGTGCTGTTACAGATGTCCCCAGTAGTGCCAGTTACATATCATGTCCTCAGTAGTGCCAGTTACATATCATGTCCCCAGTAGTGCCGGTTCCATATCATGTGCCAGGTAGTGCTAGTTACATATCATGTCCTCAGTAGTGCTGTTACAGATGTCCCCAGTAGTGCCAGTTACATATCATGTCCTCAGTAGTGCCAGTTACATATCATGTCCCCAGTAGTGCCAGTTCCATATCATGCGCCAGGTAGTGCCAGTTACATATCATGTCCTCAGTAGTGCTAATACAGATGTCCCCAGTAGTGCCAGTTCCATATCATGTGCCAGGTAGTGCCAGTGACATATCATGTCCTCAGTAGTGCTGTTACAGATGTCCCCAGTAGTGCCAGTTATATATCATGTCCTCAATAGTGCTGTTACAGATGTCCTCAGTAGTGTCAGTTACATATCATGTCCTCAATAGTGCCAGTTACATATCATGTCCCCAGTATTGCCAGTTACATATCATGTCCTCAGTAGTGCTGTTACTGATGTCCCCAGTAGTGGCAGTTACATACCATGTCCTCAGTAGTGCTGTTACTGATGTCCCCATTAGTGGCAGTTACATATCATGTCCCCAGTTGTGCCAGTTACATATCATGTCCTCAGTAGTGCTGTTACTGATGTCCCCATTAGTGGCAGTTACATATCATGTCCTCAGTAGTGCTGTTACTGATGTCCCCAGTAGTGCCAGTTACATATCATATCCTCAGTAGTGCTGTTACTGATGTCCCCATTAGTGGCAGTTACATATCATGTCCTCAGTAGTGGCAGTTACATATCATGTCCCCAGTAGTGCCAGTTACATATCATGTCCCCAGTAGTGCCAGTTACATATCATGTCCCCAGTAGTGCCAGTTACATATCATGTCCCCAGTAGTGCCAGTTACATATCATGTCCCCAGTAGTGCCAGTTACATATCATGTCCTCAGTAGTGCTGTTACTGATGTCCCCATTAGTGGAAGTTACATACTGTATCATGTCCTCAGTAGTGCTGTTACTGATGTCCCCAGTAGTGCCAGTTACATATCATGTCGTCAGTAGTGCTGTTATAGATGTCCCAAGTAGGTTTTTAGCAAATCATTTTTTTTTTTTTTTTCACTTTCTGGAATGTACTGTATGGTTTTCTGAATAATTTGGATAACAGATATTTGGATAAGGGATACTCAACCTGTATTTGCATTCATTATGAAGCAATGGTCCCAGGGCATTACTACAATGTTGGGTATCCTGTCCCTGGTTTGAAAATGTCTAGGTCGCCAATCACTAGGTAGACCCCTAAATGGTCGACAATGACTAATTCGACATCTATAAATGGTCAACATACCCTGGGTCAACATTGACATGGTTGACACTGAAAAGGTTAACACAAGCGTTTCATGTTTGGGTGACTTGACTTGGTTCATACCATCCCAGTGGGCATAGAGTTAGATTATAACAGTGTGCTGAGCGCAGCGGTACAGTGCCCAAAGCATAGTGAGCCATTTGAGGTGATGTGTACAATTATATGGTGTCACATAGACTAAAATGTGAAAAACTTGTGTCAACCTTGCCAGTGTCGAGTCGACCGTGTCAATAACGACTTTTCGCTTATGTTGACCTTCTGTCAATGTTGACCTAGTGTATGTGGACCAATTATAGGTGTTGACCTAGTCACTGTTGACCTAGACGTCGGCCCAACTGAATGTTGTGTCTCCCATAGCAACATTTTGAAAGCCCACCCCCCGTGCTGCTTACCTCCCTACAATGCCAATTATGGAGCCAGGAGAGATAGGAAAGCGTGAAAGAGGGTTTTATGGAAAAAGAGGGAATGAGTAGGAGAGTCAGGAAGAAAGCAAGCAAGAAAAAGGGATACGAGGAGGAAAGAGCATGAGGGCATCAGGGAGACAAAGAAAGGCAGTGTCAGAGGGGATGAGAGGAGCAAGAGATATACAGGACGGGTGCAAATGGGAGAGAGAAAAAGAGAGTGTCAGGGATGGAGGGGAGAGAAAAAGGGGAGCATAAGAGAGTTAGAGCGTCAGAGAGAGAAAGAAGAAGAGAGGGTGTCAGTGAAAGAGGGAGAGTGTCAGGGAGTGATACTATTACTACTACTACATTTTGTTTAGAAGGTGCCACAAGTGGTTGGCAGTGCCCTATATATGGCATATATTAGAGCAATACAGGGTACACTAATGTTCATTCTAGCACCCGCTATCTTTGAAAACCCATGCAGTTCCTCTTCCCTACCTGGGGTGTCGCTGTGTGCTGTAGTGCTTGTAGCACAGTGTGGTCTGTATCTCAGCACTGATATGCAAACTAGACCTGTGCTAGAAACAGCACAGCAGACCCAAGGCAGGGAAGAGGAACTTTATGGATTTTCAAAAACACTAGGGCACACAGAACTAAACATAACAGTAACTGAGAAACTAAAACAGGTAACAAATAGCAGCACAATTCGTACAGAGCGGATATGTAGGGAAGCATACTACCAGGGGCCATGTTGTCATTGGAAAAAAAGTTTTTTTTTGAATCGCACACAGTCTTTAATTAGTCATATATAGAATTAACCAACATGCGTATCATCTAGAATAGTGATCTACGATATAGCCGGTTGGTGGTGCTCCCAGAAGAAGTTTCAGAGAACTCAACTAGAAAAGCGTGGTCTTGTAATAGGTTACAAGAAAAAGACTGAATTAGTCTTGCCTGAGGCCCCAGGCAAGACTAATTCAGTCTTTTTCTTGTAACCTATTACAAGACCACGCTTTTCTAGTAATGTTGTCATTGGCAGAGTTGAATGAACACAACTGAGAAAAGAGATAAAGGAATAGATTGTAGTAGTAGTAAGAGTACTGAAGTGTAAAAGAAGAGGGCTGTGAGAACAGGTAGGAAGAAGGCCCCACTCTCAGGAGCTTACAGTCTAGAAAAGAGGGGCAGATAGATTTGAGAAGTGTAAATTTTCTTAATGGACTTGGCAAAAGTGGAGCATTGGGAGAGGAAGATAAGTCTAGCTGCAGAGCTGTGGACAGACTTGAAGGGAGTGAGCTGGTAATGGAAGAGGCCAATGATGTGACTGTAGCAGTATTTTAGGTGAATGGTGAGTAAATAAAAAGTTTAATTCTACTTTGGGAGATACATTTTTTTCATAGCTGGAACTAACAGGATTGAGCCAGTGATTGGACATGTGGGGCAAAGGAGGAGTGGGCATCTAGAGTGACACCCAAGCAGCGGAGTTGGAAAATGGGGGAAATGATGGTGGTGCTGTCAACAGTGATGGAGATATTGGTAGTGGAGACTCTGGATGGAGAGATAGAGAGAGCATCAGGTAGAGAGCGGGGAGAGTACCGAGCAGAAACGATACAACCAGATTGTCACGCTTGGGGTAATTTGTGGACCCAGAACTGACCCGGGAGCTTCAGGGGTGTCTGGACTTTGGTATAAGAGACGTGCTGGGCAAATGATCGACTGTTGCATGAATAGTTTTTATTTTGGAATTACTGCGACAGTATGAGGAACGTCCACACTTAGTTTTGCCGATATCACTGATGCTAGGGTAGGCACTGTCGGTGGGGTTCGCTGTGGTGTGGGAACCCTTGGTTAACCCCTGGGAACACAGAGTACAGGCAGCAGGAATATACTGGCGGGCAAGTCCTCAGCAGGAACATCTTAAGATCTTAATCAAGACTGTTGTGGAGCGAAGAGAACTAATGGCCACAGAAGCAGGCCTTCCTGTTAAATACCCTTAGGGGTGGTTCCCAGCAGCTGGGGTATTCAGGAGGCAAGTTAGGGCAAAATACGCTGTTTGCCCACATCCAAGGCTCCCGGCTCCAGCAAGCCCACACATTGCCTGCCTGCCAGGAGACCGCCCAGCCACGCAAGACCAGTGCCAGCACCCCGCACCTCCACTGGTGGGACCCCTCCAGAGTGCCCGCACTGGTAAGTCCTGGACCGCCGGCATCCCCCTGCAGTGGGACGTGGCACCGATTACAGAGCAGGATAGGGTGGGCATAAATGGGTGGAGGGAATGGATAGTGGGGACATACAGATAGATGGACAGAGCATAATATGGGGGTATAGATGAGCAGAGGAACAGACAAATTTATGGATGCATGGATAGAGCACCATATGGGGACATAGACAGACAGAACACCTAGGCCCTTATTCTAGTTGAATCGTATGGATGCGTATTTTCAGACAGGAACTGAGTGTTCTTAGCCCCGCCTTCCATACGGATTGCTCACACCGTCCGAATGAGGTAAGACACCGACCGAACGAACGTGAGTGGATTTTTCATGTGAACACCTCCTCCATCTATGGGAACATCCCCTATCCTTCGATGGTCGCCGACCATCGAATGCTGGACTAAGTGTTCAGGCAGCATCGAGTGCTCCAGATCACTCGGGCATTTCTACATGCAAAAGCCGGGATATGGGCGGGCAGCTGGCATCCGGATATGTCATATGTCCCCCCCCCTCACACGTGCGTTACAGCTGGATTACCATACATACGCCCAGCGTTTTCATGGGAACGCTAATGAAACGCGGGGCGTACGCATATGGTAATGAGCTAAATCAGCCCTTCACGCCCCTCTCCACCCCCTGCTCGGATGGTTCCATACGATAATTTTCTGCATGGACCTCACGCCGTGTTCAGACGTGTGAGGCTTCGCAGATGCGCAGATACGCCTCTGCACATGCGCAAACACCAACCATCGGCTGTCCGTCCGCACTCAGAGCCATCCGACTTAATCAGAATAAGGGCCCATATGTGTTCAGAAATTGGCAGATGGAAAGACAGACTGATGGATGGCCATAATACCATATGGGGGCATAGACGGGCAGATAGACAGACCGAAAGCCATATGCAGCATAGAAGGATGGATGGGGAGAAACGTGCATATACAGACAAATGGGCGGACAGAAAATAATATGGGGACATAGATGGACAGATGGATAGATGGATAAAAAGGGGGCATCACTTGAAAAACAGATGGACAGAGCACCATATGAGAGGCATACACAGGCAGAAGGAAGAACAGGAGTGGTCATAGATAGACAGATGGGAGAGGGCATGGACAGAAAGAAGACTGGACAGGAGATGACATACAAACGGGCAGATAAACGGGGTATATTTGGACATATGGAGCATCATATAGGAGCATAGATGGAACAAGTGTTGTACATAGAAGAACAAACAGACAGAGGGATATAGACAGACAGAGCACAATGTGGGACATAGATGGACGGACATACAGACAAATGGGAAGAGGGGATGTCATCATCGTCGGGTCCTTTAGCCATGCAGCAACAGCGACGTTACTGCAGCTACACTTCAAGGCGTGCTGAAAAATTTAGGGGTGTGACTTCATGGGGAAGGGGCACGGTCACATAACAGTTCCATTTCCCATTAACCACAGAGTAATGTCAGTTATTCACATTACACCACACTGGTGCCAGGTAGAAACCCTAAGACACACTGCAGAAGGCATACTATAGGTAGACACAAAGCCCACAGGAGTTGCACCATGTATGCACATAAAGTCCACAGGACAAGGGCCTCGTATGCACACATCATCCACATGAGTAGAGTGCCCCCTTTCCTGAGTGTCAGCCCTATGCCTATCCCCCCCAGTGTCAGCCCTGTCCCCCTTCCCCAAATGTCATCCCTATCCTCATTTCCCCCAATGTCAGCCCTGTCCCCCTTCCCCAAATGTCATCCCTATCCCCATTTCCCCCAATGTCAGCCCTATTCCCTTCCTCAAAGTCACCTAGGCAGCCATGTCCCCCCTTCTCCTGTGTTACATATTATTAAATGGGACCTGTCAATACCCTCTGCCGCTGCACCTGCTGCTCTCCATCCACACCCCCAGCACAGCCAGTGACAGCTTATTCCCTCCTCACTGCACAAGTGTTCCCCAGCTGGCAGATCCTCAGTTAGCCATTCTTATTGCAGCCTACTGAGCAGAGTCCGAGTCTATGACACAGAGGACGAGCACCGATCACAGTCCTAGACTGCTGCGTTGTGACTGACAGGCGATCCACTGGCTGGGGCACACAGTGCAGAGTAATGGGAACGCACTGTTACTGTCTGTGGCAGGGATAGTCGGGGGACAAGTGTGCTGTGGGAAAAGCACCACTGGCAGACACTGCCTCATACTGTTCCCCGTCCCCTCCCTTCCTCCTATCACGCTGCCACCCACTCTCTCCCACATGCCAACACATGCATGTACCCTATTCCACACTCTAACTCTAACAAGGACCTCCCTCGTCTGAGGGTAGTGTGCATTGATATCGAGTGTACCTACTAGGCGATATTGTGAACAATATTGCTCAGAAAGCCCTTTTTGAGAGATATTGTTCACAATATGGCCTAAAGTCTATGTGGCTTAAGGAGGCTAAAATATAGAGCAGTACCACTTTTCAGACAGCAGGTGGCAATTTAGAAAACTCCCATTGCAGTGACAGACAGCTTTATCAAATACTCATCAGACTTTGGCTACATACAGTAAAATGTCCTACTGAAAATGGTAAATCCATATGACACTAGTGATACATGTTGAGTATCCCTTATCCAAAATGCTCGGGACCACAAGCATTCTGGATAAGGGATTTCTAAGTTTTTTTTTTTACATACTTACCTGGTCCCCCTCGATGGTCCCACGGCGTCCTTCAGGATCCTCTTCAGCAGTCCCAGGAATGCATGTTTGCAGGTGCGCCGATGATGTCACCGGTGCGCCCTTGCAATGCACTTCTGGGACCACTAAAGAAGTTCCTAAAGGCCGCCGTGGACATCGGGCAACTTGGCAAGTATGAAAATAGGGGCGGGGGGGGGGGGGATTCTAAAATATTCTAAAAAAACACGTTTTTGGAATATTTAGGATAAGAGATCTCCAGATACGGGAAACTCTACCTGTAGTTAAAATCTACCTCCCTAGGAAACTGTCATCAGGGAAACAATATTTCATATAAATCTCTTACAAACGTAGAAGTTGTGACAAGGGTCACACACACGGGGACTCAGATGAAGACTTTGTTCTTTATGTTTCCGATGTAGGTCACAGCATAGCAGATTAATTTCAAAGGCAAGCATGGTTACAAGCAGTAGACTACAGGAGCAGTAGCATAACAGACGCTTGCAAGGGCTAAATAGCCCACACCCCGGCCTATCGCTTGGGCGGCTAATCCACCATCAAAAGAAAGCTGACTCTGCCCTGGATACTCTTATATCAGGAAATCCCAGGTGCTGCTAAATACACACCTGGCTTCTGTTACTGCTCAAAAACCTGTTCTGGATCCCCCATTATTTTCATGTGGAGATATGCTGTCTCTGCCACACTCCTCCTCCCTTAGCTTCAACCACCCATGCGAAGCTACAACATTATCAGGCAAACTCTCTGACTCGCCCACCCCTACTTGAGTCATCTGCCAAGGTACACAGCCCTCCACCACTTTCCAGAGGTCACCCACCTCCATAGGTGCCGATTTATTTTTTTGCTGGTGGGTGCTCAAGCCAAAAATATAGGGGAGTGGCTTCTTGGGAAAAGGGCGTGGCCACAAAATAATACAGATTTTTATTACGCGGCACAGTTGTCTCCAATATTAAAATTATGGCAACAGTGCCAAATACATAAATGCCCCCACAGTGCAGGTACATAAATGCCCACACAGTACCTGTGCCAGCAACGAGGGAGGGGGAGTGCAGTGGGACACGGGCGGGTGGGCCGCTGCTGAGTGGGTGCTCATTCATTTCTGTGGGTGCTCGGTCCCTAAAGCACCCACAGAATCGGCACCTATGCCCACCTCGCCTTCTTCCTCCATATATATATATATATATATATATATATATATATATATATATATATATATATATATATCAAAACCGCTCATCCCACTAAATAATATCTCAAGGACTCAACTGCCCACTTAATGGCTAAATTTGTGCTCTCTGGGAAATAATTTATGCCTAAGGTAGAGGATGGGCTTCTCCTGGCTATTGGACTATTGGCTACATTTTCTACCAACTCATCAATCCGGGGCATACGTTAAGAATCAAACCGGGACACTTGATTTAGTTTACGGAAGTCATTGCAGAACCTTAAAGCACCTGAAAGCTTAAGTAGTAATAATATTGGATTATTCCACTCCCTGGCAGATTCCTCTATAACCCCTAGGTGTAAAATCTCTTCCACCTCCTACTTTACTGCCGCCCGCTTTGAGTATTTATTATGGCCTTTGACTGTCACTTTCCTTCTAATGTTTTAACAGGTTTATTTGTACCTCCTTCTACCCTACTGTCAGACCTTATAATTGACTGGTCCAACCGCCTCTATGATCTCAATAGGGCCCCACCATTGTGCATACATCTTGCTTTCTGGGCAAGATGGGCCCCGCCATTGTGCATACATCTTGCTTAACCTGGGAGACTTTGCATGATGTTAAGGTCCTGGCATAGTTGTTCTTCCCACCTTTCTTTTAAGAGATCCTGAATAACTCTGGACTGTCTCCCATAGAGGAGCTCAAAGGGACTAAACCCTGTGACACTGCCCTCATATAGTTTGCTTAAGGGTTTGATTAAACCCTACTACCAGACCATCTGTTTGCAGGTGGTACGATGAGGTGGTAATCCTGTCTTTTAGCAACTGGCATAAATCCTTCATTAGTTTAGACACAAAAGGATTGCCATGGTTATACATGGTTATACATGGTTATACTTGGTTATACATGGTTAGCAGCTCTTTGGAAATGGTGCCAGATACAGTATATTACCCAGGGGTATAACCTCTGGGTACCTGGTGGCATAATCGAGCAGACTTTTCCACTGGCCCTATCAGATCCATACCAATCTGCTCAAAAGGGAGAGAAATGATAGGAAATAGTACCAGTGGAGCCCGAAATTCTGGTACACTGTGCATTCTTAACAACACCTCTTAACAGAGACATAGATGCCAGGCCAAAAGAACCTTAACTGTATGCATTGGCGTGTTTTCTCCTCCCTCCCTCTTGTAAGGGCTACAATGGTCCCTACCATAGCCCACAACTAAGCCTATCGGTTGGGCAGCAAATCCACCATCAAGGACAAGCTAACTCTACCCTGGAAACCCTTATATCAGGAAATCCTAGGTGCTGCTAAGTACACACCTGGCTTCTGCTACTGCTCCAAACCCTGGTCTGGATCCTCCACATTGCTTTCATGTGGAGATATGCTGTCTCAATGTCAAAAATCAGTTTAGTAAAAAATATATATTTTATCTTATTAGAAAAGCAAGTATAGTACATGGGAGTCAGAGGGAGATGACAGATGACATCTACCTGCAGGTATTGTGGTGTAGGGGTACAGTCACTGCACATAGTAGCATAGACACTTGGGGTTTGAATCCTCCTAGTCTCTGTGCATTTTTTTATGAGGTTTTAATATTTATCATACAAAAGTAATTTTAATGATTCAACTGTATCTAAATAATCAATAATAAAGCTATTACCTCCCACTGATCCCTTCCGGTATCATTTTGTTAATACCCATTTTCCACATGTTGGTATTTGCTTTTAGGTTCCGGTGTCTGTATGTTCTGCAGATTGTCCCTCAGGATACAGGAGAGTGTTACAGAGAGGGATCCATCAGTGCTGCTTTGAATGTGTACAATGCTCAGTGGGAGAAATATCCAATGACACAGGTGAGAATGGCCAATTTCTGAAGCCACTAAAGCAGTGGTTCCCAAACTTTGTGCCGCGGCTCCCTGGGGTGCCTCGGGACACTTGCAGGGGTGCCACGGGTTGGTGGTGCTGGATCAATTCAAATTATTTATGGTTAATTATTTATGGACAAAACCAGTGCTGGTGGCTGTCAATCATAAACTATGTGTACAAACAGAAGCAAATCCTGCCCTTTACCACATAACTGAACATCAGGATCACATATAAACACAATCTAATTTTTTAAATATATTTTTCTACCTTTTTGGGGGGCCTAGGGGTGCCGTAAAAAAATTCTGATACTCTAGGGTGCCGTGATTCAAAAAAGATTGGGAACCCCTGCACTAAAGTGTCAAAACACGAATGCATCTAATCATTGCACAATCTGCTTATTGATAAGAGCTTTGTTCATTGGTCATTTACATGATACAATCTGTATTCCTTTCTTTACTTTGTCTCATTTTATATTAAGCAATATATGAATAATTGTCTAAATAATACATTTCTTTCTAGACAAAACATCATGCCAGAAGTGCCCAGAAGACCACTGGCCAAATGACAAGTTCCAGTGTGTACCAAAACCAGTTGAATTCCTGTCCTACAGAGATGACCCCATAGCTCTTGCTGTCTGCTTTATTTCTATGTTATGTTTTCTTATAACCTTAAGTATCTTGGTCATCTTCATTGTGTTCCGGGACACTCCAATTGTCAGAGCTAACAATCAGAACCTGAGTTTCCTTCTTCTGGTCTCCATCATGCTGAGCTTCCTGTGTGTCCTGCTGTTTCTGGGACGTCCCGTACATATAACATGCAAGCTTCGCCAGACCTCCTTCGGGATCATCTTCTCAGTAGCCATCTCTTGCATCCTGGCCAAGACTATGATGGTCTACTTGGCTTTCACAGCCACCAAACCTGGAAGCTCCTGGAGAAAATTTATTGGAGTCAAAATTACCAACTGTGTGGTCCTCATTTGTTCTTGTATCCAAGTAGTAATTAGTATAATTTGGCTATGTATAGCACCTCCATTTCCAGAAAGTAACAGTAACACGTATCTTGATAAGAATATTATAAAGTGTAATGAAGGCTCAATATTGGCATTTTCCATAATGCTGGATGACATGGGGCTTCTCGCAGCTGTGAGTTTCATTGCAGCTTTCCTGGCCAGGAACTTGCCAGATAGTTTCAATGAGGCCAAATACATCACTTTCAGCATGCTGGTGTTCTGCAGTGTCTGGGTGGCTTTTATCCCGGCACATATGAGTGTCACTGGGAAAGGCACAGTGCTGGTAGAGATATTTGCTATAATGTCTTCCAGTATTGGAATATTAGGCTGTATATTTTATCCCAAATGTTATATTATACTGGCGAGGCCAGACTTGAATTCAAAAAGTATTTTACTAGGAAAAATAAATCCTACAGATTCAGTTCAATAGTAAATAGCAATAATCATTATGTCCTAGACCAGTGATTCCCAAACTTTTTGAAGTCGAGGTACCCTTTGGGTAAGCCAAAATAATTACTGAAGTGTCCCATTTTTAAAAGTACTATAATTGGGTCAAAATAATGTGATTAGTAGTTAGATCAGGAAAATACTTATTAACTTGTTGGCAAAGGATTGTTGGGGCATGTTACACCAACTGCCACACCAAACATAGCCAACTGACTTACTGGCATTGTTTTGGGTGGCAGTTGGTGTAACTCATCCATTTACATTTTGGGCTGTGCTGCAGCCACCCCTCTGGAGCCGCCACTGATTGGGTCTATTCATAAGATATAGAAATGCCACTTTTGACTTTTCTGTGCTTCAGGCTATTCACGGAGTAGGTTACCATGAAGAACTTCCAGACTTTTCCAGTGGCACCCCAACTCTGTGGCATAAAGGAAAGAATTTATATCTGTGATTTCTGCTTCTCCATGGCATTCAGGTTTGCGATCACAGAATCAGAATATATCTGCGAAAATTGCAAGAACCCTAACTGTTTCCCTGCTCTCTGCTCAGCACCCAGTTGTAGCTCTGCCCCCTTACCTCCCTGCCGCATTCCAGGACCTCTGGTGCCGGATCATGTGCAGAGGGACCCGCCGGCTGAATCCAAAACTGCAGAGGTCATACCAGCAGATGAGCAGTGGGGCCAGCGATGATGCGGGCGTGCGCTTCAGTGCACACCGCTCAAGGCTGCCCTGTACAGCAGTGGTGTCAAACTCATGGCCCTCCAGCTGTTTTGAAACTACACGTCCCAGCATGCCCTGCCACAGATTTTATATAATGGATTGCTAATGGCAGGGCATGCTGGGACGTGTTTCACAACAGCTGGAGGGCCAGGAGTTTGACACCAGTGCTGTACACACAAGCTCAAAAGACAAAAATGAGCTGCTTTCAGCTAAAAGTCGCCCACTGTGTATGGGACTTTATTATGGCCCATATACACTAGGAGATTTTCATTTCTGAAACATATATTTTTCACCAGAGTAGTGTGTACACACTGAGCTATTTTCCAAAAGAGCAAGAGATTTTCAGGAGGCGAAAGACGTTGATAAAAATCTTTCATTATAAAAGGCTATTTACATAATTACCATATATACTTTAGTATAACTCGACCCAATATAAGCCGAGGCACCTAATTTTCGACAAAAAACTGGGAAAACTTATTGACTCGAGTATAAGCCTAGGGTGGGAAATGCAGCAGCTAAAAATATCTCTGATGCATTGGCGTAACTATAAATTTTGCTCCCCCCAGCCAAAATATTTTCTGGCGCCCTCCCCCTGAATCCGTGTATGAGCGTGCATGCAAATTTGGAGTGCAGAAGCTTTATGCTGGCTGCAGGGACAGAGGAGAGGACAGCTCTGTACTTACACAGGATGAGATGCTGGCATCTGGACTTGCTGCACCCAGGCTGCGCTCTTCTGTGCAGGAGACCAGGTGACTCAGGCAGTTGCCAGCCCCAGTGCTGCTGTACAGTGAGTGTGAGGACAGGCCAGGGTGGGACACTGTTTGTCTCTGCTCCCTCCCTGCATGCTTTCCGGCTCCTCTGGCCTCTCCAGCGTGTGACATGATTAAGTCACATGAATGGGAGAAGCTGAAGCTGAGGCAGAGAGACCAGCAGACACTGCTGCTTCCCCTGTCTCTGACACTCTGTCCCAGGCCACGCCTTCCCACCCGACTTCCCATTCGACGGCCTTCCCTCCCTCCCAGATCCAGATTAAGGGCCTCCTGGGCCTGGAGCTGTAATTTCTTAAGGGCCTATTATGTGCCACAAAGGCATACCCTCCAACTGTACCGATTAAGCCGGTACAGTACCGTTTTTTAACGGTCTGTACCGGCTAAAATCCATTGTACCGATTGTACCGGTTTTTAGGAATCACAGATTATATACGCTGCTGATGATAATCTGCACAGCTGGAGCTCCGCTTTTTGTTCTTTTTGTCCCTGCCAGCCACCATAGGCTTTGTGACGTCTGCCTGTGCTATGCTACGATTGGCTGATTTCAGCAGTCGCGGGGCGGGCTACTTGAACGGAGAAGTCTGGAACCGCTGTGGCTGTGCAGGCAGTGCATATTAATTATCGGGCATGCGGCGGTAGTACTACGGGCCGTGAGCACTATGATTTATGCATTGGTTCGCCTGTGCTGGACTGTGCCCCGGATTTATCCATCACCTCACACTCCAGGAGCAAGCGTCCGTGACCATAGGTCGTGCTGCGGGATGAGAACCAGGAGTATGTGCAGCTGTGGAAGCATGTAGCCAGGCAGCCTGTACTACAGGGAGGCCACATTGTGCTGGGGTTGTTGCTGCAGGAGAACTGGAGGTTTTGAGCACCAGACGGAGGAGGCAAGCAGCATCTGTTAGGTACAGGGCCTGGCGGGGATTGTCTTGTGCATGCTCAGAGGGGGACAGGGTCATTCTCTGGCTTGTACTCATATGCCCATCAGTCTGACTGCTGCCACCTCCATCCCCCCATAGAGAAATCCCCCTCCTGCACAAATTCTGAAAGGTTTGATGGCCACGCCCCGTTTACCTGTGGCCACGCCCCTTTCTGGATTTGTACCGATTTCTGCCCTCCAAATGTTGGAGGGTATGCAAAGGGCATGTGAACAGCATGGGGGTATATGGCTACTGTTATGAGTGTGCGACCAGTGCTGTATGTATAATATATATATGGGATTGGGTAACAGGGCGGCACTCCAATCATTTAAACAGTAGAATTCGGTGCCTGGTCCATAATAGTAATACAGTACACTCCCCCCCCCCTCCCCCCCCCTCCCCCCCCCCCCCCCCCCACTGCGGAAGGAGTCCAAACCGGCACACAAGTAGTGAAGAAAAAATATGTGGTTTATTCCATAAGTACATCTCCCATTCATGTGACTTAATCATGTCACACGCTGGAGAGGCCAGAGGCAGAGGAGCCGGAAAGCATGCAGGGAGGGAGCAGAGACAAACAGTGTCCCACCCTGGCCTGTCCTCACACTCACTGTACAGCAGCACTGGGGCTGGCAACTGCCTGAGTCACCTGGTCTCCTGCACAGAAGAGCGCAGCCTGGGTGCAGCAAGTCCAGATGCCAGCATCTCATCCTGTGTAAGTACAGAGCGGGAAAATAAAGCCTCCCTGTATGGTACGGGCATGTAGCAAAAACCGGACGGTCCGGACCACACGGGGAGGCTGTAATCTCCCCTCCCCCATGTCCCTGGTGATAGCTATCACAGGGACCCCCCCCCCCCCCCCCCCGGACAAGACACCCCTGGACAGGACACCCCCCGGACCGGACCCTACAAGCTCCGGACTGCAGATTTTGATGTCCAGTCCAGGGTTTAGTCCGGTCCGGTTTTTACATAGTCCCCATCCATATACACACACATACAGCCTGTCCCCCCAGCCTCTCTTTTTGAAAATAGGACGCGCTGACGTCATCAGAGGTGGCCGTAGCCGGGACAGTAGCACTGTCCAGCAACGCCGGTCCTCATTTGCATGGGTGATATGCTCTTTTTAAAAGAGGTTTGTTCACTGTTATTTTTGTATATGACTTAACAACAGGTAGTACAAAGGTATGAAAAATTTCCATTTATATGACTTGACAACAGTTACAGTATATAAAACTGAAACGTTGCTGTTACAGTGTGTGTGTGTGTGTGTGTATATATGTCCTGCGTCATATGTATACCTCCCAACTGTCCTGCTTTTCGCGGGAACCTCACATTTTTTTTGGACGTTCCCGTGTCCCGCCCGAGGCTGGCAGTGTCCCACGGCGGGTGTGGGGAGGTAGGGTTGGTTGTCCCCCTGTCACCCTTTGTCTTTATCTCCCCAGCCCCACAGGCTGCAGAATAGATGCTGTGCGCATGCGCCTATTCTGCAGCCTGAGGGGCTGGGGATATAGCCAGCAGCTCAGAGAGCCACTAGCCATGCCCCCACAGCGGCGAGAATGGGGCATGGCCTAGTTGAAATAGACCACACCCCATATCGTTAGGCCACGCCCCAAAAAAAATGTGGGCTCCTGCCCCTTTAGTACTAATTCAGGTGCTGTGTTTGGGATGGTGTCACCTTTAAAAGCCATAAGGTACTTGGCAGTTGAGCTTTAACCCAGGAAAATAACACATGTTCATTTTAGCTATGATGTGCAAACAGTTGCCAGGTTCCCATAAAAAAAGTGTAGGACTTGCAGTGAAATGGGGTCACTTGGCGATGGGCTGCAAGCTTAAATGCATTGATCAATTCATGAACTAAAACCCCATTATTTATTTAATTGATTATTTGAATGTTTAGGTGAGTTAGTTTGTTGTAGTGAGTGCTGGGCCCCCTGTGTTTGTGTACAGGGGCGGATCCAGGATAAAATGACAGGGGGGGGCACCATGATAAAAGAGGGTTTGGGTGGGAGAGGGGCGGTGTTAGTGGTGCCAGTGTACATGCTAAGAGAGCGGCAGAGAGAGGGTGGAAATGGGATTAAAAATAGGCCCTGGCATTTAAAGTACGCAGGCCCACCATGGCGACAAGGGTTCCATGCTCATTACCAGAGGTTCCATGCTTGTTGCCATGTGGGATTACATGCTCATTGCCAAGGGTGAATACATGATCGCGGTAAATGGTGGACAGCCACCGCCAGGCAGAAGTGATAGCCACTAACAGTGGCAGAGCCTGGCTGTATTCAGAGCACTGCAGGTCCCGGCTATTTGAAATAATACCCCTTTCACACCAGAAAATGCATTCCCAGGTTGGCCCAATTACACCAGCCTAGTCCCTGCATTTTCTGGTGTGAGGGGGAGAGAAAATCACCCCTCCCCCTCTTTAACCAGTTATCTCATTTAACCGGGTATATCTTCGGAACCAACTGACCCATTTACAGGAGACAAGTATCATATTGAAGAACTTTTGAGTGGGCTTTGAATGATTTTGGTCCCGTGAAACTGGAATATTTGGTTCCAGAGTAATCTGCCCTCAAAGAACATAAACAGCTATGAAATTACATTTCAAAAATAAAAAAAACGGTTTACCCGCAATATCTCTGGAACCGATTGACCGATATTGACCAGTATCATATTGAAGGCCCAGCGATATGGAATTGAATGAGATGAACCACAAGCTTCTGTGATGCCAGGGGGAAAACTGGCAGCCGTCGGACCCGGGTGGGGGTCGGAATTGATGGGTCCCATATTATCCTATGGGGAAAAAACGTTACAGCTTTGCCACGCGATATCTCCGGTTCCCGGGGGGCTAGAGACACCGGGCTGGGCTTGTTGGAAAGCCCTGGTCCTCAGCTACAAAATGAAATGACAGGGGGGGCACGTGCCCAGGTGCCCCCCCCCTGAATCCGCAACTGTTTGTGTGTATATATATATATATATATATATATATATATATATAGTAGTCAAAGAAAGTGCACTCAGGAGACTTAGGGGCAGATTTATTAAGCTTGGAGAAGAGATAAACTGGAGATAAAGCGGAGAAAAGGTAAAAGGACATAAAGCACCAGCCAATCAGCTGTGTTTGAAAAAGACAGTTGGGAGTTGATTGGCTGGTGCTTTATCTCCTTTTACCTTTTCTCTGCTTTATCTCCAGTTTATCTCTTCTCCAAGCTTAATAAATCTGCCCCTTAATTGCAAGTGAAATACAGGTTGAGTATCCCGTATCCAAAATGCTCGGGACCAGGAGAATTTTGGATAACGGATTATTCCATATTTCGGAATATTTTAATATTTCAAGGATGTATTTTGAAGTATCTTGCTGTATAAACACATCAAGCACATGAAATGCACACAAATAGATTTTATTTGTTCAAAAAACAAGATTTCAAAACATGAAACAAAATTTGTGTACTTTTTCAGATATTGAATTTGAATGCCAAGCAATCATTGTCTTTCACATATATAGTGCCAATTACAAATCATTCCCTCAGTAGTGCTGTTACAGATGTCCTCAGTGAGTTTTTTTTAAAACTTTCTGGAATGTATGGTTTTCGGAATAATTCGGATAACGGATATTCGGATACGGGATACTCAACCTGTACTGTAAATTTAATCTGATCTGTTTTGAGCGGCAACGCTCGTCGTCGCCGTTCAAAACATATGTCGGCTTAAACTTGCAGCTTTTCACTTACAATTAAGTCTCCTGAGTGCACTGAGTGCACTTTCTAATACACACTACTGCCCCAGACCCACACTCGAGTATCAGCCAAAAAAAGGGCTGAGAAACTTGGCTTATACTCGAGTATATACCGTATCTGGGTTTGAATTCCAAGGGTGGGAGAGGGTGTCATTTAATTCAGTGCATTCCTGTTTTTGGGGCCTAATTCAGAACTCATTGCTGGGCTGTGTATACTCGGAGCTCAGCGATCAGGTAAAAGCCGCCCCACTCAGGCAAAATCCCACCCATGTGCGCAGTTACAATTTCATTTGCAGCCGTGCACATAGGCAGAAATCCGCTCACCTGTGCCAGGAATGTATACATTACTGCCATAACAAAATATGTTGACCAGTGGCGGCGGAAACGTATATATTGCTGGCCTGCTTTACTGGCTAATAGATAAATAAACATTGCTGGTCTGTGCCAGCAATGTATAAATTACTGGTTAAAAAATAATTATTGGTAGGCAGCGGTGCCAGCAATCTATACTGTATATTACTGGCTAATAAATAATCATTGGTAGGCAGTGGTGCCAGCAATCTATACTGTATATTACTGGCTAATAAATAATCATTGGTAGGCAGTGGTGCCAGCAATCTATACTGTATATTACTGGCTAATAAATAATCATTGGTAGGCAGTGGTGCCAGCAATCTATACTGTATATTACTGGCTAATAAATAATCATTGGTAGGCAGTGGTGCCAGCAATCTATACTGTATATTACTGGCTAATAAATAATTATTGGTAGGCAGTGGTGCCAGTAATATATACATTGCTGTCCTGTGCCACTAGCGGTCAGCCAGCTGTGGAGCAGTGCAGGAGGAAAAGGCCTCCGTATGGACAGGTGCGTAACTATGCTCCATCTGGAGCAGTGCGGGGAAGCAGGGGGAGAAAGTGGGCGGTTAGCCAGGCTGCAAGTGGCTCATCTTTCAGTCCGGCAGCTGCACACACATAGTGATGATGGCTGAAAAACTGGTAATCATCGCTTGACGTGCTCATAAAATCAGTCGACGGCCCACAATGCTAGCCAGCCATCACAGTGGCATACACACTAGGCGACTTTCAGCTCAAAGTTGCTCAAAATGACCTAAATTACCTAGTGTGTATGAGCCTTTAAATCCCATACACACTAGAAGATATTGTGCAAGATACCTTTCAGAAAGAGCTTCATGAACTACATACTGCACATTATTGCTTAGTGTGTTTCGTTAATGATGCGCTCTCCCACGCATCATTAAACATTGATGTCCTCCTGACATTCAGCTTATTCTGGTCGAAATCGCTCATGTTGTTTGTACAGATTGTTCAGTGTGTATGGGAGACAAATGACATGAGCAACTTCCCCCTGTAGCTATGACCGCTGCTCGTCCCTGCCGGATACTCCCCACCCAGCACAAACTAGCAGCAGCATTCATCCAGAGGAGCTGCTTGCTGAAAGAAAGGATTGTCTGCTGTATTAAAAGAATATGAATCCGACTGGCCACCAATGCTTTCAGTACTGTAAGGCCACTGGCCACCAATGCTTTCAGTACTGTAAGGCCACTGGCCACCAATGATGGCACTGGCAACCAATGTTTAAGTATGAGGGTACTGACCACCAATGTTAAAGGCCACTTGCCACCAATATGTATTTAATGGCCACTGGCCACCAATGTTTAAGTAGAAAGGCCACTGGCCACCAATAATAGGACACTGGCCAGCGATGTTTATTTAAGTATAAGGGCACTAGCCACCAATGTTAAAGGTCTCTGGCCACCAATGTTTATTTAAGTATTTTGGACACTGGCCACCAATATTTATTTAAGTATTTTGGCCACTGGCCACCAATGTTTTTGCTATTTCTCGGCTCCTGATTGGCCTGATTTGGATGAGAGGCGCGGAAGTTGAAACATCTCTGCGCCTCTCATTCCAATCGTGTACCGGCAGCGGAGACGGCGGAGACACAGAAGATGGAGAAAATGTCGGGATCTTCGCCAGGGGACCTGGGTGAGTAGGATTTCCTTCCACAGGTCCCCCATGGATTTCTTTTGATCCAGGACCCCGGACTCTTCAGCCCTGGAGCCCCGGACCAGCCCCGGAACCAAGCCACCGGACAGGACCCAGGGACCTACTGACAGGCTCAAGATAGGTATGTGTGGGCTTTGTATGTATTAAAGTTTTATTTTAAATGGGTGTCAGTGTGTTTATTTTTACCTATTTCTTTTACTGTGGAACTACAAGTGCCAGCGGACCCTTTAATGCCCCGCATGCTGGGACTTGTGGTTCTCCAAGTCCCAGCATGCGGGGGGAGGCTTGCTGGGACTCGTAATTCCACGGTATAAGATTAGTTTTTCATCTATTTTTTTACACCATTTATCAGCTCGATGCCCACCACCCAGGGGCATCGAGGACAGCCCAGGGCTTCAGCATGGGCAGGTAAGTTTTGGAGGGGGGACCTCTTCTTTGGGGGGGTCCCCACTCCTTCAGGACCACTGCCCATGCTGACCAGTCAGGGGGTGAATGCTTTGGCCGGGGGTACTTGTATAAAAAGTCTCCCCCCGGCTGTGGCATTACCCTGCGGGCTGGTTGGGCTGGTTCTTGAAATACGGGGGACCCCTAGTCAATTTGTCCCCCGTTTTTTTGGAACCAGGACCAGCCCTTGAGCCTGGTGCTGGTTTTATAAAATCCACGGAACCCCGACTTGTTTGTTCCTGTGATTTTATGAAACCAGAACCGGCTCTTTCAGCCCGGGGCTGGTTATGCTCAGGAGGGGGGATCCCACGCAGTTTTTTTTTTCCATTTTTTTTTTAAACAATTATTTTGGACAGAACCATGAACAGATCACAATGATCTGTGCATGGTTCTGTCAAATTCACCAGCCAGAACCTAGTCTAATTTTTTTGCGATTTTTGGTAACCTTTACCAAAAATCGCCCCCTATTACATGTGTGAGTTAGATGCTTTCCAATGGGAAAACATCTGGATGTGAATTGAAGTGTGACTTTGCGATTTCACGGCAAAAAGTGCAATTTTTGATTTTGTCGGAATCAGGTAAAATTGGACCAAATCTGAGTAGTGTATGGGGGCCTTTAGGATAGATACCTTTACAGAACCTATTGTACTCATAAGGTTAATGAGAGGATTGTGTGCTTTCTATTATATTGTTTTTTTGTTACTGTTATAGAGTACATGCTGTTTATTAAATGAGTTTGAATAATTGCGCTAACATAAATTTATTGAAATTACACTGTCCATCCAACTTGCCCAACAGTGCTGCCTAGATCTAGTATAACAGTTGTGGCCTGTACGGATTTGCAGAATTAAAGGGTGAAATTTAATAGGATGAGAGATTCAGAAAGTGAGAGATTTGGGAAGAAATCTCCAAATTTTTTAAAGCGGCAATCATTTACACTTCAAAATCAAGCTGGTTTTGCAGTGTAAATGATTGCTGCTTTAAAAAAATTGGAGATTTCTTACCAAATCTCTCACTTTCTGAATCTCTCATGCTATTAAATTTCACCCAACGTATAGTATTGTTTTATTCTACATCTACTATTCACACCTTTACATTTAATTAGTTACATTGATGCAGTGTCACAGTTTAAAAAATCTAAACATCACTTTGATTTTTGTGCCTGCCTCAAATATAGGATTTGGGGTTTGATTATTTATTAACAGTTATTTATATAGTGCACACATATTCGGTATGTACACATACACCAATTCTAGGGTTAAGATTGTTGGAAGACAATTTATCTAGCAGTATATTTTTGGATTGTGAGAGGCAGCTGGGGTATCCAGAGGAAACCCAGGCAAGTACGGGGAGAATATACTCCGCACAGTTAGGGCCATGGTGGGAATTGAACCCATGACCTCAGTGCTGAGAGGCAGTACTGCTAACCATTACACCATCCGTACTGCCCCGTATATATATAACACATGGTGGGGATAGAACCCATGACCTCAGTGCTGGGAGGCAGTACTGCTAACCATTACACCATCCGTACTACCCCGTATATATAACACATGGTGGGAATAGAACCCATGACCTCAGTGCTGGGAGGCAGTAATGCTAACCATTACACCATCCGTACTGCCCTGTATATATAACACATGGTGGGGATAGAACCCATGTCCTCAGTGCTGGGAGGCAGTACTGCTAACCATTACACTGTCCGTACTGCCCTGTATATATAACACATGGTGGGAATAGAACCCATGACCTCAGCGCTGTGAGGCAGTAATGCTGTAACCATTACACCATCCGTACTGCCCCGTATATATAACACATGGTGGGTATAGAACCCATGACCTCAGTGCTGGGAGGCAGTACTGCTAACCATTACACCATCTGTACTGCCCCGTATATATAACACATGGTGGGGATAGAACCCATGACCTCAGTGCTGGGAGGCAGTACTGCTAACCATTACACCATCCGTACTGCCCTCTGCTGCAGCAGACTAAGAAGGGCCTTCAGAGTACAAGAAAAAAATGGAGTGGTGCACTATCAACTGCTGCTGGCATGGGTTTGTCAAGCCCTAATATAATGTGCAAAACAAACAGAAGTGCCAGCGCAGGCTGTTCCAATGATTTAGACAAGAAGGTTCTCAATAAAAAATCAATAATTTTGATCAATTATTTTAATCACTAAAAATACATGAAAATTATTAAAATAAATAACACAATAATGTATCTAAAAATTGAACATGTCAAGTTCTGGTGCCGAATTAAGCACTGATTGCATGGATGGTGGCAAGGTATATATTGGGGTTAGGAGTTGCTGACAAATAGTTTGTATATTACCATCAAATGATCCCATCTGGTGATTGTTTGATCCAGATTGGGGGTGACACGTGAGACCTGAATTGCCGTATGATTTCAAGGGCTCAAGGTTCCTGTTTTGACGTTTCCTCTTATTGTGGCTGGAACAATTAGCAATAAGGCATATCCCAAGAGATGGAGTCCAGAAATTGCAGGCACGCTAGTGGGAGGTGGACAGGTCTCACGATGGAGATGGATTGTCAGCAACTCAATAGGTGGGCTCAACGTGTTTCTCCGGCTCTTACACGTCCGGCTTTATCAGGAGCAAGAAGGGCCTTCAGAGGTCTTGCATGACAAGTGTCACATCTGGAGTGCAGAATGCAGCAAATGTGATTATTGAGTAGTAGATTGATAGGTAGGGAAAATGAGAGGTCACATGGCAGCATATTAATTGTCAAACCGTAATGCCCCTATCTAATCAAGTATTAAAAGGACAGGCATCAGTAATAGCATATCAGTCCCACCAAGTTGCAATTCCAGAAGGGAAGCTATATAAGTACCTTGAGGAAGACATGTATGCAGGGGCGGGCTGGGCCGGGGGTCAGGGTGCCATGTGCCCCCCCCGGGCCGCTTTACCAATTACTGCCTGCGGGCCGTGCTGGATCACCATCTGGTGATCCTGCACATTGTCTACCTCCTCCTCCAGCCGTCCAGCGCTGGCCGCGGCTGCCAGAACATGGCCGCGGCTATAGGAAAATGGCCACCGGCCCCCGGCACTGAGGACATGTCCTCAGTGCACATGACACTGACTGTCCACCCCTGCGTCTGACACGTGGGGTTTAGGGAAGAGTCTGGGCGGGCGCAGGAAAAGGGAGTGAAGCGGGAGCCGGCGAGGAGGAGGTGACTGGGGAGGAATGGAGCAGGAACGAAGCAGCCGGACAGCCACTGCAAAGGGGAGCCATCATGTCAGCCCCTAACCAGAGCTGGATGCGGAGGAGGCTGATAGCAATTGGTAAGGCTGTGGACAGGAGAGCGGGGACCGGTGGAGAGCGGGGACTGGTGCTGGTGCCCATGAGTGGTTGGGGGGCTGCTGTTGCTGTGAGTCTGGGTGCTGTGTAACACTCCGCAGAGGAAGAGTGTGAGCGCGGCAGTGCTGACAGTGGTCATATTATATGTCTGCCATATACATCCTGTGGTGTCCTCCTGTTATTATGCAGGGGGAGCATTCTGTGGTGTCCTGATGTTATGCAGGAGGAGCAGCCTGTGGTGTCCTGGTATTATGCCAGGGGAGCAGCCTGTGGTGTCCTGGTATTATGCCAGGGGAGCAGCCTGTGGTGTCCTGGTATTATGCCAGGGGAGCAGCCTGTGGTGTCCTGGTATTATGCCAGGGGAGCATCCTGTGGTGTCCTGGTATTATGCCGGGGGAGAGCAGCCTGTGGTGTCCTGGTATTATGCAGGCGGAGCAGCCTGTGGTGTCTTGCTATTATGCAGGAGGAGCATCCTGTGGTGTCCTGGTATTATGCAGGGGGAGAACCCGGTGGTGTCCAGTTATTATTATTATACAGGGGGAGGGGGGTTTCCCAGCCCTTAGCAGCCCCCACCTCTGATGGAACAAATGTTTGATTTTTTTTGGGCTGATCACGCAATGTAATCGTAGCTTCGCCCTCGCCCTCTAATACTCCTTTCACACTGCACTTGTTAAACGGTATATTGCCATTTTTTTCACATTTCAAAATGTTTAAGGCTGCAGTGGGAAAGTGCCAGAGTTGATTTACCGGTTAAAGATAACCGGTATTTCAAAACGTTTAAAAAGCAGAGTCCTACATGTTTCCGAGACGTTTTTTATCCAGTGAGAATGACTCTGAAATGGTTTTTAGTAAAAACAACAGATTACAGACCTGTGATAGGCTGTCCCCTGCATTCTGCCTTGAAACGTGTTCAGGGGATTAAATGGGTTGACTGATGTGAATGGTACTTAAACAGTATTTATACCGGTAATCTACTGCAATGTGAAGGCTCAGACCCGTTTTAAATACTGTTTCAAAATACCGGTGTTTGAAACGTTTTGGCAGTGTGAAAGCGGTATTACTAAATTATTCTCTGCCCACTTGCGGCAATAATTTAGTTTTCCTGGAGGTGGGTTATGGGCCAGTACTCTGGACTTGCCCACTGGGCTATAAGTAGGGATGCCAATCCCGGGGCATTTTTTCAATCCCGGATTTCGGGATTGAAAAATGCTCAATCCCGGGATTCTCGGGATCCCGGGATTGGCATCCCTAAAAGAAAAACATGCCCTGTCCACCCGTTTAATCGACATGGCAGGGGGTGGGTGGACATGGTCGGGCGGGCATCGACAAGGGGTGGGCGGGCGTGCATCGACATGGGGGGTGGGCGTGCATCGACATGGGGGGTGGGCGGGCATCGACATGGGGGGTGGGCGGGTGGGCATCGACATGAGGGGCGGGCATCGACATGGGGGGGTGGGCGGGCGGGCATCGACATGGGGGGTGGGCGGGCGGGCATCGACATGGGCGGGCGGACAGAGCAGCGCTGCGGGGGGTGCCTGCTGCAGCCCCGCAGATTACCTTACATAGGCGGGCTGCAGTGGGGCACATAGCGCTGCGGACGGTGAAGCTTGCAGGAGGGGAGGTCAGTGCGGCCGGAAGCAGTCACCTGTGATAGGCTGCTGTGGCCTGCGCAGCGTGACATTCAGAGGTCACGCTGCGCAGGCCGCACGCCGGGGTCGGGAACAGCCGGGCAGCTTCTGAGCGGGTGCTCAGAAGCTGCTCGGCATTAGACTGCGCGTGCGCAGTCTAATCCCGAAATCCCGGGATTGGATACTCCAATCCCGGGATTGAAATCCCGGACATTTTGGGGCCAAATCCCGGGATCCCGCCGATCCCGATCCCGGGATTGGCCACCCTAGCTATAAGTTGCCAGCCAGCCCCTGCATGTATGGTACTTAAATTTGATAGGCTTGCCTGAAGACAGGATTTTTAGGGAACGCTTGAAAGTTTGGAGGATGGTAGAGAGTTTTATTGTGCATGGAAGGGCATTCCATAGGGTAGGAGCAGCCCAATGAAAGTCCTGTAATAGTGAATGTGAGAAAATAATTCATGCAGAAGACAGGCGCAGATCTAGTGCAGAGTGGAGTGGTGGAGTTTGGAGATATATTGTGATAAGTAAAAAAGATATACATTAGGGCAGAGTGAAAAAGTTGAAATTGAGAAATTCAAAACCAGCTAGGGTGGAAAAGTTGTTACTTGAATAAGAAATGTGCAAAAGTGTTATGCTCTAAGTCAATATCTTCTGTTCTGGCATGACACCTACATTTTTGCTATTTAAATGAAAATATTGAACCATATGAAGAAGCTCCAATCTAGTTAAAATTACATCAGGACGTCTTAGAGTGGTTATTTCATATACTTTAGCATAGTAAAAAGAGTACGAGCTTGTCCTAGTGCAAAAGTTACTGACCATTGTGGAAGAAAAACATTTTTTTTCACACTGGTCCCGCCCCCTGTGTGACTTGCCTGTTTATTTCTTTAGTCATTTTTGTCTTGAGCAGCGGTTTTATGTAATTGAAGCGCTTCTTCAGCGCTTATGGTTGCTAATGGCATTCACAGCCAGAACATATTAGTGTGTGTATTATCTTTCCCAAGAAAGCGGTTAAATAGGGGCACAACGGCTCTGATAAGGACAGAATTTCCCATCTCCTCCTCACCCTCCTCCCCCTTCTCCTCTGCAGCATCCTCATCCGGGCCACCAACACCCTTCTCCTCCTGTCAGTCTACCTCAGACATGTTCAGTATGCCTCCTCCTGCTCCTCATCATGCTGTGTGGCAAACAAGTCTTCCTGGGTGTTGCTGTAGCTGGTTGCAGCAACAGCCTCCTACTGCTTCTCCTGTTGTGGCTGCTCCTCCTACCTCCTCCCTTGCACTGCCTTCCTTGGCACCACGCTGGCTCTGTCACTGCTGATCTCTCTTTATCTCTTTCCTGCTCTCCTCACTACCTTTCAAAGGTCAAAATGGTGCCAGACCACTTTCATATACATATTCTAGGAGAACAGGTCATAAAATTGTGCCAAATCGCACCATATCACATTTCCCAGCTGTTAATTTGCATCCCAATAAATAGCTTTTTTTTTTTTTTATTGTCAATTTGAGAAAATGCAATAAGGTCTGAATTCAGAACCTTACTAAAAAATCACAATCTATTAAATATCACCCATTGAGTTTAAGGTGGTGAGAAGATGGCAGAGACATTGAGAGACAAAGATAGTGATGATGAGGTGGAATCAAAGAAGCAAACACTGAAAGAACAATCAGATAGGTAAGATGAGCACCAGGAAATGGCTGTATCATTAAGACCTAGGGAGTGCAGTGTTTGTATGAGGAGAGTGTGATCAACAGTGTCAAATGCAGTGGAAAGTTCTAGAAGAATTAGTAGTGAGTAATGGCCTTTAGATTTAGCAGTAATCAAGTCATTCACCACTTAGTCAGTGCTGTCTCTGTGGAGTGTTGGGAGCGAAAGCCTGACTGAAGTGGGTCTAATAGGGTGTTAGAGTTAAGAAAGTTTGTGAGGCGACAGTATTAGAGTCTCTTGAGTAGCTTGGAGAGGCATGGGAGCTGAGAGATAGGACGGTAGTTAGAGAGAGAGAGAGAGAGTTAGGGTCAGAATTGAGGTTTTTTTTCAGAATGGCATTAATCAGTGCATGTTTAAACAGAGGAGCAAAAGTACCAGCAGCAAGACAGATATTGCAGATTTTGTTTAATGACTTGTAGGTAAAGGTAGGTAGGTGAAGGTATAGGATTGGAAGGAGAGGCAGTAGTGTAGGGGAATAAGAAGAGCGTGGATACTTCCATTTCAAATGAAGAAAAAGTGCCAGAAGGTGAGTCATTTAGTGGCTGTGGAAGAGCATACCATCTCATATCTGATGTTATCAATCTTGTCCTTAAAGTAGGTTGAGGAGAAGGGGAAGTGTACAGAAGAGAGTTAAATGTGTTAAAAAGTTGCTTAGGGTTGGTGGCATGAGAAAAGATGAGAGATTGGAAGTAAGTTTGCTTGGCAGTGTCCAAAGCATTGTGGTAGGAGTTTACGCAACTGGCATTCTACTTTACATGACTGATTTCATAGTTGTTTTGTTTATTTGGAGATCCAATGGCTGGCATTGTGTGGGGTGTAATGGGAAGCTGGAGCCACTTCAGGGCTTTTTCAAGAGTCTGATACAGATGAGAAACAGCAGAGTCAGGAGAGGTAAATGTAGAAATTGGTCAGAGCTGTTGTTGCAGAGAGGTAGAAAGTTGTGGAAATACTGTATAATAGCATTAGTATTTCTGCAGGTTAGAGGAGCGAGAGGGTAATGAGATTGTGATCAGTGAAAGGGAAAGGAGTGTTGGTAAACTCAGAGACTGAGCACAGCCTGGTGAATAAAAGATCAAGGCAGTGGCCTTCCTCATGAGTCTAGTAGTCAGATTACTGGGAGAGGCAGAGAGAGGAGGTTAGAGAGAGTTTAGAAGCATGCAGAGATTGGGGACTGTCAATAGTGATATTGAAGTCATCCAGGATTATGGTGGAGATGTCAGAGGATAAGTAGTGGGGGGAGTCAGGCAGAGCAAACTTCCAGAAATATAGTTTTGGGAAGCCCAGGTGGGCGATGAATAGCTGCCACATGCAGAGAGAATAAGGGAAAAAAATCATAATAGAGTGTACTTCAAATGATGTGACTGTGAGTGAAGCAACTGGTGGTAGAACTGTGTAGGTGAAGGATTGGGACAGTAATATTCCTACCCCACCTCCTTTACTGTTACCAGACCTCCCCAGATCACCATGTGACAGTGCTGCAGGGGAGACCAAGTCTAATTGTGTGAGCCAGGTTTCTGTAATAGCCATCAAGTTGATGTTGTCAGAGATGAAGAGGTCATGGATGGATGTTAATTTGTTGCAAACAGAGAGTGCATTTAATAGAGCACATTTAAGTATCTTGGTGGGTGGTGGGAGGCATGGGATATTTATAAGGTTTGATGAATTTCTACATGACTAGGAACCAGCTAAGTCTGAGTGGTTAGAGCCTGTATTTGGAATTTTTACCATTGAGCAATAGAAAGCTTCCTGACTAACTGTGTAACAGTCTGGCATGGAAGCAGTACTGTTGCAGAGCGTATTATGATACAGAGGCCCTTATTCTAGTTGACTCGGATGGATGCGTATTTCGGATGGCCACAGAGTGTTCTTAGCCCCTCCTACCGTACGGATCGCTCACACTGTCCGAATGCAGTAAGATACCGAGCGAATGGACCACGAGTGGATGTTTCATGTGAACACCTCCCCCATCTGTGGGAACCTCCCCCATTCTCCGATGGTCGCCGACCATTGAATGATGGACCGAGCGGTCTGGCAGCCCCGAGTGCTCCAGACCACTCAGACATTTTTCCATGTGAAAGCAGGGATATGGGCAGCCAACTGACATCCGGCTAAGTCAGCTGTCCATCCCCCACACGTGCGTCACGGCCAGATTACCATACATACGCAGCGTTTTAAAGGGAACGTCCATG
Organism: Crinia signifera; assembly: GCF_055691185.1. Classification (NCBI taxonomy): domain Eukaryota; kingdom Metazoa; phylum Chordata; class Amphibia; order Anura; family Myobatrachidae; genus Crinia; species Crinia signifera. The sequence continues at coordinate 32,795,603 of NC_139217.1, forward strand.
AAACGTGGGGCGTATGCATATGGTAATGAGCCCAAACAGCCCCTCTCCACCCCCTGCTCGGATGGATCTGTACGATCATTTTCTGCACGTAATTCACGCAGTGTTCAGACGTGCGAGGCATTCGCACATGCGCAGAAATGCCACTGCACATGCGCAAACACAATACTTCGGCCGTCCGACCGAACACGCAGCCGTCCGACTCAATCAGAATAAGGGCCAGAGAGTGGTGAAAACTGCTCAGTGTATTATAGGGATTCCCCTTCTGGCCATAGAGGATGTTCAGTGGAGACGCTGTTTGCGCCACACTCGCAGCATTATTACAAACTATCCCTCTCATCCGGGAAAAGAACTTTTTACACTGTTGCCGCCTGGAAAACGCTTTAGGTGTCTTAGGACTAGAACTAGTAGAATGAGGAATAGTTTCTTTTCTAGGGTCGTCTTGATGATGAATTCTGCATTTTGTTAATTTTAATAGTTTTTTCTTTTACTCCTCTTTGTGTACAATAATACTATATTGTTAAATTCTGTGTCTTTATTGGAAGCAAAACTAAATTTTGTTGCCCTCTACTTGTGTTTGGGCAATGACAATAAAGTGAATCCAATCTCACCTAATGTCACCAGCTAATAAGTTTCATGTTCGCTGCTAGGGGTTACCTGCTCATTGCCTGGGGGTTACATGCTCATTGTTTGTTGCTTGGGGTATCATGCTTGTTACCAGTTGTTTCATGTTCATTGCCAGGGGTTACCTGCTCATTGTCTGGGGGTTACATGCATGTTTCAGTGGCTTAACTAGAAATTTTGTGCCCCATTGCCCAACAAGTTTCTATGTTGGGTATGTAAGTGACCCCCCCCCCCCCATACATTATTGTTTATTGTTTTACCTACATGCTTATTTCCATGGGTATTTAGTTAAAGTGGTTTCCTACTCATTGCAATGGGTTACCTGCTTGTTGCCAGGGGTTTCTTGCTAATTGCCAGGTATTTCATGCTCCTTGCCAGGGGTTAAATGTTTGTCAGGGGATACATGCTCATGCCAGGAGGTAGCTGATCACAGTGTGCCTGTGCTTCCGAAATCTGGCACTTCTGGTAGTGTTGTGTGCAGTGCCCTCCCATGACAGATGCTAGAGGTCCAGGAGGTCCTCTTGCATCTGTCTCCTCTAAGATAGGTGTTTTTGGCGGGCCATCTGCATGGAATCTGCCTCAACACTGCCCCCTGTGGTGCCATTTCCCCATGCTACCGCTTGAGCATTGGTTGCATTGTTACACCACTGGGGAGTTTGCTAATAAGTGTGGTAGGGAATTACAGTTGGAAGACCAGTAGCAACAAGCAAGGAATAGATGTGGAGGGGTAAAATTCATAAAAAAAAAGTCTAAAAATTAAAACTAGTGATGTTGCCCATAGCAACCAGATCAGATTTTCTATAATTTTTCTGTTGAATCCTAGAAAATGATAAAAATAATTTGATTGGTTGCTATTGGTTGCTACATCATCTCTTTTCATTTTTGGAAGCTTTAGTACAGATGGAGAGGCACTTATTCAACCCACCAATACGCCTGAGTATTCTGTCTCGGTGCGCTGTTTGCCGAGATGAGGACGCGCGAGTGTCTCACATGCACGTGTGTCCAAATGCCATCCTGGAATGCTCTGACATGGTGGGAGATTCAATAAGTGCGGTTTCATCTGTAACATTACCCTGGAGAATCTGAGACAATAGAAAAAAATATAGATAGGTATACAGATGGAGCCCTTCTCATTCAGTGGGGGTCTAGCGGTTGGATCACCAACCACCAGCCCCCACAAGCCGCTGGATGGGGATGCATGCGCTTGAGACCCTTGCGCGTCCCTTTCCAATGGAGCTCACCGTCGGTCCCCGCCGCCTCCTTGTCGCTGTCCACCAGTCCCCACCACTTCCCCCTAACCCTGCCCATCTCCCTGAAGCAGAGATGGGCAGGGTTCGCGTCCCCCGCCGCCCTAAAACTGGGATGCACGTGTGAAATGCTCGCGCATCCCAGTCAGATTGAGCGACACTACGCCGGCGATCACCAGTGGAGGCATTCTGGCGAGCCCGTTGCTGGCTGAGAGGCACTCCATCTCTATTTAACTGGAGGTATACGGTCATAAGGACGACACATTCTAAGGTCGACATACATTGGGGCAACCACTGAAGGTCAACAGGCCTTAAGTCAACACATAAAAGGTCAACATGGCTGTTGACCTTGACCTTGACAAAGACCAGAATTGGTAGAAACGCGTTGGTGAGCAGCTGGAGGATACCGTTCGTGGGGAGAAGGAGAGAGCCAGACACGGACAGACTGAACCGCCCGGTGTAATCACACAATACTCCTGTTTACATCTCGAAGCTGTGTGCCCATCTAAAAGCTGCAAGCGCAGGCAGCAATAGACGGAGGGGTGATTTACGGCTATTGGACATCAGAGCCGGACACCCTTAATTGGAAAACCTGCACGGAGAAACACTTAAAGGAGGTGAAGCCGCAGTGGGTGAAGCCGCAGTGGCAGTGCGGTCCTCCGTTTTGTGCTATCCGGATATAGGTGACCCAGTCGGGGAAATAGTAAGGGGATTTGACCAGAGTGGCAGTATGGTCTTATTACCCTGAAAGTACCCATCCAGAAATCCTGCACGGGATACATCAGCGGGGGAGCCTTAAAGGGAAAGTGAATTACTGCAGTGGCACTGCGGCTTCCTGACCTAAAGTGCTGACCCTGAGACCACAGTGGACATCTGTCGACATATGGGGAAGTTGTAAGGGCTGAATGCAGTGGCAGAGCAGCTCCCCAGCCCTGAAGTTCCCAATACATCTTGTCCATTTACCACAAAGATCCGACATGTAGTCTGGAATACACCGTGTGTCATGTCTCCAAGAATCTGGTGAGCTACCTTTAAAAATTCTCCCATACAAGGAATATTGTACTTTTTAAACATTTTTTTCTGTGTATTTTTTATGCGAGACTTTTTGTCCCCTTTTCTTTAATTGTTTTTGTATTAATAAAGTGTCTGTATTTTTTCATGACGGATTTGAAGAGTGAACTTTCTTTTGAAAACTTCCATTAAATCTAAAACATATTGTCCAGCGCTGTAGAAATATTCCCATATTTCCTGGAACCACTTGTATGGCTGTCGACCTGACAGGGTCAAAAGGTCAAGACATGCTTAGTTCGAGATAAGGAAGGTTGATAGTCAAAAAGTTGACAGGTTTTTCCCTTTTTTTGAGATGACATAGGGTACTTTATGCCCTACCGTCCACTAAGGTGTGGAAGGAGAATATAATAGGGGGCTGAGTGTAGCGAGGCACTGAGCCCGAAACATGGTGAGTGGAGGGAGCCATGTGTGAGGACGTGGTGCACGTTTTTGATGACCATGTCGACTGTTGACATTTGGGACAAAAAAATGAAAATCTCATGTCAACCTTTGAACTGTTGACCTTCCCAATGTCGACCTAATGCATGTGTTGACCTTTTGACCATATCAAACTTTTTCATGTGTCGAACTAAGGCCTGTCGAACTTCAGTGGTCGATCCAATATATGTCAACCTTAATTTGGTTGACCCAAGGACCCATGCCCTAACTGAATGTCTGCAATGATTTTTTTCCTAGTAAAGTACTCTTTGAATTTAAGTCTGGCTTCACCAGTATGATGTAACATTTGGGATAAAATATACAGCCCAATATTCCAATACTGGAAGACATTATAGCAAATATCTCTACCAGCACTGTGCCTTTCCCAGTGACACTCATATACGCCGGGATAAAAGCCACCCAGACACTGCAGAACACCAGCATGCTGAAAGTGATGTATTTGGCCTCATTAAAGCTATCTGGCAAGTTCCTGGCCAGGAAAGCTGCAATGAAACTCACAGCTGCGAGAAGCCCCATGTAACCCAGCATCATGGAAAATGCCAATATTGAGCCTTCATTACACTGTATAATAATCTTCTCAAGATACGTGTAACTGTTACTTTCTGGAAATGGAGGTGCTATACATAGCCAAATGATACTAATTACTACTTGGATACAAGAACAAATGATGACCACACAGTTGGTAATTTTGACTCCAATAAATTTTCTCCAAGAAGTTCCAGGTTTGGTGGCTGTGAAAGCCAAGTAGACCATTATAGTCTTGGCCAGGATGCAAGAGATGGCTACTGAGAAGATGATCCCGAAGGTGGTCTGCCGGAGCAGGCATGTTATATATACGGGACGTCCCAGAAACAGCAGGACACACAGGAAGCTCAGCATGATGGAGACCAGAAGAAGGAAACTCAGGTGCTGGTTATTAGCTTTGATGATTGGAGTGTCCCGGAATACAATGAAGATGAACAGGATAATAGAAGTTTTTATAAAACATAATACAGAAATAATGCAGACAGCTAGAGCTATGGGGTCATCAATGTAGGAGAGAAATTCAATAGGTTTTAGCACACACTGGTACTCCTCATTTGGCCACTGGTCCTCTGGGCACTTCTGGCATGATCTTTTGTCTAAAAAAATTACATTTAAAGAACAGTTTTAAATACTATTAATACCTTAAAAACATCATTATGAATTTTGATGTTACAAAGAACATTAGAGAATAAAAAAATATTGGTTGTCATAGGCGAGCGCACATAGAGTGTTAGGGGTGCACAGGCACCCCCTAATGCTGTGCCCACCCTTATATACTTTTGCTTTTAACAACTGGTATTCCATTAAAACAAGCACCCATCAATCAAGTATGTGTGTTTTGCATTGTTAATTGTACTAGACCATTGTCATATCACTACATACCTGCATCATCCATATATGTTTATGACTTTATTTGCATGTACTTTTACACAGAGTAATTTGAAGATTAAAACTGAACTAGGCAGAAGATTATGGTGTGGCTGAGAGACTTTTTATATTGTAGCGAGTGCGAATAGCTGATGGTAGACACGTCTGATTGGTGGTGTTAGACACACCCAAGTGTTAATGATTATTATTATTAATAAACAACACAAGGTATGCAGTGTTATACATAGGGAATCCAATGATACAGTCTAACAATAAGACAACATGGTAATAAATATGAACCACTACAGCTCTTAATACAGGTATGGAGTTATGCTCCCAGTATTTTATTCCACGGTGCCTCTTACAACAACCTCCACCTTCTCTGTCCACCATACTCTCTGCTCTTGCCTTTGCCTCTTATCGCAAATCCAAAATTGACTCTTTACGACAGATAATCAGCAACAAGTCACCTTCTTTCCCTTACCACCCTACCCCATGCCTTTTGTCAACTCTGAAATCCTTTTCCAATGTATCTGGTGAGAAGGTCATAACCATCATCTACACACTTGTACCTATAACCTCCTGCCTCCAACACTACCTATCTCATTATGCATTTTCCAATCTGACCCACCTCCTTAATTTCTCCCTCTCATCAAAAATGTATCCTTCTGCCTTCAAACATGCTCTCATCTCTCGAAAAACCTTTAGTCCAAATACCCTCTCGAACTACTGACCCTTCGCTATCCTTCCTTATGCCTCAAAACTTCTTGAGCATACTGTCTACAACATCTTACTGTGTTTCTTTCCTCACACTCCCTGCTTGACCCATACTAGTCTGTCTTCTCCACTCCACCTCCATGCAGCCAAATCTAAGGGCCACTACTTTCTGCTTTTTCTTCTTGACCTCCGCTTTCAACACTCTGGACCATGTTCTCCTTCTTAAAATACATCACACCATTTCTATTTTTGTTTTGATTTTTAAAATTCTTAAGTGTGGCACAGCGGCAGCGTGGGTGAAGTGTGGATGGGAGGTAACACGGACTGACCAGATTTGATACCATGGAGGAATCGCAATGGCATACAGGCATGGATGCAGCCCTGACAGTTTCATCCCTGCCAGGAGTGGATGGTGCCACAACCCCCATTTTGTTTAGGTATATTTATTTCATTTGAAACAGCAGTGGCAGCCAGAGCTCTGCCTCTCGCAGTTGATGAGTAGTGATGTCTCCCCCTGCACCTTGTCACACTGCCGAATTGGACTGCTGGGTCTATGGATTCCTTCTTTGGGGCTGTGGGATGCGGCACTGTGATCATGAGGTTATGCCTTGAAATCTCCAGCTGCAGGAATCAGGAGATTAAATTGCATGCCAGTAAGAGCAGGAAGATGCAGTCACATTGACTTTTGGTAGCAGAGCTTGGGGTGTATATTTGAGGTGGCTGCCTTAGAGCTGTGCATGGCGGTAAGTGTCTCTCCCTCCCCTCTTTATCTAAATAATACTCCAGTTCGAAAATTATGAGGAGAGGTTCTGGTCCCTGCATATCTTGTCCATATAGGGCCCCATTATTTAGATGATAGCTGGTAGTGTGAACAGTAAGGACACCATGATCTCAGGAAGGGGGGGGGGGGGTTTAGTGTAATCAACGTGTACTAGGAGCTGCCAATATGTACTAAGAGGGGGTCAGTGCATTGGTGTGGTATGACAGCCCTTTAGTTGGGAATCCAACAGTCGATATACCAACATCTGAATCCCGACCACTTCTACTCCGACAGGGGGAAAGCGCAGAGAAGCCCCTTGCTCACAGGTTTTCTTCTCCATCTATGGAGATTGTGGACCCCCAAGATGGAGAATAGCCCTGTCAGTTGGGATCTCAACTGTCGGCATTTGAACAGTCAGGAGTCTGATGTAAGTAATACTGACCATCTGGATCATGACTGTAGGGACGTCATCCAGCACCCCAATGCATGCATGAGATGATGACTGTAGGGACGTCATCCAGCACCCCAATGCATGCATGGAAAGTGTTGAGACTGGTCTGTACATGCTGGGAGAGGAGGTGATGAGCACTGAGAAGGGTAGTTTGTGCTAGTAGAGGAGCACTGAGTACTGAGAGGGAGTCAGTGCATGATTAGCGAAGATGGTGAGTTCTTAGAGGTTAAGTGTATTCTCGAAAGGAGTAGGGTACTCAGAGAGGGTCAGTCAATGCATTAAGTGCAGAGAGGGTTAAGTATGTGTTTGGAGGGAGCGCATTGTTGAGCACTCAGAGGGGATCACTGTGTGCTGGGTGTGGGACAATGAGTGATGGGGTGCGTCAGCACATGAAGGAAGGTGTAATGCCATGCTAGAAGGGGGCTGGAAAGTTAGTACCTGAGGGTATAATAAGCTATATGCATCAACTAATGGGGTTTTCAGTTTAAAGTCAGTCTAGCTTCATGATTGCGATTAAAAATAATAGACAGCTGTAAGTATGCCCCCTGGGAAGCACTAGAAATTCCCACTCCAGGGGTGTGCTGCAGACAGGTGTCCTTACAATCTTTGGTGGGGCCTGCAATTTTACTATGGGGCCTCCAAAGTTCTTGTTACACCACTGCAGCTGAGAGCATGGAGCAGAGAGCCAGAGGGTATCCAGGAGTAGAGAGTTGGAGGTGAGCTGGGAGCAGTGAGCCATAAGCAGGGGGCATGGCCCTCCCAGAGGCCATGCCCCTGCCTGCTAACAATGCTACCTCCATTTCACAGGGGCCCGGCTGACCTGTCGGCGTGCCTGGGCAGCCCCATTGACTGAATTTTTCCAAAATGATTTCAAGCTGAAAGATCTGAACTGGAAGTCTGTTCAGATCCAATCTCCTCCTGAAGCTGGCCTGCATTTTGGTTCACTTCAGAACCACAAACTTTGTATGGATTCAGAGTAACCCCGATCGAGAGAGAAAAAGATGTAGTTGAACTCGTTGCCAACATATGGCAGTGTTTCGGAGACTAGACAAATATATATATATATATATATATATATATATATATAAAGCAGATAGGTCCGCACTCCCAATAAGGATAATAGACAACAGTGGGGTGCTTCACTTAAGGTACCACACGTGTACCTGCTGTCTGGTAGCCTCCATTCCGGCAGCATGCGGTATAGCCATATATAGGGACTGTATGTCCATAGTTACTAACCAGACCTCACTCGGAGGTAAAACAATTTGTTTGATCTTGTGTATGAAGTCAGGTGTGTCTCTTAGGTAACTCTGGGTGCCCTGCACCATTGGTTGAAGGAAACTGTCTATATAACGTGCCAAGGACTGTAGCACAGAACCCCTGGCCGAAATAATTGGTCAGCCAGGGGGCCTGTCCAGACCCTTGTGCACCTTAGGGATTGACACTGACCAACCTTATACTTGTCCTCTAAAAAAAATGTTTGGACAGGTCCTATACCATTGTACATATGTAAATAATTGATTTATGTTTTTTTTTATTTCTTTACTAGTTTTTTGTATATATTTGTGGAAGCATCGATTATCGTGTATTATTATGGCTGTTTTGGGGTGGCCTGATTGCGCCCCGATATTGGTTACAGGGGCTGACAGTTTGAGCCTTAACCCCTTTTTTTGTGTTTAAATATAAGTGACACATTGTACATATCTATGCCTGCCGGGAATCCCCCACTCCAGTATACCCTCTAATTTGACCTCTGCATCCTTATTCTCAACACTTTACAATATCGATAACACAGATGCCTGTCTTGATGGAACGCACTTTGTTGAAGTGACGGATCGGTGGAACGCACCAACGTCACCTGATGGCCCTGCACTGTCAGATATAGTTGACGGCCGCGTGGAACACACTACGCAGAAGTGACAGATCGGTGGAACGCACCGACGCCACTTCCGGGCCCCGCAGTTCCGGACTGAGCACCCACCCTACACAGTTGTAGTATGCTGGAGTTAAGGGGAAGTGACAGACCGGTGGAACGCACCGATGTCACTTCCGGGTCCTGTAGTTCCGTGCTGAACAAACTTTCTGTTCTGCTGCAATATGCTGGAGTTAAGGGGAAGTATCGGCAGACACAGGTATTGTAGTTGAGCCTTGTAGGCTCCTGTTGTTGTGCATAATTAAGTGTTATACAGCTGTCATGTATGAGTTTGATTAGTGACCTTTATTAGGGGTGCCCCAGGCTCAGCACACCACACTGCCTCCTGCACTGTTGCTGAGCTGTTGTGTCGCATTGATGCCTGTCTTGATAAAGGACTGTGTCCAGTCCGAAACGTCGACTTATTGTATGCTGTAATGGTGATGTATTAAACCACTTATCTCTGTTGAACTTCTGGAGTGTGCTCTCTCGGCTGATTTATCCAACGATTGGCCCACAGACATATATATATATATATAGGTACTCTTTACCTAGCATGGCGCCCATCGCGGCCATCGCGGGCATTGAATGCACTAAAAAATCGGGTGCGATGCGACCGTCGCGATGCCCGCGATTTCCCATAGGGAACAATGTTAAATGTCTCAATTTACCAGATTTTCCTGTTCAATGCCTCAATTGACCCGATTTTTCCATAGGAAACAATGTTAAATGGCCCACAGAGGCCAAATAGGCACCCTGAAGTGTGAAATGGCCCCCACAATTGTTAACGCCACCCCACGATCAACGTGAACCTGAAGCGTGGCGAGCGCAGCGAGCCCACGAGGGGCGGCGGTACGCGTCCTACGACCTTTTCATACCCCCACTATCCACGTCGGCGAGGAGTTGAGAATAGAATAGTGTGGCTAGCGACTTTCATTACTCATAAGCCACTTCCTGTTCCTGCCGTGTGCGTTCCATACCAAACACCACATGCGTTCCAACCCTCCAGCAGGAAGCTAATACCTCACTTCCGGCCATGACGGACAGGGACGGATACGGGAAACCCGCGCTGACTGAGGAGAAGAAGGGGCGGTAATTCACCTTATTTAAGGTAAGACACTGTACACATTTCGTTATTCACTGTTTTACCTGCCTTGACAAAGGAGCATATCACGCTCTGAAACGTTGGTGTCATCTTTGAATATACTAATTTGATTTGAAAACCCTTGGAGTGCCACCTTTTCTTGTCTATGCTATATATATATATATATATATATATATATATATATATATATATATATATATATATATATATATAGACAGTTGGGTTCTCAGGTTGGCACTCTGGTTAAAGATAAAACTGTTCCGGTGCCAGGCACATAATGTGGTTAATAGAAAGCACTCACCCCCTCGCAGAAAGGATTGGAGCCGGCACACAGTAGTAGGTGAAGAAAAAAAGGGTTTATTGCAATTACATCATTGCACAAAGAGACAGCTGCCGACCTGACAGCCGTTTCAACTGCATGTGAGCAGTTTTCATCAGAGGAAAACTGATGAAAACTGCTCACATGCAGTTGAAACGGCTGTCAGGTCGGCAGCTGTCTCTTTGTGCAATGATGTAATTGCAATAAACCCTTTTTTTCTTCACCTACTACTGTGTGCCAGCTCCAATCCTTTCTGCGAGGGGGTAAGTGCTTTCTATATATATATATATATATATATATATATATATATATATATATATATATATATATATATATATATATATATATATATATACTGTCCTGGGACGGCACTCCACACCGATGGCAGCGATGTTTCTCCCACCTAGGGAGTCAGCAATCAATCCGGTGCCCTCCGGGCTGACAGGTTGTCAGATATGTAGATGGACGTGGGGGCGGCGGCACTCGGAAATAAGACACAGCAGGCAATTTGTTCCTGATGTTTCGAGACCTCTAGGTCCCTTTATCAAAGGTGCATGTGAGAACCGATATATATATAGAGATAGATATTTCTCACCTGTGTCATTGGATATTTCTCCCTCTAAGCATTGCACACATTCAAAGCAGCAGTGGAACCCTCTGTTGGAAACTCTCCTAAATCCCAAGGGACAGTCTTGAGAACAAATAGATACAGGAATCTAGAATACAAAAATCAGAATCTCCTAAAACCAAAAGATTTAAGATTCCTCTACTTATTCAAAATATTTCTATGATGATCAATCATGATGAACTACTATACAAATATCATTATGCTCTTTCAAATAATCCATTAGACTTCAGAATTTTCTATATTTCTGTTGAAATCTGGCCACAACTACCTCAGTTCTAAACAATTACCAAATCAAACAAATGAGACAAAAGAAATTAGTCTTGGACATTGTCCTGGAGGGGTGAGGTACTGTATGCATTGCCAACCATTGGGATTCCAATGTCCATTTCTCCGACATCAGAATCTTGACTTTCAGTAGGCCGACAGTGGGACAAGTGCATTGGACCCCTTGGGTTCTATTCTCCCTCTATGGGGGTCGTGGACCCCCATGAGGAAAAATAGTCCCTCTCAGTCAGGATCCCGACTGTCGGGCATTTAGTAGAATGGCTGTAGAAGAGTTATCTGGCACCCAATTGGGAGGAATGTTACCACATTACTCTGTACAAAACAACTGTGTTATGTTGGTGGGTTTCCTTCCATGAAGTCCTTGCTTTAGGCCCTCCCACAACATTTTGATTTGAGAAGATGACCTGGGAGTCGGTAGAAGTGTTGACGGCCTGGGAGCCGGAGAGATACTTGTCGACGGCCTGGGAACCGTAGACGAGTGTTGACGGGCTGGGAGCCGGAGCAGTGTCGACAACCTGGGAGCCGATGACGGTTGTCAGCCTGGGAGCTGGAGGAGAGTCAACAGCCGGGGTGCCGATGATGGTTGTCAGCCTGGGAGGCTTGATTGTCTGCAGCTTGCAGCAACAGCAGCAGCACACAGAACCAGGAAGTATGCCTTGAGTTACCTGGACCATGTGACTAGTGCTGAACTCAGGGAGCCTCACTGGAGAGCATACACAGAACAGGAATTGTGACACAGAGACATCATGCCAGGGACTGCAGAGCACACCAGTGGTTGGTCTGCGGCGCAGAGTACACCAGCATGCCAGTCTAATGGGCAAACTGAGTGGCTGAATCAGTCTTTGAAACAGTATCTGCAATGCTTCATCTCTTAGTTACAGAACGATCGGGTGGATTGTCTTTCCATGGCAGAATTTGCATACAACAATGCGGTGCATTCAGCCTCCAAAGTTTCACCCTGTTTCACAGTTTATGGTTACAATCTCCAGGCTACAGTAATTCCGTCTAGGGCCTTTTGTTTTAAGGCCACATGGAGGAAGATTCATGACGCCCTGATGGAGACAGCCTTCAAAGAGAAGGTGTTTGCGGATAAGTCTAAACGTCCTTGTACGTTCAAGGTTAGCAATTGGGTCTGGTTATCAACCCGCAATATCAAATTGCATCAACCGTCGGCAAGGTTTGGGCCTAGGTTCATCCGGCCATACAAAATCATTAAGAGGGTTAATCCGGTTGCATTCCTTCTGTTGCTTCCCAAGTCCCTCAGTATTGCAAACACCTTTCATGCATCTCTCTTAAAACCAGTCTTCTTCTCCCACAAGTTTCCTCTGAAGGTCATCAGAGGAATCCCTTCCGTGGATGTTCAGGGGAAACAGGAGTTTCTTGTCGAAAAAATTCTGGACTCCAAATTTTTCCGTGGTTCCCTTCAGTTTTTGGTCCACTGGAAGGGGTTAGGCCAGAAGAAAGGGTGTGGGTTCCTGATAGGGATGTTCATGCTTATAGCCTAAAGAAAGCAGCAGCAGCGTCCCGGCGCCCTTAGAAGGGTGGACCGGCTACTTCCACCCGGCGGGAACAGGTTGAGTGACAGGTCCCCTCGGCCAAGGCGCGTCACTTCCGCCCGGCCGGGGGACACTGTTAGGGTGCAGGCCACATAGCAACAAGGGGACGCCGGGCGGCGCGTGCTCGGCCACCTGATTCAAATGTTTAATTACTGGGGGCCTGGTCCGGCGTTGGGGGCTGATTGGCCAGTGTATCCCTTTTAAGGGAGCTGGCCCTGCTCAGCCCCGCCGGTGATATTGTTTCCCTACAGTGTGTCTGCAGCATGCTGTGGTCCCGGTCCTGCAGTGTCTTGCTGCTGGGTTGTCCAGTCAGTGTCCAGCCGTCATCTTGCTGCTGTCTGCATCCAGTCCTGGTCCAGTGACAGTGTCCAGTCTTGGTCTGGTTACGATCCCGTCTTGGTCCGGTCCTGGTCCAGTTCCGTCTTGGTCAGCGGATCACCTTCTAGTCCTGCCAAGCCGCTCCTGGCGTGCACGTTACCATGCAGTGCCACCGGAGTATATGGTCCGGTCACGTAAGTGTTCCAGTGGAGCCTGGTTCTTTATCTTACATTTCTGCGGGCAAGCTGCCCATTATCCTCAGTTATTATTATTATTATCCTAGTCCAGCTCTCTGGCTAGCGGAGCCTGGGTGTTCGGTCCAGATAGGCCCTGTAAGTTAGATCATCCTCTTGGCCTAGTCCCTGACGGTCACCGTAGGTTTGTACCATCATAAAACATGGTTGCATCGGGGTTGGTGCAGGCTTAACTCGCTCCTTCGAGCGCGGCGACTACAGAAGAAGCCTAGCACCTCTCAACCTATGGTCACCTGCCCGGGACGGCTAATAGAGTTAGAGTAGGGCTTTGTCATGGCCATTCTAAACAGCAGTCCCGGCTGAGGGCTCTGCCCACCACCACGGATTGCACGCACCCACGCACGTTACAGAAACAGCTAATGTTATTTATACTGTGTGTTTAATATTTTAATTGATTTTTGAAAACAAACATTTTTAAAATCCCGGCAACGCCAGGTACTCCAGCTAGTACTGAATAAATGTTTACCCATATGTCATATTTCATTGGTTCTGTATAGGTAGTCAAAATCTGTGGCATTTTCTAAATACATGATGATCATTAGAGACAGGATTATATGCATTTGCACATTTGCATATGCATTTGCATATTTTGCCTATTCTCACTGGTTATTGCATATTTTACCTAAAATCTAGTGATGGTGCATATTTTAGGCCCCGTCCTCTTCCCACCCGCAAGTTATAGCACTGCTTTGCCCTGCTGCTGCTGGCCAGGTAGTGGTAGAGTGTGCATGCTGGGGCAATATGTCCACAGTGTGGGGAACCTTGGATGTACACTGATACTGCTCTAGGCTGCCAATCCATGTTGATAAAAGTCAGTCGGGGCGGATGCCATTACGGAGCTCCTGAACCTTTTCCTGCCCCTGGCCTGGGACTTTACACCAAGAGACAGACTTCTGCAGCAGAGGAGGTGGGCGGAAGGGTTGTGACATCATGCAGTGCAGAGGAAATGCCGTGTCACAGTGAATATGCAGCGCAGGGAGGAAGCCTTCCAATGCGCCGCCCTCACACACTATGCTCATATTTGATCCATCGGCGCTGGAGATGAGGGTCCGTGTAGTTGATGCTAGATGAGCTTTGGACGCTGCAGTATGCTGTAGCAGCCAGGAAGAAAAAAAATCCTGTGTACAGCACTAGACATCTGCAGATGCTGTGGGCCTATTTTTGAGGTTTATTTGCAACTAATTGTATCCTGATTTTTAAATAAATAAGCTAAAAATTTCTTTTTTTTATTATTTAATGTAGCATATTAAATAATACACTTTTTATGCATATTTTATTTATTTTTCATGCATATTTGCATGCATATTTCAAGCTTTTTATGTTGCATATAATCCTGTCTCTAATGATCATATTGATTATGATGTTAACATGTGGCAACAAATAGAAAGGTAAATATAAAAGCAAAAGTTATGAAGATTACAGTAGTTTGTCTAAAATATAACCTTTTTTCCAACTGCTTCCTCCCTAAAGATAATGTACAGTATCCCTCTTCATTGTTCCCAAAATGTGGTGTCACCTTCACCTATACATTTTTTGTCTCCCAATATTCAATACTTTTCACAATCCAGCCATTTCCACTTCTATATCCATCATCAGGAAGAACGGAAATAAAATTCTCATCAACGCCCTCATAATTTGTCGCCAACAGTACATTACTTTAATCTACTCCTTTTATAGGAGAACTACTTCTGTTTTCCCTCTTCTAAAGTCATTAAAGGCCCATACACACTAGAATATTTTCATTTCAAAAGACTTTGCCAAAATCTTTGATAGATATATCTTTCCCCAAAGTAGTGCATACACACTGAGCTATTTTCCCCAAAGAGCAAGAGATTTTCAGGAGGCGAAATACTTTGCTGAAAATCTTTCATATAAAAGGCTATTTACATAATAGGCGGGGTTTGAATTCCAAGGGTGGGAGCAGGGCCCATTTTATTCAGTGCATTTCTGTTCTTGGTGCCTGATTCAGAACTGATTGCTGGGCTGCGTATATTCGGAGCCCAGCAATCAGGCAAAATCCCACCCATGTGCACGTGCACTGCAAACATTTAATTTGCAGCTGTGCATGTACGGAGAAATCGATTAACTTGCGACAGCAATGTATATGTTACGCCATAACAAAATATAAATTTGGGGTGTGTGTGGGGGGGGGGGAAGGGGCAGTGGCGGCGGTAACATATACATTGCTGTCCTGCAAAAAATTTGAGGCATGGCTTGGTGGGACAGGGGACTATGCACACCGTAATGCCCATTACACATATACTACACACCATAATGCCCATTATATATAATGCCACATAAGTGCCGCTTACCTACATGCTCATTGCTAGAATTTTCATGTATGGTGCCAGGGGTAACATGCTATGTGAACTGCACTGTGCGGTTCTGTCTCCTTACGCCAACCGTGCCCTGCTGTCTGTCCCTGCCTGCATCACTAAAGTAGACCTCCGGGCAGAACAGTGGGGAAATCCGACTGTCTCAGAGCAGGTCCATCTGTCCGCGACTCGCAGCCAATCAGGCAACAGTGGCTCGCGAGTTTCAAGCCGGCCTTTCATTTGAAATAGCCGCACAGCAGATGGTTGGACCTGCTCTGCTCTGCTGGCTGTCTCCTTTAACGATGCAGGCAGGGACAGACAGCTGGGCAAGGTGAGCGGACGTTCCGCCTCCAAAATGAACTGAAGGAACGCAGTTATGCCCCGTTCCGGCTCAATTTAACCCATGGTGGGCAGTAATGCCAGTAATATATATGTTGCTGGCCTGTGCCAGCAACGCATACATTATATTACTGGCTAATAAATCATCACTGGTGGGCAGTGGTGCCAGTAATATATACATTGCTGGCATATGCCAGCAATGTATATATTACTGGATAAGTCATTGGTGGCAGTGGTGCCAGTAATATATACACTGCTGGCATGTGCCAGCTATGTATATATTACTGGCTAATAACTACTGTAACTCATTAGTGGCAGTGGTGGCAGTAATATATACATTGCTGGTATGTGCCAGCTATGTATATATTACTGTATAAAAACAAATTAATTGGTGGCAGTGGTGGCAGTAATATATACATTGCTGGCATGTGCCAGCTATGTATATATTACTGCCTAATAAATAAATCATTGGTGGCAGTAATATATACATAGCTGGTATGTGCCAGCTATGTATATATTACTGCCTAATAAATAAATCATTGGTGGCAGTGGATGCTCCGTGTGTAGCGCGGCGGCGGGGGGCAGGGCGTCCGACAGGCTGTGGGTAGGGAACACACTGTGTGAAGCAGAGTGGCGCAATGGTGTGACTATGCAGTGCAGTGGTGTGACTATGTGCCAGGGCCGTGGAGCAGGGGGAGGAAGCGGCGGAGTGAGCGGTGGAGAGAGCATCGCAGTGGTAAGTATGCTCCAGCGCCGGGGAACAGGGGGAGGGAGCAGGGGGGAGTAGGCGGTCAGTCGGGCTGAAAGTCTCTGATCTTCAGCTTAAAGTCGGCAAGTGTGTATGGGCCTTAATCCATCCTTAATGCTGCTAACTGCACCATTTTCCTCTTATTTCATTTTCACTCTTTGGACCTTATTCTGGTGTGCGACTGCGTATACACATAAACCGTTATGCACATTCGCATCCGCTTGCTGCAAGTGGCCACCGCGAAATGATTATTCGCCTGCCACTCAATCACAGCACTGCACCCGGGGGGTGGCGGCGAGCGGCCACGCCCAGCGTTTCATGGGCATTCCCATGAAAATGCTGGGTGGTCCCATGGTAATTTTGAGATGGTGCGGGAAGTGGGCAGCGATGTCTGCTGTTCGCCTGCTTTCTGCACAGGGCGCCTGCGGATCTAAGACACCACCACATGGTCGTTGACCATTGAATTATTTCCTCCCTGCATGCAAGCTGGGAATGGGGGGAGGGGTGGGTGCAGTGTTTGGTGGACTCGCAAAGCTGCAAAATCTACAGCCTTGCAGGTCAACCAGAATAAGGTCCTTTGTCCCTTCCTGACAGTTATTCCACTGTCTCCTTAGCCTTCTCAGAATCATCTTTTCCTAACTAAAAAAAATCACATCATTGTAATTAATAGTACAGTCTATAACTGGTAATAGAGGATCACAGATGGGACACTAACCTGACCGTGCTTCCAGAATATGGGATCTTGGTTCATAAAGACTATTTCACCTTCAGGTGAGGTAGAATCAAATGTCCCAACTTTCCTGAAGCGAAATCTCTTATCTATTACGGCATAATTATGAATATAGTAGAATGTGCTCATTTCTCCTCTCTCATTAAAATAGATGTCTTCTCCGGTGGGGTCTTGGAAATGAAGGTTTCCTCGAAAGTACTAGAAGAATAAATATGTGCAGTATTTGTATATGGTTTTGCTGAAAGTAATTATGTTAGAAAGCTATGTACTCAAATAAATAGCTTTATTACATGCTGGTGTCTATTGAACTCTCCCATATGTTAAAATATACTGGTAGGTTAATTGGCTCCACAAAAAGTGTAACCCTAGAATGTATGTGTGCGTGTGTACATGTGGTAGGGAATATAGATTGTAAGCTCCACTGGCGCAGGGACTGATGTGACTGTGCAAACTGTGCAAATATTCTCTGTAAAGCGCTGCGGAATATGTGTGCGCTATATAAGAAACTGGTAATAAATAAATAAAATTAAGAAGTCTTTCCTACAGTGCCATGGTTTTCAAATGGATAGGTGGATTTTTACACCTTCTTAGAATTTACTAGGCCCAGGTCAGTGGTGCAAAGTCTAATGTGCCTGCAAGGAGGTTTGGGCTTCCCTACACCTGCCATTTACAGTAGGTCAGAGCCCCCTGACTGTGCTTCCAGGTGTTGGTATACAGTGTATAGTCTGCCCAGTGGCAGATTAACAATGGGATGGATGGGACCACAGCTCCAGGTTTCCACATAAAAATAGGCCCATCATGACAGCACGATGATGACAAGCCACCCAAATGGCCTCATGGTTGGTCAATAATTCTATGTTGAAAAATTGTATTTTTAGAATATTTAGTCAGACATTGGGGCTGATGGTGGAATGGTATACACTGCTATATACTGTACTGTATATCCAAATTGCACTGGCCTCAACCACACAGTACCAGGCACAGGTTCTCCACTTCTCACAATAAGCCTTTGATCGTTTTAAGTAACCGTCTGAAGTGGTCATAAATCTGGCCCTGATTGAAAGATCAAAGAAAGCACCAGTCAAACCATAAAACACTCAAATTGTGTCTATCATTTCAAAAGTAACTAGAATCTGTTTGGTTGCTATGGGCAACATCACCTCTTCACTTCTAAAAGCTTTAACGAATTTACCCATAACACTGAATATAAACTTAGGTACTTGTGTATTATCACGGCTCCCCCGATATTGATCGCGCAATGTTTTCATTGCATCGCATCGCATGCCATGCACCCGATGGCATGCGATGCGACGCGATTTTTGTCCCTTATACGATGAAAAATTGTATAAACACCCTAACGGGTGCTTACAATGTTAAATGCACCCCCACGCCACCCCCCCACTATAAACGTAAACTCGAAGCGTGGCGAGCGCAGTGAGCCCGCGAGGAGAGGCGGTACGTGCCCTACGACCTTTTCATACCCCCACTATCCACGTCGAGCTGACTTAATAAAGTGTGGCGAGCGCAGCGAGCCACCGAGCCCGAAGCGTGGCGAGTGCAGCGAGCCCCGCGAGGGGACGCAGATACCTTCACAGGTATCCGCGTCCCCTCGCGGGCTTCACAGGTATCCGCGTGCGCTCGCCACGCTTCGGGCACGGTGGCTCGCTGCGCTCGCCACACTTTATATATTCAACTCCACGCCGACGTGGATAGTGGGGGTATGAAAAGGTCATATAACGCGTACTGTCGCCCCTCGCGGGCTCGCTGCGCTCGCCACGCTTCGGGTTCACGTTTATAGTGGGGGGTGGCGTGGGGGTGCATTTAACATTGTAAGCACCCATTCGGGTGCTTATACAATGTTTAATCGCATCACATCGCATTGTATGGCATTGTATGCCATATACAATGTCATACAATTTTAAAATTGTATGACATTTTACAACATCGCGCGATATTGCATCGCATACCATCGCATGCCTTTTGGTATGCGATGCGATGGGCGCCGTGATAATACACAAGTACCTAAACTTATCATAACATATAATAGTCACTGTTTCTTACAATCGAGCAGTGCGGTCACAACAGACGTGCCACACAAATTCAACCACACATTTTTAAAGCAAAGGGCCTCATTCATGTTTGTATGCAAATGAAACTGCAATTGTCATATTCTAGGCTATAGAACTCTGCTATTGTCAACTAATGAAACTGCCAACCAGAAATAAAAAGATAACCCACAAGAGCCACCACAACCTAAAACACAATTCAGTACACAGTCACAACTTTTACACAATAGGGGCTAAGGATTGGTCAATGGCTACTCAGACTGGACAAGGCTGTAGCGGCACTGGTGCCATAATATGAGCTCTCAGATAGACATTCGATAGACATCCTGGAAAAATAATAATGACAAATCTGCCTTTCCCATCTCCAAGCAGGAACACCTTCGAGCATGCTCGCTGCTCATGTGCAATTGTCCTGCTCATAAACATCTAGCATTGCGTACAAAAAAAAGTTGGAGATGTAGATGCTCAGTGCTACCAAGTAACATGGAGTTCACTTGTTATGTGTAGCGTGACTTGTAGCCCATGCAGGCTAGATGTATTTTGGACACAGCTGTAAATAATTGGTTGGTAAATAGACTTTATAGGGACTGTACCCCTGACTGAGGTCTCTTCTTTAAGTCATCTCTGATGCATATTTTTTCTGTTTCATGTTCTGGGCTAAAACACAAAATATTGACCAAACTTGCACTAATACTTTCACCAGTGTAGCCTACTGTATATAACATAAAATGACTCAAATATTAAGCAGAAAAAACGAAAATGTGTGTATATTTTTTCAAACACAATACGAGTATAAAATACTTTATGCACAGTAAATTTCTTTCACAATGGAATATATAGCATTCTTCTTCCAAAGGCCAACAATATGATAGTAAATTGTCCTAGTTTGGAGAAAAAAAAATCACCAACATTGTGCAATATATTAAAACACAATAACAATGTATTAGTCTCACAGGACACTCACAAGCAAACACCAAAGTAATACCATCTAAAATAAATTGTTTTGAGACTTCTGTTAATTTAAACTGTGTATTAGTCAGTGCTGACGTGTCAACACTCTACACTATTATTGATCAGGAAATAGGTAAAAAAAAGCTGTGGCATATTTTTTAAATAAATTAACAGAAGTCACAAAACAATTTATTTTAGATGGTATTAAATTCATTATTTTAAACAGTTATTTTTATTTTGAAAGATCCTATTATTTACAATTGAAACATAAAATCTTAATGATTTTAATATTAAATTTACATTTAGTATTATATAGCAAGAAATCATGTTTTTAGATTTAAATATTTATAGTAAAGATGGAAAAATCAATACAAAAACCCACAGAAAACTGATTCAAACAGCTACAGTATATTGATATTTTGAGTCTCCATCATCAAAGATGGTTAGATGGAACTCAAACAAGCAGAGGAAAGGGATAAACATGTTGATCGATCAGTATTTTTGAAAAATAAACAAGTTGATAAAAAAGCAATAATAAGCCAATAGAATGGGCATTTATGACTAAGTTTAATCAAAGTAAATTGAGTCTGTTTTTTTTTTTTTAAATGGCAGATCCTTATGAGAGACCCTGTTTTAAATTATGTGATACCAAATCATCCAAGTTTTATTTATAGAAGGGAACCTTCCAAAAAGGATAAATTGGTACAAAGCAATATAGAGGATAATAAAGAAAGATCCATCATCCAAAGTCAGGGTTTCATAGATGTGGCATGTGTCTTATTTGGTGAACAACTAAGGGACCCAGTAAATTTAAAGATTTTACTGTGAATAATTTTACTTATAAAATAACAGATTTTATAATGTGCAACTCAAAAAATGGTATTTATATTTTAGAGTGTTACTGCAGTCTTTTATATTTGTTCAAGACGATAAGACTCATGAAAGTCATCATGGTGGAACATATTTATAATATTAGAAAAGGGTTGAATACCCATACCGTTTCGTCACATTCTATAAAATAAACACCAATCCCGTGAATACCGGAGTCCAGGTAATTAAAGCCACTTGGAGAAATAGAGATACAGTATAGACAAGAGAGTCAAAAAGTGAAATGAGGTGGATACACAAATTAAAAACTCTGGTGCTTAACGGGTTAAATGGAGATTTTGATTAGAAATGTTTTTTATACAGATGGAGCCGGGCTCCCTCTTGCTGGCGAATCACCAGACTGTCTCCGCTGGCGATCCGCCAGCAGCCCGGCACTCCATCTGACTGAGACGCGCGTGCGTCTCACGCGCGTCTCAGTTTTCGGGCGGTGGGGCGACGGGAACCTGTCCATCTCCGCTTCAGGGAGACGGACAGGGTTAGGGGGGGTGCAGGGAGGAGGTGGGGACCCCGGGTGACCACCGACAAGCTGGCGGGGACCCGTGGGAAGCGCCTTCGGAAGGGGACGCTCGCGCATCTCGTGCGTGCACGTCCCCTTTCGCAGAGCAGATGGCGGCTGGCGGGGATGGCGGCTGGCGATTCTGCAAAGACAACGCCAGCTCCATCTTTAGCTGTTATTTATTTTATTTTTTTATAGTTGCTATTTAAAAAAAAAAAATTTTTTTAAATCATTTTAGTGCCTCTAATCACCTTTTCTTTCCTTTTATATATGTATGCAAGATGATGGACTAAACCTAATATAATCCAAAAATATTCAGCACTAATACCAAGTGATTTGAACAATACTTCTACATTTCTGGAATGCAGGATGCGTTCCAAATATATAAATCCAAGGTGGACAATGAAGAAAAGAATATTAGTGCTGTTTCTGGACTTATGGAATGCAGGATGCATTCCACTGACAACTTCCGGTATCGGATGTTCAGTAAATGATGCGGAGCGGTATGGTGGAACACAGGGTGCGTTCCACTGACAATTTCCTGTATCGGAAGATCAGTAAATGATGTAGAGTGGTATGGTGGAACACAGGGTGCGTTCCGCTGACAACTTCTGGTATCGGAAGTATAGGGAGAATATGGGAGATGGTTGAGGCACCTGTAAACTTGTAAACCATTTAAGGTTTAAGGACATCTGTCCGAAATGCAATTTGACTGCTTTTTCTGTACCTGAAGATCTGTACCTGAGGTACAATAGAGCAAGTATAAGGCGTGTGGAGCGGGCACCCCCTCCCTTACTATTCAAAGTGCCATTCTGGATCTGATGCGGACATTGGTTCAAGATTGATACAGGGGAATCAACAATCAATGGTGATAAAATATTGTATTTTGTTTTATTGTGAGTGTCCTGTGAGACTAATACATTGTTATTGTGTTTTAATATATTGCACAATGTTGGTGATTCTCCAAAGTAGGACAATTTACTTTCATATTG
Source organism: Crinia signifera (assembly GCF_055691185.1). NCBI lineage: Eukaryota > Metazoa > Chordata > Amphibia > Anura > Myobatrachidae > Crinia > Crinia signifera. The sequence goes on from NC_139217.1 coordinate 32,818,202, forward strand.
TTGGCCTTTGAAAGAAGAACACCATATATTCCAATGTGAAAGAAATATACTGTGCGTAAAGTATTTTATACTCTCATTGTGTTTGAAAACATCACTGAAGCGCCAAATATACACACATTAGTTTTTTCTGCATGTTCTGGGCTGTCAGTAGAAAGTCTCAAGTCAGAGGTGATCTGTGCTACAGAAAGGTACAGTACAGTATATTCTATTTTCTAGAAGGGCATTAGCTGTATACAGTAGCCCATAACCTGCAACACCGTCTACGCCGTGAAACTACACAAGTACCGATATTTCAACATACGCTCCTACAGGATGTGTCCTCTAACACTGTTTTACCGCTGGGCGGCGAGTGCTCCAGGGACAAAAACTACAGAGTTAGAAACATAGAAATATAGAATATGATGGCAGATAAGAACCACTTGGCCCATCTAGTCTGCCCCTTTTTTAAACATGTTACCTCAAACCATATTTGATTCTTGTTTTTTGTAAGGATATCATTATGCCTATTCAAAGCATTTTTAAATTGTACTACTGTATCTGCCTCTACCACCTCTGATGGGAGGCTATTCCACATATCTACTACTCTTTCTGTGAAGTAATTCTTCCTTAAATTTCCCCTGAATCTTCCTCCCTCTAGTGTCAGTGCATGTCCTCGTGTTCTGCTGCTCCTCTTCCTGTGAACAATGTCTACCACCTGTACCTTCCTCCATCTAGTGTCATTGCATGTCCTCGTGTTCTGCTGCTCTTCTTCCTGTGAGGAATGTCTCCCACCTGTACCTTCCTCCCTCCCTCTAGTGTCAGTGCATGTCCTCGTGTTCTGCTGCTCCTCTTCCTGTGAAGAATGTCTCCCACCTGTACCTTCCTCCCCCTAGTGTCAGTGCATGTCCTCGTGTTCTGTTGCTCCTCTTCCTGTGAAGAATGTCTCCCACCTGTACCTTCCTCCCTCTAGTGTCAGTGCATGTCCTCGTGTTCTGCTGCTCCTCTTCCTGTGAGAAATGTCTCCCACCTGTACCTTCCTCCCTATAATGTCAGTGCATGTCCTCGTGTTCTGCTGCTCCTCTTCCTGTGAAGAATGTCTCCCACCTGTACCTTGTTAAAACCCTTGATATATTTGAAAGTTTCTATCATGTCATTCTATTCATGTTGAATAGCAGTGATGTGGGTTGTAGACATCAGGTGGTGGGCTATTACAGGAGGTTTCGCCTCAGTTTTCTACCTTTGCTGCTCCTTTAAAAGATTGTTTCACCCGCCGCCATGGCTTAGCACGTCGGGTACAGTACTCACCCGTCCATGTCCGCCAATGGCTGGGGTCCTGGTCAGATGAGCAGTGATGGTGTTGTGCAGCTGTGAGTGTCACGCAGAGATTCAAACAAGAGGTGCGGTAGTCCGGCTGTCAGGAGGCTTACATTGAGTGCAGTGTCGCCATCTTGGTTAAGGGTGTAAGCAGTATTGGCCAGGTCAGGACTTTCCCTCCCATTCTGACCAGTTGGCCTATGACAGTCCTTCCATTGGTATAAAGGGGAGCTGCCTAGGTCCATCTGTGTCAGAACAACTTGTTTCCTGAGCCTGCAAGCAAGGGGAAGTTCCTGGCCATCCTAGTGCCTCTGCACTGTGCTCCAGCTGGTTGTCCCTGCTGGTCTCTGATCTCCTGGTTGCTTCCTCCGGGGAGCCACACACCTCTGTTGTCTCTCCATCTGGGATATCTTCGGCTCATCCTCATACCCCAGTGGTTAATCCGCAATCATCTTATCTCCAGTCATCCAATTCTCAAACAACCAATTGTCAATCATTCAATCATCCAATCAACCAATCCTCCAATCATCCAATCCTTCAACCATCCAATCATCCAATCGTCAATCATCCAATTATCCAATCATCAAATCTTCCAATCGTCAATCATCCAATCTTCACCTCTTTTAGTCGTCAATCATCCAGGTATTCCTATTCATTTCTTCAAGTATTTATATAGTTGTTTACACAAAGGACTGCATCCAAGTTATCATCTTTCGCAAGATTACCATCTTATTTACTTCTTTCAATACCAAAGACTGTTATTGTGTTTATTACTATATACCAGAAACTCTTTGCTATTATTATTATTATTATTATTATTATTATTATTATTATTATTATTCCATCTATTCCAAGAAGTATTGATACCAGTTATATTATACTCTGTATGACTTTGTTTATTAAACCTGCTCGTTTTAACCATACTTCTGCTGGTGCCGCCTCTGTTCCTGAGAACCGCACGACACCATCAGAGCCCATAATTGTTACAGATTGTGATACATTTTGCTCCAAGAAAACTTGAGTGGGCTTAGGAGTGTCAGTTTGTGTTCACCACAATGAAACATTTGTAGTGTATAGGCCTGGTTTAAAGTCTCCGGGTTTTGCTGTGCCATTTGTGTTATAAACAGATTCCTCAGATGTATTCTTGGGGACACTTTTGCATCAAGATTTGGATGGCGTTGAACATTGTATGCTTTATCTTAGTATAATGTTGTTCCCAGAGACTATGTATTCTGTAGTTGAAAATATAATGCCTCCCTGGCTCCCATGAAAAGGGTCTCCAGAAACTTGAGGAATTATCTTTATGGGACCAGGTTTAATGATCATGCACCATTACAATGGTTGTAGTCCATGAAAGACTTTAATACAAGACTGACAAGATGGCCCCTTGCTCTCCAGCCTTTTTCTTTTGAAGTCTAACCAAATCATCTACATATAAATGCAGATTTTTGTACCAGACAGGGGTGGAGAGTCAGGCTTTCACCATGGGTAATTTAGGTTTGCAATTTAATGGATGAGGTATGTGGCAGAGTGGGTCTCTCCTACATTCAAAGTAACGGGTTAACCTTCTGTAGCTCATTGATGAACCACATCCTTTTCTTGATTAATACCATCAGAGGCCTAAAAACCTAGGTAAATAAGTTAGTTAGAGGAAGAGTTTGCACCTTCAGCAGCCCCTCTCGATGCTGGAAAACTTGAAACCTGACTTTGCTGTGAATATTTTGCATAATTAAACTGCTGTCTCATGTTCTTTGCACCCTGTGTAAGAAAATATTACATCGATTCTTCCTTTCAGCCTGGAACAACAGCTTACTTGTTTGAAACACCTCAGTCTCCTGCAGGTTGTCTCGAACTTAGCTACTACAAAAGTTAAATTAAAAAGTTTGTTTATTAAAATAACATTAGCTAAGACAATGACTTCATTACCTTGTGCATGTGTTTATGCATTTTTATGTCACTCTCCTTGTGATTCCTGGAAGCATACAGTTGCATCTCATGCAGAGAATGTGCCATAGCATACACAGCTTTGTAAATTTGGTAAGTGGTTCCGAAGCTTCGTGTGTAGTATATAGAGTTGCCAAGGCTGCTTAATTGTAAACTGTTGTTACATGTTTGAAGTTTAATATTATAATCTAATGTAATGATTCTGTTCAGTATAGAATCTGAAGTTAAGCAGTCCTTGTAAACTGCCAGAATATTCTCAAGTAAAATGTCATTGGGGCGATTGGTGCGGCTAATCTCTTCTAAGAATCTCTTCAGTTGCGGGATCTCTTTAGTGGTGGGTGAAAATGCGAAACCTCCATGCAAAAATGCTTTCCATTTTGCAGATAGAATCGTATGAACATTGGCACTTGCTGGCAGGATGAAGGTCTTCTCCTGGCCACCGATACAAAGCTTTTCAATAAAGTATATTATGGAAAATGTAACTGTACCACAAAGTACAACAACTTGCGAGGTAGACTTGTTAAACACCCGTCTGCTCTTCTCGGTCTTACTCTGTAATATTTGCCCAATGTCTTCCACTATCTTAATAATGTACTCAATGCAGACACCATGGACAGCAGTGACTTTCTGTAGCTCCTGACTCTGCATTTCTCCGTCATCATCATCAGAGGCAATTACACCAATCCACATCCAGCCAAAATATCTGAGCAATGAAACAATGGCCAGGTACTGGGTCTGGTCACTGGGAAGGGTTTGGAAAAATGATGGATAGATGTTCTTGTTAGTAAGAGCAGGATTTGTTGCACCATAACTGATCTATGTGATAGAATGGGGAGAGGTAAACACCATTACTGTTGGAACCATTACTGTAAAACCAGCATTATAAGTGTGTTATTACGAATGCTTAGTTGTGTTAGACAGAAGCTGGTGAGATTGAAAGAGATCATTATTAGATTCATATTTGCAGGTGCGAGAAAGAACATATAAAATTATACTGTATCTGTATTTTGGGTTGTATATATCAACAAGGAATACAAAATATTTATAAGAGAGCGCACTAAGTTGATTAAATAATTATTTAATGTATATAAGAAAATGTATTAACATTTCACATGTATATTTGCACACATAGATAACAATTTAGGTACTTGTGTAGTACCACGGTGCCCACTAAGCAATTTGCTTAGTTGTCTATTCTGCGTAAGAAAATCGCATCGCATGTCCAGTTTTAGTGCGGTGCGATTATGGTGCGGTGCGATCGAACCACACGCAAAATAGGGTGTGATGCCATTAATTTTACTATACACTTCTATGACATGCAATGAGGTTTTAGGCACCCCCCCACTATCCACGCCACCCCAAAGCGTGGCGAGCGCAGTGGAATGCATCCTCCCGACCTTTTCATACCCCCACTATCCATGTCGGTGTGGAGTTGATTTTATATAGTGTGGCGAGTGCAGTGAGCCACCGCACCCGAAGCGTGGTGAGCGTAGCGTGCCCCGTGAGGAGACGCGGATTACTTTACATGTATTTTACGTCCCCTCGGGGGGCTCGCTGCGCTCGCCACACTATATAAAATCAACTCCACGCTGATGTGGATAGTGTGGGTATGAAAAGGTCGGGGGACGCGTTCCGCCGCTGCTCGCCATGCTTCGGGGTGGCATTGGTAGTGGGGGTGATGACGACAGTAAGGATGACATGTGTTAACGATTAACTTGAAATTTACTTAATAATTAATAATAAGAAATCACATTAATTAATTAATTACATTTTTAACCAGAAATCAAGTAAAAGAACATGAATAATTACAATTAATAACGAAAAAACCCCAATAATAACAGAGTCACTCTTCACACTGTGCCTTGGCCTTTGGAAGCAGCGCAAGTGCATGGAGAATGCGGAGAAACGCATTACTAGCGCCCAGAGTCTTCCTTCACATAAATTCTTGGAAGTAGGAGTCTAAATGTTTCTGTGGTGTGAACACCTGACTCCGGGTCGACAAATTGAAATCGTGGTTCACACGAGCATGTTCATATCTGGCCTGCTCAAGCTGCCCCATATTGTAGGCCTGCCAGCAATCAGAATAAATCATTGTTCCTGGTGCAACAAATTTATTGATGGCGCCCATCAATGTAGTGGCATCACGCTTCTCAACTGGAGTCACAAAGCAGTCACCAGTCTCCCTGCAAATCCCTTCAAAGATCCACTGATGAGGCAGCATCCGTCCCACATGGCTTTTGCGTTTAACAAATAGGCTTTCATCAACTTCAACTATCTTACCAGGACCGCCAATTTGCCGATGGGGCTGTTCAATTAAGTCCATAGTGCAGGCCTCACACATCAAACTGTTATACTGCACTGTAGTTTTATTAGACAACTGCAGTTGATGCTCTCAATAATTTACAGTGGTCAGCTCCTCCGCCCAGGAATATATAAAGCGGACAAGGGTCAGGAAGGATAACCGGAACCCCGGGAACCAATGCGTTGCTCAGAGGCTCACCTTCTTGTGACAGGTTTTAATTTGTAGTCAAATTTTATAACCAAGCGCAGGGCACTAATTATAGTCCCAGCTGCCGCTTATAAGGGATACTCAACCCTTAGACTGGACAACAATCAAAGCAAAACAAAAGTAAGCGGCGCTTTAAGGACTATAACTCAAGTATCAAAATATATTTTATTTATTTAATATATTTTTCTTCATATAAAAAAAACACAATAAATTCAATATACAGTACCACCGGCCGGCAGAAAATTTAATTATCACAACATATGTAGACAAAATATTAAAAACTAAAAACACTTTACTGCACATTCAAAACCTTTTTTGTAATCACCTCCAAGGTTATGGTATACTGGCTAGTGTGCCTTTTGCAATCACCCAGCTGGGTTTTCAGAGGCTCATTAACCCTGGGTGAGGCTTTAAGTAATATACTCAATATTCTAAACCAATGTTCTGTTTGTTTTAGGAAAAATAAGGAGAGCTCTCAATTTCATCCAACATTAAGCAGTTACTTTGGTTAGTAAGCAGATTAGTCAGTCACACTTTTTGATTTGGTCAGTCTTTAAACCAGGCAACTTATAGACAGGCTGTATAATGCTCACTCATTCAGCCAAACTTGTATGATTCAAAAGAGAAATTTTTTTTGCTCAATACTTATGCTCCTTTGGACACAGGCAGGAGGGTACAGAATTGTAATCCACTTGGGGCGAGATGCGGCTGGCCTGGAGCGGGTCCCCGGCTGCTGGTCCTCTCAAGGACTCCCAGCTCCGGCGTTGGTCTCCCCGGCTCGAGTTGTAGGCAGTGGTAGGAAGTGACGGTAAAATTGATGACGCGTTTCCCCGCCTTCAGTGTGCCAGCGGCTTCATGAGATAATTTGTTGTACTCATTCTCCGTCTATTTATTTGTACAGTGCCCGCCCAGCAGGGCGTGTATTCATTTTGTAGCCAGTCCTCCCGGCTATCTTATTGGCTGTGCATATATTCCTGGTGCAACAAATTTATTGATGGCGGCCATCAATGTAGTGGCATCACGCTTCTCAACTGGAGTCACAAAGCAGTCACCAGTCTCCCTGCAAATCCCTTCAAAGATCCACTGATGAGGCAGCATCCGTCCCACATGGCTTTTGCGTTTCACAAATAGGCTTTCATCAACTTCAACTATCTTACCAGGACCGCCAATTTGCCAATGGGGCTGTTCAATTAAGTCCATAGTGCAGGCCTCACGCATCAAACTGTTATACTGCACTGTAGTTTTATTAGAAAATTGCAGTTGATGCTCTCAATAATTTACAGTTGTCAGCTCCTCCGCCCAGGAATATATAAAGCGGACAAGGGTCAGGAAGGATAACCGGAACCCCGGGAACCAATGCGCCGCTCAGAGGCTCACCTTCTTGTGACTGGTTTTAATGTGGCAGCACCAAATGCATTCTTTCATCGAAAGGTACATAGGGTGCCCGCTCACACAATTTTGCATAACTGGAAGCAAATTGTGCTGCTGGAAAAAACAGCCTCCTCCTCTGTCACCCGGAGGAATATTAGACATATGGACATATTCATGCCATATTACAGGAAGAAGCCCGGCGGCCATATTACTACACCCGGAGAGGTGCAATAAACATACAGAACATAATGTAGATATTCATGACGCACTATAGGATGATATAATGATAATATATCAATTGGGACATGTAACTATCTCACCTTTTAAACATTTTTTTTAATAATCACATATATACAAAAGAAACTTTGAAAACAGGAAGCAGAAGTGACGCCATCTTGGAAACAGGAAACAGGAACCAGAAGTGACGCCATCTTGGATAAACACACTCCATAAATAGCAATCCAGCAAGCAAGTCCTCCATGCCTTGATAAAGAGATGTGGATCTCGAAACGCGTAGGCAGGAGGACTTGCTATTCTTTGTGACACCACTCTCTGCTGGAGGTCCCTTTTTTTCTTGGCAGCAAACCGCCCGCTTGGAAGGAAGGTAGGACAGAGGTTTTTTACTATACAGAGTCTGCTTTACCGGTCAGCAGCCCCTATTTTATATTGTTTTTTTTTTATTTTATACCATAATAATTACCTATATTGAATTCTTCGCATGAGAAAAGATACCTTTATGAGAGTAACCCTACAGATATCATCGTGAGTATCGGTATGCAGAACATATAAAAAAGATACCTTGATGTGAGAAGCATTGTTTTGCTCTATGTAAGTGAGGTACGCCTCCATGGAAATATAACACTTGTTATTTCAAAAAGAAACCCAGATATACTTATCCTCACTACATCACTGTGTAAGTGAGGTAGGAATATCCACACACTGGGATACATCCCTTTCTGTCTGTCAGTGTCGTGACGAGTGAATATCACCCTTCCACTAAAACACGCCCCCTTCTCTCTGTTTTCTACCTCTTCCAACATAAATCTGCGAGGTTAAAGCATACAGAAAAGAGAAAAGGAGAATTTCTACACTGGACTAGAAAGATAAGTATTAAGAATAAACCTATGATTAACCCAGAGTAGCACCACACCCTTACCAAATAACCATTGTTTTATTATCTGAATTGGGGCTTTAAGAAATAGTCCCCCATTAGGTGAAGGAGGGCAGCATAACACTGGGAAGAAGCATCTGTTTTCATATTTTCTGACCAATGAAAATATCCAGCATGCCTCTCTAGCACACAATCTATTATATCGATCGCCACCTCTCGATGTTTGGTCAAATGTAATAAAGGTAAATGTATGACCTGACAACATATTAAAGAACCTAATAATTGCTTTAAATCAACATACTGTACACAGGGGGTGAAATTTAATAGGATGAGAGATTCAGAAAGTGAGAGATTTGGTGAGAAATCTCCAGTTTTTTTAAAGCGGCAATCATTTACACTTCAAAATCAAACTGGTTTTGCAGTGCAAATGATTGCCGCTTTAAAAAAACTGGAGATTTCTCACCAAATCTCTCACTTTCTGAATGTCTCATCCTATTAAATCTCACCCATGGTCTCTGTTTAATATTAAAAGTTCTATCAATTGTCAAACATCATATGTTATTTACAGTATCTTGTAACCTGTGTTTGTGGGTCCCAATATGTGGGACGCACAATTCGGACCTTAAACACAAGGTTTATTGAGCATCGAAGAAACATAATTAAAGTAGTACTGGCCCATTCACTCTCTAGACATGTTAAAAACAAACATAAGGGGGACATACATGTCCAGAATTTACAGGGCATTGAACCAGTGGCGTAACAGAAAATTTTGCTCCCCCCCCTGCCGGGAATATATTGTCGCCCCTCCCCCCCCCGTTAAAAGACAAGACGACCCCCCCCCCCTGGCAGGGGAGTCCGTGCGGTGCGGGGGTACCTGTGGTCAGGGACTCGGGAGAGCCTGGAGGTCCCTGCGTTGCTGATTATGAGTTGCCGGGGTCCCTGCAGCGAAGTGGAAATACTGCGCTACCGCCGTGCGGCGGCGCGGGAAGCACTTCTGACTCTGAAAACACTGGGCGCATGCTAATTGGCTGAATCTCAGCTAATCAGTGTGCGGCCGCGGTCAGTGTTTTCAAAGTTAGAAGCGCTTCCCGCGCCGCCGCACGGCGGTAGCACAGTATTTCCACTTCGCTGCAGGGACCCCGGCAACTCATAATCAGCAATGCAGGGACCTCTGACCACAGGTACCCCCGCGCCGTTCGGACCCCCCTGCCAGCTCCCCGCTGCACCCACAAGCAGTAGGGAGCTGGCGAAGAAACAACAGCGCCCACAGACCCCCGGCGCCTCCCCGCCACCGCGGGGGCTGCGGCCCTTTAGTTACGCCACTGCATTGAACATATAGAACAAACATCGAGAGGTGGCGATCGATAAAATTGATTGTGTGATAGAGAGGCACACTGGATATTTTCATTGGGCACATTGTTTCCAGCAGGCCTGACTGATAATATCGAATTAAATAATGTATAAAAGAACGATCTCAAACTATGAATCTCCCCCTCTCGTGTCGTTGTCTTCCTTTTTCTTTTCTTTTTCTTTTTTTTTGTATAAAGCTTAAATACATTGCTAATATAAAATATTTGAAATACTCATTGTATGTGTTTTGGGACTCAATTAGAGTTAAGCTCTTTTGAGAGATAAACATTGATAAATGTATCTATAAAAATGATAAAGTTAAGGATATATAATATAAAAAAAAATCTGATCTGTGTTTTTTTTTTTTTTGTCTGTGGTGTTCCATTTGTCTGGTCCCCCCTCTCTCTTGCTGTTGAGCCATTGGCTCTTACATCACAAGTAAGCAATTATATAATATTCATAACGTTATTTCTGTAAAACAATAATCTGGCCCATTTTTCCATTTTCTTTCTCTATTTTTCTCTCTTTATTATCCTAAATATATGGTTGTATCTGTCTTGGTTTCTTTTTGATTATATATATATATATATATATATATATATATATATATACACTGGAGAAGGCACCGCACTCAGTCCATTTAATGAGGATACAGGGTGGTGCTCCACTTTAAAGGATTGTCCATCCCAATAATAATAATACTTGTAGAGAGAGAAGTAGGCACTCACCAGCACTGAGAATTGTGCAAATAGCAGACAAAGTTTTATTTTCAATTCATCAGGACATCAATATGGTCGACGTTTCGGCCCACCACAGGGGCCTTTGTCAAGACTTCAACACCTGGATACAGCAGCAGACAGAGTATACAGCTAGTCTGCCCATCAGCTATTTATGGCTTGTACCTAAATTACCTGTCACCGCCCACTCACCTGTGTGGCTAGAGCAGGAAGTACCTGTAAACTCAGTGAATAATGTAAGCTCACTTACCAATTACATAGGGCATCAGAGCCCACGACGCAGGGTAAATCATGCTATACACAGTCTCATGGAGGTCATAATTAGCGGGGAGAAAACTGCTTAATTCGCGGCTACAGCCGCTACCCGGAAGTGCCATGCGTTCCACAGCATTGGAACGCATCTCCCGACCGGAAGTCGTCATCGGCTGTGACCTAGCGCATCGCGCGTCACAGCTGGTGTCAGTACAATCAAAAGGCTCAGTAAACGGGGTGATTTGGCATCAGCGCACCCGGAAGTGAGGTGTGCTGCCTCAGTTTAGACTCTCCATCTAAAGTTTCAACGGGATAAAGTGGATTTCCAGACAAATAAAATTTTCAAATGGAGCACTAGAACTACAAGATCACAATACCCCCCCAATAGAAGTGGAAACACGTCTAACTACACCACATCGGAACCTGACTCCTCAGACAATGACAACGTGGACGAAAGACTCTCCCGTCTGAATTTTTTAGGAACAGGCCGAAAACCAGGCAGAGACCCTGGAGAAAGGTCAGGAGGGGCCAGGGGCGGAGGAAGGAGAAAGAGAGCCGCACCAGAATGGAGGGAAGAGACAAGAGAGAGGAGGAGATTCAGGGAATAACCTCATCAGATCAATATCCCATCTCCAGAACATCTACCTCCCTCAAAATAATCAACCTGACTGACAGAGTATTATCTAACAGTCAGGAATCAATTCTGAAACACGGTCTCTCCTTCTCACCCTCATCATCAATGGACAGATTCGAGGCAGAAAAAGACCTCAATCTCTTCACCCGGAAGATCCTACTTAAAAAGTTCTTTGCCCAACAAAAACTACAAAGAGCAGAAAATCCCATCCCAGCGCCCAATCTCACTAATGTGTCCAACAGCCAACCAAATCAAAGCACAACAACAGACTTTGATGAAGAAGACCTGGTAGCCATTCAAATGTTGGAGGAATTAACATCAAACCCTCATAACAATTTCGCAGAGCAAATACAAACAGATCGGTCTCCTTTGAAACCAGAACCATTTGATAAATCGAAAATAAAAAAGAAATCTACTTTTTTGCCGGATTCCAAAATTTGTCCACAAATTGAAGTATTCCAAGCCTTGGTCGCACAGGATCTAGATCATCTCCTAACACAAAAACGATCAATAAATAACAATACCAATGCAGAAGAACGTAGAGCATTGAAAGAGATAACCACCTGGCAAGATACGATCGTGAAACCTTCCGATAAAGGAGGAAACATAGTTTTATGGCCACGAAACCTCTATGTCCAAGAATTTGGAAGACAACTATGTGACACAACGTGTTATAGGAAGCTCATTTTCAACCCAAGTATGGAATACACACGTCAATACAACAAACTAATTGGATCAGCACATGATAAAAAAATCATATCTACAAAAGATTACCAATTTCTGCAAGTTGAAAACCCAAAGACTCCCACTCTCTATCTACTCCCCAAGATACACAAGAGTGCTACAACGCCGCCTGGGAGGCCCATAGTATCTGGGAAAGGCGGACTCACTGAAAAACTGAGTATCTATGCAGACCAGTTCTTGAGAAAATACGTAACAACATTACCATCCTATCTCCGTGACACCATGGACGTGCTAAATAAACTAGAACATCTGACCGTCAATAAGGACACATGGTTGGTGTCCTGCGACGTGGAAAGTTTATACACTAGCATAAGCCACCCAAATGGCATTAAAGCCACTAGGTATTTTCTGAATATGGATGCCAATTATGAATTTAATGAATTTCTAATTGACGCCATCACCTTCATTCTGACCAGAAATTATTTCACTTGCAACGGCTCCCACTACCTCCAGGTGCGGGGCACTGCTATGGGGACAGCATGTGCCCCTACATACGCCAACCTGTACCTGGGGTGGTGGGAGAGGGAGGTGGTCTTCCAAGAATCCCATACCAAATATACAGATAACATCCCACTTTTCCTCCGTTATATTGACGACATCTTGTTTCTATGGGACGGAGATAAGAGTGACTTAGACGAGTTCATAAAAACCTTAAACATCAATGAACTCAATCTTAAATTAACATACGAAGCCAGCCAACAACAGATCCATTTTTTGGATCTCACCATTGGAATTGACACAAGGGGCAATATCTATACTGACATGTATAGAAAGGCCACAGCAACTAACAGCGTGTTACACGCTGCGAGTGCACATCTGCCCAGCACCATTAAAGCTATCCCAAAAGGGGAAATTATTAGAACTAAACGTAATTGCTCAGACCCGATGATTTTCAAGAAAAGAGAACAAGAACTCTCCAATCGCTTAGCCGAAAGAGGCTATAGTAATAGACTTATCAGAAAATCACAGAAATCGGTCGAGCAGACACCCCGGGAATCTTTACTTGTCCCTAAGAAACGAAACACCAAAGATGAACCTGTGCGGTTCATCGGGACTTTTAACAACCACTGGAGAGAAACACGACAGATACTCCAGAAGCACTGGGCAGTTTTACAAACCGATGACGACCTGAAAGATATCCTCCCCCCCAACAGTCCAAGTTAGTTGGCGAAGAGCTAAAAACATTGGAGACCACCTGGTACATAGTCACCTGGCTGACCAATATCAGATGAGGACCATAAGACAGGGATCCACTAAATGTGGTCGATGCAAGGCCTGTTACTATATGGTACCCACCCAATCATATATGGACAAATTCGGCAAAACATGGAAAATAAATGAACTCATCACCTGTACAACCATAGGGGTGATTTACCATCTTCAATGCCCCTGTGGGAAAATTTATGTGGGCAAGACAAAAAGACCACTTAAAGTGCGGGTGTTGGAACATATTTGCTCAATTCGCAATGCGACAAAAGATGCCAGCAATTTCAAGAGGCTAACACCAGTAGCCAGACACTTTATGAAACACCATGGAAATGACCCCCAAGGGCTCAAAGCCTTCGGTATGAGACATATTCGTATGGGCATACGAGGAGGTGATTTGGACACCGAATTACTGAAAGCTGAGACTAAACTAATCTTTCTCATGGATTGCCTCCAACCTAAAGGCCTTAATGAACATAATAGCTATATTCACTTCTTATAAGTGCCAACAACTTGAGGCATCTATATTCCCCTCTGCCCACACAGATTTCCAATTGGATGTAGATGGGAAATTTAAGTCCCCCCACAACAACAATGAGTATGGATCTTATCTTATCAAGATATTATTAATCCCTCTCAGATAACAAAGTATTGACGGATCCCTAGCTATACCATATCCATTCATCCAATAAGACATATGTCACTCTACCATTTAATAAGATATGGAATCAAAATCAGATTAATCCTCCTGGACTTATCCCCAAACCTGCAAATAACCAACAAAGGCACCCTGGAAGATAACATATCGGGTATAAACTCCCATTATCAACTCAGAACTCCACAAACCACAAATAAACAACTGCCCTTAATATCTAAACACCGATGAACTACAGGGAATACTATATCCATCCATCAGGCAAAATAATTGCCATATCATTCCTTCTGGATCAGAAAAAAGAATGGATGGATCCCTCCTGTATCTACCTCCAATTCTACAAACAATTGATATTTCGGAAAACGGCATGGAACATAAATATTTACCATCAACTTCGAACTCCACCACTTCCAACTAAATACTTACCTTGAACGTGATACCCAAACATCTACTCAGAATGTAGCAACAGGAATCCATTTTAAATATTATCATGACCAATAAGGCCCCCCAATCCTGACGAGGTCAGGAATAAGGTGTATATTAACAATACCCTATACACTGTATTCTGTTAGAAGAAACACTGAAAAATACAATACAAAAATCGACTATTTACAAAGCACACTCACCCAACTCCTTGTACCACCCTCACTATCACAAGATCTGACCTAGAATAAAACCACGTATTTACCCACCAGGCAGACGCACACCTGCTAAAATAAACACCAACAGGACCACTTCCATTCACTGTATACTAATACACATTTGTCAATGACAACATGACTCACTTACCTTTTTATTTATTTATTCAAACATATAGTCTCGTTATTTGTTTTCTCTTTCCCTTTGTTTATATCACTTGTTATCACCATTTTTATTATTAAATAATTTGTATACATGATCACTTAGTTACCAGTTCAATAACACAGGGCACGTGAAACAACAACACTATTTTATCACTACAACTTAATTATGTATTACCTTACCATCATTTTTGCTTCCTTTTATAGTATCATCATTTGATGGCACTGGTCCACATTTTTATTCAAATTCCCCTCCTCTAATACCTTATAATATCTTTCCCTCTCATTTACATCTTCCCTTATGAGGAATAATATTTCTGGATAAATTATACAACGTTAAACAGAATATCTATTCTTATAAAATACAGTGTATATTACCCAATAAATATCAAGGTACCACTAATTTCAATGACATTATTTATATATGCCCAACACAGGGCTCGCTTCTGTAGAGGTATACAGGTAGTCAGAACATCCTTAGTATAACCCATACATGACACAGGGCCTCCGTTTCTGAGTATAAAGCATAAACTAATGAGGCTTAATGTGTATATGCCTAACTTCTTATTTCCGTAGCTCAAAAATAGAGACAATACAAGATCAACATCCGATTAACCATATGTATGAATTACAACAAATAGATATTGGATATAACGGATTTAGACGCAATAATAACCTGAAGGTTATTACTCATGCTCAGTACAGGGCTAACACATATTACAAGCCGCTTCCGGGTGTAACATACGGAGCGCAGGATTGGTCCAGACGGACCGCGTGACACGGCGTATGACGCGACACGCCGGTCACGTGACCGACGCGATGACGTCACCGCCGGGGACGCCACAGTAAGGGCGGAATTGATCCGCAGACATTACTGGACCAACGATCACACATTGGTCCCCAGCGAACCACGTGACAATTATGCCAATACTGATTGGTGGGCCACTTAAATAAATAAACCAACTGAGGGACAGCATGTTGGTTGGCTTGAAGAAGCTATATGCGAAACACGTGTCCCAATGTCTGCAGTGTTAGACAGAGGGCTGATAATGTGTGCTGTTTAATGTACTATTAATGTTAATTCACTAGACTTGTGCCCACACCCGCACTTATAGGATTGGTACTATCATATGTTGAATCAGCAGCCTATTTACATCATAGACTAGCTGCAACCTAAAATCTTTTTCCTCTCACCACTAGGGGTCAGTATTATACCAACCATTCCTAACCATCACAGTTACACCACTGCTACCTGTGTTACAAACCCCTCTGTGGTGTGTTCTGGTTATATGCCAAGTATACAGTCGCTACTGTATACATAAATGGATACTCAAGTTACATATCCAGTCCAGAACTGAATGTAGTATACCAACTACACTCAGATCATCATATAACAACACTAAACCCACAGGATATGCGTATGCCCATCTATATGATATAAGGGCATAACTGCACTGTAGCGGCTTCCCCGCTTGGACTGTACCACCTATACCCATTATAGAGAGATACAAAAAGACTTACTATCGTCTATAAACTATATATGTAACTTAACAACCTCATATACCAGCAGAGTACCATCTAGTGCTTATAAGGGTCCGGCAAGGATTACATAACCTCTCTGCCAGATATCCAGTCGAGCAATACAGCTAATGACACAGAGATACCTGAGACAGACTATCTCATTGCAGAATTACATTTCATGTTATATATCCTGGTGCAATATATCCCGAGTCTAGATTCAGCACCAGCTTTATCAGCCCCATCTACCTGCATTTTAAATCTATTTAGCACTTTATTCTCTACTAATTCCACTCATATATGTTATGTATTTGTATGTTGCATGTCTGTCAATTTTAACCTCTTGATTTCGCAAATTATAGTGGGCAATCCTGAATCCATCAACTAATAAAGATTAATAGGATACCCCACTTTTGAATAAAATTGGAATACATTCCATAAAAATCGATAAATTTAAGCCTCTTTCCACCTGGTGTGCATCCGCCGCAACTACTTTCTCTCTTTTTCTCGACTATACCAACCCAGTTGATAGGATAGCACCCCCGCTAGAATCCAATTCATATAGCGGCATCATCCCCAACACTTTGGGCATATTAATTTGTGTGCAGATTTCACCCAATCTCTCTCTCACTAAATCATGCTATACACAGTCTCATGGAGGTCATAATTAGCGGGGAGAAAACTGCTTAATTCGCGGCTACAGCCGCTACCCGGAAGTGCCATGCGTTCCACAGCATTGGAACGCATCTCCCGACCGGAAGTCGTCATCGGCTGTGACCTAGCGCATCGCGCGTCACAGCTGGTGTCAGTACAATCAAAAGGCTCAGTAAACGGGGTGATTTGGCATCAGCGCACCCGGAAGTGAGGTGTGCTGCCTCAGTTTAGACTCTCCATCTAGAAATCTTGTGCATTTTAGCATGGTTTACCACCTGCGCCATCTAGTGGCTAATAGAGCTAATTACTGCTCAATATATAAAACTTTTTATTATAGAAAAAGGACACAAGCCATAAGCAGCCAATAGCAGACCACTTGCATTTACAATGTATATCCACATACAATATTTACTTATGCCTATATAAAATAAACAAAATAAACTGTGAAAAATAAAAAAATAGAAAAGAAAAGAGAAATATAAAAAACACAAATATAACATCTAATGCACTGCCCAATATATCACTGGACCAACTCCCTCCTGGTAGCATATATATAACCCCTCCATCTCAAAGAAACACATTGTAAGCATTATGCTCGTTCAGTCCTTTTGGAACTAGTGTCCCCAGTTCAAAAATCCACCTCGCCTCTCTCCGTTGTAACACTTTCTCACGATCACCCCCTCTTTTCAGCGGAGGGACGTGGTCAATCAGCATACATTTTAAGCTTGCCACAGAATGTCCACATTGACAGAAGTGTCGTGCCACGGGTTTATCGGATTTTTTATTTTCCAATGCTTGACGAATCGACAAGCGATGATTCGCCATTCTATCCCTGAATGACCTCGTCGTGAGCCCAACATAGTAGAGCCCGCAGGGACAAATCAAAATATAGATTACAAATGAAGAGGTACATGTTAACCGATATTTTATCGGAATCTGTTTTCCACTATGTGGATGAGAGAAGGTTCGCCCAACAAGCATAGAGCGACAGGTCGTGCAGTCCGCACATCGTACACACCCAAGTCTCTGCGTAGGAAGCCAAGATGTTGTTGCAGCCTTTGGTTGTTTATTGGGACGCATAAGAAGCTGTTTTAAATTGGGCCCACGCCTGTATGAAAACATGGGCATTCTCTTATTGATCCCCTTCAGTTTTGGATCAGATGTAATCGTTGACCAGTGCCTTTTTACAACATTCTCTGTATGTTTAGATGCAGTATTGTATGTTGAACAAAAGATCATCCTGCCTGCTTCCAATCGCTTTCTTGCAGTGCTTTCCTTGGTGTAGTGCCTCTTTTTTGCCTTTTCAAGGCATCTCTCAACCGTAGTAGTGGTGTAACCTCTCTCCAAAAACCTGTTCCGCATCTCATCAATCTGTTTATTTGTGTTGATTTCTGAGGTATTGTTTCTCAGTACTCGCATAAATTGAGAGATTGGTAAACTCTCCTTAAGTGTACTTGGGTGGTGGCTGGTGGAATACAACAGGGAGTTTCTATCCGTGTCTTTCCGGAACAATGTTGAGCATATCTGCCCATCCTCACGGTAGATAGTCACATCAAGGAAGTTGATGGAGTTAGTGTCAACAGCATAGGTAAAGCGTATAGGGGTCTCGAGGGAGTTAAGATATTGCAACATTGCCACAAACTCAATCTCAGTGCCACTCCAAATCATAAAAATATCGTCAATAAAACGTTTATAACTCAAAATCTTTGAACCAAATTCAGGAATGATGTACTTATTCTCATAGTAATGCATATATAAATTTGCATATGACGGGGCTAGGGATGACCCCATTGCGGTCCCCGTCCGTTGCATGAAGAACTCATTGTTATAGCTAAAGTGGTTTTGACCCAATACCAACTCTGCCAGCTCAATCAAGAATTCGATGGGGGGGCCCTCATAGCCACCACTCAGTAAGCCAGTCCTCATTGCACTCAGACCACCCTGAAGGGGAATGACCGTGTACAATGAGCTGACGTCCATCGTGGCGAACAATGCAGATTCAGGGACCTCACTTAATTCCCCCAACTTTTCAAGGAAGTGAGTGGTATCTCTCACATAACACCACATTCCTTGTACATGTTTTTGCAAAAAGCTGTCAACAAATTTGGCTATGGGTTGCAAAACTGAGCCTACTGCAGAGATAATAGGCCTACCGGGTGGGGCATCCAGTCTTTTATGTATCTTTGGTAACGTATAAATATACGGACAGACTGGATGCTCCACCCGGAGGTATGCTGCTGTTTTAGAGTCAATCCACTGTGCCATCAATGCTCTATCTATCATTAGATCAGCCATCTTTTTAATTTTGTACATCGGATTACTGTCCATTTTTTCATACGTGTTGTGGTCAGACAGTTGACGCTGTATCTCTGCATCATAGGCTCCCCAATCCTGCACCACAATTGCCCCACCCTTATCCGCCTGGCGGAACACGAGATGATCCTTTTTCATAAGATCATTTAGTGCTTGTCTTTGCACTACAGAAAGGTTGTCATATTTATAGGTGTTCTGATTTACTGTCATCTCGTGTTCTACCATGCGGGAAAAGGTTCTGATGCTAGGGTTGGCTGTCTGGGGATCGAACGTACTCGGCTTCACAAATTTTCTATTTTCTGAGGTATCTGCCATCTTATCACCAAAAAATTCACGAAGACGTATTTTCCGTCCAAATTTAAAGTTATCAATGGCTAAATCAAACTTATCTGGTTTGACAGTTGGAATGAATGAGAATCCAAGTGATAGCAGATCAGTCTCAGCAGGGGTTAAAGGATCACTAGATATATTAAACACAACCTCTAGGCCTTCCCTTTCCCCCCTCTTTTTCCGCAAGATCCGGAGGACCTTGGTGGGGTTACCCCAGGAAAAGAGGCGGCACTCAGTCGACTTTTTTGAAGAAGTTTATAAAGGTTGCAGATCAAAACATAGCTGTGGTCGTCAACGTTTCGAGACTGCTAGAGTCTCGTCCTCTGGACGTGCGCTGAAAAGTGCAAGGTGCAAGTGCATATAGAATGGGAGAACACAGAGCCATTAGGCTCTCTTACCTTATATGTGCTGCGTGTGTGTGGGGGAGACGTTGTTCCCTGCAGCCAGGACCGAACGCTCAGCTTCCGGGTGTGTGGCTCCGCCTCTGTGACGTGGCCGTTGCCTAGACACCATTAGATGCTGTGTGTCTGAGTACTCCGGCATCTGGGGGAAGCCATTCTCGTAGGACCAGCTCCGAACTGCTGGAAATAAGTGAAAAGGATACGTGCATAATCAAAACATGAATAACATAAAAAATGCGTTTAGCAGCATTAACACACAATGGCAGGGATAAAAGAGTATATAATAACCACTTTAAACTATAAATTTTTGGCATCTGAGAGAGGTCTATTTATGCGCTCTCTATCAATACGGGGACAGACAGCCTGCATCTCTTGCACTTTCCCTATTCACGTCCAATCATGATACAATGGGCTTATAATATGCATAATTCAAGTTTTACAGTTTATGTCTCCTAGTAGTACATTACATAAGGCTGTATATAAATACATATAAATAAGGCTGTATATAAATACTTCGCAATGTACATCATGCATATTGATTAATCCAAGTCAGTACAGAGGGTGCTGATAATATGTTATGGCAGAGAAATGCCTATGCTGACATTTAAAAAAAATTTTTTTTAAATGTATGCTTTCATTTGATAGAGAATAATATTACCATATAATCCACTGAGATCTGATAAGACTGTATAACAAACCTAATTCATGATGCAAAACTATATAAATAAGACCCTACTAATAGAATTAAGCTAAAGGTAAATATCTATAAATAAATTGTTAAAGGTTACAAATAAAGTATATTGAACCTAAAAGGGTGAGTCAAACCGCAGACACCTGTAGTGGTTTGTCTGAGAACCAGCTCTCTTACCTCTGAGCCATCGGCTTCGCACATCTTGAAAAGCTGAAATCTGTAACACTTATAGCGGTGTTGGAAACCGTTTATAGACAGAAATAAAATATCAAAATATTTCTCTTTTCATTATTCTAAATATACAGCCGTATCTTACTTGGTTTCTTTTTCATTATTTATTATATACATACATATGTGTACCAATGTATGCATTCACTTTTACTGGAAATAATATTACTATTTAGAATCGGACTGCGGACACCTGTAGTGGTTTGTTTGAGAACCATCTCTGTTACCTCAGAGCTATCAGCTTCTCATGTTTTGAAAAGCTGAAATTTGTAAAACTTATAGCTGTGTTGGAAACTGTTTATAGACAGAAACAAAAGAACAAAACAATCAATTCGTTCAATGGTGCCATATAAGAGTGTTATATTTTACTATGTAAATGTGTAACTTTTAATTTTTAACTGATGAGCCAATACTTATATTGTGATATATTGTGATATTAAAGTCCACAGGAGAAATGATGTATAATGCTAATTCAAACGCACATGGATAAACACCTGGACAAAACAACACCTTGTCAAACTGCAGGTGTAACTTAATTGAGGCCCTAAGGTGATTGGACAACCTCCCTTTTTATATCAAGCCAGCAGTGTGATACCCCATGCTTCTGAGGAAACCGTCAGATAGTGTGGACATAGAAACATGTCAAACTAGTGGAATCTGCTATCCAGCAACACCAGTTATCCCCAAAGCTGTTTGTTTACAACTGGACCCATTTATCTCCCCATCGATATCTGCTGTTCTTCGGCCGCACCAAGGAGTGACCTTTGGTGATCTCGTCAGTGCTGACACCTGGCTGGGTGAGTGTGACGCCTCTCTTTGCCATCAGAGAAGGAAGCGAGAGGTGGGGGTGTGTGGATCTGCTCCCGGCGCAGGCTCATATCCCAACAGAGCCACGCCGGTTGTAGCGGATCGCCAACATCAAATCCCCCCCACTACACAGCCCTAACCACGCTCACGTCACTACACCCATTATACAGCGGCCACTGTAGATATAAAGGAGACTTTTTCTTTCCAAATTGGGATCCCCAAACATTTAAAGGAACACTTCTATATAACAAATATTAAGGAGCTTGTCCCCCGGTGCCTATCTTGGGCTCCGTTCAAAAACTTCGGAGATTAGGACACTAGAGGCTCCCCACCTAAAGTAGACTGTGACGCTAATTAAAGTGGGTAAGAGCCAACCTAAGTGGATACATTTATAGGTTAACTGTGGATGCTGCTGGACATATGTTATGATTTTATACATTGTATTTAACTTGAATATTGATTTTTACTATTAATATTTTTTATCTTTATAATACATTTTATCGATGTGTGCAAATACACGTGTGAAATGTTAATACATTTTGTTATACATATTAAATAATTATTTAATCAACTCAGTGCGATCTCTTAAATTCTAAATATTTTGTTTTCCTTGTTGAATTTGATAATTCTTGTGGGAGCAACCCAACATTAAATTAAAACGGTGGCTAAACCATAAATAAATTAATTATTTTATGTTTTAAAATATACATATATTCTTTTATTTTTTTGCGCCCAATATACCTTGGATATATTTTTTGGGGGTTGTATATATGTTTTAATAGATTCAGTTTAATAGATTCAGTTTCCAGGAGATTGCATAGATGTACTATCGAGAAAGATGCCCAAGTCACTATTATCAAAGTTCCCACCATCGTCATCAATGTATTCCCTTGCTTAAGGTGTTGAATGTTGCCCTGGCACTTTTAAAGTTCTGGAATGACGAGTTTTTGTATTTCTCCCATAAGATGACAGTTCCAGACCAGACCAAGCTGGTGCTAGTTTATAATGTTACCACACACAACTGAGAATGGCACAGGGACTCCACTGTCTTTATCTTTTTGATCGTCTCCGTGACTCTTTGTAAATACTACTAATGGCTCTTCCCCGTTGTACAGCTGTTTGACTGCTTGGCCACTTTTAGTATCTTCAATACTTCAAGTACCACATGAGGTTTATTTAAACACAACCATCAGTTTCACCAACAAAACGTGCATCAGCGCCATGCTAGGTGAAAGTTGAACACATTATTAATATACAGTTCTTAAAAAATGTGAATATTTAGATTAATTTGAGTTTATTCACTTATATTTATAGGGAGCCCTTGGCCAATGGAAAATGACCATGAAAAGATGGTCTATATATTTTTTGAGAGTTAGCTTTTTCTTATTTTTATAGTGCGGATACTAATTGTATTTATTAGGAGGGGTCAAAAACTTGTTCCTCCATGTGAAAAGAGACGGGGGGACCTGCCTTTCTCACATTGCATTTATTTTGATGCACAGAACTCTCACAGTGGGAAGTCATGGAAGTCTTAGATGACTTTCAGTACAGTATATGTTATCAGGGTAGTTTGCTGCTTAGGAAGCCTTCTAACGCCGTCCACCGGGCATACAAGTGCCCACCATTATGCGAATATCCCTGCCACTTTGTGAATAGATGTTTTGCATAAATATCCATTTGTGGGGTAGAGTGCAGGGTTTTGGCAAAAAAACAGAGGTTGTAAATTGGGATTGATACCAGATGGTATCGACCAATTCACGTTCCTGGCGCTCCAATAGAGGAAAATGAATTTATAGGTGTTAGATGATCTACACCAATTAAATAACTACCCATTGCTGCACGTGCTGGATGAGCTAGACCAGCTCATAAAGGTGAACAAGATATGGGGGGGTTTCAACACAATTGCGCTGCTGGGTATAATGTACTGAAAAGAACTCTGAGTCTAGTTTGGTACGGCCAGAAAGAAATGACACTGGACACGCTTGTAAATTGTATTATTTTATAAATGTAAAAAAGAGATAAACACATATACATACTAAAACTAGAACATGAATATAAAAACATATAGGGTTAAATCCAGCAATTGGGAGTTATCTCTACTTCAGGGTTGAGCTAAACAAACATCCATTTAGCTCCCTGCTGCCTTCAATATATGGGTGAGAAAATTCTAATTACCCTATTATAACCACTTGAACTGCCTTTCACTTAGTGCATGTTTGTCTACATGCTAAACTGGAATTACCAACATCTTACTGCAGGATACCCCGATTTACCTGATTATTAACAATTAAATTCAGGATCTGAACTGAGTTACTCCCATTACTGGGATTTCCACAATAAACCTTGGAGACACTCCTTACTATTCGGGATTTAACCCTATATGTTTTTATATTCATGTTCGAGTTTTAGTATGTATGTATATGTGTTTATCTCTTTTTTACATTTATAAAATAATACAATTTACAAGCGTGTCCAGTGTCATTTCTTTCTGGCCGTACAAAATTAGACTCAGAGTTCTTTTCAGTACATTATACCCAGCAGCGCAATTGTGTTGAAACCCCCCCATATCTTTTAGAGTGCAGGGTGGAAATCATTTAATAGTTGGCGACCATCAAATCATTTATACCCTGCTCACAGATTTAAGTCAGTCTCTGCTGACTTAGACTTGCAGCGTCCGGTTCCGAGAACTGGTCCTTTGATGTCCTTTGACGTCATCCGCCTGCCCCCAGTAGACAGGTGCCTGTGTTCACATGGGAATGCCCAGCAATTTCCTGGGCGCACCCAGCACTTTGGTGGGTACGCCCAGAAAACGCAGGGCGTTCTCATGTGAACGCCCCCTGCCTGCCTCCATCCTGCCCCCTGTGTGAGCTCCACAGAGACTATGCAAGTCTCTGAAGGTGACCACACAGAAGCCCTGTACATGTGCATATGTGAATATGCATGCGCAGGACAGAAACATCGGTCACAGGTGCAATCATGCTGGGGATTGAATAAACCAGAATCGGGCCCTTAGTTTTGGGCAGATGTATTAAGCCTGGAGAAGAGATAAACTGGAGATAAAGTGGAGATAACATGGAAGAGATAACGCACCAGCCAATCAGCTGTGTTTGAAATATGACAGTTGGGATCTGATTGGCTGGTGCATTATCTGCTTCCACTTTATCTCCAGTTTATCTCTTCACCAGGCTTAATACATATGCCCCATTGTTTGTTAAAGGTGCAGATTTGTACCCATGCTAACAACACAGCAATGCAAGAGATTTAAATAGGTATTAAGCACTCTGGGACAATACTAAATGCTTCATAATGAAAAAAAACCTTAATACTGTATGACCCTCCCTGGTGGTCAATTCATCAACTTCTGCAATTATTCCGTAAGAACCTGAGATACAAGCACTGAGGTTAAACTGGAGACTTTGCAATTTTTATTTTCTTTGCCCATTTAAGTCTGGTGTAAAAAGGTAGGTCTACATATGTTAGCAGTTTCACCAGGCAGTGGAAATGCCTGGTTTTAAAGCGCAAGTAATGTAATCAGTCTGTCTGCCTGTGGATAAAACTGATGGTTACCTGCTGCACAGTGGTCTTCATTAACCCCATTGTGATCATCACTATATATATATATATAGTGAATAGTGAGGGACAGAATCCCATTGTAACCTTTTAAAAAATCTGATACATCTACTGTGTCCATCTGATTTTATGAAACTGTTACAAAAAGATCACTTTGGGTCTAGTGATAAGATCCTTATCGCCGTTATGCCCCTGATGAAGTCATTCTGATGAAACGCGTTGGGTGTTATCTTAAATAAATTGTCTATACCATACAAGGGATTCTGAAGTTTATTTGTATCTGAATACTGGACATATGAAGAAAGAATGCCAATTTAATTGATATTTTTTTGTGGGTAGTACAAGAAACTAACGCAGTCCAATATTCTTAGTTTGCAAGTAATGTAGTACCTGGCCACACCAGGCTTAAGATTCCCCCTGGACTGAATTTCTACACACACTGCACTTTCTATGAAGCAGATTAAAGTTTGATGCAGACTATGGGGTATATTCAATTAAAGTTCGATACATTCCGACATGCATTTGTTGGAATGGATCCGACAAGTCCTATTCAATGTCGACCAAATCCGACAGTCGGATATGAGCCAAATTGGACTGTCAGATTTGGCTTCTGCTGCCACTGCTCACCCAGCCTTGTGCTGAGACCAGGTGAGCAATGGGAGCAGGTGGCGGAACGGTGGATGAGGGTGCCGGGTGAGCTGCTGCTGCTCAACCAGCCCAGTGCCAGGACTGGGTGAGCGTCAGTAGGAGGAAGACGGGATGGTGGAAGAGGGAGCCGAGTGAGCTGCTGTTGGTGTTCCTCTGGCCTGGGGGGTGGGAGGACAGCTCCAGGTGAGGTACATCTCCTCAATCTGACTTTTGAAAGTCAGACTGAGATTGCCAGAAACGGGCCAAATCCTGTTGAATTTTGCCTTGTGGCTTGAGCCCTCCTTCTCTCAAACTTTCACACCACAAGATCCCTTATCAGGCATTTACCAAAAACCCAACAGCTATCAGTAAAGTAACCACACACATATGACTGGGGTTTCAAAATGGAATAGGCCACAAATCTGGTACAAAAAAAACTATCTCCAGAACCATAACAAGTATCAGCCAGAGCCCCAGAGTAGTTGAAAACCCTGTTGCAATTGAATCCTAGAATAGTTTTTCACAAATATAAAATCAGGTGTAGTGATGCTTAATGTTCATGATTAATTTAATGCTGGATTATATGAGACACCTGAAGATGTTCATATAATGAAAGGAATGGTTCCAATGTGGTAGGAGGCACCAAGTCATTCTGCAGTATGCATCCACTAGACTTTGGCGTATGTTAGCTCTTTAAATAATAATAATAATAATAATAATAATAATAATAATAATAATAATAATAATAATAATAATAATACAATAAACACTGGTAAATATAATGTACATTACCTGCATGTACCCATAAAGGTTTAATATCTCTGCTATGTGTAAAGATCTCTCTGATGAAAGGTCTCCAATAAAACCAGTCAATTTGTCATGCTCTAGACAGGAGAAGTTAGGAAAGGCCTTTTTGAGACCAGATAGTATCTGTAGGGTTCTCTCTACAGCCTTTCTCACACTGCTACAGGAATCAGTCACATGGTAGCCCAGAGTGATGTTTGGTAGGAGATCAGGATTCTGGTTTATCTCATCAATAGCATAAATAAAGGACAAGACATATCTGTAGTAACGAGGTATAGGCCTGTAAGGAATGGACACACAAAACAGAAAGTTTATAGATGAAATACATCTAATAAATTAGCACCAAGTGCAATGACCAGTCCTTTAGCAAATGAACCCCATACAGCCAATTAAATTAGTTATAATCATATAATCTTTTTAGACAAAACACTATTGGAGCCTTTATTAGGTGGCTATACAAACTGTATGGTGAATGATCAATACTATGTGGTAGAACTTAGAGTTTAGCGTCTACATGTTGTGACATTATTGAGTTGCAGACTATTTTATACACTGCTGGTCTTAAGGATGGACGGAGAATGTTTATGCTTATGCAATTCTTGTTCCACCTTCCTTTCCCAACACAGCAGGTCCAACTATACACCTACCCTACCAACCACAGCAGAGCAGAAGCTGCTGCAGCAGGCACAGCAAGTCTACAACTGTTTACCTTCCCTTTCAAACCACAGCATGGCAGAAGCTGCTGCAGCAGCAATAGCAGGACTCCAACTATCCACCTTTACTACCCAACCACAGCAGGACAGAAGCTGCTGAAGCAGCCAGAGCAAGTCTCCAACTATCCACCTTTCCTTCCCAACCACAGCAGGGCAGAAGCTGCTGCAGCAGCCAGAGCAGGTCTCCAACTATCCACCTTTTATTCCCAACCACAGCAGGGCAGAAACTGCTGCAGCAGCCAGAGCAGGTCTCCAACTATCCACCTTTCCTTCCCAACCACAGCAGGGCAGAAGCTTCTGCAGTCAGAGCAGGTCTCCAACTATCCACCTTTCCTTCCAAACCACAGCAGGGCAGAAGCTGCTGCAGCTGCCAGAGCAGGTCTCCAACTATCCACCTACCCTTGCCAACCACAACAGGGCAAGAGCTACTGCAACAGCTACAGAAGATTCCACAAACAATGAATAAGCAAACAATCAAGAGAAATAATAACTGACTGGGGATCGATCTCAAATCGATTTCACAATGATATCTACAGTGTCTGATTCACAGACCACTCTGCCGATGAGTCGCTTATTAATTTCAGTTTGTCAAATGTTATGTAAAGTGATTTTTTTTGCATTTAATGGACCCTTATAGGCCTTTATGGTCCACTTAAGGGAGTCTGTTTATTGTGTTGTATTCAGAAAGTAGTAAGCTTTCCAACGACATATCACAATGCATGAAAACAAAGGAAAAGCATGGACCCTTATGACAGCACCCTTAAGAGCTTGTCTGATTAAACCCATCTTCAAACTTAGATCATCCCTTAAGATGATATGATAGTGTGCAAAGTTTGAAGATGATCAGTTAAAGCGTTCAAGAGTAATTGTGAACATCCATAAACACACATAAACATCGTTCAATTATACTTCCATAGATTTCTTTGTCTTATATATTCTTGTTTTATAGAATATTTCACCATTGTATGGGCTTGTTTGTTTTGTGAAGAATTCTATGACTTTATATCTCAATAACACTGAAAAAAAGAAAGTGACAAGATCACCTGCATTTTGTTCTGTTTGATAATACATAGTAGAGATGTGCGCTGGACCATTTTTGCTGGATTTGGCTCTAAATGATCTGATTTAGCATTTTTTTTCTCCAAATATTAACAAAATAAAGCTAAAATCACATAATATGGGCCTTTTTTTCATTCCTAGATTATTAATAACACAATCAACATTAATTTCCATTCAATTTTGATCACCTCACTGCTCACAATATTTTTCGCCAAAATAGTCCAGAAGCTGATTGGCTAAACTAAGCAACAGAGCAGCAGCACAAACACACGGCAGTTACTGTATTTCTGTGTAACCCTTTGAGTGCCAAGGGCTTTTGTCAAAATAGGCTTAAAATATTTTCATTCCTCATAATGACCTGTAATGCTTACCTTATATAGGAAATAAAAGGTGACATTTAATAGGATGAGAGTTTTGGTCACTTTCCAAAATCGCCCATTGTCGCACTTTTTAAAATTTTTGCCGCGAAAATATACCAATATACTTACCGACCCAGGGTCCAGAGCTGACTCCCTCCTCCAGAGCCACCTCACTCCGCACTGACAGCGGGGTGAGCTGGCTTTCTCTGGTGCTGCTAACAGTTTCTATAGCGCTGTCCCAGCTATAGAGGCTGCTAGCATCCTCGGCTGATGCGTCTCCACGGAGACGTATAGCTCAGCCATTCAGGGCTGAGCTATGCGTCTCCATGTAGACACATCAACCAACCATGCTAGCAGCCTCTGTAGCGCTGGGACAGCGCTATAGAAGCTATTAGCAGTGCCGGAGAAAGCCAGCAAACCCCGCTGTCAGTGCGGAGTGAGCTGGCTCTGGAGGAGGGAGTCAGCGCTGGATCCTGGGTTGGTAAGTATATTGGTGTAAAATTGAGGTGTGTGTTTGTGTGTGTAATACAGTTCTAGTTTCCAGTGTGTGTGTGTGTGTGTTTTTGTTATGAACATGGGTGTCCTCACCAAATGTTATGGACACGGGTGTCCTCACCAACCCTAACTCCATTTCCTCCACCTGGAATCGATGGACAAGTGCAGGGCTAGGCTTCACCTGGGCCCGTCTCGGCTGAAGGGCGAATTAGGTCCGCCCCACTCCGCTACAGGCAGGTCTTAAGTATGGACAACTCGTCCGTCGACGCCAGGAGAGAACAAGGGTAAAGCTAACTGTACCCACCGGTGAGGACAACCCAGCCCTAAGGGCGGGGGTGAGGAACGCCCCGTGACTAGGAAACCTCTGGGGTAATACGATTTCCAGTGGATGTAACAATACACATGAGTTGACACAATAAGAAAAGAATACTAGTGAACCCAGGGGGGTACCGGTGTAACAAAACACTAAAGATGACACAATATCAGAAAACTAGTGCGGACCCCACGGGGTAGTACCGTGGGATTCAGGTGTAACAATACACTATAAGGATGATTCAAAATATATAAATACACAGTGATCTCAGAGCAAGAAGGTAAGGGAGAAATCCCAACTTATCTGAGAACAGTGACTGCTGCAGGCAAGGCAGGCTACCACCAGGATAGTAGCCAGGAGGTGGATATTAACGCTGGATGCTGCAGCTGGAAACCCTCAGACAGGCAGGAACAGGACAAGACAGCCAGGAACCGGGAACACTCAGAACGCTAGGTAAGAACTATAACCGGCGTCTGAGTGTCCCGGTGAAAAGGTTTAAATAGAAAGCCGGCCAATGGTGAGCAGCTGCGGCTAATCAGGTGGGCGGACGGCTGAGCCGGAGTCTTCCCCTTCCACCTGGTTGCCTGGCGTCCCCCATCGCCTAGGCAACCGCTGCGGCCGTGGGGGAAGAGACTGAGGAGGTGGACCTGGACGCATGGCGGCGTCTGCCGGATGTCGCGGCATGATGACGCGGCCGCGTCCAATGACGCGAGGGCGTCCCGGCTTCCTAGCAACAGCCGGGACGTGCTGCAGGGAAACCGCCGGGCTAGCGCCGGAGCTACCCACGCGAGGCCTGACAGTTTTATTTTAACATTCTTTTTACATTAATGCCCCACATGATATATAAAGCAATGTTATGTATGATTGTTTTAACCCTATCAGGGACAACCCCGAGCTTCAGCCCTGGACGGGTGAAGCCGGGGGGGTGACCCCTTTATTGGGGGGATCCCTACTCTCCCAGGTACCCTGTCCAAGTCTGACTAACCATGGTGCTCATGGTACGGCCAGGGGACCTTATGAAAAAGTGTCCCCCAGCTGTGGCATCACTCCGCAGGCTGTTGGAGCCCGGTGCTGGTTTCAAAATACAGGGGACCCCAGATTTTTTGTCCTCCGTATTTTTGGAACCAGGACCAGTCTAAGAGTTTGGGTCTGGTTTCAGAAATATGGGGGACCCCCTACGCTCGTCTCGCCTATCAGAACCTGGTCTGCATGTGTGGTGATTTTTTGTAACATTTTCCTGTTTTCGCATCTCATTAAATATGTGATTTGTATACTTTACAATGCAAACATCTGGATGCAAATTCCAGCGTTACTAAAAATTGCACCTTCAGAATGTGCGATTTTGCGGCAACATCTGTGGTTTTTGCCATTTTTCCCATCTCATTTAATATGCGATTTCAGAAAAACGTGCGATTTTGGTAGTTTCTTCCTAAAAATGGCACAAATCACATTTTAGCATCTCATTAAATGTCACCCTAAATCTGTTTTTACACAACATTTTTTATTTGAATTTATATAAAAAATGTGAACGACAGAGCTGTTGGCACTCAAAGAGTTAAGCATGTTCTGTAAATCAATGATGTTTTAGCAGTAACCAATAAAACCAATAAACTCACCATCGGTATCTTTCATGCATTACTCTTTAAAATAACTTAACACTTTAACATATTTAACCACTAAAAAGAAAACACGGACACAAGTGCTGGCAATTCAAGAATAATGTCACAATTATTAATTGACAAGTTGACCATATTTAGATCTACTACATGGAGGCAGCACTAAAGAACGGTCAAGGGAACATAAACACACACACACACACACACACATACAAAACAGCCATTGGTGATCAACTCTCCAACTGGCAACCAATTGGTAAGAAAATCAATGCACCCATGCAGGTTGTGTAACCCATCTCCAGTCCAGGACGATGGGTTTAACGACATATGTCAATGTCAGGAGTGTGCACCCACTAAATACATAAAACGAATACATGTGTCTATTTTTTGCACAGCCAGGCTCTAAGCTGCAGCACCGCCACCCAACAACCGAAACACTCACAACCTAGCACCCAACCAACCAAACAAATCTGCCAAGAAAATAGCTGTGCCCTCTGAGCTTTTTTTTTTTTACGGGCACCATTCAAACGAGGACCAGATCTGGCATTATGTCACACCCTTCTGGGAATCAAAGATGACCACACAAGCTGACAGTGGGGCAGCGACTGTGCAATGATGTGCAGATCACGTATAATGACTGACTGCTGCTTTAAAGCGGTTTCATGGCCAACATCATTGCCGCCCCAAATGTAATATCAGCACCTTCGGGAAACAAAACCCAAGCAAAGCTCACAGTAGCTGATCTTGCACAAACACCACCGCATTCCGCTAATTACCAACCAACGAACCAAGTGAGCCTGTGGAAACACACCCAAGGCAGAAGCCAACCAGGACATACAGGAAAATACAAATGAATGGCCCAAAACCCACAACATCTTGTAATCTAGTCAACCTGCAATATGTTACAGAAAAGGTTAGCAATTCAGTGAGACACTGCAAACATCCACAGCCACACACAGACAGACAAAACAGGGGAACAAAGACCATGGCCGTGGCCGACCAGACCTCAAGGCGAAAACACAAAACCCTGGAGTAAACTAACAAGCACACCATGTCAAATCAGAATCAAAGCCAATTGTGCCCCCTGGGGAAAGGGAATGATCTCAAAGACTCCCGCAGTATGTCGGCCAGTGGTTAGCCCTCCAGTTAGCGATCGTGTGACAAACAAACATAAACCGGGACAAATGTAGGAGCGAAAAGCGAGTGGAGCACCAATGACCCAGAGCTTGAATCTCTACTTCGGAGCATCCCGCCGCAGCAGCATATGTGGTTTCCCTAATCTGAAGGGAATGGGTACCAAACTAATACATGACATAACAAAACTGGTATTTTGACAACGTGATTTGTCCTCGTGCATCAACCAAGCTCCAGAATGGGCAGGACGCACCTGCAAAAAGGCTCTCGCCAGTCTTAATGGGCACACACCTTCCTCCAAGCAGGGGAGCAAAGACAGCCACTGCCCCCTACCAGCCTGGTCTGTCTTGGGTCGCTAAAGCTTTTGACACGGCGCCCCAAAAAAGGTTATTAATAAAACTAGATAATTTAGGGTTAGGAGATAAAATTTGTAATTGGATTAAAAACTGGTTTCCCAATTGGGGGACAGAGAGTGATAGTAAATGACTTACATTCCAGCTGGGGTAAGGTCGAAAGTGGAGTCGCACAAGGTTCAATATTGGGACCAACCTTTTGGGACCAACCTTGTTTAATATATTCATTAATGATATAGGAAGTGACATACAGTAGTGAGTAAAATTGCAATATTTTCAGATCACATGAAATTGAGTAACGATGTGGATATACTACAATGTAACTTAATTAAAATATAAAGATGGGCAGAATGGTGGAAAATGCAGTTTAATGTTGATATATGTAAAGTAATTCATTATGGGAACAACAATTAACGAGCTACTTATAGGCTAAATGGAGTTATTATAGGGAATTCTGCTGTAGAGAAGGACTTGGGGGTCATCACTACTTTGTCCATTCTCTTTACCTGCTGCCTCATCAGGGGCTGGCTGGCAACTTTTAGCCTAGGGGGCAAGTCCAGAGCACTGGCCCATACCCCCCATCTTTCTGGAAGGCTGAATGCTTGCGCGCGCCGGAAAAATTAGGTGTGTGGCCTATCATAAGGGGGCGTGGCCTGTATCTTGATTGTATTGTGTACCTGCAGATTGCACATTGTGATGCTAATTACACATTATGCCGCACACCTTGATGCCCATTGCACCCCATACTGGGATGGCAATTACCCAATGCTCCCCACACCGTAATGCCCATTATGCCCTATACCATGACGCCCATTACACCGCACAATGTGATGTTCACAGTGCCAGATTTGCCCCCACAGTGCTAGATATTCCGCCACAGTGCCAAATACACATATGCCCCCACAGTGCCAGATATGCCCCCACAGTGCCAGAGACACATATGCCCCCACAGTGCCAGAGACACATAATATGCCCCCACAGTGCCAGATACACATATGCCCCCACAGTGCCAGATATGCCCCCACAGTGACAGATACACATATGCCCCCACAGTGCCAGATATGCCCCCACAGTGACAGATACACATATGCCCCCACAGTGACAGATATCCCCCCACAGTGCCAAATATACATATGCCCCCACAGTGCCAGAAATGACCCCACAGTGCCAGAAACACATATGCCCCACAGTGCCAGAATTTCCCACCAGCAACTCAACATTGTTGCTGTCTCTCCATCTGCAGCTGCTGCTTGTGGGCGGGGAGGGGGTGGGGTCTGGGTCCGACAGCCCTCCTGCTCCCCCGGGCCGTTTAGCCAGTCACTGGCTGCGGGCCGCGCTGGATCACCATCCACCTCCTCCAGGCAGCCCTCCTGCACTGGCCGCGGCTTCCAGAGCACGGCCGCGGCTACAGGAAGATGGCCGCCGGCCTCCTGCATAGAGGACATGTTCTATATGTACGGCACTGCGTACCACTTGTGGTGTCTTATAAATAAAAATATAATAATAATAATCATAGATGAAAAATTGGATAATAGTGCACACTGCTCAAGTGCAGCAGCAAAATCAAACTGGACACTGGCATGCATTAAAAGGGGAATGGATTCAAGGGATGCCAATGTGATAGTGCCTCTTTATAAGGCATTAGTGAGACCACAATTTGAGTACTGTGTTCAGTTCTGGGCACCGCACCTTAAAAAGGACATAAATTAATTGGAACAGGTACAGAGAATGCAATTAAGCTAGTACAGGGCTGGGCAATTGCGGCCCTCCAGATGTTGAGGAACTACACATCCCAGGATGCTTTGCATTAGTTTTGCTATGTGGCCATGCTGAAACTGATGCAAGGCATGCTGGGATGTGTAGTTCCTCAACATCTGGAGGGCCGCAATTGCCCAGCCCTGAGCTAGTAAAAGGTCTCAAATCACTAGAATACAAATATAAGTTAATCAGGCTTAATATGTTTTCACTGGAGAAACGGAGGCTGAGAGGTGATATGATTAGAATGTTCACATACAGGATTGGGAATCATATGGAACTGGGAGATGATTTGTTCAGCAACAGGCCTATACTTAGGACACGCGGGCATGTACTGAGGCTCGAGGAAAATAAATTCCTTACTGAATTAAGAAGAGGATTCTTCACCATTAGAGCAGTAAAATTCTGGAACATTGCCGGTGGGGGTGGTAACAGCAACTACTGTTAATGAATTTAAATCAAATCTGGATACATTTTTGGCCATTAAGCGAATCCTATAGATATGACTTACTCAAGTCAGTAGTTACAAGTCAAATAGGTTGAACTCAATGGATTAATGTCTTTACTATGTAAGTGGAACAATACTATGTCAGATTGTACCACTACATCCTTTGCAGTCAGGGGGGAAGGCAATTGTTTCGAAGGGGCAACCAACTCACTGATTCTGAATGCCACATGGAAAGCCATGGCATATTCCAACCCAGAACAACAAGCCTTCATAGGGGGAATGGCCTATATCCCTAAGGGATATCAACAGTGGTGGCAAGAGGGACATGTCAATGGGATTCCTACAATCAACAACCTTGGGACAGGAACAGTGCCAACCCTGCAAGGCTCTCGACATGAGGACGGACCGAGAGGGATCAGGCAATCCATATAGACCAGAGAAAAATTATACTACTGCAAGCATGCGCTGGAGAGCCCCTGCAGAACACCATAGGGAATATAAGCTTCAAGCAAAGGCCAACATGTCCCTACTGGGGCTGTTACCTGCCTGGGGTGCTGATAAGCAAAATTGCTCCCACTCATTCCATCCCACTTGGTAACAGTTTAAAGTCCTCGGGGCAATCGCCCGCATGGCTAATTCCTCCATGTCCGGTCTGATCACCTGCCAAACATAAGGATGACAGGGCTCACAATGCAAATCTGCCTGAGGGACCAAGGCCTTAAACCATGCCCAGTCACATCTTGACAGTGCATCCCCAATAGAGCTCTTGATACCTGGCACGTGCCTGGCCACACAATGAATGTTTAGAAGTAGGCAACACTAAGCAGGACAATAAATGGACAACCGGCAGGGATGAACAACTCTGACGGTTGATAGCCTCCACCATGCCCAGGTTATCGCACCAAAAAACAATGCTGATGTTCCGCAAATGGTCCCCCCAAAAATCCAACACCACCACAACAGGTAACAGCTCTAGCTACAGCTTGTTCCTGGTAAGGCCACCCATATCCAATCCAGAGGCCACAGTGCTGCACACCATGACCCTGATCAGTTTCTCAAGAGGCAAATGGGAGCAACCAGCTATGGTATCTAATTTGATGCCCAAAAAGGAAAGGCACGTGACTGGGCCCTCCATCTTGTTCATCACGATGGGGACTTCTAAGAACACGAACAAAGCCTGCATGAAAAAAATTATATCAGGGGGATTCAGCTAGGCCAACACACAATAAATCATCGAGGTAATGAGCAATCCCGCTCACTCTTGCCCCAGCCACCACACAACAATGTAAAAAACTGCTAAAGCACTCAAAATATGCTCATGAAATCGAGCATTCCATGGGCAGGAATTTATCCACTTAAAAGCCACCAGGTAAATGAAAGCCTATGAACTTGAACAAGTCCGGATGTAGTGGAAGCTGATTCTACATCTATCTTTGCCAACAAAGAACCCTCACCAGACTCCCGTATGAATGCCAATGCTTGATCTAACGTCGTTCATGGAAGATCTGAGAGAGAAGGATAAATGCTGAATCATATAGTATTTGCCTGCCTCCTTTTTGGGGACCACCCCACTGGGTAAAGCATGAGTCCCTCGATGGGAGGGGCAGAGATGGGGCAAGCCATTCTACTCAAATTGACTTCCTAAGTCGCCGTATCCAATACCACCTGAGGCATTTTAAAGGCAGACTTGAGGTTCCTAGACAGCTCCCCGAGGACAGGGAGGCAAAAGCCAAACCTGAAACCGGAGTCTAAAAAAAAATGCATCCTCCCTTTGTGGGTACTTCCCCAGCCACGAGCCATCCAGATGATGCAGACCGGGGACTCAGCTCTACTTAGGAGCCCCTCCGGGTGGAGGCCTGAGAAAATTACCTCCCGTTCCATTAAAACAAATTGTGTTCCAATCCTAGCGCTTGGATGAGGTAGCACCTGGTCTTCCTAAAAGGTTAACGCCCAACCTTAATTACATAGAAGAACAGACATAGAGAAGGGTAACCAGCGCAGATTTAGATAGAGAGTAAACACTATCTGGTTATCTCCTTCACCTTCTAAAAAGTGGGCCCAATAAACGCGTTTCAGATATTAAGTATATCTTTTTTCAAGATGTCCCGTTTAGTTCATGGCTCAGGCTATTTGAAGTATCACGGTGGATCACGTGATGGTAGGTCCAACTATTGGATATCATCTGTTCCCAGCTTTCATTGATGGGCTGTGATTAACCTTATATAGCCTGACAAACAAGTCATCTCAAGTTCATCTCCAGGTGGTTTCCAAGCATAGTGGGATCTTCACATATGGTCTGGAAGACTCCGTGGAATACATAAAGGGAATTGATACTCCCCCCTAGTGTTTACTCTCTATCTTAATCAGCGCTGGTTACCCTTCTCTATGTCTGTACCTCCCGTTCTAGGCTGGGGGCACTCCTTAGCCAGATGGGGGCCTAACAGTGCAAACATGCATGTTGAAACCTGAGCAACCAGCTTCATTGAAGGAATAGCACCTACCCATGGTTTCAGGCACATAACTGCCCCGAAAGGGGGGTGGGGCGCAGTGTTCCCTCTAAGCTGTGCGCACGTGCGCGCGCACACAACTTGACAAGTGTGCGCACAGACATTACAACAGAGCGCACAAAGCAGCAATGCTCATTTTTTGCAGTTGTGGACTCAATTAATGTGTGTTTCACCCATTAAATGCATTGTGTGCTGTGTTTTGAATGTTCAAATGTTTAATATCATTTTGAAGTAACGTTAACACAAATGCTGAATGTCATTTTCCAGTTATATATAAGTGACGCACAAAAATTGAAATTTCCTTCCAAAGTTGAACAGCCAAAATCTTTTGCCGCACACAGCCTTCGTAACATTAGAGGGAACATTGGTGGGGCAATGTTGGAGAAGCCGACTGCTTCAACCCCATCCATATCTTCAGAAGAAAAACCAGTGCTACTTTGGTAGCAAATTGGGCACTGGCAGGTGGTGGTTCGACAAGCAACTACTTGGGAAGGAGAAGATCCTTATATAGATACAGATAAGAACAATAAATTAGCACTAGTGTAACAATGAGTAATTAAAATATAAGGACATTTAATGGTGTACACAAAAAAAAATAAAAAAACAAGCATGTAATTGTTAAATAGGATCCACTCGTACAGTATGTGTACCACCAAAATGAGAAATGTGGAGGGGTGTCCACATGGATTAACACAGTTACAAAGTCTGTACACCTGTAAGGATTGCATTGCAGCAGTATTCTCCTTAGTGATGGAAGTGGAAGAGAGGGAGTCTCACTGTGTTGTTTAGCAGCTGTGGATAGTCCCCAAGAGTCGGCAGTTGGTCTGGATCCAATAAAGTGCAATGGTGCAAAAAGTGGTAGACGAACAGCTGGTGGAGCGGAAAAGGACATGGACTGGAGGTGGACAATGAACAGCGGGCCCCGGTAAGACTTGTTCCACAAATTTTAGAACATCATTCCGTCCAGCCCTAACCGGTTCCACACAGCCCAGTAGTCTCACTCAATCCATTTTTGTTTTTCAAACTGTATGTTTATAATAAAGGATACTTGTTTATATACACAAGAATCCAGAATTCATTCCTTGGTTCGGGAGAAAAACCCACAGGAGAAAGAATTTGCTGTATGCGCTTTGATATCCACTACACTGTGAGTACATTGTTTAGGGGAGACCCCGGTTTATACCATCCGATGGCAGTTTCCTGATGACTCTGGAAATATCTGTTTGAAATGCAATTTGATCTACTCTTTTTGTGAGTGTGATTGTAAGGGGGAGATACCCGGTATATTGAATATTGGCTAATTAATATAATATTGTCCATATCATAAGATATAGCGATTAAAATACCAAAGCAGGATTACACGAGGAGCACGGCTCTCCTTCTCTCTTCTTTTTCATTTCATATATCACAACAAGAAAAATACCACGGAGAACTATATCGGGATCTACCGGAAGTTACAGGGG
Source organism: Crinia signifera (assembly GCF_055691185.1). Lineage (NCBI taxonomy): Eukaryota > Metazoa > Chordata > Amphibia > Anura > Myobatrachidae > Crinia > Crinia signifera. Next base: position 32,856,966 of record NC_139217.1, read on the forward strand.
AGTACTAGCCTCTCTATCTTTCCATTCCACAACCATTAGCGCCCATATTCTTATTTCAAAACACTCTTCCCAACACATTGTATATTGTAAGGAGACTGGGTGGTCTCCTCTGTTTCTGAAATTATATAGGCAGCTTAAGAGCGCAGACTATAATTTTCCCTACCAGATCATACACTAGTTCTTATATATCTCTATCTGAGTAAGAGAATCGGTACACCCGTGTAGATTATATCACCTCATAAAAATGTATAATAATAATAATAATAATAATAATAATAATAATAATAATAATAATAATAATAATAATATTAATAATAATAATAATGAGAGAATGAACGTGGAAGGTAAAAAACACTAAAAAATTAAATAGTATATGCAAAAATATATATATATATATATATATATATTATGTAAAGCAAACATTTAATACGATAAAGGTTCAAAGTGTAACATGCACTGATTGGCTGAAAATAATAATAGCACACATTGTATACTGTAGGTAGCGAAAACACATCAGTATATAAAGACATTGCTATGTACCCCAATTATCGGTTGTGTTCTTTTTCTAGAAATTCAATCTCCTCATTTTTAGTATATACTGGAATGTATCGGTAAAAACCGGACCAGGACAAAACCGCCGGACAGGACATCAAAATCTGCAGTCCTGAGCTTGTAGGTTCCAGTCCGGGGGGTGTCCCATCCGGGGGGTGTCTTCTCCGGTTGGCTGCCTTTGACACATGTCACCAGGAAGAGGAGGAGGGGGAGAATGAAGCCTCCCAGTATGGTCCGGGCATGTAGCAAAAACCGGATGTTCCGGCCCACACGGGGAGGCTGTAATCACCCCTTCCCCATGTCCCTGGCGAAAGCTATCACAGGGACCCCCCCCCCCCCCCCCGGACAAGACACCCCCCGGACTGGACCCCCCCCCCCCCCGGAACAGACCCTACAGGCTCCGGACTGCATATTTTGATGTCCTGTCCAGCGGTCCAGGGTTTAGTCCAGGCCCGGTTTTTACAAAATTACTGAATGTATTCTACACTTTGTCATGAACATACAATAACAGTAGAATGTGCAACAGAAAGTACTTACAAAAAACAATAGGAGAATGTGTCATGATATAAATTCTGGACACCGGAACTCACAGTGAATATCCCACCAATAATGATGTCACCGGCCTGGATGTATTTGGCTGTAAATAAAGAGTCTTCTTTATTGATAAAGCACTGAGGTCCTGAGCTTAATTTTTCGCACCGTGTCAGTAACAGGACACTGAGGAACACTACTGCATTACAGAAAGCAGCAGTACCAGACATCACTAAGCGATGAGATTGATCTGACAAATCACTTTCAGAGAAGAGAAGACATATTGACACAGCAGAGATGGCTCCAGTGGGTGTTGGCTCCTGTATGACATGGGTGACCTTATATAGGCTGGGAAGCATTGGAGATGGATTGTGGAAGGTTTTTTTTATATTTAGTCTGTTTCTACAAAGAGATTTCCCCATTGCAGAAATGTATATTTATCATCTTGTTTTGCATGCTACAGCTGTTCATCTTATTTCTATCTTTCTTTTTTTGTTTGTTACATTTTTTGTCACATTTTTTGTAGTTCCCCTTTTTTATTAGAAGGTATATACAGTATGAAAGATCAAGGAGTTTGCTTCACCCCAATCTTCCCATTCCCTTCAATTGTCACCCAAATAGGACGTGAGACAGTGATGTTGCCCACAGACCAATCAGATTCTGTCTATCATTTTCTACATGCAACAGAGAAATGAAAGACAGAATCTGTTTGGTTGCCATGGGCAACAGCATCTCTTTTCGGTTTTAGAAACTTTAGTAAATCAACTAGAGAGATGTGCGCTTGCCAATTTTTTGGTTTTGTATCTGTATCGCCCTCCAATTTGGTATCTGTATTTGGTTTTGCCTTAACCGTCCTTGTTGGTTTTGGATATGTATTTGTAATTTTTTTTTTTAAATCATAAAAAAATGGTAAAATCACAACATTTTGGCCTGTTTTTGTTCCTACTTTATTATAAAGATAGAGTTGTCCTTGGACCCATTCTTATGTTGTATATATTAAACAGGACATGCACACTTTAACAAACCAATCATTCCAGCAACAGGGACTTACACAAAAGATTGGTTTGTTTGGGCCCCCACAAAAAAAAAAAGAAGCAGTGCAAAATGCAGTAAAAATAAAAAATTAAAAACAGCGCATAATGCAACAAAAAGAGGTGCAAGATGGAATTGTCCTTGAACTTTCCTATGCACCCTAATGTTGTACATAAAGGACATGCACAGTTTCACATACCACTCATTTCAGCGACAGGGACTGCCGCACCTTTGGCTGAAATGATTGATTTGTTTCAGCCCCCCAGTGGCGTAACTATAACCCCCCACCCCACCACCTTACCCCCATTACCTCTCCGATTGATCTTTGCCGCATGTCCCAGTCCCGGCTCTACCTGCTCCTGCTAATGAAAACTGACACTTAAAAAATGGCTGCCCCCATACAGCCGATCCTTTTTAAGGATGCTAGAGGAGGCCTGCGCCTCCTCTAGCATCCTCAAAAACGGTCTGCAGTACAGGGGCAGCCATTTTCTAAGTTTCAGTTTTCATTAGCAGGAGCCGGGAGAGCAGGGAGAGCCGGGACCGCAGACTGATGCAGCACAGCGGCAGGTACCGGCGGCAGGATTAAGTGGAGGCAGTGTGTAACAATAGCCCCGCAGCCCCCACCCCCGGCGCCCTCACTTACTAAGCGCCTCCCTGCCACTGCGGGGACTGTGGGGCTCTAATTAAGCCACTGCTCACCCCGATCAGTGTGTACATCCTCTTCTTCACACAATATTAAGTCGTCCCCGCAGGAATCCACCATTACACACACCTCTGTATTTTGTGGATGAAGTTCTTCCTGGTCAAATTTGTAATTAATTTTGAACATTATCTTTTCAACATTCAGGGGTAGTAACCTCATACACCTCTCACTTTTATCAGCTTGGTCCCTGGTAGCCACAGACTGCAAACTGTAGGCACAATGAAGGTAAGACCAAAAAATTTACACTTATTGCTAGTCTTGGGGATGAATTTGGGGTGCGGCTCCCCTTGGGTTGGTGTAACCGAGTTGCTTTCGGGGTGGCACACCCTAACATTTATTTAGCACTATTTATTTTTCACTAATATTATACTTTCTCTAGCACTACACATTTTAACCTTTAGCTTGTGCTACTTTCTTATTAACACACTTATACTGTAGCTTAGTTTTTTCACTTGTGTGCTGCCCTGGTGTGACTGGCTTATGGTGGCCTTTTTTGGGGTTCCGCGCCCCAGATTCAAACTTAGTATTAGGGACCCACCAGAAATGAGGTCACTGTGAAGCTGGTTGGTGGGCAAATATTTCTTGACCAATTAATATACCAAGAACCTCTATTATTGATTGATTAATAATATGGAGTGTGAGCCAGATAGAAAAAAATAGGAATGATTGGAGTAAGGATATAGGAAATATCAGTGACCAGGAATGGGGAAACGCTCTTGCCTCCCCAATGAAGGCAACATCATCAATAAGGTTTCAGCAAATTCAGCTCTTCATTGTACATAGAGTGTATGTGACCCCGGTCAAACTAAGACAATATGACAATAGTAAAAATGATTTGTGTCCCAAATGTAGTTTAGAACAGGGAACATTCCTACATATGATATGGCAATGTAGACATATACAAAAATTGTGGCAACTTGTAGGACAAAAAATTAGACAAATAGGTGTTAGAGAAAGTGTGGTGAATGAAAAAGTATGTATATTAAGTTGTAAAACACAAATGGGCACAAATAAATTCCAAACACAATGTATAATGAATTTAGTCTCACTAGTAAAGGTTTTGATAGTAAGGAAGTGGCTGGCACATGAGAGCCCAAATATTAAACAATGGATAAATTTGGTTAATAGCACAATTGCACATGAAAGGTATATGTACACGAAGAGAGGAAATATGTATAAATTCCACCAAATATGGGATATATGGATTAAGTCAAAATATTATAACGGGGAATAGACACAAATATATATGTATAATCCTAGCCTAAAAAAAAAATATATACACTGTGGTTAGAAATCAATGGGAGGAATGGTGGGACAGGATTAGGGGAGGATAAAGAATAGATAGACAATTCTCTGGTGGGGTAGGGGGGGGTGGGTGGGGGTGGGTGGGGTATGGGTGTAATGTATTTTGTCAAATGAAATGTTTTTTTATATGTGCATCTTGTGTATGTCTTTTGTACTTATTAACAAGTATTTTGTTATGTATGTGAGTAAATTTTTTTTTATATCTATATATGTATAAAAATGAAATTGAGAAGTAAATAAAAAGAATATATTTTAAAAAAAAAATAATATGGAGTGTGCATCTGCACCATGGGCCTTATTCTAGTTCACTCTTTCTGACAAAATCCTTCTTAGATGGACAAAACCATGTGCACTGCAGGGGGCAGATGTAAAATGTGCAGAGAAAATTAGATTTGGGTGAGTTATTTTGTTTCTGTGCAGGGTAAATACTGACTGCTTTATTTTTACACTGCAATATAGATCTCACTTTGAAGTAAAACCCCACCCAAATCTAATTCTTTCTGCACAAGTAACATCTGCCCCACCTGCAGTGCACATGGTTTTGTCCATCTAAGAAGGATTTTGTTAGAAAGAGTGAACTAGAATAAGGCCCCATGTGTTTTTCTTTGCAAGGTTCCCGGATGCGCTGAAAATTCTTTCAAAGTACACACTGGAGGGTGGGCAAACTAAGTAAAGCAAAGGCGCAAGTGCCTCCAATTTTTTACGGCCATTAGGAAAGAGAACTGTCTGACATGCCAATTTGGATGCTATAACTAAATTAATCATCCACCATTCTTTGAATGGTGACCGTATTAGATGGAGTCACAGTAGACATGTCCCTAATTGTAGGTAGTTCTTTTAGACCTGACCAGATGTCATAGCTTTGGCAGAAAGATCTGCATCACCACCAATGGGTCCCATAGGAAAATGTTGTTTTTTACTAGCAGCCACAGTAGCAGGAGAAACTGAAGGAGGAGATGTTGTGGTGTTCCATGCTGCCTGAGCTGACAATTTGTTCATCAACCGCTCTTTGCAAACTTCAGATTTCTTTTTGTCAGAAAAAAAATGCAGTGTATGACGACTGCACATTGCCAGGCAGGATTCAAAGCCCCATGTTAATTAATAAAAAGGGGGGTGTCTGCATAAAAGGCCGTGGAATGTTGAGATCCGGCCTTCATCGTGACAATTCACAGCCATTCTCTGCAAAACGGGCTCAACAGCTTTTAAAGTCAATCCATTCTGCCTCTTTAAGGCCGTCGGTCAAGACAGCATTGAATAGGTGCCCGCCGCTATTTCACCCATTGGAAATAGTGGTGGGGATTGAAATAGCGGTGGCTCAACGGCAAGGACCTCAGTACCTTATGTTGCACACAATCTGAACATGAAAGAACAAACTCTTTAACATCTTTCGAAATGCTGGGCCACCAAATAAATCAAGATAAGAGTTTTACATTTTTTGAGATTTCTGGTTGACTGGCAGCTTTACTATTATGAAATTCAGTCAAGACATCCTGTCTCCAACAAAAGGGAACAAAGACAACATTTGCAGGAGTCTCTTCAGGAGCTTGATCCTGAACTTGTTGCAATTGCATTTCCCATTCTTACATGAGACCATCTCAAATAAATCTTGACGGAATTATAGGGGTTACCTGAGACCAAACCTCCTGTGTCGGAACAAAACAACGTGACAAAGCATCCGATTTTATATTGTTTGCTCCTGGTCTATATGTAATCACAAAATTGGACCTCGTAAAGAACAATGCCCATTGGGCCTGATGGGTGTTCAATCGCTTGGCTGATTCAATATGCTGTATTAAAGGTTTTTGTGATCTGTAAAAATGGTAACCACATGTTTGGCCTCTTCAAGCCAGTGTCTCCATTCCTCTAGAGCACATTTGACTTACAACAATTCTCTATTACCAATATCGTAATTGGCCTCCGCACGAGAGTATTTCCTTGACATGAATGCGCAAGGATGAATTTCAAAAGAGTATGGGTCCCCCTGGGACAAAACTGTCCCAAAATAACCTCCAAGGCATCTACCTAAACAATAAAAGGTGAGTTTGGGTTGGGTGTCTAAGAACTGGGGCAGACACAAAGCCTGTTTAAGAATATAAAATGAATGTGTAGAACACAAGGGTGGCAATTGGATAACTGTACTTTGATTACCTCTGGTCTGAGAGAACTGTGACAGTGGGGTACGGTCTTCCCCTCCTTTCAGGACGGGTAGGAGTGTCACTTTACCCCAAAGAGTGAACAACAAGGACTGTAGCTCTACCATAAAAAGGACTAAAGCTCATAGCATCCAAACAAAGGGCCTTATTCTGGTTGGTGTGGTCGGATGCGTATTTGCGGACAGGAACCGAGCGTTCTTAGCCCCGCCTTCTGTACGGATAGCTCACTCCGTCCGAATGCGGTAAGACGCCGACCGAACGGACCGCGAGTGAATTTCTCATGTGAACACCTCCTTCATCTCTGGGAACCTCCCCCATCATTCAATAGTCACAGACCATCGAATGCAGGACCGAGTGGTCAGGCAGCACCGAGTGCAAAAGCAGGGATATGGGCGGGCAGCTGGCATCCGGCTATATCGTACGCATATGGTAATGAGCCCAAACAGCCCTTCACGCCCCTCTCCACCCCCTGTTCGGAGTGTACAAAATTCACGCCGTATTCGGACGTGCGCAGCGTTCGCACATGTGCAGATATGCCTCTGCACATGTGCAAACACCAAACATCGGCCGTCTGACCGCACATGGACAGAACCGCACCAACCAGAATAAGGCCCAAAGTGACAGGGCAAACATGCATTCCAGCAAGGTGTTGCGTTCCAGAGTAGCCACCACTGTCTGCACACACTGCCTTTCCAGGTTAGCAATTGTTACTCAGTCTCTGTGAAGTGATCTAACTCAATATGAAGCTTCTTGTGGCAGTATAACTCAGTATGCAGCTTCTTGTGGCAGTGTAACTCAGTATATAGTCTCTATGTAGCTGCTCAACAATGTCAGGGGTCTACTCAGTGTACTTCCATATAAGTGCAGGGGACAATGATGTTGCCGACAGGCAGGCTTACGTGTCCAATTTCCTTCATGATTAGGCTGTATTTTTGAGGGTGACTAGCAGTGTCACTTTTCACTGTCTCCACACATGCTGCTATCCTGCTCTTTCATGTTTACCACGCCCTGGGCCTCAACGACACCCCCTCACTCCACTGAGGGAACTGTCCAGCCCAGTGGCTCCCTGCTTGTTTCAATCTGTTGACCATAACATGTTGAGGAGGCCTGTTAACTCCCTGTTGTCCAGCTGCCCTGTCTGAGTCTTTAGCATATCAGTCAATGCATACTGTGCAGCTTGGCAGTGCTGTGGGGTGCTACAAATGCTCCACCAGGGGTGAATATTTAGAGCAAGGGTGTCCAAACTTTTTGCGACAAGGTCCAGATTTGGTGAAGTGTAAATGTGGGGGGGCCGACTATTCAGCCTGACATTCTTTGAATCATTAATCACATCAGAATGGTCCCCCACTTTGCCCCCATTCACGCTATGTCCCCCAGCCTGCCCCTTCACTGTATATTCCCCCAGCCTGCCCCCCATTCACTGTATGTCCCCCAGCCTGCCCCTCCTTCACTGTATGTCCCCCATTTACTGTATGTTCCCCACTCTGCACCCATTCACTCTGTCCTCCAGCCTGCCCCCCCTTCTCTTAATCTCCATTAGTGCCTCCATTCATTATATGTCCCTAATCCTGACCCTCCTTCACTGTATGACCCCCATTCACTATGTATCCCACTCTGCTCCCATTCACTGTATGTCCCCCAGCCTGCCCCTGCTCCACCTTCTCTGAATGGCCATCACTGCCTCCATTCACTGTATGTCCCCCAGCCTGACCCTCCTTCACTGTATGTCCTCCACTCTGCCCCCTCCCTTCTCTGTATGTTTCCCAGCCCCTTGTGTGAGCCAGAGGAAGGAGAGGCAAAACAGGCACTGCAAGGACAGGAGATGCTTGGGCTCCCGCTGCCACCCTCCTCCTCTATGCATGTTACGAGAGCAAGCTTCCCCCTTGCTGCCCCCCTCCCCAAACACTGCTGACACTGTGATTGTGGATGTACCAAAAAAAATGACAAAGTCACTTCTTAAGCGTCAAAAAAAAGTCCTGCAGCTGCTTGTCCTCAACCAATAGTACAACTGTATACTAGACAGGAATTTCAGAAAAAATCAAACAAGATTTCTGAGGCTTTCGCACAGTGCTGGGCCCTTGGGATCAGTGTCAACAGGATGATTCTTGTTTTCAAATATTAATGCAATCCACTCCTCCTTAAAACTTTGCAAAAAATGTACTAAAAAAAAAACATGAAAAACTCCACATCTAAAAAACAAAAATGGCTTCCATATGCATATGTCTCATAGGGAAAGCTGTTATTCCCGGGTGTCTCCTATGAGGCTTTTTTACAGTCTCACAGTCACCTTTCCAAAGGTTTGGAGCAAAGAATAGAGAAAAAAGAGACCACTCTCACCCTTCCGCTATAGATACTGTTAGGGACCTCTCCTTTCTGGGTTGGGGACGTCACGGTCTCGCACACTGCCACTGTGGTTGCCCGTGTGACCCCTTTCCTCTAGATGCCGTCTAATCAGGAGGGATGTTATCCTCAGAGACTGTTCTGTCACTGCAGTCTCTGGGTTCTCCTGCCTTCCAGTATACTGACTCCACTTGCAGTAATAGATGCAGGAGCTGGAAACACTACCATCCCGTCTCTTACTCCGGTGCGCTCGATCACAGGCAGCTGTAATCAGCTGTGCGCCTCCTGCTTGCACCGCGTCTGGTAGTCAGGTTACTCACGGATGGGTGGTCTATTTGCGGGACTGTCCATGCACTTGTCAGACCCACTATTGGTGCGGCGGGGCGGGCGGGGGTTGGTGTGGCGGGGTTGGTGCAGCGGGGCAGGTTGGTGTGGCGGGGCGGGTTGGTGCGGCGGGGCGGGCGCCCTCCCTTTAACGTCGGGGGGGCGCCCAAAACCTAGTTACGCCACTGTCTGACAAGTGCACGGACAGTCCCGCAAATAGACCACCCATCCGCGAGTAACCTGACTACCAGACACGGTGCAAGCAGGAGGCGCACAGCTGATTACAGCTGCCTGTGATCGAGCACACCAGAGTGAGAGACGGGCTGGTAGTGTTTCCAGCTCCTGCATCTATTACCGCAAGTGGAGTCAGTATACTGGAAGGCAGGAGAACCCAGAGACTGTAGTGGCAGAACAGTCTCTGAGGATAATATACCTCCTGATTAGATGGCATCCAGAGGAAAGGGGTCACACGGGCAACCACAGTGGCAGTGTGCGAGGCCGTGACGTCCCCAACCCAGAAAGGAGAGGTCCCTAACAGTATCTACAGCGGAAGGGTGAGAGTGGTCTCTTTTTCTCTATTCTCTGCTCCAAACCTTTGGAAAGGTGACTGTGAGACTGTGTAAAAAAGCCTTATAGACCCTCCCTCCTCTAGCCCCATTCGATGCTCCAACCCCCAACCGTGGCACTCACCTATCACCCGATTCCTTAAAAAGTGCTCTCGCACTGCTGAGCGCTTCTGGAAGAAATCATGCTCCCTTGCGGATTATCTCCATTTTAAATTCATTCTTTCCTCCTTCAGCTCTGCCCTTGCTCCGGCCAAGGAATCCTACTTTAAGTCCCTCATCCTTTCCCAATCATCCAATCCCCGCAGGCTCTTCGCCACCTTCAACTCCTTGCTCTCCCCCCCTCCTCCAGCTCTTCCGTCCTCCATCGTAGCCGCTGATTTTGCTACCTACTTTTCAACCAAAATCTCCTCTCTCAGGACTGCCATCACTGCTGCCATGACCTCACTCTCTCCCTCCTCCCCTCCTACATCTCCACTCCCCTCCTTCCAACCCCTGTCCTTATTTTACCCCACCACTGCTGCTGAAGTCCACTCTATCCTTCAATCCGCTTCTCCCTCCACCTGCCCGCTCGATCCTATCCCCTCCAATATTATCCGATGTCTCAGTCCGTCAGTCTGCTCTCACCTGGCTCACCTCTTTAATCTTTCCCTATCCTCTGGGATCTTCCCTTCCTCCTTCAAACACGCTCTTGTCTTCCCAATTCTCAAAAAAAACAAATCTGGACCCCAACTCTCCATCCAACTACAGGCCCATCTCCCTCCTCCCTTTTGCCTCCAAGCTTCTAGAACGTCTGACCTATAATCGTCTCCTAAGCCACCTTACTGCTAACTCCATTCTAGACCCCCTCCAATCCGAGTTCCGCCCTTTACATTCCACTGAAACTGCCCTAACCAAAGTCACTAACGATCTACTATCGGCAAAATCCAAAGGCCTCTTCTCTATCCTCATCCAGCTTGATCTTTCGGCTGCCTTTGACACTGTTGACCACCCTCTCCTGCTCAACACCCTCCGCTCCTTTGGCATCACTGGCACGGTCTTCTCCTGGTTCACCTCATACCTCTCCGATCGCTCCTTCTCCGTCTCCACTCCGAGGTCCTCCTCTCCTACTACCCCGCAGCCAGTCGGTGTTCCCCAAGGATCAGTCCTTGGCCCTCTCCTCTTCTCCCTCTACACCACCTCTCTGGGCACCCTCATCAGCTCCTATGGTTTTCATTACCACCTTTATGCTGATGATACCCTAATCTATCTCTCCTCCCCAAACCTATCCCCATCACTCCTGTCCAAGGTCTCCGAATGCCTCACGGCCATCTCAGCCTGGATGACCCAACGCTTCCTGAAACTAAACATGGCTAAAACTGAACTTCTAATCTTCCATCCCCCTAACATCCCCTCTTCTCCCACTATCTCCATCAGCATTGGTGAAACCGAGATCACCTCCACCGACCAAACGTGCTGCCTCGGTGTCATCATTGACTCTTACCTCTCTTTCACCCCCCACATTCGTGCTGTCTCACAGTCTTGCCGCTTTCACCTACGCAACATCTCACGCATCAGACCATTCCTCTCCACTGACGCGACCAAAATTCTCATTCATTCTCTTGTCATCTCCTGCCTTGACTACTGCAACATCCTTCTCTCTGGGCTACCTCTCACCCGCCTCGCACCTCTCCAATCCAGTCTTAACGCTGCTGCTAGGCTCATCTTCCTCTCCCGCCGCTCTACCTCCGCCTTCCCCCTCTGTCTATCTCTTCACTGGCTCCCCATTCCTTTCCGAGTTCTCTTTAAACTCCTCACCACCACCTACAAGGCTCTCCCTCTTCCACTACTCCTTACCTCTCTTTACTGATCTCTATCCACACTCCCTTCCATCCTCTTCGCTCCATCGCTGACCGCCGACTGACCTCTCACCTAATCACCTCCTCCCACTCCCGTGTCCAATACTTCTCTCGCACTGCCCCCCCCTGCACTGGAACAACCTCCCGCCACCCATCAGGCTTTCTGATTCCCTTACCTCCTTCAAGCACTCCCTCAAAACCCACTTTTTTCGACTAGCCTATCCCTCCTCCTAACCTCTTTTGATCCTCCTATCCTGCCTCCGTTCCCCTCCGTTCCTACTTATCCTATTGTTTTCGTTCGTCCACCCACCTATTTTTAGTATGTTAACTCTTATGAGTAGGGTCCTCCTTCCTCACGTACTCACCCTACCTCCCTACCTCTTTACCTCAGCTGTGCTCCTGTCCTGTTCTTCCCTTCCTCTACTTCATCTTCAGTCTCCTCGACAATTTTGACACCTACTTCTGAACTGATGCTGATTTTAGTTCTACCAGCTATACCCCTATTCATACTGCATTTACATACGTTACCTTGTAATTTGTTTTTGTTTGCTATGTACGGCGCTGCGGACACTTTGCGGCGCCTTATAAATAAATGTACTACTACTACTCATAGGAGACACCCGGGAATAACAGCTTTCCCTATGAGACTATTGTTTTTTGTCCATAATACCCGGAAAAGGTCTGGTTTGCTACACCAAAAGTCCCCAATTTCCCTAGGAGGCAGTGACCGTGTTGTACAAAGAACTGTTTTATATTTTTCTGCATTGTTTTTTATATATATATTTTTATTGCATATGGAAGCCATTTTTGTTTTTTAGATGTGGAGTTTTTCACGTTTTTTTATACATTTTTTGCAAAGTGGTAAGGAGGAGTGGATTACATTAATATTTGAAAACAAGAATCATCCTGTTGACACTGTGATTGTGGAGTAGGGTGATATACGATTGCAGCAGCAGGGGTAGGACGCCAAACACATCTGACTGTGGTGGCCGGCACCTCCTCACTGCTGCACTAAAGGTGGGGACCCACGCTCGCCGGGGCCCCACCTTTAGTGTCCTGTGCTTCTCACATCTGATGCTCTGCCCGCTTCCAGCTGGAGGCTGCGGGCCAGTTGAAATGACAGCACGGGCCGCAATTGGCCCCCGGGCCTGACTTTGGACATGCCTGATTTAGAGGGATAGGCTGCCTTTTTGGTAAGAGCCACAATGGGTGCCACCAACTCGACAAAAGAATGAATAAAATGCTGTAGTAGTTGTCGAACCCTAAGAATCTCTGGACTACTTTGAGATTCTCAGTTTGCTCCCATTCCAGAATGGCTTGAAGATTCTTGAATTCCATTTAAAACCCCTTGGGAGAAATAATATATCCCAAAAAAGCTACCTCAGAGACATGAAATTCACACTTCTCCAGTTTTGCAGAGCTGGTTCTCACTAAATTTGTGTAAGACCTGGCGAACATGCGAATGATGTTGTGAAATGGAAGAAGAGTAAATAAGAATGTTGTCTAAGTACACTAATACAAATTTTCTCAAAAAAATCACAAAGCACATTGTTGATAAAATCCTGGAAGACAGCTGGGGCTTTTTATAGCCTGAATGCAATTACCAAGTACTCATAATGGACTGACAGAGTGCTGAATGTAACAACTTTGGGTAATGTTTTGGTTTTGCACATGAACTTATAGCTGGGACCACTGTTAATAATGGCCACGGCACACCCTGCACTACCTCTGTTAAACCCCTCTGACTGATGGCTGATAATTGTGAGAACTAAGGTTTCACCTATAATCGCCATGTTTGGAGGGGTGAATTAGGCCCGCCCCAACTCCGGTGCAACCAGGTCTAAATGTATGAGGTCTCAAGGAATCAGCGATCATCAGAGGAAAGGAATCAAAATTAGATCTTAATACAGGGGCCTGCCTGGGAAAACAATATAACTGCTGGCACCAGGCCAATGATGGGGAACAGGCGACCAAGTCGCAGACCCAGAAGACCTCCCAAGGTACCTCCAGGGTACCTTCAAGAACACCTACGCTAGGAAATATAATGAAAGTTAAGTGTTGTTGACCAATATCTTGTTAAGTGCTCTGTAATCTATGCAGGGCCTCAGGGACCCATCTTTTTTCCCTACAAAAATAACCCCTGCACTAATGGGAGACTTTGAGGGGCAAATAAAGCCTTTCTTAAGACCATCTACCACATATTCATCAGTAGCCTTAGTCTCTGGCCCGGAAAGAGCATATAACCTGGCCTTGGATTGTTGAGAATTTTGGATTAATGTAATTGAGCAGTCGTATGGGTGATGCAGAGGAAGGGTATCCCATCGCCTTGGAGAACACATCCACAAAATCCCAATAAACCTCAAGAACATTCTCATGAATAACCATGGCTACTTGCATGGGACGCACAAGACATTGGTTAAATCCACTTGCATCTCCTCTAAAATGTAGTACATGGACCATAAGAAGTACCCGGGGGGAGGGGGGGGGGGGGCTGGAACAAAACATCCACATTGAGCAAAGAGTTACCATCCAGACAAATATCAAGGAATTTCCAAAACAAATTTTAGCTGGAGCTAACAGCGAGTTACGCGAGGAGACATATTGCAGATACAAGAGAACCTCCTCTTTATTTGGTCTGGGAGTTGCCCAGTTTCCTAGGACAAAAAGGAGCAATATGACCCTTTCCTCTGCAGTAGAAACCGAACCCAATATTTCTAACTCTCCCCCTAGGTAAACTCTATACTTACCCACTTCCATGGGTTCATCCATCTCTTCCACAGCTGTATAAACAGTGAAACAAGATACAGTACTAGAACCTCTCTCAGCTCTCAGTTCCCTAAGACACCTGTCAATCTGAATAACTATCTCCATAAGTCTGTCAAGCATCCCAGTAACTGGATACTGCAACAGACAATCCTTTACTTGTTTCGACAGCCCAAGACGTAATTGACTCTGTAATGCTGGGTTGTCCCATCCGCAGTCATTTGACAAGCAATGCAATTCAGTACAATAGGAGCCCTCCAATTAGAGACATTATACTTCCTACCTGCTGAGCCTGACTGCCTGAGGAACGGGGTCTTAAACGAAAATAAAATGTAGAAGGCTCCTTAAAATAAAAAAAACTCACTCCAAATTCCATAGAACCAGTCTGGGAGGTTCATTTTGGGTTCAGGGGTGGTGAGTAGAGCAGGTAATCCCCTCCTGTACTTACACCTGAATGGTGAGATCTTGCATCATCTGGGTGAAACCCTGGATCTGTTCTGCAGGGTTCATATTGAGAATTTTTACAAACGCCTCAATATAATTTGTTTTGGCTAGTGATAATGTTTTAATCCAGGGTATGAACTCCGCAGCCGTCACCGCTGCTTAGAAGTGCCACAGCAAAACACTACTGTACAGTAACTCTATTGTATCTCCCTAGGGTCATCCAGATCCTGTGGTGCTAGGCTTCCCCTTTAACAGCCACTTCTAAAAGGGAGAATTATGTCCGCTCCACCTCTAGTGCCACCAGGTCTTATGTCATACAAGGATCTGGAAAACATTGGAAGTATGCAAGATGAGAACTAACTAAAGTCTACCTACAAAAAAGGAAGGAAACTAAATAACAAGCGACCTCATCACAAACTACAGAAAATGCAGCAACTTCATCCCAAACAACAAAAAATATGGCAACTTCGTTGCTATCACTTGATAAACCTGCAACATTATCGATTGAAAGCCGCTCAATCTCAGTGGACATAAATCCCGCAATACACAAGATAAATACACAATGCTAATATACAATAATAACAATACACCACACAATACACACAAAAACACACCACACAAAGGGGATGGCAACAACCTGCAGAACACGGGTAAATCACTGACTGAAGAACAAGTTGGTGGCTGAAGTCACCTGTAGGTGACAGAGGTGGTGAACCACTGGGCAGCATGGAAAGGCAAACAGGAAGGAACAACCCAGTAGCTAGGAACAGCCACTATCATTGACATCTGCTGGCAGGCCTGGCTTCCTTAAAAGGAAGCTCATGGCCAATGGAAAGGATCCCAGCAGACCAGCCTCCCATGCCCTAATTAAAACACCTGCCGCTGGGTGCCCATACAGTGTTATCCGGGCTGCTTAGTAACAGATAGGACTCAAATCTGTGCTGCCCAGCATCCTCTGGTTGCTAGGCAACTGGATGGACATATCCCCAGGCAACGGAAGTGATGTGCCGGGTCAGTTTCCTAGCAACAACTGGGAAATGGTGTGCTGTCCCACTGATTGTGGCTGTAGCCACTGAAGACCACTCCAGTCTGCTCTCCCGGGATCCATCACCCCCATCACTAGGGAACTCCTGTGGTTTCTGCACTCACACCGGTCCATGCACCCACGGGTCTCTGGGTCATAACACTTGGAGTTGTAAAGGTTAGGTGTGGCAGCCAGCTTTAAAGGGCCATCATGTCATAAAAGATGGTTAGCTATTTTGAGTGAAGTGGCCAGTGAAGTAGGATAATGAGCTAGGCAACTTTTGTGAATCTGGCACAATATATTAAGCCTCCTAAATGTGCCCTTAAAGAGGAATGCTAGGTACTGTTTAGCCATTAATGAAAATGTTTGCTGAACAGTCTGCAGGATCTGGCTGCTAAACATCATGTCAGCACCCGGGCTGCGGTCACTCGGCAGCGGAAGGCCAGTGCCCAAAGGATGCACACGGAACTTCCACCCAGTGCCCCCGAGTGTCTGCAAGCTACTTCTGCACGGCCGGGTGACGAGACTTCCGGCTCTCTGCGTTTCCCTGCCGCCGCTAAGCGGTTGCGAAGCAACAGGGGACGCCGAGGGAAGCGCGCTCTGCCACCTGAAATGAATCCATATCAGGGGGCTGGGTCCAGTGGCGGCGGCCGCTGATTGGCTGTTCCATCCCTCTTAAGGGATCTGCAGGAGGAAGATGGCGCCGGTTATAGCTTCTAGTCAGCTGTATCTGGTCCTGGATTCTTTCCTGGTCATCAGTCCTGTTCCAGTCAGCCATTCCTTCTTGGGCTGTTGGAGGCCCATCCATCTGCTGTCTCTCCCTAGGGTCACGTAAGTGCTCCTGTTGGAGCCTGATTATTCTTTACAATCACAATGTCTGCAGTTCGCTGTTTATATATTTGTCATTTGGCAGTATTTGCCTTATATTTCAGTTTATTGGCGATTTTGCCATTTTCTTCTTTTTATCCCGTCAGTCTTTTCTTGGCAGTAAGCCTGTTACTTTAGTTGTCCCTTCTTTCGCTATGTATTTCTGTAGTCCTTCATGGGCAGGGAGGTGTTCATTTATATTGTCATTCCCGTTTTGGGGTTTGCTGCTTGGTTCCCCACTTATTATTTGCTGGAGACACCCCGGTTGGTTGATTTCATTGTGCTTGCGACTGGGTCGCATCCCCGTCCTTGGCCTCATGACGGTAGATAGGGTGTCTTTTTAGTCAGGCCCTGTAGTTTAGATTATCCTCTTGGTTTTATCTCTGACGATCGCAGGGAGGGGATATGAGGCTGGCTATAGGGAAGCTCACTATTGGGAGGGGGCTTGGGGCCGTCTATATGAGTGGTGAACACTATGGGCGTGGGGAAGCTGGCTACTGGTGAGCACACTGGGTTATGGGGCTATAGGGGTCACATTACCGGCAGTGGGAGCTGGCCACATGGGAGCACGCTATAGGGAGGGGAGTATGGGGGAGGATGCAAAGATCTGGAAGGCGGGAGCAGAAGGCATAAATACAGACATGGGGAATGGCTGCTGTCTGTTTTCAATAACCCCTGAAGAAAGATAACAATAAGTGCACAGTGCAGGCAAGTGCTGACTTACCCGCAGTCTGTGCCTGCGGATATCAGAAGGGAAGTGCTGCATGGACAGCAATGAATCTGTGAACATTGGCTAGAAGCTTCCCATAGCTTGTATGTACAGCGTGGGGCATGCAGCTGTGGCATCAAGGTAAGGAAGCTGAGGGAAGGCCTTCGGCATGAATGTACAGGAGGTAGGTGGCCGAGGGGTGAAGGTATGGGAGCTGGGTGGCTGCGGCAAGAAGGAGTGGAAGTCAGAAGAGGTATTGAGTCCTGCTAACTACCACTGGGAAGTGCTGTGCAGCCAAGAGCTATCGTATTGTGGGACCCACTCTTCATGCTCTGGCACATCACTGCCTGTAATAGGGTGAGAGGAGCAGGTGGCAGCAACTATTGACAAATAGCAGCAGTGTAATAAGTTCAGGGAGAACACCTCTCCAGACTGGCGCCTCCCTGCTCTGCGGAATTATTGAGCAGGTATCGCTAGCACCAGCTGTAATTTAAAAAAAAATATATATATTTTAGAAGGTGCAGGGGTTTGCCTTTTGGGCACCCCAAGCCAGTGGCCCATTAGCATCTACATCCTCTGCACCCTGTACAGTTATTCCACTGCTTCCAGGGGGTTAATCCTATCCATACTTGCCGACTTTTTGTGTCTCCTCTCTGGGAGAAGCCTGAAGAGGAGACATTCAGCAGTGCTTCTAGGGGCGGAGCCAGAGCCTGATGTCATCAAGCCCTGCCCCATCCTTAGAAATGCTGATATTTGTGGGTGTATGTAGAGGGGATGGGGCTAAATTTATGCAATTTTCATTTTTTAGTCCACCCCCTGTGTACACTCATGAATGCTGGTATTTAACCGGCAGCATGGGTGGATAACACGGGGGGAGGATATGGGGATCCAGCGCAAGTCAGGAGGATTACACGCCCTTCCGAGAGGTAGGGAGGGGACCCAATTTTCAGGAGCCTTCCAACCTTTCCGGAAGGGTAGGCAAGTAAGATCCTACCCCACAAGCTCATTGTTTTTGTGTCATCCTTGACTCTGAATTGCTCTTTGGTCCCCACATTTAATCTATCTCAAAATCATATTGAATACATCTTAAATTACATATCCAAAATAAGACCATACTATACACAAGATACTGCTAAACCATGCTGTCATCAGGGTATATTTGTTCTATGAGAAGCCACAAACCAAGTTCTATGTATGTTTCATTTGTATTTTTTTTTCTTTTCTTTTCTTGTAATCTGTAAACATACATCATTGTTCTATTAACGCTCCTCTTTTTTTTATTGTCCTGTGACAAGAGAATGGCTTAGACAGAATATAAGGCTCCCAGTATCTCCTCTCTTACCTGCACCCTGAATAATTCAGTTCCATTACACTCTGGTGCAGCTGTCAGGGATCAGGCTGGGAAGAGAGGAGAACCACTTAGAATGCCCCTGAGCATCTGTTACACTGTAGCTGATCTCTTACTTACATTGTTTCTGTTACTGGTCCTGTGTGTGGCACCCTGCAGATCTGACACACAGAACTCTGCACCTGACAGTCACCCTGTAGGGAAGGTTTATACAGGGAATTCTAAGGAAGGTATCAGCAGTGACAGAATATTCACACAGGCTTCAAGGATGTATCCAGGGAGGTGCGGAGGGAACATCGCTTCCAATGTCATCTGCATAATGTGAGTACATTATATGCTACATAACCCTTACAGAACATCTCAGGCAACTCATAGTATTCATACATCCATCCATATGTAGTGGGTCCATGTTTCTGTAGGACCGGGATGACGACCGATCTTGGACATTTATTTTTAAACGCAATGATTTAAAGGGCAAAACCATTGTCACTTTAATACATCACAGATTGGCAGGCATACGTCACCTACTGAGTACTCAGACTGTATTACATATGCCACAATATCAAGGAAATGCTCAATGATATTCTGACTATATCACTTTAAAATTTTATTTAAAAAAAAGTTTAGTTTTTGTTCCACATCTGCACAGGGTAACTTTAATTTGTATTAACTCTCTGCATGAGGTTATTATTAAGGAGATGACAGAAGCATATTCCCAATGTGCAGTGTTCCCTCTCCATGCTCAGTGTACAGAAGGATTGGTCCCAGACATCTCACACTGATCTGTTCTCAGTATCTGCAGTCACAGGATCTCTGCTACATTACAGCAATATCAGGGAGGGAACATCAGGGTGAGATGTAATAGGGCATACTTGCCTACTTTTGAAAACAAGTTTCAGGGAGATTATAGTTGACAGTAGAATTTTGCACAGTGCCCCATTGAGGGGGCGTGCCATGCTCCATCCAAAGGGCGTGTCTAGTCCCTTATATGGAGAGATTGTGAAAAGAGATTGTGAACGTGGCACCTAGAAGCGTGGGTGTGTACTGCTACATCTGAGAGATATCATTTAAAATGACTTAGATCAAAATGTAGATCAGCCCCAAAGCAGTTATCAAGAGCTACTATACTTGGTAAAGTGCTGGGAAATGGTGCTGATGATTCAATGTAAATGTAACTATCTCTCATTCCTTTTTTCCCCAAAAATGTAACCGTTTAATGTGGGCTAGGTGACATGAGGGAGATTGTTAGACTAATGAGGGAGGGAGATTGCTGCTATTTCAGGAGTCTCCTGCAGAATGCAGGAGGGTAGGCAACTATGTAACAGGGTGCAATTTTTTAGACAAAGTCAGAAATCACTTTTGATTTCTGCTGATATTTTGTAACAGGACTGTGTGGTTTAGTTTATAATTTAAGAAAAAAATGTTGTGGGGCCCCCCTCACGCTGTATAACCAGCACTGGATTCATTGAGCTTGTTCTGATTCAAAAAATACTGGGGGGGGTATGGGGAGGAGTGATGCGGGGCCAATGTATTTTATCTGCTAAAAATGCCAGCGCCGCTCACATTTGTTATATAAATTCAAATAAAAATGTTGAGTAACATTATATTTCCTATATAAAGTAAGCATTACAGGTCATTATGATGTATATATTGTTTGTTTGGCAATTTTCTAAATCCATTGGCACTCAAAGGCTTAAGGAACCAGCACTGGGCTCTTGGACTTGTCCTGACTCCAAAAAAAAAAAAAAAAACATGCCTGTATGTAATAAAGACCTACTGTTCTGGGTGACTGTGCAATTATTGTAACTTTAGTTATGCAGTGGGACTACAACTTCAGGTGGGCCCTTTAATGCCCACATTGCTGGGACTTGTGGCTCTCTCTCCTAGGTACGCCCACCAGGGTGTTTGTGAGACTGCCCTGCGACCTTGCGCAAAAAGTTTCACCCGACTGTGGCATGACACATCTGGGTGTTTGAGCTGGTGCTGGTTCCAAAATACCTCTGTCTTTTTTTTCTGACCTAAGGTCAGTCAGCAGTTCTATGTCAGGCGTTCAGACATAGAAAAGACCACATATATATATATATACAGGTCGAGTATCCCTTATCCAAAATGCTCGGGACAAGGAGAATTTTGGATAACGGATTATTCCGTATTTCGGAATATTTTAATATTTCAATGATGTATTTTGAAGTATCTTGCATTTATGCTGTATTAACACATAATATACACACAAATATATTTTATTACCACATAAAATACACACAAATATATTTTATTTGTTCAAAAAACAAGGTTTCAAAACGTGAAACAAAATGTGTGTACTATCTCAGCACTGAATTTGAATGCCAAGCAATCATTGTCTTGCACATATATAGTGCCAGTTACATATCATGTCCCCAGTGATGCTGTTACAAATGTCCCCAGTGAGTTTTTAGCAAAAAAATTTTTTTTTTTCACTTTCTGGAATGTCTGGTTTTCGGAATAATTTGGATAACGGATATTCGGATACGGGATACTCGACCTGTATATATATAGAGTAGATAGATGAGCGGCACTCACGGGTTTTTCAATAAAGAAATGACACTTCTTAGGTGCAAATTTCTACGTTTCGGTTTATTTCAATAAACCTTCATCAGGAATGAAGGTTTATTGAAATAAACCGAAACGTAGAAATTTGCACCTAAGAAGTGTCATTTCTTTATTGAAAAACCCGTGAGTGCCGCTCATCTATCTACTCTATTATCAATTGCCAGAGAAGGCACCGGGCAAAGTTACTTTGTATAAGGGCAGGAGTGCCAGGCCGCCCACACCTAAATCTATATATATATATATATATATATATATATATATATATATATATATATATATATATGTATGTGTGTGTGTGTGTGTGTGTGTGTGTGTGTGCGCATATATATATATATATATATATATATATATATATATATAAACTAAAGTTTGCTTTTTACACCAAGTCCTCCTGAGTGCCACTGCTTGTCTATTGGATCATTGTTATATATATACACAGTATATATATACATATACTTTTGGAACACAGAGGTTAATTTCTTCTTGTTATCGAAAACACAGCGCTAGTGACTTTCCATTTTTTATGTTTGGAGACATTCCCAAGATCACCAAGCTAGTGCACAGCTGTAGTCATTACTGTCACATGCTGCAGTTATTGCTAATTAACATAAACCCTAAAAATGGAAATTAGAAGGGGACGCAATGTCATACAGTAGTTTTAGAGGAAGCTATGAGGGTACGGGAGGCCTTGAGAACAGCCGTCAGGGTGGCGTGCGATGGGGAGGAGTGGATCTGTCTAATAATGGGTCAATGATAGTGTTAAAGTCTCCTCTGACAATAATATGACCTTGTGCATCCCTATCTAGACGTCTGAACACAGCATAAAAAAATTGAGATTGATCCTGTTTGGGGGCATACATGGAAACTAGGGTTAGAGTTACTGAACCGAGGGTTCCAATTACTTTGAGAAATCGTCCATCAGGGTCCTCAATGGTCTTAGTTAGGACAAAGGGTACTGTACATTACGGTGGATTAGAATGGCTACCCCTAGTTTTTTGCAATCAGCGGAGACAAAAAAGGTCTGAGCGAACGAACGACCCTTGAGGAGGGAGTGGACACCAGTTAGGTGCGTTTCTTGCAGGAACACGATGGCCGCATTCTCTCTCTTACAGGCGCCTAAAAGGATCATACGTTTTCTAGGAGTGTTTAGTAACAAAAAGTAACAAATCATTGTATAGACCCTATTGAAAGGGATGATCTAAATACAACAGTAATACAATCATTGTAAATAGCTGGGTATTTACTTAGAAGCAACCTTTAGATTTCAGCTAAGTCAACATGGAAAATAAAAACACCTAGGGGAGGAATGATATTTTGAATATTCTAAACAGCAGGGATAATCATTTGTTTTAGCCATATGCAAATTCGTATTCTGGAGGAAAATTTACTAATCAGTCGTATTTGACTAATTCGTATTTTCCGATGGGGTATCCATTTGTATTTTAGCCGATACAAATTTGTATTTTAAAATACAAATTTGTTTTGGCTTCACTGTTAAAATAAAAAATAATAAAAAAAAACTGCAAGGTGTCGTCCCGCCCCCCCCACGACCATAACCAGCACAAAGCTCACAGAGCCGGTCCTATTTGTAAAAAATCACGGAACAATTTGAGTTGGGTTTCCCTTCTTCTTGACAACCTGCACCAGGCCCAACGAGCCAGCAGGGTAATGTCACAGCCGGGGGACACTTATTATATAAGTTCCTGCCGCCAAAACATTACCCCCTGACTGGTCAGCCTGGGCAGGGGTCCTAGGGGTGTGGGGACCTCCCCAATGAAGAGGTCCCCTCCAGAATTACCTTACCCAGGATGAAGCCTGAGGCTGTCCCCAATGCCCCTGGAGCGGTGGTCATTGGGCAGCAAGCCTCCCCCGCAAGCAGGGACTTGGAGAACCACAAGCCCCAGCATGTGGGGCATTATAGGGCCTGCTGGAACTTGTAGTTCCACAGCAAGACAAATAGTTAAATACAATTTTTCAGCTGTATTTGGCTTAGTAAATTTCCCCCATAGTATCTAAATACAGGTATATAGAAGACTCTATATTGTAAAGAACAATTTTTCTATGCAGACATAATTTCTATATAGATCATATGTATAGGAGATTCTATAATGTGAGGGACATTTTACTGGCCAATTAATTAGCAATTCAGGATATTGGTAGAATATTATACTAATTGAGGTGCAAATGAAGAAATATATACAAAAGATGTGTAAATATTATATTTCAAAGACATGAACACATTGAGTTTCACCAAGTTCAAAAGACCATATTTAATTACACTACCTCACTGAGGCCATCAGGATAGATCAATCCCACCTGAAGCATCCAATACACCCCCTGCCTTCTGTGTCTGTCCTCACCCCTTTGGGTGGTGATATGTTCTATAACAATAACTTTTAGACTACCTTGGTTGCCCTTATGTTTTTTCGGCAAAATGACGAGAGAAACTATGGAGGTCATTCTGGTTGAATCGCAAAGCTGTGAAATTCAAAATCAACTAAACTAACTCTGCCGCACACGCGCTGAGTTTCTCCACGTGCATTTAAATGAATGTTTTGCATAAACATCCATTCACAGCTTGCGTGTGGGGCTGAAATCATTCAATGGCCACCAACCATTAAATGATTTCTACTGAGCTCGCAAAGGTAAGTCACTCTCTGGTGACTCCGATTTGCGGCTCCCTTGAATGGGAAGAGGGCGGCAGCTGACATCCGGTGACATCATCTGCCTGCCCGCTGCGTCACAGGCGAATTACTGCACACACTGCTCCGTGCAAACTTCTGTCTGTCTTTCTATACAAATTCACAGTTCGTGAATTTTTCATCTGAGCATATTAAAACAAGGCAACTTAAAAATGTTTACATTGAAATTAAAATTAAATTTAGTAATTTGGAGTGGCCTTATACTGTGTGTTCAATGTTTAAATTAATTTTGTAAACAAACATTCTAAAAATAAACCATTTTAGGTATACTTATATTTGTCAGTCCTCCATTGAGTTTATCCCTGGGCTCCAGTAAGTATTCCTGGATGCTGGTAATTGCCATTGTATGCAGCCTTGTCCAGGATTCTCTCACTGGTCCAAATGGTCAATGTGTCCAATGTCATGCTCTGGTCTCTTTCCCTAATGCGATTCTCCACATTTTATAACCATCAGCGGCTTCATCAGAAGGTATGGAGGACTGCAAACTATGGCAGGAATGGGAGAAACTGCCCAAAGGTAGATGTGCCAAGCTTGTGGCATCATTTCCAAAAAGACTGTTGGGTTGAGACCTTGAGACTGTAATTGCTGCCAAAGGTGCATCAACAAATGATAGAGCAAAGGCTGTGAATACTTATGGATGTGATTTATTATTATTTTTATTTATTTTTTATAAATTTGCAAAAATCTTCCAAAAACTTTTTCATGTTGTCATTATGGGGTATTGTGCAAGAAATTTGAGCAAAAAAAATATTCCATTTTGGAAAAAGGCTGTATCATACTGTAACAAAATAGGGAAAAAGTGAAGCGCTGTGAATACTTTCCGGATGCACTGTAATATAATGTACATAACATCTCACTGTGCTTTATCTGTGTCTTTCCAATGCCATTAGAATTATGCAGCTGTCTGGGAAAAGTTTGAAAGAGGACAAAATCAGGACAATTTTGCCGCCATATAACATTGTATATAATATATTACACCAAATAGTGTGGTTGTGCGTCCTAAACCTTCCACTCTGCCCATCTGCAACACGGAACCCTGGATGTCGGCTTTATAATTATGATCAATATCTATTTCCATATGAATATTACCAGGAAGGAGATCTCATTATTGGTGGAATATTCACTGTCCATTGCTGGACACAAATATATCCAAAGACAAGGAGGCGTTATAATCTGCTGTGTGCAAGGTAAGTGACCTACAGAATATATACAGTGCATGCAATATACAGTCTGCAGCATGAGAAAAAGTTCATATAATATAATAAAATATAATATTACTAATATTTAGACACTGACACTATGCACACAGTCCCAGTGCTCCTCAAAGCCCAGCCCGACTCAGCATTACAGAGGGACATTGGTGGTGCAGGAGTTAATCCCTTCCCTTTACCATGTGATGTCAGCAGCAAACATGCAAGGCTCCAGAAGAACGCAGACAACATCATCAGGTGATCAGGACATCAGATGGGCAGTCACTAGCTGACCTGTGACCTAGTGTGTGGAGCCTATTGGGTGTGAGCCAGAGAGATGGCATTATCGCTGATGGACAGATCGGAGGAGAGCTGTGATGAGGTGGAGGTGGAGCATGCAAGGCTATCTTGCTGCACTCTGCTCCACATGCAGGGCAGCGGTAAGCACCCTAAAGATGGGCGGTGGGTGGTAGTGCTGCACACAGCACCAGATACAGGGCAATGCTGCAGATGAAAGCACCAGTAGGTGAGCAGCCTTGAGGGTGGTGCTGCCAGATGGTGCACCCAGAGTGCAAATGTGCTGTGGGCAAGTCACCATTGGCACACACCTAGTTTTGGCCTGTATATTTTGCTCAACAGTCTACATACAGAAGACTGGCAAATAGAGAATAGAGAATAGTACTGTCCCCTAGGGGTCAGAACTTGGGGGCGCTTGTCAAGAGTGGCTTAACCAGCAGCTGTTCAATAAACGGGGTAGTTAGTCCTGTGATGGGGAAAACAGAAAGGAAATACATATTTGAACAGCGCACATGTGACACAAATACATTCCCTTAGGGGGTTTCACTTCCATTGTTTTAAATATTCATTTATTTGTGTTACTTCATTTTAGCAATATTTATCATCAATTTATTTGTCATTGATTTAAATCTGTAACCATTTTCCAATTGTTTATTAAATTAATTTTATATTCATCGATTCTCATCACATGTGCGCTGTTCAAATTTGTATTTCCTACATACACATTAAAATCTAAAACTTAATTTAATCCAATTGGTTGAAGAATGTCCAATTTTAGTATCCAAGCTGATTCGTCCAAATATTGTCTCCAAAATCTATCCCCACTTCATTTGGTATTCCCAAAGCATTCTACTCCTACAATAGAAAGACTTTTAGGGTCACCATTAGGTTTCATTGAGAAATGCAAAAAAGAAAAAACAAATTTGAACAGCGCACTTGTGATGAGAATCGATGAATTAACTATTTATTTCACAATACAAAATCAAATGTAAAAAAATGAATTCAATATAAATGCATGGATGTTTAAAAACAAACGGGGTTAAAATGAGTTAGCACAGTTGATTGCATAAAAACCAATATGTGGGAACCCCCTGCAAGATGGGAATGATACTGGAGAGTCCGTTCCTATATTACCCCTGGACGAACGTGGTAATGTAGGATAATTACCACCCTTGGTTGGGTATGGATGTCCTCCTCCGAGTGTCCACGGGTCGGCCCCGAATTGGCTCAAATCACCGACAATTAGTGGTTTTATGGTGCTCGGGTGCTCCCCAAAGGATAGATGGTGGGTGGTATATTACCAGATGCTGTCCTTTGAATGGAGGCACATGGAGGTAATGTCCTTTGGTGGAAAACGCAAGTTTGTAAATCCAGGGGATGGTTCGGACTTCAATCCAGATGTGTATAATCAATAGGGGGGGGGGGGGTCCTGAGAAATGGCCTGGGACACAATGGTTCTAAATTTTCTTGATGATATTTACTCTATGTTCCCTAAACCTTGTTTTTAAACTTCTGGTGGTTCTACCAACATACTGTAAGTACATGAGTATTGTAAAAGGTATATGCAGTAATTGGAGTCGCAGTTAATGAACTTTTTGATAATTTTCTCCAGTATTATTCAATGTAATGGAATTTGTTTAATCAGGATAAAGTTACAGATTAAACAAATTGTTTTGTTACAACAATACAGTAGTTCCCATGTATTGTAGGGGGTAGCCAGGTGTTGCTAGGTAAACAGTAGGTTCAGGGGGTAGATAGCTAGGTATTAATAAATCTTTTAAATTGGTGTTTCTCCTAAATATAATTTTGGTTTAGTAATAATATTTGAATGACCTTATCTTGTTTTAGGATATCAAAGTTGTCTAGAATAATATTTTTTTATTTTCATTTGATTTCAAATTAAATTTGTAGATGGACATGATGGATTCTTCACAAGGAACTAAATTGTCTGGGCTGGAATTTCCAACACTATTCTTTTTTTGGGTCAGTGCTAAGCCCAGTGGCGTAACTATGAGTTGGGCGCCCCCCCGTCATTAATGGGGGGTGCCCCCCGCCGCACCCCCCTGCCCGCAGCCTTACCTGTCTTGCTGGTCCCATCCCGGCTCCCTTGCTGGCTTCATTCTTCTGCTAGTGAGACGGACCAACACAAAATGTCCGCCCCCATACAGCAGACAGTTTCAGAGAACTCTGTGCTATATGGGGCGGACATTTTATTGTGGTCTGTCTCACTAGCAGAAGAATGAAGCCAGCAAGGGAGCCGGGACGGGACCAGTGAAGTCAGGTAAGGCTGCGGGCGGCGGATTGGCGGGCGGCAGATGGGCGGACGGGAGGGGGCTAACTATAGCACCACAGCCCCCCGGCGCCCACACATGCACAGCTCCCCCCCGCGGCCGCGGGGGCTGCGGTGCTATAGTTACGCCTCTGGCTAAGCCTGGTGTTGAGATCGAGCCTGCATACATTTTTGCTTAATTTAGTAAATTGTTGGGAAACCTCTTAATTTAAAGTGACCCAGAATAGTCTCCATTTGGGTAAAGAAATACTGTATGTATCACTAGTGCAGTTATGTCTTAATCTTTACAGTAGGGCCCTACAGACATACCGTCAGAGAGAGGAAAGCATTCGGAGCAATGCTGCTTCACTCATAGCACTCTCCCTCTCTCAGCACACAGCATGCAGGTTATTAATCTGCACAAGACCTAGACCTGCAGAGCCGCACATTTTAATCACTGTGTGGTCTACTCACACAGCAAATTTCAGGCATTTTCTGAGCAAATTAGTAAAATCGCTCAGAAAACATTAAAATTAGCTTTTTTTCCGGATGTTGTTTCTCCAAGGTCTTTAATGGCAACTGGAGAAATGAGATAGTTGTTTGCCCCAACAGGTTTTATATAGTTGGATTTAATAATCATCCGGAACAGATAATATGACGTCAAGGAAATCAAAATCAAGTTTCAGAATTAAAGGTATGTGATTGGACCCAATCAGACCCGACCGACCCGATTTTAGGGATTTAAAGATGTTCCCATACAATTTTAAAGTCGCATCGCATGCCATTACAATGGCATGCGATGCGACGCGATTATACCCGATTTTACATTGTACAGCCACCCTGATGGCTGATTACAATGTTAAATGCCCCCCCAGACCCGATTTTTAATTGTATACCCACCATGATGGTTAATTAGTATGTCAAATGCCCCCCCCATTGTTAACGTGATGACAAGATCAATGCCAACCCGTAGTGTGGTGAGTGCAGCGTTCCCGTGAGGGGCGGCAGTACGCGTCCTCCGACCTTTTCATACCCCCACTATTCACGTCGGCGTGGAGTTGACTTTATATAGTGTGGCGTGCGCAGCGAGCCACCGAGCCTGAAGTGTGGCGAGCGCAGCGAGCCCCGCGAGGGGACGCGGAATACATGTGATGCAATGCGCGGCCCCTCGCGGGGCACACTGCGCGTGCCACGCTTCGGGCGCGGTGGGGCGCTGTGGCTCGCTGCGCTCGCCACACTATGTACAATCAACTCCACGCCACGCCGATGTGGAAAAGGTCGGAGTACACGTACCGCCGCCCCTCGCGGCCTCTCTGTGCTTGCCACGCTTCGGGTTGGCGTTAATCGTGGCATGGCATTAACAATGGGGGAGCATTTGACATACTAATTAACCATCATGGTGGGTATACAATGAAAAATCGGGTCTGGGGGGGGGCATTTAACATTGTAATCAGCCATCAAGGTGGCTGTACAATTAAAAATCGGGTATAATCGCGTCGCAGTTACCTTAACTTAAGGTATGCGATCACCCACGACGGGTGCCGTGCTAGGAAACAAGTACCAAAGTTACTGTAGAGGACGTAACCTAAAAGACTGGTAGTCACGGATAGTATATATATCAGATATCAGACATCCAATTGGCTTACACACAACCCGGGAGTTCACAAGTGCTAATTTTTTTTTATTACTGGCAAGATGTTTCTACATCCAATAACCAAATAGTAATAAATCAAAACCAATTGAACAGCAATAGCAAATTTGTGGTTTATACGCTGCATTACCCATGTGGGATGAGTTATGGGGCAAAACCACTAGGATGCTCAAAGAATGGCTTAGTCTCACGCCTGTGGTCTAGCTCTGGCTAGAAGTAACCACAGGCTTCGCGGCTAACATGAAGCAAAACCTGGGTGCCTTGATGAGGTGGCTGTGTATTACCGGGTACACCCTTGAGGTTACATTCTGAGTCGTTAATACAACAAATGAATCAATAATAACTGGTATTTAAACTCTCCACGACTTTGCAAAGCTTCAAATGGGCACTGAAAACTTCACCTATTCATCAAAGCGTACCCTTCCGCTGCATAACTTAGTCCTCAGACTTGTCCTCTGACCCCTGCCACATGCCTTGATAATCTCTGCCTGCCATCAAGCCACCTCCCACTTGCTTGCACCTCATGTAATCTGTCTGTCTCCCCTTCCTACTAGATTGTAAGCTCTTCAGACCAGGGCCCTCTTCCCTCCTGTTGCCCTCTTCTCTTCACATTTCACACACAGCTCTCCCATACTGAAATGACCATCTTCATCCACATACTGTACTCATCTCCATCTTTGGCCACCAGCCCCTAGTAGCATATTGGTCAAGTCCTCACTGCTTACATTTAAGCTGTAATGTGTATTTAATTGTGGCATTCATTTTACCCGTACTCTATTTTGTTATTCATTTACTGTTAAGTTTGTCTCCCTGTACTGTTCCTTTGTACGATGCTGCAAAATACTTGTTGTGCCTAATAAATAAAATATTAAAATAATAATAATAATAATAATAATAATAATAATAATAATAATAATAATGCACATAGATGAAGGAACAGTAGCGACGGTTGAACTTGATAAATAGTATCACACTCAGAAACAGAATAACTCATGCAAAAGTCATAATCAGACTGTATGGGCAATAACAAGGTTGGGCAATGGTGATGCAGTGTGAGCACACTGATGAACTCCTGTATTACAAGCTTAGCAGGTAGTTGGTGCAGTGTGAGAACACTGAAGAGAGTCCCAATACACATATACAGGGGCAATAAGTACCTGTATACTGTATTTGTGTATTAGGTGCAGTGTAGGAGCACTGATGAAGTCACAGTATAAATAATACAGTAGCATAGATGGAGATAAATGGGAGAATACTGACTACTATGAACTTGGAAGATACCGATTAACTAAAGGTAACAATGAAAAAGTGATGCTGTAGTATTTTGATGACTGAGCACCGATGGTAGAACACCAATTGAGCAGGAGATCAGCTGGGAAGATAGTGGAGACTAATGGGGTTGGTTGGATCCAATGAGGGATCGATATGGAACCAATGGTAAAGCGATGTTGAGTCGATGGTTACCGGATGACACAGGAGACTAGCTGGGAGGTTAGTAAGAGACTCGGGAGGTTGTCTGAAACCGAAGAGGGATTGATGTAGATCAATGGTGAAGTTATGTTGCAGAATATCGATGGCAGAACACTGATGGTATGGAGATATTGATGGTGGAACACCAATGTATCTTGGGATCGATGGTGGAACACCGATGTTGTAGCGATATTTATGGTGAAAGACCAATTTAGCTTGACATCGATGGCAGAACACAGATGGCACAGATATATTGATGGCGGAACACTGATGGAACTTGCAATCGATGGCAGAACACCAATGGCTTGAAGAAATCAATGGCAGAACGCCGATGGCATGAAGAGATCGATGGCAGGACACCAATGGCATGGAGAGGTCGATGGTGGAACACCAGTGGGGTCAGGCTAGCTGCACGCTGAAATGACACAGGTCCCTGGAAGGATCAGAGTCCACCGGAGAAGGAAATCTGAAAGCAGCTAGCGATAGAGGAAGAGCACCTTGCAGTGCTTGGAATCAGCTGCAGCTTAACAGGTTAATACCAGCAATACTGGTAGGAGCCAGACTGTGCAGCAGGGTAAAAAGAAGGGTTTTTGGCTGTACACTAGATACACCTGGTGTGGAGATAGATAGTTATTTTACTATTCAGAGCTGCAGTGGGATGTGGGTACTTAGCCACATAGAGGAAGTTAAACAAGGACACTGCGCTTACCTCCCAACGTTACCCTCTCCAGGAGGGACACATTGCTCGGCTCCTGCACTTCCCTGGTCATTTATGATTGCTATCACCTGTGGTGGAACGCCTTTCTTATCAATTAACTAGTTCAACACAGATGAGGGTAATCATACATTAAGGGGAAAGCCCAGGAGCAGAGCATTGTGTCCCTCCTGGAGAGGGTCATGTTGGGAGGTATGACTGCGCTAGAATAATAACAACAATTTAATAATTCAATCATGCAAACATGATATAAAGACACAATAATAAATCATATAAACATGATATAAAAGACAATTACATATGATAAAAAATAATCCTCCAATGAAGATAATAAAAATAAAAAAGGAAAATCCTAGTGATTTATAATCTGTTAATTTCCTCGGCAACTTCAGTCTCTTTAAATGGAATTACTAGCAGTTTAGCAAGAAGTGATTTACTGTAGGTTGCAGTTCATGTGAAAGCTTATAGGCAAACAGCAAGGACTATCCTTAGTTTAAATCAGGCATGTCCAACATTGGCCCTCCAGATGTTTTAAAACTACACATCCCAGCATGCTTTGCCACAGTTTTGCTATTAGAGAATGCTAAAACTATTGCAAAGCATGCTGGGATGTGTAGTTTCAAAACATCTGGAGGGCCAACGTTGGACATGCCTGGTTTAAATAATGAGAAATCATTTAGCAAGAGGTGGTTAGGTTGCAGTTCAACCTAACCACCTCTTGCAAGTAGAAGTGGAAAGGACGGTCCTTAGTTTACATGGAAAAAACAATTCAGCCGGGTCAGTTTGGAGCATGTGTAAAGGGGCGCAGTAGGACTAAAGCAGCCCATACACGCTGCTTTGTGGGCGTGCTGTCCTAGCACGGATCACATTGCATTGCATGTGCATCCGTTGTGCATGCAATGCGATGCAATGTGATGAAACCTAAGTACAAAAAGTATGTGCTTGCACATACTTTTTGTACTTGGGTTTGAGCACATTGCATTGCATTGCATGCATAACGGATGCACATGCAATGCAATGCAATGTGATCCATGCTAGTACAGCACGCCCACAGAGCAGCCTGTATGGCTTACTCCATTGGCTTTGCAGCCAATAAGAAATGTAATAGGCTTAACCAATCTATATAATAAGTTGAAGAGTGTGTGTGCGTGGGTGTGTGCGTGTCTGTTGCATTGCGGGCACACCGTGGCACTCAGAGCCTCCAAATTCAGCAACAATATACATCTGGACCCGGTGGTGTGCACCTTCAAAGCCTTTTTTGGGAAATTTCACTTAGAAATTTAAAAAACACCAAGTTTTAATTTGCCTTCATTGAAGATATGGGGAAAAAGATTGACGATCTGGGAAACCATTGACGAAGGAACAACTCCACACCTGATTTCATTGCTGTCATTGAGTATTAATGACACATTCTAACATTATGGTGAAGGCTTTAAACAATTAGGATTAATTGAGGATATACATAGACCACACATCACACACACACGTACACATTGTACACGCACACACACACAGTACACGACATACGCACACATAGCACACAAGACACACATACATATATATATATATATATCTCCTATATATTTGGCTACATCTGTCACTCAAAGTGGGTGTCTGTGTCTATAACGCTCTGTTCCTGGACTTTCCTCTTAATGTGTGATTGCCTTCATCTGTGCTGAACACCTTTCTGAGAAATTAACCTGTTTAAAACAGGTGATGGCAATCATACATTAAGGGGAAGTCTAGAAACAGAGCATTGTGTCCCTCCTGGAGAGGGTCATGTTGGGAGGTATGTGACAGAGAACCAGCCCAGTGAGCCCACAGACAGTGCCAGACACCCACTGCCTTCCCATTGTTCCCAGCACTGCTACTCCACAGCCACCAGGTGAGCGCCCCCCTCCCGCGATTTGCGTCAAAACCTCCCCCCCGCGCGCCCCCCCGCGATTTGCGGCAAAAATACCCGCTCCCCCGCGACCCCCCCTACCGCGATTCGCAGCAAAAACACCCCCACGACCCCCCCTCCCGCGATTCGCTGCAAAAATAACCCCCCACGACCCCTCCCGCAATTGCGGCATAACCACCACCCCGCGACCCCCCCCACATGCAAAACACTGACATGGCTATGGTCGACAATGAAAAAGGTTGACATGAGTTTTTGAAGATTTATTTTTAATTTTTTTAATTTTTTCATATTCATTGTCATGTGTCGACATGGACACCAATGAAGTGGCACACTTATGTCAACATTTACATGTGTTGACCTTTCTGTGTTGATTTTTTCTTGTGGCGATTCGCGTCACACCCCCCGCAACCCCCCCTCCCGCGATTCGCGGCACCCCCCGTGACCCCCCACCTCCCGCAATTCGCGGCAACCCCCCACCGGAACCCCTGTGAACCCCGCCCTCCCGCGATTCGCGGTACCCACCCCCGCGACCCCCCCTCCCGCAATTCGCGGCACCCCCCCGCGATTCGCGGCAGCCCCAGGATTAAATGGCACATGCAAAACACTGGCACGGCTATGGTCGACAATGAAAAAGGTTGACATGAGTTTTTGAAGATTTATTTCATTTTTTGAATGTTTTCATATTCATTGTCATGTGTCAACATGGACACCAATGAAGTGGCACACTTATGTCCACATTTACATGTGTTGACCTTTCTGTGTTGAGTTTTTCTTGTGGCGATTCGCGTCACACCCCCCCCGCAAACCCCCCTCCCGCGATTCGCGGCACCCCCCGTGACCCCCCACCTCCCGCAATTCGCGGCAACCCCCCACCGGAACCCCTGTGAACCCCGCCCTCCCGCGATTCGCGGCACCCAACCCCGCGACCCCCCCCTCCCGCAATTCGCGGCACCCCCCGTGATTCGCGACAGCTCCGGAATTAAATTGCACATGGAAAACAATGACATGGCTATGGTCGACAATGAAAAAGGTTGACATGAGTTTTTGAAGTTTTTTTTTCATTTTTTGAATGTTTTCATATTCATTCTCATGTGTCGACATGGACACCAATGAAGTGCCACACTTATGTCAACATTTACATGTGTTGACCTTTCTGTGTTGATTTTTTCTTGTGGCGATTCGCGTCACACCCCCCCACCCCCCTGCAACCCCCACTCCCGCGATTCACGGCACACACACACCCCCCCGCGATTCTCGGCACCCCACCCCGTGACCCCCCCACCCGTGATTCACGGCACATCCCCCGCGACCCCCCCTACCGTGATTCGCCGCAACCCCCGCCCCCGTAACCCCCCTCCCGCGATTTGCGGCAACCCACCCCGCGACCCCCCTCCCGCGATTCTCTGCAATCCCTCCTCTCCCGCGATTCGCAGCATCCACCCCCCCACAACCCCCCCTCCTGCAATTCGCGGCACCCCCCGCAACCCCCCTCCTGCAATTCGCGGCACCCTCCGCGACCCCCCCTCCCGCGATTCGCGGACACCTAAGTTGCAATACAGGGCATCTTTCATACAATTCTAACCATATTTCTCATATACAAACGTTCACAAATTAAGGGGGCGCAGCCCCTTACGACGGTGTGAAGAGCGCCCGTAGGGCGCGATGAATCACCTAGTATATATATATATATATAGTATATTATATCTCCTATATATTTGGCTACATCTGTCACTCAAAGTGGGTGTCTGTGTCTATAACGCTCTGTTCCTGGACTTTCCTCTTAATGTGTGATTGCCTTCATCTGTGCTGAACACCTTTCTGAGAAATTAACCTGTTTAAAACAGGTGATGGCAATCATACATTAAGGGGAAGTCTAGAAACAGAGCATTGTGTCCCTCCTGGAGAGGGTCATGTTGGGAGGTATGTGACAGAGAACCAGCCCAGTGAGCCCACAGACAGTGCCAGACACCCACTGCCTTCCCATGTTGCCCAGCACTGCTACTCCACAGCCACCAGGTGAGCGCCCCCCTCCCGCGATTTGCGGCAAAACCTCCCCCCCCCCGCGCGCCCCCCCTCCCGCGATTCACGGCAAAAACACCCGCTCCCCCGCGACCCCCCCTACCGCGATTCGCAGCAAAAACACCCCCGCGACCCCCCCCTCCCGCGATTCGCTGCAAAAAGAACCCCCCCACGACCCCTCCGGCAATTCGCGGCATAACCACCACCCCGCGACCCCCCCCTCCCGCGAATCGCGGCAAACCCTCCCCCGTGACCCCCCCCCGATTCGCGGAAAAAACACCCCCCCGCGACCTCCCTCCCGCGATTTGCGGCAAAAAGACCCCCCCTGCGACCCCCCCTTGCACGATTGGCGGCACCCCCCCTGCGACCCCCCTCCCGCGATTCGCGGCACCCCCCCCCCCCCCGCAATTCGCAGCAGCCCCAGGATTAAATGGCACATGCAAAACACTGACATGGCTATGGTCGACAATGAAAAAGGTTGACATGAGTTTTTTAAGATTTATTTTTAATTTTTTTAATTTTGTCATATTCATTGTCATGTGTCGACATGGACACCAATGAAGTGGCACACTTATGTCAACATTTACATGTGTTGACCTTTTTGTGTTGATTTTTTCTTGTGGCGATTCGCGTCACACCCCCCGCAACCCCCCCTCCCGCGATTCGCGGCACCCCCCGTGACCCCCCACCTCCCGCAATTCGCGGCAACCCCCCACCGGAGCCCCTGTGAACCCCGCCCTCCCGCGATTCGCGGCACCCACCCCCGCGACCCCCCCTCCCGCAATTCGCGGCACCCCCCTGTGATTCGCGGCAGCTCCAGAATTAAATTGCACATGGAAAACACTGACATGGCTATGGTCGACAATGAAAAAGGTTGACATGAGTTTTTGAAGTTTTTTTGTCATTTTTTGAATATTTTCATATTCATTCTCATGTGTCGACATGGACACCAATGAAGTGCCACACTTATGTCAACATTTACATGTGTTGACCTTTCTGTGTTGATTTTTTTCTTGTGGCGATTCGCGTCACACCCCCCGCAACCCCCCCTCCGGCGATTCGCGGCACCCCGGCACCCCCCCGCGACCCCCTCCCCTCCCGCAATTCGCGGCAACCCCCCACTGGAACCCCCATGAACCCCGCTCCCCCGCGATTCGCGGCACCCACCCCCGCAACCCCCTGCCTCCCGCAAATCGCGGCACCCCCCGCGATTCGCGGCAGCCCCAGGATTAAATGGCACATGCAAAACACTGGCACGGCTATGGTCGACAATGAAAAAGGTTGACATGAGTTTTTGAAGTTTTTTTTTTTAATTTTTTGAATATTTTCATATTCATTCTCATGTGTCGACATGGACACCAATGAAGTGCCACACTTATGTCAACATTTACATGTGTTGACCTTTCTGTGTTGATTTTTTCTTGTGGCGATTCGCGTCACACCCCCCCACCCCCCCGCAACCCCCACTCCCGCGATTCACGGCACACACACACCCTCCCGCGATTCTCGGCACCCCACCCCGTGACCCCCCCTCCCGTGATTCACGGCACACCCCCCGCGACCCCCCCTACCATGATTCGCCGCAACCCCCGCCCCCATAACCCCCCTCCCGCGATTTGCGGCAACCCACCCCGCGACCCCCCTCCCGCGATTCTCTGCAATCCCTCCCCTCCCGCGATTCGCAGCATCCACCCCCCCACAACCCCCCCTCCTGCAATTCGCGGCACCCCCCGCGACCCCCCCTCCTGCAATTCGCGGCACCCTCCGCGACCCCCCCTCCCGCGATTCGCGGACACCTAAGTTGCAATACAGGGCATCTGTCATACAATTCTAACCATATTTCTCATATACAAACGTTCACAAATTAAGGGGGCGCAGCCCCTTACGACGGTGTGAAGAGCGCCCGTAGGGCGCGATGAATCACCTAGTATCTATATAATAAGTTGAAGAGTCTGTGTGCGTGTGTGTGTGTGTGTGCGTGTCCGTCGCATTGCGGACACACCGTGGCACTCAGAGACAACAAATTCAGCAACAAGATACCTCTGGACCCGGTGGTGTGCAGCTCGAAGCCGTTTTTGGGAAACGAAGCGAAGGAACAACTCCACACCTGATTTCATTGCTGTCATTGAGTATGAATGACACATTCTAACATTATGGTGAAGGCTTTAAACAATTAGGAAATAATTGAGGATATACATAGACCACACAACACACACACGCACACACACACACACACAGTACACAACATACGCACACATAGCACACAACACACACATTTATGCGTAGAGCACCGCACACACTTACACATTGGACAGATACACACACACACACAACACACCACATGCAGTACAATACAAATCCATACACGCTACAACACACACCCAAAAACAGTACAACAAACACACAGAACACACACACTTAAACATTGCCAGGATACGCAAAGCACACTACACACACATATATACGTAGCACACATCACAAACTTACACATTCGGCAGATACACACAACACAACACTCACAGTACAACACACACCCACATTCACTACAACACACACCCAAAAACAGTACAATACACAAAACACACACACTTAAACATTGCACAGATACACACAGCACACTACACACACACAGATTTATACATAGCACACCTTACGCACTTACACATAGGGCAGATACACACAACACACACACATAACATACCTCTAACAGCGCAACACACACCCACATTCACCACACACACCCAAAAAACAGTACGACACACACAAAACACACACTTAAACATTGCACAGATACACAAAGACACAACACACACATACTGTATATACATAGCACACCTCACACACTTACGCATTGGACAGATACATACAATACAACACACACAACCACATACACTACAACACACACAAAACAGTACAACACACACAAACACACAGAACACATACAAAATAATTTGCCGTTTATTTAACCGTCTGTACCGGCAAATAAAAACTGTACCTAATTTACCGTTTCTACTTTGTTCCCCATATCCGTCTCTCCAGTCCTCCAGCCTGTCACTGCGCTCCCCGGCCAGTTGCACTGAGAAATCTTTGTCCTGGCCAATGCACCCATTGATCAATACAAAGTGGGTACACTGCACTCACCCTGTTTAGTCAGTTGGATATCAGGCACTGCTCTGCATTAAGGGTTTCCCAGACTCTTTTGGTTCATAGATAATGTTTGGTCGATGGGCATGAGCGCTGCATGCATTTGTTTGAATGTTATGAGTGTAAGAAGTTGAAGAATAAGACTGAGATTAAGATTTGTCACGTTATAGTGTACAATTTACTCAATAAATCGTGAAAAAAATATGTGTACATAGAAGTACAGTACAATCAAGAAATGAAAGTAGGATTAAAAAATAAATTCTGATTCAAACTGATAATTGTTGGGGGCGTGGCCAGCGACTGGACTGAGCAGACGCCATTGAACAGAGCTCCGGGACAAAAGCCAAGAAAAAGCCCGATTAACACCGGGGAAAGTCCCACAGAAGGAGCACCTGTAGCCAGTCCAGCAGAGGAGAGACGGAGAAGCAGTCCGTCACCCGTCACAGCCGCGCCGGAGCTCCGTGACGCGAGCGCAGGACCGCGGCCTACGCAGAAGACGGAGCCGCGGCCTCGAGTACAGAGGCATCGGAGACGCCGCCCGTCACGACGTGCGCCCCGGACAGGAGGGGGACACACAGACACCTCCCCAGCCCCCCGAGAGGTGAGCAGACAGGAGGGGGGACCCAGGCACAGCCGCGCCAGAGCCCAGAAAAGTGAGCGCCGAGCCGCGGCCTACACACAGGCCGAGACCGCGGCCTCAAGTTTGGTGGTGGCCGGAGACGCTGGTGACGTCACAGGCCACACAGTACAAGACAGAAAGAAACCAGGGCACCCTGATACCGCCGCAATACCCCCCATAACAAGGTGAGCAGCCAGGGAGGAGAGGCTGCAGAAGCTAGCCCTAGAGCCAGAGACCAAGCAGCAGCCAGGGCACGGGGAAGAGGGCAGGGACTGTGCCCCAACCCAGAAGAAACCTGCACAATACACAGGGCAAAGATCTGGAAAGTGCGCATTAGGGGCTATATATGTACAAAGAAGGGACAAAACCCTCCTGCTGAAACACAGATAGAGGGGCCTGATTCAGCTCACCATAATAAAAGGCTACAAGACCATCCACAGCAGCTGTAATACTCCCTTTCTTTGCCCCCCTCCATCCCATTTCACTCCATTTCACCCTACCTCATCTCATCTTGTCCAAAAGCATACCAGTTGGACCCATCCCACTCCAACTTGACTTCTGAACTCTAAACTCTGAACTCTAAACTCTGAATCCTGAACCCTGAATTCTAAACCCTGAACTCCAAAGCTCGAACCTAGAACTCAGATCTGAATTAGTGCTGACATAATACAAAACTCTGCTACTATAGTGCAGTGTAAAGGATCACCCACATTGCTTACTGCCGCTGGCCGGAGGAGCTGCAGGGAACCCTAACACCTAGCACCAAGATATAGCCAGCACACACGCATTGTCGATGCTCACCACCATGGATAAATTTGTGGCCAAGCCACAAAGGGCGCAAAAGAGCAGCCAACAGAGTAAGGGACGAGGAAAGGTGGCAGCCCCTAGATCCACCCCAAACTCCCCTATGTCAACACAAGAGGAAGACCCAGATACAGACCATGACCCAGCCTTGCCGAAGCAAATGTCGACTCAAGACATCACAACCATTCTGGCAACACTCTTAGACCAAAAACTGGCCCCAATCAAAGAATCGATTGACTCTACCCTAACCCAGCTGACGCAACATACCCAGAGGCTGTCAGAAGCAGAGCAGAGAATCTCGGACCTAGAGGATGAGCTAGAGAAATCGAAAGCAACGATAACCCAACAGGAGAAGCTAGTAACCACCATCCACGACAAACTCGAAGATCTGGAGAACAGAAACAGAAGAAACAACGTGCGCATCATAGGTCTGCCAGAATCGGTAAAGAATTCAGAACTTATGCAGCTGGTGGCAGAGTGGCTACCCAGCGAACTGGGCCTCACCACACAGGGAGTCCCCCTAATGATAGAGAGAGTCCATCGTATAGGGCCAGACAGACAGACCAATAGAGACAGACCAAGACCGGTCATAATGCGCATACTCAATTATGCAGACAAAGTCCGACTCCTAGACGCATACAGGAAATGCAAGGGTTTGCAATATCAAGGAGCCAAATTGCTGTTGTTCCAGGACTTTTCTTTTCTAGTTGCAGCACAAAGAAGAGAATTTGCACCGGCTTGCAAGCAGCTGTTCGAAATGGGCTGCAAATTCGCGCTACTCTACCCGGCAAGGCTCCGAGTAACACATGAGGGTCGCTCCTACTTTCTAGACACTCCACAGGCAGCGAAAAATTTCATGGATTCTCTCAAAGACGAATCTGCCTCCCACATGTCAGACGCAGACTGACACTCTAAAATAGAAAAGGACTGTCGGCACCATATCCTTTTATGTGTTACGTATGTTCAAGTTATTATCTAGAATAAGTCATCATATGTTTCAATTACTTTTATATTACAGTTTTTTGTTATGTAGCAATATGCTATACGCGGTAGGCCTGGCACAATCATGTGCGGGCACGCGATTGCAGAGTTCAGAGTTATGTTACTATAAGTGGCGACATATAGGGTCGCAGTATAGGTTCCGAAAAATACTTAAAAAAGTTTGTTCACTATTTCATTGTATTGTATATGAGAACTATTATAACCCCATAGGCACAATAGGTCATTGTACAATTATCATCAGGTCCTCCAGTCCGCTCGCTGGGACGGATGGGACGGCCAAAAATAGAAATAGCTACAGAATGGTTAAACCTAAAACAGGTATAGGATAGAAACAAATGCTACAACAGATAGTATCACTAGAGTGCAGAGATCACTAAAGTTTGTATCGTGGAACGTAGAAGGGCTTAACACCCCAATCAAAAGGCGTAAGATTATGACCCACTTGAAGAGACTTAAGCCAGACATAGTGTTTCTTCAAGAGACCCACTGGAAAATAGAAGATGCTAATGTTTTGAGAGACAACTGGGTGGGGGAATTCAAAGCCGCATCATACACCTCGAAGCGTAGAGGGGTGGTTACATTGTTCCGTAAACACCTACCCTACACCATAAAAGATGTGTGGGCAGACCCAGAAGGGCACTTTATCTTCACAAAGATAACAATGTTTGGCTTGATATACACTCTAATTAATGTATATGCCCCTGTCAGTCAACACAAATTATTTTACACCTCGATCTACTCCAAGCTAGTACAGTGGGCTGAGGGAGAACTGATTATGGGAGGAGATTTTAATTGTGTACAGTCCCTGGGCCTAGATAGGTCCACGGGAATGGGAGGGGATGAGGGGAGAGATGAAGCCGCCCATACCAATATACTAACCAATAATCTCAACCTATGTGACCCGTGGAGATGTCGATACCCAGTGTCTAGAGAATATTCATTCTACTCACACCCACATCACTCCTCATCCAGAATAGACTACTGGCTATTGTCTAAACCATTACTACATAGGGTTGTTGATGCTGGGATCAATCTTATAACGCTGTCTGATCATGCCCCAGTGTGGTTCACAATGTCCCTCACAGATCCGATAACAACCACATATAACTGGAGGTTCCCCTCCTACCTGGTTAATTCCTCCGATTTCCACACACACCTGAAACATGCAATCACCATGTATCAGAAAGACAATACGGAGCATGAAAAAGATATCAACTTGTTTTGGGCAGCAGCCAAGCCGGTGATCAGGGGCCAAATTATAGAATATGTGGCCAGGAAGCGTAAAAAACTGAGAAGCGCCATAGAAGTATGTAGTACCAAGCTGTCGGAAACCTATAATGCTATGCTACTAAGTGACATAGAAGAGAATCAGGTATCATATCGAACGGCCAAACAAGCTTACGATGCCCTATGTACCGAAAGAGCACAGTTTACACATAATGCACAACGAAATAGATATTTCCGAGGCTGCAACAAGGCAGGGAAACTATTAGCAAACCTAATCCGCACACATACAACCCCATCCCAGATTTTACAAATACAGTCCTCCAGGGGACCCCTCGTAGACAACCCACAGGAAATACTAGGCACTTTCCAGGACTACTATAAACAGCTGTACTCTGCACCACCTGACAACCACACAGAAGGACTGGACTTCCTTAGATTGGCCGAATCACCTACACTCACCCCAGAGGAAAGGGAATCCTTGATGTCCCCTGTCACAGAATTAGAAATGTCACCCCTTATCAAATCCTTGACAAAAGGCAAATCCCCAGGTCCCGATGGATTAGGGGCTGAGTTCTACCAAATGGCCCACGATCAGATACTAACACACATCACCTCCCTTTTTAACTCCATGCTATTAGGCAACCCTCCACCAGACAGATTCACAGAAGCTAGAATTGTAGTATTCCCCAAACCGGGGAAAGACCCCCTAAAGGTGCAATCATACAGACCCATATCCCTGCTTAATCAAGACCTCAAACTTTTCACCAAGCTGCTAGCCCAGAGATTACAACCTATACTGTCAAGGATTCTCCACCCGGCCCAAAACGGGTTTGTGAGAGGGCGAACTTCCGTACATAATGTAAGAACACTAATTGCCGCCATGCATAAGTCGAACCAACTCTCCTCCAAAGACACTATTATAGTCAGCTGTGATGCCGACAAGGCGTTCGATAGGGTTTCCTGGCCGCATATTCTAAGAGTCCTACAAGCTCAACAGTTTGGGGAGGGATTCATGAACGTATTCCGTATGCTATACGCAGGCCCCACAGCACACATAATGGTAAATGGCCTCAATTCTACAAACTTTACACTATCAAGGGGAACACGCCAAGGCTGCCCGCTCTCACCGTTATTTTTCAACTTAGCCCTAGACCCACTAATTAGGGTCTTCATGAAAGACGAGACCTGGAAGGGGATCCAAATCGGGGGGTTGGACATAAAGGTGTCAGCATTTGCTGATGACTTACTACTGTACATAAGTAATCCAAAAGAGGCCATACCGAACTTACAACAGATCATGACAGACTTCCACAGGGTGTCTGGATTCCTAGTCAATTTTGACAAAACAGAGGCCCTAGCATTGTGTCCTGAAGCTATGCAGGGATGGCCATACGAATTCCCATTTCGATGGGCGCGGGAATGTTTGACATACTTAGGTCTGAAATTCCCCAGACAGGTATCGGACATATACTCCACCAACTACTCACACTCCATCGCCCAATTAAAAACAGATTTTGCAAGGTGGCAACACCTACCCCTCTCGTACCTGGGACGATGCCAACTATACAGAATGGTTTCGTTTCCTCGCCTCCTGTACCCGGTCCAGATGCTGCCTTACCTTATAAATAAACATGATACCATGCAAATCAACAGAGCACTCACTAAATTTATATGGGCAGGCAAACGCCCGAGAATTGCGCTATTCAAACTACAGCAACCCCTGTCTCTTGGAGGTATTAACCTCCCTAATATTCAGGACTATGCACTAGCATCCAACGTGAGATATGCTCTGGACTGGATACAGGGGACCAACCACTTTGTGGATTGGACGACAGACCAAGCATCCCTACCTAACTCCACACTAGTGGCGCACCTACACTCCCCAATAGGAACTGTAGATACGATCACAAAAACTAACCCCTTACTATATACGCCATACATAGCTTGGCGATCATGGAGACAACGATCTAAACTATGCGCCACTCGGACGCTGTTCTCAACCCTAACTGATAATAAAGATTTTCAAGAGGGCACCCCAGATCAGATATATGAAAGATGGCGCAATCAGGGCCTCCACATGGTATACCAATTTCTCAGCTCAGATCATACCACCATACTTACGCTATCAAATTTA
Source organism: Crinia signifera (assembly GCF_055691185.1). Classification (NCBI taxonomy): domain Eukaryota; kingdom Metazoa; phylum Chordata; class Amphibia; order Anura; family Myobatrachidae; genus Crinia; species Crinia signifera. The sequence goes on from NC_139217.1 coordinate 32,901,197, forward strand.
AAAGAAAAGTTCCCAAACATACACATCCCAATATTCGCATACTTCCAAGTCAGAAGTTATATCACCAAATTACTACCCACCCTACCAAAGGCCGAATTCACTAACACCCTCAACAACTTAATAATTACAAGCGAGGGAAGGTCAATTTCGACATCAATACTATATGAATTCATCAGGAAGAAAATAGACCTAACCACTAATACTACGGGCCTCTCCAAATGGCAGGACACATCGGCAGGACTGAATACCCTAGATGTAATAAGACTCACGGTCAAACTAAACAAGCAAATGGTGTCGGCATCGTACGCAGAAATGCAATACAAAATTCTACACAGGGCCTATTTCACCCCAAAGCTCAGACACATTACAGGAGTAGCAGATAATTCAAATTGCTTTAAATGCTCCTCACCGGATGCAGAAATCACACACTGCCTTTGGTCCTGCACAGTAGTACAGACCTTTTGGGCCAAGATACAGGAATACATTACTGACACACTGCACATCACATTCACGATAAGTATGAACTGGGCGCTATGGAACTACTATCCTCCCTCACTAAACCCAAAACTTGCACAGGGCACAAAATTGTTGCTAGCTAGAATAGCGACTGCGGCAAAAAAAACCATACTCTCCAAGTGGATACATCCAGAAGACATACCTTTATCGCTATGTATGCCTAGATTGATTTATATGTACCAGATGGACTGGGTTGAATGTATGGGAGATGTAGAGACCAGATCGGAAAAATTTTTTGATATATGGCTACCTTATGTGGTAACACTATCAGCAAGCGAAAGGGACACTATAAGGAAAATTGTCCATCTATCCACTTGGTACAACATGGCTGCCTTAGCGGCGGGCAAACCACCCTTCTAGGATAGGTCTTGGCTAAACGAGTATGCCCACAACGCACTCAAGAAGATGCACTCTAGAGAATCCTATATCTGTGCTCACTCATGATACGCTACTGTACAATGTACCTATGCCGATGAAAATGTATGCACAACTACAATGCAATGTATGTTATTTATTTCTGTTCAATTGTGAATAAAAATATTTAAAAAAAAAAAAAAAAAAAAAAAAAAAAAAATGCACGGAACCCCCAAAAAAAAAAAAAAAAAAAAAAAAAAGAAAAAAAAAAAAAAAAAAAAAAAACTGATAATTGTTTGGATGGCGGTGGGTTGCGAAACAAATCTATAGATGGAGGGGGTATGGATATTGTGGGCATAATTGGTGTTTGGTACACCTACAGGGGGTCCCCAGTTGATGAGAAATTCTCACTACAGTGTCACCGTAGGGGGATTTCCAATTGGGGTTCAGGTGGTCTTTTAGGGACCCCTTTACAATCCCGTTGGTCTCTTCTCCCTCAGTGATTGACTATCATTAAGGGAGACTGTAAGCTCAAGGAGAAGAGACCTACAGGATTGTAAAGGGTCCCTAAAAGACCACCTGGACCCCAATTGGGAATCCCCCTATGGTGACACTGTGACCGTGACACTGTAGTGAAAATCCCATTAATTGAGGGCCCCCTGTAGGTGTAACAAACACCAATTATGCCCACAATATCCATACCCCCACCTATAGATTTGTTTCACAACCCACCCCATCCAAACAATTATCAGTTTGAATCAGAACTTATTTTTTAATCCTACTTTCATTTCTTGATTGTACAGTACTTCTATGTACACTTACATTTTTTTCACGATTTATTGAGTAAATTGTACACTTTGTAACATGGCAATTCTTTTTCTCAGTCTTATTCTTCAACTTCTTAAACTCCAAACCTTATCAATGAATCCATTGATGATTGTGATGGCTGGATCAGTGGATTGGCCCGGCGGGTGTAGGGAAGAATTTGGCCCATTGCACCCATTCCCAGTGGTGCATTACAGTGGTGCGGATAGTGTGCGTCGCGTCATGACATCATGTGGCCAGGCCCGCGGACCTGATCCCACACTCAGGGGCTGCCCCACTGTTTGGTAGAGATGCTCGTGCATGTGCTTTACAGATCCCCAGACCTCAGAGACTGCTGCAGGCAGGTTCGGTGAGGGGAGTGGCAGTGGCAGGGAGCAGTGAATTTTTAATTAATTATGGCGCGGTAAGTAAGCCCACCCCGGACCCCACGCACTCAGCGCCTGTAATTACACACCCTAGAAACTGTACCATTGAAAGTATAGAAATGGAGGTGTGGCCACGTCCCTTTCTGATTTTGTACCGATTTCTGACCCTCAGATGTTGAAGGATATGTCATACAGTAGGTGCTAAATCTCAGGAGTGGATGTGGAATTCATCAACACATACAAGTTTTCGACTCAGGAGCGTTGTGTTTCAAACAACACAACACCTGATTTCATTGCCATCATTGAGTATCAATGCAAACACATTCTAACATTATGGTGGAATCTATAACAAATTACAATCTTAGGTCTTTGTCACAGCATACTGTAAGATGACATTTTTCAGCAATTTTGGAAATAAAGAAACCCCAAGGTTTTCCCGGGCAACGCCCGGCGGGTCAGCTAGTATATATATATATATATATATATATATATATATGCTGTGGGGATGCGGCGGCACTCAGAGACGATCACTCATGCTTAAAGGTGAAAAAACTTTATCTACGTTTCGGGGTTCAAGACCCCTTCGTCAGGATACAACACAGTGGAAAACACAACTTCTATATATACATTTACTTACCCGGGAAATCCTCAGCCCGTCTGCGTGCCTGGCCCGTCCTCCGGAGTACGCACTCCCCCACTTCCGGTATCTGCTGACGCGTCAAGCGGACGTGACGGAGCCGGCCTCCGGCCGTTGCCATGACACTATGACAAACTTCAGACACACCCGGAACTGACTGTAAACAAAAACACACGTGATATATTATAAATGTTAAAAACTAAGCATCGCTTCATACAAAAAATACTGACAAAAATTATTACAGAGTTATTTTGGGTGCTGAAGATGTGAATCGGAAGACTGCGTTATATAAACGCAGAACAGTGTGTGACAGTGTACCATTTCATTAATATATAAAGTGCTAAGATAAAAACCTTATTGGATCACAAAATTGGGGCCATTCATATCGCGTGAGACCTATACAGTGATATGTGTTTTGTATGGAACCCATTGGCTCCTGGTGTGAATCAGGGCATTCTTTGTCTATAACATTTAAAAAAAGTGACCAAAGTGGTGTATTGCAAAAAAAGGTAAAGATTAAAAGGCATGTAGGCTTATTCCGTATCCAATGTGAAGACAGGGTGGAATCCCACTCCCTGTCCTCCCATTGGGTGTCATATGTCTGACAACACAGGTGCAAAAAATGCTAAGTATATTTTTAAATTCCCCTTGGAATTTGTTTTATAACTACCCAGCTCCTGGATTTTTATTAAAAAACAACAAACTACTCAGGGCAGATTGCTACTATATCTTACAGGTTTTGGGGGCAGCATTACCAACGAGGGAAGGTTCCCAAAAAATTTTTTTAAATCTGATAATAACTATAAATGTTTTTCTGAAAGAAAGGGATTAAGGAAATATAATGCAGGTATTATAAAAAGTGCACCAGGCCCAGTGAGTCATTCAGACCTCTGGGAGTAATGGTGTCCAGGCGGTGAATCCACCTGGACTCTAGCTGCAGGAGTTTCTTGCCCCTATTGCCACCTCGAATTTTTTCAGGCACGTGATCTATTATTTTGTGCTGTAGGGTGGCCATGCCATGTTTGAAATTCAAAAAGTGGCGAGCCACCGGTTGCTCGCTGCTTCCTGTGGTTAATGCAGCTCTTATGGCTGTCCTGTGTTGCGCCATGCGGACTTTAAACTGACACTCAGTTTTCCCTACATAATAAAGTCCGCATGGACACATGATAACGTAAACCACGTATTTTGTGGAACACGTGAGGGGCCACTTTATCTTAAGCCGTTTGCCTGTATGTGGGTGCAAGATGGTATCCCCTATTTGCATATAATTACAGGTAACGCAGCCCAAACACTTGTAACAGCCATTCTTTCGGCTGAGGAAGTGAGAGGGTTTGGGATCTTTAAATAGGGAAACATCTGTCTTCACTATCAGATCTTTAAGGTTGGGACTGCGTCTGTAGCTGGGCATTAATCGGCTGTTCTTAAAAGGTAAATCTGCGTCGGTGGTTAAGATGGGCCATAAGGTTTTTGCTTTTTGTTTCACCACTTGGCTATGGGTGTTATACTCCTGTACCCAGGGAATGATATTTTTGTGATCTGTTTTTTTAAGAGGACACAATAATTCTTCTCTGGATTTTGACCTGGCTTTATTGCGGGCTTTTATGAGATCTTGGTAATAATATCCTCGTTCGAGGAATTTCTGTACCATAAGATCGAGCTGTTTATCAAGTTCAAGGTTATCGCTAGTAGCGCGACACACCCTGACAAACTGTGAATATGGCAACCCCTGTGTGGTAGCGCGGGGATGAAAGCTGTCATTGCGCAACAGTGTGTTGCGATCCGTGGGTTTGGAGTAAATGGTGGTACTAATTTTCCCTTTACTGACTCTGATTTTAAGGTCTAAGTAATTAATCTCCTCTCGGCTAATGGACATGGTTAGCTTAACCGGACTATCTGAGTCATTCTGCATTTTAATGAGGCTAAGCAGGCTATCCTCTGTGCCTGTCCAAAACAGGATCAGGTCGTCTATATAACGAAAATATAAGTTGGTATAGGGTATAGCACTCGCATTAGTCAAAAACAGGTTGCTTTCAACTTCCCACATGTATGCGTTGGCGAACGACGGAGCTACCGCCGAACCCATTGCACACCCCGTGGTTTGCCTAAAGAACCTGCCATTAAACAGAAAATAATTGTGCAGCATCGTGAACTCAAGGAGTCTGATGTAGAAATCTACATCAGGGCCCACATAATGATTGTTGCCAGTAATGAGCCTCCTGACTGCTTGCAATCCCGCTTGATGCGGGATGCAAGTGTAGAGGCTGGCCACGTCTATGGTGGCCATGATGACAGTCTCAGGAAGAGCAGGTAGATTGGCCAGCTTAGTGAGAAGCGCCCCTGAATCCCGAAGGTACGTAGGCAAGTTCTGGATGCAGGGTTGGAGATAAGTGTCCAAATAAATTGCAAGGCCCTCACAGATGGAGTCTCTGGCGGACACTATGGGCCTCCCCGGGGGATTCTGGGCATCCTTGTGGATTTTAGGTATGCTGTAAAAGATGGGGACCACTGGAAATTCATTCAATAATTTATTGGACACGTATGTCGAAATTAATTGCTGGTCCACAGCATCTTTTAAAATCTTCCCAAGTTCCACCTGGTATTGTTTGGTGGGGTCGGCTGCAAGTAGCTCATAAGTGTCAGTGTCTCCCAACAGTCTCTGGCATTCCTTGATGTAGTCCTTTGTGTCCTGGAGGACAATGGCTCCTCCCTTGTCCGCTCCACGGATGATGACATCTTCTCGCTTACCAAGGGATTGTAAAGCAATTTGCTGTGTTTGTGTTAAGTTGTTGTGGAACCTTCCGGTAGCACCTGTACCTTCCTTCTCGAGCATTCGGTTAAAAGTTCTTATGGACGGATTATAAGAGACTGGGTCGAACCTGGACCTTGGGCCAAGTTTTTGGATGTTGGGGGGTAAGTTTTCTTGATTGGAGTTTGCCGGATTTTTTGCAAAGTGCTCTTTGATTTTAAGCGTGCGGTGAAATTTAAATGTATCGATCTTCCACTGAAATTCATCCCTTTTACATGTGGGGACGAACGAGAGTCCTTTGTTCAGCACATCCAGTTCATCCTGGGACAGCGGGGTGGAAGAAAGATTGAAGACCGCATTTGCAGCTACTTTGGCTGTCTTACTCCTCTCCTGCCGCCACTTCTGACCACCACGTCTGGTGTAGTTTTTCCTCTGCCTCTCCCCCTTGGCACCCGGCCTGCCCGGGTGTTTGCCCCTAAAGGGTTGCTTTCAGTTTGGCTGAGAGGTGTCGGCGTCGTGTCATCTGTGTCGCTAGCGGAGGTGCTCTGGGGGTTCTTCTGAAAAGGTTTGCGTCGCCTATATGGTGGTACTGAGGGTTGCTTACTGCCACCTGGGATCGTGCCCAACCATGCATACACTCTATGCTGGGCATAATCCTGTTGCACCTTCGTGAGCTTTTCTCTTTTATATCGTAGTAGCTCCACTCGGTACTGATCCAGTTGTCTTTGCAGTTTAGCCAAATGGTCCTCGGTTTTGTCATCTTGGAGTTGTGCAAGATGATCAGTTTCGAACTGGCTAATTTTCTCCTTGGTGATGTTATGTTCTTTAGTAGCTTCTTCTATCACCAATAATACCAGATCCATGGAGCACTTGTTCAGTATTGAGATCCATCTTTTACAAAACTGAACACTGTATCTTCCGATTGTGGGCATGTTGTGTACTCGGAAGCCCCGTGGGATCTGCTTCGCCCTGTAATAATCTGACAGGGTTCGGCTATGGTAAAGATAGTCAAGTTCTCTTTTTTTAAGGCGGAATAATTCTTTATATATTTCAATGGCCCCTATTTCCCCAACTTCCTCAAAGACCGGCTCCTTGTTCAAGATTCGATCTGCCTCTACATCTGAGAAGCTGAGGGTGTCAAATGTGTCGCATTCCAGCAGAAATGCTGTGAAGTCCTGGCTGTCAGGGACTGGGGTAGCCATGCTGGTACTCACTGTGTGAGGTGGAAATACACAGGAGAGAGTGTTCCGATCACTGCTGAAGAGATCCCGATGGAAACAGTAAATCTGTGTAGTGGTCCGGGTGCCTTGGGAGGGTCCTTCAGTGTATGTACTGATAGAATCCAATACAGTTCAATTACCCCCGGCACTCCGTTGCCCCAAATAAGGGGTGTCTTTGCCCAGGTGCCTTCCGTATGGTGGAGGGGCCACCAGAAATATGCTGTGGGGATGCGGCGGCACTCAGAGACGATCACTCATGCTTAAAGGTGAAAAAACTTTATCTACGTTTCGGGGTTCAAGACCCCTTCGTCAGGATACAACACAGTGGAAAACACAACTTCTATATATACATTTACTTACCCGGGAAATCCTCAGCCCGTCTGCGTGCCTGGCCCGTCCTCCGGAGTACGCACTCCCCCACTTCCGGTATCTGCTGACGCGTCAAGCGGACGTGACGGAGCCGGCCTGATTCACACCAGGAGCCAATGGGTTCCATACAAAACACATATCACTGTATAGGTCTCACGCGATATGAATGGCCCCAATTTTGTGATCCAATAAGGTTTTTATCTTAGCACTTTATATATTAATGAAATGGTACACTGTCACACACTGTTCTGCGTTTATATAACGCAGTCTTCCGATTCACATCTTCAGCACCCAAAATAACTCTGTAATAATTTTTGTCAGTATTTTTTGTATGAAGCGATGCTTAGTTTTTAACATTTATAATATATCACGTGTGTTTTTGTTTACAGTCAGTTCCGGGTGTGTCTGAAGTTTGTCATAGTGTCATGGCAACGGCCGGAGGCCGGCTCCGTCACGTCCGCTTGACGCGTCAGCAGATACCGGAAGTGGGGGAGTGCGTACTCCGGAGGACGGGCCAGGCACGCAGACGGGCTGAGGATTTCCCGGGTAAGTAAATGTATATATAGAAGTTGTGTTTTCCACTGTGTTGTATCCTGACGAAGGGGTCTTGAACCCCGAAACGTAGATAAAGTTTTTTCACCTTTAAGCATGAGTGATCGTCTCTGAGTGCCGCCGCATCCCCACAGCATATTTCTGGTGGCCCCTCCACCATACGGAAGGCACCTGGGCAAAGACACCCCTTATTTGGGGCAACGGAGTGCCGGGGGTAATTGAACTGTATTGGATTCTATCAGTACATACACTGAAGGACCCTCCCAAGGCACCCGGACCACTACACAGATTTACTGTTTCCATCGGGATCTCTTCAGCAGTGATCGGAACACTCTCTCCTGTGTATTTCCACCTCACACAGTGAGTACCAGCATGGCTACCCCAGTCCCTGACAGCCAGGACTTCACAGCATTTCTGCTGGAATGCGACACATTTGACACCCTCAGCTTCTCAGATGTAGAGGCAGATCGAATCTTGAACAAGGAGCCGGTCTTTGAGGAAGTTGGGGAAATAGGGGCCATTGAAATATATAAAGAATTATTCCGCCTTAAAAAAAGAGAACTTGACTATCTTTACCATAGCCGAACCCTGTCAGATTATTACAGGGCGAAGCAGATCCCACGGGGCTTCCGAGTACACAACATGCCCACAATCGGAAGATACAGTGTTCAGTTTTGTAAAAGATGGATCTCAATACTGAACAAGTGCTCCATGGATCTGGTATTATTGGTGATAGAAGAAGCTACTAAAGAACATAACATCACCAAGGAGAAAATTAGCCAGTTCGAAACTGATCATCTTGCACAACTCCAAGATGACAAAACCGAGGACCATTTGGCTAAACTGCAAAGACAACTGGATCAGTACCGAGTGGAGCTACTACGATATAAAAGAGAAAAGCTCACGAAGGTGCAACAGGATTATGCCCAGCATAGAGTGTATGCATGGTTGGGCACGATCCCAGGTGGCAGTAAGCAACCCTCAGTACCACCATATAGGCGACGCAAACCTTTTCAGAAGAACCCCCAGAGCACCTCCGCTAGCGACACAGATGACACGACGCCGACACCTCTCAGCCAAACTGAAAGCAACCCTTTAGGGGCAAACACCCGGGCAGGCCGGGTGCCAAGGGGGAGAGGCAGAGGAAAAACTACACCAGACGTGGTGGTCAGAAGTGGCGGCAGGAGAGGAGTAAGACAGCCAAAGTAGCTGCAAATGCGGTCTTCAATCTTTCTTCCACCCCGCTGTCCCAGGATGAACTGGATGTGCTGAACAAAGGACTCTCGTTCGTCCCCACATGTAAAAGGGATGAATTTCAGTGGAAGATCGATACATTTAAATTTCACCGCACGCTTAAAATCAAAGAGCACTTTGCAAAAAATCCGGCAAACTCCAATCAAGAAAACTTACCCCCCAACATCCAAAAACTTGGCCCAAGGTCCAGGTTCGACCCAGTCTCTTATAATCCGTCCATAAGAACTTTTAACCGAATGCTCGAGAAGGAAGGTACAGGTGCTACCGGAAGGTTCCACAACAACTTAACACAAACACAGCAAATTGCTTTACAATCCCTTGGTAAGCGAGAAGATGTCATCATCCGTGGAGCGGACAAGGGAGGAGCCATTGTCCTCCAGGACACAAAGGACTACATCAAGGAATGCCAGAGACTGTTGGGAGACACTGACACTTATGAGCTACTTGCAGCCGACCCCACCAAACAATACCAGGTGGAACTTGGGAAGATTTTAAAAGATGCTGTGGACCAGCAATTAATTTCGACATACGTGTCCAATAAATTATTGAATGAATTTCCAGTGGTCCCCATCTTTTACAGCATACCTAAAATCCACAAGGATGCCCAGAATCCCCCGGGGAGGCCCATAGTGTCCGCCAGAGACTCCATCTGTGAGGGCCTTGCAATTTATTTGGACACTTATCTCCAACCCTGCATCCAGAACTTGCCTACGTACCTTCGGGATTCAGGGGCGCTTCTCACTAAGCTGGCCAATCTACCTGCTCTTCCTGAGACTGTCATCATGGCCACCATAGACGTGGCCAGCCTCTACACTTGCATCCCGCATCAAGCGGGATTGCAAGCAGTCAGGAGGCTCATTACTGGCAACAATCATTATGTGGGCCCTGATGTAGATTTCTACATCAGACTCCTTGAGTTCACGATGCTGCACAATTATTTTCTGTTTAATGGCAGGTTCTTTAGGCAAACCACGGGGTGTGCAATGGGTTCGGCGGTAGCTCCGTCGTTCGCCAACGCATACATGTGGGAAGTTGAAAGCAACCTGTTTTTGACTAATGCGAGTGCTATACCCTATACCAACTTATATTTTCGTTATATAGACGACCTGATCCTGTTTTGGACAGGCACAGAGGATAGCCTGCTTAGCCTCATTAAAATGCAGAATGACTCAGATAGTCCGGTTAAGCTAACCATGTCCATTAGCCGAGAGGAGATTAATTACTTAGACCTTAAAATCAGAGTCAGTAAAGGGAAAATTAGTACCACCATTTACTCCAAACCCACGGATCGCAACACACTGTTGCGCAATGACAGCTTTCATCCCCGCGCTACCACACAGGGGTTGCCATATTCACAGTTTGTCAGGGTGTGTCGCGCTACTAGCGATAACCTTGAACTTGATAAACAGCTCGATCTTATGGTACAGAAATTCCTCGAACGAGGATATTATTACCAAGATCTCATAAAAGCCCGCAATAAAGCCAGGTCAAAATCCAGAGAAGAATTATTGTGTCCTCTTAAAAAAACAGATCACAAAAATATCATTCCCTGGGTACAGGAGTATAACACCCATAGCCAAGTGGTGAAACAAAAAGCAAAAACCTTATGGCCCATCTTAACCACCGACGCAGATTTACCTTTTAAGAACAGCCGATTAATGCCCAGCTACAGACGCAGTCCCAACCTTAAAGATCTGATAGTGAAGACAGATGTTTCCCTATTTAAAGATCCCAAACCCTCTCACTTCCTCAGCCGAAAGAATGGCTGTTACAAGTGTTTGGGCTGCGTTACCTGTAATTATATGCAAATAGGGGATACCATCTTGCACCCACATACAGGCAAACGGCTTAAGATAAAGTGGCCCCTCACGTGTTCCACAAAATACGTGGTTTACGTTATCATGTGTCCATGCGGACTTTATTATGTAGGGAAAACTGAGTGTCAGTTTAAAGTCCGCATGGCGCAACACAGGACAGCCATAAGAGCTGCATTAACCACAGGAAGCAGCGAGCAACCGGTGGCTCGCCACTTTTTGAATTTCAAACATGGCATGGCCACCCTACAGCACAAAATAATAGATCACGTGCCTGAAAAAATTCGAGGTGGCAATAGGGGCAAGAAACTCCTGCAGCTAGAGTCCAGGTGGATTCACCGCCTGGACACCATTACTCCCAGAGGTCTGAATGACTCACTGGGCCTGGTGCACTTTTTATAATACCTGCATTATATTTCCTTAATCCCTTTCTTTCAGAAAAACATTTATAGTTATTATCAGATTTAAAAATTTTTTTTGGGAACCTTCCCTCGTTGGTAATGCTGCCCCCAAAACCTGTAAGATATAGTAGCAATCTGCCCTGAGTAGTTTGTTGTTTTTTAATAAAAATCCAGGAGCTGGGTAGTTATAAAACAAATTCCAAGGGGAATTTAAAAATATACTTAGCATTTTTTGCACCTGTGTTGTCAGACATATGACACCCAATGGGAGGACAGGGAGTGGGATTCCACCCTGTCTTCACATTGGATACGGAATAAGCCTACATGCCTTTTAATCTTTACCTTTTTTTGCAATACACCACTTTGGTCACTTTTTTTAAATGTTATAGACAAAGAATGCCCTGATTCACACCAGGAGCCAATGGGTTCCATACAAAACACATATCACTGTATAGGTCTCACGCGATATGAATGGCCCCAATTTTGTGATCCAATAAGGTTTTTATCTTAGCACTTTATATATTAATGAAATGGTACACTGTCACACACTGTTCTGCGTTTATATAACGCAGTCTTCCGATTCACATCTTCAGCACCCAAAATAACTCTGTAATAATTTTTGTCAGTATTTTTTGTATGAAGCGATGCTTAGTTTTTAACATTTATAATATATCACGTGTGTTTTTGTTTACAGTCAGTTCCGGGTGTGTCTGAAGTTTGTCATAGTGTCATGGCAACGGCCGGAGGCCGGCTCCGTCACGTCCGCTTGACGCGTCAGCAGATACCGGAAGTGGGGGAGTGCGTACTCCGGAGGACGGGCCAGGCACGCAGACGGGCTGAGGATTTCCCGGGTAAGTAAATGTATATATAGAAGTTGTGTTTTCCACTGTGTTGTATCCTGACGAAGGGGTCTTGAACCCCGAAACGTAGATAAAGTTTTTTCACCTTTAAGCATGAGTGATCGTCTCTGAGTGCCGCCGCATCCCCACAGCATATTTCTGGTGGCCCCTCCACCATACGGAAGGCACCTGGGCAAAGACACCCCTTATTTGGGGCAACGGAGTGCCGGGGGTAATTGAACTATATATACTGTATATATATATATATATATACGTAGCACACCTCACACACTTACACATTGGACAGAAACACACAAAACACACACATAACACACCACATGCAGAACACAAACCCATGTACAATACAACACACACCCAAAAACAGTACAACAAACACACAGAACCCACACACTTAAACATTGTGCAGATACAGAAACACACAGAACACACACAAACATTGCCAAGATACGCACAGCACACTACACACACACATATATACGTAGCAGACCTCACAAACTTACACATTCGGCAGATACACACAACTCACATATCACACCACTCACAGTACAACACACACCCACATTCACTACAACACACACCCAAAAACAGTACAATACACAGAACACACACACTTAAAAATTGCACAGATACACACAGCACACTACACACACACACACACATTTATACATAGCACACCTTACGCACTTATACTGTAGGGCAGATACAAAACACACATAACATACCTCTAACAGCACAACACACACCCACATTCACCATACACACCCAAAAAACAGTACAACATACACAAAACACACACTTAAACATTGCACAGATACGCAAAGACACAACACACACATACTGTATATACATAGCACACCTCACACACTTATGCATTGGACAGATACATACAATACAACACACACAACCACATACACTACAACACACACACCAGTGGTGTAGGGTGAAGCCAGGGCACCCGGAGCAGGCCCATGTCACGGCGCCCCCCCTCACTCTCCTCACCCCCCCCCCCCTCACTCTCGACCCACACACATTGCAGTGTAATGGCTGAAGTGAACTCCTCACTGTGCAACCAACAGCCCGCTGTTACCTGGAGGATAAACGTCAGTGCACAAGAAAGAGAAGCCATAAAACAAATACAGGATTGGCAGGACGTGCTAGTAAAACCTAGCGATAAAGGCGGCAATGTCGTGATATGGTCCAAAGACAAATACTTGAAGGAAGCCTACCGCCAACTTAATGATGCGAATTGTTACAAGTCTTCATTATTCAATCCTATGACTAGTTACAAGGAACAATATCGCAATATTCTTGACGCAGCCAAGTCGGATGGCACCATCACTATCAACGAATACAAGTATTTGCAAAGTAACAACCCGGTAATGCCAACTTTTTATATGCTGCCAAAGGTGCATAAGAGACTTAACGATCCACCAGGAAGGCCGATCGTTTCTGGCAACGGTGGCCTTACCGAAAAAGCATGCACCTTCCTTGATTTGCACCTTAGGCATTTTGTCTTTAACTTGCCGTCATTCGTACAGGACACATCTGACGTATTACGAAGGATCCATGACATATGCCTGGAAGACAATCAACTACTTGTGTCACTTGATGTAGAGGCCCTCTATACCTCGATTAATCATGATCAAGGCATTGAGGCGGTCACATACTTTATGGACACTGAGAAACACGAGCCATTCCAGCAATTTCTCATAAGGTTATTGAAATTCATACTCCATCATAATGTGTTCACTTTTAATGACCGTTTCTATCTGCAGGTGAGGGGCACAGCTATGGGGGCAGCATGTGCCCCCACCTATGCAAATCTATTTTTGGGCAAATGGGAACAGGAAGTAGTGTTCAATGAAGCTAATGATCGATTTACCTCACATGTCGCGATGTGGTTGAGGTACATCGACGACATCTTCCTTATATGGGAAGGAGATGAGACACTTCTCCTCCAGTTCATACAACAATTGAACATCAACAATCTCAATCTCCATCTCACTCATGTTATAAGCAAACAAGAACTTGCATTTTTGGATCTCAAGATCTATAAGGATAAGAATAATCACCTAGCAACCCAACTGTATCGCAAAGATACCGCCACTAACACCTTATTACACCAAACAAGCGCACATTTTCCACCGACAGTCGAGAACATCCCCAAAGGGGAGTTCTTGCGACTTAGAAGAAACTGTTCGGGGGAACAAGAATTCAAGATCCAAAGTCAAGATCTTACCCAACGCCTACGTGAAAGGGGGTACAGTCACTCATCCACTAAAAAAGCCATGAGGAACGCCATCAAACTGGATCGTGAGTCCCTAATATTCAAGACCAAAAACAAACCAGCAAAAGAACAGACTATCCGCTTCGTGGGTGATTTCTGTCAAGAATGGCAGACCATCAAAGGAATTATACAGAGACACTGGTCCACTCTACTTCTGGACTCAACGCTAGCCAGGAGACTCGGTCCTACAGTCTCTATGAGTTGGCGAAGAGCCAGAAACCTAAAAGACCGATTGGTCAAAAGCCATTTTGTCAGAAATATACCAGCAACAACCCGCCTAAAAGGGACCCATCCATGCGGACAGTGCAAGGCTTGCCAATATATGACAACGAAGGCTAACATCAAAGATAGATTTGGCAAGATAATTGAACTCAAGGATTACATCAATTGCAAAACCGAAGGAGTGGTTTATTGTATTTTCTGTGGGTGCGACCAGAAATACGTTGGAATGACGACACGTCCCCTCAAGCAACGAGTACTTGAACATGTAGGGACCATTCGCAATGGGGCTATGGACTTACAAAACCATAAAAAGCTAACATCTGTCGCAAGACATTTCATGACTAAACACGGTGGTTCCCTCAGAGATTTCCAAGTGTGCGGTTTGGAAAAAGCCAGATTGGGTATCAGAGGTGGAGATCTAACTGAAGTCCTCCTCAAAAAAGAGAGTAGATGGACTTTCGACTTGGGGACCATGTGCCCTGATGGCATGAATGAGTATATAAACTATGGAGTGTTCCTTACCTAGATCTCACATACTAGGACAATACTAGCTATATCCCTATCCTTCTCACTGGTTTTAGAACTCCCATCCCAGTCAAGCTTCATGACACTCTTAGCTTTCCAAATACAACTTCTATTTTTATCACTTTTTTTTTTTTTTTTTTTTTTACTTTTTTTGTCTTTGTTTTCTGGCCCCTGCAGCACAAATACTGTTTGACAGTTAGTATACGCTACTTTACAATGATCTCAATTCTTATTATAATCTAAGTATTAGTACCATATCCCTCTTTCTCTTCCCCTCTATCACCTTCATACTCACTTGATGTATTTATCAAATATGGGTTCTGTTCCTTAACAGATGTTCCCCTTTGCACATACACTCACGAAGGACAGGTGGCATGTTCCCCCATCACTAATTTTTCTACACAACAATACAGGGAGTTTGTTTGTCCTTATATATACATGTATTTGCTTACATGTATATATGTGTATGGATGTATACTTTTTCATGTATGTATTCTTTCACATATCTGGCAATAGTATATATTGCCCATCATGCTAGCACTTCACCGTGTAGACATATATATATATATATTTTTCTTACATCTATATATATATATTTTTTTCACATTTTTCTCACATTTTTTTCACACTTTTTTTAATTTTATTTCTTCAGCACTTCCTTCACACACATATACACAATCTATACAAAATCATTATGATCATTATAGATCATGGCTTTCACCATTGGATGTGGGTGGGGGGATATGAACATATTTTTATTTGACACCTATAAAAAATAAAAAAATAAAAAAATAAACAATAAAACTAAACAAAAATCAATACACATATAAGATATGTAAAAATTACACAACAAAAAAAGTAAAATAATTATATCTTAAAACAAAATCAAAAAATCTAAATATTAAACATAAAAATATAACATTAATAAAAATAAACACCAACCACAAAACAATGTAAAATCGTCATTATAAAATCTTGATAAAAGTATTTATATGTATAAAAAATCAGCAAACAAAAGAGAAACCCCAATGGATAATTATCATAAATGATATGGCTGAGATTTGGCAATGGTCATGCGACATAAAATTATAGAAATAAACAAAATACATCTACATGTACGAAAAACTCTCCCACACTGATCAAATACTGACTAAATAAAGTCAACATGGTGTATAGTGATGCTGCATTGAAATGCGATGCGCATATATAGCACTCACCATGTTCATATACAGTCAATAATATGAGTTGTAGCTCCAAAAATCATTATACAAAAAATATTAAAACAAGAAATCTCAATATACAAAGAAAAAGCAAAATAATGAATATATGAATAAAAATACAAATTAATGGGCTCAATATGTAAAAAATAAAAAATATAAAATTCAAAAAAACGTATATCCTTTAATATTTTGTATATACTTTATATAAGTGCGCATATTGTTAGTATCATTATATTCTTTTCAGGTAATGCTAAGCGGTGATACACCTTATAAATGTAGAATATATTTGTGCAAATGCATGGTAGGATACGACGATAAAACCAACCTAATGAACACAGCTGCTGTGGTAAGAGCAATCAATCAATGAATGATTTTCATTGGCCGAACACAAGCATAAGAAGTATCAGCCAAGCAGCTCAGGTACGCTGCCCGGTGATCAAGCTTTCCTTGCGAAACGTACGTCCAGACAGTCGGTCAGGGACGTGGAGCTGCTACCAGACTGGAGCGTCAATACGAGACAAGCGCTCCTGAGTGTCCCTGCGCCCCAGAGATCCGGGGCTGGTAACGTAAAAACCCTGCCTGCAAAGCGGCCGTGCGCCTTTGGTGCCGGCTTAGCTTTTGTTACAGGCAATTTGATTAATTTTTTAACACTCTCTACTTTAACGCTTAAATTGTGCACCTGCTATTCCCCTGTTGTCCCTGATATGGCTTTTAATCATTGGCAGTAAGCACCATTGTATTTATGAAATTTGCGGCATTCTCTGTTAAATACAGAGTGGGCATTTGTGAAAACTTCTTTAGATAGCCACACCATTTAAAAGTACAGGTGTATTAACCATTTGAGAACTGGTCATAAAATCGCTCTGCTTCTAAGTCCGCTAAAGGTTATTTCACGTGCATCTACTTGCTAATTAGCTACCCTCACATCCAGCCACACTGTGTCTCCCACGTTTGTGGTTCATTGCTTCATTGAGGAGTGTCCACAGTTATGTGGTTTTGAGTGACTGATTCTGCATGCATGAAAGTGACATTCTTGCAGTGTATGTGTAGGATTGAGTGGCTTGGTTGCTGCATACATACATTGTTGCCAGATTGGGACACTGTTGTGTAACCAATGGTTTTTCAATTGATACAATTATGCTTACAAATATTATAGGGCATCTCTGACTACAAGCTCTATACAAGCCAGTGAATCATTAGGGGAACCTACACAGGTGCACAAGTGTAAATAGTGTGTCTTGTATATACTTCATTTGGTTTTGGATTTAATTTTGCTGACTGATGATTACAATCCTTATCTCATTTAATTGAGAAAAAATCTATAATGCCCATATGATAAAGGCATTAAGGATATATGAAGGTCAGCCATTTCCTTGTTACCAGCCCCATTATAATTAATTCTCTTTAGATAAATCGCAATTAAGAAGCAATTAATATTTTTGACTCACCACCAGGATATATAAATTTTGGTTAAATAATATATTAAAAATCTATTTGATATTTATCCATATAAAATAGTCACAAGCAGCATAAATTAATATATGAATTATTACTGAATGTTTTTGCACAATATTCTTTATTAAAATTTATTAGTTCACTTGGCATATAAAAATATCTAAAAAAATATAAAAATCTTTTTTCCAGCAGTTAGCAAGTCTTAGATTGGGGATTAAGAGTGCACCCCACCCGAGTTTCTTTTTTCTTTTGTTTTTTCAATTAAACGTATCCATACTCGGGGGTGCACCACTGACCATCACTTTCTCCTAAAGCCATAGCCTTGGCATAAGGCTGGTAGGTGATGCTACATTAGAAATTGTCCATTCTTAATTATTGTCAGTTTCTTCCCCAACCTACTATCCCTCTAATAATTATGTATAATCATCTCCACTTCTAGTGCAGGTTCCTCCCCACCCAACTTTCTTTCTCCCTTAATCCTCCAGGTAACAGCGTCCAAACAATTATCAGTTTGAATCAGAACTTATTTTTTAATCCTACTTTAATTTTTTTTTTGTACTTCTATGTACACTTATATTTTTTCGCGATTTATTGAGTAAATTGTACACTTTAACATGGCAAATCTTTATCTCAGTCTTATTCTCCAACTTCTTACACTCCAAACCTTATCAATGCACCCATTGATGATTGCGATACCTGGATCAGTGAATTGGCCCGGCGGGTGTAGGGAAGAATTTGGTCCATTGCACCCGTTCCCAGTGGTGCATTGCAGTAGTGCGGGTAGCATGCGTCGCATCATGACGTCATGTGGCCAGGTCTGCGGACCTGCTCCCACACTCAGGGTCTGCCCCACTGTTTGGTAGAGACGCCTGGTGCATGTGCTTTACAGATCTCCAGACCTCAGAGACTGCTGCAGGCAGGATCGGTGAGGGGAGCGGCAGTGGCAGGGAGCAGTGAATTTTTAATTAATTATGGTGCGGAAAGTGACGCCCACCCCGGTCTCCACGCACTCAGCGCCTATAATTACACACCCTAGAAACGGTACCATTGAAAGTATAGAAATGGAGGTGTTTCAAACAACACCACAACTGATTTCATTGCCGTCATTGAGTATCAATGCAAACACATTCTAATATTATGGTGGAATCTATAACAAATTACAACCTTAGGTCTTTGGCACAGCATACGGTAAGATTACATTTTTCAGCAATTTTGGAAATAAAAAAACAAGGTTTTCCCGGGCAACGCCGGGCGGGTCAGCTAGTGAAAAATAATTTAGGCTATATACAGTAGCAAATGGGAACTGCTGTCATGAAAATGCTATGAACGAGAAATGTAGTTAATGTTTTTTGCCATGTGTGGAGTTCTCCAGTATTGGCAAAGAAGTAGACAATTTGTTGTCCTTGTCCAGCACAGAATCACAGAGATTGGCTTATCCCTGTCATGGATCCCATGAAGTCACATCAGTTCTCTAATAGTGGAACCAGTTTGATCTGCCCCATAAAGCCAATTAACCCTTTCCTGAGTTTTCTATCAATGGTTTTATGCAGTTAATGCAGAAGCATAGGTGGCTCTATCAATGGTGTTAATACCAGGTTATTTACTAAACATAACTTTATATTTTATACGGAAAACAGGCTGCGTTATTTGCTGTCGCTACTCTGCGGCCAATAAACAAATGACCAAAAATATGATTAATAAGTATATTGATGTATGGTGATTTATAACACCGCATTAATGGTTGTATGATAAAACAATATTAATTATATTTCAATACAAACATCCAGGATCATCCATGTAAGTCATACATTAGTGTACATTCAATGTGTGAGTGTGTATACAGCTGGTGTTTAAACACACATGGCTATAACTACGGATGCTAACTTATTGCAATGTATACAATTTTACACAAGACACTACAAAATCTCTAATCCAGGCACTCATATCACACACTGACTATTGCAATGGCCTCCTTACTGATCTTCCTAAGAAAAGACTCTCACCACTACAATCCATCATGAATGCAGCTGCGAGGCTGATCTTCCTGGCTAGACATTCATCGCCTGCTGATCAGTTCTGTCAGTCCCTCCATTGGTTGCCTGTATATTACTGCATTCAATATAAAATACTTCTACTTACATACAAAGCCATCACTCTGACTGCACCGACTTATATCTCTTCGCTTATCTCAAAATATATCCCCACCGACCTCTCCGCTCTGTACAAGATCTGCGTCTCTCATCCACACTCACTACTTGCTCCCACTAAAGGCCCCCTTACACTTGTTCAACTTATTGTTCAACAAATTGAACCTTATTGACTCGAGATTTATCCTATGTGCAGGAGGTTCAATCTCTTCCAATCTCTTGGTTATACCCAATGGCACAGGATTGTGGATTGTGTCCTACACATCAGGCACATAAGATTTTGTCAGACGGCACAGCAGATCTTGTCAGATAAATTGACTCAAATTGGATCAAATCTCACAAAATCTCACAAGTGTAAGGGGCCCTTTACACTTGCAGGATTTTTGTAGGGCAGCACCCACCTTATGGAAGCCCTTCCATGCACACAAAGACTCTCCTCTAGCCTTAAAAATTTCAAGTGTTCCCTGAAAACTCACCTCTTCAGGCAGCTTATCATATTCAGGACCCCCACACAACCTCTAGTAGCATTCATATCTAATTGCACCCCACCAGGACCATCTAGGGATCTGATTGGACTGCCATGCTATGGAATCCTATCCTATGTATCCCTCCTGTTATCCCTATAGATTGTAAGCTTGCGAGCAGGGCCCTCCTACCTCCATGTCGGTTTGTATAACCCAGTTTGTTTAATCACTGTTGTTTCCAATTGTAAAGTGTATCGGAATCTGCTGCACTGTAAATAAATAAATACAAATGGTTGAGCTACAGATGGAGCCGGCCTCTTCATTGCAGGGGCTGTCGAAAGTATGACCAGCCCCCGCCAGCGGCCGGCTCCCACCACAAGACGCTTGCGCGTTCTGTGGCAACCGAGCTTCCCCCGGGTCCCCACAACCTCCCCTGTCACTGCTGCTGGTCCCCCTCACCTCCCCGACCCACCGCCTAACCCTGCACGTCTCCCTGAAGCGGAGACGGGCAGGGAGGCACTACCCAGCCGCTGTGGTACTGGGACGCATGTGCGCGTGAGATGCACATTCATCCTAGTCCCTGTCCTTGTACATATATGTGCCTGTACCATATATTTAACCTTCTTTGATTCTGTAGTCCATCAAATTATACTGTGTAAGTAACGTAACACTACATAATCTCCTCGTGTCTCCTACCTCAAATCTCAAGTCTCTTGCCATATTTTTGTCCATAAGCTCCCTGATGTTTGTCTCTGGTCCTTATCCAGAGGAATTCACATATGGGGCAACAGCAGCAATTGGCAAACATAACTGGTCCCTGAGGAAATGTAACCTATTAAAGTCTGCACTCATAGGGATACAGTGTTAAACCTGTAATAGTTGAATAAGATCATGAACAACCCTCTGTATAATATTAGATATATTTTTCATAGTTTTTATTGAAACATTTGAATAGAATTTTTTTAAATTAAAATAATATTTTTACAAAATTGATTCTGTTTAATTAGTGTACAACGAAGAGAATACAGACATGTCCGGGCTTTTATCTTTGCAATTAATGAGATTAACAAGAACCCAGATATTCTGCCCAATATCACTCTGGGATATCATCTGCATGATTCCTGTGCCTGGCAAAGTAAAGCTGTAGATCATGTATTACATATACTATCTAGATTTCAAATTAAAATTCCTAATTATTCATATGGGAAATATGGAAAAGTAGCCGGATTTATTGGAGACCTCAATTCCTTTACCACCATTCCGATGGCACAACTTCTGAATGTATTTGGTTATTCCCTGGTAAGTGTTGTTATTGTGTTATAGAAATGAGTTTATAAATCCCTATTGTCATTATCACTGATGTATCTGCCATCTCTCTATTGTCATTATCACTGATGTATCTGCCCTCTTTCTATTGTCAAAAAGTGACAGTAGGGAACACAAAAAAGGTTTTTGGGGCACACTTATGAAATATAGAAAAATCAGAGAATCATGAGAAGATTAAGATTTAACTTTTATTGGTAAGGCTAAAAAACATGCATACTGTATTCCTTTATTGCAAAAAAAAAGATGCATCCAGTAATTATTCAATACATGTACATCACACAGTCATTAATTGCTTGACTCGCACGTTTTGAAAACATAAGGAGATACCCAGAAACGGTGCTCTTAGCGTGCTGGTAAGCGAAAATGTTTTAAACAACTGATTAAGATTATTTATGCTAGGTTTTTTCAAAATGTAGCAATCAATCCTAATACATATGTCGTCTTTGATAGACAATTTAGGATACTAAATTATGATCTACCTTTATGACAGATGAAAATAATTATATCAGTTATTGTGGCGCAGGATACACCCCACTTGAGTAGACCCCAGAATTAAGAAAAAAGACAAAAATTAAATACAAAATGCAAGCGGAGAAAAAGAAAGAAAGAAAGATGAATAACATGCAACACCCTCTAGACTGTCCTGCTTCTGTTATCATAAATGGCTACAGCACTGGATTTTCCCTATTGGTCTCCCAGATAGGTACTGGTCCAGCCTATCACTGCTTAGCTACTGAGTTCAGAAGTTTTCAAGCGATCCAGTGAAGTATGGCTGTAGACCTTTTTGATTGACTGGAGAGCAAAGTCAATGAGGAATGGCGTTGGCGTTTTCCCTGTTACCACCTTGGCATTGCAGAGAAAATTACCACAGTACAGGAAGTGAGAAAGTAATTAAATAACAGAAAAAAGTGCAGAAGGGGGGAATATCACGCAATGGTCCCAAATCTGCTGTCCACCATCTTACTAGGTATTGGGTGGTGGATGAGAGTGTGGGAACAAAACAAAACCTCCCTTGAGACAGCTGCAGTTCCAAATATACAGAAATGCATAAATGAGTTATCACAGTAATTGGATTAACACAACAGTTGGGTTGTCAAGGATAGCACAAATCAAGGATAGTGCTCCGGGTGTCAGTATGTGAAAAGGACCGATCATCCTGTTCACCCGGGGGTTGTTAGGCAATTATTGTCAAACAGGTATATATATCTTCACACAATGGTTTAAATAATATAAATTAGCCAGACAATAAACCCAGGCAAGATATTAATGAATAAATGCCATGGTGCAGGTGAAAAGACTTCTGAAAATAGATTACGCTCACAATTAAAGACAAAAGAGTTCGTAATTATTCCTTAGCAGTATAATAGATGGAATAGTAGTGTGACCATACTGCTGGTCTTATATGCCATCTGCTATCTGCGAAACGTAAAACAGTGCCAGGAAGAGGAACTCATTTATAATGCCTCTGATGACAAAAATTGGTCTACGGCAAATATAGAGTCACAGTGCAATGCCCAGGATACAGCGGACGGAGCTGCTGGTAGAGCAGGTAGACTCGGGCAATGCCCATTACCTTATGCCCATCAGGCGTTGTGAGGTCTTCACCGAAGTGCACCAGCATGTAGCAGCAGCATGGCGGCTGCAGATGTCATTCCGACAATTCGTCCGGGAGATTGAGAGGGATAGGGTACTGAGTCGGGGAAAGAGGGGGGGGGGGCCTGCGCGTCACACGGACACATGTTTCGCTGAGGCTTGATCACTGATGCATGGAGGGAAAGCTAGAAGGAGCGTCTCTTATTGAGGAACTTGCACCAGTGACTGTGCAGGGAATAAGATTGACATGAGATGAGGCCAATGGTTTTCCATTTATGGGAATGGTAACACCTCTGGGGGCGGAACCAATAGTGCTTCATTAACTAGATTTAATGCATTATAGAGCCCGTAGTTGGGATGATTATTCAATAAACGTTTGGAATTAAAATGTTGTTATGTCCCAGTCTGATCACTGGGGTGTTGTAACACGGAGTCTATCTTAGAGTTTATGCATTACATTAGAACTCCATGATTATCAGCAAAGTAACATTAGTCTGTTAGTGAACTGATTAGTTCCTATTAAGGTTCCAATCTGTACTGACAAGTGTTACTTAGTCAGTCTGAATATAATGGTGAAGCGTGCGCAAGGATAATGCTGACACTGGTTCTATGAGGTGGAGATAGAGATACATAGATACGAGAGGACACGAGGAAGCTCTGAAAAGCACACACTGTAAAAGAAAACAGCGTTAAAGATCAATCAGTACACGGATATCAATTATTCAACTTATCTTCCACGGATTCAATATTGCAGTATATTGGAAGAGGGTGGGAGAGGGAGATTGTTTTTCAGGATGATATCTGTATAGACTGCATCCAAAGTTGGATGCGCTATATAGACGACATCTTGATCATCTGGAAGGGCACACCAGAACAGTTAACAAACTTTATCCAAAAACTGAATACCAACAAGTTGAACCTGAAATTCGCACATGAATGGAGTCCGGATAGAATCACCTTCTTGGACCTCTGTATTTATCGTGGGACTAACAACTCCTTGTCAAAAGAAATCTACAGAAAATCAACATCAAGCAACAGCTTGCTACATAGCACAAGCGCCTATTTCCCACCAACCATGACCAACCTACCCAAAGGTGAATTTTTACGATGACGCTGTGTATGAAGAGAAATGTAAAGATCTCTCCATCAGACTGCAGGAACAGATACTCCAAGAGAATAATAAAGAAAGCCAGGATATCTATTCAAACTACCAAGAGAGATGATATTCTCTTTCGCGAACGACCCACTGAAAAGAGCTCACAGACGATCAGGAGGGTGGGTGATTTCTGCAAAGAGTGGAAGGGCATAAAGAACCTAATTCAGACCTAGCCATGAACCTTAATCCAAGAGTGGATATGAGCTTACTGCTGATGATTTCCTGACAATGTCTCTGTACATTAATAATTGGTACCTACTTCCAATATACTGCAATATTGAATCCTTGGAAGATATGTCGAATAATTGATATCCGTGTACTGATTGATCTTTAACGCTGTTTTCTTTTACAGTGTGTGCTTTGCAGAGCTTCCTCGTGTCCTCTCGGATCTGCGTATCTCTATCTCCACCTCATAGAACCAGCGGCAACATTATCGTTGCGCACGCCTCACCATTATATTCAGACTGACTCAGTAACACTTGTCAGTACAGATTGGAACCTTAAAGGAACTAAACAGTACACTAACAAACTAACTTTAAGATAGACTCCGTGTTACAACACCCCAGTAATCGAACTGGGACATAACAACATTTTAATTCCAAACGTTATTTGAATAATCATCCCAACTATGGGCTCTATAATGCATTGAATCTAGTGAATGAAGCACTATTGGTTCCGCCCCCAGAGGTGTTACCATTCCCATAAATGGGAAACCATTGGCCTCATCTCACGTCAATCTTATTCCCTGCACAGTCACTGGTGCAAGTTCCTCAATAAGAGATGCTCCTACTAGCTTTCCCTCCACGCGTCAGTGATCAAGCCTCAGCAAAACAAGTGTCTGTGGGACGCGCAGGACACACCCCCCTCTTTCCCAGACTCAGTACCCTATCCCTCCCAATCTCCCGGACAAAGTGTCGGACCGACATCTGCAGCCACCACGCTGCTGCTGCATGCTGGAGCACTTCGGTGAAGACCTCACAACGCCTGACGGGCATAAGATAATGGGTATTGCCCGAGTCTACCTGCTCTACCAGCGGCTGCGTCCCCTGTATCCTGGGCATCACGCTTTATCTCTATAATTGCAGCAGACCAATTTTTGTCATCAGAGGCATTATAAATGAGTTCCGCTTCCTGGCACTGTTTTATGTTTAGCAGATAGCAGATAGCTATATGACATTACATGTACACTGATGTATCTGCCCTCTATTGTCATTATCACTGATGTATCTGCCCTCTATTGTCATTATCACTGATATATCTGCTCTCCCTCTATTGTCATTATCACTGATGTATCTGCCCTCAATTGTCATTATCAGTGTTGTATCTGCCCTCTCTTTTGTCATTATCACTGATGTATCTGCCCTCTCTCTCTCTATTGTTGTTATCATTGATGTATCTGCCCTCTCTCTATTGTCATTATCACTGATGTATCTGCCCTCTCTCTATTGCCATTATCACTGATGTATCTGCTCTCTCTCTATTGTCATTATCACTGATGTATCTGCCCTCTCTCTATTGCCATTATCACTGATGTATCTGCTCTCTCTCTATTGTCATTATCACTGATGGATCTACCCTCTCTCTATTGTCATTATCACTGATGTATCTGCCCTTTCTTTTGTCATTATCACTGATGTATCTACCCTCTCTCTATTGTCATTATCACTGATGTATCTGCTCTCTCTCTATTGTCATTATCACTGATGTATCTGCCCTCTCTCTATTGCCATTATCACTGATGTATCTGCTCTCTCTCTATTGTCATTATCACTGATGGATCTACCCTCTCTCTATTGTCATTATCACTGATGTATCTGCCCTTTCTTTTGTCATTATCACTGATGTATCTGCCCTCTCTCTATTGTCATTATCACTGATGTGTCTGCCCTCTCTCTATTGTCATTACCACTGATGTATCTGCCCTCTCTCTACTGTTATTATTACTGAGGTATATGCCCACTCTCTATTGTCATTATCACTCTATTGTCAATGGCGATTTTTAGTCACACTTCAATTCGCATCCAAATGAGACCTTACAACAGAGGTGTCAAACTCATGGCCCTCCAGATGTTGTGGAACTACATGTCCCAGCATGCCCTGCCATAGATTTTATATAATGAATTGCTAAAAGCACTGGCCGCACGCTGATTGGCTGTATCTCATTGATTCCAATGTAAAAAGCCCCCAAAACCCCAATTTTAATTGGTACCCCCCTCATGGGTGAAATGCCTCCCCCCCCATTGTTAACGTCACCCCACTATTGACGCCAACCCGAAGCTTGGCGAGCGCAACGAGCCTGCGAGGGGCGGCGGAACGCATCCTCCGACCTTTTCATACCCCCACTATCCATGTCGGCGCGGAGTTGTTTTTATATAGTGTGGCGAGTGCAGCGAGCCACCGAGCCCGAAGCATGGCGAGCGGACGCGGAATACATGTGAAGTAGTCCACATCCCCTCGCGGGGCTTGCTGCGCTCGCCACGCTTCGGGCTCGGTGGCTCGCTGCGCTCTCCACACTGTATAGAATCGACTCCGCGCCGATGTGGATAGTGGGGGTATGAAAAGGTCAGAGGAAGCGTTCCGCCTCCCCTCGCGGTCTCGCTGCGCTTGCCACGCTTCGGGTTGGTGTTGATGGATCTTTTATCTTATGGCATCTTATGGCATCTTATGGATCTCATGGATCTTATGCATCTTATGGCTGCATAAGATCCATGAGATCCATAAGATGAGATCCATAAGATGTGATATTGTACATACAATTAAAAATCTTTTCAATTGTATGTGATCGCATAAGATTGTA
Source organism: Crinia signifera (assembly GCF_055691185.1). Taxonomy (NCBI): domain Eukaryota; kingdom Metazoa; phylum Chordata; class Amphibia; order Anura; family Myobatrachidae; genus Crinia; species Crinia signifera. The sequence goes on from NC_139217.1 coordinate 32,928,302, forward strand.
TGCCTTAATTAAGGCATACAATCTTATGCGATGGGCGCCGTGCTAGGAAACAAATATCCAAAATTCTTCTGGTCCCGAGCATTTTGGATAAGGGATACTCAACCTGTTATATGATTCTGGGAGTGTTCAATGTGTTGATAAAAAAAATTCCCATTTCTTGTAAAATATTTCTACACCAGTCTCAATATCAGGAATTGTAGACCTTCTATCATAATACAGAATTTGGATTAGTTTTTGTTTTACTGTACCTCCGATAGGGTGGGAGCAGAGTGACGAGTCCAGTGTATTAAAATTACTTTTTTTTTTTTGCAATGGTGATGATTACAACTAACAGACAAATCTTAAACTTTTATCAGGGCCTAGATCCCAATTCTTAAAATTCCCACAAATATTAATTTACGTGTTAACTATTGGCTGAAATTGCTAAGAAACCCCTAGTAGAACAGTATAGGAGAAATTGTCAGGATTTGTACTCCGGTGGCCAGCCTTATCGTTAATATCAATGATGGCAGACAGAGCAATTAGGCTCCACCCATAACTCCTCCCACTCATCACATTACCCTGGAAGTCTGTTACAGTATGAGTACAACGTTGGTCAGCATCACTGTACTCAGGTTTGTGATTATTTAGGCTCCACCCCTTTTCATGCACTGATGGAGCTTTGATACACTGGGCCAGTCTAAGTATGCAAGTTGCCACTAACAGAGATGTACCCATCCTATACATGGTAGATGTTTTGGTTGCCCTAGGCATGCAGAAATGTTGTGACCCAGTGGTCCGATGACACCCCAACTTCAACCCATACTCCACTTCTGGAGGGTGTATGGAAACAAAAAGAAGGTCTGTGCAAGTTCCTCTTCATAAAAAAAGGATATTTATTAGAATTAGAAAACAGATAAATGACACAGAAACAGCCTCTATTTACCAACTGGTCTGGCAAATATGGCCAGTAGAGGTGTTGAAGTGCTCAATGATGGTACAAGGTGATTCTGTACTTTGGCAGAGTTAATGGTACTATAGAAAGAGTTGGAACAGCGCTATATGGCTCATACTTTAAGTGTACAGGAAGTAACATGTGACGTGGACTCAAAAGAGGAGATCCATTGATGCAGCCAGGATACAGTGGGGTACATGTATGAAACAGTGATATGGGAGAGGAAGTGATAAAGTGCCAGTGCTCCCAACTGTCCCTTTTTAAACCCAGCCTGTAACTTAACAGTCAGGAGCTCATTAGTCGGTGATAAAGTACCCGCCACTTTATCATATCTCCTCCCTTATCACTGCTTCATACATCTACCCCTAAGGCCCAGGAGACAGCTAGGGAACGAAGGGTGGTGATTACCCAACATAGTGGTCATATAAGCTCTGAATAAAGTTCTGTACACTTATTGGATGTGGTAGTCAGCAGGAAACAAGCTGGGAACTGTAGTGCAGTGTTCTGCAAAGTATCTGAGTTCCACTGCCTGTAATGGTGAGGTGGTGAGGTGGAACGGAGATCCACTGCCTGTAATGGTAAGGAGGTGAGGTGGAACGGAGATCCACTGCCTGTAATGGTGAGGTGGTGAGGTGGAACGGAGATCCACTGCCTGTAATGGTAAGGTGGTGAGGTGGAACGGAGATCCACTGCCTGTAATGGTGAGGTGGAACTAGTTCACCATGGACCTGTACAGTAATTCTTACAGAAAAGCATTATACATACTGTACAGTATAACAGAAAAGAGGGAACTGATTTACCCCACCTCCCAGGACCACTTTAAGCCATTATGTGCAGGATAAAATCTAAGAATCTCATTAGAGGACTATGGCCCTATATTTCTGTCAAATGTTCACATTTTCCCAATTACTGTATATTATCCATACCTTCACAGTTTTAATTAATATATAGAGATAATTGTACCCATCCAGGTGAAATACAGAAGGAGGTATTGAAGTTCTCCCTATAGTTCATGTTAAAGAAAATAATATACTTAGTATTAACAAACACTTCTATCATGTATTTATATGTTGGTGCCCTTTCTAGATCAGTTATGGAGCAAAGGACCCTGAGCTCAGTGACAGAAGGATATATCCGCATTTTTATCGAACAATTCACAACAATAACAAGGAAAATGAGGCAATAGCTGTGATAGTGAAATTTTTTGGGTGGAACTGGGTCGGGATCATTACATCAAATGATTACAATGGAGAGCGGGAGCTACAACAACTCAGCAGACAGTTATCTGATCATGCCATATGCACTGAATTCATGGTTCACGTAGTTGATGGAGACAATCCTAAACTGGCAGCCATTACGAATGCTATTCAGCGTTCTACTACTGAGATTATAATTATCTGTGGGACAAATTCAGTCTACTATGTAGCATTTATACATAGACTGGCAAAAGTCTTTGCTAAGAAGACATTTTTTCTTCCATCCTCGTGGTCAGATGTCCCAGAGATTGCAGTGGATGAAGGTTATGGAGTCCCAGCTAACTGCAGTCTTGTTCTCTCACTTCCTCTACATGACATCCCTGGGGCACGGGAATATCTAGATAATCTCCATCCGTCCAATCACTCATTTGACCCATTATTGGAGGACATCTGGATAACTGATTACGGATGCAGTTCTAAAAATCAATTAAAAAATTACTATTTTAAAGGTTTCATTGGTGATCCACCTAGAAACTGTACATCAGAGGAGACACCTAGATTGGCAGTATCTGCTAGTTATGATGCACTTCCCTACAGAGTACATCTCGCTGTCTCTATTATGGCACAAGCGTTACATAATATGTTTTTATTTTTCAACAAAAATGCAACAGAAGCTGTTTTTAAAACACATGTACACAAGGTGAGTTTACAGACTGCTGGTCTCCCGTAGAGTAATTCCTGCATCTGTATTCGTAACATAAAATAGCCACCTTCCATACAGGGCACCATCACCATTGCCGAAAAGCTGACAAAAAGGTCAGGTGACTGCTTAAAGTGTATTTATAAATAGATTTTGTCATTTTTGGCAAATACAGTAGTTGTTAAGATCATTTTTTTTTTTCAAGTTATGAGCAGTTAGTACTAATGTGCTGTTCAGGTCAGTATGACCCGATGTGAATATTAACTTAGTGAGTGGCGTAAATGTTTTTAAACACTACTTCAACAATAAAAATGATGAAAATGATGAATACATTGTCAGTTTATTGGTTTAAGTTTGGATTGTTGAAAAGTGTAATTTTATGACGGGTTGTATTGATATACTGTAAACATTACATGAGTATAGTAGACCCGGGTAGAACAGTTGGTTAATGGACAATATCAGCATTGAGAGCAAGAATGAGTCTTTGCACAAGTTCGCTTAAGATTCATAACTTTCAAAAGGACACAACTTACAAGGCCCTAATACTGTATTACTAACCTTAATATAAAGTTTCTTCACACCTCCCTCCTACATCAAGTCATTCCACCAATGTCTCCCCAGGGTATCCGCTCCCTGGGTCGCAATGTCTAGGATGACACCTAAAAATGGTCACCATACCTGAGATCGACAATGACAGAAGATTAACACAAGCTTAAGGCCCACATGGACATAGTCAGCACTCAAAAAGTTTTTTAAACTGACTTGGTTCAAACATTACATTCCAATTGGGCATAGAGTGAGAATATAACAGTGTGCCGAGCGCAGTTAGCCATGTTGACCTTAAGCTTGTGACCTATAGTATGTTGACCATTTTTAGGTGTTGATATAGTCACTATCGACCATTAGTGGTCAGCCTAGTGACTGTGGACCTAGACAGACAATAAACCACTCCATTTGAAGTAATGACTTAAATACTGAATCGATCACTGGGCTCTAAGATTTCAGAGCTCTGCGATCAGAAAAACGTCATCCCGCCACTGTAGTGTCTGCATTCCCCCCATCGATGTGCACAGCTGCAAATGCGATCGGAGCCGTGCACATGGGAATCCATTCAAAATCTCTCACCATCAAATGATTTCTCCTCCTCTCCATCGCAGCAACGAGTACGTTTTGACTGTAAGTAATGACATCAGCGGCCGTCCCTCCCAACAGCTTGTGAATGCCTGGGTTTTCCGGGACACTCATGTGAAACATGTGACCCATATAAAGCAGAGGCTGCTGCTGCTACAACTGCTCTTAAAGGTGTCAGAGGTGACCAGTGGAGGCTCCAGGGGAGTGGCAGCAGCACAGTTCAAAAATTCAAAAAGGTGAGCGGCACTCACTGCTGGTGAGTCAGTTTGGAGTGGCAGTTGGTGTGGCTCCCCTATTTGAATTTTGAATTGTGCTGCTGCCTCACTGGAGCCTCCCCTCGAAGTGACTGATGCATTTCAACTATACTGTATATTGGGAGCTTTATCAGAGACTGATACTGATGTGTATAATCTACAGTATAGGCTAATATGCACTTAGTGTATGTCTAGAAGGCTTTATAAGACAAAGAGACCCATGTGGGAGCTCAAAATCGTCCCCCCTCCAATCTGTTTGTGCAGTAGAGTCTGGCATGTGCAGGTCTCCGGGAACATGGCGACTGCACTGCTTTTCAGAAGACACCTCTACTGCGCATGCACAAATCCCTGGAAAATGTTTATGGACCAGCGCTGTTCTGACAGAGAGGTGAGTTAGATGAAATGGGTGCAGGGTGTGTGGGGTGTGATCCCCTCAGGAGCCAGGGTCCTGTGTGCACTGCACACCTTGCACCCATTATCTGGGCCACTGAGAAAAGAGAGCAGGTACTTTTACAGGCCCAGGTCTGATGGAGAGAGATGCAGGGAGATGGGGAGTGGGAGTAGAGGACATGCTGCTGCTGCAGCACAGCCTCTCTGCTCAGTGTCATGTGCTGAGCGGGGGAGAGAAGCAGCTGCAGCACTAGCCTGTCTTCTCTCTCCCAGAGCGGGTGTTGCAACAACTGGATGCTGTCACCATCCCAAACACCAGCTAATTTTTTTACAGAGCGTTGTCATGCCCCTCCCATTGACCATGTCCAATTTTTTACCAGGGCCCTGCCCATTATAGATATGCCAGTGTGTTTTCCTGATGAGGCATGTTCTGTCATTGCTGTCTGTTATCCACATCATTCTACTGTATTACAGCATCTCACCTTTATAATCGTCTATATACTGTATTACTTGTTCTCATTTCTAACATGTTCAATCTCCCTGTTTTTTCTGTTTTTCTTCAGAAGCTTCATATCTTCTTAAAAAATGTAATTTCTAAGGATCATTCCGGTGACAAAATAGGTTTTAATGAAAAAGGAGAATTACCAATTTCTTTTACTATTGAAAATTGGGTAAATTTTCGGAAAGGAAAAAATGTAAAGTTAGTATTAAGAAACGCCGGAAAATTGGAAGATGAGTTTATATATATGAAATCACACGTCATAATCTGGAGAAATGGAAGGGTATGTTCTAAATTCACATTGACATTAGGAGGAAAATTTACTAAGAATACGAATACAAAAAATCGTATTCGTATTCTTAATACGAATCAATACGACTGCATACGTCATATGCAAAGTCGTGCTCCGGAGGGGAATTTACAAAGCAGTCAAATACGACTGCTTTGTAACCCTCTGATGGTGTAATGATTCATATTAGCGGCCGTATATACGGCCACTAATACGAATTCGTGCAGGCAGTGTGCACGGATCAGTCAGATCCGTGCAGGCTGCAGAGTGTAAAAAAAAAAGGTAAAATAGATAAATAAATAAAAAAATCGGCGTGTAGTAAAAATAGTCAAATAAACACACACTGACACACACGAAAAAAAAGCTTTATTACATCCAAAGCCCACACATACTGATACTTACCTATCTTGAGCCCGTAGGTAGGTCCCTGGGTCCGGGGCTCTATGGTCCAGGGGTCTGGGGTTTCATGGTCCAGGTGTCCGGCTCCGGGGTCCAGGGGTCCGGCTCCGGGGTCCAGCTCCGGGGTCCGGCGAAATCCATATTGGACCTGTGAAAGGAAATTCTACTCACGGGTCTCCTCCAGCGTCGATCTGTCCTCTTCTCTCCGCAGTATTCCCCGGTACTTGGAAAAATAACAAAACGATCACCCGGCACCAGCGAACAGGAGAAGCATAGAATGTTCATCTTCCACGCCTCTCCTCCGAATGATTCTATTGGCCGCCTAGCGGCCAATCAGGAGCCGACTTTCCCCCTCCTTCAGTACCCTGCACCCTATGTCCCCTGCACCATGTATTCCCCATTCCTACAGTCCACTGCACCCTGTGTGTCACCACCTATACACCAATGCAGTGCCATGCACCCTGTGTCACACCATCTATACAGTTCCATCTGCATGTCACCACCTATACAGTCCCCTGCACCATGTGTCACCCCCCTCCCCCATAGTCCCCTGCACCCTGTGTGTCACCACCTATAAAGTTCCTGCATCCTGTGTCACACCATCTCTACAGTCCCACCTGCGTGTCACCACCTATACAGTCCTGCACCCTGTGTGTCAACCCACCTACAGTCTCGTGCACCCTGTGTATCACCACCTATACATTCCCCTGCATCCTGTGTGTTACCCCCCTATAGTCCCCTACACCTTGTGTGTCACTACCTATACAGTCCCCTGCACCCTGCCTGCTACCACCTATACAGTCCACTGCAACACCTGCTTGTCACAAAACGGGTCCCCCTCCTGGGGGTCAAGTCTCCCGCATCATCACCACAGCCCCACTCCCCCCTTCCCTGCGGTATAAAATCCTGAATTTTGCGGGTTCGCAGGGAGGGGGTGGGGCTAAAATGTAATTTTATCCCCTCTCCCAATCAATGGACCCATGAATTAATGTGGCTGCCTGCCATGGGGGTGGGGAATGGTGACATCAGCCTCACCCTGCCCCAGAAATAAAACCTCATCCCACCCCCCTTTCACTCCTCTCTGGGCTTCTCCCGGAGAGGAGTTATAGAAAGGGGTATGGATTATTAGGTCACGAGCATGTTGGTCGACAGTCATTAGGTCGACATGCAGGAAGGTCAACATGGGTTAGGTTGACACAAGCATTAGGTCGACATAGGGGTAAGTCGACAGTCAAAAGGTCGACGTGGGGTTTTCCAAAAAAATTGTCCCGAATGTTGACACAGTCAACATGGACACTGAAATGTAGCACCGTGTCCCCTCGCATGGCTCGCTGCACTCCCCATGCTTCGGTGCCTCGCTACGCTCAGCACACTATTTTATTTTCCCACCATGCCCTAGTGGATGGTAGGGCATGAAATACCGCCTGTCGGCACATGTTGGCTCAGAAGCAAATGGGAAAAACCCCATGTCAACCTTTTGACTGTCGACCAAACCCAATGTCGACCCAATGCTTATGAAGACCTAATGACCCTGTCGACCTAACCCATATCAACCTAAAGTCATGTCAACCTTCCTGCATGTCGACCTAAATGCATATTGACCTAAATGCATGTCAACGTAATGATTGTCATCCAACATGGTGGTGAACCAATGACCATTTCCCATAAAAAGTAAGCAGGTATGCTTCACCCTGTGTGTCACCCCCCTACCATCTCCTTAACCATGCGTCACACCGACAACTGTCCACTGCACTGTGTGTCCCTGCATGACACTGCTTCCCACTCTCTCCTCATGCCCAACTGCCGTTGCAAAACAAGTTGAAATGCCTACCTTTATAATGGGGCATATTTCACTAAATAAAAAAAAAACCTGTAACTATCTGAAAAGCTATATCTAATAAAACAAACCCCAAGTCTTAATTCTTCCTCTACCCTGAGAGTTATGCCTTCCCAAATATCCCCTCATAGACTATATGGGAAAACGGTGTAAAAAAGCAATCCAGGAAGTGGCAGAAAAAAAAACTGATAGTTGAAAATTTAGGTTACTCCCAATTCCTAATTTTTTACTATTTTACCCTGAAATTTGGCTTGAAGCACCAGTTGATGATTCTACGCGTTCATGCCAACATTCACCTCAATATGTCCAATCACTTTTGAAGTGTAGCCCCTCAAACACCATGCCCCCATCTCAGAAGTTCCCTAAGGGAGAATTCCATATGTTCGATTCAGCCTTAATATAAGGGCACGACCGAACCCTTATAATAAATAACATTTCCTGAATCCGCCACTGTTCCTACCTATCGCTGCCTCTCCTCACACTGACAGTGTACAAAGCACATGCTGCTATCATACCCTCCAATGGCAACTTTGTTACACTTAAATATAACATAATAAGTCAAAGGGCGGTATTCAATGAGCCTGATTCGCCATGTTTTTATGGCGAATTTGTGCTGTTTGGCGAATTTCTGACTAAAACGGTGAATCACCCTATTCAATGACCACATGGCGAATACATTTGAAGTTTTTTTCGCCATGATTCACCGAGTAGCAATCGCTATCTTTTTATGGAGAAGTGGAATGTGAACTTTTAAAATAAAGTGTTTTGTTTTTTTACATTTGGTGTCAAAAAAATCAGAAATTTTATTCTGAGGAGGGGCATGCTATTTTTATTCATGTGCTGTAAGCACATGAATATATATTTAATTTAAAAAAAAAATATTATTATTATTATTTTTTTTTTACACAGCAGCCAGTAGGGGGCGCCGGAGCTGAGCTGCTCATTACATATTCATATATTCACTGCACCCGATCGTTACGATCGGGTGTAGTGAATATACGCGGCCCCCTGCTGGCACCCGGGGGGGGGCAGCCTGTGCTGCCTGGCACCCGGGGAGCCCACCTCCCCCCCACAAACGTTCTGGGGCAGGCAGAGAGACTTCCATCTCTCTGCCTGCCACTGTCCCCAGGCTCCCTGCGGCATTCGCCGCAGGAGCTCATATTCGCCGGTCAGGGGCAGCGAGCCCCTGACTCGTTGAATACCGGAGCCGGAGAGGCTCCGGAACGTGGCAAATGTGCAGCGAATCCAAAAAAGGATTCGCTGCACCTTGCAGGTATTCTCATTGAATACCGCCCAAAGACTCAGGGAAACCGCAATGTGTCTGTTTCAGTAAAACCACATAGACAATACAGTATATCAATACTTGCTAATATTGCAGGATTTATAGAGTTATAGGGTGATATGCCGGAATCTCAGCTACACCTTAAAATTTTACTTTGTTTAATAGAAGCCACGAGGTCGATGTTCGGAAGAGTGTCTTATTGGGTTCAGGAAGGCTCCAGTGGGAGGAAAACATGCTTGTTGCTATGACTGTGTCCCGTGCTCAGAAGGAGAAATATCTGATCGTACAGGTACAGTACATACAATATTGTACTTTCTTGGTTTGTAATGTCCCATGAAGGACAGAGGCAATGAATGCACAATAATCCCATACTGCATTACTACACAGCAGTATGGGGCATGGATTGCTAAATAGAGAATATGCAAATCTAGTGATTATCGAATGACTGCAAATGCATACCGAAAGCATTGCGCATGGGCGAGGGGCAATAGCGACAAAAAATGCACGTGGCTATAAATCAAAGTGGCCTCTTCTATACAGATGGAGCCCGGCCCATTCAGCCGGGGTCTGGCAATAGATTCGCCAGCCTCTTGCAGCCCCCACCATCGACCAGAAGGGACACATGCAGGAGATGCTCGCACACCTCCTGCTGACGTTGTGCTGCCTCCCCATCGCTCTCCACTGGTCCCCTAACCCTGCCCGTCTCCCTGAAGCCAAGATGGGCTGGGTTTACATTCCCCGCCACCGAGTGACTGGGACGCATGTGCGTGTGAGATGCTTGTACATCCCAGTCAGATGGAGCGCCTCGCCAGCGGGGGCAATCTCTCGATTCCCGTCGCTGCATGAGAGGCACACCACATGTAAGTAAATGAGCTAATCTGGAACAGACCAGGAGGGAGACAGCCAGAAAAGATATTTGGAGGCCATCAGATGAACTTGCTGTTTGAATCAGAGTTAAATAATTTCACAGAGCAGAAATTACTATTCCCTGCAATTAAGCATTTTTGATCAAGTCTACACTAATTGTTGGAAGATACAGAAATGTAACCGAAAACACCCCTGAAGATGTCACGGTTCATGAAATGCATTGGATGGTACACAATTGTGATTCAGAGTCAGCTGTATTGGCTATCTCAAGCCCACCCATGTAAGGGCAAGAAGAAGGGTAAAACTTTTTTTTTTTTTTATAATGGTCATGCAAACATTTATTTTAAAATCTTAAAAATGTTTTTGAAATGTAAAAAAAAAATACCATTTTATTTCAAATTCATTTTTGAAAATTGTATTTAATTACATCGGATGAACTCAGGTGGATTGTATATAAGGAATTAACTCACACAAAGGCTTATTAAGAAAGGTTGCTAGATTGGGAATTTTAAGCTGTGTACACACAGTGCAATATATTGCTCAGTGACTCCTTTACATCAGCGACCAGAGATGGTCGCTGATAAAAAGGAGACTCTCTGCCGGGGAAAAGAGCTAAGTCCCGAAAATCACACATTTTATGGGATAATTCGCACTTTCTCACTTGGCTGTAAAAATTCGCATTTTTATCACATCCAGATGTTTTCCCATTCTAAATGATAGAAATCGCTTATTTAATGGCATGCGCAAACGGAATTCACATTTTTGACCAGGTTCTGATGGGCGAATTGTCAGTGTCATGCACAGATCATTGCGATCTGTGCATGTTAGTGAGGTACCTGTGGAGATAAAACATACTCACTGCTGTTACCAAGCTCCGGTGTTCTGTTTACTTCTGGGGCTCCACCCCCCGAGCGGGAAGTAGGCCCGCCCACCAGCCAATCATGGTCCGGCATCGGGAAATCCCAGACCATGATTGGCTGAAGGGCAGACCTAGAAGTAAACACTGGAGCTTGGTAACAGCAGTGCTGGGGTCCCGGAGAAGCCCTGAAGACGTCCGGTGAGTATGTTTTATCTCCACAGGTACCCCACTATGGATTTTACTGAAGAAGGGGACCAATCTTCTATCAAGTCAGGTGAGTTGGAATGTATGGGCTATAAAGTTATACTATAAGTGTGTCTGTGTTTTTTTTTTTTTTACTATTTGTACTGCTGGGGCACTACTTGTCCCAGCGGGTCCTTTATTGCCCCACATGCTGGGACTTGTGGTTCTCCAAGTCCCTACATGCAGTGCTGGCTTGCTGGGACATGTAGTGTCACAGCAATACACAATGGTTTATTCTTTTGTTTTACACTATAATCAGCTCGATGCCCACTGCCCAGGGGCATCGACGACAGCCCTGGGCTTCAGCATGGGCAGGTAAGTTCTGGAGGGGGGGCTTCTTTGGTGGTGTCCCCACTCCCCCAGGACCCCTGTACATGCTGACCGGTCAGGGGGTTAATGCTTTGGCCGGGAGGACTTGTATAAAAAGTCTCCCCCCGGCTGTGGCATTACCCTGCTGGCTGGTTGGGCCCGGTGCTGGTTTTATAAAATCCTGGGGACCCCTATTTGTTTTGCCTCATGATTTTATGAAGCCAGGACCGGCTCTTTGAGCCCGGGGCTGGTTATGCTCAGGAGGGGGGACCCCACGCTTTTTTTTTTTCCTCAATTTTTTTTACACAAAAATCGCACATGTCTGAAAATGTGCTGATTTTCAGGACTGAAAATCGCACATTTTCATGACAAAAAAATCGCACTCTATCGCACTTTATTGCGCTATTTTGCTGCAAATTTGCATCTCAACACAGTTGTTTGACAATAAATGGCTTCAACCAACCACTAACCATGAGTGAGAGATAAGTTTGTGATTTATTATTCCTATTCTCTGACAAATGGCCAGAAAATCACAAATTCTACTAGTGTATGTAAACTTCTGAGCCAGTGGCGTAGCTACGTTTTGGGCGCCCCCCCCCCCCGCCGAGCACCCCTACCCCACCGCCCCGCCGAGCACCCCTACCCCGCCCCGCCGCCCATGCAAACCCCCCCCTCAATCCCCCACAGCCTTACCTATCGCGCTGGTCCCGGCGGCTCCGTTCTTCTGCTGAGGACCACCAGAAAATGGCCGCCCCCATACAGCAGACAGTTTCAGAGAACTGTGTGCTATATGGGGGCGGCCATTTTGTGGTGGTCCTCAGCAGAAGAACGGAGCTGCCGGGACCAGCGCGATAGGTAAGTCTGCGGGGGATTTAGGGGGGTTTAACTATAGCATCGCAGCCCCCCGCGCCCCCACATGCACAGCCCCCCGCGGTGGCGGGGGCTGCGGTGCTATAGTTACGCCCCTGTTCTGAGCACAACTTTAGGACCTTATTCTGGTCCACACGCAACGCTGCAAAATTCATAGAATTGCCTGTGGACTAAACATCTCCCGCAGTGTCAGCCACCACCCCCTTCAAATGCCGCAATCCCCCACATTGGCTGTGAATGGATGATTTGCATAATCCTCCATTTGCGGCCTTGGGTGCGGGGGAGAAATCATTTGATGGTCTGTGACCATCAAATGATTTCTCCAGCGCTCGCAGATCAGAGATATCTTTATGGTGTCTCTGATCTGCAAGCGCCCTGTGTGGGCAGCAGGTGGGCATCCACTGATGCCAGCTGCCCACCCTCTGTACCCCCGTCGCCAGGCAAATACCATGGGAATGCCCAGTATTTTCATGGGAACGCCCATGGGCTGTGCCTCCACCACCACCCCATGCCTCCAGCCGGCACTGCACCCTGCACCTGCACTGAAATGCACCTGCACTGTGCATGCGCACATGGAAAACTTTGGTCCCCCATGTGCGGGGGAACAATCAAATTACAATACCATCATAGTGTCCACTTTAGTGTATACTGTTAGGAATGCCAGAGGCGTGAGGAGAGGGACACAGGAATGGGAGGAATTGTGGGAGAGAGAGGAACATATTGTGGAGAGGGACAGAGTAACTGGTATGCTGGATGGGAGAGGAACATATTGGGGATTGGGACAATGGATGAGAGAGGAATACAAGGTGGAAAAGGACATATTTGGAAGAGGGATGCAGGGTGAGAGGTCAGACACAGGGTGAGAGAGAAGACACAGGGTGAGAGAGGAGACATAGGGTGAGAGGGGAGTGCAAGGTGGGAGGAGTACATATTGGTGAGAGGGACGCAGGGGGAAAGGGCAGATGCAGGGTGAGTGAGAGCAGAGATGCAGGGTGAGAGGGTTAGATGCACAGGTGCAGTGTGGGAGGAGTACATATTGGTGAGAGGGACGCAGGGGGAAAGGGCAGATGCAGGGTGAGTGAGAGCAGAGATGCAGGGTGAGAGGGTTAGACGCACAGGTGCAGTGTGGGAGGAACCAGGCAGGGTGAGTAGGTTAGATGCAGCGTGGGATGGCAGACGCAGGGTGAGAGACCAGGTGCAAGGAAATAGCTCAGACGTAGGGTGAGCGGAGAGATTCAGAGTACGAGAGTTAAATGAAGGGGTAAATGGCACATGCACACACATAGGCGTGCGCACGGGGGTGCACAGGCACCTTCTTATGACCTGCACCCCCGCACAATTTTACAGCGGGGACAAGCCATGCAACTGCACCGGGTGCTGCATGGCTTGTCCCCGCTGTTGCACGGCAGATGACACGGCTCTTACAGAGCCTGTCACTGTCTGGAGAGGGAGCAGTGGCGGGGAAGACTGCGGGGAGCAATGAGTTAATGATGTGCAGATCCAGACACAGGCAGTGTGTGGTGGCTTTCTTTGCTGGATCATCTGCCTGGCCTGGCAAACCTGGTCATTTTTAGCCATGCAGGAGGGCTCGAAGGGAGGGCACGGGAGTCAGGGGCAGGGCTACATGGAGTCAAGGGGAGGGGCTACATAGAGTCAGGATAGTGCTCACATTGCTGGTGCTGCTGTCAGGGAGGCAGGGGCAGCTCCATATCTTTCCAGACCAGGGCATGCTCATTGCCCATCAGTGAGATTACCCTCTGTTCCCAAGGAGTGAGTGGAGGGAGTACTACTATGTGTGTGTGTGCATTTTTCTTGTGAAATTAAGTATGTAAGGTGGGTTAGAATTAGGCTGGGGGAGGGAGGGTTAGATTTGGGCACTAGAGGGGACATAGAGTTAGGCTGCTGGGGGGGGGGGGGCTAGCTGAATTAGGTGGTGGAAAGGGAATGTTAGGCTGCAGGACAAGTGAGTGCATCAGTGTGATAGACTGCAGGCCGCATGGTGCGGGAGCATGTCAGTGTGATTTAGTGCAGGCCGCAGGGTGAGGGATCGCGTCAGTGTGATAGAGCAAAGGCTGCAGAGTGAGGGAGTGCGTCAGTGTGATAGAGCACAGGCCACAGAGTGAGGGAGCACATCAGTGTGATAGAGAGCAGTGTGAGGGAGCGCATCATGTGATAGAGCGCAGGCCACAGAGTTAGGAAGCGCGTCAGTATGATAGAGCGCAGGCTGCAGAGTGAGGGAGCGGTTCAGTGTGATAGAGCACAGGCCGCAGAGTGAGGGAGCGCGTCAGTGTGATAGAGCGCAGGCCGCAGAGTGAGGGAGCATGTCAGTGCGATAGAGAGCAGTGTGTGGGAGCGAGTCAGTGTGATAGAGTGCAGGCTGCAGGGTAAGGGAGTGTGTCAGTGTAATTTAGTGCTGGTATACATTTTTGGTGCGCACTGTGCCTATTGTCCCTATTTTTCAAAAATTTGTCAAGCCCTTGCATGTGTAATGGGCATTACAGTGTGTGGCATTATGTGTAATGGGCATTATGTTGGGTGGCATTATGTGTGATGGGCATTATCGTGTGTGACATTATGTGTAATGGGCATTACTGTGCATGGCATTATGTGTAATGGGCATTACAGTGTAAATGCACTGCGCTATCGGCGCACACTTTCCCTGTTTCTAGTACATGTGGGGGGGGGGATGATTGATTCTGAAGTGCATGTACAAAAATAAGTCACATTCTATTTAGTCTGCACACCCCAGTAGGCGGTGATGGACACACCCAGTAGGTGTTGATGGACATGGACCTCAAATGGTGCACCTCCTAAGGAAATGGGCTATACACACACATACAGTATGTGCTTAGTGCCCAGAATTACATTTTTTAGATTCACATCTTCTTAATTTGCTGAGGCTGGCTCAAATATGAAGACTCCTCTATGCAGCAGAATCTCTGAGTACACATACTGACAACTCCACTGCTACCCCAACCTTGATCTACCTAGCATTCACTGCCAGCTCAGCACTAGCAAAGAGACTGTTCGGTCAAATTCGCCAGTCAGAACCTGATCTATTTTTTTTTTTTTTTTAATAAAGTTACCAAAAATCACACCCTATTACATTTGAGAGTTGTATACTTTATCATGGGGAAAACATCTGGATGCAAATTGAAGTGTGACCAAAAATTGCCAGGTCAAAATGTGTGAGTTTCGAGGCAAAAAGTGTGATTTTCTTTCTGCAAATCGCACACCCTATTAAATGTGCAATTTTTGGAAAGTGCAAATTTGGCTGTTTTGACCAAAAATCGCACATGCCCCAGGTGTCTCATCAACGGCCTCCACTGCCCATTCTCACCTTGTCTCCCTTCCTCTCTCTTTGCCCTTGACTTTGCCACCTACTTCACATCCAAAATGTACTTCAATAAATAAACTGCCCCCCCCCCCCCCTGTCATTCAACACCCCACCTCATCCATTTCAACAAATCTGATGTATTTTTCTCCTCTACCCCCTCACAACCTCCCAACTAGGTCCTATCCCCTCATTACTCTTTCACTAATCCTTCCCTTTCTGTCTGTTCCTGTTTTGCCCACCTCTTTAAGCTCTACCTAATGTTCTTTACCCTCTTCCTTTAGGCATGCCATTTTCTACCAATTCTTACAAAACCTACCTTGATTCTCTCATTCTCATAGAAACATAGAATTTGATGACAGATAAGAACCACTTGGCCCATCTAGTCTGCCCCTTTTTTAAACATGTTACCTCAAACCCTATTTGATCCTTATTTGTTTGTAAGAACATTAATATGCTTATCCATGCATGTTTAATTTACTGTACTTGCCTCTACCAACTTTGATGGGAGGCTATTCCACTTATCCACTACTCTTTCTGTGAAGTGCATTGTCTTGTGTTCTGTTGCTCCTCTTCATTTGAAGAACTGTAGCTTGTTAAAATCCTTGATATATTTGAAAGTTTCTATCATGTCCCCCTTTTCCTTCCCTGCTCTAAACTATACATATTAAGATATTTTAGTCATTCATGGTACATTTTGTAATGTAGGCCATGCACCATTTTAGTTGCCCTTCTTTGTACAGTCTTTAATGTATTTGTATCCTTCTGTGGATATGGCATCCAGAACTGAACACAGTACTCTAGATGAGGTTGTACCATTGAACTACACAGTGGCATTATTACTTCTTTCTTTCTACTGCTGATACCACTCCATATGCAACCAAGCATCTGACTTGCCTTCTTCATTGCTTTGTTACATTGCCTACCTGCCTTTAAATCTCCTGAAATAGTAACACCTAGATCCTTCTCTTCCTCAGTAGTTTCCATTATAGTGCCATTTATACTATAGAAACATAGAATTTGACGGCAGATAAGAATCACTTGGCCCATCTAGTCTGCCCCTTGTTTAAACATGTTACTTAAAACCATATTTGATCCTTATTTTTTTTTGTAAGGATATCAATATGCTTATCCCAAGCATGCTTAAATTGTACTACTGTATTTGCCTCCACCACCTCTGATGGGAGGCTATTCCACTTATCTACTACTCTTTCTGTGAAGTAATTCTTCCTAAAATTTCCCCTGAATCTTCCTCCCTCTAGTGTCAGTGCATGTCCTCGTGTTCTGCTGCTCCTCTTCCTGTGAAGAATGTCTCCCACCTGTACCTTGTTAAAGCCCTTGATATATTTGAAAGTTTCAATCATGTCCCCATTTCCCTTCTCTGCTCCAAAGTATGCATATTAAGATCTTTTAGTCTTTCCTGGTACGTTTTGTGATGTAGGCCATGCACCATTTTAGTTGCCCTTCTTTGTACAGTCTCTAATGTATTTATATCCTTCTGGTGATATGGCCTCCAGAACTGAACACTGTACTCTAGATGAGGTTGTACTAATGACCTATACAGTGGCTTTATTACTTCTTTCTTTTTACTGTTGATACCTCTCCCTATGCAACCAAGCATCTAACTTGCCTTCTTCATTGCTTTGTTACATTGTCTACCTGCCTTTAAGTCCCCTGAAATAGTGACACCTAGATCCCTCCCTTCCTCTATAGTTTCCATTATAGTGCCATTTATACTATATTTAGTCTTTGGATTTTGAGACCCAAGTGTATGATTTTGCATTTTTTGCCATTAATCTGTAGATGCCATGCTCTTGACCATTCCTCTAATCTACCTAGATCATCAATCATTTATTTCACCCCTCCTCGTGCGTCTACCCTGTGTATACCTTTGTGTCATCTGCAAAAAGGCACAGTTTACCCTTGTTCCATTTGCAATATCATTAAATAATGGTATTAAAAAGCACTGGTCCAAGTACAGATCCCTGGGGTACTCCACTTGTAACCTTTCCCTCCTTTGACTGTACTACTACTGCAACTTTCTGTTTTCTGTCCTGCAACCAAAATATTATCCATTCAACTATCTTAGAATCCAATCCCAAACTTTCAAGTTTATTTAACAGTCTGCGATGTGGGACGGTGTCAAAACTGCCTTACTAATGTCTAGATAAGCTACATCTACAGCCCGACCTTGATCTGTGAATCACCCAGTCAAAAAAGTCAATAAGATTTGTTTGACATGATATTCCCCCAGTAAATCCATGCTGTTTCGGATCCTGTAAATTGCTGGTTTTGAGATATTCTACATATCTTTGTTTTAAGAGTGTTTACATCAATTTCCCTACTACTGATGTAAGGCTCACTGGTCAATAGTTGCTTACACTTTCCTTGCTTCCACTTTTGTGCAGTGGGACTACATTTGCTCTTTTCCAGTCCTCTGGGATTACTCCACTAGCTAGTGACTGGTTGAATAATTCTGTCAATGGTTTTACCAGCTCCCCTTTAAGCTCTTTTAATATCATTGGATGTATCCCATCAGACCCTTTCACTTATATATGTAAACAAGTTTTCCCCTCTTTACCCACTGACTGGGCCATTTTCTCCTCAGCTGGTGCTTTTGCACATCTGATTACCTTCTTAGCCTCCATCTGTCTAACAAAATACACCTCTTTGTCTTCATTATTCTGTGTCTGATTATATTTCTTAAAGGCCAGGTTTTTTGCTTTCACAGTACATGCTACTGTACTTCTGTTGCAAACCACATTGGCTTCCTTTTCCTTTTGTTTTTCCTAACTATTTTGACACAAAGGCCTTTATTCAGATCTGATCGCAGTATAAATTTGTTCTCAAAATGGGCAAAATCTTGTGCACTGCAGGTGGGGCAGATGTAACATGTATAGAGAGAGTTAGCTTTGTGGGAGTTATTTTGTTTCTGTGCAGGGTAAATACTGGTTACATTATTTTTACACTGCAATTTAGATTTCGGTTTCAACAAACCCCACCCAAATCTAACTCTCTCTGCACAAGTAACATCTGCCCCACCTGCAGTGCACATGGTTTTGTCCATTTAAGAAGGGATTTGCCGGAAGGAGTGAACCAGAATAACACCCTCTGTCTTTATTCTGAACCATACTGCTTAATGGTCACTGGATCTCAGGTTTTCACCCACATTTATGTCACCATTTGTAAGTATTAAGCCTAATATTACGTCCTTACAAGTGGGCTCCCTCACCAATTGCTGTAGATTGCTCCTTGCAAGGAATTCAGAATGTCCCTACTTCTGGTGGAACGTGCAATAGACACCTCCCAGTTTACATCAGGTAGATTAAAGTTTCCCATGATTATTACCTCTCTTTTTAAGGCCATTTTAACAACTATCAACCCATATCTCCTCAATTAAATTGTCTACAACCACCTTCCTTCCTTTCTTTCCTTATCCCTCTCTGCTTTGTTCATGTTTGTCTGGCTTCCATTGTCTCCACTCCACTGAAGCTGCCCTCACAAAAGTCTGCATTGACCTTCATGCTACCAAATCAGGGACATTATTTTCTTCTTTTTCTTCTTCACCTCTCTGCTGCTTTTGACACTGTGGAGCATTCTCTTCTCCAAATCATTCACTCCCTTGGGCTGCTTAATACTGCTTTATCATGGCTATCTTCCTACTTCTCTGGACCCTTTTTTCTGTCTCCTCATAAGACTTCCCTTCCCCTGCAGTTCCGCAAGCACAAGGTGTTCTCCAACGCTCTGTACTTGGATCTTTCTATTTTATCTCTCTGTATGTCCTCTTTAGGTGAGCTCTTTTGCTGATTCAACTTCCAGTATCACCTCTATAATTATGATACTCAAATATACTACTCCCCTTCTGACACTCTCTCATCACTTCTGTGCCACTCTTTGCTATCTCTTCTGGGTTGTCCCAGCACTTTCTTAAGCCTAACATGTATAAAACTGAGCTAATTGTCTTCTAAACCTCTTGGTTAATTACAACTTTCAAAATTTCACTATCAGTTGACTGCATATCCCTTTATTCCTAACTACAGGCGAACCAATCAGTAGCCCCACGTAGTGTACCTTATCAGTTTATCTCACGCTACACCAATACCATTATTGTGTTATCCTTACCAGTACTAGGTACTTAAACACACTCTCAGTGTACCAGGTATCATTTTACACAGAGCAGCCAGCAGGGGGCCGGAGCCGAGCCGCTCATTAGATATTCATATATTCACTTCACCCGATCATTACATATGCATGATCGGGTGTAGTGTATATACCCGGTCCCCTGCTGCCACCCCCGGGGGGCAGCCTGTGCTGCCTGGCTCCCGGGGAGCCCACCTCCCCCCCACAAACATTCTGGGGCAGGCAGGGAGACTTCCATCGCCGCAGGAGTTAAAATTCGCCGGTCAGGGGCAGCGAGCCCCTGACTCGTTGAATACTGGAGCCGGCGAGGCTCCGGAACGCAGCGAGCAGTGGCGAATGTGCAGCGAATCCTAAACAGGATTCGCTGCACATCGCCAAAATGCTCATTGAATACCGCCCTATGTGTAGTAGTATGGCTGCCCTTTGCATTCGCACAATAATCCTGCTCGCTCTGATATGCTCTTTACGTAAATATGCGGACAAATATGGTGGCCATAGTATACTAGCGTGGTAAGGATGCAATACAACTTTGACGTATTATTATTATTATTATTATTATTATTATTAACAGTTTCTTATATAGTGCACACATATTCCGCAGCGCTTTGCAGAGAATATTTGAAAATTCACATTAGTCCCTGCCCTAGTGGAGCTTATAATCTATATTCCCTACCACATATGCACGCATACAGACATTCTAGGGTTAATTTGTTGGGCAAACCCTAGAGTGAACACTATTTGGACACTTCTTAATGAGTACCTCAGTCAATTTTATTTACTGTAGCTATAACTGTAAGCGATTTTCTTGTTTTTTCTCATTTGTTTATGTATGCTGTTAGGGGCTTCGGAACGCTTGTGGGGCCATAAAAAAATATATTAATAATCATAATAAGTGATAACTATAACTCTTATTTAATCATGCTCAATCATTTCCTACTCAACAAAGAATGGCAGAACTTATATCCTTTCCATTTAAACATGACTGGTCTAGATTGTGAAGGTTATTGCTACAGTATTTAGGGTGAGATGTATAAATTTATCTAAAGATTGGATACAAGGACAATTGGAGATGTTTCCAATCAGTGGCGTAACTATAAATTTTTGCTCCCCCTGCCAAAAAGTGTTTGCCCCCCCCCCCATCCAGGCTCCTCTCCAGCATGTTTCCCCAGCGTGTGACGTGATGACGTCACACACATAACGGAGAAGCTGAAACAGGAGAGAGGAAGAGAGACCAACAGACACTGCTGCTTCCCTTGGCTCCGACGCATCCCAGGCCGTGCAGCCGGCTCTGCGTACAGTCAATTGAATCAGTGGGGGAATTAGTCATCTCTGCCATAGCCCCACCCGTGCTGCAGCTGACTCGCCTCCGGTGCTCAGCCAGTGGGCAGCGGCAGGCAGCAGCATGTCAGTGCGTTGAGTGGGTGCTGGCGCCCACACAGACCCTGCTGCTGCTTGCTCCCCCAAGCGGCTGCTGGGGCTGCCTTACAGTAGTTACGTCACTGTTTCCATTAGCAACCAATCAAAGAAAATATTGTGCAGATATGTGAAAAATAGTAGAACATAACAAGAGAGGAGTGGTAATTCACAGCTGCACCATTGCCATGGAAAAAATGAACCATATGTTATAGCTTGTCTTGTATAAATTAAATAGGGCTATGTAATTGTGCACACTTTAAAAAACCCCAGGATAAACCAGCCTGGTGTTCACATATTACAGAGACGCCAGCTACCAACTGGCAGAGCAAAAATAATGTAAAGATGAACAACTCAAAGGCGCTATGACTTGGCGGCTGCCGGACGGGGTCCCGACAGTCGGGATCCCGACAGTCATTAACCCGACGTCGGGATCCCGACTGTTAAAACACTGACGGCCGGGTTCCCGACGGCTGTCGGCTATTTTCCCTCGTGGGAACAAAGCAAGGGGCTTTGTTGCGCTGACCACGCTGTCTGAGACCAGGCAGTCGGGATACCGACGTCGGAATAATGACTGTCGGGATCCCGACTGTCGGTGAATCATACCACACCCGACTTGGCACAATGTTATTTATAATCAATGATTTACCATATAGGGGCTGATTCAGTTCCGAATTTAGCCCCTTCCTCGATGGTCAGGGTCTGTGCATGTGCATGTGTGATTATGTGTATGCGCATACCCCAGGAGCAAATGGTTTCAGCAAGTTTGCTCCATATTGAGAAAGAAGGGGGTGGGCATGGTCTGGCAGCATGGGAATGGCCAGCATTTTAAGGGCATCCCCAAATAATGTTGGGCATACCCCACGGAACGCAGGCAGGCCAATGCCTGGTCAGGGCGGAGGTCTGATATCACATGACCTCAGTGCCCACCCCCTTTTCATTGAGCATCGGTGAAGAATAAAAGTAAAGGCTTTAATTAGTAAATTGGAGAGAAATCATTTGGCGAGGGAAATCTATTATAACAATATAACATTCATTAAAAAAATCATCTTCAAAAAGTGATAAAAATGTAAGTAATAGTCAGCCAGCCAATCAGCTCCTACTCGTCATTTTTCAAACCCAGCCTGTAATATGGCAGCTGATTGGCTGGTTGTTTATCACTTTCCATGTATCTCTACTTAAAGCTTGATACATCTGGCCCTGTGTCTCTCTCTTTAGCAGCGGACACTGAAGAAGGGTTTTCCTTTAAACCTTAGTCACATATATTTACCATCAATTTTCTCTTAGTGAGAAGAAATTGACATAATATTTCCATATAAAATATAACAAATGTATTAATACATTGGACTCGCATAGATAAGATAATGTATAGTATATAGAATGCAGCCACCACTTAAGGGGTTCCTACCGGAATAGGGGTAAGGGAGAATGATGGTGAAATTGCTGCTATAATGTAATATTTGTCATATTCTCCCCATAGATGCAGAAACCTGTGTGAGATGTGCTGATAATGAATGGCCTAATGACGGAAGGACCACATGCATTGCCAAGGCACAGGACTTTCTGTCATATGAAATGGACGCTGTAGCCTCAGTTTTCTCTGTCACAGCCGGATTATTCTCTGCTGTAATTATCTTCATAATTGGAGTCTTTACTGTATATTGGAACAATCATATTGTCAGAGCCAACAACCGGAACCTCAGCTTTCTTCTCCTCATCTCTCTCATGCTGAGCTTACTCTGCGTGTTCCTTTTCCTTGGCCGTCCAGTACATATAACCTGCAAGCTGCGCCAAATCTCCTTTGGAATCACATTTACTATTGTGGTGTCCTCAGTCCTGGCCAAGACTATCATGGTGTGCATCGCTTTTAAGGCCACAAGACCCGGAAGCTACTGGAGACAATGGATGGGAGTCACACTGCCAAACGCTTTAGTGCTGATCTGCTCATCTGTCCAGGTCCTGAATGGTGTCATCTGGTTGTCAGTTTCTCCTCCTTATCTAGAGTATAACATGGACACATATCCTGGGACTATCATCATCCAATGTAATGAGGGTTCCGTGCTAGCCTTTTATTTCATGTTGGGTTACATGGGATTCCTGGCAGCTATGAGCTTTGTTCTGGCTTTCATGGTGAGGACATTACCGGACATCTATAATGAAGCCAAGTACATCACATTCAGCATGCTGGTGTTCTGCAGTGTGTGGGTCTGTGCCATCCCGGCCTATCTGAGCAGTGAGGGGAAACAGATGGTCATTGTAGAGGTGTTTGCTATATTAGCCTCATGTATTGGGGTATTGTGCTGTATATTTTTTCCTAAATGCTACAAGGTACTGATGAGAGGTGATAGGAAAAGAAGAGAGATTTTGTGTGTGGGAAACAAAGGTTTTTCATAATATGACCTCACATCCCACAGAAGATGCATCATTACCATTTAGTTAAGATTCAGATTTCCTGAATTTTTATTGTTGAAGTAATGTGTTTTGAAACATTTACGGTCATTTACTAATATAATATACATATCTGAACAGTACATTAGTACAGTACTTACTACTATATATTGAATTATTTTTTATTATAATTTTTTTTTATGGAATTATGGAAATCATAATTACAAAGAAAACGAACTGACAGAAACTTTAGTTTTGTTTTGGGTCTGTTTTGGGTTAAGACCCAAACAGAACAGTAGGGTTAACAGAAGAGATAGATTCATAAAGTAATTTGTTTGCCCTAATAAGGTACCATTAGCATTTAATGCTAATTCAGGCCTTTTTATTAAAATTGTATTCTTATTTTATACTGTTGTAACGGTTTTGGGTGTGAACCCACTGTCGGGACCATTGTTTAGGACGTCCACGGCACACCCTACAGTGACCATAGTCTGCTGGTAACTAAAATAAAAAATGGGGGGTCTAGTACCAACCCTAGAGAAGGGGAGGTAACTAGGAGGAGCGCTTGGTATGGGTGGCTTTGTGAGACCTGTGTAACTGCAAGAAACAATGGGGGGAAAGGGATAGCAGCGCTCTGAAAGGTAACTAGGCTTCTCCTGTAGTCTCCATGTTCGAAGGAGCGAGTTAGGCCAGCTTCAACCCCAATGCAACCAGGTCTTACGTGGTGAAAAGACTATGGCGACTGTCAAAGGTAGAGACAAGGGGCGGTCTAGCTAACTGGCGCTATCTGGGAGTAACACCCTGCCTAGCGGCACCAGGCCAAGGATGAGGAGTGCGACCCAGTCGCAGACACCGGACACAACAGAACCAGGGTGCCTTCAACCTAAGACACACCAAAGTAAATAATGAGTACACAAACACACAGTACCCCAAAACAAGCATATAACCACTACCGTGGGCCCAGTGGCGTAGCTACTTATTATGCGCCCCCCCGCCGCTAAAAAAAATTCGCCCGCACTCCCCCTCCCCTCGGCAGCCCCCCCCCCCATATGCCCATACCTGCCCACCCGCTGCTGTCTGCGGTACCTACCTGCCGTGCCGTCACGGTCCCGTAGCGCTGGCTCCTGCTGCTATTAATGAAACGTGACTCTTAGAAAATGGCTGCCCCCATACTGCAGACAGAGAACTGTCTGCAGTATGGGGGCAGCCATTTTCTAAGTGTCCGTTTTCATTATAGAAGCAGGAGCCAGCGCTAGGAGAGACGGGACTGTGACGGCAGTCACGGCACGGCAGGCAGGTACCGCAGACAGCAGCGGGTAACTATAGCCCCGCAGACCCCCGGCGCCCAAACTTGCTCTGCGCCTCCCCGCCACCGCGGGGGCTGCGGAGCTATAGTTACGCCACTGCGTGGGCCTTTCCATCCCTGGAAGAGCTGGACCAAGGGAAATATAAAGTAACAAAGGAAACAGGGCCGCTTGTCCACAAGTGAATAACAAAAGGAATATGGTAGCTTGCCCTAACTTAATGAATAAATAAAGAACAGAACCGGGCTCCACTGGAGCACTTACGTGACCTGAACTGGACACACAGTGACAGCACCACGACACCCAGCTGCACCAGATGGAAGAGTGAAGGCTGGGAATGACTGGCAGGACAGGACAAGACAGGAACGCTGACCAGGACTGAACCAGGGCAGGACCAGGACAGGACCAGGACAAGACAAGGACAGGACTGCTGGAAGAAATGAACTGACAGATGACCAGCAGGAAGCAAAGGACTGCAGCTCCATGCAACATTAAATGGAAACTATCACTGGCAGAGTAGTGCTGGGGAGAATGCCTTAAGAAGGCTCAGGTGATCAAGACACCTGTGAAAGATCAAACCAACTCCCAAGCAGGGATAATGAGGTCATACCTCCCAGGCTTGTGCATTATTAAGCTCACAGAAGATTGATCTGTAATGGCACAGACTAACCACCGGAGGACACCAGAGAGTGTGCTAGGTCGGATCAGAATCTCCTGCTCATAATAAACCTCCTTAGAGAAAAGTGGACCTGGGGTGAATGGTATTTCATTACCTTTAGCATCATCACTTGAATCTGAATCTGGATTCAATGCCAAGACTGATCTCCTGCCCCTATGGGTTAAAACTTCAGGCGACTGGCTGCATGAAGTCATCAGAAAAGCACATCCCGCTGTCAAAACAATGGGCTGCTGTGAATTCTTAACTGGCGACTTAGATCCAGAACCCTTTGGAACCAAATTTCTGAACAACAGCCTTACAAAATGAAGGAAGATCTAGAAGGCAAGTGTCACCAGAATTGATCAGCCCGTAAGCCCATTCACGAGGTTTACCTTTGAAGGCAGTAATTAGGAGGTCAACAATATTAGCCAAAGTGACCCCTAAAGATGGTCCTGACTCGAAAAAGGCAAATGATTAGAGCACAGTATTGGGCAAGATCTCCATCAAAAATTACGGATGGGAGATATCCACTTCTGGAACCTCAGGACTGGAATTCTGTGCAGGAGTAACATCATAAGAGACTGAAAAGTTCAAAACCTCCTTAGAAGCTGTCAAGACAGAAACCCCCACTGATTTTATGGCCCTTGAGACCCTTACTGAGACAAAGGTCTTCGAAACTTTAGCTGAAGCTGTGGCCTCCGGGACCTCAGCTAAGGATGTGGTCACCCCTTCTGGGGACATAGCTTCTCAGATACCTCTTGGGTCATGATGGACTGAGCCCCCCCTCTGGGACCAGATAGACTGAGCCTCCTTGCGCCCTCCCGGTACAGGCTGCACCATCTTGCTGGAGGTTGGGGGAGTGGTGGGGTATATGCTGACTGCCAGCAGCTGGAACTGGACCAAGGTGATGGGATTTGGCCCCGGTGAGGCGGGTACGCAGATTACCCATCACAGTTTCGCCAACCTATTTATGGGAAGGTTTGAGGAGTAGTACATCTGGGGGCAGGACATAGGGGCAAGCCTGGTCCTCTATGGCAGATACATAGACGATTTGTTTTTCATTTGGGATGGGGATTTAGGTTCTGTCACTGAGTTCACTAATAATCTTAATATTGAGTATGGTTTAAAGATCACTAGTAATCATCACAAAGAGGGTGTCACTTTCTTGGATATCGCTCTCACGGTAGAGGGGGGAAATATACAGACCCAGACTTATGTTAAAAGTGTCGACCAAAATAGATACCTAAACTATCAGAGCAGTCACTATAATAAATGGAAAAATAATATACCCAAGAGTCAGTTCATGCAAATGAAGAGGAACTGCTCAACGGATGTGGCCTTCGATAAACAAAGTGAGAATTTATATCAAGGGTTCTTAGAACAACGATACCCCCACAAATTGTTAGATGAGTCCCTGGGTGTAGTTAAAGATATGGATAGAGGAGTCTTGTTGAAAAAGAAGGGAGAAAAATCACTGACACAGGTACAGTATGTGCCTATGCACATCCTTGCTGGCGGGTCGCCAGAACGTACGCGCTGGCGACCCGCCAGCAGCCTCGCCAGCGAGGAGACTGAGACGCGCGTGCGTCTCACGCGCACGCGCGTCTCAGTCTCCGTCACTAGCGTGGCGGAAACCCTGTCCGTCTCCGCCTCAGGGAGACGGACGGGGTTAGGGGGGGGTTAGGGGGGATGCGGGAAGGCGGCGGGGACCACGGGTTACCGCCGGCAAGCCGGCGGGGACCCGGGGAAACGTTTGGAAGCGCAGTCGGAAGGGGGCGCGCGCGCCTCTCGTGCGCGCGCGTCCCCTTCTCACGATCGCCATGGCGCTGGCGGGGGATGGCGGCTGGCGACGCCAGCGCCATCCCCTGCAAAGATGGACCGTGACCCATCTGTACATATGAGAAAAAAAAAGAACAAAGAGAGGAAGGCAGCATTTGTCACTCAGTACAATGTTAAGGCAATGGAAATAAAGAAAATTGTCAAAAAGAACATGTATCTGTTGAAATCAGATGACATTTTAAATAAAGAGATTGACTTTAATAATACAGTGTTGTTTAGGAAGAAAAAAGGTATGGTTTTGTGTGTTGCACAATTAGCAGCAGCTGGCATAGGGGTAGTCACTCCCCAATATAAGGCTAAAGGGAAAAAAGTATGTATTGTGCCAGCGCTGGCTGAATAAATTTGCAAGACGGTTATAAAATTATATATCAATTTTTAATAACATCATGACAAAAAAAAAAAAAAAAAAACATTTATCTAAAAAATTACACAATGTGCATAAAATGATTAATCTAGAATATTGCAATTTTTAAAACTGACTGATGTCTTAATCAGATAAGAACAAGCACATTCAAGTTCCCAGTGGATGTGAATGAATATTACCAATCCACACTGTGTAGAGTAGATGTGAAAATCCTTGGAGGAGAGAGATGTGAAATCTTGCGTTTTTAGAAGCAATTTCTCTCTTGTGTCTTCATGAGTGTCTTTCAGACAGTAGATGTATTACCACCGAAAAAACGGCGGTGGACTTAGGCGCTAATATCCCTATAAAAGTAAATTAACACTTTTGTGGAGATAATATTATGATATTTTAAATAAGCAGCAATCTTCAAAAATTTGCACTAGTGTCAGTGCAAAATATGTACCAAGTTTTATGGTCTGGACTAGGTCCTACACCACGAACTTGCACAACAAATTGCAGATTACCCAAAAGGAAAACGGGAAGATTGCGCTGATATACAGTATACAGTATACAATAAATTGTATCAATTTCCAATGCACCATGGAGGGGGTCACATGTATAGCAAAAGACTGGAAACTGCTTCAAAGTAATATATCAAAAAACAATTTAATAATCATACAAAATATAAATATAAATAACTGTTTATAAGGTGGCCACCTTTCCCCTCATTTCTTTCCCCTCTTTCCCTAGTCTGGGGACCATTCCAGTGGGGTGTGTCCTGCACCACTATTACTGATTAAACCATTTTTTCTGTCTTAAAGGTAGATCATAATTTATTATCCTGAGTTGTCTATTAAAGACGTTACTTGTACTAAGATTGATTGCCTGAAACCTTGTTGAGCAGAAACAATTATGATCATTTGTCTGAAACATTTTTGCTTAACAGCACGCTAAGAAACCCCATTCAGGGTATCTTTCTATGTATATTTTTTCAAGACGTGTTATTGAATTAACGAATAATTTTGGGATGTACAGTACATGTATTGAATAATTACTGGATGCATCTCTCTTTTACAATAAATAAATGTGTATGTTTTTTATTCTTAATCTTCTCATGAATCTCTGAATTTTTCTATTTTTCATAAGTGTGCCCCATAAACCGTTTTTTGTTCCCTACTGTCACTTTTGACACCCTTTTTCTTCATGTCCTGGTTTGTAAATATGTCTGGAGGCCAACTTTAAGGGGGAGGGGGGCACTGTCATGGGCTGCAACCACAGCTACTTCTGTTATTCATGTTTTATGTGTTCCCCGAATCAGTGCTCCATGTTTTGGCTGATCCATCTTGCCTGGTTTACATGCATAACTTAGTCTTTGGGTGTGGCTGCTTCCAAAGCTACTTGGTATATAGGTATGCTCTAAGGACTAAACCCTGCCAGTTATACTCCTGTTTACTCCTATTATACTCCTTTTATACAGCTATTATATTCTTTGTTCCTGGTGATTTCCAAGTTCCCAGATATTCTCAGAGTTCCTTGCAAACTACTGTCTCAGATTATTCCAGAATTCAGTGAATTCTACCCTGTGTATCTAGGGCCTCAGTGCAGCCTGTGTCTGAGTATTCCTGTAAGCATACCTGCTGTGCATCCTGTGAGATCCTGCCTTTGTCAGAGAACTATTGCATCCAGTCTATGAGATCTTGTCTGTGTCCAGCTTCTGTGAGTACCAGCGTCGTCCCCACACATTGTAGAGGAGGTTGCACCTTTTTCTTACTATCTGCCATTGGTATTCTTATGGTGCCAGTTGGAGCCATAGGTCTTGTCCCCCGAAAGAGTCATGGAGGCGGTTAAGGTGCAGGCCTTACCTCATGCTACTTGTCTTGTTTGAGTTTCTTGTTTGTTTTTCTCATGGCAGATGCCAGAGACATTGGTCTAGCCTTGCAGTGGTGTCGCAAATGTGGTTAGGATACAAACCTATGCACAATAGATTCGCATTATAGCAGTAAAGGCTGCAAATCCTGTGTTCAGTCCTGCAAGGTTGCATTTTTTTTTTCATGTGCAGAGCCTAGTTAATCTTTGTGCTGTCTAATCAGTTTATCCTCCTATTAGTACCCTGACTTGGTTGGGACTTTGTTTAACCACAAAAGACAAGGTGGCACCTGAGTACAGAGTTGAGATACTCTGCCCTGGAAAGATAGTTATTAGTGGCAAAGTCTAAGAACTCTGCAAGTGCCAGCCGACTCAGGGTGTCATATGATGCTGTGGCGGTACATGGCAGGCATGCTACCCACCCGTCCATGTCTGCCACCAGTGGGTCCCCAGGGCATGAAGGAGGTGGTGGGGTTAGCAGGCTTGTGAAGCAGCATCAGGGGTCCAGGTTGCACCGCACAGACTCTGACAATGCCATCTTGGTTTATGGCAGAATAACTATTGGGCCAATTCAGTCTATGGCAGTTGCCCTCTAGGTATATAGAGGATCTGCCTAGGCTAATCAGGGTCAGTGCAAAGAGTCTTCTGTGCCATTTAGTTCATTTGGGAAGACTTCTGGCTTTTTTAGTGCATACTACTTGCTCCCAGCTCAACTTGTCTGTTGTCCTTTGCGGTCCTCCAAGCTCATTGCAGTCTCCACAGTGTAACCCTCGTTCCTTCCGGTCTGGTCCAAATGGTACCCACTGTTCTCTGTCAGTACCCTGTGGCTCTGGTCCCAGTTCCAGCTCCAGTTTTTCATAGTCTTTCAGTGTCTTTGTTATTGGATCCAATGATCTTGCAATCAATTGCATTCTTCTGTCCAGATACCTCTACCCAAGTCTTTATCATCGCTGAGGGTCGCCCCGGGTCCCCGCCGCCTCGCCGCCCCCCCTAACCCTGTCTGTCTCCCTTAAGCGGATACGGACAGGGTTCCCATCCCCCCACTGATGGGAATCTGAGACGCACGAGCGTCTCAGTCAGATGGGGCGTCTCTTCACCAGATTCTGGCGCTGGCGCAGCACCGAGCAATGAAGAGACCAGCTCCATCTGTACAAGGACTTTGCTTTATTTAAGTTAACCATTGATTTTTTCCTCAAAAATGTATTTGAGATCTGCCTCTTTTGTTTTCCATTTCTAAAAAAAATCCTTCATTGAACCTTCCCATTTTAACCCTTCATTTTCTAGTCCATCTGCAGTTCCTGAGCACCACATAACTCCATCAAATGGAATTGAATGGGACCCAAGGATTACCCATGGACCTCCCACAAGGCATAATAAGTCACTTAGAACAATTGGAGGCATCCCAGTAACAAGTGGCTCAATATCTCCAAAGCTTGATACCTCCACAACCCAATCCCTCAGTCTCACCAGCTCCAATGCTGGTTACTGAAGCTGCTCTTCCATCGGCTTCCACAAGAGCTCTGATTGTTCCAGGACACCTGCAGTTACATACGCCAAACACATATGACAGATCCCCTAAGGCCTGTCATGGGTTTCTTAATCAGTGCGATGTACATTTCACTTTGCAACCATCCAACTTCCCAACTCCAAAATTCCAAGTTGCTTACATTGTCTCTCTTCTCACCGGTCCAGCCCTGCTGTAGGATTCTCCATTATGGGAACAATCCGACCCACTGCTTTCTGATTATGCCACCTTCATTTCCACCTTTCACTGGATCTTCAATGAGCCTGGGAGAATCTCTTCTGTAGCTACTGAAGTTCTGAGAATTCGGCAAGGTGGACACCCAGTGGGTCAATACATTGTACAATTTCAGATTTTAGCTTCCGAATTAAGGTAGAATGAAGAGGCTCTTGTGATGACCTTCTGGAAAGGCCTCTCCAGTCATCTAAAAGATGAACTCACCATATGTGATATGCACTCCACTTTAGATGAGCTAATATCGATTTGTAACAAAGTGGACCTTTGGTAAATAGGGAAGACCACCCTGACCATCTGCAAGGTCCAAGTTCCATGCCCAGGCTTAGCCTTCCTTGAGTCTACCACCAGAAGAACCAATGCAAGTAAATTGCTTCTGTCTCCATCTGGAGGAGAAGGCTCACTGTAGAAAGGAGAATCTGTGTATGTATTGCAGATCCTCCTCCCACTTGGTATCTGTTTGCCCCATCGGACAGGAAACTATCTCTCCTAATCGCCAAGGGAGAGGCCAGATTAGGAGTTCTACTCACATCTCCAACTCCAACCGAATCCATCATCTTCATCACCCTCATCAACTCTGAGAGAAAGATTATAGTAAAAGACTCTGATGTAGACGGAAACTTTTTTCCTCCAAAATCGCTACTCAGCTTTCTCTCCCTGTGCAAGTGTTGACTCAACCTTTGTTCCTGACAGCGGTAGATGACAGTCAAATTCCTAATTAAGATTTCCTTGCAAACTCATCGCCTTGAGCTTCAAGTAGGGATTCTTCACTGTGAGTTCTTAGAATTCCTGATTATTCCACGAACCTCCCATGACGTTGTCCTAGGAATGCCCTGGCACTATAAGCATAATCCCCATATCGATTGGGTTACCATGGAAATCAAGGCTTGGGGTACGGACTGTCTTTCTTGTTTTCATTGAGTAATGCGCCTTTTGCAGACCCATCCTAAAGATGCTACTCCCTTTCTGTTACCTCAATATACTTCATTTTTCAGATGTCTTCAGTAAAGGAGATGCTGACTCTAGCCCCTTATCAATATTGGGACTGTCCCACTGAGCTAATTCCAGGGAAGACTCCACCCAGAGGTTGCACCTACCCTCTGTCTATCCCTAAAACTGAGGCCATGACCAGTTACATTCAAGAGAATTACTTATTCTTTGTGAACAATAAGGACGGATCTCTTAGGCTGTGTATAGACTACCATGGTTAAAATGATATTACCAAAAAGAACAGCTACCCCCTTCCACTCATCACAGAACTCTTTGACAATGTTAAGGGGCCACAGTGTTCACCAAATTTGATCTGCAAGGAGCCTACAATATGATCTGCATTCGACCCGGGGATGAGTGGAAGACTGCATTTAACACTTGCGATGGTCATTATGAATACTTGGTGATGCCGTGTGGGTTGTGTGACATGCCAGCTGTGTTCCAACAGTTTGTCAATGACATCTTCTAGGATATGCTGTATAAATCTATTGTAGTTGATCTGGATGACATACTCATCTTTTCACCTAATCTTAAGATCCACCGACAGACCGTAAGGGAAGTGTTGTCTCTTCTTTGCAAACTGGAGAAGTGTGTATTTGAAGTGTCTAAATTTCCTTTTCTTGGTCACATCCTCTCTAGTACCAGCTTAGTGATGGATCCAGAGAATGTAAAAGCCATTGAAGATTGGACCACTCCAAGCACCCTTAAAGGAATAAAAGATTCCTGGGGTTCTCTACCTACTACTGTTGGTTCATCCGCGATTTCTCCACCATAGCTTCTCACTGCTCTCACTCGGAAAGGGGCAGTTCCATCTCCATTGCCTCCTGAAGTAGTTATAACAAGCCTTCATCTTAACATCCATCCTTCTCTAACCAGAAATCAATAAACCTTTTTTTCTTGAAGTCAGTGCATGCTCAGAGGGAGAGGACCAGGAGCTTGTGCTTATTTTATAAAGAAGTTTCTTCCTGCCGAAAGAAATCATCCCATAGGGGACAAGATTTCTTAACGGTTAAACTAGCTCTTAAAGTATGGCAATATTTACTTGAGGGAGCTCAACATAAAATTACAGTTTATTCCAACCCCAAAAATCTGTATTTCCTTCACAATATACAATGCCTGACTTTCCATCAGGCCCGGTTGGCAATGTTCTTTGAATAGTTTAACTTCCAGATAATGTACCAGCCAGGAACACAAAACTGCAAAGCGGATGCACTATCTCGATACTTCGATTAAACAACTTATGAACAGTCACAGACCCAAGCAGTCCTGAATCTTTTAGTTTTTGCTCAAGTAACCACCCATCCCACTCCTCCTCCTGGCAAGAACTTCATTCCAGTCAATTTCCGAAACAAACTTTTGCTATATGCCCATTCCTCCCCATTTGCTGGACACAATGGGGTACAAAAAACTCTGATGTTTCCTAAACTGTCTTATTGGTGTCCTTTGATGCGTACTTATATAAACAATTTTGTCTCATCTTGTGTCAAATGTGTTCAGCATAAAACATCATGGACATCTCCTTCTGGATCTTTTCTGACACTTCCTGTACCAACTGAACCATGGACACATCTGTCTATGGATTTCATATCTGAGCTAGCCCCTTCAAAGGGTCATATGGTTATTAGACAACAGATTTTCCAAGATGGCTCACTCTTTCCCATTAGTGCCATTATTAGCACAACTCTTCATTGATACTATTTTTAAACGTCATGGTCTCTCAACTGAAATCATTTCAGACCGAGGAGTACAGTTCATTGACAAGTTTTGGAGCCCCTTATGTTCGGCTGTCCAGATCAAGCTTAAGTTCTCCACCACATACCACCCACAAACAAATGGCCAAACTGAAAGGGTCAAACAATATCTAGAAGTTTACCTACGCCTTTTTGTGTCTTCTTGCACTCAACAACTCTTATCATTCTTTTCTGGTACTACTCCATTCTTCACAGTATTTGACAAACAACCTTGATCCCTTGACTTCTCAAGCATGCCGACACCAGATGCCAGCAGTAACATCCACCCTACATTGTTTCTAAAATTTGGTCCAGCATACATAGTTTACTTCTAAAATCTTCAGCACACTATAAAAGGTCAGCCGATAAGAAGAGAAGGGTCGTTCCTAGTCTTAAAGTTGGCGATCAAGTATGGCTATCATCTCGCAAATTACATCTTTGATTACCATCCATGAAGTTGACACCTCGTTTCATCGGTTCTTACCCAAGTCATCAATCTGGTGGCTTATAGACTATGGGCAGTATTCAATGTGAAATATCGCCGTGTGCAGCGAATGCTGTTTAGGATTCGCTGCACACTTGCTGTGTTCCGGAGGGCTGGCTGCCACTTGCTCTCCCTGTATTCAATGTCGGAGGGCCGAGTTGCCCCTCGCGGCGAATCTTAACCCCTGCAGCGGACGAGCATCCGCGGCAGGGAGCCGTGGGACAGTGGCAGGCAGGGAGATTGAAGTCTCCCTGCCTGCCCCAGAACGTATGTGGGGGGAAGTGGGCTCCCCGGGATCCAGGCAGCACAAGCTGCCCCCCCCCCCAGAGCCAGCAGGGGACCGGGTATATTCGCTGCTCACGATCATGCATATGTAATGATCGGGTGCAGTGAATATATGAATATCTACTGAGCGGCTCGGCTCCCGGCCCCCTGCTGGCTGCTCTGTGTAAAAAAAAAAAATATTAAAATATATATTCATGTGCTATAAGCACATGAATAAAAATAGCATGCCCCTTCACAGAATAAAATTCCTGATTTTTTTACACCAAAATTAAAACAAAAAAACTTTTATTTTAATAGTTCACATTCCTCTTCTCCATGAAAAGATGGAGAATTGCTACAAGGAGAGACACGGCGAAAAATCAATCAGAAAGACGTCGAGAAGTGCACATTGAATAGGGTTGCCCGCTTTTTGAGAGCAAAAGTCTCCGTCCAACGCGAGAAAAGCACAAACTCGCCATAAAACACGGCAAATTTTTCTCATTGAATACTGCCCTAAGACTTCCCTCCCTCATGAAAATGTCAAACTCTTTCCATATATCACTCCTTAAGCCATTTAGTCTAAAAGTCTACCAAAACAAAGGACCTAAACCTCCAACTATTAATGCAGAAAGGGATGCTGAATTCATCATATGAATCATAAGGTGCCCATACACTAGTAAGATTTATCTTCAGATCTGGCTGGTTGGAACAAAAACATGGTTTTGGATGAGTGACAGTTTGTCAGTTTTCCAGCATTTCCAAGCAAATGGTCAACTGTAATTTGCTCTTATCCATAACCATGTTTTTGTTACAACCAGAAAGATCTGCAGATAAATTTGCGTGTGTATGGCCACTTTTAGACTACTGTCATCGCAAATCTCATCTCCAGTACCTAGGTGAGTTTGCACACAGTCTAAATTTTCATATTCTATTTTATTGTGATATATTCATCTTTTTATTCTATTGTAACCTATTGCTTAATTTTGACATTTAATTCATTTATCTAGATTTTTTCAACATTGTATTTATTTTTACTCATTCACTGTTATTTTCTCTTATCTTTGTCATATATTTATTGCACTCTGTTTCCCTTTTCACGCCTGCTCACATCTGCTTCACTTCTGACCTTCTCGGTTCCTTTCATCCTCTCGCTTGTTGTTGTTTCATACTTAATTGGATTACTCAATCAACCTGATTTTACCCACTTGTCTCAACTCTCTGAGACCTGGCTCTCCACCTCTGATTCTGTCTCTCCAGCTGCTCTCTCGCAGGGTGGCCTCTCTTTCTCTCACACCCCCAGACCTGACGGTCGCCAAGGTGGCGGCGTGGGTTTTCTCCTCTCAGTCTCCTGCACCTACAGTGTCATTCACCCTGAACCCTCTCTCCTCTTCTCCTCCTTTGAGTCTCACTCCATCCATCTGTACTACCCCTACCCCCTCCATGTCGCTGCAATCTACCGCCCCCCTGGCCCCATCTCCCAATTTCTTGACAAATTCACCACCTGGCTCCCTCGCAGATTATCTCCATTTCAAATTCATTCTTTCCTCCTTCAGCTCTGCCCTTGCTCTGGCCAAGGAATCCTACTTTAAGTCCCTCATCCTTTCCCAATCATCGCCACCTTCAACTCCTTGCTCTACCTACCTCCTCCAGCTCCTCCGTCCTCCATCGTAGCGGCTGATTTTGCTACCTACTTTTCAACCAAAATCTCCTCTCTCAGGACTGCCATCACTGCTGCCATGACCTCACCCTCTCCCTCCTCCCCTCCTACATCTCCACTCCCCTCCTTCCCACCCCTGTCCTCATTTTACTCCACCACTGCCACTGAAGTCCACTCTATCCTTCAATCCTATTCATCCTCCACCTGCCCGCTCAATCCTATCCCCTCCAATATTATCCGTTGTCTCAGTCTGTCAGTCTGCTCTCACCGGGCTCACCTCTTTAATCTTTCCCTATCCTCTGGGATCTTCCCATTCCCTTCAAACATGCTCTTGTCTCCCCAATTCTCAAAAAAACAAACCTGGACCCCAACTCTCCGTCCAACTACAGGCCCATCTCCCTCCTCCCTTTTGCCTCCAAGCTCCTAGAACGTCTGACCTATAATCGTCTCCTAAGCCACCTTACTGCTAACTCCAGTCTAGACCCCCTCCAATCCGGGTTCCACTGAAACTGCCCTGACCAAAGTCACTAACGATCTACTATCGGCTAAATCCAAAGGCCTTTTCAAGAAATCCTCATCCAGCTTGATCTGTCAGCTGCCTTTGACACTGTTGACCACCCTCTCCTGCTCAACACCCTCCACTCCTTTGGCATCACTGGCACAGTCTTCTCCTGGTTCACCTCATACCTCTCTGAATGCTCCTTCTCCGTCTCCACTCCGAGCTCCTCCTCAACTACTACCCCGCAGCCAGTCGGTGTTCCCCAAGGGTCAGTCCTTGGCCCTCTCCTCTTCTCCCTCTACACCACCTCTCTGGGCACCCTCATCAGCTCCTATGGTTTCCATTACCACCTTTATGCTGATGATACCCTAATATATCTCTCCTCCCCCGACCTATCCATATCAATCCTGTCCAAGGTCTCCAAATGCCTCACGGACATCTCAGCCTGGATGACCCAACGCTTCCTGAAACTAAACATGGCTAAAACTGAACTTCTAATCTTCCATCCCCCGAACATCCCCTCTTCTCCCACTATCTCTATTAGCATTGGTGAAACCGAGATCAACTCCACCGACCAAATGCGCTGCCTCAGTGTGATCATTGACTCCTCTCTTTCACCCCCCACATTCGTGCTCTCTCAAAGTCTTGCCGCTGTCACCTACGCAAAATCTCGCACATCAGACCATTCCTCTCCACTGACGCGACCAAAATTCTCATTCACTCTCTTGTCAACTCCCGCCTTGACTACTGCAACATCCTTCTCTCTGGGCTACCTCTAACCCGCCTCGCACCTCTCCAATCCATTCTTAATACTGCTTCTAGGCTCATCTTCCTCTCCCGCCACTCTACCTCCGCCTCCCCCCTCTTTCTATCTCTTCACTTGCTCCCCATTCCTTTCCGAGTTCTCTTTAAACTCCTCCTCACCACCACCTACAAGGCTCTCTCCTCCTCCACTGCTCCTTACCTCTCTTCACTGAGCTCTATCCACACTCCCTCCCGTCCTCTTCGTTCCGCCGCTGACCGCCGGCTGACAGCCGACTGACCTCTCACCTAATCACTTCCTCCCACTCCCATGTCCAAGACTTCTCTCATGCTGCCCCCCTGCACTGGAACAACCTCCCGCCACCCATCAGGCTTCCTGATTCCCTTGCCTCCTACAAGCGCTCCCTCAAAACCCACTTTTTTCGACTAGCCTATCCCTCCTCCTAACCTCTTTTGATCCTCCTATCCTGCTTCCGTTCCCATCCATTCCTGCTTATTCTATTGTTTTTCGTTCGTCCACCCACCTCCTTTTACTATGTTAACTCTTATGAGAAGGGCCCTCCTTCCTAACGTACTCGACCTACCTCTTTACCTCACCTGTGCTCCTGTCCTTCCCTTACTCTACTTCATCTTCAGTCTCGACAATTTTGACACCTACTGTACTTCAGAAATGATGCTGATTTTAGTTCTACCAGATATACCCCTATTTATGCTGTATTTTATCAACACACCCGTATATTACCTTGTAATTTTTTTTGTTTTGCTATGTACGGCGCTGCGGACACTTTGTGGCACCTTATAAATAAACATACTACTACTACTAGTGGACTGGTTTGAATATGGTCCTGAGAAAAACTCCTGGGTAGAAGCAGCTGACCTACATGCTCCCAGCCTCATTAGAAAATTATTCAGGAATCCTCACAAAGCCCATTACCCAGAGGTTACCCGAAAAGGGGAGGGCGCTGTCACATGCTGCCATTGTGGTACTTGGTTGGGAACGCTACTCACCCGTCCATGTCCATTGCACATTTACTATCCGGAAAATACGGCAATTCGTATTCGTATTGATAGCACATCAATACGAATACGAATTGCCGTATTTTCGGGATAGTAAATGTCAAAAATATGTGTATTTCTGAATACAAATACACCTATTTTTTACAAATTTCCTTTAGTAAATTTCCCACCATATGTCTAGCTGGTACCCAAAGCAGGCGGGAGGTGGCAGGATGTAGCAGGCTTGTGAGGCAGTGTCATGGGTCCAGGGCATGCTGCACAGACTCTGACAATGTTAGGCAGCGCTGGGTGGCTGGTGCCTCCATCTTGATTTAAGGCAAAAGAGCTATTGGGCCAGGTCAGAGTTTTTCCTGTTGCCCTGCCCTGTCAGCCAATGGTAGCCGCCCTCTAGGTATATATGGGATCTACCTAGGCTAATCAGGGTCAGTGCAAAACGTCTTCTAAACTGTGCAGTTCATTTGGGAAGACTCCAGATTTTTCTAGTGCCTGCCGCTTGCTCCCAGCTCAAAGTGTCAGTTGTCCTTTGCGGGCCTCCAATCCCATCACAGTCTCCACAGCCTAACCAGGCTCCTTCCTTTCGGTCCAAATGGTACCCAACTGGTCTCCGTCAGTACCCTCCAGCTCCGGTCCCAGTCCCAGGTCCAGTTCCAGTTTTTCATAGTCTTTCAGTGGATCCAATCGTCTTGCCATCTATTCCAATATTCCGCTAACCAAATCTGCATCATCATCTTGAAGCCATATCCGCAGTCTCCAACAACCTGTTACACCAATTTCAATATGCAAGGACTATGTTTTATTCAAGTTAACCATTGACTTTTTCCTCAAAGAAGTATTTGAGATCTGAATGTTTGTTTTCCATTCATGAAAAAATCCTTCATTCAACCTGCCCATTTTACCCCTTCAGCTTCTAGTCCATATGCAGTACCTGAGCACCACACAACTCCATCAAATTCCTCACTTAGTAGTAATAGAGTCAGGCTCAGATGCTTCTGTGGTTTCACAACCTTGGTCACAGAAGCACAAATCAGGCTGTTATCAACATATTGCCGACCACGAGTCAGAGCGAGGGTTAACTCCAAGTACACCCCTGATAATCATAACAGCATGGATCTGAGGAGTGACTGCTTTTCCCATGTTGCATGTTGCCTGTTCCAAAGTCAGCTCCTCTGACAGCCCGGCTATTCTCAGGACTAAAGAATGTAGTTTAAATGACACAATAAATTTAAGTTACACGTTTGGAAAAACTTGAAATTCCAAAACAAAGCTTGGATATTCAGCTAGTATTCTATATAACTTTTAATATGTCGCCATTTTAAACCGCCACTGTGTATGTGGCACCCCAGTCCGGAATGCCCCGTTCTGATAGGGACTGCTTTATTGGGTTGCCCAGCA
This sequence comes from Crinia signifera, assembly GCF_055691185.1. Lineage (NCBI taxonomy): Eukaryota > Metazoa > Chordata > Amphibia > Anura > Myobatrachidae > Crinia > Crinia signifera. Next base: position 32,968,197 of record NC_139217.1, read on the forward strand.
ACCATATAATGTGCCCGCCGACAGGCCCCAGAAAATGAGGGGTTAAGGAACAAAGGGCGCCAAGGAGAAGTGGCCAGGCTGATTGACAGCCGATGAGGCGAATGAGAGGAGGGGAGGATGTGCTGAGAGGTCAGACGTCCCAGCACATGAAGAGGAGAGCGCGGGGCACGGATGGGATGGAGGAGAAGAGGCGTGCAGTGTGGTGCGAGAGGAGATAGAAGTATGTGCGTGGGAGGAGAGACACTGGCTGGAGCAGCACATAGACAAAGAGCAGCACAGCAACCCACCTGACTGGAGCATAGTCAGCGAGTGAGATGGACAGAGCAGCCGGCGGGGACGGAGCGGGAGAGAGAGAGTGCGGCAGAGCCTGGCAAAGTGTGCAGAACGGGCGAGCCACAGATGCAAGAAGCAGGCGGCGGGAAGGTGGAGCGTGGAGCAGCAGGATCGCAGGGGGTGACTGAGTGCGGCAATGCTGCAGCTGCAGCGCCCACACTAGTGTGCCCTAAACAGAGGAGGACCTAACAACCAGCTGGCCGTACGCAGGAGGACAGCATAGTGATGGGTAGGAGCCTGCAACTAGATCCAGGCAACAGGTACTGTCCTCACCCACCACTCAGGCAGACCCCCGCTGTGCCCTCCATTACAGGCAACCCCTTACAGACAACCCCTTACCTTGCAAGACACCCCGGATCCCACGTGGACTCCTACAAGATCCTGCATTTATCCCCTGAAGATTCTGGGGAATTGTTTTATGACTTTAAACGGGAAGTCACCTTTAGTGTTTGTCAAAAGTCAGAACTGGCCTCCCATTGGGTAATAGCACCATCTTGTGGCTGAAGTTGAGAAAGCCTGGGTTTGTTTCGAGTCCATTACTAAAACTTCTTGAAGTTACTTGCGTCCCAGGAGCATCACCCTAGAGAGAAATTACAGGGTACTCACTCAGGGACTGCAAGGTTAAGATACATTCTCAGGTTATATTGCATTCTGACTGTAATTTGTATGTATAAAATGTCTGGTGTACAGTAATTGTGTCGTAATAGGTGGCTAGTGCTGAGAGTGTTACTGGCGTTGCCGAGTGAGAGTATTGTTTCCTCCGAACCCGTGTGACGTAGAATTAATCCCCTCACTCTCCAGCGACATGGGAAAGTCACGATACGTTACACTAAATTCTGTTTAACTGTCTCAGGGGAGTAATCCGCTAGGCGGTTATAAGTTGATTATCATAGGTGTGTACTGTTTTCGGTTCTAACTATTCAAAGTCACGTATAGTACTGTGATTGTGTATTAACTTCTGATTTGCACTATTTCTACTAATAAACGGTAAGCAGTTATACCTGACTCGAACGCCTTGCCCTGGTTTCTACGGAGGAGCGGCGTCTCCTATCAAACCGGTGAAGAATCTGTGCGAAGAGAGAGCTTCTAGCAATTGGAAGGTAATTCTACCAGACCCTACACTGTTGACCTTCACATGTGTAAAATAGATTTTAATAATGATTGAATAAAAGTTCTATATAATTTTAAACTCATATTGTAGATTAGACTTTGGGGGAAGTTTACTAAGATTGCCCATATTTGCAGCCATTCTATGAAAATACATGCGTGTAATTTTTTTTTGCTCATAATATTGCATTTATTTAATATGTATAGCAACCACATAGCAAGGGAATACACAACACATATACAAATAAGTGGCAATGTACCATCTCACTCAAGTGGAACTAATGTATTGCAAAAGTGACTACTTTAATGCAGCACTTTAAAAGGTCTGGGAATTACTGGACACAACACTCCTGGGCAGTAAGAAGAATTATATGCTGGCTGTGTTTTTCTATTGGGTAGTGTCAAGAAATTTCCTTAAAACATTCTAGGTGTTGTAGTTACTAAGTTTCAAAGAAATTGGGGTTTATTGGGGTTTTTTTTTTTTTTCAAAATTTGTTTATTTGCGAATCACAAAACAATATAGAAATAACTCCATAACACAGAGACAATAAAGTCCACATTTCGACTGGAAAAAACAGCTGTGGTGCAACAAGAAAACAAGAACGTGATTCTTTTTTTAAGAGTTTTATAGAAAGATAAGAAGAAATTGTGAGAAGCGGTAGTGATAAGAAAGGTAGAAGGAGAAGGAAACGAAAGGAGAAGAAGAAGGAGAAGGTTGGGTCCTCGGTGGGATATGATGGTGACGGTAGTATATCAGGGGTCAGTCGGCAAGGCTCCGTATCATATGCTGAGAGGGGAGGTAATCTGTTCGAGAGGTAGCCCAGGGGGCCCAGACAGAATTGAATTTTGTAGAGGAATGTTTAAGGATGCTTGTTATATACTCCATGCGGTACACATGCCACAAGCGGGATATTATGGAGTGCATGGAGGGGGCCTCCGTTTTTTTCCAATCCATTGCGATCTGGCAAGTGGTCGCAGAGACCACATGACGCATCAATTTGTTTTGTGGCCTGGAGAGGGATGGGACATCCAGTGGTAGGAGAAAATATTTGGGGTCATTTGGAATGGGTGCCGGTAATAGATTTTCTATGTATTGGATGACCTCTTTCCATAGATCCGCTATCTTAGGGCATGTCCACCATATATGCATGAATGATCCCACGGCATCGCATCCTCTCCAACATATGTCTGATACATTGGGGTATATTTTGCTAAGTTTGGAGGGAACGTAATACCACCTATAAATCAGTTTATAGGTGTTTTCTTTAATTTTGACACATATAGAACTTGAGGCAGCGTTGCCCCAAATCTCCGACCATTCCTCTTCACTTAGTGAACCATTTAAATCTGTTCCCCAGGCCTTTTCAGAAGCAGGTTGCTGGGGGGTTGATTTATCATTGAGCAACGTGTATATAAGAGAGATTAGTCCTCTAGTGGTGGACCGTCGAAGGCAAAGTGTCTCAAAGGTAGATAAGGGCCTATTGGTGATAATAGACTTCACCGTGGAGTGAAGATGTCTGAGTTGGAGGAACTGTAAGAAGTTCCTTGTAGGTAGTCATTTGTCGGCTTGGATCTGAGAGAATTGGGGAAAAGTCCCGTCTTTAGTGATATCGTTAAGAAACATTATGCCTCTGTCTCTCCATGGGAGGAAAGCGGTGTTGTGCATGCCCGGAGGAAAGGCAGGGTTATGTAGGATAGGGATAATAGGAGATGGGTTGGGTGCTAATTTATATTTTTTATTTGCGTAATCCCAAACAGATAGAGACCGGGACACTATTGTGTGAGAGGTGATACCCTTGGGGCGGTTGAGTCTCGGGATCCAAAGGAGGGAAGAGACAGACGAGAGCCCCAATTCAGCTGCCTCAATATCCGTCCAGACCTTCTTTGCCTCGGGGTGACACCATTGAACACAGTGAGCTAGCTGTGCTGCTATATAATACTGTTTAAAATCTGGAATACCCAGTCCTCCACTATGCGTGGGGCGTTGTAGTGTTTGCAGACGGATTCTGGGGTGTTTATTTGCCCAGATAAAACGGGAAGTTTTAAATCTCAGGAATTTAAACACATAGGGAGGGACAAAGATTGGGAGGGTCTGAAAAAGGTAAAGGAGTCTAGGGAGCACATTCATCTTCACCGAGTTTATTCTACCTATCCATGATATGAAGTGGGAGGACCATGCCTGTAGGTCTGTTTTAATTTGATCTAGAACCCTGGGAAAATTTGCCTGGAATAGCTGGTGCAGCTGGTGAGTTAAAAAGATACCAAGGTATTTAATTTTCCGCTTGTGCCAATTAAATGGGAAGGAGGTCTCCAGTGCTAGTTTGGTTGGCCTGGGAAGGTAAAAGTATAGGACTTTAGTCTTGTCAGCGTTAATTTTATAGCCGGAAAATTGGGAATATAAGTCTATTTCGGTTAGTAGGGGCTGTAGGGATTGAGTTGGGTTTCCTAGAGACAACAGAACATCGTCAGCATATAGTGCAATCTTATGTTCAGTCTGCCCAACCCGCACTCCTCCGATATCGGAGTTGTTTCGTATTCTTGTGGCAAGGGGTTCCATTACTAGGGCAAATATTAAGGGTGAGAGTGGGCAACCCTGTCTGGTGCCATTTGCGATGCCGAAAGGTGAGGAGGTGCAGCGGTTGACTGATACAGTGGCAGATGGGGATTGATAAAGTGCTTGGATACCTTGAAGAAATTTCCCGTCAAAACCCATCCATCTAAGGACCTGGAAGGCAAAAGTCCATGAGATACGGTCAAATGCCTTCTCTGCATCCAGTGTTAGAATTAGAGATGGCAATTTCTGCTTGTGTATGGAGTGTATTATGTCTAGAGCTCGTCTGGTGTTATCTGATGCTTGTCGGCCTGGGATGAAGCCCACTTGATCAGGGTGGATCAAGTGAGGAAGGTGGGTGGCAAGGCGTGTCGCTAGAATTTTAGCATTAATTTTGAGATCAACATTAAGTAGAGAAATTGGCCTGTAGTTGGCACACTTCGAGGGGTCCTTGCCTGGTTTCGGGATCACTATTATATTAGCTTGCAGGGAAGCTGGCGCGAACGATGCTCCATTCAGGATATTATTAAATAGAGAGGTAAGTTGGGGGGCAAGTTCTTTTGCAAATACTTTGTAGTATTGGGCTGTGAAGCCATCGGGACCTGGGGCAGCGGAAGAACGCATGGATTTAATGGCAGCGATGGTTTCTTCTGGTGTGATGTCTGGATTTAAGGCAGATAGTTGGCTGTCCGATATACTAGGAAGGGGTGTGTTTGAAAGATAGGATTGGGCATCCCCTGTTTCTCCGGAAGAAACAGGGGGTGTCAGTAGGTTATATAAGGAGCTGTAGAAGTCTCTAAATTCTTCAACCATTACCCGGAAGTCATATGTGGGGCCATTCAGTTTATTGGAATGAAGTTTGTCAATGGTGGTCAGGGCTTGTTTACGCCTTAACTTGTTATCTAACACGGAGTCAATTTTATCTGATTTGTCGTAAAACCGTTGGCGCAGTTTCTGCAGGGTGATTGCTGCTCGTCGTGAGAGGAGAGTGTTCAATTGGCCTTTAAGTTTGTCTATCTGTGCGAGGAGTGATGGTGTGGGGGATATTTTGTGTTGGGCCAGTAAAGCGGAAATTTGGGTTTCTAAAGAGGAGATTTCCTGAGCTGCTTTTTTCCGCATAATAGAGGTTTTAACCATTATATGGCCTCATAGGGTAGCCTTATGGGCTTCCCATATAATTCCAGGAGCAATATCTGGGGAGTTATTATCCTCGAAATAGTGTTGGAGGATCGTTCTGAGTTCGGTTAGGGTAGAGGGTTGTAAGAGTAGTGTGTCATCCAGGCGCCATTTACGTGTAGTTGGAGGGCCCTGTAGGAGATCTAGTAATATATATACACCCGCGTGATCGGTCCAGGTGAAGGGGGTAATGCCGGCATCCGAGATTGAAGATGAGATTGAGTGAGATATGTGTAGCATATCAATACGTGAATATTGTTGGTGAGGAGCAGAATAGTGAGTGTAGTCTCTAGCTGAAGAGTGACACAGTCGCCAAGAGTCACATAGGTTTAATTGTTTAAGGGAAGAGGTGAGGGCCCCACCTTCTCCAAGCCTATATCAATCCTTTACCGAAAAGTCTTTCGAGGACATGGTGCTACTATAAACAGTGCTATTTATCTATATTTATCCCCATCTTGACTATACTTACCCAGGTTATTTGGTATATTGTGATGCAACTTTCCATAAAACTGATACGACACTATCAAGCTAAGCAGACGAGACTACTCTCCATACACACCCCTCCCCCCCCCCCCCTCCCATTAATTCCTGTTTAACTATTATAGACTAGGTGAATAATGACTGTGTTGAAATTAATATAATGCAAAGTGTTGTATGTTTTCTCTTCTCGGACGAACAACTAATCACCAGAATTGTACAAAGACACATTTATTATTGTTTCAAATGTCACCAGGTCACGATTCAATTTGATTGTTTGTCTGACATGTGAAAATTCAATAAAAACGTATTTAAAAAAAAAAAAAAAAAGGGAAGAGGTGAGGGTGAGGGATGCTTTAGAGGGGATATTTGTTGATCCAGTGCCTGTGGTGTTTGATTTATCTAAAGCAGGGTTGATGACAGTGTTGAAATCCCCACCGAGAATAATGTGACCTTGTGCTATTTTCTGAAGACGTTGGAATAAATTTTGAAAAAATGGAGATTGGTTTTGGTTGGGAGCGTATATGGAGATAAGAGTAACAGTTTCTGAACGCAGGGTGCCTATTACCATTAAGTATCGTCCTTCTGGGTCTGCTATCGTCTTAGAGTGGTTAAAGGGAACGTTGCGGTGAATTAAAATGGCAACTCCCCGTTTTTTACAGTCAGCTGAGGCAAAGAAGGTCTGGGAGAACTGCTTACCTTGCAATTGGGTGTGCGAGCCCGTAAGGTGAGTTTCTTGAAGGAAGGCAATGTCTGTCTTTTCCCATTTGCAGGCTGAAAGGACAATAGTGCGTTTTTTGGGGAAGTTAAGCCCGTTGACGTTAATAGACAATAATTTCAGAGCCATGATCAAGTAATGGAGCCAATGTGATCTCTAGTGTGATTAAACAACAGAAAGAACCAAAAGAGGAAGGGACAAAAGGTACCGAGGACCCACCTTAGAAACAAGGGTTTAGTGGGGGAGAGAGGAGGAGGGAAACAAGAAGAAAGAAACAGTTCAGAGGGAGAAGAAGACATAAAGTGCCCAAAAGGGCCGTAACCCTGTAGGAATGGGTTCCGCTCAGGAACCGCTACAGTAAGTGTTTCACAGATGAATGTCATTGTTAGTGCAGGGTGCATGGGGGTGGTGGACTGAACAACTAGTATGACTAAGACAACCTGGTCCCCATCCTAGATGGGGCGAACCAATCATTTAAACAGGGAACTAATCCCTAACTATAGAGAGAAAGTTAATGAACGTGCTACCTATCAGAGATAGGAAAGGTGGGTGGGGAGTGTCTAGGGGGGGACGGGAAGGGAATGGGTTTAGGAAAGAAGGGGTAGGAAGGGAGTGGGGGAGGATTGTAGGGGGGCATTAACGTGAAGTTAAACAACTATGCCTATTTGTTCTTGCTGTGAGAGCTTAGGGAAGTCCGGGGATGGACTCGATTAGAGGTAGACATAACATTTTGACAACGTGTAGAAGGGAACCAACATGAGAAAAAAAAAAACAAGACCAAATTGATCCATTATAGGGTCACCCAGGATATAGAAAGGATATGATGTACAGTCTGTGGGTGGCTTCAAATGAGCCATGGGCCCACAGTTGTGTTTGTGGCCTTGGTCGGTATAGGCCAAAGGGGTATCCAATTTGACCACAATAGTTCAAGTAGAGTCGGGTATTTTTACCCTGTTTATTTCAGGGTTTTATTTTCCCAGCAAGGGTTAATATTTCCCCAGCAGGGGTTAATATAAGCGCTGCCACTAATTCCCTTTGTATTCCCCAGCAAGGGTTAATGTTCCCCCTTTGGGTAAGCGCTGTCACTGATTCCCTGTATGTACACACAGATTAAGTTTTTTTTTTTTGAACATTAACCCTTGCTGGGGAATACAAAGGGAATTAGTGGCAGCGCTTATATTAACCCCTGCTGGGGAAATATTAACCCTTGCTGGGAAAATAAAACCCTGAAATAAACAGGGTAAAAATACCCAGCTGTACAGGTTCTTATATATGAACCACATAGAAACAAGCTTGCAATAAAAGCTATTGAAACACTGGCACTTACGGACAAATGGAGTGCAAGCCATTACAAGCAAAAACACAAAACAAACCCCCCCCTCCCCAATAAGTGACATGTACCAGTAAAAACTACACACAGAACTCATATAAATGTGAAAATAAAAACACACTTTTGAAATATGATGAAGGTATAAATCAGTGTGTACACATAGGAGATTAGTGTCCGCACCTGCCCAGACAGGGAAACAAAAATCCCTGCTTATTCAAACAGGGAAGTGCAACTCTTTGCATACCCAGACAGGAAAGTGCAGTTTGGTGCTTAAAGGAGAAATAATCCCAAAAATAAATAAGGGAAAATATCCAACAAATATAGGTTGTCATATATAAAACTTGCAACCTAAATACCCAAGCAAAAGCTGACACCAGCACCCACCCAGACGGGGGAATACAAGTCACTATTGACAAGAAACCTTTGAAATAAACACAAAGAAATTCTTAGAGTGACATATGCTAACAAGAACTACACACAGAAATCATTAACTTTCAGAACCTCCTCCCCTAAAAATTACCAACAGGGGCAACACAATTTCAAGCTCTGGTAGAGCTAAAATTGAAATTAGAATCCAACATACACCTCTCCTCAAAAAGAGGATAATGCTAGGTTGGATGACAATTATTGAAAATTAAAAATTGCTAACTAGCATTTATCCCTGTATAAGGTATACTTGAAGGTGGAAATTTGGGCTGTAAGCCAATTTAGGCAACAGTGTATGGACACAACAGACCCAACAGACACCTCAAAAATAATCAAATACAGCGCAGCAGACAACGGGCTCTGACATCTTTTTAACACTTTATTCTTTACACTCTCTCATTTCCTTGTATGAGCACCATGTCTATATGTATATGATTTTAAACTCTCTATTTCACCTATAAAGAATGAATCCTCTTTTGTTTCCATAAAAATTAAAAGGAATCAAGACATACAGTAGGGGAATTTTTTAAAGAAATGTTTATTAAAAGGTAAATTTTATTGAATACATCATTTCAATACATTGAACGAAAACAGAAATTTCCTTATAGTGTGCACTCATACAGCGTAACATCTTTTCCTGCACAATTTCTTGTGCTACCACAGTTTTTCTGTACATCCAGTTACCTTGAGTGGCACCCCCGCCAGTGATATTTAAATAGCGGGCAATACGGGTCCAAATAACACTAGTGACCCATTTAGAGTGTGCAGACAATTTCCCTACCCGTCCTTTCCTCATTGTTGCTTTATTTTAAGTGCAATCATTTACAGGGCAAAAACATTTACACTTTAAAAAAGTCACAGATTGGCAGGCATCCCTCACCTACTGAGTACTCCGACATTATTACATATGCCCCAATATCAAGGAAATGCTCAATGACATTCTGACTATATCCCTGTAAAATGTTATTTAAAAATGTTTTTGTTCCACATCTGCACATGTAACTTTAATTTGTATTAACTCTCTTCATGAGGGTATTATTAGGAGATGACAGAAGCATGTTCCTAATGTGCAGCGTTCCCTCTCCATGCTCAGCGTACAGAAGGATTAGTCCCAGACATCTCACACTGATCTGTTCTCAGTATCTGCAGTCACAAGATCTCTGCTACATTACAGCACTCAGGGAGGGAACATCATGGAGGAGATGTAATAGGGGGCGATATTTTTTTAGACAAAGTCAAAAATCACTTGCAATTTCTGGTGGTTTTTAGTAACAGGACTGTGCATTTTATTTTTTAAAATTAAGAAAAATGTTGTGGGGTCCCCCCCCCCCACACACACACACGGTGTATAACCAGCCCTGGACTCATTGGGCTGGTTCTAATTTCTAAAATGGGGGGGGGGGGGCGGTGATGCATTCCCCTGGGATTTTATCTGCTACAAATGCCAGCGTCGCTCACATTTGTTATATCATCTATCTATATAATAAGTTGAAGAGTCTGTGTGCGTGTGTGCGTGTCCGTCGCATTGCGGACACACCGTGGCACTCAGAGACACCAAATTCAGCAACAAGATACCTCTGGACCCGGTGGTGTGCACCTCGAAGCCCTTTTTGGGAAATTTCACTTAGAAATTTAAAAAACACCAAGTTGTAATTTTCCTTCATTGATGTTCTGGGGAAAAGATCGATGATCTGGGAAACCGTTTGCGAAGGAACAACTCCACACCTGATTTCATTGCTGTCATTGAGTATGAATGACACATTCTAACATTATGGTGAAGGCTTTAAACAATTAGGAAATAATTGAGGATATACATAGACCACACAACACACACACACACATACACATTGTACACACACACACACACACAGTACACCACATACGCACACATAGCACACAACACACACATTTATACGTAGAGCACCTCACGCACTTACACATTGGACAGATACACACACAAAGTACACCACATACGCACACATAGCACACAACACACACATATATACGTAGAGCACCTCACACACTTACACATTGGACAGATACACACACACACACAACACACCACATGCAGTACAGTACAATACAAATCCAGACACACTACAACACACACCCAAAAACAGTACAACAAACACACAGAACACACACACTTAAACATTGCCAGGATACGCAAAGCACACTACACACACATATATACGTATCACACATCACAAACTTACACATTCGGCAGATACACACAACAAGACACTCACAGTACAACACACACCCACATTCACTACAGTACACACCCAAAAACAGTACAATACACAAAACACACACTTAAACATTGCACAGATACACAAAGACACAACACACACATACTGTATATACGTAGCACACCTCACACACTTACGCATTGGACAGATACATACAATACAACACACACAACCACATACACTACAACACACACACAAAAACAGTACAACACACACAGAACACATAAAAAATAATTTGCCGTTTATTTAACCGTCTGTACCGGCAAATAAAAACTGTACCTAATGTACCGTTTCTACTTTGTTCCCCATATCCGTCTCTCCAGTCCTCCAGCCTGTCACTTCGCTCCCCGGCCAGTTGCACTGAGAAATCATTGTCCTGGCCAATGCACCCATTGATCAATACAAAGTGGGTACACTGCACTCACCCTGTTAGTCAGTTGGATATCAGGCACTGCTCTGCCTTAAGGGTTTCCCAGACTCTTTTGGTTCATAGATAATGTCTGGTCGATGGGCATGAGCGCTGCATGCATTTGTTTGAATGTTATGAGTGTAAGAATTTGAAGAATAAGACTGAGATGAAGATTTGTCACGTTATAGTGTACAATTTACTCAATAAATCGTGAAAAAAATATGTGTACATAGAAGTACAGTACATTCAAGAAATGAAAGTAGGATTAAAAAATAAATTCTGAGTCAAACTGATAATTGTTTGGATGGCGGTGGGTTGCGAAACAAATCTATAGGTGGAGGGGGTATGGATATTGTGGGCATAATTGGTGTTTGGTACACCTACACCTTGATGAGAAATTCTCACTACAGTGTCACCGTAGGGGGATTTCCAATTGGGGTTCAGGTGGTCTTTTAGGGACCCCTTTACAATCCCGTTGGTCTCTTCTCCTGGAGCCTACGGTCTCCCTCAGTGATTGACTATCATTAAGGGAGACTGTAAGCTCAAGGAGAAGAGACCTACAGGATTGTAAAGGGTCCCTAAAAGACCACCTGGACCCCAATTGGGAATCCCCCTATGGTGACACTGTGACCGTGACACTGTAGTGAAAATCCCATCAATTGAGGGCCCCGGTAGGTGTAACAAACACCAATTATGCCCACAATATCCATACCCCCACCTATAGATTTGTTTCACAACCCACCCCATCCAAACAATTATCAGTTTGAATCAGAACATATTTTTTAATCCTACTTTCATTTCTTGATTGTACTTCTATGTACACTTAAATTTTTTTCACGATTTATTGAGTAAATTGTACACTTTGTAACATGGCAATTCTTTTTCTCAGTCTTATTCTTCAACTTCTTAAACTCCAAACCTTATCAATGCATCCATTGATGATTGTGATGGCTGGATCAGTGGATTGTCCCGGCGGGTGTAGGGAAGAATTTGGCCCATTGCACCCATTCCCAGTGGTGCATTACAGTGGTGCGGATAGTGTGCGTCGCGTCATGACATCATGTGGCCAGGCCCGCGGACCTGCTCCCACACTCAGGGGCTGCCCCACTGTTTGGTAGAGATGCTCGGTGCATGTGCTTTACAGATCCCCAGACCTCAGAGACTGCTGCAGGCAGGTTCGGTGAGGGGAGTGGCAGTGGCAGGGAGCAGTGAATTTTTAATTAATTATGGCGCGGTAAGTAACGCCCACCCCGGACCCCACACACTCAGCGCCTGTAATTACACACCCTAGAAACTGTACCATTGAAAGTATAGAAATTGAGGTGTGGACATGTCCCTTTCTGATTTTGTACCGATTTCTGACCCTCAGATGTTGGAGGATATGTCATACAGTAGGTGCTAATAGGGGGAAATTTACTAAAGGAAATTTGTAAAAAATAGGTGTATTTGTATCCAGAAATACGCTTATTTTTTACATTTACTATCCTGAAAATATGGCAATTCGCATTTGTATTGATAGCACATCAAAAGGAATACGAATTGACGTATTTTCGGGATAGTAAATGTCAAAAATAAGTGTATTTCTGGATACAAATACACCTATTTTTTTACAAACTTCCTTTAGTAAATTTCCCCCTAAATCTCAGGAGTGGATGTGGAATTCATCAACACATACAAGTTTTCAACTCAGGAGCGTTGTGTTTCAAACAACAACACCACACCTGATTTCATTGCCATCATTGAGTATCAATGCAAACACATTCTAACATTATGGTGGATCTATAACAAATTACAATCTTAGGTCTTTGGCACAGCATACTGTAAGATGACATTTTTCAGCAATTTTGGAAATAAAGAAACCCCAAGGTTTTCCCGGGCAACGCCGGGCGGGTCAGCTAGTCTATATAATAAGTTGAAGAGTCTGTGTGCGTGTGTGTGTGTGTGTGTGCGTGTCCGACGCATTGCGGACACACCGTGGCACTCAGAGACACCAAATTCAGCAACAATATACCTCTGGACCCGGTGGTGTGCACCTCGAAGCCCTTTTTGGGAAATTTCACTTAGAAATTTAAAAAACACCAAGTTGTAATTTTCCTTCATTGATGTTCTGGGGAAAAGATCGATGATCTGGGAAACCGTTTGCGAAGGAACAACTCCACACCTGATTTCATTGCTGTCATTGAGTATGAATGACACATTCTAACATTATGGTGAAGGCTTTAAACAATTAGGAAATAATTGAGGATATACATAGACCACACAACACACACACACACACACACACATACACATTGTACATGCACACACACACACACACACACACACACAGTACACCACAAACGCACACATAGCACACAACACACACACATTTATACGTAGAGCACCTCACACACTTACACATTGTACAGATACACACACACACAACACACCACATGCAGTACATCACAAATCCATACACACTACAACACACACCCAAAAACAGTACAAGAAACACACAGAACACACACACTTAAACATTGCCAGGATACGTAAAGCACACTACACACACATTTATACGTAGCACACATCACAAACTTACACATTCGGCAGATACACACAACACAACACTCACAGTACAACACACACCCACATTCACTACAACACACACCCAAAAACAGTACAATACACAAAACACAAACTTAAAAATTGCACAGATACACACAGCACACTACACACACACACACAGATTTATACATAGCACACCTTACGCACTTACACATAGGGCAGATACACGCAACACACACACATAACATACCTCTAACAGCACAACACACACCCACATTCACCACACACACCCAAAAAACAGTATGACACATACAAAACACACACTTAAACATTGCACAGATACACAAGGACACAACACACACACATACTGTATATACGTAGCACACCTCACACACTTACACATTGGACAGATACATACAATACAACACACACAACCACATACACTACAACACACACACAAAAACAGTACAACACACACCAACACACAGAACACATAAAAAATAATTTGCTGTTTAATTAACCGTCTGTACCGGCAAATAAAAACTGTACCTAATGTACCGTTTATACTTTGTTCCGCATATCCGTCTCTCCAGTCCTCGAGCCTGTCACTGCGCTCCCCGGCCAGTTGCACTGAGAAATCTTTGTCCTGGCCAATGCACCCATTGATCAATACAAAGTGGGTACACTGCACTCACCCTGTTAGTCAGTTGGAAATCAGGCACTGCTCTGCCTTAAGGGTTTCCCAGACTCTTTTGGTTCATAGATAATGTTTGGTCGATGGGCATGAGCGCTGCATGGATTTGTTTGAATGTTATGAGTGTAAGAAGTTGAAGAATAAGACTGAGATGAAGATTTGTCACGTTATAGTGTACAATTTACTCAATAAATCGTGAAAAAAATATGCGCACATAGAAGTACAGTACAATCAAGAAATGAAAGTAGGATTAAAAAATAAATTCTGATTCAAACTGATAATTGTTTGAATGGCTGTGGGTTGCGAAACAAATCTATAGGTGGAGGGGGTATGGATATTGTTGGCATAATTGGTGTTTGGTACACCTACAGGGGGTCCCCAGTTGATGAGAAATTCTCACTACAGTGTCACCGTAGGGGGATTTCCAATTGGGGTTCAGGTGGTCTTTTAGGGACCCCTTTACAATAATGTTGGTCACTTCTCCTGGAGCATACGGTCTCCCTCAGTGATTGACTATCATTAAGGGAGACTGTAAGCTCAAGGAGAAGAGACCTACAGGATTGTAAAGGGTCCCTAAAAGACCACCTGGACCCCAATTGGGAATCCCCCTATGGTGACACTGTGACCGTGACACTGTAGTGAAAATCCCATCAATTGAGGACCCCCTGTAGGTGTAACAAACACCATTTATGCCCACAATATCCATACCCCCACCTATAGATTAAATTATTTTTTAATCCTACTTTCATTTCTTGATTGTACTTCTATGTACACTTACATTTTTTTTCACAATTTATTGAGTAAATTGTACACTTTGTAACATGGCAATTCTTTTTCTCAGTCTTATTCTTCAACTTCTTAAACTCCAAACCTTATCAATGCATCCATTGATGATTGTGATGCTTGGATCAGTGGATTGGCCCGGCGGGTGTAGGGAAGAATTTGGCCCATTGCACCCATTCCCAGTGGTGCATTACAGTGGTGCGGATAGTATCCGTCGCGTCATGACATCATGTGGCAAGGCCCGCGGACCTGCTCCCACACTCAGGGGCTGCCCCACTGTTTGGTAGAGATGCTCGGTGGATGTGCTTTACAGATCCCCAGACCTCAGAGACTGCTGCAGGCAGGTTCGGTGAGGGGAGTGGCAGTGGCAGGGAGCAGTGAATTTTTAATTAATTATGGCGCGGTAAGTAACGCCCACCCTGGACCCCAAGCACTCAGCGCCTGTAATTACACACCCTAGAAACTGTACCATTGAAAGTATAGAAATGGAGGTGTGACCGCATCCCTTTCTGATTTTGTACCAATTTCTGACCCTCAGATGTTGGAGGATATGTCATACAGTAGGTGCTAAATCTCAGGAGTGGATGTGGAATTCATCAACACATACAAGTTTTCAACTCAGGAGCGTTGTGTTTCAACCAACAACACCACACCTGATTTCATAGCCATCATTGAGTATCAATGCAAACACATTCTAACATTATGGTGGAATCTATAACAAATTACAATCTTAGGTCTTTGTCACAGCATACTGTAAGATGAAATTTTTCAGCAATTTTGGAAATAAAGAAACCCCAAGGTTTTCCCGGCAACGCCGGGCGGGTCAGCTAGTCTATATAATAAGTTGAAGAGTCTGTGTGCGTGTGTGTGTGTGTGCGTGTCCGTTGCATTGCGGGTACACCGTGGCACTCAGCGCTGCAAAATTTGGCAACAAGGTACCTCTGGACCTGCTGGTGTGCACCTCGAAGCCGTTTTTGGGAAATTTTACTTAGAAATTTAAAAAACACCAAGTTTAAATTTGCCTTCATTGATGATCTGGGGAAAAAGATTGACGATCAGGGAAACCGTAGTCGAAGGAACAACTCCACACCTGGGCCCTTATTCTGATCGGTGCGGAAATTCCCGCATGCGGACGGACCGCCGATGTTGATCGTCTGCGCATGTGCAGAGGTCACTCTGCGCATGTGCAGGCGATTTCGCCGCACGGATTCTTTATACGCCGCACAGGGGGCGTAGAGGGGCGTGAGGGGCTACTTAGCCTCATTACCCTATGCATACGCCCCGCGTTTCATGGGCGTTCCCATGCAAACGCGGGGCGTATGCATGGTAATGAGGCCGTGACGCGTGGGTACGGGGCGGGCATCTGACATCGCCGGATGTCAGCTGCCCGCCCCCATACATGATTTCACACGGACAAGTGTCCGTGTGGTCTTGTGTTGCGGGACCTGGTGGAGCGTGCGGCCCTGCATTCGATGTTCGGCGACCATCGAATGCAGGGGCTGCTCCCAAGACGGAGGAGGCATATCCCCGTCCAATTTCATGCGGATCGCCACATATCCGCGTACGGACGGCAGGTGGCGATCCGTATGGAAGGCGGGGATTCGCCTGCACGGTCGTGGCCGCATATTCTGATCGGGCCGCACCGATCAGAATAAGGGCCCTGATATCATTGCTGTCATTGAGTATGAATGACACCTTCTAACATTATGGTTAAGGCTTTAAACAATTATTAGGAATAACTGAGGATATACATAGACCACACATCACACACACACGTACATATTGTACACGCACACACACAGTACACCACATATGCACACAACACACATATAGATAGGTAGCGCACCTCACACACTTACACATTGGACAGATACACACAACAAAACACACACATAACACACCACAAACCCATATACACTACAACACACACCCAAAAACAGTACAACAAACACACAGAACACACACACTTAAACATTGTGCAGATACAGAAACACACAGAACACACACACTTAAGCATTGTCAGGATACGCACAGCACACTACACGCACATATATATGTAGCGCACCTCACATTCAGCAGATACACATAACACAACACACACACATAACACACCACTCATGGTACAACACACACCCACATTCACTACAACACGCACCCAAAAACAGTACAATACAAAGAACACACACAAACATTGCACAGATACACACAGCACACTACACACACACACACACATTTATACGTAACACACTTACACATTGGGCAGATACACACAACACACACATAACATACCTCTAACAGCACAACACACACCCACATTCACCACACACACACACACACACACAAAAACAGTACAACACACAAAACACATACTTAAACACTGCACAGATACACAAATGCACAACACACACATACACATACTGTATATACATAGCACACCTCACACACTTACGCATTGGACAGATACATACAACACAACACACACAACCACATACACTACAACACACACACAAAAACAGTAACACACACAAACACATTAAAAAAATAATTTGCCATTTATTTAACAGTCTGTACCGGCTAATAAAAACTGTACCTAATGTACCAGCTTTTCTTTTTTCCCCATATCCATCTCTGCGCACCCCGGCCAGTTGCACTGAGAAATCTTTGTCCTGGCCAATGCACCTGTTGATCAATACAAAGTGGGTACACTGCACTCACCCTGTTAGTCAGTTGGATGTTAGGCACTGCTCTGCCTTAAGGGTTTCCCAGACTCTTTTAGTTCTTAGATAATGTTTGGTCGATGGGCATGAGCACTGCATGTATTTGTTTGAAGTTATGAGTGTAAGAAGTTGAAGAATAAGACTGAGATGAAGATTTGTCACGTTATAGTGTACAATTTACTCAATAAATCGTTAAATAAATATGTGTACATAGAAGTACCATCAAGAAATGAAAGTAGAATTAAAAAATAAATTCTGATTCAAACTGATAATTGTTTGGATGGGGTGGGTTGCGAAACAAATCTATAGGTGGAGGGGGTATGGATATTGTGGGCATAATTAGTGTTTTATACACCCACAGGGGGTCCCCAGTTGATGAGAAATTTTCACTTCAGTGTCACCATAGGGGTATTTCCAATTATGGTTCAGGTGGTCTTTTAGGGGTCCCTTTACAATCCCGTTGGTCTCTTCTCCTGGAGCCTACGGTCTCCCTCAGTGATTGACTATCATTAAGGGAGACCATAGGCTCAAGGAGAAGAGACCTACAGGATTGTAAAGGGTCCCTAAAAGACCACCTGGACCCCAATTGGGAATCCCCCTATGGTGACACTGTGACCGTGACACTGTAGTGAAAATCCCATCAATTGAGGACCCCCTGTAGGTGTAACAAACACCATTTATGCCCACAATATCCATACCCCCACCTATAGATTAAATTATTTTTTAATCCTACTTTCATTTCTTGATTGTACTTCTATGTACACTTACATTTTTTTTCACGATTTATTGAGTAAATTGTACACTTTGTAACATGGCAATTCTTTTTCTCAGTCTTATTCTTCAACTTCTTAAACTCCAAACCTTATCAATGCATTCATTGATGATTGTGATGGCTGGATCAGTGGATTGGCCCGGCGGGTGTAGGGAAGAATTTGGCCCATTGCACCCATTCCCAGTGGTGCATTACAGTGGTGCGGATAGTGTGCGTCGCGTCATGACATCATGTGGCCAGGCCCGCGGACCTGCTCCCACACTCAGGTTCTGCCCCACTGTTTGGTAGAGATGCTCGGTGCATGTGCTTTACAGATCCCCAGACCACAGAGACTGCTGCAGGCAGGTTCGGTGAGGGGAGTGGCAGTGGCAGGGAGCAGTGAATTTTTAATTAATTATGGCGCGGTAAGTAACGCCCACCCTGGACCCCAAGCACTCAGCGCCTATAATTACACACCCTAGAAACTGTACAATTTGAAAGTATAGAAATGGAGGTATGGCCACGTCCCTTTCTGATTTTGTACCGATTTCTGGCCCTCAGATGTTGGAGGATATGTCATACAGTAGGTGCTAAATCTCAGGAGTGGATGTGGAATTCATCAACACATACAAGTTTTCAACTCAGGAGCGTTGTGTTTCAAACAACAACACCACACCTGATTTCATTGCCATCATTAAGTATCAATGCAAACACATTCTAACATTATGGTGGAATCTATAACAAATTACAATCTTAGGTCTTTGTCACAGCATACTGTAAGATGACATTTTTCAGCAATTTTGGAAATAAAGAAACCCCAAGGTTGCCCGGGCAACGCCGGGCGGGTCAGCTAGTCTATATAATAAGTTGAAGAGTCTGTGTGCCTGTGTGTGTGTGTGTGCGTGTCCGTTGCATTGCGGGTACACCGTGGCACTCAGCGCTGCCAAATTTGGCAACAAGGTACCTCTGGACCTGCTGGTGTGCACCTCGAAGCCCTTTTTGGGAAATTTCACTTAGAAATTTAAAAAACACCAAGTTTAAATTTGCCTTCATTGATGATCTGGGGAAAAAGATTGACGATCAGGGAAACCGTAGTCGAAGGAACAACTCCACACCTGATATCATTGCTGTCATTGAGTATGCATGACACATTCTAACATTATGGTGAAGGCTTTAAACAATTATTAGGAATAACTGAGGATATACATAGACCACACATCACACGCACACGTACATATTGTACACGCACACACACAGTACACCACATATGCACACAACACACATATATATAGGTAGCACACCTCACACACTTACACATTGGACAGATACACACAACAAAACACACACATAACACACCACAAACCCATATACACTACAACACACACCCAAAAACAGTACAACAAACACACAGAACACACACACTTAAACATTGTGCAGATACAGAAACACACAGAACACACACACTTAAGCATTGTCAGGATACGCACAGCACACTACACGCACATATATATGTAGCGCACCTCACATTCAGCAGATACACATAACACAACACACACACATAACACACCACTCATGGTACAACACACACCCACATTCACTACAACACGCACCCAAAAACAGTACAAAACAAAGAACACACACAAACATTGCACAGATACACACAGCACACTACACACACACACACATTTATACGTAACACACTTACACATTGGGCAGATACACACAACACACACATAACATACCTCTAACAGCACAACACACAACCACATTCACCACACACACACACAAAAAACAGTACAACACACAAAACACATACTTAAACACTGCACAGATACACAAATGCACAACACACACATACACATACTGTATATACATAGCACACCTCACACACTTACGCATTGGACAGATACATACAACACAACACACACAACCACATACACTACAACACACACACAAAAACAGTAACACACACAAACACATTAAAAAAATAATTTGCCATTTATTTAACAGTCTGTACCGGCTAATACAAACTGTACCTAATGTACCAGCTTTTCTTTTTTCCCCATATCCATCTCTGCGCACCCCGGCCAGTTGCACTGAGAAATCTTTGTCCTGGCCAATGCACCTGTTGATCAATACAAAGTGGATACACTGCACTCACCCTGTTAGTCAGTTGGATATCAGGCACTGCTCTGCCTTAAGGGTTTCCCAGACTCTTTTAGTTCATAGATAATGTTTGGTCGATGGGCATGAGCACTGCATGTATTTGTTTGAAGTTATGAGTGTAAGAAGTTGAAGAATAAGACTGAGATGAAGATTTGTCACGTTATAGTGTACAATTTACTCAATAAATCGTTAAATAAATATGTGTACATAGAAGTACCATCAAGAAATGAAAGTAGAATTAAAAAATAAATTCTGATTCAAACTGATAATTGTTTGGATGGGGTGGGTTGCGAAACAAATCTATAGGTGGAGGGGGTATGGATATTGTTGAATAAAAATCTTTGCTTGCCAATTTTCGCAGCTACTTTGACAAATTCATCTGGCACTCAAAGGGTTCGGAAAACAGCACCGGGTTTTGGGACTGGTTCTGGTTCCAAAAATATGGTGGACAAAAATGCATGTATGTAATAAAGCTCTTCTGTTCTGGGTGTATGTGTGCAATTACTGTAACTTTGATCATGCAGTGGGACTACAACTCCAAGTGAGCCCTTTATTGCCCCGCATGCTGGGACTTGTATCTCTCTCTCCCAGGTACTGTTAGGTGCCGTATTTATGGCGCTTCTGGTGTCAGGCCGGCTCCCGGGGTACATGTCCCGGTGGCTGCTAGGCAGCCGCGATTACACGCCGCTGTCAGACACGCTGCGTGTCTCCCTCTGCCGGCAAGCCCTCAACCACAGCTGTTGGCTAGGCGACAGGGATGCCAGGCAGCCGCACGGAGTGTTCATTAGCACACCTGAAGAAGCGTCCAGCTGCTTGCTCTTTGTAATCTGGGGCGGCACTCTGGAGCAGGTGGTTGGGAAGTCTTTATAGGTGTTTCATTTGGGCTGCCCCGGCACCGGATAAAGAGTTCTTTGGAGACTCTTCTCTGACTCTGCTGGTTTATCTGGCCCTGTCAGTATCTCCTTGTTGCCTGAACTCCGGGGGGTATTCCTGAACTACCTACTGGCTGTCACCCTCCTCTTCTGCTGAGCAAGTATCATCTACCGGTAGCTGCTTGGATCCCTTGGGGTCAAGTTCACACTGCCACTTGTCGACATAAGTCATGGTGGCATACTAGTACCGGTAGACACATAAAGTCTTATGGGAAAAGGGCTGTTATAGGCAAGAAGGTTCGCTGGTGTGCTCTATGGACTTGGGTCTGGGGGTTCTGGGTGGCTACCCAAAAGATGTCCAGAGGTCCATCTACTGGGATTCCATGCAGCCTATCAGCACAGAAACTCCAGTCTCCTGTCCCTCTGCTGGATGTGCCCTTAGAAGCCTCGGTCAGCATCTGTGACTCCCTCCTGGTGAGCATAACAGGTACCCCCACCAGGATGTTCGTAAGACTGCCCGGTGACCTTGCGCAAAAAGTGTCCCCTGACTATGGCATGACACCGCTGGCTGTTGGAGCTGGTTCCAAAATACAGGGGAACCGCAGTCTTTTGAGTGCCCCATATTTTTGGAACTAGGATACGTAGAAGAGCCTGGTGTTGAATACAGGGTGGTAGGGTAACAAATAACTTTTTACACTTGAAATTTTGATGTTTCCTATGAGAAATCTAGACTTTGAATGTCGTTTTTTTTTTTGGTCACGGCAAAACGTGCATTTTTTTACACAAATTACACACTACTACATGTGCGATTTTTGGTAAACGTGCAATTTTGACCATTTCTGAGCCAAAAAAATTGCACATGTCTAAAAATCGCACTCTATTACATTTTACCCTAGATGTTGTACATTCCACAGAAATAGTAAATTGTAACACCCTTCTCAGTGTGTGAGGTGTAATGCACACACGGGGGTCACTGGTGTTAGTAACCCCCCCTCCGCACAATACAATAAATAAATACAATAACAAGAGTGAGTTGCAGTAGTATAAATGGGCTAAAAACAATGGGAGACATTTAATAGAATGCAATTTTTAGACACTTTCAAATACGCCCATTATCGCACTTTTTAAAATTGCCTTTTTTGCTGCGAATTTGCATATTTAATGAGGTGTGTGTTCCGGGAAAAAAAGTGCGATAATGGGTGAATTTTAGTCATGAAAATGTGCAAATTTTAGGCATTAAAATGTGCGAATTTGAGGTAATGTGCGAATTTGTGTTTAAAAAAAAAATGTCTTGAAGTCCCCCCTCCTGAGCATATCCAGTCCCGGGCTAATTGAGCTGGACCTGGTTCCAAAAATAGGGGGGGAAAAAGCATAGGGGTCCCCCATATTTCTGAAACCAGCCCCGGACTCTTGCACCAGTCCTGGTTCCAAAAATACAAGGGACAAAAAATCTGGGGGTCCCCCGTATTTTGAAACCAGCTCCGGGCTCCGACAGCCCGTGATGTCACAGCTGGGGTACACTTTTTACATAAGGTCCCCCGGCCGAAACATGAGCACCGTGGCTGGTCAGCCTTGGACGGGATACCTGGAGGAGCGGGGATCCCCCCCAATAAAGCGGTCAACCTCTCATCCGTGGCCAATGGACGCTGGCCTGATTGGGTTAAATCACACATTCCTAACATTGCTTTATGCAGGTGAACTACAAGTGCCAGCAGGCCTTCCCCGCATGCTGGGACTTGGAGAACCACAAGTCCCAGCATGCGGGGCATTAATGGGCCTGCTGGGACTTTTAAATACACTTTTACACGTTTTATTTTTACACAGGACCATGCACCGATCACAATGATCTGTGCAGGGTTTTGGCCAATGCGAATTGTATACTTTTCAATGGGAAACCATCTGGATGCGAGAACCGGCACAAATAAAAATACCACTTTCAGAATGTGCGATTTCGCTGCAAAAATCGTGTTTTTTGCAGTTTTTCGCATCTTTTTAACTATGCGAATACGGGAAAAAGTGCGATTTCGGATGTTTTTGGCGAAAAAAATTGCACAAATCACATTTTCACATCTCATTAACTGTCACCCCCTATTTAATTCTACTGCCTCATTGAGGCCATCGGGATAGATCAATCCCACCTGGTGCATACAATACACCCCCTGCCTACACATTCTTCTATGTCTATCCCCACCCCTTTGGGTGGTGATATGTTCTATGTTCTATAACTTTTAGACTATCTGGGTTGACCTTATGTTTCTCTGCAAAATGGCGAGAGACGCTATGGAGGTCATTCTGGTGAAATCACAAGGCTAAGAAATTGGAAATCAACTAAAGGTCACCCACATGAACACCTGCCCACCGTCCGATTGCATAAACATCCATTCACAGCTTGCGTGCGGTGCTGAAATCATTCAATGGTTGCGGACCATCAAATGATTTCTACTGCTCTCGCAAATCTACTGTAAGTCACTCTCTGGCGACTCAGATTTGCGGTGCACTTGAACGGGAAGAGGGCAGCAGCTGACATCCGGTGAAGTCAGCTGCCCACCTATCACATCATGGGAATATTATCACCGCATTGTGCCACTCACGGGCATTGCTCTGTGCAAACTCATGTCTATCTTTCTATACAAATCCAGGGGCGGATTGGGAATTAAAACCAGCCCGGGAAATATCTTGAGGCAGTCCCGGGGGGCGGGGAGGGAGGATGTTGCGCGCCGCAGGCGCGCCCAATTTTTTGGGGGGCGTGGCCTAGCAATATGGGGGTGTGGCCTATTTCAATGAGGCCACGCCCCATTTTTGACGCTGTGAAGCATGGCTAGTGGCTCTGAGCTGCTGGCTATGTCCCCGGCAAGGACAGAGAGAGTGACAGCAGACAGAGAGTGACAGCGAGGAC
Source organism: Crinia signifera (assembly GCF_055691185.1). Taxonomy (NCBI): domain Eukaryota; kingdom Metazoa; phylum Chordata; class Amphibia; order Anura; family Myobatrachidae; genus Crinia; species Crinia signifera. The sequence goes on from NC_139217.1 coordinate 32,992,399, forward strand.
ACAGAGAGAGCCACATATGTACTGTATATTGAGCATCACTGTGTGTGGCAAATGTATAATGGGCATCACGGTGTGTGGCCTATGTATAATGAGTCCTTTATACATAGGTCACACACCGTGATGCCCATTATACATAGGCCATACACCGTGATGCCCATTATACATAATTGAAATGTCAGCTGAGAGGGGAGCATGAGTGCGTTCTGCGCTGCGCTCTCCTCCTGTCCCTGTCTCTCAGCTCATCATCAGTAGTTCAGATGCTAGCAGCCAGTGGTGGGTAAACGGTGCTGCCAGATGGTGTGCCCACAGTGCAAATGCACTGTGGGCAAGGCACAACTGGCACACAGATAGTTACGTCCCTGTGTGGGACACAGATCAGGCTGCTTCTGCCTCCACCATACACATTATTATGTTTTTCACTAGTGTTTAATGACAGGGGGCATGTGTTGGTGCACTGCCCTCCCCTAAAACAACCACTGTCTGCCAAGATAATGATCTTTCTTTTACTTACCATGTTCTTGGTCTTCTTTCTTCTCCTTCTGTCTTTCTTCTCCTGGTACTCTTTACCTAGAACGGCGCCCGCGATTAGAATCGCGGGCGTCGGGGGTAAAAAATCGCGGTCATCGCGGGCATCGCGGGTAAATCGCGGGTACATAAAAATCGCGATCACCGCGATTTTCCCATAGGGAACAATGTTAAAAAGCCTGATTGACCGCGATTTTACTTTAAAATGCCTCAATGCCCGCGATTTTCACATAGGAATCAATGTTAAATGGGCTACAGAGCCCAAATAGTCACAATTAACCCTTAAATGTCACCCCAATTTTTGTACGCCACCCCACGATCCACGCCAACCCGAAGCGTGGCGAGCGCAGCGAGCCCGCGAGGGGCGGCGGTACGCGTCCTCCGACCTTTTCATGCCCTACTATCCACGTCGGCGTGGAGTTGAGAATAGAATAGTGTGGCGAGCGCAGCGAGCCACCGAGCCCGAAGCGTGGCGAGCGCAGCGCGGCGCGGATACCTGTGAAGCCCGCGAGGGGACGCGTATAACTGTGAAGGTATCCGCGTCCCCTCGCGGGGCTCGCTGCGCTCGCCACGCTTCGGGCTCGGTGGCTCGCTGCGCTCGCCACACTATTCTATTCTCAACTCCACGCCGACGTGGATAGTAGGGCATGAAAAGGTCGGAGGACGCGTACCGCCGCCCCTCGCGGGCTCGCTGCGCTCGCCACGCTTCGGGTTCGCGTGGATCGTGGGGTGGCGTACAAAAATTGGGGGGACATTTAAGGGTTAATTCTGCCTATTTGGGCTCTGTAGCCCATTTAACATTGATTCCTATGTGAAAATCGCGGGCATTGAGGCATTGAATGCAAAATCGCGGTCAATCTGGCTTTTTAACATTGTTCCCTATGGGAAAATCGCGGTGATCGCGGGCATCGCGTCGCGGCCGTTTATGTACTGCCCGCGATGTCGCGATCACCGCGATGGGCGCCGTTCTAGGTAAAGAGTACCCTTCTCCTTCTGTCTTTCTTCTCTTTTCTTCTCCTTCTGTCTTTCTCTTTTCTTCTCCTTCTGTCTTTCTTCTCTTTTCTTCTCCTTCTGTCTTCTAGGGCTCCTCGCTGTATGCTCCTCACTGAATGATGCAAAATGTTATGAGGTGGGAGGGGGTCTCTTTTCAAGTGTAAAGGCCCCCCTCCACTAGTGCACTTTGGAATGTTTAATCCGATGCAGAGCAATCAAATTAAATTAAAATGTAAAATGGAGGTAGAATCTACCTTCATTTTACATTCCCTCTCCCCCAGGACCCAGATAGCAGCATATTCTACCAGGTACCAGCATCTTCTACATTCATACATACTACACCCACTGCCGCTCTCATTCATACATTCTACACACACTGTCACCCTCATTCATACATACTACACACACTACCGCTCTCATTCATACATTCTACACACACTGTCACCCTCATTCATACATACTACACACACACACTGCCGCTGTCATTCATACATACTACACACACTGCCGGCCTCATTCATACATTCTACACACACTGCCACCATCATTTATACATACTACACACACACACTGCCGCCGTCATTTATACAAACTACACACAAAGACACCGTTGTACATACATACTACACACTGCCACCCTCATTCATACATACATACATACATACTACACACACACACTGCCGCCATCATTTATACAAACTACACACAATGACACCGTCATACATACATCCTACACACACTGCCGCCCTCATTCATACATACATACATACATACTACACCCACTGACGCTCTCATTCATACATACTACACACACTACCGCTCTCATTCATACATTCTACACACACTGTCACCCTCATTAATACATACTACACACACACACTGCCGCCGTCATTCATACATACTACACACACTGCCGGCCTCATTCATACATTCTACACACACTGCCACCATCATTTATACATACTACACACACACACTGCCGCCGTCATTTATACAAACTACACACAAAGACACCGTTGTACATACATACTACACACTGCCACCCTCATTCATACATACATACATACTACACACACACACTGCCGCCATCATTTATACAAACTACACACACTGACACCGTCATACATACATCCTACACACACTGCCGCCCTCATTCATACATACATACTACACCCACTGCCGCTATCATTCATAAATACTACACCCACTGCCGCTCTCATACATACATACTACACACACTGCCGTCCTCATTCATAAATACTACACACACTGACGCTCTCATTCATACATACTACACACACTGACGCTCTCATTCATACATACTACACACACTGACGCTCTCATTCATACATACTACACACACTGACGCTGTCATTCATACATACTACACACACTGACGCTGTCATTCATACATACTACACCGACTGCCGCTCTTATTCATACATACTACACACACTGCCGCTCTCATTCATACATATTACACACACTGCCGCTCTCATTCATAAATACTACACACACTGCCGCTCTCATTCATACATACTACACACACTGCCGCTCTCATTCATACATACTACACACACTGACGCTCTCATTCATACATACTACACACACTGCCGCCATCATTTATACATACTCCACACACTGCCGCCCTCATTCATAAATACTACACACACTGACGCTCTCATTCATACATACTACACACACTGACGCTGTCTTTCATACATACTACACACACTGACGCTCTCATTCATACATACTACACACACTGCCGCTCTCATTCATACATACTACACACACTGCCGCTCTCATTCATACATACTACACACACTGATGCTCTCATTCATACATACTACACACACTGCCGCCATCATTTATACATACTCCACACACTGCCGCCCTCATTCATACATACTACACACACTGTCGCCCTCATTCATACTACACACACACACTGCCGCCGACATTTATACAAACTCCACACACTGACGCCGTCATACATACATACATACTACACACTGCCACCCTCATTCATACATCCTACACACACTGTCATCCTCATTCATACATAAATACATACATACTATGCACACATGTAGGAAGTGGTGCTTCCTCCTGCACCCACAGGAGACGGCGTGCACGAGAGGCAGATTCCTGGCACGGTCAGGAAACTCCGGGTCCGCCGCTGTATCCGGGTCCGACCTCGGCTGTCTTCCGGAGACCCAGCAGCAGCAGTGCTGCAATAAGCCCCACCGCCTCTTCCTACCGCAATAACTTCCCTCCCAGTCCGCCCGGCAGTACACTGCCCCCCCCCCCCCATCTGTCAGCCGGAAGGGGGATGACGGGAGCGACGGAGTTCCCATGGGCGGAAACAGACAGCTCCACTGAGCCGCGGCGCTGAGTAGTCAGGGGAGCAAAGAAAAATAAGTAAATCAGTGCTCGAAGAAAGTTCCTGGTATACACATACACACACACACAAATATATATATATATATATATATATATATATATATATACTTCCCTGAGACCAAAAATTATTATTTCTGGCAGTGCCACTGCCATATACCTGCCTCCTTTGGCCGCCCTCAGACCTGCTGCTGTCTGCCTGCTTCTAACGCTGCTGCTGACAGTCGGCTCACCTGCTGTTGCTCGAGTCTTCAGCTGCCGGGTGGAGGGGGAACAGGCGCTGGGAGGTGCAGCGCATGCGCAGCAGCCCTCCCGCAGCCATTTTTTATTTGGGCAAAGTGCCCCTTCAAATGAGTTGTGGGAAATGGCCCAGTTTTCCATTGGGCCAATCCGCCCCTGCCGGAGCCTGTCTGTTCAATGCCACCTCCGAACTGGGGCAAATGCAGAATTTTGTTGGGTGGGGGAAGGGGGGGGAGGGGGGTTCTGTGCATGTATTGTATGTACTGTACATCATTACACACACACTTTTGTACACAGACATACTGTTCATACATGCTGTACATACATGGCATACTTACAAAAACATCACACATACTACACACTACAGACACAGACAGCACATATATACACACTTCAAACACACACACACACACACACACACACACACACACACACACACACACATTAGCATAAAAAAACATGACAACATATACATCCAAGCATACATAGCATACAGTACATACAATCATCAACACACATAGCATATACACACATTACTTACATATATCATATACATACATACATACAGCATATACACATGGCATGCATAGACACAGCATATACACACTGACACACACAAAGCATAACATAGCACACATATACAGCATGTACACAGACACACACATAATGTACACATTGACACATATAGCATACAGACACACACACACACTCCCCTCTCAATACCAGGAGAGCAAATGCCCGCATAGTAACAAAGGCATTTAACACTTACCCCTTCCCTGCTTGCTTCAGGTTCTAAGGAAACTTCCTGCATCCCCCGGCCACATGGAGTACAGCCTGAGAGGAGCTGAGCTGCACGCTGAATCCACAGCTAGCTCCCCCTGCTGTCAGCCAGCAGCACAGCAGTAAAAAAAAACTCACTAGGAGGAGGAAGCCGCCCGAAGCTGTCAGCTCTGTGAATCGGGCTGAAAGCACCGCGGGAGGTGCTGCGTGCGGCCGCACATGCGCACCAGCCCTCCCGCGGCCATTTTTAAATTGGTCACAGCTGAGGCCGGCCGCGGCCATCTTTGTTTAGAGTACTTTGCTGCGGCCGCGGCCGGTAACCGCGGAGATGGCGGTTCGGCGGGCCGCAGCCCAGCCAGGGAGGGTGGGCGGCCGCTAAAACTTTAAAATGTGCCGGCCCACCGGGAAACGGCCCGGTTTCCCGGTGGGCCAATCCGCCCCTGTACAAATCCACAGTTTACAAGCAAAGATCATGATATTTTTAATACGAGCGTATTAAAACACACCTGAGGTAACAAACATTTTTAAATCAAAATTAATAACATTTAATTTTTTAATTAATTTAAGACCACAATTGAGTAATTTGGAGTGGCCTTATACTGTGTGTTTAATAAAGAAATTGATTTTTGAAAACAATCTTTCTAATAATAAACCATTACTTATATTTTGTCAGTCCGCCATTGAGTTTATGCCGGGGCTCCAGTAAGTATCCCTGCATCAACAAAGGATAGAGCAAAGGCTGTGAATACTAATGGATGTAATTTCTTAGTTTTTTTATTTTTAATAAATTTGCAAAAATCTCCAAAAAACGTCTCATGTGGTCATTATGGGGTAAAGTGCGAAGAATTTTGATAAAAATATATATATATATATATTCCATTTTGGAAAAGCGAAGCGATGTGAATACTTTCCAGATGCACTGTAATATAATGTATAGTAACATCTCGCTGTGCTTTATCTGTGTCTTTTAAATGCCATTAGAATTATGCATCTGTTGGGGAAAAGATTAAAAGAGGATGAAATCAGAACAATTTTGCAACCAAGTAACATTGTATATAATATATTACACCATATACTGTGGTTGTGCGTCCTAAACCTTCCACTCTGCACATCTGGGACATGGAACCCTGGATGTTGGCTTTATAATTATGATCAATATCTATTTCCATATGAATATTACCAGGAAGGAGATCTCATTATTGGTGGAATATTCACTGTCCATTGCTGGACAAAAATATATACAAAGTCATGGGGGCATTATAATCTGCTGTGTGCAAGGTAAGTGACCTACAGAGTATATACAGTGCATGCATTATACAGTCTGCAGTATGAGTAAAAGTTCATATAATATAAAAAAAATATTACTAATATTTAGATACTGACACTATGCACACAGTCCTAGTGCTCCTCAAAGCCCAGCCCGACTCAGCACTACAGAGGGACATTGGTGCTGCAGGAGTTAATCCCTTCCCCTTACCATGTGATGTCAGCAGCAAACATGCAAGGCTCCAGGAGAACGCAGACAGCCTCATCAGCTGATCAGGACATCAGATGGGCAGTCACTAGCTGACCTGTGACCTAGTGTGTATAACCTATTGGGTGGGAGCGGTGGAAGAGGCGGCATTACCGCTGATGGAAAGATCAGAGGAGAGCAGAGGATCAGCAGAGCTGTGATGAGGTGGAGCATGCAAGGCTATCTTGCTGGACTCTGCTCCACATTCAGGGCAGCGGTAAGCACTGAGAGGTGGGTGGCGGTGCTGCATGCAGCTCCACATACAGTCCAATGCTGCCACTGCAAGCAGTGGTGGGTGAGCGGCCCTGACCATTGGCACACACCTAGTTACGGCCTTTATATTTTGCTCAACAGTCTACATGCAGAAGAGAAGGTAATTTAGTGTTCAGTCCACAAATTTAAATCTAAACCTTAATTTAATCCATTTGGTTGAAGAATGTCCAATTGTAGTATCCTAGCTGATTCTCCCAAATATCATCTCCAAAATCTAGCCCCACTTCATTTGGTATTCCCAAAGCATTCTACCCCTACTATAGAAAGACTTTTAGGGTCACCGTTAAGTTTTATTGAGAAATGGCCTGGGACAGAATGGTTCTAAATTTTCTTGATGATATTTACTCTATGTTTCCTAATCCTTGTTTTTAACCGTCTGGTGGTTCTACCAACAAACTGTAAGTACATGAGTATTGTTAAAGGTATATGCAGTAATTGGACTCGCAGTTAATGAACTGTTTGATAATTTTCTACAGTACTATTCTATGTAATGGAATTCTTTTTATTCAGCATAAATTTACAGATTAAACAAATTGTTTTGTTACAAAAATAGTTCCCATGTATTTCCGGGGGGTAGCATGGTGTTGTTAGGTAAACAGTAGGTTCATGGGGTAGATAGCTAGGATGCTTGTAATTTTTTTTTAATTTGTGTTTCTCCTAAACATAATTTTTTGTTTAGTAATACATTTTTCAATGAACTTATCTTGTTTTAGGATATCAAAGTTGTTTATAATAAAAAAAAATATATATTTCATTTGATTTTAACTTAAATTTGTAGATGGACATGATGGATTATTCACAAGGAACTGAATTGTCTGGGCTTGAATCTCCAACACTATTCTTTTTTTGGGTCAGTGCTAAGCCTGGTGTTGAGATTGAGCCTGCATATATTTCTGCTTTATTTAGTAAATTGTCTTTATTTAAAGTGACCCAGAATAATCTCCACTTGGGTAAAGAAATATGTACCACTGGTGCAGTAATGTCTTAATCTTAAGGGCCCTACAGACATACCATCAGAGAGAGGAAAGCATTCTGAGTGATGCTGCTTCACATTTTCGGAGTGACTTAGTTTAAAGACGTAAAATCGCTCAGAAAATGCCTGAAAGTTGTCCCATGTGTAGGGCCCATTCAAATTAGTTTTTTGGGGATGTTGTTACTCCAGGGTCTTTAATGGCAACTGGAGAATTTAAGACAGGTTTCATATAGTTGGATGTAAAAATCAAATCAAAATCAAGTTTCAGAATTAAACATGTGATTTAAATGATAAGTGTTCCTGTTTAAGTAATTAAGAAATTCAGTAGCTTGTGGGTGATCACCATAGCAAATAATAAAAAAGTTGTCTATAATCTGGCAATAGAGGACCAGATTTTCTCCATATTGGTCGCTTCAGATAAGATGGTCTTTGAAGGAGCCCATATAGAGATTCGAAAAACTGGTTACAAATCTGGTCCCCAGATTATTTACTGTTGTAAATAAAAAATTTCATTAAATAGGAAATAAATAAGAGTATGGATGGATATGATATCATCTAGTATAAATACTTTCCTGAATTTGGTAAATTAACATCATTGTCCAGACAATATTTTACTGCTTTATTTTCTTCCTTGTGTCGTACATTTTTACATAATGCCTAGACATCCAGGTTGAGGAATCCCCAATATTTTGTAAGATATATTTCATATCCTTAATATGTGATATAAGGTTACTGTAGAGGACGGAACCTAAAAGACTGGTAGTCATGGGTCATATAGGCATCAGATATCAAACATCCAATTGGCTTACATACAACCCAGGAGTCTACAAGTGCTCCAGTTACACAAACTGTCAATGTCTTATTACTGGCAAGCTGTTTCTACATCCAATACGCAAACAGTAATAAATCGAAACAGATTGAACTGCAATTGCAAATTTGTCGTTTATATGCTACATTGCCCATGTGGGATGAGTTATGGGGGCAAAGCCACTAGGATTCTCAAAGAATGGCTTAGTCAGTGTCACGCCTGTGGTCTATCTCTGGCTAGAAATAACCACAAGCATAAGGGCTGACATGAAGGAAAACCTGGGTGCCTTGATGAGGTGGCTGTGTATTACCGATACACCCTTGAAGGTAAATTCAGAGTCGTTACCACAACAGATGAATGAATAATATTTGGAGATGAATGAATAATATTTGGTATTTATTATGCACGCAGATGAAGGAACAGAAGCTACAGTTGGTTGAACTTGATAAATGGATATCACACTCAGAAACAGATTGTCTCATGCAAAATTCAAAAGCAGACTGTATGGGCAATAACAAGGTTGGGCAATGATGCTACAGTGTGAGTACACTGATGAACTCCTGTATTACAAGCTTAGCAGGCAGTGGATGCAGTGCGACAACACTGAAGAGAGTCCCAATACACATACACAGGTGCAATAAGCACTATTGACAGATGGTGCAGTTTAAAAACACTGATGAAGTCCCAGTACAAATAATAGGTACTTGTTTCCTAGAACAGCACCCAGATTTTCTACGTACGTCACTGTAGGGAAATCGCATTGCATGGGCCATTATAGCGGGCTCGCTGCGCTCGCCACACTTCAGGGTGGCGTGGATAGTGTGTGTGGGGGGTGCGTAAAACCTAATTTTAGGACCTATACAGTCATATTATTGTATACCTAATGTAATGGCATTGCATACCCTATAAAATCGCATGCGATCGCATGCGATTTTGCGGGAGGTGCGATGCGATGCCCTGGGGCACACAGGGCAGTGAATAAATTACATGAAAAAAATCGCAAAAAGCAAATAGCTTAGTGGGCGCCGTTCTAGGAAACAAGTACCATATAATACAGTAGCGTAGATCGAGATAAATGGGGTGATATTGACCACTGTGAACTTGAAAGATCCCTCCAGTATATCGATGATTGAGCACTGAAGGAGGTGAGTATCGTTGGTAGAACACCAATGGAGCAGGGAATTAGTTGGGAAGCTAATAGGAGACTCAGGAAGTTGGTTGGATCCAATGAGTAATCGATATGGAACTGATGGTGAGTCGATGGTTACCGGATGACAGAGGAGACTAACTGGGAAGCTAATCAACAATCTACCCTACCTCACAAACTTGTTGGCTATGGGTCATCCTCGACTCTGAACTGTCCTTTGTTCCCCACATCCAATCTGTCTCCAAATAATGTTAAATGCATATAAAAAACATATCCAAAATAAAACCCTATCTCACACAAGACACTACTAAATATCTTATCCATGCAGTCATTATATCCCGCATTGACTATTGCAATAGTCTCCTAACTGGTCTTTCCAAGAACAGACTCTCACCACTGCAATCCATTTTACAGTAAATGCTGCTGGTAGGTTAATCTTCCTAACAAGACGCTCATCATCAGCTGATCCACTCTGTCAGTCCCCCCATTGCTTGCCTGTCTTTTACCGCATTCAATATAAAATTATTCTACTCACATATAAAGCTATTAACCATACTGCACCAGCATATATGCCATTACTTATAACAAAATATCTCCCATCTCAACCACCCCACTCTGCGTCTCTCTTCTGCACGGATCGCTAGTTTCCATTCATTATTACAGGACTTTCTTTGGGCTGTTCCCACCCTATGGAATGCCCTTCAATGCACAATAAGGCTATCTACTAGACTCAATACTTTCAAACATTCCCTGAAAACTCACCTCTTCAGCTAGGCCTATCATATTTAAGTACCACACACATAACCCTCTGAGTCACTTATGTATTATAGTTTTTATTCTGGACTTGTATCTTGGTGGGACTGCTATGCTATTACTGGTGCCTGTACTTGTGTTTCCCTCCATGTTCCTATAGATAGTAAGCTTGCAGCAGGGACCTCTAACCTCCAAGTCTGTCTGTTGTTACCTAGTTTGTTTTATCACTGTCTACAATTGTAAAGCGCAACAGAATCTGCTGCGCTATATAAGAAACTGTAAATAAATAAATAAATAAAATAGGTGAATCAGGTCAGCTGGAACCTATGAGGAGTTGATGTAGAATCAATGGTGATCGATATTGCTGAATATTGATGGCGGAACACTGATGGTGTGGAGATATCAATGGTGGAACTCCAATGTAGCTTGGGATCCATGGTGGAACACCAATGATGTGGAGATATCGATGGCGGAACACCAATGTAGGTTGGGATCGATGGTGGGACACAGATGGTGTGGAGATATCAATGGCAGAACAGAAATGTAACTTTGCATCGATGGCAGAACACCGATGGCATGGATATATTGATGGTGGAACACTGATGGAGCTTGCAATCGATGGCAAAAAACCAATGGCATGAAGAGATCAATGGTGGATCACCAATGGCTTGAAGAGATCAATGGCGGAACACCAATGGTGTGGAGATGTCGATGGTGGAACACTGGTGTGGTCAGTCTAGCTGCACGCTGGAATGACACAGGTCCTTGGAAGGAGCAGAGTCCACCAGAGTAGGAAATCTGAAATCAGGTAGAGATAGTGGAAGAGCACCATGCAGGTAATAGGAGTGCTTGGAATCAGCTGCAGCTTAACAGGTTAATACCATCAATAATGGTAGGATCCAGACTGTGCAGCAGGATGCAATTATCCAGTGTCTACAAGAGTACAGGTAGCAGCTAGGCTGAAGACATCATTGAACCGGCAGATTGGTAATTTTACCCAGGATCCTTGTAGCAGACAGTGTGCAGTGATTGGCTGGGCAATTAGCAGAACAGGAGGGTGCTCAGGATTGGCTGTGAGCAAACAGGTGACTGAAATGAACATTGCTACTTCCATGTCCAAGTATGGCTGGGTACAGTGTTTGTACAGCACATGTTTGTGGCCTATGATAATGGCCAGTGTCGGACTGGCCCGGCGGTGAACCGGGGAAATCCCCGGTGGGCCCTGCCGATTTGTAGCCACACCCTCTTTGGCATGTGGGCGTGGCTACCCAGTCCCTCACTGTCCGCCGCTGCCGCCGCCGCCGCTTCAGAGGGGAGGGAAGGAGAGCGCTCAGCACAGGGCGCCGCGCATATCTCCTAGCCCTTCCCCTTCACTCTGTCACTGTCCATGCTGCGGGACCGTGAGCCAATCACAGATCGCGCATAGAAACAGTGAGGGGGAAGGAGATATGCGCCCTGTGCTGAGCGGCGCGCTCCCCTCCCCTCCCCTCTGAAGCGGCGTGGTAGCGCGTAGCGGTGCGGTGGCATTGGCAGCAGGACTCAGAGAGAGCAGGCCAGGGGGACACCGGACTGGGGTGTGAGCAGGAGGACATGTACTGCGCTCCACCCCACGTCCCCCCGCACAGCAGCAGCAGATGGGGAGACAGCAACAATGGTGAGTTGCTGATCGGAATATCTGGCACTGTGGGGCATATGTGTCTCTGGCACTGTGGGGGATTATCTGGCATTGTGGGGGTATATGTGTCTCTGGCACTATGGGGGCATATCTGGCACTGTGGGGGCATATGTGTCTCTGGCACTGTGGGGGCATATCTGGCACTGTGGGGGCATATGTGTCTCTGGCACTGTGGGGGGATATCTGGCACTGTGGGGGCATATGTGTCTCTGGCACTATGGGGGGATATCTGGCACTGTGGGGGCATATGTGTATCTGGCACTATGGGGGGATATCTGGCACTGTGGGGGCATATGTGTATCTGGCACTGTGGGGGCATATCTGACACTGGGGGCATATCTGGCATTGTGGGGCATATGTGTATCTGGCACTATGGAGGGATATCTGGCACTGTGGGGGCATATGTGTATCTGGCACTATGTGGGGATATCTGGCACTCTGGGGGCATATGTGTATCTGGCACTATGGGGGGATATCTGGCACTGTGGGGGCATATGTGTATCTGGCACTGTGTGGGCATATCTGGCATTGTGGGGGCATATGTGTATCTGGCACTGGGGGCATATCTGGCATTGTGGGGGCATTTGTGTATCTGGCACTGTGGGGGCATATGTGTCTCTGGCACTGTGGGGGCATATGTGTTTCTGGCACTGTGGGGGAATATCTGGCACTGGGGACATCATTGTGCAGTGTAATGGGCATCATGGTATGGGGCGTAATGGGCATTACGGTGTGGGGAGCATTGGGTTATTGCCATCACAGTGTGGGGTGTAATGGGCATCAAGGTTTGCGACATAATGTATAATTAGCATCACAGTGTGAGGTGTATTGAGTAATTAGCATTGCGGTGTTGGGCGTAATGTGTAACTGGCATCACGGTGTGCAGCATAATGTGTAATTGGCATTACGGCATGTGGCTTTATATGTAATGGGTATTACAAAGTTTGCTAAAATGTGCAATCTGCAGGTACGTAATACAATCATGGTACAGGCCACGCCCCCTTATGATAGACCACACCCCTAAATTTTCAGCGCGCCTGCGGCGCGCACAAGAATTACCTCTTCTAGATGGTTAGGGAGGGTGTGTGTGTTTGGCCCTTATTCTAGTTCATTCTTTCTGACAAAATCCTTCTTAGATGTACAAAACCATGTGCACTGCAGATGGGGTAGATGTAACATGTGCAGAGAAATTTAGATTTGTTTGAGTTATATTGTTTCTGTGCAGGGTAAATACTGACTGCTTTATTTTTACACTGCAATATAGATCTCACTTTGAAGTAAAACCCAACCCAAATCTAACTCTCTCTGCACAAGTTACATCTGCCCCACCTGCAGTGCACATGGTTTTGTCCATATAAGAAGGATTTTGTCATAAAGAGTGAACTAGAATAAGGCAGGGATTTCTGCAGCATCAGATGACCTCTGGAGAGACTGCGGATAAGCTGTGCTGTGGACTGCATGCAAACAGCACTGAAGATATTCAGAACTGGAGTATAGTGACAGTATGGAGAGGCACTTTAGAGCAGGGGTGGCGAACCCCTTAGGCAGTTTCTGTGGCCCGCCCACCCACCAGCCAGTCTGTACGGGAGGCAAGGAAGGGAGTCTCGCGTGAGGTGGTGACATGGGCAGGTGCGACTTCACGCATCAGGCATCCAGCAGCGGCAGCAGTTAATCAGCGGCAGCCGGAGCATATGGGCCCCAGAAGGATTTTATCTATTTTAGATGGCCCTTGTAAGAAAAAAGGTTCCCCACCCCTGCTTTAGAGGTTAGAATGGATGTCTTGTTACCTGGATCATGACAGTCAGCATTGGTCATCCATTCAAATATGCCTAAATGTGTCAAATACACAGATGGATCTCAAGAATAGACATTTCTTGGAGAAAGGCCAACTCAAGTGTTTTATAATAGATCACATTACCCCTCTATCAAGGGCTGGAGATTGTGAAAAGCTCCTACTTCAAAGTGGGATGGGTTCTGTAAATCAGGGTACTATACTCACGTATACTCACGTATAGTACCCAGGTGCACTAAATTTAAACCACACCCATTGAGCACCTTCACTTCATAATATATGTGGACAAACAGAAGCAAATCCTGTCCCTCACCAGATAACTGAGACATATAAACACAAGGCACTTCATTTTTTTCTGAATTTCTCGATAAGAAGCATTTGGCCTAGGGGCGCCTTGAAAATATTTTGATGCTCTAGGGTGCCGTGATTCAAAAAAGTTTAGAAACCACTGGCTTAGATAATGTATAGAGTCGTGTACCTCTGTGTGCTTCGAATTTCATTCAACATTAGTAGAGAGCACCGCCTTGTGCTAAGTATTTCTGGACTGTATTGTAATTTCTGTTTTAAAAAAAAATAATTAAAATGGGGGGTGGGGGGTGCGGCGCGTCGTTGTAAGTAATGTACGGGGGGTGGCGGTGTTGTAAGTAATGTGCGGGGGGGGGTGCCGCCAGCGGCGGTATGTATGCGCGCGGGGGGGGACCCTAGCGAATGAGAAACAGAGGCTGGCCGTGGATGTAGCCTGCAGCGCCTCCTGCAGGCGGGATTCAGAGCACTCTATCAGAAGGTGCAGCTCACCACCTGCTATGCTGGCGATGTTCTGAGTGAGTGCTCTGAATTAACCAGCGGGGCTGTTTTTAATTGCGGGGCTGCGGAGATGTGCTTTTGATTTGCTGTGTGCCACACACACACACACACCAATTCTCTGCAATTTTCTGAGCGATTACTTCAGAAAATGGCTTCATGTTGCCCCCTGTGTAGGGCACTTAACCCTACATAAGCTCCCTGATGTTTTCCTCGAGTCCTTTTCCAGAGGCATTCATATATGGGGCAACAGAAGCAATGGCCAAACATAACTGGTGTAACCTATTAAACTATATGCCCCTGGGGAAACAGTGTTAAACCTGTACTACTGTAGTTGAATAAGATCATGAACAACCCTCTGTATAATGATAGATAAATTGTTCATAGTTTTTAGTGAAACATTTGAATATCATTTTTTTATTTAAATAATATTTTTACAAAAATGTTTCTGTTTTTCTGTTTAATTAGTGTACAACGAAGAGAATACAGACACGTCCGGGCTTTTATGTTTGCAATTAATGAAATTAACAAGAACCCAGATATTCTGCCGAATATCACTCTGGGATATCATCTGCATGATTCCTGTGTCTGGCAAAGTAAAGCTGTAGATCATGTATTACATATACTATCTAGATATAAGATTAAAATTCCTAATTATATATGTGGGAAACATGGAAAAGTTGCAGGATTTATTGGAGACCTCAATTCCTTTACCACCATTCCTATGGCACAAATACTGAATGTACTTGGTTATTCCCTGGTAAGTGTTGTTATTGTGTTATAGAAATGAGTTTATAGATCTCTATTGTCATTATCAACGATATATCTGACCTCTCTCTATTACGGAGAAATGCCGGAGTGGTCTGGAGCAATTGGTGTTGCCTGGCCACTCGGTCCAGCATTCGATGGTCGCCGACCATCGAATGATGGGGGAGGTTCCCACAGATGGAGGAGGTGTTCACATGGAAAATCCACTCGCGGTCTGTTTGGTTGGCGTCTTACAGCATTTAGCGATCCGTACGGAAGGCAGGGCTAAGAACACTTGGTTCCTGTCCGAAATACGCATCCGTCCGATTCAACTAGAATAAGGGCCCATGTGTGGTATGTCTTTCATCCACTTATCCAGTAGAAGATGCCATTGAGAATGATCTGTTTTGCACTTCTTCATCAATAAGGTATGCAGTTATTTTATTTTATATGATTTGGTTAGAAGAAAATTTTAAAGTAAATCTATAGATACAATTTGAGATAGTGTTATTTGTCATCCAGGTTCCAGACTTGGTGCCTTTATTGAGGTCAGGAAGTGTCTCACTGGAAAGTACATAAATCGGTGTGTCTGGGGTAGGTTATGTCGTTGGGAGAGGTCAGAAAAAGAACATACTGTATAGAGCCCCCCCAGGATCAAAAATCTTGTTCAACAGATCCAATCCTGTTTCTCTCCATAGAGAGAAAGGGGAAAAAGAGCGTCTGGCTTTTGAAACCACCGGAAAAATCTTGGAATATTCAGAGAGTATGTCTCTCCCATTTAATGGGATTAATCTTTCTGGAAGCATCCAGATTATTTGTTTGTGCAGGTAACCAACTCTTGGTCGGAATTGAGCCTTAGACTCCCATGCTCCCAGTCTGTGTATCCTCTCTATAACTATATACGAAAATGAGGATTCGACATGGAGAAGCTTCAAAAGGGTGTCACGGACAAACTGTTCTAGCTGATGTCTCTTGATAGATTCAGGGATGCCAGTGATTCTAATATTATTTCTCCTTTGCCTGTTTTCAGCATTTTCAAGCCTTTCAGATAATCTTGTTATCAACTTTTAAAGCTTTCACTGATCTCTGTAAAGCCTGGATATCGTCCATATTTGTGCTTATCTGAGTCTCAGCCTCAGTCAGCCTGTCTAAAAGCCTGTCAATTTGGATAGATATATCAGACACTGCTTTCTGCAGCAAAAGGGTCGTAGAGGGTTGTATTGCAAATATTAATTCCCCATGAGTAATATTAAGTCAGGGTTGCCGACTTTTAGAGTCTCCTCTCTGGGAGAAGCCCTAAGAGTAGACTTTCAGCAGCCGTTTAGGGGGCGGGGCTTGAGCGTGGCATCATTAAGCCCCACCCCAGGATGTAAAATAGCCTAATTCACAGATCTCCATGAAGGGGCAAAAATGAGGCAATTGTGCTATTTTAGCTCCGCCCCTTCCTCGGAGATCCGCGGATTGCAGCATTTAAATGCCACGATTGGGGGGCACAGTGGGGGTCCCCTGAATCTGGGAGGGTTGCCCACCTTTCCATGGGGCCGGGAGGGGGACCCAATTTTTGGGAGACTCTCAGCCATTCCGAGAGGGTAGGCAACCCTGTATTAAGTGAGCTGAGTGTGACATATTATTGTACCTGTATCCATATTCAGCATTTCAGTGATCTGCTTCTTAGCCACGGGCATCCCCGGGTAGAGTCCACAGCAGGCGCAATGTTTTGTTCAATGCGCCGTTTCTCTTGTCATTGTGGCTTGGGTGTAGAAGTTTGCCTGGAGGTGCCTTGAGGTTCCAGAAATTTCTCCATTCCCGAATCTATTCGCCGGTGGAAGCGTGGCAGGATAGAGGCCGGAGGCTCCATCCCGAGATATGCTCGAGCATCTCCTGCTGTGGAAATATCTTTAAATGAGTCACCCTCAAAAACCCTGAGGCGGGCCGGGTAGAGTAATGGAAATTTGCGTTTTCCTGAAATCAGTTGAGAACATATTCCAGTGAAGTCTTTCATTGCTCTGGTCACTTCCACAGAATAATCTTGAAACAAATGCAATTTGTGACCCTCGCATTGCATCGACTTCTGCTTACGTGATGCTACAGTACCAACAATGCCTCTTTATGCAAGTAGTTCAAGCATTTAAATACGGTGACCCTCAGCCTCACATTAACTCCTTCCTTCTCAGGCCCCAGCCTGTGAGATCTTTCCACAACCATATCAGCACACTCATCTTCCACCCCCAAAAGGGCCAGCAGTGTGTTCCGAATGAAATGATGCAATGTGGATCCCTTAAGTGACTCCGGGAGCCCCACCAACCTCAATTTTTTTTCCTCGACAGATTTTCAATCTTGTTAGTGTGTAGACAGATTGTTGAAGGTCGTCATTATGGGCCTTGAGATCTTGCATCTCATAAAAAACTGTCCCCAACTGTGATTTATTCTGGGAGACCCTCTGGGAAAGCTGTGACATGTCCCTTTAATTCAGAAAAGCTGTGTTTAAAAGTTTCAGCCTGTTCCCTGAACATGGGGGCCATAGTGGCTTTAATAGCCCGCACCATGGGCTGGTATGCCATAGTGTCTGTGTCCCCTCCATAATTTCCCTGCGTGAGGCAATATGGGGTACCTCTATATAATATGTAGGCACAGGAAAGGATAGGATATCCCTGGGAGTATGCTGGGCACCAGTCTGCTGTTGATCTGGGTGCCTCTGCCAGGGTCCTGTGCATGCCAGTGGTGGAAAGTGTGTCCACCATCTTGGATTGCTGTGTCTGCGGCTGGGCTGTGGAGCGGCGGTTCTGGCAATTCGGCATGGGAGAGTTATATCTCTCCATGCACAGTGCCCGGCTCTCCTGCGTCTCTCCTCCCGGGTGTGTGGTTGGGGACCGCATAGCAGTGGTCTAGGGATGCCGCCCATTTCACCACTCATGGAGCTCCTTACTCACATGGCCACTTCACATGGAGCCAGAATCGGAAGTCCCATGTTCATCCTTTTTAAGGGTGCATGGTCTGTACTGAGCTGGAGTTTTAGCCGCAGCAAATAATATTTTAGTGATTCTGCCAACTTAATTTACATTTTTAAACGATGACAAAGTGTAAATGATTCCTCCTCCAGCGAAGATATATGTGAACTACAGAACTACAGTGGTAAGAAATAGTACCATGCATTCCTGAGAAGAGATACCATCTTGTCTTCTCTGTATCATTATGCTCAAAATCAAGTGTTACCAATGTACAGTAGGAGATATCCTCAGGACCTCTGGGTCATCAGTAGGTATACTCCATATAATAGAGCTTAAGAGATGCTCAGCAGAAAAAGACATATGTTATAATTACAAGAATCTATTGAGAACTCTTATTAAGGAAGTTCTCAGACAGGATGTAACTGTGCTTCACAAAGGACTGCCTGGTACAGCACACAGGTCCCCTCGTCTGATAAAGTAAAACCCACTCAACTCTACTATGCATTTTGGTCCTCCTAGAATCTTTATCAAGGTGTAAACAGATGGCTGGTGGTCATTGTTTTTTTTATACTGTGTACTAAAATGAAGACAGGAAGTGACATCACTTACAGTTTTTGATGTTTTTTATAATGAAATGCATCAACAGTGTATAATAAGATACTGAGTTCCAATGATGTCTTTTACATGACCTTCGGACCTTCCTTCAATATGTATTCATAACTAAACCAGAAATACTGTCACATGCAGCCATGGCAGGACACGGCGGGTACAGTACTCACCCGTCCATGTCTGCCGGTGGCTGGCATGTGTCCAGCAGTGTACTGGTGCTGGCGGGTTGTGACGGGTTCTGGGCTCTGTGTGAGAGCAGCGGTGGGTGAGCTGAGTCACAGTAGTAGTAGTGACAGTATGGGCTGGTGGCGTCAGGAGGCTGTCATTGCCATCTTGACTATGATCAAAAGGTGTGGGTTAGGGTCTCTCCTCCCCTCTCTGACTAGGCAGCCAATGGCAGCCGCCACCTGGCTATTTAAGGGATCTGCCTAGGCTGCTCTGGGTCAGTACAAAAGCTGTATGCTTCCCTTGGGGAAATTCCTTACCATCTCTAGTGCCTTGTGCTCACTTACCCTGCCCATCAGTCTACCCCAAATGGTCTCTGACCCCATTGCATTCTCTATTGTTTGTTCATTCCTGTTGGTCCGCCTCCACATTCTTGGCCTCACTAGCTTTAAAATTCCAAGCTGTATGAGCAAGTACTACTGTATATAAAATCCTTCATTCAACCAGCTTGTTTAAATCCTTCATCTACTGGTCAGTCTCCCATTCCTGATCACCACACAATACCATCAAATCCCATGCCTGTGACAGTTTGTACTGACCCGATGGGACTTAGCCAAATTCCCGACACCTAAGTCCAAAAATTGCCTATATTGTGTCGCTCCTCACTGGTCCAGCCCTTGAATGGGTCTCTCCACTATGGGAACATTCTGATCCACTGCTCTCGGACTACGCTGCCTTTATTTCCACATTTTGGTGGCTCTTCGATGAGCCCAGGAGGGTTTCTTCTGTGGCTAATGAGATTCTCAGAATATGACAAGGCTCTTGACCAGTGGGGCAATATGTCGTGGAATTTCATACATCAGCATCTGAGCTAACTTGGAATGAAGAGACTCTCGTGTCTGCCTTCTGGAACAGCCTTTCTGGCCGCATAAAGGATTAACTTACTACCCATGACATGCCCACCATTCTTGCCGATCTAATATCTCTATGCAACAAGGTGGACTTGTGGTTCCAGGAACGTCAGCTGGAGAGAAACAGGGCAGATCTTCTTTGCTTCTGGCCTCCTCCCGGTCCTCCGTCCACAACCAGATTCAGTGTGTCTTTAACTCTACCACCACAAGACTCAATGCTGGTTAACTGTTTATGCCTCTCTCCTGAGGAGAATGCTAGGAGAAGAGATGAAAACTTGTAACTTGTGTATGTACTGCGGGTCCACTTCTCATCTAGTTTCTGCCTGCCCTCGTCATCCAGGAAATGACCTCTCCTAATCACCAAGGGGGAGGTTAGATTAGGAGTTCTGTTCTCATTTCTAACACCACCAGAATCTACAATCCATTTTACGCTTTCCACTCCTCAGAAGAAGATCATAGTAAAGCACTTGCTAGACTCTGGAGCACTTGGAAATTTCTTATCATCCAAGATCTCCAGTCAATTTTCCTTTCCTGTGAAACTGTTAGATCATCCCTTTTTTCTTACTGCAGTTGATGGCAGTCGCATCCCCAACAGTTAAAATACAATTTAAAGAATAATGACTGCGCCTGAACACTGCAGCCCTTGATTTAACCAGGGGACTCCTTAAATCCCAAACAATGGCAATACAAAAAGTTGGAAAATCATAGGCGCTGTGTTCTTTTTAGTTCCTTGGTTTAGTGTACCAAAGGCTTGTGTGGTGAATCCTTGTCTAGCAGGTGACTAAAGGACCCTGATAACTGACCTTAAGCCAGTGCCCTATGTGCACATCAAGGTATCTTTAGTCAGCTGGTCTCGTCATACACCGATACACGATACAACAGTCTGGTCTCCTCAGCGGGGGACTCAAAAGGTAGGTGACTTACCGAGGGCTAATGCCCTATGTTCATCAAAAGGTATCTTTAATGGTGACGTCACTCCAATCAGGCAATCCAGGTCACATAAAAAGGATTTATTTTCCACAGTGCAGTGGATACAGCATAAAAATACTAAAATGTCCAATAAAAGTACAGCAAAGTACACGAAAAGTACAGAAGTACAAAAAAGTTGAAATGGCAAGGAGATTTTGGGTCCGGTCGGCAAAAATTGGGGCACCCTCCTATCCGGATGGAAGGGATACCACCATAAAGGGCTCAAGATGTTAAATAGCCAAAATGCCTCCAGCACTCAAAAGTCCTACCTCCCACCAACGCGTTTCGGGCTGTTTAGAATTGCCCTTTTTCAAGGTGTGTGGGCTTACTGCCCTCTAACTGATATTTATACCAGTTAGCATCAACTTAGAAACAAGTGGTTACAAAAACCCGGAACACAGTACTGTCCGTGATTTTGCTATATATAGAAAAAACACTGTTAAAACTTAACATAAAAACACTACATAGACATCCTCCATATATATATATCACAATCCAATCCCATAGAATGCAATTTACACAATAAAACAACATTACAGTATCTGATTTATCACAGTATAGTCCGGTTTTCCATATTTTGTTGTGCCTTAGACGGGCGTCCTCATGGTCAATTAGAAAGCCGGTTGATTAACAGCTGTGCGCTCCACAGTCAACTGTCTGCAGCTTCCGATTTTCAAGCTGCATTTCCGGGTTTGTATCGTCAGGCCGGAAGTACGTCATTCTACTTCCGCTGTATGGAACGCAGGAAGTGGTAGACCTTTGGAACGCATTCCCGTCTGTGGCTGTTTATGGATGGGATGTCTCAGGATTAAAGAGGCTGTGACTTTGAGTGTACTCGCCATGACAACCGGAGATGTTTACATACAAACGAGAAAAGAAAGACAAATTAAGCCTACAATTCTTAACTCTTATTGCAAACATACAATGTTACGTAGTTACTGCGATAACATCACAAAAATAAATTCTATCGTCATATATGAAAAATGACCAATAGAATGGAGAACTTAGTTAGGTAAATACGCAAATTCCATCATACTCATTCCGATATTATCGCATGAAAATGACACATGAAAATAAATTACATCGTCACCTGTAAAAAATGTGAGCAATGGAATGAGGAACTTAAATAAGTACATGCATAAATAGTGGGCTGGTTCAAATGTGGTTATCACAGAAAGCACTTTAACTCAAACCCCACATTAAGGCCATTGGGTTCTATAGTTTTCAAAGAGTAAATGGTGCGCATTTCTGTTTGGGATAACCGCTTTTCCCTATTGTTAACCCTCCAATTCTCTTGTATCATTTTAATGCCACAAAAGCTGGTTAGGTGTTTTATGTTCCCTTCATGAAATTTCTTAAAATGAAGGGGAACATTATGGGTTTCCATGGTGGGTTTCCATGGTGATATTGCGGCAATGCTCTGCTAGTCGGACTTTTAGCTGCCGAATAGTTTTGCCGACATACTGTTTTTTGCAGGAGCATTCCATTAAATATACACAAAATTTGGTATTACATGTGATGAAATCATCTATGTCGAACCATTCATCACTATACATAGACTTATATTGATGGACCACTTTAATAGTTCCTTTGCATGCCCTGCACATGCTGCAGGTCCCACATCTGTAAAAACCCTTTGATTTAATGTATTTAAAGGGATCAGGTGTGTTAATGGCACTTCTAACCAACTTATTTTTTTAAATTCTGTGCTTTACGGTATATAAAGACAGGTTTTTCTTTTACATGCTTCTCAAGCACCGGGTCATTTCTGAGTACACCCCAATGTTTTTTGAAGATCTGTTCTATCTGTCGTGATTGGCTGGTAAACCTGGTGACAAAACAGACCCCCAAATCCTTCTTAGTTGATGTGGTGTTCTCAGTTTCGGCAACAGTTCTTTGTGTGATACTAGTTTCTCCCCATTCTCTGGCTTTAGACACCATCGTACGATTATACCCCTTCTGTGTAAATTGTTTGTCTAACTTCTCAGCATGCACATGGTAAGTGGTTAAATCTGTGCAGTTTCGGCTTATACGGTTAAACTGCCCGTTAGGTATACTTTTAAGCCAGTTGGCATGATGGTTGCTGCTGAAGTCAATAAATGAATTACTGTCGGTAGGTTTTTCGTAATTCCGAGTCTTAATGTGTCCATCATCCACATATATAAGGAGGTCCAAAAAGTTGACCTCAGTCTGACTGATTTGAAAGGTTAAAAGAACATTGATGGTGTTATCATTTAGGCCAGAGCAAAAAACATCTAAGGATTCGCGATCACCCTTCCTGAAAAACAAAATATCGTTGACGGTCAGATCACCCTTCAAACTTGACCTCTTGAACTCCAAGTAGGTGCCCTACATTGGGAGTGGCTGAAGCTCCTCATTATTCCGCTGACTTTTTATGATGTGGTCCTAACAATGCAATAACTCTCCAAGCACAATCCACACATCGATTGGTCTACCATGGAGATTAAGGCCTGGAGTACAGTCTGCCATTCTTCTTGTTTGTCACAAGTCATACCAGTTTGTCAAACTCATCCTCAAGACACTCTTTCCTCTGTGCCTTCTCAGTGTTGTTCTTTCTCTGACATCTTCAGTGAAGGAGGTGCTGACACTCTGCCTCCTCACCGACCTTGGGACTGTCCTTTCAAACTAATTCCTGGGAAGACTCCTTCCAAAGTCTATATGTATCTGCTTTCCCTTCCAGAAACAAAGGCCATGTCTACCTACATTTAGGAAATTTTACAAAAGGGGTTCATCAGACCATCAACATCTCTGGCTGGAGCCGGGTTCTTCTTTGTGAAAAAGAAAGATGGTTCACTTAGACCTTGTATTGATTATTGGGGATTAAATGACATCACCATCAAAAATCATTATCCCCTACCACTTATCACTGATCTTTTTGACAAGGTCAAGTGAGCCACAATATTCACCAAATTTGACTTACAGGGAGCTTACAAGCTAGAGAAGTGTGTGTTTGAGGTCTCTTCAATTCCATTTCTCTGCCATATCCTTTCCAATACCGGTTTAGAGATGGACCCTGAGAAGGTAAAGGCCATCCAAGATTGGACCGCTCCATGCACTCTTAAGGGAATCCAGAGATTTCTGGATTTCGCTAATTACTATTGCCGATTCATCCGTAATAGCTGCATCTCTCACCGCTCTCACTAGAAAAGGCGCAGATCCTTCCCAGTGGGTTCCAAAAGCCACTAAAGCCTTCTTGCAAATGAAACAAGCCTTTGTATTAGCGCCCACCCTTCTTCAGCTGGACATTAACAAACCCTTTAATCTCAAGGTGGAAGCTTCTTCTAAGGTACAGTAGAAAATTCTTACCCAGAAGGGCGAGCACCCCTGTGCTTACTTCTCCAAGAAGTTTCTCCCTGCCAAAACAATTATCCCACAGGGGAGCAAGAGTTGTTGGTGGTCAAACTAGCATTAGAGGAGTGGCGATAATTGCTCTAGGGAGCCCCTCATAAAATCAGTTTACTCGGATCACAAGAATATTTTCTTTCTTCGAAACATACAATGTGTCCCATCCCGACAGGCTTGGTGGGCGATGTTCTTTCAACGTTTTGATTTTAATATTAAATTCCGACCTGGTACACAAAACGGCAAAGCAGATGCACTGTCCCGCTCTTTTCATTCCACAATAGAGGAGAAACCACAGTCTCAGTGGATTCTCAATCCGATGGTTTTCGCTCAAGTATCCACTCATCCTACTCCACCTCCTGGCAAAACCTTTTTGCCAATCAACCTATGAAAGAAATTTCTATAATAGTCTCACTGTTCTCAATTTTCTGGACACCCCGGTGTCCAGAAAAACCTGATGTTTCTCCTTCGCTCCTACTGGTGGCCTTCCAAAGGAACTGATATCAACAACTTAATCTCTTCCTGCATTAAATGTGCCCCGCATAAGACTTCTCTGACACCTCCAGCTGGGTCTCTCTTGCCACTTCCAGTGCCCACCAAAACTTGGACCACCCTCAAAAGGATCACCCTGATATTTGGGTGGTGGTTGACAGATTTTCAAAGATGGCTCATTTCTTCCCATTAAAGTCTCTTCCATCAGATCATGCTCTTGCACAACTTTTCATTGCCACTATCTTCAAACTTCATGGCCTTCCCAAAGAAATTATCTCTGACAGTGGAGTTCAATTTTTCACCAGATTCTGGAAATCCTTATGTTCAGCCATTCAAGTCAAGCTTAAATTCTCCACCGCTTACCATTCACAAAATAACGGCCAAACTGAACGTGTCAATCAAGATTTAGAAGCCTTCATACAGAATTTTGTAGCCTCCTCACAGGATGATTGGCTACAACTGTTGCCCTGGGCAGATTTTGCCCACAACAAATCTTATCATTCCTCTTCTGGTACTACTCCATTCTTCACAATGATACCCTGATTTCTCAAGCTTACCTCCTCGAGATGTCCCAGCAGTGACTTTCTCTTTACAACACTTCTCTAAAATCTGGTCCAGTGTCCACGAATCTCTTCTTAAGGCATCAACCCATTATAAAAAATCAGCTGACAGGAAGATAAATGCCGTTCCTAGCTTTAAAGTTGGAGATTAAGTTTGGCTGTCAACCTGTAACTTATGACTTCATCTACAGTACCGTCAATGAAGCTGGCACCACAATTTATCGGTCCTTACCCCATCATTCAAGTCATCAATCCTGTGGCATACAGACTGAAACTCCCATCTTCAATGAAGATTTTAAACTCTTTCCATATATTCCTCCTTAAGTCATTAAAATTAAATGTGTATCAAAGCTGGGTGCCTAAACCTCCTGTTATTAACATAGAAAAAGATGCTGAATTCGAGGTAAAAAAGATCCTAGACTGTCGACATTGCAATTCTCATCTTCAGTATCTGTTGGAATGGTTGGAATATGATCCTGAAGATAATTCCTTGGTGGATGCAGCTGATCTGCATTCTCCTAGTCTTATTAGACAGTTCTTATGCAGGAACCCTCACAAGGCCCGTAGGTGTCTAGAGGCCATCTAGAAAGCAGGGGTACTGTCACAAGCCACCATGGCAGGACATCACAGTACTCATCTGTCCATTGGCCAGGTTAAAGTCTCTCATGCCCTCTCTGACCAGGCAGCCAATGGCAGCCACCCCCCAGCTATATAGAGGAACATGATAGAAACTTTCAAATATATAAAGGGTTTTAACAAGGTACAGGTGGGAGACATTCTTCACAGGAAAAGGAGCAATAGAACACGAGGACATGCACTGAAACTAGAGGGATGAAGATTCAGGGTAAATTTGAGGAAAAATTACTTCACAGAAAGAGTAGTGGATAAGTGGAACAGCCTCCCATCAGAGAAAAGCACAACGTTTAAAGTGGCCAGAAACCAGCTAGGCAGATGAATTAGTTCCTTACCTCACTGGGGAGTCACAGATAGCATATGCAGACCTATCAGACGGTGGAGCTGGTTATTATCAGAAAGTGAAACCAACTCTTCTGTCCTGCAGGGGTCTAACAACAGCGGGCAAAGCACAGTGATTTAGGGACTGGTCCCTATGTCCAGGGGAGTCAGTATGGAAGTAGCTGGCTGAGTTCACCTGCTATGGCAGAAGCTGGATGCAGCCAGAAAGTAATGCAGCTATGCAGGTGCTAGAGATTGTAGCCATAGGTCAGTGTATGCGGTCCTTAAGTCCAAAAATGCAGCTCTGGGTACTGCATCAGGATCCCCAGTCGCTGGATGCATTGGCTCTGTATAGAGCGGTATGAGGCTGTGGCTAATATGGCTAAAACCCCTAAAAAGGAGCCTAAAGCACCACAAAAGGTAGACCTGGGCTTGCCTCCTTTTAAAGTGATCAGCAAAGCAGAGGGGCATAAAGAGAATTCCATAAAATGTTATCAATGTGGAACCAGGGCATGTGAGGTGAACTTGTCCAAAAACGGTTGAACCAATGGACTGTAGCGCTGCTAGCTTGGGACCAGTTTACCCGGTTTCCTGTACCATGGTACTTCTAGCTACACGACCTTCCCTATTCTGGGAAACCATTATGCTAGGGGGTTGTAAATTTCCTGCCTTAGTAGATACAGGCAGTGAGTTGACATTTGTATCTGAAGCTGTGTTGCCATGGGTAACAGAGAGACTTACAGGTTCTGTAAAAGTGCTGTGCGTCCATGGTTCCACTGAGAGGTTCTCAAAAGTGCCTATTAGGATTGGCTTAAGGGGCAGTTGGTATGACGTAATAGCAGCTGTTGGCCCAAAGCTTCCTTACTCAGTAATTTTGGGACACAATTTCACGGACTTTAGAGACTTTGTGTCTGAGCAGTTGGCCATCCCACCAACTAAAGCTACCATTCTGGTGGAGTGAACTGTAGGAATATCCAGTTTGCTGGGGAGTCGCAAAACTTTGGCCGGGGTCCATTAAATGGCGCTGCCATCGCCAAATATCCAAAGATACCTGCCATACCATTAGCTGAGACCTTGCCTATACAGAGGCGTGAGGCTGAAAAGAAGCAGAGGTTGCACCACATCCCAGAGCCTCGGAGACAGGCGGTAAAAGCGGATGTACAGATGGAGCAGGGCTTGTTATTGCTGGCGGAGCGCCAGGACCGTGTCCCTGGCGATCCGCCAGCAATCTGGCGCTCTGGCTGAATGAGACGCTCGTGCGTCTCCCACGCACGAGCGTCTCAATAGCCGGGCGGCGAGGCGGCGCGGCGGGTGCAGTCCTGCCCGTCTCCAGCTTCAGGGAGACGGGCAGGGCTGCGGGGGGCTGCGGGGGGGCGGTGTGGACCGGCGGGGACCCGGGGAAGCCGGCGGGGACCCGGGCAAAAGCTCCGTCGGAACGGGACGCGCGTGCACCTCGTGCACGCGCGTCCCCTTCCGACATACAGATGGCGCGGGGCGGGGGATGGCGGGTGGCGAGTCCTCCGCCATCCCCAGCAAAGACAAGCCCTGCGCTATCTGTAGCACATGTATTAATATATAGGCATTTTTCCTTTTTTTATATATATATTTATGTGAACATCCACCAGATTTGGAGACTGGAGAATGCTCCTCCATTGTTGAACTTGACAACACATGGACTACTTAATATGAAATAACTTTATTAAAATTATAACTTTTTGCTATAACCATGATTATAGAAAACTCTATACATACAACAATGTGCATTGCCATGTCAATAATCCATTTTATTTGTATATTTGACTTTATATTGTGGCAGCAGAAGCATAACTCCACATGAGAGTAATGTGGATGATCCAGACCAGGTTTTGGTTCTGGATACTCCTTCCTGTCTTCATCTGAGTACACAGTATAAAACGCCATGACCGCCAGCCATCCTTAACACCTTGATAAAGAACCCAGGAAAATTTTAACTTGCTGGTATTCCATGGAGCAAAGTGGAGGTAGAATTGAAAGGATTTTACTTTACCAGACGAGGTGACATTTGTACTTTTACCAGGCAGTCCTTTGGGAACCACAGTTACATCTTGTATGAAAACTTAATTAACAAGAGTTCTCAATAAATTCTGGTAATTATAACCGGTGTCTTTTTCTGCTGTGCATCTCTTAAAAATTGCATGTTTTTATGGGTTTTTTTTTGCATTACTTAAAAGAACGCATTGCACCATATATGTTTCTCTTCCCTCATATGTTTACATCTTTGTAGTATATCTACCAATGACCCAGAGGTCCTGAGGTCATCTACGCAATCGCCGATTTTGCACAGCAGCCCGCAGAAATGCGTTCCGTAGGGAGGGACACCTTCCAATGGGACTGCCTTTGTGACTGGCAGGTCAGACTTCCAATAGGAAGTCATGGCCAGTCACAGTGAAGCCAGTGCAGTCTCACAGACTGCACCTGGCTTCACTACAGTGGCGGATTTTACCTGGGGGGGGGGGGGGACTGCAGCCCTGCAGCCCATAGGTAAAAACCGCCACTGATATTAATTAGAATTAGAATACAATATAACTTAGAATACAAATACAGAAACAGTCTATGTTTACCAGCAGGTCTGGCAACTATGACTAGTAGAGGTGTTGAAGTCCCCAATTATGGCAGAAGTTGATTCTGTTCCATGGAAGAGTAAATGGTAATATACAGTAGAAAGAGTTGGATATGCCTAATAAGTATAACAAGAAGTAACATATGATGCGGAAAGCTCAACAGAGGAGATCCATCAATGCAACGAGGATGGCTGGGCTATGAAGGTGACTACCACACATAGTGGTCATATAAACTCAGGATAGAATTCTGTAGAATCTCTGGATGAGGTAGTCAGCAGGAAACAAGCTGAGACTTGTAGTGCAGTGTTCTGCAAAGTATCTGAGCAACAGGGTTAAAATGGGGGGAACACAGTGGAACTGGGTCCACTAGCTATAATTGTGAGGTGGAACTAGTTAAACCTGACCCGGTATAGTAATGATTACATAAAAGCATTATATAACAGAAAAGAGGGAACTGATTTACCCCACCTCAAAGGACCACATTAGAGCCATTCTGGGCAGGATATAATCTAAGAATCTCACTAGAGGACTGTGCCCCTATATTTCTGTCAAATGTTCACATAACCACATTTTCCCAATTACTGTATATTATCCATACCTTCATAGTTTTAATTGTATAACCATACATACTGTAGAGATAATTGTACCCATCTAGGTGAAATACAGAAGATATATTGGAGTTCTCCATATACCAGGGCTGGGCAATTGTGGCCCTCCAGATGTTGATGAACTACACATCCCAGCATGCCTTGCATCAGTTTCAGCATGGCTACATAGCAAAACTAATGCAAAGCATCCTGGGATGAGTAGTTCATCAACATCTGGAGGGCCGCAATTGCCAAGCCCTGCCATATACTGTAGTACATGTAATAGAAAAGTATATATACTTAGTACTTCTATCACAAGAACAAGAAAGTGGCGCTTGAGTGATGAAATAAAATCAATATATTTATTAACACGTATAATATAGTTGTGTGTGTGTATATATATATATATATACTAGGTGATTCATCGCGCCCTACGGGCGCTCTTCACACCGTTGTAAGGGGCTGCGCCCCCTTAATTTGTGAACATTTGCATATGAGAAAGATGGTTAGAATTGTATGAAAGATGCCTGTATTGCAACTTGAGTTATAGGTGAAATGTGTTAAATAGAGAGCATATGATGTGGAAGGGGGTGTGTATTGTTTTGTTTAATTAAAAAGCGGTTACAGAGTAAGATGTACATTGATAGTGTGGATGGTATAGTGACAGTTGTGGGTGTGGGGGGGGGCTGTGTGTGCGTGTTGTTTAGGTGTGTGTGTGCAATAGTATAGTAGGGTGTTTCTGAGTCAGCGGCTCCCCTCTGGCGGAGGTCACAACACAGGAAAACAGGAGGCTGGGTAGTGATAGGGGTGTGAGGGCATAAGGGGGACTAAAGAGGAGGGTGGGGGACACTGTGCAGCTTCTGCCAGTGGGTGAGGGTCCAGCGTGGCAGTACAGGAGTACAGGATGGTGGCCCTTAGTCAGTGTCTCCTCCTACTGGGTGGGAATTCGGGTGCATGAGAGCAGGAGGCTGGGCTATGAGGCATGATAGGGGCATGTGGGCAAAACAGCGTCAGCGACTCCCCAGTGGTGGAAGTTACGGTTCAGGAGAGCAGGAAGCTGGGTAGTGATAGGGGTGTGTGAGTATACGGGGGACTAAAGAGGGGCTTAGGGGTGCTGCCGTGGGTGGATGCTGTAAATTGCGGGAGGGATGGGTCGTGGGGGGGGGGGTGTGGGTACCCCGAATTGTGGGAGGGGGGGCGCGGGGTGTTGCAGTGAATCGCGGGAGGGTGGCTCACAGGGGCGGGGGGTTGCCGCAATGACAGAAGGGGGGGTCAGGGGTGTTGAATCGCGGTAGGGGGGTCGTGGGGGGCACCGTGAACAGCGGGAGGGGGGGCCCGGGGGGTTGGCGCGAATCGTGAGAGGGGGGGTCACGGGGTGCCGCAATCGCAGGAGGGGGGGTGTCACGGGGTGGGGCCGCAAATCGCGGGGTTGCCGCGAATTGCGGGGGTTTGCTGCAAATCGCGGGAGGGGGGTCGCGGGGGGTGCCGCGAATCGCCACAAGAAAAAATCAACACAGAAAGTTCAACACATGTAAATGTTGACATAAGTGTGGCACTTCATCAGTGTCCATGTCGACACATGAGAATGAATATGAAAACATTAAAAAAAAGAAAAATAAATCTTCAAAAACTCATGTCAACCTTTTTCATTGTCGACCATAGCCGTGCCAGTGTTTTGCATGTGCCATTTAATCCTGGGGTTGCCGTGAATTGCGCGCGGGGGTGGGGGGGAGGGAGGAGGTGAGGGGTGTCTGCGAATCACGGGAGGAGGGGTCGTGCGTGGATGCCGTGAATTGCGGGGGGGGGGTGTGGGTGCCGCGAATTGTGGGAGGGGGGGCGCGGGGGGTTGCAGTGAATCGCGGGAGGGTGGGTCGCGGGGGGTTGCCGCAATGACAGGAGGGGTGGTCAGGGGTGGGGAATCGCGGTAGGGGGGTCGTGGGGGGCACCATGAACCGCGGGAGGGGGGGCCCGGGGGGTTGGCGCAAATCGTGGGAGGGGGGGTCGCGGGGTGCCGCGAATCGCAGGAGGGGGGGTGTCACGGGGTGGGGCCGCGAATTGCGGGAGTCACCGGGGGTGCCGCGAATTGCGGGGGGTGTGCTACAAATCGCGGGAGGGGGGTCGCGGGGGGTGCCGCGAATTGCCGCAAGAAAAAAATCAACACAGAAAGGTCAACACATGTAAATGTTGACATAAGTGTGGCACTTCATTGGTGTCCATGTCGACACATGAGAATGAATATGAAAACATTGAAAAAGTGAAAAATAAATCTTGTCAACCTTTTTCATTGTCGACCATAGCCATGTCAGTGTTTTGCATGTGCCATTTAATCGTGGGGATGCCGTGAATGGGGGGGGGGGGGGGGGGGAGGGAGGGAGGTGCATACCTCCCAACATGACCCTCTCCAGGAGGGACACATTGCTCTGTTTCTGGACTTTCTTCTTAATTTATGGATTACCATCACCTGTGCTTAAACACCTTTCTTATCAATTACCCTGTTTAAAACAGGTGATGACAATCATAAATTAAGATGGAAGTCCACAACCCAGCGTTACAGCTCCAGACACACTTTGAGTGACAGATGTAGCCAAATATATAAGAGATATCTATATATATATCTAGTCCGATGCGTCCCTGTGGCTAACCGCAGGGTCACTGAACACTCTCCAAAGGATAAAAATAAATCCAATTTCTCAGTCAAAGAGTAGATAAATAATCAATTGGTGATTTTAATTCAATATAGTAAACACATCCTGCTCCGACGTTTCGGTCATAGCCTGACCTTTTTCAAGGAGCTTTTAGAGGATGCATCAAAGGAACAACAACACGGTGCCTCAGCCCAGGAGCGGGAGAACAGCTGTTCTCCCGCTCCTGGGCTGAGGCACCGTGTTGTTGTTCCTTTGATGCATCCTCTAAAAGCTCCTTGAAAAAGGTCAGGCTATGACCGAAACGTCGGAGCAGGATGTGTTTACTATATTGAATTAAAATCACCAATTGATTATTTATCTACTCTTTGACTGAGAAATTGGATTTATTTTTATCCTTTGGAGAGTGTTCAGTGACCCTGCGGTTAGCCACAGGGACGCATCGGACTATGTATGAGGATATATGAATAATGGCATATATGCCTCTTTCTGAACACCCCAGTGCTGTCTTGTACAAAGTGAGAGTGCGGTCTATCTGGACATATATATATATCTATATATATATAGATATATATATATATATATATTATATTATATTATATATTGAAGATTTAGCACAGGTATAAATTACAAATATGAAAATAAATAAACATAGGGAAATAATTAAAAGCAAATATAGCGAATGGACCCAGACAAGAGGTACACTGGATGGGTTGGGATCGTTTGGTCTACAGTATGTTGGTCAACATGCACTAGGTTGACACCATTAGGTCGACATGGTTCTAGGTCGACATTGTTCTAGGTCGACTTGAATCAAGGTCGACATGGGTTTAGGTCGATATGGCATTAGGTCAACACAAGCATTATGTTAGAAATACACAAATCAGACGGAGACAATACTGGCGCTAATATTACTTCCCTTCAAAGGTACAGTTTTCCACACTTGTCCTCAATTGGATTTAAGTAGATCCTCATTAATTAGATTTTTCACGGTGGTATAAACATGTAAAAGAGATATGAACAACAATAGTGAAGTATGTCCAAAACAGTTCCTTATTTTTCTTTTTCTTTCTTTAACCGAAACAATTCTTCACCAGTGTGTCTGGGTCTAAGAAGTTTGTGACGGTTAACCCTTTGCCAAGATAGAAGGTTAGCATACCAAACTCACATAAGCGTGGGTATAGAAAAGCCTATCAAGGTATCTTTTAAAAGGCCCATATACAATTCTCCCTGTGTGAAGTCTGCGCTTCCAGAGCCCTGCAGGAAATGGGGTGCGTACCCAAACTCACTCATAAACGAGGATGCATATTCCTATCAAGGTATCTTTTTTGGAGGCCAGACGATGGATATTTTTCACACAAGAATTTCTTTAATATAAACTCCTCCAAAACAGGATACAAACAAACAATGAAAGGTAGTGAGGATATATACAGTGGATTCCAGACTTTCAGATGGGCAGATGTTTAACAGCAAAGAAAATTTACAACCTGGAATAAGGTCCGGACTTGTATCCCAGTTGTATCTTGCTTCAAGCCACAAACTGTTGATCTGGATCCAGGGTTATCCTCCTTCTCTGCTCTCCTACGCGTTTCGACTCCTCCTGGGTCTTTTTCAAGGTGTGCAGAGTGTTGTATGGCATGGGTTTATAAACCATGTAGACAGGAAGTTACTTTACTTCCTGTTTCCTGTTCTGTCAATTTTAACCTTTCCCTAATACGTTTATTTCAAAACACTTGTAAAACATACTAGATATATATAATAGCGCTGTGAGGAGCCAACTAATCCCAGGGTAAGTAAAACAAGACATTTTTTCCCTCAGCACACTGAGCAATGCTAGTAACCAATCTAGAACACTACATGATAATAGAATTCAGAGATATTGGTTACATATACCTGCGCAGGAGTATGCTATGCCCCCAAGCCGCGTCAAGGCTTCTCTGTATATTGGGGGTCCCTAGCGCTATATCTAGGTGCAGGGTGCGGCACCCCAAAAAACCATCATAAGCTGGGAAGCCCAGTGCGGCATGCCAGTGATATATTAAGTGTTAATAATTAGTGATAGGAAGCCGAAGCTATATAAAAGGGAGAGATAAATGAATGTAATTAAAATAGGATAGAGATAGTGTTAGTGAGGGGAAAGTGTTAATAGAATGTAAGGGCATGCCGCACTAAAGCCATCTAGCCCATCCAGTCCAGGAGCACCGCACCCCACACCACCGTTACCCTAAATTGGGTCTACGATTAACCAGCAAGGAGCCACATGATAATGGCTCCTTACTTGATATATCCAAACTAAGAGCTACCTACCTTGGAGCAACCCCGGACTACTCCATGTGGCATATCAGGACCCACATCTCCTCCTAATATGGGCTTTTACTTACCCAGTAATTAACCCCTCCCTCATGCACCTGGGAAATGCTACTGTCACACTCAGCCGCGGAGGTGCGCGGCGGGCTTACTACTCACCCGTTCGCGCCTGCCGTCGGCTAGCGTGTAGTGGTCTCCAGTTCAGTGGCAGCAGGCAGCGGCAGGCAGCGTGGGACGCCGGCAAGTGTAGCGGTATGTGCTGTATGGGCGCCGGGAGGCCGGCGTCGCCATCTTGGTTAAGGGCAAATAGCAGATTGGTCCTAGTCTGAGGTTTCCGCCCATACTGACCTGACAGCCAATGGCAGCCGCCCTCTAGGTATATAAGGGATCTGCCTAGGCCTGTTCAGTGTCAGTACAAAGAGTCTCCAGAGGCGTTCACAGCTCCCAGCTGACTCCGGTTCTCTGACTCACCTCTCCTGACTTGGTGCTTTGCTTCAGTGCTCTGTGTTGGTCTCGGTTCAGCTTAACCCCATCGCTGCCAGTTCTCTCCACAGTCTGGTCTCTGCCTGCATCCCTGAGCTTCCTGGCCTTTGCTCTTCAAGCCGTCTGCTTCCAAGCAACTTCCCATTTCTTCTGTCATCATCCATCTTCTTTCAGTCTTCAAGGATCCCTCATCACCATCAAGTACATTCTCTTTCCGGATTTCTTCATTTCTCAAGACCCCAGCCTGCCGTCCGCAGTGCTTGAACTGTCATTGTTTAAATTAACTTTTTCTTCTTATAAAGTTACCACTAACTGCCACTTAAAGAAAGTATTCAAGTGTGTATTGTTCCATTTATGAATTATATTATTAAACCCGCACGATTTAATCCTTCCTCCTCTGGTCCATCTCCGGTAGCTACACACCACACGACTTCATCCAGCCCTTCAGTTGTGACAGTTTGTACTGACCCGATGGAGTCGGGTGAAGAACAGGCTTCCATGGCGGACGCACTTCACAGCATCATGGCTCGTCTGGAGCAAGTAGAGGCTACCCAACTTCAAGTGGCTCAATTTCTTCAGGCCTTGGCTCCGCCCCAGGCGGCTCCCTCAGTTTCTGTGGCTTCTGCACCAGAGGTTCCAGTCCATGTTCCTACACCTGGACCCGTGGTTCCTCATCATATGCAATTACCAACCCCCAGCAAATATGATGGTTCACAGAGAGGATGCCGTGGGTTTCTGAACCAATGCGATGTTCATTTCACCTTGCAGTCTTCTCACTTCCCTACCTTCAAGGCAAAGGTGGCATATATTGTGTCTCTCCTGGCAGGGTCAGCTTTGGACTGGGTGTCCCCTCTCTGGGAACGCGCTGATCCCCTGCTCAATGACTATGAAGCTTTCATTACCTCTTTCCGTCGCATCTTCGACGAACCTGGCAGAGTGTCTTCTGCCGCTACTGAAATCCTGAGGATTCGCCAGGGCAGTCGTTCAGTGGGACAATATGTTGTGCAGTTCCAGACTCTGGCTTCGGAATTAAAATGGAACGAAGAGGCTCTCGTCTCCGCCTTCTGGAATGGGCTGGCAGGTCGTATTAAGGACGAATTAACTACCCGTGACTCTCCTGCTACCTTGGTTGAACTCATCTCCTTGTGCAACAAAGTAGATCTACGGATGCAGGAGCGTCAACTAGAAAGAAATTGCTCCGATCGTCTCCGCCCTCGTCTCACCACCAACGCTGTTCCTGTTCCTAGGCCAAGTTCCTCCACAACTACACCACCAGACGAACCCATGCAGATCAACCGCTCTCGGCTTTCCTTTGAAGAAAAGTCCCGTAGATGTCGAGAGAATCTTTGCATGTACTGCGGTTCTTCCGCTCATCTGCTGTCTTCCTGTCCACTGCGTCCGGGAAACGACCGCTCCTAACCTTCCCGAGGGAGGCCTGGTTAGGAGTCCTGCTTTCATCTCCCTCTTCAACGGTGCCCACCATTCCTGTTACCCTTGTGTGCCCTCAGGGAAAAATCAAGATCCAGGCTCTACTAGATTCCGGAGCGGCCGGGAACTTCCTTTCTTCTTCTTTCATCCTTCAACATTCCTTGACGGTGCAACCTTTGGCCCATACGTTGGTTCTCACTGCAGTAGATGGGAGTCGCATCAGCAGTGGGCAAATCACCCTTCAAACCAATCCAGTGACAGTTCTCGTGGGTGCTTTACATCAAGAGACTCTAGAATTTTTTGTCCTTCCTCAGTCCTCACACCAGGTAGTCCTGGGCCTACCATGGCTTACTAAGCACAATCCTCATATTGATTGGACCATTATGGAGATCAAAGCCTGGGGTACGAACTGCCTAACTACTTGCATGCCTCGTGTTTTTCCACTCCATCAAAATAATCCTCAAGAAGTAGGAGGTTCCAGTCTTTCGTCTTCAACAGCTTCACCCTTGTCGTTACCCACACCATATCTTTATTTTTCTGTCGTCTTCAGCAAGGGAGGTGCCGATACCCTGCCGCCTCATCGTCCCTGGGACTGTCCGATAGAGTTGATACCTGGGAAGTTCCCACCGCGGGGCCGCATCTACCCCTTGTCTCTGCCTGAGACCAAGGTCATGTCTGACTACATCCGTGAAAACTTGGATAAAGGGTTCATTCGCCCATCTACTTCGCCAGCCGGAGCGGGGTTTTTCTTTGTAAAGAAAAAAGATGGAACCCTCCGGCCGTGTATCGACTACAGGGGCCTGAACGATATCACGATCAAGAACCGCTATCCTTTACCCCTTATCACTGAATTATTTGCCAAAATCCGAGTGGCTTCCATCTTTACTAAATTGGATCTAAGAGGGGCGTACAACTTGATCCGAATCCGATCTGGAGATGAGTGGAAGACGGCTTTCAACACCCGAGACGGCCACTATGAATACCTGGTGATAACCCTTTGGTCTTTGCAACGCTCCAGCCGTCTTCCAACAATTTGTAAACGACATATTTCGAGATCTACTGTATCATTCCATTGTGGTGTATCTCGATGACATCCTCATCTTCTCGTCTAACCTCCATCTCCATCGGCAAACAGTAGCTAAAGTCTTGCGGCACCTTCGCCAAAATAAATTGTTCTGCAAGCTAGACAAGTGTGTCTTTGAGGTCACTTCCATTCCATTCCTTGGCCACATCCTCTCCAGCACTGGAATAGAGATGGATCCAGAAAAAGTAAAAGCCATCTTAGACTGGACAGCGCCCACCACGCTCAAAGGCATCCAGAGGTTCCTGGGCTTTTCAAACTATTATCGTCGTTTCATCCGGAACTTCTCCACCCTTGCTGCACCCCTTACTGCTCTCACCCGTAAGGGATCCGATCCAAGTCAGTGGTCCCCTGAAGCCTCCCAAGCCTTCCAACAACTTAAAGATGCTTTTGTCTCCGCCCCAATTCTTCTCCAGCCAAACCTCGACAAACCCTTTATTCTTGAGGTGGACGCATCCTCAGAGGGGGTAGGGGCAATCCTGTCGCAGAGTGGGGAGGACCAGGTGCTTCACCCCTGTGCCTTCTTCTCTAAAAAGTTTCTTCAAGCAGAGAAGAATTACCCCATTGGGGAGTAAGAGTTACTGGCAGTCAAAACAGCATTGGAGGAGTGGCGGTACCTCCTGGAGGGGGCACGACATAAAATTACTGTGTATTCCGACCATAAAAATCTCTCATTCCTCAAGCACGCCCAATGTCTTACAGCTCGTCAAGCCCGCTGGGCCATGTTCTTCGAACGCTTCGACTTTCAAATCAGATTCAGACCCGGGACGATGAATGCCAAGGCCGATGCTCTTTCACGCTCTTTTGAAACTTCAGCTGACCTAGAGACTCCTCCTCGACCCATCCTCGACCCTCTGGTCTTTGCTCAAGTAACAGTCCAGCCTTCACCTCCACCAGGCAAGACCTTCGTTCCCCCCAGTCTCCGAAAGAGAGTACTGTCCTGGGCAAACGCTTCCCGCTTCGCAGGGCATACCGGGGCACAGAAGACCTTAATGTTCCTGTTGCGTTCATACTGGTGGCCTACCATTCGTCGCGATGTAACCAACTTTGTCGCCTCCTGTGTAAAGTGCGCTCAGCATAAGTCCTCCAGAACGTCTCCTGCCGGTCCTCTTCTACCTCTAGCCATACCAACAGAACCATGGTCCCACCTCTCTATGGACTTTATCTGCGAACTTCCTCCCTCCAAAGGGCATACGGTAATTTGGGTGGTGGTTGACCGGTTTTCAAAGATGGTGCACTTCTTCCCATTAAAAGGCTTTCCATCTGCTCCAGTGTTGGCTCAGCTCTTCATTTCCACCATCTTCAAACTCCATGGGTTGCCGAAAGAGATTATATCTGACCGTGGCGTGCAGTTCGTCGCAAAGTTTTGGAGGGCCCTCTGTTCCGCTGTACAAGTCAAGCTCAAGTTCTCCACTTCGTTCCACCCACAAACCAACGGGCAGACAGAACGAGTCAACCAGGACTTGGAAGCCTTCATTCGTTTATTCGTCTCTTCCTCTCAAGACGACTGGGTAGACCTTCTGCCCTGGGCGGAATTTGCGCACAACAATTCTTATCATTCTTCCTTCGGCACCACTCCCTTTTTCACTGTCTTTGGCAAGCATCCCCGATCTCCGGAGTTCTCAGATCTACCGTTTTCCGAAGTCCCTGCAGCTGCTTCTTCCCTACAACAGTTTGCAAAGATCTGGTCAGACGTTCATACCGCTCTCCTCAAAGCATCCGCTCGATATAAAAGGATGGCGGACAGGAAAAGAAGAGCGGCAGATCTCCATGCTCCCCGTCTGGTGAGACAATTCTTTCAAAGGAATCCACACAAGGTGCGTAGGTGCCCTGGGGTCACCCAGAAAGGGGGGGGTACTGTCACACTCAGCCGCAGTGGTGCGCGGCGGGCTTACTACTCACCCGTTCCCGCCTGCCGTCGGCTAGCGTGTAGTGGTCTCCAGTTCAGCGGCAGCAGGCAGCGGCAGTCTGGTGGGCAGCAGGCAGCGTGGGACGCCGGCAAGTGTAGCGGCATGTGCTGTAGGGGCGCCGGGAGGCCGGCGTCGCCATCTTGGTTAAGGGCAAATAGCAGATTGGTCCTAGTCTGAGGTTTCCGCCCATACTGACCTGACAGCCAATGGCAGCCGCCCTCTAGGTATATAAGGGATCTGCCTAGGCCTGTTCAGTGTCAGTACAAAGAGTCTCCAGAGGCGTTCACAGCTCCCAGCTGACTCCGGCTCTCTGACTCACCTCTCCTGACTTGGTGCCTTGCTTCAGTGCTCTGTGTTGGTCTCGGTTCAGCTTAACCCCATCGCTGCCAGTTCTCTCCACAGTCTGGTCTCTGCCTGCATCCCTGATCTTCCTGGCCTAAGCTCTTCAAGCCGTCTGCTTCCAAGCAACTTCCCATTTCTTCTGTCATCATCCATCTTCTTTCAGTCTTCAAGGATCCCTCATCACCATCAAGTACATTCTCTTTCCGGATTTCTTCATTTCTCAAGACCCCAGCCTGCCGTCCGCAGTGCTTGAACTGTCATTGTTTAAATGACCTTTTTCTTCTTTTAAAGTTACCACTAACTGCCACTTAAAGAAAGTATTCAAGTGTGTATTGTTCCATTTATGAATTATATTATTAAACCCGCACGATTTAATCCTTCCTCCTCTGGTCCGTCTCCGGTAGCTACACACCACACGACTTCATCCAGCCCTTCAGTTGTGACAGCTACTGAA
Organism: Crinia signifera; assembly: GCF_055691185.1. Classification (NCBI taxonomy): domain Eukaryota; kingdom Metazoa; phylum Chordata; class Amphibia; order Anura; family Myobatrachidae; genus Crinia; species Crinia signifera. Next base: position 33,032,627 of record NC_139217.1, read on the forward strand.
CTAATTGAGCATCTACCACTATCTGTATGTATGTTGTTAGAGGCAGAAGGGAGCCCATATTAGGAGGAGATGTGGGTCCTGATATGCCACATGGAGTAGTCCGGGGTTGCTCCAAGGTAGGTAGCTCTTAGTTTGGATATATCAAGTAAGGAGCCATTATCATGTGGCTCCTTGCTGGTTAATCGTAGACCCAATTTAGGGTAACGGTGGTGTGGGGTGCGGTGCTCCTGGACTGGATGGGCTGGATGGCTTTAGTGCGGCATGCCCTTACATTCTATTATCACTTTCCCCTCACTAACACTATCTCTATCCTATTTAATTACATTCATTTATCTCTCCCTTTTATATAGCTTCGGCTTCCTATCACTAATTATTAACACTTAATATATCACTGGCATGCCGCACTGGGCTTCTCAGCTTATGATGGTTTTTTGGGGTGCCGCACCCTGCACCTAGATATAGCGCTAGGGACTATACACGACAATAAGGTGAAAAAAGCGTAGTTAGCGCCCCAGCAGCTAGATCGCATCCACTCCAACTGGAGGGTCCTCACAACCCTCCACCAACAAAACACCAAACAAAATGAGTGGGACTTATCCAGCGCTTGGGTATGTCAACTTCCAGGGGGTGTCCTCATTCCAACAGCAATGAGCATGGAATAAAAGAAGAGCTTAAATAGTGAAGCCCGTTAAAACATACATTTAATGACAATAAATAAAAATTGATAAAACACACACATATGTGAATGAGATGAACAATACAAAGGTTAATTCAAGTATATTATTCACTCTGTGGCTAATATTCTGGCAGGACCCACAATCACAAAGACACTCTGTTCCAATCCGCAAAACAGCCGGGTATGCAATGCAATTACCTCTGGTATTGGAACTGACATACAAGACAGTTCAAATGCGCATGAATTAAGAGCTGTCCAGATAACAGTGTCCAGTTAGTGTAGTCCTCCTCCCATCGCCACGCCAGCAGCAGACCAACGCGTTTCTTCCCAACCTGGGACTTTATCAAGGTATACTGCTATCTGCCAGCGTTGCTCTTAAATAGGCTTCCAAATCTCCCGCGCCGGGACCGGGATCTCTATACACATTGCAAGACTACAAGTCCCATGATCCTCTCCCCGGCGCCGCATCACTTCCGGTTTACGCGTATCTTGTCACAGCAAGACAGCGCAACCGTCCCATCCATCCCTAAATGTAAGGCAGTGGCCCGGAGTTTGCCTGACGCCGTATATAATAGGTAATGTCCGATTGCTCCCGGACTGAAGTCTGTAGAGCAACTTCTAATATCCATTGCCGATACGTCACATCCGGTTTCTTAATCTTAGGACTTGTATACTTGGTTGCTACGATACTTGATGACGTAGCGTCACTCCTGGATATCACTTCCTTTTGTTTATTTGTAACTAAGGTAACGGGTACAGGCATCTCCAGTAACACGGCTTCCTCACAGAAATAGACTCCTTAAATATACCAAATAGAAGGATATTAAAAATATATAAAACATATAAAATACAGCTTATAAAAACCACTTGATCTCGAAATCGAGATTCAAACCTCCTGGTACAAGTGTGTTATATTCATAAATAGCTTGCATCTCTGACTTGGCAAGGTGTTTAAGGGTACTTTTCTGTCTCGTATTTCCCTTTATATGTCTTAGACCGCAGAATTTAACAATAGCAGATGGATTGCTATTGTGACAGGTCCTGAAATGTTCTGACACACTGTGTGTGGTCACACCTTTTTTAATATTTCTAATATGCTCCCCTAACCGCACCTTTAGGGGTCTTGTTGTTCTGCCAATATACCAGAGCGCTAGGGACCCCCAATATACAGAGAAGCCTTGACGCGGCTTGGGGGCATAGCATACACCTGCGCAGGTATATGTAACCAATATCTCTGAATTCTATTATCATGTAGTGTTCTAGATTGGTTACTAGCATTGCTCAGTGTGCTGAGGGAAAAAATGTCTTGTTTTACTTACCCTGGGATTAGTTGGCTCCTCACAGCGCTATTATATATATCTAGTATGTTTTACAAGTGTTTTTAAATAAATGTATTAGGGAAAGGTTAAAATTGACAGAACAGGAAACAGGAAGTAAAGTAACTTCCTGTCTACATGGTATATAAACCCATGCCATACAACACTCTGTACACCTTGAAAAAGACCCAGGAGGGGTCGAAATGCGTAGGAGAGCAGAGAAGGAGGAAAACCCTGGATCCAGATCAACAGTTTGTGGCTTGAAGCAAGATACAACTGGGATACAAGTCCGGACCTTATTCCAGGTTGTAAATTTTCTTTGCTGTTAAACATCTGCCCATCTGAAAGTCTGGAATCCACTGTATCTATCCTCACTACCTTTCATTGTTTGTTTGTATCCTGTTTTGGAGGAGTTTATATTAAAGAAATTCTTGTGTGAAAAATATCCATCGTCTGGCCTCCAAAAAAGATACCTTGATAGGAATATACATCCTCGTTTATGAGTGAGTTTGGGTACGCACCCCATTTCCTGCAGGGCTCTGGAAGCGCAGACTTCACACAGGGAGAATTGTATATGGGCCTTTTAAAAGATACCTTGATAGGCTTTTCTATACCCACGCTTATGTGAGTTTGGTACGCTAACCTTCTATCTTGGCAAAGGGTTAACCGGCACAAACTTCTTAGACCCAGACACACTGGTGAAGAATTGTTTCGGTTAAAGAAAGAAAAAGAAAAATAAGGAACTGTTTTGGACATACTTCACTATTGTTGTTCATATCTCTTTTACATGTTTATACCACCGTGAAAAATCTAATTTATGAGGATCTACTTAAATCCAATTGAGGACAAGTGTGGAAAACTGTACCTTTGAAGGGAAGTAATATTTGCGCCAGTATTGTCTCCGTCTGATTTGTGTATTTCTTGTATTGTTTTGGCGGAGTGGTGTCTCTCTCAGGCGTTGAGATTATTTTGGCTGCTGCGCCAGAGGGTGTACTCTCTCATCTATTTTTCTGTATACAAGCATTATGTTGACAGTGTCTAGGTCGACAGTCAAAAGGTTGACATGGGGTTTTCCACTGTTTTTTTACCCGACTGTCGCCACAGTCGACGTGGACACAGTTTGAAGTGCACCGCATTCCATCGTATTGCTGGTTTCACTCGCGATACTTCGGGCACAGTGCCTCGTTGCTCTCGGCAAACTATTTTATTCTCCCATCACGCACATGTTGGCTCAAAAACAGTAATAGTGTCACAAATGGTGAGAAGCATGACCACACATTCTCACTCTCAGACACACAGACTTTGGCTAGACAGTGCACGTTTTTATTTTATTTATTAAATCTGTTTGCTGGGCTGTGTAGTACTTTTAACTTTCATTTTACAGCATCAGATTCATGAAGTAAAGATCATGGGCCAGATGCACTAAGCTTCAAAAGTGATAAAATGGAGAGTGATAAACCACCAGCCAATCAGCTCCTGTCTAACATTTTTCAAACACAGCCTGTGACATGTAAGGTAATGCTGATTGGCTATTGGTTTATCACTCTCCACAGCTGAGTTGCCCTCACCACACACTGACGGAGATTGGATGCCGCAATGAGGTGTGGAATGCATGGACACTGGAGCGAGGTGTGGAACGAACGCCAGTTGTACGCTCCAACGCTGATTGAGTATTCAAAACCCTGCTAAGCCGTATGGGTACCACATGATCAGACTTTTAGACCCATGGACTGGACAGGTTGTCCATTGCCATGGTAATGATATATGTTTACAGGAAATCTCTTCCAGCTCAGTCCGGCCCCCCTTAGCTGATTGGCTAATATGAAATTAATGTGCTTGTCTTTAAAGTAAAATGTACTCCTTTTTGCTGCTCGTTTTTAGAAATATAGGAACATTTACCAATTATCAATTAGCCTTTTTACCCTGATTTCTGCTGATCTATGTTTTTACTATTCTATATATAAATTGAATGCTAATTAGGCACAAGTGATCTGTCTTTTACATTTATCTGTTGGTATACAAACCCCACTGTGGACACTCCTAACAAAACCTTTGATAAAGCTGTACCCCTAATACAGCAAAATGCGTCGGGTGCCCACTGGACCAGATCCCCCACCTCTTCAAATGGAGTCTGCAACTCAATGGGACATTTCCAACATTGTTCCTAATTGGTTTTCTTGATGCTGGCTGCTAACAACCTGCTAATACAGTGGACTGGACCAACTAACATCACCTACCTTTTACTCCTGGATTACAAATGAACCCTGACAGGTACTCTGTCATATCACTCTGAGTACACTTGCTGCAATGCTATCCAAAAGGATTGAAATCTAGCGGCACCGGGTAAATAATATATCCACTGCAGGTATTCCATGCCACACTTGTCACCATAACTGTTTACATCCAACTAAGCAGCACTCCAGCAACGGAACTTTGCCCCAGATTTCCTTTGCAGACCTTGGTCTAGGTCCATTCACTATCTTTGCTTTTAATTATTTCCCTATTTTTATTATTTTTGTAATTTATACCTGTGCTAAATCTTATATACTGTATATATATATATATATATATATATATATATATATATATATATATATATATATATATATATATATATATATATATATATATATATATATATATATATATATATATATATATGGGGAATGGCAAAAGGGGGCCACACAGTGCGCTCAATGGGAGTGGGGAGTGATGCGACAAGCTGCAACCCTGAAAGGATCCCCTGTTAGATGGGACCCGGTTAAAGAAATGGAAAAATGGGGGGTTTTCAGGGTGCGCTAAAGACCTTATATGATTGAACTGTACAATTCAAATAACAGTAAAAAACTATTTATTAAAAAGTTGCTCAACTTTTTAATAAATAGTTTTTTACTGTTATTTGAAAAAACCCCATTTTTCCATATATATATATATATATATTTTGTGGCGGCCCGGCACTCTCCTGACTTCACAACTGCCCCGGTGCCTTCTGGAGGCTAGATATAGAGTGTAAGGAAACAAACAGCGGCACTCGCAGGGAACTTTTCAAAACGTGTAATAAAGCATCAAAACCAATCCAACGTTTCGGGGCTACAGAGGCCCCTTTGTCAAGGTGTGGGTAACAACAGTGTACAAACATAGTGCTTACCTTATATGCAATACAAAATAAGTGCCAAATCAAAAACCACGCTGCATGCTCGCGCCGGGTCCGGGGCTGCCGGAAGTGCTGTGGCCGGAAGTGTCCCTCTCGGTAGAGTCTCCGTGTGTGAGCCGCATCGGGCTTTGCTCTGATGGTTTCCTAGGTTACCGGACGCTTGCGGTTCATAGCAATCTATGACACCGCTGCTGTAATGGGAAGCTGGCAGTTCCCCGGTCCGCGGCGTCTGCATGCTGCGTGGAACAAAAAAATGTGCAAATTACCTTCTATACATATATATAGCAAATACATGTGGATTAATGTGTGGGCAAAACGCCAGTACATGGTGGATATTGAAGTCCGTTATCACACGGCAGATCAGTGAGTGGGAACATCGGTCTGATAAGTGGTCAGCCTGCTCCCGAATACTTTATCAGTGAATATAATTACAAATAGTGTAATATAATAAAGGTGTTAAGCACGGGGGTGGGAATTAAAAAAGGTGAGCCCGTATGGGGGACACAGTACTTTAGATCAGTTATGGATAAATGTCGACACTCTTATATGTCGACTGCTAGACTGTAAACAGGTTAGGAGCATAAGCAGGTTAACATGCACCACGGGGTCTAAAGAGACCACAGGTCGTCCCAGGGACCATCAATGTCCGGGTTGTAACTCCCATATCAATAAGAAAACGTAAAGGGATAGCAAGAATTAAAGTCAAGAAGAAGAAAAAGCACACCAGTCTGTCGCCTGACAATCAGTCTCTATATCATGAGTCACAATGGGCATAGTAATGTTAGCTCCAATCAAATAGCTATAATTTTAGTGACTTGAGTGGAATAAAGTACTAACCCGTGATAAGAAAATGTAAAGGGATAGCGAGAATAAAAGCGGAGGAGAAGAAAAAGCACACCAGTCTGTCGCATGACAATCAGTATCAATATCATGGGTCCCAATGGTCATAGTAATGTTAACTCCCATCAAATGGCTATAATTTAAGTGACATGAGTGGAATGAAGTACTAACCCATGATAAGAAAATGTAAAGGGATAGCGAGAATAAAAGCGGAGAAGAAGAAAAAGCACACGATTCAAAGATGATGGGCCCTCACATGGTAATGAACGCTGATTTATATCCAGCATCCGTTAGTTGTGAGATGGGCCATCATACTGAAAGCTTACATACAATATCACAATCAGAAAAAATGTAAAGGGATAGCGAGAATAAAGCAGAGAGAAGGAAAAGCACACAATATATTGTCTCTAGACATGTCCGTTCAGCATGGGCTGTAATTTCTTTTTCGTTGAGCACCTTGTAAGTACTATCAGGGAAAGGTACGGCCATCCTGGATGGATATAGAACCAACCTCTTGGGGTTGTCCGGACGGGGTCTGTCCCGTGCAGTCAAACCCTGGTGACCAGGGTATATACTACACATTGGACTAGACACATGTTCCGGTTATATCCACAATCTCTCGGAATGATTTATAGGAGAATGTTCAGAGACATCTTTTCATTCAGTCCGTGGGGGTTCATTGTATTCAGGCGATGTATCCACACGGCTTCTCGCTTTAACAATTTGCCATCTCGATCTCCTCTCCTCAAGCTGTCCGGGACATGGTCGATTATCATATGTCTCAGGTCTGAAAGTTTGTGTCCTTTTTGGGCGAAGTGCCTGGCCACCGGTTGATCGTTTTCTTTATTTCCTCTATTTGCTGTCAATGCTTTAGAGATAGCCGACCTGTGAAGGGCCATTCTGACTCTTAGGGTCTTAATCGTCTTCCCCACGTACAGGAGCTGGCATGGACACTGTATGACATATACCACATGTGTCGTGGTACATGTGAGGACATGTCTGATGGGGAAACTTTTATCAAGGCCCGGATGGTGGAAGGCTGGACCTGTAAGCATATATTGGCAGGTAGTGCACTTAATGCATTTATAGCAGCCGTTGCCCCTCCCCAAAAACCTATGGGGGTCGTGCGTGATGGAAGTGAACCCAGTGATGTCGTTGTGGACAATATGATCACGTATATTTCTTCCTCGTGTATGGCAAATCATGGGCATTTTGTTGGCAAAGCATGGGAGATCTTTGTCGCTCGGGAGCAGGCTGACCACTTATCAGACCGATGTTCCCACTCACTGATCTGCCGTGTGATAACGGACTTCAATATCCACCATGTACTGGCGTTTTGCCCACACATTAATCCACATGTATTTGCTATATAATATGTATAGAAGGTAATTTGCACATTTTTTTGTTCCACGCAGCATGCAGACGCCGCGGACCGGGGAACTGCCAGCTTCCCAATACAGCAGCGGTGTCATAGATTGCTATGAACCGCAAGCGTCCGGTAACCTAGGAAACCATCAGAGCAGAGCCCGATGCGGCTCACACACGGAGACTCTACCGAGAGGGACACTTCCGGCCACAGCACTTCCGGCAGCCCCGGACCCGGCGCGAGCATGCAGCGTGGTTTTTGATTTGGCACTTATTTTGTATTGCATATAAGGTAAGCACTATGTTTGTACACTGTTGTTACCCACACCTTGACAAAGGGGCCTCTGTAGCCCCGAAACGTTGGATTGGTTTTGATGCTTTATTACACGTTTTGAAAAGTTCCCTGCGAGTGCCGCTGTTTGTTTCCTTACACTCTATATATATATATATATATATATATATATATACAGATGTAGCACCCCTCTTCCTTGCAGGGGCTAGCAATTCTATCGCTACCGCCAGGGGCATGCGCGCACGGGACGATCACGCACCCCATGGCAACGGAGCATGCCCCGGGTACCCGCCGCCTCCCCCACCATCGCCGATGGACCCCTCCCCGCCCCCCAGGGACGCGCATGCGCGTGAGATGCACGCACATCCCAGTCCCTATCACTGACGCTCGCCAGACGAGAGGATCTGGCGGGCCCCGGCGATGAATAAGGCTGGCTCCATCTGTATACCTATATTATATGTGTTAATAAATATATTGATTTTGTTTCATCACTCAAGCACCAATTTCTTGTTCTTATCTTTGTTTCTTTGGTGGGACTGACTATCCCACAACCAAGTGGCTGCTATTGACATAAACCCCTTGGAAGAGCCTGCTTAGGGATACCTCCTTTTTTAATACTTCTATCATGTATTTATATGTTGGTGCCCTTTCTAGATCAGTTATGGAGCAAAGGACCCTGAGCTCAGTGACAGAAGGATATATCCGCATTTTTATCGAACAATTCACAACAATATCAAGGAAAATGAGGCAATTGCTCTGATAGTGAAATCTTTTGGGTGGAATTGGGTTGGGATCATTGCATCAAATGATTACAATGGAGAGCGGGAGCTCCAACAACTCAGCAGACAGTTATCTGATCATGCCATATGCACTGAATTCATGGTTCACGTAGTTGATGAATATGACCCTAAACTGGCAGCTATTAGGAATGCTATTCAGCATTCTACTACTGAGATTATAATTATCTGTGGGACAAATTCAGTCTTCTTTGTAATGTTTATCCATAGACTGGCAAAAGCGTTTGCTAATAAGACATTTTTTCTTCCATCTTCGTGGTCACATGTCCCAGAGATTGCAGTGGATGGAGGTTATGGAGTCCCAGCTAACTGCAGTATTGTTCTCTCACTTCCCTCTACATGACATCTATGGTGCACGGGAATATCTAGATAATCTCCAACCGTCCAATCACTTATTTGACCCATTATTGGAGGACATCTGGATAACTGATTACCAATGCAGTTCTAAAAATCAATTAAAAAATTACTATTTTAAAGGTTTCCTTGGTGATCCACCTAGAAACTGTACATCAGAGGAGACACCTAGATTGGCAGTATCTGCTAGTTATGATGCACTTCCTTACAGAGTACATCTCGCTGTCTCTATTATGGCACAAGCGTTACATAATATGTTTTTATTTTTCAACAAAAATGCAACAGAAGCTGTTTTTAAAACATATGTACACAAGGTGAGTATACAGACTGCTGGTCTCACATATAGTGGCTCCTATCTATCTCTATCTATCTATCTATCTATCTATCTATCTATCTATCTATCTATCTATCTATCTATCTATCTTATAATCTTGGCAGGAAGCTTTTCCGGTTTTACAAATGTCACTGTCCATCCCCAGAAATCGCATGAAAACATTAATCATAAATTTGTCATTTTATTTCTCACTAGCTGACCCGCCCGGCGTTGCCTTGGAGTTTTTTTATTTCCAAAATTGCTGAAAAATGTCATCTTACAGTATGCTGTGCCAAAGATCTAAGATTGTAATTTGTTAAAGATTCCACCATAATGTTAGAATGTGTCTGCATTAATACTCAATGATGGCAATGAAATCAGGTGTGATGTTGTTGTTTGAAACACAATGCTCCTGAGTTGATAACTTGTATGTGTTGATGAATTCTACATCCACTCCTGAGATTTAGGGGGAAATTTACCAATATGAAAAACCTAGTTTTTCGTATTGGTATTTTCCCTACAGTTGCATACGACTGTTTAAGTCGTATGCAAACTCGTGTTTTCCGGAGGATCAGTTACAAAGCAGTCAGATACGACTGCTTTGTAACCCTCCGATGGTGTAACCATCCGTATTAGCAGCCGTATATACGGCCGCTAATACGAATTATTTCTAGCAGTCTGCACGGATCAGTCAGATCCGTGCAGGCTGCAGTGTGTAAAAAAAAATAGAAAAAATAAATAAATAAAAAAAAAAACGGCGTGGGGCCCCCCCCCCACAGCCGAAACCAGCACCAGGCTGAAGGAGCCGGGGCCGGTAATTAAAAATCAGGGAACCCGACAAATAGGGGTTCCCCGATTTTTAACAACCAGCCCCAGGCTCCAGGTCTGGGGCTGGTTCCCAAAATACGGGGGACAAAATGACTAGGGGTCCCCCGTATTTTAGGAACCAGCCCCAGGCCAAACCAGCCAGCAGGGTAATGTCACAGCCGGGGGACACTTATAATATAAGGTCCCGCGGCCAAAACATTAACCCTACCGACCAGTCAGCCTGGCCAGGGGCCCTGGGGGAGTGGGGACCCCCCCAATGAAGGGATCCCCCCCCTCCAGGACTTACCTGACCAGGCTGAAGCCTGGTGCTGTCCTCGATGCCCCTGGGCGGTGGGCATCGAGCTGATAAATGGTGTAAAAAAATAGATAAACTATTGTTTTTTACTGTGGCACTATAAGTGCCAGCAAGACTCCCCAGCAAGCTGGGACTTGGAGAACCACAAGTCCCAGCCTGCTGGGCATTAAAGGGCCCGCTGGCACTTGTAGTTCCACAGTTAAAAAAATAGTGCACAAAACACACTGACACACTTTTAAAATAAAACTTTATTACATACAAAGCCCACACATACTAATACTTACCTATCTTCTTTCCGTAGGTATCCCAGGTCCTGTGTCGTCGTCTTCTGGTCCTGTGTCATCTTTTTCCTCTATGTCGACCGTTGCTGTCGCTGTCCGGATCCGACGAAATCCATTTGGGAAGCTGTGGAAGGAAACCATACTCACCTGTCCCAGCGTGACGTAGTCCAGGTAAGTGTCTTGGCAAAAAAACAAACCGAACACCCCGAAACCAAGCGGACAGAGAGCCGCACGGTGTTTACATCGTGCGGCTCCGCCTCCCGAATGCCGCTATTGGCCGCCTTGCGGCCTAGCGGCCAATCAGGAGCCGCTAGGCCGCAAGGCGGCCAATAGCGGCATTCGGGAGGCGGAGCCGCACTATGTAAACAGACACCGTGCGTCTCCGTGTTCGGTCTGGATTCGGGGTGTCGGTTTGTTTTTTTGCAAAGACCCTTACCTGGACTACGTCGCGCTGGGACAGGTGAGTATGGTTTCCTTCCACAGCTTCCTCCATGGATTTCTTCGGACCCGGACACCGGACGCCATCGCCGACAGGGACGTCGACTTCAAGAAGGACGTCGACATGAAGAGGAACGCCGACACAGGACCGGAGGACATCAGGACCAGGGCTACCTACGGGAAGAAGATAGGTAAGTATTAGTATGTGTGTAATGTATGTATTAAAGTTTTATTTTAAATGTGTGTCAGTGTGTTTTGTGCACTATTTTTTTAACTGTGGAACTACAAGTGCCAGCGGGCCCTTTAATGCCCAGCAGGCTGGGACTTGTGGTTCTCCAAGTCCCAGCTTGCTGGGGAGGCTTGCTGGCACTTGTAGTGCCACAGTAAAAAACAATAGTTTATCTATTTTTTTACACCATTTATCAGCTCGATGCCCACCGCCCAGGGGCATCGAGGACAGCATCAGGCTTCAGCCTGGTCAGGTAAGTCCTGGAGGGAGGGGACCCCTTCATTGGGGGGGTCCCCACTCCCCCAGGGCCCCTGGCCAGGCTGACTGGTCGGTAGGGTTAATGTTTTGGCCGCGGGACCTTATATTATAAGTGTCCCCCGGCTGTGACATTACCCTGCTGGCTGGTTTGGCCTGGGGCTGGTTCCTAAAATACGGGGGACCCCTAGTCATTTTGTCCCCCATATTTTGGGAACCAGCCCCGGACCTGGAGCCTGGGGCTGGTTGTTAAAAATCGGGGAACCCCTATTTGTCGGGTTCCCTGATTTTTAATTACCGGCCCCGGCTCCTTCAGCCTGGTGCTGGTTTCGGCTGTGGGGAGGACCCCACGCCGTTTTTTTTTTTAATATTTAATTTTTTTTCTATTTTTTTACACTGCAGCCTGCACGGATCTGACTGATCCGTGCAGGCTAAAACGCAAATAGAACAGGAAAATGGTGTTCTATTTTCCTGTCGTATTTGCGTGGGTGTTTTACACCACTAAGCAGCCGTATTATCAGTACGGCTGCTTAGTACATCAGGAACCACCATTCTTTTGAATGGTGATTTCTGTCGTATCCTATCGATGGTGTAGGGCATTCGTATTTGTAACTACAAATACGAATGTCCCATCTTTAGGACTACGAATTGTTGTATTTTTGGAATTGTATATCCCGAAAATACAAATTCGTAAAAAAAAGGTGTATTTCTCCCTACGAATACACCTTTTTTCTACGAATCCATTTTGGTAAATTTCCCCTTACGTACCTACGACATACCCTCCAACATCTGAGGGTCAGAAATCGGTACAAAATCAGAAAGGGACATGTCCACACCTCCAATTCTATACTTTCAATGGTACAGTTTCTATGGTGTGTAATTACAGGCACTAAGTGCATGGAGACCAGGGTGGGCATTACTTACCGCTCCATAATTAATTAAAAATGAAACGATCCCTTCCACTGCCTGCAGCAGTCTCTGAGGTCTGGAGATCTGTAAAGCACATGCACCGGGCATCTCTACCACACAGTGGGGCAGCCCCTGAGTGTGGGAGCAGGTCTGCGGGCCTAGCCACATGACATCATAACATGACGCAAGCTACCCACACCACTGGGAATGGGTTCAATGGGCCAAATTCTTCCCTACACCCACCGGGCCAATCCACCGATCCAGCCATCGCAATCATCAATGGGTGCATTGATAAGATTTGGAGTGTAAGAAGTTGAAGAATAAGACTGAGATAAAGATTTGCCATGTTAAAGTGTACAATTTACTCAATAAATCATGAAAAAAATATAAGTGTACATAGAAGTACAATCAAGAAATTAAAATAGGATTAAAAAATAAGTTCTGATTCAAAATGCTAATTGTTTGGATGGGGGTGGGTTACGAAACAAATCTATAGGTGGGGAGTATGAATATTGTGGGCATAATTGGTGTTTGGTACACCTACAGGTGATCCACAATTGGTGGGATTTTCACTACAGTGTCACCATAGGGGGATTCCCAATTGGGGTCCAGGTGGTCTTTTAGGGACCCTTTACAATCCCATAGGTCTATTTTCCTTGAGCGTATGGTCTCCCTTAATGATACTCAATCACTGAGAGAGACCATAGGCTCCAGGAGAGACGGGTCCCTAAAAGACCACCTGAACTCCAATTGGGAATACCCCTATGGTGACACTGTAGTGGAAATCCCATCAATTGAGGACCACCTGTAGGTGTACAAAACACCAATTATGCCACAAATATCCATACCCCCTCCAACTATAGATTTGTTTCGCAACCCACCGCCATCCAAACAATTATCAGTTTGAATCAGAATTTACTTTTTAATCCTACTTTCATTTCTTGATTGTACTTCTATGTACACATATTTTTGTCACGGTTTATTGAGTAAATTGTACACTATAACGTGACAAATCTTCATCTCAGTCTTATTCTTCAATTTCTTACACTCATAAAATTCAAAGAAATACATGCAGCACTTATGCCTATTGACCAAACATTATCTATGAACCAAAAGGGTCTGGGAAACCCTTAGGGCAGGGCAGTGCCTGATATCCAACTGACTAACAGGGTGAGTGCAGTGTACCCACTTTGTATTGATCAATGGGTGCATTGGCCAGGACAAACATTCTCAATGCAACCAGCCGGGGAGTGCAGTGACAGGCTGGAGGACTGGGGAGAGGTATAATGAAAAAAAAAAGAAAAAACAGTACATTAGGTACAGTTTTTATTTGCTGGTACAGACTGTTAAATAAATGGCAAATTCTTTTTTATGTGTTCTGTGTTTGTGTGTGTTGTACTGTTTTTGTGTGTGTTGTAGTGTATGTGGTTATGTGTGTTGTGTTGTATGTCGAATGCATAAGTGTGTGAGGTGTGCTATGTATATACAGTATGTCTATGCATGTGTTGTGTCTTTGTGTATCTGTGCAATGTTTAAGTGTGTGTTTTGTGTGTGTTGTACTGTTTCTTTGGGTGTGTGTGTGTGTGTGGTGAATGTGGGTGTGTGTTGTGCTGTTAGAGGTATGTTATGTGTGTGTTGTGTGTATCTGCGCAATGTGTAAGTGCATAAGGTGTGCTATGTATAAATGTGTGTGTTTGTAGTGTGCTGTTTGTATCTGCAATGTTTAAGTGCGTGTGTTCTGTGTGTTTTACTGTTTTTGGGTGTGTGTTGTAGTGAATGTGGGTACGTGTTGTACTGTGAGTGGTGTGTTATGTGCTGTGTTGTGTGTATCTGCCAAATGTGTAAGTTGGTGAGGTGCACTACGTATATATGTATGTAGTGTACTGTGCGTATTCTGGCAATGTTTAAGTGTGTTCTGTGTGTTCCTGTATCTGCACAATGTTTAAGTGTGTGTGTGTTCTGTGTGTTTGTTGTACTGTTTTTGGGTGTGTGTTGTAGTGTATATGGGTTTGTGTTGTACTGCATGTGGTGTGTTATGCGTGTGTTTGTTGTGTGTATCTCTCCAATGTGTACGTGTGTGAGGTGCGCTCCGTATATATGTGTGTGTTGTTTGCTATGTGTGCGTATGTGGTGTACTGTGTGTGTGTTGCGTGTACAATGTGTATGTGTGTGTTATGTGTGATCTATGTATATCCTCAATTATTCCTAATTGTTTAAAGCCTTCACCATAATGTTAGAATGTGTCATTCATACTCAATGACAGCAATGAAATCAGAGGTGACATTCTATGCTTTGCGCTAAATGCGCATGTTTTATTAGCGCACCATATCGCCACAAATCGCACTTTTACAAATCGCATTTTTCAGCCAAAATGCGCATATTTGATGTGATGCGCATTGGAGGCTGAAAAGTGCGAAGATGGGCGATTTGCAGCGAAGTGGTGCGCTGTATTTAGTCCTAAAAATGTGCGATTTTCAAGTCTGAAAATCGCACATTTGCAGGACACCGCAAAGTTTAAAAAAAAAAAAACGAGCGCGGGGTCCCCCGCCCGAGCATAACCAGCCCCGGGCTCACTGAGCCGGTGCTGGTGACATAAAATCAGGGTCCCCGACAAATAGGGGTCCCCTTGATTTTATTAAACCAGCACCGGGCTCAAGGTCCGGCGCTGGTTCCCAAAATACGGGGGACAAAGTGACTAGGGGTCCCCCGTATTTTAAGAACCAGCACCGGACACAACCAGCCAGCAGGGTAATGCCACAGCCGGGGGGGGAGACTTTTTATACAAGTCCCCCCGGCCAAAGCATTAACCCCCTGGCTGGTCAGCATGGGCAGGGGTCCTGGGGAAGTGGGGACCCCCCCAATGAAGGGGTCCCCCTCCTCCAGGACTTACCAGCCCATGCTGATAGTCCGGGGCTGTCCCCGATGCCCCTGGGCGGTGGGCATCGGGCTGATGATTTGTGTAAAAAAAAGAATGAAAACTATTGTTTTGCACTGGCGAACTATGAGTCCCAGCAAGCCTACCCCGCATGCTGGGACTTGGGGAACCACAAGTCCCAGCATGCGGGGCATTAAAGGACCCGCTGGCACTTGTAGTTCTGCAGTGTAAAAAATAGTGCACAAAATCACACTGACACCCTGTAAAATAAAAGTTTAATACACACAAACACACACACACACTGATACTTACCTACCTTGAGCCCGTAGGTCAGTCCCTGGATCCTGGGTCCGTCCTCCGGGGCTCCAGGGCAGAAGAGTCCGGTTCCGGGGCCTTGGTCCTGGTTCCGGGGCTGGTCCTGGGGTTCCGGGGCTCCTGGGGTACCTAAGGAGGAAAATCTAACTCACCTGCTCCCCGGCGGCGACCTCCGGTGACAGCGCTGCTCCAGACTGGTACCCGGCTTGCAGGACTTTGACCGGCGCTGAGATGTTTCCTCCTCGCCGTCTCTGCACAGAATGATTTCTCGGCCAATCAGGAGCAGAGAAAGTCGGCTGCTGATTGGCCAGAAATCATTCTAACTAGAGACGCCGAGGAGGAAACATCTCTGCTCTGGATGCGCAGAGATGTTACTTCCTCGGCGTCTGTATTCAGAATGATTTCTGGCCAATCAGGAGCCGGGGAGCAGGTGAGTTGGATTTTCCTCCTTAGGTACCCCTGGGGACTACCACGGTTCCCGGACCCCGGATTCTTCACGCCAGGAGCCCCGGAACCCCAGGACCAGCCCCGGAACCAGGACCAAGGCCCCGGAACCGGACTCTTCTGCTCTGGAGCCCCGGAGGACGGACCCAGGATCCAGGGACCGACCTACGGGCTCAAGGTAGTTAAGTATCAGTGTGTGTGTGTTTTGTGTGTATTAAACTTTTATTTTACAGAGTGTCAGTGTGATTTTGTGCACTATTTTTTACACTGCAGAACTACAAGTGCCAGCGGGCCCTTTAATGCCCCGCATGCTGGGACTTGTGGTTCCCCAAGTCCCAGCATGCGGGGTAGGCTTGCTGGGACTCATAGTTTTCATTCTTTTTTTTACACAAATCATCAGCCCGATGCCCACCGCCCAGGGGCATCGGGGACAGCCCCAGACTATCAGCATGGGCTGGTAAGTCCTGGAGGGGGGGACCCCTTCATTGGGGGGGTCCCCACTTCCCCAGGACCCCTGCCCATGCTGACCAGCCAGGGGGTTAATGCTTTGGCCGGGGGGACTTGTATAAAAAGTCTCCCCCCGGCTGTGGTATTACCCTGCTGGCTGGTTGTGTCCGGTGCTGGTTCTTAAAATATGGGGGACCCCTAGTCACTTTGTGACCCGTATTTTGGGAACCAGCGCCGGACCTTGAGCCCGGTGCTGGTTTAATAAAATCAAGGGGACCCCTATTTGTCGGGGACCCTGATTTTATGTCACCAGCACCGTCTCAGTGAGCCCGGGGCTGGTTATGCTCGGGCGGGGGACCCTGCGCTCGTTTTTTTTTTATTTAACCATTTCTTTTATTTTTTACAGCAGAACCCTGCATGGAACATTGCGATCTGTGCAGGGTTCTGGCTAATTCGCCTAACAGACCCAGGTCTGAAATTAGTGCGAAAATTAGTCACCTAAATAATGCGATGTGCAAATGCGCATAGCATTAAATAAGCGACTTGTATACTTTTGTATTGGAAAACATCTGGATGCGATAAAAATGCGAATTAATCTCGCATTTTTATTCAGCATACCTTAACGCACATAATATGCGATTTCAGTCCCTGAGCGCATCCCATTAAATAACGATTTAATGGGAAAATGCGATATCACCATTTTGTGGTCTAATTTCCGCAAAATAACGATACTTGCATAGCATAGAACAGGGGTGTCAAACTCAAATTCATCGGGGGCCGCATCAGCAGTTTGGTCACCCTCAAAGGGCCGGTTGTATCTGTAGGTCCCCCTGTATAATTATAATGCCATGACACCACAGGCTGCTCCCCCTGTATAATATAAAATTAATGCCATGACACCACAGGCTGCTACCCCTGTATAATAATAATGCCATGACACCACAGACTGCTCCCCCTGTATAATATAATAAAAGTAATGCCATGACACATAAATGATTATACAGGAGGAGCAGCCTGTGGTGTCATGGCATTATTATTATTAGTATACACTGGGACACCTCAGGAAACAGCAGATATATATATATATATATTTTATTGTGAGTGTGATCCTCATCCTCACTTACTGTTTCTCTGTCTGTCCTGCAACTGCTGCAGATTCCAGCTTTTCTTCACTGCTTGCTGCGGCCACACTGTCCCCGACTCCCGGTCCAGCTTCCCTGCCTGCTCCTACTTCTCTACAGATGCATCGTCATGACGTCCCCACCCAGTGTCTATCACTGCCAGAGGGAACAGGCGGCCGGGCCCTCCTCTACGTAGCTGTGGAGGCCGGCGGCCATGTTTCTGTAGCCGCATACATATGTGCCTACAGGAACATGGCCGCCGACAGTGGAGGAACAGGTAAGGCGGCCGCGGACGTGGACGTGGCCCGCAGCACTCCTGTTTTAGACACACTGCCCCTGCGTGCTATCTCCTCGCGCGGGCCACATGACAAGGTCTGGCGGGCCGGATTTGGCCCGCGGGCCTTGTGTTTGACACCCGTGGCATAGAATGTCACCCTAGGGGTGAGATTTAATAGGATGAGAGATCCAGAAAGTGAGAGATTTTGTGAGAAATCTCCATTTTATTTAAAGCGGCAATCATTTGCACTGCAAAATCAAACTGGTTTTGCAGTGTAAATGATTGCCACTTTAAAAAAACTGGAGATTTCTCACAAAATCTCTCACTTTCTAAATCTCTCATCCTATTAAATCTCACCCTAGGTGTGGAGTTGTTCCTTCGTCCACGGTTTCCAAGATCGTCAATCTTTTTCTCAGATCATCAATGAAGGCAAAAAAAAACTTTGGTGTTTTTTAAATTTATAAGGGAAATTTCCCAAAAACGGCTTCGAGGTGCACACCACCAGGCCCAGGGCTATCTTGTTGCAGAATTTGGTGGCTCTGAGTGCCACGGTGTGTCTGCAATGCAACAGACACGCACACACGCACGCACACACGAACACACACACACACACTCTTCAACTTATATAGATAAAAATTAAAATATATTTTTTGTGTGGATTACTTATAGTTTGCCCACTTTTTCTTTCTGTACCACTTTTATCATTGCCCCTGATGAAGTCATGTTGACGAAACGCGCTGGCGATTTTAAATAAAGAATTACATCTTGAACGAAGTCTACATTTTACTGTTGACAACCCTTTTTTTTCGTACCTTCTCTGTGTCTCTCACTAACAGAGGAGACGTTCTGTGGCTCGCTATTTAAAGAGCGCAATACCTAAACCATGTCCTGTGTATGCCAGTGTGTATGCCTGATGAGACATGACTTGTCATTGCTGTCTGTTATCCACATCATTTTACTGTATTACAGCATCTCACCTTTATAATCGGTGATATTACTTGTTCTCATCTCTAATACTGTATTACAGCATCTCACCTGTATATTCTGTTATATTACTTGTTCTCATCTCTAATACTGTATTACAGCATCTCACCTGTATATTCTGTTACTAGCTGACACGCCCGGCGTTGCCCGGGAAACCCTTGGGGTTTCTTTATTTCCAAAATTGCTGAAAAATGTCATCTTACAATATGCTGTGCCAAAGACCTAAGATTGTAATTTGTTATAGATTCCACCATAATGTTAGAATGTGTTTGCATTGATACTCAATGACGGCAATGAAATCAGGTGTGGTGTTGTTGTTTGAAACACAACGCTCCTGAGTTGATAACTTGTATGTGTTGATGAATTCCACATCCACTCCTGAGATTTAGCACCTACTGTATGACATATCCTCCAACATCTGAGGGCCAGAAATCGGTACAAAATCAGAAAGGGACGTGGCCATACCTCCATTTCTATACTTTCAAATTGTACAGTTTCTAGGGTGTGTAATTACAGGCGATGAGTGCGAAGGGACCGGGGTGGGCGTTACTTACCCCGCCATAATTTATTAAAAATTCACTGCTCCCTGCCACTGCCACTCCCCTCACCGAACCTGCAGCAGACTCTGAGGTCTGGGGATCTGTAAAGCACATGCACCGGGCATCTATACCAAACAGTGGGGCAGCCCCTGAATGTGGGAGCAGGTCCACGGGCCTGGCCACATGATGTCATGACGCGACGCACGCTACCCGCACCACTGTAATGCCCCACTGGGAATGGGTGCAATGGGCCAAATTCTTCCCTACACCCGCTGAGCCAATCCACTGATCCAGCCATCACAATCATCAATGGGTGCATTGATAAGGATAGAGTGTAAGAAGTTGAAGAATAAGACTGAGAAAAAGAATTGGCATGTTACAAAGTGTACAATTTACTCAATAAATCGTGAAAAAAATGTAAGTGTACATAGAAGTACTGTACAATCAAGAAATGAAAGTAGGATTAAAAAATAAGTTCTGATTCAAACTGATAATTGTTTGGATGGGGTGGGTTGTGATACAAATCTATAGGTGGGAGTATGGATATTGTGGGCATAATTGATGTTTGTTACACCTACATGGGGCCCTCAATTGATGGAATTTTCACTACAGTGTCACGGTCACATTGTCACCATAGGGGGATTCCCAATTGGGGTCCAGGTGGTCTTTTAGGGACCCTTTACAATCCTGTAGGTCTCTTCTCATTGAGCTTACGGTCTCCATTAATGATAGTCAATCACTGAGGGAGACCATAGGCTCCAGGAGAAGAGACCAACGGAATTGTAAAGGGGTCCCTAAAAGACCACCTGAGCCCCAATTGGAAATCCCCCTACAGTGACACTGTAGTGAAAATTTCTCATCATCTGGGTACCCCCTGTAGGTGTACCAAACACCAATTATGCCCACAATATCCATACCCCCTCCACCTATAGATTTGTTTCGCAACCCACCGCCATCCAAACAATTATCAGTTTGAATCAGAATTTATTTTTTAATCCTACTTTAATTTCTTGATTGTACTGTACTTCTAGGTACACATATTTTTTTCACGATTTATTGAGTAAATTGTACACTATAACGTGACAAATCTTCATCTCAGTCTTATTCTTCAACTTCTTATACTCATAACATTCAAACAAATGCATGCAGCGCTCATGCCCATCGACCAAACATTATCTATGAACCAAAAGAGTCTGGGAAACCCTTAAGGCAGAGCAGTGCCTGATATCCAACTGACTAACAGGGTGAGTGCAGTGTACCCACTTTGTATTAATCAATGGGTGCATTGGCCAGGACAAAGATTTCTCAGTGCAACTGGCCGGGGAGCGCAGTGACAGGCTGGAGGACTGGAGAGACGGATTTGGGGAACAAAGTATAAACGGTACATTAGGTACAGTTTTTATTTGCCGGTACAGACGGTTAAATAAACGGCAAATTATTTTTATGTGTTCTGTGTGTTTGTGTGTGTTGTACTGTATTTGTGTGTGTGTTGTAGTGTATGTGGTTGTGTGTGTTGTATTGTATGTATCTGTCCAATGCGTAAGTGTGTGAGGTGTGCTACGTATATACAGTATGTGTGTGTTGTATCTTTGTGTATCTGTGCAATGTTTAAGTGTGTGTTTTGTGTGTGTCATACTGTTTTTTGGGTGTGTGTGGTGAATGTGGGTGTGTGTTGTGCTGTTAGAGGTATGTTATGTGTGTGTGTTGTGTGTATCTGCCCTATGTGTAAGCGCGTAAGGTGTGCTATGTATAAATCTGTGTGTGTGTGTAGTGTGCTGTGTGTATCTGTGCAATGTTTAAGTGTGTGTTTTGTGTATTGTACTGTTTTTGGGTGTGTGTTGTAGTGAATGTGGGTGTGTGTTGTACTGTGAGTGTTGTGTTGTGTGTATCTGCCGAATGTGTAAGTTTGTGATGTGTGCTACGTATAAATGTGTGTGTAGTGTGCTTTGCGTATCCTGGCAATGTTTAAGTGTGTGTGTTCTGTGTGTTTGTTGTACTGTTTTTGGGTGTGTGTTGTAGTGTGTATGGATTTGTATTGTACTGCATGTGGTGTGTTGTGTGTGTGTGTATCTGTACAATGTGTAAGTGTGTGAGGTGCTCTTCGTATAAATGTGTGTGTTGTGTGCTATGTGTGCGTATGTGGTGTACTGTGTGTGTGTGTGTGTGTGTGTGTGCATGTACAATATGTATGTGTGTGTGTTGTGTGGTCTATGTATATCCTCAATTATTTCCTAATTGTTTAAAGCCTTCACCATAATGTTAGAATGTGTCATTCATACTCAATGACAGCAATGAAATCAGGTGTGGAGTTGTTCCTTCGCAAACGGTTTCCCAGATCATCGATCTTTTCCCCAGAACATCAATGAATGAAAATTACAACTTGGTGTTTTTTAAATTTCTAAGTGAAATTTCCCAAAAACGGCTTCGAGGTGCACACCACCGGGTCCAGGGGTATCTTGTTGCTGAATTTGGTGTCTCTGAGTGCCACGGTGTGTCCGCAATGCGTCGGACACGCACACACACACACACACGCACACAGACTCTTCAACTTATTATATACTAGCTGACCCGCCCGGCGTTGCCCGGGAAAACCTTGGGGTTTCTTTATTTCCAAAATTGCTGAAAAATGTCATCTTACAGTATGCTGTGACAAAGACCTACAGTAAGATTGTAATTTGTTATAGATTCCACCATAATCTTAGAATGTGTTTGCATTGATACTTAATGATGGCAATGAAATCAGGTGTGGTGTTGTTGGTTGAAACACAACGCTCCTGAGTTGAAAACTTGTATGTGTTGATGAATTCCACATCCACTCCTGAGATTTAGCACCTACTGTATGACATATCCTCCAACATCTGAGGGTCAGAAATTGGTACAAAATCAGAAAGGGATGCGGTCACACCTCCATTTCTATACTTTCAATGGTACAGTTTCTAGGGTGTGTAATTACAGGCGCTGAGTGCTTGGGGTCCAGGGTGGGCGTTACTTACCGCGCCATAATTAATTAAAAATTCACTGCTCCCTGCCACTGCCACTCCCCTCACCGAACCTGCCTGCAGCAGTCTCTGAGGTCGGGGGATCTGTAAAGCACATGCACCGAGCATCTCTACCAAACAGTGGGGCAGCCCCTGAGTGTGGGAGCAGGTCCGCGGGCCTGGCCACAAGATGTCATGACGCGACGCACACTGGGAATGGGTGCAATGGGCCAAATTCTACCCTACACCCGCCGGGCCAATCCACTGATCCAGCCATCACAATCATCAATGGATGCATTGATAAGGTTTGGAGTTTAAGAAGTTGAAGAATAAGACTGAGAAAAAGAATTGCCATGTTACAAAGTGTACAATTTACTCAATAAATCGTGAAAAAAATGTAAGTGTACATAGAAGTACAATCAAGAAATGAAAGTAGGATTAAAAAATAAGTTCTGATTCAAACTGATAATTGTTTGGATGGGGTGGGTTGTGAAACAATTCTATAGGTGGGGGTATGGATATTGTGGGCATAATCGGTGTTTGTTACACCTACAGGGGGCCCTCAATTGATGGGATTTTCACTACAGTGTCACGGGCACAGTGTCACCATAGGGGGATTCCCAATTGGGGTCCAGGTGGTCTTTTAGGGGCCCTTTACAATCCTGTAGGTCTCTTCTCCTTGAGCTTACAGTCTCCCTTAATGATAGTCAATCACTGAGGGAGACCGTAGGCTCCAGGAGAAGAGACCAACGGGATTGTAAAGGGGTCCCTAAGAGACCACCTGAACCCCAATTGGAAATCCCCCTACGGTGACACTGTAGTGAGAATTTCTCATCAACTGGGGACCCCCTGTAGGTGTACCAAACACCAATTATGCCCACAATATCCATACCCCCTCCACCTATAGATTTGTTTCGCAACCCACCGCCATCCAAACAATTATCAGTTTGAATCAGAATTTATTTTTTAATCCTACTTTAATTTCTTGATTGTACTGTACTTCTAGGTACACATATTTTTTTCACGATTTATTGAGTAAATTGTACACTATAACGTGACAAATCTTCATCTCAGTCTTATTCTTCAACTTCTTATACTCATAACATTCAAACAAATGCATGCAGCGCTCATGCCCATCGACCAAACATTATCTATGAACCAAAAGAGTCTGGGAAACCCTTAAGGCAGAGCAGTGCCTGATATCCAACTGACTAACAGGGTGAGTGCAGTGTACCCACTTTGTATTAATCAATGGGTGCATTGGCCAGGACAAAGATTTCTCAGTGCAACTGGCCGGGGAGCGCAGTGACAGGCTGGAGGACTGGAGAGACGGATATGGGGAACAAAGTATAAACGGTACATTAGGTACAGTTTTTATTTGCCGGTACAGACGGTTAAATAAACGGCAAATTATTTTTATGTGTTCTGTGTGTTTGTGTGTGTTGTACTGTATTTGTGTGTGTGTTGTAGTGTATGTGGTTGTGTGTGTTGTATTGTATGTATCTGTCCAATGCGTAAGTGTGTGAGGTGTGCTACGTATATACAGTATGTGTGTGTTGTATCTTTGTGTATCTGTGCAATGTTTAAGTGTGTGTTTTGTGTGTGTCGTACTGTTTTTTGGGTGTGTGTGGTGAATGTGGGTGTGTGTTGTGCTGTTAGAGGTATGTTATGTGTGTGTGTTGTGTGTATCTGCCCTATGTGTAAGCGCGTAAGGTGTGCTATGTATAAATCTGTGTGTGTGTGTAGTGTGCTGTGTGTATCTGTGCAATGTTTAAGTGTGTGTTTTGTGTATTGTACTGTTTTTGGGTGTGTGTTGTAGTGAATGTGGGTGTGTGTTGTACTGTGAGTGTTGTGTTGTGTGTATCTGCCGAATGTGTAAGTTTGTGATGTGTGCTACGTATAAATGTGTGTGTAGTGTGCTTTGCGTATCCTGGCAATGTTTAAGTGTGTGTGTTCTGTGTGTTTGTTGTACTGTTTTTGGGTGTGTGTTGTAGTGTGTATGGATTTGTATTGTACTGCATGTGGTGTGTTGTGTGTGTGTGTATCTGTACAATGTGTAAGTGTGTGAGGTGCTCTACGTATAAATGTGTGTGTTGTGTGCTATGTGTGCGTATGTGGTGTACTGTGTGTGTGTGTGTGTGTGTGTGTGTGTGTGTGCATGTACAATATGTATGTGTGTGTGTTGTGTGGTCTATGTATATCCTCAATTATTTCCTAATTGTTTAAAGCCTTCACCATAATGTTAGAATGTGTCATTCATAGTCAATGACAGCAATGAAATCAGGTGTGGAGTTGTTCCTTCGCAAACGGTTTCCCAGATCATCGATCTTTTCCCCAGAACATCAATGAATGAAAATTACAACTTGGTGTTTTTTAAATTTCTAAGTGAAATTTCCCAAAAACGGCTTCGAGGTGCACACCACCGGGTCCAGAGGTATCTTGTTGCTGAATTTGGTGTCTCTGAGTGCCACGGTGTGTCCGCAATGCGTCGGACACGCACACACACACACACGCACACAGACTCTTCAACTTATTATATAAAGAAGACTAGCTAACCCGCCCGGCGTTGCCCGGGACAACCTTGGTTTTTTTAAATTTTCAAAATTGCTGTAAAATGTTGTCTTATGCTGCATTTATGGCTCAAGATTGTAATTTATTAAAGTCTCCACCATAATGTTAGAATGTGTTTGCATTGATACTCAATGCCAGCAATGAAATCAGGGGTGGTATTGTTGTTGTTTGAAACGCACCACTCCTGACTTAATAGCTGGTGTGTGTTGATGAATTCCCCATCCACTCCTGAGATTTAGCACCTATGATGCATTTATTTTTGTGTGTTTGTGTGCGTTGTACTGTTTTTGTGTGTGTTGTAGTGTATGTTGGTGTGTGTACTGTGGTGTGGTGTAATGTGTTGCATCTGTCCAATGTGTAAGTGTGTGAGGTGTTCTACGTATAAATATTTGTGTGCAATGGTCGAAGTGGAAATATTGAAGTGGGGGTATGGGAAATTAAAGGCTGAAGTTATGTGCACACTCCAGAAAAAGAGGGTGCTGCCTCTCAAAAGGGGGCAAATCCTTGAGTGTAGTGTACCATGCTGTATGCCCCTTATACACATTATGCAAAACAGTAGTAGACTCCCTTACACTTGCCCCTTAATTATTATGCCATGCAGAAATAGACAAAATTCCCCTTATGCGACACAGAATGAGCAAAAAAAATCACATTATACCACCCGGAAAGAGCCAAAATTCCCATTATGCTACATAAATTGAGCCAAAATTCACGTTATGCAACATGGATTGAGGCAAAATTGACATGATGCCACCTGGAATAAGCCCAAATTCACATCATGCCACCTGGATTGAGCCAAAATTCACATTATGCCACATGGCGGGGTGACGCATGGACATAGACGGTGGGGTGATACAGGGGCAGAGATGGCGGGGTGATGCAGGGACAGAGATGGCGGGGTGATGCAGGGACAGAGATGGCGTGGTGATGCAGGGACAGAGATGACGGGGTGATGCAGGGACAGAGATGGAGGGGTGATGCAGGGACAGAGATGGAGGGGTGATGCAGGGACAGAGATGGCTGGGTGATGCAGGGACAGAGATGGCGGGGTGATGCAGGGACAGAGATGGCGTGGTGATGCAGGGACAGAGATGACGGGGTGATGCAGGGACAGAGATGGAGGGGTGATGCAGGGACAGAGATGGAGGGGTGATGCAGGGACAGAGATGGCTGGGTGATGCAGGGACAGAGATGGCTGGGTGATGCAGGGACAGAGATGGCTGGGTGATGCAGGGCAGAGATGGCGGGGTAATGCAGGGACAGAGATGTAGGGGTGATGCAGGGACAATGGGGGAAGCCCAACCTCCAGACCGCAGCATCCTGTGGTCAGTATGGAGGTTGGATGGCGGTCACACATCGCTAGGGTTGCCACCTCATCCCTTTAAAACAGGAGACATATTAATTACACAGGTTCTGTGGCTGATTAAAAAAAATACAGTTGGAATGAAGTCTGATGGCTGTTTAAACAAAAAAACAGTTGACATTGAGTCTTGAAGTGAGCCAGCCACAGAACCTGTGTAATTAATATGTCTCCAGTTTTAAAGGGATGAGGTGGCAACCCTATACACCGCCTCCACTGTACTCTGCAGACTGCAGTGGAGTCAGGGAGGAGGTGAATGGATGTCTGTGTGCGGCATGTATGCACTATGTATATATGTGTGTGTAGTGTGTAGTGTGCTGTGTGTATCTGCGCAATGTCTAAAGCTGTGTACACACGCTTAGATTTTTCCCTGTTTTCGATTTGATTTTGCTTATAGAAGCAAAATTGAATCCACATCGAATGGTTTTTAGGACACTTTCGATCTGCATTCGATTCGATGCGCGCTCCCGTTTTCTCAAAAATCGAATAGAAAAATCTACTGTGCAGCCAAGGAAATCTGGAATTCGATCCAGTAAATCGAATGAGTACATTGTGCCTACATTGTGAAATCGAATGCAAAAGTACAGATCTAATGCCAAATCGAATGGGAAGATCTAATGCCAGAATATAGAAAATCGAATCTAACATCAAATCTAAAGCAAATCTAAGCGTGTGTACAGGGCTTTAGTGTGTGTTCTGTGTGTTTCTGTATGTGTGCAATATTTAAGTGTGTGTGCGTGTATTTGTGAGTGTTGTACTCTTTTAGGGTGTGTGTTGCAGTGTTTGTGGGTGTATGTTGTACTGCATGTGGTGTGTTGTGTGTATCTAACTAATGTATAAGTGTGTGTAGAGCGCTATGTATCTATGTGTGTGGTGTGCTGTGTGTAGGGTGACCAACTCATCCCTTTAATCCGGGACACATATTAATTACACAGGTTCTGTGGCAGTTTAAAACCAGGTGAAATGGAGTCTTGAGGTGTGGTAGTTTAAAACCAGGTGAAAGCCAGCCACAGAACCTGAGTAATTAATATGTGTCCCAGATTAAGGGGACGTACTACTACTACTACTACTACTACTACTACTACTACATGAGTTTGTCACCCTAGCTGTGTGTGCGTATGTGGTGTACTGTGTGTGTTATGTGTGTGTGAAACTTGCCTACCTGACTCTCTTTCAGGGAGAAAATGCTCTGTTCCTGGACTTCCCTGGTAATGTCTGATTACTGTCACCTTTTGTGAGCTGGTTAATTGATAAGAAGGGTATTTCACCACAGGTTCACACATTACCAGGGAGAGGGTGAGGTATGCAAGTATAGTGTGTGCGTGCGTGTTATATGTATATCCCCAAATATTCCTTATTGTTGAAATCCTCCACCATAATGTTGGAATGTGTTTGCATTATTTTTCAATGGGAGCAATGAATTCAGGTGTGGTGTTGTTCCGTCATCATCTGTTTCCCAGATCGTCAATCTTTTTTTCCAGATCCTGATTCAAGGCAAATTTAATCTTGGTGTTTTTTAAATTTCTGAGTGAAATTTCCCAAAAACGGCTTCGAGGTGCACACCAGCGGGTATAGAGGTACCTTGTTGCCAAATTTGGGGGCTCTGAGTGCCACGGTGTGTCCACAATGCTCCGGACACGCACACACACACACACGCACACAGACTCTTCAACTTATTATATAGAAGATAATACTACCTGTTCCTTTCTCTAATACTGTATCACAGCATCCCACCTGTGTATACTGTTATACTACCTGTTCTCATCTCTAATACAGCATCTCACCTGTATATTCTGTTATACTACCTGTTCTCATCTCTAATACCGTATTACAGCATCTCACCTGTATATTCTGTTATATTACTTGTTCTCATCTCTAACATGTTCAATCTCCTGTTTTTCTTTAAAAGCTTCACATCTACTTAAAAAATGTCATTTATAAGGATCATTATGGTGACAAAATAGGTTTTAATGAAAGAGGAGAATTGCCGATTTCTTTTACTATTGAAAATTGGGTAACTTTTCAGAAAGGAAACATTTCAAGGGTATTATTAAGAAATGCCGGAGAATTGAAAGATGAGTCTATATATATTAAATCAACTGAGATAATCTGGAGAAATGGAAGGGTATGTTCTAAATTCACATTGACATTAGATGTGTAAAATGAAAATGATATTTAACATGTAAGGGGAGAGTAATCAACAATTCTTTTAAAGATGACAATCAGCGGTGTTGACCATACCAACCAATCAATCGAGGTAAATGGCTGAGGAGCCCCTGGCAAGCACCATAGCCAGTTTTGCACACAATGGCCCTTTAATCTGGTTGACTCGCTCAGCCTCAAATTCACATGAGGACTGATGTTTTGCATATGCGCAACAGCATTTCTGCACATGTGTATATGCTGGGTGAGTGCAAACTCGGTGAAGCCGGGTGCATGCACCCAGCCTTCTGAGTGGGGAGTGGAGAGGGGTGTGGGGTGCTGGCCTGGGCCATTAGCAAATGTGGACGCTAAGCGTGTCATGGGCATTCCCATGACAATGAAACGCTGGATGTAGACATGCTAATGTTTCCATAATGCACATGCGGGGGTCGGACAGCTGATATAACCGAATGTCAGCTGTTCACCCAACTCCCTGCAATTATATACGCATATGTAAGGGTGGTCTGAACCACCCTTATATATGTATGCACCTTCACCATCATTCGCTAGATGGCAACCATAGAAATATGGGGGAGGTTCCCACTGGCATGCAAATTCATTTTCATGTAAAAGATCCGAACGCATCCCGTGTGCGAATAGGTGTCGCCGGCTAACCATTCGCAAGGCGTTTTTTAGAGTGAATCACAAGGAAGCAAATTCACATCCGAGCAAGCCATGCAAAATAAGGGCCAATATATAAAACCCAGGGGTAAATGCCAGCATTATACACATGTGCAGCAGTGTATACTGCTGGAGATTTGCTGAGTTTTGATAAGAGATGTGCAGAAAAGGTAGCTAGGTGAGGCACTGCCTCACCTGCCATAGACTTTTTACTCCAGAGTTTTGACTATGAAAATTCTTAGAATAATAAAAATAGGATTTTTTTTAGATATTCTTTGTATTTATGACATACTTTATAAACTTAAAACTTAAAACTCCGGCATACAGTATATGTGAGTATGACAGAAAAGGCTGGGCCTCACCTGCCTCACCCACCACACGCCATTGACTCAGGTTGCTTTGGGTTGATATTGTATATTTTCACAAACTTATGATCAATATTTCAAAATGGAGATTTACTAAAGTCATAATCACATACAGTATCATGAACAGAGTAGACTCGTGAGCAATACTGATCATACTGATCATAGAGAATACATTGATAAACATTGCAAATTAGACATTTACTAACCGTTGGTTTGTAAAATGGTCTGAAAATCGAACATAAAATCAACAAAACAATGGACTAATAAATACAGTAGCAGGCGTTTTTCAGTGGCAAATTCAGAGGGGGGGGGGGGGGTCATCAAGGCACATGCGCCACCTTTCTTTTAGTAAGTTAAATGAATGTATACTGTGTCACAGTGTCTTTCCTGCCCGCATGCGATTGGCCTACCCACAAAGCCTGCCAGCTCCTGCTAACATGAGAAGAAAGCTGGCTGTCAGCCCCTGTCAGCCCTCCTCTATCAGCATCCATGCCTCCAGCACCATGGATTGGCTCCCTACACATATGTGCAGTGGAACCCATCAGCAACAACATGGATGCTATCCGGCATCTGGGAGTGACAGCCCTAATCGCAGTGCTATGCCCAGCTAAAATCCATGGGCCACTGTCAAGGTGGCCATACACATGCAGATTTATCTTCAGATCTGGCTGGTTGGAACAAAAACATGGTTATGGATGAGAGCAAATGACAGCTGACCATTTGCTTGGAAATGCTGGAAAACAGACAAACTGTCACTTATCTGCAGATAAATATTACTAGTGTATGGGCACCTTCACATATACAGTATCTACAGGATGTCACACCAGGGGGCTCAGCCGATGAGACTGAGACCTCTGGTGGGGACCTGGACCGGGGAGGTTGGAGAGGACCCTTGTGCATGGAGTGCGCGACAGTGCACCCAGAGCCAATAAGCAGTCAGAGATAAAATACAACCGGAGTTTATTTGCAGATGGTTGTAATATTAACAGACAGTAAAGTATGCAGGAGAAATGACAGTTCATGCAGTTTGCAATACTTTACAGATGTGATGATATGTGGGATCGATGGTGGAACATCGGATGTGAAGACTGTGGGTCCGGAATGACGGACTGAAGACTTGAGCTTGACTGTGGGTCCGGAATGACGGACGGAAGCTTGGATTGGAGATCCGGAATATCGGACTATCGATGATGATGTGGGAACATCGGATCCGGGTATCGGATATGGAAGAAGACTGTGGGTCCGGAATGACGGACGGGAGATGAGACTGTGGGTCCGGAATGACGGACGGAAGCAGGAGATCCGGAATATCGGACTAACGATGGACCATCGATGGTGGATGATGCTGGAGCATCGGAAGGACCAGAGTCCCGGAGCTAGGCTTGGTCGCTGGGCTGAAGAGGCAGGATCACAGGCGATGGAATAACCTGGACTTCACAGGAGATGGAACAACCTGGAACACACTGCAGCATGGAAGACAACACCAGCAGAGAAATACACTTGCACGGAGACAAGGACAGCTGACCATACACTGGAGACAACTGAAGCACTAGCAATGGTTCTGAGAGCTCCCAGCATACTTATCCCCACTGGGTGGCCAGGATTGGCCGAGGAAGTATGACAGGGAGATCAGAACCAACAGGATTGGACAGTACAGACATGTGACTGGGAAGAACATGGCAGCCCCCATGTCTGCTATGGCGGGAAAGTGTGTTTGTGCACACCATGCTGGATACTGGGAGCAATGGCGGCGGACAGGTGGATTGCCGTGCACTGGGGACTGTCACTGGGAGACAGGACGCCGGCAGAGATGACGTCTGGACCGCAAGCTGAACCTGCGGAGGCACTTAGCCGGTAAGAAAGTCTGTCTGACAGCTCAGATCGTGACAGCACCACCCCCTTTAAGGGTGGCCCCAGGACACCTTTTAGGCTTGCAGGGAAACTTGGAGTGGAACGCCCGGATGAGTCTGGGAGCATGGACATCGATGGCATTGGTCCATGATCGCTCTTCGGGGCCGTAGCCCTTCCAATCGATCAAGTATTGCAGACGACCATATCGGATGCGAGAGTCCATGATCTTACTGACCTCATATTCTGTTCCACGCTGGGTGCAAACCTTAGGAGCCTTGGGGAGCTTGGAATGAAAGCGATTCAGAACCAGCGGCTTGAGCAGCGAAATGTGGAATGTAGCTGGCACTTTCAAATAGGGCGGCAACTTGAGCTTGTAAGCTACTGGATTGACGACTCGCTTAACTGGGAAATGACCAATATATCGGGGAGCGAACTTCATCGATGGCACTCTCAATCGAAGATTCTTGGTTGACAACCAGACACGATCTCCTGGACGGAGGGCTGGCACAGCTCTACGTTTCCTGTCGGCAAATTTTTTGTACCTGCTTGAAGCCTTCAGAAGTGAAGAACGAATGAGCTTCCAGGATTTGACGAATTGCCGGATGGTCGTGTCGACCGCTGGAACAGAGGACACAGGTTGCAGAGTGAAGTCAGGAACTCGAGGATGAAACCCATAATTGGCAAGGAATGGAGTGACATTTGATGAAGAATGATATTGGTTATTATGGCAGAACTCTGCCCATGGAAGGAGTTGAGCCCAGTCATCTTGGGAAGAAGAGACATATGTGCGGAGAAATGCTTCAAGGTCCTGATTCACCCTCTCCGTTTGGCCATTGGTTTGAGGGTGGTAGGCTGTGGAAAACTTTAACTTGATTTGAAGCAGGGAGCACAGGCTTCGCCAGAACTTGGCTACGAATTGGACTCCTCTATCAGAGATGATTTCAAGAGGCAGCCCATTAAGCTTGAATATCTCTTTGATGAAGAGCTGGGACAGCTTGGAAGCTGACGGAAGACCGGTGAGGGGAACGAAGTGAGCCATCTTGGTGAACCGGTCAACAATCACCCAGATGGTGGTGAACTTGTAAGACTCTAGAAGATCAGTTACAAAGTCCATAGAGATATGCGTCCAAGGATGATGTGGCACTGACAGTGGCATCAATTGCCCAGGAGGAGACTGACGACTTGTCTTGTGCTGAGCACATTTAGCACAAGAGGAGACAAAGTCCTGTACATCCTGTTTGAGGGATGGCCACCAGTAGGACCTGGTGATAAACTCGTAAGTTTTCTGAATGCCTGCATGGCCAGCGAATTTTGAAGAATGTGCCCAACAGAGCAACTTCTTTCTTAGAGCTGGCTTTACAAATCTTTTCCCTGTAGGGGGCGTGAGATTTTAAACTCTCGTTGCGGAGAAGGCCACTGGATCAATAATAAAATGTTGATGTGTGGACTTAGACTCACTTTCTTGCTCCCATGAGCGGGAAAGGGCATCAGCTGTTCGGTTTTGTGTCCCTGGACAGAACGACAGCTTGAAACGAAACCTGGAAAAGAAAAGTGTCCATCTGGCTTGACGGGGATTTAAACATTGAGCAGACTTGAGATACAGAAGATTCTTGTGGTCTGTGATAATTGTGATCTCATGAACAGCGCCCTCTAGAAGATATCTCCATTCTTCTAATGCCAACTTGATGGCGAGGAGCTCTTGGTCACCGATGGCATAATTACGCTCTGCAGGTAGGAACTTACGGGAGTAGAACCCACAGGGATGAAGACGTCCATCGGGCGCTTTCTGCGAGAGGACTGCCCCAACACCCACGGAGGAGGCATCAACCTCGAGAATAAAGGGCAAGGTGGTATCAGGTTGTCTTAGAACAGGAGCGGAAGTGAACCTCTGTTTCAACAGATGGAAGGCTTCGATGGCTTCTGTCGTCCACTTCGCTGGATTAGACCCCTTTTTAGTCAAGGCAGTGATGGGAGCCACAATAGAAGAGAAGTTACGAATGAATTTTCTGTAATAATTGGCAAAACCCAGGAAACGTTGAATACCTTTCAGCGAAGAGGGAATTGGCCAATCTTGGATGGCCTGCAGCTTTCCTGGATCCATTTGAAGACCAGAACCAGAGACAATGTACCCTAGGAAGGGTATAGACTTCACCTCGAAGACACACATCTCCAGTTTACAGTAGAGATGATTAGCTCGCAGCCGGGACAGAACCTCTTTGACCCAATAACGATGTTCTGTGATGTTATTGGCGTAGATTAAAATGTCATCGAGATATACAACTACATGACGATACAGAATGTCCCGAAAAATCTCATTGACATAGTGCTGGAACACGGCTGGGGCATTGCTGAGCCCGAAGGGCATGACGAGGTACTCATAGTGGCCGTCTCTGGTGTTAAACGCCGTCTTCCACTCGTCGCCCTCTCGTATGCGGATGAGATTATATGCACCTCTCAGGTCGAGATGGTTGCACCGCTGACACGGTCAAACAGCTCGGTGATGAGGGGCAACGGATATCGGTTCTTTACTGTAATGTCATTGAGGCCACGATAATCAATGCAGGGACGTAGGCCTCCATCCTTCTTCTTCACGAAGAAGAACCCTGCGCCAGCAGGAGAAGTCGAAGGACGGATGAATCCCTTTGCCAGATTTTCCTTGATGTAATTGGTCATGGCTTGAGTCTCTGGAAGAGAGAGAGGATAAGTTCTACCTCTGGGTGGTTCATTGCCTGGGATAAGGTCGATAGGGCAATCCCACGGTCTGTGAGGAGGTAGGACATCAGCGACAGACTTGCTGAATACATCTGTGTACTCTTGGTAGGGAAGAGGCGGAAGGTCTGCTGCATCGGCTGAAGAATGACGAGCTGGGAGTACCTTTTGGAGACAGGTACCGGAGCAGGAAGGATCCCAGGAAAGGATTTCCGATGTCTTCCAATCAAGACGAGGATTGTGAAGACGGAGCCAGGGTAAACCCAGAACCAGAGCATGAGTGGCTCGGGGTAAAACCAGGAAGGACAAAAGTTCAGTGTGCAGGACTCCCACTTTTACTGTAAATGGCAAAGTTCTGCGGGAGACTGTCGCATCAGGAATCCTACTGCCATCCACAGCAGTAAGGAAGACAGTCTTGGAAAGACTTTCAGTGGGTAACCCCCACTTGCGGACCAGTTCTGCAGTAACGAAGTTGCCAGCGGCACCGGAATCAAGAAGTGCGGAGACAGTCTTGAAATGCTGACCAACTTGTAGGGAAACTGGAAGGACGCAATCAGTTGCTGATGGAGGACTTAATTACTCCTAGCCTACCCTCTCCTTGACGGGCTAGGAGGAGGAGTTTTCCTGACGCTTTGGGCATGCAGAAATTTGATGTACAGGATCGGCACAATACAGGCAGAGCTGTGCCAACCGTCAACGTCGACGTTCTCCTGGAGACAAACGGAAACGGTTTATCTCCATTGGTTCTTCTTTGGAATGGACCGCAGGAGCAGTGGGTAAAGAAGGCGGAGGAGTTGGCACTTTAACTGGAGCACTCTTGTGATGTTCTATAGCCCTTTCTCGGAAGCGTAGGTCTACTTTGATACACAATGATATAAGGTCACTTAGACCTGAGGGTAAGTCTCTGGTAGCGAGTTCATCCTTAATACGATCGGATAGGCCATGCCAGAAAGCTGCGTAAAAGGACCCATCACACCAGGAGAGTTCAGACGCCAGAATCTGGAACTGGACCAGATATTGCCCGACGGAGCGGGATCCCTGTCTGAGACGGAGGAGTTCAGTGAAGGCAGATGCTGATCGCCCAGGCTCATCGAAGATATGCCGGAATGTTGACACAAAGTCCTTGTAGTTGGACAGGATGGCATCATATCTTTCCCATAAGGGAGACGCCCATTCTAACGCTGCTCCACACAGGAGGGAGATGATGTAGGCGATCTTGACCCTTTCAGTAGGGAAGTTGCTGGGTTGCAGCTCGAAGTGAATCTCACACTGATTGAGAAAACCTCGACAGGTCTTGGGGTTCCCATCATACTTGGTGGGGACAGACAGATGAAGGCGAGGTGCAGCAGCCATTACAGGAGGATGAACTGGACTTGGAAGTTCTCTGACAGGCTCAGGGCCGGCTTATCCAGCCGGGAAGACAGATCTTGCCGACAATGAATCACTTGGCTTTGCGCAGCCTCTTGCTGATCCAAGCGAACAGCCAGTTGCTGTACAGGGCTGGATGGTGATGCTTGGCTTGCGGCTGGATCCATTTGGCTAGTGCTTACTGTCACACCAGGGGGCTCAGCCGACGAGACTGAGACCTCTGGTGGGGACCTGGACCGGTACCTGAACCGGGGAGGTTGGAGAGGACCCTTGCGCATGGAGTGCGCGACAGTGCACCCAGAGCCAATAAGCAGTCAGAGATAAAATACAACCGGAGTTTATTTGCAGATGGTTGTAATATTAACAGACAGTAAAGTATGCAGGAGAAGTGACAGTTCATGCAGATTGCAATACTTTACAGATGTGATGATATGTGGGATCGATGGTGGAACATCGGATGTGAAGACTGTGGGTCCGGAATGACGGACTGAAGACTTGAGCTTGACTGTGGGTCCGGAATGATGGACGGAAGCTTGGATTGGAGATCCGGAATATCGGACTATCGATGATGATGTGGGAACATCGGATCCGGGTATCGGATATGGAAGAAGACTGTGGGTCCGGAATGACGGACGGGAGATGAGACTGTGGGTCCGGAATGACGGACGGAAGCAGGAGATCCGGAATATCGGACTAACGATGGAACATCGATGGTGGATGATGCTGGAGCATCGGAAGGACCAGAGTCCCGGAGCTAGGCTTGGTCGCTGGGCTGAAGAGGCAGGATCACAGGCGATGGAATAACCTGAACTTCACAGGAGATGGAACAACCTGGAACACACTGCAGCATGGAAGACAACACCAGCAGAGAAATACACTTGCACGGAGACAAGGACAGCTGACCATACACTGGAGACAACTGAAGCACTAGCAATGGTTCTGAGAGCTCCCAGCATACTTATCCCCACTGGGTGGCCAGGATTGGCCGAGGAAGTATGACAGGGAGATCAGAACCAACAGGATTGGACAGTACAGACATGTGACTGGGAAGAACATGGCAGCCCCCATGTCTGCTATGGCGGGAAAGTGTGTTTGTGCACACCATGCTGGATACTGGGAGCAATGGCGGCGGACAGGTGGATTGCCGTGCACTGGGGACTGTCACTGGGAGACAGGACGCCGGCAGAGATGACGTCTGGACCGCAAGCTGAACCTGCGGAGGCACTTAGCCGGTAAGAAAGTCTGTCTGACAGCTCGGATCGTGACACAGGAGGCTTAACACTCGCCCACAGCTGTAGACATCAGACGAGCGGATGGAGGGAGTCTGAAGAAGAAGCTGACAGAACAGTCTGTGGTGAGTCCAGGCAAATGTTTTATATAGATACATTGAAGCATACTGTATACTGGAGGTACAATATATACCGTCCCTATTAGAATACCAGCATTAGTGACGTAGTTAGAGAGCCCCAGGGGATACCCTCAGAGGACTATTGGG
Source organism: Crinia signifera (assembly GCF_055691185.1). NCBI lineage: Eukaryota > Metazoa > Chordata > Amphibia > Anura > Myobatrachidae > Crinia > Crinia signifera. The sequence goes on from NC_139217.1 coordinate 33,069,491, forward strand.
ACAGGCCAGCACTCACTGCTCAGAACAAGCATCAAGCGTCACCACTGTGTGACACTGACACTCTCATCCCAAATCCCCTCTGCTTTTTCATTAATTACTGTATATACCTGACACTAATCAGTTTATACTACGTTTTTTCTGCACCAATAAAAAGCTTTTTTGAGAATTAAGCTTTCCTTTCCATCCATCATTATTGTATAGGGGTAAAGCGCAGAAATTCCTCCAACCACTGTATATATATATATATATATATATATATATATATATATATATATATATATATATATATATATATATATATATATATATATATATATATCCCCAGCGTGTGTTCGGTTTGTTTAAAACATCAAGGGTGACATTCTATGAGATGCGGTAAAATCCGCATGTATTTTATCGCATCTAATCGCACTTTTGAAAATCGCAAGATTGGGCCGTTTTTTGCATATTTAATGAGATGCAAAAAACTGCCCAAATAATGCGAATAGGTGCGATTTGATGCGATTTCTTTAGTCCTGAAAATGGGGGTTATTCTAGTTTACTCTTTCTGACAAAATCCTTCTTAGATGGACAAAACCATGTGCACTGCAGGTGGGGCAGATGTAACGTGCAGAGAGAGTTAGATTTGGGTGGGTTCTACTTCAAATTGAGATCTATATTGCAGTGTAAAAATAAAGCAGCCAGTATTTACCCTGCACAGAAACAAAATAACTCCCCAAATCTAATTCTCTCTGCATATGTTACATCTGCCCCACCTGCAGTGCACATGGTTTTGTCCATCTAAGAAGGATTTTGGCAGAAAGAGTGAAATAGAATAAGGCCCAATGTGCGATTTTCAGGTCTGAAAATCGCACATTTGCAGGAAATCGCAAATTTAAAATAAAAAAAAAAACTGTGCGGGGTCCCCCGCCAGAGCATAACAAGCCCCGGGCTCATTGAGCCGGTGCTGGTGACATAAATTCACGGTCCCCGACAAATAGGGGTCCCCTTGATTTAATGAAACCAGCACAAGGCTCAAGGTCCGTCGCTGGTTCCCAAAATACGGGGGACAAAATGACTAGGGGTCCCCCGCATTTCAAGAACCAGCACCAGACCCAACCAGCCAGTAGGGTAATGCCAGAGCCGGGGGACACTTATTATATAAGGTCCCGCGGCCAAAGCATTATCCCCCTGGCTGGTCAGCATGAGCAGGGGTCCTGGGGAAGTGGGGACCCCCCCAAAGAAGGGGTCCCGCCCCCTCCAGGACTTACCAGCCAATGCTGAAAGTCCGGGCTGTCCCCGATGCCCCTGGGCGGTGGGCATTGGGCTAATGAAAAGTGTAAAAATAAAATAAAAACTATTGTCTTATACTGTAGAACTATGAGTCCCAGCAAGCCTACGCTGGGACTTGGAGAACCACAAGTCCCAGCATGCGGTGCATTAAAGGGCCCACTGGCACTTGCAGTTCCACAGTACAAGAAATAGTTAAATAAAACACACACTTACACCCTGAAAAATAAACGTTTAATACATCCACAGCCCACACATACTGATACTTACCTACCTTGAGCCCGTGGGTCGGTCCCTGATTCCAGGGCTGGTCCAGGGCTCCAGGGCTGAATAGTCTGGTTCCGGGGCCTTGGTCCTGGTTTCGGGGCTGGTCCGGGGCTCCAGGGCTGAAGAGTCCGGTTCCGGGGCTGGTCCGGGGTCCGGGGCTCAAGGGCTGAAGATTCCGGGGTCCTGGATCCGTAGTAAACCTAAGGGGTACCTGAGGAAGGAAATCCTACTCACCTGGTCCCCGGCGACGACCCCGGCATCTTCAGCTCCAGACGCGCTGCTCTTATTCTGACCACTTTTACGTTATTGTAAGATACAATATATCACTGTACACTTTCAGAGGTACGTCCCTAGGCGCCTGTTTTCCCTCACAAAAACCGTAGATATTATACAATTGTAGGCCAAAAAAATGTGTCCAAGAAAATAGATTTTGACCTTACACACTCACTGTGTCACACGCAGCCGCTGCGGTGCGCGGCGGGCATACTACTCACCCGTTCGCGCCCGCTGTCGGCTAGCGTGTAGTGGTCTCCAGGTCAGCGGCAGCGGGCAGCGGCAGTCTGGTGGGCAGCAGGCAGCGTGGGACGCCGGCAAGTGTAGCGGTATGTGCTGTAGGGGCGCCGGGAGGCCAGCGCCGCCATCTTGGTTAAGGGCAAATAGCAGATTGGTCCTTGTCTGAGGTTTCCGCCCATACTGACCTGACAGCCAATGGCAGCCGCCCTCTAGGGCTATAGGGGATCTGCCTAGGCCTGTTCAGTGTCAGTACAAAGAGTCTCCAGAGGCGTTCACAGCTCCCAGCTGACTCCGGCTCTCTGACACACCTCTCCTGACTGGGTGCCTTGCTTCAGTGCTCTGTGTTTGGTCTCGGTTCAGCTTAACCCCATCGCTGCCAGTTCTCTCCACAGTCTGGTCTCTGCCTGCATCCCTGAGCTTCCTGGCCTAAGCTCTTCAAGCCGTCTGCTTCCAAGCAACTTCCCATTCTTCAGTCATCACCCATCTTCTTTCAGTCTTCAAGGATCCCTCATTACCATCAAGCACATTCTCTTTCCGGATTCCCTCATTCTTCAAAGACCTCAGCCTGCCGTCCTCAGTGCCTTGAACCGTCATTGTTTAAATTAACTTTTTCTTCTTTCAAGTGCCTTGCTGGCCCAAGCATTATTACCACTAACTGCCACTTAAAGAAAGTATTCAAGTGTGTATTGTTCCATTTATGAATTCTATTATTAAACCTGCACGACCAGTGACAACTATGTGCACGTCAACCTAGACATCATCAACCAATTCTTTGTATAATATATAACACCTGTTCTGTTTTACTGTAGGTGTTTTAAGTCAGATCTTTTACTGCTACTATTACTGTTTATGTAAATGCATTCTGAATGACAGCAACATCCTACCATCCTTCTACAAGACTATATAACCAACTAGGTGATTCATCGCGCCCCATGCCACCCCCTCCTGCAATTTGCGCCCCCCCGCGCAACCCCCCCTCCCGCAATTCACGCCTCCCTCCCGCGATTCACGTCACCCCCCTCCCGCAATTCGCAACCCTCCCTCGCGCGATTCACGCCCCCTCCCACGCTTTGCAGACCCCCACCCTCTCCCGCGATTCGCGGACACCTGCGCCCCCTCCCTCCCTTGATTCACAGCACACCCCTCCCGAAATTCACGGCACCCCTAAGCCCCTCTTTAGTCCCCCGTATACTCACACACCCCTATCACTACCCAGCTTCCTGCTCTCCTCAACCGTAACTTCCACCACTGGGGAGTCGCTGACGCTGTTTTGCCCAGATGCCCCTATCATGCCTCATAGCCAAGCCTCCTGCTCTCATGCACCCTAACTCCCACCCAGTAGGAGGAGACACTGACTCAGGGCCACCATCCTGTACTCCTGTACTGCCACACTGGACCCTTACCCACTGGCAGAAGCTGCACAGTATCTCCCACCCTCCTCTTTAGTCCTCCTTATGCCCACACACCCCTATCACTACCCAGCCTCCTGTTTTCATGTGTCGTGACCTCCGCCAGTGGGGAGCCGCTGACTCAGAAACACCCTACTATACTATTGCACACACACACACACACACCTAAACAACATACACACACAGCGCCCCGCCCACACCCACAAATGTCACTGTACCATCCACACTATCAATGTACATCTTACTCTGTAACCGCTTTTTAATTAAACAAAACAATACACACCCCCTTCCAAATCATATGCTCTCTATTTAACATAATTCACCTATAACTCAAGTTGCAATACAGGCCATCTTTCATACAATTCTAACCATCTTTCTCATATACAAATATTCACAAATTAAGGGGGCGCAGCCCCTTACGACGGTGTGAAGAGCGCCTGTAGGGCGCGATGAATCACCTAGTATATATATATATATATATATATATATATATATATATATATATATATATAGCGTCCAAGGTCCGGCACAGCAACTTAGCTGAAACGCTACGAGATACTGAGTGGCAGGGGTGATGCTTTGGGCCCCTAAGGTCGGCGGGGCCCGGGACAGCTGTCCCCTTGACCCCCCTGTTGCCAAGCCCTGAGGAAGCTAAACTGCGAAGCACGTTCCGGCTAGCGGTGCGCAGGCAGTTGTGTTGCTCTTTTCTTTATTTTTCATATATTGCATTTTGATTATGTGTTCTAGCAGTGTGATGTCATTGAAGCCCTTATAAGGGCTCAAACTCCCACACGTGCTCCTACGCGTATATACCATGGGTCTTAGACATGACACTAATGCTGTGATACCCTATAACTGGGCAAACCTTGGGGTTGAGGTTCCTCTGACATTTATGCAGAGGGACACCCCTAAAATCGAGGTACCACTACTAGTGAACCCAGACTGTGCACCAAGCACAAAGTATTTTGCGCTCCACCACTCATGGTCACAGCGTCTTTGACAATAGTGGTTACAATAAATTGATGACACGTATTACATTGAGTTTTTTTTACATCAAGAGTCACTAGAGGTTAATTTAACCCAGTCTCTTAAAGGCACCTGATATTAGGATCTGTCAGCAGGAAGTGATTGGATCTCACTTAGATTGCAATCTACCTGGGTAGCCACACACTGTGCAATCACGACACACTCATAACAGAAAGACTTACAGCAACCCCTGCCTGCCACCCTTGTTTTAATGTGTGTTACCCCACCTATGTACGTCCATTCATGTTGTTTTTAAATATTTTTGCAGCCTTTTAAAATTATTTTATAAAGGTTACATTTTATTGTTTGTTTGAGGTGCACCAACATAGGACACTCCCTTTTTTCTTCTTGTATTATGTTCAAATTTGCTGTGTCCAATGGTAGCACACCCCTGCTCCTGTAAGTGATATTTCACAACATAAAGGACATTTAAGGGGTCCGAATTCTGACCACTCCAGTCTTGTGCAATTGACAACCCCCCCCCCCCCCTCCTTTGCAGAAAGAGTAGTAGATAAGTGGAATAGCCTCCCTTCAGAGGTGGTAGAGACAAATACAATAGTACAATTTAAACATGCTCGGGATAGGCATATTGATGTCCTTACAAAAAAATAAGGATCAGATATGGTTTGAGGTAACATATGTAAAAAAGGGGCAGACTAGATGGGCCAAGTGGTTCTTATCTGCCGTCAAATTCTATGTTTCTATTTTTAACTCACATTTTTACATGTACCGCCAAACCAGACTATGTAACTACAATCCAAATGTTAGGGCAATGTAGAGTTATCTTTCCTCATTGTGATACTGAGAGAAAGACACCAGCACGTTTCATGTTAGAGTCCCAAATACACAATGCAGTTTCTCGATCGCACGAGACTCCCTTATATATGTTTGAATATAAGCTCTGTAATGCAAATCTTTTGGCCACCTGCAGTGGCTTGACACGTCATGTTTATGTTTTTTTTTTCCTTTTCCTTGAAAATTCAATAAAATGTTTATTCAAAAAAAAAATAATATATATATATATATATATATATATATATATATATATATATATCATAATTGGTCAAAGGCCCTTTTTCAGATTTGATCGCATTACCAATTTGTTCTCAAAATGGGCAAATCCATGTGCACTGCAGGTGGGGCAGATTTAACATGTGCAGAGAGAGTTACATTTGGGTGGGGTGTGTTGAAACTTAAACCGAAATTTCAGTGTAAAAATAATGCAGCCAGTGTTATTTACCCTGCACAGAAACAAAACAACTCACCCAATCTTAACTCTCTCTGCACGTTACATCTGCCCCACCTGCAGTGCACATGATTTTGCCCATTTTGAGAACAAATTTGTACTGCGATCAGATCTGAATAACCCCCAAAGTTTCAGGGATACCTGCAATGTGTTTGTTTCAGTAAAACCACATAGCCAATATGTCAATACTTGTTAATATTGCAGGTTATATAGAGTTATAGGGTGATATGATGGAATCTCAGCTACACCTCTTAAAGTTTAACTTTGTTTAATAGAAGGCGCAAAGTCGATGTTCGGAAGAGTGTCCTACTGGGTTCAGGAAGGCTTCAGTGGGAGGAAAACATGCTTGTTGCTATGACTGTGTCCCATGCTCAGAAGGAGAAATATCCAATCATACAGGTACAGTACATACAATATTGTACTACTGTATCTTGGTTGGAGTTATTCTTGATTCTTCCCTCCCTACAATTTAAACCACTCATTCAGCTCCTCTCACAGTTCTGCTGTTTCCATCACAAAAATATTTACAGGATCAGACCCTTTCTCACCCAGAATGCTACATAGACCTGTTCAATCCTAATACAGGTAGAGTATCCCCTATCCGTGCATCCCGTATCCGAATTATTCCAAAAACCGTGTTTTTTTGGAATAATAAAAAAAAAAAATTGTCTCCCCCCCCTAACCCCTTTTTAATACTTACCAAGTCCCCCGACGTCCATGGCAGGCCTTCAGCATCCTCTCTGGCGTCTCCAGCGGTCCCAGGAGTGCTTTGCGTGAGTGCGCGCACGCGCCGGTGACATCACCGGCGCGCCTGGGAACTCGCGCAAAGCACTCCTGGGACCACTGGAGATGCTGGAGACATTGCTGAAGTCCTGCTGTGGACTCCAGGGGACAAAATGGACGCCAGGGGACAGGTAAGTATGCCTAACACACTTTTATTCCAAAAAACGGAAAATTCCCTTATCCCGAATGCTCGTGGTCCGAGCATTTCGGATAAGGGATACTCAACCTGTATTTTCCAAATCAATGGACAATAAGTAAGTTTCGCAGTTTACGTAATGTGTCTGTACATTTTTTTTTAATTGTGTCATTCTTTTATTACGTTTTTGAAAATACAATACAAATAAAAATCATTTAAAAGAAAAGAAAGTAAACATCAACATTTGTCTCTGTAAAATAAATTTGAGAGTGCAGTATTAATAAAGACTTGTTACAAATACATTTGCAGTGTATACTTTTCAAAAAGAGGATATACATGTTTAACATGGCAAGCATATTTCAATAATTTTATATCGTACCAAATATAAAAATGAGGTGCATCTGTAGCCATATTTCAGCATTGGTACAAAAGGGGGCGAACAACCCAGTAGATTAGGCATAGTGAGCAAGCCCCCCGAGACCCTTAAGGGGGTAAAATGTTAGCCGTAGCGGAGTCATTCCATCTGTCCCATTTTGCATGATATTGGGTAAGGGAACCACGTGCCTGGTAAACAAATTTCTCATGCCCTTAAATCTCATTAACCAGTGCCCTCCAATGATGGATGCTGGGGGCCGTGGCAGCGAACCAGCACTTTAGCCAGAGTAGTGAGACATAAAACGTATTCATGTATTCTGAGGGAGTCCTCAAGGTCAAGGCCAAACATACACAGAGCGGGCACCAATGGTGGGAGAGCAGGCTCCGTGGCAACTATATCCTCCCAAACCACCTCCCAGAAAATAAGCACTGTGGGGCACTCCCTCAGCATATGCCAGAAGCCCGCATCCCCCGTACCACATCTGGGACAACTTGTATCTGGCCTCAGGCCCGCCCGATGTAAAGACACAGGTGATCGATGAAAAATATAAAAGAATACTTGTTGGTATTTTATACAAGGGGTATTGGTCCTAGTATCTGCAACCACTGCTCCTCATCTAAGGGTCCAACATCGACCTCCCACCTGGCCCGCACCTTATCCAAATTACGACCTGGGACATTAAAATTAAGGGGGAAATTTACTAAGAATACGAATACAAAATTTCGTATTCATATTCTTAATACGAATGACTACGACTGCATACGGCTGTTTCATCAATATGCAAAGACGTGTTCCGGAGGGGAATTTACAAAGCAGTCAAATACGACTGCTTTGCAACCCTCCGATGGCATAATGATTCGTTTTAGCGGCCGTATATACTAGGGATGAGCGGGTTCGGATCCTAGAGATCCGAACCCCCACGAACTTACCTTATCCGAGGACAGATCCGAGGAGTTCGCCGGGTCCCGCCATTTTCAGGAGTCCAAATCTAGGCCAAAACGTCATCATCCTGCGTCGGATTCGGATCTGCCGCTGTGAGTGTGACATCATCATCCTGCCACACTGAGCAGAGTACTGGTCTGGGGATTGCTGCTGCTGCCTCCGCCGCTGTGCCCTGCTGGAAGGAGGCGATCTCTGGATTGTACTTGTCCCCAGCAGGCAGAGTCCTCCGTTCCCAGCCTCCCACCCCATGCTGGAAGCTACAGCGTGTGAATGGTGCGGTTAGCATGGCACCGGAGGTAAGCGGCGGTAGCCTCCCCCGGTCCACTAGCGTTACTACCAGCCCCCCCTCCACTAGCGTTACTACTAGCCTCCAGTCCACTAGCGTTACTACTACCACTCCCCCCCCCCTGTCCACTAGCGTTAGTACATGAGAGAGTGGTTTAATTTGTGAGATTCTGGGGAAGTTCCCGGAGTCCAAGAGTTCTGTTCATGGTTCTTTTCTCCCACTACATCTACTGGGAGTTGGATATTTTCTTATTTTTGATAAATATATATCTTCTATGAGTCTAGTTGAAAGTCATCCTGTACCGAAATGTTTTGGTTATTTAAACACCAAGGGTGCGCCGTGCATTTGGGCATCTGCAGGGTCCTTAAAAGGACCACTGTGCCTGGGTACTGGGGAGGCGTGGCCATATTTGCACACTTCACAACCATGTAATTTTTTGTCAAGGCATTCTCACTTTTTGGACACTGTGGGCCATAGTGTCCCGGGTTGTCGGGGAGGAGGGGGGTTAAGAGGCATATATTCATTTAATAGAGGGACTGGAGGCATAGTTATCAGCTCAGAGATCTCTTGGGATGCCCCCCATCATAATGGAATTGAGGGCATGGCTAATGGGCGGGGAATTTTCTGTGAGCAAGGAGGACACACCCCTAATTTCAGGCATTTGTGCGCCTCTGGGTCAACAGGGGCTTGATTGCTACAATCTGCATTGTTCATTGGAAATACTGTATGTCGCCCTAGATACAGTATATTTAAAAGTATATATATTTATAGTAAGGTGTGAGCTATTCAGAATAGACTGGAAATGAGTGGAAATTAATGTTATTGGGGTTAATATAGCGTAGGAGCAAAAAAAAAGCGATTTTAGCAGTTTTTATGCTTTTTTAACAAAAAAATCAGAACCCAAAACCCAAGAAATCCAAACACAAAACACTTAAAGGTGTTTTGGCAAAACCATTAGAACCCAAAACCGCAAGGTAATCAGAACCCAAAACCCAAAACCTGAAAAGTGTCCGGTGCACATCTCTAGTATATACGGCCTCAGTCAGATCCCTGCAGGCTGCAGTGTGTAAAAAAAAAAATAGAAAAATAAATAAATAAATGAAAAGAAACCAGTAACCAGCACCAGGCTGAAAGAGCCGGGCTGGTAATAAAAAAATCAGGAAACCAACCAAACAGGGGTTTCCCCGATTTTTTTAAAACCAGCCCCAGGCTCCAGGGCCGGGGCTGGTTCCCAAAATACGGGGGACAAAATGAATAGGGGTCCCCCGTATTTTAAGAACCAGCCCCAGGCCCAACCAGCCAGCAGGTTAATGCCACAGCCGGGGAACACTTATTATATAAGGTCCCACGGCCAAAGCATTAAACCTACCAACCAGTCAGCCTGGCCATTCAGCCTGGTCCAATAAAGGGGTCCCCCCCTCCAGCCCCCCCCCCCCTGACCAGGCTGAAGCCTAGTGCTGTCCCTGGTGACCCTGTGCGGTGGTCACCAGGCTGAGCTTTGTGTAAAAAAAAAAAGAATAAACTATTGTTTAATACTGTGGAACTATGAGTCCCAGCAAGCCTCCCCCACAAGCTAGGACTTGGAGAACCACAACTTCCAGCATGTGGGGCAATAAAGGTCCCGCTAGCACTCAAATAAACACACACTGATACACAAGAAAAATAAAGCTTTATTACATCCAAAGCCCACACATACTGATACTTACCTATCTTGAGCCCGTAGGTAGGTCCCTGGCTCAGGGGCTCCATGGTATAGGAGTCCAGGGGTCCGGCTCTGGGGTCCAGGGGTCTGGCTCCATGGTCCAGGGGTCCGACTCCGGGGTCCAGGGGTCCATCGAAATCCATAGGGGACCTGTGGAAGGAAATTCTACTCACGGATCTCCTCCAGCGTAGATCTGTCCTTTTCTCTCTGCAGTAGTCCTCCGTTACTTGGCAAAATAACAAAACAACACCCGGCACCAGCGAACAGGAGAAGCGCAGAATGTTCATCTTCCGTGCCTTTCCTCCGAATGATTCTATTGGCCGCCTAGCGGCCAATCAGGAGCCGAGAAAGACAAGAAAGGCCTTATTAGAAACATGAAACTCTTCACATAGCTTTTGAAAGGATTTAAGAGTATTATCCCCGTATAACTGTGCAATTGAGTTAAGCCCAGCTTTTAACCAAATATTATCCTCTGACAAGGGTAATAATTCCCTAGATGTGTTGTTATTCCATTACGGTGTGTCCCCATCTATGTCTTTCCAAGTAGAGTCTGTAAACTTTTACTCTTTATTCCTAACTTAGGGTGAACCAATCAGTAGCCCCACGTAGTGTACCTTTCAGCTTTTCTCTCGCTACACCGATACCCTTATTGCGGTACCCTTACCAGTACTAAGTAATTAAACACACTCTCAATGTACCAGGTATCGTTCCTTTAAACTCTTCCGCTTATTGCGAATAAATTACACGAGACATGGTATAAATTCCAGTTAGGGTACAAAGTCCTTCACCGTATGTATTAAGTCCCGAATGGACAAAAGGGGTAACAGAGTATATTGATATTGATTACACAATATACAGTATATTAATATTGATCACACAATATACAATTCTTAACAATAACTAACTAAAAGGGGAAAAACAAATGTAAGCGCAATCAGTTATAATGCAACTACAATACAATACAATAGGTACAGTTACCGTCTCTCACACGCAATCACCATTCGGACCACAGTACTGTATTCAAAGTTCAGAGCACAGTCAAATAGACTGTCCCTAGTCCATGTGTAGCATTATATAGGGTCCAGACGATGGGGTACAATAAAGTTCTTCATTGGTCAATAGGTCAGGTATCACCTCTCATTATTGGTACAGTAAAGATGCACAGCTGGCTCTTTGATCAAGGCTTTGTCATCATGTCCAGGGGTTTCTGCTGTGCATCTGGTTTCAACTGGATTTTTTCAGTTAGCCCTTCCTTGTGACAATGTGTAGATTAATATATATAATGTCCATAACTTATGAATGGTATATGCTGCACATTACAAACAAACACCGGAGGACTGCGTGTGAGAGACTGGTCACATAGGTACCAAATATGTCCAGGTGGAATCGTATATTATCCTTAATACTATATGTTGCAATATTTAATCATATAATTATATTTTATTATTTGTGATTGTAGCGTATGTGTCACAAACCGCGGTGCGCAGCCCCATTTGCGACCGCGTCCCCTACCTTCACGCTGGTCTGCCCTGCGCTGCAGGTCCAATGCCTGTGCCGCCTCTGGTGGTGGATCATGGTGTGATGTCCCTTGTGCCCCCTGTGGGCAGTTGGTGATGACCCTTGCCCATTTCACGCCAGGCCCATGTAGTATGGGCACCGCCATGACAACTGTGACCAGCTACTGTGCAAACCAATCACGCTGACCGCTGCTCTGAACTCTGACCTGTACACCTGTAGCAGAACAAAGGTGTACACTGACACTTCTTGGTTCTGATTGATGCTGCGGCTTGCAGCCAATCACGAACAGGCAAGGGGGATATAGATCAGGCCTTGGACCTAACTTCTTTGCCTTGAACAATTGCTTCCATCTGTTCCCTGAGTGTACTCCTGTGTCAGAGAAGTTCCCGAAGGCTCCTGGCTACCCAGTGTTACCAGCGATACCATCTCCACATGCCCAGCTGCTGCGGCAACTTACCTGGTTCCGTTCATCATCCAGAGACTCCTGCTAATTCCATTACTGCGGTAGAGTGATCAAGTTATCCCCAGCAGAGGACTCAGCTGGCACTGGCTAGCAATCCCCAGGGCCAAACTGCTTTTATCTATCAGTGACTTTCTCCATCTCAGTCCTTGATCTGTTGACAGGCACTGTCAACATCCAGGTCGACTCTCAGCTACTGATGTCTCCTAGTGACTAACATCATCTGTGTCATTTCCGACGTTCACCAGTTGCTGTGCTACAAGTATTGTCACATGAGATATCTGCTGCTGACATCCCTGGTCGACTGTGCACTGAAGTGCCCCCAGAGACATTGTCAACTTTCTCCTGGTTATCAACATCTACACCAACAACTCCCAGGTCGTCATCCCCGGCTTCCAGGCTGTCCTGCAGCTCCCAGGCTGCCTACTGTCATCCACGGCTCCCAGGCCGTCCTGCAGCCCCCAGGTTGCCTACTGTCATCCCCGGCTCCCAGGCCGTTCCTCAGCTCCCAGGCTGTCTACAATTATCCCGAGCTCCCGGGCCATCTCAAAGACTATCAGCCCCGGCTCTCAGTCCGTCTCAAAAGATATACCCTCAAGCCTCCTGTGTCCTCAGTCCTAGCCCTCCTCCAGAGGACCAGGGCAGGGGGCCGTGACCTGCTTGTCAGACGCAGCCAAGTCCATAGTTCCTTGAGGGACTCCCTGGTGAATACCACTGGCAAGTTAGACTCTGTGCCCCTGCTTCTGGTCTCCGCCAACCCTCTGGCTCGCTGTGCCCGGGTCCCCAGGGTATGTCATACATCAAGCCTCCTGCTTTCTGCTTTCCAGCGCCCTCCACTGGTCCACCACAGTCACATCCGGGAACACAAGAAACCCCGGTGCTGACAGTATGATTCTATGTGTATTAGTATGGCTGCCCTTTGCGTTCGCACAATACTCCTATATCGCTCCTGTACACTCTTTATGCAAATATGCGGAAGAAAATGGCGGCCTAGTATGCTAGCGCAGTGAAAATGCAATACGACTTCGACAGACCCTCATCCATTCACTGGTCATCTCCAGATTGTACTGCTGTAATCTCCTTCCTGGCCTCCCTGACAAATGCCTCTCTCCTCTACCATATTTCCTCAATGCTGAGGCTCCTCTCTAAACATATTGGGGTAAGTTTAGTGTGGGCACTGTTAACAGAGTCTGTCAGCTTTTCTGGGTGCCCCCACCATGCTGCTAACAGACCGCTGAGGTCTCTGTTAAACCGAGACCTCAGCGGCGTGTCAGTGCTGTGCGATCCCCTTTGCTGATAGCAGCTCAGCAGGGCTGGACTGGCATCTGCTCTAACTTGCAGTAGAGAGACTGTAGGTAGATTTATTATATATTTTAAATACAGTGCAAATCAAAGTACAGGTGCCAGAAGCCAGGGTCCGTGATTGGCTGTCAGGCTCACAAGCTGGCGCCAGATTTCAAATGATGGCTGGGGTCACCCAGTGGGACTCTGCTATTATGCGGGTTCATAAACCTGCATAATAGCAGAGTCTGGTTGGCCCTGAGGAAGCTGATCTGCGAAGCGCGTGCCGGCTAGTGGTGCGCAGGCAGATAGCTAAACATTTATTATTTTTCTTATACTGCATTTTGATGTGTGTTGTGTGTTGGACTAGTGTAATGTTCCTGAAGCCCATCTAAAGGCTCTAACCCGCTCATAACTGTGTGCAAGTGCGTACACCTAGAGTGTGATACTCAATCTTACACACTCTAGGGAGTATATGACTATTAGTTTAAGGAAGAACAAAAAGAAAAAAGAAAACTCTGTTTGGGGGCACCCTTATGTCCCAAAATATTGTGTGTACTATGACTAATCTTTAATATTTAACTTTTATTTCATTCATTAAAATAATAGACCACCTCTCATATGTTATCACACACCGCGAAAATTATGATTATTTTAAACTATCCATGTTTTTTATAGCAAACTGCGGATCAGTACATTTACCAACATGAGAAATTAGAACAATCTCAAGAAAAAATGTAAACAAATGTGTAAAAAAATGACCATCATATATCCAGCCACTTCTTACCCATTAGCTCGGGTTGGTTGTGTGGTTAAATCATTGGTCATTATTCTCATACCATCTCATTACGCAAGAACCCTGTTCCACTGCGTGATATTTTCTCAGGATCTCTGACACATAGGTGAAAAAATAGATAGTCTGCCCTCTCAGACTTGTATCACTTCTGCTGTTCACCCTTCATGCCACCGGCGGCAGAGGAAAGGGAATGAGAGAGTTTATTGTCCCGGGGTTTAAGACTGAAATAGATAAGATAGCCAAACCGTTATACCGATATGGTTACCCCTGGCAACCCTGTTGCCATGTAAGGCCTTGCAAGGTACTTCCAGTAGATACCAATCGGCTTTTTGGTTCGCTATGAAAAAAAGGTGGAGTATTTTACTCTATAGATAATAGCGGTCACCCCGCTATAGAGTAAAATACTCTGGCAGTGATTGTTGCGGAATACTGTGGACTTGCAACAAATTGCACAGATCTGGGTAGCCCAAACACTAGATCACTCAATTAGGAGTTCTAAGAGGTCATTGAACCCACTTCTACACGGCACCTGATAATAAAGATCTGTTGGCAGCCATTGTGGAACATCTAAGATCTGCAAGGCTTGCACAGATCTAGGTAGCCTACACACAATACAACCAGTGAAACCAATCTACACTTCTACAGCTATATCTGCCTGCCATAATAGTTTTTTTAAAAGTGTGAACTCCACCCATGTACATTTTGTGTTGTTTTTAATAAGGTAAGGCTGGACTAGGGAGACACAAGGGAGAGAAGGCTGGGCTAGGAGGCACAGGGCAGAGAAGGCTGGGCTAGGTGGGCACAGGGCAGTGAAAGGCTGGGCTAGGGGGGCATAGGGCAGAGAAGGCCAGGCTAGGGGGGTACAGGGCAGGTAACTCTGTGCTAGGGAAGCTGGACTAGGGAGAAGGCTGGACTAGGGAGGCACAAGGGAGAGAAGGCTGGGTAGGAGGCACAGGGCAGAGAAGGCTGGGCTAGGGGGCACAGGGCAGAGAAGGCTGGACAAAGGAGGCACAGGGCAGAGAAGGCCAGGCTAGGGGGGCACAGGACAGAAGTCACATATATTTATATACAGTCACATATATTTACCATCAATTTTCTCTTAGTGAGAAGAAATTGACATAATATTTCCATAAAAAATAAAACAAATGTATTAATACATTGGACTCGCATAGATAAGATAATGTATAGTATATAGAATGCAGCCACCACTTAAGGGGTTCCCACCGGAATAGAAGGACTGAGGGAGAATGATGGTGAAATTGCTGCTATAATATAATAATTATGTCATATTCTCCCCATAGATGCAGAAACCTGTGTGAGATGTGCTGATAATGAATGGCCTAATGACGGAAGGACCACATGCATTGCCAAGGCACAGGACTTTCTGTCATATGAAATGGACGCTGTAGCCTCAGTTTTCTCTGTCACAGCCGGATTATTTTCTGCTGTAATTATCTTCATAATTGGAGTCTTTACTGTATATTGGAACAATCATATTGTCAGAGCCAACAACCGGAACCTCAGCTTTCTTCTCCTCATCTCTCTCATGCTGAGCTTACTCTGCGTGTTCCTTTTCCTTGGCCGTCCGGTACATATAACCTGCATGCTGCGCCAAATCTCCTTTGGAATCACATTTACTATTGTGGTGTCCTCAGTCCTGGCTAAGACTATCATGGTGTGCATCGCTTTTAAGGCCACAAGACCCGGAAGCTACTGGAGACAGTGGCTGGGAGTCAAACTGCCAAATGCTTTAGTGGTGATCTGCTCATCTGTCCAGGTCCTGAATGGTGTCATCTGGTTGTCAGTTTCTCCTCCATTTCAAGAGTATAACATGGACACATATCCTGGGACTATCATCATCCAATGTAATGAGGGTTCTGTGTTATATGTATATGTCATGTTGGGTTACATGGGACTTCTGGCAGCTGTGAGCTTTGTTCTGGCTTTCATGGTGAGGACATTACCGGACATCTATAATGAGGCCAAGTACATCACATTCAGCATGCTGGTGTTCTGCAGTGTATGGGTCTGTGCCATCCCGGCCTATCTGAGCAGTAAGGGGAAACAGATGGTCATTGTAGAGGTGTTTGCTATTCTAGCTTCATGTATTGGGATATTAGGCTGTATATTTTTCCCTAAATGCTACAATATACTGATGAGAGCTGAGAAGAACAGAAGAGAGATTCTGTGTGTGGGGAGAAAACTGTTCTCATAATATGACCTCACATCCCACAGAAGATGCATTATTATCATTTAGTTATGATTCAGTTATGTAGCCTGAAGGCAGTGGGGCAGATGCAGGGATAAATGCATGTCACTTATGTCATGTTGTCTCCCCATACAGGCAGCAGAGATCAGCACACACACCTATGGGTGGTATAGCGTAGTAGACATCTCAGTTTAGTTCTAGCTAAGGTACATACACGTATGGTACTAGGTCTATCACATGCTGCATAGATTAGAGAAGACAATGAAATGTAACTATGGGCTATGTATGGCAGAGTCCATAATAATGACAGCTATGGAACCAAGCCTATGGATGGCGGCAGATCCACCACAGAGATACGTTCTGCTCGGCACATGGCCAACATGGACATTTAGACCCATGGGCACAATGTAGATGCAGTTATGGATGACTGGCATTCAGCTCTATATCAGCCCCAACATGGAGGAATCACACTTATTATTGTAACATTCTCCTCATAAATTCGATTTTTGATTACATTAGTATATATTTCCTGATGTGTATTCCCATCAATATACCCATAAATTACTATTATTAATTTTTTTTATTATTTATTTAATACGGCACCATCACAGTTCTGCAGCACCTAAAAATACATAAATGAGCAAAAACAATGACTTACAGCACAAGGCAATTTAGGACAGGTACAGAACAAATACATGGTAAATATAGACAGTTGTATCAGGGGACAAAACAGTTATTAATAGGGCGGCATATACCTATTACTGGGTGGTTTGGCATGGAATACGGAGTCATATGAAATAAGGAGCAAAATGGAATAAAGATATATATATATATATATATATATATATATATATATATATATACATATACATATATATATATATATATATATATATATATATATATATATATATATATATATATATATATATATATATATATATATATAACACAGGGGGCCCAGCACTCACTACAACAAACTAACTCACCTTAACATTCAAATAATCAATAAATAAATAATGGGGTTTTAGTTCATGAATTGATCAATGCATTTAAGCTTGCAGCCCATCGCCAAGGGACCCCATTTCACTGCAAGTCCTACACTAGCAACTGGTTTTCTTGGGAACCTGGTACCTGCTTACACATCATAGCTAAAATGAACATGTGTTTTTTTCTGGGTTAATGCTCAACTGCCAAGTAACTTCTGGCTTTTATAAGGTGAGACAATCCCAAACACAGCACCTGAATTAGTATTAAAGGGGCAGCTGTCACAGGTTTCAGGTAAATGAGCTTATCTAGGGTGCATGAGAAAGCTATGATCACAGTAACAGAGGTTAATTAAAAATCAACCCAAATATATAGATACAGAAGTACCAACACACTCGCCATTCCTAGGAATGGGGTGCAAACAGCACCCACATCCCAGGGTGGGGTGCGGTGGCCTGTGACCACACACTCTAGTAAATACAAACACAGGGGGCCCAGCACTCACTACAACAAACTAACTCACCTTAACATTCAAATAATCAATACATAAATAATGGGGTTTTAGTTTATGAATTGATCAATGCATTTAAGCTTGCAGCCCATCGTCAAGGGACCCCATTTCACTGCAAGTCCTACACTAGCAACTGGTTTTCTTGGGAACCTGGTACCTGCTTACACATCATAGCTAAAATGAACATGTGTTTTTTTCTGGGTTAATGCTCAACTGCCAAGTAACTTCTGGCTTTTATAAGGTGAGACAATCCCAAACACAGCACCTGAATTAGTATTAAAGGGGCAGCTGTCACAGGTTTCAGGTAAATGAGCTTATCTAGGGTGCATGAGAAAGCTATGATCACAGTAACAGAGGTTAATTAAAAATCAACCCAAATATATAGATACAGAAGTACCAACACACTCGCCATTCCTAGGAATGGGGTGCAAACAGCACCCACATCCCAGGGTGGGGTGCGGTGGCCTGTGACCACACACTCTAGTAAATACAAACACAGGGGGCCCAGAACTCACTACAACAAACTAACTCACCTTAACATTCAAATAATCAATAAATAAATAATGAATGTTAAGGTGAGTTAGTTTGTTGTAGTGAGTGCTGGGCCCCCTGTGTTTGTATTTACTAGAGTGTGTGGTCACAGGCCACCGCACCCCACCCTGGGATGTGGGTGCTGTTTGCACCCCATTCCTAGGAATGGCGAGTGTGTTGGTACTTCTGTATCTATATATTTGGGTTGATTTTTAATTAACCTCTGTTACTGTGATCATAGCTTTCTCATGCACCCTAGATAAGCTCATTTACCTGAAACCTGTGACAGCTGCCCCTTTAATACTAATTCAGGTGCTGTGTTTGGGATTGTCTCACCTTATAAAAGCCAGAAGTTACTTGGCAGTTGAGCATTAACCCAGAAAAAAACACATGTTCATTTTAGCTATGATGTGTAAGCAGGTACCAGGTTCCCAAGAAAACCAGTTGCTAGTGTAGGACTTGCAGTGGAATGGGGTCCCTTGGCGATGGGCTGCAAGCTTAAATGCATTGATCAATTCATGAACTAAAACCCCATTATTTATTTATTGATTATTTGAATGTTAAGGTGAGTTAGTTTGTTGTAGTGAGTGCTGGGCCCCCTGTGTTTGTATTTACTAGAGTGTGTGGTCACAGGCCACCGCACCCCACCCTGGGATGTGGGTGCTGTTTGCACCCCATTCCTAGGAATGGCGAGTGTGTTGGTACTTCTGTATCCATATATATATATATATATATATATATATATATATATATATATATATATATATATATATATATATATATATATATATAAAAAGAATAGGGGTTAGCTGAATGTACCACTAAGTGGCTTTACATATAATAAACCAATAAAATAAAAGCAAGTAAACATTTATTGGTGGTTTGTCCAGCAATGCATTTTCATTTCACTGTTTTGGATTTTTTAAAACTTGTGCCACATGTAATGTAGATCAACGGCCCAACGCGTTTCGTCCCTTAGGACTTCATCAGGGGTGATGAACCAATACCAAGTAGGAATTTAGAATATCAAACTTCTTAAAACATACAAATAAAACTTCAATATGAAGAATTCCCTAATATGGGAATCGAAAACGAAGATGGAGGAGGATGAATAGGATAAGGAGGAAGGAGGATCCTGCATAGCAATTGATGGTGAATATGGGGAAGAGGGTTGAAAAAGAGTGGTATCTTTTTAGAGACAGCGAACCTTAGAGTGCAGACAGGGCCAAAACCCCTTTTCTTTTGATATATATATATATATATATATATATATATATATATATATATATATATATATATATATATATATATATATATATATACATATATATATATATATATATATATATATATCCAGCATATTTGTAAAAAAGTGATTAAAACTGGTGAAAGAAATGAACAAATTAAACTCAATCTGTGCAATGGAATGTGATAAATTGCTGCTGGAAAGGACTGTGAAATTATGTTTTTTAAGAAACAGAAAAGGCAGGGGTATGCGCTAGGCTAATTACTGTACGTAATCTATTGTTAAATTTCTCTAAAAAGATATTTTGGCGCATCTAAGTTTATTCAGTTGCACTGGCAGAATTGCTATCTAGCATCTAAGTCAAGGTAAAATGACTTCTATCATTAGTGGGGTATAGCCTGTAGTGCACTGGTAGCAAACTTGCATGTCGACTAGGTGTTCCAGTCTATAGCAAAGTTCCCAGTGGTAATCTTTCCTGGTTACCATAGCTACCTTAAAAACATAAAACATAAAAAAGAAACCGTAAGTGTATATAATATTAAAAGACCACAAATACGTGCATACATCAATAAAAAGAGACACCGAATGCTGTATAAGCAATGAGGCTGACATAAACCACGCAGGGTTCCAGCAGGCTGCACTTGCTAGATGTCACATGTTATGTTGAAGAGGATGGGCACAAGGCCTATCAGAGCCAGGGGGAGGGATTAGCAGGCTTAGAACTGATCACGAGTTAGTGTGATCCTCCTCTGTCTCAGGAAGCTGCTGCCCAGATAGGATCTCTGCCAGGACTCCCATAGGTATTCTTAGGCCGGTAAATTATTACTTATCAGTGGGTCCCAGCGCGCTGCTAAATCCCCCTCTGTCACCCCTGTGCATAACTGTAGTGAACCCTTGCCTGTCTGCGCCATGTCTCGGCCGCGCAGGGCCTCCAGGCTGCCCGCCTGTTTGCGTGAGGCCCCCAACCCCTCCGGGGGTGCTGCGGGTCCTGTAGCCGCCTCCCCTCCTGGTGCTGTCGCCGGAGGGGGTGCGCGGTGCAGGGCTGCGGCTCCCAGGCGGTGGGAGGGACTCGCGGTGGCGAGTGTGGCGCCTGGTGATGATGCGCCTGGCCGTTGGACGGCGCGTCAGCGCGGGGTAGGCGGCGGGGTGTCATCAGGTGGTTCGGGCTGTAATGGAGCCCGTGGCGCAGCTAGTCGGGCCCGCGGCAGAAGCCACGGCCCGCAAGTGTCCGTTGTAGCCCCGAATCAGGCCCCCTCCATAAGGCCAAGTAGGCGAGGCAGGAGGGGGGCCTCGCGGTCTGGCGGAGGGGCGGTCAGTCAACGGCAGGCAGTGGGTCCAGCGGGGGGCACGGTGGGGCAGCAGCAGTCAGGTGCCACCAGGGGGAGGGGGGCCCTGCCACTGGTTTCTCCCAGACCCTCCGGCATCCCAGTGCTGGCCAGCAGGCTGGCACAGTCCACCCCTACAGTAGCGGCTGCAGGTGGGGGGCATACATCAGGGGTCCCCGCTCACACACCCACTCGCCCTACAGGGCGTGGGCCTGTGCCCCCACCTGGGGTTAACAGGCGCCAGTTGCTGCGGAGACATAGATTAATCCCACAGCGCAGGATTGGTTTGGGGGCAGGAGTAGCTCTGGGGAGTACCCCCTCTAGTCCAAATACAGGGGTCCAGGGCCCTCAGTCCACCCCTTCTGGGGATGGGGTGCAGGAATTTATGGTGTTACTTACGTCATTCATGGGCCAAGCACAAGGGGCCTCCCCCGGAGGGGGGGTGGCCACTCCCACACAGGTCCCTTTGACGGATGCTGCCGGTGGGCCTGCGTCTACACCTGCTACGAGTGCGGCAGCTCCGGAGCCGGGCATGGGAACGGTGCCTCTTCCGTTGCCTCCGAGCGGTGCTGCTCCTTCCGTGGTGGTCGTCCCTGGGCCCTCGTCTGCAGGGCCCCCTGCAGTACCCGTGGACATGAGCCTCGAGCCAGCGTCTGGCACATCAGGTGGGTCAGCAAAGACGGTCAAGCGGCGCAGGCGTAAGCACTCTCACACCACATCCTCCTCCGGCCAGTCGGATTCAGAGACTTCCAGGGAGGATGGGGGCGCAAATCGCGCAGGCGACGCCGTCGGCATTCCAGCTCCAGCGGCAGCTCAGGGTCCCGATTATTCCCCAGGAGGGAGGTGGTGCATTGTGAAAACACTGCGGTGCTTAGGGGGCTGAGGCGCAGTGTGCAAGAGAGGATCAATGAAGGAAAATATGTCAGTTTCTTCACTATGACAGCCCAAGCCGAGAAAGAATATCGGGAAGCCAAGCATAGAGAGGGGATTGGCGAGGAGGCCTACTGCACCTACCACCGGTGGCAGAAGGGGCTTTTCATGTTTGCGTTATATAGAGACCAGGCCCGAGGAGCATATGAATGTTGTACGCTACATGCATATGATCCACGCGATGTACCTTTCTGATGGCGACTCGGCTTGGCGCTCTTATGATGAAAATTTCAGGTGCAAGCAATCAGGCCTTGCGGTCATGAAATTGGGCTGCAAGGACGTGGAGATTTGGATGGGCCCTAAGCCCTCCATTTCCACGGCTGTTGCTCCAAAAACCACTAAGGGTCCTGCTCCCTTTCGTGGAGGGGCGGGGGGCTCCTCCACCGGACGTTGCTATGCGTTCAATGGAGTCGGCTGCTCACTGGGAGCTAGGTGCAAATACAAGCACTCTTTCTCAAAATGCTGGGGCCCCCACCCGGTAAAGGACTGCAAGAAAGGAAAGCAGGGTGGCCCGCAGGCGGCTTAGGGCGCCGGAGGTCAACCTCAGTAAGGCCCCGTCCCCGGTTCGGGTCAGCAGCTTTGCCGGCTGGCTGGGCGCATACCCTAACAGTGAGGAAGCAGAGTTTTTGGAGTCCGGTTTCCGTCACGGCTTCCGTCTTCCCATCCGTGGGGAGGTGGGTGCCGTGGCCCCCCGGAACCTGAAATCAGCCATTCAGATGCCCCATATAGTCCTGGAGAAAGTGTCTAAAGAGGTGAGCCTAGGCAGAATGGTGGGCCCCTTCCCGGTTCCCCCAATCGCCGATTTGGTGATTTCCCCTGTTGGGGTGGTCCCCAAAAAGGCGCAAGGCAAGTTCAGGCTCATACAGCACCTGTCACTCCCGGTGGGAGGGTCAGTCAACGATGCTATTCCTGAGGAATTGTGTCGGGTACGCTACCAGTCCTTTGAACAGGCCCTGTCCATGGTGCGGGGCTTTGGCCCAGGGGCTTTGCTGGCAAAGATCGACGTTGAGTCTGCCTTTCGCTTGCTGCCTTTGCATCCGGACTCGTTTTGGAACATGGGTTTTTGCCTGCCCACGGGCTTCTACGTGGACAGGTGCTTGCCCATGGACTGCTCCATCTCCTGCGCCTATTTTGAGTGCTTCAGTAGTTTCTTACACTGGTGCGTGGAGACGGGCTCAGGAGAGGCCGGCATTTCCCACTACTTGGACGACTTCCTGTGTGTGGGCCCCAAGGGTTCCTCCCGCTGTGGGGACCTGCTGGGTTACACCCAGAGGCTGTTCCAACACTTTGGTGTTCCCATCGCGACGGACAAGACGGAGGGGCCGGTGACGTGGTGCCGCCTCTCCTTCTTGGGCATCGAAATTGACACAGTGGCGGGATGCTGCAGATTGCCCCTGGACAAGCTGGATAGGCTGGGAGGGGCAATCTCGCTCGCACTGTCTAAGGGCAAGCTCCGCCTGCAGCAGCTCCAGTCGTTGCTGGGACTTCTGCATTTTGCAGTCCGGGTAATCCCTATGGGCAGGGTTTTCTGCAGGAAACTGGAGAGAGCCATGGCCGGGATTAAGAACCCCCTTCATTTCATCCGGCTGACGGCGGAACTAAAGCGGGACCTTAGGGTCTGGCTTACTTTCCTGAATCAGTTTAATTTGGCCCTCACCCCCTCGCAGCAATGTAAAGTTGCAGTTGTTCACCGATGCGGCGGGTGGGGTCGGTTTTGGTGCCTTCTTGCATGGGTCATGGTGTGCAGCCCCATGGTCTGTGGAATGGGTGACGAAGGGCCTTACAAAAAACCTCCTTTTGCTGGAGCTGTTCCCCATCATAGTGTCGCTGGAGATCTGGGGAGATAGGCTGGAACATTCCAGCATAGTTTTCTGGTGCGACAATTTGGGTGTGGTCCATGCTATTAACCGGCAGAGTTCTTCCTCTCTGCTGGTAGTGCGCCTGCTGGCAAGGCTTGTTTTGCGGTACCTACAGCTCCATGTACAATTTGTGGCGAAGCACGTCCCCGGAGTGGAGAATTCCGTGGCGGATGCACTGTCCAGAGCAGATTGGGCTAAGTTCCGATCTTTAGCTCCTGAGGCCTCTCTAACTGGCGAGTGTTGTCCTCCTTATGTTTGGCAGGTGATCTGGCCGGAATGGAGGGGCTAGCCATGAGGGCCGTCGCCCCCAGGACGCTCCGTTGCTATCAGGAGGGATGGCATGAGTGGGAACAGTTTCGGCTGTCTGCCCCTCAAACAGGTAAGACACCAGCTGAGGCCATGGTGGCTTTTGTATAGAGTCTATACTCCTTGGGCCATTCGGTCGCCTCAGTGCACAGGATTTTGTCAGGGGTGTCCTTTTTCTCGTCCCTGCATGGCAGGGCAGACCCGTCCCGGTCTTTTCTGGTGTCCAGGGCCTTGCGCGGTTGGTGGAGAGCATCGCCGGCCCTCCCAGACGGCAGGCATCCTATTTATTTGTCATTGCTACCAGCCTTGCTGGGTGCCCTGAGGGACATTTGCTGGCCTGATTATGAGGGCCTGCTGTTCCGCACGGTGTATGCCATGGCTTATCATGGGGCCTTCAGGATAAGAGAGCTGGTAGCCCCGTCTAAGCGGCTGCCCTCACCGTTGGCCGTGGATGACCTGGCGGTCCAGCCAGATGCGGTGCTCTGTCACCTGCGACGTTCCAAGACGGTTTAGGCTGGCAGGGGGCGGTGGCTGTCTTTGCTCCCGTGCGTGGTAGACGGGGTGTGCCCGGTGGAGTTGGCTACGGCCTTTGCACGGGTCTGCCCTGTTCTACCAGGTGCGTGGTTGATGCATCAAGATGGGTCTCCTCTCACCAAATACCAGTTTGGTCACTTCTTGGGGCGGGCGCTGGAGGCCATTGGTCTCGATCCAAAGGAATTTGGGTCGCATTCCTTTAGGATCGGGGCTGCTACCTCGACGGCTGCTGAGGGCCGCTCCGATGCAGAGATTCAGTCTCTGGGTCGATGGCGCTCGGCAGCATTCCGCAGGTATATTCGGCCATCTTTATCTGTCTCCTTTTACCATGGTCAACTGGACGCATAAGCGCTCACCAACTTCCAGTGGGGGCCTTGAGGTGTTTTTTCCCATCCGCATGGGGGCACAATTTGGCTTCCAATTTCAATCTGGCATGGCGTACTTGTTAGTTTACTCCAGGCAGTGTGTTTTGTGCCTCAAGAGCTGGTCGGCCAAGGTTCTTTCCTTCTCCTTATACTCCTAACCGTGCTGTGTGAAAGGGGGTGTGCAACATGTCGACAAAGTTACTAACATCTCTGTAAATATTGCAGGTCGACAGGATGAAAAATCGGTGTGGTTGCTCGGCCACTCCTTTGTGTTTTGGGCCTCGCGAGCTAATATCGCACACAATGTATGCATGTTCCCTAGAGCTGGGTCGGATAGGTGGTTAGGTGTGCGAGGCATGCAATAGGTCGCATTGCAGGCCCATATGTTGAGGGCCTTGCGTGATTATGGGGTCCCTAAAGTTATCGTCTTCCACCTGGGTGCAACGATTTGGGCCAAGGGTCTGCTTTGGAGCTGCGCTCCGTGATAATCAGGGACCTCCACATTATCTCCCAAGCATTGCCTCGTTGCCGATTGGTTTGGTCCTCCATGATCTCAAGGAGAGTATGGAGGGCGGCCAGGTCTTGCCCCCACCTTGAGCGTTTTCGAAAGAAGGTGAACGCAGCAGTGGAGAGATAGATACTTGCTAGCAAATGGCGGGGGTGTGGTTCGCCATGACGCCATCACTTTTCAGTGTGCAGAGCTGTACAGGAGTGATGGTGTTCATTTGAGCTCTGAAGGTATGGCTCTGTTTTTGGGCGACATATTTGAATGGTTGAGTTCCCAGTGCTGAGCGTTTTTAGCAGAGTGGTGGCGGTGGCTGCGGCTTGGAGCCTGGCTTTTGGCGGTAAAGAACGGTCATCTCTAATAGATCTGTGTGTATGTAGATAGTGGGGTGCGCTCTCCCTTGTCAACGATTGTCACGGGCCACGCTTCTGCACGGGGGATGGCCATTTACCATCTGCCGCAATGGTTGGGTGGGGAGAGTAATCCCAGCGATGGTATGCATGAACATCTTTAAACCCCACTTTCCTATAATGACCATTCTTTGGTGCCGCCACCATTTTATAGTTATACCTAGTTGCTTGTCAAAATACATTTTGACAGTCTGTTTCAAACGCCAGCACTTGCGTCCGTGTTTTTATTTTAGATAAGTTTATAGATAAGTTAAGCTACGTTATGGTTTTATGTGATGGTCTTGGGGTGTGGCCTGTGGGGATACCCGCTAGTGAGTTTATGACATATTATTTCATTATCATTCACATCGAATACAGTCAATATTGGGTTATATGAATCTAATTCATAAAAAACAGTGCAACCCTAGATTTTCATTAAGCCCCCTTGGAGATATCATATCCAATCGGAATATCCATCTGCATTCAAGTTGCAGGGGCATCCGATTTCTGTCCCCGGCCAGTTTAGGTGGGGGGATATGATCGATAATTTTTTTATCTCAGGCTCACCGCTGTGTGTCCGGCTGACAGCCAATGCTTTGCTACTGGCTGCTCTGCTACCCCTTTGGAGATGGCTTAACGGATGGCCAACCGATGATTGGCCATCCTCTCCCTAAAGGTGGATTCGGTTTTGCCCACATACACTAAGGCACAGGGACAAATTAAAAGATAGATAACAAATTTTGATGCACAGGTTAAATCATGTTGTATTTTGTATTGTTTTCCCAAATGTGGGTGTGAGAATGTACTGCCCACTGTGATGGAATTGCAGGTAGTACAACCTGTGCACCGATAACAACCATTTTTCCTCCGGAGAAAATGACCTGCACTTGTTCCTACATTTAAATCGGTGATGTCGACATTGATAAATTTTTGTTTGCTACCTCATGAGTATGCCGGCACGATCTTGGTGTCATATAGTGCCGGCAAATCCTTGTCGGTATTAATGATAGGCCAAAGTTTTTTATTCTCTCGGTTAGTGTTTTGACATGGTTGTATACCTGTTTACCCACGGGATGATTTTTTTGGGGGGTTAAGATTATTCTTATTACTGGACTGTAGAGCTTCATCTCTAGGGATTCAAAGGACCTTTTTTTTATTTTTTAACAAATCCACATATTTGTAACCTCGCTGTTGGAATTTAATAATCATATTATCAACAGTATTATTCAATTCTATGGGGTCACTAACTATCCTTTGAGCCCTCAACATCTGTGAATAGGGTAGTCCCTTACGACATGCTATTGGATGAAAGCTATCATGTACTAAAATAGAATTTCTATCTGTACTTTTTACAAACAGGGAAGTATTTAATAAACCTTTTTTAAGTTGATGTGTACATCCAGGAAATCAACCTCAATTTTATCGATTTTAGATGTAAATTTTATTGCACTATTAGCCTGGTTTTGTGATTCCAGGGCCGCTCTTAAAGGGGCAACGTTCCCTTTCCATAGAATTAATAAGTCATCGATAAAACACATAATAAATAATACTATGCGTTAATGGTGTCTGATAGAATATACGTTTCTCCTGGTAGTACATAAAGGCATTGGCGTAGGATGGGGACACATTGGACCCCATCGCCATGCCCCTTTTCTGCAGATAATATTTTCCATCAAATAAAAAATAATTTCTTGTTAGTACAAGTTCCAGTAACTTCAGAAAAAATACCAAAATTGGACCTGTGTAGAGTGGATTATCAGTTAACAATTCTTTGGTGGCCTCCATACCTGCATCATGAGGGATGCAGGTATTGAGGCTCACCACATCCAATGTACATAGCCAAATGTCGGGGGATATTGGCCCCAGGCTTTGCAGACCCAATAACAAATCAGTTGTGTCCTTAATATACGATGGAATGGCCTGAATGCATGGATTTAGGAGAGTATCCAAATAAACCGACACAGGCTGAAGGAGTGACCCCCTGGCAGAGATGATAGGTCTGCCAGGGGGGTCCTGCAGTCCCTTGTGTACTTTTGGAAGTGTATAAAAAAGCAGAGTTATTGGATACTCAACAGATAGGGCTTTACTTAATTCTGTTGAGGTTACCCCCTCATCCACTGCGCATTTAAAAACATAATCAATTTCTCTCTTAAACATAATTGTGAGGCCATGATCAAGCAATTCATATACATCAACATCATTTAATTGTCTATAACATTCCTGAGTATATGCCCCTATATTTTAAACAACAGAGCCCCCTTTATCAGCATACCTCACAACCACATCAGTTCGTTCTTGTAATTTCTTCAAAGTGTCCCATTCTGCTTTAGATAAATTAGAGCCATGGGTGTTTGGATGCATAATAATTGCCACTTTGTTCCATTAGACGTGAGAATGTCTTAATGGAGGCGTTGTTGGTATGGGGGTCAAAAGTAGAACTCTTTTGTAGCTTTTTTAATTGTACAGGAATTTCCGTTGTAGTCTGTGTTGCCGGTTTGGAGCAGAAATGTTCCTTTAATTTTAAGGATCGTGTGAATCTAAAGACGTCCAGTGGATCATGTTGAGAAGTGGGGACAAAGGTAAGTCCTTTCGAGAGCACCTTTGTTTCCAACTCTGTAAGTGGTTTATCCAACAAATTAAAGACAAGATCTTGTGCAATCATTTGCCTTAGTTTTGCAGATTGGATCTTCTCATTTTGCTTCCCCCTCTGCGTCCTGCGGGTTTTTTTCTTGTACGTGTCCCTAAAGGGACTGCCTGACTCGAGCTAGCAGACGCTGGATTCTACGCTTCACTGGAGGAGGTACTTGAACCATCAAATGCTGTTTTTAGATTGCGCATGGTCCGACCCTGCCGTGTATATTGCCCACAATTTCTTGATTGGGCTGGATTGATCCATACATACACAGAGTTTGTTTCATAGTCCTGCTGGACCTTGCGCTTTTTGTATTTTTTAAACTAGATTAGTTCAGTTTTGTATTTCTCAACTGACAATGATAGTTTCTGGAGCCAGTCATTAGTGGTATCCTGTGCCATAGATGTTTTATGAGTGTCCTCAAAGGTTTTCAATTGTATCAGCTTCAACTCTAGCTCATGTGTCGACTCCTCAATCACGAGGAGCAGTAGATCTATGGAGCACTTGTTTAGTATTCCAATCCATTTTTTGCAAAATGTCAAATTATGTCTGCCAATGGTTGGTGAATTTTTGACCCGAAAGCCTCTCGGAATCTGTTTATCCTTAAAATAATCTGACAAAGTCACTACATGGTATAAAAAATCGGAACCTGAGCGAGTGCCAGGAGTTGGACTTATATTTTGGACAGAGCACCGTTGATGTAGGAATCGCTGTATCCATCCAAGGCACCGCAAGTATTGATATACTATTATATGCTGAACTTTCAATAAATATCAGGACGTTTTTCTCTGACCAGCAATAGTGCGATTAATATTCAACCTTTACTAACCTTGGATATCTACAATACAAAATATCACTATTGGAGGAAATGGAATCTGGATTTAACCCTTGATACAGGTGAATGTTTTACCTTCTCGGATGTAGAAGCAAACAGTATATTACTAGCACAAACCCTAAATGATGACTACACTGTACCGGCGAAATCTGACCTATATAGGGACTGGTTCCGTTTGAAAAAATGTGATATAGATTTTTTATACCATGGAGTGACTTTGTCAGATTATTGTAAGGATAAACCGATTCCGAGAGGCTTTCGGGTCAAAAATTCACCAACCATTGGCAGACATAATCCTAATTAGGATCTCAGAAACAGATATTTATGCTGGACACCAGAGACCATTAATACATCACATTTCAGTCACATATCATATCACCCTGCCAAGAGATGTGACAGATACAGTAAATGAAGGGATAACCAGCAAGTCCCCAATATTTAAAATTCAATAGGAGCCTACATGAGATTAGGAATTACAGTCCAGACAATAGTAACCTGTTGAAATGAATTGTCATAAGAGGAACCCTAACTGGAGATACCTTGCAGAACTTATTCCTCCCATCAAACAATCACCCCAGCATGACACCAAGATGATCATTGATGCCATAAAAAATAATCCACAATATGGAGTACTGAGTAGTGGAGACCATAATAAATATATCGATAAATAATCAACATCGATATAATGAATTAACAGAGATATAAATAAAAATCTGTGTACTATATTGAAATGATATCAACTGGATTAAATATTTTAAAAATCCCCAGCATCACAATCCTTTGTATCCAAAAATTCTGAAATGTGCCAACCACTGCTCATCCTGGAAACTTAGAACTGTCTGCATGAAAGCCTCCCCATGTCTGTGATCTCTCATCCACATTCTTCTGGTTGGTGCAGTGCTCATTTTCAGGATGGTGGAAATACTGGCTGATAAGAGCACTCTCCCTCTCCGCAAATAATTGGGTCCTCCTCCTCCTCCAGTGCAGCAGTAGGTAGCAGAGTGTTATAAGCTGCATCAAGCAGTCCATGGCAGAATAGTACATAAAAAAACTGCAAAATGTCTGCAACTCCAGCATAGACACAGCTACTCCATCAGACTGCATTGCTGCAATGACTTTTTCCTCAAGAAGTTTTTGAGATCTGCCTGTTTGTTTTCCATCCAGGAAAAAATCCTTCATTCAACCTGCCCATTTTACCCGTTCAGCTTCTAGTCCATATGCAGTTCCTGAACACCACACGACTCCATCAGATTCCTCACTTGTGATCATTGGCAAATCTAGGGGATGGTCCGGGGGAGGAACCGGACCACCCATTAGCACATTTTGTAGCTGAAGCTTTCCAATGAGCCCCGCGTCGCTAGCCTCCGGGAACCGGAGATACTGCCAGGCAAAGCTGGAACGTTTTCCCTATAGGATAACATGGGACCCGCCAATTCCAACCCTGTTAATGCTGATATAAATGTAACCAGAAGGACAATAAGTGAAATGCGCAGTTTACGTACTCTTTCCGTAACCTGCTTACCCTTTAAACCTAGCTACGTGCGAACAAAGCGTAGCGCAGCATAGCGGACCTTTTCCGTGTATTGTACATGCATGGATTAATACCAGTTATTGAGTATCCTTTCGCAGTTCTTAGTACCTAAACTGCGAATACCTTTAAGGACAATGTCCGTAACACACCTTTATTGCTAGATGCGAATAATAGTCAAGACAAGGATATAACTCAAAGTGAGGAGATAGATTCTCCAAATAATGTATTTAGTCCCTAGCGGACAGCAGGGGGTTACAGAAAGAAGGAACACAGTATAACACGTGATACAGTTGAATGAACAATACTAAGTACACTTTAAACTACTAGGGGAACAGAAACAGATACGAAATATAATCAGCTACACTACACACACAGGAATACAAATGTTACCGTCATAGAATAGCGCAGCGCAGTCCGGTCGGAGCTCGCTATGTTCAAATTGAACTTAGCCCGGTCAGGATGAAGGGAGAGATGCAGTGCCGAAGTGACCGAGCCAGCTCAGGGATAGCTATCTTTACAGTTTTCAAACAAAGGGGGGTCAAAGGCCGTTTCCATTGGTTAAGGATTCAAATGTCAAGTCCTCAGGGATTGGGGCAAAGTACAGTACTTTACGTGGATTGGTGCAGAAGGAATGTGCTCCTGGGTCCTTTGTCAGCTAGCATCCTTTGTCTTCCCCAGGACACATGGCAAAAAGTACATAGAATAAGGATTTTGTCCATAATTATCAGACCATAGGACTTGCGAACATTTAGCTGCGACCAGAACCCTGCGCACGAGACACGGAACATAAAGATACCAAACATGTACAGAAACAGTCGTGTATTATTGGTTAAACTATGTGTAGTGCACTAAACCTTTAATTAAATATACTTTACTAGGTGATTCATCGCGCCCTACGGGCGCTCTTCACACCGGCGTAAGGGGCTACGCCCCTTAATTTGTGAACATTTGTATTGTGAGAAATATGGTTAGAATTGTATGAAAGATGCCCTGTATTGCAGCTTCTGGCAGTGGGTGAGGGTCCAGCGTGGCAGCACAGGAGTACCGGACGGTGGCCCTGAGTCAGTGTCTCCTCCGACTGGGTGGGAGTTAGGGTTCATGAGAGCAGGAGGCTGGGCGGTAAAGCATGATAGGGGAATGTGGGCAACACAGGGTGAGCGGGTCTCCACTGGCGGAAGTTACAGGGCAGGAGAACAGGAGGCAGGGCAGTGTCCTCCCACATTGATGGCAAAAGTATTCAACATCGTCCATAAACCATCGATTATTTGAAAATCATTGATGGTCGATGGGCATCCCTAGAACTGGAGGAGGGTGGGGGACAGTATGCAGCTCCCGGCAGTGGGTGAGCGTCTCCTCCCACTGGGAGGGAGTGAGCGTGCATGAGAGCAGGAGGCTGTATAATAGTGGTATGTGGGCAAGACATTGATAAAAGTTGTGGCGCTGGTGCAGAGGGCAGTGGGGAAACCTGCAGTGCGGCAGCCAGGGCCGAATTTCCCACCTAGGGGCGGTACCTGCTTGTGATGGTACAGGATCCCCCATTGTCATGGGGGTACGTGAAATGCGGGAGCGGGGGCCGCGGTGGTCCGCTGGGGGGTGGAATTGCCGGAAGGGGGTCTGGGGGGTCTGCAAATTGCGGGAGGGAGGGTGGTGTGTGGGGATCCGCGGTTAGCGGGAGGGGGCGGGGGTCCGCAAATCGTGGGCGGGGGCGCGGGGGGGCTTGAATCGTGGGAAGGGGGGTCCGCAAATTGCGGGAGGGGGGTTGTCAGGGTTAGTGAATTGCGGGAGGGGGGGTTGCGGAGGTCCGTGAATTGCGGGAGGGGCGCGTGGGGTGCCGTGAGTCAAGGGGGGGTGGTGCGGGGGTCCGTGAATCACGGGAGGGGTCATGAATCGCAGGAGGCGGGGGTCGTGGGGGGGCTGCGAATCGCAGGAGGGGGGGTTGCCGTGAATTGCATGAGGGGGGCGTGAATCAAGGGAGGGTGGGCGCAGGGGGGTGGTGCGGGGGTCCGTGAATCGCGGGAGGGGGCATGAATTGCGGGAGGGGGGGTCGTGGGGGGTTCCGAATCGCAGGAAGGGGGGTATGGGGGGTGCCGTGAATTGCGTGAGGGGGGCATGAATCGCGGGAGGGGGGGTCCCCGAATGTGTGAATTACGGGGCGGTCGCAAATCGCGAGAGGTGCCGAGGGGGCCCGCAAATCACGGGAGGGGGGCGCTATGGGGGGTTTTGTGAATCACGGGAGGGGGGGTCGTGGGGGGTTGCGAATCGCAGGAAGGGGGTGTGGGGGGTGCCGTGAATTGCGTGAGGGGGGCATGAATCGCGGGAGGTGGGGTCCCCGAATGTGTGAATTAGGGGGCGGTCGCAAATCGCGAGAAGTGCCGAGGGGGCCCGCAAATCGCGGGAGGGGGGCGCTACGGGGGGTTCCGTGAATCGCGGGAGGGGGCGGCGCGAATTGCGGGAGGGGGGTCGCAAATCACAGTAGGGGGGGTGGTGCCGTGAATCGCGGGAGGGGGGGTCGCGGTAGGCCCTTTTAATGCCGGGAGGGGGGGGTCGCAGGGGTCCCGCGAATCGCGGGAGGGGAGGATGCAGGGGTCCTGCGAATCGCGGGAGGGGGCTCGCGGGAGGGAGGGGTCGCTGGGGTCCCGGGATTTGCGGGAAGGTCGTGGGGGTCCCGCGTTTCGCGGGAGGGGGTGGTCGCGGAGGTCCAGCGAATCGCGGGAGGAGGTGGTCGGGTCTGGGACGGATATTAGACAGCACTTACATCGACAGCCATTACATCGACACCATTAGTTCGACAGCTCAATAGGTCGACATGGTTTTAGATCGACATACCATTAGGTCGACATGTCATTATGTCGACAGCTCATTAGGTCGACAGCTCATTAGGTCGACAGCTCATTAGGTCGACATGTTTTTAGGACGACACTGCCATTAGGTCGACAGAGTATATGTCGACAGTCAAAAGGTCGACATGGGTTTTTTCACAGTTTTTTGGCCGAAATGTCGACGCAGTCGACATGGACACAGTTTGAAGTGTACCGCAGCCGCTCGCTATGCTTCGGGCACGGTGCCTCGCTGCGCTCGGCACACTATTTTATTCTCCCACCACGCCCTAGTGGATAGTAGGGCATGAAATACCGCCTGTCGGCACATGTCGGCTCAATAAACAGTGAAAAAACCCATGTCGACCTTTTGACTGTCGACATAGACACTGTCGACCTAATGGCAGTGTCGACCTAAAAGCATGTCGACCTAATGAGCTGTCGACCTAATGAGCTGTCGACCTAATGACATGTGGACATAATGACATGTCGACCTAATGGTATGTCGACCTAAAACCATGTCGACCTATTGAGGTGTCGAACTAATGGTGTCGATGTAATGGCTGTCGATGTAAGTGCTGTCTAACAATAGTCCGGATACCGGGGTGGTCGCGGGGGTCCCGCAAATCGCGGGAGGGGGGTCGCAGGGGTCCCGCGAATCGCGGGAGGGGGGGTTCGCGGGGGTCCCGCGAATCACGGGAGGGGGGGTCCCGCTGCTCGCGGGAGGGTGGAAAGCGGGGGTCCCGCGAATCGCGGGAGGGGGGGGTGTGGGGTCCTGCGAATGGCGGGAGGGGGGGTCACGGGGGTTCCGCGAATCGCGGGAGGGGGGGTCGCGGGGGTCCCGCGATTCGCGGGAGGGGGGGGTCGCGGGGGTCCCGCGATTCGCGGGAGGAGGGTCACAGTTTAAATCTATTCCTAAAACACAACAGAAATTCATAATCCTAACAAAACAATTTTTGGATCTTTGAATTTAACATAAAAGGGGAGTAAATCATCTGCTCTTGGCCAATCCTGGATTATGGATAAACGAGGGGCCACATTTATCTAACAATTTACTCAGGGTGACGAAGGATAATATATAGATTTGGGATAAAATAAAAACAGGGGCGTTTACACTATATACATTTTACAGATATGGCATCCTTCGGTAGGCATTGGTTGTGATTCTAGGGTCACACACACCAGACCATTGGCTTCTTTGTTGTCTCTCGTTCTGGTATGCATTGAGTATCTTGGTATCGTCACTATCAAACCTCCTTAACAACCTCCGGTCCTGGGTGACATATCAAGCTTAGAGATTCTATCTTGACCTAAACTGGGTCGTGTAACACACTCTCAGAACTCTGTATAATCTGCCCAATACCTGACAGCAGTGTGAAAGCAATATCCTTGACTTTGGGGACAAGAACGGATAGTGTGGGGGGGGTGGCAAAAATAGGACCCATAATAGTAAAGGAGAAAAGAAAAAAACGAAGAAGTGGTACTTGTTTCCTAGCACGGCCACAATCGCGTCCATCGTGTACCTTACAGTTAAGGTACACGATGGACGCGATGGACCCGATTTCCTTTGAAATCAGGTCCATTTTGCCGGCAAAGGAAAAATCGGGGGCATCGCGTCGGTCGCGTGCATTAACATGGCCCCCGACGCGACCGACGCGATGGATGCGATTTTGCCATAGGCTTCAATGTTAAAATATTTTTAACTTTGAAATCGGGAGCATCGCGTCGGTCTTGTGCCATTATAATGGCACAAGATGAGATGGACTTGATTAAGTCCATTTTACATAGGAAACAATGTGAAATGGGCCAATATGACCCATTTCACATTGTATATGGCCCCGTCATAGTGTAAAAGTAACGCAACCCCATTGTGAGCGTCACCCCACGATTGACGCCAATCCGAAGCGGGGCAAGCGCAGCTGTGCGCATCCTCCGACCTTTTCATACCCCTACTATCCACGTCAGCGTGGAGTTGAGAATATAAAGTGTGGCGAGCGCAGCGAGCCACCGTGCCCGAAGCGTGGCGAGCGCAGTGAGCCCCGCGAGGGGACGCGTATACCTGTGAAGTTATATGCGTCCCCTCGCGGGGCTCGCTATGCTTCGGGCTCGGTGGCACACTTTATATTCTCAACTCCACGCCGACGTGGATAGTAGGGGTATGAAAAGGTCGGAGGACGCGCACCGCCGCCCCTTGCGGGCTCGCTGCGCTCGCCACACTTCGGGTTGGCGTCAATCGTGGGGTGACGTTGAGGGGGTAAAATTGTGGGTCTGGGGAATACTTTACATTGAATCCAATGTAAAATAGGGTCCCAGGGGCCCTATTTACATTTGATTCAATGTAAAAATCGTGTCGATCGCGTCAGTCGCATCGCATGCGATTTGGACGCATGCGATGCGACCGATGCGATTTTTCCGACACGATCACCCCGATACAAATCAGTGTGGCCGTGCTAGGAAACAAGTACCGTTATATCTGTTAAAGTACTTTTTACCTATTTACTCTGAACTTTCTGGATGACTTAATATAACAGTTACATATTTAATGCTCCTAGACTGTGCATACAGATAGCAGTTTGTATCAAAATTTATATTTACTGTATGTATATTTCAATATCAAATTCTTTTAATGCAGCCCTTTTTGCATTCAAACGACATATTTCAATATAATGCATTTGAAGAACAAAAAATAGGGTAAATTACAACCTGTAACATGGCAGTTAGGAGCTGATTGACTGGCAATTTATACTGTATATATTACTACTTGACCTTGTTCCAAGGTTTAGTAAATCTCCCACCAAATCTAAATTTCCGGTTTTGGGTTTGGATTGGATTGCAAAAAATACATGATTTTACCTGTTTTTATCATTTAAAACAATAATCCTGATCCAAAACATGGATATGGAATAAGGATGGTTTTGAAAAACTTAAACATGAAAGTAATTCTTTATTCAAAACCAAAACACGAGAGTCAGCGATGCATGGTCAGATCCATAAGCAACAACTTTAGCAGATACAGTACAAATACTTTAACTTATCTGAAATATGAATCTGTTTGTCCTTTGGATAGGAATGACATGGTGCTTATCTAAGATATATGGTGGCACTAATTTATTGCCTCCATTTTCCTACTGTAATCTTTATCATCTTGTGAAAGTTCGACATATTTATTATCAACAAATTCATCATCATCATCATCATCATCATCATCATCATATGCACTACCACTATCCTCTTGCTCTATCACAGGGAACCATTCCAAAATAAAGTGTTAATTGAAAAACAAATTATTATTATAATAATAATAATAATAATAATAATAATAATAATAATAATAATAATAATAATAATAATAATTGGTACTTGTGTATTATCACGGCGCCCACGTTTTCCATTGTAGGGCATTGTATGACCAAAAAATTGTGTCGCATCGCATCGCATGCGATGCAACACGATTGGACCCGGTTTTTAATTGTACAGGCACCCAGATGCCTGATTCCTATGTTAAATGCCCCCCAGACCCGATTTTTGATTGTAAACCCACCCTGATGGGTAATGACTATGTTGAATGCCCCCCATTGTTAACGCCACCCCACTATCAACACCAACCTGAAACATGGCGAGCGCAGCGAGCCCGCGAGGGGCGTTGGTACGCGTCCTCCGACCTTATCATACCCCCACTATCCACGTCGGCGTGGAGTTGACTTTATATAGTGTGGTAAATGCAGCGAGCCACTGAGCCCGAAGCGTGGCGAGGGGACGCGGATGACTTCACATATATTCCGCGCCCGCTCGCCACGCTATGTAAAATCAACTCCACACCAACGTGGATAGTGGGGGTATGAAAAGGTCGGAGGTTGCATTCCGCCGCCCCTTGCGGGCTCGCTGCGCTCGCCATGCTTCGGGTTGGCGTTGATAGTGGGGTGGCGTTAACAATGGGGGGTGGGGCATTTAACATACTCATTAACCATCAGGGTGGGGATACAATTAAAAATCAGGTCTGGGGGGGCATTTAACATGGGAATACGCCCAAATCGGTCATGATCGCGTCGCATCGCATGCCATTATAATGGCATGTGATGCAACGCGATATTGAAATTGTATACCTCACCCACGGGAAAGGCTGAAATCGTGTCCCATCACATGCCAACGCATACCTTAATTAGTGGTATGCGATGCTGTGGGCGCCGTGATAATACACAAGTACCTGAAAATTTATTTTTCCATTAACACTGTATTTTGGAATGGTTCCTTATGTTGGAGGTAGAGGATAGTCTAATCCAATGTATTACTTGCTCCCTACTCTACAGGATCTCATAAATATGACTTCCACGTGGCCTACAGTCCAGTCACATTATGCTGTATACACTAAGATAAAGGCCCTGGTGTCCGATTATTTCGCAGATGGCTGTGGCCTAGTGGGTATGGTAGGAGACTTATAATCTGTCAGTCATGGGTTCAATCCTTAGGACACACAATTTTTTTTTTTTTTTTTATGTAGCTGTTTCTGAGAAGAAAAGCCGTGAATTTAGTACACAAATTAAAGAAAAAATCACTATATAACAGGAGTCAATAGCGTGAATGGGCATTAGCGTGGCTGGGGAGGTGCAAGTCATATTTATGAGATCCTGTAGAGTAGGGAGCAAGTAATACATTGGATTTATAGGGTTTTTTTCCATTTTATAAGAACGAAACCAGGAATACTGTTAGAAATAATAGAGCTCATTCTGATAATAAAAGCCGAGAATTTTGTACACAAATTAAAGACAAAATCACTAGATAACAGGAGTCAATAGCGTGAATGGGCAGTAGCGTGGCTGGGGAGGTGTTTTGATACAGGCATAAAATGAGCTCAGTGGCAATCAATACTAATGAGTGATTGTGGGGGAGGTGCAGAAGCCGAGTTGCAAACTGTATTGTACAGTATTAAGCTGCCATGACCGTGTGAATAGCGCCTCAGCATACTGTGGCATTGAATACTATAGAAGAGAATTTTTTTTCCTATAAAGGGAAGAAATGACACATCAAACCGATTTATTAAATAAAGAAATAATAAATACATTAAAATAACAATATTGTGTGTCCTTCAAATGAATCGACTAGTGTGGGAAAGTTGTGACTTGACCTGAATAAGAAACGTGCAAAAGCTTTTTGATCTGAGTCAACATCTTCTGTTCTGGCAAGAGGCCTGAAGTTTCACTTTTTTGGTGAAAATGACGAAAAATGTCCATATCGGTGCTGCTATCTAAATGATAGCAGGCCAAATGTATGAACTACTGTTAGGGGAAAAGGGGATATGGGGATAGACCAGTGCACAGGTGTAAAGCAGTAAGATTTAGTATGTTTAAATCCACAGTACTGTATAATTACCAACATGAGTACATGACTCGTATTTGATAAGAGATGTGGAGGTGCTCCCTAGAGAGTAAAAATATAGAATTTTGGGAAGAAGGGAAAGACTCTCTTTTTGTCGGGGCACTCTTATGTAATGATTAGTACAGTAAGAAAAATAATTTTATGAAAAGATGTATAGAAGTGACTAAATAGGTTGATCAATTGTACATGAACCCTTTAAATTAGTGATACACTATTGATGTGTTCAGGGAGTTACCCCTGATGTAAGTTTATTAGTTTTAAAATATAGCTTTTAATGAAATTTTTAATAAAAATAAGCACTAGACATGGA
Organism: Crinia signifera; assembly: GCF_055691185.1. NCBI lineage: Eukaryota > Metazoa > Chordata > Amphibia > Anura > Myobatrachidae > Crinia > Crinia signifera. The sequence goes on from NC_139217.1 coordinate 33,108,695, forward strand.
CACACAAACAAATAACATGGATGGATACATTTACCCCACAAATTAAAGATATTTATGGGATGGGCTCCCTCTGGCAAATGTTCAGGGGATACGCTCCCTCTGATAGTAATGAGTCTTATATTCCTACACGCCTAGAGCAGTCAGCATAAAACAAAAAGTGATGTTTCTTTAAGAAAAATAGAGAGAGATATATATGCTGGTATCAACGTATCTAATGCTAGATGTTGTGTCTCTTGTATCAGAGATCTGCGGTACAGTTTAGACACATTGGATACACAGTTGTTTAAAGAATAACAATTTTGCACTCTTCCCTTAACAAGGTCAGAACATATATTTTGTTTGGCTGCCTGTAGCAGCCTTACTGTAGGCAGTGATAGATGACTTGTACGTGTTTTAGTCTACTCATTCAATCTAATCAACAATTTGATATTGCGAGTCATAGGAACAATGATTCTATAACAGTGTATCACATATTATTTTCACAGTAGATAAATTCTATAAAGCTCAGCGAAAATATGAGTAGGTATTTTAATATAATTTGTATTGCCTACGAGGCAAGATTGGTCTCCTCCCTCACTCTGAGAGAAAGAGAGAGGATAAGTAGAAGGGATAGAAGCAAATAACCAAAGCAAAAATCTCCCAGGTGACAATTCACCGACTTTATATACCTATCGTATGGAAAGAAGACAATTCTTCACAGTCAGGTCTCCCTGACTGCTACTGGTCATATTCCGCCATACAAGCTACCACTGGGTATATTCAGTGGGCTTTTAAAGGTATTGTGGGAAGTCAACCTTAATTCCCTATGCGTCCCCGTGAGGTGGCTGCTGCCCAGCTTTGTATACCTATGACAAAGTTAGGGAACAATGGTTTCCTGCAGTGGGGTCTCCCCCTCTGTGTACTAGAAAGGCCCAGGTTTTGTCAGCTTCCGTCAGGATATAATTATGCTGAGGGGCTTCTAGGTATTGCGGGTGAGCAAACCCCAAATGGCCTAGAAGTCTGGAGGGAAGGAGGTGGGGTGGCTGCTGCCCAGCTGTATATACCTATAGCAGTCTTGGGGTCATAAGTTTCCTGCAGAGGGGTCACCCCCTCCATGTACTCAGATGGCCCAAGTTTCTGTTGGCTTCCTGTCAGTGTGAGATGACACTGAGGGGCCTTGAGGTATGGCGGGTGAGCGGACCCCACAAATTGCTTGGTATAGGAATGGAAGAAAAAAGAGAAAAGAGGATTTAATTGGTGCAGTATGACCTTTAGGTGAGGTGGCAGCTGGAAGGCAGTGAGGAATAAATGCTATTACTTCCCCTATAGAAGAGAGTGGAAATGTAAAGAGAGATATCGAGGGGAGAAAAAAAGGAAAAGAAGGAAAAAAAGGGGGAAGGAAAGAGTGCTAGTGTAGAGAGAGATAAAGTGAGGAGAGGGCAAAGAGTGGGTGGAGGAGACCGTGGTTACCTCACTGTTCACCCTGGGGATCAGGTCTGTGATCTCATCCGGGTATGCCGCTCTGATGTGGCTGTGAGTCTCTGCGGCTGACCTCACAAACACCGGCTGCCGCAGCAGGAGTGTGTCTCTGCTACCGGCTGTGAAACAGCGTGTCTGCTTCTCCCGGGGCTGTGCTCAGTGACTCTGCTCCTGTGTGCTGCTGTCCGGGTTCGCCGGGGCAGTGTGAGCGGCGTTGGTGAGATGTGAGGCAAGGGGAGGGATACCCTTGGAAATCCTAAAGGTCCCAGCACGCTGCTGTCAGCGTCTATCATGACCACAAACGATCGTTTCGCCCTAAGGCTTTTTCAATGTGTGTGAGAGTAATGAGGTGTGTTGCTATTAAGTAGCATATCAAAGCAGGTGATTCTAGTGCTGATAGGTTGGCCGGGGGAGTGTGACGCTATCACCTCCACCTGAAATGCTAAGGGGGAGGGAGAAAGAGAAGGGCTGTTATTCTCAGTAAAGGATATATCAAAAGCGCAAAGTGCCAGAATATGGAAGATTAGTATTACTTAATATGACTGTATTAAAAAAAGTCATTATAGCAAAAAGGAAACCTTTTTAGGTGAGTACACAGGATAACCAAAAAACGGGAGGAATGATTTTTACTAAGAAGTTATATATGTATATACGCACACACAAGAGAGATGATGTTATACTGATGAGGGCATATCGATTGGTAATGCCTATTGGTAGTGTGTCCTGGATCCAATATTTTATTTTATAATACAGTATAAGGACAGTTGATGTTGAAGAAAAGTGTTTCATTATATCAGATTTTTAATGGGAGTATACATGACAGTTTGATCATGTGTGAAAAGAGAGATTAGACGTAATATGTTTGTGGCACTGACCCTAAAAGATGGGACCCTGTATAGGGGTTTGCATCCGGCGATATTCTTGGGGGCAGAAAAAAGGGGGGGAAGGGGGAGAAAAAAATTATATATATATATATATATTATATGTGTTTATATGCATTTTCCATACAGATATCCTCTTTATATTTATATTTATATAAATATAGGGCTATCGGCAGTGGATGACAGACAGGCACCTCTCTAACTATACAAAAGGTGTTTGGGAGAATATCGCTTTCTTTCTGTTCCTGCTGGATAATCTGATTTTTAGAATTTTTTATCCAAATTGGATGCTGCCTATTGTGCACATCCCAATAGGATCCAACGGAGATCCCTCTACTCGTTGTTTTTGATAGGACACTAGTATACGCAAATTGTGCATCCAGTGTTTGATCTTCATAGTGAACTGTTACCCCTGAGGAAGTCACTTGTTGACGAAACGCGTTGGGTGTTTTCTGTCTTTTGTGAAATCAATACAAGATACTTCTGTCATATGAAATCGATGAACTACAAGACAAAATCTTTTATCAGTTGTTTTTATGTGATTTTGTATTAAAACTACCAATGTTTAATATGACTCTGTAATTACTACAGCAATTGTGGTGGTGTAGATTCATACTAGTGGCGCATTCTCTTTCCACTTTTTTCAATTCTCTTCCTTTCCTCCACTAACAGGGGGGACAAATTGAGTTGCTGCCTCAATATATCGATATTAGCGCATTGAAGGGGTACCCCATTTTTATATATATATATATATATATATATATATATATATATATATATATATATATATATATATATATATATATATATATATAGAGAGAGTAGTAAAAGAAGCCAGCACATCCATTTCCAATGGAAAAAAAATTTCTTTATATTTCAAAGTCAAAAAGAGAAAAAACAGCATGGGGACACACCATGTAGGGTAAACAGTGTCGACATGATGACAGTCCAAGCAAGGAACGTTACCACAGTCCAGCAAAACATAGCATGGGTGTCCACTTTCAAGCCACTGATGCCCGATGGGCGTTTCGGTGAGGTCACCGTCGTCAGGAGCATAAATGGCTATCAGTTAGACCACATATATATAGCAAGGCCAATCTAGAATGAGCCAACACACCTGTATAATTACCGCCAACAGCTTCCACCTGTGCATGCCCGCTCTCACCATGGAATAAGCCCGGAAGAACGATGTATGCAGTACGGACAGCCGGATGTGACGTCACGCGGGTGCAGACAGAAGTCCTTCCCCGCGTCCGTCTCCACGGCAACTGGCCGCATACACATGTATCAGACCTAGCGCCTGGATCTACGTCGTCAGACTAGGTACAAACCCAGTGCTGGCGTCCGTTGCCATGGCGAGGTCTGACTATGATCCACGTCTCAGCTAATAAGACAGCGATGCTGGCAAACTGACCGAATACGCCGTCTTAGCAAGTAGGCATAAATATATAAGTAGAAGGCGCAGGGCTATCGGCAGTGGATGACAGACAGGCGCCTCTCTCACTATACAAAAGTTGTTTGGGAGAATATCGCTTTCTTTCTGTTCCTGCTGGATAATCTGATTTTTAGAAATTTTTATCCAAATTGGATGCTGCCTATTGTGCACATCCCAATAGGATCCAACGGAGATCCCTCTACTCGTTGTTTTTGATAGGACACTAGTATACGCAAATTGTGCATCCAGTGTTTGATCTTCATAGTGAACTGTTACCCCTGAGGAAGTCACTTGTTGACGAAACGCGTTGGGTGTTTTCTGTCTTTTGTGAAATCAATACAAGATACTTCTGTCATATGAAATCGATGAACTACAAGACAAAATCTTTTATCAGTTGTTTTTATGTGATTTTGTATTAAAACTACCAATGTTTAATATGACTCTGTAATTACTACAGCAATTGTGGTGGTGTAGATTCATACTAGTGGCGCATTCTCTTTCCTCTTTTTTCAATTCTCTTCCTTTCCTCTACTAACAGGGGGGACAAATTGAGTTGCTGCCTCAATATATCGATATTAGCGCATTGAAGGGGTACCCCATTTTTTATATATATATATATATATATATATATATATATATATATATATATAACAATACCAAAGTCGATACCAGCACTCAAGGGACTTATCATCAAACAATAGACAAACTCAGATGTCTGTGAAGCGACGTTTCGGTGTACATGTACAGATATATATACATAATGTGACCATTACCTTAACCAACCCCCGTGGGATAGTCGCCAGCCTCCGTCCGTGGCACCGGATCATCTGACGTCATCCGTTTGAGACGCGCACCTGTCGATGCGTCCGGAGCTCCGGGCCGGTTGCTAGGCGACCATCCTATAATAAACAAGACACCGTGATTCAGTGAACATAAAATACACTACACGTACAATTACATTATCATGAAGACATCCATATACATGTCTTAATACTTTTCAGTGTAACAATCTTCCGTTAAAGGGCTGTAATCTGTGCGTCTCAGTCTAAGCAGGGAACTACAGGGTTTTGAAACAGAAGAATCTGTGAAACAAGGCGTCAATTAACCAATTAGGAGAGCTGATGGACATAATTAAATGGTGTCTGAACTTCACAAGAAACAATGCATACTATAGGATTCATTGAGGCCATATGGATGTACTGTGTTTAATTTGTGTATCCACTTGGCTTCTCTTTGGAGCAGTGCTTTATCTCGATCTCCTCCTCTCTGATTAGGGGGGATGTGATCAATAATTTTGTAACGGAGGGTGGCCAGGTTGTGTTTAAGTTCCCTGAAATGTCTAGGGACCGGTTGTTCTGTGGGGCCACTCTTGCCTTTGAGTGCTGCTTTAATGTGTGATCTATGACCTGTCATTCTGGTTTTAAACTGACAGGTGGTTTTACCCACATAAATTAAATTGCACGGACATCTAATAATATAGATGACATGTGTCGATGTGCATGTCAACACATGATTAATCGGGATCTTGATGCCAGTATGGGGGTGCGTGAAGTCTTCCCCAGTCTCTAGGTAGCCACAGGTAGTGCAGTTAGTGCATCTGTAGCAACCCGGTTTGCGTTGTAGAAATCCTCTGGGTTTGGAAGGGGAGAGGTTTGAGATATCATTGTGCACCAAGATATCTTTCAGATTTTTGGGTCGTTTATAACTCGGTAGTAATTTGTCTTGTGCAAACGTTTTAAGATCAGGGTCTCTGGTTACAATCGGCCAGAGGTTTCTGGCAGCACTGGCAATTTGTCTTGAGGAGTGATTGAAGGTTTGTACAAATGGAATTTTATTAGAGAGGGGTTTCTTCTCTTTTTGTTTCAGAGTTTCATCTCTTGGGATAAGCAAAGCCTTTTGTTTGGCCTGTAGTAAGTCCTGTAGTTTGTAGCCTCTACACAGAAATTTATTAAGCATTTTGTTCATCTCAGTTTCAGTCACGCTCGGATCGTCGCAAATGCGGCGTATCCTTAAAAACTGAGAGAAGGGCAGCCCTCTTTTGGCTGCAACAGGGTGCGCACTAGCACAGTGCAGCAGTGTATTTCTGTAATGATATCTCAAACCTCTCCCCTTCCAAACCCAGAGGATTTCTACAACGCAAACCGGGTTGCTACAGATGCACTAACTGCACTACCTGTGGCTACCTAGAGACTGGGGAAGACTTCACGCACCCCCATGCTGGCATCAAGATCCCGATTAATCATGTGTTGACATGCACATCGACACATGTCATCTATATTATTAGATGTCCGTGCAATTTAATTTATGTGGGTAAAACCACCTGTCAGTTTAAAACCAGAATGACAGGTCATAGATCACACATTAAAGCAGCACTCGAAGGCAAGAGTGGCCCCACAGAACAACCGGTCCCTAGACATTTCAGGGAACTTAAACACAACCTGGCCACCCTCCGTTACAAAATTATTGATCACATCCCCCCTAATCAGAGAGGAGGAGATCGAGATAAAGCACTGCTCCAAAGAGAAGCCAAGTGGATACACAAATTAAACACAGTACATCCATATGGCCTCAATGAATCCTATAGTATGCATTGTTTCTTGTGAAGTTCAGACACCATTTAATTATGTCCATCAGCTCTCCTAATTGGTTAATTGACGCCTTGTTTCACAGCTTCTTCTGTTTCAAAACCCTGTAGTTCCCTGCTTAGACTGAGACGCACAGATTACAGCCCTTTAACGGAAGATTGTTACACTGAAAAGTATTAAGACATGTATATGGATGTCTTCATGATAATGTAATTGTACGTGTAGTGTATTTTATGTTCACTGAATCACTGTGTCTTGTTTATTATAGGATGGTCGCCTAGCAACCGGCCCGGAGCTCCGGACGCATCGACAGGTGCACGTCTCAAACGGATGACGTCAGATGATCCGGTGCCACGGACGGAGGCTGGCGACTATCCCACGGGGGTTGGTTAAGGTAATGGTCACATTATGTATATATATCTGTACATGTACACTGTTGTTTTAAGCTTGAAAAAGGTTGTAATAAACCGAAACGTCGCTTCACAGACATCTGAGTTTGTCTATTGTTTGATGATAAGTCCCTTGAGTGCTGGTATCGACTTTGGTATTGTTATATTTGCGTTGCAGACGCATTACAAGGCACCAGGGCATATATTTCCTTTTGCACCTACGAGAGAGTGCCGACTTGAACTTTTCTTCTATATATATATATATGGAAGGAAAGGAGGTTTTCCAGAGGGCGCTAGCCAATATTAGACAGAAAAATACCGGTTTTTACCGTTTATTATAAAAATGAACAGAATCCCTTTACAGGGTATCACAAATGCATATAACTCATATATATAACAAACAATGATAAAATACTGCTTGATACAACAATTGATGTCTGATGTTTAAAATTTCACATGAAGTGATGTTCAAATCTGTGAAGAATAGCCCAACGCGTTTCGTCAGAACCTGACTTCATCAGGGGCAGATAACATAGCCAGCAGACACTATAAGAGTTCTATACCGATAAAGTTTGAAGGTACAATTTCATATAACGGTCCGTTGAAATTTCAATACTCGGAAAGGTACAACGTATCTCAGCAAGCAGTTTAAAGGAATATTCTCAGCAGGTAGTACAACTGATAGGTCTCACAACTGGTAAAATCAGGTAATGATTGGATCTGATCAGAGTATAGAGAGCCACGGGGAGTAGCTAATGGTGGCGTGGCACCAGGGTGGATAATTGCTTAGTGCTACTAGCAAATATAGTAGCAGCAGGGCCCAAAGAATTTTCAATAGAAATCCACAGGAAGTAGCCAACATCAGGGTTTCACCAGAGTGTCTATATTTCAAAGTCAAAAAGAGAAAAAACAGCATGGGGACACACCATGTAGGGTAAACAGTGTCGACATGATGACAGTCCAAGCAAGGAACGTTACCACAGTCCAGCAAAACATAGCATGGGTGTCCACTTTCAAGCCACTGATGCCCGATGGCCGTTTCGGTGTGGTCACCGTCGTCAGGAGCATAAATGGCTATCAGTTAGACCACATATATATAGCAAGGCCAATCTAGAATGAGCCAACACACCTGTATAATTACCGCCAACAGCTTCCACCTGTGCATGCCCGCTCTCACCATGGAATAAGCCCGGAAGATTGCTGTATGCAGTACGGACAGCCGGATGTGACGTCACGCGGGTGCAGACAGAAGTCCTTCCCCGCGTCCGTCTCCACGGCAACTGGCCGCATACACATGTATCAGACCTAGCGCCTGGATCTACGGCGTCAGACTAGGTACAAACCCAGTGCTGGCGTCCGTTGCCATGGCGAGGTCTGACTATGATCCACGTCTCAGCTAATAAGACAGCGATGCTGGCAAACTGACCGAATACGCCATCTTAGCGAGTAGGCATAAATATATAAGTAGAAGGCGCAGGGCTATCGGCAGTGGATGACAGACAGGCGCCTCTCTCACTATACAAAAGTTGTTTGGGAGAATATCGCTTTCTTTCTGTTCCTGCTGGATAATCTGATTTTTAGAAATTTTTATCCAAATTGGATGCTGCCTATTGTGCAGATCCCAATAGGATCCAACGGAGATCCCTCTACTCGTTGTTTTTGATAGGACACTAGTATACGCAAATTGTGCATCCAGTGTTTGATCTTCATAGTGAACTGTTACCCCTGAGGAAGTCACTTGTTGACGAAACGCGTTGGGTGTTTTCTGTCTTTTGTGAAATCAATACAAGATACTTCTGTCATATGAAATCGATGAACTACAAGACAAAATCTTTTATCAGTTGTTTTTATGTGATTTTTTATTAAAACTACCAATGTTTAATATGACTCTGTAATTACTACAGCAATTGTGGTGGTGTAGATTCATACTAGTGGCGCACTCTCTTTCCGCTTTTTCCATTTCTCTTCCTTTCCTCCACTAACAGGGGGGACAAATTAAGTTGCTGCCTAAATATATCGATATTAGCGCATTGAAGGGGTACCCCATTATATATATATATATATATATATATATATATATATATATGGGGGGCTATAGTTTAGGAACTCGGCGATCAGTTTTACCTTAAAAATATATATTAAATGAAATATGAAAGAGTTTTTGGAAAAAATAGTCAGAAATTTATTACAATAAAGGGGTGGGGGGGCTGGTACAGCACAGTAAATGACACCAGTGGGTGTGACAATAAGAATATATGCTTTACAAAATATGTATATGTGATGAGCAAATAAAAGGATAATTTAAAATGCTACAAACATAATAAAAAACCACGACTAGGCTAAGTAAAAATACTGCCTATATAGTCATATATTCATAAAAAGCGGGACCATAAAATTTCAAATAAAAGAAATAGAAAATCGCTTAGCTTCGTGAGGAGACAGGATTAAAAGCTGCCCGACATGTTTCGTCTTAGCAGACTTCCTCAGGGGGTGTGGACAAACTGGTAGGAGCGAGTATTTATGGTATGAGACAAGCTTACATCACTTCCTGTCCTTCAATTAAGCAATGTAGCAGTGAGCGAGTAAATAATACAGTTGCGGAGGTAGATCTAGCTTAAATTAGTAATTATATAAGGTGGTATATGACTAGAGACTGTTTTTAGCGCCGTCCTGCAAATGTAAATAAGTTAATTGCAGTTAAATTAGTTCAATTGCTGTACTAGTGTACGGAACAGCGGGGCGGGACGTCATATCCGCCCCACTTCCGCCCTACATCCGCCGTCATACTGGAGAACAGCGCGTCTGCGCGATGTCTCCTTCTGTGCTTTTAGCCGCCTCTTCCCTTCTGATTGGTCTCTCGGCTGCTTGTGTGGAGTCATACGCTGGCTCTTGATTCGCCGCAGCGGGGTTGTGTCGTTGCTATGGTGACTGTTTATGGATACGACAGTTTCTCTTGTGTGTCTTAGCCTCGTAAAGATTCTTATGTATGCGGGGTTTTTTGCCATTGACATATGGAGAGGGAAACATAATTATAGTGCATTACTGATCTTAGAGGCGATATTGAATAATGCGCAAAACAGTGGTATTGTTAAAAAGAATCAATGCATCAAATGGACCGTACTGTGTAGATAATACATAGATAAATGGAGGCAAAGTGCTCCCAGATAGAAATACTTATATAGCAGATAATATTAGCGAAGGGTTATGACAATTCCAGGGGATGTTGGTAAAACAATGCTATAGCGTCATATTTATTCTTTTATTGTATTACTACATAATAATACAGTCTAATTTAGAGACTCTGGAGAAATTCCAGTGGACCGTATGGATTATTATAGTTGCGAATGAAGTATTAGTGAGGTATATTCCATGGTTGCCTCCATGTATGTGTCCCTGTTCAACCTTTGACTACAGCACCTGGTCTTCTTTGGAGGTACCCCTTCCAAGTACTGGCCAGGCCTAGCACTGCTTAGCTTCCAAGATCGGACGTGGTTGGGCATCCCAGTGTAGTATGGCTGTATAGAGGTGAGATGTTATGGGCACTGGAGGGTCATGTAATTATCCTCTTCATTGGAGCCCATTACTATATATTATTTATGGGTATAGGGCGGCATAACGCACCTTTTTAGGGTAGTTGGACAAGTCATCATAACACTTATGTATATCCAGGACTTTTCAAATTTCACAGGAACGGTGCTATTTCGTAATTGTCATTAAATCCGTCAGGGTTGAGTGTATTTAGTTCAAAAATCCAGAACATTTCTCTGCGGGAGAGCAGGTTGGACAAATCTCCCCCTCTTTCTCCCAGTGTTACATGTTCTATTCCCTTGTAGACCAGTTTATCTGGGTCGGAGTTGTGGTATTCCAGGAAATGCTGTGAGATGATATGAGTTTGAACCTTGTTTTTTATGTTTCTTACATGTTCTTGGATCCTGGTCTTCAATACTCTCTTAGTCTTCCCGATGTATTGGGTCCCGCACGGGCATTCCAACATGTATATTACTGAGGTGGTCATGCAGTTGATGAAATGTTTAATTTTATAATCTTTCGTTTTTTCTTTGTTTTGGATCGTTCTTCTGTTCGGATGAAGCAGTTTACAGATATTGCAATGGCCGCATTTAAATCAACTGCATGACCACCTCAGTAATATACATGTTGGAATGCCCGTGCGGGACCCAATACATCGGGAAGACTAAGAGAGTATTGAAGACCAGGATCCAAGAACATGTAAGAAACATAAAAAACAAGGTTCAAACTCATATCATCTCACAGCATTTCCTGGAATACCACAACTCCGACCCAGATAAACTGGTCTACAAGGGAATAGAACATGTAACACTGGGAGAAAGAGGGGGAGATTTGTCCAACCTGCTCTCCCGCAGAGAAATGTTCTGGATTTTTGAACTAAATACACTCAACCCTGACGGATTTAATGACAATTACGAAATAGCACCGTTCCTGTGAAATTTGAAAAGTCCTGGATATACATAAGTGTTATGATGACTTGTCCAACTACCCTAAAAAGGTGCGTTATGCCGCCCTATACCCATAAATAATATATAGTAATGGGCTCCAATGAAGAGGATAATTACATGACCCTCCAGTGCCCATAACATCTCACCTCTATACAGCCATACTACACTGGGACGCCCAACCACGTCCGATCTTGGAAGCTAAGCAGTGCTAGGCCTGGCCAGTACTTGGAAGGGGTACCTCCAAAGAAGACCAGGTGCTGTAGTCAAAGGTTGAACAGGGACACATACATGGAGGCAACCATGGAATATACCTCACTAATACTTCATTCGCAACTATAATAATCCATATGGTCCACTGGAATTTCTCCAGAGTCTCTAAATTAGACTGTAGTAATACAATAAAAGAATAAATATGACGCTATAGCATTGTTTTACCAACATCCCCTGGAATTGTCATAACCCTTCGCTAATATTATCTGCTATATAAGTATTTCTATCTGGGAGCACTTTGCCTCCATTTATCTATGTATTATCTACACAGTACGGTCCATTTGATGCATTGATTCTTTTTAACAATACCACTGTTTTGCGCATTATTCAATATCGCCTCTAAGATCAGTAATGCACTATAATTATGTTTCCCTCTCCATATGTCAATGGCAAAAAACCCCGCATACATAAGAATCTTTACGAGGCTAAGACACACAAGAGAAACTGTCATATCCATAAACAGTCACCATAGCAACGACACAACCCCGCTGCGGCGAATCAAGAGCCAGCGTATGACTCCACACAAGCAGCCGAAAGACCAATCAGAAGGGAAGAGGCGGCTAACAGCACCGAAGGAGACATCGCGCAGACGCGCTGTTCTCCAGTATGACGGCGGATGTGGGGCGGAAGTGGGGCGGATATGACGTCCCGCCCCGCTGTTCCGTACACTCGTACAGCAATTGAACTAATTTAACTGCAATTAACTTATTTACATTTGCAGGACAGCGCTAAAAACAGTCTCTAGTCATATACCACCTTATATAATTACTAATTTAAGCTAGATCTACCTCCGCAACTGTATTATTTACTCGCTCACTGCTACATTGCTTAATTGAGGGACAGGAAGTGATGTAAGCTTGTCTCATACCATAAATACTCGCTCCTACCAGTTTGTCCACACCCCCTGAGGAAGTCTGCTAAGACGAAACATGTCGGGCAGCTTTTAATCCTGTCTCCTCACGAAGCTAAGCGATTTTCTATTTCTTTTATTTGAAATTTTATGGTCCCGCTTTTTATGAATATATGACTATATAGGCAGTATTTTTACTTAGCCTAGTCGTGGTTTTTTATTATGTTTGTAGCATTTTAAATTATCCTTTTATTTGCTCATCACATATACATATTTTGTAAAGCATATATTCTTATTGTCACACCCACTGGTGTCATTTACTGTGCTGTACCAGCCCCCCCACCCCTTTATTGTAATAAATTTCTGACTATTTTTTCCAAAAACTCTTTCATATTTCATTTAATATATATTTTTAAGGTAAAACTGATCGCCGAGTTCCTAAACTATAGCCCCCCAAAAATACTTTCCTGTACAGACGGTTCACCAACGTCTGGCCCTGGGCTCGTGCTGACACCCATTTTTTGAATGGGGAGTGTTTTACATATTTATTCCATTCAAGATATATAATACTATATCTGGATTAGTTAAAAATATCCTTCTGTATATTTAAAAATATCTTGGCGCTGAAACTTTCTCTCTCTCTTGTGTACCCATATATATATATATATATATTTTGCGCCCGTCCGCATGGGATCTAGGAGTGGTATTAGATGTACTTATTCTTTAGAAAGGATGAGAGAAAAATATATACATAGAAAGGTGAGTCCACTGCCCCTGCCACCTCGGTTGGAAAAGGTGGCAGGAAAGAAAAAGTGTGCCCCAAAGTTGAATATCTGGAGATTTTTTTTTTTTTTTAAATATAATTTTTATTGAAGCATTAAAATTTGACATTGCATAACAGTTTCAATAAACATCTCATCACATCTCAAAGTATTTCTCAATGACGTTAGAGCTTAAAAGGGAGGCTTCCCGGTCTCCAAGACAGTCATATTGTACCAGGTGGACAAGTATACAATCTTTCTGATAATGTCTTGTTCTGTGGCAGAAAGCGTAAGTACATAAGGCAACCAGATATCAAAAAACTTGGATGCCCGGGATTCCACATCCAGTACACATTCTACCCAATCCATCTGATACATATAAATCAATCTGGGCATAAACAGTGTTATTGATAAATGATCTGATTGTATCCATTTTGACAATATGGTTTTCTTTGCCGCAGTGGCTATCCTGGCTAAAAGGAGACGTGTCCCAGACGTTAGTTTGGGGTTGAGGGATGGGGGATAGTAATTCCACAAGGCCCAAGGCATAGTAATCTTAAACAAAATATTTAAAGTATTGTTAATATACGACTGCACTTCATCCCAAAAAAGCTGTACAATTGTACAGGACCAAAGACAGTGGGTAATCTCTGCATCTGGCGATGAACACTTAAAACAGTTGGAATTGTCAGATACCCCAGTTAAATATCTCAATTTCGGTGTGTAGTACGCCATGTGCAGGATTTTATACTGCATTTCTGCATAAGAACCTACCACAAGGTGGCGCTGCTTCACCACAAAGTACAATTTTATAACGTATTTATGTGATATCACTTGGTTTTATTAAAAAAAACATATTAAACAATTCCCATGCATATACAATCAATACACTCAAATGGACAAACAAGACATACAACACTGAACATAAATTGCATAAAACTCTATTAGTGCAGAGCGATATATTGAAATGAGGCTTTATACTATACAGGTATATTTCGAGGCATTTATATCATGGCAAATAGTTACCAGTCCCGTTCAGTAGTTTGTAGCATATTTGATCCTATTATGGATCATGGAGATCCCAGTCACTTTCCCTATATCCGAGCAGTCCTTAAGATTATAAAGTTAGACCAGCTCCAGGCGACAAGTGTTCATGTAGTTAGGGCTCCTTTATAAATATGCAGTCAGATTTGTTTACCCGACTTTTAGCGGTGTAACAAACGCTGTTAGATGCAGCGTGACGGGGTCCTGGCACCGGGCTGTATCGGGCTTCCAATACGCGTTTCTCCGCCTTGTATGTATTCAGCGGCTTCCTCAGCTGGATGCCCGATAGCATCTGTGACCAGTTTATATGCGGTGTCCGTTCGCGGGGTTTGTTCACTGCGAACTTCCGCATTTTGCGCTCCAAGCCTCGTTTCAATGTCCTCTATTTATAGAGAGCGGCGGCCATTTTCCTTGTTTGCACACCATGCCTCATTTTTTTATTTTGTTTGTAAGGGGTAATAGCCATTTTTAATCCATTCAAGCCTCGTTTTCAAATGCAAGTTCACCATTTTTATTTCACATAGCCTCGATTGTATCCTATAATCCAAGCCTCGTTTTACAGTCCCGGAAATGTCATCTATTTCTATGTCCATAGCCTCTTTATATCAATATACATATTGCTCAATAGTTTTTTAAAAACCATACATATCGCTCTGCATCCTTTTAAATGGCATAATATGTAACTCATGCACTCATTTCAGGTAATTACGGTTATTTATTTAATTTATAGCCTATTTAGGCGTGCTGGACAGGGGATCCCCGACAACCATCCTTTAAACCCATCCTAACCCTGGGTGACTTTGAGTTCCCCCCACACCCCGCCGCCTCTGTACCTTTGAGGGCCCCCCTGTTCCTGTACGGCGGCATCTGCCCGCTCAGCTGGCCGGACCAGAGAGAGGACTGCGGCTTGGCTCCCACACCGCCTCGCGGGCCTCCATAACTCCCGCCCTCTGCTCCTGGACTCCCTGTGCAGGGACGCGGGCTGCCAATCATCCGCCTGGCACTGCCTCTCTGATAGGCAGCGGCGGCATCTCTCTCCGGCGGGGACTGCGCTCTGCTGTGGGCTGACTGGGGGTGAATCCTGTGTCCCAGCGGCCGACTTGGGAGCGGGGCAGGTGTGCATAGTGCCTAAGGGGGAAAGCCATCCATGGGTGCTGACAGTCTCCCCCTGCATAAATCTGGTGCCTCGGTGGGGTAGAGCCCTTGCCACACTTCTCCACACCTGGCTCGGCATTCAGCCCACAGAGCTGGTCCCTTAACAGACTGCCTGTCTCAGGGTAGCTGTAATTTACTGCCCCACACATTCAAATCTGCACCCCGCACGCTTCCCTGGAAGTGTCTCAGCTAGCGGCTACAGCCGGCCTACACTGACTAATAATGGTGAAACCAAACCAGCACACCAACTCTGCAGCAAAGATAGCCAAATATGCTAGGGGTCGGGACCTATCCTTTAGAGCTCCCCGCTACAGTTATCCTGAATAGTAATCCTGTGGTCGCTTCGGTGCTCCAAACATTACAGAGCTGTGGGGTAACCTCCTGGCAGCGCTCCGGTGGTATCTGAGTCGGGACCTGGCCACCCGCTACCCAACTAACATCCTTGCAGTGGTAGGGTGAGGAGACGGCATGTGTGAGCCGGCGCCATCTTGCTGCTGCGGCCACATACAGAAGCTGAGCCTTGGAGCCTTGTGCAGCTGCGGTTTACCTGGACAGTCTCGTAAGTGTATTTCTGGGCTGCCACACTTTACAGAGCCTAAAACCCACTATCATCTTGAACTGTGAGCTATTTTACCGTGCATTGAGGACGCTGGGTGGGGGCCGCGGCCATCTTGTTTTGTGGAGATATCGACTGCAGGCGACATCCCTCATACCCTTGTGTGCGGGCCTGGATTCTTCAGTCTTCCCACCTCTGCTTTGGAGCATTGAGCGGGAGGCGCTCTCTGTCCTTCTTGCGACTTGGGGGTGTGCTAGCCGCCCATAGTGTCTCCTCAGTCTACATAATTGGGAGTTTGCCTTTCTGCTATTGTCACCTCCGTTCTCCTAAACTTTCATAACTGTGAGCCTGCCTCTCTACTATTGTCACCTCCGTATATTAGGAGAACATGGGAAATCCGTTGCACCAAATTTTGGAGGCCATTACTGCCTCTACTACAAGGCTCATTACTACACTCTCAGGCATATCTAGGGACAATACTTTTCCCTCTACCCCCTGTGAAGCGTACGGTACAATGCCTGAAGATATGCATGCTAGCCCTGTGACCCATGCAGCTATAACCCCTATGGCTCCTGTTTCCATATATGTTCAGGGCATGCACCACCATGATCATCCAACTCTCAGCAAGGCTCTGTTGAATGCTCTTCTATATCATCCTCTACCCCTAGCGTAACCCCTTCAAGTAACCTACCTACAGCCTCTGCTACAAACTCGGTTTTGGATCTGTCATCTTAACTGCTCTGAAACCCACGCAGGTGTTGTAAGCCTTCACTGCACTGGAACTTATCCTCGTGATGTAGGCTCTCCCTATTTTGAAACTTACTCTGGTGATGAAAGCCTTCACAAATGCGGAACTTCTCCTGGTAATGAAAGTACTCACTATCTTGGAACTTATCCTGGTGATGTGGGCCTTGTCTGCTTCGGAGCCTACTCTACTGCTGAAAATCCTGATGTCAAAACCTATGCCTCTGCTGACATAGAAGCCTGGCCTGACTAATTATTGTTTGCATTTTGGCTTTCTGTATTGCATGATGATTTTTACTATATCCATATGTTATGTTTCCGTGCTCTCTTATTGCCCACAGTCTTTAACACAGAAGCGGTCATTATTATAGTATTAAATCCTTCAGCCCATGTGTCTAATATCCTATATTAGGGGGGTGGGTGGGTGGAATGGGATAGGAGGGGTAGATTAGCAGGGAGGTTGAGTAGCCAATAGGGTAGTTTTTCACTACTAATGGCTAAAACCACTAATTTACCTTCTCCTTATTGCAGTTGGGTAAGGACATTCAATTGGGTATTTAGAGTAGGTTAATTTGGTTAGGTTATGTTAGTTCTAGGGATCCAGGTATACCTAAAGTTGGGGGCTAGGTTATACAGGGTGGGGGGTTCTGGGATGGGATTATTATTATTTTTTTAATTTATTTAATATTCTGCTATATTATTCTGTTTTCTCGATATGTGCTGTGTAAAGCCGATCTATTTTCTGATGTGATCTTAGTATATATATATATATATATATATATATATATATATATATATATATATATATATATATATGTTTTACGTATCTTCCACTGTATAGGTGGAAGCCTATCTCACTATCCTGACAAACATAATGATGTACCTTCCGCACAAATGCGTATGGTCTCACCCGATAGGCGCCCTCGGGTTCTAGACTATCAGTATCGTGACTTGGATAATGGGGAACGGATACATTGCACTGATTGACATATTTCCTAATGTCTTTGTTCTCTATGTATGGCTTACGCTGTTCATTCATATTACTTTGTGTTTCCAGCATATGTCGGGGACTTATCTGTTACAGCAGGGGTGGCCAAACCTGTCCTCAAGATCTACCAACGGCGCATGTTTTCCAGGCAACCTGTGGATCTATAGTAGGAATGAATGCAGCATGTTTTTAAATGTGACAGTTAGTAATGACTACAGATGTGCACCAGCCAGGTAACCTGTAAAACGTGGAATGTTGGTAGATCTCGAGGACCGGTTTGGCCACCCCTGTGTTACAGTTTTATGAGGATTATGTTTTGCTTTGTATATCTGTTAAAACTTAATAAAAATGACAGAATTTAAAAAAAAATATGCTAGGGGTCAGGAGGCGCAGGGTCCATCGACCCTGCGGGCGCACGCTGTACCAAACCCTGACAACCCAGCCAACCTTGAAACCCCCCCCTGATAGTGCTTTACCTGCGCCCTGTCCCTTAAACAAATCTTGGACGCCATTACTGGTACAGAGAAACGTCTCTCAGATAAAATTGAGAAGGTGCAGTGTGACCTGTCCCTGCTCAGGCAGGATGTAACGCATATCAGGGAGCCCGTGGGAGAGGTGGAGACGCGGGTCTCTACGGTGGAGGATGCAGTCGAACCTCTAAAGACCACAGTATCTACCCAGACGCAGCAGGTTGCCAGTATACAGAACAAACTCATGGATATGGAGGGACGTCTGAGGAGAAACAATGTCAGATTCGGGGGCCTGCCAGAGAGGGAGGAGGACCTTAAACCGGAGGCATTCCTTGAGACCTGGCTTGTCGAGATGTATGGTAGGGAGTCCTTCACCCCCCAGTTTGCTGTTGAGGGAGCCCATAGGATTCCCACCCATCCACTTCCTACGGGGGCTCCCCCTAGGACATTTATAGCCAAATTCCTTCACTACAAGGATCGTGACTCCGTTCTGAGGCTGAACCGCACCAAGGGACCCCTGATTGGGAATGGTGTCACCGTCTCTACTTTGCCTGACTTCGACGTGTAGGTACAGTGGGAGAGGGCTTCATTCGTCCCTGTGAAGCGCAGGCTGCGCGACCTGAATCTTCCCTACGTCATGCTCTTCCCAGCCCGGTTGCGGGTGGTGGCTGAGGGCGAGACAAAATTCTTCAGCAGTCCCCGTGAGGTGGCAGCCTGACTGGATAGGTTTGCAGCCTGTGCCCGACAGCTAGCTCCAGCCTGATCTTCTACAATCGCCAGATGATGGACATGGTCTGTGTCTTTTTGGGCATACTGCAGCATCCTTGGACATTCTGCGCGATCCATCTGAGAGGTCTGCTTGGAGCCAATGATGTCCGGCCA
Organism: Crinia signifera; assembly: GCF_055691185.1. Classification (NCBI taxonomy): domain Eukaryota; kingdom Metazoa; phylum Chordata; class Amphibia; order Anura; family Myobatrachidae; genus Crinia; species Crinia signifera. The sequence goes on from NC_139217.1 coordinate 33,127,638, forward strand.
ACGTGACTATATTCGTAGATATGGCATAACTGTTACACTCTCTTTACTTGCTATGTGAGAGGGGGGGATGTTATTGATACACAGTATATTTCTTTAAATGTGTTACCTTAGGCGAGATATGGGCCTACTGCATGGCCGGGGGGCCCTAATGCTTGCATTGGTAGTTATTAACTGATTGCCTTCGCGGTTTGCTAGTTATTCTTGACCTTCTTGGTCTTAGTAGTTGCTAGGTTAGGGATATAAGTATGCCACAGTTTGGGGAGGTATACAGGGAGGGGGTGCATTATGTTGGGATTGTTTTTTCTATGTTTTCCTATTTCTTCTTTCTTTTTCTATCTTGTCATGCAATGTGTATTAATCTACTATGCCTGGATAGGGAGGGTATGGCGTTTGCTGATGTGATGATTGTATTTTATTCAGTCCTAGGGGGTGGCTGTGCAGGCTATGACTATATTCAACTCCCACACTCTATAACCCACTATGACGCAGCTTAATGTTAGTACCTGGAACGTCCGGGGAATAAACTATAGAGTTAACCGCTCCCTAGTTCTTAAAATGGTCCGACAATACGGCTCGGACATTACCTGCCTGGTGGAAATGCACCTGGAGGGTAATAGATTACTGTCTTTACGTAGGCCCTGGGTGGGATGGACGTACCATGCCTCCCATACTACCCATTCTAGAGGCGTCTCAATATTAATCAATAAATCAGTACAATTTGTGTTGCTCGGTGTGCAGACTGACCTGCTAGGCAGAAACGTCTTCCAGAACTGCAAGTTATACTCGCAGCCTTTCTTTATACTGGCGGTTTATATCCCTCCCCCCTTCAATTATGAGGTTTTAAATCACGTGGCTACCTATGTGGCTCAATCCCCTGACACACCAGTTATATGCCTTGGGGACTTTAATAAACTAATGAACCATGGTCTGGATAGGTGGTGGCCCCCTGGCTCTGCCCCCTTAGATGACGGCCCCTCGAGCTTTGCAAATTATGTGGAGTCGGTTGGTCTGCGAGATGCCTGGCGACAGAGAAACCCAGCGGTCACTCAGTTCTCCTGCTGCTCCAGGACTCACCACTCCTTTTCACGTATAGACCTGGCCCTGGTCTCTCCATCAGTGATACCTAGACTTGGTACTATCTGCTATAAGTCGAGGAGTTTCTCGGATCATTCTCCTCTATTTCTGATGGTGGAGATGGAGTGCCGGAGGGGACAGTCCTTTTGGAAACTACACCCCTCCTGGTTGCTACAATTTGGGGAATCCTCGGATCTCCAGGCCCTATGGGAGAGATACTTTGGTGTTAACAATGGAGTGGCCCCCACTCTGGTGGTATGAGATTCATTCAAGGCGTATCTGAGGGGCACTCTCATATCTAAAATTGCCATTAAACATACACATAGAGTTAGGGGTATGGAGCTGGAGGAAGAGTGTCGGCGGGCGGAGACTATGCACCTGGAGAATGGCTCTGAGGAATCTAGGGTGAGGCGGGAGCTGGCACAGAGTACATGGGTCTCCCACTTAGAGGAGCATATCGCTCGTAGCCTATTATTTCAGTCTCACAGACTATATATGAATGCGGATAAGACAGGCAGTCTCCTGGCTCATTTGGTGCATTCAGATCGCCCAACTAACTCTGTTGCACAAATATATGGTACTGATGGAGTGCTGAGGGCATCTACTGGGGAAATAGCTGAAGTGTTCCTGAATTTCTATCAAGATCTGTATGGCTAAAGACTGAGTTGCTCACAGGGAGAACTATTTGACTACTTAGATCACGTCGACCTACCCATGCTATCCTAGGAGGCCAGGTCCTCTCTTGAAGCCCCTTTCGCAGTAGCTGAGATAGAGACTGCAATTAAGTCCTTTCCCGGTGGGAAGGCACTGGGTGTCGATGGGGTCCCGGTGGAACTATACAGGTCGCATTTGGACTTGTTTGCCCCTCAGCTATTAAGCCTATCCAACGGCCTTTTTGATATTAATGCAATGCCGGACTCTATGTCAGAGGCCATTATAGTAGATTTTCCCAAGCCTGGTAAAAACCCTGACTACCCCGACTCGTACAGACCCATCTCACTAATCACCACCGATGCCAAGATACTGGCGAAGGTGCTGTCTATCCGATTGAATGGGGTGATACTGTCCATTATTCACCCGGACTAACCTGGCTTCATGCCAGGGATGTCTACCAGTACAAATTTAAGGCAGGCTACACACATGGAGGAGACGGGCTCTGCCATTGTGTCGTTTGACGCCAACAAGGCATTCGACACCGTCGAGTGGCCATATTTATGGCAGGTAATGTGACGTATGGGCTTCAGCCCACAATACTTAAAATGGGTACAGCTGTTATACCTCCGTCCGATGGCCAGGATCTCTGTCAACAATCATATCTCACCCCCCTTTGCTTTGGGGAGGGTTACTAGACAGGGATGTCCTCTCTCCCCTGGTCTCTTCGCTGTAGGTATAGAAGTGCTTGCCTTCATTCTTAGGAATCATCAGGGTATACTTGGGTTCCAACTGGGACAGAGGACAGTCACAGTGGCACTTTTTTGCTGATTACTTACTCCTTTTTTTAAAAGACTACAAGCTGTCTATGCCAATTGCTCTACAGCTGATGGAGGAGTTTGGCAAATTTTTTGGCCTAACCGTGAATTGGTCCAAATCGTCTATAATGCCCCTGCGTGGTCCCCCACCCCTGGCAGCAGATGCCCCTCTCCCACTAAGGTGGGTGTCCGAATTTCAATATCTCGGGATAATCGTTACTAATGACAGCCGGGACTTTATCCCCAACAATCTACAGCCACTATTATCTACTATCAAAGATAAAACATTGGTGTGGACTAAGTTACCCCTTAATGTTATGGGCAGGGTCAGCCTAATTAAAATGATCTTACAACCCAAGGTATTATACGTCCTACTTCAGTCTCCAGTATATGTGCCAGCATCCTTTTTTAGGCATTTAAACAGCTTGCTATCTACACTGATATGGGCAAATAAGCGACCTAGAATTAGTGTCAGTACCCTCACTAGATCAAGGACGGATGGGGGTTTGGCCCTGCCTCAGTTCAGGTTATACTATTATGCTAGTCATTTCTCACATCTTAGGCATTGGATACAGGACAATGACCAGACTTCACTTCCGGCTACATTTTTGCAACAAGTTTGCCCCGCCTTCTCGCCCCTGCAGCTGCTTATGGGCGGTAGGATCCTTGGGGGTGCCCCCCCATTAGAGGTTCAGGCCATCAGGATTTGGCAGGAAACTCAGTCCTTAATGAGTTACACGGCTATAGATCCCGAGGCTCCCCTCTGGCACTCCATTAAATTGTCAGAGATCGCCTGTTTGTTGGGCAGGAGGCTGTGCTGGTCTGGGGGAGTGGTGACGATTGGGCAGCTATATGAGGCAAGTATGCTGAAATCTTTTCAGCAGTTAAAAGAAGAATATGGGTTATACCAGATCTATTTTTTTAGGTACCTACAGCTGCGTCATGCACTAAATACTCAGTTTAACAACGGCCCACCTGTTCTGTTATCCTCTCCGGCAACAATATTCCTGACTAATTTGGGGCAGGTTAAAACTATATCCTTAACCTATTCGTTTATGCTATCTTTTCTACATAAGGATTCCCTATCCACCCTGAAAACCAAGTGGGAGGCGGATGTGGGTAGCTTGGAGGGGGAGGAGGCACTGGCATCACCACGAAAGGCCACGGTTTCCACAAGATTCCAACAAGTCCAATTATTTATTCTGCACAGAACATACTTAACACCGTGCACTCTGGTATGATTTGGTTGACGAGCCTCCTCGGACTGTCCAAAATTTCGTTCTCTACAGGGGAACCTATGGCACCTCCTATGGGACTGCACCCTGGTTAGGTCTTTCTGGGCTGCTGTCAAATCAACGATTGTCTCAACCGGGATCTCTCTGCAGGCTTTAACACCTAAACTGTGCATACTGGGGAGCAAAGAAAACACCCCTCTGATTAATGTAGAGGGTCAATATGTGATTAACTTATGCTCCCTAGCCAAGGTTATAATAGCCAGGCATTGGATGGCTAGTTCTGGGCCTACGCTGGTAGAGTGGAGGTCTCTGGTCAACACCACTGTGCAGCATGAAAGATATGTTTATATGTCTTGTGGCACCCTGCCTAAATTGAAAAAGACTGTAATAGGTGGTTGGAATCCCCGCATTCATCACATGCCTGATACTACAGAACTGGGTGTTGATGTCAACTATGGGAGCTGATAGCCACAATCTATCAATACGTCTGTTTACTCCATGATGTGATGAGAATGCATTACCCTATATGTAATGATATTTACACTATACACATTCAGCGCATGAACAACAATCTTTCTCTTCTCTAACTAACCTTCCTATCTTTGTCTTTCCTTTTCTTGTATATTTTAATGTATAAAAAAAAAATTAAATGTTGATATTCAGACAGAACGGAGCAGGGATACCATTTCCATTTATTAACTAATGTCTTTATTGTGATCTACATGAATATACAATATGACAATATGTTATGTGAACATAATATACAGACCGGTATGTTAGACTGGCTATTATTTGACATCTGTGTATGTACATTCTCGGCCTTGATACTCTGTTTTGTACTCACACTTTGCTGAATAAAAAAGGCTTTATTTAAAAAAAAAAAGCTTTTGCACATTTCTTATTCAGGTCAAGTCACGACTTTCCCACACTAGCCGATTTTGAATGTCTCAATTTCAGTTTTTTCACTCCGCCCTAGTGGTATTTCATGTTGCTTTACATTTATATATATATATATATATATATATATATATATATATATATATATATATATATATATATATAGGGAGAGAGGGACTGGCACTCCGTTGAGGAAGGGATGGTAGGGCCTTGGTGCACTGTATTCCTGGTCTCCCAGGCAGTATATAGAGCAAGTTGGTGCAGGCACTCGTAGGACTTTGTAATCCGCGGAAACAAACTGGACACAAGGGTCTAACAGTAGTGATGCAACGTTTCAAGCATTTACTTGCTTTTCGTCAGGCTTACAAAGAAAAAGTGTACAGACAGGGTTTAAATCACCTTACCTCCACCGTGCTCCCGGCTGCCGCACACGCCGCCCGTCCAGTTCCGGGTCCATCCCCAATGACGTCAGCACGTTTGCGGCGCACATTGACTCCGTCACCAGGCTGGGCGGGTGGTTGCCCGGCAACCTATAAACAAAAATACGTGTTGTGAAAACAGCGAACAGATGATATACAAGACAGACATAAACATAATGATCCAACAGCAGCACAAGGGTGATAAACACTCAACTGTAAGAGCGCTGACATATAAATATGAATATAAATGAGCTGAGATATAAACAGCGGGGATAGAGACAAAAGGCACAGCAGGACGGGAGTCACTGAAACTCAAAGCTGCACGTAAATCAAAGAGGCAAAACAAGCAAAAGTGTCGACATAGTGTGTCGACCATGGTGTGACAAAAAATCACACAAACAATTTATAAAAAGCAGTGAAAGCTACAGTATTCGTTCAGACCCGCTGGGAACACCGTATTTAAACGGTGGATCCAGCGTGTCTCACACTGAAGGAGGAGTTTACCGCGGTCTCCACCTCTTTGGCTGGCAGGAATCTGATCTATGATCTTATATCTAAGGGTTGACAAATTATGCCCCAATTCCCTAAAATGTTTAGGGACAGGTTGTTCATTTGATGCAGGTTTGCCCTCTAGGGATTGCCTGATCATAGACCTATGTGCACCCATGCGTTCTTTAAAGCTCCTTGTGGTCTTCCCCACGTAGAGGAGACCACAAGGACATCTGATAATATAGACGACATGGGTGCTGGCACATGAGAGGACCTGACGGATGGGGATTTTGACCCCTGAATGGGGATGCAAAAAGGAATTACCTGTCTCCAGGTAGCCACAGGTTGTACAACCTACACATCTGTAGCATCCTGGTTTCTTGGTCAAGAAATTGGTTTTGCATTCTTTGTCAAACCCTGTAATATCGTTCCTCACCAGCCAATCCTTGAGATTCCGCTGTCTTTGGAAGCTAGGCAGTAAAGTACTATTTTTAAATGATTTGAGACCTGTGTCCCTTTGCACCAGGGGCCAAAGGTCTCGAGCTGTTTTAACTATCAGAGAGCTGGTATTTGAAAATTTCTGAACAAACGGAATTTTAGAGTCACCTAGTTGGGACTTCTTGTTCTTGGGGGCCAGTGTGTCACTGCGGGGAGTGGTAAGTGCTTTGGTCTTGGCTTTAAGCAGATCACTGTAATTATAACCCCTGACCAGGAATTTTTTGAGCATAAGGTCCATCTCTTCTTCCGCCTCCACCGGGTTTTCGCAAATGCGTCTTGCCCGGAGGAATTGGGAGAAGGGAAGACCTCGTACAGTGCTGATGGGATGCTGGCTGGAACAGTGCAGCAGTGTGTTGCGATCAGTAGGCTTTTTAAAGAGGCCTGTCCGGATCCTGCCACCCTCTAATGTCAAAGTGACATCCAGGTAGTGTACCGTTGTGGGACTTATCTCATAAGTGAATTTGATGGTACAATCCAATTCATTAATGTGCCCAATCAGGTCCTCAAATTCACGTTTGCTCCCCGTCCAGATACATAGCAGGTCATCTATGTATCTGGTAAGGAAAAAAATATTATTGGAAACCTTTGTGTCTGAAAAAAATAGATCTTTCTCGATTTCAAACATAAAACAATTCGCAAACGCCGGAGCTACGCAAGAACCCATTGCGCAGCCCCGGCGCTGGACATACCATTTACCATCGAACAAAAAATAATTGTTGGATAATGTAAGGGATAACAATTCGAGAAAAAATGACAGCTCGGGGCCCTGGTATAAGGGGCTAGTGGAGAGTAACCTCCTAGCGGCCTCCACACCAGCACCCTGGGGGATGCTGGTGTAGAGGCTGGCCACATCAAGGGTACATAGGAAGCTTCCTTGCGGGATATCTGGTAGGCTGGCAAGTTTGTTCAGCAAGGAGGTGGTGTCCTTCAGATAGGTGTTTTGGATTTGAATAGTCGGTTGGAAATGCATATCAAGAAACTTGGATACGTTATAGTAGATGGAGTCACGGGCGGCAATGATGGGCCTACCGGGTGGGTTAGAGGCATCTTTGTGGAGTTTTGGTAGGGAGTAGAGGACTGGTGCCGTAGGGAATTCTTGAAAAAGTTGTTTTGCAGTAGAACTAGGGATGACTTGTTCTTTTACCGCCGTTTCCAGAAGGCTCAAAAGTTCTTTGTTAAAGCGGGATGTTGGATCCGATTGAAGAACTGTGTACACATCTGTGTCGTTGAGTTGTCGGAGAAGTTCTTGTCGATACTTGTTAGTATCCTGTATTACCACTCCGCCCCCCTTATCGGCGGGGCGGATGACAATACTTTTATCCGTGCTGAGATTTTTGAGAGCCGTAAGCTCTTCCTTGGACAGGTTGTTATGAGGTTGCTTGGGATTTTTCCCCAGTTTGGCAGCCTGGAAGTCCAACACTTTATTAAAGCTCTTGAGTGACTGGTTATTGGTGGTCGGGTCAAACTTTGAGATTTTCTTCAGGCTGAGTGTTTTTTCTGGTGGCACTTCTGCCCCAGGGTTTTCTTTAGGTGTTTTTTCAAAGTACTCTTTGAGTCTCAATTTGCGGTTAAATCTAAAGGAGTCGATTTGCCACTGAAACTCATCAAACCCTTTGCTGGGCACGAAATTAAGTCCTTTACTCAGGACCGTCATCTCAGGTTCTGAGAGAGGTCTGTTCGATAAGTTAAAGATTATTTCGTTTTTGTTTTTGTTCCCTTCTTCCCTTTTGAGGTCCCGGAGCCACTGGCCTCCTCTTCTGATTGGACGATAAATTTCCCGGCGCGACGCGCACGGGTCTTTACCCCTAAAGGGGGCTTCTTGGTTTTTGAGGTGTCCTCTGATTCACTCTGGGTCGAGAACCCTCCACTGGAAGTCTCTGTTTCCCACCCTTTGCGATTTCTCCAGTTCCTTCTTTCTTTTCTCGCTGGGCCTGTGGGTGTGTTGTATACCCAAGCGTATACGTTGTTATCCGCGTAATCGCGTTGGACAATTTCCAATTTATTTCTTTTAAATTTGACCAAGTCACTGCGATACGTATCAATTTGCGTTGAAAGCTTATCCAACCATTTAGTTTGTGGATCCTCTCTCAATGTCTCGATATGTGCAGCTTCAAATTGGGCTATTTTTTCTTTGATGGTTGCTAATTCAACCGTTGCCTCCGAGATCACCAGCAGGATGAGATCCAAGCTACACTTATTAAGAATCGCCACCCACCTACGGCAGAACTCGGGGTTGTTCTTACCGATGGTGGGGGCGTTTCTTATCCGGAAACCTCTGGGGATATGACCGACCCTGTGGTAATCCGACAGGGTCACCCCGTGGAGGTAAAAGTCCGTTTCTTTTTTTCTCAAACGGAGATATTTCAGAAACAATTGCTCATTGGACTCACGTCCCCCAGTTTGGGACAAATTGTCCTTCCAGCGGATGGAATCCGCGTCAGCGTCCGAAAATGTGAGGAGCTCACGGACCGGGAGAGTCACACTTTTGAATCCAGTGTGCTCTTGCATACTTCTCCTTACCGGAGAAGGGCTGTTGTGTTCTTGTATAGGAGGGGGAAAACACACTTGAAGAAAAGGGCTAAAAAGGGGATCTCTGTGGTGCTGCAGTCAGAGCCGGTACTGTGATGGAATCCAAAGATGTCCACGGCTGGTACGGGTCCACAATAGGGAGAGAGGGACTGGCACTCCGTTGAGGAAGGGATGGTAGGGCCTTGGTGCACTGTATTCCTGGTCTCCCAGGCAGTATATAGAGCAAGTTGGTGCAGGCACTCGTAAGACTTTGTAATCCGCGGAAACAAACTGGACACAAGGGTCTAACAGTAGTGATGCAACGTTTCAAGCATTTACTTGCTTTTCGTCAGGTCTACGATCAGGCAATCCCTAGAGGGCAAACCTGCATCAAATGAACAACCTGTCCCTAAACATTTTAGGGAATTGGGGCATAATTTGTCAACCCTTAGATATAAGATCATAGATCAGATTCCTGCCAGCCAAAGAGGTGGAGACCGCGGTAAACTCCTCCTTCAGTGTGAGACACGCTGGATCCACCGTTTAAATACGGTGTTCCCAGCGGGTCTGAACGAATACTGTAGCTTTCACTGCTTTTTATAAATTGTTTGTGTGATTTTTTGTCACACCATGGTCGACACACTATGTCGACACTTTTGCTTGTTTTGCCTCTTTGATTTACGTGCAGCTTTGAGTTTCAGTGACTCCCGTCCTGCTGTGCCTTTTGTCTCTATCCCCGCTGTTTATATCTCAGCTCATTTATATTCATATTTATATGTCAGCGCTCCTACAGTTGAGTGTTTATCACCCTTGTGCTGCTGTTGGATCATTATGTTTATGTCTGTCTTGTATATCATCTTTTCGCTGTTTTCACAACACGTATTTTTGTTTATAGGTTGCCGGGCAACCACCCGCCCAGCCTGGTGACGGAGCCAATGTGCGCCGCAAACGTGCTGACGTCATTGGGGATGGACCCGGAACTGGACGGGCGGCGTGTGCGGCAGCCGGGAGCACGGTGGAGGTAAGGTGATTTAAACCCTGTCTGTACACTTTTTCTTTGTAAGCCTGACGAAAAGCAAGTAAATGCTTGAAACGTTGCATCACTACTGTTAGACCCTTGTGTCCAGTTTGTTTCCGCGGATTACAAAGTCTTACGAGTGCCTGCACCAACTTGCTCTATATACTGCCTGGGAGACCAGGAATACAGTGCACCAAGGCCCTACCATCCCTTCCTCAACGGAGTGCCAGTCCCTCTCTCCCTATTGTGGACCCGTACCAGCCGTGGACATCTTTGGATTCCATCACAGTACTGGCTCTGACTGCAGCACCACAGAGATCCCCATTTTTGCCCTTTTCTTCAAGTGTGTTTTCCCCCTCCTATACAAGAACACAACAGCCCTTCTCCGGTAAGGAGAAGTATGCAAGAGCACACTGGATTTAAAAGTGTGACTCTCCCGGTCCATGAGCTCCTCACATTTTCGGACGCTGACGCGGATTCCATCCGCTGGAAGGACAATTTGTCCCAAACTGGGGGACGTGAGTCCAATGAGCAATTGTTTCTGAAATATCTCCGTTTGAGAAAAAAAGAAACGGACTTTTACCTCCACGGGGTGACCCTGTCGGATTACCACAGGGTTGGTCATATTCCCAGAGGTTTCCGGATAAGAAACGCCCCCACCATCGGTAAGAACAACCCCGAGTTCTGCCGTAGGTGGGTGGCGATTCTTAATAAGTGTAGCTTGGATCTCATCCTGCTGGTGATCTCGGAGGCAACGGTTGAATTAGCAACCATCAAAGAAAAAATAGCCCAATTTGAAGCTGCACATATCGAGACATTGAGAGAGGATCCACAAACTAAATGGTTGGATAAGCTTTCAACGCAAATTGATACGTATCACAGTGACTTGGTCAAATTTAAAAGAAATAAATTGGAAATTGTCCAACGCGATTACGCGGATAACAACGTATACGCTTGGGTATACAACACACCCACAGGCCCAGCGAGAAAAGAAAGAAGGAACTGGAGAAATCGCAAAGGGTGGGAAACAGAGACTTCCAGTGGAGGGTTCTCGACCCAGAGTGAATCAGAGGACACCTCAAAAACCAAGAAGCCCCCTTTAGGGGTAAAGACCCGTGCGCGTCGCGCCGGGAAATTTATCGTCCAATCAGAAGAGGAGGCCAGTGGCTCCGGGACCTCAAAAGGGAAGAAGGGAACAAAAACAAAAACGAAATAATCTTTAACTTATCGAACAGACCTCTCTCAGAACCTGAGATGACGGTCCTGAGTAAAGGACTTAATTTCGTGCCCAGCAAAGGGTTTGATGAGTTTCAGTGGCAAATCGACTCCTTTAGATTTAACCGCAAATTGAGACTCAAAGAGTACTTTGAAAAAACACCTAAAGAAAACCCTGGGGCAGAAGTGCCACCAGAAAAAACACTCAGCCTGAAGAAAATCTCAAAGTTTGACCCGACCACCAATAACCAGTCACTCAAGAGCTTTAATAAAGTGTTGGACTTCCAGGCTGCCAAACTGGGGAAAAATCCCAAGCAACCTCATAACAACCTGTCCAAGGAAGAGCTTACGGCTCTCAAAAATCTCAGCACGGATAAAAGTATTGTCATCCGCCCCGCCGATAAGGGGGGCGGAGTGGTAATACAGGATACTAACAAGTATCGACAAGAACTTCTCCGACAACTCAACGACACAGATGTGTACACTGTTCTTCAATCGGATCCAACATCCCGCTTTAACAAAGAACTTTTGAGCCTTCTGGAAACGGCGGTAAAAGAACAAGTCATCCCTAGTTCTACTGCAAAACAACTTTTTCAAGAATTCCCTACGGCACCAGTCCTCTACTCCCTACCAAAACTCCACAAAGATGCCTCTAACCCACCCGGTAGGCCCATCATTGCCGCCCGTGACTCCATCTACTATAACGTATCCAAGTTTCTTGATATGCATTTCCAACCGACTATTCAAATCCAAAACACCTATCTGAAGGACACCACCTCCTTGCTGAACAAACTTGCCAGCCTACCAGATATCCCGCAAGGAAGCTTCCTATGTACCCTTGATGTGGCCAGCCTCTACACCAGCATCCCCCAGGGTGCTGGTGTGGAGGCCGCTAGGAGGTTACTCTCCACTAGCCCCTTATACCAGGGCCCCGAGCTGTCATTTTTTCTCGAATTGTTATCCCTTACATTATCCAACAATTATTTTTTGTTCGATGGTAAATGGTATGTCCAGCGCCGGGGCTGCGCAATGGGTTCTTGCGTAGCTCCGGCGTTTGCGAATTGTTTTATGTTTGAAATCGAGAAAGATCTATTTTTTTCAGACACGAAGGTTTCCAATAATATTTTTTTCCTTACCAGATACATAGATGACCTGCTATGTATCTGGACGGGGAGCAAACGTGAATTTGAGGACCTGATTGGGCACATTAATGAATTGGATTGTACCATCAAATTCACTTATGAGATAAGTCCCACAACGGTACACTACCTGGATGTCACTTTGACATTAGAGGGTGGCAGGATCCGGACAGGCCTCTTTAAAAAGCCTACTGATCGCAACACACTGCTGCACTGTTCCAGCCAGCATCCCATCAGCACTGTACGAGGTCTTCCCTTCTCCCAATTCCTCCGGGCAAGACGCATTTGCGAAAACCCGGTGGAGGCGGAAGAAGAGATGGACCTTATGCTCAAAAAATTCCTGGTCAGGGGTTATAATTACAGTGATCTGCTTAAAGCCAAGACCAAAGCACTTACCACTCCCCGCAGTGACACACTGGCCCCCAAGAACAAGAAGTCCCAACTAGGTGACTCTAAAATTCCGTTTGTTCAGAAATTTTCAAATACCAGCTCTCTGATAGTTAAAACAGCTCGAGACCTTTGGCCCCTGGTGCAAAGGGACACAGGTCTCAAATCATTTAAAAATAGTACTTTACTGCCTAGCTTCCAAAGACAGCGGAATCTCAAGGATTGGCTGGTGAGGAACGATATTACAGAGTTTGACAAAGAATGCAAAACCAATTTCTTGACCAAGAAACCAGGATGCTACAGATGTGTAGGTTGTACAACCTGTGGCTACCTGGAGACAGGTAATTCCTTTTTGCATCCCCATTCAGGGGTCAAAATCCCCATCCGTCAGGTCCTCTCATGTGCCAGCACCCATGTCGTCTATATTATCAGATGTCCTTGTGGTCTCCTCTACGTGGGGAAGACCACAAGGAGCTTTAAAGAACGCATGGGTGCACATAGGTCTATGATCAGGCAATCCCTAGAGGGCAAACCTGCATCAAATGAACAACCTGTCCCTAAACATTTTAGGGAATTGGGGCATAATTTGTCAACCCTTAGATATAAGATCATAGATCAGATTCCTGCCAGCCAAAGAGGTGGAGACCGCGGTAAACTCCTCCTTCAGTGTGAGACACGCTGGATCCACCGTTTAAATACGGTGTTCCCAGCGGGTCTGAACGAATACTGTAGCTTTCACTGCTTTTTATAAATTGTTTGTGTGATTTTTTGTCACACCATGGTTGACACACTATGTCGACACTTTTGCTTGTTTTGCCTCTTTGATTTACGTGCAGCTTTGAGTTTCAGTGACTCCCGTCCTGCTGTGCCTTTTGTCTCTATCCCCGCTGTTTATATCTCAGCTCATTTATATTCATATTTATATGTCAGCGCTCTTACAGTTGAGTGTTTATCACCCTTGTGCTGCTGTTGGATCATTATGTTTATGTCTGTCTTGTATATCATCTGTTCGCTGTTTTCACAACACGTATTTTTGTTTATAGGTTGCCGGGCAACCACCCGCCCAGCCTGGTGACGGAGCCAATGTGCGCCGCAAACGTGCTGACGTCATTGGGGATGGACCCGGAACTGGACGGGCGGCGTGTGCGGCAGCCGGGAGCACGGTGGAGGTAAGGTGATTTAAACCCTGTCTGTACACTTTTTCTTTGTAAGCCTGACGAAAAGCAAGTAAATGCTTGAAACGTTGCATCACTACTGTTAGACCCTTGTGTCCAGTTTGTTTCCGCGGATTACAAAGTCCTACGAGTGCCTGCACCAACTTGCTCTATATATATATATATATATATATATATATATATATAAAAAAACTTGGAATGCTTTCTGAGATAACAATGCTGTATCTGTGATTATTTCCAATACTTAGTATAGGGCAGGAGCTTGGCATTGTATACTGTAGAAGAGATTTTTTTATAATGGGAAGAACGCGATTAAACAGCCTCTCACATATAACTGTCTACTGCCACAGCATTGTAATCAGCACTGTAGTCTTAATGTGGAGTATTTGCCACCCAGTGGTTAAACTATGTATTACATGGTGTGGGACTTTACGCAGCCATAACGTTATAGAGAACTTGCGATTTAGGAGATTAAAAAGCGCGCTATGAGCAACGATGTATGAGGACACATCTGTACGTTAATTTTTCTATGTAATGTAACGTGCTCTTTATAGATTTTGTTTGGCAATACGAAGAGTCACATCCACTCAGAGATTTGGCACAATGTAGGACAGGAACAGAAAGACCTGGAATAGAAAAAAGTTATAGCAGCACTGAAAGGATATACAGCTCAAACTGATGCAGTCCCCCAACAAGACACATTGTCAATGGGCTGCCATGGTTATAGAGAAGCAGAGGGTTACACAGGGGGGAAAATGCAAGTACAACAACAGTTAGGTAAAGATAAGAATCAAAAGGTCTCATAAGACCAAACATATATGATATTAAGAGTGAATGGGAAGACATGGAAGGGGCTGAATCACTGGTTTGGAAGGAAAACATGGCTCAACTAAAATGCAGGATCCATGGAGGAAACATTGTTAGATAGAGTAAATTTGAGGAAAATTACTTCACAGAAAGTGTAGTGGATAAGTGGAATAGCCTCCCATCAGAGGCGGTAGAGTAAAATACTGAGCACTTTAAACATGCTTGGGATAGGTATATTGATATCTTTACAAAGCAATAAGGATCAAATATGGTTTGAGATAACATGTTTAAAAAAGAGGGCAGGCTAATTGGGCCAAGTAGTACTTATCTGCTGTCACATTCTATGTCTCTATGTTCCTTTTAGACCTGGGAGCACGGGCAAAGGACAACAATGGGGAGACTCCTGGCGCAATCTTAAGGGAATGCATACTCTTATTCAAAAGAAGGGAGGGGGAGACCCCCACCCATTTGTACACTCCACACAATTTGCCTGCCCCCAAGTGCAAGAAGGGTATATGCAAGGCTGGATGTAGGGGGAAGGGCCTAATGCCAGAGCAGGTGTGGTCATAGCATTCTGATGTAAGTGGATACATCATCCCTATGTTTTCATAGACTGCCCTCCTGGAAAATCACCAGTGGAGCAGCCTATGGACTGTGGAGCAGCCAATGAGAAAGTAACTACAGGCAGATGGTAAAGCAGGACACACAAAAGGAGATGGTCCTAGAACTTTGCATACCCAGATCATGTTTGCGGGGACCATAAGCCCAAATACAAACTCAGTAGCATAGCTGGGGAAAAAGAACCGCATGGATACCGTGATGACAGAAATGGAGGGTGTGGACCCATAGAGGCAGAAGAGTGGGCAGAAGAGGGAGTTAAGAAGGAGATATAGGAAGTAAAGCAAGAGCAAAGGGGAGTTCATGGATGCAGTATAGAAATGTTATCAGCAGTGGTGACGCAAGCACGAACAGTCATAAAGCACTGACCAGGTGAAGACAGGAGGTAAGAGGTAAATGTCCATGAGTGACCCTTCAAAGCAGATGCATGCAGGAGGCAACCCCCATTGCTCACCTGAATAGTGATCCAGTACTGGAGGTAGGCATAGTAATGTACTGCCTTGAAGAAAGTATGGGATCAGGTGAAGGAACAGAAATGTCCACAGCTAGATACAGCCACAGTGTGATTGGCAAAGGCTGGAGGAGGAAATAAAGGCCAAGAGCATGTCAAGCAGAAGAATAAGAAATGATATGCGCAATCAGAAAGGTGGGGTAGGGAGAGAAATAACAGCAGGGGGACATTATACAATGACAGGTTATATAACATCCCAGAAATGCACATTTCATGGAATGAACAGTTGTCAAATGATGGGTCAAGCCGTGAACACTTTGAGTCTCTGTCCATGTTTGTATGCTTGGTGCACCAAATGCACAGTTTGTGGATATCTGCATTCGCACAATTCAGACCCATAAGGCGTATTCCAACATCAATAAGGATTACGCAGGGGGGAAATTACTGTACTGTACATGTATCTGGACATAATTGAGTGTCAAACAAGGGGAGGGGGGAAATTTGGGTGAAGCAAACTCATTGTTCTGTCATACTGCATATTCCTTATTATAAAATGGGGAATGGGAGAATAAAATCATACAAAAGATAGAAATAAGATAGCTGTAGCATTTTCTAACTTTAACTAGAATGCAAAACAAGAAGTCAAATATATATCTCTGCTATGGGGAAAACTCTCTGTAGAAACTGACTAAATATAAATGTTAAAACAACCCACGCACATCCATCTCTCTTACTTCCAAGACTATATAAGATCATCTATGTCATATGCTTAAGCCAGCAACCACAGGAACTGACCCAATCTGCTGTGTCAATTTCTTTTCTCTTTTGAAAGCGATTTGACAGATTACCCCAATCACCTGGTGATGTCTGGTACTGCTGCTCTCTGTAATGCAGTAGTGTTCCTCAGTGTCCTGTTACTGACACATGGACAAAAATTAAGCTCAGGACCTCAGTGCTTTATCAGGAAAGAAGATCCTTTATTTGCAGCCAAATACATCCAGGACGGTGACGTCATTATTGGTGGAATCTTTACCGTGAGTTCCGGTTGCCGTGTTTTTTTACATGACTCATTCTCCTATTGTTTTGTGTAAGTACTTTATCTTGCCATTTCTACTAACTGTTTACTGTACAGTATGTTCAAAATAATGGGTACTTGTTTCCTAGAACGGCCACAACGATTTAGATCGTTGTGGTCGTAAGATAAAAAATCGGATCGATCGCATCGCATGCGATTTGGTCGCATGCGATGCGACCGATCCGACCGACCGATTTTTCACCCGATTTTTTTTTTTTTTCACATGATTATTTTCAATTGCCCCCCCAAATGTTACTAAGTGGGCTAGACCCCACGATAGACGTCAACCCGAAGCGTGGCGAGCGCAGCGAGCCCGCGAGGGGCGGCGGTGCGCGTCCTCCGACCTTTTCATTCCCCTACTATCCACTAGGGCGTGGAGTGAGAATAGAATAGTGTGGCGAGCGCAGCGAGCCACCGAGCCCGAAGCGTGGCGAGCGCAGCGAGCCCCGCGAGGGGACGCCTATAACTTCACAGGTATACGCGTCCCCTCGCGGGGCTCGCTGCGCTCGCCACGCTTCGGGCTCGGTGGCTCGCTGCGCTCGCCACACAATTTTATTCTCACTCCACGCCCTAGTGGATAGTAGGGGAATGAAAAGGTCGGAGGACGCGCACCGCCGCCCCTCGCGGGCTCGCTGCGCTCGCCACGCTTCGGGTTGACGTCTATCGTGGGGTCATGGCGGGCACATAAAAAATGTGAAATGGGTCATATTGGCCCATTTCACCTTTTTTATCATTTTTCCCTATGTGAGATGGACTTAATCAAGCCCATCTCATCTTGTGCCATTATAATGGCACAAGACCGACCGATTTCAATGTTAAAAGATTTTTTAACATTGAAGTCAATGGAAAAATCGGGTCAATCGGTCGGTCGCATCGCGGCCGATTTTAATTGGTCGCGACCGACCGATTGACCCGATTTCTGTCAATCAAAGGGAAAAAATTGTAAAAAATCGGCCACATCGTGAGGATCGTGTCCCTTAATTAAGAGCCACGATCACTCACGATTGTGGCCGTTCTAGGAAACAAGTACCAAATAATGTATAAAATACGATTTAGAATTCCAATACATATTTTGTTAATTCAAGACATTTGCAGACTTTCTCTGAGCACGATATTAATGTGATATACTGTAGTATATACTTGAGATGAGGCGATCTGATGTAAAACCAAACAGAACTGATTATTGGAGTACTAAGTCATACTGAGTCAAAGTTCAGTACCACCCACCAAATTCATTTTTCCACGTTAGGCAAAAAACTGTTCTGAAAATGTTTTGGATTGTATATCCATATTTGGATTGTGTATTGTATATCCAACATCGTAAGCTGGCCCTGCTGTGGGTGACATGGTGCTGGCCAGTGGCGTAACGCAAATTTTTGCTCCCCCCCGCCGGGACAATTTCGCGCCCCCCCCCCCCCCCGACAATTTTGCCGCTGCCCCCCGCAGGGGTCCGTTCGGCGCGGAGGTACCTGTATTAATTTCAGGGAGAGCCTGGAGGTCCCTGCGCCTGCGGCGCTGAGTAGGATGTTACCGGCCGGGGTCCCTGCAGTGAAGTGGAAATAATGCGCTATCTCCGCCGGAGATAGCGCGTTATTTCCACTTCACTGCAGGGACCCCGGCCGGCAACATCCTACTCAGCGCCGCAGGCGCAGGGACCTCCAGGCTCTCCCTGCCTGAATACAGGTACCTCCGCGCCGCACGGACCCCCCTGCCAGCTCCCCGCTGCACCCACAAGCAGTGGGGAGCTGGCTGAGAAAAAATAGCGCACGCAGACACCCGGCGCCTCCCCGCCACCGCGGGGGCTGCGTCCCTATAGTTACGCCAGTGGTGCTGGCTAGTGGCTCTTTCTTCGGGCCCCTCACAATGTTGCTCCCCAAGTACTGGTGTACTGCTTCTGCTTAATAGCAAGAAACAGCAAGCTGCCCCAACAAGAAGATATATTTTTCTGGATTACATAAAGTATTTTATTTAATTTAGAGTAGATACAGATGGAGCCGGGTTCCCTTTTGTTTGTTTTTTTATTTCTTTTTTTATTTAACCCCTTCAGTGGCAATCTCGAGAATTTTCCGGGCTGTGCCTCTCTCTCAAGCCTGGAAAATTCTCGGGATTGCCACTGTTAACAGCCGGGCAGCGCTGCTGAGTGCAATCACTGAACTCAGGCAGCTTCAGCGCTGCCCAGCTCTCTCCCCTCTGCGGCGTCTCCGGCTCCATCCTCCTCCCCCCTCCCCTCTGTGTTTTGTATGAAGTCCCCGGCGCCGCCTTATGACAGTACAGCGGCACTGCCCGGACCCAGGGAGGCAGTGGTGGTTTTTTTTTTTTTAAGGGAGCGCTCCCCATAAAAAACTCGCCCAGTGGGGAGCACTCCCCCCCCCCCCCAAAAAAAAAAACACCACTAATTCAAGTTACATTTTTCATTGGTAGAGTCTTTTAGACAGTGTATATTACTTTACTCAGTAGGTAGTGTGGCAGCAGTTACAAGTAGCTTTACTCCTATTCAGGTGAACATCTACTGCTTATAGAGGAACCAGAGCACATCAGTACTAGAGCTGGCAATACTAAAACAACTTTGCCATCTACTTTTTATAAAACTTCACAAATAGAAAGATGGTGTAGGAAATGGCACTATACATCTAAACAGTGTTTGACATTCTTGAAGAAATCATCTCCAACTATAAAAGGAAAAAAAAAATGTTTGAAAACATTGAAATTGCCAATATGCCATACTCAACATACAGTGACAAAGAAATCTCAGACCGTGGCCTTTATTTGGGAATTGTGGTCCTGCTACTGTTCTTTCATACACTAGGATGCCTACTGCAAAAGACAAGGCAACAGTCAAGCATCTTCTCTAACCTCACATATACCATCTTCTCAGGGCTAGTTCCACAATAAGGCAGCTTTGGGGGGACCACCAAATTTGCCTATCACAAGGATAGGCTGGTGGCGGCTGTGGAACTTATAATATGCCACCTCCACATTGGATAGTGGGCATTGGTGGCAGTGTGTGCTTGGGGAGGGGGCAGTAAGTTGTAGTTTTGCCTAGGGTGCTGAGAACCCTTATGCCAGCTCTAAATCTTCTCACTCGAGAAGGTTAAAGAGCAAATTGTGTGTTCACAAAAATCACAGACTCTAAGGATGTGCATGAATGTCATGTGTGAGTCCGATATTTCTGATTCTGACAATGTAATCCTAGAGCAGCCTCCTATCACCATTTAGTAGCTAATGATAATGATGGTCTAGATGCAGAAATTGAGGAAACTACTTTGGAAATGTAGATATGAAGCAGGATGATGGTGATACTTGTAAATCGGGCACTAATGATAACATTGATGATGAATGTGTTTATCAAGAACAAGTTTCTAAAATTCAGACTGATCATGTTAGTGTGGAAGTTAGTCAGCCACCAGTGGCAGTGCCTCATGCCCATGTTAACAAGCACATTGTCACACCTTGGCACAATAAAGCCATTTCTTCTCTGTGGAAATATTTATTAGCCAGATACTGATATTTCTAGTGCTAAATTCGGACATTAACCATGTATGAACCTCGTCCCTGTTAAGTAATTGGCATCAAGGTTATTCAAGTTGTTAATCAAAATCTGGAAAATCTTATACAGACGGAGCTGTTTCCATTCATCCTGACAGCGCGCCGTGTCTTGCCATCTCAGCGCGGCATTAGCCGAGACAGGGATGTGCATGTGAATTACACACTTACATGTCCCATTGCCATGAATGGAGCATGCAAGTACTGTATCTCACACGCATGCGCTGCCCATTCTCAGCGAATAGCGTGCCAAGATGGGAAGACGGCGCTCTGTAGGGATCAATGAAAACATCTCCATCTGTATAATAACAATAGCCCAACATCAGCTACCAGCAGCATGTTACCAGCAGCAGCAGCGCTTCTAACACCATCATCACCATCTGTTATTATAATCACCATTATAAATGGTCAGAGATAGTCCTCATACTTCCAATTTTCAAAGGCAAACTAACTCCACCACTTATACAATCCATAATTCCATAACTCAGAAGAAGAAAGGGTATACAGCGCTTGGGTTAGTCTGAATGATGACCAAATACAAATATGGTAAAAAAAAAAATACAAATACATTTATTACATTAAACAACATTTTAGAGAATTCTCTATATATGAAAAAATGGGAATGTTATAAAACAGTCAATGCATGCATATTGCTCCAGATGAGAACAAAAGGCAATTCATATGGGCCAAAGTGTTGGGTATAATTACCACTGGTGATGGTCAGATGTCAGGACCTCATATATTGACCAATTGGGCAATTCCGGTCTATTTCCCAGCGTGTGGATCCAGATGACCTCAGAAGGATTTGAGCAGGAATGGCAGGTGGAGTGGTGGAGATGCCACCGCCAAAGGAGGTATGGATCTGTGGAAGGCACAAGTTGGTGAAGGCTGGTCCGGAATGAAGTTCACCATAATGGAGGCTGGAGCAAGATGGTATATTGGCTCTTGATTGGGGCCAGGCAGATGGTGGGGCTCAACGCGTTTTGACATGTTAACACACATTGTTAGTTATTAGCTCCAAGGCTAATAACTAACAATGTTTTTTTTTTTATTATAATGGGTAGGAGGTGCTCCCCTAAGTCAGAAGAAACATGATAATACACATAAGGAAAGAAGACTTTTGTTGGGGGCACTAAATGGGTGAAAATGGATGTGTAGAAGTTTTTTTTTATTTTTTATTTAACCTTTAATTAATTAATTAGAAAGAATTCCTATGTTACCCATAAAGTAATAAACTAAAAAACAAGAAAAACAAGAGAGCGCACTGTGTTGATCCTTTTGGTATATGTTTTTACTTAAATAAATTCATTTAATACAATTTGATACATTTAGAATCAAACAATAATAATAAAAAACACAATAATAATAGTAATAAGATGCATGCAAAAAAGCACTTTAAAAACTTTATATATTCCTGATGAACATCCGACTATGTCTCCTTTAAATTAAGCAGAAGAAATTAATTATGCCTCAGTTCCATAAAGGACAGTTCTGGACCGATGGTATAAAGAACAGCAGTTCCTATATATATTAAATGTTTAGTCAAACGACTGTTTTAGGATAGGGCTCCGGATAAAAAGAAATAGGTATATTACCGGCTGATGGGAAGGTAGAAAGATGCGGCAGTGATGATCTCCGATGAACACAAGTGTCCGCTTCTACCGGTGTTGCTCCAGATGGTAGTGGAGCCGGTACCGGGAGCAGACGTTGCGGTCCGGGTAACAGTTGAAAAGATGCGGCGGTGATGTACTCCGATGAACACAGGTGTCCGCTTCTACCGGTGTTGCTCCAGATGGTGGTGGAGCCGGTACCGGGAGCAGACGTTGTGGTCCGGGTAACAGCTGGTCTGCTAACAACCAGCGTAGCTCTGATGGATTAAGAGCTGACGCTGGGAGCTGACAAGCTGGGTGAGGATGGAATGTACACCAGGCGTCTCAATGTAGGTAGACGTCTCTTACCGCACCTTGGCCGTAAACTTTTAAGCAATCTGATGTAGGGATCCGGGACAGTCCAGAGCTTGATGAGTAATTGGAGTATGCGGCAATACGGAGTATTGGAGAGGCGGACACAGTCGGATGTGCACAGGGCCGGTGCAAGGCACCAGAGCGCCCCAGGCAAGTCGGGGTGGGGGCTCCCCGGTGTCTGCCACCCGGGTACCTGTCCTGCGGCGCTGTAAAGCTGGTGGCGGCGGCGGCGGCAGCGGGGGGTCCCTGCAGTCAATAAGAAATAACGAGCACTATCCGCCGGGCTATGTGTTTCCAAAACAGAAGCGCTTCCGCATAGCCCGGCGGATAGCGCTCGTTATTTCTTATTGACTGCAGGGACCCCCCGCTGCCGCCAGCTTTTACGCACATATACGCTGCAGGACCGGTACCCGGGCGGCAAGGGGGGGCAAAATACCGCCCTCCAGTGGCCGGCACCCTAGGCAAATGCCTAGATTTGCCTAGTGGTGGCGCCGGCCCTGATTGTGCACCAAAGGCGTGCATTAAACATTTACACCATAATTGCCATTACATGTTAAGTTACACGCCATTATGTCCATTATGCATTATGCCAAACACCATAATGCCTATTAAAAATTATGCTACATAAGTGCTGCTTATCTACATGCTCATTGCCAAGGGTTCCATGCTCATTGCCAGAGGTTCCATGCTCGTTGCCATGTGGGATTACATGCTCATTGCCAAGGGGGAGTACATGCTTGTGGTAAATGGGGGACAGCCGCCGCCAGGCAGAAGTGACAGCCACTGACAGTGGCAGAGCCTGGCTGTATTCAGAGCACTGCAGGTCCCGGCTATTTGAAATAATACCACTTTCACACTAGAAAATGCATTCCCGAGTTGGCCCCTTTTACACCAGCCTAGTCCCTGCATTTTCTGGTGTGAGGGGGAGAGAAAACCACCCCATCCCCCTTTAACCATTTATCTAATTTAACCGGCTATATCTTGGGAACCAACTGACCCATTTACATGAGACAAGTATCATATTGAAGAACTTTTGAATGATTTTGGTCCCGTGAAACTGGAACTTTTGGTTCCAGAGTAATTTGTCCTCAAAGAACATGAACAGCCATGAAATTACATTTCAAAAATATCAAAATTGGTTTACACGCAATATCTCTGGAACCGATTGATCATATTGAAGGCCCAGCGATTTGGAATTGAATGAAATCAACCACAAGCTTCTGTGATGCCAGGGAGGGAACTGGCAGCCGTCGGAACTGGGTGGGGGTCGGAATAAACGGGTGCCATTTTACAAAAAGGGAGTGTTTCGATTGCACAGGAAATTTATGTATAGGAGTAGGTACCTTCCAATCACCATATAGTTATAATTATAATTTAGGTGTAAGGTGTGCTACCGCCAAGCACTAATAGGAATATATGCAAGAAACAACAGAGTGCTTTTGTTGCGGTGCACCAAGAGAAAGAGAGAATGTAAATAAAATTTAACTTTTAACTTTTGTACACAGCCCATTGATTATTCAAAAGACTGTATGACAGACCTCTCAGTACCCCAACGCAGGGCTCTGCTGATGATACATAACATTTAGGTACTTGATGTCAAATGACCATACCCATTATTGATGAGTTACCACTAAAACAGACATCCACACATATAGAATAAGAAGATCCCAGTATCTTCAATTACGCAAGGCTTTGCTGATAATACTCAGGCACCTATTGCCATCAGTCATTCAGAGTCTTGCTGGTGGTTACATTAAATGGGCATATACTGCCTAACAATAAAGTGTACATACCTCACTGATATTTATTGGGAAAGAGTCACAGTTACCGCTCACTGAGATCTACAGTATATGTGTAACATTATTAATGGAAACCTGAATTGTCTCACCCAATAAAAATTGTTTTACTGAGATTGGTAACAGACGGGACGCTGCCTTTATCCAATCTGTGACTTGTTACTGATTTGAAGGCTACATAGGGACATTGTTCCCATTTGAGTGGAGCAGTATATTAATACCCACTGCCTTTGCACCACTTATAACCACAAAATAAATAAAATAAACTCAACCTCTTCTCAATCCACGCCACAATAGGAAGTCTGATGTCTTTTTATATTATTGTGTCTTGTGAATTATATGTATGTTTTATTCTCGCAACAATTTTAATACATACTTATTAAAAGTTATATTTTATTTACATTCTCTCTTTCTCTTGGTGCACTGCAACAAAAGCACTCTGCCCATGGCACCCCTGTACAGCAAAGAGAACAGCACCCATGTACAGCACCACTTTACAGCACCCCTGAATGGCACATGGGACGGTACCCCTGGATTTTTATGGCACACAGGAAAGGACCCCTATAGTATTTTTAGGTCACACAGGACAGCACCTCTGTACAGCATGTGGGAAAGCACCTCTGGATTTATAGGACAGCACTTTGTACAGCACAATTGACAGTACCCCTGTACAGCACACAGGATAGCATCCCTGTGCAGCACACAGGACAGCATCCCTGTGCAGCACACAGGACAGCATCTCTATACAGCACACAGCACAGCACCCATGTACAGCATACATGACAACACCCCTGTTCAGCACACAGGACAGCACCCCTGGATTTGTACAACACACAGGACAACAGCCCTACAGCACAGAGCACCAGCACACTTCCACGCCTTGCCACCCCACGGTACTGCACAGTTTTGTCCAGTACACTCACCAATGTCGGAGTGAAGATGGCACTGATAAGTAGGGACTTATATAAAATCCAAAACCCATGAGAAACCGACAGTGGGAGGACAATGTTTTGACTCTCTCTGGAATCTGAGTCTGTCGTGGAGGGTAATAGGTCCGACACTGGGCCTAGCTCTACATACAGGGAGGGAGGCTAAGGGGGCCTAACAATCAGTGCTTGCTGTGAGGATTTTATGATCATACAGTCTGCCACTGTTCCTATGAACCAAGTGTTGAACAAAGCACATGCCTGAAGGGAAAGTGGAATATACTTGATGGGACTTGCTCATAGATGTTGACTTCCCCTGCCGGCATCAGCTGGGTGCTGTGGCTGGTGTCAGGCTGTGTCTTCAACAGTGACACAGTGTGTGGTAAGTATACTGCATAACTCCCAACTTTACAATGTGTCTTGGCGGGACCTTTGCCCGAAATTTGGGGGCGTGACACGAATTGCGTCACTCCCATTAGGCCATGTCCCCATTTTGACACTGTGGGGGTATAGAAGTGGCTATGTGAGCTGCTGACAATGCCCCCAGCCCCTATGCCTACAGGAATAGACACTGTCTGCATGCACACAGCATCTATTCAAAGGTTACAAGGGGGACACCCAACTTGCCTTTGCGATGGGACTGCTGGCCCCTAATGGGACAGTTGGGAGTTATGATACAGTATTTGAAGTTCAATTGCTATTCCAAGCCCAAACCCTCTCTCCCTTTCTTTTCTCTCTGAGGAAAGACTGTAACTTCACAATTAGGAGCTGATTGGCCCGTGATAAAAACCAGACACTTTATCACTTCACAGAGCTTAATAAATCTACCCCTCACTCTCTCTATATCTCTGACCACTCTCACATTCTATACTCTCTCCCTTTTTTTCTCCCTACCATAACTACCTAACTTTCTATCTCCTATTTCCCTTCACTCTATCCCCCTCTCTGTCTCTTCTCTCACAGATAAGTAAGGTTCCTTATATTTCACCAATGTATTCTGAACATAAACAGTTGTTGGCATTTTAATAAGTCACATGCTGCAACCAGCAGCTATGAAACCCACTGCCATTGCCCCCAGACTAAAGCTGTTGCTGACAGAACTACTACTATCCATGTCAGCAGCAAAGGGCAGTTGTCCAGGACTGGCTTAAAGGTGAGGAGGGGCCACTTTCCCTTATCCTATCATCTTCTTCCCATTACATACATACAGTATTTGCTGGTGCCATCATTCTCTAAGAGAGAACAGACTGAGAAGATTATGCAGGTACCACCAAACTTCACTACACTCTTGGAATGGCTGGGAGGCTACCAGAAATTGGAAGGTGGACAAGTTTCCTGCGTCACTCCCACACCCCCTTCCCAGCTGGTGGCTGCGGTACAGACGGTGCAGCAGCTGGTGGCTTTGCTGACATCTCTATTGAGTCAGATCCCACAGCAATTGCCCCCCACAAGCACTGGGTCCCTCTTCACTGCTCCCTGGTTTGCCATCCAAACAGGGTGCAGTCCATACACAGATGCCTTCAGCCCGGGAGCTCCTGCTGATTGAGGGTGCCATGGTGTCTGGGGTGGGATGGACCCAATTCCGCTCTCTCTGGGTGAGCCGGCTGCTATGGTTCGGGTGGTGTCAACTGGTAATGTTCAGGTGGTCAGTTCCGTGGCGATTCCGGTCCGGTCACGCAGTCGGTTTCGGAGGCAATGGAAGGCACATCAGGTGGGACTATGTAGAAAGATAAGTGGTGCAAGCGCAGGACTCATATGTCCTCCTCTTCCTCTGGGTCCAATTTGGTTATGTCAGATGAGTAAGGAGGGCATAGGTGACCATAAGCATCGACACCAGCATTCTAGACATCGCCGTCAGCACTTACGTTCCACCAGCGGTAGCTCTGGCTTGCTGCTGTTCCTGAGAGGGGAGGTGGTTCACTGTGAGTATACGGCAGTACTCAGAGGGCTGCGGCATAGCATGAAAGAGAGGATTAAGGAAGGGAAGTATGTAAATTTCTTCACCATGACAGCGCAATCGTACTCTCCCAGTACTAGTGTTTCACATGGCTGGCTGGCTGCGTGACTACCAAAATGCAGGGTTCCTTGAGGACGGGTTTAGGTTCGGTTTTCGCCTACTTCTATCAACATAGAAAAGGTGTCCAAGGAGGTAGTGTTCACCAGGATGGTGGGCCCCTTCGGGGCTCCCCAAATCTGGGAGCTAGTGCTCTCCCCTGTTGGGGTGGATCCCAAGAAGGAGACGGGCAAATTCAGGCTTATCCAGCATTTGTCTCACCCTCAAGGCTCTTCGGTAAATGACGCAAGTCCAGAGGAATTGTGCCGTGTCCATTACCAGTCATTTGAGCAGGCACTGGCTGGCTCCACAGGCAGGAGTTTGGAACAGGGGCGTTATTGGTGGAGATCGGCTCACTGCTGCTGCATCCAGAGTCATTTCGGTTCATGGGTTTTGGTCTACCTAATGGTTACTATGTGGATAGATGCCTGTCAATGGGCTGTTCGATTTCCTGTGCTTACTTCAAGTGATTTAGCTGCTTCCTGCATTGGTGTGTGACGGAGGAGTCAGGGGTGGCGCACTACCTGCAGGATTTCCTGTGCGTGGGCCCCGCAGGTTCCCCGCAGTGCAGCATGCTGCTTTGCACAGTGCAGAGGTTGTTTGAGGTTTTTAGGGTTCCGATAGCGACGGACAAGACAGAGGGGCCAGTTACGTGCCTGTCTTTTGAAGGAATTGTGAGTGGACGCCTGCCCTTACACTCTGGCTACGCCCTTCGGGTCCACAGATAGCAGATCCTTGTCTCACGGGACCTGGCCATCAGTAACCACCTGTTACTGACTCTGCTGCAGTGGGCGGGGGTATCGCTGCCACAACCAGACTCCTACTACGTGGCGCCTGGAACCACGAATACTTCCTCAGGCTTAAATGCTGACACCTGAGTACTAACTGCTGGAGTGTGTGCATCAACACGCTTCTGAAACCCCCCAACTGGTGTTAGTTGGTTCCCCACTGGTCATGGACCAGACCTCTGCCTCGGTAGCCGGCAGAGCAGAACTCGGAGGACGCTGGATACTTGTGCCCATGACAGCCGGAGAACGGAATTATTTCAGTAATTCTGTTGGTCGCAAGATGAAAGTAATCGTCTTGGGCAAAAGATGGTTTACTTGCCAATAGATCTTAAAATATCTCTTCTCCTATCATAAGAGGCACAGCATACAGATGTTTACAGCATTCAAGTCAGGTAGAAGTACAACTTTACAGTGCCTTTTTATCCAAAATCCAATACACATCTCCACAGGGGCGAATTCCACCCTGTTCTCCCCACCCAATCAGCATTGTGCAGGAGGTGTACATGCCTAGGGCATTTACAGTCATATATCAATTGGAACATTTTCCTATCATAAATAGATCCAGATTACATGTCAAAGGGTTCAGTCCAATTTCCTTAGAATATTTAACTTCCAGGAACAGTGGAGATCATTTTGATTATCTCCTGGACATGTTTGCTTAAAGAAACACAAATGTCTGTGCATTACCAACACCTCGCACACAGGATGGCCAGGGTTCATTGACACATCGCATATACAAGTTTCCTTATTAACACTTTTACACAGGAACTTCAGACACAAAGCCTGCTACCTGCTGTTTTGGCCACTCACAGACCTTCTGCCAGGAGGAGGCTGTTTAGCATCTCATTTCCTCATCACCAAGATTGCTTAATCCCTTCCTCCAGAAACGTACAAAGTGCATTTTCAGTTTAGAATGCATTTCTCAATACAATATAAAAAAATATATGGTACAGTCCCAGCTCAGTGCTAAACATAATACATATACTTTGTGCCTTGTGCCCAGCAGCAGGATTCAACTCCTAGCAGCACTGCAGAACGGGTCCTGTCTCAGCTCAGTGCTGCTCATACAGTTTAAAACATGTCAAGTGCCCTTGTTCCGAATAACGGCAAAGCACGGAGAGTTAATCCCTTCAGTGCTGTGGCCGCCATTAACCCCCTGTGCAGGGCTCTCTGGCCACAGGCATCAAAATAGAACTGGTGGCTGGATGCTGCAGGCTGACCCTTGATAAGCTCTTACAGCTGCAAGGGGTGTTGCGCTCGGTCTGGCATTGGGCAAGCTCAGGTTGTGCCAGCTACAGTCGATCCTAAGTGAGGGCGGCATCCCTCTACCAGGAGGCAGCCATCTGTACGCGGCACAGCACACCTGTCCCTAGCGCTCAAATTTTCCTATAGGATTCTTTTACAGTCGATGCTAGGCTGCATTTTGCTTGCAGGGTAATACCCAAGGGTCAGGTTTTCTGTAGAAAACTTTAGCAATCCATGGTGGGGATTCACCACCTACTTCATTTTGTGCATTTGTCGGCCAAACTAAAGAGGTACCTTAGAAAATGGGTCACATTTTTAGAGAGATTTAATGGGGTCTTAATCTGGGTGGCCCCGCTATGAAGTAACGGACAACTACAGTTGTTCACTGATGCTGCTAGGGGAGTTGGCTTTGGGGCCTTTTTGCGCAGATCATCAGGGGGCATCCTCTCTCCCAGCAGTGCGACTGCTGTCGTGTTTGGTATTGCGTTGTCTGCTGCTGAATATACAGTTTGTTGCAATGCATGTGCTGGGAGTAGAGAATTCTATAGCTGATGCACTATCCAGACGCGATTGGGCAAAGTTTAGGGCCTTGGCCCCTGCAGCACATTTAGTTGGTGAGCCCTGCCCCCTTATGTTTGGCAGGTGATCAGGCTGCATGTAGGGATTAGCCATGCGGGCCATCGCATCCAGGACCTTGCGGTGCTACCAAGATGGGTGACATAAGTAGGAACAATTCAGACTATCCTCCGAGCAGGCAGGTAAGATGCCTATGGTGGTCATGGTAGCATTTGGCTGGAGTTTGTACTCTTTGGGGCATTCTGCTGCCGCTGTGAGGTGGGTGTTGTCTCGCGAGTCATTCTTTTCCTCATTGTATGGGATGATGGACTCTTCACGGTCATTTCTTGTGTCTTTGCGGGGTTGGCAGTGGGCCTCACCAGTTGCCACTGACCGTAGGTGACCTATTGATATCACGTTGCTCCCACCACTGTTGGACATATGCTGCCCTCATTATGAGGTGCTGCTGTTTTGGTTTGGCATATGCAATGGCATATTATGGAGCCTTCAGGATCGAAGCGTGAGTCCTTGCCATTGGATGTGGCTGATGTGGTGATCCAGGAGGGTTTGGTGTTCTGTCATATGCGACGGTTCAAGACAAATCAGGTAAGCAAGGGGCGGTGGCTGTCTTTGCTCCCATGTGTGGTGAAAGTGGTGTGCCCTGTGGAGTTGGTTTTGGTGCATGGCTGATGCATGAGGACGGGCCTCGATCGGAAGGATTTTGGCTCACATTCATTTAGGATCAGGGCTGCTACTTCTGCTGCTGCGGCGGGCCTCTGCAGTTCAGAGATTCAGTCTCTGGGTCGCTGCTCCGCAGCATTCCACAGGTACATTCAGCCGGGTTTATCTGTCTCTTTGCAAGACCATTGTCCACTAGAAGCATAAGCACTTGTCAAACTACTGCGGGAGTCGTGAGGTGGTTCACTTTACCTGATAGATTACTCCAGGGGGTTTGTGTTTGTGCCTCAAGGTCTGGTCGGCCATTGTCCCCCTTTTTCTCCTCTTCCCTCATGTGTGTGAGTGGTATTGTTTGCCATTGTTGATGTTGTTGCTCATTTCTTGTACCGTATTGCAGGTTGACCGGAGGGCAGTACGGATGATGTAATGGTTAGCATTGCTGCCTCACAGCACTGAGGTCATGGGTTCTATACCCACCATGACCCTAACTGTGCGGAGTTTGTATATTCTTTCCATACTTGTGTGGGTTTCCTCTGGGTACTCCGGTTTCCTCCCACAATCCAAAAATATACTGGTAGGTTAATTGGCTCCCAAAAAAATAACCCTAGAATGTCTGTGTGTGCGTGCACATGTGGTAGGGAATATAGATTGTAAGCTCCAATGGGGCAGGGACTGATGTGAATGGTCAAATATACTCTGTGAAGCGCTGCGGAATCTGTGTGCGCTATATAAGAAGCTGCTAATAAATAAATAATAAATAAATGCCAGGACTGTGTGGGTAATGGGCCATTCGTTTGTGTATTGGGCGTCGAGGTCACGTTTGTCCTCTGATGTGAGCGTGTATCTGGAAGCGTGTGTGGTTAGGTGAAGAGGCGTGAGAGGAATGCGCTGGTGTGCTTTGTAGGGCCAAATGTTCAGGGCAATGCAGGAATTTGGCATTCCAGAGGTTTTGATAATCCACCTTGGTGGCAATGACTTGGGCCATGGAGTTGCAGTCGTTTATTATTAGGGATTTGCAGATCATTGCCCAAGCGTGTCCAGTGTGTCAGTTGGTTTTATCCACTATGTTATCCAGGAGAGTGTGGAGGTAGGCATGGTCTTGTCCTTGCATGGATAGTTCCCATAGAAAGGTTAATTTGGCTGTGGAATGATATATGCTGGAAAATGGAGGGGGCGTCATCCGCCATGATAGCATTGTCTTTCAGAGGGAGGACATATACAGAAACAATGGTGTGCATTATCTGTCAGATGGAATTCATCTTTAAAATGTAAATTACTCTATCTTCTGTGTTTGACTTGCTCACAGGCCTATACCTCGTTACTACAGATATATGCTGACCTTTATTTATGCTATTGATGAGATAAACCGGAATCCTGATCTCTTACCCAACATCACTCTGGGCTACCATGTGACTGATTCCTGTAGCAGTGTGAGAAAGGCTGTAGAGAGTACTCTACAGATCCTATCTGGTCCCGGGAAGACCATTCCTAACTACTCCTGTCTCGACCATGACAAACTGGCTGGTTTTATTGGAGACCTTTCATCAGAGAGATCTTTACACATACTGTAGCAACTATATTAAACCTTTATGGATACACTCAGGTAATAAATATTTAACAGATTATGGGGGTATTCAATCCCAGATCACCACAGTCATGACCCTGGCCCATTTTCAGCCAGCTCACTTGTTTATCAGAGAAAAGGAGGCGTGTCCTCAAAAACGGACGTAAATTGTCGAGATACGGGATGTGATCTCGACAATCCACCGCCGTTCTTGGCAAAGTGAGCCTGACAGCTTTTATAGTCGGAAAAAAAGTGGTTTGTACCGGCGCTGGCTAATAAACACACTTGAGATGGTATAGTATTATAATTTTTACGGTTTAGACCATAAATAATATAATAATACATTTCAAATAAAAAAATACAATTTTAATAAAAATCGTGGGACTCAGTCTCTTCTTACACTTAGTGGTATAATAAGAAAGTCATAACCAGCTGAATAAAGGTAACTTTATATTACCATCCTTGTAGACAATATTTGTATTCCAAAGGTTTGGGTTTAATATGGACCAATTGTTCCCAGTGCTCTGTATTTCAATGAGCTCAGGATTCCCTTGTAGCTCACCTAGGTATCCAATTCAGGGATTAGGCTAAATCCCACAGCCGCAGCATGTTTCCTGGATCCAAATAGTATGGTGTGCTGATTGCAGGAAGAGGTGGGAAGGTCTCTAGGATGGGTTACCCCTTCAGCTGGTCAAATAATAGTGCTCAATGCATTTCCCCGGTTATGTAGGTAGCAAGTGCTCCTGAGGAATCCGGATACCTACCTAACCGGGTACAAATGGCTAAGAATACATACATTCTTAGCCATTCATATTTTAGTAAATTTCCCCCAATACTGTATGTACTAAAACAATTTCCTCAGGCTTAGTGCATACAAAAACAGTCTTACCTTATAAAACATCCACCTGTGTGAGACTTGTGCCGGCTGCAGGCAGAAGGCCATGCCCTCATTGACACGGCATCAAACTGTGACCGCTATCCAGCCAATCACAGGTGATATTGATCGTGACACCACCACCATAGTTACCATGTGCACAATGTCTAAAACAATGGCATATATACATTAATAACCATAACACACTGTACAAATGTAAACATATAAAGAAAAAGCATGAATGCGGCCACCAGGCAAAGTACGGGGTCAAAGAAACAAAGTAAATTGCTCTAAAAATATGTAAAATTTATAACATTGCAATACTCTGTATTGTTATAAAGTTTACCTAATTTTAGAGCAATTTATGCAACTACATTATGACTGGAGTGCTACCATATTCTACAAAGTGCATGTGTATGTATGTATATATATATATATATATATATATATATATATATATATATATATATATATATATATATATATATATACATATATATATACATATATATATATATATATATATATATATATATATATATATATATATATACATATATATATATATATATATATATATATATATATATATATATATATATATATAG
Organism: Crinia signifera; assembly: GCF_055691185.1. Lineage (NCBI taxonomy): Eukaryota > Metazoa > Chordata > Amphibia > Anura > Myobatrachidae > Crinia > Crinia signifera. The sequence continues at coordinate 33,160,706 of NC_139217.1, forward strand.
CGGAATATGGTGAGCCGGCACTCTCCTGAATGTGCTGGGGCCCCGGTGCACATTTGTGGCAGGATAGGTAGGTTGAAAAATACAACAGCACTCGGAGGTCTTACAATCAAATAAAGTGTATTAAAAAAAATTGTGTCCAACGTTTTGGCGTGCTTACACCCCTTTGTCAAGGTTCAAATAGGTGAGATAACAGTGCATAACAGGTGTCTTACATAGGGAGAGATGCAAGCCGTTCCCCTGTGTTTTCGTGCGCGTTCAGCCCGCTCCGGGGATGCCGCTGTCTGATGACGAGAAGTAATCATGCTTCCTGTGCATTTGGAACACAGCGTGAATCGCAAGCTGCATGGTTGCCATGGTGCTGGTTTGTAGAGACAGCTACCCCGAGCGGGGCTGGATGCCTGGAGACACAGAACGAGGACAGCATTACATTACTTGCACAGTGCTTGTAAAAATACATATATACATATACATGGTGACATTATTAAAGTTTTACTGAAAGATGTGAACAAAACGGAGTTAGATTGCTGTTGAGCAATGTAACTCCGGCAATGATGACGACATTAGAAATATAAAAATGCCGAAGTGGTGTATAATGTGGAATTAAGGAAAAAAGTTGATGACATTCTTTAAAAGTTCAACATGGATTCTCCCGCTTCACTGGGACTGCCTTCATAGAATGATACTGTATATAGGGATGGCTAAGGAATATTATACTGTTGAGGGCTATGGCTGATTGGTACACTAACAGGTTATTCGTTTTTTGCTGATGCTAAACGGCATTAATTGGCCAACATGATAGGGTATGGCATGATATGGCCAACATGATAGGATATGCCATACTACTATTTATAGAAAGACATTCAATGGTAATCTGTCATTAAGTCCATTTGGTTTGATGGAGTCTAGTCTGTGGATCCACCTGGCCTCCAGTCTTTGCAATTTTAGGGCCTTGGCCCCTGCAGCACATTTAGTTGGTGAGCCCTGCCCCCTTATGTTTGGCAGGTGATCAGGCTGCATGTAGGGATTAGCCATGCGGGCCATCGCATCCAGGACCTTGCGGTGCTACCAAGATGGGTGACATAAGTAGGAACAATTCAGACTATCCTCCGAGCAGGCAGGTAAGATGCCTATGGTGGTCATGGTAGCATTTGGCTGGAGTTTGTACTCTTTGGGGCATTCTGCTGCCGCTGTGAGGTGGGTGTTGTCTCGCGAGTCATTCTTTTCCTCATTGTATGGGATGATGGACTCTTCACGGTCATTTCTTGTGTCTTTGCGGGGTTGGCAGTGGGCCTCACCAGTTGCCACTGACCGTAGGTGACCTATTGATATCACGTTGCTCCCACCACTGTTGGACATATGCTGCCCTCAATGGCCCTTATTCTGATTGACGCGGACTTTACCGCATACTTTCGGATTGCGTGTTTTCGGCGTCTGCGCATGCGTGGAGAACGCAACGCGCATGTGCCACGCCTTGACTCCGTACCAGTTCGGCCAAATCCCGTCCAAAACTGTTCCCCGCAATCAGTCGGGAAATATGGGCGTATTATGGGCGTCATGCGGAATGACACATGGGCGTAGTTTCAAAGTGGGCAAAACGGGGCGGAAACATGGGCGGATACGGGGGAGTACACTTATGTTGGGGGGCGTACATTCGGATAGCACTCCGAATGCACGCGATCAAAAAGGGCAGAAATGTGCGGTGTCCACAAGTGTACTATTGCTTAGCGGACACCACTCGTTCATGCGGTAGGCGAACGTACGCCTAATGACTACAAGCATTAACACCTGAACCCAATAGAATCGACTCCTTTACTCATTACTCACTAATAGGACGCTTGTCAGTGCTTTAATTGAAACCATTGCACTTCAATTGCTGTAAGGGTTAATGTGTGCAATGCATGTGTTAGGCATGCTTGTAAGGATATATTGGCATCTAATTGATTCCAATTCCAAATAAGAAGTTTTTTATGAGGATAGGTATTTGAATAAGTGGGTCATGTGATGTCTTGCAGAAGATACATAATAGTGGGTTGTTTGGCGTAAATACTCCGCTTACGTGCGGTAGCACCGCTTGGCTCCCGTTCGGATGCGGTATTCCCGAGCATACTCTGTAATACTCTGTAATACCGTGCAGAATCGGAGTGTTTCTCCCGCACACGCATGGTTTGTATGTCGTCCGTAAACACGCCCTGTTCTTAAAGAGTGAGTCCGTCCGAATGCGGAGGACCCGTGGGCGTTTCTACGGACGATGGCCGCACGCGGCAGAACACCGTGGCGTGCGGACCGCACCGTAAGAATGCGGGAATATCCGCACCGATCAGAATAAGGGCCATTATGAGGTGCTGCTGTTTTGGTTTGGCATATGCAATGGCATATTATGGAGCCTTCAGGATCGAAGCGTGAGTCCTTGCCATTGGATGTGGCTGATGTGGTGATCCAGGAGGGTTTGGTGTTCTGTCATATGCGACGGTCCAAGACAAATCAGGTAAGCAAGGGGCGGTGGCTGTCTTTGCTCCCATGTGTGGTAAAAGTGGTGTGCCCTGTGGAGTTGGTTTTGGTGCATGGCTGATGCATGAGGACGGGCCTCGATCGGAAGGATTTTGGCTCACATTCATTTAGGATCGGGGCTGCTACTTCTGCTGCTGCGGCGGGCCTCTGCAGTTCAGAGATTTAGTCTCTGGGTCGCTGCTCCGCAGCATTCCACAGGTACATTCAGCCGGGTTTATCTGTCTCTTTGCAAGACCATTGTCCACTAGAAGCATAAGCACTTGTCAAACTACTGCGGGAGTCGTGAGGTGGTTCACTTTACCTGATAGATTACTCCAGGGGGTTTGTGTTTGTGCCTCAAGGTCTGGTCGGCCATTGTCCCCCTTTTTCTCCTCTTCCCTCATGTGTGTGAGTGGTATTGTTTGCCATTGTTGATGTTGTTGCTCATTTCTTGTACCGTATTGCAGGTTGACCGGAGGGCAGTACGGATGATGTAATGGTTAGCATTGCTGCCTCACAGCACTGAGGTCATGGGTTCTATACCCACCATGACCCTAACTGTGCGGAGTTTGTATATTCTTTCCATACTTGTGTGGGTTTCCTCTGGGTACTCCGGTTTCCTCCCACAATCCAAAAATATACTGGTAGGTTAATTGGCTCCCAAAAAAATAACCCTAGAATGTCTGTGTGTGCGTGCACATGTGGTAGGGAATATAGATTGTAAGCTCCAATGGGGCAGGGACTGATGTGAATGGTCAAATATACTCTGTGAAGCGCTGCGGAATCTGTGTGCGCTATATAAGAAGCTGCTAATAAATAAATAATAAATAAATGCCAGGACTGTGTGGGTAATGGGCCATTCGTTTGTGTATTGGGCGTCGAGGTCACGTTTGTCCTCTGATGTGAGCGTGTATCTGGAAGCGTGTGTGGTTAGGTGAAGAGGCGTGAGAGGAATGCGCTGGTGTGCTTTGTAGGGCCAAATGTTCAGGGCAATGCAGGAATTTGGCATTCCAGAGGTTTTGATAATCCACCTTGGTGGCAATGACTTGGGCCATGGAGTTGCGGTCGTTTATTATTAGGGATTTGCAGATCATTGCCCAAGCGTGGCCAGCGTGTCAGTTGGTTTTATCCACTATGTTATCCAGGAGAGTGTGGAGGTAGGCATGGTCTTGTCCTTGCATGGATAGTTCCCATAGAAAGGTTAATTTGGCTGTGGAATGATATATGCTGGCAAATGGAGGGGGCGTCATCCGCCATGATAGCATTGTCTTTCAGAGGGAGGACATATACAGAAACAATGGTGTGCATTATCTGTCAGATGGAATTCATCTTTAAAATGTAAATTACTCTATCTTCTGTGTTTGACTTGCTCACAGGCCTATACCTCGTTACTACAGATATATGCTGACCTTTATTTATGCTATTGATGAGATAAACCGGAATCCTGATCTCTTACCCAACATCACTCTGGGCTACCATGTGACTGATTCCTGTAGCAGTGTGAGAAAGGCTGTAGAGAGTACTCTACAGATCCTATCTGGTCCCGGGAAGACCATTCCTAACTACTCCTGTCTCGACCATGACAAACTGGCTGGTTTTATTGGAGACCTTTCATCAGAGAGATCTTTACACATAGCAACTATATTAAACCTTTATGGATACACTCAGGTAATAAATATTTAACAGATTATGGGGGTATTCAATCCCAGATCACCACAGTCATGACCCTGGCCCATTTTCAGCCAGCTCACTTGTTTATCAGAGAAAAGGAGGCGTGTCCTCAAAAACGGACGTAAATTGTCGAGATACGGGATGTGATCTCGACAATCCACCGCCGTTCTTGGCAAAGTGAGCCTGACAGCTTTTATAGTCGGAAAAAAAGTGTTTTGTACCGGTGCTGGCTAATAAACACACTTGAGATGGTATAGTATTATAATTTTTACGGTTTAGACCATAAATAATATAATAATACATTTCAAATAAAAAAATACAATTTTAATAAAAATCGTGGGACTCAGTCTCTTCTTACACTTAGTGGTATAATAAGAAAGTCATAACCAGCTGAATAAAGGTAACTTTATATTACCATCCTTGTAGACAATATTTGTATTCCAAAGGTTTGGGTTTAATATGGACCAATTGTTCCCAGTGCTCTGTATTTCAAGGAGCTCAGGATTCCCTTGTAGCTCACCTAGGTATCCAATTCAGGGATTAGGCTAAATCCCACAGCCGCAGCATGTTTCCTGGATCCAAATAGTATGGTGTGCTGATTGCAGGAAGAGGTGGGAAGGTCTCTAGGATGGGTTACGCCTTCAGCTGGTCAAATAATAGTGCTCAACGCATTTCCCCGGTTATGTAGGTAGCAAGTGCTCCTGAGGAATCCGGATACCTACCTAACCGGGTACAAATGGCTAAGAATACACACATTCTTAGCCATTCATATTTTAGTAAATTTCCCCCAATATTGTATGTACTAAAACAATTTCCTCAGGCTTAGTGCATACAAAACCTTATAAAACATCCACCTGTGTGAGACTTGTGCCGGCTGCAGGCAGAAGGCCATGCCCTCATTGACACAGCATCAAACTGTGACCGCTATCCAGCCAATCACAGGTGATGTTGATCGTGACACCACCACCATAGTTACCATGTGCACAATGTCTAAAACAATGGCATATATACATTAATAACCATAACACACTGTACAAATATAAACATATAAAGAAAAAGCATGAATGCGGCCACCAGATGAGGCAAAGTACGGGGTCAAAGAAACAATGTAAATTGCTCTAAAAATATGTAAAATTTATAACAATGCAATACTCTGTATTGTTATAAAGTTTACATAATTTTAGAGCAATTTATGCAACTACATTATGACTGGAGTGCTGCCATATTCTACAAAGTGTATGTGTGTATATATATATATATATATATATATATATATATATATAGCGGAATATGGCAAGCCGGCACTCTCCTGAATGTGCTGGGGCCCCGGTGCCCATTTGTGGCAGGATAGGTAGGTTTAAAAATACAACAGCACTCGGAGGTCTTACAATCAATTTTAAAGTGTATTAAAAAAAATTGTGTCCAACGTTTTGGGGTGCTTACACCCCTTTGTCAAGGTTCAAATAGGTGAGATAACAGTGCATAACAGGTGTCTCACATAGGGAGAGATGCAAGCCGCTCCTCTGTGTTTTCGCGCGCGTTCAGCCCGCTCCGGGGATGCCGCTTTCTGATGACGAGAAGTTGTTATGCTTCCTGTGCCTTTGGAACACAGCGTGAATCGCAAGCTGCATGGTTGCCATGGTGCTGGTTTGTAGAGACAGCTACCCCGAGCGGGGCTGGACGCCTGGAGACACAGAACGAGGACAGCATTACATTACTTGCACAGTGCTTGTAAAAATACATATATACATATACATGGTGACATTATTAAAGTTCACAGACCGGATGTGGATGTCATTTCCGTCGTCAGGCAAATACAGGAGCGTCCCAGGAAATGCGCGATGACCACGGTGCATTCCATAGGCCGGATGTTCATGTCATTTCCGCCGCCGGGCAGAAACCAGCTTAGAGAGAGAACAAACGGACTTTGGCACCGTTAATATTGGCGCAAAGAAATTATGGCTCCGGTGAAACGGAATGGGTTACTGTGATGGCGCTGACATAAGGATATATTGCAATTATTGTTTGTACTGTATGTGCTAATTTGTATTTTAATACGATGTTTTTATGTATGTAATTATGTTGGTATTAATATGTCTGTGCTGAATTATTTGGTTAAACAGATTGTTCCGGACAAATCCGGCACCACAATTTTTTTATTGCTTAGGAATTTAAGGTGGGCTGAACAGGTATAAATACCTGACAGGCACCTATATGCTCCACACTTTGATAAAGGACCCTGAAGGTCCAAAACGCGTCAGTGCTGTGGAGTTGTTTTTGGTTCCAGTGCTTCTGACCCCCACGCTTTGACCCTCTGCTATATACAATCTAAGAATGACCCACCTTCCTCATTACCCGGGTGAGCAAGGTTTGGAGAGAAAGTGAGGGAGAAGTGGCATCTGGAAAACATCTTTTAAGTTCTTTTATAATACTTTTTATGTGTATGCTGGACTTTGGAATAAATTATTTTTCTACACCAAATCTGTATGAATACTGGAGTGATATTCCCTTGCTGAGGTCCGGTGGATCCAGGTAATACAGAAACCTTTGTATGAAAATAGGGCCTAGTGCCAAGGTGCAGCGGCGGGCTGGGCAGGGGGGCAGGGTGCCAGTTGTCCCCCAGGCCGGTACACTGTAACTAATTGGGGCCACAGGTCTGTGCGTGTGTTCCTCGCTGCACTGAGATCTCTGACAGCCGTTCAGGGATAGTGCAGTCGGGTCAGAGACACTCACACAGCGCAGCCAGGAGGACGGACTCAGAGTGGAGCGGAGCCTACAGATAGCTGCTGCAATACTTGATTACTGGAATACTGGGGCCAGCCTCTCTCCTGGGACCAGCCACCAATAAGCTGAGCTCCCATACAGGCTGGCCCCGCCCCTCCTACACTTCTCTTCTCCCGGGCAGCAGCATGCATGAATCCTGCTCCCTCCCTTCTCCACACTTTGAGTTGCCCCCCTGGGTGAGAGCTAGGGGGAAAGAGACATTGGTAGGGAAGGGATAGGTTACTGGGAGCTGTTGGTTTCTTCTTCATTAAATGTTTGTGTGTAAAAATACATATCATTGTTTCATACATGTGGGGGGGGGGGGGGGCTGTTATCTTGTTTAGTGAGTGTGTGTGGACTACTGTATGTGTCTCCATGTGAGTGTAAAAATATATTTATGTGTAACTTGCATACATATGTGTGTGGGGGGGGGGAGGGGGAGTTTGCTGGTATTTTCTTTATTATATGTATGTGTTTCTGTATATGTGGAAAAATACATCAGTGTTTCATACATGTGGGGGGGGGGGAGCTGTTATCTTGTTTAGTGAGTGTGTGTGGACTACTGTGTGTCTGCATGTGAGTGTAAAAATATATTTATTTATGTAACTGTTGCATACATATGTGTGTGTGTGTGTGGGGGGGGGGGGGTGGAGTTTGCTGGTATTTTATTTATTATATGTATGTGTCTGTGTCTTTATATGTGGAAAAATACATCAGTGTTGCATACATGTCTGTGGGGGGCCTGTTGTTTTATTCTTTATTATGTGTGTGTGACTAAAGCTGTGTACACAAGGGCACAAAATCGCTGGCAATATGGTCGCTGAGCGACCATATTGCCAGCGATTGGAGTGTGCACTGGCGATAAGTCGCCGAGTGCGCGCTCCCGGTTTTTTGCCCGCTAATGATCGCTGGTCGCAGGAACATGCTCCTCCGACCAGCTGATTCCCTTTGCCGCGCTCCCCCGGCAGTTTCCTTTTCATCAGCGACCATCTCTGGTTGCTGTTGAAAATGGGACATTGAGCGATATATTGCTCAGCGATATATCGCCCTGTGTGTATGCACCTTTTAGTGTGTATTTATTTAAGGGGCAGGCGGGCAGGGCCGTAGCTCAGACTACCATACCTCCCAACATGACCCTCTCCAGGAGGGACTTTCCTCTTAATTAATGACTGCCATCACCTGTTTTAAACAGGTTAATGGACCAGAAAAATGCTTCACCACAGGTGATGGTAATCATAAAGTTTAAGAGGAAAGCCCAGAAACAGAGCAATGTGTCCCTCCTGGAGAGGGTCATGTTGGGAGGTATGGACTGCCGAACCGCAGAGAATGCCACATAATCCCCATACCGTCCTTCTGTAACATGGTATTAGCAGCCGCCAACCTCTGTCCCTCATCTCACACTGCTGCTCCATCCCTGCCATCCTGGGCATCATCTGTACTGTGGTTCCGTTCCAGCCCAGATGCCATCTTCAGTTCTCCTCCCATTCATTCTCCTAAGTCTCACCCCATCTTCTAGGAGCCAGGCCAGCTGCCTGTCTTGAACAAAATTAGCATTTTGTGGTATGTGAGTGAGCTTCCTGTCAGTCTTCACCCTTCACCACTATCTCTTCCATGCCTCCCCCCCCACCCCTAACCCTGCCCGTCTCCCTTAAGTGGAGACGGGCAGGGTTCCCTTCCCCCGTCGCTGAAAAACTGACACGCGTGTGTGTTAGACGCTCGCATGTCCCAGTTAGATGAAGTCTGATGATCGCCAGCGGGGACATTCTGGCGATCCCCAGCACTGAAGGAGAGGCGCTCCATCTGTAGAATAGGCTTCAAAGGGGTCAGTAATACAGGGAAATGAGTTCAGTAGCACAGGGTACAGATGCCGTGCACCAAGTACTGTAATATTTAAACTTAGATATGTTAATTTTTTTGTGTCGGATGGGGTTCTGTAAAGGAAGTTTTGTGCTCCATCATTTGGTCTTAGATAGATAGAACCGAGCTTCGCTCGCACTGTCTTTCTGTTCATATACATTATATATTCAATTATATTTGGGACTTATGAATAGGACCCCATTATTGATTCAGGTTGTTACTAGAATAGTATCAAGGGATTTTGAAAATGATTTATTATTTATTTTGTAATATATTGTTTCCTACAGTAGATGGGTTCTGGATGCTCACTGGGGCAGGGTACACCAAAGGCAAAAATGTGGCCAAACCTCTGAAAATGCCGTATTCAGAGGTCTGACCACATTTCTCGTATACACCAAGCTCCTGAATATGATACATTCTAGAGCATGGACTTGGTGGCATTGCCCTCTGTAAATTGCATTGCCTTATAGAAGCCAATGGGCTTCTTTTTTTGCAGTATGTACTGAGAGGGATTTAATCGGTCTCCTCCTAGTGCATATGCAGTGCTTTTATTTGATGCATGCGCAGAAGAATGCAGTGTGTTATGTTCCTCTTGACGGTTTCTGACAGGGGGCATTCTAAGCCCATTCCTGCTAAATAAGCAAACTAGGCCTCCAACACTGTGAATGGGGCCACTTGCTTGTGTTTGCCCCCCAGGCTGAAGGTTGCCAGCCAGCCCCTGCCAAGGTGAGCTTTGATTTCATGGGAATGTTTGGTGTGAATTGAAAGAAACCTTTATGGGCATATAGGGCCTGATATCCAGGTCAGTAGAGAGGAATTACGGTCTATTGGAAAGAAGTTATATTAATTTGCCTAACCTATATCTCTACTTCTGTTGTCCATTTTATGAGTGGTATCTACCTTGGATTGGCGCTCATACCAAGGAAAGAAGAGAGATTACCACATTGTTCCCTGAAAGCGCATTGTTTGTCCACCTTTTTGTATTTTGTGCTTATTCTGGATCTGGGGGGTGGTATCCCAGGGTGGTACTCGGTGCAGCAGCCAGGTTTGGCGTGGTTATACCTACACGAGACTTTGTTTTTGTATAATGTGTCCACCTAATGACTAACAACTGGCTGGTGACCCAATGACCGTATCCCATGCCATGTAAAGAGGCACTATCACATTGGCATCCCTTGAATACATCCAAACTTACAATGAATGCCAGTGTCCAGTTTGCTTTTGCTGCTAAACTTGAGCAGTGTGCACTATTACCCAATTTAACAGAGCTAGTGCTCTGTGTGATGTCCATGGGCCAAGGTTGCCGTTCACAAGTTTGGGCAAGGGATGAGATGATGATGATGATGATGATTGGAACATTGATAATAGTGACGGACATATTTCTCAATTCATCAAACCATCTATGCACTCTGAACAATCATAATGTACTGTATATACAACCCTAAATACAGATATAGAATATTTCTGATTGTTCTTTCTTGTTGTATTTTTACATGCACCGGCAAAAATTAAGCTCATAGCTATCTCACACATCCTCACCAGCTGCTAGTCACTACATTTTTCTAATATAAAACTCATAATGGGGATGTTATAGTCATTGCTACAATAGTAATTGTGTTAATTTCTCCTCGTTCTATTACTTAGATCAGTTATGGTACAACAAATCCTGCTCTAACTAACAAGATAATCTATCCATCATTTTTCCAAACACTTCCCAATGACCAGACCCAGTTCTTGGCAATTGTTAAGTTACTCAGACATTTTGGCTGGACGTGGATTGGTGTAATTGCCTCTGATGAAGATGATGGATACAAACAGAGTCAGGAGCTACAGAAAGTCTCTTCTCTCCATGGCATCTGCATAGAGTACATTATTAAGATAGTGGAATTTGGGCAAATATTACAGAGTAAGACAGAGAAGAGCAGACGGGTGTTTAACAAGTCAACCTCGCAAGTTGTTGTACTTTGTGGTACAGTTACATTTTCCATAATATACTTTATTGAAAAGCTGTGTATTGGAGGCCAGGAGAAGACCTTCATCCTGCCAGCAAGTGCCAATGTTCATACGATTCTATCTGCAAAATGGAAATCTTTTTTGCATGGAGGTTTTGTGTTCTCACCCACCACTAAAAAGATCCCAAAATTGAAGATCTTCCTAGAAGAGATTAGCCGCACCAATCGCCCCAATGACATTTTACTAGAACATATTCTGGCAGCTTACATGGACTGCTTAACCTCAGATGCTTTACTGAACAGGATCATTACTTATGAGTACAAGATTAAACTTCACAAATGTAACAACAGTTTGCAATTACATAGCCTTGGCAACACTTTCTACTACACTGAAAGTTTTGGAACCACCTACCAAATTTACAAAGCTGTGTATGCTATGGCACATTCTCTGCATGTGATGCAGCTGTATACATCTAGAAATCACAAGGAGAGTGACATAAAAATTCATAGACACATGCACAAGGTAATGAATTCATTGTCCTATATAATATTTTTTTTTTACTTTTTAAAATATTTTACTAAAAGAGAATATGGTATAAACTTAACCAGTACTATTTTCGAAATTTCATAATGCTGGTTATACATCTCTTCATGTTGAGGGGTTAATGGCTGAATCATCCCACAGGCAATCCTAAAAGATAAGAAATGTTGGTACTTGTTTCCTAGCATGGCGCCCGTCGTGGGTCATCGCATACCTTAAGTTAAGGTATGCGATGGACGCGACCGACGCGATTTTATGGCTATTTTTAGCCTTTTCCCTGACAATTAAAAAATCGCGTCCATCGCATGCCTTAACTTAAGGTTTGCGATGCGACCGACGTGACCGACGCGATTTAACATTGAATGCATTGTATTCAATGTTAAATTCCTATGTAAAATCGGGTCCATTGTATGCCATTATAATGGCATACAATACGACCGATGCGATGGACCCGATTTTACATAGGGAACAATGTTAAATGGCCCAATGGACCCGATTTTTGATATATATATATATATATATATATATATATATATATATATATATATACCCACCCTTATGGGTAATTTGTATGTAAAATGCCGCCCCATCATTAATGCCACCCCACGATGAACGCCAACCAGAAGCGTGGCGAGCGCAGCGAGCCCGCGAGGCTCGGCGGTATGCGTCCTCCGACCTTTTTATACCCCCACTATCCACGTCGGCATGGAGTTGACTTTATATAGTGTGGTGAGCGCAGCGAGCCACCGAGCCCGAAGCGTGGCGAGCGCCGCGAGGGTACGTGTAATACCTGTGAAGTAATGCGCGTCCGGGTTGGCATTAATCGTGGGGTGGCGTTAACAATGGGTGGGGGGGCATTTGACCCATCAGGGTGGGGATACAATGAAAATTGGGGTCTGGGGGGCATTTAACATTGGGGCCAATGTAAAATTGGGTCCCAGGGACCATTTCACATTGGTTCCAATGTAAAAATCGCGTTGATAGTGTTGATCACATCACATGCGATTTGGTTGCATGCAATGCGATCGGTGCGATTTTTTAGGACCCGATGGATACAATTTTTATCGCCGGCGCCCTGCTAGGAAACAAGTACCAAAATGTCATAAAGTGAAGAACGATTTTAATAAATCATACATTACACTGACATCAGAATGAAAAGAAACACATCTCAATATGCTATGCTATTATGAATCAAATTAAGACGAGGTTTGGCTGCAGAAAGACCCATATGAATAGCAATTAACGGTAAAAACTTAAATGACTGGAGGCAGTTCAAAAGGAGTGTGGTTAAGTATGAATCCCGTGATTAACACTGGTCCAGTTTTTACATGTCATCATTTGTTGTCATGGTGCTGTGTCCTACAACATCAAGACCAACATGTTTCTTCACCCTGACTTGGGTCTTTATCAAGGTAAAAATTATATTCTATGAACTCTCTCTCTCTCTCTTTCTCTCTCTCTCTTTCTCTCTCTCTCTTTATCTATATAATAAGTTGAAGAGTGTGCAGGGCTGCAAAGAGAAATCCTCTGTTGACCCTTGTTATGCCACTGCTTCCAAGGTGGATACAGGGAAATTTTTTTACACCTTAATGCCCAGGGGCAGAAGTTTGGGAGGCAACGGAGTCATCTGCCGCCGGGCTCCTGCTCTCAAGGGGGCACCTCTCCTCCCCTGCACGTTAAAATCAGTTAATTGAAAGCCATTAATATCCCTTTTGTAGCTGAGTTCTGAAATATATATTTGTTCTCTCTCTCTCTCTCTCTCTCTCTCTATATATATATATATATATATATATATACATAAATGTGTGTGTGTATAAAACACATATATTTCAGAAGACACATATTACTGTACATAAGGTTTTGTGTGTGTGTGTATGTGAGTTTGTGTGTGTGTGGGGGCAGTGTTCTCTCTAAGCTGTGCGCGTGTGCGCACGCATACAACTCGCCGAGCGTGCGCACAGACATTACAGTGCACAAAGCAGTAGTGGTCCCCGTTTTGCAGTTGTGGACTCAATTAACGTGTGTTGCACCCATTAACTACATTGTGTGCTGTGTTTTGAATGTTTAATTTCTTGAATGTTTAATATCATTTTGAAGTAAAGTTAACACAAATGCTGAACGTCGTTTTCCAGTTATATATATGTGACACACAAAAATAAAAAACTCCTTCCAAAGTTGCCCAGCCAATATCTTTTGCAGCACACAGCCTTCATAAAATTAGAGGGAACAATGGGGGGGGGGGGCAGTATATATCTTGCCTCCGGGCAACTTTGACGAAATTACGCCACCGTTAATGCCTATTACACATGTCACACACCCATTACATATTATACCACATGCCATAATGCTTATTACACGTTATGCCACGCCATCGTGGCCAATACACATTATACCATACACTGTAATACCTATTACATATTTTACCACATGCCATAATGCCCATTACACATTCTTCCACACACCATAATGCTCATTGCATATTATGCCACACACTGTAATGTCTACTACATATAATACCACACATATTATGCCACATACTGTAAGTTTTTTGGGAGGAACAATTGAGACTTGGGGTTTGTTTTATTAGGTAGATATTGTCCCAGTGTAGTGCCTTTTGGGGTTTAGGCTTTTCAGATAGTTACAATTTTTTTTTAAATTTAGTGAAACATGCCCCATTATAGAGACAGGATTTTTCAACTTGTTGCGCATGCGCAGTACATAGTCGCCAGCAGGGGGAGTAAATGGAGAGGCTTCACTTGGGTGTACCAAGATGGCCGACTGAGATGTGAGGGGCTAGAACTTTAACTGATAGACCTGCTGCCGCTCGGCGCTGCCTACAGGGGTCCCGCTGCTGCAGCCCCACAATCCCTTCAAGTGGAGAGGACCATCGGCGCACCAAAGACAGGAGCCTGCCAGGATACACAAACGCCGGCCACCCGCCCTCCACTGCTCGGTGACTAAATTCATATTTCTGCAGTCAGCCGCCCGGCACGCGATTACTGTGGGTGGCTGACACATAACAAGAATATTTGCGCCGCAGACTCGTGAGGGAATGCTTTCTGTGTTTGCCTGTTTAAATACGCAGTGTGTACGCTGTCCCCCCCCCCAGTGCCCCCCATGTATGTTGCCCCCCCCAGTGCCCTCGTGTGTACGCTGTCGCCCCCCAGTGCCCCCGTGTGTACGCTGTCCCCCCAGTGCCCCCCGTGTGTACGTTGTCTCCCTCCAGTGCCCCTCCGTGTGTATGCTGCTCCCGTGCGTACACTGTCGCTCCCATGTGTATGCTGTTGCCCCTGTGTGTGTATGCTGTCTCCCCCCCAGTGCCCCCTGTGTGTACGCTGTGCCCCCCCCCAGTGTCCCCTGTGTGTATGCTGTCCCCTTCCCAGTGTCCCCGTGTGTATGCTGTCCCCCTCCCAGTGCCCTCCGTATGTACGATGTCCCCCTCCCAGTGCCACTTGTGTGTATGCTGTCCCCCTCCAGTGCCCCCCGTGTGAACGCTGTGCCCCCGTGTGTACGCTGTGTCCCCTCCAGTAACCCCATGTGTACGCTGTTGTCCCCCACAGTGTTCCCGTGTGTACGCTGTGCCCTCCATTTGTGTACAATGCCCCCCCAAGTGCCCCCCATGTGTACGCTGCATCCCCAGTGCACCCCGTGTGTACGCATTATTATTGTCATTATTATAATTATTATAATTATTATTATTATTATATTTCCTGCCCAGACTCTGTCCTCCCCATGCTGCCGCCGGGACTCGTCGGGACCAGGTTCAGGTGCTTCCACAGCTTGCGGCCTAACAATCTGTTGAAGCCCCAGTGCCCCCATGTGTACGCTGTCCCCCCAGTGCCCCCTGTGTGTACCCTGTGCCCCCTGTGTGTACACTGCACCCCCAGTGCCCCCCATGTGTACACTGTCCCCCCATGTGTATTCTGTTGCCCCTGTGTGTGTATGCTGTCTCCACCATGTGTATGCTGTGCCCCCCTTGTGTATGCTGCCCCCCCCCCCAGTGTCCCCGTGTGTATGCTGTCCCATTTCCAGAGTCCCCCGTGTATGCTGTCCCCCTCCCAGTGCCCCACGTGTGTACCCTGTCCCTCTCCCAGTGCCAGCATGTGTATGTTTTCATCTACCACAGTGCCCCTGTGTGTACGCTGTGCCCCCCATTTGTGTATGCTGTCCCCCCAGTGCCCCCGTGTGTACGCTGTCCCCCCCAGTGCCCCCCGTGTGTACGCTATCCCCCCCAGTGTCCCACGTGTGTACGCTGTCCCCCAAGTGCCCCTGTGTGTATGCTGTCCCCCCCAGTGCCCCCATGTGTACGCTGCCCCCCCCAATGCCCCCCCGTGTGTACGCTTCCCCCCCCAGTGCCCCCCATGTGTACGCTCCCCTTCCCAGTGCCCCCCGTGTGTATGGTGTATGCTGCCCTTCCCAGTGCCCCCCGTGTGTACACTGCCCCCCCAATTCCCCCATGTGTATGCTGCCCCCCCAGTGCCCCTGTGTGTAGGCTGTCCCCATAGTGCCCCCTGTGTGTACCCAGTGCCCCCGTGTGTAGGCTGTCTTTCCCCAGTGCCCCCCGTGTGTATGCTGCCCCCCCAGTGCCCCCTGTGTGTACACTGTCCCCCCCAGTGCTCCCTGTGTGTATGCTGTTGCCCCTGTGTGTGTATGCTGTCTCCCCCCTATTGCCCCACGTGTGTACGCTGTGCCCCCCATGTGTACGCTGCCTCCCCAGTGTCCCCCGTTTGTATGCTGTCCCCTTCCCAGTGTCCCCCATACGTATGCTGTCCCCCTCCCAGTGCCCCCGTGTGTACGCTGTCCCCCCTTTGTGCCCCTCCGTGTGTACGCTGCCCCCCGTGTGTATGCTGCCCCCAGTGCCCCTGTGAAAACGCTGTCCCCCAGTGCCCCCGTGTGTACGCTGCCTCCCCCAGTGCCACCCCATGTTTACACTGTCCAGTGTCCCCGTGTGTATGCTGTCTCCCTCCCAGTGCCCCCCGTGTGTACGCCGTGCCCCCCTTGTGTATGCTGCCCCCCCCCCAGTGTCCCCCATGTGTATGCTGTTCCCTTCCCAGTGCCCCCCGTGTGTATGCTGTCCCCCTCCCAGTGCCCCCCATGTGTACGCTGTCCCCCTCCCAGTGCCCCCCATGTGTACACGGTCCCCCCCAGTGCCCCCGTGTGTACGCTATGACCCCCGTGTGTACGTTGTGTCCCGTCCCCTTCCCAGTGCCACCATGTGTTACGCTTTCATACCCCACAGTGCCCCCTTGTGTATGCTGTCCCCCCAGTGCCCCCCGTGTACGCTGCCCCCCCAGTGCCACCCCATGTGTACACTGTCCCCCCACCAGTGCCCCCGTGTGTATGCTGTTGCCCCTGTGTGTGTATGCTGTCTCCCTCCCAGTGCCCCCCATGTGTATGCTGTGCCCCCCTTGTGTATGCTGTCCCCCATGTGTATGCTGTCCCCTTCCCAGTGTCCCCCGTGTGTATGCTGTCCCCCTCCCAGTGCCCCCCGTGTATACGCTGTCCCCCTCCTAGTGCCCCCTTGTGTCCGCTGTCCCCCTCCAGTGCACCCATGTGTACGCTATGCCCCCTGTATGTACGTTGTGTCCCGGCCCCCTCCCAGTGCCACAATGTGTACGCTTTCGTCCCCCACAGTGCCCCTGTGTGTACACTGTGCCCCCCATTTGTGTATGCTGTCCCCCCAGTGCCCTCTGTGTGTACTCAGTGCCCCCCGTGTGTACGCTGTCTCCCCCCAGTGTCCCCCTGTGTGTATACTGCCCCCCCAGTGCCCACCGTGTGTACACTGTCCCCCCTAGTGCCCCTGTGTGTATGCTATTGCCCCTGTGCGTGTATGCTGTCCCCCCTAGTGCCCCCGTGTGTATGCTGTCCCCTTCCCAGTGTCCCCCGTGTGTATGCTGTCCTCCTCCCAGTGCCCCCCGTGTATACGCTGTCCCCCTCCCAGTGCCCCCTTGTGTCCGCTGTCCCCCTCCAGTGCACCCATGTGTACGCTATGCCCCCTGTATGTACGTTGTGTCCCGGCCCCCTCCCAGTGCCACAATGTGTACGCTTTCGTCCCCCACAGTGCCCCCGTGTGTACACTGTGCCCCCCATTTGTGTATGCTGTCCCCCCAGTGCCCTCTGTGTGTACTCAGTGCCCCCCGTGTGTACGCTGTCTCCCCCCAGTGTCCCCCTGTGTGTATACTGCCCCCCCAGTGCCCACCGTGTGTACACTGTCCCCCCTAGTGCCCCTGTGTGTATGCTATTGCCCCTGTGCGTGTATGCTGTCCCCCCTAGTGCCCCCATGTGTACGCAGTGTCCCCCGTGTGTACGCTGTCCCCTTCCCAGTGTCCCCCATGTGTATGCTGTCCCCCTCCCAGTGCCTCCCGTGTGCACACTGTGCCCCCGTGTGTACGCTGTGTCCCCCCCCAGTAACCCCATATTTATGCTGTCGTCCCCCACAGTGCCCCTGTGTGTACGCCGTGCCCCCCATTTGTGTACGCTGTGCCCGCGTGTGCACGCTGCCCCCAGTGTCCCCCATTTGTATGCTGTCCCCCTCCCAGTGCCCCCCGTGGGTACGCTATCCCCCTCCTAGTGCCCCCTTGTGTCCGCTGTCCCCCACCTGTGCCCCGATGTGTACGCTATGCCCCCTGTGTGTACATTGTGTCCCAGCCCCCGCCCAGTGCCACCATGTGTACGCTTTCATCCCCCACAGTGCCCCCGTGTGTATGCTGTGCCCCCCATTTGTGTACGCTGTCCTCCAGTGCCCCCCTGTGCGTACACTGTCCCCCCCAGTGGCCCCCCGTGTGTACGCTGCCCTTCCCAGTGCCCCCGTGTGTACACTGCCCCCCAGTGCCCCCCCATGTGTATGCTGCCCCTTCATTGCCCCCTTGTGTATTCTGTGCCCCCATGTGTATTCTCCCCCCCAGTGCCCCCGTGTGTATGCTGCCACCCCAGTGCCCATGTGTGTAGGCTGTCCCCCCAGTGCCCCCTGTGTGTAACCAGTGCCCCCGTGTGTACGCTGTCTCCCCCCAGTGCCCCCATGTGTATACTGCCCCCCCAGTGCCCCCCCGTGTGTACACTGTCCCCCCTAGTGCCCCCGTGTGTATGCTATTGCCCATGTGTGTGTGTATGCGTCCCCCCTAGTGCCCCCCGTGTGTACGCAGTGTCCCCCGTGTGTACGCTGTCCCCTTCCCAGTGTCCCCCATGTGTATGCTGTCCCCCTCCCAGTGCCCCCGTGTGTACGCTGTGCCCCCGTGTATACGCTGTGTCCCCCCCCCAGTAACCCCATGTGTACGCTGTCGTCCCCCACAGTGCCCCTGTGTGTACACTGTGCCCCCATTTGTGTACGCTGTGCCCCCGTGTGTACGCTGCCCCCCAGTGCCCCCCATGTGTATGCTGTCCCCTTCCCATTGTCCCCCGTGTGTATGCTGTCCCCCTCCCAGTGCCCCCCGTGTGTACGCTGTCCCCCTCCCAGTGCCCACTTGTGTCCGCTGTCCCCCCCTGTGTGTACGTTGTGTCCCGGCCCCCTCCCAGTGCCACCATGTGTATGCTTTTGTCCCCCACAGAGCCCCCGTGTGTACGCTGTGCCCGCCATTTGTGTACGCTGTCCCCCCAGTGCCCCCCTGTGCGTACACTGTCCCCCCAGTGCCCCCTGTGTGTACGCCCCCCCGACTGTATGCTCCCTCCCCAGTGGCCCCCTGTGTGTACGCTGCCCTTCCCAGTGCCCCCGTGTGTACGCTGCCCCCAGTGCCCCCCGTGTACGCTGCCCCCTCAGTGCCCCATGTGTATTCTGTGCCCCCATGTGTATTCTCCCCCCCCCAGTGCCCCCGTGTGTATGCTGCCGCCTTAGTGCCCATGTGTGTATGCTGTGCCCCCTGTGTGTACCCAGTGCCCCCCATGTGTACGCTGTCTCCCCCCAGTGCCCCCGTGTGTAAACTATTGCCCCTGTGTGTGTATGCTGTCCCCCCCTAGTGCCCCCCCGTGTGTACGCAGTGTCCCCAGTGTGTACGCTGTCCCCTTCCCAGTGTCCCCCATGTGTATGTTGTCCCCCTCCCAGTGCCCACCGTGTGTACGCTGTGCCCCTGTGTGTACACTGTCCCCCCCCAGTAACCCCATGTGTACGCTGTCGTCCCCCACAGTGCCCCTGTCTGTACGCTGTGCCCCCCATTTGTGTACGCTGTGCCCCCCGTGTGTACGCAGTCCCAACCCAGTGGCCCCCGTGTGTATGCTGCCCCCCCTCCCCCCAGTGCCCCCCGTGTGTATGCTACCTCCCCCGGTGCCCCCCATGTGTACGCATTATTTTTTATATTGTTGTTATTATTATTATTATTATTATTATTATCATTATATTTGCTGCCCAGACACTGTCCTCCCCATGCTGCCGCCGGAACTCATTGGACCAGGTTCAGGCACATCCACAGCCTGTGGCCTAACAATCTGGTGAAGCCCCAGCCTTGAGTTGCCTCCGCCACCCAGAAGACAGAAAGCAGTCACCCAGGCCATCAGAGGAGCAGCTGCACCCAGGGAAATCCATCCCCGACTGTCCCTGTGTGTACCCTGTCCCCCATCCCCACTATCCCTGTGTGTACCCTGTCTCCCCAACTGTCCCCCACACCACTATCCCTGTGCATACCCTGTCCCCCCACTGTCCCTGTATGTACCCTGCCCCCCAGTGCCCGCCATGTGTACGCTTCCCCCCCAGTGCCCGCCATGTGTGCGCTGTTCCACCCTCAGTACCCCCATGTGTACGCTGCCCCCCTCAGTGCCCCATGTGTACGCTGTGCCCCCATGTGCACGCTGTCCCCCCCTCAGTGCCCCCATTTGTGTACACTGTCCACCCCAGTGCCCCCTGTGTGTACGCTGTGCCACCCCCAGTGCCCCCATGTCTACGTTGTCCCCCCAGTGCCCCCGTGTGTATGCTGTGCCCCTCATGTATACGCTGCCCCCAGTGCCCCCCGTTTGTGCGCTGTCCACCTCCCAGTGCCCCCGTGTGTACGCTGTCCCCCCATTGCCCCCGTGTGTACGCTGTTGTCCCCCCCAGTGCCCCCGCGTGTACGCTGTGCCCCCCATTTGTGTATGCTGTCCCCCCAGTGCCCCCCTTGTGTACGCTGTCCCGCTTGTGTCCCCTGTGTGTACGCTGCCCCCCCCAGTGCCCCCGTGTGTATGCTGTCCCCCCAGTGCCCCTGTGTGTACGCTGTCCCCCCACAGTGCCCCCCGTGTGTATGTTGTCTCCCCAGTGCCCCCCGTGTGTACGCTGTCCCCCAGTGCTGAATCTGCACTTACCCACAGTCTGTGATGGCGTACCATATCTGTATTGCGCTAGGAACACGTCCATTAAGGCGTCAGCCTTAATGATCGGAATTTCATTGCTTTTTGGAGTTTGAGAGGAAGAGTTACATCAGGTTTCTGAAATGCCAGATCATGTGTATGAAGCCTTAATGGGACATGTGATACCGTAAGTTTTTTTTGTCAATGGAATACACACATATATATATATATATATACATATACACGGTCCAAAGGCTTGAATCAAGCAAGGGCGTCACACGGAGATCCTTTTCAAAATAGTGCTTTTATTGCAAATGCAAGTGTTACAATATTTATTTGCAATAAAAGCACTATTTTGAAAAGGATCTCCGTGTGACGCCCTTGCTTGATTCAAGCCTTTGGACCGTGTATATTTGGGGTGACCCTCCTGGGAAGGCACTGGAGCAGCATTGTCCCTACACAGTTGGAGTGCCGGGTTCCATATCTTGGTATATATATATATATATATATATATATATATATATATATATATATATATATATATATATATATATATATATACATACACACAATATAATATATGTTTGATAAGGTGCACACCCATGAAGGTATCTTTAGTATAACATACAGTATAGTACAGGTTGAAGAATGCGTTTCGGCTCACTAAGGAGACATGTCTTGAAAAAGGCATATGGGAGTGCACCTTACCCGCAAAGAGTGAGTGGGGGTACGCTCTCATTTGTTGAAATCCTTTAATATTTAAAAAAGAATCCTTTATGTGTTTACACCATCTCTTGTTTATGTGAGTTGAGGTACGCTCCTCCGAAATAAGAATTTCATGGTATACCACTTAAAAAGAAACCTTTACATAGTTCAGTTATATCTTATACGTGTGAGTGGGGTATGCCACTTATATATCACAGCTTTAAGAAAAACACAAAGAAAATATTCCCTTTTTGGATTCCATTGTATTTACACATGTACATTTTTCATGTTTTATGCTAAACTTGGGACATTCACTTGAATTTTGGTTTGTTGCAACCCCGCTAGAAAAACAACTAAAATATGTTAATTAATGTATTAATGGTCCTTTTTCTATGTAATTAATGTTAATCAATGTACTAATAGTCCAAATTGATCATTTACTTATTTATCATGACTAAAATAAAGTCTGTAAAAATTTGCTAGTATGTTGATTTTTTTATATAAATTCTTTATTTATTGAGTTTTCAAAATATTATCAAAAACATCAAAACTTCAGTATACAATTCGTTGACATGTTGAGTGTATAATCAATTAAGTAAAGATCAGTACAATATAAATAGAAAGGCAAGTCTCGTTAAGACATTATACTGTATGGCATTCTGAATTATAATGATTAATCATCTATAACAACTTTTTGTTAAACAAATGAATTAACAAAAAAAAAAAGATAAAGAAACGGGGGGGGGGGGGGGGGGACACACATGACGAAAGGGGACTGGGGGGGTTGAGACAGTAATTATGCTTTATAAGCTTATTATGTCAAGATCTCAGTTAGCCAATAAGAACCGTCTCTCATCAGGTTGACGCCAGAAAATTTATATTGCTGGGTATTAAATTAACAGGAATCAGGAAACTTCAAGTCTCATCGGGATAATGGATGAGGAGACAGGGTCCCTATTTGTGGGTGTAAGTTTAAACTCCATCCAGCTAAACCAGTGAGCAGTAAATTCAGGCTGCTTTTCTGGGGAAAAGAAGAAAACATCATCCATATTCATATATAAATCTAATCTTTGACACCAATCCCAGATAGACGGCGGTGTTGTGGAACGCCACCTGATTTGGACGACCGCTCTGGCTGCATTATTCATATGTCTGAGGAGAGATTTCTTGTATTTGGACAGTGGTATGTTTGAATGGGAAAGAAGCCAGAAATCTGGATCCCCCCAAACTTGAAAGCCCATGATCTCAGAAGCTCTCCCTATGATGCCATACCAAACAGGTCTGATCAAAGAGCAATCCCACCAGATATGGATCAACGTTCCCCTCTCCTTGTTACATCTCCAACACGTAGAAGGGACGCTAGGAGAATACTTATGTATTGTATCTGGACAGCGGTACCACCTCGTCAGTAGTTTATATTGTGTTTCTATGACCTCCAGGTTAGATGAGCAAGCGCTTGTGTATAGAATTTTTTTATATTTTATATATTAGATATGGTGTGTTGTGGGGAATTTTCTGTTGTGCATAGGGATTCCATTAACGTTAGTCTTCTGATAAGATTCGCCGAATCACCATGGGTAGAGCCAAAATGGTGAGTTTGTAAGTAGAACCAGTGGTCCGTTTTATCAAGTCCTGAATCGGCCATAAGTGTATTAAATGTTTTAGAAGTCCCATCGAATGCCATTTACCTAATCTGTCAAGTCCCAATGCTGACCATCTGGACAACATTCTTTCATTATTGCCAGGTTCAAAGAGAGGGTTCTTTGTAATAGGTGTGAGTGGGGAAATTTTTGAGGATACACCAGTCTTGGTTCTCAGTCTGTTCCACATCATGAGAGTCGGACCGACAGTTGGGTGTGTAGAGTGAGGAATCTTTAGACACCACGGAGTGGTTGCTAGATGCAATTTGGAAGTAATGGAATCCCACTGTTTCTCTGGGGAATTACGGTACCAGTCCACGATCCTGTTAAGAACAGTGGCTTGGTGGTATGTCCAGGCCATAGGGAGCTGTCTACCTCCCTGCAGTTTTCGCCTGAACAAAACCTGGTGTCTAAATCTACAGTAGGTCTTTTGCCATTCCAAACAAATTCTCAAATCACCTTATCGACTGTCAGCAGGTATTTGGATGGCAATTGGATAGGGAGCGTTTGGAATATGAAAAGTAATCTGGGGATAATGTTCCTTTTTATAACGTTTATCCTACCCATCCAAGAAAGTTTTTTTTGGCATCCATTGGGTAAGATCTGATTTAATTTTTTTCAGGAGGGGAGTGTGGTTTAGAGCACTTAGATTGATTACATTTCTCTGTATCTCCAGGCCTAGGTACCTTAAATGTGAAGGGCGCCAGGGAAAAGGGAGGGAGGTTTTACGTGTCAAAATCGTTTCCTCAGGGGCAGTAATGTTGGGAGCTGTAGATGTAGTGTAATTGATTTTGAAATTTGATAGATTGCTGAAGCAGTTAAATTCTCCCATGAGAATTGGAAGGGATTTCAGCGGGTTTGTGATGATAGCTAATAAATCATCTGGGAATAATGAAAGGCAATAATCTTGTTTTTAGGCCTGTGAGGATTAGCCCTTATTGCTCTTGCTAGAGCTTCCATACACAGCACAAAGATCAATGGGGACAAAGGGCACCCTGTTGTGTGCCATTTGATATGTGGTTGACATCAGGATGACAGGGCCCCGTTGACCCTAACCCTAGCAGAGGGCGACCTGTACAATGCAATGATTTTATTTAGAAAATTATTGTTCAGGCCTATTCTCCTCAAGACCGCAGAGTATGTTGATTTTTTATCTTGTATTCTTGATGTGATCAATTGTGTTTTCCAATAATGATGTACTATGTAAATGATGATTTCTTTATGGCACTAATCATATAAAGGGATTATAAAGTTTAAAAAAATACTTATGAATGATAAAATTGGGACTGTGGAGATCTGATCTTTCTTTTTTGTAAGGATGAATGCAATATATTTTATTGAATAATTGAAAATAGAGTGTATTGCTCGTTAAGTTTATTAATGTCAGAGTCCTGTCCATCTGCTAAAAATGTCTGTTGTGCTAAAAATGTCTATATTATTAATATTTCTAATGATCAAATTGGTACTGTAGAGATCTTATCTCATTTTCTAAGGATGAAATATGTAACATAGGTTTTTGAACAATGGCAAATAGAGTGTATGGACCTTCAAGTCCATTAATGTCAGTTGCTGAAAATATCTATTATGTGTAGATACCAGAATGTGAAAACATATATATATATATATATATATATATATATATATATATATATATATATATATATATATATATATATATATATGATATTCAACAAAAACAGTGTTCTTTAATTGTTATGATCAAATGATCCATATAAATAAATATAAATAACTATTATGCCCAAAGAACATTTAGTCTACTATAAAACTATTAGAACCAAAGTGAAGGCCCCATATAAAGGGGTTCAAATATTAGGTAATAAAAGTAATCGATAAACAGCGGGGTATAGAAGATTAAAAATGGCGGTGTGCTCCACAAGTAATTAGTGTGGATTGCAAACCGCGTTTATAGAATAAGGTGGAACGCAAACCACGTATGTAATATAGAATAAAAATGGCAGTGCAGTCCACAAGCAAATATAGTGGAATGTAAACCGCATTTATAGATACATAATGGTGGTTCGTTCCACCTATAATAAGGTGGAGCACAAACCACCTTAAATAGAGATGATAGATCCCGGGAACATGGCTGTGCATTCCACCAGCGGCCAGGTGGAACGCAAGCCAACCTATTAAGTTAGGTTATATAGATAAAAAGATTTTTAATTCCATTTTTTCACTGAACACTTTAGTAAGGATTAGACTTAATGTTACAGTAAGGTAAGTTAGCTGCATTAAGGAGATATTTAATAATATGACACGAAATTGCACTTCACATTTTTATTTCTGATTAAACATTGAAAATCATGAATATAAGGTTTTATTCAATCAAATAAGTGGAATTAAGATAAAAAATAAATATAAAGTATTAAATAGTATAAAATAATATCACTAACATTTCTGAATACAGGAAATAGTGTCATAGGCTAGTCCCTATAAATATCCTAACTAGGACCCACAGTAGTCCACTTGCTATTTGGACATTGGAGAGCACACATCCACAGGCTGCACTAATGTAAAGGCAATGGTGATTTTCTATCTCTTATATGTTTTTTTTTTTTTTAAGAATGGCCCCCATCCTAATATAATATAATACAGTATATTGTCTATTAGGAGACTTCTTTACCCTGATTTAAGCTACATAAAGCAAAAAGGGAGTTTACTTTTTTTGGAGGTATGTGAGGAATTTTAACATTATTAAATTGTAGATGTTTGCCGTTAAAATAGCACGTAATAAGAATATCTATTTACCCACAGGATAGGATTATATTTAAAAAGTTTCACCCTTTATGTGGTTATCCTGTATATTTGGATGTATTTTCTGAGCGGCAGACCACTTCCATATAAAATGGTGAAATCATTATTCATCTAAAAAGGGTATGTGTATATATATATATATATATATATATATATATATATACTAGGTGATTCATCGCGCCCTACGGGCGCTCTTCACACCGTCGTAAGGGGCTGCGCCCCCTTAATTTGTGAACGTTTGTATATGAGAAATATGGTTAGAATTGTATGAAAGATGCCCTGTATTGCAACTTAGGTGTCCGCGAATCGCGGGAGGGGGGGTCGCGGAGGGTGCCGCGAATTGCAGGAGGGGGGTCGCGGGGGGTGCCGCGAATTGCAGGAGGGGGGGTTGTGGGGGGGTGGATGCTGCGAATCGCGGGAGGGGAGGGATTGCAGAGAATCGCGGGAGGGGGGTCGCGGGGTGGGTTGCCGCAAATCGCGGGAGGGGGGTTACGGGGGCGGGGGTTGCGGCGAATCATGGTAGGGGGGGTCGCGGGGGATGTGCCGTGAATCACGGGAGGGGGGGTCACGGGGTGGGGTGCCGAGAATCGCGGGGGTGTGTGTGTGTGCCGTGAATCGCGGGAGTGGGGGTTGCGGGGGGGTGGGGGGGTGTGACGCGAATCGCCACAAGAAAAAATCAACACAGAAAGGTCAACACATGTAAATGTTGACATAAGTGTGGCACTTCATTGGTGTCCATGTCGACACATGACAATGAATATGAAAACATTCAAAAAATGAAATAAATCTTCAAAAACTCATGTCAACCTTTTTCATTGTCGACCATAGCCATGTCAGTGTTTTCCATGTGCAATTTAATTCTGGAGCTGCCGCGAATCACGGGGGTGCCGCGAATTGCGGGAGGGGGGGTCGCGGGGTTGGGTGCCGCGAATCGCGGGAGGGCGGGGTTCACAGGGGTTCCGGTGGGGGGGTTGCCGCGAATTGCGGGAGGTGGGGGGTCACGGGGGTGCCGCGAATCGCGAGAGGGGGGTATGCGGGGGGGTGTGACGCGAATCGCCACAAGAAAAACTCAACACAGAAAGGTCAACACATGTAAATGTTAACATAACTGTGCCAATTCATTGGTGTCCATGTTGACACATGACAATGAATATGAAAACATTCAAAAAATGAAATAAATCTTCAAAAACTCATGTCAACCTTTTTCATTGTCGACCATAGCCGTGCCAGTGTTTTGCATGTGCCATTTAATCCTGGGGCTGCCGCGATTTGCGGGAGGGGGGGGGTTGCGGGGGGTGGGTGCCGCGAATCGCGGGAGAGCGGGGTTCATGGGGGTTCCGGTGGGGGGTTGCCGCGAATTGCGGGAGGGGGGGGGGGGTCGCGGGGGGGTGCCGGGGTGCCGCGAATCGCCGGAGGGGGGGTTGCGGGGGGTGTGAAGCGAATCGCCACAAGAAAAAAATCAACACAGAAAGGTCAACACATGTAAATGTTGACATAAGTGTGGCACTTCATTGGTGTCCATGTCGACACATGAGAATGAATATGAAAATATTCAAAAAATGACAAAAAAACTTCAAAAACTCATGTCAACCTTTTTCATTGTCGACCATAGCCATGTCAGTGTTTTCCATGTGCAATTTAATTCTGGAGCTGCCGCGAATCACGGGGGGGTGCCGCGAATTGCGGGAGGGGAAGTCGCGGGGGTGGGTGCCGCGAATCGCGGGAGGGCGGGGTTCACAGGGGTTCCCGCGAATTGCGGGAGGTGGGGGGTCACGGGGGGTGCCGCGAATCGCGGGAGGGGGGGTTGCGGGGGGTGTGACGCGAATCGCCACAAGAAAAAATCAACACAGAAAGGTCAACACATGTAAATGTTGACATAAGTGTGCCACTTCATTGGTGTCCATGTCGACACATGACAATGAATATGAAAAAATTAAAAAAAATTAAAAATAAATCTTCAAAAACTCATGTCAACCTTTTTCATTGTCGACCATAGCCATGCCATGTCAGTGTTTTGCATGTGCCATTTAATCCTGGGGCTGCTGCGAATTGCGGGGGTGCCGCGAATCGCGGGAGGGGGGTCGCAGGGGGGGTGCCGCCAATCGTGCAAGGGGGGGTCGCGGGGGGTCCTTTTTGCAGCGAATCGCGGGAGGAAGGTCGCGGGGGGGTGTTTTTTCCGCAAATCGGGGGGGGGGGGTCACGGGGGAGGGTTTGCCGCGATTCACGGGAGGGGGGGTCGCGGGGGTGTTTTTGCTGTGAATCGCGGTAGGGGGGGTCGCGGGGGAGCGGGTATTTTTGCCGCAAATCGCGGGAGGGGGGGTGGGGGCGCTCACCTGGTGGCTGTGGAGTAGCAGTGCTGGGCAACATGGGAAGGCAGTGGGTGTCTGGCACTGTCTGTGGGCTCACTGGGCTGGTTCTCTGTCACATACCTCCCAACATGACCCTCTCCAGGAGGGACACAATGCTCTGTTTCTAGACTTACCCTTAATGTATGATTGCCATCACCTGTTTTAAACAGGTTAATTTCTCAGAAAGGTGTTCAGCACAGATGAAGGCAATCACACATCACACATTAAGAGGAAAGTCCAGGAACAGAGCGTTATAGACACAGACACCCACTTTGAGTGACAGATGTAGCCAAATATATAGGAGATATATATATATGGAAGGAAGAAGAGATAGTTGTGCACTCTGTCTATTTCACAACTTTTGTACATTAACGATCATACATTGGTACATAAAATTTGTATTTATTCTTCAAAATAAAAAAATCAATAAAAATTAGTTTGTACAGAATTCGATGCAGATTACAGATTCAGATACAATTTTGTTCAAGTGAAAGACAACAGATCCAACTTCAAGATGTGCAAACTTCTTAGGATACGAAACCCTACATGTTTCGTCCCTTAGGACTTCATCAGGGGTAAATGGGGTAAATATATATATATATATATATATATATATATATATATATATATATATATATATATATATATATATACCAAAAATAGTGTCTTCAGCGCCCAAACTCTGTAATGTCCAACATAAAAATATTTCAATAAAAATATTGACAAGAAACAATTGCAGTGGTTCTTTTATAAGAAGCTTTTCTTTTTATTTTCAGTACATCTGACCAACACCCAACGCGTTTCGTCTCGTTAGAGACTTCATCAGGGGTACATGATCTAAAATATAACATACATTTTATAAGACACATAACTTTTTTAGGACATTACATTTATATAAAACATGATACTCATTATAAAAATTGATAAGAGTACATATGTAGTACATGAAAGGTATATACATAGTACATAAAAGTATATATAATGATAGGAGAAGGAGAGACTAGGATAAAGGAGGATGAAGAGGACCAATTATTTTACACATACAATTTATGGAGGAATATTAAAGGTACATACCTTAGAATAAACAAAGTTTATTTGACCCTTCTGGGTCAGGAGATAAAGATAGCGCAAAAGAACCGTAGTTAGGGTCCAAATGTGACACCTCAGAAGACAGTAGGTGTTATAGAAACCTAATAATATGGTAAAAATGAGGTATTTATTTTTATTTTTATTTTTAAACCTTATAATAATTTTTTAGAGATTTATTATCCTTTCAATTCCCTTTATGGTACATACCTTCTTATAGTTTTAAGATGTTTAATTAATCAGATGTCTTTGACAATATATTTAAAGCTTGAATGAAGAACCTAATAAGGAAGATATATATGTATATATATGTACCATCATTTAATGTTCTTAAGACATAAAAGGATTTTCTTAATGATAGTAGTGGATACATAAGTATACAATAGCATACCTAATTAGGGCAAATTCAAATCTTGTCCCAATGTGTCCAAGAAAGCAAGATCTTTTCTTTCTATTAGACCTACAATTATACAGAATTTTAGTATAATAACCAAAGCCATCATTTTCAAATTAGAGGAAAAATTCCATCCTAAATGGAGGTTCAATTACTATTACCAATAAAAATGGTCTTACCCTGTGTCAGAGGAATGGTGTGCACTCATTGGGATCCAGACTGCAAGTGATTTTTAAGATGGATCTGGCCTCTCTATATATAGGGCCTGTCTGTGATGTCACTTCCTTTTTAAGAAAATATTTTATTTTTTATTTTTCTATATATATATATATAATCGTGATAATATAATCCACCCTATACCACTATGAATTAATGACTTTCTAGGTCTTTTTTAACCCTATTATAATTTAAACATATTTCAGAAAAATTTTTGTATTTTTTAATTTTTAAATCTTACTTAATTACCTTTAGTTTCAAACAGTGATTGTATGTTTAACTAGTGCGTAGGATAAGGATTATCCTTCTAAGATATTTCAATGTTCAGAGCTACAAAAGTCAGTTTTTAATCTTAATTAGGTCGTTTGTGTTCCACCTATAACGGGGTGGAACGCACCGCCATATTGTTTTCTTATCTCCGCGTCAAAATGCGGAAGCATACCACACCATAAGCTGCGCTCCACCTAAAACGAGGTGGAACGCACCGCCATACTGTTCTCCGATCTCCGCATTAAACGCGGAAGTGGTCCAAACTCTAAGCTTCGCTCCCACTATTCTACAGCTGGAGCGTACCATTGCAATATCTTTAAGTGCGTGTATCTTAATATCTTAATAAGTGCTATAATTTCCCAAGGGGCGCTCTATTAAGACTTACATATATGTGTGTTTTAATTATAATGTATAGTGCTTATTACGAGACTTTGCGTTCCAATTAACGGAGGCTGGAATGCACTGCCATATTGGTTTTAAATTTGTATATGTGCGGTTCAAATATTATGAAACGCACAGCCATATTGGTTTTCTCCCAATGTGTAAATGTCACCCTTTGTGAAGTGTCTATTTTATTCTTTATCATAAATGCTTCCATTTGAAAAAGGGGCTTTGATTTTACATATGACCACACGTAACCATTTGAATTCTAAAGTTACATTCATTTTACACAATGGCAAAGCAGACAAATAGAAATAAAAATACATATATACATAGAAATACAAAAATACAAAAATAAAAAAATAATAAAAAATACAATAAAAATACAAAAATACATTTTATTCCTATATCATGTAAGGTGTAATATATAAGATTGGTAAATGACCAATGTCAATATTTAATTATATTATACTTCCACTTAACAGGTGAACCTAAGAGAATTATCTTATAAGAAGGCTGTGATCTCAATACTCTCGTTTAATCCCCTAGGGGCCAGGGTATCTAGGGTGTAAATCCAGTATGATTCACGCATGATCAAATTACGATCCCTGTCTCCCCCTCGGGGATCTTCTTTTACATGTTCAAGTACTGTAAATTTTAAGGAGCATATCTCAGAATTGTGACAAGATTCAAAATGTCTGGGCAGGCTATGGATTTGGACCTTTCTTTTTATATTTCTTAGATGTTCTTGGATGCGGATTTTTAAGCTTCTTTTTGTCTTACCGACATACCACTTGTCACAGCCACATTTTATTAGATACACTACATATGTAGTATTGCAGGTTAAAACTCCTTCAAACCTACAGTTCTTTCTTAAATTATCAGGAATTACAGGGCCATGTTTTTCTACATGTTTACAACATATACACTTGTTGCATGGAAACAAACCTCTTCTTTCTGGTAAGAAGGAAGGGTTGTTTCTAATGACCATACTTTTTTGAGTTTCAAGTGGTCTAAATTTACTAGGTGCTAAAGAACTTTTCAAGTTTTTTGCCCTCTTAAAAATTACATCTGGTCTATCTGGTAAATTTGGACCCAAAATCGGATCCATCTTTAATAGGTGCCAATGTATACCCAGACATTTTTTAATCTTAGCATGCTCCTGACTGTATTGAGTTATAAAAGGTCTGATTTTTTTGGTATTTCCATAATTGGGATTATTTTCCTTCTCTCTAACGAGGTCTGATCTGAGTGTAGATGCTGCTCTTTTTTGGTCAAGTCTTATATTTGTTTCATTATAACCTCTTTGTAAGAATCTATTGACCAGCATTTCTGATTGTTCCCAGAAGATTTTTTCATCGCTACAGTTTTTTCGAACCCTCAAAAACTGTGCGAAAGGTACATTGTTTTTCCACGTATGTAAGTGGCAACTGTCTGCAGGGATATAGCTATTAGCGTCAGTTTTTTTTTTTAAAGTCTTAGTCTACAAGATATTAGCTGAAGGGTCGGCACTAATAACAATATCAAGAAAGTCTATCTGAAGTTCATCCTCTTTATAGGTGAACTTCAGATTGTACTCATTCACCTGTAAGTCTGAAATGAATTTATCAACACTTTGTTTATCACCATCCCAGACAACTAATAAATCGTCAATGTATCTTTTGAAAAATTTTATCCTTTTATCCTTAAAACCATCATCCTCACACAGAGTGTTAATTTCCCAGTTATTCAAATAGATGTTTGCATATGAGGGGGCAAATTTTGTGCCCATTGCTGTTCCTTGTTTTTGAACATAATGTGCTCCATAAAATTCAAAATGGTTATGGTTAAGGATACAATTTACACTGCTCAATAAGAAATTCCTTTCTTTTTGATCTACATTGACATCAAACAGAAGGATCTCTTTTACTGCTTCTAAGCCCTTATGATGAGGTATAGATGTGTATAACGCTTGTGCGTCTATTGTGACCCATCTAAAGGTAGGTTCCCAGTTTATATCCTGGATTTCTCGTAAAACCTGTGTTGAATCCTTCAGGTAAGATTTTTGTTTTTTAACATAGGTCTGTAGTTTAAGATCTACAAAATGAGATAGATTCGCAGTTAGGTATTCTACACCTGCAACAATTGGTCTTCCTGGAGGAAGGTCTCTATTTTTATGTACCTTGGGGATATGATAAAATATAGGAATTTTTGGCTTCTCCACGTACATATAGCTCATTTCTTTTTTACATATCACCCCTTCTATATTTGCCTTAAGAAGTAATGCATACAATTCTTCCTTATATGCTTCCATTGGATTTTCATCCAATTTTTCATAGGTGGTTTGATCATTAATTAATTTGTAGGCTTCTACTAAATAAGTTGACCGATCTTGTAGGACCACCGCGCCCCCTTTATCTGCCACCTTAATTATCAACTCCTCATCATTTTTGAGGTCTTTCAGAGCTTTTTTCTCTTGTGAGGTCAAATTTGTATGTCTCTTGTTATCCAATTTTAATGTTTTAAAATCCTCATTAACTAGTTCAAAAAAGATTTCTAAGTGGCTTCCTTTAGATTCCACGGGAAAGAATTTTGAGGGTGGGGCTACCACAGGTTTGGGTGTATTGGTTTCTTTAATGGGATTTTAAAAAAAATGTCTTATAAATTTATTGAGATCGACAAAAAGATCAAATTTATCTGAATGCTGATCTGGCGCAAACTTAAGGCCTTTATCTAGTAATTGGACTTCGGATTGTGATAGTACCTTCTTGGAAAGGTTAATGACTCCTGTAGGACAGGGTCCTTCAGGAAGTGGGCTGATCTTTTCTTTTTTGGGGAGTTTTCTCCCTCCTCTTTTTCCCCTTTTCCTAGGTACCTCTTTTTTCCTACAGGAGACTCTGTGTCTGTTGAATAAGTACTTTTCCTTATTATATTTGGGGGAGTAGTGATCTTCTTCCCATCTAAAAAATTACCAGATATTGGTGACCTAAGGACCTCAAATCTGTTTGCAACTTCTGGATAATAGGATCTTCTCGGTGACATCATTCTTCTATTAGAGGGTCTTCTGTTATCCCTATATACTGGGGACCCAAAAGACCTTCTAACATATCCTCGATGGGATTTTCTCCCTTGGTAGGAATCTCGCCTCTGATAGGATTCTCTCCTTTCAGGTTGATGGTAATAGGGTTTTCTTCTCATAAAGACTTCATCGTCCTCAATATTTTTATAGTGTGTACGTGGTCTGGAGTTTTGATTTTCTGCCTGTACCCAATTGTGAACTTTCCCATTTTCATAATCAAGTTTATCCCTCAAGAATTTCTTTTGTTTTCTTGATATGATTTCAGTTTCTAAGGAATCTATTTTACTTTGCATATCTGCCACATCTTTTTTGAAGCCATCATCCCCCTCAAATTTGGATAGGGCTGCTTCTAGTTTCTTAATATCCTCTTCATATCGACCTATTTCTTTTCTTCGGTCGTTTACAATAAGATCTATAAGTTTTAGAGAACTATCATTTAATATTTTATTCCAATTGGACATAAATTCATCATTTGTCTGTCCTATGGTGGTTTTTTTTAGAAGTCTTAGCCCCCTAGGGACTCTTCCGACCTCTATATATTTCTCAAGAGTAATTAACTCATACCACCCTTTTAATTCTTTGGTGGCAAGTTTCTCCATTTGATTTAATAGACCATAGTAATCCTCTGTAGTCCCCTCCATCTGTTGTATATCCTTTGTCTCATCCATAAATATAGACCTACATTTGGCTGTCCTACTTGTTCTATCTCGAATGATAGGCATTATTTAAAATATTAGCTGCAGTTTGGAGATTTACTAGTAGTAGAAACACAATACAAAGACAAAAATCCCCAAAACTTGCGCTGTTAAAATACAATATTAGGTGGTCACTGTTGACACTCTATCCCCTACTAGTAGGGATAGAACAAACTAACTACACCAACAATAGTGTCTTCAGCGCCCAAACTCTGTAATGTCCAACATAAAATATTTCAATAAAAATATTGACAAGAAACAATTGCAGTGGTTCTTTTATAAGAAGCTTTTCTTTTTATTTTCAGTACATCTGACCAACACCCAACGCGTTTTGTCTCGTTAGAGACTTCATCAGGGGTACATGATCTAAAATATATAAAATATAACATACATTTTATAAGACACATAACTTTTTTAGGACATTACATTTATATAAAACATGATACTCATTATAAAAATTTATAAGAGTACATATGTAGTACATGAAAGGTATATACATAGTACATAAAAGTATATAAAAGTATATATATAATGATAGGAGAAGGAGAGACTAGGATAAAGGAGGATGAAGAGGACCAATTATTTTACACATACAATTTATGGAGGAATATTACTTATTCCTCCATAATATAACTTGCCACCAAAGAATTAAAAGGGTGGTATGAGTTAATTACTCTTGAGAAATAGATAGAGGTCGGAAGAGTCCCTAGGGGGCTAAGACTTCTAAAAAAAAACACCATAGGACAGACAAATGATGAATTTATGTCCAATTGGAATAAAATATTAAATGATAGTTCTCTAAAACTTATAGATCTTATTGTAAACGACCGAAGAAAAGAAATAGGTCGATATGAAGAGGATATTAAGAAACTAGAAGCAGCCCTATCCAAATTTGAGGGGGATGATGGCTTCAAAAAAGATGTGGCAGATATGCAAAGTAAAATAGATTCCTTAGAAACTGAAATCATATCAATAAAACAAAAGAAATTCTTGAGGGATAAACTTGATTATGAAAATGGGAAAGTTCACAATTGGGTACAGGCAGAAAATCAAAACTCCAGACCACGTACACACTATAAAAATATTGAGGACGATGAAGTCTTTATGAGAAGAAAACCCTATTACCATCAACCTGAAGGGAGAGAATCCTATCAGAGGCGAGATTCCTACCAAGGGAGAAACTCCCATCGAGAATATGTTAGAAGGTCTTTTGGGTCCCCAGTATATAGGGATAACAGAAGACCCTCTAATAGAAGAATGATGTCACCGAGAAGATCCTATTATCCAGAAGTTGCAAACAGATTTGAGGTCCTTAGGTCACCAATATCTGGTAATTTTTTAGATGGGAAGAAGATCACTACTCCCCCCAAATATAATAAGGAAAAGTACTTATTCAACAGACACAGAGTCTCCTGTAGGAAAAAAAGAGGTACCTAGGAAAAGGGGAAAAAGAGGAGGGAGAAAACTCCCCAAAAAAGAAAAGATCAGCCCACTTCCTGAAGGACCCTGTCCTACAGGAGTCATTAACCTTTCCAAGAAGGTACTATCACAATCCGAAGTCCAATTACTAGATAAAGGCCTTAAGTTTGCGCCAGATCAGCATTCAGCTAAATTTTATCTTTTTGTCGATCTCAATAAATTTATAAGACGTTTGACTTTGGAGAGACATTTTTTTAAAAATCCCATTAAAGAAACCAATACACCCAAACCTGTGGTAGCCCCAACCTCAAAATTCTTTCCCGTGGAATCTAAAGGAAGCCACTTAGAAATCTTTTTTGAACTAGTTAATGAGGATTTTAAAACATTAAAATTGGATAACAAGAGACATACAAATTTGACCTCACAAGAGAAAAAAGCTCTGAAAGACCTCAAAAATGACGAGGAGTTGATAATTAAGGTGGCAGATAAAGGGGGCGCGGTGGTCCTACAAGATCGGTCAACTTATTTAGTAGAAGCCTACAAATTAATTAATGATCAAACCACCTATGAAAAATTGGATGAAAATCCAATGGAAGCATATAAGGAAGAATTGTATGCATTACTTCTTAAGGCAAATATAGAAGGGGTGATATGTAAAAAAGAAATGAGCTATATGTAGGTGGAGAAGCCAAAAATTCCTATATTTTATCATATCCCCAAGGTACATAAAAATAGAGACCTTCCTCCAGGAAGACCAATTGTTGCAGGTGTAGAATCCCTAACTGCGAATCTATCTCATTTGTAGATCTTAAACTACAGACCTATGTTAAAAAAACAAAAATCTTACCTGAAGGATTCAACACAGGTTTTACGAGAAATCCAGGATATAAACTCGGAACCTACCTTTAGATGGGTCACAATAGACGCACAAGCGTTATACACATCTATACCTCATCATAAGGGCTTAGAAGCAGTAAAAGAGATCCTTCTGTTTGATGTCAATGTAGATCAAAAAGAAAGGAATTTCTTATTGAGCAGTGTAAATTTTATCCTTAACCATAACCATTTTGAATTTTATGGAGCACATTATGTTCAAAAACAAGGAACAGCAATGGGCACAAAATTTGCCCCCTCATATGCAAACATCTATATGAATAACTGGGAAATTAACACTCTGTATGAGGATGATGGTTTTAAGGATAAAAGGATAAAATTTTACAAAAGATACATTGACGATTTATTAGTTGTCTGGGATGGTGATAAACAAAATGTTGATGAATTCATTTCAGACTTACAGGTGATGAGTACAATCTGAAGTTCACCTATAAAGAGGATGAACTTCAGATAGACTTTCTTGATATTGTTATTAGTGCAGACCCTTCAGCTAATATCTTGTCGACTTTTTTCAAAAAAACTGACGCTAATAGCTATATCCCTGCAGACAGTTGCCACTTACATACGTTGAAAAACAATGTACCTTTCGCACAGTTTTTGAGGGTTCGAAAAAACTGTAGCGATGAAAAAACCTTCTGGGAACAATCAGAAATGCTGGTCAATAGATTCTTACAAAGAGGTTATAATGAAAAAAATATAAGACTTGACCAAAAAAGAGCAGCATCTACACTCAGATCAGACCTCCTTAGAGAGAAGGAAAATAATCCCAATTATGGAAATACCAAAAAAATCAGACCTTTTATAACTCAATACAGTCAGGAGCATGCTAAGATTAAAAAATCTTGAAAAAAGGGGTTTGTTGGATGTGGGATATGGCGCTACACCGGGTCAAGCACGATATTCGAGTGGGGATACTTAGCTTAGGTGTTTCTGGGTTCTCTTTTTCTCCCTCTTGATTTTTCCTTCGCGTATTTTCTCGTCAGATTTTTCAGGAGAAAAACAGAAGGAATAAAAATATTTAGGGTTTGAGCGGGGGTGGAATTTTGTTTCCAAAATACTATTGTTCTTGTCCCAGTTTTCTGATATTTCTCACCTCACTTACATATGTATGTAGTGAGGGTAAGCTTATCTGGGTTTCTTTTTGTTGGGTGGTGATTAGTGAGAGGCGTACCTCACTTACACGTTTCTGCACATGAACACTCTCATCAAGGTATCTTTATCAAGTAAGCTGCGTACCAGTACTCACGATTGATAGTGTGTGTACACGTGCATCAAGGTATCTTTAATTTGTCCAGGCTGACTTCTTATCCAGTAAAAAAAAAGGTTTTTATTTTACAATATAAAACTCTAAAATATTTTCTTTAAAACGGAATTCTAGTATAATCCGTACGTTTCTACCGTCTGCTGGTGGAGGAGCACTGTTGTCCCCTTTGGGAATAGGGCAGGATTAGTCTTGGGCCACTGACCGGTAAGTGGACTCCGCAACTGTGAGAAAAAATTCTCTCTTTGTCCTACCTTTTTCTCAGGGGGAAATCAGGTTCCTCAAAAGAGCTTCCAGCAGAGAGTTAGAATCCAAGGTCAACTCAAAAGCAAGTCCTCCTGCCGACGCGTTTCGAGATGTGCATCTCTTTGTCAAGGCATGGAGGACCTGCTGGTGTGCTTGCTTTTTATGAGTGAGGATAATCTGAAGATGGCTTCACTTCCTGTTCCTGTTTCCGTTTTCCTTATTGTGTAGTTGAACAGGAATTATACAATACAATGGTATTCATACACAGTGTTCAAATAGCCTTTAAAAGTATAGTAGATAAGGCCATTGGTTTGATATAGTTAAAGCTTAAATAGTAACGTTCGTATTGTCCAGGGTGTATAAATATGGCGGCCGCTGCTTAGTAATATTATACCCTAGTTTGGGTGTAGCAATATGGCGCCCGTCATTTTTTTACATTTAAAGGTAAAAGCATATACCAGTAGGGTGGCTAAGGGGTAGTTGAAAGGGAGCTTCTGTGGATGTCAGCGCGCCCCCCTTTAGTGGAAATAGAGAGCTATCCGC
This sequence comes from Crinia signifera, assembly GCF_055691185.1. NCBI lineage: Eukaryota > Metazoa > Chordata > Amphibia > Anura > Myobatrachidae > Crinia > Crinia signifera. The sequence goes on from NC_139217.1 coordinate 33,199,154, forward strand.
ACTTCTGAGCTGTCCGTCTATGTGTTGTTTCGCGGGGTGTAGTAAGATGGCGTCCGTCCGTTTTTCTTGGATCTCTTCTTAGATGGGTGTAGCAGGATGGCGTCTCCGAGATTGCGTCTCCGAGATTTTGTAGTTGGCGTCCTGCTTGTGACGCGGGCGTCGTTGTTCTTCCCCCCACCGGGTGTAGTAAGGTGGCGTCTTTTAGTCTGCTGCATTTTCCTGCTGGACGTATAGTAGGGTGTAGCAAGATGGCGCCCGTCCGTTCTGAGGTCTTCTATCCGGAGGTTCTCTGTTGTTAGGAGTGTTGCTATGGAGACATAAATACTCATCTGTAGCGTTACTCTCTCTCTTTTTGTGTGGCCAAGTTGTGGAGGACATATTTAGACATAAATAGATGACATTTGTGAATGAATGTCTATTGAAGTTGATTCGAACTCTAAGGAGCAGAAAAATATAATCAGGATTTTATAATAAAATGATTTTATACTTCATAAAAGAATAAACAAATAAATATTAGAGAATTGGAGGTGGGGGATTTATTACTTTTTTCTATCTCCTCTATGTGTAAATGAATTTATGATATTTGATTATAGGAACCATTTCAGTTCGAAGTCATTATTTAGTCCCTTTGGTGTTAAGGTTTTCAAGTCGAATATTAATTTCATTTCTGACCTAGCAAGATTTGTTTCAATATTTTTATCCTTCCAGCTTGATTTTATTTGTTTGAGGCCCATAAATTTTCTAATGTTTGCTGTTGAGCAGTTGTGTTGAATTTTAAAATGATTGGAAAGGTTATGGGTTTCCAGTCCTTTGCGAATATTTCTTAAGTGTTCTGACATTCTTATTTTCAATGGGCGAGTTGTTCTCCCTATGTATGAAAGACCACATGTGCATTCTGCCAAATACACGACGTTGGAAGAGTGGCAGGTTATGAAGTCGTTTATTTTGAACTTGATGTTGTTTACTGTAACACAAGTGTATTTGGAAGTGGTGTCTTTTATGGTTCTGCATGCCATGCAGGTTCCACAACGGTGGAATCCTTTAGTTCTAATAAGGTCTTTGGTTAGTGCTGGTAGAGTACTTTTCACTAGTGCATCCTTCAAGTTTCTTGATTTGCGATAAATGAAGCAGGGTTTTTCTGGTATCAGGTGTTTTAGAATCTGATCTTTTTGAAGAAGATGCCAATGTTTTTTCATTATTTGTTCTACTTGTTTGTATTGGGTGTCATAATTGGTTATAAAAGACCATTTTTGTCTGTCTGTGGTGTCTGCTTGTTTTGGAGCATCTTTTTTTCTGTTCAGTAGTGTTTCTCTATTTATTTTTTCTGTTTGTTGTATGGTATCTTCTAATGTTGCTTCTTCATATCCTTTGTCCACAAAGTCCTTTTTCATGTTATCCATTTGTTGTTTACATGTTGCTGGGTTGCTACAGTTCCGTTTGACTCTCAAAAATTGACTTTTGGGGACCCCTTTTAGCCATAATGCATGGTGTTGGCTGTCTGTAGAGATGTAGGAATTTATATCTGTTGGTTTTTTGTATGTCTTTGTATTTATTTGTCCTCCAGTTGTGTATATTGTTAGATCCAAAAAATTGATTGATTCCATGCTGTGGGTGAAGGTAAATTTAAGGTTAAATGTGTTTCTGTTTAGTTCTTGGAGAAAACTTAGGAGGTTTTCTTCGGTGTCTTCCCAAAGCAATAAGACATCGTCTATATATCTATACCACTTTTTCAGGCTAGTACCCCAAGCTACGTTCCTGTATATGTGTTCTTCCTCCCAGAACCCCATAAACAGGTTCGCGTAGCTTGGGGCAAATTTAGTGCCCATGGCTGTGCCCGTGCGTTGCATGTAGAACGCCCCATCAAAAAAGAAGAAATTGTTGTTGAGGATAAACTTTATTGCCTCCTGGATGAAGATTTTTCTTTCTTGTGTATGTTCAGTTTTTTCCAGAGCCCAGGCTACTGCTTCAATGCCTTTTTCGTGCTTAATACAGGTGTATAGCGATGTTACATCCACCGAGGATAGAGTGCTATTTTCGCTCCAACTGAAGGTCTTTATCTTCTCCAGGGTGTCATTCGTGTCCTTCAGGTATGACGGTATTTTCTGTACCATTGGTTGTAGGAGGCTGTCTATCAGAGATGACAGTTTTGAGGTCAAACTATTTACTCCTGCTATAATTGGTCTTCCCGGGGGGTTGGACAGGCTTTTTTTAAAGAAAATATTTTAGAGTTTTATATTGTAAAATAAAAACCTTTTTTTTTACTGGATAAGAAGTCAGCCTGGACTAATTAAAGATACCTTGATGCACGTGTACACACACTATCAATCGTGAGTACTGGTACGCAGCTTACTTGATAAAGATACCTTGATGAGAGTGTTCATGTGCAGAAACGTGTAAGTGAGGTACGCCTCTCACTAATCACCACCCAACAAAAAGAAACCCAGATAAGCTTACCCTCACTACATACATATGTAAGTGAGGTGAGAAATATCAGAAAACTGGGACAAGAACAATAGTATTTTGGAAACAAAATTCCACCCCCGCTCAAACCCTAAATATTTTTATTCCTTCTGTTTTTCTCCTGAAAAATCTGACGAGAAAATACGCGAAGGAAAAATCAAGAGGTAGAAAAAGAGAACCCAGAAACACCTAAGCTAAGTATCCCCACTCGAATATCGTGCTTGACCCGGTGTAGCGCCATATCCCACATCCAACAAACCCCTTTTTTCAAGATTACTACTCGGGTTACCTAGGAATAACCCCACAGGGTGTAGGACAGGCAGCAAAACAGCGAGAATTACAGCGCCCAGGCGATTGTCTTACCAATTACTTGTCACTTCTCTTTAAACCTATTCCTAAAAAGACAATAACCAAGGCAGCAGTATGTTCAAGCACAGAGATAGAAGAAATGAAAAGATTGGAGAAGCATTTAAGTTCAATTTCACAGATGAAACCATTGAAATGACGGAAGAGAACTTGGAAACAGCAATGAACAGACTAGGGGACTGGCTCCTGAGAGAGAATAAGTTGTGGTGGGAGGTAGCCACACTAGAAAAGTATAAAACAGAACATGTAATACCTAAAGGCCTCAAAATGAACAAACAACCAAGCTTTCAGGATGCATCAGAAAACTTCACTACAGAATGGAATGAAATACTAGATAGATGCTCCTTCACTCTAATCGAGTTAATTCTAAAAGAAAGGAAAGGCACTCTAACAAAAGTAAATGAAAGAATAGAAATACTACAAACTTTAATCGAACCATACAAAAAACTAGCAAATTTTGATTCCCTGGAAAAAGAGATAATCGATAAAATCGAAAGAAACACGGATTTCCTCATAAAAAAGAAACAAGGAAAACTGCAACGGGACTTCGATTACTATAAGTTCGGTATAGTAACAAGAAGGAGAACAGACAGAATGGAACGCCAGAAAAGGAACGGAAGATCAGGGAGTAGAATACATCCATCTAGAAGAGAAGAACGCCCACAGAGGAAGGAACATACAAACCTCCATAATAAACAACCCTCCATAGGAAGGAGTCCTCCATGGAGACATAGAAACAACCACTTTAGATCTCCAGAAAGAAGGAACAACACATATAGAACATATCCCCCTCAAAGGTACTATAGACGGGAGAAGGAACAATACGGAAGAACATATGAGAGATGGGACCAAAATCTCCGAAATAACAAAGAAAGAAGATACGGGAGAGAGGAACCACGGTATGTAAGAAAAGACTACAACAGAGATTATGAAAGACACAACCGCGAATGGACAACACCTAGAAGATCATTCAGAAGCAATACAAGAGAAAGGAGAGCGGAAGGGAGACGCAACTACAGAAGGGATGTACGTAGAGATGAACCCCACAGAGGAACTCAAAAACGGAGAGAAATTCTGACACCAAAAACCACAATACTGAGCATGAGATACCATACATCACAAGAACCGAGCACATCCTACTATGTCAAGGACAGCTATCCCACACCCCCACGTAATGAGGAAGAAGAATCACCAAACCATGGAGAACAAAGAGAAAATTCATTAACAAAAAAGAAAAGATCACGTTTCGAAGAGGAGGGAGAAAACAAAGGAGGCACAACCACAGGAAGAGAAAGCCCCAACAATAGAAGGTCTGTAAGCGAAGAAAGCGCCACATCAATTAAAGAATCTCCTTTTCGAAAACAAAGGCAGATAAAAGGAAAAAGAGAAGTAACAACGAGAAAAACTCAGAGAGTGATAATCAAAACAAAAGGAAAAAAAACAGGAAAACAATAAGAGGATGTAGAGGAGGCAAACCCAAAACAAAGAAGAAGAAAATTAAGGGTAAAAAACAATTGGAAGGAAATCTTAATCCAGAAAAAAGCCCGACAGAAGAGCCGAGCAATATTTTTAATCTCAGTAAAAGAGAACTAAAAAAGGAAGAAGAGAAAATACTAAGAAAAGGATTAAAATTTGCCCCCACATCACACATGAACAACTTCAATAAATTTGTCGATGTTCAAAAATTCGTAAGGAAAATAACTCTAAAAAAATTTTTTGCAATAAAAGAAAAAGAGAAAGAAAAGGAACCTAAGAACATGGAGGATACACAAACCCAAAACTCACCCTTGCCTCAAAACAACTCTAGAAAGAAGAAGAAATCTTTGTTCTATCCAACATACATCAAAGGAAATTTCATTGACACCTTCGCCAAAGTGGTCACAGAGGAAATTGAAAACCTGAAGAAACCTAAAGTGAAATTCAACCTCACAAGGAAAGAACGAGAGATTATAAAAGATCTAGGCCAGGACGAAACCATAATAATCAAGCCGTGCGACAAAGGTGGAGGTCTAGCAATTCTAGATAGAGAGGACTATATAAAAGAAATACAGAGGCAACTATCAGATACGGAGACATACACCAAATTGAAAAATGATCCATCTCATAGAATAGAAAAGGACTTCAAACAACTGTTGGATACACACCTACAAAAAGGGGGCATGTCCAAAGATGAATATGAATATTCAAACATTCAAAACCCAATAACACCTACTATTTACACACTTCCAAAAGTGCATAAAAGCCTGTCCAACCCCCCCGGGAAGACCAATTATAGCAGGAGTAAATAGTTTGACCTCAAAACTGTCATCTCTGATAGACAGCCTCCTACAACCAATGGTACAGAAAATACCGTCATACCTGAAGGACACGAATGACACCCTGGAGAAGATAAAGACCTTCAGTTGGAGCGAAAATAGCACTCTATCCTCGGTGGATGTAACATCGCTATACACCTGTATTAAGCACGAAAAAGGCATTGAAGCAGTAGCCTGGGCTCTGGAAAAAACTGAACATACACAAGAAAGAAAAATCTTCATCCAGGAGGCAATAAAGTTTATCCTCAACAACAATTTCTTCTTTTTTGATGGGGCGTTCTACATGCAACGCACGGGCACAGCCATGGGCACTAAATTTGCCCCAAGCTACGCGAACCTGTTTATGGGGTTCTGGGAGGAAGAACACATATACAGGAACGTAGCTTGGGGTACTAGCCTGAAAAAGTGGTATAGATATATAGACGATGTCTTATTGCTTTGGGAAGACACCGAAGAAAACCTCCTAAGTTTTCTCCAAGAACTAAACAGAAACACATTTAACCTTAAATTTACCTTCACCCACAGCATGGAATCAATCAATTTTTTGGATCTAACAATATACACAACTGGAGGACAAATAAATACAAAGACATACAAAAAACCAACAGATATAAATTCCTACATCTCTACAGACAGCCAACACCATGCATTATGGCTAAAAGGGGTCCCCAAAAGTCAATTTTTGAGAGTCAAACGGAACTGTAGCAACCCAGCAACATGTAAACAACAAATGGATAACATGAAAAAGGACTTTGTGGACAAAGGATATGAAGAAGCAACATTAGAAGATACCATACAACAAACAGAAAAAATAAATAGAGAAACACTACTGAACAGAAAAAAAGATGCTCCAAAACAAGCAGACACCACAGACAGACAAAAATGGTCTTTTATAACCAATTATGACACCCAATACAAACAAGTAGAACAAATAATGAAAAAACATTGGCATCTTCTTCAGAGAGATCAGATTCTAAAACACCTGATACCAGAAAAACCCTGCTTCATTTATCGCAAATCAAGAAACTTGAAGGATGCACTAGTGAAAAGTACTCTACCAGCACTAACCAAAGACCTTATTAGAACTAAAGGATTCCACCGTTGTGGAACCTGCATGGCATGCAGAACCATAAAAGACACCACTTCCAAATACACTTGTGTTACAGTAAACAACATCAAGTTCAAAATAAACGACTTCATAACCTGCCACTCTTCCAACGTCGTGTATTTGGCAGAATGCACATGTGGTCTTTCATACATAGGGAGAACAACTCGCCCATTGAAAATAAGAATGTCAGAACACTTAAGAAATATTCGCAAAGGACTGGAAACCCATAACCTTTCCAATCATTTTAAAATTCAACACAACTGCTCAACAGCAAACATTAGAAAATTTATGGGCCTCAAACAAATAAAATCAAGCTGGAAGGATAAAAATATTGAAACAAATCTTGCTAGGTCAGAAATGAAATTAATATTCGACTTGAAAACCTTAACACCAAAGGGACTAAATAATGACTTCGAACTGAAATGGTTCCTATAATCAAATATCATAAATTCATTTACACATAGAGGAGATAGAAAAAAGTAATAAATCCCCCACCTCCAATTCTCTAATATTTATTTGTTTATTCTTTTATGAAGTATAAAATCATTTTATTATAAAATCCTGATTATATTTTTCTGCTCCTTAGAGTTCGAATCAACTTCAATAGACATTCATTCACAAATGTCATCTATTTATGTCTAAATATGTCCTCCACAACTTGGCCACACAAAAAGAGAGAGAGTAACGCTACAGATGAGTATTTATGTCTCCATAGCAACACTCCTAACAACAGAGAACCTCCGGATAGAAGACCTCAGAACGGACGGGCGCCATCTTGCTACACCCTACTATACGTCCAGCAGGAAAATGCAGCAGACTAAAAGACGCCACCTTACTACACCCGGTGGGGGGAAGAACAACGACGCCCGCGTCACAAGCAGGACGCCAACTACAAAATCTCGGAGACGCAATCTCGGAGACGCCATCCTGCTACACCCATCTAAGAAGAGATCCAAGAAAAACGGACGGACGCCATCTTACTACACCCCGCGAAACAACACATAGACGGACAGCTCAGAAGTGCGGATAGCTCTCTATTTCCACTAAAGGGGGGCGCGCTGACATCCACAGAAGCTCCCTTTCAACTACCCCTTAGCCACCCTACTGGTATATGCTTTTACCTTTAAATGTAAAAAAATGACGGGCGCCATATTGCTACACCCAAACTAGGGTATAATATTACTAAGCAGCGGCCGCCATATTTATACACCCTGGACAATACGAACGTTACTATTTAAGCTTTAACTATATCAAACCAATGGCCTTATCTACTATACTTTTAAAGGCTATTTGAACACTGTGTATGAATACCATTGTATTGTATAATTCCTGTTCAACTACACAATAAGGAAAACGGAAACAGGAACAGGAAGTGAAGCCATCTTCAGATTATCCTCACTCATAAAAAGCAAGCACACCAGCAGGTCCTCCATGCCTTGACAAAGAGATGCACATCTCGAAACGCGTCGGCAGGAGGACTTGCTTTTGAGTTGACCTTGGATTCTAACTCTCTGCTGGAAGCTCTTTTGAGGAACCTGATTTCCCCCTGAGAAAAAGGTAGGACAAAGAGAGAATTTTTTCTCACAGTTGCGGAGTCCACTTACCGGTCAGTGGCCCAAGACTAATCCTGCCCTATTCCCAAAGGGGACAACAGTGCTCCTCCACCAGCAGACGGTAGAAACGTACGGATTATACTAGAATTCCGTTTTAAAGAAAATATTTTAGAGTTTTATATTGTAAAATAAAAACCTTTTTTTTTACTGGATAAGAAGTCAGCCTGGACTAATTAAAGATACCTTGATGCACGTGTACACACACTATCAATCGTGAGTACTGGTACGCAGCTTACTTGATAAAGATACCTTGATGAGAGTGTTCATGTGCAGAAACGTGTAAGTGAGGTACGCCTCTCACTAATCACCACCCAACAAAAAGAAACCCAGATAAGCTTACCCTCACTACATACATATGTAAGTGAGGTGAGAAATATCAGAAAACTGGGACAAGAACAATAGTATTTTGGAAACAAAATTCCACCCCCGCTCAAACCCTAAATATTTTTATTCCTTCTGTTTTTCTCCTGAAAAATCTGACGAGAAAATACGCGAAGGAAAAATCAAGAGGGAGAAAAAGAGAACCCAGAAACACCTAAGCTAAGTATCCCCACTCGAATATCGTGCTTGACCCGGTGTAGCGCCATATCCCACATCCAACAAACCCCTTTTTTCAAGATTACTACTCGGGTTACCTAGGAATAACCCCACAGGGTGTAGGACAGGCAGCAAAACAGCGAGAATATCAGCGCCCAGGCGATTGTCTTACCAATTACTTGTCACTTAAGATTAAAAAATGTCTGGGTAGACATTGGCACCTATTAAAGATGGATCCGATTTTTGGTCCAAATTTACCAGATAGACCAGATGTAATTTTTAAGAGGGCAAAAAACTTGAAAAGTTCTTTAGCACCTAGTAAACTTAGACCACTTGAAACTCAAAAAAGTGTGGTCATTAGAAACAACCCTTCCTTCTTACCAGAAAGAAGAGGTTTGTTTCCATGCAACAAGTGTATATGTTGTAAACATGTAGAAAAACATGGCCCTGTAATTCCTGATAATTTAAGAAAGAACTGTAGGTTTGAAGGAGTTTTAACCTGCAATACTACATATGTAGTGTATCTAATAAAATGTGGCTGTGACAAGTGGTATGTCGGTAAGACAAAAAGAAGCTTAAAAATCTGCATCCAAGAACATCTAAGAAATATAAAAAGAAAGGTCCAAATCCATAGCCTGCCCAGACATTTTGAATCTTGTCACAATTCTGAGACATGCTCCTTAAAATTTACAGTACTTGAACATGTAAAAGAAGATCCCCGAGGGGGAGACAGGGATCGTAATTTTATCATGCGTGAATCATACTGGATTTACACCCTAGATACCCTGGCCCCTAGGGGATTAAACGAGAGTATTGAGATCACAGCCTTCTTATAAGATAATTCTTTTAGGTTCACCTGTTAAGTGGAAGTATAATATAATTAAATATTGACATTGGTCATTTACCAATCTTATATATTACACCTTACATGATATAGGAATAAAATGTATTTTTGTATTTTTATTGTATTTTTTATTATTTTTTTATTTTTTTATTTTTGTATTTCTATGTATATATGTATTTTTATTTCTATTTGTCTGCTTTGCCATTGTGTAAAATGAATGTAACTTTAGAATTCAAATGGTTACGTGTGGTCATATGTAAAATCAAAGCCCCTTTTTCAAATGGAAGCATTTATGATAAAGAATAAAATAGACACTTCACAAAGGGTGACATTTACACATTGGGAGAAAACCAATATGGCTGTGCGTTTCATAATATTTGAACCGCACATATACAAATTTAAAACCAATATGGCAGTGCGTTCCAGCCTCCGTTAATTGGAACGCAAAGTCTCGTAATAAGCACTATACATTATAATTAAAACACACATATATGTAAGTCTTAATAGAGCGCCCCTTGGGAAATTATAGCACTTATTAAGATATTAAGATACACGCACTTAAAGATATTGCAATGGTACGCTCCAGCTGTAGAATAGTGGGAGCGAAGCTTAGAGTTTGGACCACTTCCGCGTTAAATGCGGAGATCGGAGAACAGTATGGCGGTGCGTTCCACCTCGTTTTAGGTGGAGCGCAGCTTATGGTGTGGTCTGCTTCCGCATTTTGAACCGGAGATAAGAAAACAATATGGCGGTGCGTTCCACCCCGTTATAGTTGGAACGCAAACAACCTAATTAAGATTAAAAACTGACTTTTGTAGCTCTGAATATTGCAATATCTTAGAAGGATAATCCTTATCCTACGCACTAGTTAAACATACAATCACTGTTTGAAACTAAAGGTAATTAAGTAAGATTTAAAAATTAAAAATTAAAAAAAATTATCTGAAATATGTTTAAATTATAATAGGGTTAAAAAAGACCTAGAAAGTCATTAATTCATAGTGGTATAGGGTGGATTATATTATCACGATTATATATATATATATATATATATATATATATATATATATATATATATATATATATATATATATATATATATAGAAAAATAAAAAATAAAATATTTTCTTAAAAAGGAAGTGACATCACAGACAGGCCCTATATATAGAGAGGCCAGATCCATCTTAAAAATCACTTGCAGTCTGGATCCCAATGAGTGCACACCATTCCTCTGACACAGGGTAAGACCATTTTTATTGGTAATAGTAATTGAACCTCCATTTAGGATGGAATTTTTCCTCTAATTTGAAAATGATGGCTTTGGTTATTATACTAAAATTCTGTATAATTGTAGGTCTAATAGAAAGAAAAGATCTTGCTTTCTTGGACACATTGGGACAAGATTTGAATTTGCCCTAATTAGGTATGCTATTGTATACTTATGTATCCACTACTATCATTAAGAAAATCCTTTTATGTCTTAAGAACATTAAATGATGGTACATATATATACATATATATCTTCCTTATTAGGTTCTTCATTCAAGCTTTAAATATATTGTCAAAGACATCTGATTAATTAAACATCTTAAAACTATAAGAAGGTATGTACCATAAAGGGAATTGAAAGGATAATAAATCTCTAAAAAATTATTATATGGTTTAAAAATAAAAATAAAAATAAATACCTCATTTTTACCATATTATTAGGTTTCTATAACACCTACTGTCTTCTGAGGTGTCACATTTGGACCCTAACTACGGTTCTTTTGCGCTATCTTTATCTCCTGACCCAGAAGGGTCAAATAAACTTTGTTTATTCTAAGGTATGTACCTTTAATATTCCTCCATAAATTGTATGTGTAAAATAATTGGTCCTCTTCATCCTCTTTTATCCTAGTCTCTCCTTCTCCTATCATTATATATACTTTTATATACTTTTATGTACTATGTATATACCTTATATGTACTTATATGTACTCTTATCAATTTTTATAATGAGTATCATGTTTTATATAAATGTAATGTCCTAAAAAAGTTATGTGTCTTATAAAATGTATGTTATATTTTAGATCATGTACCCCTGATGAAGTCTCTAACGAGATGAAACGCGTTCGGTGTTGGTCAGATGTACTGAAAATAAAAATAAAAGCTTCTTATAAAAGAACCACTGCAATTGTTTCTTGTCAATATTTTTATTGAAATATTTTTATGTTGGACATTACAGAGTTTGGGCGCTGAAGACACTATTGTTGGTGTAGTTAGTTTGTTCTATCCCTACTAGTAGGGGATAGAGTGTCAACAGCGACCACCTAATATTGTATTTTAACAGCGCAAGTTTTGGGTATTTTTGTCTTTATATATATATATATATATATATATATATATATATATATATATATATATATATATATACATATATATAGTAGCGTGGCGTTGTGCACAGCTCAATCGCTATACAACTGATGAACACTACATGTACCATGATTTCTGCCTGTGTCTCTGGGCTGCATCTTACTGTATGTCGGTTTCGGTCTCTGTTCTCTAGGGTCCTGGAAGTTACACTGACATTTGTTGTGTGGACTTCAATCCCATATATAAATTTCGATATCATGGCAATTCATCGCTACCATTTTTGTTACCATGGTGACTTAATAAATGTACGGATTACTCTGAAGATCCAGATAATATCATAAGTTGCTCTTATTTTCTTCCTAAGTCCATTCTTAAGTCCGCATCAGTCCTCATATATAATACCTCAGAAATAAATATAACATAATTCATGTTTAGATTCTCCTAACTGTCAAAAAGTGCAAGTGTGCATCAGAGCAAAATTAATAAAGTAAAAGTGCAGTAGCGACCCCCATAGAGGAAGAATAGAATAGGTGGCGAGTGTAGCGAGTCCGCAAGGGGCTTAGTTGCGCTCACTTTGCTGTCTGAGTCCGGACAGTTGGGATCCCGACATCGAGCTAATGACTGTCGGGATCCTGACTGTCGGACGCCTGTACCACACCCATTTTTTTATGCAGTTGCATATACAATCATTGCCTAATGGGTGGAGGGGAGTGGGCTAATCAATGACTAGGTGGCAGCTGGAAGAGTTCTATCTGGCTGTGACTTCTGTAACTCTATTGATCACTAGGGTGGATGCAGGTGATCTGGCTCGTGGGTGTTCCCTTTGCTCACTGCTTCACAAGCGTCCCTCGTGAAGCTGCGCGCTCTGTCAAGGAGGATGCCTTTGCCGGTAGAGAAGTACTGATCTTTGTTCAAGGTGTTCCGAGTAGCTGCACTCCCCTGCTACAACCTCAAAACAAGTACCAAGACCCCTATCTGGCTTGATTGTGCACTGTTTACACAGTGCAGCCGAGGAGCAGTGGGCGATTGGTGCAGCAATCAATTACTCTCATTAGTGGAATGCAATCAGTTGTATGCATTTAAAAGACAAGTCCCTCATACGAATGACTCTCAGCAGTGGGCACCAGACCAGACATGTAGATGAGGCAGTACTATGCACCACATGGTAGATACTGCAGTACTAGGCACAAGACCGGTAGATAAGGCAGTACTAGGAAGTACTAGGCACCAGACGGTAGATACGGCAGTACTAGGCAGTGGGCACCAGACCAGACAGGTAGATGAGGCAGTACTAGTTGTGTGTGTATCTGTTTTTGTCAGTTTAATATTTAACAAGACCCCTATCTGGCTTGATTGTGATTATGATTGAATGATTGATTATTAATTAATTTTATGATGTGATTGATTCATGGACGAAACCCCTTTTAACAACTTTCCTAATCCTGACCCTGATGTGCAGTTTGTCTCTGTGCTGAAAGATCCCAATCTCAAATGGCAGACTGAACAACCTGTGGATAGCCATATTTTTAAAAATGTGAATGGGCATGTGTGGCAGCCCACTACAGGATACCGGAGCTAGAAAGAGAAAGAATTGCACTGTGGATGCACACCAAAGAAATAAAGTATTGTTGGAGAAGGGTAATTGACCCCAAAAAATCTTTTAAAATATAACTTTTATTAGTGTTTGTATTTAAGAAGAAAAGAGACACACATCCTGTGTCGATTTTTTAATATATAGAATCTCACAGGATGGTCTCCTTCTGAGACTTTTGAAAATTTGAAGAGTTTAAAATGGACTTTAGACGTACATACATATAACATACATGAGTGATGTGCGTTCCCACAAAACATAGAAAAGGTGATATTTATAGGGATAAAAAGTTTCCCTTTTTTATTTATTTATTTTTTAATTATGCTGTGAATTAGTTTTGCAGTATATCTTATGGATTAAATTCCCAGTTAAAGAGGTGTTTTAACTCTTAGTGTCCTTTTTGGGGTTTTAATTCCCACTCTGAAGGGATTTCTGGTGTATATACAGATATCTGGGTTTAATTCCCAGTCCAAGAGGTGATTTATCTCTCAAAGTCCTTTTTGGGGTTTTAATTCCCACTCTGGAAGGATTTATTGTATACAACTATCAGCACTTTATATCATCTTACGGGTATTAATTCCCACTCTGAAATAATTTATTGCATACAGGTATCAACCTCTGGGGTTTTGATTCCCACTCTGGAGGGGTTTGTGATGTATATACAGATATCAGGGTTTAATTCCCAATCAGAGAGGTGTTTTATCTCTCAGTGTCCTTTTTTGGGGGGAGGTTTTAATTCCTACTCTGAAAGGATTTATTGTATACAGATATCAGCACTTTATATCATTTTATGGGTTTTAATTCCCACTCTGAGAGCATTAATGGTATACAGGTATCAGCACTTAGGATTTTAATTCCCACTCTAGAGGGATTTATGGTGTATATACCAATCTCTGGGTTTAATTCCCAGTCAAAGTGGTGTTTTATCTCTCAGTGTCCTTTTTGGGGTTTTAATTCCCACTCTGTAAGGATTTTTTGTATACAGATATCAGCACTTTATATCATCTTTGGGGCTTTAATTCCCATTCTGAAAGAATTTATTGTATACAGGTATCGGCACTTTATATCATCTTATTTTGAATGGTAAGTACAAGCTGTATAAATGTGTGCACCTTCTGTGAATTTACTTGGTGGATATCTTAGCTCTCTCTCACAGAGCTACAGATACTGCTTAAAAGATATTTTTGCAGTTTTCTTTGATCCTATCTAGCGCATGAACCACCTTGCATTGGTGTTGTCTGGTACTAGGAATAATTCATACCAGGTAGTTTATTTTTACTGGTTTCCTATAATCACAGTTTGATACCCTTTTAATAGGCGCTGGAGTATTGCCTATATGGGGTCAGTTAATATGGGGTTAAATGTATGGATGGCAGACTGTTCACATTATCATATGCTGACAGAATTATGCCTGGCTTCCCTGTGTAGGGCTCAATATCTCTGACTCGAATATTGCTAATATTTGGTCAGCCAGGACAGAGTTATTGAGTTGTGCCAGACTGTCATAAAGTTAGTAATGTCAGGTACTGACAAGTTTCAGATGGTATTGTAGCTGATTTCCCTGTATAAGACTTTGTATCCACAAACACCTTCACTGATTTTCCCTATTTGGGACTTCAATATCTACAAGTACATTTCACAGCATCATTGTTTCATTATATAGACATTTCAATATGATTGGAAATATTTGTAGCCAGCTAAAGGCTAACACGTGTTTCCCATTTTTACTTCCTCAGAGCCACTACAGGTTACCCCCTGTGCCCCTGGAGTGCCCCCAAAGAACTTTAATTGCAGCCAATGCTGCTCAAAGGAAAACTGCAGGGATGTGAGGGGTTAAACAGCCCCAGCTCAGTCCACGTGCAAGGAGCCTGACGCCCCCTGATTGGCTGCCCAGGGAGCATGAAAGGAGAGGTCAGAGGTGACCTGAAACTGTGCAGCGTGACTGAGGAGGGTTTGCAGCAGCGTGAGAGAGGATGACACGTGCTTAGAGAGAGACACACTGGGCACCCTAAAGATCCACAGAGAGGAGAGCAGCAGAGTGCACAGCCTGGAAGCATGCAGAAGTGAGACCCGCTAGAGAGGAGAGAGCCGGGCAGCGTTTCCGTGCCGGAGACCTGGCGGTGATGGACAGCGGCGCACACAGAGAGAGTCAGCAGCCAGCATCATGAGGAAGGCAAAAGGGAGGCCCTGCAGAGTGCCAGCCGTGACACCAGGGAGACGCTACCGGCCGGAGCCGGCAACAGCAGCAGAGTACAATTGTGCCCTAACTCAGCCTGTACCCTTCCTGCCCCAGCCCTGACTCCCCCAGGTCAGGGAGATCACATTCTCACCCATGAAGATGGTGATGGTGACACAATTCTAAAAGAGGACAGAGAACAATCTCATGCACACGAGACCACTGTGCTTGATACAAGACAGACCAGAGTCCACCTAAAGGTGTCGGCTAGTACAGCATCCCTAAAAGTCTCAAGGCTCAAAAAAAAAAAGCTGCAGTGGCAGACTCCCAAATTAATGCAGGGTGAGAGCTGCAACCAGCAGTGGGCGATTGGTGCAGCAATCAATTACTCTCATAAGTGGAATGCAAACAGTTACAGTATATGCATTGAAAAGACAAGTCCCACATATGAATGACTCTCAGCAGTAGGAATAATGAATGGTGATGCAAGATGGAATTGTCCTTGGACCCTCCCGCCCACCCTTATGTTGCGAAAATAGGACATGCACACTTTAACAAACCAAATATTTCAGCGACAGGGCCTACAAAACTGTGGCTAAAATGATTGGTTTGTTTGGGCCCCCACACCAAAAAAACAATTCATAATTTCTCCCTGTATAAACTGGCTCTACAGCAACAAGATGTCATCGTCACTCATCATCATCCTCCTCCTCTGATTCCTCGCCCCCTTCAATGCGTACTTCCTCATTCTCAGAGATTATCAATTCATCCCCGCTGGACTCCACAATCACCGGTCCCGTTATAATCTCTGGAGGCAATTCCTGGTCTTCATTGAATAAGTGATCATTCATTTTTATAAACATCATTTTCTCAAAATTTTTCGGAAGCAACCTCCTTCGCCGCTCACTGACCAGGTTCCCTGCTGCACTGAATACTCTTTCGGAGTACACACTGGAGGGGGGACAACTCAGGTAAAATAGAGCCAGTTTGTACAGGGGTTTCCAAACTGCCTTTTTTTTCCTGCCAGTACAGGTAAGGACTGTCTGACATGTCTACTTGGCTGCTGTCACCAAAGTAATCATCCACCATTTTTTCAATGTTGACAGCATCCAATGCACCGACAGTAGACATGTCAGCAATCGTTGGCAGGTCCTTGAGTCCGGACCAGATGTCCAAACTCCCTCCTGCCTGCCCTGCACAGGCACAGGTGGGGGAGAAAATGAAGGAAGAGCTGGGGCCGTGTCACGGTCCCCTTCAGATGTCAATCTCCTGACCAGCAAGTCTTTGCACCTTTGTAGACTTGTGTCCGACACAACATATGCTTTAAACCGAGGATCGAGCACTGTGGGCAAAATGTATTCCTCTGACTTTAACAGACTGACCACCCTCGTATCCTGGCAAAGAATATGGAGGGCATCAACCACAATAGCGACATGCTTTGCGGAATTGCTACACTTTAGCTCCTCCTTCACTTTCTCCAGCTGCTTTTGTAACAGCCTGATCAGGGGAATCACCTGACTAATGCAGGCAGTGTCGGAACTGACTTCACTTGTGGCTAGTTCAAACGGCTGGAGAACCTTGCACAACACGGAAATAAGCCTCCACTGCGCTTGAGTCAGGTGCAGCCCCGCTCCTCTGCCTATGTCGTAGGTGGCCGTGTAGGCTTGAATGGCCTTTTGCTGCTTCTCCATCCTCTGCAGCATATAGAGGGTGGAGTTCCAGCGCGTCACCACCTCTTGTTTAAGCTGATGGAAGGGCAGGTTGCTGAGTCTTTGCTCCCACTCCAGCCTTCGGCAGGCAGTGGCAGAATGCCGAAAGTGTCCGCAAATTTTGCGTGCCACAGCAAGCATCTCCTGCACACTCCTGTCATTTTTTAAGAAATGCTGCACCACCAAATTTATTGTGTGGGCAAAACATGGCACGTGCTGGAAATTGCCCATGTTTAATGCCTGCATAATGTTACTGGCGTTGTCCGACACCACAAATCCCCAGGAGAGTATAAGGGGGGTAAGCCACAGGGAGATGATTCCCCTCAGATTCTCTAAGAGGTTGTCGGCGTTGTGCCTCTTCTTGAAACAGGTGATACACAGCGTAGCCTGCCTTAGAAGGAGCTGGCGTGCAGGAGATGCTGTTGCTGCTGCGTAAGGCGATGCATCTACCCAGTGGGCTGTCACAGTCATATAGTCCTTAGTTTGCCCTGATCCACTTGTCCACATGTCTGTAGTTAAGTGTACAGTGGGTACAGCGACATTTTTCAGGGCACTGAGGACACTTTTTCTGACGTCCCTGTACATCACCTGCCTAGTGAAGTGGAATCTCGATGGGATTTGGTACCGGGGACACAATACCTGCATCAACCGTTTAAATCCCACTCCATTGATGGCGGACACCGGACGCACGTCTAACACCAACATAGCTGTCAAGACCGCAGTTATCCGCTTTGCCATAGGATGACTGCTGTCGTATTTCATCCTCATGGAAAATGACTGTTGGACGGTTAATTGCTTAGTGAAAGACGCAGTGGTCTTGCGACTTCCCCTCTGGGATGATGACTGACTTCCAGAAGCAGCAGCGGCAGTAGTAGTAGGCGTAGCGCTGCAGGATCCTCTGGAGGAATCTATGGAGTCATTCATGCAGGTGAGATGGACTGCAGGACTCCCACCTATCCGGATCGAGAAGGAATTTGTAGAGGGGGTAGTTGGTGGTGTGCTTTTCAGGCACTTGGCTCCAAAGGGAGGACCAAGTGATTTAGGTGTCGCTGGACTGCTAGCCGCACTTTCTGGACTAAACACTGAACCATGACGCTTCTTTAGATGACGTTGAAGGGAGGTTGTCCCTAGGTGGGCAAGATCCTTACCCCTGCTTATTGGAGTTTTACATAAGCTACAAATGGCAATACTTTTGTTGTCCGGATGCGGATAAAAAAAATTCCAGACCGCAGAGGTGGATTTATTGGTCCTTTGTCCAGGCATGACGATGGGCTTTTTCATCCCATGGACAACAACTTTTTCCCCCACAGGTGCCTCATTCCTCCCTGGTGCGTCATTTAAGCAAACCATCTCTCCATCCTCCTCGACAACTTCCTCCTCAGTGTCAGCTACATCAATATCCTCCTCCTGGTGTACAACATCACCTTCACTAATAAAATCTGGAACTAGACTGTGGGTGATCTTTCCAGCATATGCAGGGGGCGTACTGCAAATGGTGGAAGGAGCCACCTCATCACGTACAGTGATGGGAAGGTCTGGCATCACAACCACCGCCACCCTAGGACTCTCCGTGGGGATTTGGGATATGTCTTTAGAAGGCTGAGTATTTTTCAGATTTATTTTCCGAATTTTTATCGGGTTTTTTTTCTGCAATATTTTCAGACTTTTTTGAGTCTGTGTCAGCCTAACTCTCTTTAATTTCCTATTGGGCGGGGAGAGAGGAGGAGGAGGACTTTCCTCGTCATCTGAAGCTGCACCACTAGTCATGAAGTTAGGCCTTGGCCTTAGCCGTTCCTTGCCACTCCGTGTCGTAAATGGCATATTGCCAAGTTTAAGTTTCTCTTCCAACGATTTACATTTCATATTTTTATTCCTTATACGGAAGTTTGGTTTCGATTGTACATGCCCTCTGCTTTCACACTGGGCATCGGCCGTGGCAGACGACATTGTTGGCATTTCATCGTCTATGTCATGACTAGTGGCAGCAGCTTCAGAACTATGAGGAAGTGCATCTTCATCTTTCCTTTGTTTGTTAACCTCCATTTTTTGGATCTCCATTATTTTTGTGGAGTTATGTCACAGGACAGCGCCACTGGAGTGCAATTAATATGTCAGTGAGTATGCACCAGCAGGCAGTTATACAGATACGGCAGTATTAGGCAGTGAGCCCCAGACCAGACAGGTACGGCATTATTAGGCAGTGAGCCCAAGACCACACAGGTACGGCAGTATTAGGCAGTGAGCCCCAGACCAGACGGTAGATACGGCAGTATTAGGCAGTGAGCCCCAGACCAGACAGGTACGGCAGTATTAGGCAGTGAGCCACAGACCACACAGGTATGGCAGTATTAGGCAGTGAGCCCAAGACCACACAGGTACGGCAGTATTAGGCAGTGAGCCCCAGACCAGACGGTAGATACGGCAGTATTAGGCAGTGAGCCCCAGACCAGACGGTAGATACGGCAGTATTAGGCAGTGAGCCCCAGACCAGACAGGTACGGCAGTATTAGGCAGTGAGCCCCAGACCACACAGGTACAGCAGTATTAGGCAGTGAGCCCCAGACCAGACGGTAGATACGGCATTATTAGGCAGTGAGCCCCACACCAGACGGTAGATACGGCAGTATTTAGCAGTGAGCCCCAGACCAGACAGGTACGGCAGTATTAGGCAGTGAGCCCAAGACCACACAGGTATGGCAGTATTAGGCAGTGAGCCCCAGACCAGAGGGTAGATACGGCAGTATTAGGCAGTGAGCCCCAGACCAGACGGTAGATATGGCAGTATTAGGCAGTGAGCCCCAGACCAGACAGGTATGGCAGTATTAGGCAGTGAGCCCAAGACCACACAGGTACGGCAGTATTAGGCAGTGAGCCCCAGACCAGACAGGTACGGCAGTATTAGGCAGTGAGCCCCAGACCACACAGGTACGGCAGTATTAGGCAGTGAGCCCCAGACCACACAGGTAGATACGGCAGTATTTATTAGGCAGTGAGCCCCAGACCACACAGGTACGCCAGTATTAGGCAGTGAGCCCCAGACCAGACGGTAGATATGGCAGTACTGGGCACCAGATAGGTAGATAAGACAGTAGTTCTAGGCACAAGACAGGTATATACGACAGCAATACTAGTATTGTGCACCAGCAGAATTTATAAGAATTAATTTTATTATTAGGTACTGCTTGGCAGTGGCACACGTCAGTGCACAAGCAGCATGGAATTATTTTTTACAGTCCCACACAGCACAAGTATTATTTTTGTTTTTATTAAATTAGATATAGCAGCCTAGTATGTACTTGAACTACTAGGTAGGTACACTTAGGCAGTAACACTGCCAGTGGCAACAGTGGACTGAGTAAATAATACTGGAAACCTCTATTCACAGTATTCAGTGCAGGCGGGCAGCACCAGTGGACTATATATAATTCAATTAAATTAATTATTAATAATATTGCAGCCTAGTAGGTAGAGAAAATAAACTACTAGGTACTAGGTAGGTAGGCAGGCAGTAGCACTGCCAGTGGTCACCACAAAAGGTAGTTATTAATATTACACACCACCAGTAGCTTTATGCAGTGCACCAGCAGAATTTATATAATAATTAATTTTATTATTAGGACGGTACTGCTTGTCAGTGGCACACAGTGGCACACGTCAGTGCACCAGAAGCACGGAATTATTTTTACAGTCCCACACAGCACAAGTATTATTTTTTTTATTAAATTATTAGATATAGCAGCCTAGTATGTACTAGGTAGGTACACTAGGTAGGCAGTAGCACTGTCAGTGGCAACCGTGGACTGAGTAACTAAATAATACTGGCAGATTCAGTGCAGGCAGCACCAGTGGACTATATATAATATAATTAATTATTCATATAATATATATTACAGCACAGCACCAGAGGTAGGCCCCAGCACAGAGGAGACAGTAGTACTACAGGTACACAGTTAGACTGTTCTCCTAAGCAGAGAGGAGAACAGAGTACACAGCAGCACTGAGGGAGACAGCCCCAGCGAATAAAATAATTAATTACAGCACAGCACACCAGAGGTAGACCTCACAGAGGAGACAGTAGTGCTACAAGTACACAGTTAGACTACACAGCAGCACTGAGAGACAGCACCAGCGATTGAAAAATATTGCGCTTAAGCTCAAGGTCAAGCTCAAGTTTAAGCCCCAGCAGCAGCACCAACACACCCTCTCCCAACCCACTACTTGACTGGAGTGAAGATGGCGGGCGCGGCAGTCACTTTTAAAGCCTCTTAGGTACGACGAGGAGATGACGTAAGATGAACAACACCTTATGAGTGAGGATGGCACTACAGCGGTCCTCCATCAAAGCGGCCACCGAGGGCAAAACAAAACAAAAGACCCTCGAGCAACCAGTTGCCAAACACTATAAGGATGCGGGCCACACATTAAATCAGTTGCAGTACCAGATTATTGATCATGTCCCGCTGATCCCAAGAGGAGGGGACAGAGGCGTACAACTTCTTCAGTTGGAAATGCGCTGGATGATCAGGCTGAAAACATTGAACCCCCAGGGCCTCAACGAGAAAATTACATGGAGCGTCTTCTAAAAAGAAAGGAAACCCTGACACACCTTGGATAAGAGGTCAAGAGAGAGGGATCACCTATAGAAATATCCCGTGGTCACACACACCTACACCCCACATCACTGTAACCACACCAGAGCTCACAGCACCCCACGACATACACTGCACTCACTGAAAACATTCACAGCATCCACCATCTCTCCACATACACTTTTTTGTTCACCACACCAGTTTTTTCACACACCATTTTATTCTATTTGGCGCACTCGAGCACACCGACACAGTCAACATACTCACATATACACCTATAGAGCTGTCAAGGCACAGCCCATACAATCACAACATTCACCATCACATACACACTGCAGCGACATATCATACAGCACACTTGTCACCTAGAGTCCCCCATTCTGTACAAAGCCGGTAGGACACTTTCAGTAGTCCCCATTTACAGAACCTATATCATAGGCACCGATATATAGGGTGCACATGACAGAAAGCAGCGAAACACATAAAATACACCCACTCATTGAATAATGATCAGTTCCAGGGCTGCACCTTACAATCTGAGGACCGTACAAACTCTAACTGACTTTTCTACCTCTGAATAAGGATTGCGGTTACAATACGAATGTTTAGTTGATAAATCTAATATGGACATGTCTTTTTAACTGTAGGACTGTCACAATAACTACATGTTCTTTTTCACTAGGTGCGGGGCAGCAGATGATGACACTGACGTGACGCCGGTGAAATCGCTATGGTTACCCGGCTGCACAGAGCAGCGAGACGGGGCGGGAGGCAGCAGCGTGATGACGCATCCTCCCTTACCCCCCAGACCCCGCCCTACCTGGAAGGCAGCCGGAGCAGCCCCAGGAATGGTGGAGGGTAATCTTTCCTCATCTACAAGTTAGGCACCACTACGTGGTTTCTTCATCTCTCACCTTGAAACCGGGTCATAACAGACCCGAAACGTCGGACACGTGTTATTGTGTATTAACCACATTAAAAACTTCTTGTTTGATAAAAACTCAGTCTCCATTGTGCCGCAGCAATCCCCACAGCTACTATATATATATATATATATATATATATATATATATATATATATATATATATATATACAGGTAGTAAGTGCGCTTAGATGGTATAAAGACCAAAACCTTCACAGATGGCAATGGAAAAGAAAGAATTATTAAATATTTCATTAACTGCAATTCGACTTACATAGTATATCTCCTGATCTGTGGATGCGGGAAATACTATGTAGGAAAAACCAAAAGAATTCTAAAGGTGCGATTATTAGAGCACTATCGTAATATAAAGAGAAATGTGGAAAACCACAGTGTGCCAAGG
Organism: Crinia signifera; assembly: GCF_055691185.1. NCBI lineage: Eukaryota > Metazoa > Chordata > Amphibia > Anura > Myobatrachidae > Crinia > Crinia signifera. Next base: position 33,222,143 of record NC_139217.1, read on the forward strand.
CATTTTTCATTATGCCAGAAAAGTGACCCTTGTAACATGAGATTCTTTGGTTTGGAACAAGTAAACCTCGATATAAGAGGTGGGGATAGAGACCAATTATTATTAAAAAGAGAATCGTTCTGGATATATACGATGAATTCCCTAATACCGGGAGGTTTAAACGAAGGGGTTGAAATTACACCCTTTTTGCGCTGAAGTGCAAGATATGGGAGTAAACTCACTCTTCTCCATGCTTGCATTAATATTAACATCTTTATCTGTACCTTTTTGTTATATTTTTTGTTATAGTTACATCAAAATCATATAATAATCAGCCTTTGTTGTATGGTTATATTGTCTTTGATATATAGATTTAGTATCTGTGATTAAATATAATGTGTAGGGTAAATATCACATATTGCCCAAGGTCTGTTATTGCTCTCGTCTATTTTTAGAAAAAATTGCATATTATATTGAGAAAAAATTCTTATATCTATATTGGGATGTATGTCTCTTTAATTAGAGACAGATTGTATAGACTAGGATTGCAAAATTGGTCTGTGTGTACGATGTGCCAAAAAGCCTGTCTTTTGAAAATTTGTACCAAGTAAAATCACTTTACGGTAATTATATAGAGAATACTCTTATAAAATATGATTGTTTGTCGCATATATGTTCTCTCTAGGAAAAATCAAAACGGAGCGACATGTGGTCCGCAATATTATTCACTGTCTCTTTAAGATCTATTTCAGATAAGCTTCAATCCTAATATAGAGGTAAAAAACACAAAGCCTCATAAAAAGGATATGGTGACATTGAAGAATTAAGTATAAGTATCCGGAAACCAAAAGTGGAAGTGCATTGGATTATATGCAGCACAATATGAATTTTAAGTGTATTTTTTCATTGAATGTTTTTTTTATTTCTCATTAAATGTGTATTTATTAAATAAACTCTGTTTTATATAATGTCGTTTTATATAATGTTTTTTTATGATTGATGTATTCAAATTATGTATGTGATATGATGTTTGATTATGGGTATTGTAACTCGTTGTAACAGGTGAGAAAAATCAGATTCAACATTGTGACATATGGCAAGGCTCCTTAAAGGAACATCCAATAAGATTAAAGCATACACACATGATGCCTAATTAATGATGTCTCACCTGTTAAAATGAGGGATCTGACCGACGCTAGGCCAGCCCTCTGACGAAGTCCTTTGATGACGAAACGCGTTGGAGCGTGGCCTAGCGTCGATCAAGCTGTTACCAAGACGTGTGAGTGTAACCTCTCCGCCACCCTGTGTGTTGACACAAATCCATGCTGTTCATCACTGCGGTTGTGTTAACCGTCAGTTAGGGTATGTTACCCATTGCTTTTACGTGAATTTTAAAGCTGCATGAAATAAATTGCTTATACATATTGCACTATGGAGCGCTCCTTTGTTTGTATTTTCTATATATATATATATATATATATATATATATATATATATATATATATATATATATATATATATTTTTTTTTACCCAATAGTGGTATGGCGCCTATAACAAAGTTCAATAGCAAACTTGCAATATCCACATCCAGTGAAGTAAACCAGGAGATGTTTTTCCAATACTTTAGTTTAATTTTCTTCACAGGATAGTCAGGTCAAAAACGCTTGTAGAAATCCCAACGCATTTCGTCTCATAGAGACTTCATCAGGGGAATAACGGTCTTGTGATTCCTTTCTTCTATATAAAGATGTTTTCCAGATTAATCTAATGTGAGGACATGATAATCCTTAAACCTATAGTAGGAGTACAAATATCAAAATTCAGTTGAGATATTTGAAGTGAGCCAATTAATGTGACCTATATAATAACAGGTCTTTGAATCCCTGTCGACCTCCTCTATTAAGAAGGTTACCTATAATGCAACAGGTCTGAGAATGCCTGTTATCCTCTTATGAGTCGGAGTTAGAAATACCTATGATATAACTGGTTTGTGTATTCCTGTTAGCCTCCTCTGGATTTAAAAGTTTTTATCTAAAAATGGATAACGATTTTTGGATGAGGGATCGTCATCCATTTTTAGATAAAAACTTTTAAATCCAGAGGAGGCTAACAGGAATACACAAACCAGTTATATCATAGGTATTTCTAACTCCGACTCATAAGAGGATAACAGGCATTCTCAGACCTGTTGCATTATAGATAACCTTCTTAATAGAGGAGGTCGACAGGGATTCAAAGACCTGTTATTATATAGGTCACATTAATTGGCTCACTTCAAATATCTCCACTGAATTTTGATATTTGTACTCCTACTATAGGTTTAAGGATTATCATGTCCTCACATTAGATTAATCTGGAAAACATCTTTATATAGAAGAAAGGAATCACAAGACCGTTATTCCCCTGATGAAGTCTCTATGAGACGAAACGCGTTGGGCTTCTACAAGCGTTTTTTACCTGACTATCCTGTGAAGAAAATTAAACTAAAGTATTGGAAAAACATCTCCTGGTTTACTTCACTGGATGTGGATATTGCAAGTTTGCTATTGAACTTTGTTATAGGCGCCATACCACTATTGGGAAAAACATTGGGCTCTGTTCGTTCCCTACCCCTCAGGGAACTTAGTGATGAGGCTGCCAAGCATATAATTGCAACACACTGTTTACATAATGTGTGAAATAGGCTTCAGCGCGAGTTAGAATATTGGGGATACATATATATATATATATATATATATATATACTGACGATAGTGCCACAATAAACAAGCACTGAAACGTTGATTTCACAACCGACACAGCAATTGTCATGTACTTCTTTGTATAACTGAGTGCCGCACCATCCTACTACTATTTATATCTCGCTTTTTACAGCTGTGAAGGCACCAGCGCCAGTTATCTACTAAGGGTGGATTGCCGGTCCCATCTGCAACTATATATAAATATAAAATTAACAATAAATCTTCTGCATTTTAAAAGTGAATATTGTTTATGGATAGTGGTTTAGATTAGCGCCTGATATATCAATTTGGGCCAATAATCCACTGGCTGCCTGCTGGACTGCTGAACCTGGCCATCAATTCAACCAGAAAGTGATATTTTTCACCCCTTAAATTTAAGAATAGTGTCCCCGAGTACGCATACACAAACTTTCTCTGGTGGTAAACTGGTTTGTTTGCAAAGCACAGTTATTGCCAATGGACAAAACCATGTGCAGTGCAGGTGGGGCGGATGTAACATGCAAAGAGAGTTAAATTTGGGTGAGGTATTTTGTTTCTGCAGGGTAAATACTGGCTGCTTTATATTTACACTGCAATATAAATATCAGTTTGAAGTACAAACCCCACCCAAATCTAACTCTCTCTGCACTTGTTACATCTTCCCCACCTGTAGTGCACATAGTTTTGTCCATTAGAAAACCAAATGGGCATTTCAAACCAACCTGAATCATCCCCTTGGTATCCAGGATCTGGATATAAGGGGTCAATAGAAGTAGCAACTCCTGGAAGGTGCCAGCATCCATTTGCAGAAAGTTATGGTAGTCTTCTAGATTGTTCTCCTTAATCTCCATGATCAAGGACATATATTATAGACTCCTCCTCTCCAACTGCCAGTCCTTGGTCCAGCAGGACCTCCTCCTTTGCTTGGCTCTCTCCTCACTCAGCTTGACCACAGCGTAAGACAGCAGAACTCTACAGCAACAGGGATCCATCACCACAGAACACAACTCACAATAATAAGCAGTATAAACTACTTTGTAATTCCAGGCAAAATAAAGAAATGCACAGTACCTAGCCATGTGGAACATTCAGCAGGGGAAAAAAACAAGCCTCGCTAGTCATAGAGCAGAAAGAAGTGCACAGAGCTAATATGGTGCCTGCTTTATATACCCCCTAGTAGGCCGGCCCCCTATTTATATAAATCTTCAATCTATATGACCAGTAATATGGGGCAGCTTCATTGTATGATGCACATCGTAAGCACATCTTGTGTCAAATAAACACCAAATCGTGAGTCTGGGACTGCCGGGGAATTTAAGGGAAATTGTAACACAATCAGGATCGTGAGCAATTCATTCTAATGTATGGCCAGCTTTATTTATATTCAGTGTTATGGGTAAATTCATTAAAGTTTTAAAAGTGAAAAGAGGGGATGTTGCCAGTAGCAACGTCACATATTCTAGCTACAGATGGAGCCACTCTCATCTGCGTGGCTCTCGGAGTTGGCGCACCATGGTGTGAATGAGGTGCACATGCTTGTGAGATGCTCATGCATCCCTGTCTCTGCGAATGACATGTTGAGATAGATAGACACGGCCCACTGTTGGGATGAATGACAGCACCTCCATCTATGTCATTTCTCTATTACATCCTAGAAAATGATAGATACAATTTGAGTGTTCTATGGTTTGGCTGGTACTTTTTCTGATGTTTAAATCTGATGCCAGATTAAGGGCCTATTGTGAGAGGTGGAGAACCTGTGCCTAGTACTGTGTGGGTGAGGCCAGTGCAATTTGGATACATATAGCATTGTATACCATTTCACCATCAGTCCCAATGTCTGCCTAAATATTTTAATTGCACCATTTTGTTAATAAAATAGAAATACAATTTTTCAACATAGAATTATTGACCAACCATGAGGTCATTCGGGTGGCTTGTCATCATCATGCTGTCACGATGGTCCTATTTTTATGTAGAGGCCTGAAACTGCAGTCCCATCCACTCCATTGTGAATCTGCCTCTGGGCTGACTACACAGTGTATACCAACACCTGTACTTAGAAGCACAGTCAGAGGGCTCTGACCTAAATGTCAGGTGTAGGGAAGCCAAAACCACCATGCAGGCACATTAGACCAGTAGTTGTCAAACTCGGTCCTCATGACCCCACAAAGTTCATGTTTTCCAGGTCACCTGGCAGGCACTCATTACTCCCTGACATATTTTAAAATATTGACAGTTGGAACTAATTATTTGACTTGATTCTGTAAGGAGACCTGGAAAACATGCACTGTGTGGTCCTGAGGAACGAGTTTGAGATCCTTTGCATTAGACTATGCACCTCTGAACTGGTTCTTGTCAATTCCAAGTATGCATAAAAGTCCACCAATCCATTTGAGAACCATGACACTGTAGAAAGCCCCCTTCATTTAATACATTAATTTATTTTGATAATTGTCATTGTGTCATCACATATTCACATATGTGAATGTGCTATAGACACATTCAATGAACTATCATATATATTACAGTACGTTGATTTTTGGCATAATTACTTTCAACAAAAATGTATACAAATGCTGCACATATTTATTATTCCAGTACTTTCGAGGAAACTTTTCTTTCCAAGACCCCACCGGAGAAGACATCGTTTTCAATGAGAGAGGAGAAATGAGCACATTCTACTATATTCATAATTATGCCGTAATGGATATGAGATATCGGTTCAGGAAAGTTGGGATTTTTGATTCTACCTCTTCTAAAGGTGAAGTATTTGTGAGCCAAGTTCCCATATTCTGGAAGCATGGTCAGGTTAGTGTACCATTTGTGGCCCTCCATTACCAGTTACAGACTGTGCAATGTATTACAATTATGTGCTTTTTTAGTTAGGAATAGGTGAGAGGGATAAGGAGACAGTGGAATAAAATGTCAGTAAGGGACAAAGGAGGTTTTTCTGATTCACTCGCAAAGGCACAATCCCTCTCTAATGGACAAAACCATATGGACTGCAAGTGGGGCTGATGTAACATGCGCAGAGAGAGAAATTTGGGTGTTTTATTGTTTCTGTGCAGGGTAAATAATGGCTGCTTTATTTTTACACTGCAATATACATATCAGTTTGAAGTACAAACCCCACCCAAATCTAACTCTCTGCACATGTTACATCAGCCCCACCTGCAGTGCATATGGTTTTGTCCATTAGAGAGTGATTGTGCCTTTGCGAGTGAACCAGAATAACCCACAAAGATTGAACATGAAAAGAGAGGAAAATGGTTCAGGCAGCAGCATTGGCGATGGATTAATGAGGAGAGATGGACAATGGAAGTCTATAAAAGGAGAAGACTACAGAAATATACCATAGGTGACACATTTTGAGGGAGTAGATGAGAGTTTTACTTCCAAAGTAATGAAGGGACTGATGATGGAAACAGAGGTGGAAATGGCTGCATTGAAAGAAGTACTGAATATTGGGAGACAAAAAAGGTAGAGATAGAGCCAAGGTGATACTACACTTGATGAACAAAGTAGAGGTATTTGTTATCTTTAGGGAGGAAGAAGTTGGGAGAGGAAGAAAAATGATAGGTTACATTTTAGACAACCATTTGTTTAGGTTGACTAAACCTAACCATTTTATTTGTTGCCACAAGTTGACATCATAATCAACATTATCAATTATCATCATTTATTTAACAAATGACACAGATTTTGAAGAACTATACAGAACAAATCAGATATGACACACAGGTTAACATTAATTCAGTATAAATAGTGGATGGAGACATTAAATGATGCATAATCTTGGCCAATGTTATGGATTTACAGATGAAGCCGTTTGGAGGGCAGGCCGGTGGATGTAGCATCTCCTAAACTGTGACTTTTTCAATATGCAGTCAGCAAATGCAAGGATACTCGGTGCTACTCAACATTATTACCTTGAAATGTACATACATTATAGGATATATAGGAGAGGAGCCTAGATTGTACACCCTAACTGCAGATGGATCCGCTCTCTGTGTTGTCGCTAGTGTGCCAGCTGCTGGTATCTGGCAGTTGACGCGACAGAAGATCGTGGATGCTCGTGAGACCATAGACGGGAGTGGGGCGTTTGCCAGTATCCGGCGCATCCACACCAAACTCCGTGGCACGAGGCAGTGATTACCATGCCAGTAGAAACTCAGATGAGAGTGTCTCCATCTGTATATGTAAGGTGCTATTCTGCTGAGACATACATTGCCACACACAAAGAAAAAGAACGCATGTGCTCTATGCAAACATTACTAATTTGCATTGTAATTTTATGTATGCATCATAGCAAGGATAGGAGAGGACACATCTGTCCATGTCACACTTCATCCAATAGGTTTATAAAGATTTCACTGATGCCACAATAGCAATTTTGCGCCAAAAAGCCAATGTTTAACACTGCACATTCATCCCAATGGTAACTTCTCAGAGATACAGAGGAAATTTGGATATAAGGGGCTGTATTTAATGACAGGGAAATTTGGCGGCCGTGTGAGATGCCTGATGAGCTTGGAAGGTTTTTTTTAAAGGGGCAATCACTTACTTGTCCTGATTTTGCATTGTAAGTGATTGTTCCTTTAAAAAAACTTCCATGTTCAGCAAGGATCCTGCAACTTGGGCGGCATTACCTCTCGCCCCAGAAGAGTGATTTTTTGTGGACATTTTTGGGAGTCAACAGGGGGTGGCACAGGTATGTAATGGGCATGTCACTAAGAGCAGCTGTGTCTTAAGATGGAAAACCACTTACATCAGACCATGTATAGACAAAGAAACTGTGCCTACCATAGCGGTGGTGCATTTTGATGGTGCAACAAATGGTATAAATTTTATAAAACACATCAAGACAGTAAGACAGCGAGACACAAGATAAGACAAGACACAAGACAGTAAGTGGGCCTCAAAGATGGTAGATCTTCAGCCATGGAATTTGTGGTTGTGGCACATGTTTTAACCCCTTCACGACATTTGACGTATATATACGTCATGGTCGGGAAGTACTTCCCGACACATGACGTATATATACGTCATGACTTCTAACTGTCACTGCGTCTAGAGACGCAGTGACAGTTAGGTGATGTCTGCTGTCCCTGACAGCAGACATCCCCCCTCGCCGCCCAGGGGGGGTAGGGGTGTCCCCCCCGGTCGGCGATCGCTGTGATTGGCTGTTCAAATCTGAACAGCCATTCACAGCGTTTCCTGTGTTACCGGCGGCTAAGCCGCTCGGTAACACAGGGATCGGTGGTGATCGGTGCTGTCAAGTACAGCACCGATCACCTCCGATGTGCAGCCCCCCCTCCAACCCGCCGGGCACTCACCCGGCAGCAGCAGCAGCTCCCCCGGCTCCCCCGGAGCGTCTGAAGCGCACGCAGCGCTGACCTCCTCCCCCCTCCCAAAGCTGGTGGCAGCACCAGCACCCCTCCCACCCCCCGCCAGCCGCAGCGCCAGCCCCCCTCCCAAAGCTGGTGACTAAAATGGGGTCACTTGTGGGGGGGTTCCACTGTATTGGTGCTTCGGGGGTCTTGCTAATGCGACATAGCACCCACCATTCATTCCACCACCAAAAATCACTCCTTCCCTTCTGAGTCCTGCCATGCACCCAACTGGTATTTTTTGGTCACACGTGAGGCATTGCCGTACTCGGGAGAAATTGGGGCACAGATTTTGGGGTGCTTTGTCTCCTTCATTCCTTGTGAAAATAAAAATTTTTGAGCCAGAACTGCATTTTTCTGTAAAAAATTACATTTTTTTACACAAAAATGCAGATCTGGCTCAAAATTTTTCATTTTCACAAGGAAATACCAGTTGGGTGCATGGCAGGACTCAGAAGGGAAGGAGTGATTTTTGGATTTAGCAGCACAGATTCTGGTTGAATGACCCCCGAAACACCCATACAGTGGAACCCCCCCACAAGTGACCCCATTTTGCAAACTACACCCTTCAGGGAATTCATCAAGGGGTATAGTGTACATTTCAAACCCCCCGGGGTTTCACCAATTTTTATACAACTGAGCTGTGAAAATGAAAAATTATTTTTTTTTCATTTTCACTGCCCAGTTGTACCACAATTGGTGAAACCCCTGGGGGTTTGAAATGTACACTATACCCCTAGATGAATTCCCTGAAGGGTGTAGTTTGCAAAATGGGGTCACTTGTGGGGGGGTACCTAACTTTTAGCATCTTATGGTGCCTAGAAACCTACATTGTGCCTAAAAAATAATCTCATAAAAAGGAGGCTCCAAAATCAAGTAGGTGCTCCTTCTATTATGAAGCCTGTGGTTTGGTCACCGTGCACACTAGGGCCACATATAGGATATTTATGAAAACCAAAGAATTGGGGGAATCAATTTTTAGTCACATTTCTCTAGTAAAATCTACTGTGTTCCTTAGAAAAATGTATTAAAATTACAAATCTGCAAAAAAAAAATTTTTTTTAAATTTCACCTACACTTTGTTTTAATTCCTGTGAAACACCTAAAGGGTTAACAAACTTCCAAAATGCTGTTTTGAATACTGTGAGGGGTGCAGTTTTTGAAATGGCATCATTTATGGGGGTGTCTCACATACAAGTCCCTCAAAGTCACATCAGAACTGAACTGGTCCCTAAAAAAATCAGTGTTTGAAATTTTCTTGAAAATTTGAGAATTTGCTATTCATATTTTAAGCCTCCTAGTGTCCAAAAAAATGAAAATGAGGTTGAAATAATGATGGCAACATAAAGTAGACATATGGTCTATGTTAGTTATTCACTATTTTGAGTGGTAAGATTATTTGTCTCACAAGCAGAAAATTTAACATTTTGCAAATCGCAAAATTTTCCATTTTTTTACGACATTTTGGTATTTTTCACAAAAAAACACAGACTGTATCGACGAAAATTTACCACTAACTTGAAGTACAATGTGTCACGAGAAAACAATCTCAAAATCACTGGGATAAGTAAAAGCAAAAAAAAGTTATCCCCACTTAAGTGATACATGCCAGATTTGAAAAAAAGGGCTCTGTCATGAAGGCACAAACTGGCTCTGTCATGAAGGGGTTAAAGACTGGAAATTGAAAGTACCATTTAAAAAAGAAACAAACAAAAAAATTTAAAATAGCATCATATAACACAAAACTAATTTTGTCTTTATAATATTTAGTAAAACTCAACTGGCTGGAAAGGTTGGTACAGTAGACAATACAGTGGTGCTTCCTTCACAGTTTTCTATATTTCTTCTGACATTTTGTTCACAGTCCTAAAAAGTAGATAAAAAAGAGCCAAATCAAACAAATGAGACAAAAAATAAACTTTATATTTTTTTATTGAAGGGAAATTATCCATTATCACATAACTTTGAGTAGAAAAAAGTATAAGACCCTTTAGGCTTAGCAGATATTTTTAAAGGAGACATAAGAGTATTTTCAATCTATGGGATGACAATCAGGTGTTAATGGACAACCTTTCTTTTTAAAATTAACAAGTTCTGATGTTCACAGCACATGCTTTTGGAAATGTATCATGCAACCAGAGGAGATTTTTGAGGAACTAAGAAGAGTTGTTGATGCTTTTCAGGCTGTAAAAGGTTACAAAATGTTGTCTAAAGAGTTTGGACTGCACCAATCTACAGTCAGACAAATTGTGTACAAAAGGAGGAAATCCAAGGCCATTACTACTCTCACAAGGAGTAGTTGACCAACAAAGACCATGAGAAGAGCAAGGCATCTAATAGTTTACAAGGTCATAATGGAACCCAAGGTAACCTTTAAGCAACTGAAGGCCTTTCTCACATTACAAAAAAGTAATGTTCATGAGTCCACCATCAGGAGAACACTGAACAACAATGGTCTAAAAGGCAGAATTGCAAGGAAAAAGCTGCTGCTCTCCATAAGATATACAGTAATGCTGCCTATCTGCAGTTTTCTAAAGATCACCTGGACAAGCCAGAAAAAATTGTAACAATGTTTTGTAGACAGATGAGACCGAAATACAGCTTTTTAATTTATATGAGGTGTTATTTTTGGAAAAAGGAGAACACTGTGGCATCATTAAAACCTCTCACCATCTGTGAAAAACTGTAGTGGTGGTATAATGGTTTGGGCCTGTTTTGCTGTATCTCGCCTGGGACAATTTGCCATCATTGATGAGACAATAAATGCTGAATTTTACCAGAAGATTTTTAAGCAAAATGTCATGACATCTGTTCACCAGCTGCATCTTAAGAGAACGTTGGTCATGCAGCAAGAAAATGATCCAAAACACACAAGTCATTTAACAGGGGAATGGATAAAGGAAAATACATTTAAAGTTTTGGAATTGCAAAGTCAAAGTCCTGACCTTAAACCAGTTGAAATGTTGTGGAAGAGCCTGAAGAGTGGAGTTCATGGAGGGAAACCCACCAACATAACAGAGTTGTTTTGTACAGTAATGTGGTAACATTCCTCCAAACCGGGGGCTGGATGACTCTGACAGTTGGAAATCCACAATTTGTTTCTCCGACATCGAAATCCCGACTGCTAAATGCCCGACATTCGGGATCCTAAATGCCAGGGGCTATTTTCCCTTGTGGGGGTCCACAACCCACATAGAGGGAGAATAAAACAAAGGGGTACCGATGGGCTTGCCCCCTGTCAGACTACTGACAGTCGGGAATTTCAATGTCGGAAAATGGCTGTAAAATGTTTAAGACTAATTAACTATTACCAGATGTTTTGATGCCATTATTGCTGAAGAAATGGGTCATAGCAGATACTTAAAGCAAAGATTGACATTGTTTTGCCATTCACAGTTATGTGATATTGGATCATTGTCCTTCCAAAAATAAGGAAATCCTATTTCTATTGTCTCATTTGTTGGATTTGGTAATTGTTTAGAAGTTTTAGGCCAGATTTCTACAGAAATACTGAAAAGTCTGAAGGGAAACAGATTATTTAAAAGAACATTTGGTACTTGTGTATTATCAGGGCACCCATTGCGTAGTTTACATAGTGGTGAATTGAGAATACAAATACAGCACTATGCTGGCTACTTAAACTACGTAAGTGGCTCTGGAGCCCTAAAAATACACAATGCTTAATATCCGCACTAGCCACGTCTTACCCCCAGTATCCACATCAGCGTGGAGTTGTTTTTATAAAGTGTGGTGAACACGAAGCGTGGCGAGCGGACGTGGATACGTGTCCCCTTGCAGGGCTCTCTGCACTCACCACACTTCGGGCTCAGTGGCTTGCTGCGCTCACCACACTTTAAACAATCAACTCCACGTCAACGTGCATACTGGGGGTATGACATGTATAGTGGGGGTATGATGTGGAGAGTGGGGGTAAAATGGCTGGTCTATACTTACCCTCCTCCAGGCCCGCTGCCTCCGGGGAGTAACCATCGCTGCCGCCGGGAGTCATCGGGGATCACCGCCCAGAGGAGCGTAAGTATAAACCACACCACCCTGCTGTCTCCTGTATTATCACGGCGCCGGCTACGCTGATAACACACAAGTACTAGTGGGCAGTACGGATGGTGAAATGGTTAACATTACTGCCTCACAGCACTGAGGTCATGGGTTAGATTCCCACCATAGCTCTAACTGTGCGGAGTTTTTATATTCTCCCCATACTTGCGTGGGTTTCCTTCGGGTACTCTGGTTTCCTCCCACAATCCAAAAATATACTGGTAGGCTAATTGGCTCCCACAAAATTAGACTGTCTGTGTGCGTGTATATGTGTGGTAGGAAATAAAGATTGTAAGCTCCACTGTGGCAGGGACTAATGTGCAGGGACGTGCGGTGAGGTTTGTGGTTGGTGAGGCACTGGCTTGGTGGAGCCAGCGCCGACAGGCTCTATGGGGAGCGTTGGGACCAGGTTGCTCATGTGCTGACAGATAGGTGCGGTAGCTGCCCCCTGCATAAGCAGCAGTGACCAGAAAGAACAGCTCCTGCCTGTCAGCACTGAAAGAAGCAACCTGGACCCAGCGTTCGCCATTGCTGGCTCCACCAAGCCGCCATGGCAACTGCCTACATACATTTTTCAATAAAAAAAAATGCGGCCAAATGTAATAGCCTCTTAAGGGGCAGACTTGTTTGTGTATGTGTTGTGTATCTGTGTATTTGTGTAAAGTGACAGAGGTGTGTGCTGTTTCTGTGTGATTGTGTAAAATAAGTGTGATTTTAAATGAAGTATATTGGCCCAATACTGTTTAAAAGAACCTCTGAGGCTAGTACATTAGGCAAATATACTTCATTTAAAAACACTTATTTTACACAAACACACAGAAACAGTACACATCTCCACCTCTGTCACTTTACACAAACACACACCTCTGTCACTTTACACAAATACACAGATACACACCTCTGTCACAAACACAAGCACACACAAGTACTGTATGTCCCTTAACACCTGTGCCATAAAAAAAAAACACATTACCGTTGGTCCAGGCACTGCAGCCCAGACAGACCTCCAGCAGAGATCCAGAGCGTCTGGGGACAGGCACCCGGACACAAAACGAGAGCGCCGGCGGGAGCAGAGGCGGAACTTGTGAGTTGTGGGCCCAGGTGCACATATAAGCTCGGCCCCCCCCCCATACTTAAAATAGGAACAGTATGCCAAAAATTTAGAGCATAGCTTTGTGGGAAAGTGGCGTGGACACATAATAGTTTCAAAGTACTGTAGTGTCCGTTATTCACATAACACCACATAGTAGCGCCACTTGTACCCATTGCTCTAGGCAGAGCCCCTGATACCCCTTTCAGATCGCATTTTTCACCTGGATTATTGCCAGATCGAGTTGCGATTTGAAAGCGTGAATAGCCAGGTCGACCAACCCAGGTTATAAGAAGGGTTAAAGCAGGGTCACCCAGTGTATAATGAGCGACAGGGGTTTAGTGTGAAAGGGTAGGACCCAGGATCAAAATATAGGGTCCAATGGAGGATATCGATCTGAAAGAGCCCCTTAGACACACTGTGCCAGAATTACACACAACCTAATGCCAATTACATCTTGTCATACACTGCAGTACCCATTACACATTATGCCACATACTGTAGTGCCCATTACACATTATGCCGCACACCGTAATGCCCATTACATATTGTTGCACACCGTAATGCCCATTACCACACACTGTAGTGCTCATTACACAATGCTGCACACCGTAATGTCCATTACATATTACGACACATACCATAATGCCCATTACACATTATGCCACACACGTAATGTCCATTACATATTATGCCCCAGTAATGTTCCTTACACATAATTCACCCAGTCGTGCCCCTTAAAGAATGTCCACATTAGTGTCCCTTACTAAATTCCCATATTAGTGACATATAAATGGGGAGGAGAGAACTCACCGCCTATGAGGTGCGCGCTCAGCTCCTATGCTGCTGAGCAGCTCATACAATCGCCGGCAGACATTTGAAATATGGCGCAGGCTAGTGAACCAATTAGAGCTTGTAGTCCGGCAATCAATCACTAACTGTGGCTGCCGGTCCGTGAACTCTGATAGGCTGGTGGGCAGGTGCCATATTTCAAATGTTCTGTCAGTGCTGGTTTGAGCCCCTCAGCAGCCAAGGAGCTGAGCACACACCAGCCAGACTCATGGGCAGTGAGTGGCCATGCGCTGCTCCCCCCAGGACCCAGTATCTAGGCTGTCCATGTTTTACCACATGCACCCCATACTCCCAACATACCCTATCCCCCCTATCTCCTTCAAAAATCCCATATATTGTTATCCCCAACACATCCCACACTTCAGTTTCTGTTCCCCAACATACACCCCATAACCCACTATCCTGGCCACATACACTCTATTCCACCCAGTACATAATCCTACTCTCTACTCCCATTTCACACCCTACATTGACTGTTCCCACTTCCCAATGTACACATAATTCCAACACCCTCCCCCTCCCATTCCACATGACGCCCTTTTTTTTATTATACTGGTCCCCAATGCATTGGTAGTCAGTGGCCTCTGAGACTTACCAACACATGGGACTCTGGCGGGATGGAGTTAGTTGCAGTGTGGGTGGCTGGCTGGTCTCCGGCCGCTTCCTTCAACCTGCGCGCCAGCCACTCGGCGCACGCAGGCTGCACTATGACAGCTGAGGTCAGAACATAAGATAGCCATCACAGCCGCACTGATTGTAGTGCCGGCGGCTGTGACGGCTGGGAGAGCAATGCCGCGGATCGGATCCACAGCAGAGATCCGATCCGCAAACCTCCCCCAGGCGCACAATATTCATTCCACGCTCCCCCCCCTCCCACGGGGTTCGCAGTCCCCCACACCCGCGCCGGTCACTGACCTTTAAGTAAAAAAAAAAAAGAAAAAAAAAAAAAAAAAGGATGGAAACAGCGGCAGCGGTGCAGAGTAGCGGGCCCCATGAAACCGTCTGCACCGCCAGTAGTTCCGCCCCTGGGCGGGAGGCAGAATAGTGACACCGGAGAGGAGATGGGAGCGCAGCGTGCGCTGGTGTCCACATAGAAGTAGCTGGGAACCCGCCCCAGCTCCGCCCGCTCCCCCCGGCAATACAAGACACGCTCCCCCCGGCAATAAAAGTCCCGCTCCCCCCGGCAATTTGAGCCCCGCTCCCCCCAGCAATACAAGTCAGCCGGCCCCCGGCAGTACAAGTACAGTACAAGCCCCGCTCCCCCGGCAACATGAGTCCCCCCCCCACCACCACCACCGGCATTAAAGTCCCGCTCCCCCCAGCAATACAAGTCCCCGGCCCCCAGCAGTACAAGTCCCGCTCCCCCCGCAATACAAGTCCCCCCGGCAAAACACTTATAAAAATTGCACTGTGACTGCTATAAACGGCGGGCACCTCACCTTTAGCAGTGCCACGGTGACTGTCAGGGATGCGCTTTCTGCCTGTATGACAGCACGCCCCTGTCACTGAGACAGCACCACTGTGCCCAATCACTTCTGCCTCAGTGACAGGGGCGTGCTTTCATATAGGCAGAATGCACGTCCCTGTCACCAAGGCACTGCTATAGGTGCCGCCTATATGAGTTTTCTAAATGAGCGTTTACAGCCCCGGAGCTCAGCCCTGCCCACTGCCCGCCCCAGTGTCTGCTGGTTTAATATAGACAGCGGGAGGCATCGCTTATAATAATACAAAGCATATACTTATGACACATAATATGTGTCATAAGTATTTTCTTTGAATTGTATTATTATATTAATCATTAATGACAGGGGAGGCTCTGCCTCCCCTGCCTCCCCTGACTGCACGTCCCTGCTAATGTGAATGTTCAACTATACCCTGTAAAGCGCTGCAGAATCTGTGTGCGCTATATAAGAAACTGTGAATAAATAAATAAATAATGAATAAGTACCGAACATTTTGATATCTGTAGTAGTTCATCATGATTGATCAACATAGAAACATCTATATAATTAGTTGAAGAGTATGTGTGTGTGTGTGTGCGTGTCTGTTGCATTGCGGGCACACCGTGGCACTCAGAGACGCCAAATTCTGCAACAAGGTACCTCTGGACCTGGTGGTGTGCACCTTGAAGCCATTTTTGGGAAATTTCACTTAGAAATTTAAAAAAACACCAATGTTCAATTTGCCTTAATTGATGATCTGGGAAAAAGATCGATGATCTGGGAAACCGAAGACAAAGAACAACACCACACCTGATTTCTTTTCTGTCATTGAGTATAAATGCAAACACATTCTAACATTATGGGGGAAGCTTTCAGCAATTGGGAATTATTGGGGAAATACATAGACCACACATCACACACACACGTACACATTGTACACACATCACACACACACAGTACACCATAGACGCACACACAGCACACTACACATACATATATATGTAGCACACCTCACACACTTAGATACACACAACACACACATACATAACACACCACAAGCAGTTCAAGACACACCCATATACACTACAACACACCCAAAAACAGTACAACACACACAAACACACAGAACACACACACACACACATACACTTCTTTTACACCAAAAATCCCGGATCCGACATGCCTTTTGGAACATGGATCCAAGCCAGGTCGGACGGGATTTGCACCTTTTACACTGTGGTGGCTACCTGCAGTGTAGACGGAGGTGGCGCTTGAAGATGACATAATCTCCAAGCGCTGGGACCGGGATCTCTCCTGCCAAGACCGCATTCATCGTGCTGGGGGCAAGCCCAGGACCAAAGTAAGCTGCTGGGCTGCCCCCGTGCACCCCTCCAGCCCCTGTGTGTGAGGTGAATGGATGCCACACACAGACATCCATTCACCTCCTCCCTGACTCGGCTGCTGTCTGAAGAGTACAGCAGACATCAGCGGAGGCTTTGTGTGACCCCCATCCAACCTCCATACTGATGCTGCGGTCCGGAGGTTGGGCTTCCCCCATTGATGTAAACAGGAGCCGGGTCAGATGAACGAGACAGGTAGCAGGTGGGATGAATGCGACATACAGTATAGAGTGACATAGAGGTGCATGTCCCTGCATCACCCCACCATCTCTGTCCCTGCATCACCCCGCCATATCTGTCCCTGTGTCACCCCACTATCTCTGTCCCTGCATCACCCCGCCATCTCTGTCCCTGTATCACCCCACCATCTCTATTCCTGCATCACCCCACCATCTCTGTCCCTGTATCACCCCACTTTATCTGTCCCTGCATCACCCCACCATCTCTGTCCCTGCATCACCCTGCCATCTCTGTCCCTGTATCACCCCACCATCTTTGTCCCTGCATCACCCCACCATCTCTGTCCCTGCATCACCCCACCATCTCTGTCCCTGCATCACCCTACCATCTCTGTCCCTGTATCGGGATGCAGTTTAAATCCCGGCGGTCGGGATCCCGGCATTCAGAATCCCGACGCTGGAATCCCGACCGCCGAAATCCCAACACTTTCTCCCTCCGTGGGTGTCCACGACACCCCTGGAGGGAGAATAAATTAGCGTGCTGAGCGTAGTGAGGCACCGGGCCCGCTGCGTGGCGAGCGCAGCGAGCCCGCAAGGGTGGGCGATCCACGTCCCCCCCTTGTCAGGATTTCGACGGTCGGGATTCCGGCGTCGGGATTTTGAACGCCGGGATCCCAACCGTCGGGATTTCATACTGAATCCCCTGTATCACCCCAACGTCTCTGTTCATGCGTCACCCTGTCATGTGGCATAATGTGAATTTTGGCTCAATCCGGGTGGCATAATATGAATTTTTGCTCAATCCGTGTGGCATAAAGTGAATTTTGGCACTTTCTGTGTGGTATAATGTGAATTTTGGCTCAATCCGGGAGGCATGATGTGAATTTTGCCTCAATCCATGTTGCATAACATGAATTTTGGCTCAATTTAGGTAGCATGACAGGAATTTTGGCTCTTCCAGTTTGGCATAACATGAATTTTGGCTCAATCCGGGTGGTATAATGTGATTTTTTTTTGCTCATTTGTGTCGCATAAAGGGAATTTTGGCTCTTTCCACATCACATAATATTTAAGGGGCAAGTGTAAGGGGGTTTACTACTGTTTTGCATAATGTGTATAAGGGGCATACAGCATGGTACACTACACTCAAGGACATGCCCCCTTTACAGTGGTGGCACCCTCTTTTTCTGGAGTATGCACATAACTTCAGCCTTCAATTTCCCATACCCCCACTTAAAAAATTCCACTTCGACCATTGCACACACATATTTATACGTAACGCACCTCACACACTTACACATTGGATAGATACAATACAACACAATATACCACACACCCACTTACACTACAAACGGCACACAAACACACAAAAATAAATGCATCATAGTTGCTAAATCTCAGGAGTGGATGTGGAATTCATCAACGTACACAAGCTATGAAGTCAGGAGTGGTGCATTTCAAACAACAACACCCCTGATTTCATTGCTGGCATTCAATGCAAACACATTCTAACATGGTTTTAATACATTACAAGCTTGAGCCTTTAACGCAGCATAAGACAATATTTTACAGCAATTTTGGAAATTAAAAAAAAAACAAGGTTTTCCCGGGCAACGCCTGGCGGATCAGCTAGTTTCTAATATGTACAGGAATCTTCTGGTTTTATGAGATTTTTTTATGATTTTTGTATTCTAGATTCCTGTATCTATATGTTCTCAAGACTGTCCCTTGGGATTTAGGAGAGTTTCCAACAGAGGTTTCCACTGCTGCTTTGAATGTGTGCAATGCTTAGAGGGAGAAATATCCAATGACACAGGTGGGCATGTTTCCATGTTTCTTCAGTCACATTTAGAGATGTGTTGTTTGGTTCTCCAGAATTCTGAATTCACACACAATTTGTGGAGGTTCTGCTACAAGAATGTGTTCAATAAAAGAAAAATAAAGTTTTTCCAATCATTTTTCCAATCATTTAACACCAAAAGTAGATATTTGAGTAAAAAGGCCAAACAATTCTGAAATCATTATTTCAGATCCTGACCTTAGTGTTCTTAAATAACAGCGGCTTATACCAAGTTAAACCAGAAACTAGAACCTCAATGACTGTGGATCCGGCTTCTGAAACCTCAATGAATGAGGTTCTGGCATCAGGACAGATGTTACAGTGTTTGGAGAGGTATCACCAAATTAAAATTTTTTTACAAGTAAGTACGGATGTCCATTGGCTTGCCCTCCAAATGCAGGTCCCATTAGTGCCTCTTCTACATAAAAACTGTGTGAGAGCTGCTTAATCAAATTAGTAATGCTCCTCAGGTGTCTAAAGGGAGGGGATTAACCCCCAGCACACCAAAGGGCATTAGTAATAAGATTATAAGGTACTTATGTAGTATCTGGGCTGCAGATTTTTTGATTGTATGCCTTAAGTTAAGGCATACAATCAGATGCGATGCGATGCGATATCGCATCGCATCGCATCGCATCCGATATCGGATGCGATGACCCGATTTTTCCATAGGAATCAATGTTAAAATGATTCCTATGGAAAAATGGGTCCTTTTCATACCCCTACTATCCAAGTGGGCATGGAGTTGGATATAAACCTGTGGCGAGCGTAGCGAGCCACCGAGCCCGAAGCGTGGCGAGCGAAGCGAGCCCCGCGAGGGGACGGCATTCGTCCCCTCGCGGGGCTCGCTTCGCTCGCCACGCTTCGGGCTCGGTGGCTCGCTACGCTCGCCACAGGTTTATATCCAACTCCATGCCCACTTGGATAGTAGGGGTATGAAAAGGACCCATTTTTCCCATTGAATTCCATGTTAAAATGGACTCAGTCCATTTTAACATTGATTCCTATGGAAAAATCGGGTCATCGCATCGCATCGCATGGTCGCATGCGATGCGATGCGATCTCCCGATCCGACCCGATTTAGAAATCGGCAGCCCAGATACTACATAAGTACCGATTATAAAAACTAACACAATAAAAGGTAATTAACACTCCTTTCACATCGAACATCAAATTACGGGGTTAAAAATTTCAACCTGGTAATTTGCTGAATAACACAGGTATTTATTTGATGTTAAAGGGTCAAACTGGGTCTTAAATCCCAGGTCGCCGACCCTGCTCTTTATCAGGGTCGGCAAACCCGACATTTGCATCCCGGGTCGACCATTTCACACTAAAGAAATACCCAAGCTATTCAGCAAATTACCAGGTTGAAAAGTGTGAAAGAGGGTCACACTGCACCCGGCAAAAGGACGCATGTCTGAAAGGGTGCATATATTTAGCAAAAAATAAGACAATGAAATAAGTATTATGATGGCAGAAAACGGCAGGATCCTTATCTCTACAGTTTCTCCAGAGGTCACCTAGTGCCGCTGATACTGCAACTATACAGCATGTCCCTGAAGACTTTTCTGATGTCATTTCCAGCTCACTGCAGCTTTCCTCACCACTGCTTTTGTTGTAGGCCAAAGCCATGCTGCAAACAAACACACTTACCCTCCACAGACAAACACGGGTGCAGCTTTGATTCTGACCTCCCATTTTCTGCAGGAATGGCCCGTTTTATTGTGTTGTTGTTTTTTTGGGGGGTGGGGGGGAGTTGGGAGTCCCTTCAGCCTGTAGGGAATATATTTGTGTGCATGTGCACAGCATTTATTCAGCGATGCAGAGGGGCAAAACATGGGGGTGTTTCCATAGGCCATGCCCCCACTGCCTCACAAGTGTTAGCGAGAGACAGATGTTTGAAGGTATGATGTTTGCCAGTATCACATGGGCTTACCCAGCCAAATTTGCTGCAGCTTGCTACCTGCAGGTGTAAGAATGCTGGATACTCCTGCACTCTAGGGATGGCCATCAACGCATCTTCTATCGATGGTTCCCATCAATGGCAGTTTATGCAGGAACCATCGATGGCTATAAACCATTCTATCAGCAGCCATCGATGGTTCCCACCATCGTGTACTTGCGCATGCGCAGAGGAAGAACGGGGTGGCCGCAACCGCCGGGAGGTGCGCGCATGCATGATAGAACTATACAAGACGCGCTGGATAATGTGTCTTCTGTGCATGTGTGCGCTGCGCATGCGAGTGCCATGCATGCGTGTGCGGCATGCGCATGCACAGAAAAAATCATTATTATCCGCGTCAGGTTAGTTAGTTCTATCGTGCATGTGCGCACCTCTTGACGACGGCCACTGCCCGGCCTTCCGCTGTGCATGCGCAAGTAGTAGATGATGGGCACCATCAATGGGCACCATCAAGACCGGCCGGCTCGGCTGACTCCTCCTCCTGGCTCTGTGTCCTGCTCCGGAGTCCGTCCACTAGAGACAGTCCCGACTCCCAGACCAGTGCTGCTGCGGCTGCGCCGCATGATGACATAGTTCTAATTCAGAAAGTGAGTCACACTCCAGTCTAGGACTCGGAGTAGCCGGGCAGCTGGCCAGCAGGGTAAAAAAAATTATATATATATATATCGACATCGGATGCCATCCATTGATGGCATCAAACTATTCGACCCTTGCCTATTGATGCCCAAAACATCGAGCACTAGGTCCCGACCATCAATGTTTTGGGAACATCGATAGTTGATGACCATCCCTACTGCACTCTGTCAGTGCTTCAATGATCTTCACTACAGATGGATGTTTGCTGCTGTTCTCCAGGATTCTAGCTCTTGTGCTAAGCCACTCATCTTAAAGAGAACAGCATCTGTTATCTTCTAGCTGGCCAAAATCCAGGAAGCAAACTGCAGCAAATTTAATTTGGAAAGCCCATGTGATATGACAAACATGACTGCACCCAGGTTTGTCTGTGGAGCGAAAATGTGTTTATTTGGAGCATGACTGAGGCCCACAACAAAAGCAGTGGTGAGGAAAGTTGTAGTGAGCTAGGAATGGCATCAGACAAGATTGCAGGAATATAATGAATAGCTGCACCAGGTGAACTTTGGAGAAACTGTAGGGAAGATGTACTGTGGACTGTATGTAAACACCACTGATGATATCCAGACCTGGAGCACAGTCACTTAGAGGCACTTAGAGGTGAGAATAAGTATTTATTTACTAGGATTGTGACAGCAACCCCTCCTCTTTAGGAGTGGACCAAGGACACACCTTAAGCTTTCGAGGGAATTTAGCATGGAAGCTCTGGATCAAATTTTGAGCATGGACGTCTTCTGCACTGGTCCATAACCTTTCTTCGGGTCCATTCCCTTTCCATTCCACACGTACTGAAGATTTCCATAATAGAAGCGAGAATCAAGAATCTTGGCAACTTCATACTCTACACCTCTTTGAGTCTTGAGCTTTGGATACTTTAGAAGAGTCGCATGGAAGCGATTAAGGACTAATGGTCTCTTCAATGAAGATTTGTGCCAGCTTGGAAGCTGATGGAAGGGTTGTGAGAGGGAAAAAAAGAGAGCCATCTTGATAATCCGACCAAGATGGTCCAGATGGTAATGAACTTGTTTGGATCCAGGAACTCCTAGTTGGCCCTCTCCTTGGCTGGCTAGGAATTTGCATTTCCTTGCAGCATTGGAGGTACAGTAGGAGGTGGAGTAACCGCTTGAGGAACACAAGAAGTCCTGATTCCACTGAGGGTGGTCTGTATGATATCAAATCTGAAGGACAGATCCTGAATACAGCGAGTTATTTGCTCCTGTGCAGACTCTTTACTATCAGGACGGACAGCCAGATGCTGGACGATCTGAATCGCTTGGGTCTGTTCCTCTGCTGGAACCATTGTCTCAAATTTGCACATTTTCATTGAATGAAGCCCATGCAGAATATCTGGACTCAAATATTAGAAAAGAGGAATTACAGTATAGGTGGTACTCCGCTCCCTAAAAGCCAGAAAAGTCTCCGGTCCAGATGGACTACCGGCAGAGTATTATAAAATCCTGCAGAATGAAATAATTGGCCCTGTAACCAGTTTGCTCCAGCACCTACAAAATAATACTCCCCGATGTACCCAATTTAATGCAGCTCTCTCCACCCTGATCCTCAAAGCTAATTTAGATGCACAGAACAAGTCTTCCTACCATCCTATTACACTTCTAAATACTGATTGTAAAATAATGGCAAAAATAACTGCGAACAGGATCCAGTGTATAGCGGGGGATATTCTTACAGAGCATCAGCTGGGCTTTGTGATTGGGCACCATTCAGTAATAGGGGTCAGGATGGTGGTAGCTGCAATTAACATACTCCAGAGAAATAGGGATAACCCAGGCAGTCTTTTAAGCCTGGATGCCAATAAGGCGTTTGATTCAATATTGTGGGGGTATATTTATGAAAGGGTTTGGAGTCAAGACAATTTGGGGAGAAATTTATACATTTCTTATATCAGGACCCATGTACAGTGCTCCTAATTAATGGAGATAGAAGCAAGCAAATCGTGATGAAGAGTGCACCAGACAGGGGTGCTCTCTATCATCTTAAGGTGCCCATTCACGTTACAATTATTGTATCCAATATTGGATACAATATCGCATCTCATCGCATCTCGGTTTTGTGATAAGATAAGATGAGATCTAGTACAAAAAGTATGTGCAGCACCACTTCTAGCAGAATTGGAAGACCTTGAAAGGTGTTGAAAAGTGCGAGCACAAATTTAAAATCTGTTCTTTCATGGATGATTTAATGCTATACGTGGCAAACCCCAAATCCTCGATCAAAGACCTTTTTAAAAAACTGGAAGAATTTTGTAGGGCTTCAGGGTTTACCATAAATTTAGATAAGTCAGTAGCACTTTATTTAAAAATAGGAGTTAAAAAAATCCACTGTGGGCCAATGAGGTTTCATTGAAATGTGCAGAAAGTCATATCACTTATTTAGGGGTGAATTTTCCGAAGGATCTTTGCCTGTTGTATGATTTGAACGTAGGCTCTGTCATTACAAAATGTCCAAAAAATCTGGAATGATGGGCAAAATTACCAGTATCTTCGATGGGGAGAATAAATTTAATTAAAATGATAACATTCCCTAGACTTCTGTATCCTCTTCAGATGTTACCTGTCCTCCTCTCCCCTAAAGACATCCATGAGATTGATAAAACATTTAGAAAGTTTATATGGTAGGGAAAAAAAGCTAGAATTAGGGGGAAATTTACCAATATGAAAAACCTAGTTTTTCGTATTGGTATTTTCCCTACGACTGCATACGACTGTTTAAGTCGTATGCAAAGTCGTGTTTCGGAGGATCAGTTACAAAGCAGTCAGATACGACTGCTTTGTAACCCTCCGATGGTGTAATGATTCGTATTAGCGGCCGTATATACGGCCGCTAATACGAATTATTTCTAGCAGTCTGCACGGATCAGTCAGATCCGTGCAGGCTGCAAGGTGTAAAAAAAATAGAAAAAATAAATAAATAAATAAAAAAACGGCGTGGGGTCCCCCCCACAGCCGAAACCAGCACCAGGCTGAAGGAGCCGGGGCCGGTAATTAAAAATCAGGGAACCCGACAAATAGGGGTTCCCCGATTTTTAACAACCAGCCCCAGGCTCCAGGTCCGGGGCTGGTTCCCAAAATACGGGGGACAAAATGAGTAGGGGTCCCCCGTATTTTAAGAACCAGCCCCAGGCACAACCAGCCAGCAGGGTAATGTCACAGCCGGGGGACACTTATAACATAAGGTCCCGCGGCCAAAACATTCTCCCTACCGACCAGTCAGCCTGGCCAGGGGCCCTGGGGGAGTGGGGACCCCCCCAATAAAGGGGTCCCCCCCTCCAGGACTTACCTGACCAGGCTGAAGCCTGGTGCTGTCCTCGATGCCCCTGGGCGGTGGGCATCGAGCTGATAAATGGTGTAAAAAAAAGATGAACCTATTGTTTTTTACTGTGGCACTACAAGTGCCAGCAAGCCTCCCCAGCAAGCTGGGACTTGGAGAACCACAAGTCCCAGCCTGCTGGGCATTAAAGGGCCCGCTGGCACTTGTAGTTCTACAGTTAAAAAAATAGTGCACAAAACACACTGATACACTTTTAAAATAAAACTTTATTACACACAAAGCCCAAACATACTAATACTTACCTATCTTCTCTCCGTAGGTAGCCCTGATGTCCTGTGTCGGCGTCTTCTGGTCCTGTGTCGTCTTCTTCCTCCATGTCGACCGTCGCTGTCGCCGTCCGGATCCGACGAAATCCATTTGGGAAGCTGTGGAAGGAAACCATACTCACCTGTCCCAGCGCGACGTAGTCCAGGTAAGGGTCTTTGCAAAAAAAAAAAACCGACACCCCGAAACCAGACCGGACTGACGGAGACGCACGGTGTTTGTTTACATCGTGCGGCTCCGCCTCCCGAATGCCGCTATTGGCCGCCTTGCGGCCTAGCGGCCAATCAGGAGCCACTAGGCCGCAAGGCGGCCAATAGCGGCATTCGGGAGGCGGAGCCGCACGATGTAAACAAACACACGTGCGTCTCCGTCAGTCCGGTCTGGTTTCGGGGTATCGGTTTGTTTTTTTGCAAAGACCCTTACCTGGACTATGTCGCGCTGGGACAGGTGAGTATGGTTTCCTTCCACAGCTTCCCAAATGGATTTCGTCGGATCCGGACGGCGACAGCGACGGTCGACATGGAGGAAGAAGACGACACAGGACCAGAAGACGCCGACACAGGACATCAGGGCTACCTACGGAGAGAAGATAGGTAAGTATTAGTATGTGTGGGCTTTGTGTGTAATAAAGTTTTATTTTAAAAGTGTATCAGTGTGTTTTGTGCACTATTTTTTTAACTGTAGAACTACAAGTGCCAGCGGGCCCTTTAATGCCCAGCAGGCTGGGACTTGTGGTTCTCCAAGTCCCAGCTTGCTGGGGAGGCTTGCTGGCACTTGTAGTGCCACAGTAAAAAACAATAGGTTCATCTTTTTTTTACACCATTTATCAGCTCGATGCCCACCGCCCAGGGGCATCGAGGACAGCACCAGGCTTCAGCCTGGTCAGGTAAGTCCTGGAGGGGGGGGACCCCTTTATTGGGGGGGTCCCCACTCCCCCAGGGCCCCTGGCCAGGCTGACTGGTCGGTAGGGTTAATGCTTTGGCCGGGGGGACTTGCATAAAAAGTCTCCCCCCGGCTGTGGCATTAGCCTGCCGGCTGGTTGTGCCTGGGGCTGGTTCTTGAAATACGGGGGACCCCTAGTCATTTTGTCCCCCATATTTTGGGAACCAGCCCCGGACCTGGAGCCTGGGGCTGGTTGTTAAAAATCGGGGAGCCCCTATTTGTCGGGCTCCCTGATTTTTAATTACCGGCCCCGGCTCCTTCAGCCTGGTGCTGGTTATGGCTGTGGGGGGGACCCCACGCCGTTTTTTTTTTTATTTATTTATTTTTCTATTTTTTTACACTGTAGCCTGCACGGATCTGACTGATCCGTGCAGGCTAAAACGCAAATAGAACAGGAAAATGGTGTTCTATTTTCCTGTCGTATTTGCGTGGGTGTTTCACACCACTAAGCAGCCGTATTGTCAGTACGGCTGCTTAGTAAATCAGAAACCACCATTCTTTTGAATGGTGATTTCTGTCGTATCCTATCGATGGTGTAGGGCATTTGTATTTGTAACTACAAATACGAATGTTCCATCTTTAGGACTACGAATTGTTGTATTTTTGGGATTGTAAATCCCGAAAATACAAATTCGTAAAAAAAAGGTGTATTTCTCCCTACGAATACACCTTTTTTCTACGAATCCATTTTGGTAAATTTCCCCCTAAGTCTCCAAAAAGTACAACCTAAAGTAAAGGGATTAATTAATTTCCGCTATATAAAGGATTGGATTTTGGAGCGAGGAGATAATACCAACATTCAGTTGGAGCAAGCGACTCTTATGAAGGGGGGACTGGTGACATTTCTCCACTCTTCAGATTTGGATGTGGAATTGGGGGCTACATTGAACCCCCCATTAACATCCACTAGAAGAGCATGGTTAGTTGTCTGCCATAGATTGGGTATTAACTCTAAAGTCTCCTAAATTTCAAACTTCTTGGATAATTCTGGCTTCCAGAAAGGGAAAGCTGAGTATCCATCGATGGAAAGAGATGGGGGTATAAAGAGTTGGTCAATGAATTGATGTTGTGAAGAGAAAGCCCATGACTTATAGGCAGGTAGCGGAGAAGTATGCAGCAAGTATACCATAGATCTTGCATTTTTTCAAGCCCAACATTATGAAAGAAATTACCCAAATCCTTAATGAAAAGGACTGGGATAAAGATCTAGATAAGCTCCTGCTACACCCACACTTTGGGCAAAAAAGGCTTTTTCCTTCAATTACAATTTTTTTTTAGAACTATATCTGATGAAAAAGTGGTGAAAACGGGCTTTGGTACGTGGTCGGAGATATTCCCGGACGTTACAGAGAATGATCTACTGTATATATCCATTTGGATTCTATCTGCAAGACACTACCTATGCCAACGTATAAAGAGTTGTTCTTAGAAATGTATTACAGAGCATATTTATCTCCAAATAGGAGGAATAAGATTGGATTAGCCATATACATCAACTGCCTGAAGTGTGGATTAAGTGGAGCAAATCTAGTCCATTGCCTTTGGAGTTGCCCAGAGGTTTTTAGCTTCTGCAAGAATGTAGAAAGGTTTATTAATACCTATATACAGAGCGACATCCAAATAACAGCACAATGGGCCATTCTCAGTATAAAACATCTGGAAAGGGTAAGTAGGAATAGAAGGGCTAATGAGAAAGTTATATTGGCTATATCCGCTGCCGCAAAGTAAATGATTCTGCAGATGAGGATTCAGCCACAGCCCCATTTTCTACAAACTCTCTCCCCCCAAGTCCAAGAGAAAATTAAGATCTGTCGTTCCCTTGTTGAATAGAAGAGTAGAGGGGATTAGGGGATACAGGCCTACATAATATAAAATAGTATGTGCACTATTATATTTTACCTCGCCATGTCCTGTTTTTATGAAGATCAATGGGTGAAGTTCCCAATATGTATTTTATATTTCTTGTACGTTTTAGGGCCCGCTATAGAATATTGCTAGAGGACAGACTGATGTTCGACTAGTATGTCTTGACAATATTTGTCTTTTCTTGCTAAATTCAAATGTCTTTCCTTTTTAAATGTATTGTTTTTTTATAACGTGTTTATGCATAATAAAAATATAAAAAGAAGAGGGAGAACTAAAGGATGACTTCAAGATAGCACACTTGGGGTTTAGGGGAGAAAGTAGTGCAATAACTAGATAATGAGATAATTGAAAGGGAAATTGTGTTGGAGGGTGGGAAGATGAACAGCTCAGTCTTATACATTTTAAGTTTAAGTAAGCACTGGGACCTCCAAGAGGAGATAGCAGAGAGACAGTTAGAGAAATGAGTGAGGAGAGTGGGGAAGAAGTCATGTGAGGAAAGGTACATTTGAGAATCATCAACCAAGACATGATATTGGAAGTCAAAAGCACTAAAAAGTTCATCTAAACTGGATGTATAAATAGAGAAAATGAAAGCACCAAGAACAGAACTTGAAGGGTCATAATAGGAGACAAGGATGGAATGTATACAGCGGTAGCCAGAAGAGTGCAGTATCAATCAGACAAAAGGTGTGAAGGATTTTCAGAAATAGAACATGGTCCAAAGTGTTAAAAGTGGAGGTCAAGAAGAATAACAATAAAGTAGTGGCCATCATATTTGACAGCATGGATGTCATTGCAAACGTTTGTAATGGCAGTTTCAGTGGAGTGTAGAGGATGGAAGACAGACTGGAATGGGTCAAGCACAGAGTAGGAGGAAGGAAATACGGTGTTGTAGAAAAAAAGCTCAAGAAGTTTGGAGACAAAGGCAATTGACAATGATGTCCTTAAGGTACCTGTATTAAATAGTTTTTAAAATGTTCTCTACATTTTTTCTAGACAATACATCGTGCCAGAAGTGCCCAGAGGACCAGTGGCCAAATGAGAAGTACCATTGTGTGCTTAAACCAATTGAATTTCTCTCCTACATTGATGACCCCATAGCTCTAGCTGTCTGCATTATTTCTATTTTATTTATTATTAAAACTTCTATTATCCTGTTTATCTTCATTGTATTCCGGGACACTCCAATCATCAGAGCTAATAATCAGCACCTGAGTTTCCTTCTTCTGGTCTCCATCATGCTAAGCTTCCTGAGTGTCCTGCTGTTTCCGGGACATCCCATACAGATAACATGCATGCTCCGGCAGATCTCGTTTGGGATCATCTTCTCAGTAGCCATCTCTTGCATCCTGGCCAAGACTATGATGGTCTACTTGGCTTTCACAGCCACCAAACCTGGAAGCTCCTGGAGAAAACTTGTTGGAGTCAAGATTACCAACTGTGTGGTCCTCATTTGTTCTTGTATCCAAGTAGTAATTAGTATCATTTGGCTATGTATAGCACCTCCATTTCCAGAAAGTAACAGTTACACATATCTTGATAAGATTATTATACAGTGTAATGAAGGCTCAATATTGGCATTTTCCATGATGCTGGGTTACATGGGGCTCCTCGCAGCTGTGAGTTTCATTGCAGCTTTCCTGGCCAGGAACTTGCCAGATAGTTTTAATGAGGCCAAATACATCACTTTCAGCATGCTGGTGTTCTGCAGTGTCTGGGTGGCTTTTATCCCGGCGTATATGAGTGTCACTGGGAAAGGCACAGTGCTGGTAGAGATATTTGCTATAATGTCTTCCAGTATTGGAATATTGGGCTGTATATTTTATCCCAAATGTTACATCATACTTATGAGGCCAGACTTAAACACGAAGAGTAATTTACTAGGATAGAAATCATTGCAGACATTCAGTTAAGTCCAATACTAATTATATAAGTGCAAAAGTAATTGGATATATAATCATCGTTCATATGTTGTTAGTTCTGCTTCTTCTGGATTTGGATGGGAACTAGGAAGTTCAACTACTAAGCCCATTGCCCAAGTGCATAGTGGATTGAAGTCAGGGCATGCCAAATCGAAGCAAAGTACTGCTTTGTTGGGAAAGGAACCTAAGTTTCTTTGGTGCCCTTTCAGTTATTTAAACCTCACCAGACACGGGAAACATCATGCTTCTGATTAAGGACCCAAAGGTCCGAAATGCATTAAGCAGGTGTTCCCGTGGCAGGTAGAATCACCCGACTTTGAGCCGGAGGAATTTGCTGTATGTATGACCCATCTACTTTAACGACCAAGAAAGGTTCTGGAGCCTTGAGGATCGCTGAAGTGCCTTGGGTGTAACCTCCCACAACTTTGTTACCGGCTGTTGACTATGGCCCTTATTCTGGTTGGTGCGGTAATATCCGTGTGCGGTCGTGCCGCCGATGTTTTGTATCTGCGCATGTGCAGAGGCGTCTCTGCGCATGTGCGAGCGGGGCGTACGGCCAAATCCCGCATGAAATGTGAACACTCCGACCAGGGGGTGGAGAGGGGCGTGAAGGGCTATTTGGGCTCATTACCATATGCATACGCCCCGCGTTTCATGGGCGTTCCCATGCAAACGCTGGGCGTACGTATGGTAATGCGGCCGTGATGCTCGTGTAGGGGGCGGACATATGACATCGCCGGATGTCAGCTGCCCGCCCAGATCCCTGCTTTTGCACGGAAAAATGTCCGTGTGGTCTGAGGTTGCGGGAGCTGGTGGACCACTCGGTCCTGCATTCGATGGTCTGCGACCATCGAATGATGGGGGAGGTTCCCTGAGATGGAGGAGGCGTATTCCATGAAAAATACACGTGCGGTCCGTTCGGCCAGCTTGTTACTGCGTACGGACGGAGTTGGCGAACCGTATGGAAGGCGGGGTTTCGCACGCACGGTCCTGGCCGCATATTCGGATCCGGCCGCACCGATCAGAATAAGGGCCTATATGCTTTTAAATGTTTTGAAAATTGTGAGTGCAATAATAAATTGTTATCCCTTTAACAAAAAGGTGTTGCACTATCCCTTTTTTCTTCCATAGAAAACTCAGCAAGGGAAAAGGTTATCCTATACATTGAATACCGGAGGATCCGGACCTATGCACATATCTGTGTTCCATTGAAAAACAGTTTCATAAGGACTTATTTCCCTCAAAAATTACTGAGGACATTTATCCCATATCTGTGTCATTACGTTGTAAGTTATATATGATCTGAAAGTGATAGGGGTATTTGATATATTTCTTTTGTCGTGCTATATTGTTAGAAGGTTGGTGAACTTTCTTTTTATCATATACAGTACTGGCAGCTTTCATGGGATTAGCGGAAAACAAAACATCATCTTGTTTTTTTGTTGGGAAAGGTAAAATAATCTAAAGTACATCTAGAAACAGAGGGGCAGATGTATTAAACCTTGACAAGAGATAAATGCAAGGGTGATAAAGAGAAATAAACGTCCAGCCAATCACATCCTAACTGCCATGTTACAGGCTGTGTTTGAAAAAAGTCAGTAAGGAGCTGATTGGCTGGACGTTTATCTCTCTTTATCACCCTTGCATTTATCTCTTGTAAAGGCTTAATACATCTGCCCCAGAGAAACAAAATTGTCAATATGCCATTCACCACTGAAAGTGGCAAAGACAGATTATGCCTTGGACAATATTTATAACTAATGGTTACCTCTCTAGTCAACCCTCCCTGTAGAAGTTTTTTTTAAAAATGAAACGTATGAAGACACAGGAACCAAATATGTGCTCAGAAACATCACAGATCGCTGAGGAGAGTCCAAGTGTGTCTTAGGTGCCATGTCTGAGCCTGATATTCCCAATACTGTATTGCTCTTTATATAATTTGTGTGCATTCTGAATATGTGGGGATGAGCAGCACAAGTCATCATGCATCATGCATCATCTTCCGAGATCTCGGCCGTCCAGAAGCACGTCATCGCTGACCATGTGTGCTCAACGAATCTCAACCTTGAGAAAGGTCGAAAGGTTGAAATCTGTTGGGGACAGACGACCAATACTTCAGCACCTTATCTCCACACTTATCTAAGAGGAAGGCACAGTCTCCTCCCACACAGGAGTTGAGCACACATTGTCTCCAGACGGCCAAGATCTTGTGAGACCGGCTTCCCAGAAATCGCATTCCGAGCTGCACCTGTGGAGTAAGGCTGGGTGCGTGCAGCTGCGCAGACTACACCGCAGCTCAACATCAAGCGAACTGTGTGGTCCTCATTTGTTCTTGTATCCAAGTAGTCATTAGTATCATTTGGCTATGTATAGCACCTCCATTTCCAGAAAGTAACAGTTACACGTATCTTGATAAGATTATTATACAGTGTAATGAAGGCTCAATATTGGCATTTTCCATGATGCTGGGTTACATGGGGCTTCTCGCGGCTGTGAGTTTCATTGCAGCTTTCCTGGCCAGGAACTTGCCAGATAGTTTTAATGAGGCCAAATATATCACTTTCAGCATGCTGGTGTTCTGCAGTGTCTGGGTGGCTTTTATCCCGGCACATATGAGTGTCAGTGGGAAAGGCACAGTTCTGGTAGAGATATTTGCTATAATGTCTTCCAGTATTGGAATATTGGGCTGATACCAGCAATGGGTGAACAGCAAGTGTGTGGCACCTTGCTGAACACATTAACACTGCCAACCTTCAACTCAAGAATTTAATTTATAGTATCTAGTCTGAGCATAATCCCTGAGGAAACAGGGATTCACCGGCTACTGATTTTAATTTTTTTCCAGCATATTCCGCCACCACAATTCCCATCCCATCCCCATCTCCCTCATCAAATTACCCAATTTAGACCACTGCAGTCACCTGGCAGCAACATAGGGTCCCAGGTCAAGAGTCCTATGGTGACAGGGTTCCCTAAAAGACACCCTCGTACCTCTTAAGGGTCCTCCTAGAGCGATACCCTGTTCATTTGAAATACAGGACATACTGACTGTGATATAAACACATGTGATATAAACACATTAGTGTATGCCAATAGATAAAAAAAAAAAACATTACTCTCCTACACACTGTGTAAAGTGTTTTTCTTGTTGACACTGCCAACAGCACAAACACAATACATTATTGCTACAACTACAAACATTGATTGACATAGAAGGTGAGTGCTTTGTTTGCCTATTTATCCAGCAGCACACAGAACACTGGCCATACCCCCCTTTTTGCTG
Source organism: Crinia signifera (assembly GCF_055691185.1). Classification (NCBI taxonomy): domain Eukaryota; kingdom Metazoa; phylum Chordata; class Amphibia; order Anura; family Myobatrachidae; genus Crinia; species Crinia signifera. The sequence goes on from NC_139217.1 coordinate 33,255,318, forward strand.
CTGTCAAGGACATGCAATCGCAGGCATTCTACCAAGGTTTCCTAATTGACAACGCCGCCTGAGCGCGGTGAAACACGTCTTTGTGAGGAATTCCGTGACATTAGAGATTGAGGACTTAAGGGGTGCATTTGCTACATAGACTTTTGAATTTCCCCACGTATTGGTCCCCGGCAGAGCTGGCTCAAGTACGGCACAGAGTGATTCCTGCCACCGGTCGCTCACACGGAGGATCGCACTTCCCACCCGGTGACCCGCATTAGGAGCGTGCACACACCTGCACAAGAGAGGATGCACCCGCCTGCACTTGGCTTGCCGGCCGGTGCATTAGCTGGTTTACCACCTACATTGCAAGGCGCACGGCGGAGCGTGCATCCATGCACTCCATCTGTCACCCGCTCAAAATCCAGCATTAGGATCTGGGAGATATTGACAGTTGCTCCGTAAACCCTCTGAGGTAATCACCAAGTGCAAAGTGTAAAGGTAGAGGACCTTTACAACTTCTGTGACCTGGGAGTGAGGAGAAACTCACCCGCTTATCAACTTATTTCATTTGGGAGGATAAACCATCTTCCCCCCAAAAAAGCGCTGTGAATTCCACCTTATATTATAGGACTGAAACCATCTGTCCAATTCTGCGCACAATCTTTCATCCAATCAGGACTTGGTAACTATATGTTACTTTTAAATGAAATTGCATTGATGTGTTTATTTTACATTGTTTATTGCATGCATGCAAGTTATCATTTTATGTTATTTATCAATTAAATTGTAGTTTTTGTGTACTCTAGGCGCCTACTGGTTTCTTTTTCTTTATTCCTTTCATTGAGGGCGGCATCCCTCTACCAGAAGGCAGCCATCTGTACACAGCATACAACACTTGCCCCTAGTGCTCAAAACTTGCTGCTAATTTATTCTACCAAGGGGGCATGCTTTCTTTAAAGCCATGCCCCCTTTTCAGACCCGTGCTTGTTGAGCCGTATGGGAGTCCAGACTGGGGACCTTTGAATGGGTGCGACTAGCTGTGCCAGGCCAGCACGAGTGGCCATATTGCAGACACAATGAGCGTGGTTACATCTGCATACTGTACTTTTTGGAATCTGTATCTATTGTTGCTATTGTCACATTTCATACTCATGACCTTGATCACCAGGCCGGGATTGGCTAGACCTGATGAAGGGGTGATGAATCTTACCATGCTGATGGTTTTCGACAGTGACCCCTCCAAGTGGGATATGGGCTTTGCTGCACCAGATGCGCTGGTCCTGGTCCCTGATCAGGTTCTCCACTTAGGACTGGTAAACCCTGGTAAATAGGTGGATTGGAGTCAGGAAAGCTCATGGTCATTTCTTCAAATGGGAAAAGCAGGTACTGAAGGATAAGGCAATAGGAAGTCCAATGTGAGGTAGGGTCATACACGAGGAGGCATGGTTTGCAGTACACTGGGATGAAGCAGAAGACTTATCAGGAAAGCAAGCCGAGGTCAATCACAGGTAGTCTCTAGATTCAGTACACCGGGATTAGGCAGGAGAGTAGTCAGGAAAGAAAGCCAAGGTCAATCCCAGGTAGTCAGGAATCTGTGTTGGTTTGGCTGGGCTGCTTCAGGTTAGCACACCCTAACACTTTATTTTTTCCTATCACATTGTATATATTTTGTATTTTAATCACTCCTTTCACTTCCTAACATAGAACTTATGTGATTCTTATTAACCACTACTAATTTTTATTTGTGTGCTGCCCTGGAGTGATCAGCCTGTGCTGGAATGATGGGGGGCCACCAGTGGCGTGCAGTGGGGTGAGGCAGGTGAGGCACAGCCTTTCCTGTCATACTAGCGTATATGCTGGAATTTTGAATTGATAAAGTATGACAAAAATACAAATAATTTATAAAAAAAAAATCTTATTTTTATTATTGTAATCATTTTTATAGTCAAAACTCTGGAGTAAAAAGTCTATTGCAGGTGAGGCAGTGCCTCACCTGGCTACCTTTTCTGCACACCTCTTATCAAAACTCAGCGAATCTCCATGTTTCGTCTAAACAGACTTCCCTGAGGAAGTCTGTTTAGACGAAACATGTCGGGCAGCTTTTAACCCTGTTTCCTCTCAAAAGCTAAGCGATTTTCCATATCTTTTACCTTCATTTTTATGTTCCCGTTTTTTATTATCATATGGATGTATTCATAGTGCTCTTATCTTAGCCGAGCAGATTTTATGGTGTTTTACAGCATATTATAGTTATTCTTTTTATTGCTGAGCATATATTTTCAGCACTATTTATTCTTAGAGTGTACTGTCTCCATTGTTTTATTGCGTGTTGTAAAAAAACCCTCCCCCCTTTGTTAAAATAAATTTCTGACATTCTCTATAAATATCTGATTCTTATTCCATACTGTATCCGAAAAAAACGATCGCCGAGTTCCAAAAATATAGTTCCCCATATATATATATATATATATATATATATATATATATATATATATATATATATATATATATATATATATATATATATATATATATAATATATATATATATATATATATAAAAAGAAACATGATTGAGCAAAGGGAAGAATTTAGGCTGTGGCAACACTCTACTTCAGTGTGCTCTACCCCTGCACCCTATAGGAAAGACACCGAGGTCTGCAGACCCAACAACAGTGTCTCTCCAGTGTGCCTTCAGTGAGCACCACCTAGTAAAGAAAATATACAATGTCACATCCTTCGTTCATTCCCGCAGGTGCGAGAGTGCCAATTGTATAAATCCAGTAGGTCTCACCAGTGGTGTAGCTAGGTGCCACGGCGCCCGGAGCAAGGGCATGTTTCGCGCCCCCCCAATTTGTAGTAGGTGAGGCTCCTGCTCCGTGAAAAGTGGGCACGGCCCAACATTATACCACACACCGTAATACCCATTGCACATTTTAGCAAACTTTGTAATACCAATTACACATAAAGCCACAGCCATAATGCCAACTACACATAAGGCCACACATGATGCCAATTGCATACTATAGAACACACCGTAATGCCCGTCGCATACTAACACACCGTAATGCCCATCGCATACTAACACACCGCAATGCTCATCGCATACTAACACACCGCAATGCCCATCGCACACTATTTAACAAACCGTAATGCCAATTACACATTTAACACATAAGTGCCACTTACCTACATGCTCAATGCCAGGGGCTTCATGCTCGATGCCAGGGGCTTCATGCTCAATGCCAAGGGGGACTGAAATTGCTCGCAGGGAGGGAAGGTGTGAGTAAATGATAGTGCAGAGCAGGGAGGGAGGGAAGGTGGGAGTGATAGTGCAGAGCAGGGAGGGTGGGAGTGATAGTGCACAGCGGGTTGGTTGGTTGGACGAGATAGTGCACAGCATTGGGTGAGGATTGTGCACAGCAGGGTGGGTGAGGATAGTGCACAGCAGGGTGGGTGGGTGGGGATAGTGCACAGCAGGGTGGGTGGGTGAGGATAGTGCACAGCAGGGTGGGTGGGTGGGTGGGTGGGGATAGTGCACAGCAGGGTGGGTGGGTTGGTGAGGATAGTGCACAGCAGGGTGGGTGGGTGAGGATAGTGCACAGCAGGGTGGGTGGGTGAGGATAGTGCACAGCAGGGTGGGTGAGGATAGTACACAGCAGGGTAGGTGGGAGAGGATAGTGCACAGGTGGGTGGGTGGGTGAGGATAGTGCACAGCAGGGTGGGTGAGGATAGTGCACAGCAGGATGGGTGGGTGAGGATAGTGCACAGGTAGTTTGGTGTTAGAGGATAGTGCACAGCAGGGTGGGTGTTAGAGGATAGTGCACAGCAGGGTGGGTGGGTGGGAGAGGATAGTGCAGAGATTAGTGCACCCCACCCCACCCCACCACCTTTTGTGGTGTTCAGCCAATTTGAGACTTCGATAGTTTTCAAATGGCTCGGTGCTAAATTAGTTTTCAGGGTGGGTGCCCTCTTAAACACTACTTGTGGTCTATTCGGGATAATAGTTCTTAAAAGGGGATCTAGTAGAATTATATCAAAATGTTTATTAAGTATCTTTTTTATTTTATAGTTATCCACATTATACTTTGTGACAAAGGGAATAAATGTAGAATCAGTTTTTTTTTATCTCTTGTTTGGTATACTAATAGATCTTGTCCATCCTTATTACTTGCTCTTTGTTTGCATTTTTGTATAAGATGTTGTGGGTAGTTTTTTTCTTTAAAATGGGTACAATAAATGTCTGTTGTTCCTCAAATTTTTCTAAGGTGGAGCAATTTCTTTTCAATCGTATGAATTGCGAATAGGGAATATTAGAGACCCATTTGCTTAGATGGCAACTGGTAAAGTTAATGTAGCTATTACTGTCAACACATTTAATATGTGTATATGTGTCGATACGCTTTGTTAGTTTCCAATTTGAAGCGTCCAACAATAGATCTAAAAATTCAATTTTTACACCATCAAATTTAGAGGTAAACTTTAAGTTCAAATTATTTATGTTTATTTTGGACATGAATTTTGGACTTGAATTCTTCAAAAGAACTCTGATTCCCTTGATAATATCATCAATAAAGCCTTTATAACACTTTATTTGATGACTACTCAATGTTAATTTCAGGGTTGTTATCCTCCCACCTACCTAAGTACATGTCCGCTAAGCTTGGGGCATACAGAGTCCCCATCACAACTCCGCAGAGTTGCAGAAAAAAAAATATTTTGGAAGAGGATGTAATTATTTTCAAGGACCAGATGTATACTGTCCAAAATAAAATGGCGCAGATGTTCACTGATAGTATCGTCTTTTGTTAAAAAGTAATCAACTGCTTCGAATTCACCTTGAGCAGTGCGCACTATTACCTAATTTATTATTTATGATGACACCAAAGTTCTTCTCCACTGCAGAATTCCCTATATTAATCCATTTAGCCTATAAGTAGTGTATTTTTCTATCCTGATTGCTTGATGTTTGATTATCTGTTCTCTCTAGGGTTATATGTTGCTATGGTGATGGGTGTACCAGTGTTAGATCCGGTCACATGTTTAGCATGATCACAAAAAGACGACACCCATCTAGTTGCGTGGTCCAGCGCTGAAAACGCTGACTCATCTTCACAGTGAATGTCTTATTTAAGGTAAGATTTTGTGATTCATGTTATTTCCTGACAAAAATGCCATACTATTAAAGGAACTAAAGCTTTGTAAGAGGGCTGTTATGACTGACGTCTTGTGGAGTGCCATATCTTTGGCTCCGTATACACATAGATATAGATATATATGCACACAATCTATTGCACAATCCGTTGAAATGGTGCATTCGGGCCAACAATCGTTTTGATGTATGGCCATCTTTAGTGTGCATTAAAGCATGAGGGACAGACTTGGTTGCAGTCTACCACAAAAGGGTATTAAGGGTATTTCATACAGTACCATCCCCGCTTATCTTTCCTAGATTTAGAGGCTTATTATGAGCTGGCACATTTTCCCCTTTTCTGTACAGCTACAGTATCCTGCCTGCTACCTTTTTATTATTTATTATTATTACTACCATTTACCATGTGAAAGTCATCCAGCATAAGCAAAAGCTACCATGGATTACATGTTTATACAGGAGCAATCTGTACCAATGACATGTATGACCGAACACATCTGCTCCTGCGAATCCAATCCAAGTACTTTTTATTTAATGTAACGAAAAAACCTGTAGAGGGAAATTGCGTGGCAGTCTGATATTGTGTTTTGTAGAAGAGGTTTATTTTTTCTTTTATAAAGGGAAGACCGTTGACTGCCCAGCTTTTCACAGATCATTGTTAACTCCAACATCGTTGTATTCAGCACCGTAGTCTTAAAGTGGAACATTTGTCACCCAGTAGTTAAACTATGTATTACATGGCATGGGACATACCACACGCCATAACTCTACAACTAGCAACTCGGAGGCCTTAAAAGCATGCTGTGAGTCACGATGTATGAGGACACATCTTTATATAGCGCACACATATTCTACAGTGCTGTACAGAGAATATTTGAACATTCACATCAGTTCTGGCCCCAGTGGAACTTACTATCTATATTCCCTACCACATGTACACGCACAGACATTCATTCTAGGGTTAACTTAGTTGGGAGACATTTAGCATACCAGTATATTTTTGCATTGTGGGAGGAAACCTGAGTACCCGGAGAAGGTCAATGGGTCACCACCAAGTACAGATGGGTCAGGTCCCATCCTTGCTGGCGGGTCGCCAGAACGTCCGCGCTGGCGACCCGCCAGCAGCCACGCCAGCAAATACACTGAGACGCGCGTGCGTCTCACGCGCACGCGCGTCTCAGTCTCCGTCGCCAGCGCGACGGAAACCCTGTCCGTCTCCGCCTCAGGGAGACGGACAGGGTTAGGGGGGGTTAGGGGGGGGGGTGCGGGCAGGTGGCGGGGACCCCGGGTTACCGCCGGCAAGCCGGCGGGGACCCGGGGGAACGGATGGAAGCGCCGTCGGAAGGGGACGCGCGCGCCTCTCGTGCGCGCGCGTCCCCTTCTCACCATCGCCATGGCGCTGGCGGGGGATGGCGGCTGGCGACGCCAGCGCCATCCCCTGCCAAGATGGGACCTGACCCATCTGTAGGTCAACAAGCATTAGGTCGACACCACTAGGTCAACATGACTTTGAATCTACATGCAGTAAGGTGGACAGGGTCATTAGGTCGACATGGGTTTTTTTTACTGTTTTTTTTTTTACCTCACATGTGCCGACAGGCAGTATTTCATGCCCTACCATCCACTAGGGCATGGTGGAAAAATAAAATTGTGTGCCGAGAGTAGCGAGGCACCGTGCCCAAAGCATGGTGAGCGCAGCGAGTCATGCGAGGGGACGCGTTGGTACATTTCAGTGTCCATGTTGACACGACAAGTGCTGACAGGCGGTATTTCATGCCCTACCATCCACTAGGACATAAGGGTTAAAAAATAAATTAAAATAATAAATAAATTAATAAGGTTGACTTTTTCACTGTTGACCTTACCCATGTTGATCTAATGACCCTGCTGACCTTATCCCTGTTGACCTAATGACCCTGTTGACCTTATGACCCTGTTGACCTAGCCCATGTCAACATTTCTGCATGTCGACATAGACACATGTCGACCTAAATGCATGTTGACCTAATGGTGTCGACCTAATGACTGTCTAACAACTTGCTGGTGACCAACTGATCCACACCCCTGGAGGAAACCCAAGCAAGCAAGGTGAGAATATACAATATATACAATATACAAACTCCACACAGTTAGGGCCATGTGGGAATCGAACCCTTGACCTCAGTACTGTGAGGCAGTAATGCCAACCAGTACACCCTCAGTGCTGTCCCGTGCTTATGTGATGGTTCCCCATCTATGCCAAGTAGTTGTGGACTTGCATGATTAACCCCCCTCCCAATTAGTTGCCCAAGACATGCCCATGACACTGCCACAAGATTGGTCTGTTACATGCAATCATGCCATCACATAGTCAGCTCCAAATATCCTTCCAGAAATGCCCATATCACAGAATAGCAAATGTCAATGGATGGGTCAATCCATCAACACTTTTGGGTAAATTGACTAAAGCTTCTACAAATAAAATAAATAGCAACAATTGAAATGCTATCTATCATCAACAGAATCAGGTTGCTATGGGCAATATCACTTATTTTCATTTTTAGAAGCTTTAGTAAATGTACCCCAAATACATTGCCTATCAGACTCACGCAATCTGTCCTTCAAAACTATAACTGGAATTAAATTAATAAAAAATAAACTTGATTTTTCTTTTAAAAAGAAAAGAGGAAACAACTATTTTTTTTTTGGCAACAGAAAGTACTTACACAAAACAAAAAGAGTATTTTTCATTTCCTAAAGCATGGCAACTGAAACTCACAGTGAAGATTCCACCAATAATGACCGTCCTGGATGTACTGTATTTGGCTGCAAATAAAGCATCTTCTTTCCTGATAAAGCACTGAGGTCCTGAGCTTAACATTTGGCCCTGTCTCAGTAACAGGACATTGAGGAACACTACTGCATCACAGAGAGATGTTTTACCAGACATCACTAAGCGATGGGTCTGGTCTGACAAAATGATTTTCAATAAAGTCCCCATACTGTGCATTAAGCTGAGGTATGCGATTCCTTGCCCTACTCCCCACATGGAAGCCTCCAGGCTCTCTGGTGGCTAGATCGCATGTGATACATCATATGTGGTCATTTGATGTATGATGTGTCACATGTGATCCCATTTCCTGCCCCGTGATAGGATGCAACTTGCTGCAGAATTGAGAATCTGCAGATCCGATCCAATGCAAATGGGACCGTGCATGATATTGTAATTATAAGTAAATTACATACATTTTCACACTTTGCACATGATTTATCGGTCCGATGCTTGGAAAACATGTAGAAAGGGGCTAAATCATACTTGTATATGGCCACCTTAAGGGAACCCAGGGGGGAAATGCTGTACAGGTTTGCAGTATGATATCAGCGACATATGAGAGGAAGGGAAAATTTGGGGTGACGCAAACTCCTTGTTCGGTCATAGTGTATATGCCTTTAAACAAAATGGAAGAAATATTGAAAATGGAAGAAAAACAATCATAAGAAAGATATACTGTAAGATAAATAGCTGTAGCATTTTCTAACTTTAACAGTAGAATGCAAAACAAGAAAACAAATATATATCTCTGCTATGGGGAAATCTCTCTGTAGAAACTGACTAAATATAAATGCAATAACAACCCACACACATCCATCTCTCTTACTTCCAAGACTATATAAGATCATCTATGTCATATGCAGAAGCCAGCAACCACAGACTCTGTCAGGAACTGACCCAATCTGCTGTGTCAATTTCTTTTCTCTTTTGAAAGCGATTTGACAGATCAGCCCTATCGCTTAGTGATGTCTGGTACTGCTGCTCTCTGTAATGCAGTAGTGTTCCTCAGTGTCTTGTTACTGACACATGGACAAAAATTAAGCTCAGGACCTCAGTGCTTTATCAGGAAAGAAGATCCTTTATTTGCAGCCAAATACATCCAGGACGGTGAAGTCATTATTGGTGGAATCTTCACTGTGAGTTCCGGTTGCAATGCTTTAGAAAATGAAAAATACTCTTTTTGTATTGTGTAAGTAATTTCTGTTGCCAAAAAAAAATAGTTTTTTCCTGTTTTGTTTTAAAAAGAAAAATCAAGTTTATTTTTTATTAATTTAATTCTAGTCATAGTTTTCAAGGACAGATTGCGTGAGTCTGATAGGCAGTGTATTTTACTGTACTTAGTGGGTGGTGTGACAGCAGTTACAAGTAGCTTTACTCCTGTTCAGGTGTAGCTCAATCATGAAACAGTCTGTAGAAAAACAAGAGTACACCAGTGATGGCAGAAATAAAATATCTTCACATTCTATTTATTAATTTTTTTTTTTTTTTTTAAAGTCCATGGGTAGGAAGAAGTTATAGGAATGGAACTACGCATCTAAACACTGTTTGACAATATTGAAGACATCATCACCTTTAACTTTAAAAGGGAAAAATATTTTTGATTTATTTGTTTTTTGTAGTCCAGCTACTGCTCTTTGTACACTAGGATGCCTACTGAGAAATACAGGGTAGAAATCAAGCATCTTCTGTCTGCCTTAACAAAAGTAAAGATGTATATGAGACATGTTTATGATGTCTAGAAAGAAATCCATGTTGTACTTAATGCAGGTGGTTGCTGCAAAACTGCTACCTCCGCACTGGAAAGTGGGTGATGGTGGTAGTGTGGGGTTGGGGAGATGGCAGTAGGCTAAAGTTTTGCCTAGGGTGCCGTGAAGCCAGATGCCAGCTCTGCATCTTCTAACTCTAGCACAGTAAGGTAAAAGAACAAGTTTGATGTTCAACAACTTTACAGACGAGCCTGTCCTTGAGTGCTATGCGTGAGTCTGACATTTTTTTATTCTGTGAGTCTGATATTTCTTATGCTAATTCTGAAGAAGCAACATTTAACTCATTCTGGTCTCTCTGCAAATGTGAGGATGAGTAGTAGCAAAAGAAAAAAAGACAGAGAAGAATGTCTTTTTTGTTGGCGCACAAAAGTAGATTGAGAGAAATGTATGAATTTAAAATTTCAATATCTTTATTGAGACATATTTAAAATAAGAACTGTCCAGAAAGTAAAAAATCTCATATATATGAAAACTGTTTTCTTTTAAATTTTATTGGTTTTTAATAAAGTTCACTTTAATTGTTATCCGTGTCCTTTTGTGTGTTTTTTGTTCAATTCCGGTCCTTGTCTACTAGGGAGTTTTTAAATTATTCTGTAAAAGAGTTATTTCAATATTATTTTTGAGTGCCTATATAGACAGACACTATCACATAACTTTCTCCTTACAGTTTTTCTCCCTCTGTGATGCTATTCTGTTTCACTGCGTTCTTACTTCCTTAAAGAGTTCAGTAAATACAAGTAATTCAGATTATCTCTTAATTTCACATATCACTTGTTTTTTGTCAATAATTTTTTTTTTGTTTTTTTATTTAGTTTTAAAAGTGCATAATACAAATGTACAATATAGTACTTTTCCACATACATAAATACATAAATACAAAACATACAAAACTTACATGTCGTACAAACAACATTTGGTGGATTGCTACTTTTCCATTCCCTAACCATATACCCCCTTATAGACCTTTAGTCATCCTGCCCCTTTAGATCTCACTAAGGCAAATAAGACAAATATCCCTACATTCCTATCTCACCCTGTATCCCGATCCCAGACCCATCTATTTTATACCACTTCTCTACCTGTTAACTGGACAATTGAGTCGCCCTGGTTATCTTTATTTTATGTCTATCGTTTAATAATGGCTTTACTTTTAATTTTGCTAGTGTTACAAAAAGTTGTTTAGTCTATCAACTAGTGCTATACTGTATAGTGTTTATTTAGCCTTAATTAATCTAACGATTATCGTTGTGTTACAAAAAAATTTTAAGCTTACACACATTAGTGAATTGTATCTATAGTTAGTGTAGAATTAAAGGTTTTTTTTTTTTTTTTTTTTTTTGTGTACAAAGTAAAAATATCTTCAATTACTGTATCAATTAGTGTCCGAAACTCTTTTAGAGTAAGGGGAAAAATACCATTTATCCCATATTACGTGAAATCTGCCAACGTTATTTCTAGATAGATACGCAGCTCTCTCATGTTCAAACGTGTAGTTAACCAAACTGACCCAGTCCTTAGTACTCGGTGCTTTCTCTGCCATCCAAAGTCTGGCAATGGAGGTCTTGGCAAGTGCTCCAAGATTGATGGCCAGCTGCCTTAAATCCGATGTCACCCCAGACCTAGACCAAACCCCCAGTATTAGCGCTTTGGGACATATTTCCCCCCGAGGGATACCTATATTTATCAGCACTTCCGCTACTTCCTTCCAGAATTTTTGGAGAGTTGTGCAGTGCCATATTAAATGCCAAAAATCACCCCCTGCGGCCCTACATTTCGGGCAGGAGTCGCTTTTACCCTTTGCAAACTTTTTCATTATTGTCGGAGTTATGTAGGTGCGATGCAAGATATTAAATTGGATCTGTTGGATCCTGAGGGAAGTGGTAGCCAAGTCAGGTATGGCAAGAGCCCTGTCCCAGTCGTCTGATGTAAGCTCAGGGATTTCCCTAGACCACTTTGTCATAAGGTCATGCAGGCCTGGGGTCAACAGTAAAGATGAAATATACTTATAACATTTGGATACGCCTTTAGACGGTCCCATATTACGTAGAAATATTTTAACTGGGTGATCTATTATATTGCTAGAGGATACATGCAGGTGTTCTTCCATTGCACTTCTGAGCTGCAGAAAGCGAAAAAACATACTATTTGGGATCTGGAATTCTGATTGCAGTTGGGCGAATGTTTTAACCCCACCTTGCATGACCACATGACCTACGTTCCTTATTCCAAACTGCGACCAAGCTGCCATTCCCTGATGCCTTCCAATGTGCTTAAAAGAATCCAGGGAAGAGAGACTTGTTTCGGGGTCAGTATCTATATAGCCTATTGTCCTAGAGATCCAGTTCCAAGTTTTTATTGCTTGGGTAAAGATCAGGGGATATTTCTTGCGACATTTTTTCGTCAGAATAGCTTGTATTGGGGAATGGCCTGGAATGGTCTTATTTATTAAGTTTAGTAATTCTGCTGATTGACACGGATCTACAACCCAATCTCGGAGGTGTAACAATTGCGTTGATATATAATACAATTTGAAGTTGGGGAGGGCGAGTCCTCCTAGGTCTCGTGGTCTCATAAGTGTGGATAGTTTAACTCTCGGTCTTTTATTTCTCCATATGAAGGAGATTATTATCCCATTTATTTTCTTAAATATCGTGTCAGGGATATATACAGGGGAATGTTGCATTAAGTAGAGTACTTTTGGTAGAATCATCATTTTTATAAGATTTACCCTACCTATCACTGTCAAGGGTAGTTTGAGCCAGTTCTTGCATTTAGATCTAATTAGAACAATTACTGGGTCTATATTATATTTGATATAGTCTCTTGCATCTTTAGAGATTACTACCCCCAGATAGTCAAATCTTTCTACCCTCGGTATATCGATTACTACCTCGGGTTCCATCCGTAACCCATTTAGCCGTTTTTCCACTAATAAATGGGATTTACTACTATTTATTGTTAGTCCTGAGTACAGGCCAAATTCCTGGAGGACTTGCATCACCAAAGGAAGATCCTGCCTGTAGTTTGCCATCCCCACCAACAAATCATCCGCATATAGAGAGACAAGGCTGTCCGCCCCCCCGCCCGGGTCCCCCCTACCCAGTATGTTTCTCAGTTTACACGCAACTGGCTCTATGGCCAGGGAGAACAACGAGGGGGAAAGTGGACAGCCCTGCCTCGTCCCGCGGTATATAGAAAATGGGTCCGATACGAAGCCATTAATAGTTATTCGTGCACTAGGATTATAATAAATCATCAGGATCCTTTTGATAAAACATGACCCGAAGCCGAATGCCTCCAGAGTGGTCCTTAAATATGGCCACTCCAGAGAGTCAAAGGCCTTATTTGTATCAAAAGAGGCCAGGGCAATCTCCAAGCCCGTCGTTTTTTTCGCCTGTAAATAGGAAAAGACACGTCGAATGTTTATGGAGGTTGATTTCCCTTTCCTAAAACCTGTTTGATCGACATGAACTATTTTATCCAACACCTCTCCAATTCTATTGGCCAAAATTGTTGCAAACACCTTAGCGTCGACCGTGAGCAACGAGATAGGTCTATAGGAGTCTGCCCTTAAGGGGTCTTTGCCCTTCTTAAGAATCACTGTGATGACTGCCTCAGTCATAGAATGTGATAGTTGGCCTTCTTTTTCCATTTCTTGATAAAAATACAATAGCCGGGAGGACAAGGTGTCACTAAAGAGTTTTTATATTTCTACTGGTAGGCCATCAATACCTGGGGCCTTACCAGAAGCTACGTTTCTTATTGCACCTTCCACCTCGCCCAGCGTGATCGGTAGTTCCAAAGTTTCCCTATCTTGGTCCGACAGAGTAGGCAAATCGATGGCCCTCAGATAGGCCAAACTATTGTAATAATCAGGAGTTAATTTAGAAAGATATATCTCCCTGTAGTGGTCGACAAATACCTCAGTAATTTTTGAGGTTTCACTGAACGTTTCTCCTTCAAGAGAACAGATTTTAGAAATTGTTCTAGGAGGTTCGTCAGTTTTTGCCATATAGGCCATCAGTTTGCCAGCCCTGTCGGCCATTAAGTACATTTTATGTGAGTCTTTTAATAAGCGAAACTTAGCCATTTCTTTTAGGTGTATGACCCATGCCCGTTGCGCCATTAGCCACTCCTGTTTAACTAAGTCCGATTGATTTAACATATAGGTTTGTTCTAAATCTGACATTGTGTTCTCTAAGGTTGTGGCCTTGCTCTGAAGCTGGTTTCTAGCATACGCTATTTTTTTAATCAAGATGCCCCGTATGTATGCTTTAGATGATTCCCAAACACTACCCGCTTTAGCCGAGTCTATATTGAAGCCAAAGAAACCTTCCAGATCTGCTTTTAGGTCATTAATATTTTCCAATTGAGTCAACCAAATTGGTTGAAGTTTCCAGTATCTAAAGCCCTGGCTTATATCTGTGTCAAGAACCATTACCAGCGGGGAGTGGTCCGAAATTCCCCTTGAGTTGTATTCAATATGCGATATTTTGTTTGCTAAAGCCCTTGATGTAAAAATCATGTCTATTCGTGAAAAATTATTATGGGAAGGGGAGTAACAAGAATATTTTCGCTGATTGGGAAATTTCTCTCGCCAGACCTCGTTCCATCCCAACTCAGCCGTAAATCTGGAGAGAGAACTTTCACCAGAAGGGGTACTCCTTCTGGGACACCAAACATCAAGACCATAGTTCATCACCATATTAAAATCCCCCACACAAATAAAGGGATTATCAGATCGAGCCGCTATAAACTCTAAGGCAGTTCTAAGGATATCAAAAGCAAACGGGGGAGGGATATAAATCGATAGTAACGATATTCTAGCATTGCCAAAAATACCATCTAGAAACACATAACGACCCCTTGGGTCAATCTGAGCAGTAATATGTTCATATACTACAGATCTCTTTATCAGAATTGATACTCCTCGGGAGGCTGACGTGAATGGAGCATGGAACATTTGAGCGATCCAGGGTCGTTTCAAAGAACAGCACTTTTCCCTAGTTAGATGCGTCTCCTGTAGGCAAATCACGTCAGCCTCCAGAGTTTTACAATACTTGAGCACAAGAGCACGTTTTACCTTGTCATTAAGGCCACGGACATTCCATGTCACAATTTTAACCATAAGCTTGAATTAACAACTGGAAGGACAGCATACTTTAGACTACTGTAAAAGGGGAACAAAAGTCGCAACAAAAAAAAAACAACAATTCCACCAATACGTAAAAAGTAAAAACGTACAACATTTAACATATACCCCCCCCCTCCCCCCTCCCTGTATAACCTATCCCACTAGGCATACCTATAGCTATAACCCCCATTTACTACTACACACTTATTCTTACACTTGAAGGCTCTTACTTTATAACCACCTTAGGCACGGCAGGAAGCTCCGACACTTCAATTTAGTACTGTTGAACAAAATATTATAACCCCGATCTCCACCCTAACCGTATGTGATTAAACATAACAATTGCTTCACACTAACTAGCCCCAGAATTGTAGGCAGACATGTCAAAAAGGATTAATTTTCTACTGCATGCTGTTTTTTCCTGGATAATACCTATCCAGCCAGGCGGCTGCTTCAGCTACTGCTGAGAAGAATATAGACTCTCCATTGGCCACGACCCGGAGTCTAGCGGGATATTGCATTGAATATTTTAATTCTAGCTCTCTCAGCCGTGCTTTCACATTTCGAAATTTTGCCCTATCTTTTTGAACTTCCTGTGGTAGATCAGGGTAAATTGAGACCTTGGACCCATTATATCCAAAGTCCATTTTCGCACGAGTGAGTCTCAGGACTTGGTCCCGG
The DNA here is from genome assembly GCF_055691185.1 of Crinia signifera. Lineage (NCBI taxonomy): Eukaryota > Metazoa > Chordata > Amphibia > Anura > Myobatrachidae > Crinia > Crinia signifera. Next base: position 33,270,844 of record NC_139217.1, read on the forward strand.
TCCCTGAAATGTAAAAATTTAGCAATCAAAGTACGTGATGACCCTCCTGGAATTGAAGGGCGGGCAGGAATTCGGTGTGCCCTCTCGATGGTAAATTGGGCTGAGAAGCTCTCTTGGCCAAATTCTTTCAGCAGCCATGTTTCAACGAATTTTTCGGGATCACGGCCCTCTACACGTTCCTCCAGACCCACAATACGAACATTATTTCGACGAGATCGCCCCTCCAAGTCTATAACCTTGTATCTTAGATCCGTTATTTGCCCAGACATAGCCTTAACTTGGGCCTGTAGCGGAGCCATTATGTTCTCTGTGTCTGAGACACGTTTCTCCAGTTCCACTACCTGGTCTCTAGTTTTCTGCGCGTCGTCTCTGATCAACATTATATCAGATCTCTTAATTTCACATATCACTTGTTTTTTGTCGATAATTTAATTGCATAATCTCCAACTGATATTGCTCACGGGTTCATTGTACAGTTTTCATATATATGAGATATTTCACTTACTGGACAGTTCTTATTTTAAATATGTCTCAATAAAGATATTGAAATTTTAAATTCATACATTTCTCTCAATCTACTTTTGTGCACCAACAAAAAGACATTCTTCTCTGTTGTTACATTTATTGTCTTTGGCTGCACCCCCTTTGAGCCCTACAATTGATAAAGTCTCGTTTGGGGTGACTCTGGTGCTATAGCACCTGCCTGTGTGGATATATCCCTTTCCCCCCCTGTCCCTGAAACATACGATTTGAGTAGTGGCAAATAATGATGATGGTTCAGACAGAAAAATGAAGGAAGCTACTTTGGAAATGTATATATGCAGAAGGATGATGGATGGTGAATCAGGCACTAATGATGATGTTTATGATGGATGTGTTGTACTGGTAATGTTGTTTGTGCTGAATTAGTCAGCAACCAGTGGCAGTACTTCTCCAAGCACATTGTTATGATTTGGCAAAATACCAATAATACCAATACTTATAATTTTTCCCAATACTGATATTTTTCAAGGCATCAGTCGTGCTAAAGTAAATCAAGATGGGTACATGACATTTTTGGCAGCAATTATTTTTAAGTTGTTTAACAAAATCTGGAAAATCATATATAATAATAAAAATAAGCTGCCCAACAACAGCTTCCAGCAGCATGGTATCTCCACTGCCAGCACTCTCATCATTATAATAAGCGGTCATAAGTAGTCCTTATATTTCCAATTTGTATAGGCAAACCGACTCCTCCACCAATACAATCAATAATTCCTGCCAAAAATCATTAGAGAGTGAGTGCCGGGAAAAGAACAATTATATATATACATATATATATATATATATATATATATATATATATATATATATATATATATATATATATATATATATATATATATATATATATATATATATATATACAGGGCTATTTTTCAGTAGGCTCCAGCAGGAACTGAGGCCCTTATTCTAGTTCACTCTTTCTGACAAAATATTTCTTCGATAGACAAAACCATGTGCACTGCAGGTGAGGCAGGTGTTACTTGTGCAGAGATAATTAGATTTGGGTGGGGTTTTACACCTGCCTCACCTGCACATGGTTTTGTCCATCGAAGAAATATTTTGTCAGAAAGAGTGAACTAGAATAAGGGCCTCAGTTCCTGCTGGAGCCTGCTGAAAAATAGCCCTGTATATATATATATATATATATATATATATATATATATATATATATATATATATAAAGGTTGTGTGGTCCGGCACTCCAAATTAAATACAATAGCTGGCGCTGGTGCCCTCACTGAAGCGGGGGGTCCGCTTACTTTATAGGGTGTCCTGGGTGCGGCACTCAGCTGTTCATACATCCACTCGGGGAGGCAGTAGTAGACAACGTTTCAGTTATTTATTAACTGTTTTCAAGTCAAGGATCTTGACTTGAAAACAGTTAATAAATAACTGAAACGTTGTCTACTACTGCCTCCCCGAGTGGATGTATGAACAGCTGAGTGCCGCACCCAGGACACCCTATATATATACAGTCGGGCAAAAAAGTATTTAGTCAGCCACCAATTGTGCAAGTTCTCCCACTTAAAAAGATGAGAGAGGCCTGTAATTTTCATCATAGGTATACCTCAACTATGAGAGACAAAATGAGGAAAAAAAATCCAGAAAATGACATTGTCTGATTTTTAAAGAATTTATTTGCAAATTATGGTGGAAAATAAGTATTTGGTCAAAAACAAACAAGCAAGATTTCTTGCTCTCACAGACCTGTAACTTCTTCTGTAAGAGGCTCCTCTGTCCTCCACTCGTTACCTGTATTAATGACACCTGTTTGAACTCTTTATCTATATAAAAGACACCTGTCCAACACTTCAAACAGTCACACTCCAAACTCCACTATGGCCAAGAGCAAAGAGCTGTCAAAGGACACCAGAAACAAAATTGTAGACCTGCACCAGGCTGGGAAGACTGAATCTGCAATAGGTAAGCAGCTTGGTGTGAAGAAATCAACTGTGGGAGCAATTATTAGGAAATGGAAGGCATACAAGACCACTGATAGTCTCCCTCGATCTGGGGCTCCCCGCAAGATCTCACCCCGTGGGGTCAAAATGATCACAAGAACGGTGATCAAAAATCCCAGAACCACACGGGGGGACCTAGTGAATGACCTGCTGAGAGCTGGGACCAAAGTAACAAAGGCTACCATCAGTAACACACTACGCCGCCAGGGACTCAAATCCTGCAGTGCCAGACGTGTCCCCCTGCTAAAGGCAGTACATGTGCAGGCCCGTCTGAAGTTTGCTAGAGAGCATTTGGATGATCCAGAAGAGGATTGGGAGAATGTCATATGGTCAGATGAAACCAAAATAGAACTTTTTGGTAACAACTCTACTCGTCGTGTTTGGAGGAGAAAGAATGCTGAGTTGCATCCAAAGAACACCATACCTACTGTAAAGCATGGGGGTGGAAACATCATGCTTTGGGGCTGTTTTTCTGCAAAGGGAACAGGACGACTGCTCCGTGTAAAGGAAAGAATGAATGGGGCCATGTATCGTCAGATTTTGAGTGAAAACCTCCTTCCATCAGCAAGGGCATTGAAGATGAAACGTGGCTGGGTCTTTCAGCATGACAACGATCCCAAACACACTGCCCGGGTAACAAAGGAGTGGCTTCGTAAGAAGCATTTCAAGGTCCTGGAGTGGCCGAGCCAGTCTCCAGATCTCAACCCCATAGAAAATCTTTGGAGGGAGTTGAAAGTCCGTGTTGCCCAGCGACAGCCCCAAAACATCACTGCTCTAGAGGAGATCTGCATGGAGGAATGGGCCAAAATACCAGCAACAGTTTGTGAAAACCTTGTGAAGACTTACAGAAAACGTTTGACCTCTGTCATTGCCAACAAAGGGTATATAACAAAGTACTGAGATGAACTTTTGTTATTGACCAAATACTTATTTTCCACCATAATTTGCAAATAAATTCTTTAAAAATCAGACAATGTCATTTTCTGGATTTTTTTTCCTCATTTTGTCTCTCATAGTTGAGGTATACCTATGATGAAAATTACAGGCCTCTCTCATCTTTTTAAGTGGGAGAACTTGCACAATTGGTGGCTGACTAAATACTTTTTTGCCCGACTGTATATATATATATATATATATATATATATATATTATTTTTATCCAAATTGCATGTATCTTAGATCCAAATAAATCCATTTATATCTTAAATAAGAGTGTAAGTGTTTATTTAATAAAACACCATAAGGAGGAATTTTATATAAAATAAATTTCCCTACCATACTGACTATTTAGTGATTTAAGCGCAGGGTGACACTGTAAGGTGTAAATTCTTCCCCATATCACTTTGGGCCTTATTCTGATCGGTGCGGCCCGATCAGAATATGCGGCCGCAACCGTGCAGGCGAATCCCCGCCTTCCATCGGATCGCCACCTGCCGTCCGTACGCGGATATGTGGCGATCCGCATGAAATTGGACGGGGATACGCCTCCTCCGTCTTGGGAGCAGCCCCTGCATTCGATGGTCGCCGAACATCGAATGCAGGGCCGCACGCTCCACCAGGTCCCGCAACACAAGACCACACGGACACTTGTCCGTGTGAAATCATGTATGGGGGCGGGCAGCTGACATCTGGCGATGTCAGATGCCCGCCCCGTACCCACGCATCACGGCCTCATTACCATGCATACGCCCCGCGTTTGCATGGGAACGCCCATGAAACGCGGGGCGTATGCATAGGGTAATGAGGCTAAGTAGCCCCTCACGCCCCTCTAAGCCCCCTGTGCGGCGTATAAAGAATCTGTGCGGCGAAATCGCCTGCACATGCGCAGAGTGACCTCTGCACATGCGCAGACGATCAACATCGGCGGTCCGTCCGCATGCGGGAATATCCGCACCGATCAGAATAAGGCCCTTTGTAATGTATCCTGTAATATACCTAATAACATCCAGCAGCTAAACCACACAGTCCACAGTGCAGTCTGCTGACATTTCCCTTCGCCGCACACCCTAAAAGCAGCTTGCTGCCTGCCCAGCAATTCCCCTCATGGACTACCAACGATGAGGTACCAATGGTAGAAGTCCTGGGGCCCAGCTCTGAGCACATTGTGGACAGGCAGGGTGAGTATATGTGTGTATATGTATATAGATACAGCATGTGTATGTATAATTGCAGAGCAGCATTAGAAAATACAGAATGGAGTATACAACCCTTGGCATCGGACACCATCGTACCTGGCTACATCTCTGCTCCCTTCACAGAGTGACGGAGCTCCGCATTGGAAAGGTAGCCTCGTGCAAAGCCCCAACTCCATCTCTGTCCCCTCTGTCACTGTCCTCTCATCTTCTCCACTTCTGTCTCTGTGTCCCCTCCATCTCAGTCCCTGCATCACTGCCCTCTCTGTCCCCACCTCCTCATTCCCCGCATCCCCTCTGTCACCACCCCCTCTGTCCCCGCATCCCCTTCGCCTCTGTACCTATGTCCTCTCTGTCCCTGTGTCCTTGACATCTCTGTTCCTACGTCCCCGCTTTACCTGGACTTTGGTTCAATCAATGTGGCATAATGTGAATTCCTGACAATAGTATAGGAAATGAACTGATCTCCACAGCGCAATCTGCACTTCTGCCCAGGGTGACACCAAAAAAGCTTCCACCAAACAAGCTTCAAGACATATATGAAAATAAAAAGGGTTGGTGATACACCCACTGGCGAAATGTGATAACACTTACAAAAAATTGGTTTGTATAAGTCCAGATTAAATGATCTAAAGTAACTCAAAGACAAAAGCAACAAAACAGAACCATAGCGTAATATTGTAAGGCAATTCTGATTGTTTTTAATTCAAGCAGTGCACTCACAGAGGTAGGTCATAAATGCGCATGTCATAGGTCTTTAGGCGAAATCTGTTTTTTCTCCTCCTCAGGTTATCAAAACCTATGGGGCTAGTAAAATAACTGGATAGTGCAATACTGTTTGTTAAAGGATATAACAATTTTAATGGTGCACTCACATGGTATAAAAAGATAAAAACACATATCACCCAATCCTGGGTAGAACGAAATCCGGCCGGTCTGACCACAAATGCAGCAGAAGGTTTCCCAAACGTCCACAGTGCGGCTTTCCCAGGTCCGGTCCGTTCGGTGATGACAAAAGCTTAAGCGCGCTTTCGGGCAAATAGGGCCCTTCCTCTATGGTCCTGTTTTGTTGCTTTTGTCTTTGAGTTACTTTAGATCATTTAATCTGGACTTATACAAACCAATTTTTTGTAAGTGTTATCACATTTCGCCAGTGGGTGTATCACCAACCCTTTTTATTTTCATAATGTGAATTCCGTCTCTATACGTGTGGCATATTGTGAATTTTGTCTCTATATGTGTGGCATAATGTGAATTTTTTTCTCTATATGTGTGGCATAATGTGAATTTCGTCTCTATATGTGTGGCATAATGTGAATTTCGCCTCTATATGTGTGGCATAATGTGATTTTGTCTCTATACATGTGGCCTAATGTGAATTTTGTCTGTATATGTGTGGCATAATGTGAATTTTTTTCTCTATATGTGTGGCATAATGTGATTTTCGCCTCTATATGTGTGGCATAATGTGAATGTTGTCTCTATATGTGTGGCATAATGTGAATTTCGCCTCTATATGTGTGGCATAATGTGATTTTGTCTCTATACATGTGACCTAATGTGAATTTTGTCTCTATATGTGTGGCATAATGTGAATTTTTTTCTCTATATGTGTGGCATAATGTGAATTTCGCCTCTATATGTGTGGCATAATGTGAATGTTGTCTCTATACCACACATATAGAGACAAAATTCAAATTATGCCACAAATATAGAAGCGAAATGTGATTTTTGGCTCAAACTGTGTGGCATAACATGAATTTTGTGGGCAGGTGCTGGAAAGGGGGCAGGTGCTGGTGTCATATGATTTCCGCCTCAAGCAGGCATCGGCCCGCCTGCGTTCCTAGGGGAAGCCAAGTGTTTTTATGGAGATGCTAATAAAATGCAGGGCGTTTCCCTGATGCCGCCCCCTGCCCTCTGCATGTGCAGACCCCCTGTGTGAAAGCCTTCGGTGAGTATTACACTGTGAATGTCTCGGCGAGTGTAATACTCACCGAAGGCGTTCACACAGGGGGTCTGCACATGCGCTAATACATCACAATGTCACATGCCACAAATGGAACAGGGATGAATTTGGCCCCTTCTGAGCAAGCCTGAATCAGGCTGTTAAAAAGATTTTGGGACTGTATGTTTATTGGCCTATGTTAGGGCATCATAGGAACAGACACTCTTCTACTCTGAATATAATGTATATCAAAGATGGACCTTACCTATTGGGTGAATATTTAAAATTCGATTTTTGCTGTTTTATGAAAATTGTATTTAATGTGCGCTTTTTTAATCTTATTGGAATGTTGATATGTATTAAGGGGCCTACACAGGGGGTGATCTGAGGGCATTTTATAACATGGTCGATCTACACCCGGTCAGCCCAGCATCCGGATACCCCTGTGTTCATATCCAGGTGTTGAGCTAACATGACACATTCATCTATGTAAGTGACTACTGTGATCCTGTTGAGTGTATGTTTTGGTTGCTGGCTCTTTCCACGGAGAGCCAGTATCAACATATCAACAACCTGAAGGTGAGAGTGTGTAAAGTGAGGTTAGTGCCAGGGTCCATTCATATTTTACAGTCCCTCCAACAAACACAACATGAGTTTATTAATTTAATCTAATATTTAGACACTATTGATGCTTTAGCCTTCCCTGTCACCGATGTCTCTAGGTATACTGATGTGGTAATCCCGCCTACTTTTATGCTGGCTCCACCCATTGTTGATTTGGTGCCGTCCACATGAGGTCACTTCCAGAAATATTCTAAGGCCACTTTTAGTCCCCAATCCGTCCCTTGTTGTGTATTCAACAAAATTAATAGACTCCTATTAATAAAAATCAATTATTACACTTTGAAAATTGATTTCAGAAAAATAGGAAATAGAAATAAAAATAAATAAAGTCCTGGATTAGAACCAATGACCTCAAATACCCTAGGTATTATCAATACCACTATACCATCTCTTACTTATATTAAAGCAGGAGACAAAAAGTACAGTATTTTTTTTATAACTGCCAGGCTATCATACATTTTGGTAACATATAGATATAATATTTCCTATATATACTAAAGGGGGGGGGGGGGTAGATATAGGCAATATGTATGGAGGGCTAGGGGGTTATGGAAAGTATGCTTATTCAGTCCCCACATTTTTATTATTATTGGGAGGCCACTGTGGGCCTTCTGATCACCTACATTTCAACCACCAGTCATGTTTATGTTTTTTTTTTTTTTTTTAATTGGTAGTTTCAAACAATAATTACCTGTGAAATGTTTTTTTTTTTTTTTTTTCATTTATAACAGTCGCAATCCAATTCCAAAAGTCAGATCACTATGTTATCGTTAGATCTGCATCCTATATCCACTATCAAGTCGAAAAGTTGAGGTTATGTGTTCTTGCTACCAAATGTCATGTTTATTCTAATTTGTCAGAACAGCATTTTCTCACCTGCAACAAAAAGTTATTCTTTGCCTAGAAAATACCTTTGTATCAACAATTCACTTAAATAGATTTATGCACAAGTGGTACTAGTCAATCAACAGATTACTTGACTGCCACAACATACTGGTTAAATATAATTATGAATTCTTACATAATAGATGAAATGATTAGGTGACAGCATACTTTTTGATACTTAATGATTATAATCCATGACCACTTGAGGCCACTACATGGAGTCAATAACTAAAATGTCATACCAGAAAGTGAAAGCAGTTGTTGACTTGTTGCAGGGACACTGATCTGTTTCTAACTTGCTGGATATGGAGAGAGGGAGATTAGAGGTAGGAGCAGATAGGAACTGGAGGTGGGGTGGAGAGTTTTTGTTCTAAAAAAATTTAAAGCTCAAAGTAAAAACTGTCACAGATCAAATTGAAAGTATATTGCAGAAACTGTCATTTTAATTTTAGTGGGCTTTTAACTAGAAATGTATAATCATGAACCCATAGAGAACTAGGATAGCCATCATGGGTCATCTGGGATTCTGGATGAAATAAATAGGTAATAACTTAATCTGGGTCGTTTACAAATATAATATGTGCAATGCAGGAGACCAAATAAAGGTAGGTTGGACTTGGACTAATGTCTTTATTTCAAGTTCATTAACTATGTTACTATGTACGCAATAAAGAAAATTACAAAAAAATCTAATTATGTTATTTATATACTGTATAGTGCATTTTTGGGAACCATATATCATATAAATTAGATAGACATTAAATTAAAATTTTTCCAAAAGCAGTGAGTGTGTTTGCAGTTTGGTACTATACAGTATGTATGGATGTTTCTTATCTATCAGATGTATTTCATCTCTAAAATGTAAAGTACTGTATCTTCTGTCTTTGACTTGCTCACAGGCCTATACCTCGTTACTACAGATATATGCTGACCTTTATTTATGCTATTGATGAGATAAACCAGAATCCTGATCTCTTACCCAACATCACTCTGGGGTACCATGTGACTGATTCCTGTAACTGTGTGAGAAAGGCTGTAGAGAGCACTCTACAGATCCTATCTGGTCCCGGGAAGACCATTCCTAACTTCTCCTGTCTAGACCATGACAAACTGGCTGGTTTTATTGGAGACTTTTCTTCAGAGAGATCTTTACACATAGCAACTATATTAAACCTTTATGGATACACTCAGGTAATAAATATTTACCAGATTTTGGGGCGTATTTAATCCCAGATCACCACCATCATGACGGCCCATTTTCAGCCCGCTCACCTGTTTATCAGAGAAAAGGAGGCGTGTCCTCGAAAACGGCCATAAATTGTTGAGATACGGGATGTGATCTCAACAATCCACCGCCGTTCTTGGCAAAGTGAGCCTGACAGCTTTTAAAGTCGGGCCCACTCTGACAAGATGCCTCTTCAATGCTGTTGGGAAAGAAAGCATTGAATAGGAAACCCCCAGCGGGGATTGAATACCCCCCTTTATTTCTAAGTAATTAAACAATGCAATACACAAGTGTAAGGATTTTTTTTTATTTTATTACAATTTTAATAGCCTGCTATGCATATATAAAACTATATATAACTAGGGGGGTGCGGAGGCTAAGGGGCATGACAATCAGAGCTTGCTGTGAGAATTTTATATTAATTGTCAAGTCTTCCACAGTACGGATGAAACAATTGCAGAACAAAGCACATGCCTATAGGGGAAAATATTTGTTGCCTGCTGGGTCTTGCTCCTGGATCCTGTGACTGATGGCAGGCTATTTCTTAAACAGTGACACAGTGTGCTGTACGTAGATTTTTAAATGCTATTCCAAGCTTCTTGGAGAGAGGCCCAGCTGAAAGGTACAGATGGAGCCGGCCTCCCTCCCAGATTGTCTCCGTTGCGGCGAGGCGCTCCATCTGACTGAGACGCGCGTGCGTCTCACATGCGCACGCGTCTCAGTTTACGGGCGGCGGGGCGACGGGAACCCTGTCTGTCTCTGCTTCAGGGAGACGGACAGGGTTAGGGGAGGGGGAGAGCGGGGAGGTGGTGGGGACCCCGGGGTGACCGCCGTTGGAAGGGGACCCGCGCGCATATCAGATGCCGGCTGGCGGAGGATGGCGGCTGGCGATTCTTCCGCCATCCCCTGCAAAGACCAGGCCGGCTCCATCTGTATATCATTCTATCAATGTCCCCATTTGTATTTTGTATGTTTTTATAGGACTTGAATTGCCTTTCAAATTTATGTAGGCCAAATTTCTCTTTTGGGATTCTAGTGAACTTTTTGTCACCCTTTTTTATGGGTGTTATAAATGAATGTATGAGTATTAGATAATGTTGTGAACATGTTATAATGTCATAAGCTCATGTATGAACATTAATTAATGTTGTACAAACTGAAGCCTTATGTTGGGACCAAACATCTATAGTGAAACCATCTGTGAAATGGTTAATCCTATACAAATGTCACCATCATTCAGTGTTTTTTAATTTTAGTCAAACACCTGTACTGCTCCACAAAACACTAAGGGGTCCATGAATGCACGTATACCTATTACGGTAGGCGAATGTTAATAACTTCAGTAATCTCTCTCCACTCTGGCCATACATGCTCTTCATCCTCCTCATGCCCTTATTTTTTTTAACAGTTCACCACTATCTTCTTTAGAATAGATTGCATCATCGAACAAAAGCTATTTAGTTGGTTGATACCCATATTTGTTTTTTTTTTTCAAAATATATCGATCTACATGACCTGTTCTATCATGGGCTGTCTCTAAGATTGAAGGCTGGCGACATCACAATTTTTTAATTACTATTGAGTACTATGGGCCTTATTCTAGTTCACTCTTTCTGACAAAATCCTTCTTAGATGGACAAAACCATGTGCACTGCAGGTGGGGCAGATGTTACTTGTGCAGAGAGAATTAGATTTGGGTGGGGTTTTACTTCAAAGTGAGATCTAGATTGCAGTGTAGAAATAAAGCAGCTAGTATTTACTCTGCACAGAAACAAAGTAACTCACCCAAATCGAATTCTCTCTCTCTCTCTCTCATTTTACATCTGCCCCCCTGCAGTGCACATGGTTTTTTCCCTCTAAGAAGGATTTTGTCAGAAAGAGTGAACTAGAATAAGGACCTATGTACTTACAGTACATAGTAAAATCTCAGACATTGTGCTCAGTTGCTGCTTATTACATAATTTGTATTAACAGCAGTCAACTCCTCACTGATTATGAAATAAGCATTGTGCTGGTGGTGGAACTTGTATCAGGTTACAAGTAATCAGTGAGCATTCTACCAGTAAGCATTATTTCTTCCATCACAACTGACCTGTTTATGTTTAATTCATAAAGCCTTTGTAAATTATAACATAATGGCCTTGTATTGATGTACAGTATGTAAACACTGTAAATATTACATACAGATAGAGCCACAGTTCTTCGTCCCATCAGCACGCCATTCGCTGAAATGATTTACTCATGAGCATCTCACACACTTGTGCATCCCATTGGCGAGAATGGGGTGCGCTAGCATCTCACACTTACAGTATTCAACTCCCATTCTTGTCGGAAAGCTCCCGTGCGCTGGCCAGATGAATGAAACTGGCTCCATCTTTGAGCCTGGGGCCGGTAATAGCTATGGGGGGGACCCCACACCATTTTTAAAATCTACATATGGACACACGGACATTGAGTAAATTAAGAATCATCATTTTAATGAATGGTGATTCCTATTCATATTCTTTTGATGCAGTGGCGTAACTAAGCCTCCGCAGCCCCCGCCGTGGCGGGGAGGCGCAGAGTAACTATGGGCGCCGGGGGGGCTGCGGTGCTATAGTTACCCGCTGCGCTGCTGCCCGGCCGCATCTGCGGTCACTGTCCCGTCACTCGCTCCCGGCGCCGGCTCCTGCTGATAATGAAAAGTGACACTTAGAAAATGGCTGCCCCCGTATTGCAGACAGTTTTGGCAGCCATTTTCTAAGAGTCACTTTTCATTATCAGCAGGAGCCGGCGCCGGGAGCGAGTGACGGGACAGTGACCGCAGATGCGGCCGGGCAGCAGCGCAGCGAAGACTGGAGCAGCGCAGCGGTGACTGAGGGAGTCTGGACGGGACAGTGACCGCAGATGCGGCTGTCAGGTATGGGTATGGGGGGGGGGGCGCCGAAAAAGTTTGGCGGGGGGCGCAAGATATATAGTTACGCCACTGTTTTGATGGCGTATTCATTCGTATTTCAAAATACATTGCAAATGCCGTGCTGCTACCGGGATGAACCCATCTCCAAATCCCCGGTGTGACCTGTCACTTGCGATGTGAAAGGGGTATTAGTTTCATGTGTGGGCTACATTTGTTCCACAAACAGCCTGAGCCTGTTTAAAATACAAAGTAACAACCACCAACATGAACAGCACCTTGGGATACTAAGTTACAATTTAAATTTTGCTGGGATCTTTTATCTAGGTTGTCCAAAGAATTAATATTGGCATCAATTAAAATATAATTTTTTATATAAATTTTTTATATGGGTGGTATGATAATATTGATTTAACTGATTGGTGGCCACCACAGTGATTTTTATATTGTTTAATAATTATACTAGTGATTAATATTAAGTGTGTTTTATACAGCATACAGTATGGTGGGACCTCTTTTCAAATAAGTGCAGTGTTCCCATTTCTGGACCATGGAAAACGGGGCCAAAGAATTTCTGCATGTTTACACTTCTACACCAGAATCCGGCAGCTGTATATAATATATAAATTCAACAGTATATTCCAATTATTGTCTATATAAAATAAATGTAAATAGCAAAAATGATCACCTAATAATTTGGTGTTGATGACCTACATAAAATATAGATTAAATAATAAAAAAAAAAAAAAAACGCTGTGATGGCATTTAACAACTTCTGCCCTCACCTAATGTAACATCCTAGTCAAAGAACTGAAATGTATTTAAACATAACCCTCTGTATTTACACATAACCCTCAGCCCAGGGAAGATTGACAAAGGTGGTGGAGCTTTTAGGGAAAGGAGGGGGGATAGATGCCAGTCTCTGCTGCTTAAGCAGACAGGCCACACCACCAACCCGCCTGTCCCCACAGCAGGATCCTGGCACTCCCCAAAGACTTCACCGATGCTGCCTCCCCAAAGCCACTGCGGGGTCTGTGGCTACATTGTTACACCATTGCGCCATAGAAAAATTTGATTCCAGAAAACACAATTAATAGTAGATTTTTTTTAATCTAATTTAAATAAATTCCCATATGTTAAAGTGAATTCATTTGGTACAGTACAAAAACAATTATTAGTAAATATAATTGTTTGCCTACATGTTAACATTTTTTACACCTTCATTTTCTATATTTTTCTTCACATATTCTTGCGATGAGAGTGTCATGGATGTGTAACTGTGGTGATTGTATTCACAAACACATCATTATTCACCTAGCACAGTGGTTCCCAACCCTGGTTAGTACCCCCAACAGCGCATGTTTTCCAGGTCTCCACACAGAATCACAAGTGATATAATTAGCTCCACTTGTGGATCTTTTAAAATGTGCCTGAATAATCTGTGCACCTGCTGGGTGACCTTGAAAACATGCACTGTTGGGGGTACTTGAGGACCAGGGTTGGAAACCACTGACCTAGCATATGGCTGATGTACATTGTGATGGTGCAACCAATACTTGTGTCCAAAGAACCATCATGTGGAATTTAGGTTCTAAAGGTGCCAAAAGTGGCCATGCAGATACTTGGTTATAAACTAAGAAGGGCCAGCAAAAGATTAAGACACTTCCATCACTGTTTCCTTCTCAAAATTTACCCCTGATGTGTAGTCACATAAGGAACCATCTTATGAAAGTCATGCAAAAACTCATTATTCAGTAACATAGTAATAAAGGCTGTAAAAAGACGTTAGTCCATCGAGTTCAACCTATCTAACTAGTAATTACTGACTTGAGTCATATGTGGATCTCGAAACGCGTTGGTGGAGGACTTGCTATTTCATTTGATGTCATTTTCTGCTGGAGGTTTGCTTTTTGGCAGTGAACCGTCTCCCTCCTGGAAGTAAGATAGGACAGAGGTTTTTTATTGTACAGAGTATGTTATACCGGTCTGCAGCCCTGTACCCATGCCCTGCCTTCTCTAGGAGGAACGGAGCTGCCCTTCCACCAGCTGACCAAGATTTTTTTTTTTTTTTTTAAGTTTTTTATTCTGTCTTTTGAAATTTTATGTCAAAAATAAAATCCTTTAAACTGACATACTGGAAAAGAAACCTTTATAAGAGGGATCATACGAATACCATCATGAGTCTTGGTACGCATTTATACACATTTGAAGAAATACATTGATGTGAAGGCATCACAGACAGTGCCTGTATATTGAAAAGATACCTTGATGCGAGAGGCTTTAATCGGTCTTACGTAAGTAAGGTACGAATCCACTGAGACTTACGATCCATTGAGTATAAAGAAACCCAGATAGGCTTACCCTCCTTACATTAATATGTAAGTGAGGTAGGATTACCTACAAACTGGGACAAAATCTTTCTTGTAAGAACATTTTTTTGGGACAAACATTTAATAATATTCTCACGCTAAAAATATGTACTCTTATCTTTTACCCCTTCTATATCAATCTGTGAGACCGAAAAACAAAAGAAGAGAGAAGAGAGATCACCCCACATGATCAAAAAAGATAAGTATTAAGAAATCTATGATTAACCTGAAGTAGCGCCACGCAATTACCAAAATCTCCCCTCTTTTTGGTGTAACACATATAATGGTTTCTTTTTAGGTAAGCGTACCGTTAACTCACAATTCGCAGGAGATTGTAAAGCACATCTGAGTTTCTTTCACTTGGAAAATACTTTTGGTACTTATGTATTATCTGGGCGCCTGATTTTTTCATTGCATGCCACTACTTAAGGCATGCAATGCGATTTTTCATTTTTTCACAGCGTTCAGCCATCGTTTAAGTAGCATCATTACAGGACACCTGAAGTTGTATATCATAGACCCGGATATCCGTGCATTCCAAGTGTGTGGAACGCACAGGCTGTTTCCCCTAATCCATTTGGTATTTTATGTGTTTTTTACATGCACCGGCAAAAATGAAGCTCATAACTATCTCACACATCCTCACCAGATGCTGGTCACTACATTTTCCTAATACAAAAATTATTATGGGGATTTTATAGTGATTGCTACAATAGTAATTGTGTTAATTTCTCCTCTTTCTATTACTTAGATCAGTTATGGTACAACAAATCCTACTCTAACTAACAAGGTAATCTATCCATCATTTTTCCAAACACTTCCAAGCGATCAGACCCAGTTCTTGGCAATTGTTAAGTTACTCAGACATTTTGGCTGGACGTGGATTGGTGTAATTGCCTCTGATGATGATGATGGAGAAATGCAGAGTCAAGAGCTACAGAAAGTCTCTTCTCTCCATGGCATCTGCATAGAGTACATTATTAAAATAGTGGAAAATTTTAAACAAATTTGGCAGCCAATGGCAGAGAGGAGCAAACAGGTGTTTGAGAAGTCTACCTCGCAAGTTGTTGTACTTTGTGGTACAGTTACATTTACCATAATATACTTTATTGAAAAGCTGTGTATTGGAGGCCAGGAGAAGACCTTCATCCTGCCAGCAAGTGCCAATGTTCATACTATTCTATCTTCAAAATGGAAATCTTTTTTGCATGGAGGTTTTGTGTTTTCACCCACCACTAAAAAGATCCCAAAATTGAAGATCTTCCTAGATGAGATTAGCCGCACCAATCGCCCCAATGACATTTTACTAGAACATATTCTGGCATCTTACATGGACTGCTTAACCTCAGATGCTTTACTGAACGTGATCATTACTTATGAGTACGAGATTAAACTTCACAAATGTAACAACAGTTTGCAATTACATAGCCTTAACAACACTTTCTACTACACTGAAAGTTTTGGAACCACCTACCAAATTTACAAAGCTGTGTATGCTATGGCACATTCTCTGCATGTGATGCAGCTGTATACATCCAGAAATCACAAGGAGAGTGACATAAAATTCCATAGACACATGCACAAGGTAATTAATTCATTGTCTTATATAATTTTTTTTTAAACTTTTTAAAATATTTTACTGAATGAAAATATGGTATAAACTTAACCAGTACTATTTTTGGAATTTCATAATACTGGTTATACATCTCTCTGGATGTTGAGGCGTTAGTGGCCGAATCATCCCACAGGCAATCCCAAAATATAAGAAATGTCATAAAGTGAAGAACGATTTTAATAAATCATACATTACACTGACATCAGAATGAAAAGAAACATATCTCAATATACTGTATACTGTATGATCCAAATTAAGACGAGGTTTGGCTGCAGAAAGAACCAGATGAATAACAATTAACTGTAAACATTTAAATGACTGCAGGCAGTTCAAAAGGAGTGTGGTTAAGTATGAACCCCGCAAATAACACTGGTCCAGTTTTTTACTAGCCATCATTTGTTGTCATGCGTCTGGTGTTGTGTCCTACAACATCAAGACCAACATGTTTCTTCACCATGACTTGGGTCTTTATCAAGGTAAAAATTATATTCTATGAACTCTCTCTTTCTCTCTGTATATATCTATATAATAAATTGAAGAGTGTGTGTGCATGTGTGCGTGTCTGTCACATTGCAGTAACACCGTGGCACTCAGAGGCACCAAATTCAGCAACAAGGTACCTCTGGTTGATGCTTGCGATGGCTGGATCGGTGGATTGTCCCGGCGGGTGTAGTGAAGAATTTGGCCCATTGCACCCATCCCCAGTGGTACATTGCTGTCCAGATAGCACACGTTGTGTCACGATGTCACGTGACCGGGCCCGTGAACCTGCTCTCCCACACAGGGGCTGCCTCAATGTTTGGTAGAGACGCCCAGTGCATGCGCTTTACAGATCTCCAGACATCGAAGACTGCTGCAGAAACTCTGTGGCCAGAGTAGTGAGGGGAGCGGCAGTGGCAGGGAGTGGTGTATTTTTAATTAATTATGGCGCGGTAAGTAACGCCCACCCCGGTCTCCACACACTCATCGCCTGTAATTACATACCCTAGAAACTGTAGTTGAAAGTATAGAAATTGAGCCACGCCCTTTCTGATTTTGTTCCGATTTCTGACCCTCAGATGTTGGAGGGTATGTCATAGGTGCTAAATCTCAGGATCGGATGTGGAATTCATCAACACATACAAGCTATCAATTCAGGAGCGGTGTGTTTCAAACAACAACACCACTCCTGATTTCACTGCTGTCATTGAGTATCAATGAGAACACATTCTAACATTATGGTTTAGGCTTTAACAAATTACAATCTTAGGTCTTTGGCACAGCGTAAGATGAAATTTTACAGCAATTTTGGAAATAAAAAAAACCCCAAGGTTTTCCACTGGCTGATAGTAATTGCCTAGTGAACCAAGGAGCCTTTATATAGGGAGATGGTCCCAGACTAACTTCCGGTTCCAATATAACCTTAAAAGTGACAGTTAGGGTATATTGGGTGGTTTTAAACATGAGGTGGTGTATTTCTTAATACCTTTGATATATCTCCTGATCGTGGTTTAAGGGTGAATTCTCCCAAAATGGCAGGTAGAGCTGATTAGCACTGTGGAACGCACGCCCACTGCTGTGTGTTCCATTCAGCTTTTTCCTGTGTCCCCCGGCTAACTATGTTCCCGCTAGTTACCGGTGCGTGTATTAGGCTGGGCGCTAGAGTGTTACATACATAGTGGAACGCACGCCATCAGCTGTGCATTCCAACCAGCATATTAGACTGTGTGTTCAGCTAATCATCGCCCCACTGAGACCGGTGAAAGATTACAAGAACTTTCAAATACTGTGGAACGCACGCCCTCAGCTGTGTGTTCCACCAGGCACATTAGCCTGTGTGTTCCGTAGAATGTATCCCAGCTGGAACCAGAGAAGGGTTTCCTAGCGTGGGTGGGTATTAACCCTCTCCATTATACAATGTGTACAAAGTATACATTATATTACATTACAATGGACCAAGCCTCTTATTAAAGAGAGTATTTAACAGGGAGTAAACCTGTATACTAATCAATGTTTATTCTTTTTGTGTCCCCAGGTCTATGTGTTATTACTGACATAAGGGGGTGAGGGTGAATATTTATAGTTTTTAATAATGGGTGATATATTTATGGGGGGGGGGTGATGTGATAGGTGAAGACCAGTCACAATACAATTGTTAGGAGCGATGCACCCAAGGGTGTGTGTCATATCTAAAATATAGTATTAAGGTGATAAGATTCCCACATTTATATAGCATGGGTAATAATAGTTATAAAGAACATTAGTGTCTACATACCCGTAGGTTTTTTCCTCAGGTCCACATTAAAGCATAAGCAGGATTTAAAGGTTCTACACCCGCAATATCCAGAGTGCCAATCACCTACCATTTGTATATATATATATATATATATATATATATATATATATATATATATATATATATATTCCCCAATATTCCTAAACGCGCTACCAGAAATGCAAATATAACAAGGTATACAAGTTAAAACAATCGTGACTTGGCTGCCTGACCACAAAATTCCCTGAGGGTTCAAGGAATAAAGCCCACAAAATGTTTTCCAATAGTGGAAAGGCGCCTATAATACAGAAACACAATCCATAGGTGATAATTATTTTTCAATGATGCAACGAGGATTTCATCCAATATTAGTTTTTATTTTGTCCTTCAATAGTACAATCAGATGTATAAAAAACGCACCAACGCGTTTCGTCTTTAAAAAGACTTCATCAGGGGTACCATGATACAATCTACAAATACAAACAATTGCATCAATAAACATACATATATCAAAAAATATTACTTTGCAATTTCTCATTGGACTGTGTTAATTAAAGAATAGTATTTTATTCCATGGGTGAACACCTTTCCTTGAAGAAAAGTCACTAAGAAAGAGTGCAGTGGGGGAAGTTGGAAACGGTGGTGGTGAACCAATATTTGCGAAGAAAAAGAGAAAAAGTGGAAACAAAGAAGAATTATATAAGAAAAAATTTTTTTTTAAGCCAAAATATCTTCTGGCCACTGTGGAAAGTTCATAATGAATAGAACTGAAATATTCCTTTGTTTCGGATAAAACAAAGGGATATTTCAGTTCCATTCATTATGAACTTTCCACAGTGGCCAGAAGGTATTTTGGCTTAAAAAAAACTTTTTTTCAGTACTTGATATTCCTGAACTGTGCAGTTGTGAGTATTTGAGCTGTCTTGAAAAAGGCCCTCTAGTGGCCGAAACGTCGACCTACAGGATCTGTGGATCCTTGAAGTAAGATTTCTATGTTGTGACAAGTACAGAATTAAAAATGTGATGCTTTTACTGGTGAGTGCTTATTGTGGATTAATGATCCCATATAAGGAATATATATATATATATATATATATATATATATATATATATAAATCCTCCAGAAGAAAGGCACTCCACACAGGTAGTTTGCACAATAAAAAGCTGTATTGAGGTCAGATCATTGCCTCCGCTCCGTCCTCAGGGCATAAACCACAGCTACACACGATAATTACAACAGTGTTTCCCCCAGTGTCCCCCCACATAGAACAGACATTTATACATTACCAGCCTTGGTCTCCCGCGCTCCACGCCGGAGTCAGCGGAAGGTGTCAGACCCGGACTTTCGGTATCCGGCGGACGGACTGGTGCGCACATAGCGGTGCGTTCCAGTTCATTACTTCCGCGTTCCACCCGTACTTCCGGGTCTACGAAGTCTCCCTGCAGTACCGCCGACCTCTGACTTTGTTGCCACGGTAACACAACAGCATGGCAAGACCCTGTAAAGACAAATAACAAAACAATATATTTAAAATCCAGTACATGAGTGAACAATACATACAAAGCAGATATACATGTAAAAAAGTAAGCAAAATTGAAGAATGCAGTATGAACATATACAGATACAGTCCTATATACTCAAAGGGAAGCTGATATTATCAGAAACAATTATCAACACTATATAGGGATCATGGATCATTACAGCTTACACCAAGCTGTTCCAATTAATTTTGTCATTAAGACCGTTAGGTCTAATAGTATTTAGACGTAAGATCCATTGGGTCTCCCTAATAAGTAGGGACCTGGCCCTATCTCCACCCTCAAACTGACAGGAATTTGATCAATAATAAAATATTTTAATGATTCCAATG
Organism: Crinia signifera; assembly: GCF_055691185.1. NCBI lineage: Eukaryota > Metazoa > Chordata > Amphibia > Anura > Myobatrachidae > Crinia > Crinia signifera. Next base: position 33,291,166 of record NC_139217.1, read on the forward strand.
AGTGGCCCATTTCCAAGAAATGTCTAGGGACTGGTTGATCAATGATTTTACCCTTTAGTGTATTCCCAATTGCCGACCTGTGAGCAGCCATCCTTTCCTTGAATTTCCTCGTGGTCTGTCCCACATAGAACAGACCACAGGGGCAAACAATAATATAAATTACAAAGGATGAATTGCATGTCAATACAGATCGGATATCATAAATTTTGTTGTTATGAGGGTGCTTAAAATTTTTGCAGGGTTGAATAAATTTGCAAGTTGCACAATCTCTACAACTGTAGCACCCGGCTGGTTTCCTATACACATTGGGTAAAGAGGGTGGACTGATCTCAGTTTTATCAGCCTTCACCAATCTGTCTCTCAAATTACGGCCTCGAGTATAGGCCAACAATGGTTTTTTGTTGACCAAAGAAGGAAGGTCTCTGTCTGTGGCCACAATAGGCCATAATGCCTTAGTGGCCTTTCTGACAATTGTACTAGTCAGAGAAAATTCATTAACCCATGGGATAACTTCCCCTTGACTTCTTTTGTTGGGTTTAAACAGATCTTCCCTTGACATCTTCAAAACTCGGTCTTTAAGAGACAGCAGATTCTGTAATTCATAACCACGTTCCCTAAATTTGGCCACCATTTTGTCCAATTCAGCTGGAACACTCTCTTTAATACTCGTGATGCGTGCCACTCGCATCATTTGGGACAAGGGCAAACTCTTCTTCAGAGAGGGGGGGTGATGGCTTGAGGCCCTCAGTAACGTGTTTCTGTCTGTGTCTTTGGTGTAAACACCCGTACAGATCTTACCTTCTTTAATAAATACATTAACATCCAGAAAGTTAGCTTGCACCAAGCTACAACTGAATGTAAATTTTATAAAAGGACTGCATGCATTGATGTTATTCATACAATTTCGGAAGGACTCCCCCCCCCCCCTGACCACACCAGGAACACGTCATCAATGTACCTGGTGTACATGACCACGTGCTCCCTGATGTGGGCAGGGGTGAAGAAGAGATCCTCCTCCAACTCAAACATGTAGATATTTGCATAAGAGGGGGCCACGGAAGAGCCCATGGCACACCCCCTCTGCTGCACATAGAACCTACCATCAAATAGAAAGTAATTTCGACACAATGTAAGCTCTAACAACTTCAGAAATAACAAATGGTCAAAACATAGTGGGTCCAGATTTGAAGCTAGAAACTTTTGCATAGCTCTGAGACCCCCCTCATGCGGTATGGACGTATACAAACTGCACACATCCAAACAGCAGAGGAGGGCCCCAGAAGGAATTTCACCAAGCTCCTCAAGTTTCCTGAGAAACGAGGTCGTATCTTTCAAGAATGTTTTCTGCAGGGGGAGCAATGGCTGCACAATGCTATCTAATAGCTGTGAGACAGGTTGTAGCAAAGAGTTACAGGCAGAAATTATAGGCCTTCCTGGAGGCTTTTTAGGGTTCTTATGCAATTTGGGAAGCGTGTATATCACTGGGACCACAGGGTGTAAAACCTGTAAAGCAGATAGAACCTTCTTTGGGATCTTATTGTCCCGGCACGCTGTTTCCAATATAGCAAAAAGTTCCCGCTGATACTCCAAGGTGGGATCCCTTACCAAGGGAGCATACACACTTGTATCCGATAGCTGTTGTAGAATTTCTTGTCTGTAATCTGACTTATCTTGGATCACAATCGCCCCGCCCTTATCGGCGGGACGAATTACAATCGATCGGTCCTTCTCAAGCTCCTTAAGAGCATCCATTTCACTTTTGTTGAGATTCGGACGAATATTGTATGGGGTGGCTAGGAACCTATCCATAGAATTGTCCATCAGCCTAATAAATGTTTTGATAGATCCGTTTTGTGATGGCGGATCGAACTTGGAACGTGATCTCTGTGCAAGAAAGGGGTCAAAGATTGACTCTGTTTGGTTCATATTCTTCCCCTGGAAAAATTCTTTTCGGCGTAACTGCCTTGAAAATTTGTGTAAAGATGATTTCCAGTTATAATCATTATGCAAATTCGTGGGAATGAAACTCAGTCCTTTGTTTAAGACACACCTTTCTGCCCCAGATAATACACGTTTGGACAGGTTGAAGATTAGACCTTCAGTTTTGTCGATGCTATCGACGCAGCCTTGCGAACTTCTCTTATTCTGCCCCCCACGGCGGGTGGGAGTGAACTTGAAGGGGCCCCTCTGATAATATCAGCTTCCCTTTGAGTATATAGGACTGTATCTGTATATGTTCATACTGCATTCTTCAATTTTGCTTACTTTTTTACATGTATATCTGCTTTGTATGTATTGTTCATTCATGTACTGGATTTTAAATATATTGTTTTGTTATTTGTCTTTACAGGGTCTTGCCATGCCGTTGTGTTACCGTGGCAACAAAGTCAGAGGTCGGCGGTACTGCAGGGAGACTTCGTAGACCCGGAAGTACGGGTGGAACGCGGAAGTAATGAACTGGAACGCACCGCTATGTGCGCACCAGTCCGTCCGCTGGATACCGGAAGTCCGGGTCTGACATCTTCCGGGACGCTGACTCCGGCGTGGAGCGCGGGAGACCAAGGCTGGTAATGTATAAATGTCTGTTCTATGTGGGGGGACACTGGGGGAAACACTGTTGTAATTATCGTGTGTAGCTGTGGTTTATGCCCTGAGGACGGAGCGGAGGCTCCGAAAGTACTTGGCAATGATCTGACCTCAATACAGCTTTTTATTGTGCAAACTACCTGTGTGGAGTGCCTTTCTTCTGGAGGATTTGTATGAAGTTTTGAAAGAGTGCACCCATCAAGCTGATCGTATACCTCATGGAGTGCCGGCAAAGTGCAAGTATATATTGAAGCACCTTGTTTGGTGTTAGTTGCAAGGCACCAGCGGTTGTTTACTGGTGATATCCCCCGATCACCTCACTTGGGACACACCTTGGTTTTTGTGTTGGACTTTGTTCAGTATATGGTGTGAACTGTATATTAACAGCATGGAATTGCTGCACAGACCGGCACATAGCGAGGAGATACCCTCAGGCAGTCCTGTACTCCCTGGGGAGACATTCAGCTTCTCTCAGGATGAGATTGAGGCCATCATACAGATGGGTCTTGTCCCATCTTTGCAGGGGATGGCGCTGGCGTCGCCAGCCGCCATCCCCCGCCAGCGCCATGGCGATGGTGAGAAGGGGACGCGCGCGCACGAGCGACGCGCGTCCCCTTCCGAAGGCGCTTCTATCTGTTCCCCCGGGTCCCCGCCGGCTTGCCGGCGGTAACCCGGGGTCCCCACCGCCTGCCCGCACCCCCCCTAACCCCCCCTAACCCTGTCCGTCTCCCTGAGGCGGAGACGGACAGGGTTTCCGTCGCGCTAGCGACGGAGACTGAGACACGCGTGCGCGTGAGACGCACGCGCGTCTCAGTCTCCTCGCTGGCGAGGCTGCTGGCGGGTCGCCAGCGCGTACGTTCTGGCGACCCGCCAGCAAGGATGTAATACAGCACATACTGTATCTCAAGAACACAACACTGTGTTGGACTCTGACACTAATATTGAGGACCTCTTTCACCAACTCCTTAAACTACGTCGGAGGGAGACAGATTATTTATTACATAGTGTCTCACTATCAAACTATTATAAGGAGAAGAAAATACCACGAGGGTTCAGGGTACGAAACGTGCCTACCATAGGCCGTAATAATCCGGAATTCGTACGCAAATGGATTGCCATTTTAAATAAGTGCGCATTTGACCTCATGGTGTTGGTGGTGGAGGAGGCCAATCGTGAATTGGTCAGTTCGAGACAAAAAATTTCAGCTTTGCATCAGGAATATAAAAACATCCTGGAACAAGAAAGTAGTGGCAGTTGGTTGCAAAAGCTTGAATCACAATACGAACAATATAAGAAAGAGCTAGTTAAATTCAAGAAGAGTAAAAAACTAGCTGTGGACTCTGACTATGAGGATCATAAAGTATATTTATGGTTGTATGGTGGTGAAAAAGGGAGGTCGGAGAGACCAGGAGAGATCAAGTAGTGAGAGTGATTTCTTGGTTTCAGAAAATGATGAAGCTCCTACCCGGGCTGGCCCTTTAGGAAGGGGGGCCAGAGGGGCCCCTTCAAGTTCACTCCCACAACACCACTCCTGATTTCACTGCTGTCATTGAGTATCAATGAGAACACATTCTAACATTATGGTTTAGGCTTTAACAAATTACAATCTTAGGTCTTTGGCACAGCGTAAGATGAAATTTTACAGCAATTTTGGAAATAAAAAAAAACCCAAGGTTTTCCACTGGCTGATAGTAATTGCCTAGTGAACCAAGGAGCCTTTATATAGGGAGATGGTCCCAGACTAACTTCCGGTTCCAATATAACCTTAAAAGTGACAGTTAGGGTATATTGGGTGGTTTTAAACATGAGGTGGTGTATTTCTTAATACCTTTGATATATCTCCTGATCGTGGTTTAAGGGTGAATTCTCCCAAAATGGCAGGTAGAGCTGATTAGCACTGTGGAACGCACGCCCGCTGCTGTGTGTTCCATTCAGCTTTTTCCTGTGTCCCCCGGCTAACTATGTTCCCGCTAGTTACCGGTGCGTGTATAAGGCTGGGTGCAAGAGTGTTACATACATAGTGGAACGCACGCCATCAGCTGTGCATTCCAACCAGCATATTAGACTGTGTGTTCAGCTAATCATCGCCCCACTGAGACCGGTGAAAGATTACAAGAACTTTCAAATACTGTGGAACGCACGCCCTCAGCTGTGTGTTCCACCAGGCACATTAGCCTGTGTGTTCCGTAGAATGTATCCCAGCTGGAACCAGAGAAGGGTTTCCTAGCGTGGGTGGGTATTAACCCTCTCCATTATACAATGTGTACAAAGTATACATTATATTACATTACAATGGACCAAGCCTCTTATTAAAGAGAGTATTTAACAGGGAGTAAACCTGTATACTAATCAATGTTTATTCTTTTTGTGTCCCCAGGTCTATGTGTTATTACTGACATAAGGGGGTGAGGGTGAATATTTATAGTTTTTAATAATGGGTGATATATTTATGGGGGGGGGGTGATGTGATAGGTGAAGACCAGTCACAATACAATTGTTAGGAGCGATGCACCCAAGGGTGTGTGTCATATCTAAAATATAGTATTAAGGTGATAAGATTCCCACATTTATATAGCATGGGTAATAATAGTTATAAAGAACATTAGTGTCTACATACCCGTAGGTTTTTTCCTCAGGTCCACATTAAAGCATAAGCAGGATTTAAAGGTTCTACACCCGCAATATCCAGAGTGCCAATCACCTACCATTTGTATATATATATATATATATATATATATATATATATATATATATATATATATATTCCCCAATATTCCTAAACGCGCTACCAGAAATGCAAATATAACAAGGTATACAAGTTAAAACAATCGTGACTTGGCTGCCTGACCACAAAATTCCCTGAGGGTTCAAGGAATAAAGCCCACAAAATGTTTTCCAATAGTGGAAAGGCGCCTATAATACAGAAACACAATCCATAGGTGATAATTATTTTTCAATGATGCAACGAGGATTTCATCCAATATTAGTTTTTATTTTGTCCTTCAATAGTACAATCAGATGTATAAAAAACGCACCAACGCGTTTCGTCTTTAAAAAGACTTCATCAGGGGTACCATGATACAATCTACAAATACAAACAATTGCATCAATAAACATACATATATCAAAAAATATTACTTTGCAATTTCTCATTGGACTGTGTTAATTAAAGAATAGTATTTTATTCCATGGGTGAACACCTTTCCTTGAAGAAAAGTCACTAAGAAAGAGTGCAGTGGGGGAAGTTGGAAACGGTGGTGGTGAACCAATATTTGCGAAGAAAAAGAGAAAAAGTGGAAACAAAGAAGAATTATATAAGAAAAAATTTTTTTTTAAGCCAAAATATCTTCTGGCCACTGTGGAAAGTTCATAATGAATAGAACTGAAATATTCCTTTGTTTCGGATAAAACAAAGGGATATTTCAGTTCCATTCATTATGAACTTTCCACAGTGGCCAGAAGGTATTTTGGCTTAAAAAAACTTTTTTTCAGTACTTGATATTCCTGAACTGTGCAGTTGTGAGTATTTGAGCTGTCTTGAAAAAGGCCCTCTAGTGGCCGAAACGTCGACCTACAGGATCTGTGGATCCTTGAAGTAAGATTTCTATGTTGTGACAAGTACAGAATTAAAAATGTGATGCTTTTACTGGTGAGTGCTTATTGTGGATTAATGATCCCATATAAGGAATATATATATATATATATATATATATATATATATATATATATATATAAATCCTCCAGAAGAAAGGCACTCCACACAGGTAGTTTGCACAATAAAAAGCTGTATTGAGGTCAGATCATTGCCTCCGCTCCGTCCTCAGGGCATAAACCACAGCTACACACGATAATTACAACAGTGTTTCCCCCAGTGTCCCCCCACATAGAACAGACATTTATACATTACCAGCCTTGGTCTCCCGCGCTCCACGCCGGAGTCAGCGTCCCGGAAGCTGTCAGACCCGGACTTCCGGTATCCGGCGGACGGACTGGTGCGCACATAGCGGTGCGTTCCAGTTCATTACTTCCGCGTTCCACCCGTACTTCCGGGTCTACGAAGTCTCCCTGCAGTACCGCCGACCTCTGACTTTGTTGCCACGGTAACACAACAGCATGGCAAGACCCTGTAAAGACAAATAACAAAACAATATATTTAAAATCCAGTACATGAGTGAACAATACATACAAAGCAGATATACATGTAAAAAAGTAAGCAAAATTGAAGAATGCAGTATGAACATATACAGATACAGTCCTATATACTCAAAGGGAAGCTGATATTATCAGAAACAATTATCAACACTATATAGGGATCATGGATCATTACAGCTTACACCAAGCTGTTCCAATTAATTTTGTCATTAAGACCGTTAGGTCTAATAGTATTTAGACGTAAGATCCATTGGGTCTCCCTAATAAGTAGGGACCTGGCCCTATCTCCACCCTCAAACTGACAGGAATTTGATCAATAATAAAATATTTTAATGATTCCAATGAGTGGCCCATTTCCAAGAAATGTCTAGGGACTGGTTGATCAATGATTTTACCCTTTAGTGTATTCCCAATTGCCGACCTGTGAGCAGCCATCCTTTCCTTGAATTTCCTCGTGGTCTGTCCCACATAGAACAGACCACAGGGGCAAACAATAATATAAATTACAAAGGATGAATTGCATGTCAATACAGATCGGATATCATAAATTTTGTTGTTATGAGGGTGCTTAAAATTTTTGCAGGGTTGAATAAATTTGCAAGTTGCACAATCTCTACAACTGTAGCACCCGGCTGGTTTCCTATACACATTGGGTAAAGAGGGTGGACTGATCTCAGTTATATCAGCCTTCACCAATATGTCTCTCAAATTACGGCCTCGAGTATAGGCCAACAATGGTTTTTTGTTGACCAAAGAAGGAAGGTCTCTGTCTGTGGCCACAATAGGCCATAATGCCTTAGTGGCCTTTCTGACAATTGTACTAGTCAGAGAAAATTCATTAACCCATGGGATAACTTCCCCTTGACTTCTTTTGTTGGGTTTAAACAGATCTTCCCTTGACATCTTCAAAACTCGGTCTTTAAGAGACAGCAGATTCTGTAATTCATAACCACGTTCCCTAAATTTGGCCACCATTTTGTCCAATTCAGCTGGAACACTCTCTTTAATACTCGTGATGCGTGCCACTCGCATCATTTGGGACAAGGGCAAACTCTTCTTCAGAGAGGGGGGGTGATGGCTTGAGGCCCTCAGTAACGTGTTTCTGTCTGTGTCTTTGGTGTAAACACCCGTACAGATCTTACCTTCTTTAATAAATACATTAATATCCAGAAAGTTAGCTTGCACCAAGCTACAACTGAATGTAAATTTTATAAAAGGACTGCATGCATTGATGTTATTCATACAATTTCGGAAGGACTCCTCCCCCCCTGACCACACCAGGAACACGTCATCAATGTACCTGGTGTACATGACCACGTGCTCCCTGATGTGGGCAGGGGTGAAGAAGAGATCCTCCTCCAACTCAAACATGTAGATATTTGCATAAGAGGGGGCCACGGAAGAGCCCATGGCACACCCCCTCTGCTGCACATAGAACCTACCATCAAATAGAAAGTAATTTCGACACAATGTAAGCTCTAACAACTTCAGAAATAACAAATGGTCAAAACATAGTGGGTCCAGATTTGAAGCTAGAAACTTTTGCATAGCTCTGAGACCCCCCTCATGCGGTATGGACGTATACAAACTGCACACATCCAAACAGCAGAGGAGGGCCCCAGAAGGAATTTCACCAAGCTCCTCAAGTTTCCTGAGAAACGAGGTCGTATCTTTCAAGAATGTTTTCTGCAGGGGGAGCAATGGCTGCACAATGCTATCTAATAGCTGTGAGACAGGTTGTAGCAAAGAGTTACAGGCAGAAATTATAGGCCTTCCTGGAGGCTTTTTAGGGTTCTTATGCAATTTGGGAAGCGTGTATATCACTGGGACCACAGGGTGTAAAACCTGTAAAGCAGATAGAACCTTCTTTGGGATCTTATTGTCCCGGCACGCTGTTTCCAATATAGCAAAAAGTTCCCGCTGATACTCCAAGGTGGGATCCCTTACCAAGGGAGCATACACACTTGTATCCGATAGCTGTTGTAGAATTTCTTGTCTGTAATCTGACTTATCTTGGATCACAATCGCCCCGCCCTTATCGGCGGGACGAATTACAATCGATCGGTCCTTCTCAAGCTCCTTAAGAGCATCCATTTCACTTTTGTTGAGATTCGGACGAATATTGTATGGGGTGGCTAGGAACCTATCCATAGAATTGTCCATCAGCCTAATAAATGTTTTGATAGATCCGTTTTGTGATGGCGGATCGAACTTGGAACGTGATCTCTGTGCAAGAAAGGGGTCAAAGATTGACTCTGTTTGGTTCATATTCTTCCCCTGGAAAAATTCTTTTCGGCGTAACTGCCTTGAAAATTTGTGTAAAGATGATTTCCAGTTATAATCATTATGCAAATTCGTGGGAATGAAACTCAGTCCTTTGTTTAAGACACACCTTTCTGCCCCAGATAATACACGTTTGGACAGGTTGAAGATTAGACCTTCAGTTTTGTCGATGCTATCGACGCAGCCTTGCGAACTTCTCTTATTCTGCCCCCCACGGCGGGTGGGAGTGAACTTGAAGGGGCCCCTCTGATAATATCAGCTTCCCTTTGAGTATATAGGACTGTATCTGTATATGTTCATACTGCATTCTTCAATTTTGCTTACTTTTTTACATGTATATCTGCTTTGTATGTATTGTTCACTCATGTACTGGATTTTAAATATATTGTTTTGTTATTTGTCTTTACAGGGTCTTGCCATGCCGTTGTGTTACCGTGGCAACAAAGTCAGAGGTCGGCGGTACTGCAGGGAGACTTCATAGACCCGGAAGTACGGGTGGAACGCGGAAGTAATGAACTGGAACGCACCGCTATGTGCGCACCAGTCCGTCCGCTGGATACCGGAAGTCCGGGTCTGACATCTTCCGGGACGCTGACTCCGGCGTGGAGCGCGGGAGACCAAGGCTGGTAATGTATAAATGTCTGTTCTATGTGGGGGGACACTGGGGGAAACACTGTTGTAATTATCGTGTGTAGCTGTGGTTTATGCCCTGAGGACGGAGCGGAGGCTCCGAAAGTACTTGGCAATGATCTGACCTCAATACAGCTTTTTATTGTGCAAACTACCTGTGTGGAGTGCCTTTCTTCTGGAGGATTTGTATGAAGTTTTGAAAGAGTGCACCCATCAAGCTGATCGTATACCTCATGGAGTGCCGGCAAAGTGCAAGTATATATTGAAGCACCTTGTTTGGTGTTAGTTGCAAGGCACCAGCGGTTGTTTACTGGTGATATCCCCCGATCACCTCACTTGGGACACACCTTGGTTTTTGTGTTGGACTTTGTTCAGTATATGGTGTGAACTGTATATTAACAGCATGGAATTGCTGCACAGACCGGCACATAGCGAGGAGATACCCTCAGGCAGTCCTGTACTCCCTGGGGAGACATTCAGCTTCTCTCAGGATGAGATTGAGGCCATCATACAGATGGGTCTTGTCCCATCTTTGCAGGGGATGGCGCTGGCGTCGCCAGCCGCCATCCCCCGCCAGCGCCATGGCGATGGTGAGAAGGGGACGCGCGCGCACGAGCGGCGCGCGCGTCCCCTTCCGAAGGCGCTTCTATCCGTTCCCCCGGGTCCCCGCCGGCTTGCCGGCGGTAACCCGGGGTCCCCACCGCCTGCCCGCACCCCCCCTAACCCCCCCTAACCCTGTCCGTCTCCCTGAGGCGGAGACGGACAGGGTTTCCGTCACGCTAGCGACGGAGACTGAGACGCGCGTGCGCGTGAGACGCACGCGCGTCTCAGTCTCCTCGCTGGCGAGGCTGCTGGCGGGTCGCCAGCGCGTACGTTCTGGCGACCCGCCAGCAAGGATGTAATACAGCACATACTGTATCTCAAGAACACGACACTGTGTTGGACTCTGACACTAATATTGAGGACCTCTTTCACCAACTCCTTAAACTACGTCGGAGGGAGACAGATTATTTATTACATAGTGTCTCACTATCAAACTATTATAAGGAGAAGAAAATACCACGAGGGTTCAGGGTACGAAACGTGCCTACCATAGGCCGTAATAATCCGGAATTCGTACGCAAATGGATTGCCATTTTAAATAAGTGCGCAATTGACCTCATGGTGTTGGTGGTGGAGGAGGCCAATCGTGAATTGGTCAGTTCGAGACAAAAAATGTCAGCTTTGCATCAGGAATATAAAAACATCCTGGAACAAGAAAGTAGTGGCAGTTGGTTGCAAAAGCTTGAATCACAATACGAACAATATAAGAAAGAGCTAGTTAAATTCAAGAAGAGTAAAAAACTAGCTGTGGACTCTGACTATGAGGATCATAAAGTATATTTATGGTTGTATGGTGGTGAAAAAGGGAGGTCGGAGAGATCTACCTTCAAAAAACGCAGGCCTTGGCAAAAGAGGGGAGCTAAGACAGACCAGGAGAGATCAAGTAGTGAGAGTGATTTCTTGGTTTCAGAAAATGATGAAGCTCCTACCCGGGCTGGCCCTTTAGGAAGGGGGGCCAGAGGGGCCCCTTCAAGTTCACTCCCACCCGCCGTGGGGGGCAGAATAAGAGAAGTTCGCAAGGCTGCGTCGATAGCATCGACAAAACTGAAGGTCTAATCTTCAACCTGTCCAAACGTGTATTATCTGGGGCAGAAAGGTGTGTCTTAAACAAAGGACTGAGTTTCATTCCCACGAATTTGCATAATGATTATAACTGGAAATCATCTTTACACAAATTTTCAAGGCAGTTACGCCGAAAAGAATTTTTCCAGGGGAAGAATATGAACCAAACAGAGTCAATCTTTGACCCCTTTCTTGCACAGAGATCACGTTCCAAGTTCGATCCGCCATCACAAAACGGATCTATCAAAACATTTATTAGGCTGATGGACAATTCTATGGATAGGTTCCTAGCCACCCCATACAATATTCGTCCGAATCTCAACAAAAGTGAAATGGATGCTCTTAAGGAGCTTGAGAAGGACCGATCGATTGTAATTCGTCCCGCCGATAAGGGCGGGGCGATTGTGATCCAAGATAAGTCAGATTACAGACAAGAAATTCTGCAACAGCTATCGGATACAAGTGTGTATGCTCCCTTGGTAAGGGATCCCACCTTGGAGTATCAGCGGGAACTTTTTGCTATATTGGAAACAGCGTGCCGGGACAATAAGATCCCAAAGAAGGTTCTATCTGCTTTACAGGTTTTACACCCTGTGGTCCCAGTGATATACACGCTTCCCAAATTGCATAAGAACCCTAAAAAGCCTCCAGGAAGGCCTATAATTTCTGCCTGTAACTCTTTGCTACAACCTGTCTCACAGCTATTAGATAGCATTGTGCAGCCATTGCTCCCCCTGCAGAAAACATTCTTGAAAGATACGACCTCGTTTCTCAGGAAACTTGAGGAGCTTGGTGAAATTCCTTCTGGGGCCCTCCTCTGCTGTTTGGATGTGTGCAGTTTGTATACGTCCATACCGCATGAGGGGGGTCTCAGAGCTATGCAAAAGTTTCTAGCTTCAAATCTGGACCCACTATGTTTTGACCATTTGTTATTTCTGAAGTTGTTAGAGCTTACATTGTGTCGAAATTACTTTCTATTTGATGGTAGGTTCTATGTGCAGCAGAGGGGGTGTGCCATGGGCTCTTCTGTGGCCCCCTCTTATGCAAATATCTACATGTTTGAGTTGGAGGAGGATCTCTTCTTCACCCCTGCCCACATCAGGGAGCACGTGGTCATGTACACCAGGTACATTGATGACGTGTTCCTGGTGTGGTCAGAGGGGGAGGAGTCCTTCCGAAATTGTATGAATAACATCAATGCATGCAGTCCTTTTATAAAATTTACATTCAGTTGTAGCTTGGTGCAAGCTAACTTTCTGGATGTTAATGTATTTATTAAAGAAGGTAAGATCTGTACGGGTGTTTACACCAAAGACACAGACAGAAACACGTTACTGAGGGCCTCAAGCCATCACCCCCCCTCTCTGAAGAAGAGTTTGCCCTTGTCCCAAATGATGCGAGTGGCACGCATCACGAGTATTAAAGAGAGTGTTCCAGCTGAATTGGACAAAATGGTGGCCAAATTTAGGGAACGTGGTTATGAATTACAGAATCTGCTGTCTCTTAAAGACCGAGTTTTGAAGATGTCAAGGGAAGATCTGTTTAAACCCAACAAAAGAAGTCAAGGGGAAGTTATCCCATGGGTTAATGAATTTTCTCTGACTAGTACAATTGTCAGAAAGGCCACTAAGGCATTATGGCCTATTGTGGCCACAGACAGAGACCTTCCTTCTTTGGTCAACAAAAAACCATTGTTGGCCTATACTCGAGGCCGTAATTTGAGAGACAGATTGGTGAAGGCTGATATAACTGAGATCAGTCCACCCTCTTTACCCAATGTGTATAGGAAACCAGCCGGGTGCTACAGTTGTAGAGATTGTGCAACTTGCAAATTTATTCAACCCTGCAAAAATTTTAAGCACCCTCATAACAACAAAATTTATGATATCCGATCTGTATTGACATGCAATTCATCCTTTGTAATTTATATTATTGTTTGCCCCTGTGGTCTGTTCTATGTGGGACAGACCACGAGGAAATTCAAGGAAAGGATGGCTGCTCACAGGTCGGCAATTGGGAATACACTAAAGGGTAAAATCATTGATCAACCAGTCCCTAGACATTTCTTGGAAATGGGCCACTCATTGGAATCATTAAAATATTTTATTATTGATCAAATTCCTGTCAGTTTGAGGGTGGAGATAGGGCCAGGTCCCTACTTATTAGGGAGACCCAATGGATCTTACGTCTAAATACTATTAGACCTAACGGTCTTAATGACAAAATTAATTGGAACAGCTTGGTGTAAGCTGTAATGATCCATGATCCCTATATAGTGTTGATAATTGTTTCTGATAATATCAGCTTCCCTTTGAGTATATAGGATTGTATCTGTATATGTTCATACTGCATTCTTCAATTTTGCTTACTTTTTTACATGTATATCTGCTTTGTATGTATTGTTCACTCATGTACTGGATTTTAAATATATTGTTTTGTTATTTGTCTTTACAGGGTCTTGCCATGCCGTTGTGTTACCGTGGCAACAAAGTCAGAGGTCGGCGGTACTGCAGGGAGACTTCGTAGACCCGGAAGTACGGGTGGAACGCGGAAGTAATGAACTGGAATGCACCGCTATGTGCGCACCAGTCCGTCCGCCGGATACCGGAAGTCCGGGTCTGACAGCTTCCGGGACGCTGACTCCGGCGTGGAGCGCGGGAGACCAAGGCTGGTAATGTATAAATGTCTGTTCTATGTGGGGGGACACTGGGGGAAACACTGTTGTAATTATCATGTGTAGCTGTGGTTTATGCCCTGAGGACGGAGCGGAGGCTCCGAAAGTACTTGGCAATGATCTGACCTCAATACAGCTTTTTATTGTGCAAACTACCTGTGTGGAGTGCCTTTCTTCTGGAGGATTTGTATGAAGTTTTGAAAGAGTGCACCCATCAAGCTGATCGTATACCTCATGGAGTGCCGGCAAAGTGCAAGTATATATATATATATATATATATATATATATATATATATATATATAATACAGGTTTGCAGGCGGCACTCAGGATAAATAAATACACGACACACAGCCAGGACCTGGCTGTGTGTCGTGTATTTATTTATCCTGAGTGCCGCCTGCAAACCTGTATTGTATTGGGAGACATAGTGCATGTAGTCCTACTCTCAGGAAGGCAACAGGAGCAGTTACCTGCAGTGTGTCAGCGAGTGCCAGAACACTTGGATATTTATATATATATATATATCCTGACAATAGTGCCATGTTGATTTCACAACCGACACAGCAATTGTCATGTACTTCTTTGCATAGCTGAGTGCCACACCATCCTACTACTATTTATATCTCGCTTTTTACAGCTGTGAAGGCACCAGCGGCAGTTATCCACTAAGGGTGGAGTGCTGTTCCCGTCTGCAACAATATATATAAAATTATCAATAAATCAACTGCATTTTGAAAGTGAATATTGTTTATGGATGGTGGTTTAGATTAGCACCTGATATATCAATTTGGGCCAATAATCCACTGGCTGCCTGCTGGACTGCTGAACCTGGCCATCAATTCAACCAAAAAGTGATATTTTTCACCCCTTAAATTTTAGAATAGTGTCCCTGAGTACGCATACACAAACTTTCTCTGGTGGTAAACTGCTCTTCATACTTTTTCTCACCAGTCACTGCAGGACACACCCCTGGGTGGAAATAAGTACGCCCATTGTGCCACTAGACATGCCATTTGGGTAATTCATGACACGCCCACTCAATTTTCAAAAGTATATAAGTGTGAAGTATAGTAGGCCCTATGTTTTAAAATATGTGCTTGAATTGGTTTAGCACGTCTGTGGTGACCGCATTGCTCGAATGTAAGAAATAGCGATTATTATTTGTTTTGATAAGGTCTCAAGGTACCAATACATAAGAACAATATCAGGCCCGAACCACAGTTTCGATAGGTCATGTAAAGGATTGTGTGCACATTGTGAGGTGTTTAGGTATGATGTCCAGCCCCGCAGATCATACATTTTTGCACGTGACCAGTCGTTCGGCAGCTTGTATGACCGGTCTTATTGAGTGGCATTTTTCTAGGTCCCAAACTTTAGGTCTTCCATGGACCTTCCTGTTTCCAGGTAGCCACACACCTCTCCTCAGCTGTGATGGCGCGGCAGAATTTGGATTATTATTAAGGTTCGTTTGCAATGCACATTTATTGCCAATGGACAAAACCATGTGCACTGCAGATGGGGCGGATGTACCATGCAAAGAGAGTTAGTTTAGGTGAGTTTTTTGTTTCTGCAGGGACAATACTGACTGCTTTATATTTACACTGCAATATCAATATCAGTTTGAAGTACAGACCCCACCCAAATCTAACTCTCTCTGCACATATTATATCTTCCCCACTTGTAGTGCACATAGTTTTGTCCATTAGCAAACCAAATGGGCATTTCAAACCAACCTGAATCATCCCCTTGGTATCCAGGATCTGGATATAAGGGGTCAATAGAAGTAACTCCTGGAAGGTGCCAGCATCCATTTGCAGAAAGTTATGGTAGTCTTCCAGATTGATCTCCTTAATCTCCATGAGCAAGGGCATATATTATAGACTCCTCCTCTCCAACTGCCAGTCCTTGGTCCAGCAGGACCTCCTCCTTTGCTTGGCGCTCTTCTCACTCAGCTTGACCACAACGTAAGACAGCAGAACTCTATAGCAACAGGGATCCATCACCACAGAACACAACTTACAATAATAAGCAGTATAAAGTACAGTACTTTGTAATGCCAGGCAAAAGAAAGAAAGGCACAGTACCTAGCCATGTGGAACATTCAGCAGGGAAAAAAAACAAGCCTCGCTAGTCATAGAGCAGAAAGAAGTGCACAGAGCTAATATGGTACCTGCTTTATATACCCCCTAGTAGACCGTCCCCCTATTTATATAAATCTTCAATCTATATGACCAGTAGTATGGGGCAGCTTCATTGTATGATGCACATCATAAGCACATCTTGTGTCAAAAAAACACCAAATCGTGAGTCTGGGACTGCCGGGGAATTGAAGGGAAATTGTGACACAATCAGGATCGTGAGCAGTTCATTCTAATATATGGCCAGCTTTATTTATATTCAGTGTTATGGGTAAATTCATTAAAGTTTTAAAAGTGAAAAGAGGGGATGTTGCCAGTAGCAACGTCACCGGATCTAGCAACAGATGGAGCCACTCTCATCTGCGTGGCTCTCGGAGTTGGCGCACCATGGTGTGAATGAGGTGCACATGCTTGTGAGATGCTCATGCATCCCTGTCTCGGCGAATGACATGTTGAGATAGATAGACACGGCCCACTGTTGGGATGAATGACACCAGCTCCATCTGTGTCATTTCTCTATTACATCCTAGAAAATGATAGATACAATTTGAGTGTTTTATGGTTTGGCTGGTACTTTTTCTGATGTTTAAATCTGATGCCAGATTAAGGGCCTATTGTGAGAGGTGGAGAACCTGTGCCTAGTACTGTGTGGGTGAGGCCAGTGCAATTTGGATACATATAGCATTTCACCATCAGTCCCAATGTCTGCCTAAATATTTTAAAAATATTGCACCATTTTGTTAATAAAATAGAAATACAAATTTTCAACATAAAAAACAACAATAATGCTCCCAGATCCCTTATCGCTGTGTGTCACAAGAACTGTGTGATATATTTCGACACACAGTCTCTTTCTTCTGAAGAAACCGCCAAAATAGATGACGGAGAAACGCGTCAAGAGACCCTTTACATGACCATTGAAACGCCAGTGGGTATGGACTTTTAAATGATCAACTCTGAAGCTCCAATCCACTGTATTGCACCGGTTCCGCTTCACAGTGAGCCCGAACAGCAGAGGTTCCTAAGCCGCATTGGCACAGAGAAGTGGGAAATCTTATACAGCAGCGGCAATAAGACTGCTATCAAACGAGTGTCCACCCCCAGCTGAGCGCATGTGGACTACTCGCAGATGCAGTTGGAGTGAGCTGGTCTCACGCTTCGGGCTGCCGTTCTATACAGCAGCCGCTGCACCCACCAGTCTACCTTTCCTGATGACTACCCTCCATGCTGGTATGTAAATAACTAGATCAAGTTAGCAATTTACGGGCCAACTTCAAAAACGTTATAAACTGTTACCAATTGTAACAGTTCCTCATAAGACTGTGACTATTAAGTGAGGAACTGTGTTCTATATACCGGAGCTTCAATACAGTGATCACAGTAATTGGAGCAATTTGTTTCATGAACCAATTGATTATTGGACATTAAAGTGAAAGTATCGACAATTAAGGGTCCAATAAATGAGGCCCAATTCTCAATTATAATCTTACTAACGGATACAAAAAGGAACATTATCATTTACCACGGCTTTCTTTGTCTTTTTATGTGATTTTTTAATGAATATTATGAATGTTGATTATGTGTTATATTAATAAAATATTAAAACTGCTTCTAATTCAATAGTGTCACATCTGCGCTATCTTAAACATTGCATTGTTTAAAATTGTATATTTTTAATTTTTCAACATGGAATTATTGACCAACCATGAGGCCATTTGGGTGGCTTGTTATCATCATGCTGTCATGATGGGCCTATTTTTATGTAGAGACCTGAAACTACAGTCCCATCCACTCCATTGTGAATCTGCCCCTGGGCTGACTATACAGTGTATACCAACACCTGTACTTTGAAGCACAGTCAGAGGGCTCTGACCTAAATGTCAGGTGTAGGGAAGCCAAAACCACCATGCAGGCACATTAGATCAGTAGTTCTCAAACTTGGTCCTCAGGACACCACACAGTTCATGTTTTCCAGGTCACCTGGCAGGTGCACAGGTGCACTCCTTACTCACTGACATATTTGACTTATTTGGTTTGATTATGTCAAGGAGACCTGGAAAACATGCACTGTGTGGTCCTGAGGAATGAGTTTGAGATCCTTTGCATTAGACTCTGCACCTATGAAGTGGTTCTTGTAAATTCCAAGTATGCATAAAAGTCCACAATCCATTTGAGAACCATGACACTGTAGAAAGCCCTCTTCATGTGATACATTAATTTATTTTGATATTTGTCATTGTGTCATTACATAATCACATATGTAATGGGGGTGCTATAGACACATTCAATTAATTATCATATATATTACATTACGTTGCTTTCTAACATAATTACTTTCAACAAAAATATATACAAATGCTCCACATATTTATTATTCCAGTACTTTCGAGGAAACTTTTCTTTCCAAGACCCCACCGGAGAAGACATCTTTTTCAATGAGAGAGGAGAAATGAGCACATTCTACTATATTCATAATTATGCCATAATGGATAAGAGATATCGGTTCAGGAAAGTTGGGACTTTTGATTCTACCTCTTCTAAAGGTGAAGAAGTTTTTGTGAGCCAAGTTCCCATATTCTGGAAGCATGGTCAGGTTAGTGTACCATTTGTGGCCCTCCATTACCAGTTATAGACTGTGCTTTTTCAGTTAGGAATAGATGATTTGATAAGGAGACAGTGGAATATACTTATCAGTTTGAAGTACAAACCCCACCCAAATCTAACTCTCTGCACGTTACATCAGCCCCACCTGCAGTGCATATGGTTTTGTCCATTAGAGAGTGATTGAGCCTTTGCGAGTGAACCAGAATAACCCACAAAGATTGAAAATGAAAAGAGAGGAAAATGATTCAGGCAGCAGCATTGGCGATGGATTAATGAGGAGAGATGGACAATGGAAGTCTATAAAAGGAGAAGACTACAGAAATATACCATAGGTGACACATTTTGAGGGAGAAGATGAGAGTTTTACTTCCAAAGTAAAAATCGAAAGAAATACTGAATATTGGGAGACAAAAAAGGTAGAGATGAAGGTGACACCACACTTGATGAACAAAGTAGAGGTATTTGTAATCTTTAAGGAGGAAGAAGGTGGGAGAGGAAGAAATATTATAGGTTACATTTTAGATAACCATTTGTTTAGGTTGTCCAAACCTAACCATTCTATTTGTTGCCACAAGTTGACATCATAATCAACATTATCAATTATCATCATTTATTTAACAAATGACACAGATTTTGAAGAACTATACAGAACAAATCAGATATGACACACAGGTTAACATTAATTCAGCATAAATAGTGGATGGAGACATTAAATGATGCATAATCTTGGCCAATGTTATGGATTTACAGATGAAGCCGTTTGGAGGGCAGGCCGGTGGATGTAGCATCTCCTAAACTGTGACTTTTTCAATATGCAGTCAGCAAATGCAAGGATACTCTGTGCTACTCAACATTATTACCTTGAAATGTACATACATTATAGGATATATAGGAGAGGAGCCTAGATTGTACACCCTAACTGCAGATGGATCCGCTCTCTGTGTTGTCGTTAGTGTGCCAGCCGCTGGTATCTGGCAGTTGACGCGTCGGAGATCGTGTATGCGTGAGCATCTCACATGCTCGCGAGACCATAGACGGGAGTGGGTCGTTTGCCAGTATCCGGCGCATGCACGGCAAACTCTGTGGCACGAGGCAGTGATTACCATGCCAGGAGCAACCCATCTGTACATGTACAGTACTTAAAGGTGCTATTCTGCTGAGACATATAGTGCCACACGCAAAGAAAAAGAACGCATGTGCTCTATTCAAACATTACTAATTTGCATTGTAATTTTATGTTTGCATCATAGCAAGGATGGAAAATGACACATCTGTCCATGTCACACTTCATCCAATAGGTTTATAGAGATTTCACTGATGCCACAATAGCAATTTTGCACCAAAAAGCCAATGTTTAACACTGCACATTCATCCCAATGGTAACTTCTCAGAGATACAGAGGAAATTTGGATATAAGGGGCTGGATTTAATAAAAGGGAAATTTGGCGGCCGTGTGAGATGCCTGCTGAACTTGGAAGGTTTTTTTTTAAAGGGGCAATCGCTTACTAGTCCTGATTTTGCATTGTAAGTGATTGTTCCTTTAATAAAACTTCCATGTTCAGCAAGGATCCTGCAACTTGGGCGGCATTACCTTTCGCCCCAGAAGAGTGATTTTTAGTGGACATTTTTAGAAGTCAACAGAGGTGGCACAGGTATGTAATGGGCATGTCACTAAGATCAGCTGTGTCTTAAGATGGAAAACCACTTACATCAGAACATGTTTAGACAAAGAAACTGTGCCTACCATAGCGGTGGTGCATTTTGATGGTGCAACAAATGGTATCAAGACAGTAAGACAGTGAGACACAAGATAAGACAAGACACAAGACAGTAAGTGCAGTGGCGTAACTACATTTTGGGCACCCCCCCGCCGTTAAAGGGAGGACGCCCAGTCACTCACCCGCCCCTCCACCCTCCGCCCGCCGCCCGC
This sequence comes from Crinia signifera, assembly GCF_055691185.1. NCBI lineage: Eukaryota > Metazoa > Chordata > Amphibia > Anura > Myobatrachidae > Crinia > Crinia signifera. The sequence goes on from NC_139217.1 coordinate 33,311,829, forward strand.
CGCACAAACCCCCGCAGTCTTACCTAGGTTCAGTACGCGCTGGTCCCGGCTCCCTTCTTCTGCTATGAGGACCACCACAAAATGTCCGCCCCCATACAGCAGACAGTTTCAGAGAACTGTGTGCTATATGGGGGCGGACATTTTGTGGTGGTCCTCAGCAGAAGAAGGGAGCCGGGACCAGCGCATACTGAACACAGATAAAGACTGGGGATGGGGGGGTTTGCGGGGGTTGGTGCGGCGGGCGGCGGGGTGTAACGTAACTATAGCACTGCAGCCCCCGGCGCCCGCACATGCATAGTGCCCCCCCACTGAGTAAGTGGGCCTCCAAGATGGTAGATCTTCAGCCATGGAATTTGTGGTTGTGGCAAATGTTTTAAAGACTGCAAAGTGAAAGCACCATTTAAAAAAGAAACAAACAAAAAAATAAATCTTAAAATAGCTTTATATAACACAAAACGAATTCTGTCTTTATAATATTTAGTAAAACTCAACTGGCTGGAAAGGCTGCTACAGTACACAATACAGTGGTGTTTCCTTCACAGTTTTCCATATTTCTGCTAAAATTTTGTTCACAGTCCTAAAAAGTAAAAAAAAAAGAGCCAAATCAAACAAATGAGACAAAGTGCAGTATTAAATGCTGGTTTTCGAAATGTGCAGCGAATCCCCAAAAAATGGTTTAAAAAAATAATTAAATAAATAAATAAATAAATATATATTCATGACACCCTAAAAAAAAATACCTGTATTTTAAAAGATCACATTCCAATTCACCTAAAAAAGATGACGAATGCAAAACAGTGAAACATGGCGAAAATCACTGGAGAAAGCAGTTCTCCATTTGAGCATTGAATACACTCTTGGCGAATTCCACTAAAAACCCCATTGAAAACCACCGGCGAATCGCCACACTTTAAAAAAATCAACTCCACACCGACGGGGATACTGGGGGTATGACGTGGATAGTGGGGGTATGACGTGGATAGTGGGGGTAAAATGGCTGGTCTATACTTGCCCTCCTCCAGCCTGGGCACCGCGTTGATCCCCGCTAACTCACGCTGGGATCCAGTCGCATTCAGTCCCCCTGCTCCGGACGCTGTATGCAATTAGTTCAGTGCCGCTTGGGGAGCAGGGAAACCATGTGATGCGCCGCCAGCGGCACTTCGCTGAAGTGCGTATAGCGTCCTCTTAAAGTGCCGGAGGAGGGGGACTGAACACTGCTGCCGGGGACTGACCGTCGCTGACTCCGGGGAGTAACCATCGCTGCCGCCGGGGAGTCATCGGGGATCGCCGCCCAAAGGAGAGTAAGTATAAACCACACCACCCTGCTGACTCCTGTATTATCACGGCGCCGGCTACGCTGACAACATAGCTTAGCCTATGTTGAAAACGAGTGTAGCCGGGCACCCTGATAATACACAAGTACCGAACATTTTGATATCTGTAGTAGTTCATCATGATTGATCAACATAGAAACATTTCTAATGTCTAAGTGCTGGAATCTTCTGGTTTTATGAGATTTTTTATGATTTTTGTATTCTAGATTCCTGTATCTATATGTTCCCAAGACTGTCCCTTGGGATTTAGGAGAGTTTCCAACAGAGGTTTCCACTGCTGTTTTGAATGTGTGCAATGCTTAGAGGGAGAAATATCCAATGACACAGGTGGGCATGTTTCTATGTTTCTTCAGTTACATGTAGAGATCTTGGGTGACATTTAATAGGATGGGATTTTTTCGCACTTTTTTAAAATCACATTTTTGCCGCGGATTCGCATATTTAATGAGGTGCGTGTTCCAGAAAGAAAAGTGTGATTAAGTGCGTTAATGTGTGAATTTTAGGCATGAAAATTTGCGAATTTTAGGCATGACAATGTGCGAATTTGAGGTAATGTGTGATTTTGTGTTTGTAAAAAAAAACGGCGTGGGGTCCCCCCTCCTGAGCATAACCAGCCCCGGGCTCATTGAGCCGGACATGGTTCCAAAAATACGGGGACAAAAAGCATAGGGGTCCCCCATATTTCTGAAACCAGCCCCGGGCTCCAACAGCCCGCGGTGTCATGCCACAGCCGGGGGACACTTTTTACATAAGGTCCCCCGGCCCGAAACATGAGCACCGTGGCTGGTCAGCCTTGGTGGGGGTACCTGGAGGAGTAAGGACCCCCCCAATAAAGGGGTCCCTCTCCAAGGCTTCACCCATCCAGGGCTGAAGCCCGGGGCTGTCACCGGCGTCCGTGCCCAGTGGATGCCGGCATGAAGGGGTTAAATCTCACAAACGTAACATTGCTTTATGCAGCAGAACTACAAGTGCCAGCAGACCTCCCCCACATGCTGGGACTTGGAGAACCACAAGTCCCAGCATGCGGGCATTAATGGGCCCACTGGGACTTGTAGTCTACCTGTAAAAAGAATGTTAAAAGAAAAGACACACATACAGAAAAGTATAACTTTATTTTACACACAACCACACACCTCACTTTTACACCAATATATTACCAACCCAGGATCCAGCGCTGGTCTGTTTGCTCCACACCCGGCTCACCCCGCACGGACAGCGTGCTGAACCGTCTTTCTCCGGCGCAGCTGACAGCCTCTGTAGCGCTACAGAGGCTGAGAGCGTCTTCGGCTTATGCATCTCCATGGAGACGCATAGCTCAGCCAATCAGGACTGAGCTATGTGTCTCCATGGAGACGCATCAGCCAATTAAGCTCTCAGCCTCTACAGCGCTGAAAACAATGTCACCAATGTTGTTTGGTTCTCCAGAATTCCGAATCCACACACAATTTGTGGAGGTTCTGCTACAAGAATGTGTTAAATAAAAGAAAAATAAAGTTTTTCCATGGGTACAATAATTTAACACCAAAAGTAGATATTTGAGTACAAAGGCCAAACAATTCTGTAATCATTATTTCAGATCCTGGCCTTAGTGTTCTTAAATAACAGCGGCTTATACCAAGTTACACCAAAAACTAGAACCTCAATGACTGTGGATCCGGCTTCTGAAACCTCAGTGACTGAGGTTCCGGCATCAGGACAGATGTTACAGGGTTTGGAGAGGTTTCACCAAATTAACATTTTTTGACAAGTAGATTAGATTAGATACGTCTTTATTGTCATCACCCCAATTAGGGCGACAAAATTCAGTTTAGCATTTATCCACATACATACATATAATAAAATACCAAGTGATCCACAGACAATTTACAATAAAACTTAAGTCCCATTAACCTTCCCCCCATGACCCAAATTAGCATTTAACTCTAAAATAGCCCTAGGAAAAAAACTATTCCTCATCCTACTGGTCCTATTCCTTAGACAAATAAACTGTCTACCCGAAGGCAGTAATACAAACAACCCATTAGCCGGGTGGGTTCCATCTTTCAAGATATTATGCGCCGTACGCAGACAACGCTTCCTCTGCATGTCATCGGCAGAAGGGAGAGCAGTACCCATTATCCGTTGACCCAGTTTAATTACCCTCTGGATTGACTTTCGATCTACAATGGTATCTACAATTCCCATACCAAACGGAGATACAACTAGTCAGAATGCTTTCCACTGCACAACGATAAAAATTTACCAAAATTCGCAGTGGCAATTGTTGTTTTTTCAGCATTCTGAGGGAAAAAAAGGCGTTGATGGGCCTTTTTTACCAAACATTTTATGTTGGTTGACCATGTTAAATCCTCAGTAATGTTAAATCCTCAGTAACATTTAAAACTAGAGACATGGTCAACATTTGTCCCACTAATCTGTACCGGCATGACCGGGCTAGATTTTTTCCTATGAAAATCTACCACGATCTCTTTTATTTTACTTGTGTTGAGAAAGAGACTATTGGCACTACACCACTCAGCCAAATGCTGAATCTCCTCTCTGTATGCCGTTACATCGTTGTTATCAATGAACGGTTTCTGAGGAAGCGTTATGTGAAACACGTGTAAAACCCAGACCTCTGTTACCCCTGTACCTTAAATAATGTGATTGCACAAGTTATATATATAAAAAAACGTATATGCTGCATTAGCTATAAGAATGGAATAACATATGTATGTGTAGTGGGGAGTGTGGAGACCAGTCTAACCTGAATGGGATATAAAATCTGCACACATGAACTAGATGCAGCACCCATCCAATAGCCAGGAATCTCATCCATATACATTGTATCCCAGACCACTAGATGGTGAATGTGACAGTGCATAGGGAATATAACCCATGTAATTCATATCACTAACCACTAGATGGGGATCAAGTATAGTGAATGAACTGAGCCTGATACCACACCAATAGAAAAATAAAGACAGCCTAAAGTAGCTAACACTGATAACTGCTAGATGGCAGCAGAGTGTTAAAAATAGTTACTACCCCATATGCACAATATATGAAGCCAATTAGGCAATAAATAAAGGCTAGCCGCCAAATATCAGTTAATCTTAGCCAGCACTGTATATATAATTAATTACTCTGCCACTTGAACACTTATAAATATAGTGAGGTAACTGCAAAGAAGCAGAATATAAAACATCTATCACTATATTGAAGAGTATTAATTCAAGTGTACCACAAGAGTAATAAAGTACTGATTAGTGTACATAAGTCTAATAAGGCAGCCTACCACCCAGATACCATCCTACAGAGTAAGGGTATACCATCTCCCACTCCTAGGAATGAGAATATGTTAGTGGTTTAATATACCCATACAGCTAATACAGCTATACATAAGGTACAAGTAACACGTCCAGTGAACACCTTTTAATCTCTATTTACACACTTTCCTACTATTAAGTGCACTTGCACTTCACGTTACATGTCTGTGTGTTATGTACGTCCATTTTAACCCCTTATCATTTCACTTAAGCGGAGTGGACTCAGACCTACGATTCCAAATTATGAAGAACGCAAAGAACTGAGTCCCCTCAACATTCTTTTTAAAAGAAAATAAATAAAAGCTACGTTTTAACTAAGAAATAATTCATCATTCTCTTTAAGGTGTGCATCCCCCGAGCAAACCCCTTTCTTCTTTCCTTACTAGCTCTACACCAATTGCCTGGATAGCACCCCCGCCATACTACTCTAATTAAGTGGCGGCCTCTCATCCTAATAAGGAACCCTAGAGAAAATTTAATATCAGGGTACTACCCACCTGTGTGCGGTACCGAAACTCCTCTCCCCCCATTCCCCCTCAAAAAGCATTCCACACGTACTGAAGATTTCCATAACAGAAGCGAGAATCAAGAATTTTGGCAACTTCATACTCTACACCTCTTTGAGTCTTGAGCTTTGGATACTTTAGAAGAGTCGCATGGAAGCGATTAAGGACTAATGGTCTCTGCAATGAAGATTTGTGCCAGCTTGGAAGCTGATGGGAGAAAAGAGAGCCATCTTGATAATCCGGTCGACCATCATCCAGATGGTAATGAACTTGTTTGGATTCAGGAAGATTACAATCACAGGAACTCCTAGTTGGCCTTCTCCTTGGCTGGCTAGGAATTGGCATTTCCTTGCACCATTGGAGGTAGGAGGTGGAGTAACCACTTGAGGAACACAGGAAGACATGATTCTACTGAGGGTGGTCTGTATGATATCCAATCTGAAGGACAGATCCTGAATACAGCGAGTCATTCGCTCCTGTGCAAACTCTTGACTATCAGGACGGACAGCCAGATGCTGGACGATCTAAATCGCTTGGGTCTGATTCTCTGCTGGAACCATTGTCTCAAATTTGCACATTTTCATTTCGAAAAATTGCATTTTTTCCTTAATAAAAATTGCACCGAATCCCATGCTGATCCTGACTTTGTTTTAAAAATCACCCCCTATTAAAATGTGCGATATTTCGCACGTGATTTAGTGCACTTTTAACACGTGACTAAAAATTGCATCCCAATAAATCTGGCTCCGCTTGTTTGTCCAATGTCGATACACAGTTCATCATCATCATCTCTTCATTTCCAGAATTCTCCAAGACCGATAGTTCATTCAGAATCAGTACCACAGTGTCTTTAAGTATTAAAGACACTTTTCCTGCTGGAACACTGTTCTGGATTATTTACATCAGTAAAGTTTTACATGTTTTCAATCTCTGTATGTTGAGTGATATATATTATTGACTGTAATTTTTTATTGCCAGTTTGGAAGTACTACGTGCAGTTATTAGAAACATAGAATTTGACGGCAGATAAGAACCACTTGGCCCATCTAGTCTGCCCCTTTTTTTAAACATGTTACCTCAAACCATATTTGATCCTTATTTTTTTGTAAGGATATCAATATGCTTATGTCAAGCATGTTTAAATTGTACTACTGTATTTGCGTCTACCACCTCTGATGGTAGGCTATTCCACTTATCTACTACTCTTTCTGTGAAAAAATTCATCCTCACATTTCCCATGAATCTTCCTCCCTCTAGTTTCAGTGCATGTCCTCGTGTTCTGTTTCTTTTCTTCCTGTGAAGAATGTCTACCACCTGTACCTTGTTAAAACCTTTGATATATTTGAAAGTTTCTATCATGTCCCCCCTTTCCATTCTCTGCTCTAAAGTATACATATTAAGATCTTTTAGTCTTTCCTAGTACGTTTTGTGATGTAGGCCATGCACCATTTTAGTTGCTCTTCTTTGTACAGTCTCTAATGTATTTATATCCTTCTGGAGATATGGCCTCCAGAACTTAACACAATACTCTAGGTGAGGTCGTACCAATGACCTATACAGTGGCATTATTACTTCTTTCTTTCTACTGCTGATACCTCTCCCTATGCAACCAAGCATCTGACTTGCCTTCTTCATTGCTTTGTTACATTGCCTACCTGATTTTAAGTCCCCTGAAATAGTGACACCTAGATCCCTCTCTTCCTCAGTAGTTTCCATTATAGTGCCATTTATACTATATTGAGTCTTTGGATGTCTGAGACCCAAGTGCATGATTTAGCATTTTTTGGCATTAAAGTGTAGTTGCCATTCTCTTTACCATTTCTCTAATCTACCTAGATCCTCAATCATTTGTTTTACCCCTTCTGGTGTGTCTACCCTGTTGCATACCTTTGTGTCATCTGCAAAAAGGCACATTTTACCCTCAATTCCATTTGCAATATCACCAATAAAGATATTAAAAAGCACCGGTCCAAGTACAGATCACTGGGGTACTCCACTTGTAACCTTTCCCTCCTTTGACTGTACTCCGTATACTACAACTCTCTGTTTTCTGTCCTACAACCACGCTCTTATTTATTCAACTATCTTTGAATCCAATCCCAAGCTTTCAAGTTTATTTAACAGTCTGCGATGTGGGACAGTGTCAAAAGCTTTACTAAAGTCTAGATAAGCTACATCTACAGCCCCACCTTGATCTATTACTTTAGTCACCCAGTCAAAAAAGTCAATAAGATTTGTTTGACATGATCTTCTCCCAGTAAACCCATGCTGTGTTGGATCCTGTAAATTGCTGGTTTTGAGATATTCTACAACTCTTTGTTTTAAGAGTGTTTCCATCAATTTCCCTACTACTGATGTAAGGCTCACTGGTCGATAGTTGCTTACCTCTTCCTTGCTTCCACTTTTGTGCAGTGGGACTACATTCGCTGTTTTCCAGTCCTCTGGGATTACTCCAGTAGCTAGTGACTGGCTGAATAATTCTGTTATTGGTTTTACCAGCTCCCCTTTAAGCTCTTTTAGTATCCTTGGATGTATCCCATCTGGCCCCATTGATTTATCTACTTTCAGTTTTGAGAGTTCTGTGAGGACTTTCTCCTCTGTAAATGTACTTGTCTCTCCCTCAGTTTTCTGACTATACTTGCAACTTAACTGTGGCCCCTTCCCCTCTCTTTCAGCAGTGAATACTGAGCAGAAATTATTATTAATATTATCTGCTATTACATTGTCCCCCTCAAGAAAACTTCCACTCTCTGTCTTCAGTCTAATTATTCCACTTTTTGTTTTTCTCCTTTAACTTATATACCTAAAAAAAAGTCGTCGTCCCCTTTACCCACTGACTGGGCCATATTATCTTCAGCCTGTGCTTTTGCATATCTGATATACCTTCTTAGCATCCTTCTGTCTAACAAGATACACCTCTTTGTCCTCATTCTTCTGCGTCTGCTTAAATTTCTTAAAGGACAACTTTTTTGCTTTCACAATACTTGCTACTTCTTTTGCAAACCACAATGGCTTTCTTTTTCTTGTGTTTTTCCTAACTCTTTTGACACAAAGTTCTGTTGCTTTTAGAATTGCACTTTTTAATTTTTCCCACTTATCCTGCACTCCTTCCAAGTTCTTCCACTCTGCCAAAGAATCCCTTACAGAGTTTCCCATCTCTACAAAATCAGCCTTCCTAAAATCTAACACCTTTGTTTTTGTGTGCGATGAGTCAGTCTCTGTCTTTATTTTGAACCATACTGCTTGATGGTCACTGGATCTCAGATTTTCACCCACATTTATGTCAGATATTCTGTCACCATTTGTAAGTATTAAGTCTAATATTGCGTCCTTACGAGTGGGCTCCCTCACCAATTGCTGGAGGATGCTCCTTGCAAGGAATTCAGCATGTCCCTACTTCTGGTGGAACTTGCAACAGGCAGCTCCCAGTTTACATCAGGTAGATTAAAGTCTCCCATGATTATCACCTTTCCTTTTAATGTCATTTTATTGATGTCCTGCAATAGGCTCTTGTCTAGTTCCTCTTCCTGACCTGGTGGTCTGTAGATCACCCCTATACGAAGAATCGCCTTCTCCCCTGTTTCTATGGTCACCCAAAGGGCCTCTGTTTTTTCTTCAATACTTTGTATTAAGGTAGTCTTTATATATTTTTTCACATATATTGCAACCCCTCCTCCAATTTTTCCCATTCTGTCCTTCCTAAATAAAGTATATCCTGGTATAGCTATGTCCCAGTCATGATTTTCATTGCACCATGTCTCTGTAATAGCCACAATATCCAGTTCATCCCTTGTCATTATTGCAATTAGTTCTGGGATTTTATTTCCTAAGCTCCTAGCATTTGCACACATAGCTCTTAAAGTTGTGTTTGTGCTTCTCCTGCTGCTAGCTATGTTCATCTTTCTGCCTATATCTATTCGGTTTTGATCAGCATTATCTTCTGTTGCAGTGGATAGGCTTCCTGTTCCATTTGCCTGCAGAGACAATACCTCTAGGTTGGGGGAGCAGATTTCTTCATTCTTATTTGGTTCACTGCCCCCCTCTGCTAGTTTAAAAAGTTACTTATGAAGCTTCCAAACTTCTCACTTAATATTCTCGTTCCCCTTGAAGATGGGTGCAGGCCAACACTTTTATATAAGGCTCTGTCTTGCCAGGTAGCTTGACTTTGACCTAAATATCCAAATTTCTCCTCGTTGCACCAATTCCTTAGCCAAACATTGAAGTTTCTAATTCTCAGAGTTCTATCTTCCCCTTGGTGTACTGGCAATAGTTCTTAAAAAGTTACAGTGGTTGCCACCTGTTTTAGAGCAGTTCCTAACTTTCTAAATTCATCTTTTACGGCCATGACTTCAGCATTAACCAGGTCATTTGTGCATAGGTGGACGATGACATCCACCTCCCCATCTTTTCTTGCTGCCTTTACAATTCTTAGCATGCGTTCTTTATCTCTTGGAGCTGTGGCTCCAGGTAAGCACCTTACTTGTTTCTCTACTATAGTAGCATTTCCCTGATGAACTCCTCTAATGATGGAATCTCCCAAAAGAAGTGCAGTCCTTTTTGGAGGTGAAATTTTCCTGGTCCTACAGTTAGTAGAGGTAGAAGTCCTCATATCTTCCTGTTCTTTATTGCCTACGTTGGTCATACAATCCAACCCTGCAAGAGCAGCATATGAGTTTTGCAGTGTGACCACTTGGGGAATGTGTCTGATGCCCTCTGTCAGTCTTTGCCTTTCAGAGCCCACAGCAGTCCAGGCAGAATGTCATCTGGGAGCTCTCTGAGGCAGTGGTGGTTGTAAGGACACAGGCATCCTACGTAGCTCAGCATGCAGTTTAGCTATCTCCTCCTGCAGCAAAGAAAATTGTTTGCAGATTGGACAGCAGCCGAGTCTCCAGAATGTCTCCCTCAAAACAAATGCATTACATCCACTGCACTGCACCAGGCCAAACATTGTATCAGATGTATGGTAATAACAATAATAATATGTGTTTTGGCTTTTGTGTTCAAACTCACCTTTTTCTGTATTCTAACTCACCTGCTTCTGTTTCCAACTCACAAGTCACTTCAATATTCAAGCCTCACTTTAGTCTGCAAGCTTCTCTCTCAATGTTATCTCTTGCCGCTCTTATCAATTTGCGTGCCAAAACTAAAATACTTACTTTCATTACTTTGTTGTCCTGGTCCCTCCTTCAGGCATTTCTTTAACATCATGAATGTCTAAGCATCCTCTGGGGGCTCCTAGGTTTGTGTATTCAAACAACTCTATGTTTTAGGCTTCCCAGCCCTAAGACGTGACAGTTAGACTGATATTTTGCTGGGTTTGGTAAGGAAGTTGGTTTTGAGAGCCCTTAGAAGTTTTGTAGAGAGGTGAAGAGTCTGAGGGAGACAGGTAGAAAAAAAAAGAGAAAGGGAGCAGCAGATATAAAATCCTGGAGGTAAAGAGTGGGAGGAATTAATTAGTAAGCAGGAGAGGAAGTGTGCAGCATTAAGAGGATGGTGGGAGTGTAAAGCAGTATAAGGTCGGGGATGTAAATGGGAAAGGAGTGGGTGAGAGCTTTGTAAGTTTGTTTAAGAGGCTTGAATTGGTTTCTTAAAGTGAAGGGAAGTTAGTGAAGGGCTTGTAGTAGAGGATAGGTGGATGTAGTGTTTTTGTTTGTTGGACATTGGGTATAATTCAGACCTGATTGCTGGGCTGCTAGTGGGCAGAACCCTACGGTCAGGTAATCACCACCCAGACAAAGTGAAATCCACCCTGTGCAAGCCTGTAAAAAGCTTGCAAAAATAATGCAGCCCTGCGATTACCTGCAAATCTATTCTGCAACATCTCAACATCTAATTATTTTTTACAGTGTGTTCAGTCTGGGACTAGCCCAGGATGTATTTGGCGGGTACGATAGAAACAGGCTAATCGGGCTGGAGCTAACGTCACAACACCCTCCCTGAAAAAGACTGGACATGACTGCATTTTCCCTGACACTCGTAGAAAATGGTGACAAATGCTGGCTTCCTGTCAATCAACTTGCAGACAGCCAGCAATTAAAAAAAAAAGATGCTGGATTTTTTCACAGGATGGCCTCGCATATTTGTACTGTGAGCCATAAGCATGCACAGTTGTTTGATAGTCACAGGGCCCGCAAATTTGTAGCCGTGTGATCAGGTCTGAATAACTCTCATAGATGGACAGCAGCAGTGAGAATACATTGCAGTGGAGAGAGGCATTTGTCAAGGTCAATGCCAGATAGGAGGAGATTACAGTAGCCCAGTCTGGAGATGATCCGTGAGTGAATAAGCATCCTGGGTGAGAATGGTTCTGATCTTGGAAGTATTTTTCAGATGCAAACAGCAGGTTTGTGAGAGTTGGCAAATGTGTGGTTTAAAGAAGAGGACTACATGATGACTTCAAGATAGGGCAATTGGGGGTTAGGGGAGATAGTAGTGAAATTAATAGATAATGAGATATTTGGAGGGGAGAATATGCGGGAGGGTGGGAAGATGATCAGCTCAGTCTTAGACATTTTAAGCTTAAGAAAGCACTGGGACCTCCAAGAAAAGATAGCAGAGAGACAGTTAGAGACATGAGCGAGGAGAGTGGGGAAGAGGTCAGGGGAGGAAAGGTACATATGAGAATCATCAACAAAGACATGATATTGGAAGTCAAAAGCACTAATGAGTTTATTTAGTGGATGTGTAGAGAGAGAAAATGAGAGGACCAAGAACAGAACCTTGAAGGATCATGATAGGAGACAGAGAGGGAATAGATAGAGAGGTAGCCAGAAATTGCAGTATCAGACAAAAAGGTGTGAAGGATTTTCAGATGGAGAACATGGTCCAGAATGTTAAAAGTGGAGGTCAAGAAGAATTAGAAGAAAGTAGTGGCCCTTAGATTTGGCAGCATGGAGGCCCTTGCAGATTTTTCTAATGGCAGTTTCAGTGGAGTGGAGAGGATGGAAGACAGTGCCTGATGAGAGGGAGATATTAAGGAAGTGGGCAAGATGGGAAATCGCAGAAGGAGATTGGTAGAGGAGGGGGCAGGAGCAGATAGTTACAAGTGCAGAGGTGGTGGTGGGGGTGGGGGTAAGGGCCATGACCTCCTCACCAAACACATGGGATAATGATTTCAGAGTTGATAAAAGTCATGGGTAAGGGTGGTAAGGGAAAGAAGGTGGCTGGGTGCTGATTATCTGGTGGGATGTGATGTCCTATCATATCAATTTTGGATGTGCAATAAGAGGCATATTCAAGAGCAGAAAGTGAAATGGACAGAGAAGGTGGAGGTGGTTAAAAGAGGGAGTTGACAGTGGCAAAAAGGTGTCGGTGAATGTAAGACTGGGAGCCTAAATCCATAGCTGTGTTAAGAGCTGAAGTGGTACATATTTATTACCATGTTCTGTCTTATTGTTAGACTGTATTATTGTATGCCCTATGTCTAACACTGCCTTCAACTTTTGTTATTTAATAACTATCTGAATGAAATCAGGTGTGGTGTTATTGTTTGAAACACACCACTCCTGACTTGATAGCTTGTGTGTGTGGAGCTGTAACGGAGCTGAGTGTGGAGTGTAACCTCTCCTACTTTTGTGAGTACAGAGTACTCGGTTCATGCTGTGAAGCCAGCGGCAGGTAACAGCCGCATGCTGCGGTACGTGACCCCATCGGGAGCCTGACTTGTGAACCAGGACCGAAGGCTATTAACACCAAGGTACTCTGGCTTATATCACCTGTTCACAGCCATTACTACAGTAATACCCCCCTAATGGATTCACTGCCTCACTATGTATTGAGTGACTGAGCTACAATGGACTGTCAGTTGGTTTGTAACAAGGGGAGGACAAAATACCCCCACAATCTTTTTACACATTTTTTAAGTTTTTATATATTTTTCCGAATCATTTTTCATTTTTACATTTTTTTCCTCCATCTCTGTATCGGCCAGTACATTTTTGTACAATCATTAAATGTGATGTTCTATATTTTGTATGTATTTTTTATGTATATTTTATTGATGAATTAACATAAATTCAATATTAATTATAATTCATTTGACTGGCTTATATTATTACTAATCTAATTACAATAAGATTATTATTATTATTATTATTATTATTATTATTATTATTATTATTATTGTTATGTTTATTATTATTTTTATCAATAATTTATCTCAATTCATTGGTTCCTAACGCTACTGTTAGTGGTCTTTTTTGTTGTTGTACTGCATGTGTTGTCTAATGTGTGTGTGTGTGTAAGTGTGTTGTGTGTATTTATCCAATGTCTAAGTACAGGTATGTGAGGTGTTCTGGCCTACATGTATTTGTGTGTGTAGTGTGCTGTGTGTGCATATCTGGTGTACTGTGTGTGTGTGTACAATGTGTATGTGTGTGTGAGATGTGTGGTACAGATGTAGCAGGCTACATCTTTGCCCGGCGCCCTCCAGATCCCTCTCACTGGCGAGTGCCAGTGATAGGGAGATGCTGCCCAGTTCGGGGGGGTCGGGGCGGCAAGGGGGACGGGCGGTGGCGGCGGGGACCCCCCGGCAGGCTCCATAGTAGCGGGACGTGCGAGCGTCTCTATGCGCACGCCCCTAGTGGTAGCCGGCCGGATGGAATCGCCAGCCCCTGCAAAGATGTAGAATGCTACATCTGTATATGTATATCCCCAATGATTCCCAATTGTTGAAAGCCTCCACCATATTGTTATAATGGCCCTTATTCTGATCGGTGCGGATGTGCGAGCGGGGCGTACGGCCAAATCCAGCATGATATGTGAACACTCCGAACAGGGGGTGGAGAGGGGCGTGAAGGGCTATTTGGGCTCATTACCATATGCATACGCCCCGCGTTTCATGGGAGTTCCCATGAAAATGCTGGGCGTACGTATGGTAATGCGGCCGTGACGCACGTGTAGGGGGCAGACATATGACATCGCCGGATGTCAGCTGCCCGCCCAGATCCCTGCTTTTGCACGGAAAAATGTCCGTGTGGTCTGAGGTTGCGGGTGCTGGGGGAGCACACGGTCCTGCATTCGATGGTCTGCGACCATGGAATGATGGGGGAGGTTCCCTTAGATGGAGGAGGCGTATTCCGTGAAAAATACACGTGCGGTCCGTTCGGACAGCTTCTTACCGCATACGGACGGAGTTGGCGATCCGTATGGAAGGCGGGGTTTCGAACGCAGGGTCCTGGCCGCATAATCGGCTCCGGCCGCACCGATCAGAATAAGGGCCAATGTGTTTGCAATTTGCATTCATTCTCAATGACAGCAATAAAATCAGTTGTGGTTCTGTTTTCCCAGATCATCGATCTTCTTTCCAAGGCAAATTGAACCTTGGCGTTTTTTATATTTCTACGTGAAATTTCCCCCAAAAAATGGCTTCAATATGCACACCAACAGGTCAAGAGGTACCTTGTTGCATAATTTGGTGGCTCTTAGTTCCATGGAGTGTCCACAATGTGACAAATATGCACACACACATACATACATACATACATACATACATACATACATACATACACACACACACACACACACACACAGACACACACACACACGCCTCAACTTATTATATAGATAATAGTAGTAATAATAATAATAATAATGACAATTAACACTCTGGTCCATTATGTGTTATCTTTTGTATATGTCAAAATATATACTGTATGTCCATATCTTCCCAAAAGATCTTTTTTTCTTCTGTAATGTCCTTTGTAACATCAAATTCACAATGTTGTCCTTAAGGTATCTGTAATGAGAGTGTTTAAAAATGTTCTCTTAATTTTTTTTTAGACAAAGCATCATGCCAGAAGTGCCCAGAGGACCAGTGGCCAAATGAGAAGTACCAGTGTGTGCTAAAACCTATTGAATTTCTCTCCTACATTGATGACCCTGTAGCTCTCGCTGTCTGCATTATTTCTGTATTATGTTTTATAAAAACTTCTATTATCCTGTTCATCTTCATTGTATTCCGGGACACTCCAATCATCAAAGCTAATAACCAGCACCTGAGTTTCCTTCTTCTGGTCTCCATCATGCTGAGCTTCCTGTGTGTCCTGCTGTTTCTGGGACGCCCCGTACATATAACATGCATGCTCCGGCAGACCACCTTCGGGATCATCTTCTCCGTAGCCATCTCTTCCATCCTGGCCAAGACAATGATGGTCTACTTGGCTTTCACAGCCACCAAACCTGGAAATTCCTGGAGGAAATTCATTGGAATCAAAATTACAAACTGTGTGGTCATCATTTGTTCTTGTATCCAAGTAGTAATTAGTATCATTTGGCTATGTATAGCCCCTCCATTTCCAGAAAGTAACAGTTACACGTATCTTGATAAGATTATTATACAGTGTAATGAAGGCTCAATATTGGCATTTTCCATGATGCTGGGTTACATGGGGCTTCTCGCGGCTGTGAGTTTCATTGCAGCTTTCCTGGCCAGGAACTTGCCAGATAGCTTTAATGAGGCCAAATACATCACATTCAGCATGCTGGTGTTCTGCAGTGTCTGGGTGGCTTTTATCCCGGCACATATGAGTGTCACTGGGAAAAGCACAGTGCTGGTAGAGATATTTGCTATTATGTCTTCCAGTATTGGAATATTGGGCTGTATATTTTATCCCAAATGTTATATCATATTGGTGAGGCCAGACTTAAACACAAAAAGTAATTTACTAGGTAAAAAATCATTGCAGATATACAGTTAAGAACATCTATCTATCTATCTATCTATCTATCTATCTATCTATCTATCTATCTATCTATCATATTTTTTCCATTTCTGTTCCTTGTCTTTTCTCTTGTCTCAGATTCTCCAAGGTAAAGTTACAGATGCAGCTGCACTTATTCAACCTTCCGGCCCCCCAAAGCATTCTGTCTCTGTGCAGTTTTTGCAGAGAATTGGATGCTTGTGTGTATGAGATGCTAGTGTGCCTTATTTGTGGCTATGGGATGAACGCACGTCCCCATCTTGGTGAATGGCGTGCTGAGGTGGAACGCTCTGGTGTGCTGGGGGGGTTGAATAAGCACGGCTCCATCTGTGCTAAAGCTTTTAAAAATTGATAGAGATGATGTTGCCCATAGCAACCAATCAAATTCTGTCTATCATTTTTTAGGAACCAAAAGAGAAATGATAGACAGAATCTGACTGTTGCTATGGGCAACATCACTACTTTTCATTTTTAGAATCTTACTACTATATTTATCCCTCCACATCTTTTCCTTGCTGATTGCTACGCATCTCCCAACTGTCAATTTTCTACCACACTTATCAGCAAACTCCCCAGTGTTGTAACAATGCCACCATGACCAAAGCGGTTGCAGGGGGAAATGGCACCAAAGGGGCACAGTATCATGGCAGAATCCATGCAGATGGCCCACCAAAAACACCTACCTTGGAGGAGACAGATGCTAGAGGTCCTAATAGAGGGATAGGCTGCATATATATATATATATATATATATATATATATATATATATATATATATATATATATATACAGTATGTGTACAATAGTGTTTCTCAATATTTTTGCATGCTCGCAGTACAATACAATTTTTGGAATAATTAGTACATTCAATCCTTAAGTCATTCAGTTTTTAATTATAATGAGTGTTTAAATCACAAATTTTATTCTTATCTGCATTTTAGTATGTCCATGTCTTGTGTGTTGGTTGAGTAGTTTATTAATTAAAATAATATTAAAAGTTAAGTTTTATATACTTAATTAAGTGTGCCCCACAAAAGACAGAGGGCTTTCTTTCCTCCTGTCTCTTTGCATTTTATACTCTCTTATGATTGATACATCGGTATAGTACATTAACTATTGTGGATACTCGTAATTATATATTATATATATCATCTTTAGTACTAAATAACAAGTGAAGCATGTGCAGCGGTAAAAAAAAAACACTACCTCCTTTTCCCTTTGAATTACTAATGCGCAAGAAACCCCTGGCAATGAGAAGCAATTAAGACTTCCATGACAAATGCATAGTAATAACACCCTGTGATAAGTGAGGAGCAATTGCTATCCTGAACAAAACAGAATATCCAAAGCAATTGAGGGTCAATTAAATAATGGGAACACATATCAGAAAGTAAAATCAGATCCAACAAATAAAATAAATAATAATTATCTAGAATTTCTGGAAATAATTCCTTGAGAAAGTAAAGAGAATTCAACCATTTAAACATACAGAATCCTAAGACTCCATTAATGTATTGTTTACCTAAGGTCCATAAGTACCCTCTACCCCCTCCCGGACACCCTATTATAGCAGGCTCAGATAGTCTTACCACCAATCTATCAGAAATGATTGACTATTACCTCCAGCCTTTTGGTAAAATTTGAAAGATACTTGATATTAATTATAAGTTGAAGAAACAGGAAGTTACAGAGAGATTATTTCCCGTCACTGCTGATGTCACCTCCCTCTACTCTATCATCAACCATAAGGAATGATTGTAAGGCAATTACATGGCATCTAGAAAAATATGATATGACAAGAGAAAACAAGTTTCCCCTAATTGTGGGTCAACCTTTCAAGCTGCTGTGTGAAGTTGGGGAGTTACTCCCACTAAATGGTAGGAGGAATTGTAATAGGTGTACACAGTGCTGTTATGAGTAGGATTATAAAATAAATGTTATTTATTTAATTAATAGTAATAATCACAAAAAACAAAAACAACATAATATGACACACAGTAAAAGTTGGCACAAATGGTAGGCATGTATGGTACCATGAAAGTATAGCAGTCTCTAGAGCATTTTACCATCCCATGGTATTTAATCTCTCCTCATAAATGCACTGTGTACATCTATTACTTTTTCTCATGACAACATAACATATTTATTTTATTATTGAAGGTATAGAGTTTATTTTGATGAACAATTATTTTGTTTTTTAGGGGGGGATTATTATCGCCAAAAGATCAGCACAGCTATGGGTACCAAGTCTGCACCCACCTATGTGAACCTATTCATGACTAGATGGGAGCATGATGTTGTCTTTGGTGTGGATTTTGTATCATTGTATAAGTTTATAGATGATATCATCATTTTTTTGTGGAAAGGATCAGAAATGGATTTGATTTATTCTTGAGCAACATTAAATAATAATTTATTTATCATTTATTAATTTACAGTTTCTTATATAGCGTAGTAGATTATGTTGCGCTTTACAATTGTAAACAGAGATAAAACAAACTGGGTAACAACAGACAGACTGGGAGGTAAGAGGGCCCTGCTGCAAGTTTACAATCTAAAGGGATGACAAAAATATAATTTAAAAATGTGAAATCTGCAGAGATGATATTTTTTTTCAGATTTATCTATCTATATAAAAGATAACATGATCCACACAAAAGGTTTTTCCAAACCAACAGACTGTAATAGATATATTCTGTATAATAGCAATCACCACCCTAATTGGCTAAAAGGCCAATTTTTACACCTAAAAAGGAACTGTAGTGAGGAAGAGAACCTTAACTCCAAACCTCCATCATTGGAAAAAGGTTTAGAAGAAAGGGATGTTGGCCAGAGAATATCGAAACCATTAAAGTAGAAGTTCTTGTGAAACCTCTGTTGATTGAGAAAATCAAGAAAAACGAATAGAGAATGAGCTTTCTTCTCTTGCTTCAATTCCGAATATAAACAAATAGAGGGCATAATTAAGAGACATTGGTGCATCATTTTAATAGATGCTATTATGAAGAATACTTTACCACCTAAGCCAAACTTTATTTATCATAGGACACAAAATGTAAAAAATGTTTTATTAAGAAGTTCCATCCTTTTTGCAGCCCCAAATCCAGTTCTACAGAGGGATTCCACAGATGTGAGATGCAATCCACCGAAAATATCTTATTATTAGTTTTAAAATTTAGTGAGAAAGAATATAAAATGAGAGGTTTTATCACTTGTCATACTGTTAACGGTATTTATTTGGTGGAATGTGAATGTGGACTTTTTTAAGGAGGTAGTACGTCAAGAGATTAGCTGAAAATGCTAGAAATATAAAAAAAGTCTTATCACACATAAACACCCTGTCAAAACATTTTAAAATAAAACATCAATGGATTTTAAAATCTAGATACCATTGTTCCACACAAACTCAATACTGATATTGAGCATAAACGGTTTTAAATTACATTTCTTTCAACTGTCTATGTTTCTTAAATCCATTTCCTTCAATGTATATTTTATTATAATACCACTATTATATAATGTTTTAATTAATATGTCGTTTTTAATCTATTTACAGAAATGATTGGGCTGCTTGTATGGTGGGAAACGTTTTTTTTCCCCCAACTTCTACCCATTGTGGACACATAATTAATGTGCAAGTTATACAGAATAAGGTTAATTCTGGCTAATTTGTACATTCCACTGTTGTGGAGCGCGCAGTATGACAGCACTTCCGGTACACTTGCGAAATTGGAGTGTATGGTGGTGCAGCGCATGAGGGATACTTGGAGCATGTGCGTTCCAGTACAGTGGAGTGCACAACACCTTGTTCCCTTTTATGGTGGGCATACATCTACCCGATTTGGACCGATTACGGCCGATTGCGATCAATCGGTCCGATAAATCGGCCCAAATCGGTTCTTCATGACATGGGGTCGGGTCCGATGCGCGGTCCCGTGCGTATCGGACCCGGCCTCAGGGGTCGGACCGGCGGAACATCCGATGTAGGTCAGTCGGGGCAGTGAGGAGCAGTGGGGGCGGGCGTCTGGGGAGGAAGAAGCAGTGGGGCAGCAGCGCGTTACCAGATTGGGGCGGGCGGCGGTGACCATCAGTGACAGTGTCACTCTCCACTGTCCAGCGCTAGCGGGCGGGCAGCCGCGGCTATTACATCTTTAAAATAGCGTGTCAAATGACTGCCCGGCTAATGATTGGCTGAGATAGAGCACTCTCAGCCAATCAGCGGCCGCGAAGGGAGGCCACTGATTGGCTGAGTGCTCTATCTTAGCCAATCATTAGCCGGGCAGTCATTTGACACGTTATTTTAAAGATGTAATAGCCGCGGCTGTCCGCGCGCTAGCGCTGGACAGTGGAGAGTGACACTGTCACTGATGGTCACCGCCGCCCGCCCGCCCCAATCTGTTAACGCGCTGCTGCCCCACTGCTTCTTCCTCCCCAGCCGCCCGCCCCCACTGCTCCTCACCGCCCTGCAGCTCCCTGATATTTTTTTTACATGTGATAAATCGCATGCGATTTATCACATGAAAAATGGCACATCAAAGTCCTCATTGTAGGTGAGCCTCCCGGGGAGCTGCCGGGCGGCTCGGAGGAGAATAGGGTCCGACTTGTCCTTAGGACAAGTCGGCTCTATGTATGGGGGCCTTTAGAGTGGTGGCCTGACTACCAGTCCTGGAGCGGATCACCCAATCTTGTGATGGATTACACAGCAGATATCCAGGGTTTTTGCGTTCAACTGAAGTGGAATGCATAACATACTTTTAGCCATAAATCCTTGTGGTTTATTGGAACCAAAGAAAAAGGTACTGTACCTTGATGTCATTTGAACTCCTTCCTGAATTGAACTCCTTCCTGAGGATGACTGAGGCGAACTGAAAAGGGTTAGGATCTTTCCTTTCTGAAATCCCCATATAGTACTAGTAATCTTACTAGATAATTCTCTCTGCACTTTTGTTCATGTATGATTACTCAGATATGGCCAACCTAGTTTCTCCATTTCTCTCCATCTCTGTATCCTTCTCCCCAGTTTCTACAATCATTGGTGTCAATCTCCTATTCTCCTCCCCCCCTCCTCAATTGACCCCTCCCCCACATCCCCTCTAACATCCTCCACAACCCCCCCTCTCCCCCCCTCCCATTCCCTTCCCCCTTTGTCCTCCTGAAAACTTGTTATAGTAATTAATCATAACATTACTTACTTCTGTGTTTCCATTCATTCTGTATATTATTACCAGTGTGGTTACTTAATTAAGTACATTTGCTCCTGTTTCAACCTGCATCCTGGGTGGTAGACACTCCCTTGCTAAATTATCACTGCTTATTGACATCAGCTACTATACTTTATGATCCTATTTGCTATGTCCAGCTTTTATAAGATATGAATGGTAATTGTATGTGTTCTCATTTATTTACTACTGTTTTGTTTAATGAACAATTCAATAAAAATTGATAAAAAAAAAAAAAAGATAACCCATTGCATTGAGCAAGAACCACCTGGAAACAAGCATGTAACCCCTGGCAACAAGTGAAAAACCCATGGCAATGAGCATGTAGGTAAAAAAAATGGTAATCAATGCATGGGGGCAGGGCACCAGAAACTTTTTGGGTAGGGGGGGGGGCACAAAATTTCTAGTTAAGCTATTGAAACAAGTATGTAACCCCGGCCAATGAGCAGGCAACCCCTGACATTGAAAATGAAACACCCGGCGCAAAGCATGTATCCCCTGCCAACAAGCAAGACACTCATGGCAATGAACATGTAGGCAAAAATATGATAATCAATGTAGGGGGGGGGGGGGGGGGGGGCACCAGCAACTTGATTGGCAGGGGGTGGGGGGTGAAAAATGTCTAGTTATGCCACTGAAACTCACTAAGAGGTCTATTTATTAAAGTGAACCAGTCAGATAGACAGTTGTTTCTGTATATTCTTTTTAACTGGACCATTTATCATTGGAGACCTGGTGTGGTAGCAACATCTTTATAGAAATGAATGTTTTCATAGCTTTGAAGGTGGGAAGTGACTGTTCTCCATACCTCCCAAAATATATAATGCACTCCTGTGCAGGTGCCCAAATAGGGGGTGGTCTAAACAAAAATGACATGGATTAATGAGTTTTACATTATACCAAGGCACTCCTCCCATTTTCATCATTGGCACTATGCTAGCTGCTGGCAGGCCCCAAGCCCCTCTCATTAATAAGCATAAAGCTGTTTTCATTTTTTATGACTCTTCACATTACATCAATTGCCAATTATGTCCTACATTATTTACAGACAATTAAGAAAGAATAACAAGTCACAGTTGAGTCTTCCTAAGATTTATTATTCATATCTGTTCAGAGAAACAAAACCAGTTATGCAAACTAATTGTCATACAGATCATCAGTCTTATATACCACTATCGGAAGTTTTGGTTGTGCAATAAGAATTACATGACCTTTATCCTTATCTTGTTGTAAGCTTGATAGCTCTTCCAACAGACCCAGGAGGTGGCTGCCTAGTGGCACTACAATCTTTATTTCAGTGTTTGTTTGTTAGTTTATTTTGGGGGGATGCCTTTGCCTTTTTTTATTTATCTGTAGCAATTTGTAAATGTATTTTAATATTTGTGGATTTTTTTTTTACATCTAACGAAAGGCCGAGAACATGCTGCCCGGGTCAAAGGTCTGCCAGGCATACACCAACATGACATCGGACAGAAGTCCTGGCTACTCCAATAGGCATCCCAAGACCATTTACCATCCAAGTTCTTATCCAAATCTCTCCAGCATAAGTCCCTGAACGTGCCTCACATGTCCATGGTGTACCCGGCATACACCTCTTTGTGGTCAACTCCTGGATAACAACACATTTATTTTATTAAATGACATGTCCTCTACCTCTTCCCTAACCCTTTTTGTTCAGTGGCCATATTCATTTTTGGGCCCCTGGTTCTTAAACCCCATGTCCTCTACCCATGTTATGCAACTTTGCGATATCTTGCTTTCTTGACCAACTTTGTGTAGTGCTCAGTCCCCTTTTTGGGGCCCCTGCAGAGTCGGGATTGGGGGACTTAGTGGCCATAAAACTAATCTGGACCCAATTAAGCTGCCTCACCTTGGTTTCATCCAAATCGTCCAACAGTGTCCGAATGCATATCGGACAAACAAATATGTAAAGGATTTGCCGAAAAAATATGCTAATCAGAGTTTATACTATAAACCCCTGATTACAGTCTCAAAAGTTCATGATTATGAACAGTGTTAGACTGGTACCCGAAAGGCCCACCAGGAAAATGCCATGGTAGAGGCAATTGGTGGAACTTGTGAGTGGCAGACTTATATGCAAAAAAAAATAATTTGTGTCCCCTTCTCTACCCCAACCCAAGAAGTAATTTCTTGCCTGGGCAGCAACGGGTCTCTTAGTCCTCAGGGCCCCTGGTGCAATGCACCTGCTGCACCAATGTTAGTTGTGTGGTTAGTAGAGGGGGTGTGGCCAGCCACCAAAAAGTTTTGGCTAATCATTACAGAGTGCACGGTCTGAGCCCCTTGATGGATATGCATAATATCTACTGATAGCTAATACAAGGTACTAGTATAATAACACCAATGTTCTGTAGAAAGTACTCCATAAAAAGGGTAAGGTAAGGGTAAAAGTCTAAGGTAACATATGTATAAATTGTAATTCAAGTGCAGTGTAGAACCTGATCCTTGGAGGAGGAGGTGGGCCCATCAATGGCTTCCCCTGTACTCCTGTAGGCCAGTCCAACCATGATTATAACCAGGGCCATCTTAATGTATGGACTCAATGGGCAGCTGCCCAAGGGTCCCCAATTCTAGATGCCTTCGTGCTGAGGGAGATTAGGCTGTGGGCAACTGCCTCCTGAGCTACTTGGTAGGCAGTAGAGAATGCTGCCTTTTCATTCTGATTGTGAATCACACACGAACAGAGAGACCAGGCAGCATTCTCTTCCTGCTTCTCAACCTGCATCCAGGCAGTGAATGTCTGTCAGCATGCTGATTAGTGGATGACTGGAGCTATCCACCAATCAGAGTCCAGAACTCTCTACCTGCATCCCATCCTGCAGCCAAACAATGAATCTGCTTACTGATTTGTGGACGACTGGAGCTATGCACTAATCAGAGCGCTGACAGCCATTAACTGTATCTAAGCAAGCAGAGAGATGGCACAGGACTGCAGGAGGGGCGTGTCACCATTTTTTGTCTACATTTTTTCCAGTGAATGGGTATCATGGGGCCCCAATTGCATTGATTTGCCCAGGGCCTACAATGCTGCTAAAATGGCCCTGATTATAACTACAATATCTAAAATACTCCACTAATGCTATTTTCTTTATTTCTTTTGAAAGTTTCCAACCACAAACTATAATAAACAGCTGGTGTTTGTTTCCAAATATATTTATTTCAAGCAATCAAAAAACAGAACAATTGTGCAAACGTAATATTCAGTCTTAAAGCTATAATACAATTGAACGAATGTATGTTGTGTTTAGAAGTAGCTGAAATGTATACTGTTAAAGATACTGTACTTTTTTATTATTCACGAATAATGGGGCCTACACATGGGGAGATGCTGAGCAATCTGGGTAAATACAGATCTGCACATGCCTTGCCTAAAGTAATTATGAAAAACATAATAAATCACACCTTCCACAATTTTTTGTATAACTGACCTATGACCCACCCACGGTGGGGGGAACAGATCGGAGTCCTCCTGTTGCAGTGAATAGACACTGTGGGCACATGGGCACAGCACTGTTATGGGTACTTGAGGACCGATGTTGAGAATCACTGATCTATACTGTATATGTACATCATATTTTCCTACTACAGCACATGTACCATCTTCAGCTGCCAAGAATTGGTCAAGTGCCTATCAATTCTCTTTCCAATTTTGGGCAACTTCTTTCACTGTTTGATAAATAAAGATCACCTATTATCCTACAATTGATACCATAAATGTATTTTCTACCATGAAAATAGTGGACAATTAAAAAAAAAATGACTCCAGCATTATGTCCACCATCTGAGAATCCATGGGTGGATGGGGATGAAAAAAGAGACTAGGAAACTTCTGGAAACAGCCCTCAAGGAAGTAGGGTCTGCTGAAGGGGCAGGATCCCATTTCTCATGGCCTGGTTCTGAGTTGGGAAGTCATACTGGTGCCTTTTCCCATAGTTGTGTCTGTGAATTTTTGGCATTTAAAATGTCAACAGAAGCATAAAAAAATGGTACTTATGTATGAGAAGGGCGCCCATTACGTAGTTTGCGTAGTGGTGTATTGAGAATACCAATACACCACTATGCTGGCTACGTAAACTACGTAACTTACGCAAATGACGTAAGTTACGCAAATTACGTAAGTTACGTAACTGGAGCTGTGCTAATACATAAAGGATCATATCCCCACTATCCATGTCATACCCCCAGTGTCCACGTGGGCGCGGAGCTAATTTTAGAAAGTGTGTCGAGCGCAGCGAGCCACCGAGGCCGAAGTGTGGCGAGCGCAGCGAGCCCCGCGTGGACACTGGGGGTATGACCTGGATAGTGGGATATGATTGTGTTAGTGGGTGTTGTGTGTGTGTGTAGGCTGTGTGTAGTGTATGTGTAGTGTGTGTGTGTGTGTGTGTGTAGTGTGCATTATACTTACCATAGATGATGTCCCCGGCGCCTCTGGCACTCCTATCCCCGCATCGCGGCCACCATGACAGTCCTCCCCGGGTACGCTATTAGCATAGTGCCGCTGGGGGAGCAGGGAAACCATGTGATGCTCCCCCAGCGGCAGTACACTGAATTACAAGTGCTGCCGGGATCTCCCCCCTCCGCCGCCATTGAAGCATCACCGCACCGCCGCCCGCCCTGCCCGCCCTTCAGTGTTCACGGCACCGCTGCCAACCTTGGCCGCCTGTCCTGCCCACCGTAAGTAATACCAGGCCGCCCGGCATCTCCCCCCTCCGGCCGCCCGCCCCGCCACTCAACGCTTAAGTATTAGCTGGGCGCCTGGCAAAGGCTATGCTGACAACATAGCCAAACCTACGTTGTCAGCGTAGTGTAGCCGGGCGCCCAGATAATACATAAGTACCAAAAAAACACACCCACATCGTCAGCCTGCCAACTTTTGCGCCAACATGCCATATGCGCACCAACACACCAACACCAACATGCCATATGCTATCCCGTAACACCCCTACATCACCATTCCATCACCCTCTATCCTTTCTTGGCCACAGTTGTCCCTGGAGGTGTGTCGGCTCATCTGGGATCTTCTCTGTTGGACCACCAGGGACAAACCACTCTTGTACATAAGTATATAATGTAGATCAATAACGAATTACGATTTGAAAATAAACTGATTAACAATTGTTAATAGCACATTGTCTATGAATAATGTATTTTATTTTAGTTTGTAATTAATTAAAGTAAATCCCCCTCAACATTTAGTGAATCAAAGCAACAAATGTCTCTGTTTGTATATTTCTTCTCCCTCATTTAAATGACTTCAATTGTTCTCATTTCAATGGGCAGCAAATAATACTAACCTGACATAAAAAATACTAAGATGCAAGTTCTACAGTATTTCACATTTGATGTTGCTATGGGCAACCAATCAAATACTATTTATTAACTTTTAGAAGGTGCTAAATAAATAAGAAATAGATTCTGATTGGTTGCTAATAGCAACATCACACGTGAAAAAGAACTCCCATCATAGTAAACCTCCCCCAAAATATCTAAAATATCCAGAAGAAAATATAACTCTAAACAGTTATGGATGGCTACTCAAACATCGACAGTAGGCTCAAAATGGTATTTAGCGGGAGATGCATGTCAAGAGTGAGATGACCGATCCGTTGAAACTGCTAGAAGTGGGCGTCTTTTATTATCCAAAAAACATGTAGATCACAATGCACCAGGAGACTTTGTTATTAATTTGATATATATGTATATCTGTGTACGATTGAGTCTGTATATGAACTACAACAGAACATGTATTGCAATAAAGTCTCAGCTTCTGCCTCATGGCATATGCAGATTCAGAGACTCAGTCGCACACTGATATACAAGTGTTGCAAGCAAAATGATTCAGCAGTTTCAATTGCATCTACAATGCCTAGGTCATGGACATGTCTAGTAAGATGCATGTTATGACCCAATACTTTATCAACTTTGTATTTATAATTTTTCTCACCTGCATCTTTCCCTTGTCCTCAACTACGATTGGCCATCAAAATGTATATGAATATATATATATGGTACAAGTCCAATCATCGATGGGTCTAATATACTTATTTTTTATGACGGTGGAGCTTGGACTAATCACTAGCACTAATTACATTTTTTCCATTCATACCACCTAAGCTGACTATAACATCATTTGTACATTTCCCAGATGTTGTACAGTCCCGACGTGCAGCCACCATAGCGGCACCTATTGCAATACAGTATAGGAAAGGTAAAGGTACCAGGACAGAACTACTGATTTAGCATTTCTTTCCTATAGTGCCTGGTATTCCATATTTGTCTTTAAGTAGTAGATTGTGGAACTATGCTATATAACATTTAATTGACTTATGTTTCAACCAAATCCATTATCCATATTGCCTTTGATAAAGCTTCACAGCGAAACGCGTTAGTGGATTCCAATTTCCAGTAGAGGTGGACAACAAGGTCCAGTGGCACTCTGACCTCTTGCTTTCTGCCCGAACCAGCCTGGACAGACCTGAATTTCTTCATACCTACCAACAGTGAGACTCTCCACGCCTTGTATTGGACTTAACAAAAGGGACTTTGGTTTCTCAATCTTATTCATCCAAAAAGGAAACCTTTAATTCACCAAAGATCTACAATCCCTCAAAACCAACAGGCGGATGGTAATTATACCCACTTCAGGACTATACAGTTGGTCCAATTTATCCAGGTATATATAGGAACGGACAGAGCCTCAAGCATTATCTCAGCACATGTGTGATTATTTTATTTTTATCTTATTTTATATATTCTATTATGTCAATTACCTCTAGTAGAATGGTTTATTAAATCATTTTATTCATTTTGCTAAATCTCAATATACATGTAAAGTCAATCCAACAGTATTCGAGTTATTATAAGTTATTATTTTAGCGCTGCATATTTTTTGTATTCTTTTGTTGTTTCTCAGGTTCTCTGCAGCTGCTGCTGAATCAAACAACTCCGACCAACTGCACACCCATTGATTCCCTTCTATACACCTTTTCAAGGAAATAAAGGCACCTCTCCACTTACCAATTACATTTCAACCATCAGGAATAAGTAGGGCTCATATTTGTCCCAATTTCCCTGTGACTTCTACAAATGTTACACTGCCCCCCCCCCCCCCATCAGTTTAGCTGCTAGTTAACCCACATGAATAGAATGAGTGGACACGGCATCCTATAATAGTTGAGTCTTCGACTACAAAGAGAAAAACATAGCATATGGTGAAGAGAAATATTCAAGAATATAGCAGAAGCTACTGTATATAAATTGACTATTACAATGTAATACAAAACAACTTAGATAAAAACAAATTTGAATAAGTAATACAAAGCTCACATAGCTTTTATTTTACTGTGCTAACCTTTACAAAAGTTTATATAATTACATATTGAAGTGATTTTGTATTGGTATTTTTGTATTATGTTGTGGCTTGAGTAAAATTATATAACATTTTGGGAAAAATATGCAGCCTAAAAGTCCGGCACTTGAAGTCACAATGGAAAAAATCTCCACAGCCACCATGTTTTTTCCTTTGGTGCTCAGATAGGCTGGGATCATTGTAATCCAGACACTGCAGAACACCACCATGCTGAAGGTGATAAACTTGGTTTCATTAAAACAATCTGGCAATGATCTGCCTAAATATGCTACAGTAAAACTTATCACGGCAAGAAACCCTAAATACAACAGAAGAGCATAAAAGCCAATGGTGGAACCTTCATTACACTGGATAATGATTATTCTTTGGTAAGAGTATGTGTCCAACTCCATAAAAGGAGGAGAACTAGACAACCAACTAATGCTAATAATAATTTGTACAGACGATGACAGTAAAACAATATAATAGCTCAGTTTTCCTCCAATCAGCTTACTCCAAGTACTTCCAGGTCGGGATGCTTTGAATGCTATGCAGACCATGATGGTTTTGGCCAAGACCGAAGACACAGCTATGGAAAATATTATGCCAAAAACAATTTGTCGGAATATGCAGGTTCTGTTAGTAGGACACCCAATAAACAAAAATGGGCAGAGAAAACACATTGATATGGCGACAAGGAGGATGAAGCTCAGGTTCCTGTTATTTGCTTTGACAATTGGGGTATTGTGGTATTTAACAAAAATCCCTAAAATTATTAAAGTTAGAATCCAAAACAGAATAGAAATGGATGAAAGAGCTACAGCAAGGGATTCCGAATAGTGTAGATATTCTTCAAGCTTTGGAACACATTGATCTTTTTGGTTGTTGGGCCATTGTGTAGACAGACATTTTATGCAGTTTTCGCTATCTGCAAAGACACAAAGTTATGGCTATTACTTGTAAACATGTATTAAATGCATGCCTTTGAAGACACAAAGGATAACATACTGTATAGTAATATTTGGATATTTTTGATTATTTATGACCATGTTGGTGTCTTTCATCTGATAACTGTGGTGGATTAAGAAAGAATGGGAATAGTGGTGTAAAATAAGAAAATTATTCAGACTTTCAGGACTGTTTGCTAGGCTGCATGAGTTCGCAGACGTTCTTCCTCTGTATCCCTCCATAGAAATTGTTATGGTTTCTTCAAAATGTGAGATATCGGATTCTTGGTTACAGTACAGTGGAAGCAGTGATCACTGGAGGTGTAGAAGTTCTCATTTGTTAAACTCAGACAAATAATATGATCCATTTGTATATTTATATTTAAAATGTGGATTTTTTCTTAACTTGAGAAATACAATTATTATTGTTTTGTATTATTTATTAATGTATTATTTAATTAAACTTTTTTCTTTACTATTTATTGACATAAAATAATCAACTAACAATTATGACTATATAATTATTTTTATATTTGTTACCAGTCACATTAGAGATTTCCCCCTCGGAACATGGGACGCAGTCATAGCAGCAGATTGGCTTCATGTTATTCTTGATTTTCCTGCTACCAGGACGGCAATTTTCAGAACATTGTGATCGCGGAACCTGTTGAGAAAAATACATTTCTTGAAACCCATGGTCCCTTTAACAAATAAAACGTAATACTGTATGTCAATGCATCTGCTAAATACATTACTTCCAACAGAAATCTATAATAATACTGTAATATATATATATATATATATATATATATATATATATATATGTATATATATATATATATATATATATATATATATAAAACAAGCGAAGCTCAGAGCGATGATTTTACAAAATAAAAAAAAATGAAATATATTTGCATATAAAGTGAAATAATTCTCAGTACAAAGGATCAGATTATTACTAAAGATGACTCTGCACCGTGTGAAGATCACAGAGTTGAACAGGTCAACACCAAAAGGTCAATATGCACTATGTCATCATTGACAAAATGTTGACACAAGCTTGGTCAGCACTGACAATGCTAGACACAAGCAAAATGTTGACACAGAAAATGTCGACATGTTAGAGATCGACAAGGATTTTTCACTTTTTGGTGTTAATGTTGACATATGACCTGGTAGACCACCAATAAGTGTAGCGCATACCCTCGCATGATTTGCTTTGCTTGCATTGTTTCAGGTCAGACTTTTCATTTCCCAATCAGAATCCATGTGGATGTTAAAGGATGAAGAGGTCCAAAAAATTTCGGAAAAAAAATCTTGACAACAACATGCCTTTTTGTTAGTATTAGGGACCCACCAGAAATGAGGTTACCGTGAAGCTGGTTGGTGGGCAAATATTTCATGGCCAATGAATATACCAAGAACCTCTATTATTGATTGATTTTGATTAATAATATGGAGTGTGCATCTACACCACATGTCTTTCTTTGCAGAACTACAAGTCCCAGCATGATAGCACCTCATGTAAATCGGGTGTGCATTCTAAGATCCCCCCCCCATAAGCTAACATTGTGTACACCTGTACACCTGAAGGTTGGGACTCCTTCAACTTAGAGTAGCACCCCGCCCACCTGATCTGAACATTAGTTCACCAGTTTGGTCCCTGGTAGCCACAGACTGCAAACTGAGGGCACAATGAAGGTAAGACCTAAAAATTTACACTATTTGCTAGTCTTGGAGATGGATTTGGGGCGCGGCTCCTCTTGGGTTGGTGTAGCCGAGTTGCTTTCAGGGTGGCACACCCTAACATTTATTTAGCACTATTTATTTTCACTAATATTATACTTCCTAGCACTACACCTCTAGCTCCTGCTTCTTTCTTATTAACACACATTTATAGCTTAGTTTTTCACTTGTGTGCTGCCCTGGGGTAACTGGCTTATGCTGGCCTTTTTGGGGTTCCGTACCCCAGATGCTTAGTATTAGGGACCCACCAGAAATGAGGTTACCGTGAAGCTGGTTGGTGGGCAAATATTTCTTGGCCAATGAATATACCAAGAACCTCTATTATTGATTGATTTTGATTAATAATATGGAGTGTGCATCTACACCACATGTCTTTCTTTGCAGAACTACAAGTCCCAGCATGATAGCACCTCATGTAAATCGGGTGTGCATTCTAAGATCCCCCCCCCATAAGCTAACATTGTGTACACCTGTACACCTGAAGGTTGGGACTCCTTCAACTTAGAGTAGCACCCCGCCCACCTGATCTGAACATTAGTTCACCAGTTTGGTCCCTGGTAGCCACAGACTGCAAACTGAGGGCACAATGAAGGTAAGACCTAAAAATTTACACTAATTGCTAGTCTTGGAGATGGATTTGGGGCGCGGCTCCCCTTGGGTTGGTGTAACCGAGTTGCTTTCAGGGTGGCACACCCTAACATTTATTTAGCACTATTTATTTTCACTAATATTATACTTCCTAGCACTACACCTCTAGCTCCTGCTTCTTTCTTATTAACACACATTTATAGCTTAGTTTTTCACTTGTGTGCTGCCCTGGGGTAACTGGCTTATGCTGGCCTTTTTGGGGTTCCGCGCCCCAGATTCTTAGTATTAGGGACCCACCAGAAATGAGGTTACCGTGAAGCTGGTTGGTGGGCAAATATTTCTTGGCCAATGAATATACCAAGAACCTCTATTATTGATTGATTTTGATTAATAATATGGAGTGTGCATCTACACCACATGTCTTTCTTTGCAGAACTACAAGTCCCAGCATGATAGCACCTCATGTAAATCGGGTGTGCATTCTAAGATCCCCCCCCATAAGCTAACATTGTGTACACCTGTACACCTGAAGGTTGGGACTCCTTCAACTTAGAGTAGCACCCCGCCCACCTGATCTGAACATTAGTTCACCAGTTTGGTCCCTGGTAGCCACAGACTGCAAACTGAGGGCACAATGAAGGTAAGACCTAAAAATTTACACTATTTGCTAGTCTTGGAGATGGATTTGGGGCGCGGCTCCCCTTGGGTTGGTGTAGCCGAGTTGCTTTCAGGGTGGCACACCCTAACATTTATTTAGCACTATTTATTTTCACTAATATTATACTTCCTAGCACTACACTTTTTAACCTCTAGCTCCTGCTTCTTTCTTATTAACACACATTTATAGCTTAGTTTTTCACTTGTGTGCTGCCCTGGGGTAACTGGCTTATGCTGGCCTTTTTGGGGTTTCGCGCCCCAGATTCTTAGTATTAGGGACCCACCAGAAATGAGGTTACCGTGAAGCTGGTTGGTGGGCAAATATTTCTTGGCCAATGAATATACCAAGAACCTCTGTTATTGATTGATTAATAATATGGAGTGTGCATCTGCACCACATGTCTTTCTTTGCAGAACTACAAGTCCCAGCATGATAGCACCTCATGTAAATCGGGTGTGCATTCTAAGATCCCCCCCCCCCCAACAACATGTCGCCATTTTGTTGTGTTGAACATTACCATGTCTACCTTTTGCTTGTTTTAAACTTGCATCAATCTCAAACTAGCTCATGTCAACCTTTCCTCAATGTCCCACTCCCCTGGAGACCCTGGTCAGGGCTAGCAAGCCACTTGGTGATGTAAGGGCTGGGAGGTCTTGTACAAAAAGTGTCCCCCCGGCTATGGCATTTCTGTGCTTTTCCTTTTTTCCTCTGTCATTTTTTAAACCCAGGGGTCCCCAACACGTTTCCCCCCATATTTCTCAAATCGGGACCGGCTCAAATAGGCTGGGGTTGATTATGTGTGAGGGAGGGAACTCATGCTTTATTTTATTTTTAACTCATACTAAAAATGCCGTTACTAAAAATGGCCAGAAACCGCAATAGATTTCTGGCTTGTTCTGAAAAATGTCACCCGATTTTGTGATACTGATAAATATACTTGGTTTATGTAACAACCTTTTTTTTTTAATGTATTCTATATATGTACAGTATTAGTCCTTGCGATGTATTGATTTTCTTTGTCACCACTGATAGAAACAAGTGTGTTGGAAAGGGATCCATTTATAAAACAAACTACTTTTTGTTACTCCATGTACGCCAGCCGCCAGAAGGGGGCATGCACGCATGAGATGCATGCATGCCCTTTTCTGACAGAGCCCGCCGCTGCCCTCCGCTGCCCCCCCTGGCCTCCCCTATAGCTTCCCGCACCCACTAACCCTGCCCATCTCCCTGAAGCAGAGACAGGCAGGGAATCCGCTCCCCATCGCTGTGTGAAGGATTAGGTGCTAGAAGGATTCCCTGACACATCAGATGCAAACAAGTCAGGAAAAGTCCAACTTGGCGTGGATGACCCTGATGGGACCATGCCAGTTATTCTCACCTCATTTATGTCAGTGCTCCAGGCCATCGAAGCTGGTTTGATCACTAACTGTTTGTCTGGTATTTCCCACGGTGTAAAGAATCCCATAGGTAGACATTTTGTGGATTCATTAACTTGCAACAACATTTTAAACATATGGTACTTTATGTTCATTTCTCCTTTTTGATCAAAGCAATTTCTAGTCTCATTTCCATCTTCATACTGAACATTTCTCAAATACTGTTGTAACTGTCAATTACACAAAAAGATTATTTTGTATCAATTCCATTGCCCTTGGCCGGGATACCGTGATCATGTGCAAACATTGTTGTGTGCAATAATCTGTCTCATGGACTGATTTACATAATCACAAAAACAATTGCATGAATAATTTCCAGTAGACATAGAAATAATGACCACGCACAGCCCAGCATTGTCAGAGTTGTACATTTTGGACAATGGGGATCATTCAGATGTGGACGGAGATGCTGCATCCACAGTAAAATGCAGATGATCAGAGGCAGGAGAAGCCTTCGCTCTGCTCTCCTCCTCTCATCAGCAGAGGAGGAGGAGGCTGGCCCGGCTAGACGATGAGTCAACACTACAGGGGTCAGACCACCTTCTTCGTTCACAAGACTTGATACACGACTACAGGCAGTGATACCTGATGGATAAGATGCGCCTCCCACATTAATACATGAGCCAGGAAGGCAGATGGCACTTCCTTAGCCAATGGCATTAGCGGTGGGAAAAGATGACAGAGTGTCTTCCTTGCATGTTCCTCCTGCTGTGCAAAGAATAGAAGGTGGCAGCATGCTAAGAGGTGACAGGACCCCCACAGGTTGCTCACAATGCACAAGTGAGACCCCACTCCTGGTATACCGCACATAGATGCACACTCACAAGAATGGTAATAAAACTATACCTTATAGGCCAGTGGTAGCCGACTCCAGTCTTCGAGAGCTACCAACAGTTCATGTTTTCCAGACAACCTAGCTGCTGCACAGGTGCACTCATTCGCTGAATCATTTTATAAGATCCACAGGTGAAGCTAATTACTTCACTGGTGATTCTGTAAGGAGACCTGGAAAACATTAACTGTTGGTAGCTCTCAGGGACTGGAGTTGGCTAACCCAGTTATATTATCAAGGGACGCCTGGCCTGAGCAGGAAGGGGAATGGCTACATCTGCTGGGGGCCGCCCAGTGTTTCTATTAGTATGCCCATCATTTTTTTGGCAGGCCCATGAAAACCCGTGAATGTCCCCTGTCTGTCACTGAGGCTGCGAGCACCTCGGCCAAGAAAAAAATTATTCAAAAGGTTTTTTTGCAGCCGGGGCTGCATATGCGCATTGGGGGCAATGTGCAGACCCCGACCATCGCCGGTGGGGACAAATTCAGACCTGCTGTGAGCAACTGGCCCTAGCAGCAAGTGTGTAGTGTAATGAGCATTATGATGTGTGGCATAATATGTAATGGGCATTGTGGTGTGTGCCATAATATGTAATGGGCAGTGTGGTGTGTGGCATAATATGTAATGGGCATAACAATGTGTTGTAGAATATGTATGTAATAGGCATTACTGTGTGTGGTATAATGGGGCCATGCCCCTATTGCCATGAAGCCACTCCACTAGTTTCATGTGTCCACACCCCCTCATGACATATGACCACGGCTATTTTTCGCACATGCCTGTGGAAAGCGCTATCTGTACCACTCATTTTTTTCTTTACTAGCACCACTGATACTGTAAACATACCTGTACACACACACACACACACACACACACACACACTCATGGGCCCCAACATAACTTAATCTGGCCCTACTGTAACTTATTGAAAGGCTGAATTTCCATTACTGTATGTTCAGCTCAATGTAAAGTCCTGGCTTTAATGGGAAAGATTAAATGCCCTCTAAAGGCCCATACACACTAGAAGATTTTCATTACAAAAGACTTTGCCAAAATCTTTGAAAGATATATCTTTCACCAAAGTAGTGCGTACACACTGAGCTATTTTCCCCAACGAGCAAGAGATTTTCAGGAGACTAAAGACTTTGCTTAAAATCTTTCATTATAAGGCGATTTACATAATGGGCGGGGTTTGAATTCCTGCCTGTTGACTCTGTCTGTTCCCGGACATTCTATAAACCGGGAACGCCAACTGTCCGGACTCCTGACACCGGGCTTAATTACCGGGCTGTCTGGAGTAATCCTGGATCGTTGGTGACCCTAAATAAAATATACATTGGTGGCCAGTGGCGGCGGTAATGTATACATGGCTGGCCTGCGTCAGCCATGTATGCTTTGCCGCCATAACGATGTCTGCATTGGTGTCCAGTGGCAGTGATAATGTATACATTGCTGGCAATGTATACGTTACCACCATAAAAAATACATTGGAGGCCAGTGGCGGCGGTAACATATACATTGCTGGCCTGTGCTGGCAATGTATACGTTGCCGCCATAAAAATTATACATTAGTGAGCAGTGGTGCCAGTAATATATACATTGCTGGCATGCGGCAGTAATGTATATATTACTGACCTATAAATATACATTGGTGCCAGTGGTACCAGTAATATATAGATTGCTGGCATATGCCAGTAATGTATAAATAACGGTCTAATAAATCACATTGGTGCTCAGTGGTGCCAGTAATATAAACATTGCTGGCATATGCCAGCAATGTATATATTACTGGCTTATAGATATGCATTGGTGGGCAGTGGTACCAGTAATATATGGGTGCCGGACAGTTTCCCGACAGTCAGAATCCCGACAGTCATAACCCCGACGTCGGGATCCCAACAGTCAAAACCCAGACACTCAGGGTCCTGACCACACCGGCTATACTCCCTCGTGGGAGTCCACAACCCCCAAAGAAGGAGAATAGAATAGGTGGCGAACGTAGTGAGCCACAGTGCCCGCAGCACGGCAAGTGCAGCGAGCCCGCAAGGGGCTTTGTTGTGCTGGCCCCGCTGTCTGAGTCCGGCCAGTCGGGATCCCAATGTCGGGCTAATAAGTGTCGGGATCCCGACTGTCTGGACCATACACCACACCCTTAATATATACATTGCTGGCATGTGCCAGCAATGTATATATTACGGTCTTATAAATAACATTGGTGCTCAGTGGTGCCAGTAAAATATACATTGCTGACCTGTGCCAGCAATGTATATATTACTGGCTTATAAATATCCATTGGTGGACTGTGGCACCAGTAATATATAGATTGCTGGCATGTGCCAGCAATCTATATATTACTGGCTTGAAATTCACATTAGTGGCCAGTGGCGTGTATATGCTCCATTGAGCATTGCAGTCAGCCGGGAGATGTGCTGGGGACGGGGAGATGTGCCAGGGGCGGGGCCTTCCGCTGGGATATGTGGCCTGGCCTTGCAGACAGTCAGGTGGAACATGGCGGCGTGGGCACTTCAGCAGGGTGAGTATGCACAGGCGGGGGGAGCACGTGGGGCAGGGGGATGGAGCGGGTGGCCAGCTGGGCTGAAAGTGTCTCATCTTTCAGCTCGGCAGCCATACACACACAGTGATGATAGATGATAAATCATCCATCAACACTGGCATGCTGGTAAAACAAGCAGATGGAAGACTTTGCTAGCGATGATCAGGGAGCGTGCATCATCGCTAGTCGGGCACCGATGGTCCATACATACTAAGCGATTTTCAACTGAAAATCGCTCAAAACGGCTGTGTGTATGCGCCTTAATACTTTTATCAGGTTATAGACTTCTGGTATAAGAGTATAACCGTGGCAGGCCAGGATCTAAGAGTAGCTGAGATACAACACCTTTGTGGGCCCCATAGTGTAACTACACCTTTGTGGGCCCCATATAAATATTTTTAAAGGGTCCCTCAGCATCCTTTTGTTCTCTGATTATGCCTAATGTCCTATCCTGTCTCTATTGTCCTGTCCCTTTGTCGTGTGCTGTGCCTATTGTCCTGTGCTTATGCCTAATATGCACTGGACAATGACAATAGGCACAGCACACGACAAAGGGACAGTACAATAGAGACAGGATAGGACATTAGGCATAATCAAAGAACAAAAGGGACAGGACAGAACAATTGATATGACAATAGGTATAGGACAATAGGCACAGAACAGGACAATAGAGACAGGAGGGGGCATTAGGCATAAGCACAGGACAATAGGCACAGACCATCACTTCACTCACCAAGCATGAATTCACCTTCATACAAATGGATCCATGCCTCACTGGAATTGCATACACTCCATGCTGGATCTCACACTGACATGTGTGAGGGGAGAGAGGCACCGGCAAGTGCCGTTACCCCTCTGGCCCTGTGTCTCTCTCTCCCACTCATATGCGCTGGATGGCCGAAGACAATTCGCAGGCAGCTGCTGCTCCCCGCTAGGTCTCCCCCTCAAACGCACTGGTGGCGGGGAAACAGGAGGCTCTGGCAAGTGCTGCTCCCCACTTGGTCTCCCCCACTCACATGTGCTGGGTGGGCAGAGACAAGACACAGAAGGTGCAGGCAGCTGCTTCTCCTCCTTACACACACTGGAGGGTGCACGGGACGGCCCCCGACTCACATTCGCCAGCACAGGAAAAGTCAGGGGAGTGCCTCTGGGCCCCATAGCAGCTGCACCCCCCTGTATTAAGATAAATGTAAATTAACAGTACATCCAATTAAAGATTAGAGCACAATTGTAACAAATATACATTAAAAAATATTTAGAATTTTGAAAATGCTAAATCCAGTATACTAATTTCATTCAAAATACCGAAGCTCATGTACTGTACCTGCCATTGTTTGCATGTTTAATGGTAACAAATTATGTAAAAGTGGTGCACCCTTCCAAAAAAGATGTTCACAAAAACAAATGATGTAATTGAACAAGGTACATTAAAAGACAATAAAACGGAAGAAAAGATGCAATACTATTTATGGAACGTCTCTTCAAATCCTGGTTACGAACAATGAATAAGATGGGTATCTCACCATTTAATAAAACTGCGGTGGGCTATACTTAAAGATGAAATTCTGCGGCTTGTTCTGGTCTGCTCCCAGGGTGAAAAAGTGCAAGAGCGTCCAATAAAGTGCGTCCAACTAAAGTGTCCAAGTGCCAAGGTGCCTTGTATTTAAAGTGCAGAGTCGTGGATGTAAACATCTGTGGAATATCGCAGCTTACCAAGTGCCAGAGAGCCTGTCTCACCTCTCCGCCGAATACCGCCCCCGCCACATTTTCTGCTCGCAACCATGCAAAGGGATGTGTAACAAAGAAGTATGCCACCGCTGCAAGACAAATCATACAATGGTTGCCAACTATCGTATGATTTTGTGTGAAGTGTGTAACTCGCCGTGGCTGTAAGTAAGCGGTCAGGGTTTGGACATGTGCATGTGCACTTCTGCACATGCGTAACCATCAGGAGATGCCTCCCATATGTGGCAATGGATGCGCGAGTGTGTGAGATGCTCACGCATCCCCGTCTCGGCGATCAACGCAACAGGGAGGG
Organism: Crinia signifera; assembly: GCF_055691185.1. NCBI lineage: Eukaryota > Metazoa > Chordata > Amphibia > Anura > Myobatrachidae > Crinia > Crinia signifera. Next base: position 33,351,063 of record NC_139217.1, read on the forward strand.
CCATTTACAAATACCATATACAACAATTCTCATGCAATGTAACAGGTTTCAGAACATTTATTTTATGATACTTTGGATGGGACAATCTTTTATTTTGTTTTCTATCATTTGTTGTATTTTGTTCCTGTTAATAAAGATAATAACTTTATTATGACTAATAAGGAGAAGATAATAATATACCTTGTGCCTATATTCAATATTTTTCACCGTATTTCCAGACTGATGGTGTCCCATAAATAAAAGCATATCGTCTAGTGCATAAAACATTGCCAGTAATGCGTTGTACACAGCAGGGTAACCACTCACATATAAACTATATGTTATAGATTCTTTTCCTGAGCATTTGTGCAGTTTTCGTCTATATAATTCTTCCATAAATGCATTTTTATAACTATTTGGAGAGAAACACCGAAATCGTTTCATCCAAATAGTTTCAAGGATGGTGTCATCTGGGTAATTGGATGGGTGGATATCCTCTATGAACTTGATCATTTCATGAGTAAAATATGGATTAATGAATTGTCTTTGACTATAATTGTTCTTTTTACTGGGAGGAAAATCATGCCGGAACCCTATAGAACAGTTAAAGAGCTTAATAAAACGCCCCCGGTATTCATAGTTCATGAACCAGGCAGAGGAAAAGATAAAAGTCTTTGTATCTAGTACTTTATCTGGGAGTTCCAAGGCTTCAACCAAGTAATAAGAAATGGTTCCACAGACAATGATGACATTGGCGGATGATTGCAAAATAATCTGTTGGAATTTACTATCGTAGTTCTTTTTGAAATTATTATTTTCCCTGTCATATAGCTCTGTTTTGAAAACAATCCTACAGTAGCTGTGAATTCGATACAGACGCCATGACTAATAAGCAATGAACTGAGAATGCTGCTTTCTCTACTGCCACTGTCATCCGCGGTGGTGACAATTCCGACCCAATTCCATAAAAAATGCTTCAATATTTTCAGGACAAGAGTAAAGTACACATGGGTGTTGTGTGTTGTGCTGAAAAGATATGGAAACACATTGCTGTCTCTAAGCAGTGGATCAGTAGAACCATAGCTGATCTAGAAAGAAACGCATATATATTAAACTGATAAAATAATGCTATCGTAATATATATATATATATAGGCAGAGACGCTGACATATATGGTATATGTGGAACACACTGCAGCAGTGGCGTAGCTAAGTTTTGCCCCCCCCCCCCCCGCCGTTAGGGTTTGCATGGGCGGCGGGGCAGGGTGGGGCACCCTGCCCCGTCGCCCATGCAAACCCCCCCCCCCAATTCCACGCAGCCTTACCTATCGAGCTGGTCCCAGTGGCTCCGTTCTTCTGCTGAGGACCACCACAAAATGGCCGCCCCCATACAGCAGACAGTTTCAGAGAACGGTGTGCTATATGGGGGCGGCCATTTTGGGGTGGTCCTCAGCAGAAGAACGGAGCCGCCGGGACCAGCGAGATAAGTCTGCGGGGGGATTGGGGGGGGTGTAACTATAGCACCGCAGCCCCCGGCGCCCCCACATGCACAGCGCCCCCCCCGCGCGGTGGTGGGGCTGCGGTGCTATAATTACGCTGCTGCACTGCAGTACTTCCATGAAGCTCTCTGTTCTTTGGGACTGATTCAGACCCATTCATGTGCGAATCCCGGGAGCATCTGCATCAAATATAAAACCCGCTGAGCTGTTCGCTCGAGGAGGAGAGGGGAGGGAAGGGAGGTGGTAGCAGGGGAATGCCCAATGTTTTATGGGCGTCCCCATAAAAATGTTGGGCGTTCCCCTGCACACGCAGGTGGGGCAATGGTGGCCCAGAGAGGCTGTCTATGCGATTAGTGGGCACTCTCCATTCCAAATTAATATGCCGTGATGCATGTGTAATATATTCCTACAGTCTTAAACTTTCTATCGGCAGATATGTATTGTGTGACATCATTGCACAATAATCTTATCACTATTAACTAACTTAACTAGAAATAATCACACGGACAACTGGAAATCTTTGAACTAAGTATGGTGGCAATAAGAAAGAACGGCCAGACCCAGAGTGACATTACAATATAACGCCGACACTCATGTCTGCGACATGGTAATCTTTAATTGGTACTTGGGCATCGTAAGGGAAAAAATCGCGTCGTCGCATCGCATGCGACCAAAAAATCGCATGCGATGCGACTGACGCTATTACCGCAATTTCCCATAGGGAACAATGCTAAATGTCCCAATTGACTCGATTTTAAAGGGGAACAATGTTAAATGGCCCACAAAGGCCAAATAGGCGCCCTGAGGTGTGAAATGGCCCCCCCAATTGTTAACGCCACCCCACGATCAACGTCAACCCGAAGCGTGGCGAGCGCAGCGAGCCCGCGAGGGGCGGCGGTACGCGTCCTCCGACCTTTTCATACCCCCACTATCCACGTCGGCGTGGAGTTGAGAATAGAAAGTGTGGTTAGCGCAGCGAGCCACCGAGCCCGAAGCGTGGAGAGCGCACGCGGGCACCTTCACAGGTATACACGTCCCCTCACTTCAGGGTGGCTATTTGTCCTCTGTGGGCCTTTTAACATTGTTCCCTATGGAAAATCGGGTCAATTGGGACATTTAACATTGTTCCCTATGGGAAATCGCGGTAATCGCGTCGGTCGCATCGCATGCGATTTTTTGGTACATGCGATGGCCGCGATGGCCGCGGTGGGCGCCCGTCTAGGTAAAGAGTACCCTTTTAATTTACTGTAGAGGCAACACCAACAAATGCCGGGTCTCCAACTCTCTCCCCAATACACCATAATAGAGCCGGCCAGACAGCCAAACTTCAATGACCCCCGGTAGGAAAGCCATTGTATAAAATGTATTGGGCAAAGAGTGCCCCCTAAAAACAACAGCGCAATAACCACTGTAACTGGCGTTCTTCCCTGCCACAAATTCCAGAGAAAGTGATGGAAGAACCTAGTGCATCATACAACATGTCTGTTAAACCCTCCCTAACACTCCCCTTAAGGTGCCCATACACGTTCCGATGTAATCCTGCAGTGCGACGTGATGGCATGTGCGCTTCTGCGGCATCCCATCGCACAGTACAAAAAGTAAGTGCCGCACATACTTTTTGTACTGTCTTTTGATCACATCGCATTGCACGCACATTGCATGCACAAAGCATGCAATGCGATGCAATGCAATTTATATATACATCCCACAGAAGCTTCTGCTCCTCTTCTACTCCGCAATTGTGGAGTCTGTACTGTGCTCCTCAATACTGGTCTGGTACGGCTCCACCAGCGAGAGAGACAATTGCAGACTACAAAAGGTAGTCAGAACTGTGGAGAAGATAATCGGGACAGACCTTCCCTCTGTCCAGGACCTGTACATGTCCAGAGCAAAAAAGCGGGCAACGAAGATAGTCAAGGACCAACTACATCCTGGCCATGGCTTGTTTAACCTGCTGCCATCATGCAGGCGCTACAGGGCTATTCCCACCAGGTCCAACAGAAGCCTAAAAAGTTTCTTCCCTCAAGCAGTTCACCTGTTGATATGTGAACTCATGAACACCTCACTGTCTAGTCACACCATAACCCTTTGCACATAATCTAACACGGTGTCCCCGCGGAATAACTTACTGTACATGTTCCCCCACCTGTTTATATTGTTTATTTTTTATACTGTTTACTTGTTACCCACCTGGTTGCTGCACAGCAAACCGAAAACAAATTCTACTATACTCAAGTATACCTGGCCAATCAAGCTTTTTCTGATTCTGATTTAGCACAAAACGTACAATAAAATTGGTACATGTATGGGCACCTTAATTTAAATTACCTACACACCTAGGGCGGGATGTACTAACCTTTGCCGCGGCGGAGTTTGCCATTTTCCGCCGCGGCTTCTTGTTCGCGTATGTAACAATAAAGTTTTGTTGAAAAAAACTCGCATCTTTCTCGTCGCGGGAAATAGCGCGAGAATTGATGCTCGTCACCTCACTCCCATAGAAAAGAGTGTACAGATCGCGGGCTCTTATGTAACAAGAGCATCCGTGAGGGGGCACGTTAATAGTGATATACGCCACCCCAGACTGGCGATAGAGTGTGTAGTAGTGAAACTTAAAGTATATTCCCTGTTGTGTAAGAGTGTTTTATATATATATATATATATATATATATATATATATATATATATATATATATATATACATATATATACATATATATATATATATATATATATATTAATATATATATATATATATATATATATATATATATATATATATATATATATATATATATATATATATATATATATGGAGAGATATGTAGACATAAATATATATATTTGTATCTATCTATCTATCTATCTATCTATCTATCTATCTATATATATATATATATATATATAGATAGATAGATATATATAGATATATATATATATATATATATATATATATACACATATAGATATACCCAGCGTGTGTGCCACACTTGAAAGTGAAGTAACTTTGGAGTGCGGCACACATGCTGGGAATATACATTGCACAAGTGCGGGCAATATATATATATATTTTTTTAATTACAATAGTTTTGAGGATGTATGTATATATATATATATATATATATATATATATATATATATATATATATATATATATATATATATATATATATCTGCATGCATAAAATGGCGCCTGCAGCTCCAAACCACTGAGCATGTGCAAGACAATCATAACACTACATTTCCCATGACTCTATATTCATTCTCGCGCATGCGCAGATTGAATCTCTCGAACTTCAATCTCGCGCATGCGCAGAACGAACAACGCTACAACATCGCGCTGTCAGCTCCGGCCGCCCTGCCACTAAACATTGATACATTTGCGGAAAGGGTCCGCAACACAGGTAGGACAACGCAGCGGTAAAACGCCGTTCAAACGGCGAAACTTGATACATCCCGCCCCTAGCCTGTTAACTGTTTCCCTACCTAACAGAACTATGCAAAGCTCACACAATCCCTCAGCCTAATAGTTTATCATCGTTTGCGCTATTTGCACTCGCTTTTCAGTACGTGAGACACAGCACTCACCCGGTCTTTATTGCCCGTATTCAGGCATGACACGTGTTTACATGTGTTGTCATACCTGAAGATGGGGAATAAAGGAACCTGGAAACTTTATTTGCTAGGACCAAGGGAGGTAAGGAAAAAAAGAAAAACTCTTTTTGGGGGCACTCTTGAATCACAGAACCATTGTGAATAGGTTAATACTTATTTAAGAACAAATTTTATTATATGTGCATTAAAAGTTATAAACATGAGATCCCAGTAGCCCAAATAGTGATCCTCATTTTAATTTGCATACCAATGTATAGGTCATTTTTGAGGTTTTAACATAATACAGTAGGTCACTTTGTACCATGACGGGAGCCATTTCTGTCTCCAAGCAGGTTGGAAGGTAAATTGAATAGCAGTAAGTGGAAAAAATATACAGAAAAGTAGCAAAATGTAAGCTGGTATCTATACTGTTATTCAATGATAAGGAGGATCGATGTAAGTAGAGCACTATTGAAATTTATACAATAGGGACAGGTAATAAACTATGATCTATCCTGGAATACGTAATGTCAGTGATGTCATTGGCACCCCATAGTTGGGATAGCTTGTGCCATCCGACAAAAACACAGCACAGAACTTGCTGTGTGGTTTATGCTGCGCTTCATATTGGAATGTTGGATTTGTTGCTGATCTCCTGATGATGGTCCTTAATTGACGAAAACGTTGAGCATATCAATTATGTAACCATTTTTTCCCGATGCATATGAACTTTACAATACACAGCTGATTTTAATTGCATTTGTATAACTAGAGAGTGGGTCTATTCTGTTCTATATACATGGAATTTTACAAGTTGTGGATATCTCCCTAGGAGTTGGTCCTTGTTCGATAGAGTGCAGTCTTTTCTGCAAAAAAAAAAAAAATGGAGAGTGATAAACAGCCAGCCAATCAGCTTCTGCTTGACATTTTTCAAACACAGTTTGTGACATGGCAGGTAGGAGCTGATTGGCTGGCTGTTTATCACTCTCCATTTTATCAGTTTTGAAGCTTAGAGAATCTGGCCCTTTGTCCCTTATTTAATTCACTCGCAGAGGCAAATTCCTTCACAAATGGTCAAAACCGTGTGCACTGCAGGTGGGGCAGATGTAACTTGTGCAGAGCGATTTAGATTTGGGTGTTTTTTTGTATCTGTGCAGGGCAGTGCTCGAAGTGGGCCAGTATACGCCGGTATGGTATAACGGGACTTTCTTCGAGCACTGTAATTTTTTTTCCCTGGTCATCCAGAGAGAACACAGACGTGAGCGCACTGAGGGAGAGAACACAGACGCGAGCGCACTGAGGTAGAGAACACAGACGCAAGCACACTGAGGGAGAGAACACAGACGCGAGTGCACTGAGGGAGATAACACAGACGTGAGCGCACTGAAGGAGAGAACACAGACACGAGCGCACTGAGGGAGAGAACACAGACGCAAGCGCACTGAGGGAGAGAACACAGACGCAAGCGCACTGAGGGAGAGAACACAGACGCGAGCGCACTGAGGGAGAGAACACAGACGCAAGCGCACTGAGGGAGAGAACACAGACACGAGCACACTGAGGGAGAGAACATAGACGTGAGCGCACTGAGCTCCACTGCCCCGTTCAGCCCCCGGTGACGTCCACACCAGGCGGGTCCGGGTAGTTGGCGGGTCAGTGTGGTAGCTCCGGGGACCGGTGCTGCAAGCAGTGCACACCCAGAGTGCAGGGACAGGGAGCTCCACTACCTCGGTGACGCCCGGTGACGTCACCACCAGGCTCGGTGGGTAGCAGTCGGGGTTTGGGGAGAAGCTCCGGGGGACACACCTGCCATCTCCAGGGTCTGGGGAGAAGCTCAAGGGACACCAGCAGCCAAGCAGCTCACTCCCCATGCAGGACAGCGCCACATCATCAAGCTGCGAGGGACCGACTCACAGCGTGGGACAGCACCAGCAGACTTGCTAAAGGTAAACCATAGGGGCACCAGGTTACCATTGCACTGAAGTCTGGTCAGTAGCACTGCTCTCACCCAAACACAGACAGACACTATAGGGCTGAGCTCAGCTGCAGACACCAGTCAAGGCAGCAGAGAAAGTTTTGTCAGTATCAGTCCATATACCAGAAGTATGTGGTATTATGTGTAACGGGCATTATGGTATGTGGTATTATGTGTAATGGGCATTATGGTATGTTTTATTATGTGTAATGGTCATTATGGTATGTGGTATTATGTGTAACGGGCATTATGGTATGTGGTATTATGTGTAACGGGCATTATGGTATGTGGTAATGTGTAAGTGGCATTATGGTGTGTGACTCAATGTGTAATGGGCATTACAGTATGTTATATACTATGTAATAGGCATTACGGTTTATTAAATACTATGTAATGGGCATCATGTGTGGCCTTATGTGTAATTAGCATTACGGCATGTGTCATTATGTGTAATCTGTATTACGAAGTTCCCTAAAATGTGCAATGGGCATTACGGTGTATAATGCCATGCCCCTTTTCTGATGCCACGCCCACTTTCCAATAGGCCACACCCCTTTTCTTTCTTTCCGCGCATAATTAATTACTTTGCTTATCCATACCCCCACTTTTAAATTTCCACTTCGAGCACTGGTGCAGGGTAAATACTGGCTGCTTTATTTTTACACTGCAATATAGAGCTTACTTTGAAGTAAAACCCCACCCAAATCGAATGGGGGGAATTTACATCTGCCCCCCTGCAGTGCACATGGTTTTGTCTACTAGAGAGTGATTGTGTCTTTCTGAGTGATTCAGAATAACCTTCTTTTGTGCTTTATAACCTCTAATGGAGAACATATTTTTCAGGGATTCCCGGTGTTCCCCAGCGTCCGATGTCTAATAGGATGCACTTGGATTTAAGTTCCTTTTAAATAAAATGTAACCTTTATACAAATAATTCATAAAAAATAATGGGGAAAGTTTCAGATAAATTTATATTAAATAAAGAAATTGTTTTGGCATCTTATTATTTATATAGTTTATTCTGATCATAAGTAGAAAACAGTTTTGTTGGTCATTTCAGGAGAAACCATATATACATATTGCATCACTCACCTGGGAGAACCCATACACACTTAATAGCTGGGCTATGGGCATAGTGGTTTTTGATACAAAATCTCCAATAAAACCTGCAACTTTTACCTGCCTGGAACATGAGTAATTAGGAACAGTCCTACCAGGTCCGGATAATATTTGTATGACACTTTTTACAGATTTCCTGTCATTGTTGCAAGAGTCATATAAGTGATATCCCAAAGTCACATTGGGTAAAATATTAGGATCATTATTCACCTCCTCAATGGCGAAACGAAAATCCACCAAGTTCCTGTAATTGCTTAAAAGGGCTCTGCCAATAAAGAAAATGTTTTCCAATAAAATAATTTAGCAAATAACAATATTTATTTTACCGGAAAAAAACAAAATGAATGGGATTATTTGTGACACAATCTATTCAGTGTTTAGTTAGAGTTAAATCCCGCCTTGCGAATTAATGTGGACGCTGTGCGTATGGATTTTTATGGCTACACATCCATGTGTAGCTGAGTGAATACTGGATATCCAAAACCCATCATAACAGGCTCACTGGGCACAAGTCATCACAGGCTCAAGGCAGCCAGAGGCATATGTGAGCTGTGATGAAAACAGGCATCTGCGGCCTGGAGCTGATGTTACACTCACAATTAATGAAAGGGCCCTGAACTGCACACCCTATGCCCGGTGGTGAGCACAGTAGGATGGTGCAGGAGGTGGGCGGGAGGATGACTTATGGGAGGACAGCACCGGCTGAGCTGCTGCTGTTCACCCAGCACCGTCCTTCCTGCCTTAATCTGACATGTTTTTCAAATCAGATTGAGATTGATGGAAAGGAGGCCAAAACCTGTCGTGTTAGGCAGCATTTCTATTAGGCGCCAATCCACCTGGTTTCCAACAGGCCGGAGCATTCTGACCTATCGGAAAAAAGCAGCCAACATTGAATAAGTTGGAACCCCTTCCGAGCTAAATCAGTCGGAAACTGACATCTTTCCGACAAGACGGCAGTTTCGACTCTAATTGAATATACCCTAAAGTCTCTTTCACCCGCCACAAGCATTACATCCTACATGCCAGTTGTATAAGCTTAATTACATGCACATGGCCGAGTCCCTGAGTGCCATACATGTGTTTAGCAGCCTTACAAGGGGAGCTACATGTGTTTTACCTTGGCAAACATTACTACTAATCAGAATTATAATACATTGTGCAATAAATAGAGTTTCTGCAGATATGGGCTCATCCACCATGTCCAGGTGACCTCATTGGGCAAGTCTATAACATTTAAGGGTTCAATGTCAATGTAGGGTAAAATAAAAAAAAAATGAAAAAACGTATGTAGACGTTTGCATATGTTGACCTTTGCAAAGTCAACCTATTATATGTGTTAACCTTTTACCGTGTCAACCGTGTGGTCGACTTATTCACTGTAAAGTGTTGATAAAGAGGTGATACATTGGAAGGTGATAACACACCAGACAATCAGATGCGTTTAAAAAATGACAGTTAGAAGTTGATTGGCAGGTGCGTTATCACTTTCCACTTTATCATAGCTTTATCACTTGACCAGGACTTATACATCCCCCAATGTGAGCAATACCACATTCAGCAGGATCATTGTTTGAGAAAAATGTTATTTTCCTTAGAAATTCGGCTCAGGTGATAATGTTATTGAATGATAAATAACTACGCAGTATGACACAACTTTTTGACAGTTACATAAAAATAATCCATGACAACATTCTTGCTATTTACATTAACCCCTTGAGTGGTATGCCCGGAAATTTTCTGGGCATACCACTAATATAAAATAGGTGTGCGCCAGTGGTATCCAGGTGAGCACCACTGGCGCAGTACCTCTGGAGCCCCACCCCCAAATCCCTCCAGTCCCCCCGTCACCTTTGCTCCGGCGATCGGTGCACCGGAGCTCACCAGCCCTGACTTGTCCCTCATTTTACAGTGACGTCTGCGGCAGGCTCGGGTATGGTCGGCGCGGCTCGGGGGGACTCGGGAGCGCTCAGGCACCCGAGTCCTCCCGAGCTGCCACGAACATCCCCCAGCCTGCCGCCGACGTCACTGCAGTGCTGAGTGTGACAGGCGGCTTAGGCAGGGGGGAGAGCGGCAGCAGGGAAGCTCCGGTGTACTAACGCCGGAGCGGAGGTGAGGGGGGGGGCTTCCAGCTTTCTGTGTGGGTTTTGCTGGGGCAGGACAAACCTGCCCCGGTAGGTTTGTCCTACCCGAGCAAAACCCACCACTCAAATGTTTTTTCCCACTTACCCATGACAAAAAAATAATCTCTTATACATGTCCATTTCAAAGTTAAGGGTTATTATTCCTCCAATTATAATGTCCCCATTTTTAAAATATTTGTTGTCTTCAAATGACTCCTGCAATTCCAGGTTACAAGCGGGTGATGACAGTAAGGATGAGAAAAGTGTCAGGCACAGAGTCATGACGCAGATCATTGCTGAATGGCAGTTTGGGCTTCCCAGGCTGGAATAATATATAATATAGAATGTTCTATAATTTCCTTGTGCTGCATTGTAGTCTTCAGGCTCTATGTGTCAGTGTAAGAACACGATTTATCGTTTTATAAGTCCAGTGTGTCACATTTCGCAGCAGCACTCACTATTCTTATATACATATTCTTATAAACAGCAGATGTGTCTAACCCATAAACATATTTTTTTTTTCATTATGCTCCTTTTATGCTCATTTATTTAGTTGAATTAAATTTATTTTATTTATTTATTTTATTTTAATTTGGTGAGCAGGAAAATAGGTTTGTGAACAACTAGTTCCGCAGGGACACAGAAGTATATACAGTACATTTATTTTATATAAAGTCTGACCTCTTAATAACACCAGCTTAGCACATAGCCAAACATAGTGTTAGGTTGAGGTGCAGACAGTGATTTTATTTATGGGCCGCGGGACTGCAACTTCCCCGTCCCTATTAAAATCCACCACCCAACTCAAAACCAGTGAGCTAGATGGAAATTGTGAGACTGCACTGGCTTCACTGTGACTGGCAGTGACTTCCTGTTGTCCTAAGTCCTACCTGCTAGTCACAGCCACCATTACTGCACCGGGCCCGGCGCTTGCAAACTACATTCTACAGGGGTTGTGCATTGCTGTTAATAATAACAGCTCAGTGAGGCGGGGGGTGGGGCCATCTCAGAGAGCAAAAAAGAGGCAGTTCGGGAGTGGAGCCATGGACAGGCTGCCATATTTATTGGGGGTGTGTCTAGAGTGATCACATCATTTTTGCCCAGCCCCCGCAATGCAATGAGGAGTGTTCGCAACCCAGCCCCCGCATCTGTGCACAGCTGCGAAAGCATACCATCAAATGATTTGCTGCCCTGCTTGCAGCGCTGAGTAAGTCTAGGCTCACTTGGTGCTGCAAAGGTCGTGGAAAGAAGGATGCCCCTGATGACTAGCTTTCACTCGCTGCCTTCTGTCGGACGCATGCTACAAAAATCGCAAGCAGGTCAGAATCAGACCCATAGGCCTTAACCACTAACTTCCCCCTGGTGGGCCATTCATGCAGCAGTCTGACCCTGAATAGCAGCAGGTCGGACGAACACAATGGTTAGGTGCTTTTGTTAGCAATGAGCAGAAGATTAATGTATAAGTTAAGGGGAACAAAGCAGATAAAGGAAAACATTTATGGTCAGAATTTGAAGAAAGGGGCACGCAAACAGGGCTGACACAGATGCTAGACAGTGAGCATGGAACAGTAAGAGGATGGGTGAAGATGAGAACTGAAAGACTTTGATAAAGTACTTATCACGGCCGAAGGATCTTGAGGACCCACCTCAGGTTCTGATTCAGGCGAGGTTGGGGCGGGACGCCCTTGGAACTTGGCAGGTTGGATGTACGATCTCTGCATATATTTTGGACAGTGGGTTTTGGCGAATACTCCAAAGCGAGGGCGCAGAGTCTAACTGCCCAGCGGTCTTCTCCAGGGACCCCCGCAAGGAAGTTTGGTTTTCGTCTGGACAGCAGGTCGCGGCCCCTCACTCGGAGCACCCACGGATGCCCTAGATGGAGCAGGCGGAATGAGCCGCTCGGGTTAGGGATCGGGAAAGGAGGAGGGAGGTCTAGGGAGTACCGGGATGATTGAGGCAATAAATGAGAAGTGGATGACGTAAACTGGAGAATGCTGACGGAGGAACTGACGACTTGACCGGAGTGGCAACTGTAACTGAAAACGGCTCACTTGGCTTGAAGAATAAACGAGAACTGAAAAGGACCAAACTTGGTTTAAAGTAAAGTGACAACTTGTCCAAAAAGGCGAGGCTTGTAACAGAAGACTGCCGACACGGCTACTGGAGATGACGATGGGATTGAAGTACTGGGATGACAGGGAGGAACAGACTATAGGACACACAGGAGCAGGAACAGGATCAGAGCTTGAAACGGGAGAGCTGGATCTGACAGGAGATGTCACGGCTAAAGGGCTGGATGGAGTCGTGTGGTGCACAGAAGCCGGAGACGGACCAGGAGGAGTAGGATTGAAACGTGCAGGTTTAATAACAGATTTCATAAATGATAAACTTCACTCAAATACTTCTTTAAGTGACAGTTGGGATAAATTAAATAGAGTCCAGCACAATTCTAATAACGGGCAGGTAAATCTGGAAACGTATACTTGGTGAGCCAGAGTACATAGAGGAAGATCCGGAAAGAGGTTGATTTGATGACGGAAGAAATGGATCCGGATGACTGAAAGATGATGGATGGAATTAATGAGTTGTATGAAGGAGGGCAGCGGAATGCTGTGCAGGGTAATTCTGGGACACAAGCAGGGACAAGCACTAGGTAGGACTTGCGGCATTGGTGTCAGGAGAAAAACTTCCTTGTATAAAGATGCAGGGAGCAAGGCACCAGAGTCAGGAGAGAAAGAGCCAGGATCCGGGAATCAGCTAGGAGTTGTGAATGACTCCAAAGACTCATTGCACTGACACTGAACAGCCTAGGCAGATCCCCTATATCCCCAGGGGGTGGCTGCCATTGGCTGTCAGCGTAGGATGAGGAGGGAACCTCCACTCTGGGCCAATCCGCCTCCTGCCCTCAACCAAGATGGCGACGCCGGCCTCCCGGCGCCGCTAACTGCAAGGACGCCGCTACCCGAAGCTCCCCTGCTGCCATCCCTACCCAGAGCTGCCGCCATCTGCAAACCGCAGACTGGAGCCTGTACACGCTAGCCGGCGGCGGGCGCGGACGGGTGAGTACTGTACCCGCCGCGCTCCGTCGCGGCTACGTGTGACAGGAGAGCAGGTTCAGCAGAATCACACACGACCAGTGGAGCTGCAGAGAGATGCTGACAGCTGACGAGTTGTTCCAGCACTGAGGCTAAAAGCCTCCTGGAACTTATACCTCAGCCCCAGCAAGGTCCGGCCCCCTAGTGGGGAGAAAGATACCAAATAGATGTACTGAATGCTGGTCACTTGACCTGGCCAACATGGCGGCGCCCAGCCCCGGGAGCCGGCGTCTGTGCTGCTGCCGGACCCGCCGACAGACTGGGGAGCCTCCGGACCACCCGCCGCCCGCATCCAGCCAGCCCTGCACTATCACGGCGCCAGGACCGGTGAACGCGGAGGGGTGAGTAGCCGGTGCCGGGCCTGGCACCGCGCCGGACTCTGACAGTACTGGACCTAGAATTAGGTTTTAAATGGGAGGTGTCATCCGTATAGGGCTTGCAGGAGAAGGGATGCAGACATTGGGCCTGATACTGGTTCATTCGCAAAAGCAATTTCTCTCTCAAAAGGATAAAACCATGTGCAATGCAGGTGGGGCAGATGTAACATGTGCAGAAAGAGTTAGATTTGGGTGGGGTTTGTACTTCAAAGTGAGATCTATATTGCAGTGTACAAATAAAGCAGCCAGTATTTACCCTCCACATAAACAAAATAACTCACCCAAATCGTATTCTCTCTGCATATTTTACATCTGCCCCACCCGCAGTGCACATGACTTTGTCCATTAAAGAGAGAATTTAATTTTGCAAGTGAACCAGAATCAGGCCCATAGTGTGTTTAGAGGGGAAGATAAACTGGGAAGCAATATGGACAGATTTGAGTGGAGTGAAGTGGGAGGCAGGGAGAACTGAAGAGGAGATTACAGTAGTCTACATATACAGTAGGTGGCCAGAGAGACATGAGGGTCCTTGTTGCCTACAGGGTGCAAAAAAGCTCTGATCCTGGAGATATTCTTTAGCTGGAAATGGCAGGACTGTGAAAGGCACTGAATATGTGGTTTGAAGAAGAGCAATGCATTAAGAATGATACCCCTTTTATACCAAAACATCGGGTCGCACCCAGGTTTTTGGACCCAGCTTCAAGCCGGGTCTGCCCCGGCGTTTGGTACCTTTTACACCAGTGCTCCCCCCTCCCGGCACAGGCGGTGCATGAGCCGCCGGATGTAGATCACATTATCTCCAAGCACCGATTGCCGCCGCCAGGACCCAGACAGCTGCGCTGGGGGCAAGCCCAGCACTAAGGTAATCTGCTGGGCTGCCCCCAACCCCCGTGCACCCCACAGCCCTTGTCCGGGAAGTGAATGGATGCCGCACACAGGCATCCAATCACCTCCTCTGCTGCCGCTGCTGTCTGCAGAGTATAGCAGACAGCAGAGCAGGCTGTCTGTGCCTCCCCGTCCAACCTGCGGATGCTGCAGTCCGCAGGTTGCACGTCCCCCATTGATGTAAATGGGAGCCGGGTCGGATGACCTGGCATACCAATTTACACCGTCCTCTACCCAAGTCCTAGCCATGTTCTACCCAGGTCAGGACCTGGGTAGAGGTCCTGTGTAAAGGACATGGCATGTCCCATTTACACCACCGCTGACCCGGGTTTGACCCGCCGAAGACCCAGGGTTTTTCAGCGGTGTAAAAGGAGTATGAAGGTCAGGAGAGGAGAGATACTGCAAATGTCATTAGCATAGAGATGATACTGGAGGCCAAGGGCCAGATGCACTAAGCTTCAACAGTGATAAAATAGAGAGTGATAAACAGTCAGCCAATCAGCTCCTACCTGCCATGTTAGAGACTGTGTTTGAAAAATGTCAGGCAGGAGCTAATTGTTTGGTTGTTTACCACTCTCCATTTTATCAATTTTGAAGCTTATTGCATCTGTTCCCTCAGGAGCTGATTATCTCATATATAGAGGTTTTGACAAAGGGAGAATAGTAGAGGTCAAAAGAAAAGAACCATGTGGGATGACTAATGGAATTGGATGTTTGGTGGAAATGGAGATACTGTATGAGAGTAGTTCAAGAAAGAATGCAAGCGGTAATGGGAAAGGCAGGTGAGGCCAGAGTCCTGCATACTGAGGGCAAGATTTACTAAACCTTAAAAAGTGATAAAATGGAGAGTGATAAACAACCAACCAATCAGCTCCTGTCTATCATTTTTCAAACACAACCTGTTACATGGTGGTTAGCAGCTGATTGGCTGGTTGGTTATCACTCTCACTTTTCAAGCTTAGTATATCTGGCCCTGAGGTAGTGAAGGAGACAGTATGTGGGATGAAGGGTAGTCCACAGTGTCATAAGTGGTTGTGGATAATGCTAACAGAGTGGTGGCTTTTGGATTTGGCCATAAGATGGTCATTTCCTACATTAGTAAAAGCAAGTAAAGTGTTAAAGTGTTAGATACAGATGGGGCCATTCTTATTGTTGCCAGTGCTTTGCCAGCCCATATCTAGTGGCTGGCTTGTGGCGCGCACTTGAACACTTGAGTATCTCAGATGCTCATGCTTCCAATGCCAGGAATGGGGTGCACGAGCGTCTCCAATGCACGAGTGCCACATTCAGCAGCATGGGGTGGCAGTTGGCACGATGGGAGCAGAGTTGATGAGCCTGGCTCCTTCTGCAAGTGTTAGATAACTCTTTTACAGTTCACTGGCTATCTCTCTCTAGAGTGCTACCTTGAAGTGGTGTGGTTGGGTTGGTTTAGGGGCAGGGCGGGCAACTGAAATCTTGTGGTCCTGTACAATGATATTTCTTGGTATGTTATACAATGATAATTACATTTGGATATGACACAATAAGTACAATAGTTGGTAAAAACAATATCAATTTTGTTAAAAATCTTCACTTAGACTTCATAATTTGCATCCATTTCTTTCTTTCTTTCAAAAAGGATGTGACCCTTTGCATTTCTTCTTAAAAACTTCAACTGGGGTTTTTATAAACACCAATAAAGCTAATAATTCAAAAGGTGCAAATCACATTCTTTTAGAGATCCCATGATTGGAAATTGAAGTGTCCTATAGGAAATGCAGACTTGTCAATGCCTCAAGATGGAAACCAACCTCCAAATGCCAGTCAAAAATCAATGTTAGCCAAAAAAATGGATGACTCAAGTCTCACCGGACCATTAAAAAATGGACGTGACAATGCGTCCACATAAAAAAAACCAGGGTAAAACCCTGCACAATTTCAGCACCTTGAATAGCTCTAATCGCATCCAGCAGCAGACTAATTATATTTATAACTAGTTGAAAGTATTTACACAACTATAGACACACCCATGAGCAGGCCACCCAACCAGAACACTGGTCACGCCCCCCCCCCCACCCCACCCCACATTATTAGGTGCTGGCCACAACCCCTATTATTGCACATAATAGGTCCTTAATCATTTTCAGCTCCAGGCCCATTTAGACCTTAATCTGGCACTGATTGTAGCGGTATAAAGTCCCTTAGGTGTACTATTTAAGAATCTATTATTTCTATGTTTTAGTAATTTATATGTATATATAAATACCAGCCATGTTTAATTAATATTTTGATTTAGTTCTGTGGTAAAATAATTATAATTATATTTTTGGGCTAACAGCGCTTCATTTATGAGGCCACAGTTAGCCTAAATTAACTTGTAAGTGTCACAGTCAGCGCCTGAAAAATGATAGCCAGCCTCCAGCCACCCCCCGTAGTGTGCACCCCTGTAGCCACTGATCCTGTGTGGCGTACTGTAAAGCTGGGTACTATGCGACTCACAGCCTGGTGGTGCTCCCAGGTGAACGACATAGCACATACACACTGAACGATATTGTTAACTACTGTATATTCTTCAGTGGTGTTGCTTCTCCTGCTCTCTAGCCCACCTCCCACACGAAGCCTAACCCTAAGTCACCCACTAGTGCCTTAGCCTAACCCTCATCCTCCTGGCCGAACACTAACCCACCCACATCCTTTCAGCTGGCATGCCAGCCTTTGGAAATCCAGCTTCAGCATCAATGGCGAGGGCTCACAAAGTTCTAGTTACACCCCTGCCAATTTCCCTTACTTCAAGGCATATAAATCTATGAGACAGATTTGTATGTGGCATTATTCACTGAGTGTGGCTGGAGACTCAGAGTTTTACCTGTACATTTCTACTTCTACCTGTATCTGGATGCTGTAACATCTTCTGTATACTGTTTCCTCCTAGAGATAGAAGAGTTCTTTTCAGAATATTGAGCAAATAAAAACCTTTTGCCACAAGATGACCATTTTTATCATGCGACCAACAGGATTACTGCAATAATCCCATTCTCCTCCTGTACTGGGTAAAGTATTCAGCATCTTCAAGCAGCACTCGGCTAGCTACCTTCGCATAGGCCTGGTCTGTGACCAGTTGGGACCAGCTGATGCCAGTTGGGGGGGTATCAGCAGCCCGTCGATGCATACACCCTAGCAGGTAGTAATCAGGTGCTAGCATGTGGACCTGAGGAGGTATCCATGGTTTCAGATGCCGCATGGAAGGAGTCTGGTGTGGCAGTGATATCCCCACCCACTGCATAGTGGGTGGAGTCAGGAACAGGCGGTAACAGGGAATCTCCTATCGGCCAGGTCCTGTGAGACCATAAACTGGCATCTGTGGACCTGAAGTGCATAGCTAGAGGTCAGGGCAGGTATCCGGTCACACTGACAATATGCTGTTGTTTCTATAATCCCCCACTTAAAGAGAATATAGAGATTACAGTATAGGGGGTATAGAGAGTATCAAGAAATTCGGAAAGTGTTCAGGCTTTAAAATCAACAGTCACATCAGAATTACAACTAGGGGTTCCAGAGGTGGCGGCTGCAGCAGAGTTCAAAATTCAAATAGGGAAGGCACAGCAACTGCCACCAACTGCCATTCCAAACTGACTGACTGGCAGTGGATGTTTGTCCCTTATTTGAACTTTATAACTGCTGCAGTGTTTCTATGAGACTCTATATTCCAGTGGCTATTTATGAGCTTTATATATATTGTTTTATCTTTTAAAGCTGCCACTTTAAATTTTAATAAGTTGCCCTTTAATATAAATAATTGTATCTAAGCCCATACAGTATTCTTCTATTTATTTAGAAATGATATCACTTAATCCACTTTATTAATATGTGTTTGATGGAAAATAAGTCTATTTGTAATTTACATACATTTGTATGGTTTATTTAATGCTGGCATTGGAAGGCAAAACTTTATAAAAATGTTTTATCAATCCTCTTTGATTATTAAAGTTACTACTTATTCCAGTAAAATATAACTAGATATGTTGTATTATACTGTATGTACATCTTCATTTGTAAGCATGATAATATCCCAAAATGTCTACATTTTTAAACCAAAGTTAGTATAAAAAGTAATCATATAGTATATCATTCTTACTTTCCCATGTGTGCAAGTAATTCAAACTGAAGAACATACACAAATTAAAATCAGAACTAGTAATTTCGGGATTAAAGCAAAGCATCTAGAACATACATACAACTAGCAGATGTCTGTAAGATCAAACACTTAAGGCCCCCATACATTAGGCCGACTTGTCCTTAGGACAAGTCGGACCCAATACTCCTGTGAGCCGCCCGGCAGCTCCCCGGGAGGCTCAAATACAATTTGGCACTTGATGAGCCAAATTTTACATGTGATAAATCGCTTGCGATTTATCACATGTACGGGGAGCTGCAGCGGGCGGTGAGGGGCATGGGGGCCGGTGGTGATCAGGGGCAGCAGTGGGGCGGGCAGCGGGGGTACTGAGTGCTGACCTGGGGGCGGTGTGGTCAGCAGCAGGGCTCATCAGGGGGACGCCGGAGCGGGGAGCGTGTCCTGACGCTGTAACTAGCCGGCGGCGCCTGTGTGTGATGATCTGGCCGGGCGGCGGGCGCTGTGATCATTCACATATATCATTCATTCAGCAGCGCTGCGGGACGGACGGGGCCGGGCAGTGGCGGGTATTATATTTTTAAAACACCTGTCAAATGACTAGCCGTTCTCTGATTGGCTGAGAGCTCTCAGCCAACGGTCAGTCATTGGCTGAGAGCTCTCAGCCAATCAGAGAACGGCTAGTCATTTGACAGGTGTTTTAAAAATATAATACCCGCCACTGCCCGGCCCCGTCCGTCCCGCAGCGCTGCTGAATGAATGATATATGTGAATGATCACAGCGCCCGCCGCCCGGCCAGATCATCACACACAGGCGCCGCCGGCTAGTTACAGCGTCAGGACACGCTCCCCGCTCCGGCGTCCCCCTGATGAGCCCTGCTGCTGACCACACCGCCCCCAGGTCAGCACTCACCGCCAGCTAAAGGTCCCAAGTCGGGTGGTCGGACGTGCAGCAGGTCCGACCACCCGACGCAGATCCGATGCGCACGGGACCGCGCATCGGATCTGAGGGGACATCAAAAGTAGCCGATTTTGGTCCGATTTCGCCCAGATCCGACTGATCTGGCCTAAATCGGACCAAAATCGGCTAGTGTATGGGGGCCTTTACTTTGTAGAGGCTCAGATTGCACGTCATACATTTCTTCAATAATACAGTATAGTATTACATTTCAGTTGATGGGCATCACTACAGAAAACTGAGGAAACAGAAGCCCTTTTTTTTTTATTTGGAAAGTATATGAATAGAGAAAAATCACAGGTTTTATTTGAAATGTCACTTTTTACAAGGTCTCAGAAACATATTTGTAAAAGCAGATTCTAAAATACGGTATATTTGTGTCAACAAATAAATACATTTGGTTTCAGTGTATAACTGTATAGGTTATACAGTAATTCAGATATCTATGCCTGTCCTATTCTTTCAATTATTTCACATATGTATGAATTTGAACATGAACAATGTTATTTTCAGGCATTAATAAAGAAATACAGTAGCAGTATATATAGAAGCATCTCAGTTCCCAGAGGTGAGGGTTATCGGGTGAACGGGGATGGTTTTCTTCAAGAAGAAATCATTAACAAGGCATGGTCTTGTCTTGGAAGTGATTGCCGCTTAAAAAAAAAAGTCCAAGTTCAGCCGGCACCACGCACCACCGGTGAACTTGGACACTATTACATATGGAACCTAATATATCCTCATACACTGTAGATAGGGTGACCAACTCATCCCTTTAATCCGGGACACATATTAATAACACAGGTTCTGTGGCTGGCTTTCACCTGGTTTTAAACTGCTACACCTCAAGACTCCATTTCACCTGGTTTTAAACTGCCACAGAACCTATGTAATTAATATGTGTCCCGGATTAAAGGGATGAGTTGGTCACCCTAACTGTAGAACCAAACATCCCTGTCAGTGCACTGATGTCTTATTAAAAATGTATTTTGTTACTCCGGTGTGTCTTTGTAATTTTTACTGTATGGCCTAATATATTACCTTGCTTAATGTATGCTACTGGAAAGAAACACCTTTATTGACAGCAGATGGATGATATGGAATACAGTACAATCAGTGGGGAAAAGGTACAGTAACAAGGTGCAGTACAGAACAATAAAAAAGTTAACATCACACATTTTTTTGTTGGCTTTTTCTATGTTTCTATGTTTATATTTGTTTGGGGTGGGGGTCTAGGTACAGCAACACACACGGAAAATACTGTATGGGCCTTTATTTAGATCTGATTGCAGTACAAATTTGTTTGGAAAATGGGCAAAACCATGTGCACTGCAGATGGGGCAGAAGTAACATGTGCAGTTAGATTTGGGTTTCTGTGCAGGGTAAATACTGTACTGGCTGCATTATTTTTCACTGCAATTTAGATTTCAGTTTCAAAACACCCCACCCAAATTTAACTTTCTCTGCACATGTTACAACTTATGTAACCCGAAAATACTGTACCTCCGAGATTTACTCTATAGAAATTATAGTAAAGGGGGAATCAGTAAGTGGTATTCTGGCATTGTATCATCCCAGATATTGAACGCCTTAGTGAAGTGGGAATCTGATCTCTCCTGTTCGATATGAAATAAAGAGTGGCAAGGAGTGTTCTATAATTGTTTCCATGTGTCAAAATGCATATCCCATATCGAACATTTCTACTGTATAAACTCCTTCATTGGTTGTACCTCACCCCTGCCAGGCGTCACTCAATCTGGCCATCTCACTCATATATGTGCTGGTGCAACTGTGGTGGTGTTGGCTCCCTAATTCAAGTCTTCTGGTCCTGCCCTACCCTCGCCCTCCTCTGGACAATGGTTTTCACCCTCATACTGTATCTGATGTCCTACTGTAGGTTACTTTATACTGTACAGTACATCCCCTACCCAAACTCGCACTTCTACATATTTATTTTTGGGCTCTACCCCCGTCCGATAGGTAATGTACGTGATGGATCATACAGTATATTAGTTGCTACCATGTTACTGATTGCTCAAATTGGTGCACCCCCCAAGTCCACAATCGGTGAAGGAAAATAGCAGATGCACCGTGCATGGACTTAGCCGCAACTGGAAATAAACACTTTTATTGAGCATGGATCGATGATAAAGGATTACAACACAATCAGTGGGGAAAAGGTAACAAGGTACAGTACAGAACAATAAAAGAATGGTAACATCACACACAACTTTTTATGTATTTACTGTACTATTTTTTTATACTGTATATATATTTTTGATTTGGTGGGGGGATCTAGGAACAGCACACACACATACAGTAAAACAGATCGGTGAAGGGAAATACTGTACAGTAGGTTGGGGTGGACAATAAAAAAGGTAACTTCACACATCCCACAACCACAGAATAAATGGTTTTGTTGTTTTTTTCCACTTGAAATAAACACTTTTATTTACAGCACATGATATGACATACTGTAGTAATTTTTAGAAATACATGCAGTACTTTCCAATTTACTGTATAAATAACACCCTGAGTACAGTACTACATTCCAGTGGATTGGCCATTTCTTTCAACTATAACAGGCAATTCTGTATACAGATGATTTATGTAATTATTACAGTTGTCCGGTGTCAGCACTTCTGTCCAAAATTTACAGATCCCATCCAACAGCTGCTGTTTTGTTGTTGGCTTATTCCTGATGTACAGTACCGCTTCAATTGGATTCATGTGCGGGGATCTAAAGTAAACAGTAATGTAAAGTATGTTAATAAAATATGTTTATAATGTTTTTTATACTGTAGAGAAGAAAAATCTTTTAAAACACAAAATACTTTAGAAAAACATTAAAGTACAATATTAAAGCAATACTCACTCTTGTGGTGTGCGTTCCCAATTGATGCCTTTCTCTTCCATGAATTTCGCGGAGGCAGATTGTTTGGGATCATTATCCTGGAATAGTCTGTAATGAGATGGTTGATGTTTTCGCACGAATGGCAACATACGTCCCTCTACTATTTTTTCTCTAAAGAATTGTTTATCCATGATCATAACAACATAACAACATAACAACACATAACAACATACAGTATTGTTTATTAATAATCTCCTCATTCTATTGTTATTGTAGTGTATAGTATTTCTTTCAAACACAGGCACAGCATCAAAAAGACAGTAGTACTGTACCTTAAAAAGGGACCAGCTCCTAATCGTGATATGGCTCCCCATACGTGGATTTTCAATGGATGCTTTGGACATGGCTTTAATGAGATATGGTTCCGCTTACGGAATGACATTCGTGAGAACCTCTCGAATGCTACTGAGGATTCATCTGTGAAAATGACATCCGGAAATGTTTCACCGCTCTCAATCCAACGACGTGCCTGTTCCACTCTCTTCTCTTTGTTCACATCTCTAATAATGGGAGATATCCTGTTAACAGCACAAAAATATAATGAAATACTGTATTCTGTACATCATTATTCAGTAGTACTCTACTGTACTTTGTAAAGTACAGGTATTAAATGTGAAAAGGTGCACATTACTACTTTATATTGTATACAGTAGTCTTACCTTGTAGCTCCATAGGTCCATCCCATTTTCTGATGCATTTTCGAATGCTGGTGAGTGATATGTCACAGTCACACTCGGCTTTGAAGATGTGTTTGACTTGTCGAGCAGTCAATTAATCATTCTCATGAGTTAATTGCTCCACAATTTTTTGCAGTTTGATAAATAAGAATTAATGAACAATGCAATGACTGAAAAGTAAAGTTTTATGGTTTTCACTATACAGTATTATTACAGCAAAGGTTAATACTACTGTAGTTTATAGTCAAGACAGTACTTTTAGCCAGTTTAACAAACAATACAGTAATTTACTGTACAGTACTGATCTTACCATGCAAATATTTCATTTCTAGGCGTTGTTCTCTCAAAAGCATGATAGCGCACTGTTTGTAAAGTGACTACAATTCCACTTTCCTTCAGCCAAGCCTGGATCTGTTGGTAGTTTTATTGTCTTTTTTCATGTTTGCAATTATCTTGCTCATAGTTTTGTTGATAATAACAGGCATGTTGTCCAACTGTACTGTACACGTTCCTGTGTGAAGAAAATACATTTGTAAATACTGCTTGAGAAGACATGGACTTATTCTCAATAAAAATTACAATTTTAAACTTCAATCAAAATGTAATCTTTAAAAAAAAAAAATGATGTACAGCACTCAGTTGCTAATGCATCTATAAAAGAAGATACTGTACAGAACTCAGTCGCTTCTGCGTCTCATTCACACAGATGCTTCTGTGTCTCATTCACATAGATGCTTCTGCGTCTAATTCACACAGTGCATCCTAGGCTAAGTGGAGGGGGGGACTTGCTTTAAGGACAAGCCTCACTTGATACTGCTCGAGCAAGTTTCACTCGGACGTTCAAATTTACAAAATGGCGCCCAGTGACGTGCAGCCTCGTGGCAGCCACGGTCTATGGAGCAAACTACGGCATAACTTTTATCTGGCTACGGTCATAGCTCCTCATGCATCTTATTACGCTAGTGCTTCCTAGGCTAAGGGGAGGAGGGGGACGTGCTTTACGGACAAGCCTCACTCGATACTAGCGAGCAAGTTTCACTCGGACGCTCGAATTTACAAAATGGCGGCCACTGCCATGCAGCCTCATGGCAGCCACGGTCTATGGAGCAAATTACGGCATAACTTTTATCTGGCTACGGTCATAGCTGCTCCTGCATCTTCTTACGCTAGTGCGTCCTAGGCTAAGGGAAGAAGGGGGACGTGCTTTACAGACATGCCTCACTCGATACTAGCGAGCAAGTTTCACTCAGATGCTCAAATTTACAAAATTTACTGTTTTCCCCCTGGAAACATAATAAAAATACAAACATAAAACAGCAAAAAGCAAAAATAATATTAAAAAAATACAAAAAACTAAATTAAATAAATAAAAATACCAAAAATACAAAAAGCAAAAAACAAAACAAAAAAATTGTGTGATGTTACCATTGTTTTTATTGTTCTGTGCCTGTGTCCTTGTTACCTTTTCCCCACTGATTGGCCTGTATCCCTTTTCATCCTTCTGCTGTCAATAAAAGTGTTAATTTCCAGTTGTGGCTGAGTCCATTGCGGCACGGTGCATCCATCATCTGCTATTTTACTTCACCGATCTGTCCTCTGTGTGCATCAGTGTTCCAAACTACTGTACCCCCCCCCCCCCCCAAAAGCAGAATTTAAAAAAAAAAAACACCTCACCCCAAAACACCTCACCCCACCCTACAGTATTTCTCTTCACTGGTCTGTTTTCTGTGTGTGTGTGTTTGTGTGTGTGTGTGTGTGTGTGTGCTGTAGTTCCTACACCCCACCCCGAACAAATAAGATAAAAAAGTACCAAAAAGACAAAAAGGGAAAAAAAAATGTGTTTCATGCTACCATTGTTTTTATTGTTCTGTGCTGTACCTTGCTACCTTTTCCACACTGACTGGACTGTATCCTTGTCATCCATCTGCTGTCAATAAAAGTGTACTGTAATTGACCAGCCTATCCTCCCCCTTAAAAATTAATAAAAAAAAATAAAAAATTGATGTTGTGCATGTGTGTTTGTGATGTTACCTTTTTTGTTCGGTACTCTACAGTACAGTACCATGTTACCCTTTCCCCACTGATTGTATCCCATATCATCTGCTGTCAATAAAGAAAGAGACAATACTCTTAAATCTAAAACTTTTTCTGTAACCCAAAAAAAAATTATAGCTGGCGGAACGCGCCACTAAACATGCATCCACCAGCTGGTGGAAGATGGCCCGCATATTTGTCAGGGTCCTCCTGAAGTATTCTGTGTGGGGGGGGGGGGAGGGGGGTAAAAAGGGACAGTATTATGGTACAGTTACTACAACTCTACTTTTCAGAATGGTGTAGAGGTACAGTACAGTACTCAAAGCATTGTACAGTATGATTTACCTCTAGCTAGTGGGTCATTGGGGGGGGGGGGAGTTTGGCTGTTCTCCACAGCCCTAAAAAGGAGCCCCACCATCCCGCGGAATACTGGCCACAGCTGCTGCAGCATTTCACTGTTTTCTGTGAAAAAGCTAAGGAAAAATACGTACTGTAGGTTAGTTTGCAAAGTATTGTATTGTAGAGTATCCAGGACACATGTTCAGTAATGTCCAGTAACTTTGACAGTTGCAACACAATTATGGTTACCGAAATCTATTCTGGCCGCGGCATCTGGATGTGTCACGGCCGACGTGCTGAAAGGAGAGGGGAAGTCGTATGGACAGTACGGACCATGTAGCCCCTGTTTCCTGGCAGTGTCCCCATTGTCTATGCGTCACCCCTACCGTCTCTGTCCCAGAGAGGATGAAATCAGAGTACTGTACAGTACTTACTAGCTGTCAATGGCCTGGGGGGAGAGGGTTCGCTGCTTCTGCAGCGGTGGGGGGCACTGCGGAAAAGCACAGAAAAAGTTAGTTTGCAATGTACTGTACTGTACAGTATACAGGACACATGTTTAGTAGTGTAACCGTGACAATTGAACCACAATTATGGTTACCAAAATCTACAGTATTCTGGCCGTGGCATCCGGATGTGTCACGGCTGTAGTGCTGGGAGGAGAGGGGGTGGTATGGACCATGTAGCGCCTTTTTCCTGTCAGTGTCACCATTGTTTATGAGTCACCCTGCCATCTCTGTCCCAGTGAGGATGAAATCAGAGAGTACTGTACCGTACTTACCAGCTGCCGATGGCCCGGGTGGAGCAGGTAAATTGCTGCGGCGGTGGTGTGAATGGAGGATCATGTGGGTGGTGGGGATGGTTTTGGATGCAGCAACAGAAAAAAAAGACAAAATACAGTAAACATACTGTACTGTACAGTGCAGTAAATGGTTGGACCCCAGATGATATACGGTACAAATACTGTAAAAGCCTTTGTTCACTAACAGGCCCACTGTATACTAAGGACATGCGGCCATGTACTGTACTGAGGCTGGAGAAAATAAGTTACGTACTGAATTAGTGTAAGAAGAGGATTCTTCACCATTAGAGCAGTAACATTCTGGAAGTCATTGGCGGTGGCGGTGGTTACAGCAACTACTGTTCATGAATTTAAACCAAAACTGGATACATTTTTGGCCACTAAGGGAATCCTACTGTATACTCTACTGTAGATATGTTTCACTCAAGTCAGTACAGTAGTTCCAAGTTACTGTAGATACTGTCCAGTACAGTAGGTTGAACTTGATGGACTAACATCTTTTTTCAGCCTTAATTACTAAAGTACAGGTACAATACTTACTGTATGTTACAGGGTGGGCCCACAAGTACAGTATTTTCCGGTACACATGGCGGGACCCCTGGTGTTATACTGTACAATACTTACCATCATATTTGACTGCTTTGTAAATTCCTCTGTGGAACACAAATTTGCATACGGCTGTTTGAGCCAAATGCAGTCGTATTCAATCATATTAAGAATACAAAATATCGTATTCATATTCTTAGTAAATTTCCCCCTAAGTGTCAAATTTTTTGCTTAAGACCAATTAACCCTTGCAAAACTACACCTACTTATTCAAAATAGTAAATCATAATATGGTGTAAGTACCCACTTTGCGATCGTATTTCATGCCCAATCCAGTATTCTGTTGAAATCTGTTGATTTCAGATGCATATTTTTTTGCCCAATCCTTGTTAGCATTGTAAAACTTTATGTTCTGTATAAGAGGCTGGAGCTTGAATAAGAATTTAGCTTCAGCCTTTTTGCAGAGAACTGTGCTGGTTCCTGAGCTCTCTGCATTGTGCTGCTCAGGGGAGGGCCCTCAGAAACGGCCCCCCTAATCTGGCTCTGACCAGAACTAAAACCATGTCAGGTAATTGGCAAGCCGGCTTAATTAAATCACTAACTGGGTAAGTAGCAGTCTACTACATTGTTTTTCAACCTCTTTGCCGTGACACACTAGTGTGCCTTGAGCTGTTCTCAAGTGTGCCCCCAGATCTAGAGATGCCCAAACCAGTTTACAGCCACCACCAGTTCAACTGTTATTTACTGGTCTCTTCTTTTCATATAAAGGGCCAATGTATTTTATTTTTATTACCTGTGGGTACCAGTGTGATTGCTTTATATATGGGGGCCAATAGTTTTTTTTTTCCTGTGGGGGCCAATGTGTTTTGCCATGTGAGGATCTCATGGTGTGCCTTGGCAATTTTAAAATCTAGTGTGTCGCAAGGTACAAATGCTGAAAATCACCTGTCTGCTATGACCACTGGCCTTGGATATGTTGTGTTATACACACTGGGGAAAATGAACTAAGATCTAGGAATATGACCGATGTCAGTTATGACTGCATATGACCGGCATTGGACATACTGTATGTTTGGGAAAATATGAATTGTAAATAGTGCAGATTTACTAATCGGCCGTATTAGGGGTTTTGTATTTCCTGATGGCAAAGGCAGCCATATGCATTCATTTGGTGGCCCTCAGGGGCGTAACTAGAACTTTGTGAGCCCCATAGAAAAATTTTTAACACTTAATTCCTAGTATCCATTACATAATACACGACACGGCGATGACCACTAGACATTATTTGACACACTGCAATGCACACAGTCAGTCCCACAAATCAGTGGTTCTTGTAAATTGCTACAAAACAATGAATCAGGTGCATAAATCTACAGTGTTGTCATACAGACAGCCCCCAAGCACACATATGCCCCACACTATATACACGCACATGTCCCACACAATATATACTGTACAAACACATGTCCCATACTATACTGTATATACTGTACACTCACACACATTTCCCACACTATATATAGTGTGGGAAATGTATATACTATACACACACACATGTCCCATACTATGGAACATCACCTTTGATAAAGCTACAGCCAGTAGTGAAACGCGTCAGTGGTTCACTCACTCCTGGATTTAAATCTCAGGTTCAAGGACTGCCATCTGGACAAATGTGGTCACTGTCCCTTTTGTGGAGACTTACCACCAAATCCACAGGTAACCCATGATCCTTCATTGTTATCCGGATACCCCCAAGTGAAATTGGGCACCACTTACCATCATAAGCAAGGACATTGCACCATCACCTTGCGTTACCATTGTGTTTCCTCCAGCAGCTTCAGGGGCACCGCATCAACAGAGAGGACCCGGGATTTGCTTTCCAGACCAATTTACAGTTACCTCCAGCGGTTTAACATCTGAGGACCGCACCACTAGAGAGGATCTGTGATACCATTTCCACTTCCCTTTTTCATGGACAGTGACCCACCACCCAGTCCGTTGGTAATGTGCATGCACCCATTGGTTAATTATTGAGCCAATATTATACACCTTAATTTTTCCAGGAGTGAGCTTCTCAATCAGTTTTTAATCATAATTGCTGTACAATTGTATTTATGTGTGACCTATTTTAATACAAACATTATTTTTAAACTAATGGTTGTGTGTATTTCATTATAGTAAAGAGGCGCTGTTCTTTATCTTTTTCATGTCCCATACTGTGGCCTGTATTCAATGCGGCCAGCAAGGAGGTTAAATGGTGGGGATCGCAGAAAACAAGTGATCCTTGCTGTCTAACCCCCTGCATCAGCCGCTCACTGTATTCAAAGTTCCAGGGGAATCCTCACTGTCACAGGACAGTGAGAATTCCCCAAACAGCGAGGCTCATGGCTAATGCAGGGAGCCCTCTGCATTTAGCTGTGAATCTTGCTGTTTCTGCGTGGAATCGGCATATGCAGGGATGTCAGTTTAATATTGACATGGCGAGCTGTGACAACGAGCAGGCAGCACTGCTCACTGTCACAGCTCGCCCCCCACAGCTTTGAATTCTCAAGGCCAACATTCATTTAAGCCACCACCCCAATAGAGTGAAATCCCACCTTGTGAATCAATGTGGTCACTGTATGAATGGATGTGTACAGATGGAGCAGCTCCCATCAGAGCTGCTCCTGGCAATAGAATTGCCAGACTGCATCAACCGTCAGAAAGGGGCGCATGCGCAGGAGATGCATGTGCGCCTCGTTCCGGCCGAGCCCTCCGCAGCTAAACTGATCATTTCCCAGCTCCTCCTAACCCTCCCCATCTTTGGGAAAGTGCTCCCTGCCGCCATGTTGACGGGGACGAGCGTGCATGTGAGATGCGTCCCCATGAGATGGAGCGCCTCTCTGCTGCGATTCCCAGCTCCGGCTGAGAGGCGCTCCATCTGTATGGCTACAATTCTATTCACAGATGTGTGAATATGTCCATGACCCTTTGTAAAGACACTCACCATGGAATGGTTTTGACACAGCACAACTCTTAGCAGGCTCAGAGTAGCCAGAGACTTAATCAGAGGTGATGGAGTGAAGGAGCGCTCCTGAAGATCAGAAGACAGTGAAAGTTGCATGAAGAGATCTGGTGGCTGCCGAAGAGTCCAGAAGATACTGGGATCAAGAAGGGAGACTTGTGGCTCCATCTGGTAGAAGAAAGGAAATGGCTCTGCTGCTGAACATGACAGGCTAGCGTCAGAAGAAAGAAGAGGAGAAGGAGAAGAAGAAGTTGGAGAGGCCAGCGAGGGGTAAAATGCAAAAAAGCTGGCAAAGCTCTCCACTGCAGCCTCTCCGCACAGCATATGTGGTGCCCCAAGGCCCCATGCAGCACGCAAGGGGTTAACCTTTTCCCTGGGCTTCGCGCCTCAGGAATTGATGGACAGGCAGGGGGAGCTTGGGATTGGCCAGGGGGAGGAGACTAGAGAGAGAGGACGGAGAGGAAGGAGACTCATGTGGTGTGGACGGTAAGGAGAGTGAGGCAAAGGAGCGTGACGGTGCCGGAGGACAGAAGCGTGCTGCAGGAGAAGAGAAGACCGGAGGAGGAGATCGGAGGACGGCAGGAGACCGGGCGACACGGAGAAGCAGCGTCACCGTCAGGGTGCAGAGACCCCGGCGCGGAGAAGCATTTAAACTCCAACACCCTCAGGTCGAGGGCCGGATCTTGGGGCGAACTCAGGGAGTAGAACCAGACCCAAGTAAGTGGCGGCCCAAATTCATCGGACAGTGCCCAATCGTGCCGGTGACGATTGAAGGGGTGGAAATCCCGGCCATGCTGGACACCGGCTCCCAGATCACTACGATACAGCTTCCGACTCTGTGACAGCACTGGGACGAAGGCCAGGTGGTCCTACCCCGCCCCCCCCCGTTGTGGCTACAGCTTATAGCTAGCAATGGCCTGGCCATACCCTGCGTAGGCTACTGGGAGGCCGACATCAGAATTGGAGACACGATACTGCCTAAACAAGGATGCCTGGTCACGGCCGTGGAGGGAGATGAGTTTGCCCCCATTATCCTCGGGATGAATGTACTCCACAGGTGCCCCGACGAGCTAGTAACCACACTGAAAGCTAAACTGACTAGGGGCGCGATGGCCAGGGACCAAGCCTTACAGAAGACTATTAAAGTGCTGCAGGGGCATCAATGGTTCGTGCCCAAGACGGGCGAAGTCTGTAAGGTCCGGTTGACGAACGGGAAGCCAGTGAAGCTCCAGCCGAACTCAGAGACGATCCTATGGGGCAAGGCCCGGTGCGGCCCCAACGGGTGCGACTACGACTCGCTGGTCGAAGCAGGGCTGATCCCGGCCCGGTATGACGTCGTCGTGGCAAGTGCTCTTGTAACTGTCAAAGGGGGCAGTGTCCCCATCAGGGTGCTAAACCCCCACAGCCGAGTGGTGAAGATCTATCGCAACCAACCTCTGGCGACGCTAAGATGGACCACCTTCCAAGACGTAGTGCCCCCACTGTCCGTGGGCCAATAGAACAGCGTGCAAGCCGAGCCAGACCAGCCACCCACTTGGTGGAAGGGTATCCAGGTTGGGGACGCCAATACGCCCCCAGAAGAAAAAGAAGGGGTATTGGACGTGGTGCGAGAACAGGCCGCCACATCCAGCAAGCACCCGTCTGACATAGGTGTCGTAAGAGACATCTGCCATCGCATACCAATGGGGGACGCTCATCCCGTGAAGGAACGGCATCTACTGGTGGCACCAGCCCTCTACCAACCGGTGCGCCAGATGTTAGAAGAGATGAAATCCAGTGGGGTGATCCAAGAAAGCCATAGCCCGTGGGCGGCCCCGATGGTCCTAGTCCGTAAGAAGGATGGACAACTGCACTTCTGCGTAGATTATAGGAGACTCAATAGTGTCACCCACAAAGATGCCTATCCACTCCCCCGGATAGAGGAGTCCCTGGCAGCCCTCAAGACCGCTAAGTATTTTTCCACACTGGACCTGACCAGTGGTTACTGGCAGGTCAGAGTTGCAGAAGAGGTCAAAGAGAAGACGGCCTTTGTGACCCCCATGGGCCTCTACGAGTTCAACAGGATGCCGTTTGGCCTATGCAATGCTCCTGCGACCTTCCAGCGGGTGATGGAGCATTGCCTAAGCCACATGAATTTCGAGATCGTGTTGTTGTACTTGGACGACATCATTATATTCTCTGAGTCCTATGATTGACACCTCCAGCACTTGAGGAAGGTCTTCCAACAGCTCACCAAGTTCGGCCTCAAGTTGAAGCCAGAAGCCACCTTTTGAAGCCAGAAGTCAAATACCTGGGCCACGTTGTGAACGCCGAGGGGGTCACCCCTGATCCGGAGAAGATCAGAGCGGTGCTGGAGTGGCCCATACCCCAGACGGTGAAGGACATCCGGCGGTTCCTGGGGTTTGCGGGGTACTACAGGCGGTTCGTCCAAGATTTCGCGAAGTTGGCCGGCCCGCTGGCCGAAGTGCTCCGTGGGGTCCCAAAGGAGGGGTACCATAAGAAGACCCCCATAGACTGGACCGACGCTCGTCAAAAGGCCTTCGATAGTCTTAAGCAGGCCCTGATTACAGCCCCACTTCTGGTGTATCCCGACTACAGCCTCCCATTCCGGCTTTACACGGATGCCAGCAAACAAGGGCTGGGCGCGATCCTGGCTCAGAAGCAAGGAGGCCAAGAAAGGGTCATCGCCTACGCCAGCCGCAGCCTCCGACCCACTGAAAGGAACGATGTCAACTATAGCGCCGTTAAGTTGGAGTTCTTAGCGCTGGTGTGGGCGGTGACCGAAAAGTTTCGAGACTACCTGGAAGCTACCCCGTTTGTGGCCGTCACCGACTGTAACCCCTTGGCCCATCAAGCCACAGCCCGCCTCAGCGCCCTGGAACAAAAGTGGGCCTCCCGGCTGGCAAACTACAACTACCAGATAGAGTACAGAAGCAGCCGCAGTAACTCCAATGCCGATGCCCTGTCCCGGCTGCTGGCCGCGGAGGAGGGAGGAAAAGAGGTAGACCCGAGGGAGACGGTGGAACTGCCCCACTTCACTGCACGGTCACTCCAGGCTGGTCAACAGCGGGCAAAGGTAGCCACCACCCAACCAACAGCCCGTAGTGACGGTGAAGACTGGGCCCGATGGCAACGGGAGTGTCCACACATTCAGCGAGTCAAGAAGCACCTGGCAGAGTGGCACGACCCTTCGCCGGATGAAAGAGACAAGGCCCCCGTCGAGTTCCAGCAGTTGTGGCGGCAGCGGTATCGCCTGGTGGTGCGGGGCGGACTAGTGTATCGTAAATGCATCGACCCAACGACTCACCTGGCCCGAGAACAACTCCTCCTGCCCCGAGCTGCAATTGACACTGTCTTACGGGCGTATCATGATGAGTCGGGGCACTTCGGGAGCAAGAAGACGGAAGCCACCCTGTGAAGTCGATTCCACTGGCACAACCTACGCCAAGATGCCGAGACATGGTGTAAAAATTGCCTGGTCTGCGCGGGCCAGAGGCCAGCCACCACCACAGAGAGGGCGCCCCTTCATCCCATACGAACCAGTAGCCCCTTGGAATTAGTGTCACTCGACCACGTGAAGATGGAGCCCAGCCCAATGGGATATACCTATGTCCTGACCATAGTGGACCATTACACCAAGTTTGCGGTGGCGGTGCCAGTAAAGGACTTAACCGCCTGTACCATGGCCGAAATCTTCTGGAGGGCTTTCATTCGACCCTATGGATTTCCACAGAAAATTCTGTCCGATCAAGGCCCGGCCTTTGAATCTCAACTCTTTAAAGAACTCTGCGCCTACTACGGGTGTAACAAACTAAGCACTACCCCGTATCACCCCCAGGGGAACGGCGCCTGCGAGCATATGAACCAGACGCTCATCCATATGCTCCGCGCCCTACCCCCGAGTCAACGACCCGAGTGGCCCCGATTGTTGGCTGAACTGACCTTTCTCTATAACAACACTTGCCACACCTCGACGGGGTACACACCCTATTACCTGCTGTTTGGAAGGCCTGCAACTCGACCTCCCTAGTACCGAACCACCAGTGGTGCCCCAGACCTCATGGGTGTATGAGCATCAGGACCGAATGAAAGAAGCTAGTCGAATCGTTCAGCAACCGCGGGAGAACCTACACGATCGTCAAAGAAAAGACTATGACCGAAACACTCAGGCTTGTCCGTTGCCGGTGGGAAACATCGTCTTTAAGAGGAACAATCCGGCCCAGAAGTAAGCTGGACTCCAGGTGGGAGCCGGACCCATATGTGGTTATAACCGAACCCATGTCGACGATAGCCGTGTACCAGATCTCACGACTGGATGGTGCCCATCCACGCTGGGTCCATAGAAACCAGATCAAGCTCCGACCAAGAAAGGAACTAGGGTCAGAAATTGCCTCAACGGATGATTGGGACAAAGAGCCAGACGGCGAAGAAACCTTCACGCCTCCGTTGCCCACTGACCCGCTCGAGCTGCTGATGGCGGTCGGCTGGCCAGTTGCGTCACCACCAACCCACTATAGACCGCCAGTTGAAGTACCCACGCCTTGTGCAGCTGTGGAAGTGGCCCCCGAGCCCGAGCTAAGGCGTTCCGAAAGGAGTACTCGGGGTACACTTCCCCGGCGATACCAGGATTAGATCTTTGCCTGTAACCTGTTGTATATATATACTGTAGACTGAAAGCACTGTTATTGTTATTGTTGTGAACGTAATGTAAAGATGGACAGTTACCCGTTGTGTTATGATGCGTGGGGACACGCATCCGATAAAGCAGAGGTGAATGTGGTGCCTCAAGGCCCCATGCAGCACGCAAGGGGTTAACCTTTTCCCTGGGCTTCGCGCTTCAGGAATTGATGGACAGGCAGGGGGAGCTTGGGATTGGCCAGGGGGAGGAGACTAGAGAGAGAGGACGGAGAGGAAGGAGACTCACGTGGTGTGGATGGCGACAAGAGTGAGGCAAAGGAGCGTGACGGTGCCGGAGGACAGAAGCATGCTGCAGGAGAAGAGAAGACCGGGCGGCCGGAGGAGGAGATCATAGGATGGCAGGAGACCGGGCGACGCGGAGAAGCAGCGTCACCGCCAGGCTGCAGAGACCCCTGCGCGGAGAAGCAGCATCACTGTCAGGCTGCAGAGACCCTGGCGCGGACCGCGTAAGAAGCCAGGTGACGCGGCGTGGAGAGGACCCGGAGGCGGACCGCCCAGCCGTTGCCCAGAGCCCGGAGAGCCGGCGGAGTCACGGAGTGGGGCAACACTGCGCCTGCAGCGCCCCCACTAGTGCACCCCGGTGAAGAGGACAAGGCCCAGCAGGAGACACCAGCGGTGTGGAGAGCCGAGTCCCCGGTCGTGACGGGCAGGAGCCTGCAGCTGCATCCTGCCATCAGGTACTCACTCCCCAGCCAGCCTGCCAGCACCAGTGCCGCTACCCTCGCTGACACCAAGCCCTCCCTAGTGCTGCTTCCCCCACTTGCAGCCACTTAGTCTCTGTGCTGCCCAGCTACTATTGTGGGACCCGGAGGCGGACCGCCCAGCCGTTGCCCAGAGCCCGGAGAGCCGGCGGAGTCACGGAGTGGGGCAACACTGCGCCTGCAGCGCCCCCACTAGTGCACCCCGGTGAAGAGGACAAGGCCCAGCAGGAGACACCAGCGGTGTGGAGAGCCGAGTCCCCGGTCGTGACGGGCAGGAGCCTGCAGCTGCATCCTGCCATCAGGTACTCACTCCCCAGCCAGCCTGCCAGCACCAGTGCCGCTACCCTCGCTGACACCAAGCCCTCCCTAGTGCTGCTTCCCCCACTTGCAGCCACTTAGTCTCTGTGCTGCCCAGCTACTATTGTGGGACCCGGAGGCGGACCGCCCAGCCGTTGCCCAGAGCCCGGAGAGCCGGCGGAGTCACGGAGTGGGGCAACACTGCGCCTGCAGCGCCCCCACTAGTGCACCCCGGTGAAGAGGACAAGGCCCAGCAGGAGACACCAGCGGTGTGGAGAGCCGAGTCCCCGGTCGTGACGGGCAGGAGCCTGCAGCTGCATCCTGCCATCAGGTACTCACTCCCCAGCCAGCCTGCCAGCCCCAGTGCCGCTACCCTCGCTGACACCAAGCCCTCCCTAGTGCTGCTTCCCCCACTTGCAGCCACTTAGTCTCTGTGCTGCCCAGCTCCTATTGTGGGACTCCCCTTCATTGCAGACCGCAGCACCTATCGGCACCCCGTTGGGACCATTATAGGAAGGGGAGGGGGCCACTAATAAAACCAGGCCAGTAGCCTATGAGGAGACCCTGTGTTGAAGCCTCATCAGTTAGTTAAGTGCCATTGGGGCTAAGACTGAGACCGCTGAGAGCCCCAATCACCTGGATTCCCTTTGAGGGATTAGCAGCTTTAAGTGAACACTCTCATTAGTGACGGGACAGCGCCACCTTGTGGCCGTTTCAAGGAACTACACCCTCAGTACCAAGGGAGTACCTTTCAGGACTGACAATAGACAGTGTTACCTCGGACTCCGCTGTGACCTATAGGCGGCAGCCTAACGCACTGACGCGACCCACCGGTCGCTCCATTCTGAGTGTTCCTGTGGGGAAATGTATTGTTACATTGTTGTTGTCAGTGTTATGTGATGTGAGAAATGTTTACTGTTATATATAAATTGTGAAGTTTAGTGCACAGAGTAAAGTGTACGGCACACTTCTGAGTTAACAGTATGGGCGCGGTGTGGCGATTCCTTAGTCACGATAAAGCGGGGGTGTTTTGCCCCATAGCACACCATCCGGTATTTGTAACGTAAGAAGTGTCTGAGGCCAGTTCGGACTTGTAGGAGTGAATATACCCCAAGCTAGTACTGTTGCCAATACTGCCGGCCAGGTTGGGGTCAGTCGATGCTTTGCATTAATTGGTTAGAGAGATAGTGTATGGTAGCACTTATGCTTATTTGGTTTCCAGTGATAGCAGTTAATTTAATTATTATTGTTGTGTACTACTGTGCCTTCACGTTTGCACTATTGTTGGCCGAACAGGTCGGTGGGTAACGTTTACCCCCATTCCTGCAATAAACCTGAGTTAATCCATCAACAAGTGTCCCTTTCATTGAAGAGTCATCTCCTGCTAACCCGGAGAACGAGAAATCCGACAAACCTAGTGTGCCCCGAAGACGCAAGGTAAGAGGCGAATTCTCCCCTTACATCCCGGTGCACCACACATGTAGGCGACTTTGTTGTCACCTACCCCTACCCTAGACAACTGTGCAATCGGGCATTAGGCATGTGGGCATGATAGCTGCGTCTCCTTGACCCATTGGTCCATTAGTCTGGCCCATGGCTATTAAAATAAGGTTGCTCCAGGCCAGTGGCCATTAGTGTCAGGCCAAATAGGCCCGTGGTTAATTAGTCAGGCCCTGCAGGCCCGAGGCCCCAGTATATGCTAGATACTGGTGCTAAACCCTTATACAAATAGCCTTGTGCTAGGCCCATGGCCCCAACTATCCTGGCCCTCAGGTCTGAGGCCTGTGAGACTGGGCTTTTCATTCAGGCATTAGGCCTGTGGCTACATGTAAAGGCAATAGGCCTGGAAGTAGTTAGGAGACAAGTATAGAGACATGTGACTTTCGGTATTAGGCCCAAGTCATCTTATTCTGGTCATGTTAGGTGGACACTAGGCCTGTGTTTGTTAACCAGGCCCCAAGGCCTGCAGGTGAATAGGGGGCATAAGGCCCATAAGAGTAACCCCATAGCATATAGAGTTTCCTATGGGCAGGTAGGATTAAAGCTACCTGGTCCCCAAGTAGGTTTAACAGGAACATTTTGGAGTGTGTGTGTGAGCTGGCCAGCTCTAGCTAAGTAGGGAGATATAACACCAGAAAACAGGCAGAGATTTGAAGAGACAGTCCGGCTGTAATTGTTTTTGTGTTAGTGCAGAGCAAAGTTGTTTAGCCTGTTTGTTATAATTGTGTCGCACCACACAAACTTAGTCAGTTCTAGGGCTTTGTGCTAAGGTAGTGTTAGGCTCTGCACATGCTCAGTGTTCTTGTCTCCTTACAGGGACCTCTGAGGAGAACCGAAGGTGAGTACAAGATTGAGGACGGTAACTGTTATCTTGTCCATTCATCTCTGTTTGTCTGCGTCTGCCTTTCTCCCTTCCTTCAGGGCGGAACGTGGACCTTAGATCCCGATGCAAGGTCAAGTTTTCACCTAGATGCATGTGCCAATAGGTGACACTTTGGGTTCTAAGGCCATGTCACAATGGTGACCCCGAAGCTCCTTTACGTAGAGATGTTGCAGGATGGAGGGTGCGTCGGTCTGCTCTGAGGAAGAACAGAACTCGAGTCCTTTCCTTCCTCCTAGCGGAACATGTCCTGGTGCCGGAGTATTACCAGGACCATAGATTCATCACAGCCTGAAAGTGAGAGTGTGTGGTGCCAGGTAAGTGGTTGAGCTACACCTGAACAGCAGCAGGCACCACACCGCACAGGCCCCATAACATGCCTTCCGTTTCCCAGATACTCCCAACCATTTTTTCTGGCATGCCTGTGTTTTTCTATGCACTCCCACTAATCGGTTGGTTTCCACCCCCAGACGCCTACTGCCTGTCAATCACCTTGCTAACAGCGTGCATATAGAAAAAGTATTGTGGGATGGCCTTGTGCATGGGTTCTGCAAACCATACCGTACCGATAACTGGTCACTGTGAGAATTCTCTGTCCTGCAATCAGGCCTGAATTACCCCTATGTTGTCTTCATTTGCTCAGCACGCTAACATTAAGCATTTGAAAACACACTTAAGAAATCCTCTTTTGTTTTTACAAATATGGAAATAAAGAAAGCAGGCTGATTATAAAATTATCACAATCAAATATAGATATTATTTTTAATTTGATGATGCAATTATTGCATTTGTATCTTATTCTGCAGCCAATGCTCTGAAGCTACAGTAAATCAGTGCCATATAATGTATATAAGCAGCTGGTGACAGTAATCCCTTGTACTGAGAGGACTCTATGTTACTATGACCCTGTGTACACCATGTACTCATCTACTGTACACTCTGCCTCTTATATGATTATACTAATCCTGCTGGTAACATGTTATGGACCTCGAGATATAAAGCAGGACTCAGCTGTTCAGTGTAACCTCGCTGCACAAAGATCTGAGTTTGAGTATAAGTATTACCAAAAAGGAGACATCATCTTGGGAGGAATAATATCAGCTCATTACAGAACTATAGATAATAACTACTTTTGGCACATTAATAAATTATACAGTATGTGCTTATTGTAAGTATGTCAGTGTTTTTGGTGTGTTTTTAAACAATTGAATTTTATGTTTATGCTAGGAGACATACTTTATCAAGTGGCTAAAATAGTAACATAGGGAACACACATGTCCTCAATGACATTCTCCATATTACATACATGTACTGAGAAAGACACCACAACATGTATGCACTGTATCTACCATCAGGTATATCTCCAGGTGTGACTGAAGCTAATAGTGTCACAGTGAGGGTTAATTTGGTTCACTCTTTCTGACAAAATCCTTCTCAGATGGACAAAACCATGTGCACTGAAGCTGGGGCAGATGTAACTTGTGCAGAGAGAATTAGATTTGGGTGGGGTTTAACTTCAAAGTGAGATCTATATTGCAGTGTAAAAATAAAGCAGCCAGTATTTACCCTACACAGAAACAAAATAACTCACCCAAATCTAATTCTCTCTGCACATGTTATATCTGCCCCCCTGCAGTGCACATGGTTTTGTCCATCTAAGAAGGATTTTGTCAGAAAGAGTGAACCAAAATAACCCCCAGTTTGTGTTTGTGTGTGTGTGTGTGTGTGTGTGTGTGTCATTGCTGTTATGCTACAAGGACTGAGAAGATTATGCTGTAGTGTTGGCTACACAGTGTACAATATCCCTAAAACTCCTGGACGAACGAACTAGTGCATACACACTGAGGGCCTTATTTTGGTTCATTCTTTCTGACAAAATCCTTCTTAGATGGGCAAAACCATGAGCACTGCAGGTGAGGCAGGTGTTACTTGTGCAGAGAGAATTAGATTTGGGTGGGGTTTTACTTCAAAGTGAGATCTATATTGCAGTGTAAAAATAAAGCAGTCAGTATTTTCCCTGCACAGAAACAAAATTACTCACCCAAATCTAATTCTCTCTGCACATGTTACATCTGCCCCCCCTGCAGTGCACATGGTTTTGTCCATCTAAGAAGGATTTTGTCAGAAAGAATGAACCAAAATAAGGCCCCGAATGACATCATCAGCAATATCGTTCAGTGATGTCACCGGTCCCTGCTGAGTATGCAGTCATGCACAATATTGTCTACATTGAGCTGCATGTACAGGTGACACCTTATGTGTAGTGCTGGGATTATATAGATCAGAGATCACTAATCCTTTCCTAAGGTTTCCCAACCAGAATGTGCTGTATAATATTCTAAGCCCTGCATAGTGACTACAGTAGTAATAGGGTGGTACAATAAGTAAGGTGCAAAGGGGGATAATTCAGACCTGCTCGCTCCTTATCACTTCTTTATACATCTACCCGTTAGTTTGTAATATAGTAACAACATCAATTAGTTTCTTCATATCATCAAATATTTTGTTTCCTATTTTCAAATACACGCACGTGTCATTGCTCAGTTACAGCGGACAAACCTGACAATAGGCATAAGCAGACAGGCATACATTGTAAAAAGTATCTTACATGTTTAATAGGATGAAGATTTAGGATATTATGGTACAGAGTTAACATTATAGGACATTACTTGTGTCTGCTGTTCCCCTGTGTACAGTGGTGCATAGAACAGGAGAGTGAGACCAATCCTGATAAGATCACCATACCTGCTCTAGCATGGGAACATCCAGCATTTTTACGGAGACACCCATCAGATGCTGGGTATTCCCCTGCTGCCACCCCCTTCCCTCCACTTACTGAGCGAATGTCTCAGCGAATGTCATACACACCAATGGAATTTCCACAGGGGGTTTACTATAGTCCTTGAGTTTTCTTCCTGGGTGAGTTCTAAGTACATATTGGGATACAGATAAAGTATATTCTCAATCTCAACAACTGAAGCTAGTGACTGATTTACTAAATACACCACATTCTTACTATTTCACAGTATTAATTTTGAAGAGTACAGGAGCATCCTGGCAATTATCTTTGCAATTGATGAGATCAACAAGAACCCTGATCTTCTCCCCAATGTTACTCTGGGGTATCACATATATAACAGTTGTGGAGATCCAAAGAAGTCATTACAATATGTTCTGCGGATATTGTCTGGAGTAACAAAGGATGTTCCTAATTACTCATGTATCGATCACGGGAAAGTGGCTGGATTTATAGGTGATTCTGGTTTCCTTACAAGCCATGCGATGGCCCAGTTACTGAGTCTGTACAAGTACCCACAGGTCAGCGGTCTCTGTATAATTTCTGTATCTTATTAGTCTTTAATATTCTAAAAATAGCAATGCAATGAATTGAAAGAACTGCTCGGAAATGCTTTTGGACAAGATGGCATTCAAACGTAAAATGAGCACAGAACAGGAAACAACAGTGACATTGTATTTCATAGAAGAAGTACAGAACATATTTGACTACTTTGATTGTCTCCTCTCTGGGAAAAGCTTGGAGTGGAGACGCTGTGCAGCTTTTTCTGGGGGTGGAATTTGCCATATTAAGCTATGCTCAGTTAAGACCCGCACCCATTTTGGTAAATGGGGAGGGGGTATAGGGCTGGTGAAGGGTGCCTCACTAATTGCGGGAGTCTTACCCACCCTTTCGGGTGTGGGGAGGGAAGGGGGTGACCAATTTCTGGGACCCTCCCGGCCATTCAGAGAGGGTAGGTATGTATGCAGTAAATACATCTGGTAAACAAAATTCATGATTAACAAACAACTGGAAAAAATACAAAGTTTATAATGAAAACAATTGAAAATCTTAAATTTTGTACATTTTAACTGTTCTTTTAGTTCTCATTTACTTTTTTTCACATAAATCTATTTCATACTTGTAAATTCCCATTTTGTTGTATCTATTGTCTACGAACAGATGGGTTTACTCGGTAAGAACCTCAAAAGCAAAATCTTGGGGTCATGATGTGTAATTGTCAATACTGCGGACATGATATTTTACTGGCACTTCTGGGAAAATTATGTGTAATTGTCACTACTGGGGACATCTGATACTGGGATATGATATATAACTGGCATGACTGGGGGCATGGTATGTAACTGGCACTACTGGGCACAACTTTAACTGGCACTACTGGGTAACTGGCACTAAAAATTCACAAGAAAATGCAATGCCTGAGATAGTACCTACATTTGTTTTTTGCACAAATAAAATATATTTGTGAGTATTTCATGTGTTCATTGTGTTTAAACAATATATGGTCCCGTCCTCAAGATACCTAATTGAAATGTAAAAATATTTCAAAGTACGGAATACCGTTATTCAAAATGCTTCTGATCTTAGGACTAGTTCAATGGGGTGCCGGATGGGGTCCCGACAGTTGGTATCCCGACAGGCACAGACTGTCAAAACACCACCAGCCAGGTTCCGGACAGCCACCTGCATTTCTTCCTCGTGGGGGTCCACGACCCCCATAGAGGGAGAATAGAATAGGTGGCGAGTGTAGCGAGCCACCGTGCCCGCAGCGTGGCGAGCTGAGTCCAGCCAGTCAGGCCTCTGAGTCCGGCCAGTCAGGATCCTGACGTCGGGCTAATGACTGTCAGGATCCCGACAAGGGCCGGACTGGCCATCTGGCACTTCTGGCAGATGCCAGAAGGGCCGTTGGCCTTGTAGGCTGAATTTGTGCAGCCACCGCTATGCCCCGGGCAGTGAGAGCAGTCAGATTAGGGATAGAGGAGCTGGGCTGTGAGCATGGGAGCGGGGCGGAGTAAGGTGAGAAGAAGGGGGAGGTGGGAGGCACCACAGGTCAATGAGTCACTGATTGGCGCTAACTGCAGCTCTGTCCTGCTGCAGCGTAGTCCCGGTGTACAGCTGGGAGCAGCAAGGAGTCAGGACTGGCCGGTCCCTATCCTTTCACACACTGGTAACACGGTGAGTGGCGGGGGAAGCCAGCAACACTGTGACGAGGGCGCAGGGTCGTGCTGCTTAGTGACATGTGGGGGGCTGTGAATTGCTCTCCGACCGCTGCTGTGCCTGCTGTCAGTGTAGATCAGCTGCACAGGCAGCAGAGGAGAGAGAACTTCTATCCACCGGTACTGAGTTCTACTGAGAGCAGCAGCAGCAGGGGAAGTCCCAACTCCCTGCATCTTCCTCTCTGTGGTGCAAGCCCCTCCCCCCTAATCAACACAACACAGGAGTGCACATCTGATCCCAGGAAGTGGATGGGCCATGGAGGATCTGACAGCATGGACCTGCCTGTGAGTATGCCCCCTGCATCCACTGTAGCTCCTGACTCTCCCTGAAGCTTCTCTCTCTCTACCAAACCCTCCCCGCCAAGTATCTGCCCGCTCTCCCTGCCCAATATCTGCCCCCCTCTCCCTGCCCAGTATTTGCTCCCCCTCTTCCTGCTTAGTATCTGTCCCCCTCTCCATGCCCACCATCTGCCCCCCCTCTCCATGCCCACCATCTGTCCCCACACTCCCTGCCCACCATCTGTTCTCACACTCCCTGCCCACCATCTGGCCCACCTTTTTCTACCCAGCATACAGTATATCCTCCTCTCGCTGCCCAGTATCTGTCCCCATAGCTCTCTCTGCCCAGGATCTGACCCCTCTCCCTGCCCATTATCTGTCCCCAATCCCTCTCTGTCCAGCACCTGTCCCCACCTCCCCAGTATCTGTCTCATAGTTACATAGGGCCTTATTCTAGTTCACTCTTAGAGGCAAATTCCTTCTTAGCTGGACAAAACCATATGTACTGCAGGTGGGGCAGATGTAACTTGTGCAGAGAGAATTATATTTGGGTGGGGTTTTTCTTCAAATTGAGATCTATATTGCAGTGTAAAAATAGAGCAGTCAGTATTTTCCCTGCACAGAAACAAAATAACTCACCAAATCTAATTCTATGTGCACATTTTATATCTGCCCCACCTGCAGTGCACATGGTTTTGTCAAGCTAAGAAGAAATTTGCCTCTATGAGTGAACTAGAATAAGGCCCATAGTTACATAGTAGGTGAGGTTGAATAAAGACTTGCGTCCATCTAGTTCAACCTATGTTTATAATAACTTATCCCTTGTTGTATGGTATGTTCTGATATTAAATTAAAGACAGATTTTAAAGACAGATTATGTTACTTATTCATACCCATGGATGTTTTTAACCAATAAGTGTTTATCCAACCTTAGTTCAAATGTATTTATAGTGTCTGCCGACACCACTTCTCCAGGAAGAGAGTTCCAAAGTTTGACTGCTAAGACTGTAAAGAATTTTTTTCTTCTAGATGAACAAAATCTTTTTTTCTTCTAATCTAAACTCGTGCCCTTGCGTCCTAGATTCCTTTCTAGCAGAAAAAAGGGTGTTTGACAGTTCCTTATATTGGCTCCTAATATATATACATATACATGTTGAGCATATCCCCCCTTAAACGTCTCTTCTCTAGTGTAAATAGTCCCAAATTGCTTAATCTTTCCTCGTAGCTTAAATTCTCCATTCCCCTAATAAGCTTTGTTGCTATTCTTTGGATTTTTTCTAATTCTATGATGTCCTTTTTATAATGTGGCGCCCAGAATTGTACTCCGTATTCAAGGTGCGGTCTCTACAGAGGCATAATTACTATTGAGTCCCTATTTTCCATGCCCCTTTTAATACATGCTAGAATTTTGTTGGCCTTTTTTGTTGCTATATTACATTGATCACTACACCCAAGTTTGTTGTCTATTTGGACTCCTAGATTCTTTTTGAGTACTGAATTACCCAATTCATCCCTGCTTAGGTTATACAGTAACTAGCACACTGGTTATGTCTCCCAAGGTGACCTTGCATTGAACCTCATCTTCCACT
Source organism: Crinia signifera (assembly GCF_055691185.1). Classification (NCBI taxonomy): domain Eukaryota; kingdom Metazoa; phylum Chordata; class Amphibia; order Anura; family Myobatrachidae; genus Crinia; species Crinia signifera. The sequence continues at coordinate 33,396,035 of NC_139217.1, forward strand.
TTTTTTGCCCCACTCATCTAGATTGTCAAGATCATTTTGAAGCGTGGTGACATCTTCTGATTATTTAATAACTCTGCTCAGTTTTGTATTGTCTGCAAAGATGGATACATTGCTGAGTAACCCCATCCCAATATCGTTAATAAAAATGTTAAATAAAATGGTCCCTAGAACCGAACCCTGTGGCACTCCACTTAGTACCGGTATCATATTTGATACGGCACTGTTCACAACCACCCTTTGTTCTCTATTACACAGCCAGTTCCCTACCCATCTACAGATATTTGCCCCTAATCTCAGGTCCTCCATTTTATTTATCAACCTCTTGTGTGGTACTGTGTCAAAGGCTTTAGCAAAATCTAGGAAAATCACATCTACAGCATTTCCATTATCAAGGTTTTTGCTAACCTCTTCATAGAAACCAAGTAGATTAGTTTGGCATGAACGATTTTTCACGAACCCATGCTGGTTATTACTGAGTAAACTATGAAGGTCTAAATATTCCTGGATACAATCTCTTAAAAATCCTTCAAATAGTTTACCCACTATTGATGTCTCCTCCCCATCATCTGCTCCCTCTCCCCACAACTGTACCACTCTCTCTCCCCACATATGTACCACCCTCTCCCTGCCCAGCATCTACCCCCCTCTCCCTGCCCACCATCTGTGTCCCTCTCTTTGCCCACATCTAATCATAATATATGGGTAACATTATGTATATCATAATGCCTGGGTGACATCATGTATATATTAATATAATGTGTTATGGGCATTATGGTGTGTGCCAATGCCAAAATGTGTAATGGACATAATGGAATTGGGCCTGTGTGGCCACAGCAAATGGGCCTGTGTGGTAAAAAATGCCAGGTCCAAATTTTGGTCCCAGTCTGGCCCTGATCCCGACTGTCAGACACCTATACCACACCCCTCTCAATGAGCCTGGGGCTGGTTTTGCTTGAATGGGGACCCCACATTGTTTTGATTTGATTTTTAATTAAAACCGCACATTACCACGAGAAAAAAATTGCACATGTCTAATAATTTGCATAATCCTCCAGTTTTTTAAAGCGGCAATCATTTACACTGCAAAGGCAGTTTAATTTTGAAGTGTAAATGATTGCTGCTTTAAAAAAGATTTCTTCCCAAATCTCTTACTTTCTGAATCTCTCATCCTATTAAATCTCACCTAAAGTTTGGTGCAATTTCAGAACCACAAATTACCAACAAATTAACCACAAATTGCACCCTATTACATTTTACCACTAGTGTCTGTCAGAAGAGAGCAGCACACCCAGCACTACCCGGAAGTTCAGACTGTCCCTCACCACAGAACTGAACCTAAAGGTTCCCATACACCAGGGCTGGGCAATTGCGGCCCTCCAGATGTTGAGGAACTACACATCCCAGCATGCCTTGCATCAGATTTAGCATGGCCACATAGCAAAACTAATGCAAAGCATCCTGGGATGTGTAGTTCCTCAACATCTGGAGGGCCGCAATTGCCCCGCCCTGCTATACACGGTACAATTTAATGTGTGCGATGTGATGCATGCTCCTGCGCACATCACATCGTACAGCACAAACAGTATGTCCTGCACATATTTTTGGGTACTTGTGGATTATCACGGCTCCCATCGCATGCCATCGCATGCCATATATAGTGGCATGTGATGGCATGCGATTGGATGCGATATTTGCAGTTTTTAACAATGTTTACAAAATTGCATGCGATCGCATCGCATACGATTTGATCACATGCGATCGCATGCATTTTTTAACAGAAAAGCATCCAAATGCATTGAAATGAGTATCAAACATGTTCAATGGCCCCCAAATGTCATTTTTGAGGCTGTAGCACCCCCACTATCAACGCGAACCCGAAGCGTGGCGAGCGCAGCGCGCCCGCGAGGGGCGGCGGTACGCGTCCTACGACTTTTTCATACCCCCACTATCCACGTCGGCGTGGAGTTGAGAATAGAAAGTGTGGCGAGCGCAGCGAGCCACCGTGCCCGAAGCGGACACCTGTGAAGCCCGGGAGGGGACACGGATACCTGTGAAGGTATCCGTGTCCCCTCCCGGGCTTCACAGGTGTCCGCTTCGGGCACGGTGGCTCGCTGCGCTCGCCACACTTTCTATTCTCAACTCCACGCCGACGTGGATAGTGGGGGTATGAAAAGGTCGTAGGACGCGTACCGCTGCTCTCGCCACGCTTCGGGTTCGCGTTGATAGTGTGGGTGGTACAGCCTCAAAAATGACATTTGGGGGCCATTGAACATGTTTGATACTAATTTCAATGCATTTGGATGCTTTTCTGTTAAAAAATGCATGCGATCGCATGCGATCAAATCGTATGCAATGCGATCGTATGCGATGCGATCGGATGCGATCGCATGCGATGCGATCGCATGCAATTTTAAAAAATGTAAAAACTGCAAAATTGACATTTGGGGCCATTGAACATGTTTGATACTAATTTCAATGCATTTGGATGCTTTTCTGTTAAAAAAACGATCAAATCGCATATAATGCGATCGCATGCGATGCGATTTTTTGCTATGCGATGCACAACGTGGGAGCCGTGATTATCCACAAGTACCTATTTTTGTACTAGATTGCATCTCATTACATTGGAAAACATATGCGATGCGATCTAGTCCAAATCGTATACAATAACTGTACTGTGTATGTGCACCTTAAGGATGCCATAGAAACACAATCTACTTCATTTACATTTTTTTTTAGAACATTTCCCAATAAGACATCCTCTTGGCCCAGGGGTGGTGCCGTGAAGAAAATACGGATTCTCTAGGGTAAAACAAAAGAGAAAAGAAGCAGCGCTGACTCAATTGATTAAAATCAACTAAAATAAATTGGAAATTGGACCGATTTCACATTAAAAAACAAAATACATTTTATTAAATACATTGAAGCACCATAAGGAGATTGCTGGTAGTAGATGCAAGCTGGCCTCACATAAATGTAAAGGGAGGGTAGGGAAGGGCTGTCCGTTCCTATAATGCATGGGTCCTCAAATGGCGGCCCTCCAGATGTTGTGAAACTACAAATCCCAGCATGCCTTGCCACAGTTTTAACACTCCCTTATAGCAAAACTGTGGAAAGGCATGCTGGGATTTGTAGTTTAGAATATAAGAAGGTTTCAACCAAACGGTGCGCAATAAAGTACCTCGTGCAGCTATATACAAATTCACACAGTAGAATAACACCTGTAACTACTGACAAGAGGACAATATAGAAAGAAAGGTTGTGAATTTGAAAAAACAGCGCTCAAGGTGACAATATGTAAATAATGAACAATACTTATGCTCATAAAGGTACTGGTTTGACTGGTATCACAGGGTATAGTACCAAGTTGTAGAATTTATCTGGTTCTCCCCTAGTGATGAAACAGGGGAGACACAATACAACAAAAAATAGTGCAGATCAATTGGATAAAAAGAATTTAATACAATAGTTGCACTTACAATAAAGTGACTTTGGTAAAAGCACAAGACAAGTGATCCTTGGGGCAATACAGCAGACAGATGGATTAGAGTCCTCAGGTCCTGGGTTCCCCGTTTCCGGAAACAGACAGCCACAGTCCTTCGGGTCCACGCCGCACAGCCCTTCACGATACACTGGTCCAGGAATAAAACTTGGTAGCACGCTAGACGCGTTTCGGAACAAAGTCCTTCATCAGCAGCGTGCTGAAATAGTGTCCAAGTACAGGTATATATACCTACAAACAGCTGTACACAATCGCCGCTAATCGGCGTGTGATTTCCGACTTCCGGGTGAACCAAAATGGCGATGCGTTCCAAATACCGGATACGCGTTCCAAATGGCCGGATGTGCGTCACCAGCGGTGACGTGAATAGACGGAGCCTCCTGTAATCAGATCCCCTGTTACCCGCTCTGTAGAATTTAGGTTCCTAGTAACATTAGAAGGTATCAGGCTTCATTGGAAGATCTTTAGGCTTCACACCACGCTACAGATACCGGAAGTATCTGCGTGTCACTCTTTACCCAGGGCGCTGTTTGCGTTCCAAGGTAAAAAATACCAAAAATAAGAGGTATGTTCATACGGAAGTCGGATATCATTCACAGCGGAGAGAAATAGTTAAAACAAGATGTCTTCAATAAAATCTGTAGAGAAAATAAAAAACAATTAAAATATGCAATGATCAACAATTTTGCCTCCACCAAAATAGAGGAATAAAAAGAGGGATAAAGTGCAATACTAAGAGAGAAAGGGTTTCAACTCGAATTCAGTATTCAAACCCTTTGGGACTTGTGTACCAAGGCGATGTATCCAACGCATCTCCGTTCTGGAGAGGCGTTTTGCAAGGTCATTTGAACAAATTTTGGGTAAGATTATTTGAATACCACAAAATTGTTTAATATGGCACTCATTTGAATCATGCTTAATTCTAAAGTGCTCTGACACAGTATGATTTACATATTTCTTACGAATATTATAAATGTGCTCTGATGTCCTGGTTTTGAGCTGTCTAGATGTCCTGCCTATATAGGCAAGACCGCAGCTACATTGCAGGGCATAGATCACATTGCGAGAATGACAAGTAATGAACTGTTTGATGGAAAGTATTTGGCCATTCAGGGTCACCTGGTCAAATTTTCTGTCTTTTGACTTGACTGTCCTGCACATAAGGCAGGAGCCACAGCGGTGAAACCCTATCGTTCTAATAGTTTGGCGCCAAATGTGATCTATGCCCTGGAATGTAGCTGCGGTCTTGCCTATATAGGCAGGACATCTAGACAGCTCAAAACCAGGACATCAGAGCACATTTATAATATTCGTAAGAAATATGTAAATCATACTGTGTCAGAGCACTTTAGAATTAAGCATGATTCAAATGAGTGCCATATTAAACAATTTTGTGGTATTCAAATAATCTTACCCAAAATTTGTTCAAATGACCTTGCAAAACGCCTCTCCAGAACGGAGATGCGTTGGATACATCGCCTTGGTACACAAGTCCCAAAGGGTTTGAATACTGAATTCGAGTTGAAACCCTTTCTCTCTTAGTATTGCACTTTATCCCTCTTTTTATTCCTCTATTTTGGTGGAGGCAAAATTGTTGATCATTGCATATTTTAATTGTTTTTTATTTTCTCTACAGATTTTATTGAAGACATCTTGTTTTAACTATTTCTCTCCGCTGTGAATGATATCCGACTTCCGTATGAACATACCTCTTATTTTTGGTATTTTTTACCTTGGAACGCAAACAGCGCCCTGGGTAAAGAGTGACACGCAGATACTTCCGGTATCTGTAGCGTGGTGTGAAGCCTAAAGATCTTCCAATGAAGCCTGATACCTTCTAATGTTACTAGGAACCTAAATTCTACAGAGCGGGTAACAGGGGATCTGATTACAGGAGGCTCCGTCTATTCACGTCACCGCTGGTGACGCACATCCGGCCATTTGGAACGCGTATCCGGTATTTGGAACGCATCGCCATTTTGGTTCACCCGGAAGTCGGAAATCACACGCCGATTAGCGGCGATTGTGTACAGCTGTTTGTAGGTATATATACCTGTACTTGGACACTATTTCAGCACGCTGCTGATGAAGGACTTTGTTCCGAAACGCGTCTAGCGTGCTACCAAGTTTTATTCCTGGACCAGTGTATCGTGAAGGGCTGTGCGGCGTGGACCCGAAGGACTGTGGCTGTCTGTTTCCGGAAACGGGGAACCCAGGACCTGAGGACTCTAATCCATCTGTCTGCTGTATTGCCCCAAGGATCACTTGTCTTGTGCTTTTACCAAAGTCACTTTATTGTAAGTGCAACTATTGTATTAAATTCTTTTTATCCAATTGATCTGCACTATTTTTTGTTGTATTGTGTCTCCCCTGTTTCATCACTAGGGGAGAACCAGATAAATTCTACAACTTGGTACTATACCCTGTGATACCAGTCAAACCAGTACCTTTATGAGCATAAGTATTGTTCATTATTTACATATTGTCACCTTGAGCGCTGTTTTTTCAAATTCACAACCTTTCTTTCTATATGGGATTTGTAGTTTCACAACATCTGGAGGGCCGCAGTTTGAGGACCTATGTTATAATGCCTTGAATAGGACATATAAAGTGCAAGTGCAAAAGTTGAATTACCGTCCACCTGTTACTTGAACACTGTGATGAATTTGGTTCCTCCCAGGGACTCCAGGCCTGAGTGGATTCTCAGGCCAGGATTCTCTAGGGTGCCAAGATTCAAAAATGTTTAGGAACACAGTTATAATGTGGACAATGACACAGTACTAGTGTAGTGCGTTCTCTCTTATGGCTCGCGGCACTCACCATGCTTCAGGCACGGTGCCTCGCTGCACTCGCACACTGTTATATTCTCCTATGCCCTCTCAGATGGTAAAAAGTGAAAAGTCAAGCCTGAAAAACTCTATTATTTGTAGTATTATTGTGTCATTAGTTTGGCTGTCGGCATTGTGGTTGTGTCGGTGCAGTGATTTTTATTTTGAAGTCGGTATTTCGATTGTCAGTGGTGTATATACGTCTGTATATTGGGCCTGATTCAGACTTGTTTGCTAGGGTGCAAATATAGGCAGTCAAGCAAGAGGTAAACACCACCCATCACCGGGCCCAATACCACCCCCCCCCCCCCCCCCATCTCGCTGCCTGAATCCACTCACTAGTATGTGAGGGGATGTGTCATCATACACATACGCTCACAGTGGGGATCGCCCAGTGTGTATGGGCCATTACTGTAGCCCGGGGTTCAGGCAATGTGTCATATTGCCGCGAGTGGCTGTTTGCTATTACTATGGTGGACAGTGTGTGGTGGAATTACTGAGTGAATGAGGCAATGGACTAAATGTAATGTAATCACATGTGCGATTTTTGGCCCAAAAAAATATTTATTTTAACGGTACTTGTGTATTATCACGGCGCCCACGATATTAGGTCGCATGACATATAATCGCATTGAATGCCATCGCATGGCATACATCCGATGCACAGTTAGGCGATGCGATTTTAAATTGTATAAGCCCCCTATACCCTAATGGGGGCTTACAATGTTAAATGCACCCCCACGCCACCCCCACTATGAACGCCAACCCGAAGCGTGGCGAGCGCAGCGATCCAGTGAGGGGTAGCAGCGGTACGCATCCTATGACCTTTTCATACCCCCACTATCCAAGTCGGTGTGGAGTTGATTTTATATAGTGTGGCGAGCGCAGCGAGCCACCGAGCTCGAAGCATGGTCGAGCGCAGCGAGCCCCGTGAGGGGACGCATATTACTTTACATGTATTCCGCGTCCCCTCACCACGTTTCGGGCTCGGTGGCTCGCTGCGCTCGCCACACTATATAAAGTCATCTTCACGCTGTCGTGGATAGTGGGGTATGAAAAGATTGTAGGACGCGTACCGCCGCTGCGCTCGCCACGCTTTAGGTTGACATTGATAGTGGGGGTGCCGTTGGTGGTGCTTTTAACATACTAAGCACCCATCACGTTTAATTATCTTATAGGGGCCACTTTTAACATGGAAAACCCATTAGGGTGCTTATACAATTTTAAATCGCATACCATTGTATATGTGATAGAATGGCATACAATGCCATACAATGCGATGGTATACAATTTAAAATTATATAACATCACCTGCCATCGCGTAACATCGCATTGCATCACATACCATTGCATGCCCTATGGTCTGCAATGTGATGGGTGCCCTGCTAGTACACAAGTACCATTTTAACAATGGTCATACTGTTGGACTAAAAATCATTTCATGCCCGACATACAGGGACTTATAGTTCTCCAATTTTTGTAAAAAAATGTTTTAACTTTGAAATGCTTTCGTGGACTGAACAATGTCAGACCTGCCAGAAGCAGGTCTTTTTTTTTTTTGGTGATTTTTTTTAGCCCAGACAAGTGTGAGATTGGAAAAATTGCACCCTATTAAATTTGCAATTTTGATGTTTTCTCTGGGAAAAGATCTGGATGTGATTATTGGTGTGCAATATTTTTGGTCATGGCAAAAGGTGTCATTTTTACGGCAAATCGAAATTACTACATGTGCGATGTTGGGTAGACGTGCAGTTTTGCCAGTTTTTCACCCAAAAAATAAATTGCGCTGTATTATTTATTAGATTTGGCCCAAAGTGTGCAATTTCTATGGGGACAGTGTGAACTGAAATTAGCATGGGGAGAATATATAAACTCCACATAAATAGGGCCATGACGGGAATTTAACCCATGACCTCAGTGATATAAGGCAGTAATGCTCTTCTGAGAAAACTGGCATAGCAGGGTTATCCAAGGGGATATTAAAGTCACCAAGAATGACAGAAGGTAGGTCAGAGGAGAGGACGTGTGGAAGCCAGGCGGCCAAGTTGTCAAGAAATTGGGAGAAAGGGCCAGGGGGACGGTAGATGCATTGACACGGAGGTGGTAGGGGTAGTACAGACGGATGGAGTGAGACTCAAAGAGGAGAGAGGGTTCAGGGTGAATGACACTGTAGGTGGAGGAGGCTGAGAGGAAAAAGCCCATGCCGCCACCTTGGTGAACATCAGGCCTGGGGATGTGAGAGAAAGAGAGGCCACCGTGGTAGAGAGTAGCTGGAGAGACAGAATCAGAGGTGGAGAGCCAGGTCTCAGTGATTCAGTGATAGCAAGGAGGTGAATTGCGCTAGAGATGAATAGGTCATGGATGGCAGGGAGTTTGTTGCAGATGGATCTGGCATTCCATAGGGCACAGGAAAGAGAGGGGGTGGGTTGTGTATTTATGTGGATAAGGTTTTTGGGATTGCAGAAGTGAGGGGGGGCCTTGGAAGGTTGGGGGAGCTGGGGCGAGGGGTCAGGATAGGTATGGGATGGAAGGGGGGAGGAGCGGTAGGAGAAAGTGAATTTGAGAGATTAACAGCTATGAGGACCAGAGGTGAGAGGGTATATTAGTGAAAGCAGACAGAGAGCAGGGATTTTGGAAGACAGACAGCGTCTGTAGTAGATAGCAAGGACATGGTAGATAACAGAGTGAGATAGCTTGGGATATGAAAGAGGAGAAAAGATAACAGGCAAGTAACAGCTGTCAGAGAGGAGACAAGTGGGTAAATGGATTAGACAGGTTGATTGAGAAATCCAATTAAGTATGAAACAATAACAAGAGGATGAAAGGAACAGAGAAGGTCAGAAGTGAGGCAAATGTGAGCAGGCGTGAAGAAGGAAACAGAGGCCCTTATTCTGGTTGGTGCGGTAATGTCCGCGTGCGGTCGGTCCGCTGATGTTTTGTGTCTGCGCATGTGCAGAGGCGTCTCTGCGCATGTGCGAGCGGGGCGTACGGCCAAATCCCGCATGAAATGTGAACACTCCGAACAGGGGGTGGAGAGGGGCGTGAAGGGCTATTTGGGCTCATTACCATATGCATACGCCCCGCGTGTCATGGGCATTCCCATGCTGGGCGTACGTATGGTAATGTGGCCGTGACGCACGCGTAGGGGGCGGACATATGACATCGCCGGATGTCAGCTGCCCGCCCAGATCCCTGCTTTTGCACGGAAAAATGTCCGTGTGGTCTGAGGTTGCGGGAGCTGGCGGACCACTCGGTCCTGCATACGATGGTCTGCGACCATCGAATGATGGGGGAGGTTCCCTGAGATGGAGGAGGCGTATTCCATGAAAAATACACGTGTGGTCCGTTCGGCCAGCTTCTTACCGCGTACGGACGGAGTTGGCGATTCGTATGGAAGGCGGGGTTTCGCACGCACGGTCCTGGCCGCATATTCGGATCCGGCCGCACCGATCAGAATAAGGCCCAGAGTGCAATAAATGTATGGCCAAGATAAGAGAAAGTAACAGTGAATGAGTAAAATGAAAAACAATTTTGGATTAAATATAGATAAAATGAATTAAATGTCAAAAGTAAGCAACAGATTACAATAAAATAACATAAGCGATACACAGTTAACTAGTCAGTCAGCTGTTGTATTCTCTGAGAGGCAGACGTATAGGAGACATGGCTGCAGAGAGGCTGACAATTTTTACTCTGCCCCAGACTGTGGAGGAGGCAGTGGAATTCCTTCAGGGGCAACATTGAGACACACACCTGCCCCAAAGGGCACCTGATGAGGCGCAGAATTAGGGAGCGGATCTGTCTCTCAGGCCACCACTGGGCAATATAATAATTTAATGCAGGAGGACTGCGCTGTCAACCTCCTGTCGCAGCCTCAGCGACAAATTGGCGGCCCAGGCACCATTGTGGAGGTTGATGAAAGCCTCTTTGTGAAGTGCAAGGCCAATGTTGGACGCATGCTGCCCAAGCAGTGGATCTTCGGGGGCATCTCCAGACAGAGTGTTTCTTGATGGCAGTCAAGAGGCGGGATGCCAGGACGCAGCACAGTCCAAAATTCAGATAGGGGAGCCCCACCAACTGCCACCCCAAACACCACAGTCGAAGACTCACTGTGTGAGTACTGTACTGTACTGTACTTACAATGGCGGTGGCGCCTCTCCAGCAGCGTCATCCTGCTGATATCTGTAAAAATAAGAAATACAGTATACAGTAATCACATTTAATCACTCCATGTGAAAATGCATGCAAATACTGTACCACATGGCAATGAGCATGTAAGGACATGTAATGACCCCATGGCCACAGGCATGTAATGACCACATTGAAAACAAATGCTGAAGGAAATCCCTCGTGCCAACTAGCATGTAATCACCCCATGGCAACAGGCATGTAATGACCACATTGAAAACAAATGCTTTAGGAAATCCCTCGTGCCAACTAGCATGTGGCAACAGGCATGTAATGACCACATTGAAAACAAATGCTGCAGGAAATCCCTTGTGCCAACTAGCATGTGGCAACAGGCATGTAATGACCACATTGAAAACAAATGCTGTAGGAAATCCCTTGTGCCAACTAGCATGTAATCAACCCATGGCAACAGGCATGTAATGACCACATTGAAAACAAATGTTGTAGGAAATCCCTCATGCCAACTAGCATGTGGCAACAGGCATGTAATGACCACATTCAAAAAACAAATGCTGTAGGAAATCCCTAGTGCCAACTAGCATGTGGCAACAGGCATGTACTGTAATGACCACATTGAAAACAAATTCTGTAGGAAATCCCTAGTGCCAACTAGCATGTGGCAACAGGCATGTAATGACCACATTGAAAAATGCTGTAGAAAATCACCCATGGCAACAACAGTAACTGTACAGTAATCACCACATAAAAAAAAACAAATAGGAAATCTCCCATGGCAACAAGCAGAAAATACAGCACCCAATACTGTACAGTACTTCCCCTTAGGGAGTCCAGTAGTCGGGGGTCCTGAGGGACCAGGTCGCTCCAGCGGCGCTGCAGGGCCCTCACCATCCTGACCCTCCTGAATCGCTCCCTGATAGCGAGGCTCGCCCCCTGGTATGCCTCTACAACCTCTCGGTTTGAGGCCAAGGGCCTGTCCCGCTATGCTACCAGGACCCGGAGCTCTCCTCTCCTGAAGGGCCTAGCTCTGTGTGGTGAGGACATCTTACAGATAGTTACTGTACTTTATCTTACAGATACTGTAATAAAAATGGCACCCACGTACGCCCTGCCCACGTGCATCCTGTGCGGAACAATCGTCACATACTGCGTGCCCGCCAGTGAGTAGCGAGTAGTTTATTACCGGCCAATCAGCTCCTACAGTAACTGTGAAGTTACTGTTCTGTATAGTACATGCTTGGATTGAAAAAATAACAGGTACTGTACAGCACAGTATTGTACTGTACTATACAGTAGCAGCTGATTGACCACAGGCATTTTATCACTTCACCGAGCTTACTAAATCTACAGTACCACTGTATACATGATTGCAACAGTACTGTGTGTAAAATTAAAATGATCCCTTTACAAATCGAACTAAGGTAAACTGGACTTTAATGTACTGAACAGTAAAGATGCATCCTAGCACCTACTGTACTCTATTGAACAAAACAATGAGATGCATTAGCGTCCGCGTCGCTCCAGTGTAGACCAGTGTAGAGCCTGTGCAGACGCACTAGCGTTCGTGCAAATTTAGACGCACGAAAAGCTTTATTGGAAGACTGGAACTTTTTCTTGTTTGTTAAATATACAGTACAGTAACTTACTGTGAATGTCATGACACCAAAATGTGGCCACCTTTAGAACAATACACTGAAATGCATTAGCGTCCATGCCGCTCCAGTGTAGTGCCCATGTAGATGCTCAAGAGTCCATGCAAATTTAGACGCAAGGAAAGCCTTATTGGGAAGCCGGAATTTTTTATGTGTGTTAAAACTATTGTGCAATACTGTACTAACCTACTGTACATGTGTTGAAATCCCAGCACCTTTCAACAAAACCAATGAGACATATAATGATACTGTAGGCAATTCAATGTAATGTTATTTATTAGTGTGTACACTATCTACAGAACAGTACAGTACAGCTTGCTGGACAGTATAATAGTAGCAAAGTACTTTACTGTAGTACCCTGCTGTAATAGCAGCTCAGATGCAGGAGCGTCTAATTACTGGAGTGTCTGAGATGCTCCTGCATGTCAAACAGATGGAGAGCCTCTCCGCCAGCGCCAGCATAATCCCCTCTCCGCCAAAGAGAGGGGATCATGCTGGCGCCGGTGCTATGAGAGGGGCTCTGACTAGGCTTGCCAGGGACAGTACAATAGTAGCAAAGTACTGTACTTACTGTACTTCACTCTAGTTCCTGCGCTTCATGCACGCGCTGCAGCACAAATTTCACGCATGCGCAATGAAGATTTCAAAAATTGACATTTGGTGGATGATCACTAGTATTGCACTCATCTGGAGATGCCACTGCCGATCGCCAAGCTTTTAAAATGTATTGTGTAAAATGTATTGTGATGCCGCGCGCCGTGGCCCGCCATGGCGGGCTGGCAGTACACTCGCCATATGTAGAAAGGATGAGCGGGGCTACATCTGTATGTGATGGCTACAAAGCAGTAAATATTGTCATATCAAATATAAAGTATATTCACAGTATTTGCTATTATGTTCTCTTTCCTTCAGATCAATTATGGAACCACTAACCTTGCCCTAAGTGACAGAGAATTATATCCCACCTTTTACCGGATTGTCCCAGATGATCGGGGCCGGTATGCAGCTATTGTTAGGTTTCTGATAAGATTTGGTTGGAATTGGGTTGGAGTCATTACACCAAGTGATAGCAGTGGGGACATGGAATTAAAAGAACTGATTAAAATGATGACAGCACATGTGATCTGCATCGAGTTTATCATTAAATTAACTAATAATAAAAATATTAATATACAGAAAATGTATGAGATTCGTAAATATACTGCTAACATTATAGTAATATTGGGGATTTTCGCCATCAATTATATAGATTGTTCTTTTTTTTCTGAAACTGTTAATGAAAATATCACTTTAATCCTCCACGAATCATGGACTGATCGACTATATATGGAAAAGAAATTTATCCCATCTATAAATTGCAGCTTCATTCATATATTAAATTCCAAATCATTTCCAAACTTGAATAATTTTATTAAGAATGCCGACCCATCTAACCGACCGGATGATCCAATTCTAGAAGATATTTGGCTTTCGGCTTTTCATTGTCTTTCCGCAAACACATACAAAAATACTCTTTATCAAGGCATATTCCATATTTCTGGTGTTAACTGCACTGACAAAAAAGATCTCCTGTCAGCATTTTATGGCATTGCTGATATAAAACCCCGCTATGCTTACATGGCGGTATATGCTCTGGCTCACGCTATTCATAAAACTAATCCACTTAAAGCATTTTCGTTAAAACAAATAGTAAGTAGTCTGCACTTTCTGATAATAATAATGTGATCATTTCTGAATGACTATTGTCCATCTGAGGCATGAAGGGTCCACCAGTGGAATTAAGTGGTAGGGGCCCATGTTTAGGGATGTGGCAGTCTGGAATGTAATCCATAGAAGAGGATGTGGAGGTCCAGGCAGTTGGACCAACCAGGGGTTCCTCCTGTATCTTTGTGAGCCAGTCAAACCCTGGACAATTCTCATGGGAACACCTTTAAACTCCTACAGATGGAGCCGGCATCATGCTTGCAGGTGCTGTCCCCGCCATCCATCGGAACGGGGCAAGATTGCACGAGATGCTTGTGCGCCCGTTCCAATGGAGCTCCACTGCCTGCCTGGTCCCCACTGCCTCCCCAAAAACCCCTAACACTGCCCGTCTCCCTGAAGTGGAGATGGGCAGGGTCCCGCCGCCCAGCTGCCGAGTGACTGGGATGCGTGTGCGTGTGAGACGCTCGTGCATCCAAGTATAATGGAGTCCCTCTCCACCGGCGGAGACATTCTGGTGAGCTCTGGCAGTGAATGAGAGGGGCTCCAGCTGTATACTAGCCAATTTGTAGGTGACCTCTCCAGATATGCATATGGGGCTCAGACCTGATCGCATGGCCCTGAATGCACATGACCAGCATTCCGTTAATATGCCACCCTGCTAGAGTGAATGCGCCCATGGCGAAACTATATGCTTGATGTGCCAATGGATGTGTACAGTTATGTCCAAAACCCAATGTAACAGGCTCGTCATTGAAATATTCATGCACTGGGCACAAGTCATTGCAGACACCATGTAGCTCTGGACTTACTCGGCAATGCAATGACAAAAAGTCATTTCCGGCCTTACAACGTTGCCTAGCATTTTCCTGTACACTCCCAGCATTTTCATAGGCTGTGCTTTTCTGAGCACTCCCACTAACCGGCAGTTACCACCCCCAGATGCCTACTTCCTGTCAATCATATTGCGATCCGCGTGCAATTAGAAATAGTTGAAGGATTTCATTGCAGGATGTCTTCGCACATGCATACTACATACTGTACACAGGCACAGTGTATCGATAATCGCCCAGAGTGTGATTTTGCAGCTGTGCAATCAGATCTAAATTGAGCCAAAGAAGGGGACTTAAGTGAAGGATCTAACTTAAGGTGCCCATAGACGCTCCGATGCGGGCGTCCGTTTTTTGCTTAAATAGCTCGAATCGCATCGCATCGCATTGCATGCCTTGTGCATGCGTTATGCAAGCGATGCGATG
The DNA here is from genome assembly GCF_055691185.1 of Crinia signifera. Classification (NCBI taxonomy): domain Eukaryota; kingdom Metazoa; phylum Chordata; class Amphibia; order Anura; family Myobatrachidae; genus Crinia; species Crinia signifera. Next base: position 33,411,123 of record NC_139217.1, read on the forward strand.
AAAAGCATGTACAAAAAGTATGTGCAGCACATGCCGCGGGAGCTTGCATCTCAAAGTACAAAACGGACACCGCCGTATTGGAGCGTGTATGGGCACCTTTACATTTATTTTTTACTGGAAACTATAGGAAATATAGATACTGCAGCCACATTTCTCTCTAAAGTGACAGAATGGGGGAAATATACTAATATCGTCCCAATATGGCCGATCCCCATATAAACAGGTACAAACGGGATCGGCCCTATATGACCGAAAAGACAAATCCTATATGACCGAAAAGACAAGTTGCACGGATCTTTGCAATGCTGCCAAGGGTAAAATTAAATGAATAAATAAATAATAATAAATAAATTTGGTATGGCTACTGAGAAGATATACTTATACCCTACTCAGGTTGGGACACCTTCCTGAAACTGGCCTGCTTTAAAAGGCCATTGCTTTGGGAAAATATGAGGATATCTGTGATCACAGACTATGCATGAGAAGTACAGATGGAAAGGACACAATTTTACCCTATCAAAAAACATCTTCAAGAATATAAGAGTACAATATGCAATATTATTTCCATCTAAAATCAGGGTTGTCTACCCTCCCTGCCCCCCAGAAAGAGGGGCAACCCTCCCACAAAGCTGGCCGGCTCCCGAGATCCCCCCCGCCGGCACCCGCGACCTCCCCGCCGGCACCCGCGCCCCCCCCCCCCCCCCCTCTGCGGGGAAATCCACGGGTCAAATGACACGATTCGCGCCATTTTAGCCCCACCCACCATGTACAATGCATTAAAATGGCACTGCATGTCGAGGGCATGGCTAAAATGGCACAATAATTCGGTACACGCCCCCAAACAAATAGCCACTAGTGTGGCTCCACCCCTGCCCCACCCCTTCTCACTCCCCGCAGCCCCGCCCCCCCTGAGCTGGCTGCCCTCTCCCAGAAAGGGCAGCCAGAAAGTAGGTAAGTATGTCTTAACTTCATAAAGTACAGGAGGGAAACACAAAGGGACTTATTTTGGTTCATTCTTTCTGACAAAATCCTTCTTAGATGGACAAAACCATGTGCACTGCAGGGGGGGCAGATGTAACATGTGCAGAGAGAATTAGATTTGGGTGAGTAATTTTGTTTCTGTGCAGGGAAAATACTGACTGCTTTATTTTTACACTGCAATATAGATCTCACTTTGAAGTAAAACCCCACCCAAATCTAATTCTCTCTGCATAAGTAACACCTGCCCCACCTGCAGTGCACATGGTTTTGCCCATCTAAGAAGGATTTTGTCAGAAAGAATGAACCAAAATAAGGCCCAAAGTTCTTCTTTACCCTGAGAAAAGCAGAGTGGCTGGACTGTAAATTCTGGCAGGGCATACCATGGACCAGGGCCGGATTAACAATGGGCCTGATGGAGCTCAGGGCATTCAATACCAATGCCAGATACCAGGCTGGTTCATATGGGTTAATTGGTTCCGGAGATATTGCATGTAAACCGATTTGTTCATTTCTGAAATGTGAATTCATGGTTGTTCATGTTGTTTGAGGGCAGATTTCTCTGGAACCAAATGGCCCAGTTTCATGGGGCCAAAATCATTCGAAGCCTACTCAAAAGTTCTTCAATGTGATACTGGTCACATGTACATGTAGATGGGTCAGTTGGTTCCGAAGATATAGCTGGTTGGTTAAAGGGTGGTGGGAGGGGAAAGGGTGGTTTTCTCTCCCCCTCACACCAGAAAATGCAGGAACTAGGCTGGTGTAAAAGGGGCCAGCCCGGGAATGTCCCTGCATGATTCTGGGACCATATTCCCAGGTAAATCCCTGCATTTTCTGGTGTGAAAGGGGTATTATTTCAAATAGTCTGGACCTGCAGTGCTCTGAATACAGCCGGGCAGCCCCCTGCTCTCTGCCTGGTTGTCAATGGCTGTCCTCCAGTTACCGTGAGCATGTATTCCCCCTTGGCAATGAGCATGTGACATGGCAATGAGCATGGATCCCCTGCCAATGAGCATGGATCGCCTGGCAATGAGCATGTTGGTAAGCAGCACTTATGTAGCATAGTTTTTAATAAGCATTATGGTGTTTGGCATAATACATAACGGACATTATGGTGTGTGGCTTAACATGCAATGCTCATTAGGGTGTACATTTTTAATAATGCCCCTGTTTATGAAGCATATTGGGAATTTTTGTTCAATCTGTTTGGTATAGTGTGTATTTTGGCTCAATCCATGTGGCAAAATGTGAATTTTGCCTTAATCTGTGTGGCATAATGTGAATTTTGATTCAATCCGTGTGCCAGTGTCAGTTTTGGCTCATTCCATGTGGCATAATGTGTAAGAGGCAAGTACCATAGAAGGGCATTACTATTGTGTTGCATGACTTGTATAAGGGGTATATGTTGTAGTAAACTTAGGTGACCATATAAAAGGTGCTGAAATGTTGTCTACCATGTTTTGGCTTTCAGTATTTTTTTTATGACTGGAGTGCCGCTTCACCCTGCCAGTATCTTAGGACATTGGCGTCCTGCGGGTGTACCTTTGGTGGGCACCAGGCAATATATGGTAAGTACTGTATATCTGCAGCTTCTATTTTCCCTCTTTTCTGTGCCAGGCCCTTGAATATGCCAACCTCTTTTTCCACCCTATACTAAACAATTTGCATTTTTCTAATGCCAGCCCCCTGCCTTTTCCAGGAATATATAATTAGTTGAAAGTATTTACACAAATAGAGACACACCCATGAGCAGACCACCCAAACAGAACACTGGTCACGCCCCCCACATTATTAGGTGCTGGCCACAACCCCTATTATTGCGAATAATAGGCCTTTGATCATTTTCAGCTCCAGGCCCATTTAGACCTTAATCTGGCACTGCCATGGACTCTAGTTAAAAGGACAAAATAAATTGAGTTTGGTGCCTCAAGGGGTTAATTCAGCTTTATTGTTGCTGATGGGAGAAGCAGCTTCTAAAAGTCTGAGTTTGTTTTGTTTGTTCTCTCCCTGAAGGCCCTTACACACTTACAAATACTGTCTTGGCTGATGGTGGCACATTCACAGGCGCACTCTGTATGCTCCCTTTGCATTTTTCTCTTTTCCACCACTAACAAGGGGGACATATAGAGGTGAGGCCTTTACTCTTATAGTGCAGGGAAAGGGATATTTCGTATATATATACTAGTACCCAGTGTCTGTTATCCTTCTCAGCAAGTCCGAGTGTGTGCCGCCCGTTCCCCTCTCTCTCTCTCTCTCTCTCTCTATATATATATATATATATATATATATATATATATATATATATATATATATACATATATATATATATATATATATATATATATATATATAACACAATACTCCACGACGCGCTTAACAATATCAAACAGAATAACTTTCTTTTAACAATATATACTGAGGCTGCTATACCACAACAGAATCCCTTCTGTTGTACGGCCAGACGGTCAATCAAACTTTGAAGATTTTAATAAATTGTTATCTTGGAGAAATGATGTATGGACTATCAATTGAGTAAAGGGCGCTGAACCACATTTGGGAAGTGTATATATATATATGCTAATATTTACATGTTTGGTTTAGAACAAAAAATGTTTTTTGAGCACAGACTGAACAAGCATATCCGGATGTTCTGCAGGTATATAGATGACCTGTTCATGCTGTGGGAGGGAGGCCAAGACTCTTTTGAGTTGATGATGCAAGAGATCAATGCTCTAGATACGCCCATTAAATTTACTTTTAAATGTAGTACCAGCGAGATAGCATATCTAGATGTCCTAGTACAACTGAATAATGGACATATCTCTACTAACATCTTTTCCAAAAGTACAGACAGGAACACCCTCCTCATGGCTAATAGCCATCACCCCCCCCCCTCTCTCAAGAAAGGGCTTCCCTTTTCACAAATGGTACGAGTGGCCAGGATCTGTAGTGACTGGTCCACTCTGCCAGGTGAATTGGACAAGGTCATACACAAATTTCATGAACGTGGGTATGCTTTAAAGGATTTAGAGCTATCCAAAAGTAGGGTGCTGAATTTAGAAAGAGCTAATCTTTTGAAACCTACAATTAAGAAAACTGAGTCTGTTTTTCCCTTAGTGACTAACTTTGACACCTCAAGTCCCGTCGTGCCCATCGCCACAAGAGCCCTGTGGCCAGTCCTGTCTTCTGACAAGAGTTTGAGCTGCTTCCAGAAATTGAGACCTTTACCATGTTACCGGAGGGGTAAAAACCTCCGGGATTTACTTGTACATTCGGACATCAGCGAATTCAAATGTATGCCTAATGTGGCAGTCAAAAAACCAGGCTGCTATAGGTGTCCTAAATGTGTCATTTGCAGCTATCTGATAGCTAGTGATACATTTAAACACCCACATAATGCTTTTAAATATAAAATCAGACATGTCTTGTCTTGTGAATCTCGCTTCGTTGTGTATATTATTATTTGCCCTTGTGGCTATTATTATGTTGGTAAAACCTCTCGGAAGTTTAAAGAGCGTATGGCCTTACACCGCTCAGCCATTAATGCGGCACTGAATGGCAAAAGCAACGATCAGCCAGTAGCGGTGCACTTTAAAACTTATGGCCATCCCATATGCTCACTCAAATACCAAATAATCGATCACATCCCTGAGAGTATCAGGGGTGGGGATCGCAATAAGAAGTTGCTCCGTCTGGAGGCCGCTTGGATCCACAGGCTAGATACTGTGGCACCCAAGGGTCTCAACGAGCGCATTGCATGGAATACCCTTATGTAATGCTTCTGATAAATATCTAATATGCGACATGTATGTCTCATGATTTACTATGATGATTTTTTGTGACTGCTGCTATTTTATTATGCATTTTTATTATGCTTTTTAATATTTTGTATATGTTTCCATGTATCCTTTTGTAATGTATTTTTCTTCTGTATGTATGCCTATGTGGCTGACTCCATTGCCTGTTAACGTACGCTGTCCGCGCTGTAGTCACTGGAGACGCTGTGGCTGCCTGGCAACATGACGCTGTGATGTCATCCAGGTGCGCGTTGCACAGGTGCCGGTGATTCTCGTGATGAAGGCGCGGGTGGGCGGCGGATACAGCGTGGAGGACGCTATATAAGGTAAGCTATGTGATACTTGTATGTGTGTCTACTACTCCTGACGACGGGGATACGTTCCTCGAAACGTTGAGAAAATAAAAGAATTTCTTTAAGAAAGTCCTGTCAGTGCCGTGCTTGGGGGCATCGAGACGATTGATGGTCCCTATCTGCTGGTGTATTATTTTCGCAAAGGCACGCAGGCCATTACCGGAGTTGGTGAGAGTGCTGGTCCATCCCGCTGCTATATATATATATATATATATATATATATATATATATATATATATATATATATATATATATATATATATATATATATATATATATATATATATATATATATATATATATATATATATATATATATATATATATATATATATATATATATATATATATATATATATATATATATATATATATATATATATATATATATATATATATATATATATATATATATATATATATATATATATATATATATATATCAGGAAGGGCCGTCACTCAGGACTGAGGTGAGCTGCTGTTGTCAATAACTTGCCCCGGTGCCAACTAACAGAAGGCAACAGCGTGGTACTGCCCACAGTATATAACCAGGAAATGAATGGGCACTCAGGGACTCCAATGATGCTGGTGAAAACAGGGACCAAAATTTATTCCATCAGTGGTCTCACAAGCGTCAAAGTTTCGGGGGCCGGACCCCCGTCGTCAGGACAAATTGCAGACAAGGTATAACACAGAATAAAGTGCAAGTGCTTTGATATATATAGGACATAACAAATGATGTGCTAACTTACCCCCTCCCTGTAGCCATCCCCCACTAGTGTCCATGGGCCGGTTTCCGGAGTCCTGCGTCGTCCTCCATGTCCATGTTGGTGGACTCAACTGGTCCTCTGGCGAAGATCTCTTCTCTTGATCCAGGTATTCTTCAGCATGCCGGCACTCTCCGCATCGGACTGAGGAGAGACGCAGAGATCCTTTATCTTCCACGCCTTTCCTCAGATTGATTCTATTGAAGCCAAGAAAGTCGGCTCCTGATTGGCCGCTAGGTGGCTAATAGAATAATTCTGAGGAGAGGCGCGGAAGATGAAGGATCTCTGCGTCTCTCCTCAGTCCGATGCGGAGAGTGCGGGGAGTGCAGGCATGCTGAAGAATACCTGGACTACGGCGGATCAAGAGAAGAGATCTTCGCCAGAGGACCAGGTGAGTAGGACTTCCTTCCACAGCTCCACCATGGATTACTTAGGACCCCGGACACCGACATGGACATGGAGGACGACACGGACGCCGACATGGAGGACGACACAGGACCAGGACACCGGACACCAGGACCGAGGGCTACCTACGGGCTCAAAATAGGTAAGTATCAGTATGTATGGGCTTTGGATGTATTAAAGTTTTATTTATATTGTGTCAGTGTGTTTTTTTAAATGTATTTATTTTTCTATTTTTTTTACACTGCAGCCTGCCACGGATCTGACTGATCTGTGCAGGCTTAAAGCAAATACAACACGAAAATAAAGTGTATTTTCCTGACGTATTTTCGTGGCTGTTTCACCCAATTAGCAGCCGTATTATCAATACGGCTGCTTAGTAAATCAGGAACCACCATTCTTTTGAATAGTGATTCCTGTTGTATTCTATCGATGGTGTAGACCACGGGTGTCAAACACAAGGCCCGTAGGCCAAATCCGGCCCGCCAGACCTTGTCATGTGGCCCGCGCGAGGAGATAGCACGCAGGGGCAGTGTGTCCCAGCTCTTGCCTAAGCCACCTCCTCTCACCCACCCCCCACCCCGCGCGCACTCGCTCGCCGGAGCTGCGGGGTTGGTTGCTGGGACGTCACGTAGCTGGCGATCCGTGCTGGACTGCTGGTAGTAGCCGTGTGTGCGAGGCGGCTGACTGAAATAGGTTAGTAGTGTATAGCTCGGGCTGGTCTCTGTACGTGGGGATCTCTGTCACTGAGGGTGACATTTACACACCAGGCCATGCTCTCCTCTAGTCACTGCGTGTCTATCTTGCTAGCCCACATTAAAATGTCTTTCCCAAAATGGTGTCACCTCCTCTAGCATCCCTAAGGCAGCTCTGTACCTTCTGTCCCTGTCTACCACTGAACCCTGCACCTCAATATATTTAGTACTGGATGTGGAATTAAATTTCTGCAGCATAGCTCTGTGTTTGATGGCCCACCATTTTTGTTATCGCATTATTGTTATATGCATGTCCTGTTTCATACTGCTTTAAAGTACACCTTGTACAAGTTTTCTGTCATTTGTACTTTTTGGGGGACCGTCCCTTTGAGGGTGACCAAACTGCTGATGCGGCCCCCGATGAATTTGAGTTTGACACCCCTGGTGTAGACATTCGTATTTGTAAATACAAATACGAATGTCCCATCATTAAGAAAATACGTTTTTTTGGCATAGTAAATGCCAAAAATACGTATACACCCCAAAAAAATTGTATTTTCGTAAGAAAATACGATTTTTTTTTCCACTATTTTTCTTTTTAGTAAATTTCCCCCTTTACGTCCAAAGTTATAAATTGATATGTATCTTTCCATTCTATGTCCTGAACTAGTTTCAAGCAGTGGTGTATTTTATGTGTGACGTGAGGGCAGAGACTCTTGGCTGCAAAAAAGTGTCAACAAAAAAAGGAAAAGTTTAAAGTTTAATTTGGAACCAAGGTTTTTAATTTAAAAATCCACTTTATTTCGGTTTGTGTGAGTTTAGTTTCGATATTTTTATTATGCCATGTTGATGTTATCTGTTATATATATATATATATATATATATATATATATATATATATACAGTGGGGCAAAAAAGTATTTAGTCAGCCACCAATTGTGCAAGTTCTCCCACTTAAAAAGATGAGAGAGGCCTGTAATTTTCATCATAGGTATACCTCAACTATGAGAGACAAAATGAGGAAAAAAAATCCAGAAAATGACATTGTCTGATTTTTAAAGAATTTATTTGCAAATTATGGTGGAAAATAAGTATTTGGTCAATAACAAAAGTTCATCTCAGTACTTTGTTATATACCCTTTGTTGGCAATGACAGAGGTCAAACGTTTTCTGTAAGTCTTCACAAGGTTTTCACAAACTGTTGCCCATTCCTCCATGCAGATCTCCTCTAGAGCAGTGATGTTTTGGGGCTGTCGCTGGGCAACACGGACTTTCAACTCCCTCCAAAAGATTTTCTATGGGGTTGAGATCTGGAGACTGGCTCGGCCACTCCAGGACCTTGAAATGCTTCTTTCGAAGCCACTCCTTTGTTACCCGGGCAGTGTGTTTGGGATCGTTGTCATGCTGAAAGACCCAGCCACGTTTCATCTTCAATGCCCTTGCTGATGGAAGGAGGTTTTCACTCAAAATCTGACGATACATGGCCCCATTCATTCTTTCCTTTACACGGAGCAGTCGTCCTGGTCCCTTTGCAGAAAAACAGCCCCAAAGCATGATGTTTCCACCCCCATGCTTTACAGTAGGTATGGTGTTCTTTGGATGCAACTCAGCATTCTTTCTCCTCCAAACACGACGAGTAGAGTTGTTACCAAAAAGTTCTATTTTGGTTTCATCTGACCATATGACATTCTCCCAATCCTCTTCTGGATCATCCAAATGCTCTCTAGCAAACTTCAGACGGGCCTGCACATGTACTGCCTTTAGCAGGGGGACACGTCTGGCACTGCAGGATTTGAGTCCCTGGCGGCGTAGTGTGTTACTGATGGTAGCCTTTGTTACTTTGGTCCCAGCTCTCAGCAGGTCATTCACTAGGTCCCCCCGTGTGGTTCTGGGATTTTTGATCACCGTTCTTGTGATCATTTTGACCCCACGGGGTGAGATCTTGCGGGGAGCCCCAGATCGAGGGAGACTATCAGTGGTCTTGTATGCCTTCCATTTCCTAATAATTGCTCCCACAGTTGATTTCTTCACACCAAGCTGCTTACCTATTGCAGATTCAGTCTTCCCAGCCTGGTGCAGGTCTACAATTTTGTTTCTGGTGTCCTTTGACAGCTCTTTGCTCTTGACCATAGTGGAGTTTGGAGTGTGACTGTTTGAAGTGTTGGACAGGTGTCTTTTATATAGATAAAGAGTTCAAACAGGTGTCATTAATACAGGTAATGAGTGGAGGACAGAGGAGCCTCTTACAGAAGAAGTTACAGGTCTGTGAGAGCAAGAAATCTTGCTTGTTTGTTTTTGACCAAATACTTATTTTCCACCATAATTTGCAAATAAATTCTTTAAAAATCAGACAATGTCATTTTCTGGATTTTTTTTCCTCATTTTGTCTCTCATAGTTGAGGTATACCTATGATGAAAATTACAGGCCTCTCTCATCTTTTTAAGTGGGAGAACTTGCACAATTGGTGGCTGACTAAATACTTTTTTGCCCAACTGTATATATATATATATATATATATATATAGCAAGCGACTGGAACAGAGGCGGCACTCGGCGGGCTTTGTAAAGAAAAACTTTTTATTCACAGCAAACTGTGTATCTCCAACGTTTCGGAGCAAACGTGCTCCTTTTTCAAGGTGTTGAATATATATATATATAACAGATAACATCAACATGGCATAATAAAAATATCGAAACTAAACTCACACAAACCGAAATAAAGTGGATTTTTAAATTAAAAACCTTGGTTCCAAATGGTCTTAATGGTGATTTTGAGGTTAAATGGTTCTTATGAGTTTTTATTGTTGCCTTTTTATGATGTTCTTATCTTATGATGTTGTTTTAATACTGTACCTTCTTATTATTCTTTTTTTTATATATATATGGACTTTTTATTACCTATGGAAATGGAATATTCAGATTTGTTTATTGTCATTGCCCCATGACAGGACAACAAAATTAAGTTTTAACATCTGACCATAATCCAGTATACATTACAAACATATACACAAATATATTACAAATATATCGGGACATTTTAATGTAAATCGGAAAAAAACGGTTATCAAGCACATGCACTTTTGAAGCCGGATTACTTTTGCTGAATTTAACGGAGGACACACAACGGACTGTAGGATGACGAACCTCTGTTATTAAGTCCCGGCACATGGAATGCAAACTTACAGGTTTGCTGAAATGCAAACATCCGGAAAGCGGTAATATGACGCACTTCCGGTTCCGGTCAGCGTGACGGGTGCTGGAATTTGGCGCCATTTTCTTCTTATTTAAACAGCTCCAGTCACGGGCTACAGCATGCTCCTGATGAAGGACCTAATGGTCCGAAATGCATTGAGCGGCTGTATCCATGGCTGGAGAACAGTATATTTGTTTTGAAGAGGACCATCTGCACCGCTGATCCAACGCTGAGTTCTGGCAAGGAGGTTCTTAATCGGTACCTTTATTCGGAACCACAGGAGTGGTTGGTGAGATCCTCAAATCTATCACCGGCTGATGATTACATGCTTGTTTTTACCCCACTTTTGTGAGTGTAATGGTTGAATAAACTGTTCCCCCTGTTTGCAAAAGGTGTTGCGCTATTTTCATTTCTTTTCTAGAAGCTAAATATGAAGAAATTTTATGGACTGTGGACATTGGGGTACATAGCATCCCTGAGGTTAAGAGAGACATGGACTGCCTCTGGAGATACCACCCCAAGCCTCGCTTTGAAATAATCTTATATTCACCTCTATTTTTAACCTCTAAAAACCCACCCACCTAACGAGATTCTATACTAAGAGAGAGTATATAATAGCGTTACCTGAATCTGATAATTACGAGAACCTAATGGATCCACTCAAACTACTACCATCCCCCCTACCCTCTTGTTCTTTACTAACACATTTCCAGTCTATGTCAATATTGCAAGGTTTTATAGGTGAATTCCCCCAAGTTTGTTTATTGATATAGTCTCTATGTGTATCTGGTTGTTCCGAATGTATAAGACAATGGTTTTTCGAGACATGGATCATAATATTTACCGGACACCTTCTAACTATACTTATTGTTTGAATACCATGATTCATTCCTTAGTGCTGTGGTAGATAATTGCATTGTAAACTTCCTTTTGATGCTTAAAATGTTTGGATTGACTAAACAGCTTTCAGGTGCAATGAATTGACCTTGTTGACAGAGGTATACATATCAGGCCATGGGCCAGTCCTCCATTATCCATGCTACCTTTGAAAAAGCTTTACAGCGAAACGTGTTAGGTGGACAACTACCTACCAGCAGAAGCGGACCAATAGCTCCAGCAAACCCCACAACCCTTTATCTGCCCGAACCAGCCTCGACGAACCGGAAATCCATTACGTTACAAATCCAACAAGGTGGACGGTAATTATATCCACTCTCAGAGTCGGTCCATTTATCTCTCAAGGCATACATAGCCTTATGACTTATGGCTTATTAAACTGTGATTTTATTTTAATTATATAAAGAAACCTGCAAAGTCAATCCAACAGTCAGAAGTTTTATTATTTAGCGCTGCATATTTTGTTTCTTTCATGACCGGCTGGTGATTACTTGCTTGTTTTTACCGCACCTTTGTGAGTGTAATGGTTGAATAAATTGTTCCCCCCTGTTTGCAAAAGGTGTTGCACTATCTTCAAAACAATTCACTATATAAATACCCTGTTCTCCATAAACCTAACGATTGATCCATTAGCCTGCCTTTGCCTCAACTTCTATTATTGGCATTTCCCTCTAGGCTTTTCAACGCATATTCCTCTTCTCATAATCATCTTGATGCTGACCAAAAAAATTATTTTAACACTTTGGATATACACATCTACACCTTCCATTAAAGACCTTCAAAGTATATTTTTTCAGTTTAATCTGTTTGATAGAAGATCGGTCCTCTCGGGCACTCACCTAACACCCCATAAATATTTACAGAAATGGGAAGCTTTTATTAAATCCTTAGATGCAGCACAATAATCAAGAATATCGCTTTTCCTTCCTACAGATACTCCCACTTATAATAATATAATTCATATTGTCCTTCTACATTGGGACATAAACTTCCTAATAATGACATTGGACATGGACTGCCTCTGGAGATACTACACCAAGCCTCGCTTTGAAATAATATATTCACCTCTATTTTAACCTATAAAAACCCACCCACCTAACGAGATTCTATACAAAGAGAGAGTATAAGTTGGCGGCTTCCTCTGATCTGAGGAAGCCGCCGACATACCAGAGGCAGAGAAATGCGTATGTAAGCCTCAAGGAAGGAAACCAGATAATGCTGTAAACTACAATTCATTCTGCATTGAGACGATTGATGAGAGACAATCTCTGATACTGTGGACCTGATTATACCTTAAGCCTGGGAGTGTGGAGTCCAGCAGAAAGCACGTGAAGGGGTTATCTATACCCCATATAAAAAGACTGCCTAAATCGAACCAGGAAGGATTATCTTCAAAATACATCTATATGGTCACAGGAGATACTAACTCTCTAATGCGGGATTGGTAACTATTTGATTCCATTGCCTCATTTACATATGTACCAAAAAGCCTTGATTACCAAAGCCTCATTTTAGCAAACATAGCCTCATAATGTATTTTCTATGTTATATGTAGTTTGTCTTATGTGTCTATTTTATTGTGTTAGAAGTGCACTTCGAAAATAGTTTTTTATGACATTTATGAAAATAAATATTATTGTGTTTGAATATAGAATAGTGTTTATTGATCTGGGTATAGTTGCGCCTCCTATAAACGGGAGCTGTTGATTTATTCACTGATTCCTACTCCTACAAAGTTTCTCTAGAGGCTCACAAAAACCTCTGATCATAGGGGGCAGCAACTTGGACCCAGAGTAATAAAAGGATCCCCCTATTTGAAAAATATTATCAGCCCTCTTGTGTGACATATTGTCACTCCCCCCGACTTATCTGGAACTGTTAGAATGGTCTGATCTGCTGGCCGGGTACTATTTAGACAGGGAGCTACGATGATGTTAAGTCCCCTCCCTTCAATGGGCCGCCAGTAATCCCACCTGATGGGTCTCGCACCATAACCGATCTTTCCCCACACATGGGTTGATAACCTAGACTGTCTCTGTGGCCCTCACTATTACTTCTCATAGCTCCTCCATTCCAAGGGTCTTTCACTTTCGATCCCCTCTACACGGCACTTGCCTTTCTGGATATCATACGCTGCTGTAATGTTGTCTAAATGGGGAAGCAAGACACACAAAGTACCCGCCCCCTTACACTTCCCTAAAGCCTCAGCTATGGGGCGTAAAACTCCTTCGGCCAACCCGACGCATCCCTCCACTCCTACAAACTTATCACAATCTCCAGTCCACACACCACTAGCTGACCTGGGGTTGGACATCGACCCTCAGGCCCCCCTGTCAACCCACACAATGCTTAAAATGTTCACAGCCTTCCGTATAGATATCCTCACGGGCCTGGATTCGTCTATCCAGTCCCTTCGGATGGACCTGGTGGGCATCACCTCCCATACAGAGCACCTGGAACATAAAATGGAGGAGTTTGTATCCTCCCACAATGACCTTCTTTCTTCCCACGCAGAGTTGCAAACTGAAGTGACATCCCTCCGTGAAAAGGTTGACGACATGGAGGATGGTCGAGGAGGAATAATCTCAAGATAAGGGGTGACGCCGACTCAGTGACCCCACCAGAACTGAAAGATTATGTCTCCAATCTGTTTAGGAAACTCCTACCATCAGCCTCTACACAAGACTTGATTATTGACCGAGTTCACCGCTTACCAAAACCCCGCAGCGGCTACTCATCTGCTTACCTGAGAGATGCCCTCCTTCGCGTTCATTTCTTCCATATCAAGGAGGAAATCCTCAAGATGGCTTGGAGCGCAGAAGCTTCCGATACCTTGGGAGGTTTACAAATATACCCTGACCTCTCCCAGTTCACCCTGGATAAAAGGCGTTTCTCCCGGCCAATCACCACAGCTCTTAGAGATAACGATATCCTGTAGAGGATGGGGATTCCCTGTAAAGTTAATCGTCCAATATGAGTCCTCATCGTACATAATTTCATCCTTTGAGTCTGGAGTAAAATTGCTTGAAGAATGGGACATTCAGATTTCACAACCCAAAGCCACGGCTCCAGCCCAAGCGTCGCCGACCTGACTGCAAGACCTCCCATTAGGTTGTATAATATTCTCTTTTGGTATTGCCTAGCCTTATACCCCCTTTTTGGCGGTTAATTTGTGGGACGGATGCCCTCCCGTTGGTTTGGGCATATGCACTACATCAGGGACGGTACCCGTCCAGTTTGTAGTTTAAATGTTTACTTCATCATAAATTTGCCTATGTATGCTATATTTTATGATTATCAGAAAATTTATCGTACTACTGTATTAAAATTTTGTTATAATTCCTTGCTCCAATCCGAGGGACTTAGAGTATAGTCATTACACCCATTTGTTTGACATCATTAAAAGTTTAGTTCTAAAAGTGTTATTAATAACTGTGAGACCCATTGGAGGCCTTCCCCCAATAATTATGGTTTTGTCACAACCCTTTTCTTGTGACAAACGCTGTGGACCTGTATGCAGGGCCTTTTCTGTCTCCCCACCCCCACCCTTTTTCTCTTCTCCCCAATGTCCCCTTTCAGTCCTAAAGTCCAACATCAATGTAAGAAATCTCAGGTCAAAGCCAGTCTGGTTTTTCCTCCCCAATGGTTAAATTTCTTTTGTTAAATGTCAATGGCCTAAACTCCCCTAACAAAAGATGCCAAGCCCTGGAAACATTCCACACAGAATGCGCCAAAGTCATTGCCCTTCAGGAAACACACTTCCTAGCCTCTGCTCCCCCTAAATTCTATGATTCCCGCTATCTTGTAGGTTACTTTGCGAATGGCCCAGTCAAGAGAAATGGAGTAGCGCTTCTTTTCCATAACTCTGTCCAGTTTGAAGTAATATCCCAAAACTCAGATAAAGATGGGAGATATTTGATTTTGGTGGGTAAATTAGATGACATTGATGTTACCCTCGTCTCACTTTACGCCCCAAATACTAATCAAATGTCATTCCTACGGAAACTCATGGAAACGATCCATCGGGTTAAAAAAGGTAGAGTAGTTATTATGGGTGACCAACCAGGTCCTAGATGAGAAACTTGATAAATCCAACGCCCAGTCCGGGTCGCTCCCGAATACCCATCCTCCACCCCACCTGAGTCGTTTATTAACAGACTTTGACCTGTATGATGTATGGCGCACCCATTCACCTTCCGTTAGAGACTACACATTTTTTTCACATCACATTTCAAAAACAATCTCTTCATACCTAGAATTTAACCACCCGTCTAATACATCAGTCCCTACCCACTGGTGCGCCCTAAAGGCAGTTGTTAGAGGTTAAAAATGCAGAAAGATATGGAGCTGCAGCTACCCCAAGCAGAGTTCCTTAATAGATCTCACCCCTCCCGTGCATTGAAGCGAGAAATAGTATAAATTCGGAATCAACTCCAAAAACTCTTTTTAGATCGAATGAAATATGCAACAGAAATTTTATTCCCTAGGTCACAAAGCGGGTAATTTACTAGCCCTAAACTCCGGCTTCGCCAAACTAGGAATAGAATTAAACTTATTCAGACTCCAGATGGGAAAAGGTTCTTAAACCTATCTTAAAAGATATAGCTGCAGCATTTGCTAAATTTTACAAAAACCTGTACAACCTTCATTCGGATCCTGTCACCCCCCCCAACCCACCCCCGAATTAATCACTTCCTTCCTCAAAGACTTATCCTTTCCCAAGGTGTCTTCAGAAGATCTAGTCGCCCTCAATGCAGAATGGTCTGAGGAGGAAATTCTACAGGTAATTAAATCCCTACCCCGAGCAATAGCCCCTGGGCCAGATGGCTTTACCAATGCATTTTACAAACAATTTAACAATTAACTTGTTCCCTCCCTGTTGTCTTTATTTAACTATGCTACTGAAGCTGGCTCTCTCCCGGATGAAATGCTACAAGCCCGCATTATCACGATTCACAAACAAGTCAAGGACCCCTCACTATGCCAAAACTATAGGCCCATAGACCTGCTTAACACTGATCTCAAACTTTTTTCTAAGTTAATCGCAAATAGGCTAGCCCCTCTCATCCCAAATTTGGGCCACCCAGATCAGGTTGGTTTTGTACAAGGGCGCCAAGCATCTGATAATACTAGAAGAGTATTTGACCTTGCAGAATATTTTTCTCAGACGGGGGAGGAAGCTATTTTACTGTCTTTAGATGCCGAAAAGGTTTTTGATAGGCTAAATTGGGGCTTCCTTACAGACACCTTGACAAGTTTTTGCCTTCGTGGGTCCGATACTATCTTCTATTTTAGCTCTCTATAGCTCCCCTAATGCAGTAGTGTTTAGTAATAGCTTTACATCATCCCCCTTTAAAATCTCCAACGGAACTAGACATGGCTGTCCCCTGTTCCCTATTATGTATGTATTAGCTATTGAACCCCTAGCTATGGCAATACAACAATCCTTAGCTTTTCCGGAAATTAGAGTAGGCACGTCTCTCCATAAGATCAGCATGTTTGCCGATGACATCCTTCTCCTGGTGACAAAGCCTGACTCCTCCCTACTCGCCCTCCATGACATACTTGACCCTTTTAGTGCAGCTTCTTTCTATAAACTCAATACGACAAAGACAGAAGCTTTGACGTTCAACCTGAGCGTGGAGAAAATCTCCTCTTTTAAACAACACTATAAATACAATTGGAAGAGGGATTACATAGTATACCTTGGAGTCAACATTCCCAGCTCTTTAGCCACAGTTTCTGAAAATAATTTCAACCCCCTGATTTCTCAAATAGATGCATTATTGAAGGCTTGGTTCAGTTTAGAATTATCTTGGCTGGGGCTAATCACAGCTTTTAAAATGTCAATTTTGCCGAGACTGATGTACCTCTTTCGTGCAATACCGTACTTAGTCCCACAGAAAATCATTAACCAAATCCACTCTATAATCTTGAAATATATTTGGAAGAAAAAATCCCCTCGCATAGCATATAAGAGATTGACGAGACTATGAAAACACGGAGGTCTCGAGGTCCCAGACTTAAAGAAATACCAACATGCATGTTTAGTGGCCCAAATAAATGATTGGTCCTTACCTAAAGGCAAAAAACAGTGGGTGGACTTGGAGAGTCAACTATTTTCCCAGACACCCCTATTAGATCTACTCTGGAGCCCTGCCCAACAGAGACCACCAGCACACACAACTACTCGGGCTATATCCGACTCCTATTTTGCATGGAACACATTAGTTATATCTACCAAAATAGTCTCCCTCCCCTCTCGCAACCTCTCTCTACATGCCCTATCAAAATTATTACCCAATATGAACCTCTCTACCTGGATACATGCGGCAGTGACACTATCGCTACCTTGATAGAGGGAGTTTCCATTACTTCCTTTAGCTCCCTTCAGGATCAATTCACCCTACCAGATAAGGAACTCTTCACCTATGGCTGGATTGTTACCAGGCAACCAGATGCTCAGAGTAGCGTCTTGCTTAGGCGCACTCACACGTGACGTTACGTCACTAGTTTGTGAACCGAAAGACGCTGGGGCAGCGGGAGGCTTGCTGGATATGGCAGTGAGTATAAATGTTTTCTGCCTGTATATGTGCTTGTTATCCTGACGAAAATTGCTTGACAACTGAAATGTTGATAAACATCTTTTAAATACTGGCTGCTTGGTGGTATTGTTTTGAATTCCGGGAAGTGCCACTTCATCTTGTGGATATTTCGGGATTGCAGCATCTGCTGTCATTTCAGAGGAGGGCACCCAGGTATCAATATTGTTCATGGAAATGGAGAGCTGGTCCCCACACCACAATATATATATATATATATATATATATATATATATATATATATATATATATATATATATATATAACACAAAATAACGATGCGCAAAATAGGGTAAATGATGTCCCTTATTGGGTAAGGCACAATACCATCCCAAGTCTGTATAGTCTCAGTCCACTGGATAATATCCAATGAGTAAAAAGTAGCACTCAGATCCTTTTGCTTCGTGATCCGGCAGCACTGTTTTCCACCAAACAGGTGTTTTTCCTGAGTCCAAACAGGTAGAAGATCTAGAAGAATTTTGAAAACAGGTGCTTCATAGTGCAGTAAGCTTTTTAAAAATGAATGACGTGTTTCGTCATCGACTTCGTCAGAGGGCACTCTGATGAAGTCGATGACGAAACGCGTTGGGACGTGGCCTAGCGACGTCACTACCAAGAAGGAGCATCGAGTGTTCACCGGCTCCGTATCTCTGGTGCCCTGCACCACGTTTATGCTGTTTGTACCGCGGTTGTCGATACCGCTCACTCTGGTACGTCTACCCTATCCCTATTTTATTGTTCTGTTCACTTGAATAAATTCATTTTTAAAAAGCTTACTGCCCTATGAAGAGCCTGTTTTAAAAATTCTTCTAGTTTTATATATATATATATATATATATATATATATATATATATATATATATATATGGGGGATGGCGGCCTGGCACTCTCCCGGCTGTGGTTATAGGACCCGGGTGCCCTTGAGGAAAGATGTGAAGGCTTTTGGAAGAAATCACGGCACTCCAAGGACTTTTTTGTAAAAAATGTATTGAAGGGAAAAACACACACCAACGTTTCGGAGCTTAGTGCTCCTTTTTCAAGGTGAAAAAACTGTGTAACGATTACACTGTTTTTTCACCTTGAAAAAGGAGCACTAAGCTCCGAAACGTTGGTGTGTGTTTTTCCCTTCAATACATTTTTTGAAAAAAGTCCTTGGAGTGCCGTGATTTCTTCCAAAAGCCTATATATATATATATATATATATATATATATATATATATATATATATATATATATATATATATATATATATATATATATATATATATATCACAAACGGTCCGGCACTAGCAAGTAGAAACAGGCAGCTGCTCACGGTGCTCACTTATCCCAAATGCATGGGAAACATAGACGCAGTCAGTTAGCGGCACTCAGGAGACTGTAACAGCATGGATAAATGATGTACTGGACTCAGCAGAGTTCAAGTCAACGTTTCGAGAGTTTAATCTCTTTTTCAAGACACACATGAACACAGAAAGTTACTTACATTTATAGCAGAGAAGTGAGACGACACCCAGTGCACCCAACCCGAATCCAGCACCCCGTCTGAGACCCGATGACGTCACTGGCGCACCGAGCACCTACGCATCCTGCATCTCCCAAGGGGCGTGGACAACACCCTGTGAACCATCACCTAGGTGATGGAAAAACAACATGAATATATGCAAGCAAAAATAAAAAAGTCAAAGAAATGAAGTAGACATGAAAATGACGACACAGGCTGGCGATGTAATACAATATGGATAAGCATGTAGCAAAATGTGTACTACGGATGTCAAGCAAGAGACTAAATTTAAACTATCAGAAAAATCACAGTAGTTGCCTTAAATAAAGTATGGAGTGGGCTAGAATAGCTCACGGCAAACGTGTCAGTTTAGCGGGGATAACGTTTAAAGGAAACAAGTCAGTGGTAGTATCTCATTCAGTCCGTACGGCCGTACGGTTTGCAGCTTATATATCCAGCGTGCTTCTAGCTGTAGCAGTGCACGGTCACAGAGGTGGCAACCGTGACCGTGCACTGCTACAGCTAGAAGCACGCTGGATATATAAGCTGCAAACCGTACGGCCGTACGGACTGAATGAGATACTACCACTGACTTGTTTCCTTTAAACGTTATCCCCGCTAAACTGACACGTTTGCCGTGAGCTATTCTAGCCCACTCCATACTTTATTTAAGGCAACTACTGTGATTTTTCTGATAGTTTAAATTTAGTCTCTTGCTTGACATCCGTAGTACACATTTTGCTACATGCTTATCCATATTGTATTACATCGCCAGCCTGTGTCGTCATTTTCATGTCTACTTCATTTCTTTGACTTTTTTATTTTTTATTTTTGCTTGCATATATTCATGTTGTTTTTCCATCACCTAGGTGATGGTTCACAGGGTGTTGTCCACCCCCCTTGGGAGATGCAGGATGCGTAGGTGCTCGGTGCGCCAGTGACGTCATCGGGTCTCAGACGGGGTGCTGGATTCGGGTTGGGTGCACTGGGTGTCGTCTCACTTCTCTGCTATAAATGTAAGTAACTTTCTGTGTTCATGTGTGTCTTGAAAAAGAGATTAAACTCTCGAAACGTTGACTTGAACTCTGCTGAGTCCAGTACATCATTTATCCATGCTGTTACAGTCTCCTGAGTGCCGCTAACTGACTGCGTCTATATATATATATATATATATATATATATATATATATATATATATATATATATATATATATATATATGAAGCAGACTCTTGTTTCGCGCCTACCTACTTATTGTTTACTGTATCTAGGCTGCCGGACTTACAAGGACCCCTGTTGGATGGGGGAAAGGAGAATGTGGATAGCAGTTGTAAGATGGCGCCCCTGTTCTGACCTTTAATGATTAGGTCTCTATTAGCCTTTGACAAAATTCAAAGAGTTACAACAGGTTTCTGAAATGTCAGATCATGTGTATGAAGCCTTAATGGGACATGTGAAACCGTAAGGTTTTTTATTGATGGAATTTCATCGCTTTTTTCAATTTATTTTTTAACTCAGAAATTTTAAATTTTACTGTAAGAATAAACATTGGATTTTTTTAACCGTTTAATTAAAATGTTCGTATATCATCACTGTTTTGTGCAAAATGCAAAAAAAAAAAAAAAAATATTTACCAAATAGAATTGTTTATACTTTTAACTTAGGTCAAACTACTTTAAAAACAAAACATGAAAATTATTGATTTAATAAACTCCAATTTTTGGGTATGTAGGGGGTATAGCAAGGCAGTGGTATAGTGCTTGGTATTTAGGGGGTATAGCAGGGGCAGTGGTATAATGCTGGGTATTTAGGGGGTATAGCAGGGGCAGTGGTACAGTGCTGGGTATAGAGGGAGTAGTTGTATAATGCTGGGTATATAGGGGGTATAAGGGGGGCAATGGTACAGTGCTGGATATAGGGGATATAGAGGGGGCAGTGGTATAGTGTTGGGTATATAGGGGCCAGTGGTATAGTGCTGGGTAAATAGGGGGTATAGAGGGGTCTGTGGTGTAGTGCTGGGTATAAAGGGGGCAACTGTACAATTCTGGGTATATATGGAGTATAGAGGGGGCACTGGTACAGTGTTGGGTATAAATGGGGTATAGAGGGGGCAAAGGTATAGCGCTGGGTATACAGGGGACAATGGTACATTGCTGGGTATATATGGGGGCAGTGGTACAGTGCTGGGTATATAGGGGTTACAGATGGGACATATAACCGCACTATACAAATTATATACTCAGCAGTGCACCACTGCCCCCTCTGTACTGGGTATATAGGGGGTATAGAGGGGGCAGTGGTATAGTGCTGGGTATATAGGGACAGTGGTATAGTTCTAAACCCTCTATACCCAGCACTATACCACTGCCCCCTCTATACTGGGTATAGTGCTGGGTATATAGGGGGTATAGAGGGGCAAATGGTACAGTTATCTCATGTTATACTGTATAATGCCCTTCGTATATCTGCATTACTGCACTGTATGGTGAACATACTTGTATGACAAAAAGTAAGTTTAAGATTTAAGTTTAGTAAAATCTGTGTAGTTCACTTTACATACTGTACCTGTTCTCTGTATTGATATTCTTAACAGGGTATTACACCCCGTATATAGTGGCTGCACCTGTATATTACACTCCGTATATAGTGACTGCACCTGTGTATTACACCCCATATATAGTAGCGCTAGTACACCAATGAACAATCACAATATTTAATAACGTATAAAATAATGTAAAACACTTAAAATAAGGACAGCAGGAACGGATCCTGCTGTCCTTATTTTAAGTGTTTTACATTATTTTATACGTTATTAAATATTGTGAATGTTCATTGGTGTACTAGCGCTACTTTTTCTTTTTCTTCTTTCTTAAGGGAACACTCACCCCTTTTAGTAGCTGCTTCACAAACGCACCCCTAAGCAGCGCCCGGTTTTGTTGCTTTGCAACATTTGTTTTGGTGCCCAGTATATAGTGACTGCAGCTGTGTATTACACCCTGTATATAGTAGCGCTAGTACACCAATGAACATTCACAATATTTAATAACGTATAAAATAATGTAAAACACTTAAAATAAGGACAGCAGGAACGGATCCTGCTGTCCTTATTTTAAGTGTTTTACATTATTTTATACGTTATTAAATATTGTGAATGTTCATTGGTGTACTAGCGCTACTTTTTCTTTTTCTTCTTTCTTAAGGGAACACTCACCCCTTTTAGTAGCTGCTTCACAAACGCACCCCTAAGCAGCGCCCGGTTTTGTTGCTTTGCAACATTTGTTTTGGTGCCCAGTATATAGTGACTGCAGCTGTGTATTACACCCCGTATATAATGACTGCGCCTGTGTATTACACCTTGTATATAGTGACTGCGCCAGGGCCGGTGCAAGGCACCAGGGCGCCCCAGGCAAGTCGGGGTGGGGGCGCCCCGGTGTCTGCCGCCCGGGTACCTGTCCTGCGGCGCTGTAAAGCTGGCGGCGGTGGCGGCAGCGGGGGGGCCCTGCAGTCAATAAGAAATAACGAGCGCTATCCGCCGGGCTATGTGGAAGCGCTTCTGTTTTGGAAACACTGGCCACACGGCGCACACTCAGCGTGCGGCCAGTTTTTCCAAAACAGAAGCGCTTCCGCATAGCCCGGCGGATAGCACTCGTTATTTCTTATTTATTGCAGGGACCCAACCGCTGCCACCGCCAGCTTTTACGCACATATGCGCCGCAGGACAGGTACCCGGGCAGCAAGGGGGGGCGAAATACCGCCCTCCAGTGGCCGGCGCCTTAGGCAAATGCCTAGATTTGCCTAGTGGTGGCGCCGGCCCTGGACTGCGTCTGTGTATTACACCCCGTATAGAGTGACTGCGCCTTTGTATCACACTCCGAATATAGTGACTGCGCCTGTGTATTACACCCCGTATATAGTGACTGCGCCTGTGTATTACACCCCGTATATAGTGACTGTGCCTGTGTATTACACCCAGTATATAGTGACTGCGCCTGTGTATTACACCCGGTATATAGTGACTGCGCCTGTGTATTACACTCCATATATAGTGACTGCGCCTGTGTATTACACCCGGTATATAGTGACTAAGCCTGTGTATTACACCCGATATATAGTGACTGCGCCTGTGTATTACACCCGGTATATAGTGACTGCGACTGTGTATTACACCCCGTATATAGTGACTGCGACTGTGTATTACACCCCGTATATAGTTACTGCGTCTGTGTATTACACCCCGTATATAGTGACTGCGCATGTGTTTTACACCCCGTATATAGTGACTGCATCTGTGTATTACACCCCGTAAATAGTGACTGCATCTGTGTATTACACCCGGTATATAGTGACTGCGCCTGTGTATTACACCCCGTATATAGTGACTGTGCCTGTGTATTACACCCCGTATATAGTGACTGCGCCTGTGTATTACACCCTGTATATAGTGACTGCACCTGTGTATTACACCCCATATATAATGACTGAGCCTTTGTATTACACCTCGTATATAGTGACTGCGCCAGGGCCGGTGCAAGGCACCAGAGCGCCCCAGGCAAGTCGGGGGGGGGGGCGCCCCGGTGTCTGCCGCCCGGGTACCTGTCCTGCGGCGCTGTAATGCTGGCCGCGGTGGCGGCAGTGGGGGGTCCCTGCAGTCAATAAGAAATAACGAGCGCTATCCGCCGGGCTATGTGGAAGCGCTTCTGTTTTGGAAACACAGGCCGCACGGCGCACACTGATTGGCTGAATCTCTGAGTGTCAAGGCTGCCTGTGTGCACTGTGTGTGTGTGATGTTATTGTGTTACCTTCTGTATCAGCGCCCCCTCCTCATCTTGTCACTTCCATTACATGTCCCACATGTGGAGGAGTTTCTGGCCGGAGCAGTTTGCTTCACAGTCGGCCATCTTGGTACACCCAAGTGAAGCTCATCAGTGTACTGCTCCCCCTGCTGGTGGCCTTCTGCGCATGCGCAACAAGTTGACATCTCCTATCTCTATAATGGGGCATGTTTCACTAAATAAAAAAAAAAAAAACCTGGGTACTTGTTTCCTAGCACGGCCACAACGATCATGATCGTGGGCATCGGGTGTAAAAATCGGGGGCATCGCGGCCATTGCATGCACTAAAAAATCGGGTGCGATGGTACCGATTTCCCCATAGGGAACAATGTTAAATGCCTCAATTTACCCGAGATGACCCCGATTTCCCATAGGAAACAATGTTAAATGGCTCAATTTACCCAAATCATCATAGGGAACAATGGTAAATGGGCCAGAAACACCCAAAAACACCCCTAAACATTGAAATGTCCCCCCAAAAGTAGTTTACGCCACCCCACGATCAACGCGAACCCGAAGCGTGGCGAGCGCAGTGATCCCGCGAGGGGCGACGGTACGCATCCTCCGACCTTTTCATACTCCCACTATCCACGTCGGCGAGGAGTTGAGAATAGAATAGTGTGGCGAGCGCAGCGAGCCACCGAGCCCGAAGCGTGGCGAGCGCACGCGGATACCTGTGAAGCCCGCGAAGGGACGCGTTTACCTGTGAAGGTATCCGCGTCCCCTCGTGGGGCTCGCTGCGCTCGCCACGCTTCGGGCTCGGTGGCTCGCTGCGCTCACCACACTATTCTATTCTCAACTCCACACCGACGTGGATAGTGGGGGTATGAAAAGGTCGGAGGACGCGTACCGCCGCCCCTCGCGGGCTCGCTGCGCTCGCCACGCTTCGGGTTCGCGTTGATCGTGGGGTGGCGTAAACTACTTTTGGGGGGACATTTCACTGTTGAGGGGTGTTTTGGGGGCTTTCTGGACCATTTACCATTGTTCCCTATGATCATTTGGGTAAATTGAGCCATTTAACATTGTTTCCTATAGGAAATCGGGGGCATCGCGGGTAAATTGAGGCATTTAACATTGTTCCCTATGGGGAAATCGGGTGCATCGCGTCTGGACCATTTAAGCCTTTTTAAGCCGCATACGACGCGACCGACGCGATTTTGACTTTTTTCAATGCATTTCAATGGGAAAATCGGGGGCATCGCGTCGGTCGCGTCGCAGACCACTAAAAATGACACCCGATGCCCGCGATTGTGGCCGTGCTCGGAAACAAGTACCAAAACCTGTACCTATCTGAAAAGCCTAAACCCCAAAAGGCACTACACTGGGACAAGTCTCAATTGTTCCTCTACCCTGAGTTATGCCTTCCCCAAAAAAAACCTCATAGACTAACATGGGTGACAAAGTGTCATTTCTCAAGTGTCAGAAAAAACTTACAGTTGGAAGTTTAGATCGCTCCCAATTGGTCATTTTTTAATATTTTGCCCTGAAATTTGGCACCCAGCACCAGTTGACAATTCTACGCATACATGCCAAATTTCAGCTCAGTACGTCTAGTCACTTTTGAGGTGTAGTCCCTCAAACACCATGCCCCCATCCGAAAAGTTCCCTATGGGAAAAATCTGTTCATTACGTTCAGCCTTAATATAAGATAGATAGATAGATAGATAGATAGATAGATAGATAGATAGATAGATAGATAGATAGATAGATAGATAGATATAGATATACTGTATATATATATATATATATATATATATATATTTGTAGAAAAACAATGGCCCCAAGTGTGCCACAAAAAAGCAGCTCCTCTATAGGTCCCCCCCTGTTAGCGGGAGACACATAAGGTATAGACAAGAAGAATATATAGAAAGCGCTAAAGTATTCCACCACCTGATGTTTTTTTTTTTTAAATATATCAAAGTATATTCAATTTATCATGAAATAAACAAATCCTTTATTAAAAATCTTCACTTTAAAATTCCATGATTGTATTCATTCATTTTTTTTCAAGATGATGCAACAACCCAACCCGTTTCGTCTTTAAAAATACTTTATCAGGGGTTTATTGCACTGCAGGTGGTAGAATTGCCAAACATAAGTCATACTGAACATCAGTATTCTTACACAATTTATTTTACAAAGTGTCCAAAGTATGTACCAATGAAAAAGAAATGATTCAAACAATGTAGTTAATACCACTATTTTCAGAGGTCTCACAATCTAAAATTCATAATTAAAAATTAGTTTAAATATTTCAAACGAAGGAGGAGAGCATGTATAGAATGAAATAATTCAAATACCTGCAATGGGTTAAAATGTTCTATTGAACAAAATATACTGTATGACCACTGCCTTATGGGGAGTATATCATTTTGTAGTCCAACAGCAAACAATTTAGATAGAAAAAAGGCCTGTAAGGAGAATGATTTGTATTATCAATAAAGGCCATTATCAGTAAAGGCTATATATATATATATATATATATATATATATATATATATATATATATATATATATATATGTACAAAAAGAAACACAGGAGGAGCGCTCCATAGTGTAAAACCAGATATGATTTAATAGATATAAAATATCCACGGTACAGTCAATCAGTACTCGTACCGTTTTAAAAACAGCAGTGGGCTGGTTACCACATGATGTATATATAACAAGCCAGACAAGCCTCCTACCACCATCCGGGGCAACTGCAGCACGACACGGAACCTCACCGAACACTCTGTGAGGGAAGCGGTGTACCGACAGGCTGGAGAGGATCAGATGCGGCAGGGGATTCCCGACAGACACAGAGCTCGCCGTCACCAAGGCCCGCCCTAATGCATTTCGTATTCCACTTCGTCAGAGTTCCCTCTGACGAAGTGGAATACGAAATGCATTAGGGCGGGCCTTGGTGACGGCGAGCTCTGTGTCTGTCGGGAATCCCCTGCCGCATCTGATCCTCTCCAGCCTGTCGGTACACCGCTTCCCTCACAGAGTGTTCGGTGAGGTTCCGTGTCGTGCTGCAGTTGCCCCGGATGGTGGTAGGAGGCTTGCCTGGCTTGTTATATATACATCATGTGGTAACCAGCCCACTGCTGTTTTTAAAACGGTACGAGTACTGATTGACTGTACCGTGGATATTTTATATCTATTAAATCATATCTGGTTTTACACTATGGAGCGCTCCTCCTGTGTTTCTTTTTGTACAGATTGTCGCTTGTTCCTGTGAGTCCCAGGAATTACTTTGGAGGAAGCTGCAGTTCAAACTTGGAACTTTTAGTGTCTATTTTAAAGGGTGCTCATATCCTTTGTTTCTGACTGGTGCTAGCTAACCACAAATTAGCGCTGATTGGATCCACCTTAATCCACTTTTCTACATATATATATATATATATATATATATATATATATACGACACTTGAGGGAAACGCACACTCTTCAATGGATAAAGTGGAGTGCCAGGTCAATAAGTAAATACAGCCTTATACCACCAGCATTAATTGCAAATGCAAAATGATAGGACCAGCACATCAGTTGATAAATGAAAAAAATCCGCACATTTATTTCAAAAATGAGAAAGGTCAATACTCATCCACGGGCAGCAGCACAATCAACATGGAACATCTCATGGATCTAAAGCAGCACAATAAGCCGTGGAGCAATCTGGTGCCCTGACGGGCCGTTTCGGCGCTTCTGCGCCTTATTCAAAGGGAGTCACACAGAGTAAGCCCCAATTGACCCTATTTAAGCAGGTGGAGTGTGCCATACTTACCCAAAGCCAGGGGTAGTCAGGACGCCGTCCGCACTCTGCCGCCACCATTCCTCCGTCTTCTCCCGTCTGGCGTCTCAGCTGCCGCATCCGGAATAAAAAAACCGGAAGCGGAACTAAATTCACCAGCCGCGGAGTGCGGGGAATGAGCAGGCAGTTGCACAGTCCGGATGTTGTCTCTGCTACACATCCGTAGCTATGGAAACCGGCCACACACAATTCCAATGTAACATAAATGAAAACCAAACAATGAATAATGAAACATATAATAACGGATCCATAGTACCCAGTGTGTGCCACCATTATAAGGTAATTCAGTACAGGTAGCTATAGAATTCACATATTACTTATTGTCAAGCGGATCCTGTATGTACTGAAAGAAGCGGCTTATACACACTGAGCATATAGGATCTAAAATAAATTACACCCCAAACAATAAAAACCAAAGGAAACCTATAAAAGCACACAACTAAGCACCAAAGAGATATAGTCAAACAAGCAGAGTACATATAAATTGGTATAAGCCAATCAGGTCAAAAAGACCCAGTTAGCTCCATCAGTATCACTACTAGAGATTTCAGAGATCCGAGCCCCCACGGACGTCATCATTCCGAGCCCGATTCCGAGCAGCGCTCGGAGATTCCCGCCTGACTCGGTCCGTCCGCGTGATTAGAACGTCATCTCCCGGTGTCGGATTTCGCGAGGCTTTATAAGCAGCTGCCGCGCCCCGCCATCTTCACTCCAGTCAAGTAGTGGGTTGGGAGAGGGTGTGTTGGTGCTGCTGCTGGGGCTTAAACTTGAGCTTGAGCTTTTGCAATCGCTGGTGCTGTCTCTCAGTGCTGCTGTGTAGTAGTCTAACTGTGTACTTGTAGTACTACTGTCTCCTCTGTGCGGTCTACCTCTGGTGTGCTGTGCTGCCTGTAATTGATTATTTTATTTGCTGGGGCTGTCTCCCTCAGTGCTGCTGTGTACTCTGTTCTCAGCTTAGGACAACAGTCTAACTGTGTACTTGTAGTACTACTGTCTCCTCTGTGCGGTCTACCTCTGGTGAGCTGTGCTGTAATTAATTATTTTATTTGCTAAGGCTGTCTCCCTCAGTGCTGCTGTGTACTATACTATGTTCTCCTCTGCTTAGAAGAACAGTCTAACTGTGTACCTGCCTGTAGTACTACTGTCTCCTCTGTGCTGGGGCATACATCTGGTGCTGTGCTGTGCCATTATTATATATATAATTATTAATTATATTAAATATAAATATATATAGTCCACTGGTGCTGCACTGCTGCCTGCACTGAATCTGCCAGTCTGGCGGTCTGTGGTCTGGGGCTCACTGGCTATACTGCCGTATGTACCGTCTGGTCTGGGGCTCACTGGCTAATAAATAATTAAATACTGCCTGCCTAATAAATAATTAAATACTGCCGTATATCTCTACCTTTGTGGTCTGGGGCTCACTGGCTATACTGCCGTATGTACCGTCTGGTCTGGGGCTCACTGGCTAATAAATAATTAAATACTGCCGTATATCTCTACCTTTGTGGTCTGGGGCTCACTGGCTATACTGCCGTATGTACCGTCTGGTCTGGGGCTCACTGGCTAATAATTAAATACTGCCTGCCTAATAAATAATTAAATACTGCCGTATATCTCTACCTTTGTGGTCTGGGGCTCACTGGCTATACTGCCGTATGTACCGTCTGGTCTGGGGCTCACTGGCTAATAAATAATTAAATACTGCCGTATATCTCTACCTTTGTGGTCTGGGGCTCACTGGCTATACTGCCGTATGTACCGTCTGGTCTGGGGCTCACTGGCTAATAAATAATTAAATACTGCCTGCCTAATAAATAATTAAATACTGCCGTATATCTCTACCTTTGTGGTCTGGGGCTCACTGGCTATACTGCCGTATGTACCGTCTGGTCTGGGGCTCTCTGCCTAATACTGCCGTACCTGTCTGGTGTGTGGCTCACTGCCCAATACTGCCGTATCTACCCTCTGGTCAGGGGCTCACTGCCTAAATACTGCCGTATACCATTATCTACCTGTCTGGTCTGGGGCTCTCTGCCTAATACTGCCGTACCTGTCTGGTGTGTGTCTCACTGCCCAATACTGCCGTATCTACCCTCTGGTCAGGGGCTCACTGCCTAAATACTGCCGTATACCATTATCTACCTGTCTGGTCTGGGGCTCTCTGCCTAATACTGCAGTACCTGTCTGGTGTGTGGCTCACTGCCCAATACTGCCGTATCTACCCTCTGGTCAGGAGCTCACTGCCTAAATACTGCCGTATACCATTATCTACCTGTCTGGTCTGGGGCTCTCTGCCTAATACTGCAGTACCTGTCTGGTGTGTGGCTCACTGCCCAATACTGCCGTATCTACCCTCTGGTCTGGGGCTCACTGCCTAAATACTGCCGTATACCATTATCTATCTGTCTGGTCTGGGGCTCTCTGCCTAATACTGCCGTACCTGTCTGGTGTGTGGCTCACTGCCTAATACTGCTGTATCTGTATAACTGCCTGCTGGTGCATACTCACTGACATATATAATTGCACTCCAGTGGTTCTGTTCTGTGACATAACTCCACAATAATAATGGAGATCCAAAATATGGAGGTTAACAAACAAAGGAAAGATGAAGATGCACTTCCTCATAGTTCTGAAGCTGCTGCCACTAGTCATGACATAGACGATGAAATGCCAACAACGTCGTCTGCCACGGCCGATGCCCAGTGTGAAAGCAGAGGGCATGTACAATTGAAACCAAACTTCCGTAAAAGGAATAAAAATAATAAATGTAAATCGTTGGAAGAGAAACTTAAACTTGGCAATATGCCATTTACGACACGGAGTGGCAAGGAACGGCTAAGGCCATGGCCTAACTTCATGACTAGTGGTGCAGCTTCAGATGACGAGGAAAGTCCTCCTCCTCCGCTCTCCCCGCCCAATAGGAAATCAAAGAGAGTTAGGCTGACACCGACTCAAAAAAGTCTGAAAAAATTTCAGAAAAAAAAACAGAAAA
Source organism: Crinia signifera (assembly GCF_055691185.1). Taxonomy (NCBI): domain Eukaryota; kingdom Metazoa; phylum Chordata; class Amphibia; order Anura; family Myobatrachidae; genus Crinia; species Crinia signifera. The sequence goes on from NC_139217.1 coordinate 33,441,930, forward strand.
AAATTCCGAAAATAAATCTGGAAAAAACTCATCCTTCTAAAGACATATCCCAAATCCCCACGGAGAGTTCGAGGGTGGCGGTGGTTGTGATGCCGGACCTTCCCATCACTGTACGTGAAGAGGTGGCTCCTTCCACCATTTGCAGTACGCCCTCTGCATATGCTGGAAGGATCACCCACAGTCTAGTTCCAGATTTTATCAGTGAAGGTGATGTTGTACACCAGGAGGAGGATATTGATGTAGCTGGCACTGAGGAGGAAGTTGTCGAGGAGGATGGAGACTTGGTTTGCTTAAATGACGCACCAGGGGGGAATGAGGCACCTTTGGGGGAAAAAGTTGTTGTCCATGGGATGAAAAAGTCCATCGTCATGCCTGGACAAAGGACCAATAAATCCACCTCTGCGGTCTGGAATTTTTTTTATCCGCATCCGGACAACAAATGTATTGCCATTTGTAGCTTATGTAAAACTCCAATAAGCAGGGGTAAGGATCTTGCCCACCTAGGGACAACCTCCCTTCAACGTCACCTAAAGACGCGTCATGGTTCAGTGTTTAGTCCAGAAAGTGCGGCTAGCAGTCCAGCGACACCTAAATCACTTGGTCCTCCTTTTGGAGCCAAATGCCTGAAAAGCACACCACCAACTCCCTCCTCGACAAATTCCTCCTCGATCCGGATAGGGGGGAGTCCTGCAGTCCATCTCACCTGCATGAATGACTCCATAGATTCCTCCGGAGGATCCTGCAGCACTACGCCTACTAATACTGCCGCTGCTGCTGCTGCTCCTGGAAGTCAGTCATCATCCCAGAGGGGAAGTCAGTCATCATCCCAGAGGGGAAGTCGTAAGACCGCTACGTCTTTCACTAAGCAATTGACCGTCCAACAGTCATTTTCCATGAGGATGAAATACGACAGCAGTCATCCTATGGCAAAGCGGATAACTGCGGCCTTGACAGCTATGTTGGTGTTAGACGTGCGTCCGGTGTCCGCCATCAATGGAGTGGGATTTAAACGGTTGATGCAAGTATTGTGTCCCCGGTACCAAATCCCGTCTAGATTCCACTTCACTAGGCAGGCGATACCCGCGATGTACAGTGAGGTCAGAAAAAGTGTCCTCAGTGCCCTGAAAAATGCGGCTGTACCCACTGTACACTTAACTACAGACATGTGGACAAGTGGATCAGGTCAAACTAAGGACTATATGACTGTGACAGCCCACTGGGTAGATGCATCACCTTCCGCAGCAGCAGCAGCAGCAGCAGCATCTCCTGCATGCCAGCTCCTTCTTAGGCAGGCTGCGCTGTGTATCACCGGTTTCAAGAAGAGGCACAACGCCGACAACCTCTTAGAGAAACTGAGGGAAATCATCTCCCTGTGGCTTACCCCCCTTAGACTCTCCTGGGGATTTGTGGTGTCGGACAACGCCAGTAACATTGTGCGGGCATTAAACATGGGCAATTTCCAGCACGTGCCATGTTTTGCCCACACAATAAATTTGGTGGTGCAGCATTTCATAAAAAATGACAGGAGTGTGCAGGAGATGCTTGCGGTGGCACGCAAAATTTGCGGACACTTTCGGCATTCTGCCACAGCCTGCCGAAGGCTGGAGCGGGAGCAAAAACTCCGCAACCTGCCCTGCCATCAGCTGAAACAAGAGGTGGTGACGCGCTGGAACTCCACCCTCTATATGCTGCAGAGGATGGAGGAGCAGCAAAAGGCCATTCAAGCCTACACAGCCACCTACGACATAGGCAGAGGAGCGGGGCTGCACCTGACTCAAGCGCAGTGGAGGCTGATTTCCGTGTTGTGCAAGGTTCTCCAGCCGTTTGAAGTAGCCACATGTGAAGTCAGTTCCGACACTGCCTGCATTAGTCAGGTGATTCCCCTGATCAGGCTGTTACAAAAGCAGCTGGAGAAAGTGAGGGAGGAGCTAAAGCGGAGCGATTCCGCAAAGCATGTCGCTATTGTGGATGAAGCCCTCCATACGCTTTGCCAGGATACGAGGGTGGTCAGTCTGTTAAAGTCAGAGGAATACATTTTGGCCACAGTGCTCGATCCTCGGTTTAAAGCGTATGTTGTGTCTCTGTTTCCGGCGGACACAAGTCTACAAAGGTGCAAAGACCTGCTGGTCAGGAGATTGTCATCTGACGGGGACCGTGACATGGCCCCAGCTCCTCCTTCATTTTCTCCCACACCTGTGCCTGTGAGGAAACAGCTGCGATTTCCCACACAACCCGCTGGCGGGGATGCAGGGCAGGCAGGAGGGAGTTTGGACATCTGGTCCGGACTCAAGGACCTGCCAACGATTGCTGACATGTCTACTGTCGGTGCATTGGATGCTGTCAACATTGAAAAAATGGTGGATGATTACTTTGGTGACAGCATCCAAGTAGACATGTCAGACAATCCTTACCTGTACTGGCAGGAAAAAAAGGCAGTTTGGAAACCCCTGTACAAACTGGCTCTATTTTACCTGAGTTGTCCCCCCTCCAGTGTGTACTCCGAAAGAGTATTCAGTGCAGCGGGGAACCTGGTCAGTGAGCGGCGAAGGAGGTTGCTCCCGAAAAATGTTGAGAAAATGATGTTTATAAAAATGAATTATCACTTATTCAATGAAGAGCAGGAATTTCCTCCAGAGATTATAACTGGACCTGTGATTGTGGAGTCCAGCGGGGACGAATTGATAATCTCTGAGAATGAGGAAGTACACACTGAAGGGGGCGAGGAATCAGAGGAGGAGGAGGAGGATGATGATGATGATGATGATGATGAGTGACGATGACATCTTGTTACTGTAGAGCCAGTTTATACAGGTAGATATTATGAATTGTTTTATTTTTTGTGGGGGCCCAAACAAACCAATCATTTCAGCCACAGTTTTGTAGGCCCTGTCGCTGAAATGTTTGGTTTGTTAAAGTGTGCATGTCCTATTTTCGCAACATAAGGGTGGGTGGGAGGGCCCAAGGACAATTCCATCTTGCATCACCATTCATTATTCCTACTGCTGAGAGTCATTCATATGTGGGACTTGTCTTTTCAATGCATACAACTGTTTGCATTCCACTTGATTGCTGCACCTTCCTGGGTGAGAATGTGATCTCCCTGACCTGGGGGACTCAGGGCTGGGGCAGGAAGGCTCAATTACACTTCTTTTTTTGGGCGGCTAACCTTTTTTTACCTGTCTGGTCTGGTGCCCACTGCTGAGAGTCATTTTTAATGAGGGAATTGTCTTTCAAATGCATATAGCTGTTTGCATTCCACCTCATTGCTGCACCTTCATGGGTGAGAATGTGATCTCCTTGACCTGGAGGAGTCAGGACTGTTGCCGGAAGGCTCAATTACACTTATTTTTGGCCGGCTACACTTTTTTTTACCTGTCTGGTCTGGTGCCCACTGCTGACAGTCATTTTTAATGAGGGTATTGTCTTTCAAATGCATATAGCTGTTTGCATTCCACCTCATTGCTGCACCTTCATGGGTGAGAATGTGATCTCCTTGACCTGGAGGAGTCAGGACTGTTGCCGGAAGGCTCAATTACACTTATTTTTGGCCGGCTACACTTTTTTTTACCTGTCTGGTCTGGTGCCCACTGCTGACAGTCATTTTTAATGAGGGTATTGTCTTTCAAATGCATATAGCTGTTTGCATTCCACCTCATTGCTGCACCTTCATGGGTGAGAATGTGATCTCCTTGACCTGGAGGAGTCAGGACTGTTGCCGGAAGGCTCAATTACACTTATTTTTGGCCGGCTACACTTTTTTTTACCTGTCTGGTCTGGTGCCCACTGCTGACAGTCATTTTTAATGAGGGTATTGTCTTTCAAATGCATATAGCTGTTTGCATTCCACCTCATTGCTGCACCTTCATGGGTGAGAATGTGATCTCCTTGACCTGGAGGAGTCAGGACTGTTGCTGGAAGGCTCAATTACACTTATTTTTGTCCGGCTACACTTTTTTTTACCTGTCTGGTCTGGTGCCCACTGCTGACAGTCATTTTTAATGAGGGTATTGTCTTTCAAATGCATATAGCTGTTTGCATTCCACTTGATTGCTGCACCTTCATGGGTGAGAATGTGATCTCCCTGACCTGGGGGACTCAGGGCTGGGGCAAGAAGGCTCAATTACACTTCTTTTTTTGGGCGGCTAACCTTTTTTTACCTGTCTGGTCTGGTGCCCACTGCTGAGAGTCATTTTTAATGCACATCAGGGTCAGGATCAGGCACATCATAATTAATAATCAATCAATCAATCATAATCAATCAATCATAATCAATCAATCTATCATAATCAATCAATCATAATCAGAATCAAGCCTGGGCGGCTGCAATTAAAGTTCTTTGTGGGCGGCTAAAGTTTTTTTTAGTTTTCCAGTTACTGCAGTTTTATACATAGCTTGGTTTTTGTAAGTTGAAGACTTGTCAGTGCAATTTTCTTTTACAATATCCTTTATCTTTGCATGGACTTTGTGTATTTGGTTAGCATTCTGAGGTGTACACTGACTGCCTTCACCTTGAGCATGATCAGTTTCTGAAGCAGCAAAAATCCTTTTGTTTTGAAGATAGTCACTTTCTTTGCCGTTAGTTGTACAGGCTGACCTACTAACAGACACAGTTGCTTCGGAACAAGTTGTTGGAAATTTTTTAGGAGATAAAGCTGTACAAACCTTCTGGCCCCCCTTTTCAATTTTTAATTGATTTGCAAACATTTTGTAGTATTTGTCATATGTGCATAGCCTTTTAGAGAGAACTGCTTTTTCCTCATCAGATAACCTTTGTAATGATTTGACCTTCGCATCTCTCTCCTTTTTATTTAATGACAAGAACGATGAATACTTCTTTAATTTCTTCATCAACTGTTCTTTATTCATGAAATGGTCCGATAAAGCCTTTCCTCAAAACTTAAGTAAAGTTATGTTTCCTTGATAATACTTTCACAGCTCACAAAATTCTCATCACTGGCTTCCTTTTCTTTGCCACTTGATACCTTGTTTTCACAATAAAGATTGATTTATTTTTGATGACCAGTTGGGTACAATTAGTTACACATCTTTTTGGGCGGCTAAACTTTTTTTGGGGAGGCTGCATTTAAACTTCTTTGGGGGCGGCTGCAATTAAACTTCTTTGGGGCACAGGGGCACAGGGGGTATCCTGTAGTGGGCTGCCACACATTTTTTTAAATATGGATCTTTCAGCACAGAGACAAACTGCACATCAGGGTCAGGATCAGCCAGGTTGTTAAATGGGGTTTCGACCACTGTTGGAGCACTCCTCTTAAAGTAATCTTTTCACGAGCGTCCATCACTTTGATAGGCTTGTCTCCTGCCATGATCTGTTGCTTATTCGAATTCAGCATTTCACGGGCGTCCTGCACTTTACCCCTTATGCAGAAGCGAGCATCTTTGGCCACCAACTTTTCACGGGCATCTTTTATCCCTAGTTTTTGGCGTGCATCAGTCACACCAATTTTCTGACGAGCATCAAATGTTCTCTGAAAACTGGTGGCAAGTGGACGATTGTTCACAGATGGTTGGAGTCTGGATCTCACGTTTCCTATACCTCCCCTGTTACTGACCCTGCGGTACATCCCGGTGCCCACGGACATTCCCCGTTTCCTGATCAGTTCATCCAGCGACACGTCGGCCATATTCCTCCAACCACACAGCTGCTATATCTAATTTGATAAAAATAAAAATAATACTTGTGCTGTGTGGGACTGTAAAAAAGAATTCCATGCTGCTTGTGCACTGACGTCTGCCACTGAGTGCCACGGCCAAGCAGTACCTAATAAGAAAATTAATTATTATAAATTCTGCTGGTGCACAATACTAGTATTGCTGACGTATCTACCTGTCTTGTGCCTAGTACTACTGTCTTATCTACCTGTCTGGTGCCTAGTACTGCCATATCTACCGTCTGGTCTGGGGCTCACTGCCTAATACTGCCGTATCTACCTGTCTGATCTGGGGCTCACTGCCTAATACTGCTGTACCTGTCTGGTCAGGGGCTCACTGCCTAATTTTTTTTGGAGCCTTGAGACTTTTAGGGATGCTGTACTAGCCGACACCTTTAGGTGGACTCTGGTCTGTCTTGTATCAAGCACAGTGGTCTCATGTGCATGAGATTGTTCTCTGTCCTCTTTTAAAATTGTGTCACCATCTTCATGGGTGAGAATGTGATCTCCCTGACTTGGGGGAGTCAGGGCTGGGGCAGGAAGGGTACAGGCTGAGTGGGGGTAGGGCACCCTTGTACTCTGCTGCTTTTGCCGGCTCCGGCCGGTAGCGTCTCCCTGGTGTCACGGCTGGCACTCTGCAGGGCCTCCCTCTTGCCTTCCTCATGATGCTGGCTGCTGGCTCTCTCTGTGTGCGCTGCTGTCCATCACCGCCGGGTCTCCTGCACGGAAACGCTGCCCGGCTCTCTCCTCTCTAGCGGGTCTCACTTCTGCACGCTTCCAGGCTGCGCACTCTGCTGCTCTCCTCTCTGTGGATCTTTAGGGTGCCCAGCCTGTCTTCTCTCTCTAAGCACGTGTCATCCTCTCTCACGCTGCTGCAAACCCTCCTCCGGCACAGTTTCATTTCACCTCTGACCTCTCCTTTTGCGCTCCTGTGCCAGTGCCCCTGTAACGGTGTGGTGCAAAATAGTACCTGAATCTGGAGCTGATTACGGCGGCAGCTTCTGGATTCCTCACGGCTTCTTCCGGAGAACCTGTGGCAGGGAATGGCACAACCCAAGGAGAACCCACAAAAGACAAGGCTACTACGGCTAGCAGCAACAAATATTTATTTAAAGGAGATATGTAAATGGGTTGCTGCAATACACTCACGTACTTATGCAAAACAGTCACTTTATATCATTCAGTAATTAAAGCTATAACTAATCAATGACCAGATTAAAGAGAGAACGATTACGCAATAAATTACATCACAACAATAACAATATGACAGAATAATATTACGTCACAACATGTCCGCCAAGTGGCGCTATGCACCCTATATACACTGCGCGGTAGTCCCTGGTGCAAAACAACACAGTTCCTGAATTTGAATAACGGTCCCGCGAAGGAAATCCTCACAAGGTGATTAGGCCATAACTTAGTGTGCACACTACTTTTATGTATAACAAAAGTGATCAAAAATCCTCTCTAAGAGGGGCAGGCAGATTCCCATCCCTTAGGGCAATCTCCTGTATCAGAGGCAAACAGGCAGTCCTGTTAGTGGGGGTATCCAACACCCCAGTACCTGAACAATCAGCTGCAGTTGCCAGCTCCTGCTGGTCACGACTCCTGGCTGGCCACTGCCTGTCTTGGGTGCTGTGTGGTCCTCTGGTTGACTCCCAGATGGGCGGCAATGTCCCCCCTGCCTAGTTCCGTGCTGTAGGTCTCTGCAGTCACTCCTACTGGGCTCTATCTCCCTTCACATGCTGCTCACCCCTTCTTCTGGTCAGCAGTGCTGGCTGTCATTAACTGCTGGGTCCTTGCTCCCAGTGCCTGGTCTCAGATGTGTGCTTTTCTCTGCACAGCATCTCTGTCTGCATGCTTCCTGGCTCAGGATACAAGCTCTTCACCCCTCTGCACACTTTCTCTCTCTCTCACACACTGCTGCTGGGATCACCTCTGACCTCCCAGCTTCCTGTCTCATGTGCAGGGGAGCTGGGACACTAGGACACTAGCTGAGTCTGTTAACCCCTCACAGACCTGCAGCTTCCACAAGCAAAGGAGGTTTTCCTCTGAGCAGCATTGGCTGCAATTAAAATCTCTTTGGGGGCACAAGAGTACACCAGGGGTGGACTGCCACACTCCCTGGGCAGCCAATCAGGGGGGTGTCAGGCTCCCTGCACGTGGACTGAGCTGGGGCTGTTTAACCCCTCACATCCCTGCAGTTTTCCTCTGAGCAGCATTGGCTGCAATTAAACTTCTTTGGGGGCACTCCAGGGGCACAGGGGGTATCCTGTAGTGGGCTGCCACACAAGCCCATTCACATTTTTTGAAATATGGCTATCCACAGGTTGTTCAGTCTGCCATTTGAGATTGGGATCTTTCAGCACAGAGACAAACTGCACATCAGGGTCAGGATCAACCAGGTTGTTAAACGGGGTTTCGACCATGAATCAATCACATCAAAAAATTAATTAATAATCAATCAATCATAATCACAATCAAGCCAGATAGGGGTCTTGTTAAATATTAAACTGACCAAAACAGATACACACACAACTAATACTGCCTCATCTACCTGTCTGGTCTAGTGCCCACTGCCTAGTACTACCGTATCTACCGTCTGGTGCCTAGTACTTCCTAGTACTGCCTTATCTACCGGTCTTGTGCCTAGTACTGCAGTATCTACCGTGTGGTGTCTAGTACTGCTTCATCTACCTGTCTGGTCTGGTGCCCACTGCTGAGAGTCATTCGTATGAGGGACTTGTCTTTTAAATGCATACAACTGATTGCATTCCACTAATGAGAGTAATTGATTGCTGCACCAATCGCCCACTGCTCCTCGGCTGCACTGTGTAAACAGTGCACAATCAAGCCAGATAGGGGTCTTGGTGCTTGTTTTGAGGTTGTAGCAGGGGAGTGCAGCTACGAGTCATAACACCTTGAGAGAAGATCAGTACTTCTCTTACGGCAAAGGACATCCTCCTCGACAGAGCGCACAGCTTCACGAGGGACGCATGTGAAGCAGTGAGCAAAGGGAACACCCGCCTAGCGAGCCAGATCACCTGAATCCACCCTAGCGATCAATAGAGTTACAGAAGTCGCAGCCAGATAGAACTCTTCCAGCTGCCACCTAGTCATTGATTAGCCCCCTCCACTCCACCCATTAGGCAATGATTGACGAGACGAATGGTAATAATAAATAATAAATGAATCACCAAATTAAAAATCAGATGAAATTAATTATAAAAATAATCATAATCACAATCAAGACAGATAGGGGTCTTATGAAATATTAAACTGACCAAAACAGATACACACTCTGCACCATCGAGCAGGTGATCACTGACATGCCAGGTGCAACGGTCTTTAGCACCCTGAATGCCAAGTGTGGGTTTTGGCAGATCCCTCTGGACAGAGCCTCTTCCATGCTTACTGCCTTCATGACCCCTATTGGGTGCTACGTCTTCCTACGCATGCCCTATGGCATCACCACGGGCAGCGAAGTTTTCCAGCGCTGCATGGAGCAACAGTTCGCTGGCTCTCCCTTTGACATCATCGCTGTCTGCATCCTCCTTATCTGCACAGCCGGGTCCATCAGTTACTGCCACTGCTGCAACCAATGCTAGTGATGGTTACGCATGCCCTATGGCATCACCACGGGCAGCGAAGTTTTCCAGCGCTGCATGGAGCAACAGTTCGCTGGCTCTCCCTTTGACATCATCGCTGTCAGCTTCCTCCTTATCTGCACAGCTGGGTCCGTTAGTTACTGCCACTGCTGCAACCAATGCTAGTGATGGTTTACATTACATTACATCTTCCATCTGCCACCTTAAAATTGATTAGCCCACTCCCCTACACCCATTAGGCAATGATTTAAGAGACGACTGGTAATAATAAATGAATAATAATCACAAAATTAAACAATCAGATTACATTATCACACAATCAAGCCAGATAGGGGTCTTGTTGGATGTTAAAGTGATCGAAACAGTTACACACTTGCAGACAAACTCTGTGCTGCACAAAATGCCCACCGCTCCTTGGCTGCACATGGTAAACAGTGCATGATCAAGCCAGATAGGTATCTTTTATGGGCCTATTTTTTTAAACTGCCATCATGTCTGCCGCTGCAGTGCCACTCTTACATGAGCCACGTGTTTGTGCCGCACACTTGTGTGGCTTAGCATAGTTATCCAGCTACCTCAGTGCAAACTTTGGCAATAAAAACAATATTGTGAGGTGTGAGGTGTTCAGAATACACTGGAAATGAGTGTAAATGAATGTTATTGAGGTCAATATAGTGTAGGAGCAAAAAAAACACAAAATTCTGCAATTTTTGCTGTTTTTAGGCTTTTTTAACAAAAAAATCAGAACCCAAAACCCAAATAAATCCAAACACAAAACACTTAGGAGGTGTTTTGCCAAAACCCATTAGAACCCAAAACCTCAAGGTAATCAGAACCCAAAACCCGAAAAGTGGCCGGTGCACATCTCTAATCACTACACACGTATCTAGATAAAAATGGACATATTTAATTCCTCGTTGAGGCCTTTGGTGCTTAGTTGTGTGCTTTTATAGGTTTCCTTTGGTTTTTATTGTTTGGGGTGTAATTTATTTTAGATCCTATATGCTCAGTGTGTATAAGCCGCTTCTTTCAGTACATACAGGATCCGCTTGACAATAAGTAATATGTGAATTCTATAGCTACCTGTACTGAATTACCTTATAATGGTGGCACACACTGGGTACTATGGATCCGTTATTATATGTTTCATTATTCATTGTTTGGTTTTCATTTATGTTACATTGGAATTGTGTGTGGCCGGTTTCCATAGCTACGGATGTGTAGCAGAGACAACATCCGGACTGTGCAACTGCCTGCTCATTCCCCGCACTCCGCGGCTGGTGAATTTAGTTCCGCTTCCGGTTTTTTGATTCCGGATGCGGCAGCTGAGACGCCAGATGGGAGAAGACGGAGGAATGGTGGCGGCAGAGTGCGGACGGCGTCCTGACTACCCCTGGCTTTGGGTAAGTATGGCACACTCCACCTGCTTAAATAGGGTCAATTGGGGCTTACTCTGTGTGACTCCCTTTGAAGAAGGCGCAGAAGCGCCGAAACGGCCCGTCAGGGCACCAGATTGCTCCACGGCTTATTGTGCTGCTTTAGATCTATGAGATGTTCCATGTTGATTGTGCTGCTGCCCGTGGATGAGTATTGACCTTTCTCATTTTTGAAATAAATGTGCAGATTTTTTTCATTTATCAACTGATGTGCTGGTCCTATCATTTTGCATTTGCAATTAATGCTGGTGGTATAAGGCTGTATATATATACCGGTATATATATATATATATATATATATATATATATATATATATATATATATATATATATATATATATAGGATACTGGTGGACGGCGGCACTCACAAAAAATGACACAGAAGCAGCTGGATAAGTGTCCTTATTATAAGGGGACACTTATCCAGCTGCTTCTGTGTCATTTTTTGTGAGTGCCGCCGTCCACCAGTATCCTGCATAGCGCCTATCTCCTATAGGCTATCTACACGGAGGGCACCTGTTTGCCAACTTGCTGAAGGGGAGTGCCGCTTGATGAAAAAGTTTATATATATATATATATATATATATATATATATATATATATATATACAAATAGTAGGTGTTATCTGAAGTTATTAGCGTACTAGAAAATTAATATTAATATTCATATTAGAAGGATATTACATACTAAATGGCCAGAAAATCACAAATTCTGCTACGGTATGTAAACTTATGAGCTATATGTATATATATATATATATATATATATATATATATATATATATATATATATATATATATATATATATATATATATAGGAGTAGGCAAAGAAGCAGACAGCGTCACTTTGGGAATTTTCAAAAACGTATATTAGTGCAAAAATAGCATACCAACGTTTCGGGGCATAAGGTACCCCTTTGTCAAGGTAAACAGTGCAGTAACCTTGACAAAGGGGTACCTTATGCCCCGAAACGTTCCAGAAGGCACCTGGGTCCCTGACCAGATGGGGGAGTGCCAGGTCAACACACACCTTGCTATATATATATATATATATATATATATATATATATATATATATATATATACATTTAGATATAGATAGATAGATAGATAGATAGATAGATAGATAGATAGATAGATAGATAGATAGATCTGTATATAGACAGGGTGGTGAGGTGGAACATTTTTACCTCCACATTGGCCCTGCACAGTAATTCTCACAGAAAATAATTCTAGTTTGCAGGGGGATGCCAAAAACCCTACCACTGGCCGTGTATCTGCCTAATGGGGGGAGGTATGGGGGGTTATTAGATGGCATGTACAGATGGAGCTCCTGCCATCCTTGGCCGGGGCTCCCCAGACCCTCCCCGCTGGCGAGCGCCGGTGGCAGGGCTACACTGAACTGGGACGCACATGCATCTCACACTCACGCAAGTCCCAGTCTCTCAGCAGGGACACTGTGTGTCCCTGCCCGTCTCTACTTCAGGGAGATGGGCAGGGTTAGGGGGGCGCTCGGGGTGGCGAGGGCAATGGGCGTCGATGGCGAGGGAGGCGACAGGGACCGGAGACAGGCTCCGTTGCCCAGGGGGTACGCGAGTGTCTCGTGCACGCGCGCCCCCTGGCGGGGCTGGCGTGATGGCGGGGCTGGGATTAAAAACGACAGCCCCATCTGTATGTATATACACACACACAAACACATGAGAAGTATAAAACACTGGGGAAGGGGCTTCATCCTGGGCTTGGATAATTCTTGAGAGGGGCTTAATTGGGAGGGTCCCCATCCCCCGAGTCTCCCAGCCTGGGCTGACCAGTCAGGGGTATAATGCTTTGGCTGCGGGAACTCGTATAAAAATTATCCATCTGCTGTGGTATTACCCTGCTGGCTGTTAGGGCCCGGTGCTGGCTGCCAAAATATTAATTTTGCCCCCCATATTTTGAGAACCAGGACCGACTCTTGAGCCGAGTGTTTGCTTTAGAAATAACATGGAACCTCACCTTGTTTGGCCCCTTCAAGAACCAGGACCGGTACTTTGAGATTGGGGCTGGTATTAGCTGTGTATGTGGGGGGAGGACACACACTGCTCGCAGTTTTTTTTTTTAAATCATATGTTTATTCTTGTTTTTACAATGAGGAGCCTCATTCAGCCTCATGATCAGTCAGATCTATGCAGCCTTCCCTTATATGAATGGAAAACCTGGTCTATTTGCCATTTGTATTTACTAGTGATTCATATTCGTATTCACCAATACGAATCATTAGTAAATTTGTCAGTACTATTGAAAAGAACAGGCTATCACAGCCATATTCTATCAATGGTGTATTCATTTGTATTTTTTAGAAATTCTAAGAATACAAATGGCACAAATACTAATTGTCCACATTCGTACATTTGTAAATTTGTTAGTGTTTTAAATTTGTATGTATTTCACATCGAATGGGAATGAATATAACCATACGATCTTTGTAAATGGTCCCCAAGTAGTTGTTTGTGAAAAAGTAAAAGGAATGAACATTATACTGTTCTCTCTACTCGACCATTCATGCATGGGAACCTAAACAGTATATGCATGAAAGGTCAAGGATTTTGGATCTTTATCTCTCCAATGTTCTTTAGGTACACACTAAACTAAATAATATATTATCATAGCCTATAATGAACTTGGTCACATTTATGCTGTAAAACATGTATTTGTACATAAAATTTCTGTATTATTAAGGTAAATATTTTATTTTCAAATTTAAGCGGCACTATATGCGAAACCTTCATAACACAGATCCCACTGGGGAAGAGATAATCATTAATCAGATAGGAGATCTGCCCTCTAAGTGGTCTATTGCAAACTGGGTCATATACATAACTAATACTACACATCAGTGTCTTCTAAGGGCATTGAACCTTTCTGAAAAATCACTGGAAAATCAGCGAGATTTCCACATAGATCCAGATGACATCATATGGAAAACAGGCACGGTAAGATACAGGTTGTGGCAAAAAGTGTATTTAACATAAAGCCAGATTCGGAATCGGTAAAGCAAAAAAGCGAGGACATGCCCAAGTTCTGATGCATTGATGATGAAGCCGGATATAATACACATTGGGGGTAATTCTGGTTGATTCGCAAGGCTGCAAATTCGCCGACTTGCAAGTCCACCAAACCCCACCCAGCGAATGAACACCCACCTGCCACCCCCTCGCAGCGCGGGTTCGCCCACACAGGCTGCAAATGGATGTTTAGCATAAACATCCATCCGTATGTCACGGGTAACCCACATCTTCCGATGGTCGACGACCATCGGAAGATGTGGAAGGTACACGCATATTAAAGTGACTTTCAAGTCCCTTCCATATGAGTGCATGCTGGGTCGGATATGGGTGGGCAGCTGACATCTGGTGATGTCAGCTGCCAGCCCACTGCACCCACATCACTGCCTCATTACCATGAGAATGCCAAGCATTCTCATGGGAACGCCCATGGAACGCTGGGTGTACCCATATGGTAATGGGGCAGCCCGGTGCCCCCCCGCCCTTCTCCTCCCCCCGCACGCCATCTATGATGCATGCACCCGGCAATCCAAAAGTTCACCGTGGGTGCACGCACCCTATGTCTGCACATGCACAGAAACGCGCATGCGCAGACGCGCAACATTGGTCCTCCGTGCAAATGCACGAATAAGAGTAACCCCAATTTTCTTTACTGCAACCATCGATGGTAATTAAAGGATCCACGTGTCCCCTAACACTTTATCACACTTGCACTGGCTTTGCAACACAAATCACCATACAGTTAGTTTGGTCCCCCTGCTTCTACGAATCGGTAACAATATTAGCATAATGTTATACTGTAGGTCTAATCATTTTCTCAAAGACTGGAGCATATATGAAATATACTTATAGAGAACACTTTATTTAAAATAAATATAATGCTTATTCTGGTTCACTTGCAAAGGCAAATTCCTTCTTAAATGGACAAAACCATGTGCACTGCAGGGGGGGGGGGGCGCAGGTGTAACATGTGCAGAGAGATTTACATTTGGGTGAGTTATTTTATTTTTGTGCAGGGTAAATACTGACTGCTTTATTTTTTCACTGCAATATAGATCTCACTTTGTAGTAAAACCCCACCCAAATCTAAAGGGGTGTACACAAGGAGCAAATTTGTGCTATTTTCTAAGCAATCTGACTAGATTGCTTAGAAAGTAAGCACAGATCTCTCCATGTGTATGCTCTGAGAGATTAAATATCTCTTGCTAACTAAATCAGTGCATGCAGTCAAAATCTAGTCAGATTGCTTATCAAATGACTGCAAATCTCTCTGTGTGTGCAGAATGAGAGATACTGATCGCAATCTCTCATTCTGAACAACTGCTCGGCATTTTTTTGCTTAAGCAAAATTGCTTAGCAAAATTGCTTAGCACAAATCTCTGTGTGTGTATGTGCTCTCCATGGGAGATCTTGACACCAGCAAAATTGCTTAGGAAAATTGATCTCTACGTGTGTATGCCCCTTAACTCTCTCTGCACAAGTTACATCTGCCTCACCTGCAGTGCTCATGATTGTGTCCATTTGAGATGGAATTTGCCTTTGCGAATTAACCAGAATAAGGGCATTACTGTATGTAACAGCATGTAGCCTATTCTTTTCTGAGTGCATAGTAAAAAATTGTAAAAAAGTTTTACAATTATATTGAGTCCAAAACTAGACTCATTTTGTAACCACGTGTTGGGTTCCCTCCAATTATCCCCCCAGCTTGCAGGGGCTTCTGGCTTTCTCTGCAGTCAGGTTGCCATTGCCAGACTGCGTGGTGGTGATGGTGAACAATCCTGCGCTCAGGTTGTTCAGCTCCTGACAGGTGCTCAGCTCCATATTGCACAGTAGGTGCACCCAAACCTGGACAGTGTTGGGGGTAGGGGACCGGAGCTGCAGGTTGATCATTCCCTGCATGGGGAGTGCAACGAGGGGATAGAGTGCACTTTATCCTGTGTCCATATCGACTGGGTCAACATTCTGGTCAAAAACCAGTGAAAAATCCCACGTGGACCTTTTGACTGTCGACCTAGACCATGTCCACCTAATGTTTGTGTCGACCTAATGACTGTCAACAATCTTTAGGTTGACCATACGACTGTATTCCTACCTTTAGCATGCTCTTAGACATGTAAAGCCTATAACGTTGCTTGCTTCAGTTCATACTGTAGATGTGGGTTTCCAAAAAGCCCTGGTTCATGCTCAGTAGCCATTTTGTTAACCCACTTGGTGCTCAAGTTTGGCCTGCTTTTACTGTATGTCATTAAAATTGTAGAGCAAATATGGGTACTTTTTTCCTAGCACGGCGCCCATCATGTCCCATCGCATACCATAACTCAAGGTATGCGATGGGACCCCATCAGACCCGACAGACCCGATTTTGGGGTTTTAAAGACCTTCCAATACAATTAAAAAATCGGTCGCATCGCATGCCATTACAATGGCATGTGATGCGATGTGACGTGACGACCCGATTTTACATTGTACCCAATGTTAAATGCCCCCCTAGACCTGATTTTTTATTAAATGTCATATGCCCCCCCTTTGTTAACGCAACGCCACGTTATACTCCTGTCCGATCCTCTGCAATAAAATATCTGCCTGGTCTTCAATCAGTGTATCACAAGTACAGTGATGTCTTCAGTGAATAAGCCGCTGATGTACAGATGGAGCGCCTCTCGCTATTGCTCCGCCAGCGCCAGAATCTGCCCGCTGGTGATCACCGGCGGAGAGGTGCCCCATCTGACTGAGACGCGCGTGCGTGTGAGTCTCAGTTTCCATCGGCGGGGGACGGAAACCCTGTCCGTCTCTGCTTCAGGGAGACGGACAGGGTTAGGGGGGGTGGCAGGGCGGCGGGGACCCGGGGCAACCCTCGACGAGGCGGCGGGGACCCGGGGGAGCCCCTTGTAAGGCGACGTGCGAGCATCTTGTGCGCGCGCGTCTCCTTACGGCGGCTGGTGGGGGATGTCGGCTGGTGAATCTTCCGCTATCCCCTGCAATACCGAGAGGCGCTCCATATGTACTACCTCCACACTGCCGATGGGATTGTCCAATCGATCTCCTCCCTAAGGTGTCCCCTCCTAAGGGGCGCACCTATCCCCTGTCAGTACCTGAGACTAAAGCGAAGTCTGAGTATATTCAAGAAAATCTTAAGAAAGGTTTTATCCGTCCCTCATCTTCCCCTGCTGGTGCGGGATTCTTTTTTAGTAAAAAAGAAATATGGAGGGTTTACGCCCCTGCATAGACTATAGAGGTCTCAATGAGATAACCATCAAGAACAGTTATCCTCTTCCCCTAATTACCAAGTTATTTGACCGTGTCAAAGGAGCAAAAGTATTTACCAAGCTTGAACTCAGAGGGGCGTACAACCTAATCAGAATCCGCAAAGGCGATGAATGGAAGACCGCCTTCAACACCAGGGATGGGCATTACGAGTATCTGATAATGCCCTTCGGTCTAAGTAATGCACCAGCTGTCTTCCAAGAATTTGTCAACAAATTTTTAGAGATGTCCTATACAAATATCTTGTTGTATATCTCGATGATATCCTGATTTTTTCCCCAGATCTCCAATCACATCATCTCCAAGTCAAAGAAGTGTTATCCCACTTACATGCAAATAAATTGTACGGTAAACTCTCCAAGTGCTCCTTCAAATTATCTCATATCCCTTTCCTAGGGTATATCATGTACGGCTCTGAGTTACAAATGGATCCCTCGAAACTCGAAGCCATCAATAGTTGGTCCGAACCAACCACTCTCAAGGCAGTCCAGCATTTCATTGGTTTTGCCAATTATTACAGGAAATTTATTAAAGGATTCTCCACGCTTATCTCTCCCATCACAGCTCTCACCCAAAAAGGTGCCAATCCATCCGTTTGGTCTGAAGAAGCCTTGTCTGCATTCCACCTGCTAAAACAAGCCTTCATCTCTGCTCCCATCCTCCAGCAACCAGATATAGACAGACTATTGCAAAACATGCTGGGATGTGTAGTTTCACAACATCTGGAGGGCCAACGTTGGACAGACCTTTTCTTCTCGAGGTGGATGCTTCTAATGTGGGTGTTGGTGCTGTACTCTCCCAAACCACTGACGATGGCAAACAGCATCCCTGTTGGTTTTTCTCTTGAAAATTCCTCCCTGCTGAGAAAAACTACTCCATTGGTGATCAAGAGTTGTTGGCAATCAAGTTAGCACTGGAAGAATGGCGATATCTGTTAGAAGGGGCAAAATTCCCTGTGTCAATCTTTACAGATCACAAAAATTTGCTCTACATCCAAACAGCCCAGTGCTTAAATTCTCATCAAGCTCGTTGGTCCTTATTCTTTTCACGATTCAATTTCAAAATCTTTTACCGTCCTGGCTCCCAAAATGTAAAGGCAGATGCACTGTCCCGATCCATGGAGGATGACACACTGCTACAAGAACAGCGTCCCATTATCAGCCCCACTGCCTTTGCTGCCACCCATGTGTCCCCTTGGCCACCACGAGGAAAGATGCTCGTATCACCAGAGCTGCAGCCAAAATTACTGTCCTGGGCTCATGCTTCACCCTTCTCCGGCCATACGGGAGTTCTCAAGACTCTTGACATTATCCGCCGGTCATACTGGAGGTCTCACATGAAAAAGTATGTCCATTTTGTGGCCTCGTGTCCTACCTGTGTCCAACATAAAGTCCATCGCCAGGCTCCCGCAGGTACTCTCCCGTTACCCATTCCCAGGCATCCCTGCATGCACATATCCATGGACTTTTTATTTCTTGCAGAGCATCAGCAAGCTCAGTCTATCTCTGGGTAACACAGGCTGGACAGGATAATATCAGGGACAGCTATTTGGGAACGGCTGAGTATGATCTGCTGCAATAGATAGAAACGGGTGCCGGATGGCTCCCCGACAGTCGGGATTCCGACAGTCAATACTCCAATGTCAGAATCCCGACTGCTCCCTTGTGGGGGTCCACGACCCCCATAGAGGAATAATAAAATAGGTGGCGAGCGCAGCTCGCCACCATGCCCACAGTGTAGCGAGCGCAGCATGGCGAGCGCAGCATGGCGAGCGCAGCGTGGCGAGAGCAGCGAGCGCTGTGCAGTTGAGATTCCAACGATTGAGTAATGACTGTCAGAATCCCGACTGTCGCGTAATTATACCACACCCACACCCGATAAAAACAATCAGTTTAAACAGCACAGAGCTTAGGGCTGACTGGTTAATATAAGGAGCAATATCCAATCAGAACAACTGGAATGGACAAGCCCCCGAAATGAGGTAAGTCACTGCATGTGAGCAGCCTGACACACAATTGCTTTTTGCATTAAAAATCTGATTCATATTCTATATTTTATTACTTTACTAGATGCCCAAAGCTCTGTGCAATGACAGATGTCACCCTGGGTACAGAAAAGCTTCTAATGAAAGATTCCATGTCTGCTGCTATGACTGTGTTCTATGTTCTGAGGGAGAAATGTCCAATGTTACAGGTACTGATGTGTTGTACACAGGAAGAATCATCATATGTGCGTAAATGAGGCTATGATTGATATATGCTCACTACAGTAGACATATGTTAGTAACTGAGGCTATGATTGCTATATACTGATAACGCCTAGTTATATACATTTACTTTATAACCCTTAAATATAACGGCAAATGCTGAAATAATTGCACGCCAACACAGACTTGTAAAAAATATATGACAATACTTTACTTGTGAATTAGCTTAATTACAGGTATTTGCAAATGCAGACTAACACACGAAACATAAAATTGATTAGCTAATACTTGAACAATAATTCTAACTCGAATCAAAATGGAAACCTATCAAGGACAGTGATCAACCATTAAACCTCATTCATAGTTACCTCCAGCCCCCTTGCTTGCCTCTACTTCCTCAACTGCCTGCCCCTTCCTTCTCTAACTCGGATATTTAAACCTTACTCACATTAATTAATGAATTACTCATAAGCATTGAGACAAAATGGTTGCTGCTTCTAACAAACACTTGCTGCTTATGCTAATGCTATCTGCATCAATAATAACAGAGTGTAATAAAAGCAAAGAATTATTGATGCGTTAATCTCTGTTTTAACAGATCCATCCTCTAAACTTTGTCATATCTCCAATGAAATTTCATCTCTCTCACAAAACGCATCATTAGTCTCTCTCTTAATACATCGAAAAAGCTTCTTGAGGCATTTCCCTAATATACAGAGAAATCAATAATATTATCTTGGCAAAAAAACATTAAACTTCTTAAAGCATATATAATGTTGATTTATGCAAACCAGTTATTGGGGTTCAACCAAGTAAACCAACTGTAGGGAAACACATCACTCACACCTGTTTAGTAAACTAATTTTTTTTAACCCAAATAGTTTTATCCAACTTTACTTTTAAAATCACCATCAGTTTAGTATTTGTAATGCTTGTACCATATTTTAATTATGTTTCCAAATTCACATCAAATTTTATAATCTGGGGATAATGTAAATAAGTGTTTATTTTTTATACTATATGTTACTTACAAATCTCATTAACCATTTCCTGCCTTTAATCTCCTACAGAGTTATTTCTGATGTTTACTCTCACCTCATCACTGAAAAGACTTCTCCTTTCTGCTTTTTAAAAAATAAACCAAAATTCCAAAATTATTCTGTTTGTTTTTTTCCCTTTTTTTCTCCCTTAAGCTAAGCTAATGTCCTTGAAACAACCAACACCTGCTCTGACTCCTTCACTGAACAGACTTAACCCTTCAGTGAGATATTACAATCTTTTTTAAGCAAATGCTGGTTAGTGGGATATACAATCTCAAAAACAATTTCCCTCATGCCTATCACCAGATATTTCACCAAGATAAGAACCTTTATAAAAGAATCATTGCATCACACACCAATTCCAACAGTATTGAACTTTTCACAATTGCTCACACTAGTCACATACTCAAAGCTTTCGGGGTTCCCATACAAATGCTTAAAAAGGTGTTACTGTACCTCTTTCAAGGAAAAAAAATAAAATAAAAACAACGTCTTGTCAAATCAAAACCTTTCCCAAAAATCATAACCTGTTATCACAACTACGCAATCCACATACTGTCCTCTGTTATCAGTATAGTGGGTCATCTACTGTCCATCTCTGTTATCAGTAGTCACGTGTCCCTCCCCCTCCCTTACTTCCCTTCTTATTTCTTCATTTAGACTGCCTTCGCAAGTAGGTGGCAGACACACTCTGCGACTCTTGCTACCGGTCAGCACTCTCGCAGGAAAAATCAACTCATCAAATCTTAAAAAATTATATGTCATTCTGTTACCATATTTGCACATTGTCTAATTGATCATTACACATTTAGATCACTACCCGTCCCCCTTATCTAACTGTGGCCAGAGTATTAATCTCTTAACCTACTCTATCATTGTATTGCCCTCCCCCAAATTAACCCTAAAAATTATAAAGAAATAAAATCAACCAAAAATAAAAAAAAATAAACAAAAAATGGCTTAAAAAAACAAACAGCAGTGAGTCAGTTATCACTGGTTACTGTACCTTCCATTCTTAAGAACAATATAAAACCCAGGACTTATTTGCGCATTACTCAAGGTATATCTGATTCCACATATGTATCCAGATCAAGCAAATAGGCAATAGAAATTGCCAACAGAAAACATGGTCTAATATATCAATATGAACCTTTAAGAATAGATGTTATATTGGAGTTGTATTTCATTAATATATCAAGATTTTCTTATCCAAAATGGACTCATTAAATGAAAAATAACAAAAAACAACATAGAATTCACATCATTATTTCCTGTTTCTTCACCTAACCTGGACAACTACTTATCTCGCATTAAATCAACTGAATCCATCACCTTAGAGTTTACAACTAACCGCTGCTTTGTAAAATAAACCAAAATAATTTCAATCAAAAACCCATAGCAGAAAACATCAGTCCTACATTACGTACTTCACCCCCACAAGACAAGAGAAAAAAAAATATGAGATAAACTTTCCCTGGTTTAAACAATATTCCAATTAACTTTGTTTATTCTGGTTAAAATGTACTGAGAAACATACTTACAGTATCTTCCGATGTTACTTGATTTAATATATTAGCATCTACTCTTTTAAACTCTGCACTTTATCAAACCTCTGTCTATGGATACAGGGGTGGATCCAGGATAAAATGACAGGGGGTGCACCATGACACAAGAGGGTTTAGGTGGTGGAGGCGTGGTGTTAGTGGTGCCAGTGTACATGCTAAGAGAGCAGCAGAGAGAGGGTGGGTATGGGATTAAAAATAGGCCCTGGCATTTAAAGTACGCAGGCCCACCATGGCGACAAAAGCGAAGGATGTAGTTGTGCGCGCGCCGAAGGCGCGCTCTGGAAAAGGGGGTGTGGCCACTCAACAGGGGGCATGTCCTTGAGTGTAGTGTACCACACCATATACAACTTCTACACATTATGCAACAAAATACTAGACCCCATTATACTTGCCCCTTACACATAATGCCAAATAGAATGAGCCAAAATTCACATAATCCCACATGGATTGAGCCAAAATTCAAATAATGCCACACGGATTGAGCCAAAATTCACATAATGCCACACGGATTGAGCCAAAATTCACATAATGCCACATGGATTGAGCCAAAATTCACATAATGCCACACGGATTGAGCCAAAATTCACATAATGCCACACGGATTGAGCCAAAATTCACATAATGCCACACGGATTGAGACAAAATTCACATAATGCCACACGGATTGAGACAAAATTCACATAATGCCACAAGGATTGAGACAAAATTCACATAATGCCCCAAAATTCACATAATGCCACATGGATTGAGCCAGAATTCACATAATGCCACACAGATTAAGCCAAAATTCACAATACACTTCATAAACAGGGACATTGTTCACCAAAGGCGCGCATTAAACATTTACACAATAATGTCCATTACACGTTAAGTTAAACGCCATTATGTCCATTATGTATTATGCCAAACACCATAATGCATATTAAAAATTATGCTACATAAGTGCTGCTTATCTACATGATCATTGCCAAGGGTTCCATGCTCATTGCCAGAGGTTCCATGCTCGTTGCCAAGGGGGAATACATGCTCGCGGTAAATGGGGGACAGCTGCCGCCAGGCATAAGTGATAGCCACTGACAGTAGCAGAGCTCTGGCTGTATTCAGAGTACTGCAGGTCCCGGCTATTTGAAATAATACCCCTTTCACACCAGAAAATGCATTCCCAGGTTGGCCCCTTTTACACCAGCCTAATCCCTGCATTTTCTAGTGTGAGGGGGAGAGAAAACCACCCCTCCCCCTGTAACCAGTCATCTCATTTAACTATATCTTCGGAACCAACTGACCCATTTACATGAGACAAGTATCATATTGAAGAACTTTTGAGTGGGCTTTGAATGATTTTGGTCCAGTGAAACTGGATCGTTTGGTTCCAGAGTAATCTGACCTCAAAGAACATGAACAGCCATGACATTACATTTCAAAAATAAAAAAATTGGTTTACACGCAATATCTCTGAAACCGATTGACCGATTTGGACCAGCTTGGTATCATCTTGAAGGCCCAACGATTTGGAATTTAATGAGATCAACCACAAGCTTTTGTGATGCCAGGGCGGGAACTGGCAGCCGTCGGAACCAGGTGGGGGTCGGAATTGACCGGTCCCATATTATCCTATGGGGAAAAAACGTTACAGCTTTGCCATGCGATATCTCCGGTTCCCGGTGGGCTAGAGACACGAGGCTGGGCTCGTTGGAAAGCCCTGGTCCTCAGCTACAAAATGAAATGACATCCGCCACTGCCACTAAATCCGCCACTGTATGGATATAAATAAATCAGCTATAACTATTCCATTATAATCAGACTGTTTGCTAGATCTAACACTGCAATGTATACTGCATATATAGTAGATATGTTACTTTCCGATCTCCTCCCCAATATGGGGGTTTCCAAACAATTCAAAGTATGGATAAATTATGCATTCCATTTCTTCCACGTGTTGCTGGCCAGTCAAGCAGAAAGAAATGTAAATGCACAACCTCCTCTCTAATCACCAAAATTATAAGCACGGGAAAAGCCTATAACATTTATATTTTGCAAATTCTTTAAAATGTATGTATTGGACAAACAAAAAAACTCTAAAAGAGGAGATGCTGTCACCCGCCCCAGCTAAACGCTGCAAGTTGTTATCAGAAGCCGGAGAAAAGGGTGCTGCACACAGAAGACGCTGATCGGCAAAATGCTGCCATCTTCTCCTGTAAATCAGGGTAGCAGTTAGGGTGAGCTAGAAAATACCTCATAACTGGACTGTTACCCTCCCGACCCTCCAAAAGAGTGTAAATAATTTTTGCATGTTTTTATTTTGTTTTATTTTTTTAACTATTTTATGTTTTTATATTTTTTTATTTCTATTTCTTTATCTTTATTTTTACTTTCATTGAATTTACTTCCAGCCGTGTCATCTTTCACTTTTATTCTGCTTCTCCTTCAATTCTCCTCCAACCCTTCCACATAGTATCTCTATTATACAAGCGCCTAGTACTCTTTTGCTTTTTAGCAAAACTCCATAGCATACGTTTTTACTTACTGGGCTGCTCCAACAACAAGCACAAAATCTTTGGGAATCCTACAGATGGGGCAGGCTTCTTCTTTGCTGGTGAATCGCCAGAACGTCACCGCTGGCAATCCGCCAGCAGCCTGCCTCACCATCTGACTGAGACGCACGTGCGTCTCATGCGCAAGCGCGTATCAATCTCCGTCGGCAGGGCGACGGGAACCCTATCCATCTCCGCTTCAGGGAGACGGACAGGGTTGGGGGGGGATGCGGGCAGACGGTGGGGACCCCGGGTGACCGCCGACAAGCCGGTGGTAACACGGGGGAAGCGCTGGAAGCGCCGTCGGAAGGGGATGCACGCACCTCTCGTGCGCACGCGTCCCCTTCTCGCTATAGAGATGGCGCTGGCGGGGGATGGCAGCTGGCGTCGCCATCGCCATCCCCTGCAAAGATGGGACCTGCCCCATCTGTACTTCCCAAACCTTCTAAAAAACTCTAATTATCAGAACACCTGCTAAAGATTAGTTAATTCAGAAATATCCTTTGAAGACAATATACACCAAACAATCCAACTGTGGTCAAAAATAAAAACAAACAAAAATACTGAAATTTTAAGAAATAAAAAAAAAATAGAAAATCATTGCAAGTGTAATCTTTAAATTAACATGCTTGTTATAGTCTGCATGCATTGCAAAGAAACAAACAAAATATTATTCCTAACTCAAGTAAAGTTGTTTAAAACTTCTTGCCAAGTTTTTTCTAGTGCTTCTTATCTATTCTCTGACAGAGAAGAAATGGGAGATGCAGGGGGTCTAGCAAGCTGACATTCTGCAAAATGCAGTGTTATCTTTCCATGTGTAAAATTAAAAATTTGTTTTATAATTAAAGGGGATAACTTTTTCCAAGTAACTTGGCTTACCACATATAACAGAAATTGAGAAATATAACAAAAGTAACTGATCCCCTCAGCGTTGTCCACACAGATGGTATATTCTGACTTCCTCACACTCGGTTTCTCAGACCTTTTTCACTCCGGACACAATGCCCACAAGAGAAAAATGGTAGCAATTAATATTTATAAATGCGTAGACCACCAGTAGAATAAAGTTGGCCGGCACTCACCTCACAAAAGTGGGTGACATCCCAATAAAGGTTTCTTTGTATTTGATACTGTACACCACTGTATCGTATACTCACCATACATTAATAATATAACAGACACTCACCCGAATGGGGGTCCCTATATTCACATAAAGGTTTCTTTCTCTGGTCATGGTCTCAAAAAACTCTTTCCACAATGGTTCCACAAGAGTCCAACAGATATTTATTGGTAACAAATACCAGTCCAATAATACAATAAATTACATAAAATACAAGGATGCTAAAAACTGATAAGAGTGTTTGTTGATCTCACGTTCTCCCCATGAACCTCACCCGGAATAGGTCCAGCAGTGGAAAAAGCGTCCCAGATGGCAAACACTGGAATTTCAACAGCAAGATATCAGTCAGGTCCTCCACCACCAATGCGTTTCTGACTCAAAGTCCTTCCTCAGGGTGCTATCTGGGATGCTTTTTCCCCCACTTGACCCATTCCGGGTGAGGTTCATGGGGAGAATGTGAGATCAACAGACACTCATCAGTTTTTGGCATCCTTGTATTTTATGTTGTTTATTGTATTATTGAACTGTTATTTGTTGCCAAATAATTTCTGTTGGAGTCTTGTGGAACCATTGTGGAAAGAGTTTTTTGCAGACCCTGACCAGAGAAAGAAACCTTTATGGGAATATAGGGACCCCCATTCGGGTGAGTATCTGCTATATTATTACTGTCTGGTTTATATACGATACAGTGGTGTACAGTATTAAATACAAAGAAACCTTTATGGGGACGTCACCCACTTTTGTGAGTTGAGTGCCGACCAATTTTATTCTACTGTTGGTCTACGCATTTAGAACTATTGCTACCATTTTAGAATATACCATCTGTGTGGACAACGCCGAGGGGATCACTTAATTTTGTTATATTGCTGTGTTAGGGTTGGTACCCCTGAGTGACCCTCAGCTGTTCTTGTGGCACAGTCTCTGTAGTAATTGTGTGCTTGCTAGAAATTAAGAGAAAGATGGGAATTTTTTTTAACATGCTAATTATTTGTGCAAACTTTGATTCTCTCAATTACTGACAAGTGTGGGCACCAATATTATTGATCTCGCTGTGGCCTCCATGCAGATAACGCCTAATTATATATATTTACTTTATAGCCCTTAAATATAACAGCAAACTCTGAAATAATTGCACACCAACACAGACTTGTATGACAATGCTTTACTTGTGAATTTGCTTATTTACAGGTATTTGCATATGCAGCCTAACACAAGAAACATAGAATTGATTAGCTAATACTTGAACAATAATTCTAAATCAAATCAAAATGGAAACCTATCAAGGACAGTAATCAGCCATTAAACCTCATTCATAGTTACCTCCAGCCCCCTTGCTTGCCTGTACTTTCAATCATGATGTCATCATTCACCGAACACCCACCTTACTTGTTACTAGGGAAAGATTCAGTGGCCTTGGGGTCTAAGCATGCGTGGCCTTATCAAATAGTTTCTCATCTTGTAGATACTAACTGTCTGTCCTTGCTCCACTATACTGTCAACATTGCATTCCTAATCTTATGAAACCAATGCAATTCATAGTTGACAAATTGGTTGCTGCTCCTAACAAACACCTGCTACTTAGCGCAAAGGGTAGGTCTCATATGCCGTGGCTAGTACCTTCTGCAACAAGCTAACACTATCTGCAACAATAATAACAGTTTTTAAGAAAACAGAGTGTAAAAAAGCATAGAATTATTGATGCGTCAATTTCTGTTTTAACAGTAGTCATACAGTATGTTAGTAATTGAATCTATGATTGCTATATGCTCACTGCAGTAGACATATGTTAGTAACTGAGGCTATGATTGCTAGATGTTTACTACAGTAATCATATGTTAGTAACTGAGGCTATGATTGCTATATGCTCACTACAGTAATCATATGTTAGTAACTGATGCTATGATTGCTATATGGTCACTGCAGTAGACATATGTTAGTAATTGAATCTATGATTGCTATATGGTCACTGCAGTAGACATATGTTAGTAACTGAGGCTATGATTGCTAGATGCTCACTACAGTAATCATATGTTAGTAACTGAGGCTATGATTGCTATATGGTCACTGCAGTAGAAATATGTTAGTAACTGAGGCTGTGATTGCTATATGCTCACTACAGTAATCATATGTTAGTAACTGAGGCTATGATTGCTATATGCTCACTGCAGGAGACATATGTTAGTAACTGAGGCTATGATTGCTATATGGTCACTGCAGTAGACATATGTTAGTAACTGAGGCTGTGATTGCTATATGCTCACTACAGTAATCATATGTTAGTAACTGGGGCTATGATTGCTATATGCTCACTGCAGGAGACATATGTTAGTAACTGAGGCTGTGATTGCTATATGCTCACTATGGTAGACATATGTTAGTAACTGAGGCTATGATTGCTATATGGTCACTGCAGTAGACATATGTTAGTAACTGAGGCTGTGATTGCTATATGCTCACTACAGTAATCATATGTTAGTAACTGAGGCTATGATTGCTATATGCTCACTGCAGGAGACATATGTTAGTAACTGAGGCTGTGATTGCTATATGCTCACTACAGTAATCATATTTTAATAACTGAGGCTATGATTGTTATTTGCTCACTGCAGTAGACATACTGGGGGAAATTTACTAAGAATACAAATCTGAAAAATCATATGTGTATTTTTTTTTTTCAATTTTTTAAATCTTTTTATTGCCATGAATTCGCAATATGTTTAGATTTACAACATCATATAAAGCAAATAAAGGATAGCATATTTGACATATAAAAGAATCTATGCAATAGTATGACAGAAAACGTTGTCATTTTTTACGGAGACAACCTCCGCATAGGGATTCACAGGATAATAAAATATGTAACAGAACTTGACATTTTTTAAGGTTATTAAGCAATAGTATGTATCAGTTGAAAGAGATACACTAAATAAAGAAAAATATTCAATTGCAATTATACTATAACAATAAGGGGAGGTAAACGAGGGAGACAACACGAGGGAAGAGGGTGGGGGAAGAAGGGAGGTGGGAGAATAGGGGGGAATGTGAGAGAAGTTCAGCAGACCATGAGACACCTACAATATCAGTTTTGAGGATTTAGTAATTGTCTATGTAAGAGCCATTCAGTGGATGTGGATTCAAATACTGAGAAAATCTGGGCTTGTGTGCGCTGAGGTAATGGGGGAAATATACTAAAGGAAATTTGTGAAAAAAAAAGGTTTATTTGTATCCAGAAATACACTTATTTTTGACATTTACTATACTGAAAATACGGCAATTCGTAGTCGTATTGATGTGTTATCAATACGAATACGAATTGCCGTATTTTCGGGATAGTAAATGTCAAAAATAAGTGTATTTCTGGATACAAAAAAGGGGAGTATACAGCGCTGGGTTTCACTGATTAAAGGGCTAACACAATGTAACCAATAAAGTACATTTATTATACATGAAATATAAAAAAAGTAAAAATAGTGAACTATAGAGAATTCTCTGGTTAAACCAAATATTGGGGGATATATGAAAAAAAAATGTCTGGACAGGTATTGCTCCAGTGAGTGGATAAGGGTAACATTTGAAATACACCAATGATAATGGAATAGTTACCAGATGGGGGTAGAATAGTCTCTCTCAAGTTTGTTGGAGGAGAGTTGGTGAAGTCCCGGAAAATTATCCAGCATATTATGGATCCAGATTCACTCAGTGAGACAACAGAATTATTCGGGTTGATTGATGGCAGTGTACCCGGGTGTGTCTTGTTTTGAATAAAGCTGAGATTGTAGAATCCTGTTTGTTGTTTGAGCCGGTCCGGGTGGTCTGGTAACAGGTGCAGATGAAAAGGTGGCTGGTGGTAGCTCAACGCGTTTCGACGTGTTAACACGTCTTCTTCAGGAGCAGTAATGACTGGTAAGTCAGGTGGAGCTCTATATATACCTTGAATTAATTGGGGGTGGGTCTCCCAGGTTTGGTGGGAGGTATTCCCTTCATGATCAATATTTATTAATATACAAAATTACATACAGATAAAATTCATCAAAAAGCAGGTATGCACAGGTAGACAAATGTATTTCTATAATTCATCTATTTTACATAAAAATCTTATAATTGTATGTTTTATAATAAAACAGTAGTCA
The DNA here is from genome assembly GCF_055691185.1 of Crinia signifera. Classification (NCBI taxonomy): domain Eukaryota; kingdom Metazoa; phylum Chordata; class Amphibia; order Anura; family Myobatrachidae; genus Crinia; species Crinia signifera. The sequence continues at coordinate 33,471,543 of NC_139217.1, forward strand.
ATAAAGTTGTAGGTCACTTGACCAGAGCTAGTCACGTGATAAATTCATTTCAAAGACTCTTCATAAACTACAATATGCAGTGATTTGTTACAAAATAATAATAATACCTTGTCTGTATTGCAGGGGGGCGCATGGTGGGCTGAGGGCGCTAGATCATTTCTATGGATACTTTGGGGGAAATTTACTAAATGAAATTTGTAAAAAAATGTGCTATCAATACGAATACGAATTGCCGTCTTTTCGGGATAGTAAATGTCAAAAATAAGTGTATTTCTGGATACAAATACACCTATTTTTTACAAATTTAATTTAGTAAATTTCCCCCTTTATTTCTGGATACAAATACACCTATTTTTTTTACAAATTTCCTTTAGTAAATTTCCCCCAATGCATCAATGTAAATCCCCCACTTTTTGTAAAAGCTGTTTCTGCTGTTTCTGCTGAGATCATGGCATATTTTCTGTTGAAGTACATTATTTGAAGTGTTTTGACCTGAACCCCAGCTAATATGGGAGATGAGGGAGCAATCCAGTGGTATAATATTATCTTCTTCGCTATGGTGACTATAATAGTAAGAATCAGGGTCAAGGTTAGTTTACGGGAGTCTAAATTCCAATTGTCGAAGTTAGCACTCAGGCACCCTACCGGATCTGGGGAGACACGTAAGTTGATTTGGAAGGAAAGGTAGTTCATTACTTTGTTCCAAAAGTGCCTGATCTTCCCACATTCACAGAAGCAGTGATAGAAGTTATCTTTGGAAATATGACATTTGGGACACTTACCAGTAACTGACGGAACAAAATGGGATAGGCGCCTCGGGGATATGTAAGCTCTGTGGATGGTTTTAAAATGCAATTCTTGCAGGTAGGAATAATTGAGAATTTTCAAAGTGGCATTGAATTTGGTGCTAGGAGTAAGAGGAGATGTCAATGAGGGAACGTCTGTAGACCATGAATACTGAATCGTATTCCATTGGGATTGGGCAGTTTTTTTCAGTACGCAAATAATAAAGGGGTCTGGTTTTATATGGGGAGGTCTCAGAGTTGGAAATATCTCTCTGAATTGGGTCTGTTATAAGCCAATGGGCGGTTGTTGGTCTATTGGGCTGAAGCCAGGGCCGTCTTTTCATATGGGCTTAATGGGCACTTGCTCAGGGGCCTAAGGTGTATAAGGGACCTATTCTGATAGCTGAGGATCCCATTTTTACAGGGATACCAGAATTTTGAGAATCGGCCCTGGGAAACTGGAGATATCAAACTTCAAAGCAGCAGTCCACATCCGACCTGTTAATTGCACTTCCCAGTCATATTTCTCAGGTTCTGTATAACTTAGAGTTTTTCAGAGAGCTGGGACTCTCCCCTTTCAGCCGACACTAGTGTCTTGTCTCTAGTCTGCCCAGAACCAAATATATCAGCCTTCCAGCAGCCGGTCCTTGCTCCAGCTCCAAACGTCTGGTGTACAGTTTTATATTTTTGACAATGAATTGCTCTGGCTCCTGATCTCTGATCCCCAAGTCCCCAGCACCTACCGAAAGTTGGGACTCTAGGTTTTTATACTATTGAAGGCTAAGAAATCTATTTCCAGATAATGGTGATATCTGCAGTCAAACAAGCTGCCCTTCCACCGGAAAATGATGAATATTAAGCCCACTCCAATATCCAACCCTCCTCTGCATATAAAACACCCCTTACCTCCCTGGAAGTCATTTACAAGGGATCATTCATTCAGCTCATTGCCCCCTTCTACACGTTAGGGTTCTCCCTCCCACCACCTGCGCAGTAATTAGTAGACGTTACTGCTCCATGTCCTACATGTTGAGTGGAAGATAGAGCACCCCCTGCCACCCCTGGGGCATCAAATCTGCTGCTGATAGCACCCCCAGCCCTAGGAGGATGTTGGATTTAATAGTGGATGGAATATCCTGTGGGGCGGAATGAAGGAGGGCAGCTGGGGAGTAAGGGTGGAAGAGAGCACTATCAATTGAAGTATCAGTGTATGAGGATTGATTGGTCAGCCAGTCAGAGACACATTGAAATAATGTTGCTAGGTTGTAGGCCATGAAGTTAGGAACCTAATACCACCAAACTGTCTGGGTCTCGTAAGTTTGGATAAGGCCAATCTGAGGTTGATATTTTTCCATAGAAACTTATTTAATAATTTATTAATTGTGAGTATGTCAGTGTTAATTAGTTTCAGGGGGAGATTTTTCATGATGCAGAATAATTTGGGGAATGACCGCATTCCGGACCAATAACGAGATCGGCAAAAGTTGCCATCCATCCATCAAAGTAGATATCTTAGTGATAGCGGGTTTGAAGTTGATGAAGTAAAGGGTGGAGAGGTCAGAGGGTATGAGGATGCCTAGATATTTAATGTGAGATTTAGCTATAGTTAGAGGGAGTGTAGATAGGAAGGCCAGAACTTTTTCCTGTGGTATGCTGAGGTGAAGGAGTTCTTATCTATCTAGATTAATATGGTGGCCAGACTGGATGCCAAAAGAGTCTATGAGGCTTAATATTTCAGGAATCGAGGAGGAGGGGTTAGTGACAAAAAGTAGCATGTCATCTGCGAAAAGGGACAGTTTAATCTCTATGGGGCCAATGCATATACCTGAGAATAGAGTCGAGAAGCAAAGGGCCACAGCCAGGGGTTCCAGTGCAATAGCAAACAGCAAGGGTGAGAGGGGGCATCCCTGACGTGTGCCTTTTTCGATGATGAAAGGATCGGACAATAGTCCATTACACGCTATTTTGGTTTGCAACTTGTGGTAAATGCAGCGAATGATGCGGAGAAAGCCCTCTGGAAACCCAAAGCCTGTGAAGGTAGTATACAGTTGGTTCCAGTTAACTAGGTCAACGGCCTTTTCCGCATCTAGGGATAAAAGCATTGGGATGGTATGAGGGGGAGGCTAGAAGAAGCCAATATTGAGCTTAAGGCCTTGTGAACATTTAATTCTGAGTGCCGTCCCCAGATAAAACCTGTTTGGTCGGGGTGGATGATGCAAGGAAGTAGGGATTTAAGTCTATCGGCAATAATTTTAGTAAAAAGTTTATAATCTAGGTTAAGTAAGGAAATTGGCTGGTAAGAGTCTGGGAGGGTTAGGTCTCTGCCCGGTTTAGGGAGGGCTTTGAGGGTTGCAGAATGAAAATGTGGATGGGGTTCTTCAGATGATTAAATATTTTGAAAGAAAGAAGTCAGAGTGGGGGATATTTCGGAAAGTATAATTTTATAGTAATCACTGCTAAAGCCACCCGGCCCTGGGGCCTTATCACTTTTTTATTGAGCTATGGCCTTCTCAACTTCTGTTTGTGTAATGGGATTTAGTAAGGTGCTCACTGCTGGTGCAGATAAATGAGGAAGGGTCTGGGAGCTCCAGAAAGTGGATGGGAGAGGTGGAAGGGATACCAGGGGTGCGGGTGAGGGCTGGGGCCCTGAGTATAGTTTGGTGTAAAAGAGATGAAGAAGTTTTTCCGTTTCTGCATTATTCGTGGAAAGGGTGCCCTGATAATCATAGGCTGCCTAGAGCCATTCAACAGGTCTGACAAGAGCTTCCCTGTCTTATTGCCAAATCTGTGGTACCTATAATTAATGGAAAAAAGGTGCCTATCGCACATGGTTTGTAAGTAGTCCTCATAATTTAGTTTGGCAGTTTGGTAGGTCAATTTATTAGGGGTAGAATGCTGTGTTTTGTATCTCTGATAGGTACAGTAGATACCAGATGGAGTCGCTCTCATCTGAGCGGCAGCCAGCGGAGGGCTTAGTGCATCTTGGTGTGAATGAGGAGAATGTGCTTGTGAGATTCTTGCACGTCCATGTCCCAGCAATTGGTGCGCCAAGTCGGGTCACCGCAGCGCAACGGCACATCTTTAATACAGTATATAATAGTTATACTGTGCACTAATGCCACATGAGATATTTAGAGGGTATCCAATCTTGGCCGATATTTCCGACTATTTTCGGCCCAGGATTTGCCTGTACAGGTTGGACTTTGCTTAAAGTCAAATTTGTATTCTCGAAAACAGCTGCTGAATTGTCAAATCCATGGCCATATTCAACTATCGGCACATGTTTTTACTTTTCAACTGCCGATCCACCACGTTTTTTAACTATTCAGACAATCTGAAAAATGTTTTTGCTAATATAATGGATGGAGGATGTTTTATATATTACTATTAAAGTGTACTTTATGTTTTATTTTAGACAGTGAGACCTGCCAAAGGTGTCCTGATGAGGAGTGGCCGGATGAGAGAAAAGTCAGATGTGTTCCTAAAACATATAACTTTCTGTCATATGAACAGGACATTGTGGGGAAAATATCTTCAGGAACAGCTTTATTTTTCTCTGCCATAACATTATTCATATTAGGAAACTTTATTTATTACTGGAACACCCCAATTGTGAAAGCCAATAATCGTACTGTAAGCTTCATTCTCTTGGTCTCCATCTTGTTGAGCTTCTTCTGTGTGCCCTTGTTCCTTGGCCGGCCAGTGGATATAACCTGCAGGCTCAGACAGACATCATTTGGGATCTTCTTCTCCACAGCTGTCTCTTCTGTACTGGCCAAAACAATCAATGTTTGCATTGCTTTCAAAGCCACCAAACCCGGAAGTCCCTGGAGGAAGTGGGTCACACTCAAATTATCTCATTATGTGGTCATTGTATGCTCCTCTGTCCAAGTTCTGATCTGTGGTATCTGGCTATCTGTTTCTCCTCCCTACCAGGAGTATGACCATCTCACTTATCAGGGAATGATCATCATTCAGTGTAATGAAGGGTCGGTGATTGGGTTTTGCTGTATGTTGGGTTACATGGGGATCCTGGCGGCTGTGAGCTTTGTTCTGGCTTACATGGTGAGAACATTACCGGACAGCTTTAATGAGGCCAAATACATCACATTCAGCATGCTGGTGTTCTGCAGTGTCTGGATTGCAATGATTCCAGCTTATTTGAGCACCAGGGGGAAAGATGCGGTGGCTGTGGAGATATTCTCCATACTGACTTCATGTGCTGGGGTTCTGGGCTGTATATTTTTCCCAAAACTTTATATTCTGCTTATAAAACCAGAATTTAACTCCAGAAAAATCATGCTGGAGAAAAACAATATATAAAGCCTCATGTAGAGCATTATTATACAATGGATCAACATTTTCCCTGATGTCACATCCTTATATAAATATGTATAGATTCTTCTAGCAGAGGTACACAACTAACCTATTAGATTATTACATACTGTATAAAGCTCTGTGTAAATCTGATACAATAGCGAAAATACAGTGTTCCGACATAAACATTGGCCCAGCCCTTGCCTCCTCTCCTGCATGGTGTGATTGTTTGGCAGGTATTTATATAGTTATTGAGGTAAAACATTTATGACAATAAAAAATGAAGAATTATATGATCACTGGTAACAACTGATGTATGAGTAAAGGCGCATGTGTCACAATGAAAATTCAACATTACAAGATTCCGGACAAAATGTAATATGGTGCAATTGTGTGAAATGTGTGATTTTTGGGGCCAAAAACGGACGTATTCACACGTTTTAACAAAAATTGTACATGTAATAATGTGCGTTTTGCGATAAAATTCACATGCTTTGAACTGTCTAAAACATTGCACATTAAAAATCACATCCAGATGTTTTGTGAGAGGCAGAAATAAGCCTGCATTAGGAGGAGGTGCAGTTCCTTATATGTCACATGGAGTATTGTGTGGTTGCTCCAAGGTAGATAGCTGCTCTTAGTTTGGATATATTTAAGTAAGGACCCATTACCATGTGGTTCTTTGCTGGTTAACCATAGACCCAGATTAGGGTATCGGAGGTGTGGGGTGTGTTGTCCCTGGATTGGTTGGGCTGAATGGCTCCAGTGTGGCACACCATTAAATTCTATTAACACTTATTGTAGCATTTTCATTTCTTCACTATTTCTTTAGTATTTTAATTGCATCTCATTATTTTCACTTTCTGTATATCGCTTCAGCATCCAAACACTAATATTTATGAACACTATAGTTTTTCCACTGGTGTGCTACCCTGGGCTTTCTGACTTATGCTGATTTTATTGGGGTGTCACACCCTGCACCTAGATATAGCGCTAGGGACCTCCAATATACAGAGTAGCCTTGATGATGGCATAGGGGCTCATTCATACATTGGGTGCCGGATGACTGACCGGCAGTCGGGATTCCGACAGTCATTACACCGATGTCAGAATGTCGAAAAGCCTGACAGACGAGCAGCAGTTATTCTCCCTCGTGGGAATCCACGACCCCCATAGTGGGAGAATAAAATAGGTGGCAGTGTGGTGAGTGCAGCGAGCCCGCAAGGGGCGTCATTGCGCTTACCCGCTGTCTGGGTCATGGGCTAATGACAGTTGGAATTCCGACTATCGGTGTATTATAACACACCCCATACATTTGCGCTGATAATGGAATCAATATCTCTATGAATTCTATTATCATGTAGTGTTCAAGTCTTACTAATGCCAGTCAGTTTGCTGAAGGAAACAATGTGTTTTTTTTCTTATCCAGAATCACCCCCCCTTTCATGCACCTGAGTGGTATTACTAAATTAATTGAGCATCTGCCAGTATATACTGGAGGTCAACACAACAGCTATAACATCCTTAGCACCAGGTGATTCTATCGTGTCTGTTCCTTTGAGTGAAGGATCATACCCTCAGACGAAAAAGCCATAGTCATTAAAGCTACAAGGCTTATTAAGCAAACTCAGTTTATGTAACCGTTTTTTTTTTTAAAGGTTTTTCCAGTTTAATTTGTATTGTATATTGTGGGTTATTTTTCATGCTCAAATGCCGTCAGCATATTGTTATATGTTCAATTGGTTACATAGTTACATAGTTACATAGTAGGTAAGGCTGAAAAAAGACTTGCGTCCATCTAGTTCAACCTGGTATAGATATCCATTGCTGATTTGGTAGGTTCTGATATTTTACAGACAGATTATATTTCTTATTTGTACCCATGGATGTTTTTCTCCAGTAAATGTTTGTCCAACTTTGCCTTGAACGCATTTAATGAGCCAGCCGTTACCACCTCTCTGGGAAGAGAGTTCCAGAGTTTGACTGTTCTGACCGTAAAGAAATTCTTTCTACTAGCTGAATGAAATATTTTTTCTTCTAATCTATACTCATGCCCTCATGTCCTAGATTCCTTTCTAGTAGAAAAGAGGGTGTGTGACAGTTCCTTATATTGGCCCTTGATATACTTATACATGTTGAGCATGTCCCCCCTTAAACGTCTCTTTTCCAATGTAAATAGTCCCAAATTGCTTAATCTCTCCCCGTAGCTTAAATTCTCCATTCCCCTAATAAGCTTTGTTGCTCGCCTTTGGATTTTTTCTAATTCTATGATGTCCTTTTTATAGTGTGGGGCCCAGAACTGTACTCCGTACTCGAGGTGAGGTCTCACGAATGCTTTATACAGTGGCATAATTACCATTGAGTCCCTAGTTTCCATTCCCCTCTTAATACATGCCAGAATTTTGTTGGCCTTTTTTGTAGCTACATTACAATGGGCACTACATCACAGTTTGCTGTCTATTTGGACTCCTAGATCCTTTTCAAGTATTGAATTACCCAGTTCCTCTCCGCTAAGGTTGTAACTTACACTCTGGTTGTCTCTCCCAAGGTGCATAACCTTACATTTATCTACATTGAACCTCATCTTCCATTTTTTTGCCCACTCATCTAGAATTGCAAGATCATTTTGAAGCATGGTGACATCTTCTGATGATTTGATGACTTTGCTAAGTTTTGTATCTTCCGCAAAGATGGATACATTGCTGAGTAACCCTATCCCAATATCGTTAATAAAAATGTTAAACAGAATGGGCCCCAAAAACGAACCCTGGGGCACTCCACTTAGTACCGGTATTGTATCTGATACGGCACCATTCAAAACCACTCTTTGTTCTCTATTACATAGCCAATTCCCTACCCATCTGCAGATATTTTCACCCTCACTGTAAAATAAATTGTATGTGTTTCAAAGAAATATAGTCATTTAGTATCCATAAAGATAGTTGATGTGCATGAGCTGGATGAGATACAGTATATAAACACACTTTTGATATTCGAGTGAGAAGAACAAAGGAATGTATACTTAGTGTCAGTCCCACTTGTTCCTATTGGTGCTCCCTTCAGATGGTTATACTTGGTCACCTATTTTGTAATCCATATAATACTGGTTACTGTGGGTGTCCATAAACCTGACTGGAGGGCCCATGAGCTTGTTCCTGATGGTGAGAGGGTCAGGTTACCCTGACTTTCAGCCAAGGAAGGGGGTTTCCAGTGAATTAGCAGGTGGTGGTGTCCCAGATAGAAATGTCCAGTTAGAAGGATTTTAAACAAAATTTGGGGATCCAAGGTGTAGATGTTGTTGGGGAGCTGGTCCAAGTGGGATGAACAGTTACAAGTCCAATGTCCAACGTGCAGGTGCAAACTAACGCGTTTCGTTGTTCTCTGACAACTTAAAATGAATTTCCTTTGTTAAATGTGATACCCAATTGATTATTCTTATTTTTTGAGAATATATCTCAGTCAGCGCTACACCACCCTTTTGTTTTGTTGTATACTCTTCTTATTTAATCGGGGGTGACCTCCCCAGGGTGTGAGCAGCTAGCTTAACATCCCCTCCAACCAGCACGTATATAGTTCACCTAGGTGATTACATTTTTTACATAGTTCCTATTGCAGTATATAATTCCAGTCTGCTGTTGCCACTGCCTACCAGTACCTATCGCAGTATATAATTCCAGACTTGTGCTGTTGCCACTGCCTACCAATACCTATCACAGTACCTATCGCAGTATTTCATTCCAGTCTGCTGTTGACACTGCCTACCAGTACATACGGCAGTATATAATTACATTCTGCTGTTGACACTGCCTACCAGTACCTATCGCAGTATTTAAATCTAGTCTGCTGTTGCCATTGCCTACCACTACCTATTACAGCATATAACTCCAGTATGCTATTGCCTCTGCCTACCAGTTCCTATCGCAGTATATAATTCCAGTCTGCTGTTTCCACTGCCTACCAGTACTTTTTTTAATTGAGTCTTTAATTAGAAAATTGTTACTTAACAACATACATGACAAAAGCACATTCATACAGTACATCCATCAAATGACAGTACATCAAATCTCTTATCCATTACTTAAGATAAAACACTCACAATATAAGTTTCAACCGTGCCCCCACCTACATCATTTGCAAGGCTCCTACTTTTAGGTCTTCCCCCCCTGGATTTAATATACCTTTTAACCCTCAATTGGGGAACATAATTCATGTATTTTAAATTTTAATCTATCACAAGTTGTAACCTTATTCAGGAGAGAGACTTGCAAATCTTGTCCCAGGGCAGCACAGGAGCAGATCCATACAGTTTTGATGTTGTTTGATGTCCAACAGCCCACCGGCTCCAGCCCGGGGTGCCCAGATTTTAAGTAATGTAGACTCTTTCTGTCCACCTTGAGTTAAATATCATTTCAAGAGAAGTTGGAATATTATCCACATTATCACTGGGATCATTATAAACAATACAAACAATACATTCTGTTTCAAGATGCGAGTAAAGAGTATTAGATTCAAACATCTCAATCTACATAGGGGTATTTCTTTTAGAAATAACGAGACTATTTAGGGCCTCATGGTAGTTAGACATAAACAAGAGAAGAGAATGATAAAAAAAAATTGCCTCATTCGATGCTAATAAAGCATTCAAATCTGTAGAATGGGAATACCTATGGGCCACCCTGTGGGAATTTGGGTTTGGGCCGGGATTTGTAAAGAATCTTGGTATGCTTTATACAAATCCCATGGCTCGGATGTCCATAAATGGATATATGTCTTCCTCATTTCCATTATGCAGAGGAACCCATCAGGGTTGCTCCCTTTCCCCTTTGATTTTTTGCGGTGGCCGTGGAACCCCTTGCCTGCTTATTGAGAACAAGACTGGGTGGTCTCGACACGAGGGAAACTATATCCCACAACGTAATTTCCTTGTATGCTGATGATCTCTTTGTTGGCCTATCCAATCCGGATGAGGATTTGCCAATGGTAACCAATATAATCAATGAGTTTGGGGGCTTTTCAGGGCTTATAGTAAACTGGGATAAATCTTATCTCCTGAGGCTAGGCGGGGATTCTAGGGAGGAAACAGGATCCCAGTCCTCAATAATTAGAACTGATAGATTTAAATATCTGGGGATCTATATTTCTGGACTGGCAAGTCATTCTGTCCAGGATAATATTACCCCTGCGATTAAAGAATTGAGGATTAAGTTTAGGTGCTGGTCTAAACTTCCCCTTTCTTTTATAGGCCAAATTAATCTGATCAAAATGGTCATTCTCCCAAAATTTTTATACATATTCCAACAGTCCATCATTCATATAAAGGATTAAATATTTAGGTTAGTTAACAGTATTATTACCTCCTTCATTTGGGGAAATAAACATCCTAGAGTTAAATTAACCATGTTGTGGAGGGGTCGATAAAGTGGCGGGTTGGCCCTACCCAACTTTAAAATGTACTACCTGGCGGCCCAAGCAGTCCATCTGTGTGCATGGGTCAATGAGGGGGAGGCCTCTATCAAACTGTCGAGGCTTGTGGCTGTTACAAAGACAGGTCTTACTCCTTTGCAAATAGTATTAACAAATAAAAGTAATCTGGCCTTTCCACCCATTATAACTCAAGATATCAGGGTCCGGCGCAGGATTAATAAGATAAGCGAATATGAGGGCATTGATCCAGACACAGCTATATTTTCTCTGGAGTCTTTGTCACAAATTAAGAAACATCAAGGCGAGAAAATCTGGGCACATTATGGGATAAGTTCCCTGGGACAATTGTATACAGACCATATACTAAAGCCCTTTGTCCAGCTACAGAGAGACTATAATATCCCGAGTACAATGTTTTATCGATTCCTGCAGTTAAGATGTGCCCTGGCCGAACACAGCAGGGCAGGAAGGTGTTTCCTGGTGGAATCTTCGATTAAGATGTTCATCTGGAAACTATCTCCCGGGAAACGGCTATATAAGCTATATAAATATCTGATTTCTACAGGATCTGATGATGATTTACCGCAACTTCAGGCCAAATGGGCCATGGATGTCTCTGCCCTCGATGAAGATAGATGGAAAAGGCCCTTGCGATGCCGGGGGGTGCCACTAGTTCCATACGAATACAGCAGGTCCAATTTAACATACTCCACAGAATGTACTTAACCCCTGTAAGACTAAAAAAAATTGCTGGGGAAGGATCGGAGATATGCCTAGATGTGGGGAGCAGGATGGCACCTTCGGGCATCTGCTGTGGGAGTGTAGACCAGTGCAAATATCTTGGGTAGAAGTTATTGGGGTGATGAGGAATATAGGTATCCAGGCGGAGCCATTTACAGGGCTAAATATGATCTTGGGGATATGGAATGACGAGGCAGTTCAGGATGGGTTGAGATCACTTGCGGTAATTCTTGCAGCCCTCGCTAAGGTAATAGTGGCACGCCACTGGATGGCCCAGAAGGGTCCAGAAATCAAGGAATGCATACATTTGGTTAATATCACTTATGTGCACAAGAAGTATGTATATGCCTCTAGGGGCCGAATGTTGTTTTTTAAAAGGTATGGCACAATTGGCACCGATCTGAATTTTTTTCAGTATAAAAAGTAATTGTAGGGCACTGTATTCTCCTTTTTTATTTTAAAGATTAAGTGCTCCTAGGCATAAAGGAATGATTATTGATAATGTAATCGGTTTTTATCACATTTTTGTTTGTTTTTTCACTGTGCACTTCACAAACTGTTCATTTTTTTTATTATTATTCTCTTCACCTACCAGTACTTATCACAGTATATAATTCCAGTCTGCTGTTGCCACTGCCTACCAGTACCTATTGCAGTATATAATTCCTGTGTTCTGTTGCCACTTCCTACCAGTGCCTATCGCAGTATATAATTCCAGTGTGCTGTTTCCACTGCCTACCAGTACCTATCGCAGTATTTAATTCCAATCTGCTGTTGACACTACCTACCAGTACCTATTGCAGTATATAATTCCAGTCTGCTGTTGCCACTACCTTCCAGTACCTTTCGCAGTATACAATTCCAATTTTAAATTGTATGTGTTTCAAAGAAATATAGTCATTTAGTATCCATAAAGATAGTTGATGTGCATGAGCTGGATGAGATACAGTATATAAACACACTTTTGATATTCGAGTGAGAAGAACAAAGGAATGTATACTTAGTGTCAGTCCCACTTGTTCCTATTGGTGCTCCCTTCAGATGGTTATACTTGGTCACCTATTTTGTAATCCATATAATACTGGTTACTGTGGGTGTCCATAAACCTGACTGGAGGGCCCATGAGCTTGTTCCTGATGGTGAGAGGGTCAGGTTACCCTGACTTTCAGCCAAGGAAGGGGGTTTCCAGTGAATTAGCAGGTGGTGGTGTCCCAGATAGAAATGTCCAGTTAGAAGGATTTTAAACAAAATTTGGGGATCCAAGGTGTAGATGTTGTTGGGGAGCTGGTCCAAGTGGGATGAACAGTTACAAGTCCAATGTCCAACGTGCAGGTGCAAACTAACGCGTTTCGTTGTTCTCTGACAACTTAAAATGAATTTCCTTTGTTAAATGTGATACCCAATTGATTATTCTTATTTTTTGAGAATATATCTCAGTCAGCGCTACACCACCCTTTTGTTTTGTTGTATACTCTTCTTATTTAATCGGGGGTGACCTCCCCAGGGTGTGAGCAGCTAGCTTAACATCCCCTCCAACCAGCACCTATATAGTTCACCTAGGTGATTACATTTTTTACATAGTTCCTATTGCAGTATATAATTCCAGTCTGCTGTTGCCACTGCCTACCAGTACCTATCGCAGTATATAATTCCAGACTTGTGCTGTTGCCACTGCCTACCAATACCTATCACAGTACCTATCGCAGTATTTCATTCCAGTCTGCTGTTGACACTGCCTACCAGTACATACGGCAGTATATAATTACATTCTGCTGTTGACACTGCCTACCAGTACCTATCGCAGTATTTAAATCTAGTCTGCTGTTGCCATTGCCAACCACTACCTATTACAGCATATAACTCCAGTATGCTATTGCCTCTGCCTACCAGTTCCTATCGCAGTATATAATTCCAGTCTGCTGTTTCCACTGCCTACCAGTACTTTTTTTAATTGAGTCTTTAATTAGAAAATTGTTACTTAACAACATACATGACAAAAGCACATTCATACAGTACATCCATCAAATGACAGTACATCAAATCTCTTATCCATTACTTAAGATAAAACACTCACAATATAAGTTTCAACCGTGCCCCCACCTACATCATTTGCAAGGCTCCTACTTTTAGGTCTTCCCCCCCTGGATTTAATATACCTTTTAACCCTCAATTGGGGAACATAATTCATGTATTTTAAATTTTAATCTATCACAAGTTGTAACCTTATTCAGGAGAGAGACTTGCAAATCTTGTCCCAGGGCAGCACAGGAGCAGATCCATACAGTTTTGATGTTGTTTGATGTCCAACAGCCCACCGGCTCCAGCCCGGGGTGCCCAGATTTTAAGTAATGTAGACTCTTTCTGTCCACCTTGAGTTAAATATCATTTCAAGAGAAGTTGGAATATTATCCACATTATCACTGGGATCATTATAAACAATACAAACAATACATTCTGTTTCAAGATGCGAGTAAAGAGTATTAGATTCAAACATCTCAATCTACATAGGGGTATTTCTTTTAGAAATAACGAGACTATTTAGGGCCTCATGGTAGTTAGACATAAACAAGAGAAGAGAATGATAAAAAAAAATTGCCTCATTCGATGCTAATAAAGCATTCAAATCTGTAGAATGGGAATACCTATGGGCCACCCTGTGGGAATTTGGGTTTGGGCCGGGATTTGTAAAGAATCTTGGTATGCTTTATACAAATCCCATGGCTCGGATGTCCATAAATGGATATATGTCTTCCTCATTTCCATTATGCAGAGGAACCCATCAGGGTTGCTCCCTTTCCCCTTTGATTTTTTGCGGTGGCTGTGGAACCCCTTGCCTGCTTATTGAGAACAAGACTGGGTGGTCTCGACACGAGGGAAACTATATCCCACAACGTAATTTCCTTGTATGCTGATGATCTCTTTGTTGGCCTATCCAATCCGGATGAGGATTTGCCAATGGTAACCAATATAATCAATGAGTTTGGGGGCTTTTCAGGGCTTATAGTAAACTGGGATAAATCTTATCTCCTGAGGCTAGGCGGGGATTCTAGGGAGGAAACAGGATCCCAGTCCTCAATAATTAGAACTGATAGATTTAAATATCTGGGGATCTATATTTCTGGACTGGCAAGTCATTCTGTCCAGGATAATATTACCCCTGCGATTAAAGAATTGAGGATTAAGTTTAGGTGCTGGTCTAAACTTCCCCTTTCTTTTATAGGCCAAATTAATCTGATCAAAATGGTCATTCTCCCAAAATTTTTATACATATTCCAACAGTCCATCATTCATATAAAGGATTAAATATTTAGGTTAGTTAACAGTATTATTACCTCCTTCATTTGGGGAAATAAACATCCTAGAGTTAAATTAACCATGTTGTGGAGGGGTCGATAAAGTGGCGGGTTGGCCCTACCCAACTTTAAAATGTACTACCTGGCGGCCCAAGCAGTCCATCTGTGTGCATGGGTCAATGAGGGGGAGGCCTCTATCAAACTGTCGAGGCTTGTGGCTGTTACAAAGACAGGTCTTACTCCTTTGCAAATAGTATTAACAAATAAAAGTAATCTGGCCTTTCCACCCATTATAACTCAAGATATCAGGGTCCGGCGCAGGATTAATAAGATAAGCGAATATGAGGGCATTGATCCAGACACAGCTATATTTTCTCTGGAGTCTTTGTCACAAATTAAGAAACATCAAGGCGAGAAAATCTGGGCACATTATGGGATAAGTTCCCTGGGACAATTGTATACAGACCATATACTAAAGCCCTTTGTCCAGCTACAGAGAGACTATAATATCCCGAGTACAATGTTTTATCGATTCCTGCAGTTAAGATGTGCCCTGGCCGAACACAGCAGGGCAGGAAGGTGTTTCCTGGTGGAATCTTCGATTAAGATGTTCATCTGGAAACTATCTCCCGGGAAACGGCTATATAAGCTATATAAATATCTGATTTCTACAGGATCTGATGATGATTTACCGCAACTTCAGGCCAAATGGGCCATGGATGTCTCTGCCCTCGATGAAGATAGATGGAAAAGGCCCTTGCGATGCCGGGGGGTGCCACTAGTTCCATACGAATACAGCAGGTCCAATTTAACATACTCCACAGAATGTACTTAACCCCTGTAAGACTAAAAAAAATTGCTGGGGAAGGATCGGAGATATGCCTAGATGTGGGGAGCAGGATGGCACCTTCGGGCATCTGCTGTGGGAGTGTAGACCAGTGCAAATATCTTGGGTAGAAGTTATTGGGGTGATGAGGAATATAGGTATCCAGGCGGAGCCATTTACAGGGCTAAATATGATCTTGGGGATATGGAATGACGAGGCAGTTCAGGATGGGTTGAGATCACTTGCGGTAATTCTTGCAGCCCTCGCTAAGGTAATAGTGGCACGCCACTGGATGGCCCAGAAGGGTCCAGAAATCAAGGAATGCATACATTTGGTTAATATCACTTATGTGCACAAGAAGTATGTATATGCCTCTAGGGGCCGAATGTTGTTTTTTAAAAGGTATGGCACAATTGGCACCGATCTGAATTTTTTTCAGTATAAAAAGTAATTGTAGGGCACTGTATTCTCCTTTTTTATTTTAAAGATTAAGTGCTCCTAGGCATAAAGGAATGATTATTGATAATGTAATCGGTTTTTATCACATTTTTGTTTGTTTTTTCACTGTGCACTTCACAAACTGTTCATTTTTTTTATTATTATTCTCTTCACCTACCAGTACTTATCACAGTATATAATTCCAGTCTGCTGTTGCCACTGCCTACCAGTACCTATTGCAGTATATAATTCCTGTGTTCTGTTGCCACTTCCTACCAGTGCCTATCGCAGTATATAATTCCAGTGTGCTGTTTCCACTGCCTACCAGTACCTATCGCAGTATTTAATTCCAATCTGCTGTTGACACTACCTACCAGTACCTATTGCAGTATATAATTCCAGTCTGCTGTTGCCACTACCTTCCAGTACCTTTCGCAGTATACAATTCCAGTCTGCTGTTGCCACTGCCTACCAGTGCCTACCGCAGTATATAACTCCAGTTTGCTATTGCCACTGCCTACCAGTAGGGCCGCCGACAGGGGGGTGCCCTGGGTACAGCTGTCCCGGGCTCTGGAGGGGCCCGGGCAGCTGCCCACAGAACCCGCACCCAGCCACCGTCACCTGGCGCCGGCGGCCAGGCACTCACAATACACAGTGCAGCCTGCAGAGCGCCAAGCCTAGGATACAGAGTGGCTCGGCGCTCTGCAGGCTGCACTGTGCAGTGTGCGCGTCGGTCCTGTGGACACTGAAGGAGCTGGAGGACGATCACCGCCGTGGATGATGGTAAGTAATGGTGGGGTGCTGTCATGCGGGGAGTGGGGGCATGGTGGGCGGGCGCGTGCAGCGGGAGGGCGGCGACGGCCGGCTGGAGGTATAGCCCACCGCACCACCTCGGAACGGTGAGATAAAGACATTGATTGCCCCCATCTATGTTTGTATGCATTCATTTGCATTTTAAAACTGCACTTGCACTTTTGTGTGAAAACTTTATTATTGTTTTTATTGTTATGTGAACTAAAATTGTTTTTCTGGAGATTACAGTGCCCTGAACCGGGTCCAGATTATTTATAGCATATCGACTGCACTGTTATATGCGCCATCTCTTCTGACCATTCCTTCCTAGATTTGTCACAAAGAGTGGGTGTTTTTTGCTCTTTTTTTGGTCAAAAGATTGCTGCTAATAGCATTACAGTTAAAATTGTGCGCACAGATACCACCAATCCCCTTTTACCTTTGGTGTCTGACAATGCCAGTAACATTGTGCAGGCATTACACATGGACAATTTCCAGCACGTGCCATGTTTTGCGTGCACAATAAATTTGGTGGTGCAGCATTTCATCAGAAGTGACAGGAGCGTGCAGGAGATGCTTGCTGCGGCCCGCAAAATTTGCCGACACTTTCGGCATTCTGCCACTGCCTGCTGAAGGCTGGAGTGGCAGCAAAAACTCCTCAACCTGCCCTGTCATCAGCTTAAACAAGAGGTGGTGAAACACTGGAACTCCACCCTCTTTTTGCTGCAGAGGATGGAGGAGCAGCAAAAGGCCATTCAAGCCTACACGGCCACCTACGACATAGGCAGAGGAACAGGGCTGCACCGGACTCAAGTGCAGTGGAGGCTAATTTCCGTGTTGTGCAAAGTTATCCAGCCATTTGAACTTGCCACATGTGAAGTCAGTTCTGACACTTACAGGTGATTCCCCTAATCAGGCTGTTGCAGAAGCAGCTGGAGAAAGTAAAGGAGGAGCTAAAGTATTGCGTTTCCGCCAATCATGTAGCTCTTGTGGATGAAGCCCTCCATATGCTTTGCGAGGATATGAGGGTGGTCAGTCCATTAAAGTCAGAGGAATACACACTGACCACCGTGCTCAAGCCTCAGTTTAAAGCATATGTTGTGTCTCTGTTTCCAGCAGACACAAGTCTACAAAGGTGCAAAGACCAGCTGGTCAGGATATTGTCATCTGAAGCGGACCGTCACGGCCCCAGCACCTCCTTCATTTTCTCCCACACCTGTGGCTGCAAGGAAACATCTGCAATTTCCCACACAACCCACTTGTGGGGATGCAGGGCAGGCAGGAGGGAGTTTAGACATCTGGTCCAGACTGAAGGACCTGGCAACGATTGCTGACATGTCTACTGTCGATGCATTGGATGCTGTCACCATTGAAAAAATGGTGGAGGATTACTTTGGTGACAGCATACAAGTAGACATGTCAGACAGTCCATACCTGTACTGGCAGGAAAAAAGGCAGTTTGGAGGCCCCTGTACAAACTGGCTCTATTTTACCTGAGTCCCCCCTCCAGTGTCTACTCTGAAAGAGTTTTTAGTGCAGCGGGGAACCTGGTCAGTGAGTGGCGAAAGAGGTTGCTTCAACAAAATGTGGAGATGATGATGTTCATAAAAATGAATGATCAATTCTGCAATGAAGACCAGTAATTGCCTTCAGAGATTATAGAGGGACCTGTGATTGTGGAGTCCAGCGGGGACGAATTGCTGATCTCTGAGATTAAGGAAGTACACACTGAAGGGGGCGAGGAATCAGAGGAGGAGGATGACAAGTGTCAATGACATCTTGTCTCTATAGAGCCAGTTTATACAGGGAGAGATGAAATGCTTTTATTGTGTGGGGGCCCAAACAAACCAATCATTTTAGCCACAGTTTTTTAGGCCCTGTCACTGAAATGATTGGTTTGTTAAAGTGTACATGTCCTATTTCCGCAACATAAGGGTGAGTGGGAGGTCCCAAGGACAATTCCATCTTGCACCTCTTTTTTTGACCATTATGTGCTTTGTAGGGCCTAGTTTTTAAAACTGCCATCCTGTCTGCCGCTGCAGTGCCACTCCTAGATGACCCATGTGTTTGTGCCGCCCACTTGTGTGGCTTAGCATAGTTATCCAGCTACCTCGGTGCAACCTTTTGCCCTAAAAACAATATTGTGAGGGGTCAAGTGTTCAGAATAGACTGGAAATGAGTGGAAAAATGTTATTGAGGTTAATAATAGCGTAGGATCAAAAATAAAAAAAAAATTCTGCGATTTTAGCAGTTTTTATGTTTTTTTTTTTTTTTTTTTAAATCAGAACCCAAAACATTGAGGGGGTGTTTTGCCAAAATCCAGTAGAACCCAAAACCTGAATATAATCAGAACCCAAAACTCAAAATGAGAAAAGTGGCCGGTGCACATCCCTAACATATACTGTAATTATTTTTTTACCTCTCTGGGGATGATTCATGGAATGAATCGGACCAATTTTTGCTGGAAGCCTTGGTAAGTATAATTTCTTCCTAGAATCCCACTTGGATACTAGTGGACAAGGGGACAGACCTGCAATGGACTGTCCCCTTGACTATAGTGTGTATGATTGTAGTGGGAATTAAAGTTATACTTTGCTGGTATCTTTGTGTTTTATTTTACTACTAGCTGACCCGCCCGGAGTTGCCCGGGAAAACCTTGGGGTTTTTTTATTTCCAAAATTGCTGAAAAATATAATTTTACAGTATGCTGTGCCAAAGACCTAAGATTGTAATTTGTTAAAGATTCCACCATAATGTTAGAAATTAGAATGTTTTTGCATTAATACTCAATGATGGCAATGAAATCAGGTGTGGTGTTGTTGTTTGAAACACAATGCTCCTGAGTTGATAACTTGTGTGTGTTGATGAATTCCATATCCACTCCTGAGATTTAACACCTATGGCATACCCTCCAACATCTGTGTGTCAGAAATCTATACAAAATCAGAATTGGACATGGCCACAGGAAAGGGGCCATGACCACACCTCCTTTTTTATACTTTCAATGGTACAGTTTCTAAGGTGTTTAATTACAGACGCTGAGTGGGTGGAGACTAGGGTGGGCGTTACTTACCGCACCATAATTAATAAAAAATTCACCGCTCCCTGCCACTGCCACTCCCCTCATCGATCCTGCCTGCAGCAGTCTCTGAGTTCTGGAGTTTTTTAAAGCACATGCACCGGTCATCTCTACCAAACAGTGGGGCAGCCCCTGAGTGTGGGAGCATGTCCACGGGCCTGGCCACATGACGTCATGACGAGAGGCACGCTACCTGGACTGCAATGCACCACTGGGAATGGGTGCAATGGACCAAATTCTTGCCTACACCCGCCGGGCCAATCCACCGATCCTGCCATCGCAATCATCAATGGGTGTATTGATAAGGTTTGGAGTGTAAGAAGTTGAAGATTAATGCTGAGATAAAGATTTGCCATGTTAAAGTGTACAGTTTCCTCAATAAATAGTGAAAATAAATATAAGTGTACATAGAAGTACAATCAAGAAATTAAAGTAGGATTAAAAAATTAAGTTCTGATTCAAATTGTTTGGATGGGGGTGAGTTACGAAACAAATCTATAGGTGGGGGGTATGGATATTGTGGGCATAATTGGTGTTTGGTACACCTACAGGGGGTCCTCAATTGCTGGGATTTTCACTACAGTGTCACCATAGGGGGATTCCCAATTGGGGTCCAGGTGGTCTTTTAAGGGACCCTTTACAATCCCGTATGTCTCTTCTCCTTGAGCGTATGGTCTCCCTAAAGCTGGCCATACATCAGAAAGATCGATCTTAAGATCGATTGCGCTCATGATTGTGTACAATTTCCCTTGAAATCCCCGGCAGTCCTTGGTGGTTTTTGGACACACAATCTACACACAATCGATCATACAATCAATCATACAATCCATCTACTGCATGATTGTGTACACAAGATGTGCACACAATCTGCATACAATCCATCTTACAATCAGTCATACAATCCATCTGCTGATTGATTGTATGATTATGTACATAAGATGTGCACACAATCTGCATACAATCCATCTTACAATCAGTTGAGATTGTATGATTGGGTACAATATCTTTCTGATGTATGGCCACCTTTAATGATAGTCAATCACTGAGGGAGACCGTAGGCTCAAGGAGAAGAGAACAACGGGATTGTAAAGGGGTCCCTAAAAGACCACCTGAACCCCAATTGGAAATCCCCCTACGGTGACACTGTAGTGAAAATTTCTCATCAACTGGGGACCCCCTGTAGGTGTACCAAACACCAATTATGCCACCAATATCCACCCCCCCTCCACCTATAGATTTGTTTCACAACCCACCCCCATCAAAACACTAATCAGTTTGAATCAGAATTTACTTTTTAATCCTACTTTCATTTCTTTATTGTACTTCTATGTACACATATTTTTTTCACAATTTATTGAGTAAATTGTACACTGTAACGTGACAAATCTTCATCTCAGTCTTATTCTTCAACTTCTTACACTCATAACATTCAAAGAAATACATGCAGCGCTCATGCCCATCAACCAAACATTATCTATGAACCAAAAGAGTCTGGGAAACCCTTAAGGCAGAGAAGTGCCTAACATCCAACTGACTAACAGGGTGAGTGCAGTGTACCCACTTTGTATTGATCAACGGGTGCATTGGCCAGGACAAAATTTCTCAGTGCAACCGGCCGGGGAGTGCAGTGACAGGCTGGAGGAGTGACGGATAGTGGAAAAAAACAAGTACATTAGGTACAGTTTTTATTTGCCGGTACAGACTGTTAAATAAATGGCAAATTCATTTTTATGTGTTCCGTTTATGTGTGTGTGTGTGTGTTGTAGTGTATGTGGTTGTGTGTGTTTTTTTGTATGTATCTGTCCAATACGTAAGTGTGTGAGGTGTGCTATGTATATACAGTATGTGTATGTGTGTTGTGTCTTTGCGTATCTGTGCAATGTTTAAGTGTGTGTTTTGTGTGTGTTGTACTGTTTTATGGGTGTGTAGTGAATGTGGGTGTGTGTTGTACTGTGAGTGGTGTGTTATGTTTGTGTTGTGTGCATCTGCTGAAGTGTGTGTGTGTTCTGTGTGTTTGTTGTACTGTTTTTGGGTGTGTGTTGTAGTGTATATGGGTTTGTGTTGTACTGCATGTGGTGTGATATGTTTGTGTTTTGTTGTGTGTATCTATACAATGTGTAAGTGTGTGAGGTGCGCTAGGTTATATGTGTGTGTTGTGTGCTATGTGTGCATATGTGGTGTACTGTGTGTGTGTGCGTGTACAATGTGTACGTGTGTGTGTTATGTGATGTCTATGTATATCCTCAATTACTGTATTCCTAATTGTTTAAAGCCTTAACCATAATGTTAGAATGTGTCATTCATACTCAATGACAGCAATGAAATCAGGGGTTACATTCTATGGGCTGAGAGAAAAGCGCATATATTTTTCGCACTCCACATCGCCGCTCTTCGCACTTTCTGAAATCACATTTTTTTGTCATAATTCGCATATTTAATGGAATGCGCATTAGAGGATAAAAAGTGCGATGTAGTGCGATTTGCGAGATGCGGAATTATGTCACTAAAAAGTGCGATTTCTTCCGCCGGTCATGTGCGCATTTTAGACCAACCGGAGTGCGATTTACAAGACTGTCTCCACATGACAAAAAAAAACCTAACCTATTGGGCCACCTAGGTCCCCTCCATTCTGCATCACACCCCCTATATAAAGGGGCATTGGCGCCATTTCATTCTTTGATAGGAAGTAAGGAGCATGGAGAGGAGCAGTGGCAGTGTGAGAAGAGGAAGAGGTGTTGGTGGCAGAGTGAGGAGTGGCAGAGGGGCCAGTGGCAGAGGGAGCAGTGGCAGTGTGACCAGAGGAAGAGGGGCCAGTGGCAGAGGGAGCAGTGGCAGCAGCCAGGCAAGAGGCAGCAGAGGACTGGTGAGGTCGACCTCCATTATAGGGAGTGGCAGCAGTGTGGCAGCCACCATGGCCACTGCAAGGGCAGCCCCAGACCAGGCCCTGGCGGACCAGGCCCAGCAGGAGGAGGTGGAGGATCCGCTGGCATCCCCATCCTATAGTCAGGACCTTGCCCATACCCCACAGCAGCTGCAGGAGGGCCACATGTCCGAGATGGAGGAAGATGGAGGTGAGGAGGAGGAGGAGGAGGAGGAAGACACTGGCATGGAGGAGGATTTTGACATGCAGGTGGAAGATATAGAGGATGAGGAGGAGGGTGAAGCTGGCCGCACCAAAAGTGGAAGAAAGGTCCGATTCAGCTATGAGGAGAAAGTGGCGCTTTTCCGGGCCATCACACCCCTGTATGACCGCTTACTGGGGAAAAACCAACACAAGACCACCTCACATCGTAAATGTGGTATGTGGAAGGACATCACCCAGGCGGTCAACGCTGTCAGTCACCGCAAGAGGCTAATCAAAAACATTAAAAAGCAGTTTAACAACATCAAGCGGCAGCTGAAAAAGAAAATGGCCATGGAGATGGAGGAGGCCACCAAGACTGTCGGAGGAAGCCCCACCACAATATCCTACACATCATATGAGGTGAAGCTCCAAAAATTATCCCCCCTGAGGTCCTGCCTGGGATGCACATTGCGGATACCGATAGGCCGGCAAGCCCACCCCGAGCTGGTAAGTGTACCACATGCAATATGAAACATACATGCCAATGTATTTAAACTGCAATGTTATTTTGTATTGTTATACTAATTAATGTGGTGCTGTGGAACTACATAGCCCAGCAAGGTCTGTCAATGGCAATAGTTTACACCTACTTTAAAAATGATCAGAATGCTGGGCCTTGTAGTTCCACAACTGCACATCTATTGTTCCACACTGTAACATTTTTTCTAGCAGCTTCATATGTATGTGGCCCAAAAACATTGGTGTACTGGTGGTTTAGCAGTCACGCCTACATACCACAGATTTGCCAACAGTTGTAATGTGTCAAGCAGTGTTTAAATTTTTTTGCCTGACTACAGGTGCAAAACATCAATATAAAAATATGAATAGTAAATAATAAAGCCCTAAACCAAAGGTAAATTTGTCCATTATTGTAATTTATGTGATGATTTTGCACAAAAGCATCTCCATTGCTCGGTACATAAAGTCTGCCGATCTTTCCTTTCACAGATTGTCCATCCCAAAGTGATCAAGCATCCAAGAAAAGAAGCTCCGATGGTGCCGCATCTGTGGAAGCAGGTAAATGTTCAAACCACAGGCCATTACACATACAGTACACACACTCATGTCACATCAAATAATAAATCACATTACAGTCATCTCCAGCTGCTACATTGCAACTGACATGAATGTAATGTGGCCTAGCCATGTCAATGAAGATTATTGTAAATGTTTCATGCAGGATCGGGGTCCATTTGTAAGTACATAGTACCCCTAGGTATGGGCGTCTACCATCTCAGACCCTTTCCAAAACAGTACTGACGACAGAAAGGACAATATATGCATCTGTACTTACCTCTTCCTCTGTATCCACAGGTACTGTACAACTAGGACAACAATCCACAGAATCCTCTGATATGCCGGAGGATGACCTAGAGACAGGGCCATCTTTCCCATTGGGCTTAATGGGCAGTTGCCCAGGGGCCCAAGGATAGTAGGGGCCCACCACAATGGAGAAGATGGCACTTTCCTAGGGAAAGGCGGCAGGCGGTGTGTAGCGGGGATCCTGGCAGCGGCAGGTGGAGGGGACCCAGGCAGTGGGCGAAGTGTGCAGGGGACCCAGGCAGCGGGCTGCATGTGCAGGGGACCCGGGCAGCGGGAGGCGTGTGCAGGGGACCCAGGCAGCGGGCGAAGTGTGCAGGGGACCCGGGCAGTGGGCGGCGTGTGCAGGGGACCCGGGCAGCAGGAGGCGTGTGCAGGGGACCCAGGCAGCGGGCGAAGTGTGCAGGGGACCCGGGCAGCGGGCGGCGTGTGCAGGGGACCCGAGCAGCGGGCAGCGTGTGCAGGGGACCCGGGCAGCAGCGTGTGGCAGGGTCCGTCCAGGAAGCGGAGACCTTGATGTAGTGCTGTCTGCCGCCGGGCAGGAAGCGCTGCTGTGCTGATTTTGAAAAGACTGGCCATATGCTGATTGGCCGGAGGCTCAGCCAATCAGCGCCCAGCCATTCTTTCCAAAATCTGCAGCGCTTCCCGCAGGGCGGCAAAAAGCACTACATCAAGGTCTGAGTTGCCGCTTCCTGGACGGACCTTTCCACCCACCGCTGCCCGGATCCCCGCCCAGCTGCTGCTGCACATAGGTGAGGGGAGGGGGTTTGTGAGGGGAGGGGGGTTTTGAAAGGAGGGGGGCTGTGAGGGGAGGGGGGCCCTCAAATTATTTTGCCCAGGGGCCCAGTATATTCTTAAAACGGCCCTGCCTAGAGATAATTCTGGAACCAGTGGACACGTTTGCGACTGAGGAGGAAATAAACACATCATCACAGAGTGATCTGCCACCAAGTGGGGTGACTCCAAACCCACCCAGAAATACTCCCCCTACAGCTGCTTCTGCTGCCCAAGTAGCTACCTCCTTGGTACATTTCAAGGACAAACAACTAGAATTTATGGCCTCCCAAAGACTGGAAATGGGCAACATTAAGGGGTACATGCGTGACACCTTTCTACAATTGAGAAAATTGTCTAGGAGTGTACAGGTTGGTGTAGGCACTCAGGTGCGTATGGCAAATAGCATAGACACCCGTCTGGCTGAACTTAGTTCTGCTGTAAGGGAGCAGAATATCCATATTGGCAGCCTTGCACAAAGTATTCATTCAATTAGTCAATCGTGTACTGCGCAGACCAATGCATTGATCGCTATGCAGGCACAAATCCATCAAATGGAGGTGTCAGGTGTCATAGGTGCAACTACATCTACAATTAGTAGTGTATCTAGCACACCAGTAAGTGGCTCACCAACTTCCCCACCCCGTCGGAGTATTAGGACCTGGGGTGGCGTGTGTGCAGGGTCAAGAGGTGGTAGTGCACCGCCTGATGGAGGGAGAAAATAATTATTCTCCTTTAAATAAATTGATAATGCATGTACTATGTTTGCATTTTTGTGACATTAATACAAATTTCTATTGTTTGCGACTGCCAAATGCAGGTTATGTATGACATAATATACTGTAGTAAAAATGTCACAACGCATACCATTTTGTCTGTGTGTTATTCTACAAACATTTGTTGTGTGATCTGTTCCATAATGTAATGATATATGGGCAAGGTATTGGTGGAAGATGCTGTTGTCTCAAATCTGGCCCGTCCGAGGTTGGGGAACTACATATTTCAGCAAGCTGTGGCAGTCATGTTTTGAGCTGTCATGCTTACAGTGTGTCAGGGCATGCTGGGACATGTAGTTCCACAACAACAGGTGAGCCATAGTTGATTGCACAAAAATCACATACATGTTGTGAATATACTTACAAGGTTTTTTACAGCAAGGGATAGGTCTGCACCACCAACTGTACCCTTGGACTGTGTCTATTGGGCTAAATGTGGGGGCAAAAATATGTTAGTGATAAATGTAATGTAGGTGAGTTCACTTCCAGCAAAGGTACATGTAGCAATAGAGGGCACATGTGCTTACCAGAAAAGTAGTGCCTGATGATGTCTGTACGCACCAGATTCCCCCTCTGCGTACCCCTCACTACCCGAGGTGTGGTAGGTTGGGCTTCCTGCACGACTGCTGCATGATCCTCCTCCACATAGGCTGGTTGGTATAGGGCTATGTTGTGTAACATGCAGCAAGCCTTGACGATCATCACTACTTTTGCAGGGTAGTAAAGCAGCAAACTAGATGACCGGTCCAAACACCGGAATCTACTTTTCAACACTCCAAACGTACGCTCCACCACATTGCGGGTTGCAATATGGGCTTCATTATACTGGTGCTGTGCAGGGCCATCGGGGGTGCGCAAAGGTGTCATGAGCCAGGAAAGACACCCATATCCTGAGTCACCTAAACCAAAGAAAGGAAGTTATTGCCTTATATGGTAAGGTATGTGCAGTGGGCAAATAGTATTTACTTGGTCAAGAGTAGTAGGCTGGTGAAAATTGAAACACACACACACATTTCAGCAGGTACAAAGACAAATAGAGAGGGTAATATGTAAAAATGTACTTACCAAGTAGCCAGCCCTCTGGCATTTGTTGTTTGGTAAATCGGTTCCAGAGGCCGGAGTGTCTCAGAATATAGGCGTCATGGCAGTTCCCAGGGAAGCCTGCAACCACACGTAGGATTTTCAGATGAGCATCACATACAACCTGCACATTCAGGGAGTGCCGCCCATGCCTATTGACATAGACGTGGCCCCGCACGTGTGGTGCCCTAATCCCAATGTGTGTGCAGTCTATAGCTCCCAGCACGTGAGGGAATGCTGAGAGTCTATAGAAAGCAACCTTGTGGTCCTGCCACTCTGACTCAGAACTGGGGAATCTGATGTATGTCCGCCACAACTTCTTAAAAGCAAGTAACACTTGAGTAAAATGCTTTGAGAAAGTGGCTTGTGATACCCCTAAGGACCATGAGGTCACGGACTGAGTGGAGCCAGTGGCCAAATAGTACAGGGTACACATTAATTTCTGCAGCCCATACACTGCATAGTTGCCCCCCCCCCCCCCCAAAGGGTCCAAATCATCTCTCACCTGCTCATATAAGTTCAACAAGTTGCGGTTTAGCCTAAACATCCCCACAACCTGTTGATCCGAGAGGGAGTCCAGGTACAGCCTAGCATGATACATATGTGGGGTACGCACTATTTGGGGTGGTACCTGGTTCTGGTGCGCAGCTTCCTCCCTCCTGCCCAGCTCCTCCAAATGGGCCAAATCCAAAATGAGCAACTCAAATGTCTCCATCTCCATGTCTCAAACCCTCACAGGTGTCCTTAATGATGTGGGGGGTATATGTAGGAGTGTTTGTGAGTAAAATTAAGGACACCTGTGATGACATTAACCATGTGTGCACTTGACCAAATTGAGTTCTGGGCCAAATCGCCCAACAGAACCTGGTCTTAAAAAATAGCAATTATTAGACACCTTAAAAGTGCGATTTGCGAAATCCCATTGCATTTAATAAGCGAATTGTATACTTTTCTATTGGAAAACATCTGGATGCGATAAAAGTGCGAATTTTTACCGCACTTATTGCAAAAAATATGCTATTTAGGGACCTTTTTAAATCACATTAAATATGCGAATTTACGGAAAAATGCGAATGGAGTAAAAATCGCCAAAAAACACATCTCTCATTCCATAGAATGTCACCCAAGGTGTGTAGTTGTTCCTTCGTCAACGATTTTCCAAGATCGTCAATCTTTTAACCATATCATCAATGAAGGCAAATTAAAACCTGGGGCGAAATGTAATAGGGTGCGATTTTTTAGACATGTGCGATTTTTGGTCAAAAACGGCCGAAATCGCACTTTTTCCGAAAATCGCACATTTAATAGGTTGAAAATCGAGGTAAAAATCACACTTTTTACCGCGAAATCACACTTTTGAAAGTGGCGATTTTTAGTCACATTTCAAATCGCATCCAGATGTTTTCCCATTATAAAGTATACAACTCGCAAATGTAATAGGGTGCGATTTTTGGTAAATGTTACCAAAAATCGCCAAAAAAATAGACCAGGTTCTGACAGGCGAATTTGACAGAACCATGCACAGATCATTGAGATGTGTGCATGGTCCTGTTAATAAAAATGTGTAAAAGTGTTTTTATTAAAAAAAAAACGGCGTGGGGTCCCCCTCCTAAGCATAACCAGCCCCGGGCTCAATGAGCCGGTCCTGGTTCCAAAAATACGGGGGACAAAAAATCTGGGGGTCCCCCGTATTTTGAAACCAGCACCGGGCTCCAACAGCCCGCGGTGTCATGCCACAGCCGGGGGACACTTTTTACACAAGGTCCCCCGGCCGAACCATGAGCACCGTGGCTGGTCAGCCTTGGATGGGGTACCTAGAGGAGTGGGGACCCCCCCAATAAAGGGGTCCCCCCCCCAGGCTTCACCCATCCAGGGCTGAAGCCCGGGGCTGTCACCGGCGTCCGTGGCCAGTGGACGCCGGCCTGATAGGGTTAAATCGATCATACGTTACATTGCTTTATACCGGAGAACTACAAGTGCCAGCAGACCTCCCCCGCATGCTGGGACTTGGAGAACCACAAGTCCCAGCATGTGGGGCATTAATGGGCCCGCTGGGACTTGTAGTCCACCTGTAAAAAGAATGTTTATAAAAAACACACACACACAGAGAAGTAAAAGTTTATTACACACACATCCACACACCTCACTTTTACACCAGCGTTACTTACCATTCCTGGATCCAGCGCTGGTCTGGCTGCTTCACAGCCGGCTTCCCCCGCACTGACAGGCAGCGGGGAGAACCGGCTTTCTCCGTTGCCTCTAACAGCTTCTGTAGCGCTGTCCCAGTGCTACAGAGGCTGAGAGCGCGATTGGCCGATACGTCTCCATGGAGACGCATAGCTCAGTCCTGATTGGCTGAGCTATGCGTCTCCATGGAGACGCATAGCTCAGCCAATCGCGCTTTCAGCCTCTGTAGCGCTGGAACAGCGCTACAGAAGCTGCTAGAGGCAACGGAGAAAGCCGGTTCTCCCCGCTGCCTGTCAGTGCGGGGGGAGCCGGCTGTGAAGCAGCCAGACCAGCGCTGTGTAAAAAGTGTCCCCCGGCTGTGGCATGACACCGCGGGCTGTTGGAGCCCGGTGCTGGTTTCAAAATACGGGGGACCCCCAGATTTTTTGTCCCCCGTATTTTTGGAACCAGGACCGGCTCATTGAGCCCGGGGCTGGTTATGCTTAGGAGGGGGGACCCCACGCCGTTTTTTTTAAAACTTTTTTTTTTTTAGCACAAAATCGCATTTATGAAAATGCACACATTTTCATGACTGAAAATGCGCACATTTTCATGACTAAAAATCGCCCGAAATCGCGGCAAATCGCATTTTTTTTGCCGCAAATTCGCATCTCATTACATATGCGAATTCGCGGCAAAAAATGTGATTTCTAAAGGTGCGATTTGGTGCGATTTTTTTTTAGTCTAAAAATCGCACCCTATTACATTTCGCCCCTGGTGTTTTTTTAATTTCTAAGTGAAATTTCCCAAAAACGGCTTCGATGTGCACACCACCGGGTCCAGAGGTATCTTTTTGCTGAATTTGGTGTCTCTGAGTGCCACGGTGTGTCCGCAATGTTACAGACACGCACACACGCACGCACGCACGCACACACACACACACACACACACACACACACACTCTTCAACTTATTATATAGATTTGCAATGTTGTAGAACTATAAGATTCAGTGGGACCTTTAATGCCCTGTATGCTGGGATTTGTGGTTTTCCAAGTCCAAGTCCCTGCATGTCGTGCAGGCTTTGCTGGGCCTTTGAGTTTCACAACAAATCACAATAGTTCTAATCTTGTCTAAAGTATCAGCCCAATGCCAACCTCCCTGGGGCACTGGGCAGGGTTAATTCTGGAGTGGGGACCCCTTTATTAGGGGGCCCCCACTCCCTTAGTGTCCCTGTCTGAGCAGAACACTCACAGGAATGAATGCTTTGGACTGGAGAACTAGTATAAATAGTTTCCCCTAGCTGTGTCATTACCCTGCTAGCTGTTGGGCCATGTGGGGGGACCCACGCCGGTTTTTAAATGATTTATTTTTCTCTTTTTTACACTGAATCCACTGAAGCCGGCAATTATCGTCCGAATCCCGCTAATTTCCGGTCATTTTCAATATGTCCGCTTCGTAAATTAAGAATCACCATTCTTTCCAATGGTGATTCCTATTCCTATTCTATCGATGACGTATACATTCGTATTTGTAAATACAAATATGAATGTGCCATGAATACGAATACAAATGAACATATTTTCAAGATAGTCAAAAAAAAAAATTCTATATAAATACACATTTTTTTGCCGTATTTGGCTTTCCCCACAGTGTTATCATATAAGCTGCACAATGTTATCATATAGGCGGCACAGTGTTATCATATAACTACTGTATGTCATTTATTTGATCACGTGTATCTGTGGCTCACAGTACGTAGGCACCACTATCAGAACCCTGAATGTGATATTTCTGGAGCATAGGAGAAATATAATTAAAGGTGTTATGAATCATTCCTTATCAAAACATGTTAAAATTAAACATAGAGGTGACTGCAAAGTTTTAAAAATACAGGTGATCGAGCATGTCAAACCCACATTTAGAGGGGTTGACAGGTTCGATCGGTTATGTGCACGTGAGGCCTTTTGGATATTTTCGCTGGGCACGTTGTTTCCAGCCGGCCTCAACGATAATATCGAACTTAATAATGTTTGAATTTATCCATCCATATAGTGCTGCCCTTAGTTCATTGGGAAGTTTGATCGATGTGTTCTAACAGTTTTCGGTACTATGCTCTCAATCACATTTCTTATGCCCTTGATCCTTTCTTCGTGTAGGTTATTACCCACTGCATTTACATTAAAAATCTGAGTATGGTTCTCCATATAATGTTTGTTGAAACAAAGAAAATATTTGAAGCCTTTCTACTTTAGTATGATGTATCCGCTATTGTTCAAAAGTTAAATATTACAGTTAACACTGCTCAATAATTTATAGTGAGTGTAATTCTGACCAGGGAACATTGATCCCTACATTCCAAAGAGTAATAAACTCAGATTATACTCATTGAAATGTCCGTACCTCATTTAATCTGATTATAAAGAATCTGATAATATTTATTAGAAATCAATTGAAAGGCCTGTACTTTATACAATTGTGCTATTGAGAATCGGTATAATGTCTATTAGAAATAAAATATATAGAGTATCAAAACAACATGCTAGTGAAACCATTTCCAATCATATGTGAAATGGATTATTCAAATTTAAAAATAAAACAATTAGAAAATAAAGGACCCTGCCCGCCTGATGGGATTCGAACCTGGAGTCCGCAGCTCTACTTCTGAGCCATGGGCTCTGTATCTTACTGAAGTGAATTGGTAGAAATAATTAGGAAATTAAGAAAAGAAAATTAAACAACTGATTAGAGTAATAGATGCATATTGTAACCTTTAAAGATGCCATTTTATTACACTGTATATGTTTTTAATGCTATGTTTAATAATAAGAAACAAAGTGAAACAATTGACGTCCTATACATAAGGATATTTCTAGTCACAAATTGGGCTATTACCCTAATCAGAGGTGTGCTGTGAGCACATGTGTACTGCAATTAAATTCTGGCCATTTTGATTGGTCGGTTCACGTTTGAAAATGAACAGCCAGCTACCCTCCCATATCTTCTGAGCAAACCGTCTGATCCCACGACGGTGAAACGCGTTAAGACCGACAGGACCACCCGGCACCCACCTATACCCACCACCTTGTCTCAAACTACCAGCCATTCATCTCTTTCCCTGTGTGCGGAAGGGTGACCCAGTAGTGCACGCAGGGGGGGGGGGGGTTTCTGAGTACCCATAACCCCCCCCCCCAGGAGTCTAAGGGCCCTAGGCTGAAAGCTGAGAGTCCCCTCTTTCCATGGGTACAAGAATTTTAAAAATCGGCCCTTAGGAACCGGAGATATCTGACTTCAAAGCAGTGGTCCCCATCCAAGCCTGTTAATTGCTATTCCCAGTCAGATATTTCAGCTTCTGTCTGACAGACTTTTTCTGAGGGAATATTCCAAAAGCTGGGACTTTAATGGACACTAGTAGCTTGTCTCTACTGTTCCCAGAACCAGAGATATCAGCCTTCCAGCAGCTGGTTACTTCTCCAGCTCCTCCACACACCTGGTATGTAGTTTTATATACTTGTTGGCAGATTGCTCTGCCTCCTGAACTCTGATCCCTTAGTCCCCAATACCAATCTAAGAAATCTATTTCCGGGAACTGGAGATATCTGCAGTCAAGCAAGTTGTCCTCCCACCAGAAAATTATGAATAATAAGCCCACTCCACTATACACCCCTCCTCTGCTTATTAAACATCCTCTATCACCCTGGAAGTTATGTATCAGGGCACCTTCATTCAGCCCAATGCCCCCTTCTCCCACCCCATGTACCACCATCTGTGCAGTAAAGGGGTAATTAGTGGAAATTACTGATCCAGGCCCTACATGCTGAGCGGTTGATATAATACCCCCTACCACCCGCGGGACATCAAAGCTTCCCCCACACCTCTACCGCTGGAGGATCGGTAGGTGCCCCAATACATTGCTATGCCCAGGGATCTACACTGCTGTTGACGCCCCTGTATGTATGTATGTATGTATGTATATATGTGTGTGTGTGTGTGTGTGTGTATATATATATATTATAAGGGCACGGTAGTGCCCTTATATTAAGGCTGAATCCAACGAACGGATTTTTCCCATAGGGAACTTTTCGGATGGGGGCATGGTGTTTGAGGGACTGCACCTCAAAAGTGACTGGGCGTACTGAGCTGAAATTTGGCATGTACGCGTAGAATCGTCAACCGGTGCTGTGTGCCAAATTTCAGGGCGAAATATTAAAAAATGACCAATTGGGAGCGATCTAAACTTCCAACTGCCAGTTTTTTTCTGACACTTCAGAAATGACACTTTGTCACACATGTTAGTCTATGAGGGTTTTTTTGGGAAGGCATAACTCGGGGTAGGGGAACAATTGAGACTTGGGGTTTGTTTTATTAGGTAGATATTGTCCCAGTGGAGTGCCTTTTGGGGTTGAGGATTTTCAGATAGGTACAGTTTTTTTTTAATTTAGTGAAACGTCCCCCATTATAGAGATAGGAGGGCTCAACTTGTTGAGCAGCCGCAGAAGTGACTATAGGGGGTGTACACAGAGTGGCTTCACTTGTGTGCACCAAGATGGCCGACGGAGATGCGACCTCCGAGCACCCGCTGTGATGAGCACATACCTGCTCCCTGGACACTAATTGCGGGCAGGACTTGGCTGGTGGGACCCCGCTTGATCCCCTGAAGCGGGGGATATGGCCGGCGTGGGGCAGCGGAGTCGGGGCAGATTGCGGCCTACACAGTAGCCGGAAGCCGCGGCCTAGATTTGAAAGCCCGGCCGCGGCGCGGGCTCCGGAGCGGGCGCACGGCGCAAATTCGTGAGTAAAGACGCCGGGGGTCGGGCTCCTAGCCCGACCCCCATTCTGAACACTCCCGCTCCGTCTATACATATCCCGCTGCAGCAGCCGGCTGTCCCCGGCAGGCTGCGGGCTATGCGGGGAGGGGCAGCTGTCACCCTCTGTCCCCGGGTGTCAGCCGCCTCCTTTAACCCAGCGTTACATGCAGGGCGTCCCCCTCCCCGTGCTGGGCTGCCTCTCCTATTTATGTGCCCACACTGTGCCCCCTCCCCTCTGCCAATGCCAGCCTAGTAACCTACTCTGCCCCTACTGCTAGCTTCCACCCCAGTGCTGTGCCCATACTGTCAGCCAGCCTAGGGTGAGTCTGCCCATACTGTCCCAAAAGCTGCCTCTCCCAGTGCCAGCCTAATCCCAATGCTGTGCCCGCCCATACCAGTACTCCTTCCGTGTGTACGCTGTGCCCCCCCTCCGTGTGTACGCTGTGCCCCCCCTCCGTGTGTACGCTGTGCCCCCCCTCCGTGTGTACGCTGTGCCCCCCCCCCCTCCGTGTGTACACTGTGCCCCCCCTCCGTGTGTACGCTATGCCCCCCCCTCCGTGTGTACGCTATGCCCCCCCCCTCCGTGTGTACGCTATGCCCCCCCCCCTCCGTGTGTACGCTGTACCCCCCTCCGTGTGTACGCTGTACCCCCCCCTCCGTGTGTACGCTGTGCCCCCCCTCCGTGTGTACGCTGTGCCCCCCCTCCGTGTGTACGCTGTGCCCCCCCCTCCGTGTGTACGCTGTGCCCCCCCCCTCCGTGTGTACGCTGTGCCCCCCCCTCCGTGTGTACGCTGTGCCCCCCCTCCGTGTGTACGCTGTGCCCCCCCCCCTCCGTGTGTACACTGTGCCCCATCCTCCGTGTGTACGCTGTGCCCCCCCTCTGTGTGTATGCTGAGCCCTTTAATATTATTATTTTATTTCCTGCACAGATGCTGACCACCCCATGGTACCGCCGGGACTGAGGCGCTTCCACAGCCTGCGGACAAGATTCAGGCGCTTCCTTGAGTTGCCTCAGCCAACGGGAAGGCAGAAAGAAGCCACCTGGGCCATCAGAGGAGTAGCTGCACCCAGGTGAATCTGTCCCCCCACTGTCCCTGTATGTACCCTATCCCCCACCCCACTGTCTTTGTGCATACCCTGTCCCCCACCCCACTGTCCCCGTGTGTACCCAGTGCCCCCGTGTGTACGCTGCCCCCCCCCAGTGCCCCCGTGTGTACGCTGCCCCCCCCAGTTCCCCCGTGTGTACGCTGCCCCCCCAGTGCCCCCGTGTGTATGCTGTCCCCCCCAGTGCCCCCGTGTGTACGCTGTCCACCCCCCAGTGCCCCCATGTGTACGCTGTCCACCCCCCAGTGCCCCCATGTGTACGCTGTCCACCCCCCAGTGCCCCCGTGTGTACGCTGTCCACCCCCCAGTGCCCCCGTGTGTATGCTGTCCCCCCCAGTGCCCCCGTGTGTGCACTCCCCCCAGTGCCCCCGTGTGCGTGCTGCCCCCCCCAGTGCCCCAGTGTGTGTGCTGCCCCCCCAGTGCCCCCTGTGTGTGTGCTGCCCCCCGCAGTGCCCCTGTGTGTGCTGCCCCCCGCAGTGCCCCTGTTTGTGCTGCCCCCCGCAGTGCCCCTGTGTGTGTGCTGTCCCCCCCAGTTCCCCCGTGTGTGCTGTCCCCCCCAGTGCCCCCGTGTGTGCTGTCCCTCCCCAGTGCCCCGTGTGTGCTGTCCCCCCCAGTGCCCCATGTGTGCGCTGTCCCCCCAAGTGCCCCCGTGTGTGCGCTATCCCCCCCCAGTGCCCAGTGTGTGCACTGCCCCCCCTAGTGCCCCCGTGTGAGCGCTGTCCCCCCCAGTGCCCCCGCGTGTGCGCTGTCCCCTCTTGTGTACGCTCTCCACCCCCCCAGTGCACCCGTGTGTACACTGTTCCTCCCCCAGTGCCCCCATGTGTACGCTGCCCCCCCGATGTGCACCCGTGTGTGCTCTGCCCCCCCCCAGTGCCCCCGTGTGTATGCTGTTCCCCCCTAGTGCCCCCGTGTGTACGCTGTCCCCCCCATAGTGCCCCCATGTGTTGTGCTGCCCCCCCCAGTGCCCCCGTGTGTGCGCTGTCCCCCTAGTGCCCCGTGTGTACGCTGCCCACCCAGTGCTTCCGTGTGTACAGTGCCCGCGTGTGTACGCTGTCCACCCCCCAGTGCCCCTGTGTGTACGCTCTCCCCCCCAGTTCCCCCTGTGTGTGCGCTGTACCCCCAGTGCCCCCTGTGTGTGTGCTGTACCTTTGCAGTGCCCCCGTGTGTACGTTGTTTCCCCCCCCAGTGCCCACCTGAATACGCTGTCCCACCCCCAGTGCCTCCATGTGTATGCTGTGCCCCCCGTGTATATACTGTGCCCCCATCCGTGTGTACGCTGTGCCCTTTAATATTACTATTATTATTATATTTCCTGCCCAGATGCTGACCACCCCATGGTACCACCGGGACTGAGGCGCTTCCACAGCCTGCAGACCAGATTCAGGCGCTTCCTTGAGTTGCCTCCGCCATCGGGAAGGCAGAAAGAAGCCATCAGAGGAGCAGCTGCACACAGGTAAATCCGTCCCCCCACTGTCCCTGTGTGTACCCTGTCCCCCACCCCACTGTCCCTGCATGTACCCTGTCCCTCACCCCACTGTCCCTGCGTGTACTCTGTCCACCACCCCACTGTCCCTGTGTGTACCCTGCCCCCCAAAGTCCCAGTGTGTACCCAGTGTCCCCGTGTGTACGCTGTCCCCCCAGTGCCCCCATGTGTACGCTCCTCCCCCAGTGCCCCTGTGTGTACGCTGCCCCCCCCAGTGCCCCTGTGTGTACGCTGTCCCAACCCAGTGCCCCCGTGTGTATGCTGCCCCCCCAGTTCCCCGTGTGTTCGCTGTCCCCCCCCCCAGTGCCCCCGTATGTGTCCCCCCTCCAGTGCCCCCATGTGTATGCTGTTACCCCCAAGTGCCCCAGTGTGTGCTCTGCCCCCCCCCCAGTGCCTGTGTGTACCCTATCCCACACCCCACTGTCCCTGTGTGTACCCTGTCCCCCACCCCACTGTCCCTGTGTGTACCCTGTCCCCCACCTTACTGTCCCCGTGTGTACCCAGTGCCCCCGTGTGTACTCTGCCACCCCCATTGCCCGTGTGTGCGCTGTGCCCCCGTGTGTGCGCTGCAACCCCCCCAGTGCCCCCGTGTGGGTGCTGTCCCCCCCAGTGCCCCCGTGTGTGTTCTGTCCCCTCTTAGTGCCCCCGTGTGTTTTCTGTGCCCCCGTGTGTGTTCTGTCCCCCCCAGTGCCCCGTGTGTGTTCTGTCTCCCCCAGTGCCCCCGTGTGTGCTCTGTCCCCCCGCAGTGCGCTGCCCTCCCCAGTGCCCCCGTTGTGTACGCTGTCCCCCCCCAGTGCCCCCGTGTGTACGCTGTCCCCCCCCCACTGTCCCTGCGTGTACCCTGTCCCCCACCCCATTGTCCCTGTGTGTACCCAGTGCCCCCGTGTGTACGCTGCCCCCCCAGTGCCCCGTGCGTGCGCTGCACCCCCCAGTGCCCCCATGTGCGTGCTTCCCCCCCCCAGTACCCCATGTGTGCTCTGTTCCCCCCCCCAGTGCCCACGTGTGTGCTCTGTCCCCCCCAGTGCCTGTGTGTACCCTGTCCCCCACCCCACTGTCCCTGTGTGTACCCTGTCCCCCACCCCACTGTCCCTGTGTGTACCCTGTCCCCCACCCCACTGTCCCTGTGTGTACCCTGTTCCCCACCCCACTGTCCCTGTGTGTACCCTGTTCCCCACCCCACTGTCCCTGTGTGTACCCTGTTCCCCACTCCACTGTCCCTGTGTGTACCCTGTCCCCCACTCCACTGTCCCTGTGTGTACCCTGTCCCCCACCCCACTGTCCCTGTGTGTACCATGTCCCCCACCCCACTGTCCCCGTGTGTACCCAGTGTCCCCATGTGTACGCTGCCCCCCCCAGTGCCCAGTGTGTGCGCTGATCCCCCCAGTGCCCCCGTGTGTGCTCTGTCCCCCACCCCGTGCCCCCGTGTGTGTTCTGATCCCCCCAGTGCCCCGTGTGTGTTCTGTCACCCCCAGTGCCCTGTGTGTGTTCTGTCCCCCCCAGTGCCCCCCATATGTGTTCTGCCCCGCCCCAGTGCCCCGTGTGTGTTCTGCCCCCCAGTGCCGCTGTGTGTGCTCTGTCCCCCGCAGTATGCTGCCCCCCCCCAGTGCCCCGTGTGTGCTCTGCCCCCCAGTACCCCCGTGTGTACGCTGCCCCCCCAGTGCTTCTGTGTGTAAAGTGCCCGCGTGTGTACGCTCTTTCCCCCCCGTGCCCCTGTGTGTACGCTCTCCCCCCAGTGCCCCCCGTGTGTGCGATGTACCCCCCAGTACCCCCACGTGTTTGCTGTACCCCCGCAGTGCCCCCATATGTACGTTGCCTAGCCCAGTGCCCCCGTGTGTGTACGCTGCTCCCCCCAGTGCCCCCGTGTGTTCATTATCCCCCTTCAGTGCCCACATGTGTACGCTGTTCCCCCCAATGCCCCCCGTGTGTACGCTATGCCCCCCCTCCGTGTGTACGCTATGCCCCCCCTCCGTGTGTACTCTGTGCCCCCCTCCATGTGTACGCTGTGCCCCCCCTCCGTGTGTACGCTGTGCCCCCCCTCCGTATGTACGCTGTGCCCCCCCTTCGTGTGTACGCTGTGACCCCCTCCGTGTGTACGCTGTGCCCTCCCTCCGTGTGTACGCTGTGCCCCCCCTCCGTGTTTACGCTGTGCCCCCCCCTCCGTGTGTACGCTGTGCCCCCCCTCCGTGTGTACGCAGTGCCCCCAATGCCCCCCGCGTGTACGCTATGCCCCCTCCGTGTGTACGCTGTGCCCCCCTC
Organism: Crinia signifera; assembly: GCF_055691185.1. NCBI lineage: Eukaryota > Metazoa > Chordata > Amphibia > Anura > Myobatrachidae > Crinia > Crinia signifera. The sequence continues at coordinate 33,510,128 of NC_139217.1, forward strand.
CGTGTGTACGCTGTGCCCCCCCTCTGTGTGTACGCTGTGCCCCCCTCCGTGTGTACGCTGTGCCCCCCCTCCGTGTGTACGCTGTGCCCCCCCAGTGCCCTGTGTGTGCGCTGTTCCCCCCCAGTGCCCCGTGTGTGCGCTGTTCCCCCCCAGTGCCCCGTGTGTGAGCTGTTACCCCCCAGTGCCCCGTGTGTGCGCTGCCCCCCCCCAGTGCCCCGTATGTGCTCTGTCCCCACCAGTGCCCCCGTATGTGCTCTGTCCCCACCAGTGCCCGCGTGTGTACGCTGTCCCCCCCAGTGCCCCGTGTGTACACTGCCCACCCAGTGCTTCTGTGTGTACAGTGCCCGTGTGTGTATGCTCCCCCCCAGTTCCCCCTGTGTGTACGCTGTACCCCCAGTGCCCCCGTGTGTGTGCTGTACCCTCGCAGTGCCCCCGTGTGTACGTTATTTCCCCCCCCAGTGCCCCCGTGAATACGCTGTCCCACCCCCAGTGCCCCCGTGTGTATGCTGTGCCCCCCTCCGTGTGTACGCTGTGCCCCCTCCGTGTGTACGCTGTGCCCCCCTCCGTGTGTACGCTGTGCCCCCCTCCGTGTGTACGCTGTGCCCCCCTCCGTGTGTACGCTGTGCCCCCCTCCGTGTGTACGCTGTGCCCCCCTCCGTGTGTACGCTGTACCCCCTCCTTGTGTACGCTGTGCCATTTAATATTACTATTATTATATTTCCTGCCCAGACGCTGACTACCCCATGGTACCGCCAGGACTGAGGCGCTTCCACAGCCTGCGGACCAGATTCAGGCACTTACTTTAGTTGCCATCGGGAAGGCAGAAAGAAGCCATCAGAGGAGCAGCTGAACCCAGGTAAATCTGTCCCCCCACTGTCCCTGTGTGTACCCTGCCCCTCACCCTACTGACCCTGCGTGTACTCTGTCCCCCACCCCACTGTCCCTGTGTGTACCCTGCCCCCCCACTGTCCCAGTGTGTACCCAGTGCCCCCGTGAGTGCGCTGTCCCCCCAGTGCCCCCTTGTTTACGCTGCCCCCCTCCCCAGTGCCCCCGTGTGTACGGTGCCCCCTCCTCCAGTGCCCCTGTGTGTACATTGTCCCCCCCAGTGCCCCTGTGTGTACGTTGTCGCCCCCCCCCTAGTGCCCCCCCCCCACTGCCCCAGTGTGTATGCTGTTCCCCCCCACTGCCCCAGTGTGTACGCTGTCCCCCCCAGTGCCCCCGTGTGTACCCAGTGTCCCTGTGTGTGCGCTGCCCTCCCCAGTGCCCCCGTGTGCGTGCTGTCCCCCCAGTACCCCATGTGTGCTCTGTCCCCCCCCAGTGCCCCCGTATGCGTTCTGTTCCCCCAGTGCCCCCGTATGCGTTCTGTTCCCCCAGTTCCCCCGTGTGTGTTCTGTCCCCCCAAGTGCCCCCATGTGTGTTCTGTCCCCCCGCAGTACGCTGCCCCCCCCAGTGCCCCGTGTGTGCTTTGCCCCTCCCCAGTGCCCCGTGTGTGCTCTGCCCCTCCCCAGTGCCCCGTGTGTGCTCTGCCCCTCCCCAGTGCCCCCAAGTGTTTGCTGCACCCCCGCAGTGCCCCCATGTGTACGCTGCCTAGCCCAGTGCCCCCGTGTGTACGCTGCTCCCCCCAAGTGCCCCCGTGTGTATGCTGTCCCCCCCAGTGCCCACGTGTGTACGCTGTTCCACCCCAGTGCCCCCCGCGTGTACGCTGTACCCCCCAGTGCCCCCCCCCCCCGCGTGTACGCTGTACCCTCCAGTGCCCCCCCGCGTGTACGCTGTACCCCCCAGTGCCCCCCCGCGTGTACGCTGTACCCCCCAGTGCCCCCCCCCCGCGTGTACGCTGTACCCCCCAGTGCCCCCCCGCGTGTACGCTGTACCCCCCAGTGCCCCCCCGCGTGTACGCTGTACCCCCCAGTGCCCCCCCGCGTGTACGCTGTACCCCCCAGTGCCCCCCCGCGTGTACGCTGTACCCCCCAGTGCTCCCCCGCGTGTACGCTGTACCCCCAGTGCCCCCCCGCGTGTACGCTGTACCCCCCAGTGCCCCCCGCGTGTACGCTGTACCCCCTCCGTGTGTACGCTGTGCCCTTTAATATTACTATTATTATATTTCCTGCCCAGACGCTGACTACCCCATGGTACCGCCAGGACTGAGGCGCTTCCACAGCCTGCGGACCAGATTCAGGCGCTTCCTTGAGTTGCCATCGGGAAGGCAGAAAGAAGCCATCAGAGGAGCAGCTGAACCCAGGTAAATCTGTCCCCCCACTGTCCCTGTGTGTACCCTGCCCCTCACCCTACTGACCCTGCGTGTACTCTGTCCCCCACCCCACTGTCCCTGTGTGTACCCTGCCCCCCCACTGTCCCAGTGTGTACCCAGTGCCCCCGTGAGTGCGCTGTCCCCCCCAGTGCCCCCTTGTTTACGCTGCCCCCTCCCCAGTGCCCCTGTGTGTACGCTGCCCCCCCCAGTGCCCCCGTGTGTACGGTGCCCCCTCCTCCAGTGCCCCTGTGTGTACGTTGTCCCCCCCAGTGCCCCTGTGTGTATGCTGTCGGCCCACCCTAGTGCCCCCCCCCCACTGCCCCAGTGTGTATGCTGTTCCCCCCCACTGCCCCAGTGTGTACGCTGTCCCCCCCAGTGCCCCCGTGTGTACCCAGTGTCCCTGTGTGTACGCTGCCCTCCCCAGTGCCCCCGTGTGCGTGCTGTCCCCCCAGTACCCCATGTGTGCTCTGTCCCCCCCCAGTGCCCCCGTATGTGTTCTGATCCCCCAGTGCCCCCGTATGCGTTCTGTTCCCCCAGTGCCCCCGTGTGTTCTGTCCCCCCAAGTGCCCCCATGTGTGTTCTGTCCCCCCCAGTGCCCCCGTGTGTGCTCTGTCCCCCCGCAGTACGCTGCCCCCCCCAGTGCCCCGTGTGTGCTTTGCCCCTCCCCAGTGCCCCGTGTGTGCTCTGCCCCTCCCCAGTGCCCCCACGTGTTTGCTGCACCCCCGCAGTGCCCCCATGTGTACACTGCCTAGCCCAGTGCCCAAGTGTGTACTCTGCTCCCCCCCAGTGCCCCGTGTGTATGCTGTCCACCCCCGTGCCCACGTGTGTACGCTGTTCCACCCCAGTGCCCCCCGCGTGTACGCTGTACCCCCCAGTGCCCCCCCGCGTGTACGCTGTACCCCCCAGTGCCCCCCCGCGTGTACGCTGTACCCCCCAGTGCCCCCCGCGTGTACGTTGTACCCCCAGTGCCCCCCCCGTGTGTACGTTGTACCCCCCAGTGCCCCCCCCCGCGTGTACGCTGTACCCCCCAGTGACCCCCCGCGTGTACGTTGTACCCCCCAGTGCCCCCCCCGCGTGTATGCTGTACCCCCCAGTGCCCTCGCGTGTACGCTGTACCCCCAGTGCCCCCCCGCGTGTACGCTGTACCCCCTAGTGCCCCCCCCACGTGTACGCTGTACCCCCCAGTGCCCCCCCGCGTGTACGCTGTACCCCCCAGTGCACCCCCGCGTGTACGCTGTACCCCCCAGTGCCCTCCGCGTGTATGCTGTACCCCCCAGTGCCCCCCGCGTGTACGCTGTACCCCCCATTGCCCCCCGCGTGTACGCAGTACCCCCCAGTGCCCCCCGCGTGTACGCTGTACCCCCCATTGCCCCCCGCGTGTACGCTGTACCCCCCATTGCCCCCCGCGTGTACGCTGTACCCCCCCGCGTGTACGCTGTACCCCCCCGCGTGTACGCTGTACCCCCCGCGTGTACGCTGTACCCCCCCGCGTGTACGCTGTACCCCCCGCGTGTACGCTGTACCCCCCAGCGTGTACGCTGTACCCCCCAGTGCCCCCCCGCATGTACGCTGTACCCCCCCGCGTGTACGCTGTACCTCCCAGTGCCCCCCCGCGTATGCAGTGCCCCCCGCGTGTACGCTGTACCCCCCAGTACCCCCCCCCCGCGTGTACGCTGCCCCCACCAGTGCCCCCGTGTGTACGCTGTGCCCCCCTCTGCGTGTACGCTGTGCCCCCCTCTGCGTGTACGCTGTGCCCCCCTCTGCGTGTACGCTGTGCCCCCCTCCGCGTGTACGCTGTGCCCACCCACCATGTGTACATTGTGCCCCGTGTACGCTGTCCCCCCCCAGTGCCCCCCGTGTGTACGCTGACCCCCCAGTGCCCCCGTGTGTACGCTGACCCCCCCAGTGCCCCCCCGTGTGTACGCTGACCCCCCCCAGTGCCCCCATGTGTACGCTGACCCTCCCAGTGCCCCCTTTGTGTACGCTGTCCCCCCAGTGCCCCAAGTGTGTACGCTGTCCCCCCCAGTACCCCCCGTGTGTATGCTGCCGCCCCCCGTGTGTACGCTGTCCCCCCGTGTGTACGCTGTCCCGCCAGTGCCCCCTGTGTGTACGCTGTCCCCCCCAGTGCCCCCCGTGTGTACGCTGTCCCCCCAGTGCCCCCCGCGTGTACGCTGTACCCCCCAGTGCCCCCCCCGCGTGTACGCTGTACCCCCCAGTGCCCTTGCGTGTACGCTGTACCCCCAGTGCCCCCCGCGTGTACGCTGTACCCCCAGTGCCCCCCGCGTGTACACTGTACCCCCCAGTGCCCCCCCCACGTGTACGCTGTACCCCCCAGTGCCCCCCCCCCGCGTGTACGCTGTACCCCCCAGTGCACCCCCGCGTGTACGCTGTACCCCCCAGTGCCCTCCGCGTGTACGCTGTACCCCCCATTGCCCCCCGCGTGTACGCTGTACCCCCCATTGCCCCCCGCGTGTACGCTGTACCCCCCATTGCCCCCGCGTGTACGCTGTACCCCCCATTGCCCCCGCGTGTACGCTGTACCCCCCATTGCCCCCCGCGTGTACGCTGTACCCCCCAGCGTGTACGCTGTACCCCCCAGTGCCCCCCGCGTGTACGCTGTACCCCCCGCGTGTACGCTGTACCCCCCAGTGCCCCCCCGTATGCAGTGCCCCCCGCGTGTACGCTGTACCCCCCAGTACCCCCCCCCCGCGTGTACGCTGCCCCCACCAGTGCCCCCGTGTGTACGCTGTGCCCCCCTCTGCGTGTACGCTGTGCCCCCCTCCGCGTGTACGCTGTGCCCACCCACCATGTGTACATTGTGCCCCGTGTACGCTGTCCCCCCCCAGTGCCCCCCGTGTGTACGCTGACCCCCCAGTGCCCCCGTGTGTACGCTGACCCCCCCAGTGCCCCCCCGTGTGTACGCTGACCCCCCCCAGTGCCCCCATGGTTACGCTGACCCTCCCAGTGCCCCCTTTGTGTACGCTGTCCCCCCAGTGCCCCAAGTGTGTACGCTGTCCCCCCCAGTACCCCCCGTGTGTATGCTGCCGCCCCCCGTGTGTACGCTGTCCCCCCGTGTGTACGCTGTCCCGCCAGTGCCCCCCGTGTGTACGCTGTCCCCCCCAGTGCCCCCCGTGTGTACGCTGTCCCCCCAGTGCCCCCCGTGTGTACGCTGTCCCCCCTAGTGCCCCCCGTGTGTACACTATGCCCCCCATGTGTATGCTGTCCCCCCAGTGCCTCCCGTGTGTACGCTGTCCCCCCCAGTGCCTCCCGTGTGTACGCTGACCCCCCCAGTGCCCTCGTGTGTACACTGTCCCCCCCCAGTGCCCCCCGTGTGTATGCTGCCTCCCCCTCATTTGTACGCTGATCCCCCCCAGTGCCCCCGTGTGTATGCTGTCCCCCCCAGTGCCCCCCGTGTGTACGCTGTCCCCCCCGTGTGTACGCTGCCCCCCCTGTGCCCCCCATGTGTACGCTGTCCCCCCCAGTGCCACCCGTGTGTACGCTGTCCCCCCATTGCCCCCGTGTGTACGCTGTCCTCCCCAGTGCCCCCCGATGTGTACGCTGTGGCCCCCCCCAAAGTGTACGCTGTGGCCCCCCGATGTGTACGCTGTGGCCCCCCGTGTGTACGCTTTGGCCCCCCGTGTGTACGCTTTGGCCCCCCGTGTGTACGCTGTGCCCCCCCGCGTGTACGCTGTACCCCCAGTGCCCCTCCGCGTGTACGCTGTACCCACCAGTGCCCCCCCGCGTGTACGCTGTACCCCCCCAGTGCCCCCCCGCGTGTACGCTGTACCCCCCCAGTGCCCCCCCCCACGTGTACGCTGTACCCCCCCAGTGCCCCCCGCGTGTACGCTGTACCCCCCAGTGCCCCCGCGTGTACGCTGTACCCCCCAGTGCCCCCCGCGTGTACGCTGTACCCCCCAGTGCCCCCCGCGTGTACGCAGTACCCCCCAGTGCCCCCCCGTGTGTACGCTGTACCCCCAGTGCCCCCCGCGTGTACGCTGTACCCCCTCCGTGTGTACGCTGTGCCCTTTAATATTACTATTATTATATTTCCTGCCCAGACGCTGACTACCCCATGGTACCGCCAGGACTGAGGCTCTTCCACAGCCTGCGGACCCAGATTCAGGCGCTTCCTTGAGTTGCCATCGGGAAGGCAGAAAGAAGCCATCAGAGGAGCAGCTGAACCCAGGTAAATCTGTCCCCCCACTGTCCCTGTGTGTACCCTGCCCCTCACCCCACTGACCCTGCGTGTACTCTGTCCCCCACCCCACTGTCCCTGTGTGTACCCTGCCCCCCCACTGTCCCAGTGTGTACCCAGTGCCCCCGTGAGTGCGCTGTCCCCCCCAGTGCCCCCTTGTTTACGCTGCCCCCCTCCCCAGTGCCCCTGTGTGTACGCTGCCCCCCCCCCCAGTGCCCCCGTGTGTACGGTGCCCCCTCCTCCAGTGCCCCTGTGTGTACGTTGTCCCCCCCAGTGCCCCTGTTTGTATGCTGTCGCCCCCCCTAGTGCCCCCCCCACTGCCCCAGTGTGTATGCTGTTCCCCCCCACTGCCCCAGTGTGTACGCTGTCCCCCCCAGTGCCACCGTGTGTACCCAGTGTCCCTGTGTGTACGCTGCCCTCCCCAGTGCCCCCGTGTGCGTGCTGTCCCCCCCAGTGCCCCGTGTGTGCTCTGCCCCTCCCCAGTGCCCCCATGTGTACACTGCCTAGCCCAGTGCCCAAGTGTGTACGCTGCTCCCCCCCAGTGCCCCGTGTGTATGCTGTCCCCCCCCGTGCCCACGTGTGTACGCTGTTCCACCCCAGTGCCCCCCGCGTGTACGCTGTACCCCCCAGTGCCCCCCGCGTGTACGCTGTACCCCCCAGTGCCCCCCGCGTGTACGCTGTACCCCCCAGTGCCCCCCGCGTGTACGCTGTACCCCCCAGTGCCCCCCCGCGTGTACGCTGTACCCCCCAGTGCCCCCCGCGTGTACGCTGTACCCCCCAGTGCCCCCCCGCGTGTACGTTGTACCCCCCAGTGCCCCCCCGCGTGTACGTTGTACCCCCCAGTGCCCCCCGCGTGTACGCTGTACCCCCAGTGCCCCCCCGCGTGTACGCTGTACCCCCCAGTGCCCCCCCCGCGTGTATGCTGTACCCCCCAGTGCCCCCCGCGTGTACGCTGTACCCCCCAGTGCCCCCCCCCCTCGTGTACGCTGTACCCCCCAGTGCCCCCCCCCGCGTGTACGCTGTACCCCCAGTGCCCCCCCCCGTGTTTACGCTGTACCCCCCAGTGCACCCCCGCGTGTACGCTGTACCCCCCAGTGCCCTCCGCGTGTACGCTGTACCCCCCAGTGCCCCCCGCGTGTACGCTGTACCCCCCATTGCCCCCGCGTGTACGCTGTACCCCCCAGTGCCCCCCGCGTGTACGCTGTACCCCCCATTGCCCCCCGCGTGTACGCTGTTCCCCCCATTGCCCCCCGCGTGTACGCTGTACCCCCCAGCGTGTACGCTGTACCCCCCATTGCCCCCCGCGTGTACGCTGTTCCCCCCAGTGCCCCCCGTGTGTACGCTGTCCCCCCCGTGTGTACGCTGTCCCCCCCTGTGCCCCCCGTGTGTACGCTGTCCCCCCCAGTGCCACCCGTGTGTACGCTGTCCCCCCATTGCCCCCGTGTGTACGCTGTCCTCCCCAGTGCCCCCCGATGTGTACGCTGTGGCCCCCCCCCAAAGTGTACGCTGTGGCCCCCCGATGTGTACGCTGTGGCCCCCCGTGTGTACGCTTTGGCCCCCCGTGTGTACGCTTTGGCCCCCCGTGTGTACGCTGTGCCCCCCCGCGTGTACGCTGTACCCCCCAGTGCCCCTCCGCGTGTACGCTGTACCCACCAGTGCCCCCCCGCGTGTACGCTGTACCCCCCAGTGCCCCCCCGCGTGTACGCTGTACCCCCCCAGTGCCCCCCCCCCACGTGTACGCTGTACCCCCCAGTGCCCCCCGCGTGTACGCTGTACCCCCCCAGTGCCCCCCGCGTGTACGCTGTACCCCCCAGTGCCCCCCGCGTGTACGCTGTACCCCCCAGTGCCCCCCGCGTGTACGCTGTACCCCCCCAGTGCCCCCCGCGTGTACGCAGTACCCCCCAGTGCCCCCCGTGTGTACGCTGTACCCCCAGTGCCCCCCGCGTGTACGCTGTACCCCCTCCGTGTGTACGCTGTGCCCTTTAATATTACTATTATTATATTTCCTGCCCAGACGCTGACTACCCCATGGTACCGCCAGGACTGAGGCGCTTCCACAGCCTGCGGACCAGATTCAGGCGCTTCCTTGAGTTGCCATCGGGAAGGCAGAAAGAAGCCATCAGAGGAGCAGCTGAACCCAGGTAAATCTGTCCCCCCACTGTCCCTGTGTGTACCCTGCCCCTCACCCCACTGACCCTGCGTGTACTCTGTCCCCCACCCCACTGTCCCTGTGTGTACCCTGCCCCCCCACTGTCCCAGTGTGTACCCAGTGCCCCCGTGAGTGCGCTGTCCCCCCCAGTGCCCCCTTGTTTACGCTGCCCCCCTCCCCAGTGCCCCTGTGTGTACGCTGCCCCCCCCCAGTGCCCCCGTGTGTACGGTGCCCCCTCCTCCAGTGCCCCTGTGTGTACGTTGTCCCCCCCAGTGCCCCTGTGTGTATGCTGTCGCCCCCCTAGTGCCCCCCCCCACTGCCCCAGTGTGTATGCTGTTCCCCCCCACTGCCCCAGTGTGTACGCTGTCCCCCCCAGTGCCACCGTGTGTACCCAGTGTCCCTGTGTGTACGCTGCCCTCCCCAGTGCCCCCGTGTGCGTGCTGTCCCCCCAGTGCCCCGTGTGTGCTCTGCCCCTCCCCAGTGCCCCCATGTGTACACTGCCTAGCCCAGTGCCCAAGTGTGTACGCTGCTCCCCCCAGTGCCCCGTGTGTATGCTGTCCCCCCCCGTGCCCACGTGTGTACGCTGTTCCACCCCAGTGCCCCCCGCGTGTACGCTGTACCCCCCAGTGCCCCCCGCGTGTACGCTGTACCCCCCAGTGCCCCCCGCGTGTACGCTGTACCCCCCAGTGCCCCCCGCGTGTACGCTGTACCCCCCAGTGCCCCCCCGCGTGTACGCTGTACCCCCCAGTGCCCCCCCGCGTGTACGCTGTACCCCCCAGTGCCCCCCCGCGTGTACGTTGTACCCCCCAGTGCCCCCCCGCGTGTACGTTGTACCCCCCAGTGCCCCCCCGCGTGTACGCTGTACCCCCAGTGCCCCCCCGCGTGTACGCTGTACCCCCCAGTGCCCCCCCCGCGTGTATGCTGTACCCCCCAGTGCCCCCCGCGTGTACGCTGTACCCCCCAGTGCCCCCCCCCCTCGTGTACGCTGTACCCCCCAGTGCCCCCCCCCGCGTGTACGCTGTACCCCCCAGTGCCCCCCCCCGCGTTTACGCTGTACCCCCCAGTGCACCCCCGCGTGTACGCTGTACCCCCCAGTGCCCTCCGCGTGTACGCTGTACCCCCCAGTGCCCCCGCGTGTACGCTGTACCCCCCATTGCCCCCGCGTGTACGCTGTACCCCCCAGTGCCCCCCGCGTGTACGCTGTACCCCCCATTGCCCCCCGCGTGTACGCTGTTCCCCCCATTGCCCCCCGCGTGTACGCTGTACCCCCCAGCGTGTACGCTGTACCCCCCAGTGCCCCCCCCGCGTGTACGCTGTACCCCCCCTGCGTGTACGCTGTACCCCCCAGTGCCCCCCCCGCGTATGCAGTGCCCCCCGCGTGTACGCTGTACCCACCAGTACCCCCCGCGTGTACGCTGCCCCCACCAGTGCCCCCGTGTGTACGCTGTGCCCCCCTCTGCGTGTACGCTGTGCCCCCCTCCGCGTGTACGCTGTTCCCACCCACCATGTGTACATCGTGCCCCGTGTACGCTGTCCCCCCCAGTGCCCCCCGTGTGTACGCTGACCCCCCAGTGCCCCCGTGTGTACGCTGACCCCCCCAGTGCCCCCCCGTGTGTACGCTGACCCCCCCAGTGCCCCCATGTGTACGCTGACCCTCCCCAGTGCCCCCTTTGTGTACGCTGTCCCCCCCAGTGCCCCAAGTGTGTACGCTGTCCCCCCCAGTACCCCCCGTGTGTATGCTGCCGCCCCCCGTGTGTACGCTGTCCCCCCGTGTGTATGCTGTCCCGCCAGTGCCCCCCCGTGTGTACGCTGTCCCCCCCAGTGCCCCCGTGTGTACGCTGTCCCCCCAGTGCCCCCCCGTGTGTACGCTGTCCCCCCTAGTGCCCCCCGTGTGTACACTATGCCCCCCATGTGTATGCTGTCCCCCCAGTGCCTCCCGTGTGTACGCTGTCCCCCCCCAGTGCCTCCCGTGTGTACGCTGACCCCCCCAGTGCCCTCGTGTGTACACTGCCCCCCCCCCCCCAGTGCCCCCCGTGTGTATGCTGCCGCCCCCTCATTTGTACGCTGATCCCCCCAGTGCCCCCCGTGTGTATGCTGTCCCCCCCAGTGCCCCCCCGTGTGTACGCTGTCCCCCCCGTGTGTACGCTGTCCCCCCCCTGTGCCCCCCGTGTGTACGTTGTCCCCCCAGTGCCACCCGTGTGTACGCTGTCCCCCCAGTGCCCCCGTGTGTACGCTGTCCCCCCTAGTGCCCCCTGTGTGTACGCTGTCCCCCCCAGTGCCCCCCGATGTGTACGCTGTGGCCCCCCGATGTGTACGCTGTGGCCCCCGATGTGTACGCTGTGGCCCCCCGTGTGTACGCTTTGGCCCCCCGTGTGTACGCTGTGGCCCCCCCGTGTGTACGCTGTGGCCCCCCGTGTGTACGCTGTGGCCCCCCGTGTACGCTGTGCCCCCCCTGTGTACGCTATGGCCCCCCTGTGTGTACGCTGTGCCCCCCGTGTGTACGCTGTGCCCTTTAATATTATTATTATATTTCCTGCCCAGACGCTGACCACCCCATGGTACCACCGGGACTGAGGCGCTTCCACATCCTGTGGACCAGATTCAGGCGCTTCCTTGAGTTGCCTCCGTCACTGCGAAGGCACAAAGAAGCCACCCTGGTCATCAGAGGAGCAGCTGCACCAAGGTAAATCCATTCTCCCACTGTCCCTGTGTGTACCCTGTCCCCCACCCCACTGTCCCTGTGTGTTTCCAGTGCCCCGTGTGTACGCTGTCCCCCCAGTGCCCCCGTGTGTGCGCTGTCCCCCCCAGTGCCCCAGTGTGTGCGCTGTCCCCCCCAGTGCCCCCGTGTGTGCGCTGTCCCCCCCAGTGCCCCCGTGTGTGCGCTCTGCCCCCCCCAGTGCCCCGTGTGTGCTCATTCACCCCCCAGTGCCCCCGTGTGTGCTCTGTCCCACCCCCCAGTGCCCCCGTGAGTGCTCTGTCCCACCCCCCAGTGCCCCCTGTGTGTGCTCTGTCCCACCCCCAGTGCCCCCGTGTGTGCTCTGTCCCACCCCCCAGTCCCCCGTGAGTGCTCTGTCCCACCCCCCAGTGCCCCCGTGTGTGCTCTGTCCCACCCCCCAGTGCCCCCGTGTGTGCTCTGTCCCACCCCCCAGTGCCCCCGTGTGTGCTCTGTCCCACCCCCCAGTGCCCCCGTTTGTGCTCTGTTCCACCCCCCCAGTGCCCCCGTTTGTGCTCTGTCCCACCCCCAGTGCCCCCATGTGTGCTCTTGAATTTACAAAAAATAAATTTAAAAAAAGCGATGAAATTCCATTGACAAAAAACCTCACGGTTTCACATGTCCCATTAAGGCTTCTTACACATGATCTGGCATTTCAGAAACTTGTTGTAACTCTTCCACTCAAACGCCAAAAAGCAATGAAATTACGATCATTAAGGCTGACGCCTTAATGGACGTGTTCCTTGCGCAATACAGATATGGTACGCCATCACAGCCTGTGTGTAAGTGCAGATTCAGCACTCTCACAGAGTGAGATTGCTGTCACTCACACAATGGTGGAGCTGCTAATTCACAGATTTGTGTGCTCATTGGAATACACACATGCAGTCTATGCAACTGAAGGTCTGAGCAGTAAACAGAGCAGAGAGGATGGGGTAAAAGTGGTGTTAATTGGGGTAGGAGGCAGTGTGGTGCAGATGGAGAGGAATACAAATGTGTAGATGGTAGGAAGGCTAAGCAGCACTGATGGGGGACAAACGAAGCAGATGAATGGAAAACAGTGGCACAGATTGGGGAAGGTAAGACAGAGTGATGCGATTAGGTGGGAAACAGAGTAGCAGTTGGAGGAAAGACAGCACTGATGGGGGAGGGGGTTCGGAGCAAAGGGGATAAAGGGAAAACAGAGCAGTACAGATGGAGAGGGGAGACAGCAGTACAGATGGAAGGAAACTGTCATGGATGAGGCAGGCAGAGCAGCATGGATGGAGGGGGAGACAGAGTATCACTAATGGAGGGGAAGCCAGTGTCACAGATTGAAGGAAACAGTGGCATCTGTGTGGAAAGACAGAGCAGCACAGATGGGGAAAGATACATTGGTGCAGATGAGGGAATACACACAGCAGTAGGTATCGGGGAAGACAGAGCAGCATAAAGGTGTATAGGAGAAGAAAGTGTAGATGCATAGTAGTTGGGAGTATTATAGTTTTTGCAATTATGAAAGATGTTTCTGGTAACTGTACGTGAATACTAAATGAAATGGATATAGGTAGTGAGTGTGAAAGATGTTGGACCCTCAGTGGGATAGTTCTAGTAATTTTGTTTATTCTAGCACCCGCTATCTTTGAAAACCCATGAAGTTCCTCCACCCTGTCCGGGGTGTTGCTGTCTGATGTAGTGTTTCTAGCACAGGTCTGGTTTGCAGTGCTGATATACAGATCACACTGTGCTAGAAGCACTACAGCAGACAGCTACACCCCAGGCAGGGAGGAAGAGGAACTGCATGGGTTTTCAAAGATGGCGTGTGCTAGAATGAACACTATAGTAATTCAGTGGGCTAGACAGTTTTAGATGATTGCAGGTACTTATTAGGATGAGTGCGCCACATAACTGCTCAGACCTTCAGTTGCATAGACTGCATGTGTGTATTCCAATGAGCACACAAATCTGTGAATTAGCAGCTCCACCATTGTGTGAGTGACAGCAATCTCACTCTGTGAGAGTGCTGAATCTGCACTTACACACAGGCTGTGATGGCGTACCATATCTGTATTGCGCAAGGAACACGTCCATTAAGGCGTCAGCCTTAATGATCGTAATTTCATTGCTTTTTGGCGTTTGAGTGGAAGAGTTACAACAAGTTTCTGAAATGCCAGATCATGTGTAAGAAGCCTTAATGGGACATGTGAAACCGTGAGGTTTTTTGTCAATGGAATATATCTATATATATATAGATATATATATATATATATATATATATCTATATATATATAGATATATATAATATATAATTATTATTATTAGATATATATATATATATATATATATATATATATATATATATATATAATTATTATTATTTATATACATTTGGTCTATCAATAATACTTGAAATGACCCGCCATATACTGGGTCACCTAAGTGTCCATCTCCGTGCTTTGCTCTGCCCCTCTGGAAACCCCCTTCAGAAAATCCTGCGTTTGCCACTGTGACCTGCGGCGAACCGGGACCGATCCATACCATCAACAGGACCCCCGAGAGGTGTGATTTGCTCCAGACTTCACCACAGAGTGTGGCAGTTACCTTGTCACTCCCGCCGTTGGCTCTCCCTCAGAGCGTCATGGTGGTAGATGAGACGGCAATCCATCACAGTACCCAGCCGCGCCGCTGTCTATCCTGGATGTGCTCCCGACTTACTACAATCACCTGCCAGTTGTAGCACAGGGTCATTTACTCCAACAAGTGATTCTGTCTTGCAAGTATCATTCATCATTACAAAAAGGATTGCTCTACTGGAAAGCAATGAATGGGCGCTTAGTGTATGAGGTGCCTTCCCAAGCAGCTGCTGGGATACAGGGATAGTCAGTCCCTGTTGATAGGAAGGACAAGCAAAATGTACAATCCCCCATTCCCCCTTCTTCAACCCATATATCACCACTGCCAATAAACTTACCGGATGGACTTTTCTTTATGGACATACAAATATCATCTGTTTACAAGTTCCCCGCTACTGGATATTACACCTTCCTTTAGTGGGTAAGAGCATCGGACATTTATTCATAATAACAGCATTGTGTGGGGTATTAGTGACTGCCTAAGTGGTTTAATTTAATTTAATTTTATATATTATTCTTACTGTTTTTATTGTTATATTAAATAATTGTGATTGTGATACAAGCCCTTTCATTAATTAATTAAATTTTAAATAAATATTGTGCTTAATTCAGTGCGCTCTCTACAATTATTTGATTTGAATAATTATATCCCCCTATTTTAATTTATTGGGTTCCTCTGTGGGAATCCGCTGGGAGCTACCTTCCAGTACTTTGTTTTTTTGTATAAATCATTCAATTAACCATTTGCGCCTGATTATATATAATATATATATATTTTATTTTGTTATCATATAAGCTGCATAGTGTTATCATATAGACAGCACAGTATTTACATATAAATTGGACTGTGTTATTATATATGTGGCACAGTGTTATCCTATAAGAAGCACAGTTTTATCATTTAAATGACAAATCTTGCCTCGGTGCGCCATTCATGAAACAGGGATGCACTAGCGCTCCTCATACTGTAAGTGCCAAGCTGCACTAAGCCATTTGCCGGGAGCAGTGGCATAACTACAGTGCAGCAGACCCTGCAGTGGCTTGGAGGAGCCAGCACCGTCAGGGTCTGAGGTGACCCCACGCCATCACACATCACTCACCATGCTCTTCCAGCAGCATGCTGGCCTGGCAGCTACATAGGCTGGACTCTGGAGGATCGTGTGCTGCTGAACTGACACTGGATGATCCTCCAGCAACCAGTCTCCAGAGGTATCCACTCAGCATGTTCAGCACAGCAGAGCCACAACAGTTACATATCAGGGTAAGCTCTGTATGCAATTACTTCTTTATTTCAGTGTCTTGCAGCTTTCATTTTCTTATCTCCTTATCTGCAACACCCTCCTCCTTCTCGTCCTACACAGTTTCCCCTCTGCTACTCACTCTCTCCTCACACCTCCATCCACCGGACCCCTCTCCTGATTACTCTCTAATTTCACCCCCTCTCTCTTACCCTCTCTTTCTCTCTATGCCTGACACCATCTCTCTCACCCCCTTCTCTCTCTTCCCTCTCACCCCCACTCTATCCCTGACACTGTCTCTCTCACCCCCTTCTCTCGCCCCCCTCTCTATTCCTCACACCATCTCTCACCCCTTCTCTAGTGGGGCATTCTGTGTGTATAAACCACACAAAAATGCCATTGGAAGGGCAGGTGGCATTATGGTGTGTGGCGTAATGTGTAAAGGGCAATATGGGGGAGGGGCACTTGAAACTATTTTGGCTTGGGGGAGCAAAATTTATGGTTACACCAATGGCTGGGAGCCACTTCTCCCATGAGTTTCACCTTCTTGGATTGCTTCAGATTACTGTTCCCCCCTGTGCAAATACCACCCTGCCCCAATTGCTTTATATTACTGCTCCCCCATCCCTTGAGTTTCACCCCTCTGCAATTACTTAAGAATAGATTACTGTGTATGTGAACAGCTGAAGGGTGTGTGTGTGTGTGTGTGTGTGTGTGGGGGGGGGGGGGGGCAAAAGAGAAAGAAATAGCAGCGCTAAAAACAATTAATGAGGAAATTGGATGATCTTTACAACAATAATAATTTAATATAAACATATAATAAAAACAATATAACAATACACAGAAGCTTCTGTTTTTAAGAAAGGGGTTGATATACAGTACAACACTCTGAATAAATGTGGTAAAACGCCCTCATGCCATATTATAACAATATTGACGGAGGAGAGTCTGTTCCTATTATGCCCAGGGTATTTTGAACTGGAAGTATAGTTACCACTCCTTTTTGGATAGAGTGGTGGTCTGTATTGTCCTTGAATCCAAGTGGTCGGCCCGAGATGGCACAAATTACCGAAATCCACTGGAATAGATTTTGAGGATAGTTTGGTAAGTACCACAAGTATCCTGATCGTTACCGGTTATTTGAAAGGAGTGGTCATCCGGAGAGTCTTTCGGATACCCCAATGGTGCAATGTGGGGATAAGTTGAGGTGTAATCCTCTGCTGGGCTGTTTCGGGACTCAATCCAAGGTTCTTTAAAATGGCAAGAAGGACAACAGCACCCTGACGCATTTCGCTGCGTCTAGCAGCTTTCTCAAAGGTATGAAGGGTGGGGGGGAGCAGGGGCAGCTTTGCCTAGTGCACATAGACTCCTTGTACTGGCCCTGCCTGACAACCAATAAAACCATGCAGGAGAGGAGAAGAGGAGACAAGGGCTGGGCCAATGTTTTATGTCTACTATATTTTCACCGTTGTATTAGAATGAGAACACAGAGCATTACATGTAATAATGTAATAGGTTAGTTGTGTACCTCTACTAGTATCTATACATATTTATATAAAGATGTGACAGGAAAAAAAATGTTGAGGCATTGTATGATAATACTCTACACAAGGCTTTATATATTGTTTTTCTCCAGCATTATTTTTCTGGTATTCATTTCTGGTTTTATAAGCAGAATATAAAGTTTTGGGGAAAATATACAGCCCAGAACCCCAGCACATGAAGTCAGTATGGAGAATATCTCCACAGCCACCGCATCTTTCCCCTTGGTGCTCAGGTAAGCTGGAATCATTGCAATCCAGACACTGCAGAACACCAGCATGCTGAATGTGATGTATTTTGCCTCATTAAAGCTGTCCGGTAATGTTCTCACCATGTAAGCCAGAACAAAGCTCACAGCCGCCAGGATCCCCATGTACCCCAACATACAGCAAAACGCAATTACTGACCCTTCATTACACTGAATGATGATTATACCCTGATAAGTGTGATGGTCATACTCCTGGTAGGGAGGAGAAATAGACAGCCAGATACCACAGATCAGAACTTGGACAGAGGAGCACACAATGACGACATAGTGAGATAATTTGAGTGTGATCCACTTCCTCCAGGGACTGCCGGGTTTGGTGGCTTTGAAAGCAATGCAGACATTGACAGTTTTGGCCAGTACTGAAGAGACAGCGGTGGAGAAGAAGATCCCAAATGATGTCTGTCTCAGCCTGCAGTTTATATCCACTGGCCGGCCAAGGAACAAGAACACACAAAGGAAGCTCAACAATATGGAGACCAGGAGAATGAAGCTCACAGCCCGATTATTGGCTTTCACAATTGGGGTGTTCCAATAATAAATAAAGTTTCCTAATATGAATAATGTTATGGAAGAGAAAAATAAAGCTGTTACTGAAGATATTTGCCCCACAATGTCCTGTTCATATGACAGAAAGTTGTACGTTTTTGGAACACATCTGACTTTACGCTCATCCGGCCATTCATCATCAGGACACCTTTGGCAGATCTCACTGTCTAAAAATGAACACACATCAATAGTCATTAGAAACAACAGCCTGTATCAATTTCATTAGCACGGGTGTAAAAATTGTCTGTTTTTGTCAAGATTAAGGTGAATTGACATTTAACCTATTCAATAATGGGGCCGTTTTTCTAATTGTCTGAACAGATTCCGTTGTTGATATATAGTTGAGAAGTTGGTGGATTATCAAAAATATCGTCCAATAGTCAAATTTGGCCATGAATTTGACAATCCAGTGGCCATTTTCGACAACGCAGATTAGACTTTAAACAAAGTCGAATCTGCACAGGCAAATCCCGTCCAAAAATAGCTGGGATTAAATATTAATGGCCGTTATTTCCACCTGTTGGAAATATCTGCCAAGATTGGATACCCCCTTTAAATCTCATGTGGATTAAAGCGCACAGTATAACTATTATAAATATATTACAGACTAGCTGACCCGCCCGGCGTTGCCCGGGAAACCCTTGGGGTTTCTTTATTTCCAAAAATGCTGAAAAGTGTCATCTTACAATATGCTGTGCCAAAGACCTAAGGTTGTAATTTGTTATAGATTCCACCATAATGTTAGAATGTGTTTGCATTGATACTCAATGACGGCAATGAAATCAGGTGTGGTGTTGTTGTTTGAAACACAACGCTCCTGAGTTGATAACTTGTGTGTGTTGATGAATTCCACATCCACTCCTGAGATTTATCACCTACTGTATGACATATCCTCCAACATCTGAGGGCCAGAAATCGGTACAAAATCAGAAAGGGACGTGGCCACACCTCCATTTCTATACTTTCAAATTGTACAGTTTCTAGGGTGTGTAATTACAGGCGCTGAGTGCGAAGGGACCGGGGTGGGCGTTACTTACCCCGCCATAATGAATTAAAAATTCACTGCTTCCTGCCACTGCCACTCCCCTCACCGAACCTGCAGCAGTCTCTGAGGTCTGGGGATCTGTAAAGCACATGCACCGGGCATCTCTACCAAACAGTGGGGCAGCCCCTGAGTGTGGGAGCAGGTCCACGGGCCTGGCCACATGATGTCATGACGCAACGCACGCTACCCGCACCACTGTAATGCCCCACTGGGAATGGGTGCAATGGGCCAAATTCTTCCCTACACCCGCCGAGCCAATCCACTGATCCAGCCATCACAATCATCAATGGGTGCATTGATAAGGTTTGAGTGTAAGAAGTTGAAGAATAAGACTGAGAAAAAGAATTGCCATGTTACAAAGTGTACAATTTACTCAATAAATCGTGAAAAAAATGTAAGTGTACATAGAAGTACAATCAAGAAATGAAAGTAGGATTAAAAAATAAGTTCTGAATCAAACTGATAATTGTTTGGATGGGGTGGGTTGTGAAACAAATCTATAGGTGGGGTATGGATATTGTGGGCATAATTGGTGTTTGTTACACCTACAGGGGGCCCTCAATTGATGGGATTTTCACTACAGTGTCATGGTCACATTGTCACCATAGGGGGATTTGGGGTCCAGGTGGTCTTTTAGGGATCCTTTACAATCCTGTAGGTCTCTTCTCCTTGAGCTTACAGTCTCCCTTAATGATAGTCAATCACTGAGGGAGACCATAGGCTCCAGGAGAAGAGACCAACGGAATTGTAAAGGAGTCCCTAAAAGTCCACCTGAACCCCAATTGGAAATCCCCCTACGGTGACACTGTAGTGAAAATTTCTCATCATCTGGGTACCCCCTGTAGGTGTACCAAACACCAATTATGCCCACAATATCCATACCCCCTCCACCTATAGATTCGATTCGCAACCCACCGCCATCCAAACAATTATCAGTTTGAATCATAATTTATTTTTAATCCTACTTTCATTTCTTGATTGTACTTCTATGTACCCCTGCCGTTAATGGGGGGGGGGCGCCTCCCCCCTCCCCGCCGGCCTCCCCACCCCCGCCGTTAATGGGGGGCGCCTCCCCCCAATCCCCACCCCGGCCGCCGGTGCCACCCCCCCCCCATCGCCGCAGGCTTACCTGTCTGCGCGTCCCGGCTCCCCTCCTTGCTTCAATTAATAATTCTATGCAGACGGACCACGATAAAATGGCCGCCTCCATACCGCAAACAGTTTCAGAGAACTGTCTGCTTTATAGGGCGGCCATTTTATCGTGGTCGGTCTCCATAGAATTGATTGAAGCCAGGAGTTGTGTGTTTGTTGTAATGTTTTTGGGTGTGTGTTGTAGTGTGTATGGATTTGTATTGTACTGCATGCGGTGTGTTTCCAGCGATTTCAGCCCCTATCTCCCCCGTGTGTACAAAGCTTAAGTGTGTGAGGTGCTCTAATGTGTGTGTTGTGTGCTATGTGTGCGTATGTGGTGTACTGTGTGTGTGTGTGCGTGTACAATGTGTACGTGTGTGTGTTATGTGTGGTCTATGTATATCCTCAATTATTTCCTAATTGTTTAAAGCCTTCACCATAATGTTAGAATGTGTCTGTCATACTCAATGACAGCAATGAAATCAGGGGTGAAATGTAATAGGGTGTGATTTTTGGACATGTGCGATTTTGGGTCAAAAACGGCCGAAATCGCACATTTTCCGAAAATCGCACATTTAATAGGTTGAAAATCGCGGTAAAAAATCGCACTTTTTACCGCGAAATCGCACTTTTAGAATTTAGATTTTTAGTCACATTTCAATTCGCATCCAGATGTTTTCCCATTATAAAGTATACAACTCGCAAATGTAATAGGGTGTGATTTTTGGTAAATGTTACCAAAAATCGCAAAAAAATAGACCAGGTTCTGACAGGCGAATTTCACAGAACCATGCATAGATCATTGAGATCTGTGCATGGTCCTGTTCATAAAAATGTGTAAAAGTGTTTTTATTAAAAAAAACGGCGTAGGGTCCCCCCTCCTAAGCATAACCTGCCCCGGGCTCATTGAGCCGGACCTGGTTCCAAAAATACGGAGGGACAAAAAGCATAGGGGTCCCCCGTATTTCTGAAACCAGCCCCGGACTCTTGGACCGGTCCTGGTTCCAAAAATACGGGGGACAAAAAATCTGGGGGTCCCCCGTATTTTGAAACCAGCACCGGGCTCCAACAGCCCTCGTGTCATGCCACAGCCGGGGGACACTTTTTATACAAGGTCCCCCGGCCAAAACATGAGCACCGTGGCTGGTCAGCCTTGGACGGGGTACCTGGAGGAGTGGGGACCCCCCCAATAAAGGGGTCCCCCCCCCCAGGCTTCACCCGTCCAGGGCTGAAGCCCGGGGCTGTCACCGGCGTCCGTGGCCAGTGGACGCCGGCCTGATAGGGTTAAATCCATCATACGTTACATTGCTTTATACCGGAGAACTACAAGTGCCAGCAGACCTCCCCCGCATGCTGGGACTTGGAGAACCACAAGTCCCAGCATGCGGGGCATTAATGGGCCCGCTGGGACTTGTAGTCCACCTGTAAAAAGAATGTTTATAAAAAACACACACACAGAGAAGTAAAAGTTTATTACACACACACACCTCACTTTTACACCAGCGTTACTTACCATTCCTGGATCCAGCGCTGCTCTGGCTGCTTCACAGCCGGCTCCCCCCGCACTGACAGGCAGCGGGGAGAACCGGCTTTCTCCGTTGCCTCTAACAGCTTCTGTAGTGCTGTTCCAGCGCTACAGAGTCTGAGAGCGCGATTGGTCGATACGTCTCCATGGAGACGCATAGCTCAGTCCTGATTGGCTGAGCTATGCGTCTCCATGGAGACGCATACTGTAGCTCAGCCAATCGCGCTCTCAGCCTCTGTAGCACTCGGACAGCGCTACAGAAGCTGTTAGAGGCAACGGAGAAAGCCGGTTCTCCCCGCTGCCTGTCAGTGCGGGGGGAGCCGGCTGTGAAGCAGCCAGACCAGCGCTGGATCCAGGAATGGTAAGTAACGCTGGTGTAAACACTAGTTTGCAGGAATCTATGATCTGCAAACTCTCTTTGTTCTAGGGAATAGGATTGCCACCTAGCAACAGCTGGTGGGTTATGGTGTAAGCCTCCCGACATACGCTGGAATGGTATAGTGAAATAAAATTTTCACTTACCTTATCACAGCCAGGGGAGTAGGGAGCTTAGCTGCTGATGCATGACATGTGCACAGGCAGTGCACATATACTGCAGGTCATGCAGGTGCACTCTAGTCACATGCACCTGCTGTATATAAGGCTAAGCTCCGCCCCCTGAGGTCAGATTTTACAGAAGCTTACAGATGGCAATCCTAAAGTGGAACAAGAGAGAAATACCATTGTATGCAAAGACCATTGTGTGCAAAAATAAATGTTAACTAGAACATTCATAACGAACATAGATCAGATCTGAGAAACTCTACTTGAAGGAGTAAGAATGAAACTGGGTTGGACTAGGAACCAACAACTGAAATAACTGCCATGCTGTATTGTAGCCAGGCATGTTATAAACTGAGGCAAACTTGTGAGTATAGCAGAGTAGAGGAAATAATTAATTTCTGATCTTTAGGTGACTGCACTTGTTGCTTCTTCTAGGCCTTTGGAGTGCCTTGAATCAAAGGATAAGTTAGGTATATAACCGAACCTTAGAGAGAACAAACAGCAGACCTAGCAAGGTACTGTGTGGGAAGGGTGGGAGCTGTTGCTAGGTGGCAATCCTATTCCCTAGAACAAAGAGAGTTTGCAGATCATAGATTCCTGCAAACTAGTGTTTGTTCGTCGGGAGGCTTGCCACCTAGCAACATCTGGTGGGTAGACTACCACACACCTGGTGGTTGCTCTAAGGAACGCAATTCTTTGAGAACCAGAAGGCCTCCAGCAATGTCTAAAGAAAGTCCAAGCGGATGAACAATGTGCAGCTTGCAATACAGGCTGAAATGGTATGCCTCTAGCAGCCATTGAATTAACTGCGTCACAGTGAAGGGGATGGCCTCTGAAGTGGAGTGTCTATTCCAGAACTCTGTATGGTGGAAACTATACACTCCCTGGTCATAAAAAGGTCTGGCAGGATGAAAAATATTCTGGCATGTGAGAGAGAAGTTTGTTTGATGTCTCTCCTTACAGGTACTGTGAGGGGTAAGTAAGTGGATTGGCAATCAACTATATAAAGATCTGGATCTGACTGGTCTCTGACCAGATCACATTCCACCAGAGCTGTGTGCATGGAACTTGTTTTTGTGTGTCCCCGTAGAATAATAAGGAAACCCATTGGCGTAGGGGTCATCCAGGTTCAGATATGTGGTTTGACGAAAACTCAGCCCCTCTGGCTGCAAAGGCAGGGGCTAACAGTGAAGCTAACTTCTTTGAAAGGCCAAAGATATCTGCAGATGGTGGTATAGTGACCAAGAAGTACAAAAAGGGATTAATGTCCCACCAGGTAGAATGCCATAGCATGGTGGGCTAGCTAGAAAGAATCCTTTAAGTATTCTTATTCTCTGAGGCCTGGGATAAGGAGAGCTAGAGTCAAGCCATATGAGCATATCTTGGCATAAGCCAAACCTGTTTCGAATGTGGTGGCAAGGAAGTCCAGAGTTATGCTAGGCTCGGAAAAGGGGGCCTGAAGAAGGAAGGTTAGAGGACTGTAAGGCTAGAAATTCAATTATGGATTGATATCTGGATCTTATTCTAGGCCTAAAACAGGCAAGGCGTGGAAAAGGCAGAGAGGTTGGGAATGGTCTGCAACCTAGTAATGTTGCAATCCACATACAATGTGGAAGATGTTTCAGTAGGTCTGTGCTGCCCTGGAAGCAGTCTGTAGATGAACCTAGAGGAAGACCGGAACCTTGTGAAAAAGGTTGATAAAGGGAACAAAACTCTGGAGGGCCAGACAGAGTATTCCAGAAATATTTGGGTATTTTGGACACGTCTGTTTTGATTTTGTGGATGACCCACAACCGCAGAGCCAGAGGGAAAAAGGCATATGAAAGTGGAATGTCAGCCCGCGAAAAAGGACATAGCATCCATGTGGAGAGTCCCTTGATATTTGGATATGAATGTCAGAACTTGTAAGTTTGATGGTGTTGCAAACGTATCCACTTGTGGGTGACCCAAGGTCTTTGCAATTCTGAGAAAGATCTCTGGTGTGTTATGGCAGCAGTGGGATCTAAATCTACACCTCCGAAGGAACTGGAGAGTCGCTCAATCCACAGTATGACTGGTTATGTATAAGGAAATGGCTATCTTGTTTAACTCTTCTTGTATGCATGTAGCAAACAGGAGAATGGACCGCTGTACTGCCCACTTCCAGGCATTTATTGCCTGCTGACAGAGAATGCAAGATCAAGTGCCTCTTATTCTTTTGAGGTAGATAAACAGTGGTTTTGTTGTCCAGACAGAGCTGAACTGAATTATCCCGTGGGTCTGAGGGAAATACAGAGGATATAGCCAATCTGGCAGCTCTTAGCTCTGAGATTGATATGAGCTTTAGAATCTCAAGCGGTCCACTTCCCTCCTACTGTATTGCACTGGGTGAATGCCCCCCAGCCCATGAGGGATGCATCTGATGTGATGACTATGTCTGGAGTAGGAGGTAGGGGAGATCTGGAATAGGAAATGTTTTCCAACTGTGAATCTCCCTGTGGACTATGGGAGATAGTATCATTTTGTCTGTCCTAATCCTGTCAAATAAGGGATGATAGGAGGTTCTGGAATTGTCTGCATATGAGAGGTACGTGGAGAAAACCCAGGATCTGAGGCTCTCATTTTCCTTATCAGCCTAGCCAAGTCTCTCAGTGAAAACTGAGCACCTAAGAAACAGACTTGTATGGCGTTCCACTTGTCTGAGGGAACCGCTATTGATAAAGAAGAGGAATCTATCAAAGACCCCAGAAAGACAACAGATTGGGAAGGTATTAATACAAATTTCTCAAGGTTCTTATGAAAACCTAGATGCCAGAGGAGCGACAGGATAAGATACCTGGGAGAAAAGGGGGACAATTGTTCTGCATGCACTACCAGGAGATTACCTAGGTAGATAATAACAGTGAACCCTTTACTGTCTGAGGTGTGTAATTGCTGCCTTCATGATGCATATGAGTATGTAAGGGGCATTGGACAGTCCGAAATCCATTACAGTCCAGTTGCATGGAACGTCTCTCCACAGGGAACTTAGCAGCCTCCTATGATTTGGATGTTCCAGTATCATGTTCAATGCCTCCTTCGGGTCTGTTTAGCTACAATGTTTAGCTTGGACCAGCCTAAAGGGTATATCTGCTAAACCCTCCATATGGAAAGACCAAGGTTTCATATATATTCAGTACTGGCCTATATGAAAGGTCCTGTTTCCTTACAGGGAAATGGTAGCTGACCCAACCTATTTGCAATTGTCTGCCGACTCGATCTAGCCCTGTTAAAGGGCCAGGGACATTATTTATCCAGCATCCAGAACTAGTGTTCCCTGGATGGGAGCATATCTGGTTAGGAAAAGGAACAAGGGGAATATGCCCTTCCTCCCACCTGTACATGGTAGTTCGCCTACAGGAGGCCAATGCTCTGGAAAGACAGGGAGGAATCCTCTGTCTTTATTAGGATGATATTCACTTCACCTCTCGTGACCTGTGTCTGGGAGAAGCCTCCTCTGAGCACTCTGTGGCTGTCACATTGCTCTAGGTTCAAACTACTGGCTCTAACAGAATGACCCTCCTAGCAAACAGGCCCCTTGAAGGGCTGGGGACTTTAGCAGAACTTAACCTTGTGTATGAAGTCAGGACTGAAAGATCAGAATTAGGTTTGGGACATCCACTGATGCAGGAGCTACATTACTGAGATCTGCACTTGCTTGCTGGCAGTTCTGCAGGCATTTGAAATAGAATTAAAGGCCTGGCCAATCATCAGGGTAGCTCTATTAACAGCTTTCAATAGGGCCATTTGGAAGCAGGGAATCTAGGGAGTTCACTGGAACCCTTTTTACTCTGCCTTATCCAGGGCAAATAATACTGGCCCACAGTGTCAGTTACTATGAACTTTATTTATTTTTATTTATTTATTTTTTGCAGCACTTTTCCCCCCACTTGTGCTGAGAAAGCAGAGTCAATCTCTAGGGTAAAAAGGGCAGGGATTTCAGGAATGCCCAGGTGTTACAGAGAACAATCTGTCCTCCTTAATGAGGGGCTGCAAAAGCCAGCTGGGTGAATTACTACACCTCAGGCACTTGTTCAGGGCAGAGTGTGCTGTGTATAGCATAAATGGGGCATTTCACTTGCCAATGCCACTCAGGTCATTTGCAAATCACTATATTCACCCCTGTGAGAGGATTCACTGGATCTTGTTACATCCTCCAACTCCCAAGCCACTCCCTGTGAGTTAGCTGGGGACTGTGTACTGTGGTGACTAGTCCCTTTTCTGAGCACTAGTCCCTGTTATGAGCTTGTTGTTGAGCATACTGCCAGTGACAGGCAGGAAAATGTGCTGGCCATGGGCAAGAGAGGGTGGTCTGTTACAGACCTCTCAGGTATTCCTACTGCAGGCAATACCTGGTAAAGAGATGTTATTGCCTGAACAGGCATCTCTTGAAGAAACATGTACTGTTGTTTGTTTATTTTTGTGCCTTTCCACAACACTGTGAGAATAGGCAAGGGGAGGAGGAGACTCTGCCTGTCTGGGCTCTCCTTTCTCCTTTTACAGATCTCTCAGGTATTCCTACTGCAGGCAATACCTGGTAAAGAGATGTTATTGCCTGAACAGGCATCTCTTGAAGAAACTCTGCCTGACTGGGCTCTCCTTTCTCCACAGAAACTTCCCTGCTGTCTTCCGACCTGACAGGGTTAAATAACTTTCTCCTCTTAAATAATACCTCATTCTGTGAGGAAGAGGAGGTATAAGCAGCCACAGCCATGTAATGTTTGGAGGGCCGTTTGTTTTGCTGAAGGATGGGGATTTTATTAGTCTGTCTGTAGCAGACACAGACACAGCTTCCTCCTTCCTTCAGCGCTGAGGTAAAATCTGACCTCAGGGGGCGGAGCTTAGCCTTATATACAGCAGGTGCATGTGACTAGAGTGCACCTGCATGACCTGCAGTATATGTGCACTGCCTGTGCACATGTCATGCATCAGCAGCTAAGCTCCCTACTCCCCTGGCTGTGGTAAGGTAAGTGAAAATTTTATTTCACTATACCATTCCAGCGTATGTCGGGAGGCTTACACCATAACCCACCAGCTGTTGCTAGGTGGCAAGCCTCCCGACGAACAAAAGTGAGGTGTGTGTAATAAACCTTTACTTCTCTGTGTGTGTGTTTTTTATAAACATTCTTTTTACAGGTGGACTACAAGTCCCAGCGGGCCCATTAATGCCCCGCATGCTGGGACTTGTGGTTCTCCAAGTCCCAGCATGCGGGGGAGGTCTGCTGGCACTTGTAGTTCTCCGGTATAAAGCAATGTAACGTATGATGGATTTAACCCTATCAGGCCGGCGTCCACTGGCCACGGACGCCGGTGACAGCCCCGGGCTTCAGCCCTGGACGGGTGAAGCCTGGGGGGGGACCCCTTTATTGGGGGGGTGCCCACTCCTCCAGGTACCCCGTCCAAGGCTGACAAGCCACGGTGCTCATGTTTTGGCCGGGGGACCTTGTATAAAAAGTGTCCCCCGGCTGTGGCATGACACCGCGGGCTGTTGGAGCCCGGTGCTGGTTTCAAAATACGGGGGACCCCCAGGTTTTTTGTCCCCCGTATTTTTGGAACCAGGACCGGTCCAAGAGTCCGGGGCTGGTTTCAGAAATACGGGGGACCCCTATGCTTTTTGTCCCCCCGTATTTTTGGAACCAGGTCCGGCTCAATGAGCCCGGGGCTGGTTATGCTTAGGAGGGGGGACCCCACGCCGTTTTTTTTTAAACTTTTTTTTTTTGCACAAAATCGCATTTATGAAAATGCGCACATTTTCATGACTGAAAATGCGCACATTTTCATGACTAAAAATCGCCCGAAATCGCGGCAAATCACATTTTTTGCCGCTAATTCGCATCTCATTACATATGCAAATTCGCGGCAAAAAACGCGATTTTTAAAGGTGCGATTTCTGGCGAGTTTGGAACTCGTCCAAAAATCACACCCTATTACATTTCGCCCCAGGTGTGGAGTTGTTCCTTCGTCCACGGTTTCCCAGATCGTCGATCTTTTCCCCAGATCATCAATGAAGGAAAATTAAAACTTGGTGTTTTTTAAAATTCTAAGTGAAATTTCCATAAAACGGCTTCAAGGTGCACACCACCGGGTCCAGAGGTATCTTGTTTCCAAATTTGGTGTCTCTGAGTGCCACGGTGTGTCCGCAATGCGACGGACATGCACACACACACACACGCACACAGACTCTTCAACTTATTACATAGATGAAGCTGCCTATGTTGCGAGCACCAGTGCGCTGAGGCGACTTGAGTCAGCGCGTAATTCATCGGGACATGGAAGCGCAAGAGACTTGTGCAGAGGTGCATTAAAAAATCTGCTGACATTTTTAAATGTGTTTTTCATGATTTTTTCTTTGAACCTGAATTCACGATCCAAGTGGGAATAGAGTTAAGGTGCCCATACATGCACCGATTTTGACGTGCGTTTCGTGCTAAAATAGCATTGCATTGCATTGCATGCGATGTGCTTGCGATGCGATCATAACACAGTACAAAAGGTATGTGCAGTGTTAAAACTGTGGCAAGGCATTCTGGGATTTGTAGTTTCACAACATCTGGTGGGCCGCAGTTTGAGGACCCATAGTCTAAAGCATGGCAATCACAATGAGCCAACCTACAGTATGTCAACATAGCCACATGGGAAAAATGGTGTCAGCATTTTGACATGTTGGTATTTTGACTGTATTTAGAATTTTCGGGAAATCAGACAAATACTAAAGTGTCCGGCCCCAGTTGCCCTGAGAGTGTAAACTGGTGTCCTGAATTAGAGTGCCATTTGGAGCCCAGCGATTGCCCTCTCATTGTTTCCTAGGGAAAGTTAGACCAGTGCAGAAGCAGAGGCCCCGGTATACACTTGACGCCACCCTACCCACTATCCATTGACTGGCAGGGTCATTTGGCTAATTGGCCACACTGATTGCCCAGAGACTGACCAACCAGCCTCACCCCAGAAAGGGAGGGCAGGTGTCTATAAATTTCCGTACCTTCATCCCCCGCTCATATCTGGCCTGTCAAAGACACCCAGGGTCCAGCTCACAGAGGTACATATGGGCTAATCCTCAAGCCTCTATCCCCATTACAGAACAGAGGGATTCTAATGTATAGACAAGATATCAGCGTCTATTACCTCAAAGCACTATTTTGTTATGTAAAACAAAACGTGATGCTACTTAGTGCTATTCCAGGCTATTGATCCGTAGGAAAACCTATTTAGTGTTATACCAGGCTAATGATCCGTAGGTAGGCCTGCCAAAGGTGAGACCCAGGCTACTGATCCGTAGGAAGGCCGGGTTGTTCCATAGGGACATCTCTCCGAGGAATGGTACGTCAAATCCTGTGTAATGTGAATACCATTGAGAGTAACGTGTATTGTTACTGCCGTTGGAGAGTAAAGTGTATTGTTAAGACCGTTTGGAAGTAAAGTGCATTGTTAATACCGTTTGGGAGTAAATTGTATTGTTAACACCATTTAAGAGTAAAAGTGTACAATTTATACTGCGGTAACAGCCTAGTCATAGGCCTCAAGTTGTTACAATTGTTTGCAAGATTGCGTGAAATAAAAACTAATCCATTGAATTTCACCTGCTTCGCTACCTGTTGTATGTATATCCCGGGTTTAGAGCTTACCCATATTAACAAAAGTTTATTTCATACAAACCTTTTGATTGAATTCATGTATCAGTGTTTGTAAGGGAAAGTTAAAGATATTGCATGCTTTTTTAACCATTGATTATAGCCCACTGTATTTCTCTAACAGAAAAAAGATTTACCTACTGTATGCACTCTTTTAAATAAATATTATTGTTTTTTACATTGCTAATAGCGGTGACCGCTTCGCTATTTTAGATAATTGATAATAATTGAAATCACCCCCAATAGGTATACCCATAGTGCAGAGTGACACCGCAAGGTGTAATCCCCCCCAACTAACATACAGTATACTGTAGAAATCATAGCCTCAGTTACTAACATGTGTCTACTGTAGTGAGCATATAGCAATCATAGCCTCAGTTACTAACATATATCTACTGTAGTGAGCATATAGCAATCATAGCCTCAGTTACTAACATGTGTCTACTGTAGTGAGCATATAGCAATCATAGCCTCAGTTACTAACATATATCTTCTGTAGTGAGTATATAGCAATCATAGCCTCAGTTACTAACATATGTCTACTGTAGTGAGCATATAGCAATCATAGCCTCAGTTACTAACATATGACTACTGTAGTGAGCATATACTGTAGAAATCATAGCCTCAGTTACTAACATGTGTCTACTGTAGTGAGCATATGGCAATCATAGCCTCAGTTACTAACATATCTACTGTAGTGAGCATATAGCAATCATAGCCTCAGTTACTAACATGTGTCTACTGTAGTGAGCATATAGCAGTCATAGCCTCAGTTACTAACATACTGTATGACTACTGTAGTGAGCATATAGCAATCATAGCCTCAGTTACTAACATATGACTACTGTAGTGAGCATATAGCAATTATAGCCTCAGTTACTAACATATGACTACTGTAGTGAGCATATAGCAATCATAGCCTCAGTTACTAACATATATCTTCTGTAGTGAGTATATAGCAATCATAGCCTCAGTTACTAACATATGTCTACTGTAGTGAGCATATAGCAATCATAGCCTCAGTTACTAACATATGACTACTGTAGTGAGCATATACTGTAGAAATCATAGCCTCAGTTACTAACATGTGTCTACTGTAGTGAGCATATGGCAATCATAGCCTCAGTTACTAACATATCTACTGTAGTGAGCATATAGCAATCATAGCCTCAGTTACTAACATGTGTCTACTGTAGTGAGCATATAGCAGTCATAGCCTCAGTTACTAACATACTGTATGACTACTGTAGTGAGCATATAGCAATCATAGCCTCAGTTACTAACATATGACTACTGTAGTGAGCATATAGCAATCATAGCCTCAGTTACTAACATATGACTACTGTAGTGAGCATATAGCAATCATAGCCTCGGTTACTAACATATATCTACTGCAGTGACCATATAGCAATCATAGCCTCAGTTACTAACATATATCTACTGTAGTGAGCATATAGAATTCATAGCCTCAGTTACTAACATGTGTCTACTGTAGTGAGCATATACTGTAGAAATCATAGCCTCAGTTACCAGGGGCTGGCTGGTAACTTTTAGCCCGGGGGGCAAGTCCAGAGCACTGGCCCACAGGCGCATCGTTAAATGGAGGTTTTTCATTTAAAAAATATGTATTAATAAAAATCTTGGGGGAGTATTTATTAATTGGAAATGTAGCCTGTAGGTACTAAAAAGGGGGTGGTTATTGGTGTCAATGGCCCTAACAGCTGGGGGGGCATGTTATTAATAAGATGCTGCAGCAGTGGACCCCTGTAAGGCTTGTTATGCACTCACTGAGCGGAGCGCAACAACCGCACACAAGCAAGGTTCTCTGACTATGACATGGCACCTATGTGTGGCAGCACGGTCATATCAGTTTGCTTTGTAGCTCATTTTGGACCTGCAGAGCTTCCATAGCCCTGCAGGACTCAAAGGGATGTTGATGTGACGTGACCGCCGCAAACAGTCAGAGACTGAGAGTGCGGCCGAGGCTGCATCAGGGCAATACAGTGGACCACCAGGGCCATATTTAGCATTTAAGGCAGCCCACAGAGCCAGCCCAAACCAAACCGATGCCCTTGGCAAGAGTTTGGCTGGTGCCACCCTATCACATGCATTAGTTCTAACTGTAACCCAGCACCCCTTTCCCAGGATTATAGATCACTTGGGCAACCAGCAGCACACCTTACCCCTCAACTGTAGCAATTCACATTTTGATGCTCTTTGCCAGCTAGAGCATTGGTTCCCTCACCCTCCAAATTTATAATATGGATAGTGCGCTCCGAGGATGTGTGGGCAAAAAGGTGTGCGGCCATACAACAGTTTTCAAATCAAATTACGCCACACAGTAATGCAACTTTATTCACATTATATCAAACAATAATGTCTCTTATTCACATTACACCCCCATATTGCTCCTTATTCACTTTACACTGCACCGCATTAGTCTCAATGGGGAAAAAATCACATTGGCCCCCATGGGAATTAAAAAATAATGCACATACGTTTAACACGAAAAGAAATACATTGGCACCAATAGAAAAAAATGACACTACCCCTTCTTCACAGGGAAAAATAGAGGGATAAGGAGGGCACTGAGGAGCGGAGATTGGGACTATGAGGTGGGGTAACACCTGCCATGCAGTGTGGTAAGAAACACGGGGTGTGAGGGCTACAGAACAACAGGGATAATCAGGAGGGGTGGCAGATACAGGGGAGAGCAGGGAGACACATAGGGGTGAGAGTCACAGAAAAAACAGGGATAATGAGGAGGGGTGGCAGCTACAGGTTATGCAGAAACATAGAAACATAGAAACATAGAATTTGACGGCAGATAAGAACCACTTGGCCCATCTAGTCTGCCCCTTTTTTAAACATGTTACCTCAAACCATATTTGATCCTTATTTTTTTGTAAGGATATCAATATGCCTATCCCAAGCATGTTTAAATTGTACTACTGTATTTGCCTCTACCACCTCTGATGGGAGGCTATTCCACTTATCTACTACTCTTTCTGTGAAGTAATTCTTCCTCAAATTTCCCCTGAATCTTTCTCCCTCTAGTTTCAGTGCATGTCCTCGTGTTCTGCTGCTCCTCTTCCTGTGAAGAATGTTTCCCACCTGTACCTTGTTAAAGCCCTTGATATATTTGAAAGTTTCTATCATGTCCCCCCTTTCCGTTCTCTGCTCTAAAGTATACATATTAAGATCTTTTAGTCTTTCCTGGTACGTTTTGTGATGTAGGCCATGCACCATTTTAGTTGCCCTTCTTTGTACAGTCTCTAATGTATTTATTTCTTTCTGGAGATATGGCCTCCAGAATTGAACACAATACTCTAGATGAGGTTGTACCAATGACCTATACAGTGGCATTATTACTTCTTTCTTTCTACTGCTGATACCTCTCCCTATGCAACCAAGCATCTGACTTGCCTTCTTCATTGCTTTGTTACATTGCCTACCTGCCTTTAAGTCCCCTGAAATAGTGACACCTAGATCCCTCTCTTCCTCAGTAGTTTCCATTATAGTGCCATTTATACTATATTTAGTCTTTGGATTTTTGCAACCCAAGTGCATGATTTTGCATTTTTTGGCATTAAACTGTAGTTGCCATGCTCTTGACCATTCCTCTAATCTACCTAGATCATCAATCATTTGTTTTACCCCTCCTGGTGTGTCTACCCTTTTGCATACCTTTGTGTCATCTGCAAAAAGGCACATTTTACCCTCAATTCCATTTGCAATATCACCAATAAAGATATTAAAAAGCACTGGTCCAAGTACAGATCCCTGGGGTACTCCACTTGTAACCTTTCCCTCCTTTGACTGTACTCTGTTTACTACAACTCTCTGTTTTCTGTCCTGCAACCATGCTCTTATCCATTCAACTATCTTAGAATCCAATCCCAAGCTTTCAAGTTTATTTAACAGTCTGCGATGTGGGACAGTGTCAAAAGCCTTACTAAAGTCTAGATAAGCTACATCTACAGCCCCACCTTGATCTATTACTTTAGTCACCCAGTCAAAAAAGTCAATAAGATTTGTTTGACATGATCTTCCCCCAGGGAGACACATTAGGGGGACAGAGACACTCAAAGGTCAGGGACTAAGAAGACTAGCAACTGCCACAAGGCAGTACGGGTAGGCACATGGGGTTAAGACATTAAAAGGACAGGGGCTAGGAGGAGGGGTGGCATCTGCCAGGTTTTGCACGGACAGGGCACTTGAAGGATATGGCTATGAGGAGGGGTGGCAGCCACAGGGTGACACATGGGGGTGCAAGAGACATTGGGTATAGGATGACTGCAAGGACAGCTGCCTATAACAGTGCATCCACTCACTGAGTGCGTGGGGGACTTACTTGGTAAAAATCAGAAAGCCCAAAAAGCGGGACTGAGGAGCCGGAGTCAAAGGGCAGGGCTGTGAGCTGAGGAGATGTTGGTTCCTTCCACCGCCGTATTGGCACATATCGCACTTTTAGGAAGCAGACGGGAGTAAAGCAGGAGTCAGGACTCAGGACCTCTCGGCGGCAGCTACTGGGCACAAAGGCCCATGGGAAAAGAGACTACTGCTCATGTGCAGCAGCCCTGCTCAGCCTCCGGCGGCCATCTTTAAATATCCCCGCTGCCCTCACTGATGCTACAGGCAGCTTCTGATGCGGCAGGCTCCCGGCTGAGCTATGTGATCGAAGCTATGTGTTCCGATCGCAATAGCCAGCCTAAAGATGTGCCTCCGCCGGCCCGCAGCACTATTGATTGAAGCAGCCCGGGGGGCACATGGCACCCTGCCCCCCGGCCCAGCCCGCCCCTGTCAGTTACTAACATGTTATTACTGTAGTGAGCATATAGCAATCATAGCCTCAGTTACTAACATGTTATTACTGTAGTGAGCATATAGCAATCATAGCCTCAGTTACTAACATATATCTACTGTAGTGAGCATATAGCAATCATAGCCTCAGTTACTAACATATATCTACTGTAGTGAGCATATAGCAATCATAGCCTCAGTTACTAACATATATCTACTGTAGTGAGCATATAGCAATCATAGCCTCAGTTACTAACATATATCTACTCCAGTGAGCATATAGCAATGATAACCTCAGTTACTAACATGTGATTACTGTAGTGAGCATATAGCAATCATAGCCTCAGTTACTAACATATATCTACTGTAGTGAGCATATAGCAATCATAGCCTCAGTTACTAACATATGATTACTGTAGTGAGCATATAGCAATCATAGCCTCAGTTACTAACATGTGATTACTGTAGTGAGCATATAGCAATCATAGCCACAGTTACTAACATATATCTACTGTAGTGAGCATATAGCAATCATAGCCTCAGTTACTAACATATGTCTACTGTAGTGAGTATATAGCAATCATAGCCTCAGTTACTAACATATGTCAACTGTAGTGAGTATATAGCAATCATAGCCTTTGTCAGTATATGACTACTGTAGTGAGTTTATAGCAATCATAGCCTCAGTTACGCACGTATGATAATTCTACCTGTGTACAACACATCCATACCAGTAACATTGGACATTTCTCCCTCAGAACACTGCACACAGTCATAGCAGCAGACTTGGATTCTTCCATTAGAGGCCTTTCTGTACCCGGGAGGACATCTGTCATTGCACCGAGATTTGGGCATCTTGTATAAGTAATGAAATGTAAAATATGAATCAGATTTTTTTCTGCAAAATATTTAGTCTTAACAGTACTAATAGATTTTATTTATAAATTGTTACAACCATTAAATAAATGTATTATTATTACATAGTTACATAGTTACATAGTAGGTAAGGCTGAAAAAAGACTTGCGTCCATCTAGTTCAAGCTAGGTTGTTATTGAAAGCAGACTTGTAAAGACAGATTATATTTCTTATTTGTACCTATGGATGTTATTAACCAATAAGTGATTGTCCAACCTTATTTTGAACGTATTCAGTGTCTCTGCCAACACCACCTCTCCAGGAAGAGAGTTCCAAAGTCTGACTGCTCTGACCGTAAAGAAATGTTTTCTTCTAGCTGAACAAAATCTTTTTTCTTCTAATCTATACTCATGCCCTCGTGTTCTAGATTCCTTTCTCGTTGAAAAAAAGGCGTGTTTTCTAATTCCTTATATTGGCCCTTGATATACTTGTACATGTTGAGCATGTCCCCTCCTAAACGTCTCTTTTCTAATGTTAATAGTCCCAAATTGCTTAATCTCTCCTTGTAGCTTAAATTCTCCATTCCCCTAATAAGCTTTGTTGCTCGTCTGTGGATTTTTTCCAATTCAATGAAGTCCTTTTTATAATGCGGGGCCCAGAATTGTACACCGTACTCGAGGTGAGGCCCCACCAATGCTTTATACAGTGGCATAATTACCCTTGAGTCCCTAGATTCAATGCCCCTTTTAATGCATGCTAAAATTTTGTTGGCCTTTTTTATTGCTGCATTACAATAGGCACTACATCCCAGTTTGCTGTCTATTTGGACTCCTAGATCCTTTTCGAGTATTGAAGTACCCAATTCCTCTCCACTAAGGTTATAAGTACTGTAGCACACTGGTTATGTCTCCCAAGGTGCATACCCTTACATTTATCTACATTGAACCTCATCTTCCACTTTATAGCCCACTCCTCTAGATTTGCAAGATCCTATGAAGCATGGTGACATCTTCTGATGATTTAATGACTTTGCTTAGTTTTGTATCGTCCACAAAGATGGATACATGCTGAGTAATCCCTGCCCAATATCGTTTATAAAGATGTTAAATAAAATGGGCCCCAAAACCGAACCCTGGGGCACTCCACTCAGTACTGGTATTGTATCTGATATGGCACTGTTCACAACCACTCTTTGTTCTGTATTACACAGCCAATTCCCTACACATCTGCAGATATTTTCCCCCAGTCCTAGGTCCTCCATTTTATTTATCAACCTCTTGTGTTGGACAGTATCAAAGGCCTTAGCAAAATCTAGGAAAATCACATCTACAGTACTGTGTTTCCATAAAATCACATCTACTGTGTTTTCATTATCAAGGTTTTTGCTAACCTCCTCATAGAACCCTAGTAGATTAGTTTGGCATGAATGATTTTTCACAAACCCATGCTGGTTAGTACTGAGAAGACGGTGACGGTCTAAAAATTCCTGGATCCCATCTCTTAAAAATCCTTCAAATAGTTTACCCACTATTGATGTTAAACTGATGGGTCTGTAATTAGCGGGATCGTCCTTATTTCCTTTTTTGAATATCGGCACTACCTCTGCTATTCTCCAATCTTTTGGTACTTTACCTGACGATAGTGAATTGTTAAAGATATAATGTAGGGGAGTAGCTAGTTCATCCCTTAATTCCTTTAGTACCCTCGGATGAATTCCGTCTGGCCCTGGTGATTTATTTGTTTTTATTTTGCTGAGCTTCAGTATTATTTCCTTGGGCGTGAAATCCACAATGAGATCTGGCTTATTTGTCCCATTTGTTGAAGATGTTCGTTCCTCAGTCTGCTCTCCTTTAGTAAATTCTGATGAGAAGAACTCATTTAACAGTTTTGCTTTTCCCTTATCTTCAGTGACAATTTTTCTACTGGTATCAGTTAGTGGGCCTATGTTTTCCTTAATTATACGCTTACTATTTATGTATTTAAAAATTTTATTTGGGTTGGTTTTGCTTTCAGTGGCTATGCGCTCCTCATATAGGCCCTTATTCAGAATCGTGCGGTACGGCCCGCGTGCGGCCGTACCGCCGATGTTTTTTGTCTGCACATGCGCAGAGGTCATTCTGCGCATGTGCAGCCCCCTTCGCCGCAGACGGATTTCGTCCGCCGCAAAGGGGGCGGATAGGGGCGTGAGGGGCTTCAGCCCCTCATTTCCCTATGTGTACGCCCCGCGTTTCATGGGCGTTCCCATGCAAACGCGGGGCGTATGCATGGTAATGAGGGCATGACGCCCTCATTACCATGACATGGGGGCGGAAAGCTGACGTCGCCGGATGTCAGCTTTCAGCCCCCTTACAAGCTCCCACACGGACGATTGTCCGTGTGGTCTGAGCTTGCGGGAGCTGCCGCGGCGTGCGGGCCTGCCTTCGATGGTCGTCGACCATCGAAGGCAGGGGGCAGCTCCCACCATGGTGGAGGCGTAGCCTCCACCATTTTTGAGCGGATCGCCAGCCGTCCGTGTATGGACGGCCGTGGCGATCCGTCTGGTGGGCGGCCCTTGGTTTGTGCGGTCGGAGCCCCGTGTGCGGCTCTGACCGCACCAACCAGAATAAGGGCCATAATTTTTTAGCTGCTTTGATTACTCCTTTACAAGTTTTGTTTGAGTCTTTGTATTTGGCGAACGCCTCCTCACTTAAGTTATTTTTATAGAATTTAAATGCTCTTGTTTTATTGTTGATAGCTGACCTTACTTTTTTGTCCAACCATGGTCGCTTTTTTTTTGTTGAATTTACCCTTGTTTACCTTAGGAATGTATTTAATAGTTAATGATTTGAGTACATTTTTCAGAGTATCCCACATTTCTTCTGCATTTTTTCCCTCCATAACCGTTTCCCACACTATTCCTTTAAGGGCTTCCTTAAATAATTCAAAGTTTGCTTTTCTGAAGTTTAATATTTTTGTCGATCCTTTATGATGTAATTTACTGAAATTGACTTCAAATGAAACCATGTTGTGATCACTGCTCCCTAGATGTTCAATTACTTTTGTGTTTGAAACTAAGGAGGTTATTCTGGTTGGTGCGTAACTTTCCGTATACTTTCGGATGCCGTTTTTTAGCCGTCTGCGCAAGCGCGGGGAACACTATGCGCATGTGCCACGCATGGTCTACGTACTTGTACTCACTAATACCGCACAGAAATGTGCACCGCAATCACTCGTGAAATATGGGCGTATTATGGGCGTCATTCGGAATGACACAGGGGCGTACTTTCAAAGTGGGCTAAACTGGGCGGAAACATGGGCGGACACGGGGGAGTGCACTTATTTTGGTAGGCGTGCATTCGGACAGCACACCGAATGCACGCGAACAAAAAGGCAAGAAATATGCGGTGTCCATAAGCAAGTATTGCTTTGCGGACACCACTCGTTCATGCGCTAGGCAATCGGAGCGCCTAATAACTGAAACCATTGTCAGGTGAACACAATACAATCCACTCCTATACTCATTCCTTGTTAATTACACGCTTGTCACTGCTTCAATTGGAACCATTGCAGCTTAAATGGAACATTACTAAACACACACATATATGCAGCACTTTTCACACACTTTTACACTGCAAATAATGAACACAACTTAATAGTAATATATATGGTCGCCGAGTATTAGATCGACTGTGTTTTGGACGAAGCCGTTAGTCAGACTGTACGGTTTTATCGAAAGTGTATAGATAGACAGTAGCATATGCTCCATCATAGTTAGATCGAAATATGTAAGGTCGAACGGCAGAAAGGTAGACCGCTATTAGGTCGACCTGTATCTAGGTCGACCGCATTTTTATCGACAAGTACGAGGTCGTTAATCGCTAGGTCGTCCGCTATTAGGTTGACCGTTATATATGTCGACCGTTTCCATGTCGAAAATTACAAGGTCGATCAACAATAGGTGGCCCGCTATATGGTCAACAAGTGCAAAGTCAACTGTTTATAATTTGAGCACATTTAGGACGCCTTACACAAGGGTCACCGTTAATAGGTTGACACATAAACCCCGTTGTACAGCAGTATTCTGACGTGGCACCACAAGTGCCACAATGACCTGGCACTGCTTAGCGCTGCACACCCCCATTACACCGTCACCCATGAAGCTCTCCACCCCTGGGATCCCTCCATCTCCCTAGCTGCACCCATTAAATACGGCACACCTATTGCCGCCTAAATGCATACTCCCCAAGTCTCCCCATAAAGTCACACAGCCTCCCGTCTACATTTAGAAGCTCAACTCCACTCTAGCGCATTGCCGGGCCCTATCATGACTGCGGCGCCCAGTAGGCAGCTGCCCAGGGTGCCGGGATCTCGGGGGGCGCTAAAGTCTGCCTATCAAATATTCGTGGATTTCTGTCGAGGATCCCTGTTGTACTTAATGCTGCTGGCTGCTGTGGAACCTCTCAGACCTCCCCCACACTTTCCCTAGAGGCATACTTCCCTACTTTTTAGCCTAAGAAGACTTATACCGGCCCTTGTGGCACCACAAGTACCACAATGACCTGGCACTGCTCAGCGCTGCACACCCCCATTACACCGTCACCCATGAAGCTCTCCACCCCTGGGATCCCTCCATCTCCCTAGCTGCACCCATTAAATATGGCACACCTATTGCCGCCTAAATGCAGACTCCCCAAGTCTCCCCATAGAGTCACACAGCCTCCCGTCTACATTTAGAAGCTCATTCCACGCTAGTTGATAGCGCTTTGCCGGGCTCTGTTATTACTGTGACACTACAAGTGCCAGAATGACCTGGCACTGTGCAGCGCTGCAAACACCCATTACACTGTCACCCATGAAGGGCTCCACCCCTGGGATCCCTCCAACTTACAGTATGTTACATTCGACCTGTAAGTTTTCGATGTAATGTAAGTGTCGACCTTTACAGTGTCTGTGAAGTGGTGGCGACCAAAGTTCGTTTGATCTTCCCGTGATCGACCAAATGACCGTATACCACATTAACATATACATTTCATGTCTGAACTCAGTTTTATTTGGTCATTGTTGTACAAATCTGCATTTACCTACTAAATCAGACTTACGAAGTTTGCCGGGTTTTTAGCCATAAAATTTGCTCACCTAGGGGCGTGGCCTAGGCGCCGCACGGTTGACGCTGCTGTACGGAACGCAGGGTGTCGCTGATGTACGCCAATTACAGAAATAGGATATAAAGGTGTGTTAGACCAATGCAATGTGGTTGCACACATGTCTGCATCTCAATCGGAGGAAGAGCAGGAGTGGCAGGACCTATTTGCCCGCATGGATTCCAGCACCACCTATGTCCCCATCAACCCAGACCAGCCATTAGGGGAAGAGCAGCCAGATGGGCCTTCTACATCATCCCAATCGGTAGCTGGCCCATCTTCAGCCTCAGGAGAATCATCGGGAACACAGCAGGTGGCTTCCCAACAGAGTAGCCTGCCCAGCACTTCGAGTACAGCGACAGGTGGCCGTGGCCGTGGCAGTGGCGGTGCCAGTGGTCGTGGCCGTGGCTGAAATAGGGCAACAGAGGAACCAACCACCAGAAACATGGCATACGAACCGCAGGAGCTTGCCATCCTGGTGCCCCGCGCACGGGATTGGATTGAGTGTCCACAGGACCGGCTGACACACACAAGGAGATGGAAGATCTGGGAGAACATAACGGCGGAGATTAATGCGGTGGCTCCACAAGTTCGTGAGACGGAGCACGTTAAGAAGAGGCAAGTTCATGTGTGTTACATTTGAGCAGTACAAGACCAGTAATGTTTACATTAGATATTAGATGAAGTTGGTCAATGGGCGGTCACGTAGCTTGGAGTCACAGACATGTTTGCCATGTCATTTAATTTATAGTTATTGTAGGGTAAGTGTGAGTGTATCTTCTAAGGGTTGGTTTTCAAATTTAATATAATGTAAGTTTGGTGTCATGAGGCACATGTTGTTTTATGTTGCAGATTGCAATGGGTGCTACAGCTAACATGAGGAGTGACATGTATTAATATGTAAACTTTGCTTGCAGGTGGCACGACTTCAAAACCAACCTCAAGAAGAAATTGACCCAGCGGTGGGAACACAGCCACACCTCTGGGGCTGGCCCCATGCCATCTAAGCTGAAGCTCACCCCCCCTGGAGGAGATGGCACAGTGCTGCATTGCAGTAGAGGAGGTCCGGGGGGTGAGCATCGTCGACAGCGAGGCCCCAGCGGAAGTCATGGCTTCTTTGCTTGAAGGTAATTATTTGCCATGCCATAAGTAGCTGGTTCTAATTTTGCATGGAATGTGTTGTAATTGTAATTTTCTCTTTCACCAGCATCCCCACCGCTTGGTCAAGAATCTCTTGAGGAGGTTAAGGAGTCTGTGCCACCTGCCACCACTACCAGGCCCCTGCAGCAGCAGCCACTGTCCGCGGCTGAATTGGCCATGTGGGGGCATGTGCTGGGCAATATTCAGCAGCAGGGAGAGTCGGCATCAGAGCGGGTGCGTAGGACCGAGGAGGTGTTGCAGGGTTTGGTCAGCAGCCAGCAGACTATCGCTGTGAGCCTGCAGGCTATGGCTGCCACACAGCAATCAATTGCTGCTAGCCTGCAGGTGCTGGCTGATCAAGCCCTGCGGCAAAACGACCTCCTCCTCCACCATAATGAGCTTATGGTGGAGCTAGTTGCCAGCAATAGGGTCCTAATGTCATCCGTTTCTGGTGCATTACCACCATCAGCACTCCCTGCTGCCAGAGGGGGAAGACGATCCCCCCCCCCCCCTCCCCAGCAT
Source organism: Crinia signifera (assembly GCF_055691185.1). Taxonomy (NCBI): domain Eukaryota; kingdom Metazoa; phylum Chordata; class Amphibia; order Anura; family Myobatrachidae; genus Crinia; species Crinia signifera. The sequence goes on from NC_139217.1 coordinate 33,551,970, forward strand.
GTGCTCCACCTGGGCCACCATCTGACCGTGGCCGTGGCAGAAGAGCTGCTGCACGTGGCAAGGAGCCTGGCAGGGGCAAACGTGCCCGCAAATGAACTTGTGTCCGCATTAATCTCCACCCTTATGTCTTCCCAAATCTTTCATTGAGCTGTGTGTGTCAGCTTCCTGTGTCCAATTCCGTGCAGAGGGTACCCACATTTGCCCTCGGTTCGAATGTCATGTTTGGTTCCCCTGTTGCCCTCTTTTGTCTACCATTACTGTCTGCTGTGCTTGAAGTGTTGGTGCTATACTTTTGTTGTGCAGCCACCTGATGTGTTCCTAATGATTCTGCTGTGGCTATGTATGTCTACAATACATGTATTTATTATATATTATTTAATTTTCTTCCTGCTATGCTTCCTTTTATTTTGTGGCAAATTATAATTTTTTTGCTAAGTTCATTTAATAAATGTTTTTTGGTTTCCCCCAAATGTGTGGTTTAATTGATACAAAACCCAGTCAGGGTTGAAGTGGCCTGCAGAGGGAACTAGGTATTCTACATTATATATATATATATATATATATGTTAGCTCATACTGCACAGGACTATGGTGTAGCAAAAAGGCAAATGGTATACGGTCATTTGGTCGATCACGGGAAGATCGAACGAACTTAGGTCGCCACCACTTCACAGACACTGTAAAGGTCGACACTTACATTACATCGAAACCTTATAGGTCGAATGTAACATAAGTTGGAGGGATCCCAGGGGTGGAGAGCTTCATGGGTGACAGTGTAATGGGTGTTTGCAGCGCTGCACAGTGCCAGGTCATTCTGGCACTTGTAGTGCCACAGTAATAACAGAGCCCGGCAAAGCGCTATCAACTAGCGTGGAATGAGCTTCTAAATGTAGACGGGAGGCTGTGTGACTTTGGGGAGTCTGGAATTAGTCAGGTATAGGGGTGCTTAGGGGTGACGTCTTTATTGGGTGCAGCTAGGGAGATGGAGGGATCACAGGGGTGGAGCCCTTCATGGGTGACAGTGCAATGGGTGTTTGCAGCGCTGCACAGTGCCAGGTCATTCTGGCACTTGTAGTGCCACAGTAATAACAGAGCCCGGCAAAGCGCTATCAACTAGCGTGGAATGAGATTCTAAATGTAGACGGGAGGCTGTGTAACTTTATAGGGAGACTTGGGGAGTCTGCATTTAGGCGGCAATAGGTGTGCTGTATTTAATGGGTGCAGCTAGGGAGATGGAGGGATCCCAGGGGTGGAGAGCTTCATGGGTGACCGTGTAATGGGGGTGTGCAGCGCTGAGCAGTGCCAGGTCATTGTGGTACTTGTGGTGCCACAAGGGCCGGTATAGGTCTTCTTAGGCTCCAAAGTAGGGAAGTATGCCTCTAGGGAAAGTGTGGGGGAGGTCTGAGAGGTCCCACAGCAGCCAGCTGCATTAAGTACAACAGGGATCCTCGACAGAAATCCTGGAATATTTGATAGGCAGACTTTAGCGCCCCCCGAGATCCCGGCACCCTGGGCAGCTGCCTACTGGGCGCCGCAGTCATGATAGGGCCCGGCAATGCGCTAGAGTGGAGTTGAGCTTCTAAATGTAGACGGGAGGCTGTGTGACTTCATGGGGAGACTTGGGGAGTCTGCATTTAGGCGGCAATAGGTGTGCCGTATTTAATGGGTGCAGCTAGGGAGATGGAGGGATCCCAGGGGTGGAGTGCTTCATGGGTGACGGTGTAATGGGGGTGTGCAGCGCTAAGCAGTGCCAGGTCATTGTGGCACTTGTGGTGCCACGTCAGAATACTGCTGTACAACGTGGTTTATGTGTCAACCTATTAACGGTGACCCTTGTGTAAGGCGTCCTAAATGTGCTCAAATTATAAACAGTTGACTTTGCACTTGTTGACCTTATAGCGGGCCACCTATTGTTGATCGACCTTGTAATTTTCGACATGGAAACGGTCGACATATATAACGGTCAACCTAATAGCGGACGACCTAGCGATTAACGACCTCGTACTTGTCGATAAAAATGCGGTCGACCTAGATACAGGTCTACCTAATAGTGGTCTACCTTTCTGCCGTTCGACCTTGCATATTTCGATCTAACTATGATGGAGCATATGCTACTGTCTATCTATACACTTTCGATAAAACCGGACAGTCTGACTAACGGCTTCGACCAAAACACCGTCGATCTAATACTCAGCGACCATATAATCCCATTCCGATGGCGCAAATATTTTTTTTTTATTTTTCTTAAATTTCTATGTTTCTTAACATTAATAAATAGTTAATTACAGTTCGAAGTTGTCTGTGTGCTTTTTAAAAATGGAAAAGTATATGTGTAACTTGTGTATAATCTTTTAAATAAGCAAACTGTACATACAGATGGGTCTGGTCCCATCTTGGCAGGGGATGGCGCTGGCGTCGCCAGCCGCCATCCCCCGCCAGCGCCATGGCGATGGTGAGAAGGTGACGCGCGCGCACGAGAGGCGCGCGTGTCCCCTTCCGACGGCGCTTCCATCCGTTCCCCCGGGTCCACGGCGGCTTGCCGGCGGTAACCCGGGGTCCCCGCCGCCTGCCCGCACCCCCCCTAACCCCCCCTAACCCTGTCCGTCTCCCTGACAGGGTTTCCGTCGCGCTGGCGACGGAGACTGAGACGCGGACGTTCTGGCGACCCGCCAGCAAGGATGGGACCTGACCCATCTGTACTGTATATAGATTATGTTATGTTGACATGCTGTAAGGGTTAATGTGTGTAAGAAATATAGTAGTAATGTGTTTCAGTATATATTAGGATTTAATTGATTCAAATAGACAACAATCCCTTTTTAATAAAGTTGCCTAATTGCATACGTGGGTCATGTGTTCGCTGTGTGTGCTCCGAAAAATAGTGTTGTATTGAGCGTAAATACTCCGCATCGGTGCGTACGGCCAGGTTCCCGTACGTTCTAACGCGGTAAGACCGTGCTTACGCTGTAAGACCGTGCCGAATCTGTATGTGTCCACCGCACACGCAAGGTTTGTAGGTCATCCGTACACACGCCCTGTGCTTAAAGAGTGAGTCCGTCCGAATGCGGGGGCTCAATGGGCGTTTCTGCGGTCGATGTCCGCATAGCGTTGTGTGCGGCCCGCACCGTAAGAATTCGGTAATGTACGCACTGATCAGAATAAGGCCCAAAGTCTGTGTTGTTTGTTAATACTAAATCCAAGAGTGCCTCATTACGAGTTGGAGCTTCTACCGTTTGTGTAATAAACTGGTCTTTATTAGGAGTGTGATATTTCCCCTTTTGTAACCATTGTTCCATTAGGAGATATTAGTATCTGACTCCTGAATTATATACATCTGTGTATATCCCTCTCTGTAGAGCAAAGTATTTTGTATGTAGAAAAAAAGGTACTATTCAACCACTTAGGGCCGTATGCATCAAGGTTCAAAAAGTGAGTGGTGAAAGCACCAAACCTTATAACCGGGGTCAAGCAACCTGCCAAGTCGACCCAGGTTAAAAGAAGGGTTAAACCCAGTTCGCCCTCTGTATAAATGGGAGGGTCAGATTTAATGTGCATGTGCGGAGCCGGGTTTGGGACAAGATTCACATCGCGGGTCCGACTCGTGTTTGTGATGTCAAGACGTCATCGTTGATCATACAATGACACAGAGAAATATTATTGAGTTAAATACACCTCATGCATATAATTCCATATGTCTGGAATTGACATGTTGGCTTAGGGAAATAAATCAGTGAGGTAATTCCGGTGGAACCACCATCATCTATGCCACCCATGGCGCTTGACGAGCGAGCGTAGTCACATTCGGGGCAATACAGTAAGTCCCACAGCCGCGGCGTATGGCATTACCGGATGAGTGCAATACCAGCGATCATCCACCAAATGTCTCTTTTTAAAATCACCACTGTGCATGCATCAGATGTCTAATTCAAGACTATAGCAAAATAATCCGCATTGTGCATGCATGAAGTCTTCAATGAAATGCACTATAGTGCAAGAACTACTTTACTATACTATACTGTACTGTACTGTACAGTATGTTAAATACACTTTTTCTCAGAAAATACTATTGCATAGTTGCATTACTATTTATAATGGCCAATGGAGATTTGTAAGTGAGTTACAGTATGGTTGAAGTAATGTACGTACTGTAAGCCATATCTATAGAGTAGATTACACTTGTGTAAGGGCACTACTGTCTCATTAAGCTACACCAGTTAAACACAGAATTATGCTACAGTATAAATTACATAATTCACGATCAATTCTCCGTTGAAGCCCATTTCTATGGAGCGAGCAATGGCATAGGTTTTACACATCTAAGGGCATTGCTAAAGGTGTGTTTTCAGAGGCTGACAAAATCTCAGATGCTTCACTAAATAACCTGCAGCTCCGGTCCTCTATCTGCACCGCTGTCCAGGTTTGGGAGCACCTACTGTGCAAGCACTTGGCAGGACCTGATGCGCCTGAGCGCAGGATTGCTTACCATCACCACTCTGCAGTCCATTGATAAAGCCCTTGCTTCAGAGGAATACAGAAGCCCCTGAGAGCTGGCCAGACAATTGGAGGGGAGCTTTCTGGCTGAATTGAATTTGGAGATGCCGCAGTTTTACCAATCATTTGTGACTAGAGGTGGTGCACATTTCAGGAAAGGGAGTAGGGTCTTAAGGGTCTGATGTATTAAGCCTTAACAAGAGATAAAGTGGAGAGTGATAAGTAGTGGTAAAGGAGCCAATCAGCTCCTAACTGCCATGTTACAGGCTGTGTCCTAAGCAAAGGATTGGCTGGTCCTTTATCATTTGTTATCATCCTCCACTTTATCTCTTGTTAAGGCTTAACACATCTGACCCTTAGCCACCTTAAATACACCAATCAGATGCACCACCTCTAGTCATAAATGATTGGTTAAACTTCTGCATCTCCAACTTCAATTCAGTCCAGAAATACAGTACACTCATTTTCCATTTTGAAACCGCATCTGAGTCCCCAACAATTGTCCGCCAGCTTTCAGGGGCTTCTGCATTTTTCATCAAAAAATGGCTGAAATCGCACGTGTTCCCAAAATCGCAAACTTAATAAGATGCAACTTGCACTTTTTGCCGCGACTTTGCACATTCGGAAGTGGCAATTTTTCAATTAGCTTCCAGATGTTTTCCCATTAAAAAGTATACAAATTGAAAATTTAATTGGATGTGAATTCGGGTAAAGGTTACTAAAAATCGCCAGACAAAAACCAGGTTGTGATGGGCGATTTTAACAGAAACATGCACAGATCAATGCGATCTGTGCATGGTTCTATCCAAAAAAGAACCAGCACAGGTCCTAACCAGACAGCAAGGTAATTCCACACCGGGGGGAGACGTTTTATACAAGTCCTCCTGGCCAAATCATTCACCTCCTGACCAGTCAGCCTGCGCAGGGATCCTGGGGAACTGGGTGCCTGTCTGGACATTGGTATACTCACACTCTCATTCCAGGATGCATTTAAAAGAGTTTGAAAATGTGTACCCATATCATAACATGGGAGGGATAAATGCTGCCAACAATGGTATTCAGACCAAAGCAAAGATCAATGTCTCCCCTTATTTTATCTGGTTTTGCTGTAATATTGATTTATGTATCTTGGGGACTTATTCAGATCTGTCTGCTAGGCTGCATAGATTTGCAACATAGCGAGCAGCTGAACAGCACATGTTGTCTTGCTGAACACCTGCCCCGCCACCTGAATCCACTCGATAGCATGCAGACAGGGCCAGATTAACAATGGGCCTGATGGAGCTACAGCTCCAGGCCCACTCTCTAAATAGGTCCATTTTGTAGATGAGAACTGGGGCTTTCCAAAGAGCCCAGTCCAACGTTGCTAGCCCCCCGGAAACTGGAGATACCGCTGGGCAAAGCTGGAACGTTTTCTCTGTAAGGTAACATGGGATCTGCTAATTCTAACCCCCATCCAGTTCGATGGCTGCCAGTTCTCCCTCCAGCATCACATGCCTCTTTCAGACCGCACTTAAAAAACAGTATTTTGCAGATTTTTTACCGTTTTAAAACGGTAATTTGTGCAGTCTAAAAGGTGCAGAACCACTTTACCGTTTAAAAAAAGAAGTTTTAGCAAAACGGTTAAAATGGAGGGTCCTACCCGTTTCAGACCCTGTATTTTGGCACCAAAATCGTGTCTAAAACAGTATTTAGGACCCAGCCAATAGTGGTCCGCTCTGTGCATATCTAATGAGCGGACCACTATTGGTCCCAACTTGGGCAGCGCAGGAAGGGAATGTACCCCCTGCCCCCAGCGCAGCGGTAAATAAGTAAAGCGGTAAAGCGATTAGGACAGGCGGCGAGATAGGGCTGCAGGGAGAGATACTCACTCTGGCGGCTGTGTGTGCAGCAGGAGAGGAGAGTAGGCTGCCGGGTGCGGTGGGTGCAGGAGACGCGTCTGGAGTCATACAGAGCTGGGCAAGGAGTGACGCGCGCCCAGATAGGGTGAGACCTGCCATCAGCGGGGACCTGGAGCTGGCAGGGACTCAGCATGGGTGAGTTGTGCCGTCCCTCCAGCAGCATCCGCCCTACCTCCCATAGGCAGCGGCGTCCACACTACCTCACACCCGACAGTACTAGCAGTGTCAGCTGGTATATGGGGTGCAATTGGTAGGCCGTGGGGGGGGGGGGGACCGTGCTTACCACTGGCTTTGAATTTTTTTTAAAAATGGGTCTGCCAGGTAAAAAAAGGCACTTAAATGTTAATATACCGTTTAAGAGATGCAGTGTGAAAGGGGTTTTACCTGGCAGACCCGTTTTTCGAAACGTCAAAGCCAGTTATGCGGTCTGAAAGCTGCAACAGAAGCTCAAAGTTGATCCCCCAAACAGCTGGGCCTTTAAACTGATACCAGGCTGGTTCATATGGGTAAATTGGTTCCAGAGATGTTGCGGGTAAACCAAGTTTTTGTTTCTGAAATGTAATTTCATGGCTGTTCATGTTCTTTGAGGGCAGATTTCTTTGGAAACAAATGGCCGAGTTTCATGAGAACAAAATCACTTGAAGCCCACTTAAAAGTTCTTCAATATGGTACTGGTCTCCTGTAAATGGGCATGTTAGTTCTGAAGATATAGCCGCTAAAACAATATAGCCGGTTAAATAGGGGGGGAGGGTTCTCTCTCCTTCACACCGGAAAATGTAGGGGCTAGGCTGGTGTAAAAGGGGCCAGTAAGACCCTGCATTTTCTATTGTGAAAGAGGTATTATAGCAAATAGCCGGGACCTTCAGTGCTCTGAATACAGCCAGGCAGCCCCCCCCCCCCCCCGCTCTGTGCCCGGATGTCAATGGCTGTCACTTCTGTCTGGCGGTGGCTGTCCCCCAGTTACTGCGAGAATGTATTCCCCCTTGGCAATGAGCATGTAATCCCACATGGCAACGAGCATGGATCCCCTGGCAATGAGCATGGAACCCTTGGCAATGAGCACGTAGGTAAGCAGCACTTATGTAGCATAGTTTTTAATTGGCATTATGGTGTTTGGCATAATATATCATGGAAATTATGGTGTGTGGTGTATCATGTAATGGGCCTTATGGTGTAAATTTGTAATGCGCACCTTAGCCGCGCAGTGGCCCTGTTTGAGAGGCATTTTATGAATTTTGTCTCAATCCGTTTGGTATAGTGTGTATTTTGGCTCAATCCATTTGCCTTAATCTGTGTGGCATAACGTGAATTTTGACTCAGGACGGGAGGCAATTACAGTGGGTTACTATTGTGTTGCATAATTTGTATAAGGGGTATATGGTGTGGTAAACTGGTCACACCGCCCACATTATTAGGTACTGACCACAACTCCTATTATTGCGCATAAAAGGCCCTTGATCATTTTTAGCTCCAGGCCCATTTAGACCTTAATCTGGCACTGCATGCGGACGAACACGAGCTAAATCAATCCTCACTATTGAATGATTTTTTACCTTCACTAACAAAAGTCAGTCTAGACTGACTTATATTCTGGCCGTAGAAGGCGGATTTTAGGGCCATGTGATGTCAGTTGTCCCAAACAGGATTTGAAATGCCTGGTTCACAGGGATACAACCAGCGTTTCTATGGCCAACATATTTATGGGCATTCCCAAGAAAGTCTGGGCGGTCCTCTGCATCCCCTCCATGACACTCCCCCGCCCGCCCATCCTGGAGTGAATGCCTGAGCCAGTGTGAAACTCCGGGGGTTTGTACATGTGTACAGTCTCACATGCGATTGCACAAACTCCAAACATCGGATGGTGGAGCGAATTCAACCCACACCATGTGGTTCTGAATTGCTGCTTTGTTTCACAAAATCGAGCGCCAACGTTGCTGTGAGAGCAGTGGCGTAACTATAGCACCGCAGCCCCCGCGACCGGGGGGCACTATGCATGTGCGGGCGCCGGGGGCTGCAGTGCTATAGTTACGTTACACCCCGCCGCCCGCCGCACCAACCCCCGCAAACCCCCCCATCTCCAGTCTTTACCTGTGTTCAGTAATCAGTATGCGCTGGTCCCGGCTCCCTTCTTCTGCTGAGGACCACCACAAAATGGCCGCCCCCATATAGCACACAGTTCTCTGAAACTGTCTGCTGTATGGGGTCGGACATTTTGCGGTGGTCCTCATAGCAGAAAAAGGGAGCCGGGACCAGTGCGTACTGAACCTAGGTAAGACTGCGGGGGTTGGTGCGGCGGGCGGCGGGCGGATGGGCGGGTGAGTGGCTGGGCGCCCTCCCTTTAACGGCGGGGGGGGGGGGGGCGCCCAAAATGTAGTTGCACCACTGTGTGAGAGATCCTTAAAATATATGTTAAAAATGCCAGTGCCGCTCACAGCGACTGTTCTGTTATTGGGTGCAATATTTTTTTTTTATTTTTTTTTTTGAATAAATTTGTATTTCCGGATAAATAAAAAGAGGAACATGAAATATAAGCATTGCACTGTGATACAATAAAGAGACAAAGATGCAGATCAGAATTACACAGCAGCGTACATTTAGCATGGGCTCAATTGGCAAAGATGTTAGTGCTCATTTACAAAAGGAGCTGTCTAATATATATATCGAAATCTCTAGATTATGAACATTTCACAGTACACTCATCAATCCGGGATTTTCTAAAATTCTAAACTAATAAACATAGACAGAAAGACAAAAAGACAAGACAGAACAAGACGAGACAAAAGACGGGATGGGTAGAGGGAGAGAGGTACAGACAGGGGGCACAAAAAATACATAGTCAAATATAAATGTAAGCGATATTTAGAAGATGGAAGGAGACAATAGAATTAGGGTTAGGGATAAATCGAATATATCATGGAGCCGAGGCATACAAGATTTAACAATGTTCGAGCCGGGAGCCAGGTATTGGCCATGTCAGAACCTATTTCACAGAAAAAGCAAGTTTTGGATGTCATCCAGGGTCTCAATAAAAGGGGACCATTTTTGGTGAAATTTTTTTGAACCTCTTAACGGATCTACGCAGAATAGTTTCCATTCAAAGAGAGCTGACTGCAGTAGCATATGTTTGACCATTTCAAGTCGGGGAGCTTTGGGTGTGGTCCAATGTTTTAAAATAGATTTCCTGGCCACTGTGATTATGATCACGATAAGTGGGAGAAAATTAGTGTCTATTTTATTAGTGGGCCATTTTGAAAAGTTAAGGCCCATCAGGGCTGCCGGCTCGAACCCAAAGGGAGTGTGGAATATATCTGTAAGATAGGTCAATATTTTATTCCAAAATTTTCTTACTCTATGACATCCCCACATACAATGTTGAAAGTCTGCCTTCGTCACTGAACACTTAGGACATATACCCGATTCAGAAAGAGCCATATGACGTCTTCTATAAGGAGATATATAGGCTCTATGAAACGTAAAAAGATGAACTTCTTGGTAGTAAGACGCCATCAAGGCTTTTTGTGTAAGAGGGAGAAGAGCGGCAATGTCCTCCGTAGAAGTCAACGAAGGAATGTCTTGTTGCCATTTGGCTAGAAGGTTATTAAGCTGAGTATCATTTAAAATACCAGGGTCAGTGATAAGCTTATATACAGATGGAGCAGGGCTTGTTATTGCTGGCGGAGCGCCAGGACCGTGTCCCTGGCGATCCGCCAGCAATCTGGCGCTCTGGCTGAATGAGACTCTCGTGCGTCTCCCACGCACGAGCGTCTCAATAGCCGGGCGGCGAGGCGGCGCGGCGGGTGCAGTCCTGCCCGTCTCCAGCTTCAGGGAGACGGGCAGGGCTGCGGGGGGCTGCGGGGGGGCGGTGTGGACCGGCGGGGACCCGGGGAAGCCGGCGGGGACCCGGGCAAAAGCTCCGTCGGAACGGGACGAGCGAGCGTAGTCACATTCGGGGCAATACAGTAAGTCCCACAGCCGCGGCGTATGGCATTACCGGATGAGTGCAATACCAGCGATCATCCACCAAATGTCTCTTTTTAAAATCACCACTGTGCATGCATCAGATGTCTAATTCAAGACTATAGCAAAATAATCCGCATTGTGCATGCATGAAGTCTTCAATGAAATGCACTATAGTGCAAGAACTACTTTACTATACTATACTGTACTGTACTGTACAGTATGTTAAATACACTTTTTCTCAGAAAATACTATTGCATAGTTGCATTACTATTTATAATGGCCAATGGAGATTTGTAAGTGAGTTACAGTATGGTTGAAGTAATGTACGTACTGTAAGCCATATCTATAGAGTAGATTACACTTGTGTAAGGGCACTACTGTCTCATTAAGCTACACCAGTTAAACACAGAATTATGCTACAGTATAAATTACATAATTCACGATCAATTCTCCGTTAAACCCATTTCTATGGAGCGAGCAATGGCATAGGTTTTACACATCTAAGGGCATTGCTAAAGGTGTGTTTTCAGAGGCTGACAAAATCTCAGATGCTTCACTAAATAACCTGCAGCTCCGGTCCTCTATCTGCACCGCTGTCCAGGTTTGGGAGCACCTACTGTGCAAGCACTTGGCAGGACCTGATGCGCCTGAGCGCAGGATTGCTTACCATCACCACTCTGCAGTCCATTGATAAAGCCCTTGCTTCAGAGGAATACAGAAGCCCCTGAGAGCTGGCCAGACAATTGGAGGGGAGCTTTCTGGCTGAATTGAATTTGGAGATGCCGCAGTTTTACCAATCATTTGTGACTAGAGGTGGTGCACATTTCAGGAAAGGGAGTAGGGTCTTAAGGGTCTGATGTATTAAGCCTTAACAAGAGATAAAGTGGAGAGTGATAAGTAGTGGTAAAGGAGCCAATCAGCTCCTAACTGCCATGTTACAGGCTGTGTCCTAAGCAAAGGATTGGCTGGTCCTTTATCATTTGTTATCATCCTCCACTTTATCTCTTGTTAAGGCTTAACACATCTGACCCTTAGCCACCTTAAATACACCAATCAGATGCACCACCTCTAGTCATAAATGATTGGTTAAACTTCTGCATCTCCAACTTCAATTCAGTCCAGAAATACAGTACACTCATTTTCCATTTTGAAACCGCATCTGAGTCCCCAACAATTGTCCGCCAGCTTTCAGGGGCTTCTGCATTTTTCATCAAAAAATGGCTGAAATCGCACGTGTTCCCAAAATCGCAAACTTAATAAGATGCAACTTGCACTTTTTGCCGCGACTTTGCACATTCGGAAGTGGCAATTTTTCAATTAGCTTCCAGATGTTTTCCCATTAAAAAGTATACAAATTGAAAATTTAATTGGATGTGAATTCGGGTAAAGGTTACTAAAAATCGCCAGACAAAAACCAGGTTGTGATGGGCGATTTTAACAGAAACATGCACAGATCAATGCGATCTGTGCATGGTTCTATCCAAAAAAGAACCAGCACAGGTCCTAACCAGACAGCAAGGTAATTCCACACCGGGGGGAGACGTTTTATACAAGTCCTCCTGGCCAAATCATTCACCTCCTGACCAGTCAGCCTGCGCAGGGATCCTGGGGAACTGGGTGCCTGTCTGGACATTGGTATACTCACACTCTCATTCCAGGATGCATTTAAAAGAGTTTGAAAATGTGTACCCATATCATAACATGGGAGGGATAAATGCTGCCAACAATGGTATTCAGACCAAAGCAAAGATCAATGTCTCCCCTTATTTTATCTGGTTTTGCTGTAATATTGATTTATGTATCTTGGGGACTTATTCAGATCTGTCTGCTAGGCTGCATAGATTTGCAACATAGCGAGCAGCTGAACAGCACATGTTGTCTTGCTGAACACCTGCCCCGCCACCTGAATCCACTCGATAGCATGCAGACAGGGCCAGATTAACAATGGGCCTGATGGAGCTACAGCTCCAGGCCCACTCTCTAAATAGGTCCATTTTGTAGATGAGAACTGGGGCTTTCCAAAGAGCCCAGTCCAACGTTGCTAGCCCCCCGGAAACTGGAGATACCGCTGGGCAAAGCTGGAACGTTTTCTCTGTAAGGTAACATGGGATCTGCTAATTCTAACCCCCATCCAGTTCGATGGCTGCCAGTTCTCCCTCCAGCATCACATGCCTCTTTCAGACCGCACTTAAAAAACAGTATTTTGCAGATTTTTTACCGTTTTAAAACGGTAATTTGTGCAGTCTAAAAGGTGCAGAACCACTTTACCGTTTAAAAAAAGAAGTTTTAGCAAAACGGTTAAAATGGAGGGTCCTACCCGTTTCAGACCCTGTATTTTGGCACCAAAATCGTGTCTAAAACAGTATTTAGGACCCAGCCAATAGTGGTCCGCTCTGTGCATATCTAATGAGCGGACCACTATTGGTCCCAACTTGGGCAGCGCAGGAAGGGAATGTACCCCCTGCCCCCAGCGCAGCGGTAAATAAGTAAAGCGGTAAAGCGATTAGGACAGGCGGCGAGATAGGGCTGCAGGGAGAGATACTCACTCTGGCGGCTGTGTGTGCAGCAGGAGAGGAGAGTAGGCTGCCGGGTGCGGTGGGTGCAGGAGACGCGTCTGGAGTCATACAGAGCTGGGCAAGGAGTGACGCGCGCCCAGATAGGGTGAGACCTGCCATCAGCGGGGACCTGGAGCTGGCAGGGACTCAGCATGGGTGAGTTGTGCCGTCCCTCCAGCAGCATCCGCCCTACCTCCCATAGGCAGCGGCGTCCACACTACCTCACACCCGACAGTACTAGCAGTGTCAGCTGGTATATGGGGTGCAATTGGTAGGCCGTGGGGGGGGGGGGGACCGTGCTTACCACTGGCTTTGAATTTTTTTTAAAAATGGGTCTGCCAGGTAAAAAAAGGCACTTAAATGTTAATATACCGTTTAAGAGATGCAGTGTGAAAGGGGTTTTACCTGGCAGACCCGTTTTTCGAAACGTCAAAGCCAGTTATGCGGTCTGAAAGCTGCAACAGAAGCTCAAAGTTGATCCCCCAAACAGCTGGGCCTTTAAACTGATACCAGGCTGGTTCATATGGGTAAATTGGATCCAGAGATGTTGCGGGTAAACCAAGTTTTTGTTTCTGAAATGTAATTTCATGGCTGTTCATGTTCTTTGAGGGCAGATTTCTTTGGAAACAAATGGCCGAGTTTCATGAGAACAAAATCACTTGAAGCCCACTTAAAAGTTCTTCAATATGGTACTGGTCTCCTGTAAATGGGCATGTTAGTTCTGAAGATATAGCCGCTAAAACAATATAGCCGGTTAAATAGGGGGGGAGGGTTCTCTCTCCTTCACACCGGAAAATGTAGGGGCTAGGCTGGTGTAAAAGGGGCCAGTAAGACCCTGCATTTTCTATTGTGAAAGAGGTATTATAGCAAATAGCCGGGACCTTCAGTGCTCTGAATACAGCCAGGCAGCCCCCCCCCCCCCCCGCTCTGTGCCCGGATGTCAATGGCTGTCACTTCTGTCTGGCGGTGGCTGTCCCCCAGTTACTGCGAGAATGTATTCCCCCTTGGCAATGAGCATGTAATCCCACATGGCAACGAGCATGGATCCCCTGGCAATGAGCATGGAACCCTTGGCAATGAGCACGTAGGTAAGCAGCACTTATGTAGCATAGTTTTTAATTGGCATTATGGTGTTTGGCATAATATATCATGGAAATTATGGTGTGTGGTGTATCATGTAATGGGCCTTATGGTGTAAATTTGTAATGCGCACCTTAGCCGCGCAGTGGCCCTGTTTGAGAGGCATTTTATGAATTTTGTCTCAATCCGTTTGGTATAGTGTGTATTTTGGCTCAATCCATTTGCCTTAATCTGTGTGGCATAACGTGAATTTTGACTCAGGACGGGAGGCAATTACAGTGGGTTACTATTGTGTTGCATAATTTGTATAAGGGGTATATGGTGTGGTAAACTGGTCACACCGCCCACATTATTAGGTACTGACCACAACTCCTATTATTGCGCATAAAAGGCCCTTGATCATTTTTAGCTCCAGGCCCATTTAGACCTTAATCTGGCACTGCATGCGGACGAACACGAGCTAAATCAATCCTCACTATTGAATGATTTTTTACCTTCACTAACAAAAGTCAGTCTAGACTGACTTATATTCTGGCCGTAGAAGGCGGATTTTAGGGCCATGTGATGTCAGTTGTCCCAAACAGGATTTGAAATGCCTGGTTCACAGGGATACAACCAGCGTTTCTATGGCCAACATATTTATGGGCATTCCCAAGAAAGTCTGGGCGGTCCTCTGCATCCCCTCCATGACACTCCCCCGCCCGCCCATCCTGGAGTGAATGCCTGAGCCAGTGTGAAACTCCGGGGGTTTGTACATGTGTACAGTCTCACATGCGATTGCACAAACTCCAAACATCGGATGGTGGAGCGAATTCAACCCACACCATGTGGTTCTGAATTGCTGCTTTGTTTCACAAAATCGAGCGCCAACGTTGCTGTGAGAGCAGTGGCGTAACTATAGCACCGCAGCCCCCGCGACCGGGGGGCACTATGCATGTGCGGGCGCCGGGGGCTGCAGTGCTATAGTTACGTTACACCCCGCCGCCCGCCGCACCAACCCCCGCAAACCCCCCCATCTCCAGTCTTTACCTGTGTTCAGTAATCAGTATGCGCTGGTCCCGGCTCCCTTCTTCTGCTGAGGACCACCACAAAATGGCCGCCCCCATATAGCACACAGTTCTCTGAAACTGTCTGCTGTATGGGGTCGGACATTTTGCGGTGGTCCTCATAGCAGAAAAAGGGAGCCGGGACCAGTGCGTACTGAACCTAGGTAAGACTGCGGGGGTTGGTGCGGCGGGCGGCGGGCGGATGGGCGGGTGAGTGGCTGGGCGCCCTCCCTTTAACGGCGGGGGGGGGGGGGCGCCCAAAATGTAGTTGCACCACTGTGTGAGAGATCCTTAAAATATATGTTAAAAATGCCAGTGCCGCTCACAGCGACTGTTCTGTTATTGGGTGCAATATTTTTTTTTTATTTTTTTTTTTGAATAAATTTGTATTTCCGGATAAATAAAAAGAGGAACATGAAATATAAGCATTGCACTGTGATACAATAAAGAGACAAAGATGCAGATCAGAATTACACAGCAGCGTACATTTAGCATGGGCTCAATTGGCAAAGATGTTAGTGCTCATTTACAAAAGGAGCTGTCTAATATATATATCGAAATCTCTAGATTATGAACATTTCACAGTACACTCATCAATCCGGGATTTTCTAAAATTCTAAACTAATAAACATAGACAGAAAGACAAAAAGACAAGACAGAACAAGACGAGACAAAAGACGGGATGGGTAGAGGGAGAGAGGTACAGACAGGGGGCACAAAAAATACATAGTCAAATATAAATGTAAGCGATATTTAGAAGATGGAAGGAGACAATAGAATTAGGGTTAGGGATAAATCGAATATATCATGGAGCCGAGGCATACAAGATTTAACAATGTTCGAGCCGGGAGCCAGGTATTGGCCATGTCAGAACCTATTTCACAGAAAAAGCAAGTTTTGGATGTCATCCAGGGTCTCAATAAAAGGGGACCATTTTTGGTGAAATTTTTTTGAACCTCTTAACGGATCTACGCAGAATAGTTTCCATTCAAAGAGAGCTGACTGCAGTAGCATATGTTTGACCATTTCAAGTCGGGGAGCTTTGGGTGTGGTCCAATGTTTTAAAATAGATTTCCTGGCCACTGTGATTATGATCACGATAAGTGGGAGAAAATTAGTGTCTATTTTATTAGTGGGCCATTTTGAAAAGTTAAGGCCCATCAGGGCTGCCGGCTCGAACCCAAAGGGAGTGTGGAATATATCTGTAAGATAGGTCAATATTTTATTCCAAAATTTTCTTACTCTATGACATCCCCACATACAATGTTGAAAGTCTGCCTTCGTCACTGAACACTTAGGACATATACCCGATTCAGAAAGAGCCATATGACGTCTTCTATAAGGAGATATATAGGCTCTATGAAACGTAAAAAGATGAACTTCTTGGTAGTAAGACGCCATCAAGGCTTTTTGTGTAAGAGGGAGAAGAGCGGCAATGTCCTCCGTAGAAGTCAACGAAGGAATGTCTTGTTGCCATTTGGCTAGAAGGTTATTAAGCTGAGTATCATTTAAAATACCAGGGTCAGTGATAAGCTTATATACAGATGGAGCAGGGCTTGTTATTGCTGGCGGAGCGCCAGGACCGTGTCCCTGGCGATCCGCCAGCAATCTGGCGCTCTGGCTGAATGAGACGCTCGTGCGTCTCCCACGCACGAGCGTCTCAATAGCCGGGCGGCGAGGCGGCGCGGCGGGTGCAGTCCTGCCCGTCTCCAGCTTCAGGGAGACGGGCAGGGCTGCGGGGGGCTGCGGGGGGGCGGTGTGGACCGGCGGGGACCCGGGGAAGCCGGCGGGGACCCGGGCAAAAGCTCCGTCGGAACGGGACGCGCGTGCACCTCGTGCACGCGCGTCCCCTTCCGACATACAGATGGCGCGGGGCGGGGGATGGCGGGTGGCGAGTCCTCCGCCATCCCCAGCAAAGACAAGCCCTGCGCTATCTGTAGAAATTTCAGCTTATAATTTCTAAGTTGCAAATAGTCAAGTAAAGAATCAATGTCCGTGACTTGTGAGATGAGTTTAGTTTTTCCGAAAGGTTTCTTAGTGATCTGGAGAGGCTTGAGAAAGTGGGATGTTTGGATATACATATATCTGTGTTTCTCCGGTAGCTTGAATTTAGTAGGAAGGGTTTCAAATGAAAGTAGGCTGCCGCCTGGGTCAAAAATCTTCGATGAAATGTCAAGGCCCTTAGCCTTCCACTGGTAGAACCATGCATTTTCTAGGGATGGAGCAAAATTAGGATTACCCCACAATGGAATAAATTGTGAGCTAAGAGGATTTCTGGACAATTTTTTATTCAATAGCCACCATGACTTGTAAGTATCAGTAAATAGAATGTGCGAGTAAATTTCTTCGGGAATTCTAGATCGTGGAGATTGTAAAAGAGCTGCTGGGGCATATGGGGAAAAAACGGCATGTTCGATTTCCAAATCTGTATAGACTGCTTTATTGAGTAGCCATCACTAGAATACCTAAAAAATATAGCAAGTGAATAAGAAAATAGATCTGGAATCCCCAGACCACCGTTCACTCTGGAAGACCTCAACCTCGTTTTAGCAATCCTGGGGCGTCCCTCTTTCCAGATAAAGCTGGAAAAAATCTGTTCAAAGTTTTTAATGTCTAATTTTTTCAGAGCCAGGGGTATCATTTGCATAAAGTATAAAATCTTGGAGAAAGCGATTGACTTGATAATGGCTGCACTGCCAAGTAACGACAGGGGGAGGGAGGACCATGATTGAAGTTTAAGTTTAATTTCAGAAATTACTGGTGGAAAATTAAGAGAGTACATTTGCTCTAAGTGGACCGGGATTTTAATACCTAAGTATTTAAAGTGCGTTTTATTAATCAAGAAAGGAATTTGAATAGCTTCAAGAGCTTTTGGGTCAAAGGCGCCAAGTGGGACTAATTCAGATTTTGTCCAGTTAACCTGGAAGCCTGATCTTATTCCAAAGGATTTTATTAATTTTAAGATAGCTGGGATAGTCTGGGTGGGCTTAGAAATAAAAATAAGAGCGTCGTCCGCAAAAAGGGCTATCTTAAGTTCTTGTTGTTTGATAGTTATTCCTTGTATTAGGGGAGAGGAGCGGATTGCTGCTGCTAAAGGCTCAACGGCCAGGTCGAAAAGGATGGGGGAAAGGGGACACCCCTGCCTTGTGCCTCTTTGTAGGATGAAATATGTGGAGCATAGGCCGTTACAATTAACCGAGGATCTAGGAGTGTTGTATAGGATTTGAATTATTTTAACAAATTGATCAGGGAAGCCAAAATTTTTCAGGGTTTTATAAAGGTGAGACCAAAGGACCATATCGAATGCCTTCTCTACGTCCAGAGCCAAAACCATATTGGGTAGGCCATCCGACGCAGAGAAGGCAGTCGAATTCTTAATAGCAGCCACCACCCTTCTAACGTTAGTCACGGCATGCCTGCCTGTTACAAAGCCCGACTGGTCTTTGTGTATTAAAAAAGGAAGGATGGGTTTCATTCTTTCCGACAAGATTTTTGTAAAAATTTTAAAATCAATATTAAGGAGAGAGATCGGTCTATATGAGCCTGGGAGGCTAAGATCTCTCCCCTGTTTAGGGATGACCTTAATGGTCGCATCAGAAAAATACAACGGGAGAGAGCCAGAAACTATAATAAAATTAAAAAATTGGGTTAGAGGATGAGAGATATAATCTGATAGGATTTTATAAAATTCTGTTGAAAAGCCGTCGGGGCCCGGGGCTTTGGCTTGTTTTAGTTGGCCTATCGCCCATTTCACCTCTTCAATAGTAATTTTAGATATCAAATTCTCCGAAAATCGTACAGGTAATTGAGGCAAAGGCAGCAGGTCCCAGTAAGTTTGTTCAGATAAGAGGGAGTTTGTGTTGTCTTGGGTTTGTGGGGTGAAATAAAGCTTTTCATAATAGGCTTTCATAGTCTCAGCAATTTGCTCCTCGTCCTCCGTCATATCGCCATTTTCTAGGCGAAGCGGGTGAATCGTATTGCTTTGCCTAGGTCCTCTAAGAAGATTGGTCATCATTTTTCCTATCTTATTCCCGTGGGCATAAAACTTGGCATCTACATTAAATTGGTATTTATCCCCATGTAGTTTTAAATATTCTTTAAGAGTTAGTTGCGCATTTTGGAGATTTTTCCTATTTAAAAGTGATGGGTCAAGTTTAAAGTTTTGGTAGGCGTAGGTGAGGTTGTTTTGTAAGGAAATATAGTCCTCTTTATATTTCTTCTTTAATTTACTTGAATGAGCTATCAAATCTCCCCTTATTACAGACTTGGCAGTCATCCAAAAGATGTCTGGTTTGGAAGTTTCATATTCTTCATTGGCCTTAGCATATCTTTTCCAAAAAGTTATTAATTTATCTTTAAAAGAATGAGATTTAGTTAAATGGGATGGGAATTTCCATGAGTGGGGCTTCTTTGAACGAGAATCAAGAGATAAAGTTATCGAAATTAAACCGTGGTCTGATAGTAATGGAGGGAAGATTTTTGGGTTTTTAATTTTCGTAATTAGATTTTCCGCAATAAGGATATAGTCCAATCTAGACCAGGTTTGGTGAGTAAGAGATTGGCAGGTGAACTCAGAGCCTGTGGGGTTCAGGGTTCTCCAGGAATCAAGAAGGTGAAGGGATTTCAAAATGAAAGGTATTCCGACCCTGGGCGAAGAAGGGGGACGTTTTGGAGTGGGGTATCTATCTAACACATAGGATGCAACGAGGTTGAGGTCTCCACATACTACTAGGCTTTCCTGATCATAACCAAGTAATATCGCAATCAGGTTAGTAAAAAACGATCTATCATATTTAGTGGGAGCATAGACATTAGCCACTGTTAAGATTACATTACCCAGCGAAAGCCGGGAGATGACAAACCTGCCTCCAGAATCGGCTCGGAGTGAGTCAACTGTTAGTTGCAGGTTTTTGCGTGCCAGTGTGATCACACCACAAGATTTTGACGTGTGAGAGGCCGATCCTACAACTTTCCAGCCGAGCATATTCAATTTTTTTACCTCTTCTGGGAGCAGGTGTGTCTCCTGTAAGCAGGCGATATCCACATTTTGTTTAGTTAAATAGGTCAGGAGTTTACGGCGTTTGGCCGGAGTGTGTATACCACGGATATTTAGGGATGCAATATTAATAGCCATTCTATCCTGAGTAAGTAAAAATCATTACCTTCCATTTCTTTGTATAGATAACATATAAGGGGAGCACATTAGGTAAAGGAGAGACATGGACAAAGACAAACATAAAAACAACATAGAGGCAGCAATAACCGAAAACAATAACTTTTGGACTTCCTACATCAAAAATATCACAGTAGTACCATGACATTATTATAGTAATTATGTCATAAAATGACAGGTAATAGGGCACCTCTCCGAGAACTTGAGGTGCTCCCATGTAAAAGGCAGCAAAGCTCCATTTCCAGAGGGGGGTATATGGGGTTAACCTAACATGTCATAAACTTTAATTAACGCATCAAAACTGATTGTTAGTCCTTCCAAGACATTTCGAAAGAAAGAAGAAGGGCTGGGGTTCAAACAGAACCGTTGGGAGCAAAGAAGCAAGAGAGTTTCTCCTCAGGTGTGAGGCTCGTCAGAAATATCTTCTTGTAAGTCCCGGGATGGACCTGAAGAAAGAAAGCTTTCAGCTTGTTTAGGATCCTTGAAATCTTTAAAACCCGTAGGGGTCACGATTCTGAGGGTAGCAGGGTACATAACATAAAATTTTCTTTTATCATTAACCAGTTTAGTGCACACAGGGGCGAAAGCCCGGCGGGCCCTGGATATCTCCATTGAAAAGTCCTGAAAGACTCTTAAGGGGTGTTGTTCCCACATGATGGGTTGGGTTTTGCGGGAGGCTGACCAAATGGCTTGTCTGTGTAGAAAATTTAGTACTTTGAAAATGACCACTCTGGGTTTCGAAGGGGTATTTTCCTGGGGTGTAAAGGGGCCCAGTCTGTGGATTCTTTCAATAACGAGGTCAGCACAAATTTGTTCAATGTGTAAGATCTTAGGCAAAGAGTGTCTGACTAAGCGCTCCAATGCAGGACCTTTAACCGACTCAGGGATCCCTGCTATGCGTAAGTTGTTACGCCGCAGCCTGTTTTCAATATTTTGAAGCGAGTCAGTAAGTCGTATATTTTCTTGGGAGATAGTGGCGACTGTGCGCTTCAAATCATTGATATCATCAGTATTATTACTGATGCGGGATTCCGCTTCTGATACTCTGGTTGTTAGACCGGAGATTTGCGCGGTGATATCACATACTGCCTGGTTTAGCAGTGGGGAGACGGTAGACTGTATAGCGGCAATAAGATCCCTGTAATGTAGCGCAGCAAGGCTAGCGCTATCTGAAATACCTGTGCCCTTCATTCTATCTTCCGGTATCGGCTTCTTGGACGCTGGAAGGGATACGGCGTCCTTCTCCTCCGCCGCCATGTTGTCTCCGCGGCGTTTGTCCTGTCGCTGCTGTAACGGAGCTGATGGCTGCTGTTTGCCCGTCGCGGCTGGACCGAGAAATTTGTCCATGTCGGGGGGTTGTCTGCGGGGGGATCGGGACCGGGTTCTGGTAGGTTTCGGCAGTTTGATGCTGTGTTTAATCACCTCTGTGAACGGAGCTGCGTGGATGTGCTGCTTATCCACTCATGCCGGAAGCGGAAGTCATTGGGTGCAATATTTAACTAAACTTCAATTATTTGACTTTATTTATACTAAAAGAACAGTCGCTGTGAGCAACACTGGCATTTTTATTAGATATTTTAAAGGATCACTCACAGCAACATTGGCACTCAAAGGATTAACTTAAGCCAGCCATTCATTAGAGACATTGGGATATAGGGCCTGATTCAAACCGGCTCACTGGGCTGGAGTGTTCGTAGCCCGGTGAGCAGGTAAACGCTATCCCACCAAATGTATGCCCGCAGCACACCCCTGCTACTGTGCACATGGGGGGGGGGGATCATTCACCATCACATGACTTTCCCCTGCTTGCAGCGCTGAGTATGTCAGGACTCACACAGTGCTGAAAATTCCATGGGGAAAAGGCGGTCACTGATGATGTCAGAGGTGCACCCTCCCTCCCAATGGCCGGGAATCGCTTTTGTTTTCTGGAGGATGCCCAGAAAATGTCAGGAGCACACCTCAAATTTCCCATAGGGTGTCCCTACCCTACAAGCAGCAAGCAAATGCTAGCCTTCGCTCATTGCCTTGAGTTAGATGACTCGCAGCTCAGCTAAAGGGTCTGAATTGGCCCTAATTCAGACATGATCACATGGCTGATATTTTGCACAGTGGCCATTTATCGATACACTGTGCATGCATATGGCCCAGAGTACACATGCGCGAGAACATCCTACGATGAAGTCCTGCAACACACGCTATTCGCAAAGCTGATTGATAGTAAGTACACATCTGGGAATAGAAACATGATCTTTTAGAGGGAGTGCTAAGAAAAATGCTGGCGTGCCATGAAAAACACTTTAAATAAAGTGTTCTCTATAAGTATATTTCATATAAGCTTCAGAACACAGTTTTTGAGAAAAAAAAAACATAAGACCAATAAGGTTATGCTAATACTGTTACTGATTCGTAGAAACAGGGGACCAAACTAACTGTACGGTGATTTGTACTGCAGAGCTAGTGAAAGTGTGATAGAGTATTAGGGGACATGTGAATTTTTTGATTACCATCGATGGTTGCAGTAAAGATAATGTTATGATACAATAGGCAGAGACACAGAATATGCAGTGTATTATATCCGGCTTCACCATCAATGCATCAGAACTTGGGCATGTCCTCGCTTTTTGCTGCACTGACTCTGGCCATGCACTTTGTGCCACTAGCTGTATCTCACCGTGCCTGTTTTCCATATGATGTCGTCATCTGGATATATGTGGAAATCTCGCTGGTCTTCTAGTGATTCCTCAGAAGTCTTCAATGCTCTTCGAAGATACAGATGTGTTGTATTAGTTTTGTATATGACCCAGTTTGCAATAATCCACTTAGAGGGCAGATCTCCTCTCTCATTAAAGATGATCTCTTCCCCAGTGGGATCTGTGTAATGAAGGTTTCTCATGTAGTGCCGCTTAAATGTGAAAATAAAATATATACCTAAATAATACAGATATGTTATGTACAAATACATGTTTTACAGCATAAATGGGACCAAGTTCATTATAGGCAATGATAATATATTATTTTATTGTGTACTTAAACGACAATGGAGAAATAAATATCCTGGTAGCCTTGATCTTTTCCTCATGCATATACTATTTAGGTTCCCATGCATGAATGGTCGAGTAGAGAGAACATTATACAGATGGAGCCGGGGTTGTCTTTGCAGGGGATGGCTATGGCGACGCCAGCCGCCATCCCCCGCCACCCACCATATGTATCTGCGAAAGGGGACGCACACGCACGAGATATGTGCGAGTCCCCTTTCGCACGGTTACCCCGGGTCCCCGCCGGCTTGTCGCCGGTCACCCGGGGTCCCCACCACCTCCCCGCACCCCCCCCCCCCTAACCCTGTCCATCTCCTTGAAGCGGAGACGGAAAGGGTCCCGTCACCCCGCCGCATGGAAACTGAGACGAGCGTGCGCGTGAGATGCACGCGCGTCAGTCAGATGGAGAGCCGGGCTGCTGGCGGATCACCAGCATTGACAGTGTTGCGATTCGCCAGCAAGAGGGAGCCCGGCTCCACCTGTAGTGTACATTTTCAATAACTCTGTTTCACAAATAACTCATTGGGGGACATTTACTAAGATTGAATGGTTATGAATGGTCATATTCATACCCATTCAATGTGAAATATGTTCGTAATTCACATACCAACAAATTTACGAATGTCCGAATGTGTACAATTAGTATTTGTGCCAAACGTAAATTTTTGAATTTCGTAAAAATACGAATGAATACATCATTGATAGAACATGGCTGTAAAAGCCTGTTCTTTTCAATGGTACGTAAACATTAACTAATGATTTGTTTTGGTGAATATGATTATGAATCACTAATACTGTAAATATCAATGAAATTTGTATTTGAGGGAAGCCTACATGGATCAAACAGATCTGTGCAGGCTTCTCAGTGTTTTTTTTTTTTTTTTTTATAAATAATAAAATAAAGGTGTGGGGTCCCTCCCATGGCTGCAACCAGCCTCGGCTCAAAGAATCAGTCATGGTTTTAGAAATTCATCGGCCCCCTTAAGTCTAAATCCAGCACCAGGCTCAAGGGCCAGTTCTGGTTACCAAAATATGGGGGGGAAAATTAATAGGGATCCCCCATATTTTGGCAACCAGAACCAGGCATAAAAATCCAGCAGGGTAATACCACAGCCACTGGAAACTTTTTATACAAGTTCCCATTGCCAAAGCATTATCCCCCTGACTGGTCAGCCCAGGCTGGGATCCTGGGGGAGTGGGAACCCCCAAATAAAGGGGTCCCCCCTCCAGAGTTACCCCAGCCCAAGCTGAAGCCCAGGGCTGTCCCTGGTGTCCCAGGGCTGATGATTTAAGTGTAAAATTAGAATGAAAACTATTGTGCCATGTGGTGGAACTACAAGTCCTAGTAAGCCCGCACTGCATCATGGGACTTGTAGAACTACAAATCCCAGCATAACAGGCATTAAAAGGCCCACTAGTAACAAGCAGTTAAATAAAACACACACCAAAGTAATAAAACAAAACTATACATATTACATTAAATCACACGATACTCATCTAGGGGTTCCATCATATGCCAGCCCTCTTCTCCTGTAGAAATCCAATTGAGTGTACCTGCATAAGGAAATTATAATTACCGAGGCATTGGATGAAGATCGCATCCTTTTTGTTCCGAAGTAGCATCCTGGCAGGTGAGAAAGGAGACCAAGACATCCGTAACCATTACCGTACAGAAGCGAAGAATGATTTGTTTACATCCGCGGCTCTTTCCCCTAAATGGGAGTTAGTCCTGCCCAACCGCAAATCAGGAGCGGCCTCAGGAAAAACTCTGCTCCTGATTGGCTGGTTGGCTTTTTTATAATTATTTATTTAATCTTTTTTTTTTAATCCTTGACAGCATTGCATGAATCACAAAGATCTGTGAATTGCTGGCAATCCATTTGTATTTAGCGGCCATATTTACGGCCACCAAATATGTATACTACCCGTTACAAATACAAATGGGTATAAACTTGTAGGACAATTTACATATTTTTCATTCCTATTTTCTAGGTTGTATACTGCCGATCCTGTTCGTACCAGTTCGTATAGGGATCGGCCGTATTCGGCTGCTATTAGTAAATTTACCCCATTCTGTCACTTTATAGAAAAATGTTGCTTTAGTATCTATACAGTATTTCCTATCCTTTCCAGTCAAAAACAATTATAAGTTAGTTGCCTCCACCGCCCGCTGCAGCTCCACCCGATGCCCCCTGCAGCTGCATATCAGGAGAGGCCACAGACTAATTGGCTCATATAGGACTTTGAAGACTGAGGTGTTCCCATGAGTAGTATCCAGGGTTTGACTAGCCCACAGATATACAGGAGGAACCTCTGGTTGTTCCAACTGCCTAGCCCTACACCTCCTCTTCTAGGGATCATGTTCCAGACTGCCACATCCCAAACATGGGCCCCTACCACTGAATTCCACTGTTGGGCCCCTCATGTCTGAGATGGACAATGGAGGCACCAAAAGTCAATCATAAATGATCACTTTATTATTAGCAGAAGTGCAGACTACTTACTATTTGGTTTAGTGAATATGTATTAAGTGGATTAGTTTTATGAATAGCGTGAGCCAGAGCATATACCGCCATGTAAGCATAGCGGGGTGTGAGATCAGGAACGCCATTAAATGTTGACAGGAGATCTTTTTTGTCAGTGCAGTTAACACCAGAAAATTGAAATATGCCTTGATAAAGAGTATTTTTGTACGTGTTTGTGGAAAGACAATGAAAAGCCGAAAGCCAAATATCTTCCAGAATTTGGTCATCCGGTCGATTAGATGGGTCTGCATTCGAAATAAATTTATTCATGTTGGGAAATGTTTTGGAATTTAACATAATAATGATGCTGCAATTTACAGATGGAAAATATTTCTCTTCCATATATTTTCTATCAGTCCATGATTCGTGGAGGATTAAAGTGATATTTTCATTAATAGTTTCAGAAATATAAAAACAATCTACATAATTTATGGAGAAAATCCCCAATAATATTATAATGCTAGCAGTATATTTACCAATCTCATATTTTTTCTGTATATTCATATTTTTATCATTAGAAAATGTAATGATAAACTCAATGCAGATCCCGTGTCCAGTCAACATTTTAATCAGTTCTTGTAATTCCATGTCCCCACTGCCATCACTTGGTGTAATCAATCCAACCCAATTCCAACCAAAATGAAGCAGACACCTAACAATAGCTGCATACCGGCCCCGATCATCTGGGACAATCCGGTAAAAGGTGGGATATAGTTCTCTGTCACTTAGGGCAAGGTTCGTAGTACTATAATTGATCTGGGGAAAGAATACATAAAATACTGTAAATAAACTTTACATCTGATATGACAATATTTGCTCCTTTGCATACATCACATTTATAATGGACAAGAGTAACCCCACACACAATAGATGCACAATTTATATTCTAATACATCCGTACCACGAGACCAGAGTGTACATTTTAGTAATGTTGGACACTGCAAACATGCACAAAGACTACAGTACTTGTGATGCACCCCTCCATTCTGGTACCCATCACTGTGCACAGAGAGAGCCGCTGGACCTGCAAATCCAGAGGCTCTTTTCGTACACCAATCGGGAGGTGGAGCCTCCACTTTGGAGGAATAAATCATCACACCTGGCAATTGCCCCTCCTGGCAAATGACAGAAGTACCAGATGGCCAGTCTGGACCCTTTATATTGACCTGAGACCACACTACCTCGTCCAATCTCTCATTGGATAGCTCTTGGCTAGTTAACTCCATTGAAGAGATTGTGGAGTATCTGAAAGCACTGCATCTATAGATGCCCCCTGTGACTTCAGTTGTTCCAAATACAGATGGAGTGCCTCTCAGCCAGCACCGGGGCTCACCAGAATGCTGCTTCAGGGAGATGGGCAGGGTTAGCTGGGGGGTGGGTTGGATTGAGTTGTAGTGATCAGCAACGTGGCAGCGGGGATCTCAGGGAGCTCTGTTGTAAGGTGATGTGCGTGCATCTCATGTGCACTCGTCCCGTTCTGGCTGCTGGTGGGGGCTGGCGGTTGGCAATCCAACCACCAAACCCCCGCTGGATGGAGTGCGCTCCATCTGTAGCCCCTCCCATTGCTTTAGGTCCTGGAAGAATTACCGGCACACGCATCTCTTTTACCTTAAATGTGCATCTTATTTGCCCAACTAAAACAACTGGAAGTGATAAAGCTACTGTTTCTTTTTTGTCTCCTCTCATGACTCTATGCCCCCAACCTCCCCACTTCCACTAACTGTAGGTGTCCCCCAAGGTTCAACGTGAAAAGTAAATTTTTGCCTTCCAATATGCATAGACTGTTTGGTTTCAGCAAAAAGAAACACTTGGAAGTCTGTACCATAAGTTCCACAGTAATAATCTTAGGACAAAAATAGGATATCATGTTCTAAAGAATAGCGCCACCAATAGTTAACCATCCCCATAAAGAAAACATTCATTTTTAAGATTACAGTCACATATCCCCATATACGTATGGTATGCCAGGGGGCCAGAGTCCTATGGGGGAGTCCTGATGGTGTGAAGAAGGAACACCACAATATCACAAAGTGTTTTGTCACCCTAAGTGAGACCACATGTACAATCAAATGCAAAGATTTATTTCATGAACCAAGATTATTTTCTATAGTTCCTTGTTTTAGACAGCCAATCTAAAAGAAGGCTCACAAAAAGAAAACCATAGTGCAGATGGTGATGACAAATATAAAACAATTTATTTGTCAAGTCCTTGTGGATAGATTAGACTATATAGAGGAAGTCATCAAACAGCTGTCAAATGGGGGTACAGATGAAAATTAAAATCTAACCCTTCTGTCAGAATCACTAATGCACTCTTAGAATTAACCACACAAGCATTAAACAATAATATAATTACAAAAAAATGAATTTAACTATATAAACATAAAGAATCCATCCACCCCAACCCTATATACTCTCACCAAAATCCATAAGGACCCCCTCCACCCTCCTGGAAGACCAATAGTGTCTGGCACAAACAGAATAACTTCTAACTTATCTGCTGTTATTGACTCCTACTTGCAGCCTTTAGTGAAAGATACAAAAGCATATCTAAAAGATACTGGGGAACTTTTGGAATTACAGTATTAGAAAATGTAACGTGGGATGATAGCTCTACATTGGTAAGTGCAGATGTGTCAACCCTTTAAACGATCAACAGGGAAGACAAGGGCATAGAAGCAGTATCGTACTTTCTTGATAGATCCACATATGGAGAAGATCTTAAAATTTCATTTTGAATGGCATAACATTTATTTTAAGGAATAATTCTTTTTACTTTGAGGGCACTTATTACATACAATGTATCGGAACCACTATGGGCACCAGATTCCCCCATAGTTGCGCGAACCTCTTCATGGCCTACTGGGAAGGCAGGAGGGGCTTCTGGGGGCGGATCTGGTGCTCTGGCGTAGGTACATTGATGATGTACTATTTTTTTGGAGAGGAATACCGGGGATCTTGAACAGTTTTGTAAGGACCTCAATTCAAATGACTTTAACATTAATTTAACATATACTGTAATTAAAGAATCCATTACTTTTTTAGACCTGGAGTTACAGTATATGTTAAAAATGGTAGTTTAGAAACCAGGATCTATAGAAAGCCTACATACTACAATAGCTTCATTGAACAAACGAGTCAACATCACAATAATTGGTTAGATGGCATCCCCTATAGCCAATTTGTTGGAGCTAAAAGGAATTGTACAGAGCCTTACGAATTGGACAAACAAATAAATGTAATGAGTCAAAGGTTCTTAGATAAAGGGTACAAAAAAGAAATGATAGATGAAGCCCAAAACAAAATAAAAAATGTACCGCAAGAGGATTTATTGGAAGGAAAATGAAAAAAAAGAATCTATGGTGGCTGATAATAAAAAGAAGTGGGCCTTTGTTAGCCAATTTAATACTCAACACAAAGAGAATGAATATATCTTCAATAAGCATTGGAGAATATTGAAACAGGACCCTGTTATAGGGAACCAAATACCAGCAAAACCTCTCATCATATATAGAGCACCTTCGATTAAAGATACGATTGTAAGGAGTGCACTAGAACCTCAAAGTAGAAGTAGCATTAGAAGTAAAGGATTTCACAGGTGCGGATCATGTAAAATATGCAAATTGACAAAGGGTGAAAGAAAAATTTATGAATTCACAGTGAATGGTTTTAAATATCCAATAAAGATTTTATTTCCTGTAATTCTAAAAAGATTGTCTATGGTATAGAATGTGAGTGCGGCCTCATTTATGTTGGTAAAACGACTAGAACAATGAAAGTGAGACTCGTGGAACACGGGCATAACATTCAAAAGGGTTTAGAGACTCACAATATATCTTCCCATTTTAAACTTAAACATAACTGTAATAGTCTGGGGGGTAGTGCTGCGCTCAATCTATGGTTAACATGTATCTGCTGCAGTTGACTCTAAATGTGAATCAATTAAATCTGACACAAATGTTTAATGTAATAATTTTTACTTAAAATAGGGTTAGGTAATTGCAAGATACAGGCTTACAGTACTGTGGTCTTAATACTCAAAAGGATGCACTAGTTTTAGTCCACTGTACACAATCTGCAGTATTATCTCCCAGTCTGTATGCTCGATAAAGAGTGTCAATGTCCCAATTTGCAATTATTCAGAACAATCTGCATAAATTGCAGTATAATGGATCTCAGTTTTTTTCCAGACTCTGTTTGCGGCGTCCCGTCAAACAGTGGTCTAGATTTGCAAGTTTGTCACAAGTCTTCGGGTACCCCTTTTTTTGACGTGTTGATTTTGTTCAACGGATTTTCGGAGGGGGGGGGGGACCGGTGCAGCCTAGGGTGCCGGTGTCAGGCCCGCTGCTGTACGAGATAACAGCGGTGATGCACGAGTGCTGTGGCGCTCCGTACCTCACGCGCCGTTCTCTCGTTGGCTGCGGTGACCAAGGGCAGCGGGGTAAGGTGTTTGGGGCAGCTGGTCGCCGCCGTCGACACTGCCTCGCTTAACCGCCCGGGGGACCTCCTACCTCTCAGGAGGTCCCCCGGGCGGTTAAGCGAGGCGGTGTCGACGGCGGCGACCAGCTGCCCCAAACACCTTACCCCGCTGCCCTTGGTCACCGCAGCCAACGAGAGAACGGCGCGTGAGGTACGGAGCGCCACAGCACTCGTGCATCACCGCTGTTATCTCGTACAGCAGCGGGCCTGACACCGGCACCCTAGGCTGCACCGGTCCCCCCCCCCCTCCGAAAATCCATTGAACAAAATCAACACGTCAAAAAAAGGGGTACCCGAAGACTTGTGACAAACTTGCAAATCTAGACCACTGTTTGACGGGACGCCGCAAACAGAGTCTGGAAAAAAACTGAGATCCATTATACTGCAATTTATGCAGATTGTTCTGAATAATTGCAAATTGGGACATTGACACTCTTTATCGAGCATACAGACTGGGAGATAATACTGCAGATTGTGTACAGTGGACTAAAACTAGTGCATCCTTTTGAGTATTAAGACCACAGTACTGTAAGCCTGTATCTTGCAATTACCTAACCCTATTTTAAGTAAAAATTATTACATTAAACATTTGTGTCAGATTTAATTGATTCACATTTAGAGTCAACTGCAGCAGATACATGTTAACCATAGATTGAGCGCAGCACTACCCCCCAGACTATTATATTTAACCCTTGGGATACAGTCAGATCCCAAAGTGTTCTTGCAGCTCATCACTTCCTAATCTTTTCAGTGCGCAGGTATAACCAAAAATTGTTAAACATAACTGTGACCCCAGTAAAATTTCAACTTTTTGGGGAATACAACAACTAAAGGCCACGTGGAGAAGTAAATATTTGGAACAACGCCTTTCAAAAACAGAGATGAAGTGGATATATAAGCTTAATACACTAGTTCCAAATGGTTTGAACGTAGAGTTTGAACTTAAGTGGTTCCTATAAATTTTACTCTCCGTCATTTGCATATTTTAGTTTTTATTTTCCTTTCATAAGTGTTTTAATATTGTGTTTTTAATAATTTTCTATTAGAGTCGTAACATTATGCATTTTCTTATTTTTTTATATATCATGGACAATGGACATTTTATATAGTAATAACATGATCATAATACAAGATGAACTCTGTCTCCGTCTTTTGGACTGCAATACAAGAGGAAAAGGGTTCCCCTTCTGGACATATGAAATGCATCATTCATCCTTGCTGTATAAGAACCATTTCCGCCAACTGGAACGCAAGCGCTATTTCCGGCATTTCTGATACTACAGAGACTCTGTAAGTGTAGTTTCCGGCATTTGGAACGCAGACACGATTTACAGTGTGTACAAATGCTTGTTCACAGTGCTGGAGACGCTTGGAAAGCTTCTCCGTGAAGGACCTTTTATACTGCACAAGGTGTGATGTACGTATTTGTTTCAACTAGGAATGTCGTTTTTATTGTTTTATGGGATATATGATGTTCATAGGTATTTCGGCCGATAGGTCACTTCCGGCGGAAGTTTTTCCAGTCGGCGGGTCTCTGTGGATTGGCTGACCATCATTTAAAAGGGGCTCCATGGAGATGGTGCCCTGAGCTTCTGATGAAGGACCCCTCAGGTCCGAAAAATGCATTTTAAGCTACCGGAACACCATCTCACTGGATCCTTTTGAGCTACCTGGGATAATCCATTTGCTTCTGAACACCAACCAGCTGATTGAGGGAGCCTGCACCCTTAGCAGTTTAGCAAGTATTTATCCTTGGCGAATCCCTTCTTCTTTATACCCCTGTGTGGCGGTACATGCTGTTTTTACATGTTTTAAATGTGAGTGTACACCTGAAATAAATCCGTTTGTCTTTGAACCATACAGTGTTGCACTATCGTATATATTTTAAGTTACAGGATTGTAAAAACATTGGAATCACTGTACAAGTGATCCACGTGGGACCATAGTGTCCATAATACACTTTACAACCCACAGAATATGTGAGTGGAACTTGAAAAATAAATTGTTTTATATTTGTCATTACCATCTGCACTATGGTTTTCTTTTTGTGAAACTTCTTTTAGATTGGCTGTCTAAAAGAAGAAACATCTATAGAAAATAATCTTGGTTCATGTAAGAAATCTTTGCATGTGATTGTACATGTGGTCTCGCTCAGGGTGACGAAATACTGTGTGGTACTTTGGTGAAAGGTATTTTTGTTTGGTTTTGTTTTGAACTTGAGCTGAAAACCAGAAGTGGCGCTACGGGGGAGTTTTAAACTACCTGTGGGTGTGAAAAAGGAAGTTGGTGTTCAGTCCCAGAAACTGTCCCAAAAATCCTGCAATCCATTGCCTTCACCATCTCCTTCAGTCTCCCAGTTCTATCGGAGCCCTCCGCCCATTTCCTTGCTCCTGCTGCTCTGCCCCTAAGCTTGCCCCCACTCCTTGCCCATCTCCCTGAAGTGGAGATGGGCAGGGAAGTCATCAATGCTCCCCGATGCTCCACCCATTTCAATAATTTGAGTTTCACAGACCCTTAAAAACTGCCTGAAACGACCTACTCCAACCACCAGGCAGACCAATAATTTCCTATGACAGATGGGAAAAGACGCAGCAGCTGGGAATGATGATCAATTTAGGAAGGATATAAAGGGAGATCTTTGAGCATGGAGTCCTATGCTTCTGAGGAAGGACATTTAGTCCAAAAATGCTTAAGCAAAATACACTTTTCAGACCTGGGAGATGGGAGTAGAGGGTGGAGAGACTGGATTGCAGGAGCTTTTGGACAGTTTCCAGGACTGAGCACTAACTTCCTTATTCACACCATCAGGACTCACCCATAGGACTGTGGCCCCTTAGAATACCATAAGTATATGGCGATATGTGATTTTAATCTTACAAATTGTGAGTGCATTTATGAATAAATTTACATGTTGTTTAACCCCTTACCGCCGCAGCCTGTTTTTGCCTTCCTGACAGAGCCCTTTTTTTCAAATCTGACATGTATCACTTTATGTGGGGATAACTTTTTTTTGCTTTTACTTATCCCAGTGATTTTGAGATTGTTTTCTCGCGACACATTGTACTTCAAGTTAGTGGTAAATTTTGGTCGATACAGTCTGTGTTTTTTGTGAAAAATACCAAAATGTCGTAAAAAAATTGAAAATTTTGCATTTTGCAAAATGTTAAATTTTCTGCTTGTGAGACAAATAATCATACCACTCAAAATAGTTAATAACTAACAAAGACCACTTTATGTTGCCATCATTATTTCAACCTCCTTTTAATTTTTTTGGACACTAGGAGGCTTAAAATATGAATAGCAAATTCTCAAATTTTCAAGAAAATTTCAAACACTGATTTTTTTAGGGACCAGTTCAGTTCTGATGTGACTTTGAGGGACTTGTATGTGAGACACCCCCATAAATGATGCCATTTCAAAAACTGCACCCCTCACAGTATTCAAAACAGCATTTTGGAAGTTTGTTAACCCTTTAGGTGTTTCACAGGAATTAAAACAAAGTGTAGGTGAAATTTCAAAATTTCATTTTTTTTTGCAGATTTTCAATATTAATACATTTTTCTAAGGAGCACAGTAGATTTTACTAGAGAAATGTGACTAAAAATTGATTTCACCAATTCTTTTGTTTTCATAAATATCCTATATGTGGCCCTAGTGTGCACGTTGACCAAACCACAGGCTTCATAATAGAAGGAGCAACTACTTGATTTTGGAGCCTCCTTTTTATGAGATTATTTTTTAGGCACCATGTAGGTTTCTAGGCACCATAAGATGCTAAAAGTTAGGAACCCCCCCACAAGTGACCCCATTTTGCAAACTACACCCCTCAGGGAATTCATCTAGGGGTATAGTGTACATTTCAAACCCCCAGGGGTTTCACCAATTTTGGTACAACTGAGCTGTGAAAATGAAAAAATACATTTTTTTTACACAAAAATGCAGTTCTGGCTCAAAATTTTTCATTTTCACAAGGAATGAAGGAGACAAAGCACCCCAAAATCTGTGCCGCAATTTCTCCCGAGTACGGCAATGCCTCATATGTGACCAAAAAATACCATTTGGTGCATGGCAGGACTCAGAAGGGAAGGAGTGATATTTGGATTTTGCAGCACAGATTCTGGTGGAATGAATGGTGGGTGCTATGTCGCATTAGCAAGACCCCCGAAGCACCAATACAGTGGAACCCCCCCACAAGTGACCCCATTTTACAAACTACACCCCTCAGGGAATTCATCTAGGGGTATAGTGTACATTTCAAACCCCCAGGGGTTTCACCAATTTTGGTTCAACTGGGCTGTGAAAATGAAAAATTACATTTTTTTACACAAAAATGCAGTTCTGGCTCAAAATTTTTCATTTTCACAAGGAATGAAGGAGACAAAGCACCCCAAAATCTGTGCCGCAATTTCTCCCGAGTACGGCAATGCCTCATATGTGACCAAAAAATACCATTTGGGTGCATGGCAGGACTCAGAAGGGAAGGAGTGATATTTGGATTTTGCAGCACACATTCTGGTGGAATGAATGGTGGGTGCTATGTCGCATTAGCAAGACCCCCGAAGCACCAATACAGTGGAACCCCCCCACAAGTGACCCCATTTTGCAAACTACACCCCTCAGGGAATTCATCTAGGGGTATAGTGTACATTTCAAACCCCCAGGAGTTTCACCAATTTTGGTACAACTGGGCTGTGAAAATGAAAAATTACATTTTTTTTACACAAAAATGCAGTTCTGGCTCAAAATTTTTCATTTTCACAAGGAATGAAGGAGACAAAGCACCCCAAAATCTGTGCCGCAATTTCTCCCGAGTACGGCAATGCCTCATATGTGACCAAAAAATACCATTTGGGTGCATGGCAGGACTCAGAAGGGAAGGAGTGATATTTGGATTTTGCAGCACAGATTCTGGTGGAATGAATGGTGGGTGCTATGTCGCATTAGCAAGACCCCCGAAGCACGGTGAAATGATGAACCTAATAATCCATAGATGTGTGGTATATTTTAAAACACTCCTTCATACATAGGCCGGGTTTGTCGGGGCAAGTTTCACAGTGGAAAATAGTTTGCTTTCTTATTCCCTTTTTATAGCAAACTTTGCACCTTTTTTGTGTCCTGCCCTTTTTTCCAGTGGAGGGGATTTCGTTAGGAAAATGCTGCCCTGATACAATACGGGGGCCAGTACTAGAAGTACTGGGGCCAGTACTAGAAGTACTGGGGCCCTCTGCCTGCTGATTCCCAAATATTAGGCTCTTTATGACTTCCTCTTGAAAGTGCATAAATGTCCCCGTCTGGCTGGTAGAACGGAATAGTACGTAAGCGTTATACAGTGCCATCTGGATGATATACACGGCCAGCTTCTTATACCATATTTTTGTTTTCCGCAGGGCACTGTACGGCTTCAGTACCTGATCTGAAAGATCCACTCCGCCCATGTACTTATTGTAATCTAGGATACAAATAGGTTTTGAGGTGTGGGTACTGGTACCTCGTACAGGGACGGAGGTGGTACTGTCTCTGTGAATTGTTGTCAGTATAAGGACATCCCTCTTGTCCTTATATTTGACCAACAACATATTTTCGATGGATTGTGCCCTGCTTTCACCCTTTCTCAGTAATTGGGCAACGTGCGTTTTTGGGAGGCCTCTTTGGTTCTTGCGCACAGTACCGCAAGCTGCTGTACCTCTTGAACCAAGGGCCTTAAACAGGGGGATGCTGGTGTAAAAGTTATCCACATAGAGGTGATAACCCTTATCCAGGAAGGGGTGTACTAAATCCCAGACAATCTTTCCACTAACACCTACGAGGGAGGGGGGGCATTCTGGCGGTTCAATTCTTGTGTCCTTCCCTTCATATACCCTAAACCTGTGGGTGTACCCTGAGGTACATACGCACAGCTTATACATTTTTATGCCATACCTTGCCCTCTTATTGGGAAGGTACTGGCGGAATTTAACCCTTCCTTTAAAATGTATAAGTGACTCGTCTACACAAATGAATTTTTCGGGGATGTACATCTCAGCAAATTTGGCGCTGAAATGATCAATGACCGGCCTGACTTTGAATAGCCGGTCAAAGGTGGGATCATCTCTGGGTGGGCACTGTGCATTATCGTTGTAATGCAAAAATTTAAGGATCGTCTCAAAACGAGTCCGGGTCATGGACATACGATGAAGTGGGGTGCTGTACAGAACATCTGTACTCCAATATTGTCTAATTTCTGGCTTTTTAACTATGCCCATATGTAACACTAGACCCCAAAACGTCATCATCTCTACTGCATCTACAGGGGTCCACCTAGCAAATGATGACGCGGGGTTTTGGGCAATAAACTGCTGGGCATATAAATTACTTTGGTCCACCATTAAATTTATAAAATCATCAGAGAAAAAGACTTTGAAAAAGTCAATTTCTTTGAGGCCTGTAGTATCAAATTGGATTCCTGGGTTGGCCAAAAACTCAGGAACCTGGGGCTCAAAATTGTCTGGTGGTGGGGTCCATACGAGATCAATCATTGGGGGGGGTCTCTGCTGCTCTACGGGGGCATCTTTGAGGGGGTCCCTCATCACTAGAGGAGGAAGAGGAGCTTAAGACGAATGCAAATTCATCGCTTACTTCACTGGCTGTGTCAGTGTCAGAGGCAATAAGGGCATATGCCTCCTCCGCTGAAAACAGTCTTTGCGATGATTGGGACATTTTTATTATTTTTGTGTTTGTGTAAGTGTAGTGTTTCAACACGTGTATAGTGTAGGGGGGGGTAAAAACTTTATTTCAACACGGGGGGTATGTAGTGTGTATGTAGTGCTTTAACACGTGTAAGTTAAAAAAAAATAAAAAAGCTCCTGCGCCAAAAAATGAGCACAGATGTTGGTCAGTAACGTCCGTCACTGATCAGCGCTCAGCGGCCACAGGACACCCACAAAATCACAGTGGGTGTAAAAATTTTTTTAAAAAAAGACCCCACAGCACCCTCCAAAAAATAAAAAATAAAAAAAAACTGCTGATGAGTCAAAGGCAACAGGAATTTGATCCCCAAAAAAAAAATTAGATCAACCCTGTGCCAAAAATGCTGATCAGTGATGTACGTCACTGATCAGCGCTTAGCGGCCACAGGACACCCACAAAATCACCGTGGGTGTAAAAAAAATTTAAAAAAAGACCCCAAAGCACCGTCCAAAAAAATAAATAAAAAAAAACTGCTGATGAGTCAAAGGCAACAGGAATTTGATCCAAAAAAAAAAATTAGATCAACCCTGTGCCAAAAATGCTGATCAGTGATGTATGTCACTGATCAGCGCTCAGCGGCCACAGGACACCCACAAAATCACCGTGGTTGTAAAAAAAATAATAAAAAAAAAACCCACAACACCCTAAAAAAAAAAAAAAAAACTGCTGATCAGTGATGCAACACTGATTAGCAGTGAGGGGCAGCAGGCACACAACTTTTGGTGCAACCTGACGGGGTATATATAAAAAAAAAAGTTGCTGATCGGGGGCAGCAGAGACAAAATTATATTATACAATATTATGTTCTATGACACAATATTATATTATACAATATTATGTTCTATGAGACAATGACGCTGCAGCAGCACAAGCACCAGGAAGCAACAGCAACCAGGAAGCACCAGCAGCTGGCAGCACGGATGCCACCAACGCTGATCAGGTCAGTATAAGGGGACAGATGGGCACGGAGACCGCTCTGCACGCTGTTCCTGACCGGAATGGCGGCTGCAGGGCTGTCTCCGTTATTTTCTGTGAGGTGTAATGGCTGTGATTGGTCCGTCGGTCCGACGGACCAATCACAGCCTTGGGGGCAGGTGGGGTGACCACCAGTGACCCCTTTACACCCGGTTAACAGCACCAATCACCACCGATCCCTGTGTTACCGAGCGACGTTATTCGCCGGTACACAGAAAACGCTGTAATTGGCTGTTCACATTTGAACAGCCAATCACAGCGATCGCCGATGGGGGGGGGCATAACTGCCCCCCCTGGGCCACGAGGGAAGATGGCTGCTGTCAGGGACAGCAGCCATTGTCCCTCTGTCACCGCGTCTATAGACGCGGTGACAGTTTACAGTCATGACGTACATTTATGCCATGTGTCGGGAAGTACATCCCGACCATGACGTAAATGTACGTCAAATGTCGGGAAGGGGTTAACAGCAATATTACACTATTTGTCTGCATTTCAAGTTCCTTCTAGTTGTCATCATTATTGTTTTATGGGATATATGATGTTCATAGGTATTTTAGCCGATACGTCACTTCCGGCGGGATAAGAACTGGAATGCAAATGTGGATGGATAAGCATATTCATTCTACACTACATGTGAGTGGAAATTTTAACTGATAAAACAAATATCTGGTATCAGACAATATTGCACTATATCTGCTCTGTTCGAAGTTCTTTCAGAGAGAGCATGGAAAGGAAAGAGAAAAGTGAACTGAGGAGGAAAGTGTTTTTTATTGCTTCCTTTATGGTGGATGGTTAACTATTGGTGGTGCTATTCTTTAGAACATGATATCCTATTTTTGTCCCCCAAGGTTCAGTCCTTGGTCCTCTGCTTTTCTCTCTGTATAGATCCTCTCTAGCTGAGCTCATTAGCTCTTTTGAGTTCAAATATCGTCACTATGCTGATCATACTCACTTACAATACTACATATAAAAAGCCTAACTATTCCTCACCTTTTTGAGGAGGAGTACCACCAGTGACCACTAGAGGTCACTCGATGAACCAAATTACTCCTTAACAGAAAGTGAAACCAAGATCTTATGTTTCAAAGTTCCTGGATATATGCCCTTGTTTTGGTTCACTCGCAAAGGCAAATTCCTTCTTAAATGGCCAAAACCATGTGCACTGCAGGAGGGGATGTAACTTGTGCAGAGAGTAAAACTTACTTACAATTAAAACCCCACCCAAATCTAATTCTCTCTGCACATGTTACATCTGCCCCACCTGCAGTGCACATGGTTTTGTCCATTTGAGAAGGAATTTGCCATTCCGAGTAAACCAGAATAACCCCCATAGAGAGAGGGAGCTGTGAAGACAGAGAATGCATTTTCTGCAGTTTTCACTATTCAGTGTACTAGTGTAGTTCTCCTGGACGGCTTACCGTTCACCATCTCCCTATCCCATGTGGGAGGCCAGCAAAATAAGTTTATCATAATCAATTATGCGAATGGAGTGACTGGAAACAGTGGCGTAAGTTCGTTCCAGTTGCCCGGAGGCAAGATATATATTGGTGCCCCCCCACACACATACAACCCTATATAACCTTATATAAAATATATATATTTCTGTTCAGATATAGATAGATAACTCATATATATTTCAGAACTCAGCCACAGAAGCAATATCGTTGGCTTTAAAATAACTGATTTAAACTTCCAGGGGGAGGAGAGGTGCCCCCTTGCGAGCAGGAGCCCGGCGGCAGATGACTCCATTGCCTCCTAGAGTTCTGCCTCTGACTGGAAACCTCACAGCTGGGCTGCACATCCATTTGCACAGCAATCAGAGCTGCTGAGTCTGGCCAGGCCCATGGTAACATGAAAAATTGATTTTAAATTAGTTTTGGTGCTGGGGAGCCTCTCAGCAGCAGCAGCCTCTGCAGTACAGTACACTCCAGAGGACTAGAAGCAGTGGCGTAACAATAGTGGGTGCAGGGGATGCAATTGCTATGGGGCCCGAGGGCTGGGGGGGCCCGAGAGCCCAGCAGGCAATCCCCTGCACCCTTTTGAAGTATTATACCATATACGATTGATATGCGGCACCGCGCTGAGTTAGAAGCTATGATTTGGCTTTTAGAGAAGAGAAGGAACTCAGAGAGGGTCCTCGCCCGGCAGCACAGAGCACCAGACTCTAGAGGGCGCTGCAGCTGCATTCTCTATTTTCGATTTGCCGGGCCACAACAGCACTTGCTGGCAGTCACCGTCTCAGTTAGTTGCACGCCTTTACAGACCCAGCCAGCTGTCTCCTCCTCTGTGCCGGGTGCCGCAGAGCTGTAACGCCGCAGAGTTGTGGACCCGGGTGGAAGCAGAAACCTGTGTCGCACCCTTGCCTTACCAAAAAAACTGCAGTTAAAAGTAGGTGGGCAGGCATAGGGAAGAGCAGGGGTAGGCCTGACATGGGACTCCTAAGTATAGGCTTAGCGGGTCACCATGATGGTGGTGACCCGCCGCTGATGCACTACCTACATCAGTAAGTGACAGCCCGCTCTCTCCTGCCCCCACCCCTTTCTGATCTCCAGCTTGACAGCCTGCTCCCCTTCAACTGTTCGTCATGTATCCCCCAGCCTGGTGGTCTCTCCTGCATGTGCTGGATAAAGAATGAGGGGGGGGGGGGGGCTTTCAAGACTTTGCTATCGGGCCCACTGAGTTCAAGTTACGCCTCTGACTAGAAGGGTGCGATTGTGGCGTGTATTTGTGGATGGCTGTGTGTGCCAACAAAGGAGGCAATACAGAAGGGCGTGGGACACAAAATCAGCTGATGGCTAGGCTGCTGGACCCCCTTTGAGCTGCTGCCATTTGACTGCTTTTGCTATGACACATACAGTTAGTGGAACGCAGCACCTGCAGCGGCCATCCGCTTTAGTCCCTCCTCGCCCTTCCATATTGCCCCCTTTGGTCGTGCACACATTCATCTGCAAGATACGTGCTGCCACCACTCCCTGGCCGCTCCCTCCTCCTCCTCTCTCTGGCCAAAGTTGGTGCTGTTGCTGTATATGGGGTGGGCGGCTTCCTGCATGCTGTGAGAGTGGCAGAAGTACCTAAGCAGGGATACTATCCATGTCAGCGTGGAGTTGATTTTATATAGTGTGGCAAGCGCAGCCACTGAACCCGAAGCGTGGCGAGCAGATGCAGAATACATGTAAAGTAATCCGCATCCCCTCGCGGGGCTCGCTGCGCTCACCACACTTCGGGCTCGGTAGCTCGCTGTGCTCGCCACACTATACAAAATCAACTCCACACCGACATGGATAGTGGGGGTATGAAAAAGTCGGAGGACGTGTTCTGCTGCGCTCGCCCCGCTTCGGGGTGGCGTGGATAGTCGGGGGTGCGTAAAACCTATTTTTAGGACATACAATCATATTATTGTATACCTAATGTAATAGCATCGCACACCCAATAAAATCGCATGCGATTTTTTGGGAGGTGCGATGCGATGCGATACAGTGGGTCACACAGAGCATTGAAAAAATGACATAAAAAAATCGCATTGCATCGTTCACCGCTATAATGGCCCATGCGATGCGATTTCCCTACGTTATCGTACGTAGGAAATCTGGGCGCCGTTCTAGAAAACAAGTACCCTTCTATGACATACAATGTCACTGTCTTTTCCTAGATTGTGCTACGATTATATGTGAATGCCTTCTTGTCCAAAAACATTTTTTTGCAGTTCTTGCATTGATATTTTTAGGAAATTAGAGGACTAATAAGGTACAGCAACTATACAGAGACCACTGACCTGTGGGTACTTGTACAGACTCAGTATCTGGGCCATCGCTTGGCTTGTATGGAAACCAGAATCACCTATAAATCCAGCCACTTTCCTGTGACCCATACATGAGTAATTAGGAGCCTCCATTGTTACTCCAGACAATATCCGCAGAACATATTGTAATGATTTCTTTGGATGTCCACAACTGTTATATATGTGATACCCCAGAGTAACATTGGGGAGAAGATCAGGGTCCTTGTTGATCTCATCAATTGCAAAGATAATTGCCAGGATGCTCTTGTACTCTTCAAAATTAATACTGTGAAATAGTAAGAATGTGGTGTATTTAGTAAATCAGTCATTAGCTTCAGTTGTTCAGTTTTGAAAATAAACTTTAGCTGTATCCCAATATGCACTTAGAACTCACCCAGGAAGAAACCTTGAGGACAATAGTAGTAATCTGAGCCAAACCCACCAAAAACGAAAGAACCAAAACAAAGGGATGATTCAGACCCGTTCATTGAGGTCCGAATTTGGCCCCATTTTCAATGATGAGGGTCTGCGCATGTGCAAATGCATTTGGTGCGTATAACACTCGCTGAAGCGTTCACTCAGTAAGGGCAGGCAATGTTTAGATGATCGCTAGGCTGTAAACATACGCAGCCTAGTGGACTGTTCTGAATCAGACAAAAAGTTCCTAAAACATGCACAGTTTGGCAGATATCTGTCAGTGCTCTATTCTGATCAAGTACATCAAGTCCAGAACTTCATTGCTTTATTTGATAGTGCATAACAATGTACAGTGGATGAATGGTCCTTAGTCATTCATCTCCGCACAGACAGGACTAATCAGCAGAACCATACAGTTTCAGAGAACTGTGTGCTATATGGGGGCGGCCATTTTGTGGTGGTCCTCAGCAGAAGAACGGAGCCGCCGGGACCAGCGCGATAGGTAAGTGACAGTCTGCGGGGGATTGGGGGGGTTAACTATAGCACCGCAGCCCCCGGCGCCCCCACATGCACAGCCCCCCCCCCCCCGCGGTGGCGGGGGCTGCGGTGCTATAATTACGCCGCTGGTCCCTGGCTACGCCTAGCTTGCAATGGGTGGTGCCCAGTGGAAAAATCATTTGATGTTGAGCCCCTAACAAACTATTTTGGTTATTTTCACTCAGCTGTGAAGTCATCAGTAGCCAAACGGTATCCGGACTGATCATAGACTGACTCATGATAGATAGTCATTTGGCTGCTCATCTTCCTCTTATGAAGATT
Source organism: Crinia signifera (assembly GCF_055691185.1). NCBI lineage: Eukaryota > Metazoa > Chordata > Amphibia > Anura > Myobatrachidae > Crinia > Crinia signifera. The sequence continues at coordinate 33,594,932 of NC_139217.1, forward strand.
GGATACTTCCCTGTGCTCGCACTCTCCTGTTCAACGCACCACGGTACACAGGGGAACAGCAGACACAAGGAATAACTCTATATCATATATCCTAAATATTCTTCCTATAAAACAATTAAGATACTTTTTTACAGAAGCTGTTAATGTATCGACAATGTATGCCTGTCTGCTTATTGACCTATTGTCAGGTTTGTCCACTGTAAATGAGCAATGACACGTGTGTGTATTTGAAAATAGGAAGCAAAAAAGGTACTTGTGTACGCTCCTGCGTCTCAAACATATGGAACGCCTCTCCGCCGGGGCCAGCATGATCACCTCTACGCCAAAGAGAGTGGATCATGCTGGCACCGGCGGTGTGAGAGAGGCGCTGAGTAGGCTTGCCAGGGACGCCGGGGACAGAGATGCAGTTCCCGGCAACAGTACGGTAGTTACTTGTGTAGTTTCATGGCGGCAGCCTACGCTGATAACGTAGCTTAGGCTGCCGCTGTGGAACTACACAAGTAAGGCAGCCATTGGGCTACTCTGATAACGTAGCTTAGGCTGCCGCCGTGAAACTACACAAGTAAGGCAGCCGTTGGGCTACACTATTAGCGTAGCTTCAAACGTAGTGTAAGCTGTCGTCGTGAAACTACACAAGTACCAACAAAATATGTGATGATATGAATGAAACTAATTGATGCTATTACTATATTATATACTGAATAAAAGGTTACTAGAGGTCAACCTGATGTCAGGACAGTATGACTTATATGAGGCACGGTCTGATTATTGAATACACAAAACAGAATAAACTGCGCTCCAAAACAATTGAATGACAAGTGATTGATTTAAAACTAAAACAATTTAATTGCACATGTAAATAAAATCTCAAAAAAAGGTGGCATAATGAAATGACATAAAAGCAAGGCTTGGGACACTTGTGGGAAGTTATAGGGAATATAAACCTACACTGGAGCAGTGAGTGTGATCTCCAATCGATGGAGTCCAATGGGTAAGTTCACTTGGTGCCATTGGAGGTTTTTTATACCAGATGGGGGGCTGTATGGCAAGCAACGAGACCTCACTAGTAATCAGCTAGTATCCAAGATTGTGGGTACTCCAGGTGGGAAAAGGCAGCTAATGTTCAGATGAATAAGCAGGTAAATGTCCCAGTTGTTTTTAAATGGGATCCTAGAATGTAAACCAACGTGTCTTGTTACTACTAGGGGTAAGTTTATCAAGGTGACTTGTTTGAGCTCATTACTGGGTATAAATACCCTGTTCAATTAGTGTGCAATGACCTCATTAAGACATCAATTCATTTGTCTAGCATAAATAACATCAAGTATATAAATCTAATTCAAATATACATAATATAAAAATGATAAACCAAAGGACCATAATTTAAAAGTTAATAACAGTAAAGTGACCTCTCTGACACATGCCCCTATAAGTGCTACCGTGTTATGTAAAAGAAAAACCAGGAATCACTAAACAGAATGCAATACTCTTAGATCCACTTTTTTTATCTATCTAAATAAGCATATAGGTAAATGCAAATAATTAAATTAGATCATGAATCTCAATATGAGTTTTAGACTAAATAAAGGAAAAAAAACAGCTAGCAGAAATTATATGCTGCTGTTGCATTCAATCGGGAAATGCGGGTTGGGGCGGCACTTCCTGTAGTTGGACCGCAAGATCCCGAAAGTAAAACATAACAAAATATACCACACTCGGGGTGTAGGGGCACAAGGAGGAGGACTCCTATCAATGCAAGCCCTTCCCTATAAGCGACCTGGACTCCGTGATTGGACCGCACACAGTATGGGCCCAGATGGCCACTCGTGACTCCTTTTTCGAGATGCACCAGTGATGCAGATGCATCTGGTCAGCGTCACTTCTGCTTGGTGGACCAGAAGTCCAGGAAGTGACAATCCGGCCATCTGCTCGCTTCCCACTATGCAGATGGAACACTACAGGCAGAAGTTATCCCAGTTATAAAAAACAATGAGCACACATTCAGATGTTCAAAATAGTTCAATAATTATTCAGATACATAGTATTCATCTGTGTAGAAACATCGCATTTGGGTATAATTATTGTCTCGGCATGGTCACTGACCATTGAATAATTATTTTTCCCTTTCACTGATAAAAGTCAGTCTAAATGTGACAGTGCCCCTGTACGGTGTGGTGCAAGATGGCGTACCTTACTCTGGAGCTGGTGACGGCGACGGCTTCTGGATTCTTCGCGGCTTCTGCTGGAGAACCTGTGGCAGGGAACGGCACAACCCAAGGGACCCACAGAAGACAATGCTAAACATTTAGCAGCAACTGAAATTTATTTAAAGAATACGTAGTGCAATCCTGCTGCTCTTTCCTCACATAACTGTGTAAACATCACACTTACAATAACGACTGTATGAATGGGTGAATGAATGAATATCTCTGCAACACTAACTAGTAACCAATGACCACCTCAGTCCGTTTCAAGGGTCAGACTGTACTGGTCATGAGCATTCCTACCTACGGTACCGTAACACTAAACACTGGTGCAATAAATGACAGTTCTACATAAAATGACAGTCAGCAAAAATATTATAATAAAGACAAGGGTAAAGAGATTTACTTCAAAGACTGGTATTTCAAAACAAGATGACTTTACCGGTGTAATAAAGAATGTCCACAAGATGGCGCCGGGCACCTTATATATGCATACTACACAATAGTCCCTGAGTCGGAGTACAAGGTCCCACGAAGTCAAATCCTCACTCTGAATTAGGCCCTTACAGTGTGCACACTTATCTACATAGACCCACAACAGGGTAACTCACAAAACAATCCCCATGAAAGAGGGGGCAGGCAGATTCCCGTTTCCTGGGGTAACCTCCTGTACTCAGGTAACAGACTTTGGAAGCACTTTGCAAAATAGGGAGCTTTCACCAAGGGAGTCTCTCAAGGGGCCTCCTTCTCTCCAGGTGCTGGGTTAGGGGTGTCCCTGGAACTGGGCCTCAGCTGGGTTCTACGCAGGTTGGCACATGGGTGGGTCAGCCAAGGGGGACTGGGTACCTGTGATTACTGCTGCTGATGCTGGCTCCAGCCAGTAACGATTGCTTCCTCTCAGCAGCTGTCTCTAGCATCCAGGGTCTGTGGGGTCACTGCTCTGCTTTGATGCTTGTCTCTCTCTCTCTCTCTTCCCCTTCCAGCCGGGCACCGGCTATCAATCACTGCCTTGGGTCTGTGGCTGTGTGCTGCAGCTCCTCTCTTAGTCTCTCCTGGCTGCTGCACTTCACGCTGCCCAGCTCTGGCTACTGGACACTCACTACACAGTGTCTCCTCTCTGGCAGCACGTGTATCTCTTCCCTCTCATGCTGCTGCAGACTTCTCTCTCTCATCAGTTCCTGCACAGCTGACCTCTGACCTCCTCTTCACGCTCCCTCAGCCAGCTAATCAGGGGGGTGTCAGGTTCTCTGCACGTGGATGTGAGCTGGGTCTGTTAACCCCTCACATCCCTGAAGTGTCTATGAAGCTGCAGTCTTTCCTAATAGCAGCATTGGCTGCCATTAAACCTTTTTGAGGGCACAGGGGCACTCAGAGTGGATTGCCACATACCTCCCTGCTGGAAATTTGCCTGTCCGCAGGCAACTGTACCAGGACCAATAAGTTCCGGGCAAAGTCCTGTCAATGTCCATGACAAAGTATTTAAACGCTAAATGAAAACAGGTGTGAACAATTATACATTACATAACCATTACAAGTATCACTACCTTCCTATCTAATGTGGGCTCCCCGGGTCAACCATCCCTCCGCCACAGGACTCCATCCCTCTGCGGTCCAGCTTCTCCACTGCTGTCAACGGATGGCGCCCACTCTCACGACTTGCACTCAGCTTTAGGCACGTCTCGCCTCTCGATCTTGCCTCTTCGACCTCTGTATTGCTTGCTGGATTCTGAAGGCGAATTCTTCTCCAGAGATGGTTGTGTACTCGCCGTCCGTTGCAGGCTTCCCATTGATGAAACAGGTCTCGGCCTTTTCATCTCTCTCTGCTGGTTCTATCTTGGCCTTGGGTTCAGGCAACGGTATAGCTGGTTCCACTTCTGATGGCTCCACGGTCTCTGTCACGGCCATATGGACCACAATTTTGGAGTTTCTCTCTGGTTCAGCCATTCTGATATTTCTTGGCCCTAGGTTCGCCGCTCGGTAATTGGCATCGTCCATCCTGGGCACATACTCCCGCGTCAGCTCTGGAAGTTGAGGCCTGGTCACTTCTTGCCGATTCTGATGGACTGCCTCACTCCACACGACCGGTTTCTCGCTTGACCTCGTGATGTCAGGTTCTGGTGGGCGGGGCATCTGTCCTGGTCTAGGAGGATTGGTGTTCACCCTTTTATTTTTCTGCTTGACCTCTCTCGGTTCAGCTCTACTTCCGCTGTATTGGTGGTAAGGTGGAGGCTCTTTACGGTGTGGGTAGTGCCAATGCTGTTCTGGGGCGTGTCTGTTGCGCAGCACCGGTGTTCCATTCGGCCCAGTCACTTTGGCGGCCTTGATGCCCCTCCTCCCATTCACCAGTTCAAATTCGACTACCTCACCGTCGCTCAGGCTCCGGAAGCAGTTTTGAGGATCGGCATGCTGGATAGCGGTGTAATGGACGTACACGCTACGCCCGGTATCTGCACGTCTAATGTATCCATATCCGCGTGGCACATCAAACCACAGGACACGACCTGTAATTCTTCTCGGGCCGGTTTGCGGCCTATCGGTCATCTGCATTCCACAGGACACTCTCGTCGTATTCTGGAACACTGCCGGTGGACCGCCTCTCCCGTGTCTTCTCGTGGTCTGTGGGCACACAGTGACCTGGTCGGTGGGTCGTCGCTCCAACCTCCATCGGGGATTCCACTGGTGTCTGTACCTTCTATCAAGTTCACGTCGCCATCTTCTATATTCATCTTCCTCCCGTTCTCGACGCATTTCACGGATTACCTTAGTCGCCTCCTTGATTTGTTCTATCATGGTCTCGATAGCGTCTGGACCTACTTGGGGTGGTGGACTGGCGGTTGTCCGCATCTCCTGAGGTGCTGCATATTGCGATCGCCACATCTCGTCGTTCACAGGGGTCTTTGCAATCCTGTTCGTGACGCCAAGTGTGACAGTGCCCCTGTACGGTGTGGTGCAAGATGGCGTACCTTACTCTGGAGCTGGTGACGGCGACGGCTTCTGGATTCTTCGCGGCTTCTGCTGGAGAACCTGTGGCAGGGAACGGCACAACCCAAGGGACCCACAGAAGACAACGCTAAACATTTAGCAGCAACTGAAATTTATTTAAAGAATACGTAGTGCAATCCTGCTGCTCTTTCCTCACATAACTGTGTAAACATCACACTTACAATAACGACTGTATGAATGGGTGAATGAATGAATATCTCTGCAACACTAACTAGTAACCAATGACCACCTCAGTCCGTTTCAAGGGTCAGACTGTACTGGTCATGAGCATTCCTACCTACGGTACCGTAACACTAAACACTGGTGCAATAAATGACAGTTCTACATAAAATGACAGTCAGCAAAAATATTATAATAAAGACAAGGGTAAAGAGATTTACTTCAAAGACTGGTATTTCAAAACAAGATGACTTTACCGGTGTAATAAAGAATGTCCACAAGATGGCGCCGGGCACCTTATATATGCATACTACACAATAGTCCCTGAGTCGGAGTACAAGGTCCCACGAAGTCAAATCCTCACTCTGAATTAGGCCCTTACAGTGTGCACACTTATCTACATAGACCCACAACAGGGTAACTCACAAAACAATCCCCATGAAAGAGGGGGCAGGCAGATTCCCGTTTCCTGGGGTAACCTCCTGTACTCAGGTAACAGACTTTGGAAGCACTTTGCAAAATAGGGAGCTTTCACCAAGGGAGTCTCTCAAGGGGCCTCCTTCTCTCCAGGTGCTGGGTTAGGGGTGTCCCTGGAACTGGGCCTCAGCTGGGTTCTACGCAGGTTGGCACATGGGTGGGTCAGCCAAGGGGGACTGGGTACCTGTGATTACTGCTGCTGATGCTGGCTCCAGCCAGTAACGATTGCTTCCTCTCAGCAGCTGTCTCTAGCATCCAGGGTCTGTGGGGTCACTGCTCTGCTTTGATGCTTGTCTCTCTCTCTCTCTCTTCCCCTTCCAGCCGGGCACCGGCTATCAATCACTGCCTTGGGTCTGTGGCTGTGTGCTGCAGCTCCTCTCTTAGTCTCTCCTGGCTGCTGCACTTCACGCTGCCCAGCTCTGGCTACTGGACACTCACTACACAGTGTCTCCTCTCTGGCAGCACGTGTATCTCTTCCCTCTCATGCTGCTGCAGACTTCTCTCTCTCATCAGTTCCTGCACAGCTGACCTCTGACCTCCTCTTCACGCTCCCTCAGCCAGCTAATCAGGGGGGTGTCAGGTTCTCTGCACGTGGATGTGAGCTGGGTCTGTTAACCCCTCACATCCCTGAAGTGTCTATGAAGCTGCAGTCTTTCCTAATAGCAGCATTGGCTGCCATTAAACCTTTTTGAGGGCACAGGGGCACTCAGAGTGGATTGCCACATACCTCCCTGCTGGAAATTTGCCTGTCCGCAGGCAACTGTACCAGGACCAATAAGTTCCGGGCAAAGTCCTGTCAATGTCCATGACAAAGTATTTAAACGCTAAATGAAAACAGGTGTGAACAATTATACATTACATAACCATTACAAGTATCACTACCTTCCTATCTAATGTGGGCTCCCCGGGTCAACCATCCCTCCGCCACAGGACTCCATCCCTCTGCGGTCCAGCTTCTCCACTGCTGTCAACGGATGGCGCCCACTCTCACGACTTGCACTCAGCTTTAGGCACGTCTCGCCTCTCGATCTTGCCTCTTCGACCTCTGTATTGCTTGCTGGATTCTGAAGGCGAATTCTTCTCCAGAGATGGTTGTGTACTCGCCGTCCGTTGCAGGCTTCCCATTGATGAAACAGGTCTCGGCCTTTTCATCTCTCTCTGCTGGTTCTATCTTGGCCTTGGGTTCAGGCAACGGTATAGCTGGTTCCACTTCTGATGGCTCCACGGTCTCTGTCACGGCCATATGGACCACAATTTTGGAGTTTCTCTCTGGTTCAGCCATTCTGATATTTCTTGGCCCTAGGTTCGCCGCTCGGTAATTGGCATCGTCCATCCTGGGCACATACTCCCGCGTCAGCTCTGGAAGTTGAGGCCTGGTCACTTCTTGCCGATTCTGATGGACTGCCTCACTCCACACGACCGGTTTCTCGCTTGACCTCGTGATGTCAGGTTCTGGTGGGCGGGGCATCTGTCCTGGTCTAGGAGGATTGGTGTTCACCCTTTTATTTTTCTGCTTGACCTCTCTCGGTTCAGCTCTACTTCCGCTGTATTGGTGGTAAGGTGGAGGCTCTTTACGGTGTGGGTAGTGCCAATGCTGTTCTGGGGCGTGTCTGTTGCGCAGCACCGGTGTTCCATTCGGCCCAGTCACTTTGGCGGCCTTGATGCCCCTCCTCCCATTCACCAGTTCAAATTCGACTACCTCACCGTCGCTCAGGCTCCGGAAGCAGTTTTGAGGATCGGCATGCTGGATAGCGGTGTAATGGACGTACACGCTACGCCCGGTATCTGCACGTCTAATGTATCCATATCCGCGTGGCACATCAAACCACAGGACACGACCTGTAATTCTTCTTGGGCCGGTTTGCGGCCTATCGGTCATCTGCATTCCACAGGACACTCTCGTCGTATTCTGGAACACTGCCGGTGGACCGCCTCTCCCGTGTCTTCTCGTGGTCTGTGGGCACACAGTGACCTGGTCGGTGGGTCGTCGCTCCAACCTCCATCGGGGATTCCACTGGTGTCTGTACCTTCTATCAAGTTCACGTCGCCATCTTCTATATTCATCTTCCTCCCGTTCTCGACGCATTTCACGGATTACCTTAGTCGCCTCCTTGATTTGTTCTATCATGGTCTCGATAGCGTCTGGACCTACTTGGGGTGGTGGACTGGCGGTTGTCCGCATCTCCTGAGGTGCTGCATATTGCGATCGCCACATCTCGTCGTTCACAGGGGTCTTTGCAATCCTGTTCGTGACGCCAAGTGTGACAGTGCCCCTGTACGGTGTGGTGCAAGATGGCGTACCTTACTCTGGAGCTGGTGACGGCGACGGCTTCTGGATTCTTCGCGGCTTCTGCTGGAGAACCTGTGGCAGGGAACGGCACAACCCAAGGGACCCACAGAAGACAACGCTAAACATTTAGCAGCAACTGAAATTTATTTAAAGAATACGTAGTGCAATCCTGCTGCTCTTTCCTCACATAACTGTGTAAACATCACACTTACAATAACGACTGTATGAATGGGTGAATGAATGAATATCTCTGCAACACTAACTAGTAACCAATGACCACCTCAGTCCGTTTCAAGGGTCAGACTGTACTGGTCATGAGCATTCCTACCTACGGTACCGTAACACTAAACACTGGTGCAATAAATGACAGTTCTACATAAAATGACAGTCAGCAAAAATATTATAATAAAGACAAGGGTAAAGAGATTTACTTCAAAGACTGGTATTTCAAAACAAGATGACTTTACCGGTGTAATAAAGAATGTCCACAAGATGGCGCCGGGCACCTTATATATGCATACTACACAATAGTCCCTGAGTCGGAGTACAAGGTCCCACGAAGTCAAATCCTCACTCTGAATTAGGCCCTAACAGTGTGCACACTTATCTACATAGACCCACAACAGGGTAACTCACAAAACAATCCCCATGAAAGAGGGGGCAGGCAGATTCCCGTTTCCTGGGGTAACCTCCTGTACTCAGGTAACAGACTTTGGAAGCACTTTGCAAAATAGGGAGCTTTCACCAAGGGAGTCTCTCAAGGGGCCTCCTTCTCTCCAGGTGCTGGGTTAGGGGTGTCCCTGGAACTGGGCCTCAGCTGGGTTCTACGCAGGTTGGCACATGGGTGGGTCAGCCAAGGGGGACTGGGTACCTGTGATTACTGCTGCTGATGCTGGCTCCAGCCAGTAACGATTGCTTCCTCTCAGCAGCTGTCTCTAGCATCCAGGGTCTGTGGGGTCACTGCTCTGCTTTGATGCTTGTCTCTCTCTCTCTCTCTTCCCCTTCCAGCCGGGCACCGGCTATCAATCACTGCCTTGGGTCTGTGGCTGTGTGCTGCAGCTCCTCTCTTAGTCTCTCCTGGCTGCTGCACTTCACGCTGCCCAGCTCTGGCTACTGGACACTCACTACACAGTGTCTCCTCTCTGGCAGCACGTGTATCTCTTCCCTCTCATGCTGCTGCAGACTTCTCTCTCTCATCAGTTCCTGCACAGCTGACCTCTGACCTCCTCTTCACGCTCCCTCAGCCAGCTAATCAGGGGGGTGTCAGGTTCTCTGCACGTGGATGTGAGCTGGGTCTGTTAACCCCTCACATCCCTGAAGTGTCTATGAAGCTGCAGTCTTTCCTAATAGCAGCATTGGCTGCCATTAAACCTTTTTGAGGGCACAGGGGCACTCAGAGTGGATTGCCACATAAACTCTGACTTTTATCCTGGCCAGAAATGGCCGAATGCACTGACATCATGGCCCTTATTCTGATCGGTGCGTACTTTCCCGAATTCTTTCGGATCGCGTTTTTTAGCCGTCTGCGCATGCATGGGGAACGCTATGCGCATGTGCCACGTATGGTCTCCGTACTTGTTCTCACTAATACCGTACAGAAATGTGCACCGCAATCATTCGGCCAATATGGGTGTGTTATGGGCGTCATGCGGAATGACACAGGGGCGTAGTTTCAAAGTGGGCTAAACTGGGCGGAAACATGGGCGGACACGGGGGAGTACACATATTTGGGTAGGCGTGCATTCGGACAGCACGCCGAATGCACGCGAACAAAAAGGGAAGAAATGTGCGGTGTCCAAAAGGCAAGTATTGCTTTGCGGACACCACTCGGTCATGCGCTAGGCAATCGGAACGCCTAATCAGGACAGACGCAACACAACCAATGTCAGCTGAACACAATACAATCACCTACTTTACTCATTACTTGTTAATGACACGCTTCTCACTGCTACAATTGGAAGCATTGCAGCTTAAAGGGAACATTACATGCTGCACTTGTCACACACTTTTACACAGCAAATAATCAACACAACTTAATATTAATAATACTAATACACATGTCACTTCTGCGTGTATCAATTAATACAGACATTTGTGGGGCCAAAATAACATTTATTAAAGAAACTTTGCCAAAAATGTCTAAAACATCACAAAACAAATGGTACCATAACAGGACTAAAAGTAAATAATATATAATAAATAGCCACAGCAGAATCATTAGGAAAACATCAGGTGGCTTCACAACAAAAGTACATCACCAACACTTCAAGTACAGCACACAGTAATGCTAGCCGAAACAGGGCAACAGGGGAACCAAACATGACATTTGAACCGCGGGCAAATGTGGTGACCCTCGGCACGGATTTTGACACAGGAACCTGACACACACAGCTCAATGGAAGATTTGGGAAGACATAACGGTGGAGATTAATGGGGACACAAGTTCATTTGCGGGCACGTTTGCCCCTGGCAGGCTCCTTGCCACGTGCAGCAGCTCTTCGGCCTCGCCCACGGCCACAGTCAGATGGTGGGTCACGTGGAGCACATGCTGGGGAGGGGGTGGATGTTCTTCCCCCTCTGGCAGCAGGGAGTGATGCTGTTGGTAAAGCACCAGAAGCGGGTGACATTAGGACCCTATTGGTGGTAACTAGCTCCACCATAAGTTCATTATGGCGGAGGAGGAGTTCATTTTGCCGCAGGGCTTGATCAGCCAGCACCTGCAGGCTAGCAGCAATAGCTTGCTGGCTGTCACTCATAGCTTGCTGGCTGGCACTCATAGCCTGCAGGCTCGCAGCAATACTCTGGTTGCTGGTGGTCAAACCCTGCAGCACCTCCTCGGCCCTACGCACCCGCTCGAATGCCGAGTCTCCCTGCTGCACAATACTGTCTAGCACACGGCCCCACGTGGACAATTCAGCCGCGGACATTTCCGGCTGCTGCTGCATGGGCCTGCTACTGGGGCCAGGTGGCACAGACTCCACAACCTCCTCAAGAGAATCTGGACCAAGCGGTGGGGATGCTGTTGAACGAGAAATTACCAATTACCACACATTCCATGCCAAATTCGAAACATCTACTTATGGCCTGGCAAATATTTACCTTCAAGCATAGAAGCCATCACTTCCGCTGGGGACTCGCTGTCTATGGTGCTCACCCCCCGGACCTCCTCCACTGCAATGCAGCACTGGGCCATCTCTTCCAGGGGGGTGAGCTTCAGCTTGCCAGGCATGGGGCCAGCCCCAGAGGTGTGGCTGTGTTGCCACCGCTCGGTCAATTTCTTCTTGAGGTTGCCTTTGAAGTCGTGCCACCTGCAATCAAAGTGTACATATTAATACATGTAACTCCTCATGTTTGCTGTAGCACCCATTGCAAACTGAAACATAATACAACATGTGCCTACTGACACCAAACTTACATTATATTCATTTTTAAAACCAACCCTTAGAAGATACAACAACAGTCACCCTCCAATAACTATCAATTCAATGTCATGGCCAACATGTCTGTGCCTCCAAGCAACGTGAACACCCATTGACCAACTCCATCTAATATTGAATGTAAACATTACTGGACTTGTACTGCTCAAATGTAACACACATGTACTTGCCTCTTCTTAACGTGCTCCGCCTCACGAACTTGTGGAGCCACTGCATTAATCTCCGCCGTTATCTCCTCCCAGATCTTCCATCTCCTTGTGTGTGTCAACTTTACCGCTGGGCACTCTATTAAATCACGTGCCCGGGTCACCAGGATTTCAAGCTCCTGCGGTTCATATGCCATGTTTCTTGTGGTTGGTTCCTCTGTTGCCCGACTGCGGCCACGGGCACGGCCACTGGCACGGCCACGGGCACGGCCACCGGTTGCTGTACTTGAAGTGCTGGGCTGGCTACTCTGTTGGGAAGCCACCTGCTGTGTTCCCAATGATTCTGCTGATGCTGAGGATGGGCCAGCTGCTGATTGGCCTGATGTTGATGGCCCATCTGGCTGCTCTGGGTTGAGGGGGACATAGGTGGTGTTGGCTTCCATGCGGGACAAGAGATTCTGCACCACCTGTTCTTCCTCTGACTCTGAGCCAGCCATGTTTGCAACAACTGTTTGCCTTTCTAGGACAACTTTAAATACTATTTCTGTAATTGGCGTTAATCAGCTGCAACCTGCGTTCCGTACGGCCGCGTTCCGTACGGCAGCGTCAACCGTGCGGCGCATACGGGACGCCCCTTGGTGTTGAAAAATATTTCTCAAAAACCTGGCAAACTGAGTAAGTCTGATTTAGTAGCTAAATGCAGATTCCAACACCAATGACAACATAAAACTGAGGTCACACATGAAATGTATATTTGAATGTACATCTGTACTGTGCACTTGTTTGGTATGTAGTACAACTGACACTACCCATTCCATATGTCAATCCAGTCCACCACTTAGCCACAAGTAATCAGTGCTAGCATCCAAATCACATGTGAAAGCACTCCAAAATCAGGCTGGATGCTAGCTACTTTTCATTCCACCTCTGTAGTAGGGGCCAGTAGAAGGTAAGTGTACACATGGCAGCATGGCCTAATTTTTGTAAAAGGTCTGCCACTATTTGCTATGTTTCTGCTGCATAGCTTTCATTATAAAATAGCTGTTTAGAACCTTGTGGAGTTAGGTGTAAGTGTGTAGTGATGCAGACTATTTCACCTGGTGCTTATACCCATGTTTGGTGGATGGTATAGATTATATATAATGTGTTTCCATCTTATTTTACACTGTCTGTTTAGGATGGGTGTGCGATGCAATGGGTTAGCCGTCTGTTCGGGCGCATACACGCTGTTAGTGTAAAAATGAACAATAAAGTTAATACCAAATATCACTCTGATCAACCAATGACAGCACATGATTGTTTGATTTGTGGCATTGCTAAGATGGCGGCCTATGGGAGAGCAGCCCCATTCTCACCCGCGGAGCTGAGAACTCTGGTCTCCGTTATGGAGACCAGGCTGGGGCGGGCGGGCCCCTTTATCACCAACCGCCAGAAACGCAATGCCTATGCGGTGGCCCGCCGCCGTATATTCGCACGCACCCAGGTGCGGCGGACCATCGCTCAGCTGGAGCGGCGGTGGTCTGACCTCAGGCGCAGGGAGCCAGAGAGGCTGCAAGAAATAAGGGCCAGCATTGCTAGATGTGAGTATTTCAATAGTAAATGGGGATTTGGACATGATTGCTTACCTGACATTATTTAATCCACTAAGGTCACCAGCCTGATCATGAGTTAAACATGGCATACAATATATGAGTGCTACTTCCTGTTTGACACCCTGTAATGGTCCTAAAATATGTTATTGGGGAGGATTAATGCTTGTGATGCTTACAATGGCCCAAATGTCACAGCATACCTGCCATGTTACAGGCTGTGTTTTGTAAAGGCCACTAAGGAGCTGTTTGCCTGTACAATTATCAGTACTTATAACCTTTGCATTTATAGGTTGATAAGGCTTAATACAAATTACCACTAATTGGCACTTTTTTATTTTTCCCAAACACAGCACGTGATCGAGCAAGACAGGCCCGGGAGGAGGCAGAGGCGTCCCAGGCCCAGGAGGAGGCGGAGCCAGCTATGGGCAAGGAGGGAGAAAGTAAAGAAGGGGTGGCGGAGGAAAGGGATGAAGTGGTGGAGGATGTGTGGGCAGTGGAGGCGGAGGTGGTGGCTTTCGACCACGAGGTGGCAGCCGAGGAGGAGGTCGTGCCAGCCGAGGAGGCCCAGGAAGAGGGGGAGGATGAGGAGGCCTGTGAGGTGGAGCAGGCGGCCGAAAGTGGTATGTATACATAAAGATTCATTATTCCTTTTGTCATCCACTATTTGATATGTAGCACTGGTGATTCAAATGTGTTCGAAAATACTATAAAGGCAAACAACAAATTGGGTAGCAACAGACACACTTTGGGGTTAGATAGGGTGGCCAAACCATCCCTTTCATCCTGGACACATATTAATGACACAGGTTGTGCGGATGGCTTTCAGGTCGATTTTAAGTGCCACTGAACCTGTGTAGTTAATCTGTATCCAGGAAGAAAGTGATGACTTGCTCATGTAAGGGTTACATGTCCCTGCTTGTTGCATACAATCTGTAGCCTCATATAGGTGAGTAGAGTTTACTGGTGATTGATCTTTGCAAACTAGATTCAGTATGGCATAAATGGAGTATGGACAGGCGTGGCTTAGACTGGAGTAACAAGTGGTCAGTGCCCCTGGGCCCTCCTCTAGCTAACCACCCCCTGCGGTCTGCATGTATGTTTTGCACCATCATTGTGTGTTGATTTGGTCTTAGTAATGCTTGTGAGCATGGGAGTGGGTTAGTGCTGCAGCTTCCCCTAACTGGCATTCTGACAATGATTTCTGGAGCAGACCATCAGCAGCCAAGCCATGCTTGATTGCACAAATGTACTGAGCATTCCTGAGAGTTGTGTAACTCCCCTGCCAGGCTCCATCATATAAGAGACACTGAACTTTGTTTGCCGAATTGTGATTGGTGCAGCGCGTGACATGCTTCTCACAGCTTTGTCATGGGTGGGTTTGGATTGAGAAGGAGCAGTATGACTGTGAGGTGTTTGACAGAGTAAATGGTAGAGGGCCAAAATCAGGCTTTCCATGTAGTATGTATGCATGTATGTATAGGTGTATGTCTCATATATATAGTTATATATGTGTGTATATATATATATATATATATATATATATATATATATATATATATATATATATATATATATATATATATATATATATATATATATATATATATATATATATATATATATATATATATATATATATATATATATATACACATACACACACACCTGTCACGGTGCATGTTTAAAAAGTAGGTTTGATTATGTTAAATGTATGCATGAATATCATTAGTCATTTTTCAATTTGAATTTCCTCCACAGATGAGCCTGCCCAAGCAGAGGAGGGTCGCCGTGGGGCCCTCCTTAGACTGAGAGGCCTGATGAGGCAAATGCTGGTGGAAATGGACCGCATCATTGATGGCGAAATTTAATTTTTTTGTTGTGGACAGTTGTGTTCTAATAAATATTTTTTGAAAGTTCAAAGTTGTCAGTGTTTTTTTCTAACATGCTAAAGTATATGTGTAACTTGTTTAAAATCTTTAAAATAAGCAAAATGTACATAGTGTATATAGATGTATGTTAGGGTCACATGCTGTAAGGGTTAATGTGTGTTATGAATGTAGTAGGAATGTGGGTCAGTATAGATGAGCATTTAATTGATTGAAATTGATAACAATCCCTTTTTCAGGAGGTTGGCTAATTGCCTAAGTGGGTCATGTGATCGCTGTGTGTACTCAGTAAAAAAGTGTGGGATTGAGCGTAAATACTCCGCATCGGGGCGTACGGACAGCTTCCCGTACGTTCTGACGCGGTAAGACCGTGCTTGTGCGGGAAGACCGTGCAAGAATCTGAACGTTTCCACCGCACACGCACGGTTTGTATGTCGTCCGTACACACGCCCTGTTCTTAAAGAGTGAGTCCGTCCGAATGCGGAGGACACGTGGGCGTTTCTACGGATGAAGCCCGCACGCCGCCGCACAGCGTGGCGTGCGGACCGCACCGTAAGAATTCGGGAAAGTACGCACCGATCAGAATAAGGGCCCATGTGACATCAGCTGCCCGCTCCAAGAAGGCATCGACATACGTACATGTGCAGGAATATGCCCAGAATTTGTGATACCCCCAGAGGTCCTCTAAGGGATTACAGAGGTTGATGTGCATATCAGGAGTTAAATCCCTGGCCACTTCTTGCAAGTGATCATCACAAGACTGCTGTGTGCTGTGAAGGAGGGCTTTAGGACCAAACATGCAGTGAGTAGGGATGGCTATCATTGCCATTGATGGTTGCCATTGATGCCAATAGTGCAACTGACCATCGATAGTGTTAAACTTTATAATGGATGACCATCAATGTTTTTACCTATTGATAGTCATCCATTGTTTTTGACTGATTGGCCTGTGGGCCAATCAAACAGGGGATGGGGCTTCACGGGTGTTAGGAGGCAGAGCAATGTTCTGTTTCCCGGCACGTTGAAGGAAAAACAAAAGCAAAACATTGGTTTTGCTCTGCCATTGATGGAGGGAAACAATTTGGTTCTTCGTCATCGAAAAACATTGGCCATAAACCATCGATGATTTTGAATCATTAATAGTCGATGGCCATCCCTAGTAGAGAGGGAATGTGCTGAGACAGGAAGTGAGTGTTATGAGAGAGCCTACTGCAGCAGAGAGAGCCTACTGTAAATAGACAGGCAAGCTTCAGAAAGCATTAACTGCAGCAGCTGCATATTGAGCCCCAGCAATGAGATTACACCTTGCTACTACAGATACCAATAAAGACACCATTCTGCCAAAAGGTGCCAGCAGGCTTTAGTGGAGTGAGCCTCATCACTCACAAATGCTGTTATTGGTAAAATACGTTGAATTTTATGGCCTATTAAGTAAAGTAACACTTTTCATAATAGCTATTATATATTTTATTATCAGCGGCAGGGGTGCCAATTAACTTTTTCTCCAGTGGGTGCTCCCACAGCCCCCCCCCCCCCCCCCACACACACACAGACTACCCCCCCCCAAGACTACCCCCCCACCCCCGGGTGCTCTGGGGACCAAGCACCCACAGAAAGTGAGGAGCACCCACGGGCCACGGCAGCACGGTCCCAGCAGCGGATATGTCATCAGGAGCAGGGTCCCTGCGGAATATGGGAACTAGCAGCGGTATTAATACCTCTACTAGTTCCCATATGTAGATACCTCTCACTCAGTGTGCAATTGGGATACCAAATGTTTTTTCCTAGACAGAATTGCCCCTCCCTTTTGGCACCTGAGTGACAGACCTCTGATTGAGCAGCTTACCAACAAAAGTGTTGTGCAGTTGAGAGGCATAGATGGGTCAGCATTAGGAGGGATTGCTGACTCCTGAGTGCCATTGGAGAAGCCAGGGGTATCTCCAGGTAAGCTGGCTCTCAGATGTTATATGCCATTATCATGTGGCCTTATACTGGGCTATTAAGCCCAGACATATATGTTATTGCTGATGGGATGGGTTTGGGAATGTGGTGCCCCCTGTGTTGGTAGGGCTGGTCTGCTCCAGGTTAGCACACCCTAACACTTTATTAACTCTTATTTTTCCTATCACATTGTATAAATTTTGTATTTTAATCCCACCTTCACTTCCCTACATAGCACCTATGTGCTTCTTATTTACCCTTACTAATTTTCATTTGTGTGCTGCCCTGGAGTACTCGGCCTGTGTCGGCATGTTGGGGGCCCACACCCCAGACCCATACCCTGTATTAGGGACCCCCAGTGACAGAGAGGCCTTGACGTACGGCCTGGGGGCTTAGCCCTATATCTGCAGATATATGCAACCAAGATCTCTGTATTATCGAATTAATATGTATATATCTCTCACTCAGTGTGCAATTGGGATACAAATTGTTGTTTTCCTAACCAGAATTGCCCCTCCCTTTTGACAGACCTCTGATTGAGCAGCTTACCAACAAAAGTGTTGTGTAGTTCCCATATGCCGCAGGGCCCCCCGCTGCTGACAGCATATCCGCTGCTGGGACCCCGCTGCCGTGGCCCGTGGGTGCTCCTCACTTTCCGTGGGTGCTCGGGCCAGGAGCACTCACGGTTTCGGCGCCTATGATCAGTGGTTCTCAAACTCTGGGTCCTGACTTTTCCGTTCTCAATCAGTGGGCAGGATGTTCTAAAATCCGCAGCCCTCTAACGCCCCCCTCCGCCTTGTACCGAATTGTTAATGATCGCATATGCTCTAACATATGCGATCATTAACGCAAGGGACAGCTCTTGCGATAAGAGCTCTCCTTTGTGATGCGGCTCCGGCGCTGGACTTCTGGGTCTGAGACCCAGGAGTCCACCTGCGCATGCGCAGAGCGACAGGGATGGCGGGGGGCAGGCTGGGAGGGATCCATGATGGATCCCTCCCAGCCTGCCCCCCTGAAAATTCTGTTGAACTATCTGTTATTTTAGACTCCTCCCATTATTTTGTCCCTCCACAATGCTGCCATGTATGTGCTGTGTGCTGACTTCACATGTGATATGAGGACCTTCTGCGGTAACTTGCTGGAGTCCTGTAGTTATTTGTGTTGTTATGGGGTCCCAGAGCAAAATAGTTTGAGGACCCCTGTATTATATATATCCTTCCCCCTATGACATCGCCACCTGTGTCTGGAACTGGAATTACAAGCATAATGTTATATTGAGCATCTACCTCTATCTGTATGTATGTTGTTAGAGGCAGAAGGGAGCCCATATTAGGAGGATATGTGGGTCCTGATATGCCACATGTAATAGTCTGGGGTTCCTCCAAGGTAGGTAGCTCTTAGTTCAGATATATCAAGTAAGGAGCCATTATCATATGGCTCTTTGCTGGTTAATCGTAGACCCAATTTAGGGTAACGGTGGTGTGGGGTGCGGTGCCCCTGGATTGGTTGGGCTGGGTGGCTTTAGTGCGGCACGCCCTTACATTCTATTAACACTTTTCACTCACTAACACTACAGTATCTCTCTTCTATTTTAATTACATTTCATTTTTTTATTTTATCTCTCTCTATATATAGCTTCGGCTTCCTATCACTAATATTTATTAACACTATAGTATTTCACTGGCATGCCGCACTGGGCTTTCTAGCTTATGACAGTTTTTGGGGTGCTGCACCCTTCACCTAGATATAGCGCAATGGACCCCCAATATACAGAGAAGCCTTGACGTGGCTTGTGGGCATATCATACACCTGCGTAGGTATATGTAACCAATATCTCTGAATGCTATTGTCATGTAGTGTTCAAGATTGGTTACTAATACCACTCAGTGTGCTGGGGGAAACCAATGTCTTGTTTTAATTTACCAGTATTAACCCCTCCCTTGCATGCACCTGAGTGGTATTACTGAACTAATTTTAGCATCTACCTCTATCTGTATGTATGTAAAGACATTGCCAAGATTACATAGACACTTGCATACTGTATTTGCAGGAAAACGTATGTTGCTCAAAACCATTTATCCTTTTCTACTATATCTGGGCCCATTGTGCTGATCCTGGGAGAAAGAACTATTAGAGAAATCCTGAGATTTCAAAGCCTCTTCAAATAAACCAGTTTCCTGTGAAGGTGACTGTTTACCTTACACTGGCCCTTATTCAGATCTGATCACAGTACAAATTTGTTTGGAAAATTGGCAAAACCATGCTGCACTGCAGGTGAGGCAGACGTAACATGTGCAGAGAGAGTTACATTTGGATGGGGTGTGTTGAACTGAAATCTAAATAGTCTAAAAATAATGCAGCCAGTATTTACCCTGCACAGAAACAAAATAACTCCCACAAATCTAACACTCTGCACATGTTACATATGCCCCACCTGCAGTGCACATGGTTTTTCCCATTTTCCAAACAAATTTGTACTGCGATCAGATCTGAATAAGGGCCACTGTGTGGACTCAGTTTCCTTACCCCTCTGAAAACAAAGAGAACCTGAACCAGGTACAGAAGAATCAGTCACCAGGTAAAATAGAGAGTAATTATGATAAGTTACAATACCACTATAGTGGCTGATTCCTGGGTATCACACATATTTACGGAATGCCCATAGAACACTGGGTGATCCTTTGTTTCTGCCCCATGTCCGTCCCCATTCCTCCCACTAAGGAGTGAATGCCCCATTGTGTCTGAAACTTGCCTTTGCTCTGGGTATTTGCACATGCACATAATCACATAAGTGCAAACCCGCAACATCGGACAGGGGAGCGAATTTGGCCCTCAGTGAGCACCTTACTTATTGATCACCCTATTAATACTGTAGTCAGATGCAGATTTTAGAATATTATACAACACATTCTGGTTGGGAAACATTAGGAAAGGATTAGTGATCTCTATATAATCCATAGTTACCTCCCCTCCTGCATTCTGCAGGAGAATCCCTGAAATAGCAGCAATCTCCCTCTCTCCCTCATTAGTCTAGCAATCTCCCTCATGTCACCTAGCTCACATTACACTTACATCATAGTTATCTCCCATCCTGCATTCTACAGGAGACTCCCTGAAATAGCAGTAATCTCCCTCTCTCCCTCATTAGTCTAGCAATCTCCCTCATGTCACCTAGCCCACATTACACTTACATCATAGTTACCGCCCATCCTGCATTCTGCAGGAGACTCCCTGAAATAACAGCAATCTCCCTCTCTCCCTCATTAGTCTAGCAATCTCCCTCATGTCACCTAGCCCACATTACACTGTTTTTTTTTTTAATTCATTAATCTTTATTTTAATTTCCATTTCATACAAAAGACAATTACTTTTTACAACATAATACACTTAAAAACAATACAATTACAATTACAGGTCACCATTTTATATAATGTTCACTCTTAGGGCAGTATTCAATGTCAAAGTTCTCCGTGCATGGAGAGCGTTTTATTTCGCTCTCCATGCACTCTCCGTGTTCCGGAGGGCTCTCTGCCACTCCTGCTCCCTCTATTCAATGTGGTTAAGACTCTCCGCCACTCGTGGAGAGTCTTAACCCCTGCAGGGAGCAGGGAGCTTTTAGGGAGCCGGAAGCAGCCAGAGAGATTAAAGTCTCCCTGGCTGCTCCAGAGGAATGTGGAGAGGAGGGGGGCTCTCCGGGACCCAGGCAGCACAGGCTGCCCCCCCCCCCCCCCCCCCTATAGCCAGCGGGGGACCCAGTATTCACTGCACCTGTTCGTGCATACTATCGATCGGGTGCAGTGAATATATGAATATGTAATGAGCGGCTCGAGCGCTCCGGCCCCCTGCTGGCTGCACTGTGTAAAAAAATAAAATAAAAAAAAAATATTTTTTTTTTAAATTAAATATATATTCATGTGCTATAAGCACATGAATAAAAATAACATGCCCCTTCACAGAAAAAAAAACTGATTTTTTTACACCAAAATTTAAGAAAAAAACCTTTTAGTTTAAAAGTTCACATTCCAGCTCTCCATCAAAAGATGGAGAATTGCTACACGGAGAGACACGGAGAACATCACTTAGAAAGACGGAGAGAATTTCACATTGAATAGGGTTGCTCGCTTTTCGAGAGCAAAATGCTCCGTCCAAGGCGAACAAAGCACAAGTTCTCCACAAAACACGGAGAACTTTTCTCATTGAATACTGCCCTTATACTTTATATCAGTTCTAATTCGACTCCGTGGTAACATGTCCTTCTCTAGGACCTTTTCAGACCAGTGCAATCGGCCCGAATCCATTCCAATATTTGCAAAAATGATATATATTTAAAATGATTAAATTCATAATATAATAATATTATTTATATATTTATAGATTATATCCGCTAGTACACGTCTGTGTCATAGTTCAATCCTCCTATTATTATTATATGTGTTTATAATAAACAAAAAGAAAAAAAACAACACCAATTTCTTTTTTTTTTTTTGTGCTTCCCCTCCCCCCTTCCCCTTTTTTTAATTCAATCCAATTATTAAGGTGTCTTATCTAGTGTTACATAATGTGTTTATATATCTTAAAGTGTGTATATATTTATATTAATTTTGTTACACTTTATTCGTTCTTTGTGACATTTTTAGTTATCCATATCAACTAATTGTGTTTATGTATATTAGTGCTCTGTGTTACTCATCGTAACCATTTTAATACTTCAAGACCTATCATATATCATTTTCCAATATTTTTATGTATCTACCCGATTGCACTGGTCCGGGCCTAGATCTTCTTCTATTTCACTTGTTCTATACATGCTGGAGTCGCACCATCTATCCCATTTACTATGGAATTCAGCCATTGCGTTTCTTGTATAGAACATGTGTTTCTCATGTTTAATCACATCTTTTACTAGGGCTCTCCATTTCGCTATTTCTGGTTGCGCTACTGAGAGCCAGGTGCGTGCTATCATCACTTTTGCCAAGGTGATCAAGCTTATAATATATGAGTATAGCTGTGGTGAATTACCTCCCTCCATTCCCAACCCAAATAGACATATCCTGGGGCCCAGCTGGGCAATATTGGGCACTGTGGCCCTAACATCGCTCCATACCTCCTCCCAGAATGACCGGATCTTAGAGCATCCCCATATTAAATGCCAGAAGTCTGCCCCTTCTTCTGCACACTTAGGGCATCTTGTATTATCCCTTAAGCCTGCTCTATGTAGCATCATCGGAGTACGATATACTCTATGCAAAGTAAAGAAGTGGACCTGTTGGTATCTAACACATTATGTAGCATTTTTTAATAGCCCCATTATTCTTTTCCAATTTTCTGCTGATAGAGGACCTATATCATCTTCCCATTTAGTTTTTAGTTGGTCTAATAATTGAGGATTTTGATTTGTATTAATATTCGCATATAATTGTGCTACCTGCCCTCTCTTACTCATTTTACGCAGCAGCATTTTAACAGGTGATATGGAGATTTCTAGAGTTTGCCCTCCAAATTGCCTCTCTATGGCATGCCTTAATTGCAGATATCTAAAAAAAATAGCTGTTTGTTATTTTAAATTCGTTCTGCAGTTGGTTAAATGATTTAAATTGGCCATTATTATATAGATGTCCTATCTCTATTACGCCTTTTTTTGCCAGATATTACACACTGTTACATCATAGTTACCTCCCCTCCTGCATTCTGGAGGAGACTCCCTGACATAGCAGCAATCTCCTTATCTCCCTCATTAGTCTAGCAATCTCCCTCATTGCAACTAGCCCACATAACACTGTTACATCATAGTTACCTCCCCTCCTGCATTCTGCAGGAGACTCCCTGACATAGCAACAATCTCCCTCTCTCCCTCATTAGCCTAGCAATCTCCCTCATGTCACCTAGCCCACATTACACTGTTACACCATAGTTACCTCCCCTCCTGCATTCTGCAGGAGACTCCCTGAAATAACAGCAATCTCCCTCTCTCCCTCAGTAGTCTAGCACTCTCTCTCATTTCACCTAGCCCACATTACACTTACATCCTATTTACCTCCCATCCCGCATTCTGCAGGAGACTCCCTGAAATAGCAGCAATCTCTCTCTTTCCCTCATTAGTCTAGCAATCTCCCTCATTTCACCTAGCCCACATTACACTGTTACATTTTTGGTGAAAAATGAATGAGAGATATATACATTTACATTAAATCATCAGCACCATTTCCCAGCACTATACCAAGTATAGTATCTCTTACTAACTGCTTTGGGGCTCATATACATTTGGATATACTGTAAGTCATTTTAAAAGATTCCTCTCAGATGTAGCAATACACAGCCACGCTTCTGTGTGCCACTTTCACAATATCTTTTCACAATCTCTCCATATATGGAACTAGACATGCCCTTTGGGTGGAGCATGACACACTACCTCAATGGGGCGCTGTGCAACATTCTACTACCAACTATAATCTCCCTGAAACTAGTTTTCAAAAGTAGGCAGGTAGGATATAATCCCAGCACTACACATAAGGTGTCGCTTGTACATGCAGCCCACTGTAGACAATATTGTGAATGACTGAATATTTAGTGGGGACTGGAGACATCACTGAAGGATATTGCTGATGATATCATTCAATGTCTATGCACTAGATCAGGGCTGGGCAATACCAGCCCTCCAGATGTTAATGAACTACACATCCCAGGATGCCTTGCATCAGTTTCAGCATGGCCACATAGCAAAACTAATGCAAAGCATCCTGGGATGTGTAGTTCATTAACATCTGGAGGGCCGGAGTTGCCCAGCCCTGCACTAGATCGTTCATCCAGGAGTTAAAGGGATAACACACACACACACACACACACACACACACACTGTGACACTATCGGCTTCAGTCACACCTGGAGATATACCTGATGGTAGCTACACACATGTTGAGGTGTCTTTCTCAGTACATGTATGTAATATGGAGCATGTCAATGAGGACATGTGTGTTCCCTATGTTACTATTTTAGCCACTTGATAAAGCATGTATCCTTGAACTAAGCATACACATAAAATTCAGTTGTTTTAAAAACACAAAGACATACTGTACTTACAATAAACACATACTGTATAATATATCAATGCGCCCAAAGTAGTTATTATCTATAGTTCTCGAGTGAGCTGATATTATTCCTCCCAAGATGATGTCTCCTTCTTGGTAATACTTATACTCAAACACAGATCTATGTGCAGTGAGGTTACACTGAACGGCAGAGTCCTGCTTCATATGTTCATAGCATGTTACCAGCAGGGTTAGTATAATCATATAAGAGACATGGAGTACATGAGACCAGTACATGGTATACACAGGATCTTCTCATTCAGCAGTGTCACTGGCTGCACTGCATATCCGCAGTACAGGGGAATATACAGCCACCAGCTGCTTATATACATTATATGGGACTGATTTACTGTAGCTTCAGAGCTTTGTCTGCAGAATAAGATAAAACTGCAATAATTACATCATCACCTTAAAAATAATATCTATATTTGATTGGGATAATTTTATAATCAGCCAGCTTTCTTTATTTCTTTATTTGTAAAAACAAAAATGGATTTCTAAAGTGTTTTTTTTTTCCAAATGCTTAATGTTACTGAGTGTATTGAGCCAATGAAGACAACATAGGGGGTAATTCAGCATACCTCCCAACTTCTTGGGAGCCGGAGGAGGGACAGGGGACTGCGCGCCGGAAAATTTCGGGGGGCGTGGCCTAATTTCGCTATGGGGGCATGACCCAGAGGCTCTGTGAGCCTCTAGCCATGCCCCTAGCCCCCTGGCTGCTCACCAGCCGACAGGGGGGACTCCCAACAGCCTCCCCCTCGCCGCAGGACACTACCGGCCGTGGGAGGGACGCGGGAATGTCCCCGAAAACCGGGACATTGCCGCGGTTTTCAGGACTGTTGGGAGGTATGATTCAGGCCTGATTGCATGACCGAGAATCTCACAGTGGCCGATTATTGATATACTGCGCATGTGTTTGGTTCACAGTACCCATGCACAAGGCCTTCCCGCAGTAATTTTTTATATGCTGTTAACAAGGTGATTGGCAGGCAGTAGGCGTCTGGGGGTAGAAACCATCTGTTTAGTGGGAGAGTGAAGAAAAATGCAAGCGTACCAGAAAACATGGTGTTAGTATCTGGGAAATGGAAGGCGTGCCTGAGTGTTTTAGGGGACGGTGCGTGATGTCAGCCCCAGCCCGGAGATGCCTGTTTTCATCGCTGCTGCCAACCAAGTCTCTGTCTACTCCGACCCTCTTATGAATTGTGCCCAGTGTAAAAATGATTCCATGGGGAGCGTCTTATGAAGGCTTTTGGACAATGTAATTGCAGCCGTACACAGCCATTTGCACAGAAATCACATTGATTCGCAAGGCGGGATTTCATTCTATCGGGGTGGTGGCTTTACTGAACGCTAGCTGTACAAATTCACAGCCTGTGATCAGGCCTGAATTACCCCCATATACAGGGCCAGTGATCACAGAAACCCATTATATGCGACCGTAGGATCAGCCATACACAGTGGGGGGAAATTTACTAAGCTCAACTGTCTATGAGTATGCCTATTCGTAGCCATTCGTGCCAGAACATGGCCGTAAATTAGTACAGCATATTTGGAATTCACTATGGCTGGTATTCATATTCGTATTCCAGGCGTATTTATATTTCTGAATACGAATGAACACGTCAAAGAAAGAATACGAATTACCATTCAAATGGTGACTCAACATTTACTACCCAGTAGTACAGTATGTCATGTAAAATTGAGTGATTTCATTGGAGCACCTTGCCACTAAATTGCGGACTCAATCCATGTGGATATAACCAGAGCTGGATTAACAATGGGCCTGATGGAGCTATAGCTCCAGGCCCACTCTCCAAATGGGCCCATTTTGTAGCTGAGGGTCAGGGCTTTCCAATGAGACAAGCCCCACGTTGCTAGCCCCCCGGGAACTGGAGATACCACCAGGCAAACCTGGAACGTTTTCCCCATAGGATAACATGGGAACCACTAATTCCGACCTACACCCAGTTCAGCGGCTGCCAGTTCCCCCTTCGGCATCACTGAAGCTGGAGGTTGATCTCAGTCGAACCGAAATCGCTGGGCCTTCAATCTAATACAAGGCTGGATCCATATGGGTTCATTGGTTCTAGAGATATTGCAGGTAAAAATATTATTATTTTTTTCATTTCTGAAATGTAATTTCATGGCTGTTCATGTTGTTTGAGGACAGATTTCTCTGGAACCAAACGGCCCAGTTTCACGGGACCAAAATTATTCGAAGGCTACTTGTAAATGAGTCAGTTGGTTCCGAAGATATAGCTGGTTGTTTAAATGGGGTCAGGGGTGGTTTTATCTCCCCCTCACCCCAGAAAATGCAGGGACTAGGCTGGTGTAAAAGGGGACAGCCCGGGACTGTCCCTGCATGATCCTGGGACCATATTCCTGGGTAAGTCCCTGCATTTTCTGGTGTTAAAGGGGTATTATTTCAAATAGCCAGGACATGCAGTGCTCTGAATACAGCCAGGCAGCCCCCTGCTCTCTGCCCAGCTGTCAATGGCTGTCATTTCTGCCCGGCGGCGGCTGTCTCCCAGTTATCGCGAGCATGTATTCCCCCTTGGCAATAAGCATGTAATCCCACATGGCAACGAGCATGGAACCCATGGCAATGAGCATGGAACCCATGGCAATGAGCATGGAACCCATGGCAATGAGCATGAAACCCCTGGTAATGAACATGTAGGTAAGCAACACTTATGTAGCATAATTTTTAATAGGCATTATGGTGTTTGGCATAATATGTAATGGAGATTATGGTGTGAGGCTTAACATGTAATGGGCATTATGATGAAAATTTTTAATGCGCGCCTTTGGCGCACAATGCCCCTGTTTATGAAGCATATTGTGCATTATTGCTCAATCTGTTTGGTATAGTGCAGGCATGTCCAAACTATGGCCCTCCAGCTGTGAAACTACAAGTCCCATCATGCATTGCCACAGTTTTGCAATTAGGGAATGCTAAAACTATGTCAAGGCATGCTGGGATGTGTAGTTTCACAACAGCTGGATGGCCACTGTTTGGACATGCCTGGTATAGTGTGTATTTTGGCTCAATCCATGTGGCATAACGTGAATTTTGACTCAATCTGTGTGCCATAGTGTGAATTTTTGCTCAATCGGTGTGAATTTTGTCTCATTCCATGTGGCATAATGTGTAAGAAGCAAGTACAGTATAAGGGGGTTACTATTGTGTTGCATGATTTGTATAAGGAGTATATGGTGTGGTAAACTTAGGTTACCACATAAAAGGTGCTGACATATTGTCTACCAAGTTTCTGTTTTCAGTATTTTTTTATGACTGGAGTGCCGCCTCACCCTGCAAGTATCTTAGGACATCGACATCCTGCAGATGCACCTTTGGAGTGCTCCCGCCAATATATCTCCCTGCATTTTTCTTATGCCAGCCCCCTGCCTTTTCCAGACATATATAATTAGTTGAAAGTATTTACACAAATAGAGACACACCCATTAGCAGAACACCCAACCAGAACACTGGTCATCCCCCCCCCCCCACATTGTTAGGTTCTGGCCGCAACCCCTATCATTGCGCATGATAGGCCCTTGATCATTTTCAGCTCCAGGCCCATTTAGACCTTAATCTGGCTCTGGATATAACATCTTCTGAATAGAACTATTTTTCCAATGGGAATCCACCTTTATTCTCCTATTCCAATTGTATCCAGAAGCTGATCTGAGGTGACCACATAAGAACTGCACGTTCATCCAGGTTCACTTCAAAACACCTTAACTGGGTTCGTGGACAATATCATCTGATTCCACTTTCTACATCAACACCCATAGGAACTGTTTGCTACCTGGTTAATCAATCATCGCTATACAACTAAAGTAGAACTGTCCCTATCCAGTATTAGTTCCACCAGTGGTAACCCTCCTACCAGCTGCCAGTTAGTCGGCGCTCCTCCCAATTTTCTCTTTTTTTATGTTTGGCTAAAACTTGCATGGATCAGTCAGATCTGTGCAGGCACTGGCGTAAGTTCATCCCAGGCAACTCCACACCTTCACCCAAACACACCCCAACACAAGAAATTCTGTACTGAATTAAGAAGAGGATTCTTCACCATTAGAGCAGTAACATTCTGGAACTCATTGCCGGTGGGGGTGGTTACAGAAACTACTGTTAATGAATTCAAACCAAAACTGGATGCATTTTTGGCCACTAAGGGAATCCTATAGATATGACTTACTCATGTCAGTAGTTACAATTAGATAGGTTGAATTGGATTAACGTCTTTTTTCAGCCTTAATTACTATGTTACATTCAATCTTACATAACCTTATCTCCTATATATTTGGCTACATCTGTCACTCAAAGTGGGTGTCTGTGTCTATAACGCTCTGTTCCTGGACTTTCCTCTTAATGTGTGATTGCCTTCATCTGTGCTGAACACCTTTCTGAGAAATTAACCTGTTTAAAACAGGTGATGGCAATCATACATTAAGGGGAAGTCTAGAAACAGAGCATTGTGTCCCTCCTGGAGAGGGTCATGTTGGGAGGTATGTGACAGAGAACCAGCCCAGTGAGCCCACAGACAGTGCCAGACACCCACTGCCTTCCCATGGTGCCCAGCACTGCTACTCCACAGCCACCAGGTGAGCGCCCCCCTCCCGCGATTTGCGGCAACCCCCCCCCCTCCCGCGCCCCCCCCCCCTCCCGCGATTTGCGGCAAAAATACCCGCTCCCCCGCGACCCCCCCTACCGCGATTCGCAGCAAAAACACCCCCGCGACCCCCCCTCCCGCGATTCGCTGCAAAAAGAACCCCCCCACGACCCCTCCCGCAATTCGCGGCATAACCACCACCCCGCGACCCCCCCCTCCCGCGAATCGCTGTAAACCCTCCCCCCTGACCCCCCCCCAATTCGCGGAAAAAAACACCCCCCCGCGACCTCCCTCCCGCGATTCGCGGCAAAAAGGACCCCCCCGCGACCCCCCCTTGCACGATTGGCGGCACCCCCCCTGCGACCCCCCTCCCGCGATTCGCGGCACACCCCCCCCCCCCTGCAATTCGCAGCAGCCCCAGGATTAAATGGCACATGCAAAACACTGACATGGCTATGGTCGACAATGAAAAAGGTTGACATGAGTTTTTGAAGATTTATTTTTAATTTTTTAAATTTTTTTCATATTCATTGTCATGTGTCGACATGGACACCAATGAAGTGGCACACTTATGTCAACATTTACATGTGTTGACCTTTCTGTGTTGATTTTTTCTTGTGGCGATTCGCATCACACCCCCCGCAACCCCCCCTCCCGCGATTCGCGGCACCCCCCGTGACCCCCACCTCCCGCAATTCGCGGCAACCCCCCACCGGAACCCCTGTGAACCCCGCCCTCCCGCGATTCGCGGCACCCACCCCCGCGACCCCCCCTTCCGCAATTCGCGGCACCCCCCCGTGATTCACGGCAGCTCCAGAATTAAATTGCACATGGAAAACACTGACATGGCTATGGTCGACAATGAAAAAGGTTGACATGAGTTTTTGAAGTTTTTGTCATTTTTGGAATATTTTCATATTCATTCTCATGTGTCGACATGGACACCAATGAAGTGCCACACTTATGTCAACATTTACATGTGTTGACCTTTCTGTGTTGATTTTTTCTTGTGGCGATTCGCGTCACACCCCCCCGCAACCCCCACTCCCGCGATTCACGGCACACACACACACCCCCGCGATTCTCGGCACCCCACCCCGTGACCCCCCCCTCCCGTGATTCACGGCACATCCCCCGCGACCCCCCCTACCATGATTCGCCGCAACCCCCGCCCCCGTAACCCCCCTCCTGCGATTTGCGGCAACCCACCCCGCGACCCCCCTCCTGCGATTCTCTGCAATCCCTCCCCTCCTGCGATTCGCAGCATCCACCCCCCCACAACCCCCCCCCTCCTGCAATTCGCGGCACCCCCCGCGACCCCCCCTCCTGCAATTCGCGGCACCCTCCGCGACCCCCCCTCCCGCGATTCGCGGACACCTAAGTTGCAATACAGGGCATCTTTCATACAATTCTAACCATATTTCTCATATACAAACGTTCACAAATTAAGGGGGCGCAGCCCCTTACGACGGTGTGAAGAGCGCCCGTAGGGCGCGATGAATCACCTAGTATAAAATATATATTTCTGATCAGTTAATACGTATATAAACTCCGTTTGTATGAGATGGGACACACCCCCTGTTGAAGTCCGCCTTGTGACGAAACTAGTTGGGCATGCCAGAGTCCTGACGCATGGCTGCTTATCCTTCAGCGTGTTACATCTGATACTCCATTGCGGCCTATTCGTAGTCATTTGTGCCTATATATGGACGTAAATTCTTAATTTTGGAATTTACTGTGGCCAATATACAGGCATTCATATTCATATTCCAGGCATATTCATATTTTTGAATATGAATGGTTACGCCATCAATAGAATGTGAATCACTGATATGGAGATTCTAACATGATTAACCAGTTAAAATTGTATTTGGCTAAAGCCTGCACAATCCTACACCTATTGGTCCACTGCAGGTCTTTCCCCTTGTCTAGTAGAATCCTAGTGGGAAGACCTGTGCAAATAATTTATACTTACCCAGGTCTCCGGCAAAGATCGGTCTCATTCGTTCCATGTAGCATCCCCTGAGAGGTAAAAAAAATGCCATTACACGTCCATCAGGAGCCAAGTCTTTCAAAATTGCACACTTCGCGGTGAGGAGCGGAGAATGTAAATGTTCCCCGCTACTTTCAGTCTGCTGGTACATATACTGTCATTTTTTTTACCTCTCCGGGGATGCTACATGGAATGAAGTGGAGCAATAACTGAACGTCTCCCAGACTGTATGGTGGTGCTGCCTCTAACCTCACTCTATTGGCCCTCCCTGACAGGTGGTCGTGGACTGCGGGATGCTAGGCTTCGCCTGTAGCCGCCATGGCTGAAAGGGCGAGTTAGGCCCACCAAAGCTCCGGTGCAGCCAGCTGTTAGGTGGTGACAAGCCCACGAAGACCACCAAGGATAGGTCCAAGAGGACAATCTGACTAAACTAATAACCCAGACTAAAGAGGATAATGCAAAAGTACAAGTCCCTGAAGTGACACAAGTATAGAAAATAATAATATAAATACTGCGACTCCATCGCAACCAAAACAACAGTCAAGCGACCCTGTCGCAACCAAACACCAGATGACCTCATCGCACACAGACAATTTGTCCCTAGCAAAACTTAAAGGGGAACAACCCCACATAAATAAACTGGAGGAATAATGCCCAACCTCCTCTTGGGCAACTGACATGCACCACAGTGCAACCTAACCGTAGCCTAAGACTACTCACGACACCGGGCATAAGATGGAAGGTAGTGGTTCCCAGATGCTTGAGAGTCAGCAGGCTCACGCAGGAAAGGTAGCAGCAGCATGTCCCAGGAAGACTCCTACATAAGGTACAGGATGACTGGACCCAGACTGCAGCAGGACAAGAGACTTGACAGAACAAGACAATCCAGACCAGGAAATTGCAAACCAGGAAATAGGAAGCTATCACCTGCTCTGCATTGCTGGGGAGAATGCCTTAAGAAGGACTTAGGTGATTAGCACACCTGTGACATCTCCAGACAAGCTGCCAACAGGAATAATGAGCTCATTATCCACCAGCCTAGTGAATAATCAAGTATCCAGAAGATTTGAGCTGCAATGGCACAGACTGACCACCGGAGGCCACCAAAGAGTGAAATGCCAAAACACATACAGAACCATGGGTGTGCGCACATTGAGTCTTAAGGGTGCACAGGCACCCCCTAATGCTGTGTCCACCCTTATGAACACCTCTCTACCAGCCAGGGCCGTTTCTAGACAATTTAGCTCCCAGGGCGAAGACTTAAAAATGCGCCCCCCCCCCCCCCAATACATAACATGGTAACATAGAAATTGCGCGCGCCGAAATAGGGGGTGTGGCGTAATTTTAAAAGGGGTGTGGCTTAATATAAGGGCGTGGTCTAGCAGGAAAACAATAGGTACTTATGTATTATCTGTGCTACCATGTTAAATGCACCCCATTTTTTCATACCCCTACTATCCAACTACGCATGGAGTTGATTTTATATAGTGTGGCGAGCGCAGCGAGCCACCGTGCCTGAAGCGTGGCGAGTGCAGCGAGGGGACGCGGTCTCATAAGAAAAACGGGAGCCCAGATATTACATAAGTACCAAACAATTACCTTACATCACACTTTTGCAACCTGCATGACCAGACATTGGTTACCGCAGGAATTGTTATTGTCCTCCCACACTTAAGTTAGCGGGCTGAAGGCCACACAATGACCTAGTACGCCTCACAGATCAAGGCCAAACAATGACAGGCTACTTAAATCATTATACACTATTTATCCGTGATGCCAATTACACATTACGCCGTACACTGTGATGACAATTACATATTACGCCGCACACCGTGATGACAATTAAACATTATGTCGCAGACCATGATGACAATTACACATTACGCCACACACCGTGATGCCCATTAGACCCCACACTGTGATGGCAATTATACAATACTCCCCACACTGTAATGCCCATTACACATTATGCCCCATGTGCCGCTGCCGCACAACTGATGCCGTTTACTAATATGCCCCCACAGTGCCAGATATGCCCCCACAGCGCCACACATATATGCCCCCACAGTGCCACAAATATATGCCCCCCACAGCGCCACACATATGCTCCCACAGTGCCACACATATGCCCCCACAGTGCAACAAATATATGCCCCCACAGTGCCACAAATATATGCCCCCACAGTGACAGAAATATATGCCCCCACAGTGACAGAAATATATGCCCCCACAGTGACAGAAATATATAAATACATATGTTTATATACATACATATATATATATATATATATATATATACATATATATATACACACACACGTGTGTGTGTGTGTGTGTGTATATATATATATATATATATATATATATATATATATATATATATACCAATCAAACAAGAGACGTCACTCCGGGTCTTTTTTGTAGAAAAGTGCAAAAAAACTTTACTGTAGAATGCCTACGCCGTTTCGGGACTCGCCCGTCTTCAGGACATGCACAGTACATAATGAATAAAGTGACATATTTATACCTTACCAGATCAGAGGCTGCCCGCTCTCTCATCCGCCCTCCGGTATACACGCTGTGTGACTTCCGGGTTCTCCTGCCGGACGTGACGTCGCGCCATCCCAGGGGGGCGTGATGATTGACCGGCAACTCTGCAAAACAAACAAAAGTGCCAATTTTTACATAACATGCAATATTTATATTATTACCTATATTACTCTATGATGCATGTATTATTTAATAGAAGCAGTGAATTATCACCCTGTGTGACAATTTGACATTATATAATGTCAAATTGTCACACAGGGTGATAATTCACTGCTTCTATTAAATAATACATGCATCATAGAGTAATATAGGTAATAATATAAATATTGCATGTTATGTAAAAATTGGCACTTTTGTTTGTTTTGCAGAGTTGCCGGTCAATCATCACGCCCCCCTGGGATGGCGCGACGTCACGTCCGGCAGGAGAACCCGGAAGTCACACAGCGTGTATACCGGAGGGCGGATGAGAGAGCGGGCAGCCTCTGATCTGGTAAGGTATAAATATGTCACTTTATTCATTATGTACTGTGCATGTCCTGAAGACGGGCGAGTCCCGAAACGGCGTAGGCATTCTACAGTAAAGTTTTTTTGCACTTTTCTACAAAAAAGACCCGGAGTGACGTCTCTTGTTTGATTGGTATACGTATGTGGCAACGATTTATTGTTTCCTCGTTGATGAGCACCTGGGCAAGTGTATGGGAGTAAGACGGAGTGCCGGACCTTGTGCAACACTATATGGATTACCGGTGGAGCGTTCGTATCCCGGACACCACTGGTTATATTGTCAAGGCACCCTGGAGGGTATCTGAATCCCTCTTCCTTTAGCAACTACAGGACAGAGCAACAACACTGCAACAACAACAGGCAGTAAACACCACAGCACCTTTGAAAAGCACCAGCACTTTATCTGCACGGGACACTTTTTCCAGCACTTGTCACTTTCAGATTTCTGGCATTTTTTTGCATCATTAAATTTCAATATGGCAGCTTCCAACACCGGTGAATTGCAGCAGATGATTCAGTGCGATAACACTGATGTGTTTAGTTACTCTGACAGCGATCCTGGAGGGATATTATACACAGGATCTGTATTTGACATTAATATCCAATCCTCAGGAGAAGATCTGATTCACGAACTCATCAGATTAAAAAAGAAAGAAGTGGACTTTTTACTGCACGGGATGACACTCTCTGAGTATTTTAGAAACAAACAAATACCCAGAGGGTTTAGAGTACATAATTCCCCGACAATAGGCCGCTTCAACCCCGCGTTCTGTACCAAGTGGATCAGTATCCTGAACAAATGTTCAATGGATCTGATCCTCTTGGTAATAGAGGAGTCCACCCGTGAGCTAAATCAAGTTAAAGAGAAAATAGCGGCGTTTGAAGTTGAACATACCAACACCCTGAATGATAGCAAACATGCTGACTTGATGCACAAAGTGCAATCACAGGTTGACAATTACAAGCGGGATATCCTGAAATTTAAAAAAGAAAAATTTCTCAAAGTCCAACAGGACTATGCCCAACATAGGGTTTATAGATGGCTCAGCTCAGAACCACAAAACAAGGGTTACATTCAAACCAAATATAGAAGAGACCGCAGACCCCCAAGACCAACAAGGGAAGAAACAAGCACTTCGGCCAGTGACACTGAGAGACCTAGTACCTCCAGCAGAAACTGGAGAAAACCGAGTATCCCTTTAGGGGTGGATACCCGGTCCAAGATCAGATACCGGGAGGAAAGACCAAACAAAGCGGCAAACGAACCAGACGTGGGGGGCAGAGCCAAAGACAACAAAAAACAGACGCAAAAATCCAGGGGCAAGAGGAATTGATCTTTAACCTCTCAGCAATCCCTCTAACAGAAACAGAGAAGAGGGTGCTGAGTAGGGGTTTATCTTTTGTACCGACGAGACAACAAGATGATTTCCAATTACAAGTGGATAATTACAAGGTACAGAGGAAACTGCGACTCAGAGATTTCTATGATAAAAAAGGAAACACTAATGACACGATGAGCACCGAAGACACAAGCATAAAGAAAAAATTAGGAAATGTAAGCACTTTTGATCCCCAAACGTTTAATGCCTCGATCAAAACTTTCTCCAGATTGATGGACAAAAATAGTCAAGAAGCCAAATCTATTGGGAGACCCAACTTGACGAAGGATGAAAGACAGGCATTGAAAACCCTCAGCCTCAGAGAGGACATAATCATACGAGGGGCGGATAAAGGAGGATCTATAGTTGTACAAGGGATTGAGGCATACAGGGCAGAATGCAACAGGCAACTGCTGGATACAACGGTATATAAAGCATTAAAGGAAAACCCAACAGAACTTTATTTTAAAGAGCTATGCGGGATCCTAACAACAGCAAAGCAAGATGGCATTATTTCTATAAGCCTCAAAAAACAGTTGCTTAAAGATAAGCCCAAAACAGCCATTTTTTATACAATCCCTAAGGTCCATAAGGATGCACAGAGGCCACCGGGCAGACCTATTATATCTGCCCGTGGGTCTCTGTGCGAACCTTTGGCCATATTTGTGGACCATTATTTGCAACCATGTGTGCAATCAACAACGACTTACTTAAAAGATACCACAATGCTGCTTGCAAAGTTAGCAGAAATTGAAACAGTCCCTGCCAACCTCATTTTGGCAAGTATAGATGTGACCAACTTGTACACATGCATTCCGCATGAGCAAGGACTACAAGCAGTACAAGAACTTATTGTTGATAACCCACTGTACACTGGCCCACAAACTGAATTCTTCTTACAGTTATTGAAGTTCACATTGACACACAACTGTTTTCTATATGATGGCCAATTCTTTAATCAAAGCTCCGGGTGTGCCATGGGATCGCCGGCAGCACCAGTCTACGCGAATACATATATGTATGCAGTGGAAAAACCACTGTTTGTAGGCAATCCGGATATTAGTTCAAAGATACTGTTATACCTCAGATACATAGACGATATCATCATCCTATGGCTGGGGACAGAGCAAGAATTAACAGAAATAATTGAACAACACAATGCATCAACAAGTCCGGTTAAATTAACATATTCCATGAGCACGGAACAAATTAATTTTCTGGATGTACAAATAGTGGTCAAGGACAATAAATTAACAACAAAATTATATACAAAACCCACTGACCGCAATACGATGTTACACCAGCAGAGCTTTCATCCCAAACATACGATACAGAGTTTACCATACTCGCAATTCCTGAGGGTATGTCGCATCAATAGCGATACTGACATCAGGGATCAACAGTTGACAGGGATGGTTGACAAATTCCTCGCAAGGGGATACAGAAAAGAGGAACTCATAAAAGCTAAAGAAAAAGCATGCAAAAAGAATAGAAAAGAACTGTTAAAAAATTCCAACAGATCAAAGAACAACACGGAGCAAAAATTCACTTGGGTGACTCACTATACAGACAAAAGTCTAGATATGGTCAAAAGAATTAAATCAATATGGCCTATAGTGAATAGCGACCCTGAACTTAAAAGTCTGGAAGGAATGAGACTGATGCCCAGCTATGTGAGAGGTCCAAACCTAAAAGACCTATTGGTGAAGACGGACATCACAGGCCGAGGAGTTCTCAAACCACAACATTTTCTATCCAGAAAAGCCGGTTGTTATAAATGCCTGGGATGTGCCACCTGCAGTTATTTAATTGTGGGTGACACATTTAGACATCCATACTCTGGCAAACCATATAAAATTCGGCATGCCTTAACATGTTCCTCTAAGTACGTAGTCTACTTGCTGTCTTGTCCCTGTGGCTTACATTACGTAGGCAAGACAGCAAGGCAATTTAAGGAAAGAATGGCCCAGCACAGGACGGCCATCAGGGCCGCACTCATCAGTGGTACCAGCGAACAATCAGTAGCAAGACATTTTGCCACAGCCAAGCATGGAATGGCTACATTGAGGTACCGGATGATAGACCACATCCCTGCTTCCCTGAGAGGAGGAGACAGGGATAAGCAGTTACTGTGCTTGGAAAACAAGTGGATCAATAAATTGAACACAGTAAGCCCAAATGGGCTGAATGAAGCTTTATACTTCGGATGTTTCCTTTAACTCCAATAGAGACTGCAATTATATATTTATATAGTTTAAAACATGAATAATGAATTATCAGTAACGGAGATGGGAGATGCATAATATAATAGCCATAGAGACAAGCATTGCATCTTAATGTCGGATATTGGAATTGTTTTAGAATATAATCCATTTAGTTCACATTTTCCACTTTGGTTTAAATTTTTTTCACTGTTTGCCAGTTTACACAATTTAGTAATTGACACAATGGGTTAAGTTATTCTAACACTGTTACAACACAGAAATACCAATTATTGGTTCCCCAGTTAAGTAATAACATACACATAGTATAATTTTTTTTAAAAATAATTTTTTCACTTTTAGCAAGGAGTTTTCTTTGCAACATTTTCTTTAAGTCATTAGCAGGTGTTTTACAACATCGATGGTGTCTGCACACAACCACTAAGTAGTGGAACACACGGCTTGCAGATACCACCTAGTGGTCACTGCCATACTTGATGCACGACTTATATTTATATAATGTCAAATTGTCACACAGGGTGATAATTCACTGCTTCTATTAAATAATACATGCATCATAGAGTAATATAGGTAATAATATAAATATTGCATGTTATGTAAAAATTGGCACTTTTGTTTGTTTTGCAGAGTTGCCGGTCAATCATCACGCCCCCCTGGGATGGCGCGACGTCACGTCCGGCAGGAGAACCCGGAAGTCACACAGCGTGTATACCGGAGGGCGGATGAGAGAGCGGGCAGCCTCTGATCTGGTAAGGTATAAATATGTCACTTTATTCATTATGTACTGTGCATGTCCTGAAGACGGGCGAGTCCCGAAACGGCGTAGGCATTCTACAGTAAAGTTTTTTTGCACTTTTCTACAAAAAAGACCCGGAGTGACGTCTCTTGTTTTAATGGTATACGTATGTGGCAACGATTTATTGTTTCCTCGTTGATGAGCACCTGGGCAAGTGTATGGGAGTAAGACGGAGTGCCGGACCTTGTGCAACACTATATGGATTACCGGTGGAGCGTTCGTATCCCGGACACCACTGGTTATATTGTCAAGGCACCCTGGAGGGTATCTGAATCCCTCTTCCTTTAGCAACTACAGGACAGAGCAACAACACTGCAACAACAACAGGCAGTAAACACCACAGCACCTTTGAAAAGCACCAGCACTTTATCTGCACGGGACACTTTTTCCAGCACTTGTCACTTTCAGATTTCTGGCATTTTTTTGCATCATTAAATTTCAATATGGCAGCTTCCAACACCGGTGAATTGCAGCAGATGATTCAGTGCGATAACACTGATGTGTTTAGTTACTCTGACAGCGATCCTGGAGGGATATTATACACAGGATCTGTATTTGACATTAATATCCAATCCTCAGGAGAAGATCTGATTCACGAACTCATCAGATTAAAAAAGAAAGAAGTGGACTTTTTACTGCACGGGATGACACTCTCTGAGTATTTTAGAAACAAACAAATACCCAGAGGGTTTAGAGTACATAATTCCCCGACAATAGGCCGCTTCAACCCCGCGTTCTGTACCAAGTGGATCAGTATCCTGAACAAATGTTCAATGGATCTGATCCTCTTGGTAATAGAGGAGTCCACCCGTGAGCTAAATCAAGTTAAAGAGAAAATAGCGGCGTTTGAAGTTGAACATACCAACACCCTGAATGATAGCAAACATGCTGACTTGATGCACAAAGTGCAATCACAGGTTGACAATTACAAGCGGGATATCCTGAAATTTAAAAAAGAAAAATTTCTCAAAGTCCAACAGGACTATGCCCAACATAGGGTTTATAGATGGCTCAGCTCAGAACCACAAAACAAGGGTTACATTCAAACCAAATATAGAAGAGACCGCAGACCCCCAAGACCAACAAGGGAAGAAACAAGCACTTCGGCCAGTGACACTGAGAGACCTAGTACCTCCAGCAGAAACTGGAGAAAACCGAGTATCCCTTTAGGGGTGGATACCCGGTCCAAGATCAGATACCGGGAGGAAAGACCAAACAAAGCGGCAAACGAACCAGACGTGGGGGGCAGAGCCAAAGACAACAAAAAACAGACGCAAAAATCCAGGGGCAAGAGGAATTGATCTTTAACCTCTCAGCAATCCCTCTAACAGAAACAGAGAAGAGGGTGCTGAGTAGGGGTTTATCTTTTGTACCGACGAGACAACAAGATGATTTCCAATTACAAGTGGATAATTACAAGGTACAGAGGAAACTGCGACTCAGAGATTTCTATGATAAAAAAGGAAACACTAATGACACGATGAGCACCGAAGACACAAGCATAAATAAAAAATTAGGAAATGTAAGCACTTTTGATCCCCAAACGTTTAATGCCTCGATCAAAACTTTCTCCAGATTGATGGACAAAAATAGTCAAGAAGCCAAATCTATTGGGAGACCCAACTTGACGAAGGATGAAAGACAGGCATTGAAAACCCTCAGCCTCAGAGAGGACATAATCATACGAGGGGCGGATAAAGGAGGATCTATAGTTGTACAAGGGATTGAGGCATACAGGGCAGAATGCAACAGGCAACTGCTGGATACAACGGTATATAAAGCATTAAAGGAAAACCCAACAGAACTTTATTTTAAAGAGCTATGCGGGATCCTAACAACAGCAGAGCAAGATGGCATTATTTCTATAAGCCTCAAAAAACAGTTGCTTAAAGATAAGCCCAAAACAGCCATTTTTTATACAATCCCTAAGGTCCATAAGGATGCACAGAGGCCACCGGGCAGACCTATTATATCTGCCCGTGGGTCTCTGTGCGAACCTTTGGCCATATTTGTGGACCATTATTTGCAACCATGTGTGCAATCAACAACGACTTACTTAAAAGATACCACAATGCTGCTTGCAAAGTTAGCAGAAATTGAAACAGTCCCTGCCAACCTCATTTTGGCAAGTATAGATGTGACCAACTTGTACACATGCATTCCGCATGAGCAAGGACTACAAGCAGTACAAGAACTTATTGTTGATAACCCACTGTACACTGGCCCACAAACTGAATTCTTCTTACAGTTATTGAAGTTCACATTGACACACAACTGTTTTCTATATGATGGCCAATTCTTTAATCAAAGCTCCGGGTGTGCCATGGGATCGCCGGCAGCACCAGTCTACGCGAATACATATATGTATGCAGTGGAAAAACCACTGTTTGTAGGCAATCCGGATATTAGTTCAAAGATACTGTTATACCTCAGATACATAGACGATATCATCATCCTATGGCTGGGGACAGAGCAAGAATTAACAGAAATAATTGAACAACACAATGCATCAACAAGTCCGGTTAAATTAACATATTCCATGAGCACGGAACAAATTAATTTTCTGGATGTACAAATAGTGGTCAAGGACAATAAATTAACAACAAAATTATATACAAAACCCACTGACCGCAATACGATGTTACACCAGCAGAGCTTTCATCCCAAACATACGATACAGAGTTTACCATACTCGCAATTCCTGAGGGTATGTCGCATCATTAGCGATACTGACATCAGGGATCAACAGTTGACAGGGATGGTTGACAAATTCCTCGCAAGGGGATACAGAAAAGAGGAACTCATAAAAGCTAAAGAAAAAGCATGCAAAAAGAATAGAAAAGAACTGTTAAAAAATTCCAACAGATCAAAGAACAACACGGAGCAAAAATTCACTTGGGTGACTCACTATACAGACAAAAGTCTAGATATGGTCAAAAGAATTAAATCAATATGGCCTATAGTGAATAGCGACCCTGAACTTAAAAGTCTGGAAGGAATGAGACTGATGCCCAGCTATGTGAGAGGTCCAAACCTAAAAGACCTATTGGTGAAGACGGACATCACAGGCCGAGGAGTTCTCAAACCACAACATTTTCTATCCAGAAAAGCCGGTTGTTATAAATGCCTGGGATGTGCCACCTGCAGTTATTTAATTGTGGGTGACACATTTAGACATCCATACTCTGGCAAACCATATAAAATTCGGCATGCCTTAACATGTTCCTCTAAGTACGTAGTCTACTTGCTGTCTTGTCCCTGTGGCTTACATTACGTAGGCAAGACAGCAAGGCAATTTAAGGAAAGAATGGCCCAGCACAGGACGGCCATCAGGGCCGCACTCATCAGTGGTACCAGCGAACAATCAGTAGCAAGACATTTTGCCACAGCCAAGCATGGAATGGCTACATTGAGGTACCGGATGATAGACCACATCCCTGCTTCCCTGAGAGGAGGAGACAGGGATAAGCAGTTACTGTGCTTGGAAAACAAGTGGATCAATAAATTGAACACAGTAAGCCCAAATGGGCTGAATGAAGCTTTATACTTCGGATGTTTCCTTTAACTCCAATAGAGACTGCAATTATATATTTATATAGTTTAAAACATGAATAATGAATTATCAGTAACGGAGATGGGAGATGCATAATATAATAGCCATAGAGACAAGCATTGCATCTTAATGTCGGATATTGGAATTGTTTTAGAATATAATCCATTTAGTTCACATTTTCCACTTTGGTTTAAATTTTTTTCACTGTTTGCCAGTTTACACAATTTAGTAATTGACACAATGGGTTAAGTTATTCTAACACTGTTACAACACAGAAATACCAATTATTGGATCCCCAGTTAAGTAATAACATACACATAGTATAATTTTTTTTAAAAATAATATTTTCACTTTTAGCAAGGAGTTTTCTTTGCAACATTTTCTTTAAGTCATTAGCAGGTGTTTTACAACATCGATGGTGTCTGCACACAACCACTAAGTAGTGGAACACACGGCTTGCAGATACCACCTAGTGGTCACTGCCATACTTGATGCACGACTTATATTTATATAATGTCAAATTGTCACACAGGGTGATAATTCACTGCTTCTATTAAATAATACATGCATCATAGAGTAATATAGGTAATAATATAAATATTGCATGTTATGTAAAAATTGGCACTTTTGTTTGTTTTGCAGAGTTGCCGGTCAATCATCACGCCCCCCTGGGATGGCGCGACGTCACGTCCGGCAGGAGAACCCGGAAGTCACACAGCGTGTATACCGGAGGGCGGATGAGAGAGCGGGCAGCCTCTGATCTGGTAAGGTATAAATATGTCACTTTATTCATTATGTACTGTGCATGTCCTGAAGACGGGCGAGTCCCGAAACGGCGTAGGCATTCTACAGTAAAGTTTTTTTGCACTTTTCTACAAAAAAGACCCGGAGTGACGTCTCTTGTTTGATTGGTATACGTATGTGGCAACGATTTATTGTTTCCTCGTTGATGAGCACCTGGGCAAGTGTATGGGAGTAAGCCGGAGTGCCGGACCTTGTGCAACACTATATATATATATATATATATATATATATATATATATATATATATATATATATATATATATAGATAGTGAGCTTTGTTCGGCACTCCGGATTACGGGATAATTACCACGGTGCCATCCACAGGATTAATATAGCAGGGTTTTCTTATACACGTACATGTACAGGAAGGAGGCGGCACTCAATTGGATTTAGAAAAGTGCTTTTAAGTTTTTCAAGTAAGATGCATAATGATGACGACGTTTCAAGACATTTACAGTCTTTTCCTCAGGTCATTATATAATTGCAATAACAGTGCAATGTGCAAAAGCATAATTGCTTTTGCACATTGCACTGTTATTGCAATTATATAATGACCTGAGGAAAAGACTGTAAATGTCTTGAAACGTCGTCATCATTATGCATCTTACTTGAAAAACTTAAAAGCACTTTTCTAAATCCAATTGAGTGCCGCCTCCTTCCTGTACATGTACGTGTATAAGAAAACCCTGCTATATATATATATATATATATATATATATATATATATATATATATATATACAGAAGTACCAACACACTCGCCATTCCTAGGAATGGGGTGCAAACAGCACCCACATCCCAGGGTGGGGTGCGGTGGCCTGTGACCACACACTCTAGTAAATACAAACACAGGGGGCCCAGCACTCACTACAACAAACTAACTCACCTTAACATTCAAATAATCAATAAATAAATAATGGGGTTTTAGTTCATGAATTGATCAATGCATTTAAGCTTGCAGCCCATCACCAAGGGACCCCATTTCACT
This sequence comes from Crinia signifera, assembly GCF_055691185.1. Taxonomy (NCBI): domain Eukaryota; kingdom Metazoa; phylum Chordata; class Amphibia; order Anura; family Myobatrachidae; genus Crinia; species Crinia signifera. The sequence goes on from NC_139217.1 coordinate 33,638,556, forward strand.
GCAAGTCCTACACTAGCAACTGTTTTTCTTGGGAACCTGGCACCTGCTTACACATCATAGCTAAAATGAACATGTGTTTTTTTCCTGGGTTAATGCTCAACTGCCAAGTAACATGGCTTTTATAAGGTGAGACAATCCCAAACACAGCACCTGAATTAGTATTAAAGGGGCAGCTGTCACAGGTTTCAGGTAAATGAGCTTATCAAGGGTGCATGAGAAAGCTATGATCACAGTAACAGAGGTTAATTAAAAATCAACCCAAATATATAGATACAGAAGTACCAACACACTCGCCATTCCTAGGAATGGGGTGCAAACAGCACCCACATCCCAGGGTGCGGTGCGGTGGCCTGTGACCACACACTCTAGTAAATACAAACACAGGGGGCCCAGCACTCACTACAACAAACTAACTCACCTTAACATTCAAATAATCAATAAATAAATAATGGGGTTTTAGTTCATGAATTGATCAATGCATTTAAGCTTGCAGCCCATCGCCAAGGGACCCCATTTCACTGCAAGTCCTACACTAGCAACTGTTTTTCTTGGGAACCTGGCACCTGCTTACACATCATAGCTAAAATGAACATGTGTTTTTTTCCTGGGTTAATGCTCAACTGCCAAGTAACATGGCTTTTATAAGGTGAGACAATCCCAAACACAGCACCTGAATTAGTATTAAAGGGGCAGCTGTCACAGGTTTCAGGTAAATGAGCTTATCAAGGGTGCATGAGAAAGCTATGATCACAGTAACAGAGGTTAATTAAAAATCAACCCAAATATATAGATACAGAAGTACCAACACACTCGCCATTCCTAGGAATGGGGTGCAAACAGCACCCACATCCCAGGGTGGGGTGCGGTGGCCTGTGACCACACACTCTAGTAAATACAAACACAGGGGGCCCAGCACTCACTACAACAAACTAACTCACCTTAACATTCAAATAATCAATAAATAAATAATGGGGTTTTAGTTCATGAATTGATCAATGCATTTAAGCTTGCAGCCCATCGCCAAGGGACCCCATTTCACTGCAAGTCCTACACTAGCTGCCCCTTTAATACTAATTCAGGTGCTGTGTTTGGGATTGTCTCACCTTATAAAAGCCATGTTACTTGGCAGTTGAGCATTAACCCAGGAAAAAAACACATGTTCATTTTAGCTATGATGTGTAAGCAGGTGCCAGGTTCCCAAGAAAAACAGTTGCTAGTGTAGGACTTGCAGTGAAATGGGGTCCCTTGGCGATGGGCTGCAAGCTTAAATGCATTGATCAATTCATGAACTAAAACCCCATTATTTATTTATTGATTATTTGAATGTTAAGGTGAGTTAGTTTGTTGTAGTGAGTGCTGGGCCCCCTGTGTTTGTATATATATATATATATATATATATATATAAGTCCGTGGATGGTGCGGCACTCAGCGCGGTATTGCAAATAAACGTACCAACAACAGTGGGTTAGCGACAACGTTTCAGTTGTATTTATCACAACTTTTTTCAAGTCAAAAGTTGTGATAAATACAACTGAAACGTTGTCGCTAACCCACTGTTGTTGGTACGTTTATTTGCAATACCGCGCTGAGTGCCGCACCATCCACGGACTTGCATTTACTTTTCTGTGCTGGCACCAGCCCAAGTTTCTACCCTCATTGGGAGTGCCGGACCTTCGGACAATATATATATATATATATATGGTCAGTGTGCAACATTTTCAGGGGGCGAGTTTATTTCTAGACATACCGTCTGGGGTGGTAGGGCTCTGTCTGTGCCTTATGTTGTGTAAGTGGACACGGGGTTAGGAAGGTGGGCAGGCATGCGGGCAGGCTCCGTCCTGAGTAGCTCTTTCTCTGCGCGCTGTGCGGCGCCAGCGTCTCCGTCTGACGTCAGACGCCGGCGCAGCACTTTATAGTTTACTTTATACCCAGAGGCAGAGCACACGGCGCTGGCTGGCTCCCGGCTCCAGGCTCCACTGCACTGACAGGGGAGTGAGCGACGGGCGGCGGACAGTAGTGCGCACTATTAAAATGTTTGTGCGCACACCTTACAGGGAACATTGCCGGGCGCCCTGGCTGTTTAACAGAGGCGGACAAGCCGTGCAGCACCCCGGGCTGCTGCACGGCTTGTCCGCCTCTAGAAACGGCCCTGCTACCAGCAATACCTTTTTACCAAAGACTTTTGCTTTTTAGAACTGTATTCCATTGAAATAAGCGCCCATCAATCAATTATGTGTTTTTTTGCATTGCTACTTGTACCAGACCATTGTCATATCACTACATATCATCCATATATGTTTTTTACTTTATTTGCATGTATTATTATACTGAGAGACGTTTTATAATGTAGTGAATACCAATAGATGATGGTAGACATGCCTGATTGGTGCTGTTAGACACACCCAATGGGCAGTGTTATACATGCCCAAGATGTGGTGCTAGGCACACCCCTTTGACGGTGCACCCCCTAATAAATTGTGCTGCGCACGCCTATGTACAGAACAGAACACAAAACAGAACTGAACCATACTAATGGTTCCTAACAGTACCCCCCCCCCCCCCCCCCTTGAGGAGGGGTCAACGGACCCCAACACAAAAATGTAATGTGATGAGCCGGATGAAAGAGGAAGATCAAAGCTTCTTTTTCTTTTTTTTTCTAGATTTTGTTGGTATAAGCAGTTTAAGGCCCCACACATTATCAGAAATGATGGTACCTTCTACCAAAGCACAGCTATAGGCTACCAGATCGGAATCTGGGTTGGAGTCCCGATCTGAGGGGATCATGAGAGTCTTTTTAACGGATGGAATCTGAGAAAGGGAAGAACGTCTTAATAAGCTATAGGCGGAATCTTTATCGGATTCCTCAGACTCAGAATTAAGGGTACCGGATGTGTCCAAAATTTTTTTGGCAGAAGTCAGTGAGACAAAACCAACAGCTAAACTCCTGGATTCTGGACTAAGTGATGAGGAAAAGAAGAATGAACAGACAGAGACTGTGAGTTTTCAGAAGCCAGGTCCTCAAGCCCCTAGCTTATGTTGGACACCACATCCTTAACCACTGAATCAGGGGCTGCAGAGGGCTCGAGAGGAACTACCCCAGCACCAAAAAATCTCTTAACAACTGCATTATTGAAGAGTCTCAAGTCTTGAAGAATAGGATCACCAGACCTAATGAGTGGTCTAGCCCATTCCAAGGCCTCTCCTTTAAAGGCTGTAAGCAAGAATAAGACTTGCTGCTCCAGAGAGGGCAGAAGTGGACCTAATTCAAGACACTGACGCATCAAATTCACATATTGTTCTGGATCTCCGTAAAAAACAATTGGACCAGGAACTTGATCTGGAACAATAGCTTGGGGGTCCCTCTCAGGGACAGCTTGACTTGAGTCCCCCTCAGGGACAGCTTGACTTGAGTCACCCTCAGGAACAAGCTAACAAAACCCCCAGCTGGGGCTAGACAAACCTTACCCCCTTCTGACGTGCGAACATAATCCCCTTGTTGGGGTACAAACTGAGACTGTGGGCCCCAACTCGGGGCTACGGCCTTTGGGTCACTCAGTAGGTTCCGAGCACCGGATTCGTCCAGCGGACCCCCGGCACCTGAGTCGCACGGCGGACACCCGGCACCTGAGTCGCACAGTGGGCCCCCGGCACCTAAATTGCCTGGCAGGCCCCCGGCATCTGACTTGCCCGATGGACCCCCGGCACCACACTTGACTGGTAGGCCCTGAACATCAGAGTCACTTGGAGGGCCCCGGACATCAAAATCACACGGCAGGCCCTCAGCATCTGACTAGCTAGGTGTGTCCCGGGCCCCCGACATTGGACTCACCTGGCGGATCCCCGATATCGGACTCGCCCAGCGAGCCCCCAACTTCGGATAAGCCTCCTGGGGTAGACAGATCAGACAATGCTTTAGCAGCTACAGAACTTGAGGCTTCAACTAGGGAGATAACATTAGGGATCTCCCTGGTGAAGAAGGATTTACACTCCTTCAGTTGGTTCCCAATATTTAGCTTGGGGCTCCGGGTCCTAGGACCCCAGTTATATACTTGGCACCCTTTTTGGGAATCTTTGACACCTTTTTTGGAAGAACTGTTTGACGCAACTTATCCGACAGTACCTCAGGACTGGAACTCTTAACGAGACCTACTGTACATAATCGGATGCTGAAACTCCTGAAGCCTCCTGAGAAGCTGACAAGACAGACACCCCTACTGGGTTTACGGCCCTTGAAACCCTTGAAACCCTTGCCGAGGCTGTGGTCTTTGGAACCTCCACCAAGGATATGGCCATCCCTTCTGGGGACACAGATTTTAAGATACTTTTTGGGGCAGGATGGACGGAGCCCCCTTCTGGGACCGGATAGGCAGAGTCCCCCATTGGGGCAGAACAGACAGAACCCCCCTCTGGGGCAGAGCAAACAGAACCCCCTTCTTGGGGTAAAGACTGAACCTGTGAGCCCCCACTTGGGGCTACGGCCTTTAAGGCCCCACTTGGGATTATGGCTTTCGAGCCCCCACTCAGGACTACGGCCTTAGAGCCCCCACTCAAGACTATGGCCTTCAAGCCCCCCTTGGGGCTACTTTCTTCTAGCCCCCCCTCGTGGCTATGGCCTTTGGGCCGAACACTTTCTGCACGGTTTTCAGAAATCCCAGGAGATCCCCTAGGATGGGATCATTAGCCTCTATGAGAGGTTTGGCCCACTCTAAAGCTCTACCTCTAAATAATGAAAGAAGATATTGGACAGCATTGGTAGGGGTTATCTTCATAGTTGGTGTGGAATCCATTGTAGAGAGGAATTGTTGAGCAATAGAGTATAGCTGGGCCAAATCTCCATCAAAGTATGGAGTGTCAAGAGTACCATCAGACTCGCCCAGCGTGACTTGGGCATCGAGTTGGCTCGGCTGACCTCGAGCAACACCATTGCCCAACGAGCCCCAAGCACCACTCTCGCTAGACAGGCCCATGGCGTCGAACTCGCCTGTGGAGACCGGGACATTTAGTACCACTCCTGGACCCACAACATCGGAAGCTACTCGGGAACCCCAACATCAGGGAAGATGTCACTAAAAATCCCAGCTGAGGCTGATGACTGGGATTTTCTCTTTGGAGTTACGCCTCTCAAGACCCCATTGGAAGCAATGACTTCTACGACTCCCTGTGGGTTTAAGTTCCTTAAGACCTTCTTAGGGGTAACAGCTTCAAAGACCCCCTCTGGGGTTAAGCCACTTGAGATTCTCTCTGGGCAAGTGGCTTCTAATACCCTCTCTGGAGTTATGCCACCTGCGACCCCTTTCGAGGGAAAAACCTGAGACTCCTCTACGGGACTTAGCAACTCCAACATCGAAAGAACGTTGATCTCCCTAACTGGAAGATTAACATCCAATGTCTTTATATCTGAAATCTTAGAGCATGAGTTCAACATTCCTTTTTGATTTCGTGACTTAACATGGGGCGCCCTAGTCTTAGGACCCCAGTTGTAAGTCGGAGTGCTACATATGTGGAGTGTGGGATCAAGCTCCTCAGGCTTAGTGGAGACATGCACTAGTGTAATCCCCTGATAACACTTGGGTTGAGGAAAATCGTATCCAGCACCAATGCAATTCCCAACTCTGAATAAAGTGGCCTGATTCCCCACAATAAAGACTTAGATTGTAGTTTTTACTCCGTAGCCGCTCCTCAGGTGAGAGTCTTGGCTGTAAAAACTTCCATGTCTCTTCAGAACCTCTTGATCTAAAGTTTTGCTGACTAACCCCTCTCTAGTCAGGGTCTCCCTGGGAGCTGATTGAGCCCCAAAAACCTCAGACAGGTCCAGGAAAATTTGGGTTAAAAGATCTTGCAGGAATGACTGCTGCAAAACCTTAACCCGCTCAGGTTTTAAGGCTGTAAAAGCCGTATTTAAGGCAATCAAGGATGCTTGCAAGGCCTGCATTTTAAACACCGTACAGAAATAAACAACCAGCCTGCCCTGACCCCTGGGTAGGCTGAACGGGCAAACCTGAACTAAACCCGCAAAACAAAACTAGCAGAAAAAAATCTCTGTTCCTTGTATGGGCCCAATGTATGTAACCCAGTACAACACCCAGATTACCGCAAAACAACTTTTTTTTATAATGTATGTATATATATATATATATATATATATATATATATATATATATATATATATATATATATATATGTATCGATACACACAATGACTGCTGACAACAAATATATATATATATATATATAGATAGATAGATAGATAGATAGATAGATAGATAGATAGATACTGGGATGGCGGCACTCTGCTTTAAGGAATAAGACACAGGAGACCTTGTAGTTCCCGACGTTTCAAGGTCTCCTGTGTCTTATTCCTTAAAGCAGAGTGCCGCCATCCCAGTATCTATGTCCGCAGTTTGTTCTAAACTTACTGTGTCCCACGGAGGGCACCTCATTACACTACTTGTGCCGCTATTCTGGAGTGCTGCCCGTATGCAAATTTCTATATATATATATATATATATATATATATAATGTCCTGTGGCCAAGCAACTCCACCAAACAGTATTCAAAGTCCCGGTGCAAACCTTTAGCCTGTACACAGGCACATATATTCTTCGTCCCACTGTGGATGCAGTGGAGGCAGCACACGGTCAGAAATACAAGCGATGAGGCAGGAAACTTCAGCAACGTTTCGATTTTATTTACAAAATCGTCATCAGGCATAAAACAACAAGACAAGTGCTCACCTTATATCCCCCACTCACGCACGTTTCCCGCTGCCAGGCTCACGCATCACAAGTGCGCGCCAGCGTCACGTCCGTTGCCATGGTCACGTCTACCAACGTGATTCCCACACCATGGCAACCGGCGCTGACAACTCGCGTCACACCTCGTCAGCGGAGGACCGGCATACGAGTGCTAACATGACGGGCGTACAAATTAAAAACAACATACACAGCGGAGGTGGTGATGTACAGTTTACAGTGAGGACTAAGAAGCATAACATAAACAAAAACAAAACAGTATATGCGTAATGATCAGTAGTTAACAGTTCAACATAGAAAACGCATACCAACTGTCGGATGCATACTTAATACATGATACAAAACATATAAATAAATACAAAGAGCTCAAGGCCACCTAATCAACCATCCCCAAGAAGCATGTACAAATATAAAATATTCGCTTAAAGAAAGGCATGTAAACCTAAATGATCATTCAGGCCATAGGGGACCATGGTTCTCAACCGGTGTATCCACCTTGATTCACACCGGAGGAGAGCCAATGATCTATTACCGCCCCTCAGGCGCGCGGGGACATGATCTATAATAATATAGTGTAGATTCGCCATACTGTGTCCAGCCAGTGCGAAATGCCTCGCAACTGTGCAAGTGTCTTGGCAAAAAAACAAACCGAACACCCCGAAACCAGCCGGACAGGGAGACGCACGGTGTTTGTTTACATAGTGCGGCTCCGCCTCCCGAATGCCGCTATTGGCCGCCGTGCGGCTCTCTGTCCGGCTGGATTCGGGGTGTTCGGTTTGTTTTTTTGCCAAGACCCTTACCTGGACTACGTCGCGCTGGGACAGGTGAGTATGGTTTCCTTCCACAGCTTCCTCCATGGATTTCGTCGGACCCGGACACCGGACGCCATCGCCGACAGGGACGTCGACTTCAAGAAGGACGTCGACATGAAGAGGAACGCCGACACAGGACCGGAGGACATCAGGACCAGGGCTACCTACGGGAAGAAGATAGGTAAGTATTAGTATGTGTGTAATGTGTGTATTAAAGTTTTATTTTAAAAGTGTGTCAGTGTGTTTTGTGCACTATTTTTTTAACTGTGGAACTACAAGTGCCAGCGGGCCCTTTAATGCCCAGCAGGCTGGGACTTGTGGTTCTCCAAGTCCCAGCTTGCTGGGGAGGCTTGCTGGCACTTGTAGTGCCACAGTAAAAAACAATAGTTTTATCTATTTTTTTACACCATTTATCAGCTCGATGCCCACCGCCCAGGGGCATCGAGGACAGCACCAGGCTTCAGCCTGGTCAGGTAAGTCCTGGAGGGGGGGGACCCCTTCATCGGGGGGGTCCCCACTCCCCCAGGGCCCCTGGCCAGGTCGGTAGGGTTAATGTTTTGGCCGCGGGACCTTATATCATAAGTGTCCCCCGGCTGTGACATTACCCTGCTGGCTGGTTTTGCCTGGGGCTGGTTCTTAAAATATGGGGGACCCCTAGTCATTTTGTCCCCCGTATTTTGGGAACCAGCCCCGGACCTGGAGCCTGGGGCTGGTTGTTAAAAATCGGGGAACCCCTATTTGTCGGGTTCCCTGATTTTTAATTACCGGCCCCGGCTCCTTCAGCCTGGTGCTGGTTACAGCTGTGGGGGGGACCCCACGCCGTTTTTTTTTTAATATTTAATTTTTTTTCTATTTTTTTACACTGCAGCCTGCACGGATCTGACTGATCCGTGCAGGCTTAAAGCAAATAGAACAGGAAAATGGTGTTCTATTTTCCTGTCGTATTTGCGTGGGTGTTTTACACCACTAAGCAGCCGTATTGTCAGTACAGCTGCTTAGTAAATCAGAAACCACCATTCTTTTGAATGGTGATTTCTGTCGTATCCTATCGATGGTGTAGGGCATTCGTATTTGTAACTACAAATACGAATGTTCCATCTTTAGGACTACGAATTGTTGTATTTTTGGGATTGTAAATCCCGAAAATACAAATTCGTAAAAAAAAGGTGTATTTCTCCCTACGAATACACCTTTTTTCTACGAATCCATTTTGGTAAATGTCCCCCAACATCTGTAAGTGTGTACAGAACTATATATATATATGCAGACAATAACATAATGGCCCTTATTCTGGTTGGTGCGGTCAGAGCCGCACACGGGGCTCCGACCGCACAAACCAAGGGCCGCCCACCGGACGGATCGCCACGGCCGTCCGTACACGGACGGCTGGCGATCCGCACAAAAATGGTGGAGGCTACGCCTCCACCATGGTGGGAGCTGCCCCCTGCCTTCGATGGTCGACGACCATCGAAGGCAGGCCCGCACGCCGCGGCAGCTCCCGCAAGCTCAGACCACACGGACAATCGTCCGTGTGGGAGCTTGTAAGGGGGCTGAAAGCTGACATCCGGCGACGTCAGCTTTCCGCCCCCATGTCATGGTAATGAGGGCGTCATGCCCTCATTACCATGCATACGCCCCGCGTTTTCATGGGAACGCCCATGAAACGCGGGGCGTACACATAGGGAAATGAGGGGCTGAAGCCCCTCACGCCCCTATACGCCCCCTTTGCGGCGGACGAAATCCGTCTGCGGCGAAGGGGGCTGCACATGCGCAGAATGACCTCTGCGCATGTGCAGACCACAAACATCGGCGGTACGGCCGCACGCGGGCCGTACCGTGCCGATCAGAATAAGGGCCAATATCTGCTCATAACCTTCAATACGAATTAATGATTCTCCTCACCTAATTTGACACACCCTTGTTTGCACAGCTCATCAGTGCAGCAGCTTACATCATTTCTTCATTACTCTGATGTAGCTTTCACATCACACTTTTAAAACGGTATATTGCCGTTTTTTTGCCTTTTAAAACGTTTAAGGCTGCAGTGTGAAAGTGTCATAGTTGAAATACCATTTAAAGTTAACTGGTATTTCAACACGTTTAAAAAGCAGAGTCCTACCCGTTTTAAAGCCAATTCAGAGACGTTTTTTGTGCTGTCTGAATGGCACTGAAATGGTATTTAGTAAAAAATAAAGGTTAGAGCACTGTGATAGGCTGTCCCTTGTCTTGTGTCCCTTCCCTGAACCAGGAAATAAGCTGTGGGTAGAAACGTGTTCAGAGGTTAAACGGCTTGACTGCTGATGTGAATTGTACTTAAACTGTATTTTTAAATGGTAATCTGCTGCAATATGAACACTAGACCCGTTTAAAATACCATTTAAAATTACAGTTTTTCAAAACGTTTCAAAATGTTTTATGTGATGTGAAAGCTACATGAAAGTCCAGAAGGTTACTGCTTTTCATCCTGGTTTTAGCCATTTGCAATATTACAGTGTTGTAAACATTATACCCACTAACTGCAGTTTTTATTGATCATGTGACCTGCTAATTGAATGTGTATTAATGCTGTGCGTCACTGATCTTGTTTAGGAAATCACAGGTTCAATCACATACATGTATGTTTTACTGTGTGAGTGCTTCAGGTGGGCTTTAGCTGCTCAAGGGTTATTAGTGGACATACATTTATTCTGCTCTCAGCACACCAAAATTTCACAATCCACATTTTCAAACTCTTGTGCAGTGCAGGTGGGGCAGATGTAACATGGATATAAACAGTTTTATATATTTCTATGATTTTTAATTCCTGTGCAGCCTAAATAATGTACTTATTTGTAAAAACACAGCACTTTACATTTCTGCTTCCACACACCCAAGCCCAGGGCTGGCGCCACCACTAGGCAATGGTTGGAAGCAGGGCAGGAGGGAGGTCTCACTGCGCTGTGCGCAGTTCAGTCTCGATGCATGTTAACGACATTTTCCTCCATGCGTACAGCCGTTCAGCGTCTGAGGGTGAGCCAAGTGCTCAGCGCTGCCCGGCTGAGTGGCTGTACGCGGTGCGGGTGGAGGAAAATGTCAATTAACATGCATCGGGACTGAGCTCTCCCGCCCGCCCGCTCGCTGGACCGTCACCCGAGGTCCTCCTTAAGGGTGAGTGGTGTCCCCCCCCCCCAGGAGCAGCATGGCGGCCGTATTCCTCCCCCACCCCCCCGTAGAGCGGGTGAGCGCCGGGGCGCCCCCCCGCATGGGGCGCTCCGGCGCCTTGCACCGGCACTGCCCAAGCCAATTGTATCTGACTCTGCACATGTTACATCTGGCCCACCTGCACTGCACATGCTCTGACCCACGTTGTTGAAAACATTGAACTACCATCATAACAGAATAATAGGCATAGTGCAACGCTAACACAAAGTCAATTTGTACACTACAAATGTTACATGAACTCAGGCCACAGCACAGCATGTTTTCCTGCAAGAGTGTGTGTTCTTCTCACACATGTGTATGGGGCTTGTTTTCCTGGGCTGGATGGTACCAGGATGTCAGTTGCTGGCCATGTCTTTGATCAACTTAGCTGATGTATGAGCAGGGCCGGTGCTAGGGTGTCCGGCGCCCTCCTGCAAACCATAAATTTTGCGCCCTGTCACATTGCCATTGCAGGTTCGCCCGCACATGCTGCAAATGGATGTTTAGCATAAACATTCATTCATTTGCCTCGAGTAACCGCCCACATCTTTCAATGGTCAGCAACCATCGAAAGATGTGGAAGGTACACACATATAAAAGTGACTTTTAAGTCACTTAAATATGCGTGCATGCTGGCAGGAAATGGGCGGGCAGCTGACATCCGGTGATATCAGCTGCCAGCCCCCGCTCCCGTGCCACTGCCTCAATACGATGAGAACCCAGGACAGCAGGACCGCAGGCGCGCACCATCGGTCCTCCGTGCGAATGCACAGAGGACCGAATGGACTAGAATAACCCCTATAATGATAACCCAGCCCATTATTTAAGTCATACTTTGCTACCTGACCCTCTCCATGAGGGAGAAAATGCTCTGTTCCTGGACTTCCCTGGTAATGTAGGATTGCCAGCACCTGTGGGGAGCTAGGTAACTGATAAGAAAGGTGTCACCACAGGTGCAGGCAATCCTACATTACCAGGGAAGCCCAGGAACAGAGCATTTTCAGGTAGACAAGTATGATTTAAGTACATAATTTATCTGTCTAACTGAATATTAAAAAAATATACAATTATTAAAAATATGTTATAACATGTATTATAAAATACTCACTCATTGCTGTTTAAATCTTGTGCAGACCAGTCCCTCCTCTTCTATCTGCGTAGGCAGGTCCAGGACACAGAGGACGCCATTACATTACACCCCTCTCGTGACCGAGGGGGAAAGGAGGCGATAGAGGGGGCGGAGTGTAGATGACTGACACTGGCCACTCCACACAAGGCTATGCTGCTCATTTGATTGAAAGCCTGGGGAGCAATGGGTAGGGGGCGGCCATCATGACATCAAGGGCAAGGCGCAGTGAGTGAGGGGAGCTGCTGGCAGGGGCTGGCTGGCAACTTTCAGCCTGGGGGGCAAACACAAGACAGTGGCCCCGCTTTTTCTACCAGCGCATGAAATTGGATTCACAGTGTTGGAGGCCTGGTTTGCTTAATCAGCAGGAATGGGCTTAGAATGCCGCCTGTCAGAAACCAGCAAGTAGAACACAACACACTGCATCTTTCTGCGCATGCATCAGATAAACGCACTGCATGGGCACTGGGAGGAGACCGATTAAATCCCATTCAGTACATATTGCAAAAAGAAGCCCATAGGCTTCTATAACGCAATGCCATTTACAGATGGCAATGCCCACCAAGTCCATGCTCTAGAATGTATCCCATTCAGGAGCTTGGTGTATACGAGAAATGTGGTTGGACCGCTGAATACGGATTTTCAGAGGTTTGGCTACATTTTTACCTTTGGTGCACCCTGCCCCAGTGAGTATACAGAACCCATCTACTGTAGGAAACAATGTATTAAAAAATAAATTAAAAATAATTTTCAAAGTCACTTGTTACTCTTATAGTAACAACCTGAATAAACCATGGAGTCCTATTCATAAGTCCCAAATATAACTGAGCCCTCTATACCCTACAGTACTGACCCCTCTACACCCTACACTACAGTACTGACCCATCTATACCCTACTGACCCCTCTATACCCTTCAGTACTGACCCATCTATACCCTACTGACCCCTCTATACCCTACAGTACTGACCCATCTATACCCTACTGACCCCTCTATACCCGCCACTACACTACTGACCCTTTATACCCACCACTACATTACTGACCCCTCTGTATTCACCACTACATCACTGACCCCTCTATACCCACCACTATATCACTGACCCCTCTATACCCTACATCACTGACCCCTCTATACCCACCACTACACTACTGACCCCTCTATACCTACCACTACACTACTGACCCCTCTATACCCACCACTACACTACTGACCCCTCTGTATCCACTACTACATCACTGACCCCTCTATACCCACCACTACACTACTGACCCCTCTGTATCCAATACTACATTACTGACCCCTCTATACCCACCACTACATTACTGACCCCTCTATACCCACCACTACATTACTGACCTGGGTTGGAGTGGAGGAGGGGGACCCAAAAATTACATTTTTGCACCACAGCATGGATTCCCAGGATGGCACCCTCCGTGGTTTGGCGGTCTGGGCTACAGCCCTGCCTGTCCGCCCACCCGCCCCTTAAATACATGCAAAATTAGTTACAAACACAGAAAAAAAACAAGCCCCCCTTCCACCAACAACACATGTATTTTTCAACACACACATAAAGAAAATACCAGCAAACTCCCCCCTCCCCCCACACAAATTACGTATGCAAGTCACACATACATTTTTACACTTGCAAACACATTGTACACACACACACACACACACATACACACACACACACTAAACAAGATAACTCCACCACCCCACACACACATTATTTATGCAAGTTACATGTATATTTTTACACTCACATGCAGACACATAGTACACACACACACACACACATATACACACACATTATGTATGCAAGTTACACATATATTTTTACACTCACATGCAAACACATAATACACACACACACACCAAACAAGATAACATCCCCCCATGTATGAAACACATTTAACAAAGAAAACAACAGCTCCCACCCACATTATACCTACACATGACTATATCCACCAAAAAACTCACCAAGGAGGGGAGCTTCTGTACAGGGTGTGGAGAAGGGAGGGAGCAGGATTCATTTCATGCTGCCCGGGAGGAGAGAAGAGTATCAGGTCGGGACACAGGAGGGGAGGGGCCAGCCGTATGGGAGCTCAGCTCATTGGTGGCTGGTTCCAGGAGATGGGCTGGCCCCAGTAATGAAGTTTTGTGCAGCTGTGAAGGCTCCGTCCTGGCTGCGCTGTGTGAGTGTCCCTGAACTGAACAGACACTGCACCAGCCAGCCCTGAATGGCTGCTGTCAGAGATATCAGGTCAGAGTGCAGCGAGGAGCACACGGAGACTGGTGCAGGGGGGGAAACAGCTGAGCCAGGCACTGCCGTGACCGCTCTTTGCTGGGGACAGGAGGCGGACTTTGTAGGACTCGGAGACAGTGTGTTTGTGTGCGCACACAGCGGGGCGCAGCATCCATCTCTCCGTACTGTGTGTGTACTCCGTCTCCATACTGCCGCCCGGCGCTGTCAGACAAGCGCTGCGGGCGGCATGCAGGCAGTGAAGGCGAGGGGCCGGGCTGAGGCAGCTTTAGCAGCAGAGCAGGGAGAGTGCGCCTTTTCAGCATGGCGCCTCCCTGCTTTGCAGGAGCTGCTGAGCGGCCAGCGCCGGCCCTGTGTATGAGTCACCATAACTGCTGGTTACAGCTGACTTTACAACAGTAACAGGTGTATTTGATCAGCTGTGTGTTGTGGTGCCTCGCTGACATCTGTCTTAGGGCCAGATGTACTAAGCTTGAAAAGTGATAAAATGGAGAGTGATAAACAACCAGCCAATCAGCTCTTGTCTGACAATTTTCAAACACAGCCTGTGACATGGAAGGTAGGAGCTGATTGGCAGGTTGTTTATCACTCTCCATTCTATCACTTTTGAAGCTTAGTGCATCTGGTCCTTAGAGAGATAGAGAGAGAGATATGGGGCAGATTTATTAAGCTTGGAGAAGAGATAAACTGGAGATAAAGCGGAGAAAATGTAAAAGGAGATAAAGCACCAGCCAATCAGCTGTGTTTGAAAAAAGACAGTTGGGAGCTGATTGGCTGGTGCTTTATCTCCTTTTACCTTTTCTCCGCTTTATCTCCAGTTTATCTCTTCTCCAAGCTTAATAAATCTGCTCCTATAGAGGGAGACAGAGACAGATTATAATGTATTCATAATCACACAAAAAGCCAGAGAGATAAACACACATGTGTAATCAATTCCCTATGTATCGCATACAGCAGTTTATACAGTATTAGGGACTTACCCAGTAGCCAGCCCTCTGCCATTGATCCGGCTTCAAACTCATCAAAGAGGACTGACTGGCCGAGGATATAGGAGTCATGACATGAGCCAGGGTAGCCTGCAAACACACTCATGATCTTAAGATTGGCATCACAGACCACCTGCATGTTGGAACTTGTGCTTCCATGTCGGTTATAATAGGAACGGGCAGTATCCCGAGGTGGTCTCAGCGGAATGTGTGTGCAGTCAATAGCACCAAGCACATTTGGCATGCATGCAATGCGATAGAATGCTACCCTAACATCATGCCACTCTGTCTCCTGGCTTGGGAAGCAGATTGAGGCATCTATATGTGGCTGAAGGGCTTCAAGCACCTGGGTCAGGTACCTGGACAGTGTGGGCTGAGATATGCCAATGCCTTGGCCAGTGACATGTTGAAAACTGCCAGATGCCAGAAAGTACAACACAGCCAGCAGTTTGTGCAGGCCTGAGACAGCGCATGAGTCGTCTTCTTCCTTGGCACTGCCAAGACATCAGGTCTCTCAAAGCCCACACTGAAGCACCCTGATATAGCATATAGTCTGCCATGCTAGAAGTCAGGAAGTGTTTGTAGGTAGTTATTTGGCTTTTATAAGGCACACATTTGGGATTACAATGGTCTGTGATGTATTGTTAAAATGATAACACATGTGTCCCATTGAAGCAGGCGAAAGACACTTCAAAATACACCTTGCAAAGGAAGGTGTATTTTTTTTCACGAGTTTGTTTACGAATCGTAGGTGTTTACGAATCCGATTTTACGAATTCACGAATACGAATTTTTAGTAAATGGTGAAAATACGCCTAGCCAATGCAAAAATCAGGCGTATTCTATCGATGGTGTAGACTTTTCGTAAACATGCGTAATCGTATTTAAAAATACGAATACGATCTCAATATGACATGTTTACGACAATACAAATTTCACGAATCTACGAATTTTGCACTTGATAAATGAACATTTCACGAATACGACAGAAATTCACGATTATTTCCCTACGAATACGACTTTTTTCTACTTTAAAATACGAATCCATATTAGTAAATTTCCCCCTGCGTGTCTATCTTGCTAGCCCACATTAAAATGTCTTTCCCAAAATGGTGTCACCTCCTCTAGCATCCCTAAGGCAGCTCTGTACCTTCTGTCCCTGTCTACCACTGAACCCTGCACCTCAATATAATTAGTACTGGATGTGGAATTAAATTTCTGCAGCATAGCTCTGTTTGATGGCCCACCATTTTTGTTATCGCATTATTGTTATATGCATGTCCTGTTTCATACTGCTTTAAAGTACACCTTGTACAAGTTTTCTGTCATTTGTACTTTTTGGGGGACCGGCCCTTTGAGGGTGACCAAACTGCTGATGCGGGCCCCGATGAATTTGAGTTTGACACCCCTGGTGTAGACATTCGTATTTGTAAATACAAATACGAATGTCCCATCATTAAGAAAATACGTTTTTTTGGCATAGTAAATGCCAAAATACGTATACACTCCAAAAAAATTGTATTTTCTTAAGAAAATACGATTTTTTTTCCACTATTTTTCTTTTTAGTAAATTTCCCCCTTTACGTCCAAAGTTATAAATTGATATGTATCTTTCCATTCTATATCCTGAACTAGTTTCAAGCAGTGGTGTATTTTATGTGTGTCCTGAGGGCAGAGACTCTTGGCTGCAAAAAAGTGTCAACAAAAAAAGGAAAAGTTTGGAAGCGAGTGAATTAATACCTGAAATTATAAGGCGCCCAGGAGGGGAAGTGAGTGATTTGTGAATTTTGGGTAAATGATAGTAAATTATAGATTTTACTTGGTCCTTTAACTGTTCTGCATAAAATGCACATACCCTTAGTGCGGTCACTTGTTCTGGGAACAACTTCCAGACAGAGCTTAACAAGGGTGCTTTTCTGTATATATATATATATATATATATATATATATATATATATAGTCTACGGAGTCAGCCCGGCACTCTAATCCAAGTAACGGCAACTGCCGCTGGTGCCTTCCCGGAAGGATCTGTAGCAAGCGACTGGAACAGAGGCGGCACTCGGCGGGCTTTGTAAAGAAAAACTTTTTATTCACAGCAAACTGTGTATCTCCAACGTTTCGGAGCAAACGTGCTCCTTTTTCCAAGGTGTTGAAAAAGGAGCACGTTTGCTCCGAAACGTTGGAGATACACAGTTTGCTGTGAATAAAAAGTTTTTCTTTACAAAGCCCGCCGAGTGCCGCCTCTGTTCCAGTCGCTTGCTATATATATATATATATATATATATATATATATATATATATATATATATATATATATATATATATATATATATATATATATAACAGATAACATCAACATGGCATAATAAAAATATCGAAACTAAACTCACACAAACCGAAATAAAGTGGATTTTTAAATTAAAAACCTTGGTTCCAAATGGTCTTAATGGTGATTTTGAGGTTAAATGATTCTTATGAGTTTTTATTGTTGCCTTTTTATGATGTTCTTATCTTATGATGTTGTTTTAATACTGTACCTTCTTATTATTCTTTTTTATATATATATATATATATATGGACTTTTTATTACCTATGGAAATGGAATATTCAGATTTGTTTATTGTCATTGCCCCATGACAGGACAACAAAATTAAGTTTTAACATCTGACCATAATCCAGTATACATTACAAACATATACACAAATATATTACAAATATATCGGGACATTTTAATGTAAATCGGAAAAAACGGTTATCAAGCACATGCACTTTTGAAGCCGGATTACTTTTGCTGAATTTAACGGAGGACACACAACGGACTGTAGGATGACGAACCTCTGTTATTAAGTCCCGGCACATGGAATGCAAACTTACAGGTTTGCTGAAATGCAAACATCCGGAAAGCGGTAATATGACGCACTTCCGGTTCCGGTCAGCGTGACGGGTGCTGGAATTTGGCGCCATTTTCTTCTTATTTAAACAGCTCCAGTCACGGGCTACAGCATGCTCCTGATGAAGGACCTAATGGTCCGAAATGCATTGAGCGGCTGTATCCATGGCTGGAGAACAGTATATTTGTTTTGAAGAGGACCATCTGCACCGCTGATCCAACGCTGAGTTCTGGCAAGGAGGTTCTTAATCGGTACCTTTATTCGGAACCACAGGAGTGGTTGGTGAGATCCTCAAATCTATCACCGGCTGGTGATTACATGCTTGTTTTTACCCCACCTTTGTGAGTGTAATGGTTGAATAAACTGTTCCCCCTGTTTGCAAAAGGTGTTGCGCTATTTTCATTTCTTTTCTAGAAGCTAAATATGAGGAAATTTTATGGACTGTGGACATTGGGGTACATAGCATCCCTGAGGTTAAGAGAGACATGGACTGCCTCTGGAGATACCACCCCAAGCCTCGCTTTGAAATAATCTTATATTCACCTCTATTTTTAACCTCTAAAAACCCACCCACCTAACGAGATTCTATACTAAGAGAGAGTATATAATAGCGTTACCTGAATCTGATAATTAAGAGAACCTAATGGATCCACTCAAACTACTACCCTCCCCCCTACCCTCTTGTTCTTTACTAACACATTTCCAGTCTATGTCAATATTGCAAGGTTTTATAGGTGAATTCCCCCAAGTTTGTTTATTGATATAGTCTCTATGTGTATCTGGTTGTTCCGAATGTATAAGACAATGGTTTTTCGAGACATGGATCATAATATTTACCGGACACCTTCTAACTATACTTATTGTTTGAATACCATGATTCATTCCTTAGTGCTGTGGTAGATAATTGCATTGTAAACTTCCTTTTGATGCTTAAAATGTTTGGATTGACTAAACAGCTTTCAGGTGCAATGAATTGACCTTGTTGACAGAGGTATACATATCAGGCCATGGGCCAGTCCTCCATTATCCATGCTACCTTTGAAAAAGCTTTACAGCGAAACGTGTTAGGTGGACAACTACCTACCAGCAGAAGCGGACCAATAGCTCCAGCAAACCCCACAACCCTTTATCTGCCCGAACCAGCCTCGACGAACCGGAAATCCATTACGTTACAAATCCAACAAGGTGGACGGTAATTATATCCACTCTCAGAGTCGGTCCATTTATCTCTCAAGGCATACATAGCCTTATGACTTATGGCTTATTAAACTGTGATTTTATTTTAATTATATAAAGAAACCTGCAAAGTCAATCCAACAGTCAGAAGTTTTATTATTTAGCGCTGCATATTTTGTTTCTTTCATGACCGGCTGGTGATTACTTGCTTGTTTTTACCGCACCTTTGTGAGTGTAATGGTTGAATAAATTGTTCCCCCCTGTTTGCAAAAGGTGTGGCACTATCTTCATTTCTTTTCTAGAAGCTATATATGAAAAGAGGAAATTTTATGGACTGTGGACATTGGGGTACACAGCATCAATCTGGATAAGAGAGAAATTCTCTTGTTTTCCTATGGTTCATGTAAAAAAATTGTGTAAGTGCTACCCCCTTACGCTTCTCCAACCTTTAGCACTCAGTACACTGATATCTTTGCTTTCTGTAGGAATTTAGAAGTTGTGGTGTAACATTTTTTCAGTGTTATAGCTGCTTGGTTTACTTGTGCAATAGTAAAAAAATACCCCTTTTTTCTACTGACAACCATAAATGCAAGATGTGGAATGCTAAGTTTTTTTACTGCTTTTGGGCATGCTCAATTCTGGCGCAAAACAATTTACTATATAAATACCCTGTTCTCCATAAACCTAACGATTGATCCATTAGCCTGCCTTTGCCTCAACTTCTAATATTGGCATTTCCCTCTAGGCTTTTCAACGAATATTCCTCTTCTCATAATCATCTTGATGCTGACCAAAAAAATTATTTTAACACTTTGGATATACACATCTACACCTTCCATTAAAGACCTTCAAAGTATATTTTTTCAGTTTGATCTGTTTGATCGGTCCTCTCGGGCACTCACCTAACACCCCATAAATATTTACAGAAATGGGAAGCTTTTATTAAATCCTTAGATGCAGCACAATAAGCAAGAATATCCTTCCTACAGATACTCCCACTTATAATAATACAATTCATATTGTCCTTCTACATTGGGACATAAACTTCCTAATAATGACATTGGACATGGATTGCCTCTGGAGATACTACACCAAGCCTCGCTTTGAAATAATATATTCACCTCTATTTTAACCTATAAAAACCCACCCACCTAACGAGATTCTATACAAAGAGAGAGTATAAGTTGGCGGCTTCCTCTGATCTGAGGAAGCCGCCGACATACCAGAGGCAGAGAAACGCGTATGTAAGCCTCAAGGAAGGAAACCAGATAATGCTGTAAACTATAATTCATTCTGCATTGAGCCGATTGATGAGAGACAATCTCTGTTACTGTGGACCTGATTATACCTTAAGCCTGGGAGTGTGGAGTCCAGCAGAAAGCACGTGAAGGGGTTATCTATACCCCATATAAAAAGACTGCCTAAATCGAACCAGGAAGGATTATCTTCAAAATACATCTATATGGTCACAGGAGATACTAACTCTCTAATGCGGGATTGGTAACTATTTGATTCCATTGCCTCATTTACATATGTACCAAAAAGCCTTGATTACCAAAGCCTCATGTTAGCAAACATAGCCTCATAATGTATTTTCTATGTTATATGTAGTTTGTCTTATGTGTCTATTTTATTGTGTTAGAAGTGCACTTCGAAAATAGTTTTTTATGACATTTATGAAAATAAATATTATTGTGTTTGAATATAGAATAGTGTTTATTGATCTGGGTATAGTTGCGCCTCCTATAAACGGGAGCTGTTGATTTATTCACTGATTCCTACTCCTACAAAGTTTCTCTAGAGGCTCACAAAAACCTCTGATCATAGGGGGCAGCAACTTGGACCCAGAGTAATAAAAGGATCCCCGTATTTGAAAAATATTATCAGCCCTCTTGTGTGACATATTGTCACTCCCCCCGACTTATCTGCAACTGTTTGAATGGTCTGATCCGCTGGCCGGGTACTATTTAGACAGGGAGCTACGATGATGTTAAGTCCCCTCCCTTCAATGGGCCGCCAGTAATCCGACCTGATGGGTCTCGCACCATAACCGATCTTTTCCCACACATGGGTTGATAACCTTGACTGTCTCTGTGGCCCTCACTATTACTTCTAATAGCTCCTCCATCCCAAGGGTCTTTCACTTTCGATCCCCTCTACACGGCACTTGCCTTTCTGGATATCATACGCTGTTGTAATGTTGTCTAAATGGGGAAGTAAGACACCCAAAGTACCCGCCCCCTTACACTTCCCTAAAGCCTCAGCTACGGGGCGTAAAACTCCTTTGGCCAACCCGACGCATCCCTCCACTCCTACAAACTTATCACAATCTCCAGTCCACACACCACTAGCTGACCTGGGGTTGGACATCGACCCTCAGCCCCCCCTGTCAACCCACACGATGCTTAAAATGTTCACAGCCTTCTGTATAGATATCCTCACGGGCCTGGATTCGTCTATCCAGTCCCTTCGGATGGACCTGGTGGGCATCACCTCCCATACGGAGCACCTGGAACATAAAATGGAGGAGTTTGTATCCTCCCACAATGACCTTCTTTCTTCCCACGCAGAGTTGCAAACTGAAGTGACATCCCTCCGTGAAAAGGTTGACGACATGGAGGACGGTCGAGGATGAATAATCTCAAGATAAGGGGTGTCGCCGACTCAGTGACCCCACCAGAACTGAAAGATTATGTGTCTAATCTGTTTAGGAAACTCCTACCATCAGCCTCTACACAAGACTTGATTATTGACCGAGTTCACCGCTTACCAAAACCCTGCAGCGGCTACTCATCTGCTTACCCGAGAGATGCCCTCCTTCGCGTTCATTTCTTCCATATCAAGGAGGAAATCCTCAAGATGGCTTGGAGCGCAGAAGCTTCCGATACCGTGGGAGGTTTACAAATATACCCTGACCTCTCCCAGTTCACCCTGGATAAAAGGCCTTCCTTCCGGCCAATCACCACAGCTCTTAGAGATAACGATATCCTGTAGAGGATGGGGATTCCCTGTAAAGTTAATCGTCCAATATGAGTCCTCATCGTACATAATTTCATCCTTTGAGTCTGGAGTAAAATTGCTTGAAGAATGGGACATTCAGATTTCACAACCCAAAGCCACGGCTCCAGCCCAAGCGTCGCCGACCTGACTGCAAGACCTCCCATTAGGTTGTATAATATTCTCTTTTGGTATTGCCTAGCCTTATACCCCCTTTTTTGCGGTTAATTTGTGGGACGGATGCCCTCCCGTTGGTTTGGGCATATGCACTACATCAGGGACGGTACCCATCCAGATTGTAGTTTAAATGTTTACTTCATCATAAATTTGCCTATGTATGCTATATTTTATGATTATCAGAAAATTTATCGTACTACTGTATTACAGTTTTGTTATAATTCCTTGCTCCAATCCGAGGGACTTAGAGTATAGTCATTACACCCATTTGTTTGACATCGTTAATAGTTTAGTTCTAAAAGTGTTATTAATAACTGTGAGACCCATTGGAGGCCTTCCCCCAATAATTATGGTTTTGTCACAACCCTTTTCTTGTGACAAACGCTGTGGCCCTGTATGCAGGGCCTTTTCTGTCTCCCCACCCCCACCCTTTTTCTCTTCTCCCCAATGTCTCCTTTCAGTCCTAAAGTCCAACATCAATGTAAGAAATCTCAGGTCAAAGCCAGTCTGGTTTTTCCTCCCCAATGGTTAAATTTATTTTGTTAAATGTCAATGGCCTAAACTCCCCTAACAAAAGACGCCAAGCCCTGGAAACATTCCACACAGAATGCGCCAAAGTCATTGCCCTTCAGGAAACACACTTCCTAGCCTCTGCTCCCCCTAAATTCTATGATTCCCGCTATCTTGTAGGTTACTTTGTGAATGGCCCAGTTAAGAGAAATGGAGTAGCGCTTCTTTTCCATAACTCTGTTCAGTTTGAAGTAATATCCCAAAACTCAGATAAAGATGGGAGATATTTGATTTTGGTGGGTAAATTAAATGACATTGATGTTACCCTCGTCTCACTTTACGCCCCAAATACTAATCAAATGTCATTCCTACGGAAACTCATGGAAACGATCCATCAGGTTAAAAAAGGTAGAGTAGTTATTATGGGTGACCAACCAGGTCCTAGATGAGAAACTTGATAAATCCAACGCCCAGTCCGGGTCGTTCCCGAATACCCATCCTCCACCCCACCTGAGTCGTTTTTTAACAGACTTTGACCTGTATGATGTATGGCGCACCCATTCACCTTCAGTTAGAGACTACACATTTTTTTCACATCACATTTCAAAAACAATCTCTTCATACCTAGAATTTAACCACCCGTCTAATACATCAGTCCCTAGCCACTGGTGCGCCCTAAAGGCAGTTGTTAGAGGTTAAAAATGCAGAAAGATATGGAGCTGCAGCTACCCCAAGCAGAGTCCCTTAATAGATCTCACCCCTCCCGCGCATTGAAGCGAGAAATAGTATAAATTCGGAATCAACTCCAAAAACTCTTTTTAGATCGAATGAAATATGCAACAGAAATTTTATTCCCTAGGTAACAAAGCGGGTAAATTCCTAGCCCATAAACTCCGGCTTCGCCAAACTAGGAATAGAATTAAACTTATTCAGACTCCAGATGGGAAAAGGCTCTTAAACCTATCTTAAAATATATAGCTGCAGCATTTGCTAAATTTTACAAAAACCTGTACAACCTTCATTCGGATCCTGTCCCCCCCCAACCCACCCCCGAATTAATCACTTCCTTCCTCGAAGACTTATCCTTTCCCAAGGTGTCTTCAGAAGATCTAGTTGCCCTCAATGCAGAATGGTCCGAGGAGGAAATTCTACAGGTAATTAAATCCCTACCCCGAGCAATAGCCCCTGGGACAGATGGCTTTACCAATGCATTTTACAAACAATTTAACAATCAACTTGTTCACTCCCTGTTGTCTTTATTTAACTATGCTACTGAAGCCGGCTCTCTCCCGGATGAAATGCTACAAGCCCGCATTATCACGATTCACAAACAAGGCAAGGACCCCTCACTATACCAAAACTATAGGCCCATAGCCCTGCTTAACACTGATCTCAAACTTTTTTCTAAGTTAATCGCAAATAGGCTAGCCCCCCTCATCCCCAATTTGGGCCACCCAGATCAGGTTGGTTTTGTACAAGGGCGCCAAGCATCTGATAATACTAGAAGAGTATTTGACCTTGCAGAATATATTTCTCAGACGGGGGAGGAAGCTATTTTCCTGTCTTTAGATACCGAAAAGGTTTTTGATAGGCAACATTGGGGCTTCCTTACAGACACCTTGACAAGTTTTGGCCTTCGTGGGTCCGATACTATCTTCTATTTTAGCTCTCTATAGCTCCCCTAATGCAGTAGTGTTTAGTAATAGCTTTACATTACCCCTTTAAAATCTCCAACGGAACTAGACATGGCTGCCCCCTGTTCCCTATTATGTATGTATTAGCTATTGAACCCCCTAGCTATGGCAATACGACAATCCTTAGCTTTTCCGGAAATTAGAGTAGGCACGTCTCTCCATAAGATCAGCATGTTTGCCGATGACATCCTTCTCCTGGTGACAAAGCCTGACTCCTCCCTACCCGCCCTCCATGACATACTTGACCCTTTTAGTGCAGCTTCTTTCTATAAACTCAATACAACAAAGACAGAAGCTTTGACGTTCAACCTGAGCGTGGAGAAAATCTCCTCTTTTAAACAACACTATAAATACAACTGGAAGAGGGATTACATAGTATACCTTGGAGTCAACATTCCCAACTCTTTAGCCACAGTTTCTGAAATTAATTTCAACCCCCTGATTTCTCAAATAGATGCATTATTGAAGGCTTGGTTCAGTTTAGAATTATCTTGGCTGGGGCTAATCACAGCT
Organism: Crinia signifera; assembly: GCF_055691185.1. Classification (NCBI taxonomy): domain Eukaryota; kingdom Metazoa; phylum Chordata; class Amphibia; order Anura; family Myobatrachidae; genus Crinia; species Crinia signifera. Next base: position 33,663,635 of record NC_139217.1, read on the forward strand.
TTTAAAATGTCAATATTGCCGAGACTGATGTACCTCTTTCGTGCAATACCGTACTTAGTCCCACAGAAAATCATTAACCAAATCCACTCTATAATCTTGAAATATATTTGGAAGAAAAAATCCCCTTGCATAGCATATAAGAGATTGACAAGACTATGAAAACACGGAGGTCTCGAGGTCCCAGACTTAAAGAAATACCAACATGCATGTTTAGTGGCCCAAATAAATGATTGGTCCTTACCTAAAGGCAAAAAACAGTGGGTGGACTTGGAGAGTCAACTATTTTCCCAGACACCCCTATTAGATCTACTCTGGAGCCCTGCCCAACAGAGACCACCAGCACACACAACTACTCGGGCTATATCCGACTCCTATTTTGCATGGGACACATCTCCTATATATTTGGCTACATCTGTCACTCAAAGTGGGTGTCTGTGTCTATAACGCTGGACTTTCCTCTTAATGTGTGATTGCCTTCATCTGTGCTGAACACCTTTCTGAGAAATTAACCTGTTTAAAACAGGTGATGGCAATCATACATTAAGGGGAAGTCTAGAAACAGAGCATTGTGTCCCTCCTGGAGAGGGACATGTTGGGAGGTATGTGACAGAGAACCAGCCCAGTGAGCCCACAGACAGTGCCAGACACCCACTGCCTTCCCATGTTGCCCAGCACTGCTACTCCACAGCCACCAGGTGAGCGCCCCCCTCCCGCGATTTGCGGCAAAACCTCCCCCCCGCGGCCCCCCCTCCCGCGATTTGCGGCAAAAATACCCGCTCCCCCGCAACCCCCCCTACCGCGATTCGCAGCAAAAACACCCCTGCGACCCCCCCTCCCGCGATTCGCTGCAAAAAGAACCCCCCAACGACCCCTCCCGCAATTCGCGGCATAACCACCACCCCGCGACCCCCCCCCACCCGCGAATCGCTGTAAACCCTCCCCCCTGACCCCCCCCCAATTCGCGGAAAAAACACCCCCCCGCGACCTCCCTCCCGCGATTCGCGGAAAAAGGACCCCCCCGCGACCCCCCCTTGCACGATTGGTGGCACCCCCCCTGCGACCCCCCTCCCGCGATTCGCGTCACCCCCCCCGCAATTCGCAGCAGCTCCAGAATTAAATGGCACATGCAAAACACTGACATGGCTATGGTCGACAATGAAAAAGGTTGACATGAGTTTTTGAAGATTTATTTTTAATTGTTTTAATTTTTTCATATTCATTGTCATGTGTCGACATGGACACCAATGAAGTGGCACACTTATGTCAACATTTACATGTGTTGACCTTTCTGTGTTGATTTTTTCTTGTGGTGATTCGTGTCACACCCCCCGCAACCCCCCCTCCCGCGATTCGCGGCACCCCCCGTGACCCCCCACCTCCCGCAATTCGCGGCAACCCCCCACCGGAACCCCTGTGAACCCCGCCCTCCCGTGAATCGCGGCACCCACCCCCGCGACCCCCCCTCCTGCAATTCGCGGCACCCCCCCCCCGTGATTCGCGGCAGCTCCAGAATTAAATTGCACATGGAAAACACTGACATGGCTATGGTCGACAATGAAAAAGGTTGACATGAGTTTTTGAAGTTTTTTTGTCATTTTTTGAATATTTTCATATTCATTCTCATGTGTCGACATGGACACCAATGAAGTGCCACACTTATGTCAACATTTACATGTGTTGACCTTTCTGTGTTGATTTTTTTCTTGTGGCGATTCGCGTCACACCCCCCGCAACCCCCCCCTCCGGCGATTCGCGGCACCCCGGCCCCCCCCCCGCGACCCCCCCCCCTCCCGCAATTCGCGGCAACCCCCCACCGGAACCCCCATGAACCCCGCTCTCCCGCGATTCGCGGCACCCACCCCCCGCAAACCCCCCCTCCTGTAAATCGCGGCACCCCCCGCGATTCGCGGCAGCCCCAGGATTAAATGGCACATGCAAAACACTGGCACGGCTATGGTCGACAATGAAAAAGGTTGACATGAGTTTTTGAAGATTTATTTCCTTTTTTGAATGTTTTCATATTCATTGTCATGTGTCAACATGGACACCAATGAAGTGGCACAGTTATGTCAACATTTACATGTGTTGACCTTTCTGTGTTGAGTTTTTCTTGTGGCGATTCACGTCACACACCCCCGCAAACCCCCCTCCCGCGATTCGCGGCACCCCCCGTGACCCCCCACCTCCCGCAATTCGCGGCAACCCCCCACCGGAACCCCTGTGAACCCCGCCCTCCCGCGATTCGCGGAACCCAACCCCGCGACCCCCCCCCTCCCGCAATTCGCGGCACCCCCCGTGATTCGCGGCAGCTCCAGAATTAAATTGCACATGGAAAACACTGACATGGCTATGGTCGACAATGAAAAAGGTTGACATGAGTTTTTGAATTTTTTTTTTTCATTTTTTGAATGTTTTCATATTCATTCTCATTTGTCGACATGGACACCAATGAAGTGCCACACTTATGTCAACATTTAAATGTGTTGACCTTTCTGTGTTGATTTTTTCTTGTGGCGATTCGCGTCACACCCCCCCGCAACCCCCACTCCCGCGATTCACGGCACACACACACCCCCCCGCGATTCTCGGCACCCCACGCCGAGACCCCCCCTCCCGTGATTCACGGCACATCCCCCGCGACCCCCCCTACCATGATTCGCCGCAACCCCCGCCCCCGTAACCCCCCTCCCGCGATTTGCGGCAACCCACCCCGCGACCCCCCTCCCGCGATTCTCTGCAATCCCTCCCCTCCCGCGATTCGCAGCATCCACCCCCCCACAACCCCCCCCCTCCTGCAATTCGCGGCACCCCCCGCGACCCCCCCTCCTGCAATTCGCGGCACCCTCCGCGACCCCCCCTCCCGCGATTCGCGGACACCTAAGTTGCAATACAGGGCATCTTTCATACAATTCTAACCATATTTCTCATATACAAACGTTCACAAATTAAAGGGGCGCAGCCCCTTACGACGGTGTGAAGAGCGCCCGTAGGGCGCGATGAATCACCTAGTTAGTTATATCTACCAAAATAGTCTCCCTCCCCTCTCGCAACCTCTCTCTACATGCCCTATCAAAATTATTACCCAATATGAGCCTCTTTACCTGGATACATGCGGCAGTGACACTATCGCTACCTTGATAGAGGGAGTTTCCATTACTCCCTTTAGCTCCCTTCAGGATCAATTCACCCTACCAGATAAGGAACTCTTCACCTATGGCTGGATTGCTATCAGGCAACCAGATGCTCAGAGTAGCGTCTTGCTTAGGCGCACTCACACGTGACGTTACGTCACTAGTTTGTGAACCGAAAGACGCTGGGGCAGTGGGAGGCTTGCTGGATATGTCAGTGAGTATAAATGTTTTCTGCCTGTATATGTGCTTGTTATCCTGACGAAAATTGCTTGACAACTGAAATGTTGATAAACATCTTTTAAATACCGGCTGCTTGGTGGTATTGTTTTGAATTCAGGGAACTGCTGCCTCATCTTGTGGATACTTCGGGATTGCAGCGTCTGCTGTCATTTCAGAGGAGGGCACCCAGGTATCAATATTGTTCATGGAAATGGAGAGCTGCTCCCCACACCACAATATATATATATATATATATATATATATATATATATATATATATATATATATATATATAACACAAAATAACGATGCGCAAAATAGGGTAAATGATGTCCCTTATTGGGTAAGGCACAATATCATCCCAAGTCTGTATAGTCTCAGTCTATATAGTCTATATAGTCTCAGTTCACTGGATAATATCCAATGAGTAAAAAGTAGCACTCAGATCCTTTTGCTTCGTGATCCGGCAGCACTGTTTTCCACCAAACAGGTGTTTTTCCTGAGTCCAAACAGGTAGAAGATCTAGAAGAATTTTGAAAACAGGTGCTTCATAGTGCAGTAAGCTTTTTAAAAATGAATGACGTGTTTCGAAGTCGATGACGAAACGCGTTGGGACGTGGCCTAGCGACGTCACTACCAAGAAGGAGCATCGAGTGTTCACCGGCTCCGTATCTCTGGTGCCCTGCAACACGTTTATGCTGTTTGTACCGCGGTTGTCGATACCGCTCACTCTGGTACGTCTACCCTATCCCTATTTTATTGTTCTGTTCACTTGAATAAATTTCATTTTTAAAAAGCTTACTGCACTATGAAGCGCCTGTTTTCAAAATTTTTCTATATATATATATATATATATATATATATATATATATATATACATACAAACACAGTCCAATCGGCACTCACGTATTTGAAATGAAGTTGGCTCCGGTGCCCTCACAGAAACCCAGACTTGGGTCACAAAATACACGTCCACTTCAGCGGCACTCACGGATAATAAGAACAGTTCACTCAGCTGTAGTTACCAACGTTTCGAAATTTTATTCATTTCGTCATCAGGGTATAAAAACATAAAGCACACTCTTACCTTATATACCACCAGCACCAGTACACCCGCGAAAAGTTGCCGGCGCAGACGCTACCGGAAGTGCGCGCCCCCTAGTGACGTCGCACACATCGGAGCCTGTTGCTCAGCAACCTCAAAACAAAGTGGATAATCCACATATACACAAAAATCATCCGCAAACTATTAAACACCCGAAGGTGAAATCACCATATCAAAGTAAAACACTAAGTAAAAAATAAAAATAAAAAAATTAGAAAGAATGAAGAATCATTGAAAAATCAAGAAAAAAGAAAAAAGAAAACAATAAAGAAAAAAAGGAAAACATCGCTCCAGCAAAAGGCAGGTTTGTATGATGGTGCTGGTGGCCACAAGGTTAACAATATTTTGATCAAATACACTAGCACAATACAGTATATTCATATCAACCATTAAATAACACGCTAGAAAAATGTATATCACACAAGTAAATCTGACCGATGTTTTTCATGCAAATGAAATAGGTCAATCCTCAACATCATCATAAATATGCTAAGTACAGTAAACAATTATAAAAATGCCCCTAGTCCACGTTGTTCATTGAGTCCCATTGGGGACAAAGTTCCCAATCTATGGATCCAGGTGGCCTCACGCTGTAAAAGCAATTTGGACCTATCCCCACCTCGTTTCAATGGGGCAATATGGTCAATAATAATATATCTTAATGATGCAAGATTGTGTCGATTCAGGGCAAAGTGACGGGCCACTGGCTGGTCACTCTGCCCTGTCTCGATTGCAACAGGGGCAAGAACAGGGGCAAGAACATTTACTTTGAATTTTGTCAAAGGCTAATAGAGACCTAATCATTAAAGGTCAGAACAGGGGCGCCATCTTACAACTGCTATCCATATATATATATATCAGCCTTAATGATCGGAATTTCATTGCTTTTTGCCGTTTGAGTAGAAGAGTTACAACAGGTTTCTGAAATGTCAGATCATGTGTATGAAGCCTTAATGGGACATGTGAAACCGTAAGGTTTTTTGTTGATGGAATTTCATCGCTTTTTTCAATTTATTTTTTAGTTCAGAAATTTTAAATTTTACTGTAAGAATAAACATTGGATTTTTTTAACTGTTTAATGAAAATGTATATCATAACTGTTTTGTGCAAAATGCAAAAAAAAAAAAATAATTATTTACCAAATAGAATTGTTTATACTTTTAACTTAGGTCAAACTACTTTAAAGCCTTAAAAACAAAACATGAAAATTATTGACTTAATAAACTCCAATTTTTGGGTATGTAGGGGGTATAGCAAGGCAGTGGTATAGTGCTTGGTATTTAGGGGGTATAGCAGGGGCAGTGGTATAATGCTGGGTATTTAGGGGGTATAGCAGGGGCAGTGGTACAGTGCTGGGTATAGAGGGAGTAGTTGTATAGTGCTGGGTATATAGGGGGTATAAGGGGGGCAATGGTACAGTGCTGGATATAGGGGATATAGAGGGGGCAGTGGTATAGTGTTGGGTATATAGGGGCCAGTGGTATAGTGCTGGGTAAATAGGGGGTATAGAGGGGTCTGTGGTATAGTGCTGGGTATAAAGGGGGCAACGGTACAATTCTGGGTATATATGGAGTATAGAGGGGGCACTGGTACAGTGTTGGGTATATATGGGGTATAGAGGGGACAAAGGTATAGCGCTGGGTATACAGGGGACAATGGTACATTGCTGGGTATATATGGGGGCAGTGGTACAGTGCTGGGTATATAGGGGTTACAGAGGGGACATATAACTGCACTATACCAATTATATACTCAGCAGTGCACCACTGCCCCCTCTGTACTGGGTATATAGGGGGTATAGAGGGGGCAGTGGTATAGTGCTGGGTATATAGGGACAGTGGTATAGTTCAAAACCCTCTATACCCAGCACTATACCACTGCCCCCTCTATACTGGTTATAGTGCTGGGTATATAGGGGGTATAGAGGGGCAAATGGTACAGTTATCTCATGTTATACTGTATAATGCCCTTCGTATATCTGCATTACTGCACTGTATGGTGCACATACTTGTATGACAAAAAGTAAGTTTAAGATTTAAGTTTAGTAAAATCTGTGTAGTTCCCTTTACATACTGTACCTGTTCTCTGTATTGATATTCTTAACAGGGTATTACACCCCGTATATAGTGGCTGTACCTGTATATTACACTCTGTATATAGTGACTGCACCTGTATATTACACCCCATAAATAGTTACTGCACCTGTGTATTACACCCTGTATATAGTAGCGCTAGTACACCAATGAACATTCACAATATTTAATAACGTATAAAATAATGTAAAACACTTAAAATGAGGACAGCAGGAACGGATCCTGCTGTCCTTGTTTTAAGTGTTTTACATTATTTTATACGTTATTAAATATTGTGAATGTTCATTGGTGTGCTAGCGCTACTTTTTCTTTTTCTTCTTTCTTAAGGGAACACTCACCCCTTTTAGTAGCTGCTTCACAAACGCACCCCTAAGAAGCGCCCGGTTTTGTTGCTTTGCAACATTTGTTTTGGTGCCCCGTATATAGTGACTGCAGCTGTGTATTACACCCCGTATATAATGACTGCGCCTGTGTGTTACACCCCGTATATATTGACTGCGCCTGTGTATTACACCTCGTATACAGTGACTGCGCCAGGGCCGGTGCAAGGCACCAGAGCGCCCCAGGCAAGTCGGGGTGGGGGCGCCCAGGTGTCTGCCGCTCGGGTACCTGTCCTGCGGTGCTGTAAAGCTGGCGGCGGTGGCGGCAGCGGGGGGTCCCTGCAGTCAATAAGAAATAACGAGCGCTATCCGCATGGCTATGCGGATGCACTTCTGTTTTGGAAACACTGGCCGCACGGCGCACGCTGATTGGCTGAATCTCAGCCAATCAGCGTGCGGCCAGTGTTTCCAAAACAGAAGTGCTTCCGCATAGGCCGGCAGATAGCGCTCGTTATTTCTTATTGACTGCAGGGACCCCCCGCTGCCGCCGCCAGCTTTTACGCACATATACACCGCAGGACAGGTACCTGGGCGGCAAGGGGGGGCGAAATATCGCCCTCCAGTGGCCGGCGCCCTAGGCAAATGCCTAGATTTGCCTAGTGGTGGTGCCGGCCCTGGACTGCGCCTGTGTATTACACCCCGTATATAGTGACTGCGTCTTTGTATTACACTCCGTATATAGTGACTGCGCCTGTGTATTACACCCCGTATATAGTGACTGTGCCTGTGTATTACACCCCGTATATAGTGACTGTGCCTGTGTATTACACCCCGCATAAAGTGACTGCGCCTGTGTATTACACCCCGTATATATTGACTGTGCCTGTGTATTACACCCCGTATATAGTGACTGCACCTGTGTATTACACTCTGTATATAGTGACTGCGCCTGTGTATTACACCCGGTATATAGTGACTGCGCCTGTGTATTACACTCCGTATATAGTGACTGCGCCTGTGTATTACACCCCGTATATAGTGACTGCGCCTGTGTATTACACCCCGTATATAGTGACTGCGCCTGTGTATTACACCCGGTATATAGTGACTGCGCCTGTGTATTACACCCGGTATATAGTGACTGCGTCTGTGTATTACACCCTGTATAAAGTGACTTCACCTGTGTATTACACCCCGTATATAGTGACTGCGTCTGTGTATTACACCCGGTATATAGTGACTGCGCCTGTGTATTACACCCCATATATAGTGACTGCGACTGTGTATTACACCCCGTATATAGTTACTGCGCCTGTGTATTACACCCTGTATATAGTGACTGCGACTGTGTATTACACCCCGTATATAGTTACTGCGCCTGTGTATTACACCCCGTATATAGTGACTGCCCCTGTGTATTACACCCCGTATATAGTGACTGCGCCTGTGTATTACACCCCGTATATAGTGACTGCGACTGTGTATTACACCCCGTATATAGTGACTGCACCTGTGTATTACACCTCGTATATAATGACTGCGCCTGTGTATTACACCCCGTAAATAGTGACTGCGCCTGTGTATTACACCATGTATAAAGTGACTTCACCTGTGTATTACACACCGTACACCGTGACTGCGCCTGTTTATTACACCCCCGATATAGTGACTGCGCCTGTGTATTACACCCCTTATATAATGACTGCGCCTGTGTATTACAACCCAGTATAAAGTGACTGCGCCTGTGTATTACACCCTGTATAAAGTGACTTCACCTGTGTATTACACACCGTACACCGTGACTGCGCCTGTGTATTACACCCCCGATATAGTGACTGCGCCTGTGTATTACACCCCGTATATAGTGACTGCGCCTGTGTATTACAACCCAGTATAAAGTGACTGCGCCTGTGTATTACACCCTGTATATAGTGACTGCACCTGTGTATTATAACCCGTATATAGTGACTGCGCCTGTGTATTACACCCCATATATAGTGACTGCGCCTGTGTATTACACCCCGTATATAGTGACTGCACTTGTGTATTACACCCTGTATATAGTGACTGCGCCTGTGTATTACACCCCTTATATAGTGACTGCGCCTGTGTATTACAACCCGCATGTAGTGACTGCGCCTCTGTATTACACCGCGTCATTTGGCATTTCCTCTCATCTATGACCAGATTTTTATTCCAACCCGCCATATCTAACGGTTCAAATAATGTATCTAAGGGAATATACAAAAGCTGCTGACACAAACTCTTTGCTTCTAAATTAAATAATTAAATTAATAACTGGTTACGTTTGTTTGATTATTTATTTATTTTAACACAGGTGTTATATATGCTCTCGGGTAGTAGTAGTACTTACAGTATTTGCAAATGAAATACAAACTATTATAAAGTTGTCTTATTTCAAATGAAACCACTCACAGCAATATAATATGATAATTTGCTATTGCGCTACAAGCACAGGTGGAAGTCTGCAGTTAGTACTATATTTCTATTTATACATAAAAGCATATTTAACTGTGCATTTCATGGCATAATCTCTAAAATGCTTACTGCTAAATTTAATAGCAGTGAATGGGTTTGAATTTTCTGCTGCAGCAGAAAATTTAGAGCAAAGGAAAAAAGCCCCCCACCACCCCAAACAGAGGGTGCATTTAAAATAATCCTGCCATCTGCCCTTCCTGCCTGCTGCCTTTGATGTGTCAGCCTCTGAGCACGCTTCAGAGGTGCACAATAGAGGTGCCACTGACCAGTGAGCATTGAAATGCATTCTGAGTCAGAACTGCAGCAGAGAGCCAAGCAGCACAGGTAGAGCCAAGTAATAGCCCAGCTGTTACCTGATTTAACACTGCAGCAGCTGCCAATGCCCTGTGTGGGGTGGGTCGCGGCTCGCTGATGACAGAGCAGCGGGTCGGGCTTGGGCAGAGCAAATGCCGATGCCCAGTGTGGGGTGGGTCGCAGGTGTAAGGGGCTGTGCTGATTGCGGGTGTCAGAGCAGCGGGTCGGGCTTGGGCAGAGCAAATGCCAATGCCCTGTGTGGGGTGGGTCGCGGGTGTAAAGAGGCGGGTGTAAAGGGATCGCGGGTGTCAGAGCAGTGGGTCCGGGTTGTGCAGAGCTGATGCCGATACCCGCGGCTGTAACGTGGCGGGTCATGGGCGTGTGGGTGTACTGCTCGGGGAGGGGAGAGGACGGGCTGCTGCTCCTGCACTGGGAGTGGGGACTCCTCTCCCGCATGGGCTGCTGGCGGCAACACCCTGATGCTGCTCTTGGAGGCTGGAGTGTCACTTGGTTCAAGGCTGCCTGTGTGCACTGTGTGTGTGATGTTATTGTGTTACCTTCTGTATCAGCGCCCCCTCCTCATCTTGTCACTTCCATTACATGTCCCACATGTGGAGGAGTTTCTGGCCGGAGCAGTTTGCTTCACAGTCGGCCATCTTGGTACACCCAAGTGAAGCTCATCAGTGTACTGCTCCCCCTGCTGGTGGCCTTCTGCGCATGCGCAACAAGTTAACATCTCCTATCTCTATAATGAGGCATGTTTCACTTAATAAAATAAAAAAACTGTACCTATCTGAAAAGCCTAAACCCCAAAAGGCACTACACTGGGACAATATCTACCTAATAAAACAAACCCCAAGTCTCAATTGTTCCTCTACCCTGAGTTATGCCTTCCCAAAAAAACCCTCATAGACTAACATGAGTGACAAGTTGTCATTTCTCAAGTATCAGAAAAAAAAACTGACAGTTGGAAGTTTAGATTGCTCCCAATTGGTCATTTTTTAATATTTTGCCCTGCGTTGACGATTCTACGCGTACATGCCAAATTTCAGCTCAGTACGTCTAGTCATTTTTGAGGTGTCGTCCCTCAAACACCATGCCCCCATCCAAAAAGTTCCCTATGGGAAAAATCCGTTCATTACGTTCAGCCTTAATATAAGGGCATGACCGTGCCCTTATAATATATATATATATAGATAGATATAGATATACTGTATATCTATATATATATATATATATCCTATATATTTGGCTACATCTGTCACTCAAAGTGGGTGTCTGTGTCTATAACGCTGGACTTTCCTCTTAATGTGTGATTGCCTTCATCTGTGCTGAACACCTTTCTGAGAAATTAACCTGTTTAAAACAGGTGATGGCAATCATACATTAAGGGGAAGTCTAGAAACAGAGCATTGTGTCCCTCCTGGAGAGGGACATGTTGGGAGGTATGTGACAGAGAACCAGCCCAGTGAGCCCACAGACAGTGCCAGACACCCACTGCCTTCCCATGTTGCCCAGCACTGCTACTCCACAGCCACCAGGTGAGCGCCCCCCTCCCGCGATTTGCGGCAAAACCTCCCCCCCGCGTAGGGTGACCAACTCATCCCTTTAATTCGGGACACATATTAATTACACAGGTTCTGTGGCAGTTTAAAACCAGGTGAAATGGAGTCTTGAGGTGTGGCAGTTTAAAACCAAGTGAAAGCCAGCCACAGAACCTGTGTAATTAATATGTGTCCCGGATTAAAGGGATGAGTTGGTCACCCTACCCCCGCGCCCCCCCCCTCCCGCGATTTGCGGCAAAAATACCCGCTCCCCCGCAACCCCCCCTACCGCGATTCGCAGCAAAAACACCCCTGCGACCCCCCCTCCCGCGATTCGCTGCAAAAAGAACCCCCCAACGACCCCTCCCGCAATTCGCGGCATAACCACCACCCCGCGACCCCCCCCACCCGCGAATCGCTGTAAACCCTCCCCCCTGACCCCCCCCCCCCCCAATTCGCGGAAAAAACACCCCCCCGCGACCTCCCTCCCGCGATTCGCGGAAAAAGGACCCCCCCGCGACCCCCCCTTGCACGATTGGTGGCACCCCCCCTGCGACCCCCCTCCCGCGATTCGTGGCACCCCCCCCCCCCCCGCAATTCGCAGCAGCTCCAGAATTAAATGGCACATGCAAAACACTGACATGGCTATGGTCGACAATGAAAAAGGTTGACATGAGTTTTTGAAGATTTATTTTTAATTTTTTTAATTTTTTCATATTCATTGTCATGTGTCGACATGGACACCAATGAAGTGGCACACTTATGTCAACATTTACATGTGTTGACCTTTCTGTGTTGATTTTTTCTTGTGGTGATTCGCGTCACACCCCCCGCAACCCCCCCTCCCGCGATTCGCGGCACCCCCGTGACCCCCCACCTCCCGCAATTCGCGGCAACCCCCCACCGGAACTCCTGTGAACCCCGCCCTCCCGCGATTCGCGGCACCCACCCCCGCGACCCCCCCTCCTGCAATTCGCGGCACCTTCCCCCGTGATTCGCGGCAGCTCCAGAATTAAATTGCACATGGAAAACACTGACATGGCTATGGTCGACAATGAAAAAGGTTGACATGAGTTTTTGAAGTTTTTTTGTCATTTTTTGAATATTTTCATATTCATTCTCATGTGTCGACATGGACACCAATGAAGTGCCACACTTATGTCAACATTTACATGTGTTGACCTTTCTGTGTTGATTTTTTTCTTGTGGCGATTCGCGTCACACCCCCCGCAACCCCCCCTCCGGCGATTCGCGGCACCCCGGCACCCCCCGCGACCCCCCCCCTCCCGCAATTCGCGGCAACCCCCCACCGGAACCCCCATGAACCCCGCTCTCCCGCGATTCGCGGCACCCACCCCCCGCAAACCCCCCCTCCCGTAAATCGCGGCACCCCCCGCGATTCGCGGCAGCCCCAGGATTAAATGGCACATGCAAAACACTGGCACGGCTATGGTCGACAATGAAAAAGGTTGACATGAGTTTTTGAAGATTTATTTCCTTTTTTGAATGTTTTCATATTCATTGTCATGTGTCAACATGGACACCAATGAAGTGGCACAGTTATGTCAACATTTACATGTGTTGACCTTTCTGTGTTGAGTTTTTCTTGTGGCGATTCACGTCACACACCCCCGCAAACCCCCCTCCCGCGATTCGCGGCACCCCCCGTGACCCCCCACCTCCCGCAATTCGCGGCAACCCCCCACCGGAACCCCTGTGAACCCCGCCCTCCCGCGATTCGCGGAACCCAACCCCGCGACCCCCCCCTCCCGCAATTCGCGGCACCCCCCGTGATTCGCGGCAGCTCCAGAATTAAATTGCACATGGAAAACACTGACATGGCTATGGTCGACAATGAAAAAGGTTGACATGAGTTTTTGAATTTTTTTTTTTCATTTTTTGAATGTTTTCATATTCATTCTCATGTGTCGACATGGACACCAATGAAGTGCCACACTTATGTCAACATTTACATGTGTTGACCTTTCTGTGTTGATTTTTTCTTGTGGCGATTCGCGTCACACCCCCCCGCAACCCCCACTCCCGCGATTCACGGCACACACACACCCCCCCGCGATTCTCGGCACCCCACCCCGTGACCCCCCTCCTGTGATTCACGGCACATCCCCCGCGACCCCCCCTACCATGATTCGCCGCAACCCCCGCCCCCGTAACCCCCCTCCCGCGATTTGCGGCAACCCACCCCGCGACCCCCCTCCCGCGATTCTCTGCAATCCCTCCCCTCCCGCGATTCGCAGCATCCACCCCCCCACAACCCCCCCCCTCCTGCAATTCGCGGCACCCCCCGCGACCCCCCCTCCTGCAATTCGCGGCACCCTCCGCGACCCCCCCTCCCGCGATTCGCGGACACCTAAGTTGCAATACAGGGCATCTTTCATACAATTCTAACCATATTTCTCATATACAAACGTTCACAAATTAAAGGGGCGCAGCCCCTTAAGACGGTGTGAAGAGCGCCCGTAGGGCGCGATGAATCACCTAGTATATATATATATATATATATATATATATATATATATATATATATATATATATATATATATTTGTAGACAGACAATGGCCCCAAGTGTGCCACAAAAAAGCAGCTCCTCTATAGGTCCCCCCCTGTTAGCGGGAGACACATAAGGTATAGACAAGAAGAATATATAGAAAGCGCTAAAGTATTCCACCACCTGATGTTTTTTTCAAATATATCAAAGTATATTCAATTTATCATGAAATAAACAAATCCTTTATTAAAAATCTTCACTTTAAAATTCCATGATTGTATTCATTCATTTCTTTCAAGATGATGCAACAACCCAACCCGTTTCATCTTTAAAAATACTTTATCAGGGGTTTATTGCACTGCAGGTGGTAGAATTGCCAAACATAAGTCATACTGAACATCAGTATTCTTACACAATTTATTTTACAAAGTGTCCAAAGTACGTACCAATGAAAAAGAAATGATTCAAACAATGTAGTTAATACCACTATTTTCAGAGGTCTCACAATCTAAAATTCATAATTAAAAATGAGTTGAAATATTTCAAACAAAGGAGGAGAGCATGTATAGAATGAAATAATTCAAATAACTGCAATGGGTTAAAATGTTCCATTGAACAAAATATATGACCACTGCCTTATGGGGAGTATATCATTTTGTAGTCCAACAGCAAACAATTTAGATAGAAAAAAGGCCTGTAAGGAGAATGATTTTTATTATCAATAAAGGCCATTATCAATAAAGGCCATAATATATATATACAAATAGTAGGTGTTATCTGAAGTTATTAGCGTACTAGAAAATTTATATTAATATTCATATTAGAAGGATATTACATACCAAATGGCCAGAAAATCACAAATTCTGCTACGGTATGTAAACTTATGAGCTAAATATATATATATATATATATATATATATATATATATATATATATATATTATGCTGCCCACAAAATTGCTTGACCTGTCCACTCTTTAACTGTTACAGCCCTATAGCCAATTTCAGCACATTGATTCACTGGTTAATTGGGCGCTAATGCACTAGTCTCCTGTGCGTTCCACTTCCTAGTTATATGGAACGCACGCGCACTTACGGTATCGGAGGCGCACTTCTGTAATCAGTCATCTCCTTAGGAACAGGCGCCTGCGTGTCATACACGCTGGTGCGTTCCTTTCATGCTCAGTATGAGACGCTGAGTTATATCCGGCATTGGATCTGTAGTGCTGGTCTGTATGCGTTCCCCCGCCGTTTAAGGTGACACGCACGCGCACTTCCGGGTACGGAAGCGCACTGATGTGGCTGTTTACGAGCTTTTCTTTTAGCAGTTTCACTGCTACAGCGTCTCCAGTAAGTACCATCACTTTAGCTTTATTGCTTAGCAATAGTGTCCATATTTAACTGTTGCTTTATTGCCCCACAGCCTTACTAGTGTTTACTACTATGGACCTATCATTACGCTCCCTGCACAGGTGTTGTGCTGCAGCATTGATGAGGGTGTGTATATATAGATGCTTTGCCATGTGTGTCAGTATTACTGCCTCTCTCTTGGTGTACCTATGGATCTATGATCTCTTGTCTTGACAAAGGCCCTATATGGGTCGAAACGTCGACTTGCAATATGACCACTGAATAAAAGTGACTGACTTTTCTGCAATGGTGAGTGCCTCCGCTTTTCATTAAGCACCTGCAATTATTATTTGGCCGTCTGGATTGGATGACCCTTGTTGTGCACCCCTATTTTCAAAGCGCTTGGATGTGAGTGCTGAACCCCTTGGCTGTAGATAGATAGATAGATAGATAGATAGATAGATAGATAGATAGATAGATAGATAGATAGATAGATAGATAGATAGATCTATATATAGACAGGGTGGTGAGGTGGAACATTTTTACCTTCACATTGGCCCTGCACAGTAATTCTCACAGAAAAGAATTCTAGTTTGCAGCGGGATGCCAAAAACCCTACCACTGGCCCTGTATCTGCCTAATCGGGGGAGGTATGGGGGGTTATTAGATGGCATGTACAGATGGAGCTCCTGCCATCCTTGGCTGGGGCTCGTCAGACCCTTCCCGCTGGCGAGCGCCGGTGGCAGGGGCTACACTGAACTGGGACGTGCATGTGTCTCACACTCACGCGCATCCCAGTTTCTCAGCAGGGAGATGGGCAGGGTTAGGGGGGTGCTCTGGGTGGCGAGGGCAATGGGCGTCGACGGCGGGGGAGGCGACAGGGACCGGAGACAGGCTCCGTTGCCCAGGGGACAAAGAAGATATGGTCTTTGGCGCTAGGAACCAGGTGCTGTATCTTGTTCCCCTGCAGCCCAGGGGGTGCGCGAGCATCTCGTGCACGCCCGCCCCCTGGCAGGGCTGGCATGATGGCGGGGCTGGCATTAAAAACGACAGCCCCATCTGTATATCTATACACACACACAAACACATGAGAAGTATAAAACACTGGGGAAGGGGCTTCATCCTGGGCTGGGATAATTCTGGAGAGGAGCTTTATTGGGAGGGTCCCCATCCCCCGAGTCTCCCAGCCTGGGCTGACCAGTCAGGGGTATAATGCTTTGGCTGGGGGAACTCGTATAAAAATTATCCATCTGCTGTGGTGTTACCCTGCTGGCTGTTAGGGCCCGGTGCTGGCTGCCAAAATATGGGGGCCCCCTATTAATTTTGCCCCCCATATTTTGAGAACCAGGACCGACTCTTGAGCCTAGTGTTTGCTTTAGAAATAACGTGGAACCTCACCTTGTTTGGCCCCTTCAAGAACCAGGACTGGTACTTTGAGATTGGGGCTGGTATTAGCTGTGTATGTGGGGGGAGGACACACACCGCTCGCAGTTTTTTTTTTTAATTATATGTTTATTCTTGTTTTTACAATGAGGAGCCTCATTCAGCCTCATGATCAGTCAGATCCATGCAGTCTTCCCTTATACAAATGGAAAACCTGGTCTATTTGCCATTTGTATTTACTAGTGATACAGATTAGTATTCACCAATACGAATCATTACTAAATTTGTCAGTACTATTGAAAATAATAGGCTATCACAGCCATATTCTATCAATGGTGTATTCATTTGTATTTTTTAGAAATTCTAAGAATACAAATGGCACAAATACTAATTGTACACATTCGTACATTTGTAAATTTGTTAGTGTTTGAAATTCGTATGTATTTCACATCGAATGGGAATGAATATAACCATACGATCTTTGTAAATGGTCCCCATGTAGTTATTTGTGAAAAGTAAAAGGAATGAACATTATACTGTTCTCTCTACTCTACCATTCATGCATGGGAACCTAAACAGTATATGCATGAAAGGTCAAGGCTTTAGGATCTTTATTTCTCCATTGTTTTTTAGGTACACACTAAACTAAATAATATATAATCATCTCCTATAATGAACTTGGTCACATTTATGCTGTAAAACATGTATTTGTACATAAAATTTCTGTATTATTAAGGTAAATATTTTATTTTCAAATTTAAGCGGCACTATATGCGAAACCTTCATAACACAGATCCCACTGGGAAAGAGATAATCGTTAATCAGATAGGAGATCTGTCCTCTAAGTGGTCTATTGCAAACTGGGTCATATACATAACCAATACTACACATCAGTGTCTTCTAAGGGCATTGAACCTTTCTGAAAAATCACTGGAAGACCAGCGAGATTTCCATATAGATCCAGATGACATCATATGGAAAACAGGCACGGTAAGATACAGGTTTTGGCAAAAAGTGTATTTAACATCAAGCCAGATTCGGAATCGGTAAAGCAAAAAAGCGAGGACATGCCCAAGTTCTGATGCATTGATGATGAAGCCGGATATAATACACATTGAGGGTAATTCTGGTTGATTCGCAAGGCTGCAAATTCGCAGACTTGCAAGTCCACCAAACCCCACCCAGCGAATGAACACCCACCTGCCACCCCCTCGCAGCGTGGGTTTGCCCACACAGGCTGCAAATGGATGTTTAGCATAAACATCCATCCGTATGTCACGGGTAACCCACATCTTTCGATGGTCGACGACGACTTTCAAGTCACTTCCATATGAGTGCATGCTGGGTCGGATATGGGTGGGCAGCTGCCAGCCCACTGCACTCACATCACTGCCTCATTACCATGAGAATGCCAAGAATTCTCATGGGAACGCCCATGGAACGCTGGGTGTACCCATATGGTAATGGGGCAGCCCGGTGCCCCCCCCCCCGCCCTTCTCCTCCCCCCGCACGCCATCTATGATGCATGCACCCGGCAATACAAAAGTTCACCGTGGGTGCACGCACCCTACGTCTGCACATGCACAGAAACGCACAAGCGCAGACGCGCAACATTGGTCCTCCGTGCAAATGCACGAATAAGAGTAACCCCCATTTTCTTTACTGCAACCATCGATGGTAATTAAAGGATCCACGTGTCCCCTAATACTTCATCACACTTGCTCTGGCTTTGCAATACAAATCACCATACAGTTAGTTTGGTCCCCCTGCTTCTACGAATCAGTAACAATATTAGCATAATGTTATAGGTCTAATAATTTTCTCAAAGACTGTGTTCTGGAGCATATATGAAATATACTTATAGAGAACACTTTATTTAAAATAAATACAATGCTTATTCTGGTTCACTTGCAAAGGCAAATTCCTTCTTAAATGGACAAAACCATGTGCACTGCAGGGGGGGGCGCAGATGTAACATGTGCAGAGAGATTTACATTTGGGTGAGTTATTTTATTTTTGTGCAGGGAAAATACTGACTGCTTTATTTTTTCACTGCAATATAGATCTCACTTTGAAGTAAAACCCCACCCAAATCTAAAGGGGTGTACACAAGGAGCAAATTTGTGCTATTTTCTAAGCAATCTGACTAGATTGCTTAGAAAGTAAGCACAGATCTCTCCATGTGTATGCTCCGAGAGATTAAATATCTTTTGCTAACTAAATCAGTGTATGCAGTCAAAATCTAGTCGGATTGCTTAGCAAATGACTGCAAATCTCTCATTCTGAACAACTGCCCGGCCTTTTTTTGCTTAAGCAAAATTGCTTAGCAAAATTGCTTAGCACAAATCTCTGTGTGTGTATGTGCTCTCCATGGGAGATCTTGACACCAGCAAAATTGCTTAGCAAAATTGCTTAGCAAAATTGCTTAGCTCAGATCTCTACGTGTGTATGCCCCTTAACTCTCTCTGCACAAGTTACATCTGCCTCACCTGCAGTGCTCATGATTGTGTCCATTTGAGAAGGAATTTGCCTTTGCGAATGAACCAGAATAAAGGCATTACTGTATGTAACAGCATGTAGCCTATTCTTTTTCTGAGTGCATAGTAAAAAATTGTAAAAAAGTTTTACAATTATATTGAGTCCAAAACTACACTCATTTTGTAACCACGTGTTGGGTTCCCTCCAATTATCCCCCCCCCCCCCCCCCAGCTTGCAGGGGCTTCTGGCTTTCTCTGCAGTCAGGGTGCCATTGCCAGACTGCGTGGTGGTGATGGTGAACAATCCTGCGCTCAGGTTGTTCAGCTTCTGACAGGTGCTCAGCTCCATATTGCACAGTAGGTGCACCCAAACCTGGACAGTGTTGGGGGTAGGGGACCGGAGCTGCAGGTTGATCATTCCCTGCATGGGGAGCGCAACGAGGGGATAGAGTGCACTTTAACCTGTGTCCATATCGACTGGGTCAACATTCTGGTCAAAAACCTGTGAAAAATCCCACGTGGACCTTTTGACTGTCGACCTAGACCATGTCCACCTAATGCTTGTGTCGACCTAATGACTGTCAACAATCTTTAGGTTGACCATACGACTGTATTCCTACCTTTAGCATGCTCTTAGACATGTAAAGCCTATAACGTTGCTTGCTTCAGTTCATACTGTAGATGTGGGTTTCCAAAAAGCCCTGGTTCATGCTCAGTAGCCATTTTGTTAACCCACTTGGTGCTCAAGTTTGGCCTGCTTTTACTGTATGTCATTAAAATTGTAGAGCAAATATGGGTACTTTTTTCCTAGCATGGCGCCCATCATGTCCCATCGCATACCATAACTCAAGGTATGCGATGGCACCCCATCAGACCCGACAGACCCGATTTTGGGGTTTTAAAGACCTTCCAATACAATTTAAAAATTGGTCGCATCGCATGCCATTACAATGGCATGTGATGTGATGCGACGAGACGACCCGATTTTACATTGTACCCAATGTTAAATGCCCCCCTAGACCTGATTTTTAATTAAATGTCATATGCCCCCCCTTTGTTAACGCAACGCCACGTTATACTCCTGTCCGATCCTCTGCAATAAAAGATCTGCCTGGTCTTCAATCAGTGTATCACAAGTACAGTGTTGTCTTCAGTGAATAAGCCGCTGATGTACAGATGGAGCGCCTCTCGCTATTGCTCCGCCAGCGCCAGAATCTGCCCGCTGGTGATCGCCGGCGGAGAGGTGCCCCAGCTGACTGAGACGCGCTTGCGTCTCACACGCATGCGCATCTCAGTTTCCCGTCGGCGGGGGACGGAAACCCTGTCCGTCTCCGCTTCAGGGAGACGGATAGGGTTAGGGGGGGTGGCAAGGCGGCGGGGACCCGGGGCGACCCTCGGCGAGGCGGCGGGGACCCGGGGGAGCCCCGTTGTAAGGCGACGTGCGAGCATCTCGTGCGCGCGCGTCCCCTTACGGCGGCTGGTGGGGGATGTCGGCTGGTGAATCTTCCGCCATCCCCTGCAATCAATACCGAGAGGCGCTCCATATGTACTACCTCCACACTGCCGATGGGATTGTCCAATCGATCTCCTACCTAAGATGTCCCCTCCTAAGGGGCGCACCTATCCCCTGTCAGTACCTGAGACTAAAGCGAAGTCTGAGAATATTCAAGAAAATCTTAAGAAAGGTTTTATCCGTCCCTCATCTTCCCCTGCTGGTGCGGGATTCTTTTTTTGTAAAAAAGAAATATGGAGGGTTTACGCCCCTGCATAGACTATAGAGGTCTCAATGAGATAACCATCAAGAACAGTTATCCTCTTCCCCTAATTACCAAGTTATTTGACCGTGTCAAAGGAGCAAAAGTATTTACCAAGCTTGAACTCAGAGGGGCGTACAACCTAATCAGAATCCGCAAAGGCGACGAATGGAAGACTTCCTTCAACACCAGGGATGGGCATTACGAGTATCTGGTAATGCCCTTTGGTCTAAGTAATGCACCAGCTGTCTTCCAAGAATTTGTCAACAAATTTTTAGAGATGTCCTATACAAATATCTTGTTGTATATCTCGATGATATCCTGATTTTTTCCCCAGATCTCCAATCACATCATCTCCAAGTCAAAGAAGTGTAATCCCACTTACGTGCAAATAAATTGTATGGTAAACTTTCCAAGTGTTCCTTCGAATTATCTCATATCCCTTTCCTAGGGTATATCGTGTACGGCTCTGAGTTACAAATGGATCCCTCGAAACTCGAAGCCATCAATAGTTGGTCCGAACCAACCACTCTCAAGGCAGTCCAGCGTTTCATTGGTTTTGCCAATTATTACAGGAAATGTATTAAAGGATTCTCCACGCTTATCTCTCCCATCACAGCTCTCACCCAAAAAGGTGCCAATCCATCCGTTTGGTCTGAAGAAGCCTTGTCCGCATTCCACCTGCTAAAACAAGCCTTCATCTCTGCTCCCATCCTCCAGCAACCAGACACAGACAGATCTTTTCTTCTCGAGGTGGATGCTTCTAATGTGGGTGTTGGTGCTGTACTCTCCCAAACCACTGACGATGGCAAACAGCATCCCTGTTGGTTTTTCTCATGAAAATTCCTCCCTGCTGAGAAAAACTACTCCATTGGTGATCAAGAGTTGTTGGCAATCAAGTTAGCACTGGAAGAATGGTGATATCTGTTAGAAGGGGCAAAATTCCCTGTGTCCAGCTTTACAGATCACAAAAATTTGCTCTACATCCAAACAGCCCAGTGCTTAAATTCTCATCAAGCTCGTTGGTCCTTATTCTTTTCACGATTCACTTTCAAAATCTTTTACCGTCCTGGCTCCCAAAATGTAAAGGCAGATGCGCTGTCCCGATCCATGGAGGATGACACACTGCTACAAGAACAGCGTCCCATTATCAGCCCCACTGCCTTTGCTGCCACCCATGTGTCCCCTTTGCCACCACGAGGAAAGATGCTCGTATCACCAGAGCTGCAGCCAAAATTACTGTCCTGGGCTCATGCTTCACCCTTCTCCGGCCATACGGGAGTTCTCAAGACTCTTGACATTATCCGCCGGTCATACTGGTGGCCTCACATGAAAAAGTATGTCCATTTTGTGGCCTCATGTCCTACCTGTGTCCAACATAAAGTCCATCGCCAGGCTCCCGCAGGTACTCTTCTCCCGTTACCCATTCCCAGGCATCCCTGCATGCACATATCCATGGACTTTTTATTTCTTGCAGAGCATCAGCAAGGATTATATCAAGGTCAGAGTTATTTGAGAACGGCTGAGTATGATCTGCTGCAATAGAAATGGGTGCCGGATGGCTCCCCGACAGTCGGGATTCCGACAGTCAATACTCCAATGTCGGAATCTCGACTGCTCCCTAGTGGGGGTCCACGACCCCCATAGAGGGATAATAAAATAGGTGGCGAGCGCAGCGTGGCGAGCTCAGCGTGGCGAGCGCAGCGATCTCTGTGCAGTCGGGATTCCAACGTCTGAGTAATGACTGTCGGAATCCCGACTGTCGCGTAATTATACCACACCCAATAGAAACAATCAGTTTAAACAGCACAGAACTTAGGGCTGACTGGTTAATATAAGGAGCAATATCCAATCAGAACAACTGGAATGGACAAGTCCCCGAAATGAGGTAAGTCACTGCATGTGAGCAGCCTGACACACAATTGCTTTTTGCATAAAAAATCTGATTCATATTCTATATTTCATTACTTTACTAGATGCCCAAAGCTTTGTGCAATGACAGATGTCACCCTGGGTACAGAAAAGCTTCTAATGAAAGATTCCATGTCTGCTGCTATGGCTGTGTTCTATGTTCTGAGGGAGAAATGTCCAATGTTACAGGTACTGATGTGTTGTACACAGGAAGAATCATCATATGTGCGTAAATGAGGCTATGATTGATATATGCTCACTACAGTAGACATATGTTAGTAACTGAGGCTATGATTGCTTTATGCTCACTACAGTTATCATATTTTAGTAACTGAGGCTATGATTGCTATATACTCACTACAGTAATCACATGTTAGTAAATGAGGCTATGATTGCTATATACTGATAACGCCTAGTTATATATATTTACTGTATAACCCTTAAATATAACGGCAAATGCTGAAATAATTGCACGCCAACACAGACTTGTAAAAAATGTATGACAATACTTTACTTGTGAATTAGCTTAATTACAGATATTTGCAAATGCAGACTAACACACGAAACATAAAATTGATTAGCTTGAACAATAATTCTAACTCGAATCAAAATGGAAACCTATCAAGGACAGTGATCAACCATTAAACCTCATTCATAGTTACCTCCAGCCCCCTTGCTTGCCTCTACTTCCTCAACTGCCTGCCCCTTCCTTCTCTAACTCGGATATTTAAACCTTACTCACATTAATTAATTAATTACTCATAAGCATTGAGACAAAATGGTTGCTGCTTCTAACAAACACCTGCTGCTTAGCGCAAGCTAATGCTATCTGCATCAATAATAACAGAGTTTAATAAAAGCAAAGAATTATTGATGCGTTAATTTCTGTTATAACAGATCCATCCTCTAAACTTTGTCATATCTACAATGAAATTTCATATCTCTCGCAAAACGCATCATTAGTCTCTCTCTTAATACATCGAAAAAGCTTCTTGAGGCATTTCCCTAATATACAGAGAAATCAATAATATTATCTTGGCAAAAAAACATTAAACTTCTTAAAGCATATATAACGTTGATTTATGCAAACCAGTTATTGGGGTTCAACCAAGTAAATCAACTGTAGGGAAACACATCACTCACACCTGTTTAGTAAACTAATTTTTTTTTTTTTAACCCAAATAGTTTTATCCAACTTTACTTTTAAAATCACCTTCAGTTTAGTATTTGTAATGCTTGTACCATATTTTAATTATGTTTCCAAATTCACATCAAATTTTATAATCTGGGGATAATGTAAATAAGTGTTTATTTTTTATGCTATATGTTACTTACACATCTCATTAACCATTTCCTACCTTTAATCTCCTACAGAGTTATTTCTGATGTTTACTCTAACCTCATCACTGAAAAGACTTCTCCTTTCTGCTTTTTAAAAAATAAACCAAAATTCCAAAATTATTCTGTTTGTTTTTTTTTTTCCTTTTTTTCTCCCTTAAGCTAAGCTAATGTCATTGAAACAACCAACACCTGCTCTGACTCCTTCACTGAACAGACTTAACCCTTCAGTGAGATATTACAATCTTTTTTAAGCAAATGCTGGTTAGTGGCATATACAATCTCAAAAAAATTTCCCTCATGCCTATCACCAGATATTTCACCAAGATAAGAACCTTTATAAATGAATCATTGCATCACATACCAATTCCAACAGTATTGAACTTTTCACACCTGCTCACACTAGTCACATACTCAAAGCTTTTGGGGATCCCATACAAATGCTTAAAAAGGTGTTACTGTACCTCTTTCAAGGAAAAAATAAATAAAATAAAAACAACGTCTTGTCAAATCAAAACCTTTCCCAAAAATCATAACCTTGCGTTATGTGTCCATCACTGTTATCACAACTACGCAATCCACATACTGTCCTCTGTTATCAGTATAGTGGGTCATCTACTGTCCATCTCTGTTATCAGTAGTCACGTGTCCCTCCCCCTCCCTTACTTCCCTTGTTATTTCTTCATTTAGACTGCCTTCGCAAGTAGGTGGCAGACACACTCTGCGACTCTCGCTACCGGTCAGCACTCTCGCAGTAAAATCAACTCATCAAATCTTAAAAAATTATATGCAATATGTCATTCTGTTACCATATTTGCACATTGTCTAATTGATCATTACACATTTAGATTACTACCCCTCCCCCTTATCTAACTGTGGCCAGAGTATTAATCTCTTAACCTACTCTATCATTGTATTGCCCTCCCCCAAATTAACCCTAAAATTTATAAAGAAATAAAATCAACCAAAAAATAAACCAAAAAATGGCTTAAAAAAAAAAACAGCAGTGAGTCAGTTATCACTGGTTACTGTACCTTCCATTCTTAAGAACAATATAAAACCCGGGACTTATTTGCGCATTACTCAAGGTATATCTGATTCCACATATGTATCCAGATCAAGCAAATGGGCAATAGAAATTGCCAACAGAAAAGACGGTCTAATATATCAATATGAACCTTTAGGAATAGATGTTAAAAAAAAAAAATACAACATAGAATTCACATCATTATTTCCTGTTTCTTCACCTAACCTGGACAACTACTTATCTCACATTAAATCAACTGCATCCATCACTTTAGAGTTTACAACTCACCACTGCTTTGTAAAATAAACCAAAATAATTTCAATCAAAAACCCATAGCAGAAAACATCAGTCCTCCATTACATACTTCACCCCCACAAGACAAGAGAAAAAAAATATGAGATAAATTTTCCCTGTTTTAAACAATATTCTAATTAACTTTGTTTATTCTGGTTAAAATGTACTGTGAAACATACTTACAGTATCTTCTAATGTTACTTGATTTAATATATTTGCATCTACTCTTTTAAACTCTGGACTTTATCAAACCTCTGTCTATGGATATAAAGAAATCAACTATAACTATTCCATTATAATCAGACTGTTTGCTAGATCTAACACTGCAATGTATACTCCATATATAGTAGTTATGTTCCTTTACGATCTCCTCCCCAATATGGGGGTTTCCAAACAATACAAAGTATGGATAAATTATGCATTCCATTTCTTCCACGTGTTGCTGGCCAGTCAAGCAGAAAGAAATGTAAATGCACAACCTCCTCTCTCTAATCACCAAATTATAAGCACGGGAAAAACCTATAACAAATATATTATGCAAATTCTTTAAAATGTATGTATTGGACAAACAAAAAAACTCTAAAAGAGGAGGTGCTGCCACCCGCCCCAGCTAAACGCTGCACGTTGTTAGCAGAAGCCTGAGAAAAGGGTGCTGCACACAGAAGACGATGATCGGCAAAATGCTGCCGTCTTCTCCTGTAAATCAGGGTAGCAGTTAGGGTGAGCTAGAAAATACCTCATAACTGGACTGTTACCCTCCCAACCCTCCAAGAGAGTGTAAACAATTTTTGCATGTTTTTATTTTGTTTTATTTGTATTTCTTTATCTTTATTTTTACTTTCATTGAATTTACTTCCAGCCTTGTCATCTTTCACTTTTATTCTGCTTCTCCTTCAATTCTCCTCCAACCCTTCCACATAATATCTCTATTATACAAGCGCCTAGTACTCTTTTGCTTTTTAGCAAAACTCCATAGCATACGTTTTTACTTACTGGGCTGCTCCAACAACAAGCACAAAATCTTTGGGAATCCTACAGATGGGGCAGGCTTCTTCTTTGCTGGTGAATCGCCAGAACGTCACCGCTGGCGATCCGCCAGCAGCCTGCCTCACCATCTGACTGAGACGCGCGTGCGTCTCTCAATCTCCGTCGGCAGGGCGACGGGAACCCTATCCATCTCCGCTTCAGGGAGACGGACAGGGTTGGGGGGGGGGTGCGGGCAGGCGGCGGGGACCCCGGGTGACCGCCGACAAGCCGGTGGTAACACGGGGGAAGCGCTGGAAGCGTCGTCGGAAGGGGATGCACGCACCTCTCGTGCGCACGCGTCCCCTTTTCGCTATAGAGATGGCGCTGGCGGGGGATGGCGGCTGGCGTCGCCATCGCCATCCCCTGCAAAGATGGGACCTGTCCCATCTGTACTTCCCCAACCTTCTAAAAAACTCTAATTATCAGAACACCTGCTAAAGATTAGTTAATTCAGCAATATCCTTTGAAGACAATATACACCAAACAATCCAACTGTGGTCAAAAATAAAAACAAACAAAAATACTGAAATTTTAAGAAATAAAAAAAAAATAGAAAATCATTGCAAGTGTAATCTTTAGTCTGCATGCATTGCAAAGAAACAAACAAAATATTATTCCTAACTCAAGTAAAGTTGTTTAAAACTTCTTGCCATGTTTTTTCTAGTGCTTCTTATCTATTCTCTGACAGAGAAGAAATGGGAGATGCAGGGGGTCTAGCAAGCTGACATTCTGCAAAATGCAGTGTTATCTTTCCATGTGTAAAATTAAAAATTTGTTTTATTATTAAAGGGGATAACTTTTTCCAAGTAAATTGGCTTACCACATATAACAGAAATTGAGAAATATAACAAAAGTAACTGATCCCCTCAGCGTTGTCCACACAGATGGTATATTCTGACTTCCTCAGACTCGGTTTCTCAGACCTTTTTCACTCCGGACACAATACCCACATGAGAAAAATGGTAGCAATTAATATTTATAAATGCGTAGACCACCAGTAGAATAAAGTTGGCCGGCACTCACCTCACAAAAGTGGGTGACATCCCAATAAAGGTTTCTTTGTATTTGATACTGTACACCACTGTATCGTATACTCACCATACATTAATAATATAACAGACACTCACCCGAATGGGGGTCCCTATATTCACATAAAGGTTTCTTTCTCTGGTCATGGTCTCAAAAAACTCTTTCCACGATGGTTCCACAAGAGTCCAACAGATATTTATTGGTAACAAATACCAGTCCAATAATACAAGAAATTACATAAAATACAAGGATGCTAAAAACTGATAAGAGTGTTTGTTGATCTCACGTTCTCCCCATGAACCTCACCCGGAATAGGTCCAGCAGTGGAAAAAGCGTCCCAGATGGCAAACACTGGAATTTCAACAGCAAGATATCAGTCAGGTCCTCCACCACCAATGCGTTTCTGACTCAAAGTCCTCCCTCAGGGTGCTATCTGGGATGCTTTTTCCCCCACTTGACCCATTCCGGGTGAGGTTCATGGGGAGAATGTGAGATCAACAGACACTCATCAGTTTTTGGCATCCTTGTATTTTATGTTGTTTATTGTATTATTGAACTGTTATTTGTTGACAAATAATTTCTGTTGGAGTCTTGTGGAACCATTGTGGAAAGAGTTTTTTGCAGACCCTGACCAGAGAAAGAAACCTTTATGGGAATATAGGGACCCCCATTCGTCTGAGTATCTGCTATATTATTACTGTCTGGTTTATATACGATACAGTGGTGTACAGTATTAAATACAAAAAAACCTTTATGGGGACGTCACCCACTTTTGTGAGGTGAGTGCCGACCAATTTTATTCTACTGTTGGTCTACGCATTTAGAAATATTGCTACTATTTCAGAATATACCATCTGTGTGGACAACGCCGAGGGGATCACTTAATTTTGTTATATTGCTGTGTTAGGGTTGGTACCCCTGAGTGACCCTCAGCTGTTCTTGTGGCACAGTAGGTCTCTGTAGTAATTGTGTGCTTTCTAGAAATTAAAAGAAAGATGGGAATTTTTTTTTTAACATGCTAATTATTTGTGCAAACTTTGATTCTCTCAATTACTGACAAGTGTGGGCACCAATATTATTGATCTCGCTGGGGTCTCCATGCAGATAACGCCTAATTATATATATTTACTTTATAACCCTTAAATATAACAGCAAACTCTGAAATAATTGCACACCAACACAGACTTGTATGACAATGCTTTACTTGTGAATTAGCTTATTTACAGGTATTTCCATATGCAGCCTAACACAAGAAACATAAAATTGATTAGCTATTACTTGAACAATAATTCTAAATCAAATCAAAATGGAAACCTATCAAGGACAGTAATCAGCCATTAAACCTCATTCATAGTTACCTCCAGCCCCCTTGCTTGCCTGTACTTTCAATCATGATGTCATCATTCACCGAACACCCACCTTACTTGTTACTAGGGAAAGATTCAGTTACCTTGGGGTCTAAGCATGCGTGGCCTTATCAAATAGTTTCTCATCTTGTAGAGACTAACTGGCTGTCCTTGCTCCGCTATACTGTCCACATTGCATTCCTAATCTTATAAAACCAATGCAACTCATAGTTGACAAATTGGTTGCTGCTCCTCACAAACACCTGCTACTTAGCGCAAAGGGTAGGTCTCATATGCCGTGGATAGTACCTTCTGCAACAAGCTAACACTATCTGCAACAATAATAACAGTATTTAAGAAAACAGAGTGTAAAAAAAGCATAGAATTATTGATGCGTTAATTTCTGTTTTAACAGTAGTCATACAGTATGTAAGTAATTGAATCTATGATTGCTATATGCTCACTGCAGTAGACATATGTTAGTAACTGAGGCTGTGATTGCTAGATGCTCACTACAGTAATCATATGTTAGTAACTGAGGCTATGATTGCTCTATGGTCACTGCAGTAGACATATGTTAGTAACTGAGGCTGGGATTGCTATATGGTCACTACAGTAGACATATGTTAGTAACTGAGGCTATGATTGCTATATGCTCACTACAGTAATCATATGTTAGTAACTGAGGCTATGATTGCTATATACTCACTACAGTAGACATATGTTAGTAACTGAGGCTATGATTGCTATATGCTCACTGCAGTAGACATATGTTAGTAACTGAGGCTGTGATTGCTAGTTGCTCACTACTGTAATCATATGTTAGTAACTGAGGCTATGATTGCTATATGGTCACTGCAGTAGACATATGTTAGTAACTGAGGCTATGATTGCTATATGCTCACTGCAGTAGACATATGTTAGTAACTGAGGCTGTGATTGCTATATACTCACTGCAGTAGACATATGTTAGTAACTGAGGCTGTGATTGCTATATACTCACTGCAGTAGACATATGTTAGTAACTGAGGCTGTGATTGCTATATGCTCACTGCAGTAGACATATGTTAGTAACTGAGGCTGTGATTGCTATATACTCACTGCAGTAGACATATGTTAGTAACTGAGGCTGTGATTGCTATATGCTCACTGCAGTAGACATATGTTAGTAACTGAGTCTGTGATTGCTATATGCTCACTACAGTAATCATATTTTAATAACTGAGGCTGTGATTGCTATATGCTCACTACAGTAATCATATGTTAGTAACTGAGGCTATGATTGTTATTTGCTCACTGCAGTAGACATATGTTGGTAACTGAGGCTGTGATTGCTATATGCTCACTACAGTAATCATATTTTAATAACTGAGGCTATGAGTGTTATTTGCTCACTGTAGTAGACATACTGGGGGAAATTTACTAAGAAAACAAATCTGAAAAATCATATGCGTATTTTTTTTTTCAATTTTTTTAAATCTTTTTATTGCCATGAATTCGCAATATGTTTAGATTTACAACATCATATAAAGCAAATAAAGGATAGCATATTTGACATTCAAAAGAATCTATGCAATAGTATGACAGAAAACATTGTCATTTTTTACAGAGACAACCTCCGCATAGGGATTCACAGGATAATAAAATATGTAACAGAACTTGACATTTTTCAAGGTTATTAAGCAATAGTATGTATCATTTGAAAGAGATACACTCAATAAAGAAAACATATTCAATTGCAATAATACTATAACAATAAGGGGAGGTAAACGAGGGAGACAACACGGGGGAAGAAGGGAGGGGGGAGAATAGGGGGGAATGTGAGAGAAGTTCAGCAGACCATGAGAGACCTACAATATCAGTTTTGAGGATTTAGTAATTGTCTATGTAAGAACCATTCAGTGGATGTGGATTCAAATACTGAGAAAATCTGGGCTTGTGTGCGCTGAGGTAATGGGGGAAATATACTAAAGGAAATTTGTAAAAAAAATAGGTGTATTTGTATCCAGAAATACACTTATTTTTGACATTTACTATCCCGAAAATACGGCAATTCGTATTGGTATTGATGTGCTATCAAAACGAATACGAATTGCCGTATTTTCGGGATAGTAAATGTCAAAAATGAGTGTATTTCTGGATACAAATACACCTATTTTTTACAAATTTCCTTTAGTAAATTTCCCCCTAAATGTAAAAAATAAGTGTATTTCTGGATACAAAAAAGGGGAGTATACAGCGCTGGGTTTGACTGATTTCAGGGCTAACACAATGTAACCAATAAAGTACATTTATTATACATGAAATATAAAAACAGTAAAAATAGTAAACTATATAGAATTCTCTGGTTAAACCAAATATTGGGGGATAAATGAAAAAAAAAAAAAACGTCTGGACAGGTATTGCTCCAATGAGTGGATAAGGGTAACAGTTCAAATGCACCAATGATAATGGAATAGTTACCAGATGTGGGTAGAATAGTCTCTCTCAAGTTTGTTGGAGGAGAGTTGGTGAAGTCCCGGAAAATTACCCAGCAAATTATTGATCCAGATTTACTCAGTGAGACAACAGAATTATTCGGGTTGATTGATGGCAGTGTACCCGGGTGTGTCTTGTTTTGAATAAAGCTGAGATTGTGGAATCCTGTTTGTTGTTTGAGCCGGTCCGGGTGGTCTGGTAACAGGTGCAGATGAAAAGGTGGCTGGTGGTAGCTCAACGCGTTTCGACGTGTTAACACATCTTCTTCAGGAGAATTAATGACTGGCAAGTCAGGGGGAGCTCTATATATACCTTGAATTAATTGGGGGTGGGTCTCCCAGGTGTGGTGGGAGGTATTCCCTTCATGATCAATATTTATTAATATATAAAATTACATACAGATAAAATTCATCAAAAAGCAGGTATGCACAGGTAGACAAATGTATATCTATAATTCATCTATTTTACATAAAAAATCTTATAATTGTACATTTTATAATAAAACAGTAGTCAATAAAGTTGTAGGTCACGTGACCGGAGCTAGTCACGTGATATAGGAGGTAAACAATTCATTTCAAAGACTCTTCATAAACTACAATATGCAGTGATTTGTTACAAAATAATAATAATACCTTGTCTGTATTGCAGGGGGGCGCATGGTGGGCTGAGGGCGCTAGATCATTTCTATGGATACTTTATTTCTGGATACAAAAACACCTATTTTTTTTTACAAATTTCCTTTAGTAAATTTCCCCCAATGCATCAATGTAAATCCCCTACTTTTTGTAAAATTTGCACACACCTGTTTCTGCTGAGATCATGGCTTATTTTCTGTTGAAGTACATTATTTGAAGTGTTTTGACCTGAACCTCAGCTAATATGGGAGATGAGGGAGCAATCCAGTGGGATAATATTATCTTCTTCGCTATGGTGACTATAATAGTAAGAATCAGGGTCAAGGTTAGTTTACGGGAGTCTAAATTCCAATTGTCGAAGTTAGCACACAGGCACGCTACCGGATCTGGGGAGACACGTAAGTTGATTTGGGAGGAAAGGTAGTTCATTACTTCGTTCCAAAAGCGCCTGATCTTCTTGCATTCCCAGAAGCAGTGATAGAAGTTAGCTTTGGAAATATGACATTTGGGACACTTACCAGTAACTGGAGGAACAAAATGGGATAGGCGCCCGGGGATATGTAAGCTCTGTGGATGGTTTTAAAATGCAATTCTTGCAGGTAGTGTTAATTGAGAATTTTCATAGTGGCATTGAAATTGGTGCTAGGAGTAAGAGGAGATGTCAATGAGGGAACGTCTGTAGACCATGAATAATGAATCGTATTCCATTGGAATTGGGCAGTTTTTTCAGTACGCAAATAATAAAGGGGTCTGGTTTTATATGGGGAGGTCCCAGAGCTGGAAATAATTCTCTAAATTGGGTCTGTTATAAGTCAATGGCCGGTTGTTGGTCTATTGGGCTGAAGCCAGGGCCGTCTTTTCATATGGGCTTAATGGGCACTTGCTCAGGGGCCTAAGGTGTATAATGTGCCTATTCTGATAGCTGAGGATGCCATTTTTACAGGGATACCAGAATTTTAAGAATCGACCCTGGGGAACTGGAGATATCCAACTTCAAAGCAGCAGTTCACATCCGACCTGTTAATTGCAATTCCCAGTCATATTTCTCAGGTTTTCTATAACTTAGAGTTTTTCAGAGAGGATATTCCAAGAGCTGGGACTCTCCCCTTTCAGCCGATACTAGTGTCTTGTCTCTAGTCTGCCCAGAACCAGAGATATCAGCCTTCCAGCAGCCAGTCCTTGCTCCAGCTCCAAACATCTGGTGTACAGTTTTATATTTTTGACATTGAATTGGTCTGGCTCCTGATCTCTGATCCCCAAGTCCCTAGCACCTACTGAAAGTTGGGACTCTAGTTTTTTATACTATTGAAGGCTAAGAAATCTATTTCCAGATAATGGTGATATCTGCAGTCAAACAAGCTGCCCTTCCACCGGAAAATGATGAATATTAAGCCCACTCCATTATCCAACCCTCCTCTGCATATAAAACACCCCTTACCTCCCTGGAAGTCATTTACAAGGGACCCTTCATTCAGCTCATTGCCCCCTTCTACACGTTAGTGTTCTCCCTCCCACCACCTGTGCAGTAATTAGTAGACGTTACTGCTCCAGGTCCTACATGTTGAGTGGAAGATAGAGCACCCCCTGCCACCCCTGGGGCATCAAAGCTGCTGCTGATAGCACCCCCCACCCCTAGGAGGATGTTGGATTTAATAGTGGATGGAATATCCTGTGGGGCGGAATGAAGGAGGGCAGCTGGGGAGTAAGGGTGGAAGAGAGCACTATCAATTGAAGTATCAGTGTATGAGGATTGATTGGTCAGCCAGTCAGAGACACATTGAAATAATGTTGCTAGGTTGTAGGCCATGAAGTTAGGAACCTAATACCACCAAACTGTCTGGGTCTCGTAAGTTTGGATAAGGCCAATCTGAGGTTGATATTTTTCCATAGAAACTAATTTAATAATTTATTAATTGTGAGTATGTCAGTGTTAATTAGTTTCAGGGGGAGATTTTGCATGATGCAGAATAATTTGGGGAATGACCGCATTCTGGACCAATAACGAGATCGGCAAAAGTTGCCATCCATCCATCAAAGTAGATATCTTAGTGATAGCGGGTTTGAAGTTGATGAAGTAAAGGGTGGAGAGGTCAGAGGGTATATTTAATGTGAGATTTAGCTATAGTTAGAGGGAGTGTAGATAGGAAGGCCAGAACTTTTTCCTGTGGTATGCTGAGGTGAAGGAGTTCTGATCTATCTAGATTAATACAGTGGCCAGACTGGATGCCAAAAGAGTCTATGAGGCTTAATATTTCAGGAATCGAGGAGGAGGGGTTAGTGACAAAAAGTAGCATGTCATCTGCGAAAAGGGACAGTTTAATCTCTATGGGGCCAATGCATATACCTGAGAATAGAGTCGAGAAGCAAAGGGCCACAGCCAGGGGTTCCAGTGCAATAGCAAACAGCAAGGGTGAGAGGGGGCATCCCTGACGTGTGCCTTTTTCGATGATGAAAGGATCGGACAATAGTCCATTACACGCTATTTTGGTTTGCAACTTGTGGTAAATGCAGCGAATGATGCGGAGAAAGCCCTCTGGAAACCCAAAGCCTGTGAAGGTAGTATACAGGTGGTTCCAGTTAACTAGGTCAACGGCCTTTTCCGCATCTAGGGATAAAAGCATTGGGATGGTATGAGGGGGAGGCTAGAAGAAGCCAATATTGAGCTTAAGGCCTTGTGAACATTTAATTCTGAGTGCCGTCCCCAGATAAAACCTGTTTGGTCGGGGTGGATGATGCAAGGAAGTAGGGATTTAAGTCTATCGGCAATAATTTTAGTAAAAAGTTTATAATCTAGGTTAAGTAAGGAAATTGGCTGGGAAGAGGCTGGGAGGATTAGGTCTCTGCCCGGTTTAGAGAGGGCTTTGAGGGTTGCAGAATGAAAATGTGGAGGGGGTTCTTCAGATGATTAAATATTTTGAAAGAAAGAAGTCAGAGTGGGGGATATTTCGGAAAGTATAATTTTATAGTAATCACCGCTAAAGCCACCCGGCCCTGGGGCCTTATCACTTTTTAATTGAGCTATGGCCTTCTCAACTTCTGTTTGTGTAATGGGATTTAGTAAGGTGCTCACTGCTGGTACAGATAAATGAGGAAGGGTCTGGGAGCTCCAGAAAGTGGATGGGAGAGGTAGAAGGGATACCAGGGGTGCGGGTGAGGGCTGGGGCCCTGAGTATAGTTTGGTGTAAAAGAGATGAAGAAGTTTTTCCGTTTCTGCATTATTCGTGGAAAGGGTGCCCTGATAATCATAGGCTGCCTAGAGCCATTCAACAGGTCTGACAAGAGCTTCCCTGTCTTATTGCCAAATCTGTGGTACCTATAATTCATGGAAAAAAGGTGCCTATCGCACATGCTTTGTAAGTAGTCCTCATAATTTAGTTTGGCAGTTTGGTAGGTCAATTTATTAGGGGTAGAATGCTGTGTTTTGTATCTCTGATAGGTACAGTAGATACCAGATGGAGTCGCTCTCATCTGAGCGGCAGCCAGCGGAGGGCTTAGTGCATCTTGGTGTGAATGAGGAGCACGTGCTTGTGAGATTCTTGCACGTCCATGTCCCAGCAATTGGTGCGCCAAGTCGGGTCACCGCAGCGCAACGGCACATCTTTAATACAGTATATAATAGTTATACTGTGCATTAATGCCACATGAGATATTTAGAGGGTATCCAATCTTGGCCGATATTTCCGACTGTTTTCGGCCCAGGATTTGCCTGTACAGGTTGGACTTTGCTTAAAGTCAAATTTGTAATCTCGAAAACAGCTGCTGAATTGTCAAATCCATGGCCATATTCAACTATCGGCACATGTTTTTAATTTTCAACTGCCGATCCACCACGTTTTTAACTATTCAGACAATCTGAAAAATGTTTTTGCTAATATAATGGATGGAGGATGTTTTCTATATTACTATTAAAGTGTACTTTGTGTTTCATTTTAGACAGTGAGACCTGCCAAAGGTGTCCTGATGAGGAGTGGCCGGATGAGAGAAAAGTCAGATGTGTTCCTAAAACATATAACTTTCTGTCATATGAACAGGACATTGTGGGGAAAATATCTTCAGGAACAGCTTTATTTTTCTCTGCCATAACATTATTCATATTAGGAAACTTTATTTATTACTGGAACACCCCAATTGTGAAAGCCAATAATCGTACTGTAAGCTTCATTCTCTTGGTCTCCATCTTGTTGAGCTTCTTCTGTGTGCCCTTGTTCCTTGGCCGGCCGGTGGATATAACCTGCAGGCTCAGACAGACATCATTTGGGATCTTCTTCTCCACAGCTGTCTCTTCTGTACTCGCCAAAACAATCAATGTTTGCATTGCTTTCAAAGTCACCAAACCCGGCAGTCCCTGGAGGAAGTTGGTCACACTCACAATATCTCATTATGTGGTCATTGTGTGCTCCTCTGTCCAAGTTCTGATCTGTGGAATCTGGCTGTCTGTTTCTCCTCCCTACCAGGAGTATGACCATCACACTTATCAGGGAATTATCATAATTCAGTGTAATGAAGGGTCAGTGATTGGGTTTTGCTGTATGTTGGGTTACATAGGGATCCTGGCGGTTTTGAGCTTTGTTCTGGCTTACATGGTGAGAATATTACCGGACAGCTTTAATGAGGCCAAATACATCACATTCAGCATGCTGGTGTTCTGCAGTGTCTGGATTACAATGATTCCAGCTTACCTGAGCACCAAGGGGAAAGATGCGGTGGCTGTGGAGATATTCTCCATACTGACTTCATGTGCTGGGGTTCTGGGCTGTATATTTTTCCCAAAACTTTATATTCTGCTAATAAAACCAGAAATGAACTCCAGAAAAATCATGCTGGAGAAAAACAATAAATAAAGCCTCATGTAGAGCATTATTATACAATGCCTCAACATTTTCTTTTTATATAAATATTTATAGATACTTCTAGCAGAGGTACACAACTAACCTATTACATTATTACATATAAAGCTCTGTGTAAAGCATTCTGATACGATAGTGAAAATACTATATTTTGACATAAACATTGGCCCAGCCATTGCCTCCTCTCCTGCATCGTGTGACTGTTTGTCAGGTATTTTATAGTTATTGAGGAAATACCTTATTACAATAAAAAATAAAGAATTATATGATCACTGCTCACAACTGATGTATGATTAAAAGCGCATTTGTCACAAATGGAAAATCAACATCACAAGATTATTGGCAATTTTATTTTATTTTTTAAATAAAAAAAAGGCAAATTCGAACATTTAAAAAAAATTGCACAAGTAATAACGTGTAAATTGTGGTAACATTTGCACGTTTTGACCTATTTAAAATATTGCACATTATAAATTGCATCTAGATGTTGTGTAATGCAAAACATCAAAATCTATATGTAAAATATATGGGTGACATTTAATGGGATGGGATATTTAGTAAGGTTCCAAAATCACACATTATTGTATTTTCCAATATATGGATTTTTAAAAAAAAAAAATACTATTTAATGCGATGCAAATTTGCGGCAATAAATGCGATATAAAGCTATTTTTATTCATGTAAATGTGCACATTTTAGTCATGAAAATGTGCGAAGTTGAAAACATGTGCGATTTTTGAGGCATGCTTTTTTTTTTAAGAATAAGGGAAATACAAATGGTGTGGCGTCCCCCCTCCTGAGTATAACCAGCCTCGGACTCAAAGAGCCAGTCCTGGTTTAAAAAAATCATGGGGCAAACCAAAAAGTAGTCCCCCAGATTTTTAAAACCAGCACCAGGCTCAAGGGCCGGTCCTGTTTCCCAAAATATGGGGGACAAAATGAGTAAGGGTCCCACGTATTTCAAGAACCAGCAATGGGCCCAACCAGCCAGCAGGTTCATGCCACAGCCAGGGGGATACTTTTATACAAGTCCCCCCCTCGCCCAGCCACAGAATTTACCCCCTGACCGGTCAGCCTGGGCAGAGATCCTGGGGAAGTGGGGACCCCCCCAATGAAGGGGTCCCCTCTTCAGAATTTTTCTGGTCAGACAGAAGCCAGGACTGTCCCAGATGACCCTTGGGTGGAGGGTATTGGACTGATAAGTGGTTAAAAATAGACTTAACTATTGTGTATTGTTGTGGAACTACAAGTCCCAGCAAGCCTTCACAACATGCAAGTACTTAGAGAACCACAAGTCCCAGCATTCAGGGCATTAAAGGGACTGCTGGGACTCATAGTTCTACAACAGTAAAAATAGTGAAAAAATACACAGACACATGCGAACAGTAAAAGCTTATTATACACATAGCCCACTCATACTAAACTCACCTACAATCTCTTGACACGAAGGAGCAGTCCCCTTTTCAGTGTAAAGAAATCATAATCACATGCCCGATTCTCTGCTTCTTCTGGTCCCCACGAACACTGTAGACACAAGCAGGACTTGTGTTCACATCTGTTACTCTGCCCTCAGACAGGGAGTTAGGCACACCCACCAGTCAATCATGTTTTGAGAAAACTCTATGCCCGTACATGATTGGTTGGCCAGCCTAACTCCTGGTTTGTGGGCGGAGACACAGATGTAAACACATGTCCTGCTTGTGTCTACAACATTCATGGGGACCAGGAGAAGCAAAGACAATGGGGAGTATTCAATGCCATGGCAAGCGCATGGCAGCGAATCCTGTTTTTGATTCGCAGTGCGCTCGCCATGATTTTTCACTCCCCTTCAATTCGCTGCCAGACGCCAGCCCACACTATTCAATGCGTCAGGGGCTCGCTGCCCCTGACGGCGAATAGTGTGAAGATTGACGAATCCCCCTGCGCAGATGCTCCATGCCTGTCTGGAGTCTGCAGGGGAATGGGAGGGACTGGTGTCGCGGCGGGGGGGGGGGGGCGCTGATGCAGGCGGGAGCCTCCGCACAGCCTGGGGACAGGTCCAGCAGCAGCAGAGCCTCCGGCTCAAGCAGTCCCAGCGCTGACATCACCGTGCTGTGGCTGCCGGAGTCAGAGGTCTGCTACTGCTGGAGCCGTCCCTGTCAGCTTGTCCCCCGCATATCTCTCCCCCCTCCCGTCCCCTCACCTCCCTCCCCTCACCTCACCCCCAGCAGAAGGGCTTGCTGGGTGCTGCTGGGGTCGGAGCCGCTGCACTCACTGGTCCCGATCATCGGGATCAGTGCGCAGTGAATATATGAATATTAATGAGCGGCTCCGGCTCCCGGCCCCCTGCTGGCGAATGTGTAAAAAAAATATATATTGTTTAAAAAAAAATATATATATATTAAAAATATATTCATGTGCTGCATGTATATGAATAAAAATAGCATGTCCCTTCATAGGAAAAATATTCTGATTTTTTTAACATAAAAAAAAAAATTAAACACGCTTTAATTTAAAAGATCACATTACAGTTCACCTAAAAAAGATGACGAATGCTAAACGGAGAATCATGGCGAAAATCAATGGAGAAAGCAGTTCTCCATTTGAGCATTGAATACACTGTCGGCGAATTCCACTAAAAACCCCATTGAAAATCACAGGCAAATTGTGGAGAATAATTTACGGCGAATTGGCAGACATTCGCTGTTCATTTGTGGCAAATTGCCTCCATTGAATAGGGAGAATTGTTTTTTCTAACAGAAAATTCGCCGTAAACCCAGCGAATTGCCAGATTCACTGAAAAAAACCGGCGAATCTGAGGCATTGAATACTGGCCTATGTATGATTAATAATGCCACTTCAAAATCACAGGTCAGACCCATTATCCGAATCCCGTCCTGACCCCGACTCAGCACATGCATGTTAAATCTGACCCACCCATTATACAGAGGGCGACTTGGGTTTAACCCTTCTAATAACCTGGGTCAAATTGGTGGGTTGCTCGAAGAGGGTTATAAGGTTTTCTGTTTTCACCACACACCTCGACCTGGTAATATGCCATTCCTAGGTTTGTGGTAAAGGGTCTAAGGTTCAGATGCATCAAGCTTTATAAAATGATAAATTAGAGAGTGATAAACATACAGCTAATCAGCTTCTAACTGCCATGTTTCAAACCCAGCTGTTAGGGGATGCCACCAAGGTGGTATAGGTGGCACTGTTGCACTTGTCCAACAGTCCTTAAAGCCTCCTGCAGGCAAAGGCTTCAACTATAGCAGCCACATTTGTGAGGGCAAATTAGGTCCGCCCCCACTCCAGTAAGGATGCTTCAGAAGGATGGGGAGGGCAAATACAGGACTGGAGTCAGACTGGGATACAAATGGAGAACCAGACACACATGACAAACAATAGACACTACTGTGTGCAACTAGCATGGGTCCACTGCGGCAGATAGTATACACGAGCACCACATCACTGGAGATGGAATTACCAAGCACTGGGCCGATAACCCCAATCGTCAAGGGCTAAGTGATGCAGTCACTCTAGCACCTGAGTACAATGAGCCTTGTTCTACTTCACTCTTTCTGACAAAATCCTTCTCAGATGGACAAAACCATGTGCACTGCAGGGGGGCAGATGTAACAGGTGCAGATAGAATTAGATTTGGGTGAGTTATTTTGTTTCTGTTCAGGGAAAATACTGACTGCTTTATTTTTACACTGCAATATAGATCTCATTTTGAAAAAAAACCCCACTCAAATCTAATTCTATCTACACCTGTTACATCTGCCCCACCCGCAGTGCACATGGTTTTGTCCATCTAAGAAAGAATTTGTCAGATATAGTGAATCAAAATAACCACCATAGTTTTGACCATTTGAGAAGGAATTTGCCTCTTAGAGTGAACTAGAATAAGGCCCAATGTGAGCAGAGAAACAGATAGAACCGGAATGCGAAGCAATATTGGTTACAGTCAGACAAATGGATGACTGGACTGGACTGGGAAGCAGTGCCAGCACATGTACTGACATGTAAACACAGGTATATACACACAGAAACTCAATAGAAGCAAGTACATAAAGAACACAATAAGACAGTAATATTTACACAAAACATAAATAGAAGCTCAGAATGAGCAGGGACAGACAGGGCAAGGTATATTACATAGTACTAATGCAGAAGCTCTATTAGAGCAGGTACAGGCTGGAATATGCAGGAGAAGAATAATGGAACAGGCTCTTACAGAGCAACAGCAAGCTCGGTGCATGTCTGGGTAACACAGGCTAGACAGGATTACTGTATATCGGGATCAGTGTTATTCGGGAAGGGCTGAGTGTGATCTGCTGCAATAGCCAGAAACAAGCAGAATATCCAGTACAGAGCTTAGGGCAGGCTGGGTTATACAGGGAGCAATATCCAAACACAACAGCTGGAATGGACAAGCCCCCAAAATGAGAAAAGTCACTGCAGGTGAGCAGCCTGACACACATTGCCTAATTTTTTGACAGGTGAACTGCACACAGAACAAATACAAGATTCAGGCTGCATTAACACAGAACTGCCAGAGGCGGCTCGTAACACCAGCCTGTTACATGGCAGGTAGGAGCTGCTTGTTTATCACTCTCCACTTTATCACTTTTTGAAGCCTGATACATCTGACCCTAAATGTTAGAACAGTGTCCTTTTTTCTATATACAAAACACTTGGTTCTACAGACAAAGACATACACAGATGTATATAATGCAAAAGCCAGATACCAATATCTCCTAATTGATTAGTGGTTACAAATGGGAAATATCATACTCATAATAAATACTACATAACATTATTGGTTATAATAATTTATAAATAAAATCTATAAATACTATTAAGATTAAATATTTTGCATACAAAATATGATTCACATTTTACATTTAATTACTCATACAAGATGACCAAATCAAAAGTGCAATGACAGATGTCCTCCTGGGTACAGAAAAGCTTCTAATGCAGGATTCCATGCCTGCTGCTATGACTGTGTCCTGTGTTCTGAGTCCTTACTTTAACATTGCTAATGACTTAAGCAGTACTTATGGGGGACCCCTACTTATTTTGTAGTTCTTACACAGAACACAATAGCTTTGTTCAAATGTTTATGCTTAAATATCAGCCCAATGCCCTGGGGCACCAGGGCACCAGGGACAGCCCACTGCCTCAGTGTCCCTGCCTAGGCTGAACAGTCAGGGGGAATAATGCTAAGGTCAGGGGAAGTAGTGTAAATAGTTTCCTCCGGCTGTGGCATTACCCTGCTGGCTGTTTGGGTCCGGTGCTGGTTCTCAAAATATGGGGGCCCCATACTCATTTTGTCCCCTGTATTTAGGGAACCAGTACAATCCCTTGAGTCTCATGAAGGTTTTAAAAATTGCACGGATCCCCATCTTGTTTGGACCATCAATTTATAAAATCAGGACCTATTCTTTGAGCCCGGGGCTGGTTACAGCCGTGGAAAGGGACCCCATGCTGTTTTTTTTAAATTATGTATTTTTAAATGTTTTTACACAGAGATGCCTGCATGGGTCTGACTGGTCCATGCCGGATTCAGAAACATACACCTGGAAAATTATGAGTATTTTCCAAGCGTATTTTCAGGTCAAATAAAGGCAAATGTATTATATAAAGCTGGTTAGTAAATGTGGAATCACCATTCAGATGAATGGTGATTTGTATTTGTATACTTTCAATGGCATATGCATTCCTATTCGGAAATATGAATATGAATATGCATGGAATACAAATATGAATGACCATATACCGGCCTTTATAAATGAAAAAATACAAATTTACAGACATATCCAGGTTCGATGGCATATTCGTAGCCATTCATATGTTGGTATATTCCCCCTTTGCCACTTATATAATAACACTGTGCCACTAATATGATAACACTTTACTCCTTAATTTATAACACAGTGCCCCTTATATGTAAACATTATGTCCTTTATAGGATAACACATTGCCCTTTATATGTAAACACTGTGTACTTTATATGATAAAACTGTGCCTCTTATAGGATAACAAGTGCTGCCTATATGTGCACAGGGACGGATTGGCCATTTAAGTCACCGGGAAGTTTCCTGGAATGCCGGACAATGGTGAGGCCGAAAATTGGACATGGCTCCACCCACTCGCGGGTGTGATGTCACCCACACAATTTGGCTGGGGACACTGCAGGTCAGAGACATGGCTGAATACTTCATAATTTAGCCCTGTCTCCTGCGGTCAGTGGCAGGCTGGATCAGTATACTAAGTTGAAGCATTTGGGGTCACACTAACCTATCACCATTTGCCAGCCTGAGGCTGGATGCCGTAGAGTACAGGCTGTGCGGGCAGCAGCATTGTAGTCTCCCAGTCCCTCCTTCCTGATAGTCCAGGCACATACACCATACAGGATACGCAGTGCTAGATTAAGCCTTCGGGGGCCCGGACCCTTTAGAAAGGGGGGCCCCCTCCTACTTGTTATTACTGGCCACAAACTGCACGGGAGAATATTACACTGTCAAAACACAGAGTAAAAGCAGTATAAACTTGGTCAATGCTCAACTGCAGGGGGGATAAATATAAACATACTGTACATGTAAACACATAAATTGAATAATCTCTAAAATATATCAAGACAACAGAAAATATAGCAAATAAAGAAACATCAGTGAGATGGACCAATGACTTCATGCAGAAATACGAACATAAACATGTAATACATCACCAGTCACTTCACGAAATCCACCATGTGGGTGGAAGGAGTGGTTATACTAGGATATACTAGGATAGAGTCTAGGGACTTCAAGTCGGTGTACGGACCAACAAACTTGAGATGGGGGATCGGCACTCCCAGCTTGATTTTAAATATCTGGCGCAGGTGCCTTCAGAGCTTTGAAGAAAAATCGGGATACACAGGAACGGGGGTGAGGCACTCTGGACTGTCAATAATACAAACGACAGTACAGTGTCTTGTACTCAATGTTTCAGTGATCTTTTATTGTCAGTATCGTCAGGATGCAAACAGGTAAGTGAAAAAACTTTATATAGCATTACAGGTGATCAGGAGGAGGGAGTAGCATACGATGCCCACCAATCACAAGGATCTGGCGCCAGCCGACCACTCCCACCCCAATGTGCATACAACACACAAATAAAGTTACAAAAAAAGAACACAATAGAAAGACAAAATGATT
The DNA here is from genome assembly GCF_055691185.1 of Crinia signifera. Classification (NCBI taxonomy): domain Eukaryota; kingdom Metazoa; phylum Chordata; class Amphibia; order Anura; family Myobatrachidae; genus Crinia; species Crinia signifera. The sequence continues at coordinate 33,707,431 of NC_139217.1, forward strand.
AAAAACAGCCGGATAAACATAATTGTTACATATACATTACGAATGGCATAATCTGATACAATGTATAAGTACAAACATTATATCATTCAAAAAGGCAAATAATTAAAAGGCAGAAAATGATAAATATTCATTCAAACCTCTTGGTGAAATGACATCTAATCGGTGAATCCATTCAGCATCCTTTTTCAATAATAATCGATTGTGATCACCGCCGCGACTAGGTCTGTCAACCTGGTCAATCATGTGGTATCGCAAGCTAGTAAGTGAGTGTTTGTACTCAAGGAAGTGCCGGGCAACGGGCTGGTCACCACTACCATTCTTCAATGCAGCTTTTATAGAGGAACGGTGGCCGGCCATTCTATCCTTGAATTTACATTGCGTCTTACCAATGTAAGTAAGTCCGCATGGACAGACAATCTGATGTATGACATAAGTGCTGTTACAAGTGAGATGTTGGCGAATCAGGATTTTCTTTCCTGAGTGGGGGTGATTGAAGCTATCACCTGCAATCATAAACTGACAGGTGACGCATGCTCATTTAAAACACCCAGGGCACTTGATGAGAAAATGCCCATCAGATTTCTGCAAGGAAATGTCAGATTTTACCAAGTCACGGAGATTAGAGCCGCGTGCATAAGAGTGGTATTAGTAAACGGCAGTTGTCTGTCAGATTGTATAATAGGCCATTGACCTCTTACTGTCTGTTGTACTGCCTTGGACATAACGTTAAATTTATTTACCCACAGCAACCTTGTAATCTTACTGTCTGTATCCCCAGATTTTTTGGTAAGATCCATATTTAACACTTTAATTTTTGGTTTAATGAGGAATGAATGATTATATCTTCGAGTAATAAAATGCTCAATCAAGTCGTCCAATTGTCTATTGGCAGCTTGATAATCCGAATTGATCCGGAAAATCCGGATCATTCGCGAATATGGCAATCCCAATTTTAATGGGATGGCAACTATTGATATGGAGACCCGTATTACGGTCGGTGGGTTTATAAAACACAGTGGTTGAAAATTGTGTATTGTTCTTGGCAATAACAACATCAAGGAAATCAATTTGATGCAAGTCCATGCGGATGGTAAATTTCACCGAACAATCGGTGGCATTATGTGATTCAATGAAACTACTAAACTCTCTTTCTGTACCAGTCCATGTTAGGAAGACATCATCGATGTATCGAACATACGACAATATCTTCCTACTAATCTCTATGTTAGCAAAAAATACATTCTGTTCAATATGAAACATGTAAATGTTTGCAAGTGCTGGGGCTACCGATGAGCCCATCGAGCAGCCCGTGCACTGCAAATAAAACAAACAATCAAACATAAAGAAACTTTTGGTGAGAGTAAATTCAAGGAGCAAGATGAAAAAGTCGACATATTCTGCTGAAAAAACTGTCATGCAAAAAGTTCTTAACAGCCTCACAACCATCTCTATGCGGAATAACAGTGTATAAGCTAACTACGTCAGCACACACTAATACCGTGTCAGCAGTAAGGTTGGAGAACACCTTGAGTCAATTCAACAGGGCAGTGGTGTCCAACAGAAAGTTTTCATGTTTTTGCACAAGTGGCTGTAAGATGGAGCCCAAATAGATTGAGGTGGGTTGTAAAAGGGACCCTCTGGATGACGTAATGGTGGGGGATTGATACCCTTATGAACTTTTGGTAGGGTGTAAAACACCGGTAGTATAGGATGTTCAGGGCATAAGGCTTTAGCGAGTTCTTTTGTGATAACACCCATGTCATCACCTATGACTCCTATCTTTCTTACCTGTTATGGGTTTATTGCAGCCTGTGTTGGTATCGACTCTCTGGTGGCCTACAGTGGTGAGTCTGTGCCATTTCAGTCCAGTCCTCTGTGCATCAATTAAGCACAAGTGTGTGTTGATTAAACCCTGCTACCTTGGAGTGCACAGCTACGCTAATTACCAGAAGCCTTGATAAAGGATCTGGACCTGTGTAGCCCTGCCAGTTATACTGTCTTGTTAGCCTCATGTTTCATTCTGGACTCCAGTCTTGCTGGGTTCCTGCCGGTCTGTCATAGCCTCTTGTATCCAGAGTGTTCCCGGTGGTTAACCCTCGCCTGTTCAGCCTGTTTGGCGTGCCGTGTATCCAGAGTGTCAACCCTGCGATCCAGTGTTCCTTTTATGGGTTTTCCTGCCAGTCTATGCTGTGGTGTCCCTACTTCCCTGCTGGGTACATCTTACAGATAAGTTGGGGATTACCCACCAGATCATTGTTTGGTATTGTTTTAGTTGCTTATTATACCTCAGTGTATTGTTACACCTGCACTCTGTATTGGCACTATAGGTACCGGTGCATTCATTTTTATAGTTTCTCATCTCCTGAGCATTGTTGCTCCCCTGGGGTTTCTGGGAGTTCCCCGTTTCTTGTGGGCAGTAGTTAGTTTGTCCCCTTGCTCTCTCCTGGCCTCGGCGGACATGTTGTCTGTACAAAAGACCTGCCTGTAACAGAGTCTGGGCGGACCTAATTCGCCCTTACAGCCGGGATGGGTACAGGCGAAGCCTAGCCCTGCACACTTCCATCGACTCCAGTGAGAGGCAATGGAGTTAGGTTCGGCGGGGACACTCCCAGAACCCTTACAACAATCTTGTTGGATCTCCATTAAGCGGACGATAAGTAGATACATCATTCAGTTGGCACATCGCCTCTGTGACATAGGCTTCGCGATCTTGCAGCACAATGGCCCTGCCTTGGTCGGCTGGTCGAATGATTAGGTTGTCATTTTTTGACAGAGATTTCAAAGCTGTCCGTTTACTCACAGTGAGATTGGGATGATTGGTGGTCGGTGCTTTGATTAATTCAGCAACTTCTTGTTCAATCCTATCCTTAAATGTCTTTAATGAGGCACTGTTATACATTGGATCAAAACTTGATCTTGGTAGTAACTTACGGACTTTATCAGGTATTGTTGAATGGTGGAGCGTCAGTGGGAGGCACATTAGTGGCTGTTTTGTGGAAATATTCTTTCCATCTAAGATTTCTTTGTAGATGGTATTTAACCACTTGCCATGTGAAATCATCAAATTGGCAGCTTGGGACAAATGAGAGTCCTTTGGATAGTAACACAGTCTCTGCAGTGCTTAAATCATATGATGATAAATTAATGATCACTTCTATTTTTGAGACATTTGCTTTTTGCCTTTTGCATTGCCCCCCCCCAACTCCCCCCCCCGGTGCATCCTCCTTCGGGAGGCAGGGGGTACTTGGATCTTGTTTTTACCCCTAAAGGGGCTGGTCTGCAAGTCGGGCCTTCGGTCTTGCTTCCAGTACTTGTCGGGTCCAAAGAGGATTCTGTGTCCAAGTTACTCCGTTTATATGCCAATCGGAAGAAAGGGCGTCGTTGGCCATTGCTCCGCCCTCCGGAAAGCCATTTGTAGACTTTATGCTGTTCATAATCTGCCGTAACTTTATTTAATTTCTCCTTTTTAAATTTTAATAACTAACGTTTGTAGGAGATGAGTTGTCCATTCAATTTGTTGAGCCATTCACCCTCAGTATCACTGGTAAATGCAGGTAAATGCTTGGATTCTAACTGGGCAATTTTGTCTTTAGTAGAAGTACTTTCTTTCTTGGCTTGTTCGATTACTAATAAAATAAGATCAAAGGAACACTTGTTCAGGATTCCGACCCACTTTTTGCAGAAAAGTGGGTCATAGCGCCCAATGGTGGGGCAGTTTTTCATTCTGAATCCTCGTGGGATCATTTTTGAACGATAGTAATCGCTTAGACAGATGCCGTGAAGTTGAAAATCGATGTCACACTTTTTTAAGCGCAACAAGTATTGGTAGATGATGTCAAGTGTAGTAGACTCAGGTAGTTTGCTTAAACATTCATTTTCCAATATACTTTCAGCTTCAGTATCTGTGTAGCTGAATATGTCCCCCACAGGGAATAGTCGGGTTGAATGGAATGTCCGTATCAGGTGTATAACCTTCAGCCATGGATAGAGTAAAGGGGTTAAGACACCGAAGTGTCTTTAGAGGGCACCTGGAAGGAGTGGGTTTGCTGAAGCAGCGGTTTCTTAATTGGGAAGTCAAGCCGCGCTTATCTAAGAACATGCAACAGGTGTAGATTATAATGAGCAATATTTATTAAAAATATTATTAGAGATATTTAAAAATTGATATAATCAATCAAATGATAGTCCATAAAAATTAATGGTACCACAAAAGTAAAAAATTAGAGCATGGATAGTCACCCACAGTTCAGGCGTGAAGTGTCCTGTGTCCGTTCCTATATTGCTTCTGTACTACTGTCCCATTTGTAAAGGCCAATATGCAGAGGGGACTTGTTTAGGAGAGATGCTGGTCTCCAACCTAGGGAGCGCCTGTTGTTGTTTGGTGCTCTACCTTGTGTCTGTAGTTGTGCTATCCTGATAATTCTGGCTGTGGGAAATGAGTTCTGGAAGCTGGTCCGGTCACAGGGGGGTAAACAGATTGGGTGTCCAATTGTTGGGTGTCCTGGCTCTCCTCCACCAACGCGTTTCACTGTGTTACTTTCTCAAGGTGAAGGTGTATAACCTTCAGCCATGATTAGTAATGTGGAGTACACCAATCCGGCGTTATCCGGCGGTAGGCACAATGTGTGATAACCCACAGTGGTATATATACCCAAAGAAAAAGATGTAAGGCACCACTTATGTCCTGAACTGGTCAGTTCCCCCTATACGGGTTAAGGTGCAAAAAAGTGACAATGGCATGCAGGTATTCCCTTATTTGGGGAGATCGCCATATAAGAAAAAAATAAATATATTTTTTAAAAATATATAAGAGCATAACTTATCTAGTGGAGGCGTCAGCAGGCAGTACCCAACATGTTTAATCCATTGGACTTCATCAAGGGGTGAGGGAGAAGTGTGCCTGGAGCTCCACCCACAGTCCAACGGTCAAACAGAGAGACTCAATCAGATATTGGAACAATATTTGCAATGTTTTGTCTCCAAGTGTCAGTACAATTGGGCTGAGTTGTTGCCATTGGCAGAATTCTCTTTCAATAATTCCTGTCATTCGGCATCTGAGAGGTCCCTGTTTCTTTGTGATGCTGGTTTTTACCTCAAGTGTTATTCTTTTGATATGCCTCAGAACGTAACGTCCTCCTCTTCCTTGGTATCACAGTTAAGGAACTCTTGGAAAAAGGTTTATTTGGCACTTAAACAGGCATCTCTCTGGTTAAAGAATTTCTTTGACAAACACAGAAGGTTTGATGGTCCACTCAACATATTAAGATCCGCCAGACCACCTTGAAGCTTGGTCCCAAGTTTATTGGCCCATTTATTACCCTGCAGCGGGTCAATCCGGTAGCATTTAGGTTATTACTGCCAAAATCTTTGAGGATTAATAACGGATTCCATTGTTCTCTTCTTAAACCGGTGTTTTACCAGATTTGGAGTCACTCAAACTTCAAGATCCAATGTATTATTCCATGGTCATAAAGAATTTCTGGTAGAGAGAATTCTTTATTTCGAATGTGGTTTAGGGGCATTGGGAGGATTATGGTGCTAAAGGAATATCCTGGGTGCCGAAGAAGTTCCTACATGCTCCAAGATTGAAGGCAGCTTTCTTTAACAATTCCCATGAAAACCTGGTGCTAGGGGTTTGTTGACCCCCCCTCAAACCTCTCCTCAAGGGGGGGGGGGGTGCTTTTAGGAGCCACACCACCATGTTCCATGCTCAGCAGATGGGTCCCAGAGTGAGCAAACACATTCTATCATCATTGAGGAGGTTTTTAAAAATTATAATCTTAGGCCTTTGGCACAGCACTAAATTTTACATCAATTTTGGAAATTAAAAAACAAATGTTTTCCCGGGCAAATAAATCTAAGTAAATCTTAATATAGTATATGTGTTAGGAGTCGCGCCACCGGCTTCCGTGCTCGGCGGACAGGTCCTGAAGTGTGTATCCCTTCTGTTGCTAAGCAGCCGGGCTTAGAGCACTTCCGGGCCCTAACTTTTGGCTGCCATTGCTAGGCAGCCAGGAAGCGTCTCCTCCCTGGTCTCCCCGCTGCCACAGCGGTTGCCTAGGAGATGGGGATGCCAGGCAGCTGCGCGCAGGGGGGAGAATCAGCTTTTCAGCTGATATTTAATTAAGTTATGGGCAGGTCCTGGAGTCTGTGATTGGGCCAGCCCCAAATTATAGCTTTCACACTGGGGGCAGTCAGACACAGGATATAGAGTCTGTTATAGGTTTGTCCTGACTACTCTCTCATTGTGTCTGGTCCCTTCTGTTACACCAGCCTGTTGCTAACCCTTGGAAGGTTACTCTCTTTAGACTATTGAAACGCCAGTACCATCACTCTATCATTTAGTGCCTGTGCATTATAGGTTGTCTAGCATTTCATTAGGAACCTATCTGCAGTTCAAACCGCAGTCTCACCCCTGCATGGGGTGCCTGTGGGGCCATTACTATTTAGGTCATATACTCTGCCTTAGTGTATATAGCTTGTCTTTCCCCCTGTGTTCCACCTTCACTCCCCATTATTGTGTGTTTCATTTGTCACCTGTTCAGTACCATTCATTCTGTACACTTTATTAATGTTATTGCCTGTGTGTACCCTGTTCCATTCCATTGTCACATGCACTAGCCCTGTGGTCCTCGTCTTTAGGGTAGTAGATTGAGCTTAGTGCTCTACGTACCACACCCCATGCCAGGTGCCCGCCCGGTCATGGAGGGTTAAGCCTGCACTGCCACCTGACGACTTAAGTCCTGGTGGCATATCAGTACCTGTAGATGTGTCCAGTCTTACGGGCAAGGGGCTGTTATAGGCAAGAAGGCTCGCTGGTGTGCTCTGTGGGCTTAGGCCAAGGCATTCCTGGGTGACTGCCCAGAAGACTACCAGAAGATTCCCAGCTGGCACCTTAGCACTACTCGTGTCATCCTTTGGTGTCAGTGTGGTCTCCTCCAAAAATTCCTTTTGGGATCCTGTCACCCACCACAGTGAGCATAACAATATGTGCCCACTTTGACAGCATGTTTCATGCCCAAACCAGTGTTGGGCAAGGCAATATACATGTGGTTCTTATGCAATTGCCCCCTCTCAAATGATTTCAAGTGTCAAAACTGTTGCCTAAAACTCGTTAACCCTTGCAAAACTGCAGCTACTTATGCAAAACAGTAAATAATGTTGTAAAGGTTCCCTCTTTGCCTGGCTACTTCATGCCCAAACCAGTGCTGGACCAGGCAAAATACATGTGTGTCATATGCAAGTAATCCCCTACTGCTGATTTTAGGTGTCATATATTTTGCCGAAGACTTGTTAACCCTTGCAAAACTGCAGCAACTTATTCAAAATAGTAAATTATAATATGGTTTAGGTGACATCTTTGCCAGCATATTTCATGCCCAAACCAGTTCTGGACAAGCCAATATACCTGTGGATAATATGCAATTGTATTCCCTCTGTTGATGTCAGGGGTCAACTTTTTTTGCCAAAGACTAGTTAACCTTTCAAAAACTGCAGCTACTTATTCAAAATGGTAAATCATAAGGTATGGATCCATGTTGCCAGCCTTTTCATGTCCAAACCAGTGCAGGTTGGAATGTACATTCATGTACAATGTACATGTGGTTTATATGCAATTGACCACCCTCTTTTGATTTTAAGTGTAATTTTTTTTCCTAGACCCATTAACCATTACAATACTACAGCTACTTATTCATAATAGTAAATAATAATATGGTGTACGGTATGTGCCTACTTTGCAAGCGTATGTTATGCCCAATCCAGTGTTTTGTAGAAATCTGTTGATTTCAGATGCATATTTTTGGGCCCAATCCTTGTTAGCATTGTAAAACGTTATGTTCTGTATAAGAGGCTGGAGCTTGAATAAGAATCTAACTTCAGCCTTGTTGCAGAGAACTGTGCTGGCTCCTGAGCTCGCTGCATTGTGTTGCTCAGGGGAGAGCCCTCAGAGACGGCCCCCATAATCCGGCTCTGACCAGAACTAAAGCCATGTCAGGTAATTGGCAAGCCGGATTTAATTAAATCACTAACTGGGTAAGTAGCATTCTACTACAGTGTTTTCAAACCTTTTTGCCATGACACACTGGTGTGCCTTGGGCTGTTCTCAAGTGTGCCCCCAGATCTAGATATGCCCAAACCAGTTTACAGCCACCACCAGTTTAACTGTTATATACTGGTCTCTTCTTTTCATGTAAAGGGCCAATGTATTTTATTTTTGTTACCTGTGGGGACCAGTGTGATTGTTTTTTATATGGGGGCCAATAGGTGTTTTTCTTTCCTGTGGGGGCCAATATGTTTTGCCATGTGGGGATCTCATGGTGTGCCTTGGCAATTTTAAAAACTTATTTAGTGTGCCACAAGGTAAAAACTTTGAAAATCACTGGTCTACTATGACCACTGGCCTTGGATGTGTTGTGTTACACAAACTTGGGAAAATGTACTAAGATCTAGGAATATGGCCGATGTCGGTTATGACTGCATATGACCGGCATCGGACATATTTTTGGAAAAATATGAATTCTAAATAGTGCAGATTTACTAATCAGCCGTATTAAGGGGATTTGTATTTCCCGATGGCATAGTCGGCCATATGCATTAATTTGGTGGTCCTCAGGGGCGTAACTAGAACTTTGTGAGCCGCATAGAAAAATGTATAATGCCCATGCCCCAATGCCCATTACACATTAAGCGACACGGCGATGACCACTACACATTATGTGACACACTGCAATGCACACAGTCAGTCCTACAAATCAGTGGTTCTTATAAATTACTACAAAACTATGAATCAGGTGCAAAAATCTACAGTGTTGTCATACAGACAGCTCCCAAGCACACATATGCCCCACACTATATACACACACATGTCCCACACTATATATACTGTACACTCACACACATTTCCCACACTACAGATGGAGCAGGTCCCATCCTTGCTACCTATGGCGAGAGTTTCGCCAGCTGGCCGTGGCTGGCCACGGCGCCCGCCATCGCAATACATTTTAAATGCTTGGCGAATCGCCGTGGCGTCTCCGGATGAGTGCAATACCAGTAAGCATCCACCAGATGTCACTTTTGAAAACCTCTTTGCGTATGCGTAAAATTTGTGCTGCAGCGCGTGGATGAAGCGCAGGAACTACAGTAAATAATTTATTGTCCCTGGCAAGCCTAGTCAGCGCCTCTCTCACAACGCCGGCACGAGTATGATCCTGTCTCTTTGAAGGAGAGGATCATGCTGACGCGGGCAGAGAGGCGCTGCATTTGTTTGACACGAAGGAGCGTCTCTGACGGACGCTCTTGGGACCCAGTTGCACAGACGTTCCAGTAATGAGACGCTTTTGCGTCTGAGTTGTTATTACGGCAGGGTACTACAGTAAAGTACTTTACTACTATTGTGCTGTGTCCAGCAAGCTGTACTGTTCTATAGATAGTGTACACACTAATAAATAAAATTACATTGCATTGCGTACAGAATCATTACATTAAATTATACTGTACTGTATTGTACGTCTCATTGGTTTTGTTGAAAGGTGCTGGCCTTTGGCTAGTACAGTATTGTAGTTTTAACACACCTAAAAAATTCCGGTTACCAATAAGGCTTTCTTGGCGTCTAAATTTGCATGGGCGCTTGAGCGTCTACACGGGTACTATACTGGAGCGGCACGGACGCTAATGCGTCTCAGTATATGTTCTAACGGTCGCCACATTTTGGTGTTATGACATTCACAGTAAGTTACTGATTCGTATAGGGATAATTTTACTTTTACACACAGTACTGTCACAGTCATGTACAGTATACAGTGGTACTGTAGCTTTAGTAAACTCGTTGAAGTCATACAATGTCTTGTTTTTATCAGTGGGCAATCAGCTGCTACTGTATACTGTAGTACAGTACATTACTGTGCTGTACAGCACCTGTCATTTTTTCAAGACAAGCATGTACAGTACAGTAAATTCACAGTTACTGTATGAGCTGATTGGCCAGTGATAAAGTACTCACTGGCAGGCGCGCAGAATGCAACGCTTGTTCCGCACAGGACGCACATGATCAGGGCGCCATTTTTATTATCAAGATATTTTCTAGATAATAAAAGATGGCTGCACCACGCAGAGCGAGGAGAGCGAGGCCCTTCAGGCATGGAGAGCTCCTCATCCTGGTGGCTTGGCGGGACAGGCAAGGGGCTGTGATAGGCAAGAAGGCTCGCTGGTGTGCTCTGTGGGCTTAAGCCAAGGCATTCCTGGGTGACTGCCCAGAAGACTACCAGAAGATTCTCGGCCGGCACTCAGCACTACTCGTGTCATCCTTTGGTGTCAGTGTGGTCTCCTCCAAAAATTCCTTTTGGGATCCTGTCACCCACCACAGTGAGCATAACAATATGTGCCCACTTTGACAGCATGTTTCATGCCCAAACCAGTGTTGGGCAAGGCAATATACATGTGGTTCTTATGCAATTGCCCCCTCTCAAATGATTTCAAGTGTCAAAACTGTTGCCTAAAACTCGTTAACCCTTGCAAAACTGCAGCTACTTATGCAAAACAGTAAATAATGTTGTAAAGGTTCCCTCTTTGCCTGGCTACTTCATGCCCAAACCAGTGCTGGACCAGGCAAAATACATGTGTGTCATATGCAAGTAATCCCCTACTGCTGATTTTAGGTGTCATGTATTTTTGCCGAAGACTTGTTAACCCTTGCAAAAAATGCAGCAACTTATTCAAAATAGTAAATTATAATATGGTTTAGGTGACATCTTTGCCAGCATATTTCATGCCCAAACCAGTTCTGGACAAGCCAATATACCTGTGGATAATATGCAATTGTATTCCCTCTGTTGATGTCAGGGGTCAACTTTTTTTGCCAAAGACTCGTTAACCTTTCAAAAACTGCAGCTACTTATTCAAAATGGTAAATCATAAGGTATGAGTCCATGTTGCCAGCCTTTTCATGTCCAAACCAGTGCAGGTTGGAATGTACATTCATGTACAATGTACATGTGGTTTATATGCAATTGACCACCCTCTTTTGATTTTTAGTGTAATTTGTTTTCCTAGACCCATTAACCATTACAATACTACAGCTACTTATTCAAAATAGTAAATAATAATATGGTGTACGGTATGTGCCTACTTTGCAAGCGTATGTTATGACAATCCAGTGTTTTGTAGAAATCTGTTGATTTCAGATGCATATTTTTTTGCCCAATCCTTGTTAGCATTGTAAAACGTTATGTTCTGTATAAGAGGCTGGAGCTTGAATAAGAATCTAACTTCAGCCTTGTTGCAGAGAACTGTGCTGGCTCCTGAGCTCGCTGCATTGTGTTGCTCAGGGGAGAGCCCTCAGAGACGGCCCCCATAATCCGGCTCTGACCAGAACTAAAGCCATGTCAGGTAATTGGCAAGCTAACTGGGTAAGTAGCAGTCTACTACAGTGTTTTCAAACCTTTTTGCCATGACACACTGGTGTGCCTTGGGCTGTTCTCAAGTGTGCCCCCAGATCTAGAGATGCCCAAACCAGTTTACAGCCACCACCAGTTTAACTGTTATATACTGGTCTCTTCTTTTCATGTAAAGGGCCAATGTATTTTATTTTTGTTACCTGTGGGGACCAGTGTGATTGTTTTTTATATGGGGGCCAATAGGTGTTTTTCTTTCCTGTGGGGGCCAATATGTTTTGCCATGTGGGGATCTCATGGTGTGCCTTGGCAATTTTAAAAAATTATTTAGTGTGCCACAAGGTAAAAACTTTGAAAATCACTGGTCTACTATGACCACTGGCCTTGGATGTGTTGTGTGACACAAACTGGGGAAAATGAACTAAGATCTAGGAATATGGCTGATGTCGGTTATGACTGCATATGACCGGCATCGGACATATTTTTGGCATATTTTTGGCATATTTTGACACACTGCAATGCACACGGTCAGTCCTACAAATCAGTGGTTCTTATAAATTACTACAAAACTATGAATCAGGTGTAAAAATCTACAGTGTTGTCATACAGACAGCTCCCAAGCACACATATGCCCCACACTATATACACACACATGTCCCACACTATATATACTGTACACTCACACACATTTCCCACATTAGAGATGGAGCAGGTCCCATCCTTGCTACCTATGGCGAGAGTTTCGCCAGCTGGCCGTGGCTGGCCATGGCGCCCGCCATCGCAATACATTTTAAATGCTTGGCGAATCGCCGTGGCGTCTCCAGATGAGTGCAATACCAGTGAGCATCCACCAGATGTCACTTTTGAAAACCTCTTTGCACATGCGTAAAATTTGTGCTGCAGCGCGTGGATGAAGCGCAGGAACTACAGTAAATAATTTATTGTCCCTGGCAAGCCTAGTCAGCGCCTCTCTCACACCGCCGGCACGAGCATGATCCCGTCTCTTTGAAGGAGAGGATCATGCTGACTCGGGCGGAGAGGCGCTGCATTTGTTTGACACGAAGGAGCGTCTCTGACGGACGCTCTTGGGACCCAGTTGCACAGACGTTCCAGTAATGAGACGCTTTTGTGTCTGAGTTGTTATTACGGCAGGGTACTACAGTAAAGTACTTTACTACTATTGTGCTGTGTCCAGCAAGCTGTACTGTTCTATAGATAGTGTACACACTAATAAATAAACTTACATTGCATTGTGTACAGAATCATTACATTAAATTATACTGTACTGTATTGTACGTCTCATTGGTTTTGTTGAAAGGTGCTGGCCTTTGGCTAGTACAGTATTGTAGTTTTACCACACATAAATAATTCCGGTTACCAATAAGGCTTTCTTGGCGTCTAAATTTGCATGGGCGCTTGAGCGTCTGCACGGGTACTATACTGGTACTATACTGGAGCGGCACGGACGCTAATGCGTCTCAGTATATGTTCTAACGGTCGCCACATTTTGGTGTTATGACATTCACAGTAAGTTACTGATTCGTATAGGGATCATTTTACTTTTGCACACAGTACTGTCACAGTCATGTACAGTATACAGTGGTACTGTAGCTTTAGTAAACTCGTTGAAGTCATACAATGTCTTGTTTTTATCAGTGGGCAATCAGCTGCTACTGTATACTGTAGTACAGTACATTACTGTGCTGTACAGTACCTGTCATTTTTTCAAGACAAGCATGTAAAGTACAGTAAATTCACAGTTACTGTAGGAGCTGATTGGCCAGTGATAAACTACTCACTGGCAGGCGCGCAGAATGCAACGCTTGTTCCGCACAGGACGCACATGATCAGGGCGCCATTTTTATTATCAAGATATTTTCTAGATAATAAAAGATGGCTGCACCACGCAGAGCGAGGAGAGCGAGGCCCTTCAAGCGTGGAGAGATCCTCATCCTGGTGGCTTGGCGGGACAGGCCCCTGGTGTCTAAAAGAGAGGTGGTGGAGGCATACCAGGAGGCTAGCCAAGCCATCAGGGTACACTTCAGGAGGGAGAGACCAGTGAGGGCCCTCCAGCGCCGATGGAGCGACCTGGTCCGTCGGGACCCCCAACTGCTGGACTCCCTAAGGGAATGTAAGTACTGTACAGTATTGGGTGCTGTATTTTCTACTTGTTGCCATGGGGGATTTCCTATTTGTTTTTAATGTGCTGATTACTGTACAGCATACTTGCCTACTTTTGAAAATGAGTTTCAGGGAGAATATACTGTAGTTGGTAGTAGAATTTTGCACAGGTTGAGAGGGCATGTCATGCTCCACCCAAAGGGCCCGTCTACTGTAGTTCCATACTGTACAGTATATGGAGATATTGTGAAAAGAGATTGTGAACATGGCACCTACAGTAGAAGTGTGGGTGTTTACTGAGAGGAATCTTTTAAAATAGTCATTTTATTATGTACAGTATATTATATCCAAATGTAGAGGAGCCCCAAAGCAGTTGTAAGAGCTACAGTACTATACAGTATGTGGTAAAGTGCAGGGAAATGGTGCTGATGATTCAATGTACAGTAAATGTACAGTACAGTATCTTCCTTTTTCCCCCAAAACATTTAACAATGTAATCTGGGTTAGGTGAAATGAGGGAGATTGCTAGACTAATGAGGAAGATTGCTGCTACAGTATTTCAGGGAGTCTCCTGCAGAATGCAGGAGGGTAGGCAACTATGCTGTACAGTACATGCTTGTTGCCATGGGTGATTTCCTACAGTATTTGTTTTCAATGTGGTCAAGAGCTGGTCCAGAGCTGGCCCTAGTGGCGGTGCCCCATACCTCTACAATAGGCCACGCAGCTCCTGGCCAGTTCTGCGAACATTGGGTGCCTCTTTAGCTGAAAATTCATCTTACGGTATTTGCATTGTTATGTGACCAGGACACACAAGGAGTTTTTGATGATTACAATAATATGCGGCATGCCTACAGTATATTCTGTGTACGGCTGTGGCTGTACCTGCATATGGAATGCTACAGTACAGTATGTTACAGTGATTTCCATGAGTACACTATTTCATACTGTATGCAGATACAGCCTCAGTCACACAGATTATAGGCATGCTGCATATCATTTTATGCCTACAGTAGCTGCTGGTGCCCCTAGGCATTCCAAACGCATTAGGCATATAACTTCACAGGTATACGCGTCCGCTCGCCACGCTTCGGGTTCGGTGGCTCGCTGCGCTCGCCACACTTTATATTCTCAACTCCACACGGACTTGGATAGTAGGGGTATGAAAAGGTCGGAGACCGCGTACCGCCACCCCTCGCAGGCTCGCTACGCTCACCACGCTTCCGGTTGGCATCAATCGTGGGGTGACGTTCACAATGGGGGGGGGGGGGGGGGGGGGCATATACAATGAGAAATGGCCCATTTCGCATTTTTTTCCAGAATACAATGTTAAAAATATTTTAACATTGCACCCTATGGCAAAATCGGGTCCATCGCGTCGGTCGCGTCGGGTGCCATGTTAATGCACCCGACTGACGCGATGGACCCGATTTTGCCTTTGCCGGCAAAATGGACCTGATTTCAAAGGAAATCGGGTCCATCGGGGGTAATCATGTACCTTAAGTTAAGGTACACGATTACCCCCGATTGTGGCCGTTCTAGGAAACAAGTACCCTTTATTATTATAGGATACACATGGTGGGCCCCACCGGTATTATGTGGGACACCAAGTACTGTATTATTATAGGATACGCATGGTGGAAACACACCGGTATTATGCGGGACCCCAGGTACTGTATAATTATAGGATACACATGGAGGGCCCCACCGGTATTATCCGGGACCCCAAGTACTGTATTATTATAGGATACACATGGTGGGCCCCACCGGTATTATGTGGGACACCAAGTACTGTATTATTATAGGATACGCATGGTGGGAACACACCGGTATTATGTTGGACACCAAGTACTGTATAATTATAGGATACACATGGAGGGCCCCACCGGTATTATCCGGGACCCCAAGTACTGTATAATTATAGGATACACATGGAGGGCCCCACCGGTATTATGTGGGACCCCAAGTACTGTATTATTATAGGATACACATGGTGGAAACACACCGGTATTATGTTGGACACCAAGTACTGTATAATTATAGGATACACATGGAGGGCCCCACCGGTATTATCCGGGACCCCAAGTACTGTATAATTATAGGATACACATGGAGGGCCCCACCGGTATTATCCGGGACCCCAAGTACTGTATAATTATAGGATACACATGGAGGGCCCCACCGGTATTATCCGGGACCCCAAGTACTGTATAATTATAGGATACACATGGAGGGCCCCACCGGTATTATCCGGGACCCCAAGTACTGTATAATTATAGGATACACATGGAGGGCCCCACCGGTATTATGTGGGACCCCAAGTACTGTATTATTATAGGATACGCATGGTGGAAATACACCGGTATTATGCGGGACCCCAAATACTGTATTATTATAGGATACACATGGTGGAAACACACCGGTATTATGCGGGACCCCAAGTACTGTATTATTATAGGATACACATGGTGGAAACACATTGGTATTATGTGGGACCCCAAGTACTGTATTATTATAGGATACACATGGTGGAAACACACCGGTATTATGCGGGACACCAAGTACTGTTTTATTATAGGATACACATGTCGGGCCCCACCGGTATTATGTGGGACCCCAAGTACTGTATTATTATAGGATACACATGGTGGAAACACACCGGTATTATGTTGGCCACCAAGTACTGTATAATTATAGGATACACATGGAGGGCCCCACCAGTATTATCCGGGACCCCAAGTACTGTATAATTATAGGATACACATGGAGGGCCCCACCGGTATTATGTGGGACACCAAGTACTGTATTATTATAGGATACGCATGGTGGAAATACACCGGTATTATGCGGGACCCCAAATACTGTATTATTATAGGATACACATGATGGAAACACACCGGTATTATGCGGGACCCCAAGTACTGTATTATTATAGGATACACATGGTGGAAACACATTGGTATTATGCGGGACCCCAAGTACTGTATTATTATAGGATACACATGGTGGAAACACACCGGTATTATGCGGGACACCAAGTACTGTTTTATTATAGGATACACATGGTGGAAACACACCGGTATTATGTGGGACCCCAGGTACTGTATTATTATAGGATACACATGGAGGGCCCCACTGGTATTAACCGGGACCCCAAGTACTGTATAATTATAGGATACACATGGAGGGCCCCACCGGTATTACGTGGGACACCAAGTACTGTTTTATTATAGGATACACATGTCGGGCCCCACCGGTATTATGTGGGACCCCAAGTACTGTGTTATTATAGGATACACATGGTGGAAACACACCGGTATTATGTGGGACCCCAGGTACTGTATTATTATAGGATACACATGGAGGGCCCCACTGGTATTAACCGAGACCCCAAGTACTGTATAATTATAGGATACACATGGAGGGCCCCACCGGTATTACGTGGGACACCAAGTACTGTATAATTATAGGATACACATGGAGGGCCCCACCGGTATTATGCGGGACCCCAAGTACTGTATTATTATAGGATACACATGGAGGGCCCCACCGGTATTAACCGGGACCCCAAGTACTGTATAATTATAGGATACACATGGAGGGCCCCACCGGTATTATCCGGGACCCCAAGTACTGTATAATTATAGGATACACATGGTGGGCCCCACCGGTATTACATACCTCCCAACATGACCCATGCCAGGAGGGACAAAATGCTCTGCTTCTGGACCTTCCTCTTAATGTATGATTGCCATCACCTGTTTTTGAACATGTTAACTAATAAGAAAGGTGTTTCTCCACAGGTGATGGCAATCCTAAATTAACCCCTTCCCGACATTTGACGTACATGTACGTCATGGTCAGGAAGTACTTCCCGACATTTGACGTACATGTACGTCATGGCTTCTAACTGTCACTGCGTCTATAGACGCGGTGACAGTTAGGAGATGTCTGCTGTCCCTGACAGCAGACATCCCCCCTCGTCGCCCAGGGGGGGCAGGGGTGCCCCCCCCCGGTCGGCGATCGCTGTGATTGGCTGTTCAAATCTGAACAGTCAATCACAGCGTTTCCTGTGTTACCGGCGGCTAAGCCGCTCGGTAACACAGAAAACGGTGGTGATCGGTGCAGCACCGATCACCACCGAGCGGCAGCACCCCCCTCCCACCCGCCGGGCACTCACCCGGCAGCAGCAGCAGCTCCCCCGGCTCCACCGCTACGTCCGGAGCGCACGCTGCGCTCCCCTCCTCCCCCCTCCCCCCCGCAGCAGCAGCAGCAGCAGCAGCAGCATCATGCTGCTGCTGGAAAAGTTAAAAATAAAATAAAATAAAAAATAATGTGCAAATGTGTATATATATATATATATATATATATATATATATATATATATATATATGTGTGTGTATATATATGTATATATATGTATATATATATATATATATATATACACACATATATATATATATATATGTGTGTGTGTGTGTGTGTGTGTGTGCGTATACCGCACCGAACACCAACGATCGCCAGCCCCCCCCCCCCTCCCACCCGGCAGCCCCCCTCCCTCCCACCCACCCGGCTGCCGCAGCGCCAGCACCCCTCCCACCCCCCCGCCAGCCGCAGCGCCAGCCCCCCTCCCAAAGCTGGTGACCAAAATGGGGTCACTTGTGGGGGGGTTCCACTGTATTGGTGCTTCGGGGGTCTTGCTAATGCGACATAGCACCCGCCATTCATTCCACCACCAAAAATCACTCCTTCCCTTCTGAGTCCTGCCATGCACCCAACTGGTATTTTTTGGTCACATGTGAGGCATTGCCGTACCCGGGAGAAATTGGGGCACAGATTTTGGGGTGCTTTGTCTCCTTCATTCCTTGTGAAAATTAAAAATTTTGAGCCAGAACTGCATTTTTGTGTAAAAAATTAATTTTTTTTACACAAAAATGCAGATCTGGCTCAAAATTTTTCATTTTCACAAGGAATGAAGGAGACAAAGCACCCCAAAATCTGTGCCCCAATTTCTCCCGGGTACGGCAATGCCTCACATGTGACCAAAAAATACCAGTTGGGTGCATGGCAGGACTCAGAAGGGAAGGAGTGATTTTTGGATTTTGCAGCACAGATTCTGGTTGAATGACCCCCGAAACACCCATACAGTGGAACCCCCCCACAAGTGACCCCATTTTGCAAACTACACCCCTCAGGGAATTCATCTAGGGGTATAGAGTACATTTCAAACCTCCCGGGGTTTCACCAATTTTGATACAACTGAGCTGTGAAAATGAAAAATTATTTTTTTTCATTTTCACTGCCCAGTTGTACCACAATTGGTGAAACCCCTGGGGGTTTGAAATGTACACTATACCCCTAGATGAATTCCCTGAGGGGTGTAGTTTGCAAAATGGGGTCACTTGTGGGGGGGTTCCTAACTTTTAGCATCTTATGGTGCCTAGAAACCTACATGGTGCCTAAAAAATAATCTCATAAAAAGGAGTCTCCAAAATCAAGTAGGTGCTCCTTCTATTATGAAGCCTGTGGTTTGGTCACCGTGCACACTAGGGCCACATATAGGATATTTATGAAAACCAAAGAATTGGGGGAATCAATTTTTAGTCACATTTCTCTAGTAAAATCTACTTTGTTCCTTAGAAAAATGTATTAAAATTGAAAATCCGAAAAAAAAATGAAATTTTGAAATTTCACCTACACTTTGTTTTAATTCCTGTGAAACACCTAAAGGGTTAACAAACTTCCAAAATGCTGTTTTGAATACTGTGAGGGGTGCAGTTTTTGAAATGGCATCATTTATGGGGGTGTCTCACATACAAGTCCCTCAAAGTCACATCAGAACTGAACTGGTCCCTAAAAAAATCAGTGTTTGAAATTTTCTTGAAAATTTGAGAATTTGCTAGTCATATTTGAAGCCTCCTAGTGTCCAAAAAAATGAAAAGGAGTCTGAAATAATAATTGCAACATAAAGTAGACATATGGTCTTTGTTAGTTATTAACTATTTTGAGTGGTATGATTATTTGTCTCACAAGCAGAAAATGTGACATTTTGCATATTGCTAAATTTTCCATTTTTTCACGATATTTTGGTATTTTTCACAAAAAAACACAGACTGTATCGACCCAAATTTACCACTAACTTGAAGTACAATGTGTCACGAGAAAACAATCTCAAAATCACTGGGATAAGTAAAAGCAAAAAAAAGTTATCCCCACTTAAGTGAGACATGTCAGATTTGAAAAAAAGGGCTCTGTCATGAAGGCACAAACTGGCTCTGTCATGAAGGGGTTAAGAGGAAAGTCCAGAAGCAGAGCATTGTGTCCCTCCTGGAGAGGGTCATGTTGGGAGGTATGGTATTACAGTATGTGGGACACCAAGTACTGTATTATATATAGTAGGATACACATGGCGGGCACCCAGGTACTGTACACTGTGTACAGTAAACTTTGAGTGAACACAGGAATTAAAGGGTACACTTGGCGTTACTACTGTATACACTTGTACTGCAGTCACCACTTTATTAACACTTTATTCTGGTACACTGTACTGTTTCCTCACATTACTGTACTTACAGCATCTGATGGCCTGAAGTCTGTCAGGATCTCTCCTGACCAGGTCGCTCCACCGGTGCTCTAGGGAGCGGACAGACCGCTCACGGCCTCTTATTCTACAGTACCAAATCAAGTCCTCTTACTCTACAGTACCAACACTTCATGAACACCTACAGTAGCTGGGGCACAGGTGTACTCGTTACTGACTGACACATTATAAATGATCCACAGGTGGAGCTAATTACTTCACTTACAGTATGATTCTGTGAGGAGACCTGTAAAACATTAACTGTTTTATTTGTCTAGTTTTGTTAAAACTGTTACATTTCATGGTCTAGTTTTAGGAAATATCACTCTTCAAAATATTCGAATAAAAGAAAAAATTGACACCGTAATCGAACAAGGGTCTCCTGCATGAAGAAGGGCGCAGCTACCCACTACACTACGCAACACAGTGATGTGTATGGTCGGTAGAGTGCTGATATAATAATCTGTGGCATCCGCAGCCCCTGTGGCGAAACCCGAGTCCCGGCAGCGTCTGATACGGTCCTTTAATGAATTAGCGCTATAATGTGATGTAACGTCCCCATGAGATGGAGTACCTCTCTGCTGCAATTACCAGTGCTGGCTGAGAGGCGCTCCATCTGTATGGCTACAATTATATTCACAGCTGTGTGAATATGTCCATGACCCTTTGTAAAGACACTCACCATGGAATGATTTTGACACAGCACAACTCTTAGCAGGTTCAGAGTAGCCATAGACATCCTCAGTGGCTGCGATGAAAACAGGCATATCCGTTGTGAAGCCGACGTCACTCACCCTCCCCTAAAATGCTCAGGCATGCCCGTAAGAATGTGCCTCAGTGCTGGAGCAGCTCCCCTGCTCCTAGTACCAGAGCAGTGGAGGCAGGCAGAGGAAAGGGAGCTGTGTCCCCAGTGGGGCACAGCACCATGCAGAGCTGGGATCCAAAACTAATCCCATCACTTACAGTGCATCGGCGGGCAGTGGTGGAAAATTGGTAGTGGGGAGCATTGCGGCAGACGGAGCAGCATTTTGAAATTAACTACAATCTGCCTGCTAATTAAAATGCTTCTCATGGCAGTTTAAATGGCCCAAACTTCGGGAGCCAATCAAGGCTCCCGAATTGGCATCCAATTGGAGACAGTCGCGGTGAGCCAATCGATCATCTGATGTCAGATTCCAACGGGAGCCGGAAGATGAGAGTCTATCGGTGGTGATGGAGTGAAGGAGCGCTCCTGAAGATCAGAAAACAGTGGAGGTGGCATGACGAGATCTGGTGGCTCTGCTGCTGAGCATGACAGGCTAGTGGCAGAATAAAGAAGAGGGACGTTGGAGAGGCCAGCGAGGGGTGGAATGCAAAAAAGCTGGCAAAGCTCTCCCATGCGGCCCACAGCATATAGGCAACTTTGTTGCTACCTACCCCTACCCTAGACCACTGGGTGATCGGGCATTAGGCCTGTAGGCATGATAGCTGTCTCTTTGGCCCATTGGTGCATAAGTCTGGCCCTTCTGGCCCATGGCCATTAAAATAAGGTTGCTTCAGGCCAGTGGCAATTATTTTCAGGCCTCCTAAACCCATGGGTAATTAGTCAGGCCCTGCAGATGAATAGGGGGCACAAGACACAGAAGTGTAACCCACAGCATAGAGTTTCCTGTGGGCAGGTAGGGTTAGGAGGTGGACAGGCTGTGTGACTGTCACCTCACTGATCCCCAAGTAGGTTTAAAGGAACATTTTGGAGTGTGTGTTTGAGCTGGCCAGCTCTAGCTAGGTAGGGAGATATAACACCAGAAAATAGGCAGAGATTTGAAGGGACAGTCAGGTTGTAACTGTTTGTTGTGTTCGTGCAGAGCAAAGTTGTTTAACCTGTTTGTTATAGTTGTGTCGCACCACACACACTTAGGGGGAAATTTACTAAGGTGGAAATTCTACTTCACATGTGATGTTCCTATGGGCAACCAATCAGATCCTGTCTCATGTATTCTAGAGGGTGCTAAATAAATAAGAAGTAGATTCTGATTGGTTGCCCATTGCAACGTCACATGTAAAGTACAGATGGAGCGCCTCTGATCCTTGGCCAGGGATTGCCAGCATGTCTCTGCTGGCGATTGCGGTGCAGAGGCGCTCCATCTGACTGGGACACGCGTGCGTCTCACATGCACACACATCCCAGTTTCAGGACGGCACCACTGCAGGTCCCTGCCCGTCTCCACTTCAGGGAGATGGGCAGGTATAGGGGGGACAGCGGGGCGCCGAGGGACCATGGGGGAGGCGGCGGGGGGGGAGGCAACGGGTGGTAAAGAAAGCTCTGTAGCCACTGGGCACGCATGCACGAGACGCTGTGAGAGCCGATAGAATCGCCAGCCCCTGCAAGGAAGAGTCCCGCTCCATCTGTAGAATTCACATCTTAGTAAATTTCCCCCTTAGTCAGTTCTAGGGCTTTGTGTTAAAATTATAGTATTTGTACCACGTTTATGTAGTGTTAGGCTCTGCACGTGCTCGGTGTTCTTGTCTCCTTACAGGGAACGAAGGTGAGTACAAGATTGAGAACGGTGACTGTTATCTTGTCCATCCATCTTTGTTTGTCTGTGTCTGCCTATCTCCCTTCCTTAAGGGTGTAACGTGGACCTTGCATCCTGATGCAAGGTCAAGTTTTTACCCAGATGTATGAGTGCCAATAGGCGACACTTTGGGTTCTAAGGCCATGTCACAATGATGACACCGAAGCTCCTTTATATAGAGATGTTGGAGGGTGGGATGGAGGGTGCACCGGTCTGCTCTGAGGAAGAACAGAACTCGCCTCCTCTCCTTCCTCCTAACTGAACATGTCTGGGTACTGGAGTATTGCCAGGACCATAGATTCATCACGACCTGAAGGTGAGAGAGTGTGGTACCAGGTAAGTGGTCAAGTTACACCTGCACAGCAGCAGGCACCACACAGCACAGGCCACCTAGCACACCTTCCATTTCTCAGATACTCTGAACCATTTTTTTGGGCATGCCTGTATTTTTCTATGCACTCCCAATAATCAGTTGGTTTTCTCCACTAGACGCCTACTGCCTGTCAATCACCTTGCTAACAGCGTGCATATAGAAAAAGTATTGTGGGATGGCCTTGTGCATGGGTACGGCAAACCATACCATATCGATGATTGACCATTGTGAGAATTCTCTGTCCTGCAAACAGGCCTGAATTACCCCTATGTTGTCTTCATTGGCTCAGCACGCTAACATTAAGCATTTGAAAAAAAAAAAAAAACACTTTAGAAATCCATTTTTGTCTTTACAAATAAGGAAATAAAGAAACAAGGCTGATTATAAAATTATCACAATCAAATATAGATCATATTTTTAAGTTGATGATGCAATTATTGCATTGGTATCTTATTCTGCAACCAAAGCTCTGAAGCTATAGTAAATCAGTCCCATATAATGTATATAAGCAGCTGGTGGCAGTAATCCCTTGTACTGAGAGGACCCTGTGTATAACATGTACTTGTATCCTGTACACTCTGCCTCTTATATGATTACACTCTCCCTACTGGTAACATGCTATGGACCTGGACGTATAAAGCAGGACTCTGCCGTTCAGTGTAACCTCACTGCACATAGATCTGTGTTTGAGTATAAGTATTACCAAGAAGGAGACATCATCTTGGGAGGAATAATATCAGCTCATTACAGAACTGTAGATAATAACTACTTTCATTACATTAATAAAGTATTCAGTATGTGCTTATTGTAAGTATGTCTTTGTGTTTTTGGTATATTTTTCAACAATTGCATTTGATGTTTATGCTTAGTTCAAGGATACATGCTTTATCAAGTGGCTAAAATAGTAACATAGGGAACACACGTGTCCTCACTGACATGCTCCATATTACATACATGTACTGAGAAATACACCACAACATGTATGCACTGTATCTACCATCAGGTATATCTCCAGGTGTGACTGAAGCTGATAGTGTCACAGTGTGTGTGTGTGTGTGTGTGTGTGTCATTGCTGTTATGCTACAAGGACTGAGAAGCTTATGCTGTAATGTTGGGTACAATGTGTGCAATATCCCTTAAACACCTGGGCGAATGATCTAGTGCATACACACTGAATGACATCATCAGCAATATCAATCAGTGATGTCACCGGTCCCTGCTGAGTCATGCACATTATTGTTTACATTGAGCTGCATGTACAGGCGACACCTTATGTGTAGTGCTGGGATTATATAGATCAGAGATCACTAATCCTTTCCTGATGTTTCCCAACCAGAATGTGCTGTATAATATTCTAAGCCCTGCATAGTGACTACAGTAGTAATAGGGTGGTACAATAAGTAATGTGCAAAGGGAGATGATTCATTCCTGCTCGCTACGGCCCAAATTTGCTCCCATGTCCGATGTTGTGGGTTTGTGATTATGTGCACGTGCAAACCCTCAGAGCAAACGCTTTCAGGTGAGTTTCACACTCGCCGCGGCATTCACTCCTTATTGGGATAAATGGGGACGGACATGGCCGGAAGCAGAGGAACACCCAGTGTTTACCTGTTCCCTATGCTGCAAACATATGCAGTCTAGTAACCAGGTCTGAATCAGGCCCCAAGACCTCTGACATGTGTAATATTCTCTATGGTATTGTAATCAGAGGCGTAGCTACCATAAGGCAGCCACCACGGCTGCTTGGGGGAGCAAGCGCCAGCGGGGCGCCCCCGGTGCCCGGGCACTCTGGTCAGACCCCCCCTTACCCCTCCGCATGCTGCCGCCATCGCATTCAGTCCGGCACCGCAGATAGCCTCCGGGCTCCGTCTCCTGCAGTAATAAAAAATTACACGACAAAATGGCTGCCCCCTAATAGCAGACAGTTTTTAAGGATGCTAGAGGAGGCCGCCGCCTCCTCTAACATCCCTAAAAAAACTGTCTGCTGTAAGGGGGCAGCCATTTTGTCGTGTCAATTTTTCATTACTGCAGGAGACGGAGCCCGGAGGCTATCTGCGGTGCTGGACTGAATGCGGGGCCGGCGGTGGCATGCGGAGGGGTAAGGTAATTTTTTGGCGGGGGGGCGCCACAATATTAGTTACGCTTCTGATTGTAATGTCTCATCAGGCTAGAGCGATAAACCACTACATCTCCCCAAGACAATAATTAGACTGTGCGTCATAACCTCATATTGTCCTGACATCAGGATGACCTCTAGTAATGTGTTATTTAGGGACAGATGTATGAAGCAGTGATGAAGGGAGAAGGGAGGAGAAGTGATAAAATGTATGGTACCTTATCACCAGCCAATCTGCTACTGACTGTTAAGTTATAGGCTGAGTTTAAAAAGGAACAGTTAGGAGCTGATTGGCTGGTGATAAAGTACCAGGCACTTTATCACTTCTCCTTCCTTATCACTGCTTCATACATCTACCCGTTAGTTTGTAAAATAGTAACAACATCAATTAGTTTAATTCATATCATCAAATATTTTGTTTCCTATCTTCAAATACACGCACGTGTCATTGCTCAGTTACAGCGGAAAAGCCTGACAATAGGTCAATAAGCAGACAGCCATACATTGTCAATACTTTAAATGCATCAGTAAAAAGTATCTTACATGTTTAATAGGAAGAAGATTTAGGATATTATGGTACAGAGTTAACATTATAGGACATTCCTTGTGTCTGCTGTTCCCCTGTGTACCGTGGTGCATAGAACAGGAGAGTGAGACCAATCCTGATAAGATCACTATACCTGTCTCAGCGAATGTTATACACAACAATGGAATTTGCACAGGGGGTTTACTATAGTCCTTGAGTTTTCTTCCTGGGTGAGTTCTAAGCATAGGCGCCGATCCTGTGGGTGCTCAAGGGCTTGAGCACCCACAGAAATCCATGAGCACCCACGGGCAGCCTGAATCACGCCGTGCGTCTGTCCGTCCGTCTGTATGTTTACTCCTCCCCCCGGCGATCCGCCCTGGTTCCCTCATATACAGCGGCGCAGCTGTGGCGGGAGAGCAGGACTTCAAAAAAACGCCCATACAAATGAATGGGAAGCCATTCATTGGCTGAGACCTCTCTCAGCCAATCAGCGATTGGCTGAGAGAGGTCTCAGCCAATGAATGGCTTCCCATTCATTTGTATGGGCGTTTTGTTTTTTTTGAAGTCCTGCTTTCCCGACGCAGCTGCGCTGCTTTATATCAGGGCACTGCCGCCTATTTCCGGGTGGTTGAGGAGCCGGGGCGGGGTGTCCTGCTGTGCCGGGCGGGTGGGGGGATAAGCTGCTGCTGGATAGACTGAGGATTTGAGCCTAGTGGAAAGGGGGAGTGGTTTGCGCTGTGCTGGACGAGGTCATGGGCTGGAGGGGACGAGGGGAGAACAGCGCATGGAGCCTCCTGTTTGCTTTGAGAGGAGACCGGAACACTGACATGAAAGGTGGGCGCCCACACTATCATTGGGACAGCTGACAGATGTGGACGCACATGCCAGGCTTTCCAGCCCATAGTGGCTGACTGCTGTGAGATTGAGGGTCCGGCCTGGAGAACAAAGTCCTGCTGGCTGCTGAAGCTTCTCTCTGGTGAGCTGGGCTTCATGCAGCAGCAATATTACTATACTGTAATAATAAGTTAAAAATGTTTTATTTAGTGTTTTTTTTTAGTACAGTATGTGTTTGTCTCAGCTATACAAATGTAATGTTTGTTGCAAATTACTGACTCACAGGATGCTGACAGCATCCCATATATAACAGGCATTATGGTGTGTGTGTGTGTGTGTGTGTGTGTGTGTGGCATAATGTGTAATGGGCATTACTGTGTTTAATATAACGTGTAATGGGCATTACAGTGTGTGGCATAACATGTAATAGGCATTATGGCATGTGGTATACTATGTAATGGGTGTGTGACGTGTAATCGCCATTATGAAATTATCCCTACTTTAGAAAAAAATTGCGTCCTGGCATAACAAGTAATGGGCATAATGTGTAATGGGCTTCACGGTGTGTGTGGCATAACAACTAATGGGCATAATGTGTAATGGGCTTCACGGTGTGTGGCATACATGTAATGGGCATTATGGCATGTGGTATACTATGTAATGGGTGTGATGTGTAATCAGCATTATGTTGAAAATTTTTGACGGGCGCCCTCGCCGCGCACTGCCCATGTTTTCCCTCCTTTACAAAAAACCTCTTCAGTCCTGGCATAACATGTAATGGGCATTGCAGTGCATGGCGTAACATGTAATAGGCATTACTGTAACTGGCATTATGGTGTGCAAAATCAAGAATGTAATTGAAATTAATAGCAGGGCACTGGGCAGGCCATATTTAAAAACCAGAGCTCATATTACAGCAGCCAGGGAATAAATGAAAGGAGGAGTGTTTAGATTAGTGGTTGGTGTCAAACTCATGCCCCCAGCCCTCCACCTGTTGTGGAACTACATGTCCCAGCATGCCCTGCCATAGATTTTATATAATGGATTGCTAAAACTGTGACAGGGCATGCTGGGACATGTAGTTTCACAACAGCATCTGACTCCAGTCCTGTCAGGCTTGTCAGCTTCTATTTTCTTGGGGTGCCTGTCTGGGCCTGGCCATGCGCTGACAGTCACAGTCTAATTTGAATATTGGAGACAACTGTGCTGCGTAATATAAATTGGTATTATTTTGTGGCCACGCCCCTTCCCATGAAGCCACTCCCCTATATTTTTGGCTTGAGCACCCACCAGCGAAAACATAAATCGGCACCTATGGTTCTAAGTACATATTGGGATACAGATAAAGTATATTCTCAATCTGAACAACTGAAGCTAATGACTGATTTACTAAATAAACCACATTCTTACTATTTCACAGTATTAATTTTGAAGAGTACAAGAGCATCCTGGCAATTATCTTTGCAATTGACGAGATCAACAAGAACCCTGATCTTCTCCCCAATGTTACTCTGGGTTATCACATATATAACAGTTGTGGACATCCAACAAAGTCATTAGAATATGTTCTGCGGATATTGTCTGGAGAAACAATGGATGTTCCTAATTACTCATGTATGGATCACGGGAAAGTGGCTGGATTTATAGGTGATTCTGGTTTCCTTACAAGCCATGCGATGGCCCAATTACTAAGTCTGTACAAGTATCCACAGGTCAGTGGTCTCTGTATAGTTGCTGTATCTTATTAGTCTTCTAATAAGTTATTCTAACAATATCAATGCAATGAATTGAAAGAACTGCTCAAAAATGCACAAGATGGCATTCAAATGTAAAATGAGCACAGAACAGGAAAAAGGACATTTTATTTCAAAGAAGAAGTACAGTAAATCATACTTGCCTACTTTGATTGTCTCCCCTCTGGGAAAAGCTTGGAGTGGAGGCGCTGTGCAGCTTTTTCCGGGGGTTGGACGTCATTAAGCTACTGTATGCTCAAGTTAAGACCCGCACCCAGTTTGGTCAAGGGGGAGGGAGTCCGGGGCTGATGCAGGGTGCCTCACTAAATATGGAAGTCTTACCCGCCATTCCGGGGGGGGGGGGGGGGGGGGGGCTCCTGACCATTCAGGGAGGGTGGGCAAGTATGCAGTAAATACATCTGGTAAACATAATTTATGATAAACAAACCACTAGAAAACATAAGCTGTAGCAAAATACAAAGTTATAATGAAAACAATTGACAACCTTCACTTTTGTAAATTTTCCCAGTTCTTTTAGTTCTTTTTTCATAGAAATCTATTTCATAAATTTCCATTTTGTTGTGTCTATTATCTACGACCGGCCCGTACCCTAGGTCACTTCGGGATCTCCACCTCCAGGTCCAGTTTGGTCAGATCCAGTATTCAACATCGTTCAGTTCTTCTTCATTGGATCCCATTGTCTCTTTCATCATAGTCACCTTCTTCACCGGATACAAATGTACTGTATTCTTCATCATAATCTAGGATGAGAGATTCAGAAGTTGAGAAATTTGATAAGAAACCTCCAGCTTTTTAAAGCGGCAATCATTTGCACTGCAAAACCATTGATTTTGAAGTGTAAATGATTGCCGCTTTAAACAAATTTCTTCCCAAATCTCTCACTTTCTGACTGGGAAATTTACTAAAGGAAATTTGTAAAAAATAGGTGTATTTGTATCCAGAAATGATTTATTCGTATTCGTATTGATAGCACATCATAGCACATAGCACATCAAAACGAATACGAATAGCCGTATTTTCGGGATAGTAAATGTCAAAAATAAGTGTACAGTATTTCTGGATACAAATAGTATTCAAATACACATATTTTTTTTACAAATTTCCTTTTATAAATTTCCCCCTAAATCTCACCAGAAGTTTGGTGTGATTTCAGAACCTTACCACAAATTGCACCCTACAGTATTACATTTCCCCACTAGTGTCTGTCAGAAGAGCGCAGCACACCCAGCAATATGCAGAAGTGCAGACTGTCCCTCACCACAGAACTG
The DNA here is from genome assembly GCF_055691185.1 of Crinia signifera. NCBI lineage: Eukaryota > Metazoa > Chordata > Amphibia > Anura > Myobatrachidae > Crinia > Crinia signifera. The sequence goes on from NC_139217.1 coordinate 33,736,945, forward strand.
AACCTAAAGGTGCCATACACGTTACAATTTAATGTGTGCGACGTGATGCATGCTCCTGTGCACATCACAACGCACAGCACAAAAAGTATGTCCTGCACATATTTTTTTAACTAGATTGCATCTCATTAAATTGCAAAACATGCGATTCAATCTAGTTCAAATTGCATACAATAATTGTTCTGTGTATGGGCACCTTAGGGATGCCATAGAAACACAATTGGCTTAATTTACATTTTTTATTGAAATTTCCCAATAAGACACACTTGGCCTAGGGGTGGTGCCATGAAGAAAATACTGCCCACTGGGATGGTAAAATGTGAACAAGTGAAGCCTGAAAAATTCTATTATTTGTAGTATTATTGTGTAATTGGCTGCCGGCATTGTGGTTGTATCAATGTTTTCTTCCTGTCTGTGATTTTTATTTTGAAGTCGGTGTTTCGATCGGTGTATATACATTGGCAAATCTACGCAGCCAAGCCAGGTAAACACCACCCATCACCGGGCCAAACATTCCCCCCCGCCTGAATCCACTCACTACTATGTGAGGGGATGCGTTGTCATACACATACGCTCACAGTGTGGATTGCCCAGTGTGTATGGGCCATTACTGTAGCCTGGGGGCAGGCGATGTGTCATATTGCCGCGAGTGACTATTTGCTATTACTATGGGGGACAGTGCGTGGTGGAATTACTGAGTGAATGAGGCAATGGTATAATTGTAATGTAATCACATTTGCGATTTTTGGCCAAACAAATATTTATTTTAACAATTGTTGTACTGTTGGACTAAAAATCATGTCATGCCCCACATGCTGGGACTTATAGTTCTCCAATTTAGATTTTTTTTTTTTTACTTTAAAACACTTTCGTGGACTGAAGAATGTCAGACCTGCCAGAAGCAGGTCTTTTTTTTGGGGGGTGATTTGGTACTTATGTAGTATCTGGGCGCCCGATTTTGTGATTGTATGCCTTACCTAATGAAAACATTTTAAGTAATCCGCGGCCGCTCGCCACGCTTTATAAAATCAACTCTATGCCCACTTGGATAGTGGGATAAATGAACAGGACCTTGTTAACATTGAATCCTATGGAAAATCGCAATCGCATCTATGCGATTTTTCCGACCTGATTTTAAAATTTTAGCCCTGACAGGTGTGAGATTGGAAAAATTGCACCCTATAAAATTTGCAATTTGATGTTTTCTCTGGGAAAAGATTATTTCCCATTATAAAGTATACAACTCGCAAATTTAAAAAGGTGGGAATTTTGGAAACGTTACCAAAAATTGCAAAAAAAACTAGACCAGGTTCTGAAAGGTGAATTTGACAGAACCATGCACATATAATTGAGATCTGTGCATGGTTAACATAAAAAATAAAATAAAACAAAAAAATGGAGTAAAGTCCCCCCTCCTGAGCATAACCAGACCCGGGCTCATTGAACCAGACCCAGGTTCCAAAAATTTTGGGGACACTTTTATATAAGGTCCCCTGGCTATACCATGTGCGCCGTGGCTAGGGTTGCCACCTCTCCCATTTTTCCAGGAATCTCCCGATTTTGGTGGCAACCCTCCAGGAGACTTTTTCAGTCTCCCGGATTCTGGTATTCTCCCGGAATCCGGTTGTCTGAAAAAGCCTCCCAGTCCCTGCCCTATTTGCCCCTCTCCGCGTCCGGCCTATCACGTTAACAGGCAGCGCCTGCCAGGACTGCCTCCAAAGCCTGACAGACGCTCTTGCGAGATAATGATGTCATCATCTCGCGAGTATTACCCTGCAAGTCTGCCGGCGCCGCCTCCGTTCTCTGCTGCTAGTGTGTGGACGGACTGGAGGGACACCACGCTGCTGCTGCTGGACGGAGGATGGTGGACCTGTCGCCTGCTGTCATGTAAGACGACCACTGCCTGGCCTGCCAGCGCTGCCCAACCCCCCGGCCTGCTAGCGCTGCCCACCCCTCCGGCCTGCCAGTGCTGCCCCCCCAGCCTGCAAGCTGCCCACCCCCGGCCTGCAAGCTGCCCCCCCCGGCCTGCCACCTGCCCTCCCCTCTGCCTGCCACCTGCCCTACCCCCCTGCCTGCCATCTGCCCTTCCCCCCGCCTGCCAGCGCTGCCACCCCCCCTGGTCTGCCAGCGGTGCCCACCCCCTGCCCTGCCGCCTGTGTTATCTAGCACTGTGGGGGCATTTGTGTTATCTTATGGGGGCATTTGTGTTATCTGGCACTGTGGGGGCATTTGTGTTATATGGCACTGTGGGGGCATATGTGTTATCTGCACTGTGGGGGCATTTGTGTTATCTTGCACTGTGGGGGCATTTGGGTTATCTGGCACTGTGGGGACATTTGTGTTATCTTATGGGGGCATTTGTGTTATCTGGCACTGTGGGGGCATTTTTGTTATCTGGCACTGTGGGGGCATTTGTGTTATCTGGCACTGTGGGGGCATTTGTGTTATCTGGCACTGTGGGGGCATTTGTGTTATCTGGCACTGTGGGGGCATTTGTGTTATCTGGCACTGTGCGGGCATTTGGGTTATCTGGCACTGTGGGGGCATTTGTGTTATTTTGCACTGTGGGGGCATTTGTGTTATCTGGCACTGTGGGGGCATTTGTGTTATCTGGCACTGTGGGGGCATTTGGCAGGGGCGGATTTAGGGATTAGGGAGCCCCTAGGCACAACAATAATGTTCGCTCCCCCCCCCTGCCTAATTGTATTATTTTTATTGATTACTTTTAAGCCCTCATTTCATAATAGCCAATATAATGGATTTATAAAAAAAAAGCCACTAACTGTGACATGTTCTTTTATTATGAATACATATTTACTAAGTAGGATAGTTTACAGGGGCAGTATCTGCATGCCCTATCCATTTACACTGGAATATAGTACAGTGCAGTGGATATTTTGCAGTTATTGGTATATTTTTGGCTGACAGTACTATCACAGGCATCCAAGTGCTGCCCCCACACATGTGCCGCCCCTAGGCACGTGCCTCACTTGCTTAATGGGAAATTCGGCTCTGGCATTTGGGTTATCTTGCACTGTGGGGGCATTTGTGTTATTTTGCACTGTGGGGGCATTTGTGTTATCTGGCACTGTGGGGGCATTTGTGTTATCCGGCTTGTCGGCGGTCACCCGTGGCCCCCTCCGCCTCCCCGCTCCCCCCTAAACCTGTCCGTCCCCCCGGCGCACGGACACTGAGACACGCATGCGCGTGAGACGCACGCGCGTCTCAGTCAGATGGTGAGCCGGGCTGCTGGCGGATCTCCAGCAGTGACGTTCTGGCGATTCGCCAGCAAGAGGGAGCCCGGCTCCATCTGTACATGAATATAATAAATGTAACAATAGGCATTTTTATACATGTCTGTATTAAACACTGCGCCCACTTTTGAATAGACAACGCCCTCTATTGAATAGACCACACCCACTTTTGAATAGGGCACGCCCCTTTTCCGGAGCGCGCGCACCTTGGGCACGCGCATTAATATTATATAAGGCATCTCCAGGAATTAATGAAGAGTGAGGTGGCAACCCTAGCCGTGGCTGATCAGTCCTGGATATGGGGTACCAGGCGGAGTGGGTATCCCTCCACTAAAGTGGTCCCCCCTAGGCTTCACTTGTCCAGAGCTTAAGGCTGGGGCAGAACCTAGTGTCCCCGGCCAGTGGACTGGGCATAAAATAAAAAATAAAAACATTGCTTTTTACAGGTAAACTACAATTCCCAGCAGGCATCCCCTGCTTGCTGGGACTTTGCGAACAACAAGTCCCAGCATGCGAGCACTAATGGGCCCCCTTGGACTTGTAGTCCACCTGTAAAAATAATGTTTAAAAAAAACACAGACACAGAAAAGTAAAAGCTTATTATACACACATTCATTTTATACCACTATAATTACAATTTTAGGCTCCATCAGTGACTCTGGGGTTTATTCTGTTTGGTACAGTGGGACCGTATATGGGCGGATCGGGTTTTTTTTTCATCTGCGCATGCATAGCTGTGCGGCGACCTCACGCCACTCACGGATGGGCCTCTCCGTGCGAAAAAAACCTGTCTGCAAGAGCACGGTCATTGTAGGCAGCAAGTGGGTGTTTTTAGGCGAGCGGCTAGAATAATGAGGAAAACTGGGCGTAAACATGGGCGTACACGGGGGTGTGCACACAAAATGCACGGTGCCACAACCGCCTCGATCAGCTAACGCACCGTGCATTTTGGCCCAAAAACAGGCGGACGCCAAAGAGTGCTCCTGACGACTCTTAGGGCCTTATTTTGGTCCATTCTTTCTGACAAAATCCTTCTTAGATGGGCAAAACCATGTGCACTGCAGGGGGGGGGGGGGGCAGATGTAACATGTGCAGAGAGAATTAGATTTGGGTGAGTTATTTTGTTTCTGTGCAGGGAAAATACTGACTGCTTTATTTTTACACTGCAATATAGATCTCACTTTGAAGTAAAACCCCACCCAAATCTAATTCTCTCTGCACAAGTAACATCTGCCCTACCTGCAGTGCACATGGTTTTGCCCATCTAAGAAGGATTTTGTCAGAAAGAATGGACCAAAATAAGGCCCCATGTGCACTGCAGGTGGGGCAGGTGTTACTTGTGCAGAGAGAATTAGATTTGGGTGGGGTTTTACTTCAAAGTGAGATCTATATTGCAGTGTAAAAATAAAGCAGTCAGTATTTTCCCTGCACAGAAACAAAATAACTCACCCAAATCTAATTCTCTCTGCACATGTTACATCTGCCCCCCTGCAGTGCACATGGTTTTATCCATCTAAGAAGGATTTTGTCAGAAAGAATGAACCAAAATAAGGCCCTAAGAGCTACCGCATGAGAGCGGACGCCTGTGTCTGCTAATTAACACTGATTACTAGTCAAACACATACACCTGAATGTAATAAGCAATGCTGCAGCCTATTATGTGAAAACCATTATTTCACTACCTGCAAGCCACACACAGCCCTCAAACACATTGGAAGCATATATTTCTACACTTCTCTACATGTAAAGGTTGGTTTAATTTTAGGTAAGATTTATTCTAAGACCTGCTTATATATGTCAAGGTAGTTATTTTATAACCATCTACACCCATTCAGAAAGTGTTTTTGTATACTTTAAAAAGCAGGACACTCAATTCACAGAAGTCGACATGTGTCAACTTTTTTTCACTGTAGCACAAACATACCAGTTTTTTATATGGAAAAAGACACATAAACCACATCTAAGAGCAACGAGGATGTTTTTGGACTCAATTTCTACTTGCAATGGTGGAGCAATGTCCTAAGGCCATGGCCACTATTTTGCACACAATCTTTTGTATTTTTGACCAACAACTTAAATTATGCACTTTCATATCTGCTATAAATTTTATGTAGCACACTCTGTATGTAAGATGCCACCAAGCACATTATTGCAATCACATATCTCTAACAAAGGATCCCAACAGCTGCCTATCACACTCTAAAGTCATATTTTGAAAAATATTAGAACATGTTTGCATACCTCCCAACTTTTCCTGAGCTGGAGGCGGGACATAGCTGTGCGCGCCGCAGGCGTGTTGGAAATTTTGAGGGGTGTGGCCTAATTTAGGGGGCGTGGCCTACACTTGCGGCTCTCTCACGAGGCCACGCCCCCATTTTGCCACTATGGGGGCATGACCTAGAGGCTCTGTGAGCCTCTAGCCATGCCCCCAGTCCCCTGGCTGCGGGAATAGACGCTGTGCGCATGCGCACAGTGTTTATTCCCCGCTGCTTTGCAGCCGACAGGGGGGGACTCCCAACAGCCCCCCTCACCACGGGACACTGCCGGCTGCGGAAGGGACAGCGGGACAGGCCCTGATAATCGGGACTGTCCCGCTGTAATCGGGACTGTTGGGAGGTATGTGTTTGCACACAAACCATTTTGTCCTGCTTGGTCGACTGACACATCTTTAACATACCTGTACCAAGAACTATGGGGACTCATCAATGTTTGTTTTTGGAGGACACATTTGCATTCCTACACAAATGTCACTTTCACCCCTTGTTTGCCTACCTCACCCACTCCATGAGGAACTCGTTGTTCTGGCCCTGGTTTTAACTTGTAATGTAGGAGTTACATCACCTGAACAGAAACTGCTTTCTCACCTATTAAGTTGCTCTGCACACGTGCTGACACAAACAAATTAGCAGGAAAATAGTGGACATGAACATGTGCATGGTCATGGAGAGGGTTCTGCATGGCAAACATGAACAACACATCACTACATTCACCTAAAGACCAAGTTGAGTAAGTACACATAAATGTAGTATTTGGTTTACACAAGAAATTACACATACAACACGGGTTTTTATTTTGGTAAATTAAATTTATTTGCTGTTAAGCATCACAGCTTTTTTTTTTTTTCATACATATTCTAAACAAAAATATTATGAAAAAAAAAAACAACAACCAGCCAGAACAAGAAGTGGCATATCTACAAACATGTGTTACCCAGCAACTGCAATGGTGAAATGAAAGGGAACACCAGCATCTGACCTGCATCACCCAGGAAGAATGCTAAGCAGGATACACAGCAGCAAAAATATACCCTGCATTTCAAGAGTTGAAATTAAACACTTTAGTACCCTTTGCACGGGAATGGATTGATTTAGCACTCAGGAAGTGGAACCCCGCTGCAAATGCAAAGATTTGGGGTCCAAACACAGAGAAAGTCAATAAGGTGGCATTACTTCGGCCCTTTTTCCCCTTTTTTGATGGGGCCTTGGGGGCAGCGACCTTGCGCCCTCTTCGGACAGTGGGCACAGGCAGAGCCGGATTAACAATGGGCCTGATGGAGATATAGCTCCAGGCCCACTCTGCAAATTGGCCCATTTTGTAGCTGAGGGTCAGGGCTTTCCAACGAGACCAGCCCTGCATAGCTAGCCCCCCGGGAACCAGAGATACCGGCAGGCAAACCTGGAACGTTTTCCCCATAGGATAACATAGGACCCGCTAATTCCAACCTCCACCCAGTTCCAACAGCTGCCAGTTCCCCCTACAACATCACAGAAACTCGAGGTTGATCTCAGTCGAACCCAAATCGCTGTGCCTTCAATCTAATACCAGGCTAATCCATATAGGTTCATTGGTTCTAGAGATATTGCAGGTAAAACTATTTTTTTTTTCATTTCTGAAATGTAATTTCATGGCTGTTCATATTGTTTGAGGAAAGATTTCTTTCACGGGACCAAAATCATTCGAAGGCTACATGTAAATGGGTCAGTTGGTTCCAAAGATATAGCTGGTTGTTTAAAGGGGGGCGGGGGAGGTTTTCCCCTCACACCAGAAAATGCAGGGACTAGGCTGGTGTAAAATGGGCCAGTCCGAGAATGTCCCTGCATGATCCTGGGACCATATTTTCTGCATTTTCTGGTATGAAAGGGGTATTATTTGAAATAGCTGGGACATGCAGTGCTCTGAATACAGCCGGGCAGCCCCTTGCTATCTGCCCGGCTGTTAATGGCTGTCACTTCTGCCCGGCTGCAACTGTCCTCCAGTTACCGCGAGCATGTATTTCCCCTTGGCAATGAGCATGTAATCCCACATGGCAATGACATGGAACCCCTGGCAATGAGCATGGAACCCCTGGCAATGAACATGTAGGTAAGCAACACTTATGTAGCATAAATTTTAATAGGCATTATGGTGTTTGGCATAATACATAATGGAGATTATGGTGTGAGGCTTAACATGTAATGGGCATTATGGTGTAAATTTTTAATGTGCACCTTTGGCGTGCAATGCCCCTATTTATTAAGCATATTGTGCATTATTGCTCAATCTGTTTGGTATAGTGCAGGCATGTCCAAACTATGGCCCTCCAGCTGTAAAACTACAAGTCCCATCATGCATTGCCAAAGTTTTGCAATTAGGGAATGCAAGGCGTGTCAAGGCATGCTGGGACGTGTAGTTTCACAACAGCTGGAGGGCCACTGTTTGGACATGCCTGGTATAGTGTGTATTTTGGCTCAATCCATGTGGCAAAATGTGAATTTTGCCTTAATCGGTGTGGCATAACGTGAATTTTGACTCCATCTGTGTGCCATAGTGTGAATTTTTGCTCAATCTGTGTGAATTTTGTCTCATTCCATGTGGCATAATGTGTAAGAAGCAAGTACAGTATAAGGGGTTACTATTGTGTTGCATGATATGTAGAAGGAGTATAGGTGGGGTTAACTTAGCTTACCCCATAAAAGGTGCTGACATATTGTCTACCAAGTTTCGGTTTTCAGTATTTTTTTATGACTGGAGTGGTTCTTAAAATACGGGGACCCCTAGTCATTTTGTCCCCCGTATTTTGGGAACCAGTCCCAGACCTGGAGCTTGGGGCTGGTTTAAAAAAATTGGGGAACCCCTATTTGCCGGTTTTCCTGATTTTTTATTACCGGCCCCGGCTCCTTCAGCCTGGTGCTGGTTTCAGTTGTGGGGGGACCCCACGCTGATTTTTTTTCATTTATTTATTTTTTTCCATTTTTTTTACACACTGCAGCCTGCACGGATCTGACTGATCTGTGCAGACTGCCTGAAAAATTTGGAGGGTTACAAAGCAACCGTATATGACTGCTTTGTAAATTCCCCTCCGGAACACGACTTCGCATACGGCTGAAACAGTCGTATGCAGTCGTAGTAAGAATACAGATACGAAATTTCGTATTTGTATTCTTAATAAATTTCCCCTTGAGTATTTTCCGATCATGAGAGGAAGCGTACGTCCGAGCACAGTGCTGTACGCTTCACATATATGGTCCTGCAATTATTAACTTTGAAGTTAACTTTTGATCATTAACCAATTATGCTAACTTTGATTTTTTGATTGATTTATTCCTGATTTGTCTCCCTTAATCTACAATTGAACCCACATTACATCTATTTTTCTTGTGTTCTAAGGTGCCACTTTACTCACTATCTATGTGTTCCCCCAATGTTTTTTGTTTTTATTACATTGATGTGGGTGTTTGTGTGCATGCTGGATATAATGGCCATAAATATTATGTTCCTATTTATTTACATGTCTCGCTACCCTAATGATATGTGTGATGTTTAACTCCTCCAACAATGCATGTACATTATTTGTTATTTAACCCTAAACCCCACACATGCACACCACATTCATTCCTTACCCTTTACTTTAAATTACATATATAAGTTACACTACACATGATACATGTACCTATTGTGAGAGGGTCACAGGGATGGGGTGAAAATTCCCCAGAATGTTTGAATCAATACTTATGAGTATAAGTGTGTCATGTTTGGTACAAAAGGTTGTTTTCACAGAAAATACTGAAGAGCTCCTACAGAGCGTTGATGTAATGTTGTACTACATAATCCCCATGGGGGAACATAGTTAATATAAGAATACCTCCCTAGGAGGCACATAAGACTTTTAATGAACATTTATTGGGGAACTCCCCCATCGGAGGGAGTTGGACTGAGCCACCCAGGGAAAAGACAGCGCAGGATGTCTTCCAGTGTCCCGTTTGAAGGGGCCATCAAATAAATGACAGTACAGCCTAAGTATAGTTACCTTTGAAAAAGCTGTCCTTGAGTGACAGCAAAACGCGTCAGAAGCTGCCACACTCACTTGCCCCCAACTGCCACTTCACGGACCTGCACTTTATTTTGGGATCCAACCAGCCGCCCCTACTAGTGGACCGGGTATTAAATCTACAGCCCCACAAGTGGACTTTTCCTCACGTTCCAGCAATAAGGGATGATAGAGCGAATATGCTATCCTAAAAGGATGTAAAGATCTCCCAGAGGAACCCACCAAAAGGACTGTACCGGTAACTATACCTCATCATCTAACATTCCTTGGATAAGGGAAGTTTGCAATCCCCTGTTTTACCAACTGGTCCCCTGTTTCACCAACTGGCGGCACCAATAGGAGCGGATCCCTCTCTTTGTTTTCCCCCAAAAAAAACACATCTCTACAAGTGGCCCGGCGGGCAGTGAGCTTTGTTTTTCATTCTAATTTTTTTATGAAATTGAATATGATTGTGTACCAATAAATGTAATTGGTTATAGCGCTACCTTTTTTCTCTTTTTTTTCTCCTTTTATTTTGGGACCCACTCAGTCCCATTGGTAGCTGCTTTACAGAACACCCCTTGTCAGCGCCCATATAGCTACACAGTAGCTTCAGTCTTTTTTAATAAAGTTATACCGCTCGTGGGGAGAGCGGGCAGAGTGGAGCACGAGCAGAAGCTGATAAAAGACTGAGCCGGTAACGGCTGTGGTGCAGTTTCCCTGAGGAGATTAGAGCAAGCAGAGCTACGCAGCATAGGGGAAGCGGAAAGCAGTGCTGGTACACAGAGGAGACTTACCAGCATCTCCGGTGACGACGGCAGGGTCCCTCTCTTCAGTGCGGACAGACGGCAGCGGCTCCCGTGACAGATGAGGTGCGGGACTCGGCAGCAGGAACTGGAAGTGGTAAGCGCCATTGTGAGTCGGTCCTCAGACTGGGAGATACTTACCTGGGTGTTACACTATGCCCACCTGCCCTCAGAAACACTCTACCATTTTATGATAAAAAACACAGACATCTTCTAACTATTTAGAAACTTTTATTTTTAATTTTTAGTTTTTTTATTAATTTTAAAGCAGGGACTGCAGGTGTCCCAGCAGATTGGCAGCTTCCTGGACAGTCTGCTGCAGTCGTCGGACTGTCTGGGCCAAGTCCTCCTGGTGCTGTTGATTTTCTGTTTGGAAGGAAAAAAATGTGTTATTGTTTTTATACGTTTTACACAAATTCTAGGTCACTTTGTAATGATTAATAAGCTGTCTGACAAATGTGAAGGCAATACACGTTTCACGAGAACATTGAAGAGGGACCTGCTGTGAAGAAATAACAAACTACTATGATGTTGACACACACAAACATATAACATGACTTCAAATAAGTGCCCTTCGCCTTCTTTGCTGAATGTATGCAGAATCACATTTGGGAGGTTTGTGTGGTGAAAACACCTGAAACCTCTGTACTAAGCTATACACTGTAAGTATCATAATATTGTTGATGCTTTACCAGTCTATCCTTCTCAAACTGTAGGACAATGGTGTCAGGTACTTGTGGAGTATCACGGCTCCCACGACCTGCATCGTATGCAGATCGTATGCTAAAAATCGCATTGCATGCGATCAAATCGCATGCGATCATATCGCATGCGATGCGATCGCACCCGATTTTGCACTGTAATGCATCAGAATGCATTGAAATGTGTATTAAACTTGTGAAATGCCCCCAAATGCCATTTTTTATAGTTCACCACCCCCACTATATACGCGTCCCCTCGCGGGCTTCACAGGTATCCGCGTCCGCTCGCCACGCTTCGGGCTCGGTGGCTCGTTGCGCTCGCCACTCTATTCTATTCTCAACTCCACGCCGACGTGGATAGTAGGGGTATGAAAAGGTCGTAGGACGCGTACCGCCGCCCCTCGCGGGCTCGCTGCGCTCGCCACGCTTCGGGTTGACGTTGATAGTGGGGGTGGTGCACTATGAAAAATGGCATTTCACTACTTTTTCACACATTTCAATGCATTCTGATGCATTTCAATGCAAAATTGGGTGCCATCGCATCGCATGCCATCGTATGGCATCCGATGCGATCGCATACGATTTTTGAGCAAAAATGCTCAAAAATCGGTAAAAATCGTATCGCATCGTATGCCATCGTATGCCACTACATATGGCATACAATGGCATACGATGGGAGCTGTGATACTCCACAAGTACCTGGTGTCAAACTCCTGGGCCTCCAGCTCTTGTGGAAATGCACGACCCAGCATGGGCTGCCACACTATTAGCAACCGAATATCTAAATGTATGTGGCAGGTCATGCTGGCAAGTGTAGATCCACAAAAGCTGGAGTCCCATGAGTTTAACACCACTGCTCTAGGATCTAGAAATGGATGTAAGGTATGTCAATAACTGAAAGAGTGAGGCATGACCACACTCCAAACCTACACCAAGGGACCCATTGTTCCTGGAGGAGGACACCAAACAGGTCATGGTGTGAGTGGAGTGTTGTGGAGTGTTGAGGAGGGACTACCAATACAGTATTTTGGAATAGACATATGTGGTTGTTGTGAATGTAAATGTGTATGAGTACATTAGGCCCATTGTTTACTTACCATTGCTGCCATCCATACTCCTGTTGTTTTCTTCTTCCATCTCCACAGTGGTGGCAAACTGGGTGGAGGGGGGCATCAAGTAGGGATGAGGCAGGGATGGGAGGTGGGGTCCAGGTTGTGGGGCGTGGTGTGGATAGGTAGGGTTTGGGGGTGGGTGGTGGGGAGTAGTAGGGGGGTTGGAAATGGGGTGTGGGATATTTTAATTGGGGTGTGGTGGAAGGAGAGTGGGTGGGGGCAGGGAAGTGAGTGGGGGCAGGGGAATGGGTGGGGGTTGATGATGGGGTGGTGGAAGGGGAGTGGGTGGGGGCAGGCGAATGGGTGGTGGCAGGGGAGTGGGTGGGGTTGATGATGGGGTGGGGGCAGGGGAGTGGGTGGGGGAGGGGTGGGGTTAGGGGGAGAAGGGGTGGGCACCAGCAGGTGCAACTGCCACTTCTTTTTCTTCCTCCTTCTCCTCCAGCTGGCGAGTTTGTCTTGGCCTGATGCGTGCCATAGCGCGTGCTGCATTCCACAACCTTCAATGACACTTCAATCAACATTGACATTGCAGCACGCGCTATGGCACGCATGAGGCCAAGACAAGCTAGCCAGCTGGAGGAGGAGGAGAAGGAGTTGGAAGAAGAAATAGCAGCTGCACCTGCTGGTGCCCACCCCATGAAATTGGAAAAAAAAAAAAGTTATTAATGCAAACAACATACTCACTTTATATTGCATGATTTTGTATTCAAAATTATAAAAACAAACTAAAAATGCTAACAAAAACACATTTTGTAAACATTTGCAAAAATTTGCATGTGCATACTGTTGTAATTCTTTACATTACTTACAGCGGTGTACATAATGGCGGATCCTACCCAATAGCTATGGCTGCCTCCTGCGCAGATCTGACCACCGCCTCTCTAGTTGGGCGATGGTCCGCCTCACTCTTGTCCGGTCGTAAATTTGCCGCCTGGCAGCAATGTACACCCGCCGCTTGTGGGCATTATTTATATAAGGCCCTAAGGGCCCCAGGCACCCGTCCATGACCTCCACCAGCAAGACCAGTTCACTATGGGAGAATGGGGCTGCCCTGGTCGAATACATATTGACATGGCGCAGCAAATAATTGCAGGTACATATATAAGTTATGCTGTTCACTGATTGGTTGAAAACATTCTTATTTGGTACTAGCTGACCCCCCCGGCGTTGCCCGGGAAAACCTTGGGGTTTTTTTATTTCCAAAATTGCTGAAAAATGTCATCTTACAGTATGCTGTGCCAAAGACCTAAGATTGTAATTTGTTATAGATTCCACCATAATGTTAGAATGTGTTTGCATTGATACTCAATGATGGCAATGAAATCAGGTGTGGTGTTGTTGTTTGAAACACAACGCTTCTGAGTTGATAACTTGTATGTGTTGATGAATTCCACAACCACTCCTGAGATTTAGCACCTATGACATACCTTCCAACATGTGAGGGTCAGAAATTGGTACAAAATCAGAAAGGGACGTGGCCACACCTCCATTTCTATACTTTCAATGGTACAGTTTCTAGGGTGTATAATTACAGGCGCTGAGTGCGTGGAGACCGGGGTGGGCATTACTTTCCGTGCCATAATTCATTAAAAATTCACCGCTCCCTGCCAGTGCCGCTCCCCTCAACGATCCTGCCTGCAACAGTCTCTGAGGTCTGGAGATCTGTAAAGCACATCCACCGGGCATCTCTACCAAACAGTGGAGCAGCCACTGAGTGTGGGAGCAGGTCCGCGGGCCTGGCCACATGACATCATGACACGATGCACGCTAACCGCACCACTGCAATGCACCGCTGGGAACGGGTGCAATGGGCCAAATTCTTCCCTACACCCACCGGGCCAATACACCGATCCAGCCATCGCAATCATAAATGGGTGCATCGATAAGGTTTGGAGTGTAATAAGTTGAAGAATAAGACTGAGATAAAGATTTGCCATGTTAAAGTGTACAATTTACTCGATAAATTGTGAAAAAATTTATACGTGTACATAGAAGTACAATTAAAAAATGACAGTAGGATTATAAAATACTGTAAGTTCTGATTCAAACTGATAATTGTTTGGATGGGGGTGGGTTCGAAACAAATCTATAGGTGGGGGGGGGTATGGATATTATGGGCATAATTGGTGTTTGGTACACCTACAGGGGGTCCTCAATTTTCAGTACAGTGTCACGGTCAGTGTCACCATAGCGGGATTCCCAATTGGGGTCCAGGTGGTCTGTTAGGGACCCTTTTCAATCCCGTATGTCTCTCCTCCTTGGGCCTACGGTATCCCTTAATGGTAGTCAATCACTCAGGGAGACCGTAGGCTCCAGGAGAAGAGACCAACGGGATTGTAAAGGGACCCCTAAAAGACCACCTGAACCCCAATTGGAAATACCAATATGGTGACACTGAAGTGAAAATTTCTCATCAACTGGGGACCCCCTGTGGGTGTATAAAACACTAATTATGCCCACAATATCCATACCCCCTCCACCTATAGATTTGTTTCGCAACCCACCCCATCCAAACAATTATCAGTTTGAATCAGAATTTATTTTTTAATTCTACTTTCATTTCTTGATTGTACTTCTATGTACACATATTTATTTCACGATTTATTGAGTAAATTGTACACTATAACGTGACAAATCTTCATCTCAGTCTTATTCTTCAACTTCTTACACTCATAACTTCAAACAAATACATGCAGTGCTCATGCCCATCGACCAAACATTATCTATGAACCAAAAGAGTCTGGGAAACCCTTAAGGCAGAGCAGTGCCTAACATCCAACTGACTAACAGGGTGAGTGCAGTGTACCCCCTTTGTATTGATCAACAGGTGCATTGGCCAGGACAAAGATTTCTCAGTGCAACTGGCCGGGGTGCGCAGAGATGGATATGGGGAAAAAAGAAAAGCTGGTACATTAGGTACAGTTTTTATTAGCCGGTACAGACTGTTAAATAAATGGCAAATTATTTTTTTAATATGTTTGTGTGTGTTACTCAGGGCCGGCTCTACCACTAGGCAGCTTTAGGCAGCTGCCTAGGGCGCCAGGATCTGGGGGGCGCCACCAAGTCTACAAATAAAAAAAATCAAGGATGTCTATGAGGAGCCTTGTTGTACTCAATGCAGGTGGTGGCTGTGGAACTTCTAAGACCTCTATACTTTCCCTTGAGTCATACTTCCTACATTGCTGCCCCCTCCTCCTTGTACTCTGTTGTAGGTGGCAAAGGGGATGGTGCAGAGGACCTCCAGGGAAAGCAGGGGACTTGGCCAACTTCCCGGGGGGGAAGGGGGTCGGGGGGATGGAAGACCAAATGATAAAAAATAAATAAACTGGGGGGGGGGGAGTAGGTTGAAGTTTTGCCTAGGGTGCTGAGAAGCCTTGCACCGGCCCTGGTGTTACTGTTTTTGTGTGTGTGTTGTATTGTATGTGGTTGTGTGTGTTGTGTTGTATGTATCTGTCCAATGCGTGTGTGTGAGGTGTGCTATGTATATACAGTATGTGTATGTGTGTGTTGTGCATTTGTGTATCTGTGCAGTGTTTAAGTATGTGTTTTGTGTGTTGACCTGTTTTTTGGGTGTGTGTGTGTGTGTGTGTGGTGAATCTGGGTGTGTGTTGTGCTGTTAGAGGTATGTTATGTGTGTGTTGTGTGTATGTGCCCAATGTGTAAGTGTGTTACGTATAAATGTGTGTGTGTGTGTGTGTGTAGTGTGCTGTGTGTATCTGTGCAATGTTTGTGTGTGTTCTTTGTATTGTACTGTTTTTGGGTGCGTGTTGTAGTGAATGTGGGTGTGTGTTGTACCATGAGTGGTGTGTTATGTGTGTGTGTTGTGTTATGTGTATCTGCTGAATGTGAGGTGCGCTACATATATATGTGCGTGTAGTGTGCTGTGCGTATCCTGACAATGCTTAAGTGTGTGTGTTCTGTGTGTTTCTGTATCTGCACAATGATTAAGTGTGTGTGTTCTGTGTGTTTGTTGTACTGTTTTTGGGCGTGTGTTGTAGTGTATATGGGTTTGTGGTGTGTTATGTGTGTGTTTTGTTGTGTGTATCTGTCCAATGTGTAAGTGTGTGAGGTGCGCTACCTATATATATGTGTGTTGTGTGCATATGTGGTGTACTGTGTGTGTGTGTGTGCATGTACAATGTGTACGTGTGTGTGTGATGTGTGGTCTATGTATATCCTCAGATATTCCTAATAATTGTTTAAAGCCTTCACCATAATGTTAGAATGTGTCATTCATACTCAATGACAGCAATTATATCAGGTGTGGACTTGTTCCTTCGACTACGGTTTCCCTGATCGTCAATCTTTTTCCCCAGATCATCAATGAAGGCAAATTTAAACTTAGTGTTTTTTAAATTTCTAAGTGAAATTTCCCAAAAACGGCTTCGAGGTGCACACCACCGGGTCCAGAGGTACCTTGTTGCCAAATTTGGCAGCGCTGAGTGCCACGGTGTACCCGCAATGCAACGGATACGCACACACACACACACACACGCACACAGACTCTTCAACTTATTATATAGATAAACTTTACTAATCCATTCTATATTAACAGTACAGTACATGTGTGTTTAAATTTACGCAACACTGTAACACGTACACGGGCGTACACATGCTTATACACCATCCATGCGATGTCTGTTTTGGTGTCCATTCCACAGGTCAGGGGCACTGAGGGTGAGTTGTAGGGAGGCTTAGGTCATGTACACACAGTTTATACTGTATACTGTTTTATGTTAATACTAGCGAGCCACCCCTGCTTCTCTCGGGTATATTTTTTCTTGTAACAGTAATGATTGTAAATAGAAAATAAGAAAGGAGTGACATGGATGTGAGTACAAAACAGTTTATTTTTTAATGTCATGAGCGAAAGGGCCACTTGAAGTTGGCCATGGGGAAAACATTCCCCACTTAGGGCAACTCCAGCTACAGTCAGTCTCGCCTACTCAATGCTGCCATTACCGACAGAAGTCGGATCTGTGAGGTCAGAAATGGATGCAGATTGTGAAATTCATGGACATTTTTAGACAATCTGTTTCCGTTTTCAAAGATCCCCAGAGTTTATGACACTCAAAATTGAATTCTGGCTGTCGCATTATAGTCGAACGGAACAGAAATGGCCCAGCATTCTGATTGTAGGGACGTTCCGACAGTCGGAAACCAGTGTTTGACCTTGTGCTGTTTATTTTCATGGCAAAGCAACCTGTTATCTGGAACTATACTCGTTGAAACCTAAACAGTAAATTTGGGGGAATCATTGAGATATTAGAACCATTTATTTAGATCCAGCCAGTAAGAATATTAACCTCAATAAAAAGTTTTTTTTTCAGTTTTAGTTTGCAATCATTTCCATTTGCATGCCCCCTTCTACCCATGACACACACCCTGCTGCCCATCACACACGCAAAGCCATGCCCCCTGCAAACTGTCACACACTACTGACTACCCATCACATACCGCCTGCCCCAGCCACTCCACTCTATGCCCCCTCCTCCCCATTACACACTCTTTGCAAAAGCCACCCCACTTTATGCCCCATGATTCCCATTAACCATTCAGCATGCAATATGTAAATTGAGTGACGAAACATCACAGCTGGGCTGCACATCCAATTACAAATAAAGGGGTAGCAAACACTGGGCCACAGAAATGCCCAGAGCAGTGAGTGCTCTCCCCATCACCCGCTGCACAGGGGCAACAGTCATGTGGCAGCAATAATGACAGCAATTATGGGCACTGCACAAACATCAGCACACAGATCTTCAGTTACACACCAAGGAAGAGGCAGCATTCTCGTGCCAAATCAACCACCGTCTGGCAAAATGTATCCCTGGTTGGGTACTTCTGCCACTCTCACTGAGAGAGGGGGAGCAGGGAGCTGCCAGGGAGCAGCGGAAGCACGTATTTTCGTATGACTGTGTGCAAGGCCAAATGGGGCAATATGGACAGGCGGGGACTAAATTAGATGGCTGCTGCAGGGGCTGTATACCATTACCTCTATGGGTAGTAGCAACAGCAGTAACTGAATGGCAAACAGGATGGGGTTCCAGCATTCTAGCCATAAGTTGCTTTTGTGCCCCACTCCCTTCTACG
This sequence comes from Crinia signifera, assembly GCF_055691185.1. Lineage (NCBI taxonomy): Eukaryota > Metazoa > Chordata > Amphibia > Anura > Myobatrachidae > Crinia > Crinia signifera. The sequence continues at coordinate 33,755,194 of NC_139217.1, forward strand.
TATATTGCCCCTTTTTTTTGGTGCACACAGCCATCCACAAATACACACAACCAGTGCTCCCTCTCCAGAAGTAGCTGGTGCTGTTGCTGCATTTGGCTTATCGGCTTCTTGCGTGCACTACAAGCAGCAAAAGAAACCTAACTGGGGAATCTGTTTACCAGACACTGGTATGTTTGGCTGAGGGGTTGCTACCTCCTCCAAGGTGTGTGACAGTGAGGATCTGTGTGCGGGTGTGCTGATGTTCTGATGTGTGAATAGGGCATCTGGCCCTCTGTGCGGTGCCCATAATTTTTCTAGTTTGTTGCAACCACCTGGCTGTTGTCCCTGTGCAGCGGATGATGTGAAGAGCACTTGCTGCTCTGGTCATCTCTGTGGCTATGTTTTTGCAGCCACTTGCTGTCATGGCCGCTGAGGGCGAGAATACTAATTTTTTTTTTTATTTGAGTCTTATTTATTCAAGTAAAAAATTCATCATACATTTATATACCACATTGCTATTAATTTTTTTTTTACAATTTTGTGACATATTCAAGAATAGACAATACAATATCGCCCCCCCCGCCCCCACACTTAACATAAACACAGACTTACATACATTTGGCCCCTAATTACCCAATTGAACATGTTACCCTTAGCTTTCATTTTCCTCTAGACATGAGGCAAGGCATTAAACCACCCATCTATCTCCCGGATTGGAGAAGTTACCTATTTATTATTCCCTATTTTCTTATATATTAGAATAAAATTTATACGGGCTCATCGGAAGAGCCGTGTATATGAATACACTCATACTGGTTCTGGGCTATATCCCGGATTATTACGAAGAGAAGGGGCTATAGACCATTAAAAATAGATAAATAATGCTAACCACATTAATACGGTTTTCCCTCCTTCCCCATCTTCCCCCCCTCCCTCTCCCTTAACCTATCCTTCTAAAGTTATCTATCCTCCGGGCTTAGGCGTGAATTAATACCTTCTCCCATCTCTTTACAGTTTATTTTAACACCCTCTATTAACTACTGAAAACATGGCTAGATATGAAGTGCATTTTCACACCCCTATGTGTGGGTTACCCTATGTGACTATTTAAATATATATATATTCTCTCCCTTTTTCCCTTCTTCTCCTCCTTCCTCCTCACTTTAAATCAGTGTGCATACTGTCTTGTGTTAAGTTTTTACTATTTATCGTTAGTTCATCTATCGTGAATTTTTTCTTTACCTTTCCCTTCTCCCCCTTTTACATTTATTAATATATTCTTATCAACTCGTGTTTCATTACTTTCTCAAATTGTGCATATCCAATTATGTATCACACTTTTACCCTACCCTTCCCCCCCTCCCCCTCCCCCCCTCCCCTCCGTCATTACCATTGTGTATTTTATATTACTACTAACAACTCTATTTTACGTGCTATCCTATAGTCATTCTTATCTTGAGAGAATATGGAGATAAGGGTAAGTGGGACGAAAAAAAGGGGAAAGAAGAGAAGGAAAAGAAGGGAAAAAAAAAGGAAAAAAAAAAAAAGAAATATATATTCTTTTTTTTCTATACCTATATTATATTGAAGACCCTTCTCTTTAGTTGTTGTTCCGGTCTACCCCCTCATACCACTGTGATTGTTTCCATTGACCCCAAATTTTAATGAACTTTGGCCCTGAGCCCCTTGTGGCATATACATATCTCTCATGTGCACATGTGCTATTTGTTAGATTCAACCATTCCTGTATTTTTGGACCTGCAGGGGATAGCCAATACCTGGCAATAATTACCTTGGCTATCGCTGCTAGGTTCCTCACCAGCTGTTTCCATTCTCTTGCAATTTCGCCACCTTCCCATACTCCCATCGTAAGATTGAGTTCTGATAAGAGTGGTCTAGGGACCCCCAAACTCACCAATATACTAATAATCTTTTCCCAATAATCCCTTATTATTTTACATTCCCACAAAAGATGTCTAAACGAACCGGTCTCCTTCTTACATTTAGGGCATTTGTCAGAATTAGTATCAACAATTTTTCTCATTTGAACTGGTGTTATGTAGCTCCTATGCAGGATATTAAATTGCACTTGTTGTATTCGAATCGAGGTTGTGGCCTTGCTAGGGGCTGATAACGCTTCCCTCCATTCTATATCTCTCACCGGGGGAATGTCCACTACCCATTTTCCCTTTAGTGTTGTTAACTCTTCTTCCTGCCTAAACTGGTTAATATATTTATATATTTTGGAAAGTTTTTTCCCTCCGCCTATTCGTTTAATGAATTTTTTACATGGTGAATCTTTTATGAGCACCTTGCTTCCCACTCCGTACTGTGTCAATGCACTCTTAATCTGGAGATATCTAAAAAACATGTGTTTAGGTAATCCAAACTCGACTTGCAGTTCTTGAAAAGACCGAATATTTTGACTTTGATATATTTGGCCAATCGTAAATATACCATATTTCCCCCATATATTGCTGCCTTGTTGTGCTTTAATATCTATTAAGACGTTTAAAGAAAAAAAGGGGGTATCGGGATCCAGCCCGTTATAGTTCAATGTCTTATTTACCCCTTTCCAGATCTTAAGAGCTTGTCTGATAATTGGAGGAGGGTTACCTCTCATATCTCCGACAAGTAATTTCTGCAGAGGAGTTTGTTCCCCATCTGAACTCTTTATTAACTCCTTCAATTCCGCAGAGGCTTCCTCTTCCTGAACCCATGCGCACATATGGGTTAACTGAGCTGAGATGTAATAATTCTTAAAGTTGGGAACCGCTAACCCACCATTATCCCGGTCTCTATATAGTATATCCATCTTTATTCTTGCACGCTTATTCTTCCATATAAATGAAGAAATAATGCTTTTAATTTTACGAAAATATTTGTCTTTTATGTATACCGGTGATTGCTGGAATATATATAAGAGTTTGGGAAGAATAGACATCTTTATAAGATTTACCCTGCCCATTTGGGTTATGGGGAGTTTAATCCATGATCTACATTTAGTTTTTATTTCATCTATTATCGGGGTAAGATTTTCATGAATATAATCTTTTGCAGTTTTTGAGACAGTTATCCCTAGATACCTACATTTTTCTGTTACCTTCATGGGGATATCTTCTAAGCCCTTTGGGATGTTATCACCTATATACATCATGTTTGATTTTTCCCAGTTCATTTTTAATCCAGAATATTCCCCAAACTCCTGCATCTTTTCCATTATCCTCGGAATATCCACTACCGGATTCGACACTCCTATCAATAAATCGTCCGCATATAGGGAGATCATATTACGACCTACCCCCGTTCCCTGTAACAGATGCCTTAAGATCCATGCTAGGGGTTCCACTGCCACCGCAAAAAGCAAAGGTGAGAGCGGACACCCCTGCCTGGTTCCTCTATATAAAGGGAAGGGGGGGACGTGTATCCATTTACAGACATCCTTGCTTTAGGATCTCTATATAGTAATGATACCCATTTTATAAACCCGTCTCCAAACCCAAATGTTTTTAAGGTACTCCATAAGTATTCCCATTCTATGGAATCAAACGCCTTATTTGCGTCAAAAGAGGCGACTACCACATTATCTTTCTTATCATCTGCAATTTGTAAGTAGGAAAAGACCCTTCTCAGGTTAATCATGGTTGCTTTACCGGCCATAAAACCCATTTGGTCGGGATGGACAATATCATTTATTACTTTACTCAGACGATTAACCAAGATTTTTGCAAAAATCTTGGCGTCTGAGGCTACCAAAGAAATCGGCCTATACGATTCTACCCGAGATGGGTCTTTTCCACTTTTTAGGATCACTATTATTGAAGCATCTGACATTGAAGATGGGATGTTTCCTTCCTCTGCCATCGCTTGGAATAAGGATAGCAACTGGGGTGCTAGAGCATACGTATTTCTGATAGAATTCTCCTGGGAGGCCGTCCAGTCCTGGGGCTTTATTAGCGGGCATAGATTTAATTGCCTCTTTAACTTCAGACAATTCTATTGGGGCATCCAGGAGTTTTGCCTGTTCCTCAGTTAATCGAGGAAGGCTTATTGATCCCAGATATTCCCTGATCTCTTCTCTTCCCTTGAGTAGTTGAGATTGATATGCTATACTAAAATGGTTAACAAACGCCTGAACTATCCTTGGAGTCTCATTTACTATTTCCCCAATTTCCAGCCTAATATTTGATACCATATTGGAGGGTCGGTCCTGCTTCGCTAAATGTGCCAGCCATTTCCCGGCCCTGTCCGTATTGGCATACCATCGATAAGACCCCATCGTTAACCTACGGCTAGTAATATCCTGCATATAGTCTACCCATTCTTTTTGGGCCAATTGCCACCTTTCTCTATCAACCTCTAAATTGCTCTTCAGGAACTCGTTTTCTAGCTCTCCTGTTCTTATCTCTAACTCTTGTGCCCGTACCCTGTGGATTTTTTTTAACATTGCAATTTTTTTAATCAGAACCCCTCTAGTGAATGCCTTGAACGCGTCCCATACAATAGTATCCTTTGAGGATCTGCTGTTTAATTCAAGGAATTCCGTCATTATGTGCTCTAGTTCCTCCGTGTCTCCTAGTTGTGCCAGCCAATATGGCTGCAGTTTCTAATATTTGAATCCACTTTCTCTCTCCAGCTCTAAATGCATAACTACGGGTGAATGGTCAGATATTCCCCGAGCTTTATACTCAATCTGGGTAACGTTGTTAAGGAGGCCTTCCGATACAAAAATTATATCTATTCTTGAAAATACCCTGTGTGAAGGGGAATAGCATGAGTATTGTTTTCGCCCTGGGAATTTTAACCTCCATGGGTCACACCACCCAATTTCTTTTATAAATTCCTCGAATCTTTTCTCCTCTTTGGGCATCGCCCCTTGCGAACTCCTCCATCTGTCTAGGAGAGGGTCTAATATTTTATTAAAGTCACCTAAACATATGACTTGGCTATCTGGGTACATGACTGTAAATTCCACTGCTGCCTTAATTATCTCGTAAGAGAATGGAGGGGGGATATACACCGTAAGTATACATATTTTTATATGATTAATACTACAATCTAAAAATATATATCTGCCCCTGGGATCTATCTTTACTTCTCCTGGTTCAAACAGCAGGGATTTTGTGATCAACAGGGACACACCTCTTGACATATTTGTAAAAACAGAATGATAGGCCTGACCTATCCAAGCACGTCTAAGAGATGGTAGTTTATCACCACTTAAGTGCGTTTCTTGGAGGCATATTATGTCGGCCTCAAGATTCTTACATTGTTTTAATATCAAAGCTCTTTTTATACGGTCATTCATCCCCCTCACATTCCATGTCAAAACTTTCACCGTTGTTCCTTTGTGTCCTTTACTCTGTACCATCTATGAAACACCAAAAAATGTCTAGCAGCTCCATTCTGTGCATGGCCAAATTGCAACAAACAAACAAACACCTTTTTACACATAGCATACCCCCCCTCCCCCCTCCCTGTATAACCTACCCCTCTAGGCATACCTTTTCCCCCCCAAACGTTATTCCCCAATATCTACTTCCCTACGTCACCTTTTTTCAGAGGCAATTCACTAATGACCACTAAAGAGAGCTACCCACCCCCCCCCACAGGCCCCTGCTGCATTTCCAGATATTAATACTGATAATTCCCCCCCCCCCTCCCCCAGTGCAAAAAGAAAACAACAATTAGCAGTTCTTTCATAGGTTCAATAATTCTTCCTCCTCTATGTACTCATCATTTGCTTCCCTGCCGGGTGGGTTGAATCCAACCACCTGGCTGCCTCCGCAGGGGAGGAAAAGAACTTAGTGCTGCCGTCCACTGCAATCCGCAATTTGGATGGATACATCATTGAATAGCTCAACCCCAGTTCTCTCAATCTTATTTTAATGTCCTTAAATTTTTCCCGGTCTTTCCGGACCTCGAATGGAAAATCCGGGAATGCAGCTATTTTTTGACCATTATACAATAAGTCGGGTTTGTCTCGAGCCAGCCGTAAGATACTGTCCCTATCTTTGAAATTTAATAATTTTGCAATTAGGGTTCGGGCTGGTGCCCCAGGTATTGGGTGTCGACCCGGTATACGATGAGCTCGTTCAATCACAAACTGAGCGGAGAATGCTTCTTTTCCAAACATTTGGGTTAACCATCCTTCAAGAAATTTCTCCGGCTGACTTCCTTCAGCCCGTTCCTCAAACCCAATAAACCGGACGTTGTTCCGTCTGAGTATTCCCTCCATATCTGCGGATTCCTGCCTCAGTTCTGAGATCTGTCCTGCCATAGTGTTAACCTTGGTAGACAGCGGGGTAACAATGTCTTCCAACCCCGATACCCGATTCTCGACCTCTGTCATCCTTTCGCGTGTTTTTTGCGCATCATTCCGCAATAATGTTATATCCACCTGTACTGTGTGGAGCTGTTCCGAAAGCCGAGTTTCACAATTATTGACAGCATCTAGAACCTGCTGCAATGTCACCTCTGGCACCGGCAAGGGGCTGCTCCCTTTAACTGGAGTTGTTGATGGGGTATTTAATTGTGAGCTGTCCCCCGGCTGGGACTGTCTATGAGCAAATTTCTCCAGTCTCGCTGCCGCAGTATTTTGCCCAGCTTTGGGCGCTGCTTTAGGCATTTTTATTTCCCACTCAGCGAATCTGGAGTTTGAACTTTTGTTATCCCAGTAGTCCTTTATTTGCCGGGCCCTTGTCTCTCACACAATGGCGCCGGCCAAAAATGACTTTTTACAGTACAACCAGCTTTCTTTTACCAGACCCCTAACTACCACACAGCGGAACTGTCAACAGATGTTTTTTTTCTCGGCCCCAAAGTTCCGTTAGTTACCAGGCCTCTGACTCTCACTCAGTGGCCCTTGCCCAGTTTTCCCCTTCACAGCACACGGCGGCGTGTGCGTGAGAGAACGTGTTCGTGCCTCCACAGGCTGGCTGCATGAAAAATATGCTCTCCCACCCCATGTGCAAATAGGAATCACCAGCGAGTTGCTACCAGCGAGACACCCAGCCAGAGTCTTACCTGAGGTGCTCAGTACAGGGGCATCAGCGGGTAAAGTGGACGGCCACAGCGCGAGAGTCCGGCAGAGAGTCCGGCAGCCGGAGCAGCAGAACAGCCAAGAGCGCGGCTCTTGAGTGACGGGCGGCTGACGTCACTAGCCGGGGACACCGCTGAGAATCGGGCGGCCGGGAAAGGAGACGGCGGTGAGCGGCAGAGCCAGCGAGACGCCAGGCCAGTCCCTCTAAACTTCCCAACGAGGGCTGTGCTCGCATCCTTCCCCCTAACTTGCGCCCTGCCAGAAACGGAGTCCCGGGCGGCAGAGGTACCAGCGAGGCGAGCGTTTGACGCCATTAGCTGGAGGCACTACAGGGAATCGGGCGGCCGGAAGAAAGATACAGCAGCGGGCAACACATCCAGTATGAGAAGGGACATGCCTGCATAGCCCTCCAGAAAGTGAAGTGCTAACCAGTTGGCCAGTCAGCCTGTTTACCTGTCAGTGACCGCACAGAAAACGTGGCCCCGGTGAGTGAAAAACCGGCTTATTGGGAAAACTGTATAAACTTAATTCTGTTTTCAACTGCGAAAAAAAAAAAAAAAATCCTCTTGCTTTGTTGATGCCAAAATAATAACTGCAAATCAGAAGCAGCCGTGCTTCCTCTCTAGAGCTGCTAAGTGAGAGATAGCAGCTGGGACGTCATAGGAGCTTTGGCACTGTGAGAAAAAAAAAAAAAAAAACCTCCTTAGTTGTTCTGGACTGTGAAAGCAAGTAGTGGCTAGGTAGCATAAGCTGTGATACAGGGAATTGCCGTGGTGTACCACCAGTACCACATAGGAGCAACAGGGGCCTGGTAAATAAAGCAGCAACTGTGCTGGGGAAAACCCTCGCTGCCGGGGTCACTGTGTGAGAGACAGCGACTTGACAAGTGAACGACGGTATTGTGAAATCTCTCTGTTAACAGTGCCACTGGGTGAGAGACAGGGGGCTGTGGTAAAACAACGGAATCTCTCTGCTGTGAAGATAAAACTGGGCTAAGGCCACTGTGTGAGAGACAGAGGCCTGGCAACTAACGGAACTCTGGTGCTGTTTAAGTCTGTCATCAGTATTGCTGTGTGGGAGACAGGGGTCCGGTTAAGGAAACTGGACGTACTGTAAAAAGATAAAGGGGCTGTGGCAAAACAAAGCGAGAATACTAATTACATATACCTGACCCCAGTCCTGGTCTTCTACACCCACCTCCCCTGCCTTCTGGGCAGCAGAAGAACAACACATACTGGAGTGTGCTGTACTGCAGAGGCTGCTGCTGAGTCCAAGATGCCTCTGGCAGAGAGGATACCTGGCTCCTCAGCTCCAAAACTTATTTAAACTTTTACATTTTTCACTAAGGGGGAATGGCCATGCCTCCCACATTTAGGTGATGCCTCTAAAATATTACCAGGGCCCGGCCAGCTGCTCAGCAGCACTGCATGCTGTGTAAAAGGATGTGCAGCCCAGCTGTGGAGTGTCCAGAGGTTTTCAAGATTATTGCTTTCAGACATACAGGCTTGCTTCAGTGTCTTCTTTATACTACTGTATATAAGAGCTAATTAAAAGGAGCTTCCTTTTCCGGCAATGATGAGGTGAGCAGCTACTCACTGCAGCTCCGTTCCCGTCTCTCCCTACTCACCGCCAAACCCCGCTAGACACATCACCACCGCCTATTTGGGCACCCCCCCCTGCTAGAGGAGTAGAGCTGCAGAGCCGGGGGACATTCTCGGAGTCCCCACGGGTTGCGGCCTAATCTTCAAGCTGGGAGCTAGATTATTCATCCACCCGGGCAGCACTTCCAAGGCCACAATGTAGTGGCAAAAACAGCTGGAAAATAGCAGCGACCACCTCCTCAGAAAAACAAGCCCCCCGCTGGATGCCCAGACCCTGGTGATAGCCCAAAATATAAAACTAACTGAAGGGTCATGAGTGAAACAGAAATATTTACCTGGCTCTCCTGCTCCTTAGATGAAGCAGCCATCTTTGGAACCTTGCTTGTAGTGGCTGAGCATTAGCACTATAAGCTGTGTCCCACTCTGGATTACAGCTACAAACATTCACACACAGTGAGTAAACTTACATAGTTACATACATAGTAGGTAAGGTTGAAAAAAGACTTGCGTCCATCTAGTTCAACCTGGTATAGATATCCATTGCTGATTTGGTAGATTCTGGTATTTTACAGACAAATTATATTTCTTATTTGTACCTATGGATGTTTTTCTCCAGTAAATGTTTGTCCAACTTTGCCTTGAACGCATTTAATGAGCCAGCCGTTACCACCTCTCTGGGAAGAGAGTTCCAGAGTTTTACTGTTCTGACCTTAAAGAAATTCTTTCTACTAGCTGAATCTATACTCATGCCCTCGCATCCTAGATTCCTTTCTAGTAGAAAAGAGGGTGTGTGACAGTTCCTTATATTGGCCCTTGATATACTTGTACATGTTGAGCATGTCCCCCCTTAAACGTCTCTTTTCTAATGTAAATAGTCCCAAACTGCTTAATCTCTCCCCGTAGCTTAAATTCTCCATTCCCCTAATAAGCTTTGTTGCTCGCCTTTGGACTTTTTCTAATTTTATGATGTCCTTTTTATAGTGTGGGGCCCAGAACTGTACTCCGTACTCTAGGTGAGGTCTCACCAATGCTTTATATAGTGGCATAATTACCCTTGAGTCCCTAGTTTCCATTCCCCTCTTAATACATGCCAGAATTTTGTTGGCCTTTTTTGTAGCTACATTACAAGGGGCACTACATCCTAGTTTGCTGTCTATTTGGACTCCTAGATCCTTTTCAAGTATGGAATTACCCAGTTCCTCTCCGCTAAGGTTGTAACTTGCACACTGGTTGTGTCTCCCAAGGTGCATAACCTTACATTTATCTACATTGAACCTCATCTTCCATTTTTTTGCCCACTCATCTAGAATTGCAAGATCATTTTGAAGCATGGTGACATCTTCTGATGATTTGATGACTTTGCTAAGTTTTGTATCGTCCGCAAAGATGGATACATTGCTGAGTAACCCTATCCCAATATCGTTAATAAACATGTTAAACAAAATGGGCCCCAAAACCGAACCCTGGGGCACTCCACTTAGTACCGGTATCATATCTGATACGGCACCATTCACAACCACGCTTTGTTCTCTATTACATAGCCAATTCCCTACCCATCTGCAGATATTTTCACCCAATCCTAGGTTCTCCATTTTATTAATCAATCTCTTGTGTGGGACAGTATCAAATGCTTTAGCGAAATCTAGGAAAATCACATCTACAGCATTTCCATTATCGAGGTTTTTGCTAACCTCTTCATAGAACCCTAGTAGATTAGTTTGGCATGAACGATTTTTCACGAACCCATGTTGGTTAGTACTGAGTAGACGGTGATGATCTAAATATTCCTGGATACCATCCCTTAAAAATCCTTCAAATAGTTTACCCACAATTGATGTTACACTAACGGGTCTGTAATTAGCGGGATCTTCCTTTTTTCCTTTTTTGAATATTGGTACTACCTCTGCTATTCTCCAATCTTTTGGTACTATACCTGACGATAGTGACTTGCTAAAGATATAATGTAGGGGGGTAGCTAGTTCATCCCTTAATTCCATTAATACCCTATGATGAATCCCATCTGGCCCTGGTGATTTATTTGTTTTGAGTTTGCTTAGCCTCAGTATTATTTCCTTCGGCGTGAAATCCACAATGAGATCTGGCTTATTTGTCCCGTTTGTGGTAAATGTTCGTTCCACAGTCTGCTCTCCCTTAGTAAATACTGATGAGAAGAACTCATTTAACAGTTTTGCTTTTCCCTTGTCCTCAGTAACACTTTTTCCACTAGTATCAGTTAGTGGGCCTATGTTTTCCTTAATTAAACGTTTACTATTTATGTATTTAAAAAACTTCTTTGGGTTGGTTTTGCTTTCAGTGGCTATGCACTCTTCATATAATATTTTAGCTGCTTTGATTACCCCTTTACAAGTTTTGTTTGATTCTTTGTATTTTGCGAACGCCTCCTCATTCAAGTTATTTTTATAGAATTTAAAGGCTCTGGTTTTATTGTTGATAGCTGACCTTACTTCTTTGTCCAACCATGGTGGCTTTTTTTTGTTGAATTTACCTTTTGAATGTATTCAATAGTTAGTGAATCAAGCACCTTTTTTAGAGTATCCCACATTTCCTCTGCATTTTTTCCCTCCATAAACGTTTCCCACTTGATACCTCTTGACCTTATTGCCTGTGTTCTCACCATCTGCCCTTGTTCTTGGGATTCTGCCCCACGTCAACCAGATCTGGGCTCCCAGTTACCCTGCTCGGTACCCCTATTTCACTAGCATATCTCTACTAAATAACATATATATATATGTATATATATATATATATATATATATATATATATATATATATATATATATATCTCAATACTTCCTGCGCGCTTATATGTCGTGTTTCCCAGATATAACTGTATACAATTAACACAATTATGTGCAATAAATTTTTACAATAAATTTACAATAAATTTAGGGCTGCTTCACCACAAGGTTTCCAGAGGGCTAGGAAACAATACCCACAGATTGCTCCCCAATAGTGGTACAGCGCCCAGATAGATTCAATAGTCCACACGTTCCTTCAGACTCCCAATGATCAATAAAATGTTGAGTTTCCAATAATGTATTTTATTTCATTTTTCAAATAGCGGTATGACAACAATCCCAACGCGTTTCGGCATTCTAATTGTTCATCCCATAGGAGAAGGAGGTTCCCACAGGAGCTCTAAATCATTGGCACCATAGCAGGAACTTCAATGGTTAATTAAGAAGCCCTGAGGATAACGATTAAAAAATTTGGCACTCTACACCAGCAGGGTTACTGCATTTTATTATTATTTTTTATTTTTTTCTATTGATAATGGATTACCGGCTCTAGGGCCATTCTCAAAGTACGGACTAAGCATCTTCTCAGTCTAGACCAATAAGGTACCAAGAACGATTGTCTCTGAAAAAGGGTTCTATAGGATCATAAGACCTTTGATACAACCTAAAGACTACTAACTATTCCCCTGTGTAAGACGAAACGCGTTGGGGTTGTTGTCATACCGCTATTTGAAGAATGAAATAAAATACATTATTGGAAACTCAACATTTTATTGATCATTGGGAGTCTGAAGGAACGTGTGGACTATTGAATCTATCTGGGCGCTGTACCACTATTGGGAAGCAATATATATATATATATATATATATATATATATATATATATATATATATATATATATATATATATATATATACACACTCACAAAAAAAAAAAATATATATATATATATATATATATATCTATATAATAAGTTGAAGAGCCACCAAATTCAGCAACAAGATACCTCTTTACCCGGTGGTGTGCACCTCAGAGCCGTTTTTTGGAAATTTCACTTAGAAATTTAAAAAACAACAAGTTTTAATTTGCCTTCATTGATGATCTGGGAAAAAGATTGACGATCTGGGAAACCACACCTGATTTCATTGCTGTCATTGAGTATGAATGACACATTCTAACATTATGGTGAAGGTTTTAAACAATTAGGAATAATTGAGGCTATACATAGACCACACATCACACACATGTACATATTGTACACGCACACATACACACTGTACACCATATATGCACACATAGCACACAACACACACATATATTCGTAGCGCACCTCACACACTTACACATTGAAGAGATACACACAACAAAACACACACATAACACAAATTCATATACACTACAACGCACACCCAAAAAACAGTACAACAAGCACACAGAACACACACACACACACACACACACACACTTAAACATTGTGCAGATACAGAAACACACAGAACACACACACTTAAACATTGCCAGGATATGCACAGTACACTACACACACATATATACGTAGCGCACCTCACAAACTTACATATTCTGCAGATACACATAACGCACCACTCAGTACAACACACACCCACATTCACTACAACACACACCCAAAAACAGTACAATACACAGAACACACACACAAACATTGCACAGATACAAACAGCACACTACAAACACACACGTTTATACATAGCACACCTTACACACTTACACATTGTGCAGATACACACAACACACACATAACATACCTCTAACAGCACAAAACACACCCACATTCACCACCCAAAAAACAGTACAAGACACACAAAACACACACTTAAACATTGCACAGATACACAAAGACACAACACACACATACACATACTGTATATACATAGCACACCTCACACACTTATGCATTGGACAGATACATACAACACAACACACACAACCACATACACTACAACACACATACACAAAAACAGTACAACACACACAAACACAGAACGCATAAAAAATAATTTGCCATTTATTTAACAGTCTGTACCGACAAATAAAACTTTTTTTTTTCCATTATCCATCTCTCCAGTCCTCCAGCCTGTCACTGCACTCCCCGGCCGGTTGCACTGAGAAATTTTGTCCTGGCCAATGCACCCATTGATCAATACAAAGTGGGTACACTGCACTCACCCTGTTAGTCAGTTGGATGTTAGGCACTGCTCTGTCTTAAGGGTTTCCCAGACCCTTTTGGTTCACAGATAATGTTTGGTCGATGGGCATGAGCGCTGCATGTATTTCTTTGAATGTTATGAGTGTAATAAGTTGAAGAATAAGACTGAGATGAAGATTTGTCACGTTATAGTGTACAATTTACTCAAATCGTGAAAAAAAAATATGTGTACATAGAACTACAATCAAGAAATGAAAGTAGGATTAAAAAGTAAATTCTGATTCAAACTGATAATTGTTTGGATGGGGGTGGGTTACGAAACAAATCTATAGGTGGGGGTATAGATATTGTGGGCATAATTGGTGTCTATACCCCCACCTATAGATTTGTTTCGTAACCCACCCCCATCCAAACAATTATCAGTTTGAATCAGAACTTATTTTTAATCCTACTTTAATTTCTTGATTGTACTTCTGTGTACACTTATATTTATTTTCATGATTTATTGAGTAAATTGTACACTTTAACATGGCAAATCTTAATCTCAGTGTTATTCTTGGTACTTATGTATAATCTGGGCTCCCATGTTAAATGCACCCCATTTTTTCATACCCCTACTATCCAACTAGGCATGGAGTTGATTTTATATAGTGTGGCGAGCGCAGCGAGCCACCGCGCCCGAAGCGTGGCGAGCGGATGCGGTCTCATAAGAAAAACGGGAGCTCAGATATTACATAAGTACCTTATTCTTCAACTTCTTACACTCCAAACCTTATCAATACACCCATTGATGATTGCAATGGATGGATTGGTGGATTGGCCCGGCAGATGTAGGGAAGAATTTGGCCCATTGCACCCATTCTCAGTAGTGCATTGCAGTCCAGGTAGCGTGCCTCGCGTCATGACATCATGTGGCCAGGCCTGTGGACCTGCTCCCACACTCCGGGGCTGCCCCACTGTTTGGTAGAGATGGCCGGTGCATGTGCTTAACAAATCTCCAGACCTCAGAGACTGCTGCAGGCAGGATCGGTGAGGGGACCGGAAGTGGCAGGGAGCGGTGAATTTTTTATTAATTATGGCATGGTAAGTAACTCCCACCTCGGTCTCCTGGCACTCAGCGCCCGTAATTACACACCCTAGACACTGTACCATAAAAATGGAGATGTGTTCATGCCCCTTTTCCCTTGGCCATCCTTTCAGATTTTGTATCGACTTCTCACCCTCAGATGTTGGAGGGTATGTCATACTGTAGGTGCTAAATCTCAGGAGTGTATATGGAATTCATCAACACATACAAGTTATCAACTCAGGAGCATTGTGTTTCAAACAACAACACCACACCTGATTTCATTGCTGTCATTGAGTATCAATGCAAACACATTCTAACATTATGGTGGAATCTTTAACAAATTACAATCTTAGGTCTTTGTAAGATGACATTTGTCAGCAATTTTGTAAATAAAAAAACCCCAAGGTTTTCCCAGGCAACGCCGGGCGGGTCAGCTAGTATATAATAAATAAATAAATAAAACTGAGTCACACACAGAGGCACCGATCCAGATCACCCCGCCACACACCCGACATCATGGATAAATTTTTAGGTCCCTCTGTGGCAACAAAATCCCCCCCTGTACCACAGCCACAGAGACAGGATAAGAAGAGGGGTGATCACAGTACGGCCCCAGATGTTGACAATACTCGGGGAACCCCTGCAGCTAAGAAAGCCATTACAGAAGGTATTTTTAATTCTGAGGGAATTTTGATCCAACCGGGCACAAATCCCATCACATATGAAAATCTGACCACAGTAATACAAGCAGCTATACAACCTCTACTGCAAAAGGCTGTATTGGATATCTCTGCACAGCTAAATAACCTGACTGTTAGACTCGATGCAGCCAAGGCCCATATTAGCGACAATACTGATGATATCATTACCCTCCAAAAAACAGTCAGTAAATTGGATTTAGATAATAAAAGGTTGATGGAAGGCTTAGAAAATGCCGAAAATATGGCAAGACCCAATAACCTTAGAATAACACGTGTCCCCGAATCTTTAAAGGGTCCACAACTTGAAAACTTCATCAGAAACACCATCCCCTCACTTCTCAAAATAACCTCACAATGCTCGGACATAGGGCCTTATTTTGGTTCACTCTTTCTGACAAAATCCTTCTTAGATGGACAAAACCATGTGCACTGCAGGGGGGCAGATGTAAAATGTGCAGAGAGAATTCGATTTGGGTGAGTTATTTTGTTTCTGTGAAGGGAAAATACTGGCTGCTTTATTTTTACACTGCAATATAGATCTCACTTTGAAGTAAAACCCCACCCAAATCTAATTATATCTGCACAAGTTACATCTGCCCCACCTGCAGTGCACATGGTTTTGCCCATCTAAGAAGGATTTTGTCAGAAAGAGTGAACTAAAATAAGGCCCATAGTTATTGAACGAGTGCACAGACTTAGTTCCCGCATACCTCAGGACCATCCTAAGCCAAGGGTCATCATTTTCAAGGTCCTCAACTTTCTTCACCTGCAGCTAATATGGTCTGCGTCTAGAAAGATAAATCCCATTCAATGGGAAGGACATTCTTTACGCATATTCCAGGATTTTTCCAGCGAACTTTCAAGAGCTAGACGAGCGTTTGCACCAATAAGCACTACGCTGGTTAAAAACAGTCGTAAATTCCATATGATGTATCCTGCCTGTCTCAGAATTTTTTCAGGCTCTGGGACCAGTTACAAGGATTTTCGATCACCCAAAGAAGCGGAAGACTATGTTGCAGCCGAAGTAACTAACCGCGGAGAAGAAGAGGACATTGCTGATGCTTTCCCACTTCCTACAGGATGAAAGTTATCTCTGGGGTACCCATACATAAATAAGTTATGAAGCTGATAGGCTTGTAATAGCCAGAAAGTTCAAGGGTGTTATAGTTGTTGTAATTCTGGTATGCTGAAATAGTAATTGTATAAGATTGTTCGGAGAACAGGATTAATTGTTGGGTTTATAAATGGCTTATATATAACAATTTAGTAACTAGTTTAACAAAACTTACCTTAATTGATGCTTCTCCACAGGGTAATATCACTTGTTCAACATAATATTAGGGTGGAACGGGAAACGGAGCTTGCCGTAGTTTCACAATAGCTTAAATGATGGATGTGTTGCTCTCTAGAGCCCACATATCCTGGTATGATAGGAAGTCCATAGTTAAATATTATATGTCTGCTCTAAGGTTATATTTTTTGATCTTATTGTCTATGCGTCTCTTAACCCTAATGTGTCACCCCCATCCCTTCTTTCCCCCGTACTTCTCGTGTCTACTGACTGGTAAGGTTGAAAAAGATTTCACTGCTTAAATGTCAATTCAAATAGGATCTTTGAATATCCGGGGGATCCACGCTCCTGCTAAACGACGGAAGCTTCTTATTTACTTAAACAAACAAAATATTGACCTTATATGTCTCCAGGAGACACATCTTATGAGCGATGAGGTTAAAAAACTCCAGATGCTGAATTGGATTGTACTGGGTTCATCGTCCCTAAATTCTAAATCTTGCGGAGTAGTCACCCTAGCAAAAAAGTCAATAGATATCAAGGTGCAGAATACACTGTCTGATGCAGGAAGCAGATTCTTAATTTTAAACATTTTAATAGATAACACTGCTTTAACAATTTGTAACATTTATGCCCCCACCCAGTATAATAGATCCTTCTTCACTGGGCTTATGGCTAAATTATATATGTATGATCCCTTATCATTGGTCTTGTGTGGTGGCCTAAATCTGGTCTCCTCTGTAATATTAGACAGATCCCCGATACCTAAAAATATACCCGCACTCCCGAAAATAGGAGTCCCTTATATTGCTAAAGCCTTTAATTTAATAGACGCATGGAGAATTCACAATCCAACAGAAAGGGACTTCACATGTCTCTCCCTTTCTCACAATACATGGTCGAGAATCGAATATTCTTGTGGCGGAACTCCTTTTTCCGAAAATCACCTCCCCGTCAATAGCTCCCCCAACATTATCAGACCATGGTCTAGTCTCCATAGAACTCAACCTCAGACCAACCACCCAAGCTAGGCCCCAATGGAAATTCCCCTCCCATTTAGCTGATTCGAAAGAACTGTGTAAATGCTTAACAGAGTCATGGTCACATTTTCAAAGGGAAAACGCTAGCTATGAATTGGAAAACCCTGATTTATTGGCAATCTGCTAAAGCCGTCTTGCGAGGAGAAATTATCTCCTTTGTTTCACAATTAAAGAGGCAGCGAAATAAAGGTTATATAGATCTTCAGGCAGATCTCTCTGACGCGTTCCAAAAATTTAAACAACTCCCATCCCCTGCTAATAAATTAGCTTATCAATCAGCGCAACTGCACTGTAATGAATATCTGGCCTCAACCGGGGACAGATATTTGTTCAATCTAAATTTCAAATTTTTTAAATTTGGAAATAAGATTGGTAAATTACTCACAAACCTCCTGCAAGGATCCAGAATTCACACCACTGTACAGCCTTTATTGAGAGAGGATGGCACCCTTACGGAGCCAGATGTCCCGACTGCAGCAGTTTTAAAAAACTATTATGAACGACTCTACTCAGTGCCAGACCCCCCTTAGCAGAACTATCTGGTCAACATGATGCTACATCTACACAAACCCCTAATACCTTACCAAATTACTGGAAGTCTTTACCCTTACCTCAAGTCCCAGAAACTTTTAAAAGCAAGTTAACTTCTCCCATCACCGAAGAAGAAGTACTATGGGCCATCAGTAAAATGAAACTAGCGAAACCCCAGGGCCTGACAGCTATTCAAACAATTTTTTTAAGCTCATGGCACCACATATAGTTAAACCTTTAGTGGCAAGTTTTAACTCCATTATGACCCGAGGATCATTACCTCCATTTTTTTCAGATGCCACTATCAAAATACTACCGAAAAAAGATTGCAATCTGAATTTGCCGGGGTCTTACAGACCTATTTCTCTACTCAACATAGAATACAAATTATTTACTAAAATCCTTGCCGAATGGCTAAAATATGTCCTCCCAAATATAATCCATACAGACCAATCCGGTTTCATCACGGGTCGCCATTCAGTGACTAATGCCCGTAGATTACTGATAGCTATACAGAAGTCACATGCTTTCTCAGCTATTCGAAACAAAAACAATTTCGGGTACTTGTGTATTTTAGCGGCGCCCCCGATGTTGGTCGCGCAGTGTTTTAATCGCATTGAATGCCATGTACCAGATGGCATGCGATGCGATGCGACGCTATTTTGACCCCCTATACGATTAAAAATTGTATAACCACCCTAAAGGGTGCTTTTAAGCACCCAAATGTGTGCTTACAATGTTAAATGCAGCCCCACGCCAAACCCCCACCATAAACGTGAACCCGAAGCGTGGCGAGCGCAGCGAGCCCGCAAGGGGCGGCGGTACGCGTCCTACGACCTTTTCATACCCCCACTATCCACGTCGGCGTGGAGTTGAGAATAGAAAGCCCAAAGTGTGGCGAGCGCAGCGAGCCCCGCGAGGGGACGTGGGTACCTTCACAGGTATCCGCGTCCCCTCGCGGGCTTCACAGGTTTCCGCGTCCCTCGCGGTACCTTCACAGGTATCCGCGTCCCCTCGCGGGCTTCACAGGTATCCGCTGCGCTCGCCGCGCTTCGGGCTCGGTGGCTCGCTGCGCTCGCCACACTTTCTATTCTCATCTCCACGCCAACGTGGATAGTGGGGGTATGAAAAGGTCGTAGGACGCGTACCGCCGCCCCTCGCGGGCTCGCTGCGCTTGTCACGCTTCGGGTTCACGTTTATAGTGGGGGGGTGGCGTGGGGGTGCATTTAACATTGTAAGCACCCATTAGGGTGCTTATACAATGTTTAATCGCATCGCATTGTATGGCATTGTATGCCATATACAATGTCATACAATTCTTAAATTGTATGACATTGTACAACATTGCGCGATAATGCATCGCATCGCATACCATCGCATGCCTTTTGGTATGTGATCCGATGGGCGCCGCTAAAATACACAAGTACCCAATTTCGTTTTGACGTTAGATGCTGAGAAAGCATTTGACATAGTTCTTTGGCCCCACCTTTATCAAACTCTGGTCCAATTTGGATTTCTCTTGGATTTTGTTAATACCATTCAAACTTTATACACCTCCCCAAAGTCGAAAATAGCCTGCAATGGACTTCTTTCAGAGTCCTTTACACTGAACAGAGGAACTAGTCAGGGATGCCCCCTTTCCCCTCTCCTTTTCACCATAGCAGTTGAACCCTTAGCAGTGGCGATTAGATCCTCTCTCCTAATTCAGGGAATAAAAAAATGAGGAGTTTAAGATTGCACTCTTTGCAGATGATTCCCTGATTTTTATTTCAAACCCTACCCACTCATTACCAGCGTTATTACATCTCATTAATTCATTTGGTAAAGTGTCCGGATATAAGGTCAACCTAACAAAATCCGAACTTCTGCCACTTGGACATACGGACACTCAACTGCTGCAGTCTCTCAATGTTCCATTCCCTTTTTGCCAAACTCATTTTAAATACTTGGGTATCCAAATTAGCAATGACCTGACCCAACTTTATTCCTTAAATTTCACTTCCATTATCTCTCAAATAGCCACAAAACTAGACTCCTGGAGGGATCTCCCAATCTCCCTGATAGGAAGAATGCCGGTGATTAGATCCGTCGTTTTGCCCAAAATTCTATATCTCATGCAAATTATCCCAATCTCTCTCAAAAAATCGGATATTTTAAAAATAGAATCCCTGTTTTCTAAATTTTTGTGGAAGGGGAAGCGACCAAGAATCGCAAAAAAAACAAACTTAAAACCTCCACATCTAAGGGAGGACTAGGATACCCAGATCAGTTAAATTACTCTCTAGCCATACACCTCCGATATATAGGAGATTGGCTGACAAACAAATCGACCTATACAGATGCAAAACTAGAGAAAGAAGTTTTTATCCATATGCGCCAGGAGCATTGCTACAATTTGACACTGGTGATGTATCACCAGATGTCAAACATCACATTTTATTTAAGGACACATACAAGGCTTGGCTGAAAATCATATTCTATAACTAAAAGAAAATCATGCATCACTCTCTACATCCCTATATGGGGAAACCCTGCCTTTCCCCCTTCTTTACTTGACGCCCGATTCAACATCTGGAGGGATAATGGGTTGGACTTATCTAGTAAAGTTTTTGACCCTGGAGGTCGGATATTACCATTTTCAAAATTGTCCCAAGAATTCAACCTCCCCCAGTCTCACCTGTTCCTATACTACCAATTACGACATTTTCTGAACCACATTGAAGCTTCCGTTCCCATATCTAATACCTCAGCGAAACCTTCGAAATTCTCTACGGTCGATGAGATATTACATTATTCTCTTACCAAACCATATAAATTAAAATATTTATATGACCTCATTGGAGATATAGTTTTCACTACAAATGAACAGTGGACTGGTCTGGTAGATAGATGGTCTACTGATATATCATCCATTAAAAAATTCGAAGATATTAGTGTACTATATACCATATCAATGAAAACGCTCAAATCGTCGTATCTTCAAGAGGTCTTTATTAGAACATTACACCAAGCTTATATCACACCTTATCAACGTAGGCATATGGTAGTCGAGGAGAAGGGGTATTGTTACAAGTGCGGTGTGTCCAAAGCTGATTTCGCTCACTACATGTAGGATTGTTACAAAATCAGAAGATTTTGGAGTAAGGTCATTAATTTTATTAATAGAATGTTTTCCGTCGATTGGAGTGTGGATCCCTTAGCTTGTATGGGTCTTTCATTCAACAACTGGTCTATGGAGGATTCTAACAGAGAAATTCTTCCTTTGTTGATAACCACAATTACAGTTGCACGCAAATGTATTTTAATCCACTGGACGAAAAAGTCAGCTCCGAACCTATCAATGGTAAAACACAAACTGTTTCAAATCCTTCTATTTGAGAAAAATATGCTAGATAAAATTTTCTTGATGGAATACGCATACTATTTGCAAAATGGTCCTTTTTTATAAACACTTTAGATGCTGAGGTTAAGCAGAAAGCAATATCTACTGTTGAAGAACCTGTAGACTGAATCAATCTGTAACTTGCAGTATAGCAATCAAAGACTTTTCATATTTCATAAGCCTTCCAGTCAAGACACTTCATTCCCCCCCCCGCCCCCCTCCTATCCCATGCCCCTTTCTGTCTTAGTCAAATTTTTCATTTTCGAATGTTTAGTTTCTGTTCCTGCCTATGCCTAGGCTTATCTTGACACTGTTGTTTTAAGGTACCAACAGTTGTTTGATGTACAAAATAGTCAGGAGCAGATTACGCACAGTGAAAACCCTGTATGTACTGAATATTTCAAATATATATGTTGTAACAATAGACTGAAATTTCATGGAACTAATATTGACAAAGAAAACGTCAAGCTTTGTTACACATTATGTACTTCACTGTATAAAGCTTAAAGTTATATTATTTGATGTGTTTGAAAATTTCAATAAAAAAGATATTTAAAAAAAAATAGCTAATTAAAAGCACATCAAAATTAAGGCTTCGTCCAATCTGCTCCTACCTCCAATCTATGTCTTTACCGCCCCCTCTCTCCATATCCAAGAAGTTTGAAACATAAGATTTTGGTTTCACTTTCTTTTAAGAAGTAATTTAGTCCACTGATTGACCTCTAGTGGTACTGGTAGTACTTCACCTGAAAAATATGAGGAGTAGGCTTTTTTATATACAGTACAGATGGAGCAGCTCATAATTGGAGCTGCTCCTGGCAATTCTATCGTCATTCGCCAGGCCCCACTACCGGCCACCATCTGATGGAAGGTGCCGCGCGCACACAAGATTCACAGGCCCCATTTAGTTGGAGCCTTCCGCCAGCTTTCTGCTGCTTCCCATCGCTGCCTGCAGCCCCCACTAACCCTGCCGTATCACTGAAGTGGAGACCGGCAGAGAATCTGCTCCCCACCACTGCACTGACAGGGACATGCGAGCATGTGAGACGCTTGCTTGTACCCATCAGATGGAGCACCTGACTGCCAACCTGTGTGAGCTCAGGCAATCTGGTAGTTCCTCAGGCTTGCTGGGAAATCGCTCCATCTGTATAGTATTGCAAATGAGTATGATCAGCATAGCGATGATATTTGAAGTCAAAAGAGCTAATGAGCTCAGCTAGAGAGGATGTATACATAGAGGACAAAGAACTGAACCTTGGGAGACACCTACAGTTAATGCAATTGGGGAGAGATAGAGTCATGAGAGGAGACAAAAAAGGAACTGTACAGTAGCTTTATTAATTCCAGTTGCTTTAATTTGGGCATGTAAGATGCACAATTAAAGTGAAAAAGTTGCGTGTGCTGGTTATTCTCCCAGTATCTGAAGCAATGGGAGGGGCTATTTGGAACAACTGAAGTCACAGAGGAAGAGGGCATCTTCCAGATACTCCCCAATCTCTGCAATGCATTTACTGATTTGTGAATCTATCGTCAGTGGGGATACTCTTGAACATTCAAAATGTGATGGCTACAAAGGATTGAATATTGTCGTATGAAATAAAGAGTATATTGACAGTATTTGCTATTATGTTCTCTTTCCCAGATCAATTACGGAACCACTAACCTTGCCCTAAGTGACAGAGAATTATATCCCACCTTTTACCGGATTGTCCCAGATGATCGGGGACGGTATGCAGCTATTGTTAGGTGTCTGCTGAATTTTGGTTGGAATTGGGTTGGAGTCATTACACCAAGTGATAGCAGTGGGGACATGGAATTAAAAGAACTGATAAAAATGATGAAAGCAAACGGGATCTGCATCGAGTTTATCATTAAATTAACTAATAATAGAAATATTAATATACAGAAAATGTATGAGATTAGTAAATATACTGCTAGCATTATAGTAATATTGGGGATTTTCGCCTTAAATTATATAGAATGTTCTTATTTTTCTGAAACTATTAATGAAAATATCACTTTAATCCTCCACGAATCATGGACTGATCGGACATATATGGAAGAGAAATTTATCCCATCTATAAATTGCAGCATCATTCTTATGTTAAATTCCAAAACATTTACAAACTTGAATAATTTTATTAAGAATACAGACCTGTCTAACCGACCGGATGATCCATTTCTGGAAGATATTTGGCTTTCGACTTTTCGTTGTCTTTCCGCAAACACATTAAAAAATACTCTTTATCAAGGCATATTCCATATTTCTGGTGTTAACTGCACGGACAAAAAAGATCTTCTGTCAATATTTCATAACCTTGCCGATATCAAACCCCGCTATGCTTACATGGCGGTATATGCTCTGGCTCACGCTATTCATAAAACGAATCCACTTAAAGCATATTCATTAAAACAAATAGTAAGTAGTCTGCACTTTCTGCCAATAATAAAGTGATCATTTCTGAATGACTATGTCCATCTGAGACATGAAGGATCCACCAGTGGAATTCAGTGGTAGGGGCCCATGTTTAGGGATGTGGCAGTCTGGAATGTAATCCATAGAAGAGGATGTGGAGGTCCAGGCAGTTGGACCAACTGGGGGTTCCTCCTGTATCTCTGTGGGTCAGTCAAACCCTGGACAATTCTAATGGGAACACCTCAGTCTTTAAACTCCCACAGATGGAGCCGGCATCATGCTTGCAGGTGCTGGCGATAGAATCACCAGCCCCCGCCAGTCACCAGGCCCCGCCATCTGTTTGAAGAGGGCGTTTGCACACGAGATGCTCATGCGCCCATTCCAACAGAGATCCACCTCCTCCCCAGGCCCCACCTCCGGTCCCCATTGCCTCCCCGAAACCCCCCCTAACACTGAAGTGGAGACGGACAGGGTCCCGCTGTCCAGCCAACGAGTGACTGGGATGCGTGTGCGTGTGAGACGCTCGCGCATCCCAGTCTAATGGAGTCTCTCGCCACCAGCGGGGACATTCTGGTGAACGCTGGCAGTGAATGAGAGGGGCTCCAGCTGTAACCTAGCCAATTAGTGTGTGACCTCTCCTGATGTGCATATGGTGCTCAGACCTGATCGCATGGCCCCGAATGCAACTGAATGCTCAGTTAAGATGCCACCCTGCTAGACTGAATGCCCCCCTGGCGAATCTATGTGCTTGCTGTGTGAATGGATGTGTACAGTTATGTCCAAAACCCAATGTAACAGGCTCGTCATTGAAATATTCATGCACTGGGCACAAGTCATTGCAGACACCGTGTAGCCCAGGACTTACTCGGCAATGCAATGAAAAAAGGCGTATCCGGCCTGCAGCTGATGTCACACATCCTCCCTTACAAGTTCAGACACGTCTAGCATTTTCCTGCACACTCCCAGCATTTTTATAGGCTGTGCTTTTCTGAGCACTCCCAATAACCGTCGGTTACCACCCCCAGATGCCTACTTCCTGTCAATCATATTGCGATCCGCGTGCAATTAGAAAGAGTTGAAGGATTTCATTGCAGGATGTCCTCACACATGCATACTACATACTGTACACAGGCACAATGTATCGGTAATCGCCCAGAATGTGATTTTGCAGCCGTGCAATCAGGTCTGAATTGAGCCCATGGAGGGGACTTAAGTGAAGGATCTAACGTACATTTATTTTTGAGTTGAAACTATTGGAAATCTAGATACTGCAGCCACGTTTCTCTCTAAAGTGACAGAATGGGGTAAATTTACTAATATCGTTCCAATACGGCCGATCCCCATAAGGACAGGTACGAACGGGATCGGCCCTATATGACCGAAAAGACAAATTGCACGGATCTTTGCAATGCTGCCAAAGGTAAAATTAAATGAATGAAAAAATAAATAATAATAAATAAATTTGGCGTGGCTACGGAGAAGATATACTTATACCCTACTCAGCTTGGGACACCTGGGGGGGGGGAGGGGGGGGGGCTGGATGTATTATTTCTGGTATGGGGCAGGAGAGTAGGTAGCCATTATATTAATTGCACATTGGGAGGTTAATGTGCAGACTCTTTGTTATTATTATTATTATTTTTTCTGGGAGGGTTGTATGGGTGGGGTGGAAGGGGAGAAGGAGAACGGTATGTCAATTGGGTATGGTGGTTTGCAGGGAGGGGGGAAGGGACAGGGGGAGGGGTAACATAGATAATGGTACACTATAGATAGCTCTGTTCTATGAAGGCTTATTGTGTCCTAAGGTAATGCAAAGTAAAGTGGTGAAGGAATATAGTATCCTCACTAGGAATGTAAGGGGGATAAACAATAAAATCTCCTTAGTCACTTGGTTGTGGTTAAATTGTTAGCTCTTAAAAAAGCTTGGATAGGGTGGACTTACGCTACCTTTACCTCTGCATCCAGGGGTGTCTCAGTGTTCGTTCGGAAAGGTATCCATTTTGTTGCCGATTTAGTTCAGACTGACCAGTGAGGGAGGTATGTCTTTATTAAGTGTAGGTTAGGTTCTTTGGTGTTTTTTATAATGGTTATATGCTCAATGTATGTATGTCTGTATGTCTGTATATATATATATATATATATATATATATATATATATATATTGCGATCCAGGGTGTCGGGCACTCTCCAAAACAACACTACACCGTGCACGTGTTGTTTGAAAACATAATCTCCTTTTATTACTTCAAGTAGTCACATGGGTCAGTATATACAGGCTGATCTTCCCTGAGATGATGTTCTCCATTTTGCTCAGTTGATAATCGTTTTTTCACCAAGTACAGAGCTCCTTTATAAAGGTCCAGTGTGTTAGGACCGAAACGTCGGGACTTATCTTTATACATATACTGACACATGTGATTACTTGAAGTAATAAAAGGATATTATGTTTTCTAACAACACTTGCAGGGTGTAGTGTTGTTTTGGAGAGTGCCCCACACCCTGGATCGCAAGATTTGGGGTCGGACTATATTGTGGGTACTTCACCCTTTGTTGGGCACCCCACTGATGGACAAATACGTTTGGGTGCGGTCTCTTCAGAACACAAGGCAGCTAAGTCAGCAATTTATTAACAGCCATATGTGCAAGTCGACATTTTAATCCTCATGGGGCCTTTGTCAAGAAAATAAAGTGCATATACTTAGGCACACCAGGCAGGTAGTAGTGATACTGACACATGCTACACAGCGTCTATATATACCCCTCCCATCACCATAACACAATTTAAGGAATTGATCCTTAAAACACGCAAGAATTGTGATATTGGAAGGCTCTCTTTTAATGATGCTGGATGTTGGCTGCTTGGATGTAAAAAGTATTCCGGTCAGTGTCCTTCGTAAATAAGGTGGAACACAACACCGATCCATCTTTGTAAATTTTCACATCAAGAAACTCTATAGCATTCCCTTTGATGTTATAAGTGAATTTCACAGGCTCATTTACAACATTGAGTTGCTCAACCATTAAGATAAATTCTGATTCAGTGCCAGATCATAAAATAAACACCTTACTAATGTATCTACAGTAGCGGAGCATTTGGTGTAAGTATCAAGTATACCTAATTCAGAAGAAATTCAGTGGCAGGGTGTGCTTGACCTTCTTTCACTAGGTTTTCTCATATTGCTTCGATGCCCTGCTGGTGTGGGATAATCGTATATAACGATTGTACATTAATGGTAAAAAGCCACACACCCTGGTAACTGGTGACCTGTTGCACCAGGGGTTGAAGGAACTGATCCACAAACACCCCAAGCGGCTGAAGGAGTGAGCCCATAGCAGAGATGATGGGCCACCCAGAGGGGTTCTCCAGCCGCTTGTGGATTTGTGGTAATGTATAAATAATGGGGACAATTGGATAATCAACAGTTAAATAAGACAATGTTTTCTTATCAATCCAGCTCGCATTAAGTCCAATGGCCAGTAGGTCATCAACTAGCCTCTTCGTAGTTTTGGTGGGGTTTTGTCTAAGGTGGACATAAGTATGATTGTCATTTAGTTGTCTCAAAACTTCATAAATTCAAAAGTCACAATCTGCCCAATCTTGTAAAACAATTGCCCCGCCTTTATCGACGGGATGGATGTCAATACCAGCATTATTTTTAAGGAACAATGTACAGAAAGCAAGGTTAAACGGAGTGTATGGTTGGCGTACGCTTCGCCTGACGAAGCTCACTGGCGAAGCGTGCGCCGACTGTACACTCCGTGGTGTGCTCCCACTTCCCCTTTCCTCTATGTATGCATTTTGATCTGTATTATTTCCCTTAGCGGTATCAGTAGCGGTGTACATTTAAGCACTAAGATCGGCAAACAGGCACGGTGCGCACTATCTGACACCGTTGCCGTGTACACAGATTGACAGCCTCACAGGCTGATCAAGACCTTGCCGCAAACTGCATTAGGAGCCGGTCACGCTACCTGTTAGCCATTGTGACAAGCTGGCACAGCGCATCTGATCTCACGCTGTGAGCTCCGCTGTCCCGGCTTACAGACCGGACCAACAGCACTCAGCTAACCGCTTACTGTGATCTGCCCCATATACACCAGTAGCAATTCACATAGCTTAGCCCCAGGTAGGGCTCAGATATTTTATCGGGCACCCTACTAACAGATTTGGGAGCGCATGTCTTTGCCACTCTGATAACAATACCGCTCTGTTGTGTGGGACCATTAATTGCTGGTTATTCTCACCCTCCAGATTCAGTCGGTTCTTGCATATTCTATGAATTAGGCACTCATAGTGATACCGCTATTAAACAGAGGTAATAAAGTACTGATAACTGCAAATATCCGTATTAACCAGTCTCATTCACAGACAGAAAATGCACCAACACAATTAAAGTGAAAACATTAAATATATTACAAATACAATTGTTAGTGGGACCCCACGGAAACAAGGATATCGTTGTCCTTTTTTATGTGTCTATGTTTAATGTATGTATTGTGTCTTTTTATTCTCACCAGAGGTCTTAGAAAATAATAAATAAAGGTTACATTTTAAATTCTCTCTTTTTTGGTGCATCACAAAGCGACATTCTCTCTCTTGCTTTCCAAGAATGTGTCCCTTTTTTTAAGGAACATAAGAGCTTGTCTTTCAGGGGCCGACAAGTTGGAATATCTGGGTTTAGTCATAATTTTTTCATTAGCCTCATTTTGTGCCATTCTTGAGAATGTACTGATGCTAGCATTCCTAGACACCAGATCATATGTTCTAGGTTTAATGCAATGATTAGGAGGTCATATAGTATCGGCAGTATCTGAGAATTGTTTTCTCATTCTCAATTTGCGGCAGAATTTGTAATGATCGACTGACCACTGGAACTGATCATGCTGGGTGGTTGGTATAAATGATAAGCCAAGTGACAACACCCTACACTCTGTGTCACTCAATAAATGTGAAGACAGGTTGAAAATCATGTCAGTTTCTTTGTTCGCTGGTATCTTACCCTTCCACCCACCACTCCTTTGGTGGTTCCTGGTTGGCCTCCTTGTTGGAAAGGCAGATTGGTGGGTGGTGTCCCGTCTAAGGTAGCCTTTTATTACTAGAGCTGTCAGAAGTGTCACCCTCGGAGGATGCGAAATCAGACAAATATGTTATTTGTCTATGTGGACGTGGTGGACTTTGACCACGACTCTCAACCTGATGGTTTTTATAATCATTGTTCACAGTGTCCAACTTCTTACATTTAAATTGAACCAGATCCTGGTGATATGTGTCAATCTGGGTTTTTACTTTTTCCAACCACGCTTAACTTTTATCTGCAGTCAATTTTTTCAGATATGACGCTTTATAACTATCAAGTTCAGTTTGGACTTTTTTTAGATCATTGCCTACCTCCTCTATCACTAGTAATATGAGGTCAGCAGAGCATTTATTTAATACTCTGAACCACCTGGAACAGAAAGCAGGATTGTTACGACCCAGAGTAGGGACGTTATGCACCCTAAAACCCCTAGGTGGCACTCGCTTAGAAACTGGCCATGGAGTAATAGGTCAGTTTCAAGTTTACGTAAAAGTAATAATTTGTGCGTCAGTAGAGGTATATGCAGGTAAATCATGAAATTCGAGGACAAAGCTGTTTCTTAGTGAAACACGTGTAGGAAACCGCTGCATTGTTAAAAATATGTGTTGGACTAGAATGTACTGACTTTAAAATTTAGATAAAATTGGCAGCCATGCTCACCTCATAAATGGGAAGCAATTAAGTGCAGATATATATGGTGGATAATACCCAAGTTATGTACTCCAGTTATATGTTGTATCAGTGTGTTTGACTACTTAATATAGAGAACTTTCTGACTAAGCTGGAGAGTGTAATTAAAATTGATGCACCCTGTACAGTAACACCAAACCACTGAGAGTTGGTAAGGAACATAAACCTCCAACTCACACCTATTGAATTTAATGTGATGCAGAGCATCATACAGACTGTTAAAAAGGTCCTACTAGACTTAAGAGAGAGACTTGAGAGCAGGTTACCCACAGAAACCGCAGTATACTTGGACGCATCTTGTCGAGCTGCCAGATCCTGCTACATTCAACACAGGACCTTGAGAAAACCATGCACCGCGCTACGGACTTACTAACATTATCCTGAGTGGACAATAGGACCTTTTTCTACCCTTAGAGCAACACCCATCTTTGGCTATCTCCCCTCTCCCACTTACAGCGGGGAGCAAACCCCCCCCCCGTCCTTCTGATCCCAGTAGACACATCCTGTTGGGACCCCTACTCGGCAGACCCTTCGTGTCGTGCACTGATGTCTTTGCATCCAATTGACATTTGTCAGTTTATTACCGCAGAGACCGGTTCAAGCATCTGTTTATACATGTGGTGTTTAGTTACTTTGTATCCCAGTGACTCTAATATGCTCTAGTCTGCTCGACAGACTCTGCGAGACATTTACAGATGTCTTTGCACCCTATAGGCATTTGCCAGTTTATTATTACAGATACCGGTTCCTGCATCTGTGTATACATTTGGTGTTGAATAACCTTATATTCCAGTGACTCTTATGTTTGATGGAACGACACTATGTATCCATATTATGCATTGCTTTGTTTGCCATTATTGTCATTGCACGAAGCACTCCAGCCCCCGGCCACAGCACATATACTTCACACCCTCACACCCCACTTCAACATCCCCCCCCTCCTCACTTAGGCACGGTAGCCAGCACTCATTGACATACACTGACACACTTATTTACATTCATATCCAGGCACCACTGGCAGTGGTTGCCTGCCACACGGTTCCCCTTGTTCACGCAGTATCCCGCACATCATTATACACCTCACTATGCGCACCACCCACTGCACACAAGCACACGCCAGGTCAGCACAGCACACATCACATATTGCACTGATGAAGGAATAGTGTCCATGAAGCTGCAACGCGTTTCGGAGAAACTACAGTCTCCTTTTTCAAGCTGGATCTTCAAGATCCAGCTTGAAAAAGGAGACTGTAGTTTCTCCGAAACGCGTTGCAGCTTCACGGACACTATTCCTTCATCAGTGCAATAAGAGACACTTTTGCACTTTACAAGAAGGCACAGGACACTTTACCAAGGACGCACCAGCACTTTACCATCAGGGATCTTGATCCAGGCAAGCCATCTGCGGTGGTGCCGCAGACCTTCCATTTGAAGTATAGCCCACCGCACCCTCTGACTTCGGTGAGATCAAGACCTCCATGCTACATTGTTATTTTGCATGAATTACATGGTATCTAGGTGAAGTCCTCACCAAAGTATATATTGTTTTTTATCTATTTTTACTGATCTATTTTTACTGTTCATACCAATAAATTCCTGTTAAAATTTAAGTTGTCTGAAACATCTTAATGAAAGGGGTTGCGCCGAGCTCTGGCAACACATCCATCATTTTGATTACTGCCGCCGAGCAGTTTAAAAATCTTAGAGTGACTTCAGCTTTCTACCTCTGGTACATTTCCCAAGCGGGATTGAAGAGCACCTAAGTCGTTGTGTAATACTTCTGCTGGAGTGCCGGGACCCACTATATATATATATATATATATATATATATATATATATATATATATAGACGGGGGTGCGGCACTCCTTGTTGCTGATTGTCCCAACGAGGGGAAGGGGTTAAAGTCCCTTGGCGGTGCCTTCCAACTGACAGACCGCCGAGAGGGGTCCAGTAAATGCAGGGTGTAGGGGGGACGGCGGCACTCGCACACAGAAAGAATCACACGGAGGCTAGAGTGTACCAAAATTTCTTAGGCACCTTGATAAAGTGGCAACGCTGCCACGAAACGTTGGTACACTCTAGCCTCCGTGTGATTCTTTCTGTGTGCGAGTGCCGCTGTCCCCCCTACACCATATATATATATATATATATATATATATAGTGTGGTTCAGAGTGCGCTACCAAGAATTAATCCACAATTGTAAAAAGCAATATAATTTAATAACAGAGTGCCCCAATGGGCAGCATATAGTACATAAAAGCGTTTTGATTACAGCATATATTTGTCAATTTCTCAGATTCATGTTACTCCAGTGATGAAACAAAGGCCCAACGTGTTTCGTCAGAAAGGTGACTTCATCAGGGGCTTACAAGTAAAGTTTTTTTGACAATCGAATTACACTTTGTATAATACAATAATTTCATACACACTGTCAAGATGGCGTCAGTAATTCATAAACGGTAATGCATAAAAACCAAATATAAAAACAGCCAAAAGCTTTTTTGGGGCTGATAGTGATAATCGGACACCAATCAATTTTTTAGACTTGATAAGTGGGGGTTAATGTCTGCCCCAAAAGCAAATGCGACCTCAAAGAGATTTTTTCCAATAGTATAGGCTCATATATGCCAGGAACACCGGATGTGCATTCACTGGAATCCAAAAGCTGATTCCAGTGAATGCACATCCGCTCTTCACACCGTCGTAAGAGGCTGCGCTCCCTTAATTTGTGAACATTTGTATATGAGAAATATGGTTAGAATTGTATGAAAGATGGCCTGTATTGCAACTTGGCTGTCCGCGAATCGCGGGAGGGGGGGTCACGGGGGGTGCTGCGAATTGCGGGAGGGGGGGTCGCGGGGGGTGCCGCGAATTGCGGGAGGGGTGTGTGTGTGTGTTTTGCCGCAAATCACGGGAGGGGGGAGGGGGGGGGGTGCGGAAATGTAATGGACAAAAAACTTATTTTAGGTTTTACAGGGGCCACGCCCATTTTCCTCAAAATGTCATGCCCATTTACAAGACCACGC
Source organism: Crinia signifera (assembly GCF_055691185.1). Taxonomy (NCBI): domain Eukaryota; kingdom Metazoa; phylum Chordata; class Amphibia; order Anura; family Myobatrachidae; genus Crinia; species Crinia signifera. Next base: position 33,787,987 of record NC_139217.1, read on the forward strand.
CCACTATTCCGGGAGCGTGCGAGCTTCAGGCGCACGCTTTAAGATAAGGAGGTCAAAATCTCCAGAACCCGATAATGAGTGAGGTAGCAAAAGGATCTAGGAGTCCAAATAGACAGCAAACTGGGATGTAATGTAGATACAAAAAAGGCCAACAAAATTCTGGCATGTATTAAGAGGGGAATGGAAACTAGGGACTCAAGGGTAATTATGCCTCTGTATAAAGCATTGGTGAGACCTCACCTCGAGTACGGAGTGCAGTTCTGTGCCCCACACTATAAAAAGGACATCATAGAATTAGAAAAAATCCAAAGGCGAGCAACAAAGTTTATTAGGGGATTGGAGAATTTAAGCTACGGGGAGAGATTAAGCAATTTGGGACTATTTACATTGGAAAAGAGACATTTAAGGAGGGACATGCTCAACATGTACAAGTATATCAAGGGCCAATATAAGGAACTGTCACACACCCTCTTTTCTACTAGAAAGGAATCTAGGACACGAGGGCATGAGTATAGATTAGAAGAAAAAAGATTTCATTCAGCTAGTAGAAAGAATTTCTTTACGGTCAGAACAGTCAAACTCTGGAACTCTCTTCCCAGAGAGGTGGTAAAGGCTGTCTCATTAAATGCGTTCAAGGCAAAGTTGGACAAACATTTACTGGAGAAAAACATCCATGGGTACAAATAAGAAATATAATCTGTCTGTAAAATATCAGAACCTACCAAACCAGCAATGGATATCTATACCAGGTTGAACTAGATGGACGCAAGTCTTTTGTCAGCCTTACCTACTATGTAACTATGTAACTATGTAATGTTCCAGATTATCGTCTACAAAGTTAGACCATTGGAATTTGATGAATGATTTATTATTAGCTGAGGTGGCTAGTTGTGTAGGGAAACACCACAGATTATCCCGATACATATTTGGGGGAAATGTTAGTGTTAGAGGAGCATGGTCGGATATCAGAATATCATGTAAGTGTGACATTAAGACATCAGATAGTAGTAAATAGTCGATGCGCGATAAAGAAACATGTGCTGCCAGTAGCGCACACAGGGGGGTTTCTGAGTACCCAGAAACCCCCACCAGGAAAGCTGAGGGTCCCCTCTTTCCATGGGTATAAGAATTGTAAAAATTGGCCCTTGGAAACCGGAGAAATCTGACTTCAAAGCAGTAGTCCCCATCCAAGCCTGTTAATTAATTCCCAGTCAGATATTTCAGGTTCTGTCTGACTTAGAGTTTTTCTGAGGGTATATTCCATAAGCTGGGACTCTCCCCCTTTGATGAACACTAGTACCTTGTCTCTACTGTTCCCAGAACCAGAGATATCAGCCTTCCAGCAGCTGGTTACTGCTCCAGCTCCACACACCTGGTATGTCGTTTTATATACTCCTTGGCAGATTGCTCTGCCTCCTGAACTCTGATCCCCTAGTCCCCAGCACCATTTGGTAGGTGGGATTCTCTAGTTTATAATTTCTTTAAAATCTAAGCAATCTATTTCCAGGAACTGGAGATATCTGCAGTCAAGCAAGCTGTCCTCCCACCAGAAAATTATGAATAATAAGCCCACTCCACTATACACTCCTCCTCTGCATAATAAACATCCTCTACCACCCTTGAAGTTATGTATCAGGGTCCCCTTATTCAGCCCAATGCCCCCTTCTCCCACCCCATATCCCACCATCTGTGCAGTAAACTGGTAATAAATGGAAATTACTGATCCAGGCCCTACATGCTGAGCTGTTGTTATAATACCCCCTACCACCCCCGGGACATCAAAGCTTCCCCCACCCATACTGCTAGAGGATCGGTAGGGGCCCCAATACATTGCTATGCCCAGGGGTCTACACTGCTGTTGATGCCCCTGTATGTATGTATGTATGTATGTATGTATGTATGTATGTATGTATGTGTATGTATGTATGTATGTGTATGTATGTATGTATGTATGTATGTATGTATGTATGTATGTATATATATATATATATATATATATATATATATATATATATATATATATTATTATTATTATTATTATTATTATTATTATTATTATTATTATTATTATTATTATTATTTATATACATTTGGTCTATCTATAATACTTTAACTGACCCAGCATATACTGGGTCACCTAAGTGTCCATCTCTGTGCTTTGCTCCGCCCCTCTGGAAACCCCCTTCTGAAAATCCTGCGTTTGCCACTGGCTGCTGAGAGGTGTGAATAGGAGTGCTCGGTAGGGTTTAGAAGGCGCCATGGATCCGATAGATGTAAGGAGGTTATTAAAAGATGGTAGTGAACGCCATGAGGAGGGGCATATTCTAGGAGGTGGGGGGAACTTATTGAGTTGAGTTTCTAGCACAGTGTTAAGATCTCCTCCCAAGATCAATGTGTAGTTCTCTCTTTGTTGTAATATTCTAGTGAGGTAGCTAAAGAAAATCAGGGAATCTGCATTTGGTGCGTAAACATTAACCAGTGTGAAGAGAGATTGTGAAATTTCAACATCGAGTATGAGGTATCTGCCCTGACGGTCCACCAATTGGTTTAAGATAGTGAATGGTAAGCCTCTTCTAAATAAAATGGCAACACCTCTGGACTTATTGTGGAATGTTGCTGCAATACACGTGGTGCATGGAGAGTAGCAGTATCTCCTGTGCGCCAATGGGTCTCCTGTAAAAACATTATATCAGGTCGTAGCTTCTTAAGGTGGGTAAGAACTTTTTTCCATTTAATGGGTGAGTTTAGGCCCCCAACGTTCCAAGAGGCAAGGCGTAGCTGGTTAGCACTACAGGAAGATGTGGAGTCCATTCTGGATGTGGACATATTAGTTGTTTGAGACATCTGTTAGACTAAAAGGGTTTTGAGAACCATCATAAAAGGCTATGGAGGGAGTGGAGAGTGTCCCCACGGGTGAGCGCCAGACAGTTAACATAAGAAATTTCAAATACACATTACAGAAGAACACAAAAAAGTATACAATGTTTTGCTTCATAAAACACCAATTTTGCATTTTCCTTCTGACAAGAGAAAAGGACAGGTGCTGTCCAAAACATACAACACGTGTCCAAACATATAACCAATAAAACAAGTAAAGCATTAGGTAAGATATTCCCATTAATTAGGGGTATTAGTTATAAAAGAAACATTGAGCAACCCATTTTAATTTGTTAAAACACATAGGAATCTGTTAATCTATTCTAGTTCAATCGTGTGATACATTGGGGGAAATCTACTAATATGAATTCGTAAAAAATAGGTGAATTCGTAGGCAGAAATACACCTATTTTTTACACATTTGTATTTTCGGGATTTACTATCCCAAAAATACAGCAATTCGTATTCTTAAAGATGGCACATTCATATTTGTATTTACAAATACGAATGTCTACACCATCGATAGAATACGACAGGAATCACCATTCAAAAGAATGGTGGTTCCTGATTTACTAAGCAGCCGTATTATCAGTACGGCTGCTTAGTAATTCAGGAACCACCATTCTTTGGTGTAAAACAGGCACGAAAATACGACAGGAAAATACACCTTGATTGTCCTGTCGTATTTGCTTTAAGCCTGCACGGATCAGTCAGATCCGTGCAGGCTTTAGTGTAAAAAAAATAGAAAATTAAATAAATGTAAAAAAAAAACAGCGTGGGGTCCCCCCCACAGCTGTAACCAGCACCAGGCTGAAGGAGAAGGGGCCGGTAATTAAAAATCAGGGAACCCGACAAATAGGGGTTCCCCAATTTTTAACAACCAGTCCCAGGCTCCAGGTCCGGGGCTGGTTCCCAAAATATGGGGGACAAAATGACTAGGGGTCCCCCGTATTTAAAGAACCAGCCCCAGGCCAAACCAGCCAGCAGCGTAATGCCACAGCCGGGGGGAGACTTTTTATACAAGTCCCCCCGGCCAAAGCATTAACCCTCTGACCAATCATCCTGGCCAGGGGCCCTGGGGGAGTGGGGACCCCCCAATAAAGGAGCCTGGTGCTGTCCCCGGTGGCCCTGTGCGGTGGCCACCGGGCTGATACTGGTGTAAAAAAATAGATAAATAAACTATTGTTTTAAACTGTGGAACTATGAGTCCCAGCAAGCCTCCAACGCAAGCTGGGACTTGGAGAACCGCAAGTCCCAGCCTGCGGGGCATTAAAGGGCCTGCTGGGTCTTGTAGTTCCACAGTAAAAAAAATAGATCAATAAATACACACTGACACATGAAAAATAAAAGTTTAATACATACATTACACACACACTGATACTTACCTATCTTGATCCCGTATGTAGGTCCCAGAGTCTTGATCCAGTGCCTTGTTCTGTTCCGGATCCATGTCGCCTGTGACCATCCAGGTTCAACATCTCCTGTGATCCAGTGTCCACTGCCAGACTCACCAGTACCGGTTCCAGCCTAGCTCCAGGATTCCAATCCTATCTGATGTTCTGTCATCAATGGTGATCCGATGTGCCATCATCGATTATGATTCCGATGTTCCATCATCGATGGTGATTCTGATGTTCCATCATCTATGGTGATTCCGATGTTCCGTCATCAATTGTGATTCCAAGTATTCCAAGCATTCCAATATCCGTTGTTCCATTCTCCATCCTGTTTCCGATATCCTTCTGGACTCCGATGTTCTAACATCAACTCATATTTCCATCTCAGTAAAGTATTGCTTACCTGTATTGACTTTTGTCCAGAGACCCCCATCTGCATACTTTACTGCCTGCTATTATACAACCTTCCTGACATTCAATAAACCTGGTTGTATTTTATCACCGACTGTTTCCTGTCTTTGGGTGCACTGTCACGCATAGCATATGCGCAAGGGTCCTCTTCAGCCTCCCCAATTTCGGTATTGGTCCAGGTCCCCACCAGAGGTCTTAGTCTCTACGACTCAGACCCCTGGTGTAACAGTAAGCACTAGCCAGATGGATCCAGCCTCAGGCCAAAGGTTACCACCCAGCCCTGTGCAACAACTGGCTGCCCGCTTGGACCAGCAAAAAGCGGCGCAGGGTCAAGTGATCCATTGCCTCCAAGATTTGTCCTCTAGGCTGGATAAAATTCAGACCACTCTCAGTGGCCCAGAGACTTCCAGTGCTTCTCAAGTTTCAGTTTATCCTCCTGTACTTGCTGACGCCCCTCGTCTTCACCTATCCATTCCTACCAAGTTTGATGGGAACCCTTTGACTTGCAAAGGTTTTTTAAACCAGTGTGAGATCCATTTCGAGTTACAGCCCAGCAACTTTCTCATGGAGAGAGTCAAAGTCGCTTACATCATCTCACTCCTGTCTGGAGCAGCTTTGGACTGGGCTTCACCATTGTGGGAAAGATCTGACGCCATTATGTCCTCTTACAAGAACTTTGTGACAGCATTCCGGTGCATCTTTGATGAGCCTGGGTGAGTAACCTCAGCCTCCACTAAAATACTTAGTCTCAGACAAGGATCCCGTTCCATTGGGCAATATCTGGTTCAATTCCAGATCCTTGCTTCTGAACTCGATAGGGCCCTGTATACAGCATTCTGGCATGGTCTGTCTGACCGGATTAAAGATAAACTACCTACCAGAGACTTACCATCTAAGTTAGACAATGTAATTTCACTGTGTATTAAAGTGGACCTGCGCTTTCGTGAGAGGACTATTCAGCGCAGTAAATCTTCTGCAGTCAAGACGCAATCTTCTCCAGTTCCTACACCTGCTACTCCGGTGTTACAGCCCAAGGAAGAGCCTATGGAGGTGAATCACTTCTATCTGTCCCCAGGAGAACGTCGACATCGCTGACTGGCACAGCTATGTCTTTACTGTGCGGCTCCGTCACATCAAATTTCTGCATGCCTCAAGCGTCAGGAAAACACCTCATATTCCGTCAAGGAGAGGGTAGGCTAGGAGTGATTAAGTCCTCTCCATCTGCGACTGATTGTGTCCTTCCAGTATCTTTACAAGTTGGCCTGCACTTCAAGACAGTCTCCGCGCTTCTTGATTCCGGTGCCACTGGGAACTTCGTAACTGCAGAATTGGTCCAGAAGTGGGGGTTACCCACTGAGCTTCTTCCCAAGGCTGTCTTTCTAACTGCAGTGGATGGCAGTAGGATTCCTGATGCGACAGTCTCCCGCAGAACCTTGCCTCTCTCAGTTAAAGTGTCTTTTCTTGTGTTACCCAGAGCCACTTATCCACTGGTCCTGGGCCTGCCCTGGCTTCATCTCCACAATCCTCAAATTGACTGGAAGACCTATCAAATTCTTGCCTGGGATCCTTCCTGCTTCGGTACCTGCCTTCAAAAGGTACTTCTAGCTAGATTCTGCAGACCTTCCACCTCTTCTATATAGAGATTATTCCGATGTGTTCAGCAAATCTAGTGCTGATATCCTGCCTCCTCATAGACCGTGGGACTGTCCTATCAATCTTGTTCCTGGTAAAGAGCCATTGAGAGGTAGGACCTATCCATTATCTCTTCCAGAGACCCAGGCCATGGCTGACTACACAAAAGAAAATCTCGTCAAGGGGTTCATTTGTCCTTCAACTTCCCCTGCTGGTGCAGGATTTTTTTTTCACGAAGAAGAAGGATGGAGGTTTGTGTCCCTGCATAGACTATCGTGGTCGCAATGAAATTACTGTGAAAAACAGGTATCCTCTACCCCTCATCACCGAGTTGTTTGATCGTGTCAGTGGAGCGACCATCTTCACTAAACTCGACCTGAGAGGTGCGTACAACCTTATCCGTATACGAGAGGGTGATGAGTGGAAGACGGCATTTAATACCAGAGATGGCCACTATGAGTACATTGTCATGCCCTTTGGGCTCAGTAATGCTCCAGCCCTATTCCATCACTATGTCAACGAGATTTTTTGGGACATTCTCTACCAACATGTGGTCGTGTATCTCGATGACATTTTAATCTATGCAAACAATCTCGAGGATCCTCGTTATTGGGTGAAAGAGGTCCTGTCTCGGCTGTGAGCTAATCATCTTTATTGTAAACTGGAGAAATGTTTCTTCGAGGTGAAGGCAATACCCTTCCTGGGGTACATTGTCTTCGGTTCCGGTCTTCAAATGGATCCAGGTAAATTGCAGGCTATCCAAGATTGGCCAATTCCTTCTTCAGTGAAAGGTATTCATTGCTTCTTGGGATTCACCAATTATTATAGAAAGTTCATCCATAATTTATTTTCTATTGTGGCGCCCATCACTGCCCTAACACGTAAAGGGGCCAACCCAGCAAAGTGGCCGGCAGAAGCCATCCAAGCCTTCCATCTGTTGAAACAGAGGTTTACTTCCGCTCCCATGTTAAGACAACCTGACACCACGTTGCCCTTTATCCTTTAGGTCGATGCCTCCTCTGTGGGTGTTGGGGCAGTGCTCTCCCAGAAAGTGCCTGATGGACGTCTTCACCCCTGTGGGTTATTCTTACATAAGTTCATGCCTGCAGAGTGTAATTATGCCATTGGTGACCAAGAACTTCTCGCCATTAAGTTGAGTCGAAGTCCACAAATCAACACTTTATTATTGATCCAGTGGCTTTCTCCACAACAGGAGTAACAAATCTCATGCCCCCTACAGGGAAAAGTTTTGTAAAACTGACCTTAAGAAAGAAGCTGCTTAATTGGGGCATTCTTCCAAGTTTGCTGGTCATGCAAGCATTCAGAAAACTTTCTAATTTATCACCAGGTCCTACTGGTGGCCATCCCTCAAACAGGATGTACAGGACTTTGTCTCCTCTTGTGCTAAGTGAGCCCAGCACAAGAACAGTCGTCAGTCTCCTCCTGGGCAATTGATGCCACTGTCAGTGCCACATCGTTCTTGGACGCACCTTTCAATGGAATTTGTAACTGATCTTCCAGAGTCTGACAAATTCAATACCATCTGGGTGATTGTTAACCGATTCACCAAGATGACTAGTTTCAGCCCTCTCACCGGTCTTCCTTCAGCTTCCAAGCTATCACATTTATTTATAAAGGAGATATTCAAGCTTCCTGGACTGCCACTTGAAATTATTTCTGATAGAGGAGTCCACTTCGTGGCCAAATTCTGGCAAAGCCTGTGCTCTCTCCTCCAAGTCAAGCTCAAGTTCTCCACAGATTATAACTCTCAAACAAACGGCCAAATGGAGAGGGTGAATCAAGAAATTGAGGCGTTTCTTCGCAAATATATATCTTCTTCCCAAGATGACTAGGCTCAACTTCTTCCATGGGCAGAGTTCTGCCATAACAACCAATATCACTCTTCTTCAAATGTCACTCCTTTCTTTGCCAACTATGGGTTACATCCTCGAGTTCCTGACTTCATTTTGCAACCTGTTTCTTTAGTGCCAGCTGTAGATGCGACCATCCAGCAATTCAGAAAAACCTGGAAGCTCATTCATCATCTCTCCTGAAAGCTTCAAAAAAGGTACAAAAAGTTTGCCTACAGGAAACGCAGAGCTGTGCCAGCCCTCCGGCCAGGAGATCGTGTCTGGTTATCGTCAAAGAACTTGAGGTTAAGAGTGCCATCAATGAAGTTTGCACCTCATTATATTGGTCAATTTCCTGTTGAGTGAGTCGACAATCCTGTGGCCTAGAAATTAAGATTGCCTCCTTATTTGAAAGTGCCAGCTACATTCCACATCTCGTTATTAAAACCACTGTTTTTAAATCGCTTTCATTCCAAGTTTCCCAAAGCACACAAAGTTTGCACTCAACGTGGAATAGAATATGAGGTCTGTAAAATCTTGGACTCTCGCATCCAAAATGGTCATCTGCAATATCTGATCAATTGGAAGGGCTATGGCCCTGAGGAACAATCCTGGACCAATGCGATAGATGTCCATGCTCCAAGACTCATTTGGTTGATCCATGCCAAGTTTCCATACAAGCCTAAGAGGTGTCCTGAGGCCACCCCTAAAGGGGGGGGGGTGCTGTCACGATCCGGGTACTGAAGCAAGCTCTCTTACAGGTTAAGTGCCTGCGCAGGCTCAGTTTGCGTTTCAAGTCCCAGTACAGCCGGCGTTCTGGGTGCTGTGCGCCTTCCTCAGTCCTCCAGTCCTCTCAGTGCTGCTGAGTCCACGGCTGCGCGGCACTCCGCTTCTCCCATACACAGTGACAGTGTCCGTTGCTCAGCAATCTCTCTCTTTCTGCCGTCATTGCTCCCAGCAACAAGCATGGCAAGTACAAACAGTCTTTCCCGCCTTAGCCTGACATGGGTGCTGCCATGTTTTCCCAGTCCTAGATATTGTCGAATTAATGACCTTTCGACCTATAACCATTTCAACCTTTTTCCAGCCTAGCTCCAGGATTCCATTCCTATCCGATGTTCCATCATCGATGGTGATCCGATGTTCCGTCATTGATGGTGATCTGATGTTCCATCATCAATGGTGATTCCGATGTTGCATCATTGATGGCGATTCCGATGTTCCATAATCGATGGTGATTCCGATGTTCCATCATCAATTGTGATTCCAAGTATTCCAAGCAATCCAAGTATCCATTGTCCCATTCTCCATCCTGTTTCCGATATCCTTCTGGACTCCGATGTTCTAACATCAACTCATATTTCCATCTCAGTAAAGTATTGCTTACCTGTATTGACTTTTGTCCAGAGACTCCATCTGCATACTTTACTGCCTGCTGTTATACAACCTTCCTGACATTCAATAAACCTGGTTGTATTTTATCACCGACTGTTTCCTGTCTTTGGGTGCACTGTCACGCATAGCATATGTGCAAGTGTCCTCTACAACCTCCCCGATTTCGGTATCGGTCCAGGTCCCCACTAGTGGTCTTAGTCTCTGCGACTCAGACCCCTGGTGTGACACATTATAGACGGCAGATTATAGATGGCAAGATATAAAATTGATTATTCCATCAAGGTGAAGTAATTTTGTTTTGTTTTTCTGTCCCTTTTATGGGGGGTGAGGTGAACGAGGTGGTGAGAGAGTGGGTAGGAAATGGCGTTTAGTCTGATCAGGGTCTTCGAAAAATAATGGGCGGCCATCCTCAAAAACTCTAAGTTTTGCTGGATAAAGGAGGGCAAATCTGCGATTGTGAGAATGAAGGTAATTGCAAACCTCAGAAATGGCTTTGTGTGTTCGGGCGACCAATACTGAAAAGTCCTGAAAGATCATCATTTTATGGGATTGAATCACAACAGAGGGTGATTTACGATGTGCAGTTAGGATCTGTTCCTTGGCTCTGTAGTCTAGGAATTTTGCTATGACCGGACGAGGTCTGGTATATATATATATATATATATATATATATATATATATATATATATATATATATATATATAAGTGTCTGTGTCGGCCCGGCACTCTCCTCTCAGCAGTCAGCTGCCCACGGTGCCCTCAGGAACTTGGGATGTAGCGTGTAAAAAAACAGCGGCACTCGGACGGGTCTTTTCAAAACTTGTATTCAGTAAAAGAAGAACTGACGTTTCGGAGCTCTTAGCCCCGTTTTCAAAGTGAATAGGTGAGACAGTATAAACAGAGTACATCTTACCTTAAATAGGGTGTCCTTCTTCCCGCGCTGTACTTCGCTGAGATGCGGAAGTCAGTCTGACTTACCCGGATGTGATGCATGGGGAGCGTTCCGTCGGGCTTGCTTGGACCGCAAGCTCCTGATCACCATGGAGATCTCCCACATGTAACTGGCGGCGTCTCGGCTGGCTGGGGACCTGCAAGTGACAGAGCAGGATTAAGAAACACTGTACATTGTGCATATTATACAGTGTGATATGTGATTACAGACACATATTAGTGAAAAAGCGATGCTGGGTATCATTAATATTGAATGGTGAAAAAAACCAAATAAGTGAAAATAACCTGTGCAGTAAAACGTGAAGAACATTGCTGGAAAGAAATGTGAAATAATTATTTTAAGAAACATTAAAGGCAGAGACATGCGCTTGGCTAGTTTCAATGCATAATCTACTTGTAGGGATTTTTATTGCAAGAGTCTTAATCTATTCGGTAATGCCAACGTATTTGATGCCTAGCATCTGAGTCATTGTGAAATGACATCTATCATTATCAAGGATGACCTGTACTTTTCTGGTAACAAGAGCACCACATCCCATTAACAAAAATCTTTCAGCCAATGAACAGCGGGCCCTAAAACAGCTTGGCAAGTATAAAGATGTAATATTTAGAACAGCCGACAAAGGGGGCGTGGTGGTTGTTCAGAACCTGTCCGATTACACGGCCGAGATCAATCGCTAATTGGAAGATCGTACAGTGTACGAACACTTGACAGCTGATCCAACCAACAGCTACAAGAAAGAACTCGATGGAATACTACATGAAGCTTACAATAATGGACTGATTTCGAAGAAACTTAAAATGGCCCTCACACAACAACATCCTGTGGTACCGGTGTTTTTCACGGTACTGAAGATTCACAAAAATTTGGCTCATACCCCTGGTCGCCCCATCATCAGCGCAAGCAACTCTATTTACGAACCGATTTCCAGATTTCTGGACAGCTTAGTACAGCCGCTGATCCTAAAACAGGAAAATTATATACAGGACACTACCAAATTTCTCAATGTTCTGTCTAGATTCCAAGAGATCCCCAACAACACCCTGCTGGTGACAATGGATGTCACCAGCCTTTACACATGCATCCCCCAGGAACAGGGGTTAGATGCAATGAGGGACTTCCTAATAAATACCAACATGACCTCACTAGACCTCTCCCTCTTTATGCAACTCCTAAGGTTGACTCTCACCAAGAACTATTTTCTTTTTAATGGCAGCTTTTTTCGACAAGTGTCCGGGTGTGCAATGGGGAGTTGTGTCTCCCCGTCATTTGCCAATATCTTCATGTTCGCGGCTGAGAGAGAACTCTTCCATTATAATCCATTGGCCTCCAAGAAAATCTTCTTATTGACACGTTACATAGACGATCTGTTTATGCTGTGGGGAGGTGACGAACATGAATTGAAGACCCTCATTGACGAAATTAATAGTAAGCCCTCTCCAATTAAGCTCACTATGCATTGTTCTAACCACTCGGTGAACTATTTGGATGTACTCATTACCCTGGAAGAAGGAATGCTGAAAACATCTCTATATGTCAAGCCAACAGACAAAAATACCTTATTGAAGGCAAACAGCTTCCATCCAATTCCCCTAAAAAAAGCTCTACCAAAATCACAAATGCTCAGGGCAGCAAGAATTGTGAGCAAATCCGAGGAACTCCCAGCGGTACTAGACACGTTCATTGCAAAGTTCGCACAGAGGGGGTACGATAATATCCTACTTAAACAACAAAAGGAAGAAGTCCTACAGTTGGACAGGACGACTCTACTTTCCCCCAAGATCAGGGAAGAAAAAGGAGAGATGATTCCCTTGGTTACAAAACTCAATACCAGCAGTGCGGTCCTTCCCAGAGCAACCAGAGCCTTATGGCCTATCAACAAGACTGATAGGAGTCTTCCCAGACTCAACAACAAGAGACCTATGCTCTGTTACAAGAAAGGAAGAAGCATCAAGGACCACATTGTTCATAGCGACATCACTGGCTTTGCAGAAAGTAGACCCAAAACACATTTCCTGTCCAAAGCACCCGGGTGTTACAAATGCCCGAAGTGCACCACTTGTGAGAACATGTTGACGGGCAAGTCTTACACACACCCTGGCAACAACAAGGTCTACCATATTAACCATGTGTTATCCTTCATGTCGACACATATAGTGTAAGTTATACAATGTCCCTGCCGAAAGATATATGTGGGAAAAACGGTGAGGTCGATGAGGGAAAGGATGGCCATGCACAGGTCTGCCCTAAAATCAGCACTGGAGGGCAAAGATCAGGAGCAACCTGTGGCCAAACACTTCGCGACTTGCCACCACAAGCTGAGCGACCTGAGACACATGGCCATAGATCATGTTCCGGAGTCCATTCGAGGAGGGAATAGAGGAGGCATCCTACTGAAATTGGAAACAAGATGGATCTTCAGACTGAATGCCACCAAACCGAATGGTCTGAACGAAAGATTACCACTGGGAACTTTGCTATAGACTAGAATGACTAGTCCACACGAAACCTTGTTACCAGAAAAGTACAGGTCATCCTTGATAATGATAGATGTCATTTCACAATGACTCAGATGCTAGGCATCAAATACGTTGGCATTACCGAATAGATTAAGACTCTTGCAATAAAAATTCCTACAAGTAGATTATGCATTGAAACTAGCCAAGCGCATGTCCCTGCCTTTACTGTTTCTTAAAATAATTATTTCACATTACTTTCCAGCAATGTTCTTCACGTTTTACTGCACAGGTTATTTTCACTCATTTGGTTTTTTTCACCAGTTTTTTTCACCACCTTACGAATGTGCTGGACTTCTTAAACATCGATGCACCAGATCTAATGCTTACTTTTAATATCAGTATTTATTCAATATTAATGATACCCAGCATCGCTATTTCACTAATATGTGTCTGTAATGAACATAATTATGCACAATGTACAGTGTTTCTTAATCCTGCTCTGTCACTTGCAGGTCCCCAGCCAGCCGAGACGCCGCCAGTTACATGTGGGAGATCACCATGGTGATCAGTAGCTTGCGGTCCAAGCAAGCCCGACGGAACGCTCCCCATGCGTCACATCCGGGTAAGTCAGACTGACTTCCGCATCTCAGCGTGCACGGCGGGCAGGGACCAAAGTACAGCGCGGGAAGAAGGACACCCTATTTAAGGTAAGATGTACTCTGTTTATACTGTCTCACCTATTCACTTTGAAAACGGGGCTAAGAGCTCCGAAACGTCAGTTCTTCTTTTACTGAATACAAGTTTTGAAAAGACCCGTCCGAGTGCCGCTGTATTTTTACACGCTACATTCCAAGTTGCTGAGGGCATCGGGGGCAGCTGACTGCTGAGAGGAGAGTGCCGGGCCGACACAGACACTTGCACACAGAGCTCTTGCAGCTCACAGGAGTCAAGGCACCCCGCTTCATTGAATTTCTGCTCATCACCTGAGTGAGGTGACACCTTCTACACAGGACACTGCACATGCACCTAACAGATCAAGGAGGGTCCTGCTTTCTGGCTAAATCAATCACACATCACCTACGCCACTACCACTATGGAGGATGAATCTAGAAGGGCCAATGCCCTACCGGATCAAGCAACCCCTGATTACCGTGGTATCGCGGTGCATACCGGGGTATTCTATAGCTTCTCTGAGGAGGAATCAGGGAGAGTCCTGTTTAAACAGAGTCTGTCCAGCATGGAGGACAAACCCAGCCTGGAAGCCCTATACAGGCAGTAGTACAGACTTCGGAAGAGAGAAGTGGATTTTCTGCTCCATGGGGTTTCCCTGTCCGACTACCATCGGGACAGAATGATACCCCGGGGGTTCAGAGTACGTAATGTGCCTACGATAGGCCGCCACAATCCCGAGTTCTGCCGCAAGTGGCTGGGGGTCCTCAATAAGTGCAGCCACGACCTCATGCTACTAGTCGTGGAGGAATCGGGACGTGAACTGAGGGCCACCAAGGAGAATCTTGCCAAATTCGAGCACGAACACAGAGAGCTTTTTGTCCAGGACACCAGCCAAGACTGGATTACAAAATTACAAAAACAAGTTGATTCCTACCAGCAAGATTTGCTAAAATTCAAGAAAAACAAGTTCTTTGCAGTTAAAGAGGACTATGAAAACAATGTAGTTTACCGTTGGCTAGCCGGGAGTAATGACCAAGGCCACAATCAGGGGCAACCACAGCGACAAAGATCTTTTAGAAGAACACGCAGCGCCACCCCCAGAAAACCACGTGAGTCATCCAACAGTGACAGTGATTTTCAGGTGGAACCTGAAGCCCCCATGGACAGTTCCCTTTAGGACCAGCAACAGAAGCCACGAAGAAAGGTGGCAGAAGGGGAGGAGGTCGACCACCCGTAGGTCCGGCCAACACGCGCGGATCAATAAAAGCAAAAACCGCGCTGAATCAATAGTCTACAATTTGTCCTCTAGAAATTTCAGCAAAAAAGAAATGCAAGTTATGGAACATGGACTGTCCTTTGTGTGCACTACTGATTTTGATGAACTTACATGGAAAACCGACCTCCATAGGTTTGGGAGGGCCCTTAGACGAAATGAATTTTTTCAGAATCAGCCCAAAATGACCATGGTTGAACCACACCATGAGTTTGTAAGCAAGCACAGTAGTTCCACCTTTGACCCCCAGTCGCAGAATCCATCAATTGCGTCATACCTACGGCTAGTGGATGACTCAGTAAGCCGCTACATTCGAGCACCACATCCCACTCACAAAAATCTTTCAGCCAATGAACAGCGGGCCCTAAAACAGCTTGGAAAGTATAAAGATGTAATATTTAGAACAGCCGACAAAGGGGGCGGGGTGGTTTGTTCAGAACCTGTTCGATTACACGGTCGAGATCAATCGCCAATTGGCAGATCGTCTAGTGTACGAACACTTGACAGCTGATCCAACCAACAGCTACAAGAAAGAACTCGATGGAATACTACATGAAGCTTACAATAATGGACTGATTTCGAAGAAACTTAAAATGGCCCTCACACAAGAACATCCTGTGGTACCGGTGTTTTTCACGGTACCGAAGATTCACAAAAATTTGGCTCATACCCCTGGTCGCCCCATCATCAGCGCACGCAACTCTATTTACAAACCGATTTCCAGATTTCTGGACAGCATAGTACAGCCGCTGATCCTAAAACAGGAAAATTATATACAGGACACTACCATATTTCTCAATGTTCTGTCTAGATTCCAAGACATCCCCAACAACACCCTGCTGGTGACAATGGATGTCACCAGCCTTTACACATGCATCCCCCAGGAACAGGGGTTAGATGCAATGAGGGACTTCCTAATAAATACCAACATGACCTCACTAGACCTCTCCCTCTTTATGCAAC
The DNA here is from genome assembly GCF_055691185.1 of Crinia signifera. Lineage (NCBI taxonomy): Eukaryota > Metazoa > Chordata > Amphibia > Anura > Myobatrachidae > Crinia > Crinia signifera. The sequence continues at coordinate 33,803,868 of NC_139217.1, forward strand.
TCCTAAGGTTGACTCTTACCAAGAACTATTTTCTTTTTAATGGCTGCTTTTTTCGACAAGTGTCTGGGTGTGCAATGGGGAGTTGTGTCTCCCCATCATTCGCCAATATCTTCATGTTCGCGGCTGAGAGAGAACTCTTCCATGATAATCCATTGGCCTCCCAGAAAATCGTCTTATTGACACGTTACATAGACGATCTGTTTATGCTGTGGGGAGGTGACGAACATGAATTGAAGACCCTCATTGACGAAATTAATAGTAAGCCCTCTCCAATTAAGCTCATAATGCATTGTTCTAACCACTCGGTGAACTATTTGGATGTACTCATTACCCTGGAAGAAGGAATGCTGAAAACATCTCTATATGTCAAGCCAACAGACAAAAATACCTTATTGAAGGCAAACAGCTTCCATCCAATTCCCCTAAAAAAAGCTCTACCAAAATCACAAATGCTCAGGGCAGCAAGAATTGTGAGCAACCGAGGAACTCCCAGCGGTACTAGACACGTTCATTGCAAAGTTCGCAGAGAGGGGGTACGATAAAATCCTACTTAAACAACAAAAGGAAGAAGTCCTACAGTTGGACAGGACGACTCTACTTTCCCCCAAGATCAGGGAAGAAAAAGGAGAGATGATTCCCTTGGTTACAAAACTCAATACCAGCAGTGCGGTCCTTCCCAGAGCAACCAGAGCCTTATGGCCTATCATCAAGACTGATAGGAGTCTTCCCGGACTCATCAACAAGAGACCTATGCTCTGTTACAAGAAAGGAAGAAGCATCAAGGACCACATTGTTCATAGCAACATCACTGGCTTTGCAGAAAGTAGACCCAAAACACATTTCCTGTCCAAAGCACCCGGGTGTTACAAATGCCCGAAGTGCACCACTTGTGAGAACATGTTGACGGGCAAGTCTTACACACACCCTGGCAACAACAAGGTCTACCATATTAACCATGTGTTATTCTGCAGGTCGACACATATAGTGTACGTTATACAATGTCCCTGCCGAAAGATATACGTGGGAAAAACGGTGAGGTCGATGAGGGAAAGGATGGCCATGCATAGGCTTCGCGACTTGCCACCACAAGCTGAGCGACCTGAGACACATGGCCATAGATCATGTTCCGGAGTCCATTCGAGGAGGGGATAGAGGAGGCATCCTACTGAAATTGGAAACAAGATGGATCTTCAGACTGAATGCCACCAAACCGAATGGTCTGAACGAAAGATTACCACTGGGAACTTTGCTATAGACTAGAATGACTAGTCCACACGAAACCTTGTTACCAGAAAAGTACAGGACATCCTTGATAATGATAGATGTCATTTCACAATGACTCAGATGCTAGGCATCAAATACGTTGGCATTACTGAATAGATTAAGACTCTTGCAAGAAAAATCCCTACAAGTAGATTATGCATTGAAACTAGCCAAGCACATGTCCCTGCCTTTACTGTTTCTTAAAATAATTATTTCACATTGCTTTCCAGCAATGTTCTTCATGTTTTACTGCACAGGTTATTTTCACTCATTTGGTTTTTTTCACCAGTTTTTTTCACCACCTTACGAATGTGCTGGACTTCTTAAACATCGATGCACCAGATTTAATGCTTACTTTTAATATCAGTATTTATTCAATATTAATGATACCCAGCATCGCTATTTCACTAATATGTGTCTGTAATGAACATAATTATGCACAATGTACAGTGTTTCTTAATCCTGCTCTGTCACTTGCAGGTCCCCAGCCAGCCGAGACGCCGCCAGTTACATGTGGGAGATCACCATGGTGATCAGGAGCTTGCGGTCCAAGCAAGCCCGACGGAACGCTCCCCATGCGTCACATCCGGGTAAGTCAGACTGACTTCCGCATCTCAGCGTGCACGGTGGGCGGGGACCGAAGTACAGAGTGGGAAGAAGGACACCCTATTTAAGGTAAGATGTACTCTGTTTATACTGTCTCACCTATTCACTTTGAAAACGGGGCTAAGAGCTCCGAAACGTCAGTTCTTCTTTTACTGAATACAAGTTTTGAAAAGACCCGTCCGAGTGCCGCTGTTTTTTTTACACGCTATATATATATATATATATATATATATATATATATATATATATATATATATATATATATATATATATATATATATATATATATATATATGTATATATATATATATATATATATATATATATTTTATTAGTATTATTATTTATATACATTTGGACTAACTATAATACTTTAACTGGCCCAGCAGTTACCTAAGTGTCCATCTCTGTGCTTTGCTCCGCCCCTCTTGAAACCCCCTTCTAAAAATCCTGCGTTTGCCCCTGCAAATACAATATATATGATTTGAATCCAGTAAAGCAAAGAGGAGAATTCTTCCAACACTTGTTTATTAGTCTTCAAAAGACGTATAAATAGCAAATAGAAATGTCCCCAAAATATGGGGGGGGGGGGCACTAATAATTTTGTCCCCCATATTTTGAGAACAAGGACCTTTGAGACTGGTGCTTGCGGGGAACCTTAGCCTTGCTTGGCCCCTGAATTTCTAGAACCAGGACTGGTGCTTTGAGCCTGGGGCTGGTTTTTGCTGTGTATATGGGGGAAATGGCGTCACTAGGGTTGGTGTCACCCGGTGTAGTAACTCATGGTGTCACACACCCCCCCCCCCCCCAATTTTTTTTTCCAGAAGCTGGAGACAGGATGCTTGTGTGCTCCTCTGGTGCGCTGAAAAATTGGGGGCATGGCCTATCAGAAGGGGCACGTGGCCTGTAACGTGATTATATTGTGTACCTGCAGATTGTGTCAGCGCCCCTTTTCCAATTTTCCAGTATTATAGCAGTGCTGTATAGCTTAAATGATTGATCAGTCCAGCTTAGTTCTTCCCTGCATTTTTACAGGCTACTTAAATCATTAAACACTGTTTATCCGTAATGCCAATTACACAGTAAGCCGCACAACGTGATGCCCATTACACCACTTACCGTGATGCCCATTACGCCACACACCGTGAGGCCAATTACACAATAAGCCGCACACCGTGATGCCCATTACACCGCACACCATGATGCCCATTATGCCGCACACCGTGATGCTCATTACGCCGCACACCATGATGCCCATTATGTCACACACCGTGATGCCAATTACACAATACGCCGCACACCGTGATGCCAATTACACCCCACACTGTGATGGCAATTACACAATACTCCCCACACCGTAATGCTGCCCATTACACCCCACACCATGATGCCCATTACACATATGCCCCCATAGTCCTAGACACAGATATGCCCCCACAGTGCCAGACATATACCCCACAGTGTCATATATTCCCCTGGCCCACAGTGCCAAATATTCCAGCGCAGCATACATTATTATACCTACTGTTGCTCCTCCAGGCCCCACACCCTGACTCACTGACCAGGACTAACTTACTTATTTGCTGCAGTGCAGACAAAGACAGACTCAGTCACTCACCAACAAAATAGATGCACCAGAGACCAGTCCAGGGTTTAGGGAGCAGTGCCGACTTGTCATTCCACCTGTTGCACGCCGCCGCCCGGCATTCTCTACACCCGTGCGGACGGCGGAGGTGACGCAGGGTGACGCGGCTGGGGACGTTGCCGGGCAGCGTCCCAAGCCTCACTCTGATACTGGGCGTCGGGGCGTTGCCAGGCAACGTCCCCGAACTTCCGCCCGGCAGCTAGGTTCGCGCGCGACTGACGTCACTCAGGCGGCGCGATTTTCAAATAAATAGCCGGCGTCTGCTGGGCACAGACGCCGGTTATAGCTATATGCTCACCTGTATTTAGCGTGTAAACCCGGTTCCCTTGGTCCTGGTCCTCGGTCCTGGGCTTTGGTGATTTGCTTCCAGCTGCATCCTGTCACCCAGCCTTCTGTGGGTGTTCTTCCATTGGTCCTTGTCTGTGGACATCTGCTTCCAGCCGCATAATGTCACCCAGTCTTCTGTGGGTGTTCCGTCCTTCGGTCCTTGTCTGTGGAGATTTGCTTCCAGCTTTGTCCAGCCTCCCAGCCTCCTGTGGGTGTCCTGTGCCTGGGTTGAGCCTGCGTCTGACCCACAGTTTCCATCTTGCCGTGGGTCACGTAAGTGCTCCAGTGGAGCCCCGGTCTTCCCTTTCTCTTTTCCGCAGCCCTCCGGGGCTTCGCCCCTCCGTGGGCCTGTTGTCATACCTATCCAGTTCCTATACTTCCTAGAATTCCTCCTGGATTCTTTCCCTGTCTTTCTTCTTTAGATCCGGTTAGGCAGGAATTGTTCCCTTCCTTCTTATCCCGGCTTTGAGGAGTCATTGTCCCAGGGGTGTGTCGTGTGGGACTCCTCGCTGTCAGTTGTGCCTGCGACGAGGTCGCAATCCCGTCTTGGCCTGGTGCCGGCAGTCAGGGGTCATTTCCCAGCTAGGCCCAGTAGACAGATTATCCTCTTGGGCTACCCCGTGGCGATCGCTTTCCCCTTGTCATATCCTAAGACCTGGCTGCATCGGGGTCGGAGCGGGCTTAACTCGCTCCTTCGGACGCGGCGGCCACAGGCAAAGCCTAGCTCTTCAGGGGTTTGCCATCTGCCTCGGGGACTCAACAGAGTTAGAGTAGGATCCGCTGTGGCCGTCCTAACCGGCGGTCCCAGCTGCGGGCTCACGCCTGATCACCTGCTTCCTGTAGTAAGCAACAGCCGTCAACGCCCCGGTGGGTATCATAACACCACCACACAGAAGAAGCAGGCAGGCTGGTTAGGACTCCTCCAGTCCTAACTTACTCAGGTCACTGGGACAGGAGGTGGAGGAGGCTGGACGGAGTAGCAGAAGAACTCAACTTGAACTTGCTGCGCAGTGCGCAACATAAAACGTCACCGGCTGCAGATTCAATTACCCGCCAAGAAGATGATCCCCCCCCCCAAGTGACAGCCTGCACAGTGCATGCCCAAGCTATCCAGATCCCTCTGCCAATCCGCAGAGCAGGAGGGGGAGACACCGGCAGTGATTGACAGTCCACTCAGGCTGCCTGCGCACAAGACGTGCGGCAGCCGTGTCCCTCCTCCGTCGCCTGGGGTGGCCAATCTCCACAGCAGGAGGGGGAGGCACCGGCTCTACAGTGCCAGCCGCCCAGCCTCCCTGCACAATGCGCAGTGTGCATAGTACGGGATAGCATGCTAGTCAGCCCACCGCCCCGCTCCCCTGTGCTGTGCGCCGCTCACTCTCTTAGCCTGCTGGCTGTCAGTCATTATCACTGACAGCCAGGGAGCCCAGGCGCCGTCCTCAGCTCTCAGAGCTCTGCAATGCCATTGCAGAAGGTGTCACCCCAGAGACTGGTGACACCCGGTGCGGCCCGCACCCTCCGCACCTGTCTAGTGACACCACTGTGTGGGGGGAGGACACACACCCCTCGCAGTTTTTTAAAATGATATGTTTAATCTTGTTTTTACACTGAGAAGCCTGCACGGATCTGACGGACACTGAGAAGCCTTCAAAGATCTGACAGAACCATGCATGCTTCCCTCATACGAATGGAAAGCATGGTCTATTTGCCATTTATATTTACTAGTGATTCATATTCGTATTTACCAATATAAATCATTAGTAAATTTGTCAGTACGGTACTTGTTTCCTATCTGGGCGCCCGCTAAGTTAATTGCGCACCATGCTATTCTCCGTATAAAAATCGGATCGCATCGCATCGGATACCACAAATACACATACACGATATTGAACGATGCGATGCGATGCGATCCGATTCGATTTCCCATAGGAAACAATGTTAAATGGATCAATTTACCCAAATCAGCATAGGGAAGAATGGTAAATGGGCCAGAAACCCCAAAAAAAACCAAAGAGCAGTGGAATGTCCCCCCAAAAGTAGTTGACGCCACCCCGCCATCAACGTGAACCCGAAGTGTGGCGAGCGCAGCGAGCCCGCGAGGGGCGGCGGTACGCGTCCTCCGACCTTTTCATGCCCTACTATCCACTAGGGCGTGGAGTGAGAATAGAATAGTGTGGCGAGCGCAGCGAGCCACCGAGCCCGAAGCGTGGCGAGCGCAGCGAGTCCCGCGAGGGGATGCGGATACCTTCACAGGTAAACCCGTCCCTTCGCGGGCTTCCCAGGTGTCCGCGTCGCCATGGACACCTGGGAAGCCCGCGAGGGGACGCGTATAACTGTGAAGGTATCCGCGTCCCCGCGCGGGGCTCGCTGCGCTCGCCACGCTTCGGGCTCCGTGGCTCGCTGCGCTCTCCACACTATTCTATTCTCACTCCACGCCCTAGTGGATAGTAGGGAATGAAAAGGTCGGAGGACGCGTACCGCCGCCCCTCGCGGGCTCGCTGCGCTCGCCACGCTTCGGGTTCACGTTGATGGCGGGGTGGCGTCAACTACTTTTGGGGGGACATTTCAATGTTCAGGGGTGTTTTTGGCCCATTTACTATTGTTCCTATGATAATTTGGCTAAATTGAGCCATTTCACATTGTTTCCTATGGGAAATCGAATCGGATCGCATCGCATCGTATACCATCGTACATCATCGAGTACCAAATCCGATGCGATGCGATCCGATTTCATTACGGTGCCGTACGTAGAAAACCTGGGCGCCCAGATAGGAAACAAGTACCGTCAGTACTATTGAAAAGAATAGGCTTTCACAGCCATATTTTATCAATGGTGTATTCATTTGTATTTGTTAGGGATTCTAATAATACAAATGGCACAAATACTAATTGTACACATTCGTACATTTGTAAATTTGTTGGTATGTGAAATACGTATGTATTTCACATCAATGGGAATTAATATAACCATTCATAACCATACGATCTTTGTAAATGTCCCCCAAGGAGTTACTGTATTTGCGAAAAAGTTAAGGCGTCTATACATTTATTTGTCTTGAAATTCTAACACACACTTTAAGCTAGCTTAACTAAAAATAACTCACGCTGACACAATAAAGACATGGACACCGTAACAATTAGATTTAAAGGTCATAAGTATATTTATTAATGTGGTATGACCCTCTTCGTAAAGGGCTGGCAATAAGGCGCCACGGAATGCCCAGCTCTAGTCACATCCAAAAAAATGGTGTCGACTTAAACGCCCCAACTGATTGATATTAATATGGGAACGACTGAGACGGCCCATCTGACTAAGGCACAACCTAACGCTGGGAAGTCTCACCACCCCCGCTCTGGCCGGTGTGGACACTCCGCTGACGAAGTGCCCACCGCGCCCCCCCCCCGCAAAGGCATGACACCCTGCCGTCTTTCCAGGGGAGAGTGCCTCCCAGCACCCTCTCATGCCACAAGTGACCGCTGGACTGTGACGCAATAAGTTGTAAAAATGGTAAATGTACCAATGATTTGACTATAAATTGAAATGCCAAAGGCAAGGGAGGGTGGGTGGAGCTGAAGAAACTTCTGCAAGAGGAAGTACTTCCTGTAAGGACCTGCCTATATACCCCTCTCCCTAAGCTCACCCCCCCCCCCAGTTCACCCAAAGGCTAACTAACAAAACTGAAACCAACTTAAAACACACTAGCAGTCATTAACTCTTTCCTGCCAACCCAAAAAATGTAAGCCTCTTAAGTACGCTCTGGCTTAGGCAGCCCTTGCTTAATCAAAAGGAATGAACATTATACTGTTCTCTCTGCTCTACCATTCATGCATGGGAACCTAAATAGGGGACGCGGTCATTTGGTCTACAGCATGATGGTCAACAGTCATTAGGTCGACAAAATTAGGTCGACATGGGAAACGGTCGACATGGTTCTAGGTTGATAGGTCATTAGTTCGACAGGTCTTTAGTTCAACAGGTCATTAGATCGACAGTGTCTAGGTCGACAGTCAAAAGTTCGACATGGGGTTTTTCACTTCTTGTTGAGCCGACATGTGCCGAAAGGAGGTATTTCATGCCCTACCATCCACTAGGGCGTGGTGAGAGAATAAAATAGTGTGCCGAGTGTACCGAGGCACCGTGCCTGACGCATAGCGAGCACAGCGAGCGATGCGAGGGGATGCTGTAAACTTTAAACTGTGTCCATGTCGACTCTGTTGACATTCAGGTAAAAAAAAAAAAGTAAAACCTCATGTTGACCTTTTGACTGTCGACCTAGATATTGTCGAACTAATGACCTTTCGACCTATAACCATTTCAACCTTTTCCCATGTTGACCTTTTCCCATGTCGACATTTTCCCATGTCGACCTAATGTTGTTGACCTAATGACTGTCGACCATCATGCTGTAGACCAATTGATCCAACCCCCTAAATAGTATATACATGAGGGAAAGATCAAGGCTACAGGATATTTATTTTTCCATTGTGCTTTAGGTACACACACTAATCAAAATAATATATTATCATTGCTAACGTGGTCCCATTTATGCTGTAAAACATGTATTTGTACTAGAGATGAGCGGGTCCGGATCCCCGAGATCCGACAGATCCGAATATCGGGGATCCGGGCCAGATCCGAGCCGGCTCGGGAGTTCCCGCCTGAATTCCGGACCAATAACGAGGCCGAACGTCATCATCGCGCTGTCGGATTCTCGCGGGAGCGGGATCTTATAAAAGACGCACGCGCGCCCCGCCATCTTCACTCCAATCTTGGAGAGGGAAGAGGGTGGTTGGGAAGCTCCGTGTGCTCCGTGCTGTGCTCTGTGCCAGGGGCGGATTGGCCCACCGGGAAACCGGGCTGTTTCCCGGTGGGCCGGCATATTTTAGGGTAAAGGGCCGCCCTGCCTCCTTAACAGGGCCGGCCGCGGCATCTCCGTGCATTTTGCCCTGTTTAAAGATGGCCGCGGCCGGCCTCAATGTGCTCCACAGTCAAAATGGCCGCGGGAGGGCTGGTGCGCATGCGCGCGCGCACGCAGCTACTCCCGCGGTCCAGACAGAGACAGGCTTCCTGCTCTGGCTCTGGCCACGTGATCCAGCCATCCCAGCAGCGCGCAGGATTGCTGCTGGGCTGGATCCGATGGGCGGCAGCGGCAGGCGACAGCAGCACAGTACCCAGCGCACGCAGAGGAGCACCCAGGTTAAAAACAAGCTATTAGTGGTGTGGCACTGGAAGAATTTATATATATATATATATATATATATATAGAGAGGTAGATGTAGGCCTGGCACTCCTCCAGCAAATCAATGGACCCAGGTGCCCTCCGGAACAGTAATGTACAGGTATTTGATAGAAGAAACAAACGCGGCACTCTGGGAATTTCAAAACGTGTATTACAGCATAGAAAAAGCTTCCAACGTTTCGGGGTATAACCCCTTTGTCAAGGATATTTGTGCATTAAAACATAAATCAATGTGCTTACCTTTTATCATAAAAGTGAGGGAGTGAGCAGGTCATGCGTGCAGCCGCGCCGGCATCAAGCAGGAAGTGGGCGCTGAAGGGAAGTAACGAGCGGCGGATATCCTGCCGCTGGAACGCTGTGTGGAACGCAAGCTAATAGTTGCTATGGAGATCTAGCGCAGCGTTGCTATTGCCGCGATGCCGGCGCTGACCAGGCGTGACAGGCTGACTCTGTAGTGAAAACAAAGTACATGTAAATTTGATAATGGCATAAATGTGTGAACGAAGATGCATCTAAGAGGCGATACAATATTGAGTGTATCAAAGTAAAACAGTGAGAGGGTGTTGATAAAAACGGATGCAGAATTATCAAAATATTACAAACAACAAATAGGGGCAGAAAAGACACTTCACAGACTTATATACTCATCTTAGAAGTACAATTGAGTATGAATGGCATGGTCTTTTTCTGTGATAAAGAGTTGACGCTAGTCAACTTGATCTGTGTCAACCCAATAATAAAATAACTACAGTGATTATGAACGAGGGATCGGAATGTGAAAAAGAAAAGAAGGAGGATACATCACAAAAGGCAAAGGAAGAAGAAGAAAGCAGAAAAAAGAAGGAAACAGAATTAGTAGGCATCTCTGCCAAACATAAGGGGTGGGTGCAATATTGTAATTGCATGGTGAAGACTATATGCTTATCTACTATAGTAGCTCATGTCAGTGTAATTGATGTCAGCATGTAATGTAGGTCCATAAGTAAATTTTAAACGAGGGACAACAAAAAATATAATGAAGGGAGCAGAATAGTAAGAGTAGTCGGAGATGAAAGAAAGCACACCAAATGATCTTTAACCAACGCTTAGATCAACGCTTAGATGTGGTATGGAATTTATAATCATCTATTCATAAGGGAGAAAAGCAAGAATAATGTGGGAGAAAGTAACTAATTGGAAAAGGGTGTAGGGACAGTAAGATTAGCGGAGAAGAAGAAAAAGCACACGAGTTGAAAGTCCAGTGGTACTATGGACTATTGGAATGGGACATATTTAGTGTGTCCAATTCTAAAGTGACACGTACGGTGGTCAACATAGGTAATGTCGACACTTCTAAGGAAAAACTAATAATAATCACCTGGACAACATAACAAATCGGAAAGGGTAAAGGGACAGTAAGATAAGCGGAGATGAAGAAAAAGCACACCTGATAAATTCAAGAGACGACTTGTGTCATCAGTACTGATGTCGACTCTAATATTATGTGAACCCTTGGTGGGGGCATTATAGTTAGTCTTAAAGAAACATCAGAGTTTCTTGTTAGCCTAGATTCAGAGCACTGTCTATAAGGTATAACTGAAAATATCTAATGGTGGACAAAGAAATGTAATAGAATAGGGTAAAGTGATAGTAAGATTAGCGGAGAAGAAGAAAAAGCACACATGGTCCCTCGTTCGAGATAAATATATTAATATTAAGGCTATTAGCAAGTCTAAGACCAGAATGTAAGTAGAAGACTTAAAGGCACCACAGTGGGTCAACAGAATCATCTTCATATGACTCGATCTATAAAAAGATCGCATAACTAAATTTATCGTTCAGGCCATGTGGTTTAATACTGTTCAATTTATGTATCCAAGTTGCCTCTCTTCTTAATAGGAGTCCTTCCCTGTCACCTCGACGTAGCGATTCTGGAATATGGTCAATGACCATATGTTTAAGATCACTTAGACTGTGACCCATTTGAGCAAAATGCTTGGCCACTGGCTGTTCATTATCCTTGCCACTGAGCGCTTTGTTAATAGAGGACCTATGAAGGGCCATCCTAGTGCGTAATGTTCTGATTGTTTTGCCCACGTACAGTAATTTGCACGGGCACTGAATAACATAAATCAGGTGGGTGGTCGTGCACGTGACAATATGTCTGATAGGATGGGATGTTCCATCTGTCGGATGGATGAACTTGGGGCCAGTAAGCATGTGCTGACAGGTGGTACAATGTAGACACTTGTAACATCCATTAGGCCGCTGTAAGAATCCAGCTTCGGCAGTTGTTGTGGTTTTAGAGAAACCTGTAATGTCTCTATGGACAATTTTATCGCTGATGTTTCTGCCTCTGGTATGACAGATTAGAGGTGTCTTGTCACGTAAGCTGGTAAGACTAGCATCACTTTTGACTATGGGCCACAGTGCTCTGGAGGCTCTTGGAAGAACATAAGATGTTGTATTAAACTTTGTTACAAACGGTAAAGCATTGTCTTGTTTGGATTTTTTTGTATTCGATGATAGTAGGGTCTTCCTCGACATCTTGAGTACCTCCAATTTCTGGATCTGTAGGATGTCACTTTTGTAACCTCTTGCTTCAAATTTGGTAACCATGCCATCAAGGACTTTGGGCAAATCTTGGGCATTACTGACAATTCTCGCTGCTCTCATCATCTGTGACCTTGGTAGGGCTTTTTTTAAGGAGGTAGGGTGGAAGCTATTACCTCTAAGTACATTATTTCTGTCGGTCGGTTTGATGAATAGGCCTGTGGTGATATGCCCATCAGCAAGATTGATTTGTACATCCAGGTAGTTTATCGTGTCCAACGATGTTTGATATGTAAATTTTATGGGGGAATCCATCCCATTGATGTTCTCCATCAGGAGGCTGAATTCTTCATGACTGCCACCCCACAACATGAACAAGTCATCTATATAACGTGTGATTAGAATGACTTTACCACTGGCTTCAGGATTGTCGATGAACATGGACTTGGTCTCTTGGAACATGTAGATATTTGCAAAGGAAGGGGAAACATTACTTCCCATTGAGCAACCAGATAATTGCTTGTAAAAGCCACCATTAAAGAGGAAGTAGTTTTTAGTGAGAGTTAATCTCAACAAGTCCAAAAACAAATCATGGTTCAATGCTTGCATATTAGTGGACAGCAAGAAGGCTTTCATGGCTTGCAAGCCTTTATCATGGGGGATACACGTATAAAGACTACTAACGTCCATGACGCACAGTAGGGTGTTAGGAGGTACTACCTGGAATTTGCTGAGGGTGTTTAAAAAGTCAGTAGTGTCTTGTATATAAGTAGGTTGGATCTTAATCAGAGGTTGTAGTATCCCATCCAGGAATTGGGAGATAGGTTGAAAGATCGAGTTGCGGGCTGATATAATTGGACGGCCTGGTGGATCCTGTAGATCCTTGTGGATCTTAGGCAGCGTGAAGAAGATTGGGACCGTGGGATGTGGCTGTTCTAGGGCTTTTTGTAATTTTGAAGACATCTGACCAGAGGTTACTGCATTGGTTAACATGGTATCTAATTCAGCTTTGAAGCGTATAGTGGGATCACTGGATAATTTTTCATACACAGTAGAATCCTGTAGTTGTCTTTCACATTCAGCTGTATATTTTGTTAAGTCTTGTATTACAAGGCCCCCGCCTTTGTCGGCTGCTCTGAAGATAACGTCGCGGTAACCGCTTAGCTTGGAGAGTGCTCTCTGTTCATTTCTCGATAAATTGGAGTGACACGGGTGCTCAGCGCCATTGAATTTATTGACAGCTGTATCTAAGAGACGAGTATATGTCAGTATAGCTGGGTTCTGAGAGGGAGGGTCAAATGATGACTTAGTTTTGCTCTTGATGAACTGAGCATGCATCTCTGTGCTGGGCAATGGGGATTTATTTTGGAAGAATTCTTTCAACCTTAAATTTCTGGAATGTCGATAAAGATCTACTTTCCATGTGAGGTCTTCAAAAGAGGTAGTAGGGACGAAGGAAAGTCCATGATTAAGGACACTTAGTTCATCGATGGAAAATGAACGACTTAAGAGATTGTATACAAGAGACTCTAGCGGTTGCTGGTTTTTCTTGTGGATGCGCGCACATTGCCCACCCCGACGGGTGGCTTTCCGCCTCCTCTTTTTCTGGAGGTGGTGGGAGTTGACACCACCTCGGAGTTCCCCAAAGGGATCGGAGGTTCAGGGGTGTCAGATTCTACGTTAAACTCGCTATCACTATTTGAAGATTGGTCAGTCCTTCGTTGAGGATTCTGTGCCCGCTTGAATGGACGATGTCGCGGTGGGCGGTTCCTCCTTGTGGAGTCAGGGTCATTGCCAGCAAGCCAACGATATACTTTATTACTATCGTAGTCATCCTTCACCGTGTAGTATTTGGACTTTTTAAATTTTAACAGATCTCTCTGATAGCTGTCACATTGTGCTTGTAGCTTGTTTAGCCAGTCCTGTGAGGGGTCTCTGATAAATTCTGCTTTATGCGATGTTTCAAAATCGCTCACAGTCTGTTTGGCAGATTTTAGCTCACTGGCTGCCTCCTCGATTACGAGTAAAATCAAATCATGGCTACATTTGTTCAGAATCCCAATCCATCGGCGGCAAAAACTGGGGTTATGCCGACCGATGGTTGGGGTATTCCGAACGCGGAAGCCACGAGGGATCAACCTCTCCCGATGGTATTCGGAGAGGGATACACCATGGAGCAAGAAATCAGTTTCCCTCTTTTTTAGGCAGAACCATTGCTTGTATAGAATATCAAGGTTGGGCTGGTCTTCCATCTGGTGCAATCTTTGTGTAAACCAGATCCTCTCAGGGTCATCTTCTGAGTAGCTAAATTGCTCGCATTTATCCACAGTAATTCCCTGAAATCCAGAGGTATCTCTCACAGGGGTAGCGGTATCATTGGTGTCAGTCATCATTAGCCTTCTTTGTTACTTGTAGGTCTTAAGTCGACACAGGAAAAGTTGACACGAATGTCTGTGATGGTAGAGCCTTTTCTGTATTAAAAATAAGTGAAACGATAGACTCACTTATAGTGAATGGCAGGCACACTGTCATTCAGGGTAGGGTGCCTTGGCTCCAGGGGATGTGTAGAGCATCCAATAGGTAGAGAGGTAGATGTAGGCCTGGCACTCCTCCAGCAAATCAATGGACCCAGGTGCCCTCCGGAACAGTAATGTACAGGTATTTGATAGAAGAAACAAACGCGGCACTCTGGGAATTTCAAAACGTGTATTACAGCATAGAAAAAGCTTCCAACGTTTCGGGGTATAACCCCTTTGTCAAGGATATTTGTGCATTAAAACATAAATCAATGTGCTTACCTTTTATCATAAAAGTGAGGGAGTGAGCAGGTCATGCGTGCAGCCGCGCCGGCATCAAGCAGGAAGTGGGCGCTGAAGGGAAGTAACGAGCGGCGGATATCCTGCCGCTGGAACGCTGTGTGGAACGCAAGCTAATAGTTGCTATGGAGATCTAGCGCAGCGTTGCTATTGCCGCGATGCCGGCGCTGACCAGGCGTGACAGGCTGACTCTGTAGTGAAAACAAAGTACATGTAAATTTGATAATGGCATAAATGTGTGAACGAAGATGCATCTAAGAGGCGATACAATATTGAGTGTATCAAAGTAAAACAGTGAGAGGGTGTTGATAAAAACGGATGCAGAATTATCAAAATATTACAAACAACAAATAGGGGCAGAAAAGACACTTCACAGACTTATATACTCATCTTAGAAGTACAATTGAGTATGAATGGCATGGTCTTTTTCTGTGATAAAGAGTTGACGCTAGTCAACTTGATCTGTGTCAACCCAATAATAAAATAACTACAGTGATTATGAACGAGGGATCGGAATGTGAAAAAGAAAAGAAGGAGGATACATCACAAAAGGCAAAGGAAGAAGAAGAAAGCAGAAAAAAGAAGGAAACAGAATTAGTAGGCATCTCTGCCAAACATAAGGGGTGGGTGCAATATTGTAATTGCATGGTGAAGACTATATGCTTATCTACTATAGTAGCTCATGTCAGTGTAATTGATGTCAGCATGTAATGTAGGTCCATAAGTAAATTTTAAACGAGGGACAACAAAAAATATAATGAAGGGAGCAGAATAGTAAGAGTAGTCGGAGATGAAAGAAAGCACACCAAATGATCTTTAACCAACGCTTAGATCAACGCTTAGATGTGGTATGGAATTTATAATCATCTATTCATAAGGGAGAAAAGCAAGAATAATGTGGGAGAAAGTAACTAATTGGAAAAGGGTGTAGGGACAGTAAGATTAGCGGAGAAGAAGAAAAAGCACACGAGTTGAAAGTCCAGTGGTACTATGGACTATTGGAATGGGACATATTTAGTGTGTCCAATTCTAAAGTGACACGTACGGTGGTCAACATAGGTAATGTCGACACTTCTAAGGAAAAACTAATAATAATCACCTGGACAACATAACAGGTTATGTTGTCCAGGTGATTATTATTAGTTTTTCCTTAGAAGTGTCGACATTACCTATGTTGACCACCGTACGTGTCACTTTAGAATTGGACACACTAAATATGTCCCATTCCAATAGTCCATAGTACCACTGGACTTTCAACTCGTGTGCTTTTTCTTCTTCTCCGCTAATCTTACTGTCCCTACACCCTTTTCCAATTAGTTACTTTCTCCCACATTATTCTTGCTTTTCTCCCTTATGAATAGATGATTATAAATTCCATACCACATCTAAGCGTTGATCTAAGCGTTGGTTAAAGATCATTTGGTGTGCTTTCTTTCATCTCCGACTACTCTTACTATTCTGCTCCCTTCATTATATTTTTTGTTGTCCCTCGTTTAAAATTTACTTATGGACCTACATTACATGCTGACATCAATTACACTGACATGAGCTACTATAGTAGATAAGCATATAGGCCCTTATTCTGGTTCGTGCGGTACGGCCCGCGTGCGGCCGTACCGCCGATGTTTTCCGTCTGCACATGCGCAGAGGTCAATCTGCGCATGTGCAGGCGAATTCGCCGCACATAACGTTTGTACGCCGCAAAGGGGGCGTATAGGGGCGTGAGGGGCTTCATGCCCTCATTTCCCTATGTATACGCCCCGCGTTTCATGGGCGTTCCCATGCAAACGCGGGGCGTACGCATGGTAATGAGGCCATGACGCAACTCATGGGGGCGGAAAGCTGACGTCGCCGGATGTCAGCTTTCAGCCCCCATACAAGCTACCACACGGACGATTGTCCGTGTGGTCTCAGCTTGCGGGAGCTGCCGCGGCGTGCGGACCTGCCTTCGATGGTCGACGACCATCGAATGCAGGGGGCAGCTCCCACCATGGTGGAGGCGTACGCCTCCACCATTTTCATGCGGATCGGCAGCCGTCCGTGTACGGACGGCCGTGCCGATCCGTCTTGTAGGCGGGGATTCGTCTGGTGCGGTCGGAGCCGCATATGCGGCTCGACCGCACCAACCAGAATAAGGGCCATAGTCTTCACCATGCAATTACAATATTGCACCCACCCCTTATGTTTGGCAGAGATGCCTACTAATTCTGTTTCCTTCTTTTTTCTGCTTTCTTCTTCTTCCTTTGCCTTTTGTGATGTATCCTCCTTCTTTTCTTTTTCACATTCCGATCCCTCGTTCATAATCACTGTAGTTATTTTATTATTGGGTTGACACAGATCAAGTTGACTAGCGTCAACTCTTTATCACAGAAAAAGACCATGCCATTCATACTCAATTGTACTTCTAAGATGAGTATATAAGTCTGTGAAGTGTCTTTTCTGCCCCTATTTGTTGTTTGTAATATTTTGATAATTCTGCATCCGTTTTTATCAACACCCTCTCACTGTTTTACTTTGATACACTCAATATTGTATCGCCTCTTAGATGCATCTTCGTTCACACATTTATGCCATTATCAAATTTACATGTACTTTGTTTTCACTACAGAGTCAGCCTGTCACGCCTGGTCAGCGCCGGCATCGCGGCAATAGCAACGCTGCGCTAGATCTCCATAGCAACTATTAGCTTGCGTTCCACACAGCGTTCCAGCGGCAGGATATCCGCCGCTCGTTACTTCCCTTCAGCGCCCACTTCCTGCTTGATGCCGGCGCGGCTGCACGCATGACCTGCTCACTCCCTCACTTTTATGATAAAAGGTAAGCACATTGATTTATGTTTTAATGCACAAATATCCTTGACAAAGGGGTTATACCCCGAAACGTTGGAAGCTTTTTCTATGCTGTAATACACGTTTTGAAATTCCCAGAGTGCCGCGTTTGTTTCTTCTATCAAATACCTGTACATTACTGTTCCGGAGGGCACCTGGGTCCATTGATTTGCTGGAGGAGTGCCAGGCCTACATCTACCTCTCTACCTATTGGATGCTCTACACATCCCCTGGAGCCAAGGCACCCTACCCTGAATGACAGTGTGCCTGCCATTCACTATAAGTGAGTCTATCGTTTCACTTATTTTTAATACAGAAAAGGCTCTACCATCACAGACATTCGTGTCAACTTTTTCTGTGTCGACTTAAGACCTACAAGTAACAAAGAAGGCTAATGATGACTGACACCAATGATACCGCTACCCCTGTGAGAGATACCTCTGGATTTCAGGGAATTACTGTGGATAAATGCGAGCAATTTAGCTACTCAGAAGATGACCCTGAGAGGATCTGGTTTACACAAAGATTGCACCAGATGGAAGACCAGCCCAACCTTGATATTCTATACAAGCAATGGTTCCGCCTAAAAAAGAGGGAAACTGATTTCTTGCTCCATGGTGTATCCCTCTCCGAATACCATCGGGAGAGGTTGATCCCTCGTGGCTTCCGCGTTCGGAATACCCCAACCATCGGTCGGCATAACCCCAGTTTTTGCCGCCGATGGATTGGGATTCTGAACAAATGTAGCCATGATTTGATTTTACTCGTAATCGAGGAGGCAGCCAGTGAGCTAAAATCTGCCAAACAGACTGTGAGCGATTTTGAAACATCGCATAAAGCAGAATTTATCAGAGACCCCTCACAGGACTGGCTAAACAAGCTACAAGCACAATGTGACAGCTATCAGAGAGATCTGTTAAAATTTAAAAAGTCCAAATACTACACGGTGAAGGATGACTACGATAGTAATAAAGTATATCGTTGGCTTGCTGGCAATGACCCTGACTCCACAAGGAGGAACCGCCCACCGCGACATCGTCCATTCAAGCGGGCACAGAATCCTCAACGAAGGACTGACCAATCTTCAAATAGTGATAGCGAGTTTAACGTAGAATCTGACACCCCTGAACCTCCGATCCCTTTGGGGAACTCCGAGGTGGTGTCAACTCCCACCACCTCCAGAAAAAGAGGAGGCGGAAAGCCACCCGTCGGGGTGGGCAATGTGCGCGCATCCACAAGAAAAACCAGCAACCGCTAGAGTCTCTTGTATACAATCTCTCAAGTCGTTCATTTTCCATCGATGAACTAAGTGTCCTTAATCATGGACTTTCCTTCGTCCCTACTACCTCTTTTGAAGACCTCACATGGAAAGTAGATCTTTATCGACATTCCAGAAATTTAAGGTTGAAAGAATTCTTCCAAAATAAATCCCCATTGCCCAGCACAGAGATGCATGCTCAGTTCATCAAGAGCAAAACTAAGTCATCATTTGACCCTCCCTCTCAGAACCCAGCTATACTGACATATACTCGTCTCTTAGATACAGCTGTCAATAAATTCAATGGCGCTGAGCACCCGTGTCACTCCAATTTATCGAGAAATGAACAGAGAGCACTCTCCAAGCTAAGCGGTTACCGCGACGTTATCTTCAGAGCAGCCGACAAAGGCGGGGGCCTTGTAATACAAGACTTAACAAAATATACAGCTGAATGTGAAAGACAACTACAGGATTCTACTGTGTATGAAAAATTATCCAGTGATCCCACTATACGCTTCAAAGCTGAATTAGATACCATGTTAACCAATGCAGTAACCTCTGGTCAGATGTCTTCAAAATTACAAAAAGCCCTAGAACAGCCACATCCCACGGTCCCAATCTTCTTCACGCTGCCTAAGATCCACAAGGATCTACAGGATCCACCAGGCCGTCCAATTATATCAGCCCGCAACTCGATCTTTCAACCTATCTCCCAATTCCTGGATGGGATACTACAACCTCTGATTAAGATCCAACCTACTTATATACAAGACACTACTGACTTTTTAAACACCCTCAGCAAATTCCAGGTAGTACCTCCTAACACCCTACTGTGCGTCATGGACGTTAGTAGTCTTTATACGTGTATCCCCCATGATAAAGGCTTGCAAGCCATGAAAGCCTTCTTGCTGTCCACTAATATGCAAGCATTGAACCATGATTTGTTTTTGGACTTGTTGAGATTAACTCTCACTAAAAACTACTTCCTCTTTAATGGTGGCTTTTACAAGCAATTATCTGGTTGCTCAATGGGAAGTAATGTTTCCCCTTCCTTTGCAAATATCTACATGTTCCAAGAGACCAAGTCCATGTTCATCGACAATCCTGAAGCCAGTGGTAAAGTCATTCTAATCACACGTTATATAGATGACTTGTTCATGTTGTGGGGTGGCAGTCATGAAGAATTCAGCCTCCTGATGGAGAACATCAATGGGATGGATTCCCCCATAAAATTTACATATCAAACATCGTTGGACACGATAAACTACCTGGATGTACAAATCAATCTTGCTGATGGGCATATCACCACAGGCCTATTCATCAAACCGACCGACAGAAATAATGTACTTAGAGGTAATAGCTTCCACCCTACCTCCTTAAAAAAAGCCCTACCAAGGTCACAGATGATGAGAGCAGCGAGAATTGTCAGTAATGCCCAAGATTTGCCCAAAGTCCTTGATGGCATGGTTACCAAATTTGAAGCAAGAGGTTACAAAAGTGACATCCTACAGATCCAGAAATTGGAGGTACTCAAGATGTCGAGGAAGACCCTACTATCATCGAATACAAAAAAATCCAAACAAGACAATGCTTTACCGTTTGTAACAAAGTTTAATACAACATCTTATGTTCTTCCAAGAGCCTCCAGAGCACTGTGGCCCATAGTCAAAAGTGATGCTAGTCTTACCAGCTTACGTGACAAGACACCTCTAATCTGTCATACCAGAGGCAGAAACATCAGCGATAAAATTGTCCATAGAGACATTACAGGTTTCTCTAAAACCACAACAACTGCCGAAGCTGGATTCTTACAGCGGCCTAATGGATGTTACAAGTGTCTACATTGTACCACCTGTCAGCACATGCTTACTGGCCCCAAGTTCATCCATCCGACAGATGGAACATCCCATCCTATCAGACATATTGTCACGTGCACGACCACCCACCTGATTTATGTTATTCAGTGCCCGTGCAAATTACTGTACGTGGGCAAAACAATCAGAACATTACGCACTAGGATGGCCCTTCATAGGTCCTCTATTAACAAAGCGCTCAGTGGCAAGGATAATGAACAGCCAGTGGCCAAGCATTTTGCTCAAATGGGTCACAGTCTAAGTGATCTTAAACATATGGTCATTGACCATATTCCAGAATCGCTACGTCGAGGTGACAGGGAAGGACTCCTATTAAGAAGAGAGGCAACTTGGATACATAAATTGAACAGTATTAAACCACATGGCCTGAACGATAAATTTAGTTATGCGATCTTTTTATAGATCGAGTCATATGAAGATGATTCTGTTGACCCACTGTGGTGCCTTTAAGTCTTCTACTTACATTCTGGTCTTAGACTTGCTAATAGCCTTAATATTAATATATTTATCTCGAACGAGGGACCATGTGTGCTTTTTCTTCTTCTCCGCTAATCTTACTATCACTTTACCCTATTCTATTACATTTCTTTGTCCACCATTAGATATTTTCAGTTATACCTTATAGACAGTGCTCTGAATCTAGGCTAACAAGAAACTCTGATGTTTCTTTAAGACTAACTATAATGCCCCCACCAAGGGTTCACATAATATTAGAGTCGACATCAGTACTGATGACACAAGTCGTCTCTTGAATTTATCAGGTGTGCTTTTTCTTCATCTCCGCTTATCTTACTGTCCCTTTACCCTTTCCGATTTGTTATGTTGTCCAGGTGATTATTATTAGTTTTTCCTTAGAAGTGTCGACATTACCTATGTTGACCACCGTACGTGTCACTTTAGAATTGGACACACTAAATATGTCCCATTCCAATAGTCCATAGTACCACTGGACTTTCAACTCGTGTGCTTTTTCTTCTTCTCCGCTAATCTTACTGTCCCTACACCCTTTTCCAATTAGTTACTTTCTCCCACATTATTCTTGCTTTTCTCCCTTATGAATAGATGATTATAAATTCCATACCACATCTAAGCGTTGATCTAAGCGTTGGTTAAAGATCATTTGGTGTGCTTTCTTTCATCTCCGACTACTCTTACTATTCTGCTCCCTTCATTATATTTTTTGTTGTCCCTCGTTTAAAATTTACTTATGGACCTACATTACATGCTGACATCAATTACACTGACATGAGCTACTATAGTAGATAAGCATATAGTCTTCACCATGCAATTACAATATTGCACCCACCCCTTATGTTTGGCAGAGATGCCTACTAATTCTGTTTCCTTCTTTTTTCTGCTTTCTTCTTCTTCCTTTGCCTTTTGTGATGTATCCTCCTTCTTTTCTTTTTCACATTCCGATCCCTCGTTCATAATCACTGTAGTTATTTTATTATTGGGTTGACACAGATCAAGTTGACTAGCGTCAACTCTTTATCACAGAAAAAGACCATGCCATTCATACTCAATTGTACTTCTAAGATGAGTATATAAGTCTGTGAAGTGTCTTTTCTGCCCCTATTTGTTGTTTGTAATATTTTGATAATTCTGCATCCGTTTTTATCAACACCCTCTCACTGTTTTACTTTGATACACTCAATATTGTATCGCCTCTTAGATGCATCTTCGTTCACACATTTATGCCATTATCAAATTTACATGTACTTTGTTTTCACTACAGAGTCAGCCTGTCACGCCTGGTCAGCGCCGGCATCGCGGCAATAGCAACGCTGCGCTAGATCTCCATAGCAACTATTAGCTTGCGTTCCACACAGCGTTCCAGCGGCAGGATATCCGCCGCTCGTTACTTCCCTTCAGCGCCCACTTCCTGCTTGATGCCGGCGCGGCTGCACGCATGACCTGCTCACTCCCTCACTTTTATGATAAAAGGTAAGCACATTGATTTATGTTTTAATGCACAAATATCCTTGACAAAGGGGTTATACCCCGAAACGTTGGAAGCTTTTTCTATGCTGTAATACACGTTTTGAAATTCCCAGAGTGCCGCGTTTGTTTCTTCTATCAAATACCTGTATATATATATATATATATATATATATATATATATATATATATATATATATATATATATATATTTATTTATCGGGATCCTGGGATTTGTATATATATATATATATATATATTTATATATATATATATATATATATATATATTTATTTATCAGGATCCTGGGATTTGGCCCCCAAATGCGCAGTCTAATGCCGGGCAGCGTCTGAGCACACGCTCAGGCACTCCCCGGCTTCTCCCATACGCGGCAGAGCAGCGTAAGATGGTCGACAGTCATTATGTCGACATGCTAGAAGGTCGACAGGTGTCTAGGTCAACATGGCAGAAGGTCGTCATGAGTCTAGTTTGACAGGGGACAAGGTCGACAGCTGTCTAGGTTGACAAATGCGTTAGGTCGACATGGGTTAGGTCTACATGGGGTTTTTCACAGTTTTTTGAGCTGACATGTGCCGACAGGTGGTATTTCATGCCCTACCATCCACCAGGGCGTGGTGGGTGAATAAAAAACACAGTGACCAAAGCATGGCGAGCGCAGCGAGCCATTTGACGGGACGCGGTGCACTTAAAACAGTGTCCGTGTCGACTGTGTCGACATTCGGGTAAAAAAAACCCAGTGAAAAACCCCATGTCGACCTTAGCCACGTCGACCTAGACACCTGTCGACAGTGTCCCCTGTCGACCTAGACTCATGTCGACCTTCTGCCATGTTGACCTAGACACCTGTCGACCTTCCAGCATGTCGACCCAACAGTGTCGACCTAAGGACTGTTGACCACCTGCACAGTATACATTGGGTTAAAAAAGTCTCCTCTCTGCTCTTTACTTCCTGCCTGTGCCTGGTGAGATCAGCGCCGGATTGGCCCACCGGGAAACAGGGCCGTTTCCCGGTGGGCCGGCACATTTTAATAGGGAAGCGGCCGCCCACCCTCCTAACAGGGCCGGCTGCGGCATCTCCGTGCCGGGCCGCGGCACTGTGCCCTGATTGAAGATGGCCGCGGCAAGCCTTAAGTCCTCCCACAGTTAAAATGGCCACGGGAGTGCTGGTGCGCATGCTCGGTCGCACACAGCTGCTCCCGCGGTCCGTTGAAAGCCTGGCTGCGCTGCCCACGTGATCAGCCATCCCAGCAGCAGCACGCAGGACTGTTTTCCGCGCTGCGCTGGATGGATCTGTTGGGCGGCGGCAGGAGCATTGAGCAGGGAGAAGCCAGCACGCAGAGGCAGAGGCCGGAGGGAGCACAAAATAAACAGCAGCCGTGGACTGTCTGACAGGCGGCCACAGGAGGAGGGTACGAACAAGGCACTGGTGCACTGGTGCTGGCAGAATTAATAATTTGTGGCCTCAAACATTTGAGTTTGTCTGTTTTTTGATGAAAAGTCCCATGAGTGCTGGTACCAGCTTTGGCATCATTATATTTGTGTTCGTACACATTACAAGGCACCGGGGCATATTGCATTTCATTTCTCTACGAAAAAGTGCCGACCTGAACTTCTTCTCTCTCTCTCTCTCTCTCTCTCTCTCTCTCTCTCTCTCTCTCTCTCTCTCTCTCTCTCTCTCTCTCTCTCTTCTCTCTCTCTCTCTCTCTCTCTCTATATATATATATATTTATTTATTTATTTATTTATATATATATATTTGAGTTATAGGTGAAATGTGTTAAATAGAGAGCATATGATGTGGAAGGGGGTGTGTCTTGTTTTGTTTAATTAAAAAGCGGTTACAGAGTAAGATGTACATTGATAGTGTGGATGGTACAGTGACATTTGTGGGCGTGGGGGGGGCTGTGTGTGCATGTTGTTTAGGTGTGTGTGTGCAATAGTATAGTAGGGTGTTTCTGAGTCAGCGGCTCCCCACTGGCGGAGGTCACGACACAGGAAAACAGGAGGCTGGGTAGTGATAGGGGTGTGTGGGCATAGGGGGGACAAAAGAGGAGGGTGGGAGATACTGTGCAGCATCTGCCAGTGGGTGAGGGTCCAGCGTGGCAGTACAGGAGTACAGGATGGTGGCCCTTAGTCAGTGTCTCCTCCTACTGGGTGGGAGTTCGGGTGCATGAGAGCAGGAGGCTGGGCTTTGAGGCATGATAGGGGCATGTGGGCAAAACAGCGTCAGCGACTACCCAGTGGTGGAAGTTACGGTTCAGGAGAGCAGGAAGCTGGGTAGTGATAGGGGTGTGTGAGTATACGGGGTACTAAAGAGGGGCTTAGGGGTGCCGTGAATTGCGGGAGGGGTGCGGGGGGTGCTGTGAATCAAGGGAGGGGGGGCGCAGGTGTCGGCGAATCTCGGGAGAGGGCAGGGGTCCGCAAAGCGTGGGAGGGGGCGTGAAATGCGCGAGGGGGAGTTGCGAATCGCGGGAGGGGGGTGTGCGGGGGGTCCGTGAATTGCGGGAGGGGGGGGCACGGGGCGCGATGAATCACCTAGTTGGTTATATATTCTTGTAGAAGGATGGTAGGATGTTGCTGTCATTCAGAATGCATTTACATAAACAGTAATAGTAGCAGTAAAAGGTCTGACTTAAAACACCTACAGTAAAACAGAACAGGTGTTATATATTATACAAAGAATTGGTTGATGATGTGTAGGTTGACGTGCACATAGTTCATAGTTGTCACTGGAAAAAAATCAACACAGAAAGTTCAACACATGTAAATGTTGACATAAGTGTGGCACTTCATCGGTGTCCATGTCGACACATGAGAATGAATATGAAAACATTCCAAAAAAGAAAAATAAATCTTCAAAAACTCATGTCAACCTTTTTCATTGTCGACCATAGCTGTGCCAGTGTTTCGCATGTGCCATTTAATCCTGGGGTTGCCGTGAATCGCGCGCGGGGGTGGGAGGGAGGGAGGAGGTGAGGGGTGTCCGTGAACCACGGGAGGAGGGGTCGTGGGTGGATGCCGTGAATTGCAGGAGGGGGGGTCGCGGGGGGGGGTGTGGGTGCTGCGAATTGTGGGAGGGGGGGGCGCGGGGGGTTGCAGTGAATCGCGGGAGGGTGGGTCACGGGGGCGGGGGGTTGCCGCAATGACAGGAGGGGGGGTCAGGGGTGGGGAATCGCGGTAGGGGGGTCGTGGGGGGCACCGTGAACCACGGGAGGGGGGCCCCGGGGGGTTGGCGCGGATTGTGGGAGGGGGGGTCGCGGGGTGCCGCGAATCGCAGGAGGGGGGGTGTCACGGGGTGGGGCCGCGAATTGCGGGGGGTGTGCTGCAAATCGCGGGAGGGGGGTCGTGGTGGGTGCCGCAAATCGCCACAAGAAAAAATCAACACAGAAAGTTCAACACATGTAAATGTTGACATAAGTGTGGCACTTCATCGGTGTCCATGTCGACACATGAGAATGAATATGAAAACATTCAAAAAAAGAAAAATAAATCTTCAAAAACTCATGTCAACCTTTTTCATTGTCGACCATAGCCGTGCCAGTGTTTTGCATGTGCCATTTAATCCTGGGGTTGCCGTGAATCTCGCGCGGGGGTGGGGGGGGAGGGAGGAGATGAGGGGTGTCCGCGAATCACGGGAGGAGGGGTCGTGGGTGGACGCCGTGAATTGCGGGAGGGGTGGTCGCGGGGGGGTGTCGCGAATTGTGGGAGGGGGGGGCGCGGGGGGTTGCAGTGAATCGCAGGAGGGTGGGTCGCGGGGGCGCGGGGTTGCCGCATTGACAGGAGGGGGGGTCAGGGCTGGGGATTCGCGGTAGGGGGGGTCGTGGGGGGCACCGTGAACCGCAGGAGGGGGGGCCCGGGGGGTTGGCACGAATCGTGGGAGGGGGGTCGCGGGGTGCCGCGAATCGCAGGAGGGGGGGAGTGTCACGGGGTGGGGCCGCGAATCCCAGGAGTCACCGGGGGTGCCGCGAATTGAGGGGGGGTGTGCTGCAAATCGCGGGAGGGGGGTCGCGGGGGTGCCGCGAATCGCCACAAGAAAAAATCAACACAGAAAGGTCAACACATGTAAATGTTGACATAAGTGTGGCACTTCATTGGTGTCCATGTCGACACATGAGAATGAATATGAAAACATTGAAAAAGTGAAAAATAAATCTTGTCAACCTTTTTCATTGTCGACCATAGCCATGTCAGTGTTTTGCATGTGCCATTTAATCGTGGGGATGCCGTGAATGGTGGTGGGGTGGGAGGGAGGTGCATACCTCCCAACATGACCCTCTCCAGGAGGGACACATTGCTCTGTTTCTGGACTTTCTTCTTAATTTATGGATTACCATCACCTGTGCTTAAACACATTTCTTAATTACCCTGTTTAAAACAGGTGATGACAATCATAAATTAAGAAGGAAGTCCACAACCCAGCGTTACAGCTCCATACACACTTTGAGTGACAGATGTAGCCAAATATATAAGAGATTTTTTTTTTTTTCATCTCCATAGTAACCGGACTCCTGCATTCTGATCAGAACTGTGATGCATTTCCTGTGACTCGTCTTCTGGAGAAAGCCTGCTGGGAGAGGGGCCGCGCTGAGCGGAGTTCAGGTGAGAGCGACTTCCGCCTGTGTCTGCGTTAACAGTGAGGCTGACTGCCGTTTTTTTTTAATGGCGGACGGAGATCTGCATGCACGGACTTTCTGTCAGGTACAGGGTTAACCGGAGGGTGGGCGAGAGGGCGGGATTTTTGTGGTGTATATATATGTCTTTTGTGTATTGTATTGTTTGAGTCCCTGATGACGGGGTAGATACCTCGTAACGGCGTAGGACCGTCAATAAAAGTTTTTTGCATTTATTGGAGAGTGAAAGTCTGTCGGAGTGCCGCCAATCCATATATATATATATATATATATATATATACTGTATATATCTCCGATGTCCGGCCCGGCACTCACTCCTTGAATGTGCGTCTGCTCCGATGCCTTACAATACAGATTTTTAAGGTAGATGGATGAAGAAATGGCGGCACTCAAAGACTGATATAAACTGGGTAATTTTATAAAATCATATAACAGTGCATCATACTCCAACGTTTCGGGGATGCAACCCCGTTTTTTAAGGTGCAGAAAGTGACAACGGTTGTCACTTTCTGCACCTTGAAAATGGGGTTGTATCCCCGAAACGTTGGAGTATGATGCACTGTTATATGCTTTTATAAATTTACCCAGTTTATATCAGTCTTTGAGTGCCGCCATTTCTTCATCCATCTACCTTAATAAATATATATATATATATATATATATATATATATATAAATAAACGATTTTTAGTGAAGAAATACCAACGTTTTGGGGTCTGCTAACCCTGTATAAAATAAGACAAATCAAACATACCTTATATAACAGTGCTTAGGGGCGTGCAGGAGCTCCCGTTACTGGGGTGGGCAGGCGGCGTCTGACATCACTACCGGTGTGATGCGTCATGTGGGGAAACTCTCCCAGCGCCTTAGGTTGCTGGGCAGCGCTCCCGGCATCTTGGGTTGCCAGGCAATGCTCCCAGTGCATGGAAGTTGCTGCCTGGGATGAAGTTTTGTGTCCCCACCCCCTTAATGGGTATCTTGGTGTGTGCGGTATATGTATAATTGGCATCACGGTGTGTGGCATATGTATAATGGGCATCATGGTGTGTGGCATATGTATAATGGGCATCATGGTGTGTGGCATATGTAAAATGGGCATCACGGTCTGTGGCATATGTATAATGGGCATCACGGTCTGTGGCATATGTATAATGGGCATCACGTTGTGTGGCATATGTATAATGGGCATCACAGTGTGTGGCATATGTATAATGGGAATCACTTTCTCCCCTCCCTGCATCCTCCACCACTTTGTGACTCCCCTGCTTGTATCCTCTGCCACTCTGCATTCCCCCTCCTACCCGGCATCCTGTGCCACCATGCCCCCCTCACACTCTGCGTCCTGTGTCACCCTGTGTAAGTCCTCCATCCCTTTGTTCTCAGCCACCCTGCATCTCCCCTCCCAGCATTCTACGCCACCCTCCGACCCCCTCCCTCCCTGCATCCTCTTCCACCCTGCCACTCTACTTTCACCCCTAGTCACCCCCTTCTCACCCTTCATTACCAACCCCTCTCACCCTGCACCAACCCCCTCTCACCCTGTGTCTTCTCATTCCGTTGCATAATGTGAACTTTAGCTTTTTTTTTTTTTTAACTCATTCTGTGTGGCATCTTGTGAATTTTGGATTATTCCATGTGTCATAATGTGAATATTGGCTCATACTGTGTGGCATAAGGTGTACCGGTTTTTCGATAGAAAAAAGGGCCCTCTTCTTATGGTGCATAATGTGTTCAAGGGTGGTGGCCCATACTCAAAGTCCCACAGGGCGTGGGGGGGGGGGGGGCGGACAGTTGGGGAGACCCCCTCCTGTCTCTATCTCCCCAGCCCCACAGGCTGCAGAATAGACCCTGTACGCATGCGCCTATTCTGCAGCCTGAGGGGCTGGGGACATAGCCAGCAGCTCAGAGAGCCACTAGCCATGCCCCCACAGCAGAAAAAATAGGCGTGGCCTCGTTGGAATAGGCCACACCCCCACATCGATAGGCCACACCCCCAAACCCCCCCCCCCCTTTAGGGCTGCTTCAAGATATTTCCCGGGCTGGTTTTAATTCCCAATCCGCCCCTGCTCTGTGCCATGTGCTCCGTGACCTGACCTGTGCCCTCACTGCCCTGTGCTGTGCTCCGTGCCATGTGCTCCATGCTGTGCTCCGTGACCTGCCCTCACTGCCCTGTGCTGAGCTCCGTGCCATGTGCTCCGTGCTGTGCTCCGTGACCTGCCCTCACTGCCCTGTGTTGTAGACTTGAGAGTCAGTGACTGTTTATAGGCCTGAGCCCTGTAGTGTGATTTAACTAACTAGGTGCTGCAGTGCTCACACGCAGGGGCTGCAGTGTCCACTGTCCAGGGGCTGTCCTGTGGCCCGTGCCCTGTTGTGATTTATTTAGCCCTAAACCCTGTGTTGTGATTTATTTTATTTAGCCCTGAACCCTGTGTTTTTTTTGTGATTTAACTAACTCAGTGCTGCAGTGCTCACACGCAGGGGCTGCAGTGCTGCTGAGTAGTACACTGTGTACAGGGGCAGCATTAATACAAGGGGCTGTGTCCAGTGTGACGGCCTATATCTTATCCATTGTCCAGTGTCACGAGTCACTCACGACACTCCTGTCCTGTGTGACGACTGACGACATATCCTGTGTCCAGTGTGACGACATATATCCTGTGTCCAGTGTGACGACATATATCCTGTGTCCAGCGTGACATATATCCATTGTCCAGTGTGACGACATATATCCTGTGTCCAGTGTGACGACATATATCCAGTGTCCAGTGTGACGACATATATCCAGTGTCCAGTGTGACGACATATATCCTGTGTCCAGTGTGACGACATATATCCTGTGTCCAGTGTGACGACATATACCCTGTGTCCAGTGTGACGACATCTATCCAGTGTCCAGTGTGACGACAATATATCCTGTGTCCAGTGTCACAAGTCACAACATATATCCTGTGTCCAGTGTGACATGTAATGTGTGCTGGCATATATCCTGTGTCCAGCGTGACATATATCCATTGTCCAGTGTGACGACATATATCCAGTGTCCAGTGTGACGACATATATCCAGTGTCCAGTGTGACGACATATATCCAGTGTCCAGTGTGACGACATATATCCTGTGTCCAGTGTGACGACATATATCCTGTGTCCACTGTGACGACATATATCCTGTGTCCAGTGTGACGACATATATCCTGTGTCCAGTGTGACGACATATATCCTGTGTCCAGTGTGACGATATATATCCAGTGTCCAGTGTGACATATATCCATTGTCCAATGTGACTACATATATCCAGTGTCCAGTGTGACAGGGGCTGTGTCCAATGTACAGGGGCTGTGTACAGGGGTTGTGTCCAGTGTACAGGGGTTGTGTCCAGTTTACAGGAGCTGTGTACAGGAGCTGTGTCAAGTGTCCAGGGGCTGTGTCCAGGGGCAGTGTCCAGTGTGACGGCTGTGTCCAGTGTACAGGAGCTGTGTCCCGGGGCGGTGTCCAGAGGCTGTGTCCATTGTCCAGGGGCCGTGTCCAGGGGCTGTGTCCATGGTAACGGGCTGTGTCCATTGTCCAGGGGCTGTGTCCAGGGTGACGGGCTGTGTCCAGTGTCCAGGGGCAGTGTCCAGTGTGAAGGCTATGTCCAGTGTACAGGAGCTGTGTCCTGAGGCTGTGTCCAGTGTGACGGCTGTGTCCATTGTCCAGGGGCTATGTCCAGTGTGACGGCTGTGTCCAGTGTACAAGAGCTGTGTCCAGAGGCTGTGTCCATTGTCCAGGGGCTGTGTCCAGGGTGACAGGCTGTGTCCAGTGTACAAGAGCTGTATCCAGAGGCTGTGTCCATTGTCCAGGGGCTGTGTCCAGGGTGACGGGCTGTGTCCAGTGTCCAGGGGCAGTGTCCAGGGGCTGTGTCCAGGGGCAGTGTCCAGTGTGCAAGGGGCTGTGTCCAGTGTGACAGGCTGTGTCCAGTGTAAATTAAGAAAAACAAATAAAAGTAATAAATAAAATAAAAACACATTTTTGGAGGATGATGGAGGAGGAAATAGTGGGAGATCAGCAACCTGATAGAAGTGCTGAAGCTTCTACCACCAGTCATGACAAGGCCGATACCTCTTTGTATTTGCTCTTTGGAGCATTTCTCTTTTTTTGGGATAGTTTATTAAACTGCCACCCTGTCTGCCCCTGCAGTGCCGCTCTGCCAGGTTGGAAGTGTAAGGTCCACATGTATGTTATGCCGACTGCTGTCGCTTAGCTTAGTCATCCAGCTACCTCGGTATACCCTTTTGGCCCAACTACAGTAAATGAAAACAATTTTGTAAGCTGTGAAGTGATCAAAATTGACTAGAAATGAGTGGAAACTAATGTTATTGAGGTCAATAATACTTTAGGGGCAAAAACAGGCCCAAATTCTGTTATTTTAGCCATTTTTAGCATTTTTTCATAAAAATCCAGATCCAAAACCAAAACCAAAACCCACAAGGGTGGTTTTGCCAAAACCATACCAGATCCAAAACATGAAGGGAGATCCAGATCCAAAACCAAAACCAAAACCCGAAAAAGTGGCCGCCGCACATCTCTAATTTGTACATAAAATTTCTGTATTATTAAGGTAAATATTTTATTTTCACATTTAAGCGGCACTACATGAGAAACCTTCATTACACAGATCCCACTGGGGAAGAGATAATCTTTAATGAGAGAGGAGATCTGCCCTCTAAGTGGTCTATTGCAAACTGGGTCATATACAAAACTAATACTACACATCAGTGTCTTCTAAGACCATTGAACACTTCTGAAAAATCACAAGAAGACCAGCGAGATTTCCACATAGATCCAGATGACATCATATGGAAAACAGGCACGGTAAGATACAGGTTGTGGCAAAAAGTGCATGGAATATAAAGCCAGAGTCTGTAAAACAAAAAAGCGAGGACATGCCCAAGTTCTCATGCATTGATGATGAAGCCGGATATAATACCCATTATCTTTACTACAACCATCGATGGTAATTAAAGCATACTCATGTCCCTTAACACTTTATCACACTTGCACTGGCTCTGCATTACAAATCACCATACAGTTAGTTTGGCCCCCCTGCTTCTACGAATCAGTAACAGTATTAGCATAATGTTATAGGTCTAATAATTTTCTAAAAGAGTGTGAGATTTAATAGGAGGATTCAGACAGTGAGAGATTTGGTAGGAAATATCTAGGCTTTTTTTTTTTTTCTTTTTTAAAGTGGCAATCATTTACACTTCAAAATTAAACTGGTTTAGAAGTGTACATGATTGCCGCTTTAAAAATACTGGAAATTTCTTACCAAATCTCTCACTTTCTGAATCTCTCATCCTATTAAATCTCACACTGTTGGTTTTTATTCAGATCTGAGCTCAGTAGAAATTTGTTCAGATAATGGGCAAAACCATGTGCACTGCAGGAGGAGCAGATGTAACCTGTGCAAAGAGAGTTATATTTGGGTAAGGTTTGCTGAAACTGGAATCTAAATTGCAGTGTAAAAATAATGCAGCCAGTATTTACCCTGCACAGAAACAAAATAACTCACACAAATCTAACTCTCTTTGCACAGGTTACATCTGCCCCACCTGCAGTGCACATGGTTTTGCCCATTTTCCGAAAAAAATTGTACTGAGCTCAGATCTGATTAAGGCCCTGTGTCCTGGGCATATATAAAATATAAATAAATAAATAAAAATGCAATGCTTAGTAATGAAGAACTTAGGCCCTTATTCTGGTTCACTCGCAAAGGCAAATTCCTTCTCAAATTTACAAAACCATGTGCACTGCAGTAAGGGTAGATGTAACATGTGCAGAGAGATTTAGATGTGGGTTTCCAAAAAGCCTGGTTCATGTTCATTAGCCATTTTGTTAACCCGCTTGGTGCTCAAGCTTGGCCTGCTCGTACTGCAGGTGGGGCAGATGTTACTTGTGCAGACAGAATTAGATTTGGGTGGGGTTTTTACTTCAAAGAGAGATCTGTATTGGAGTGTAAAAATAAAGCAGCCAGTATTTACCCTGCACAGAAACAAAATAACTCACCCAAATCTAATTCTCTCTGCACATTTTAAATCTGCCCCCCTGCCGTGCACATGGTTTTGTCCATCTAAGAAAGATTTTGTCAGAAAGAGTGAACTAGAATAAGGGCCTCAGTTCCTGCTGGAGCCTGCTGAAAAATAGCCCTGAGTATAGTTAAATAAAGTAGATATTGCACTGCAGTGCATTTCACTGGACACTTCACGCTTGCACAATGCGGATTCTCTTGTTATAGTGTTGAATAATACAACTAAAGCATGGGCAGTGGTGATTTTAAAAAGTAAGATCTGGTGGATGATCGCTGGTATTGCACTCATCCACTAACAGCATACGCCATGTTGTGCAACTTATTGCGCCGGAGTGTGACTAGGCGCACTGTGACAAGTTGTTGGGTCAAGTGCCTTAGACAGCATAGATGAGGGTGTCTACAACTGTATTACCTCACTGATTTATTTGCCTAAGCCAAAATGCTTATGTCACCCATCTGGTATTATATGCATGGAGTGTATTTAACTCAATAACATTTCTCTTTGTCAATGTATGATTAATGATGCCTCTTTCACATAAAAAATGTGGGTCGGACCGTGATCCGATTCTGTCCTGACAATGGCTCAGCACATGCTCGTTAAATCTGACCAGCCAATGATACAGAGAGTGATAAACATCCAGCTTATCAGATTCTAGCTGCCATTTTTCAAACTCAGCTGTTAGGAGATGCCACCAAGGTGGTATAGGTGGCGTTGTTGCACTTGCCCAATAGTCCTTAAAGCCTCCTGCAGGCTAAGTCTTCACCTATAACAGCCACTAATTTGGGGGTGTGGCCTATACTCGCGGCTCTCCCGCGAGGCCACGCCCCCATTTTGCCGCTATGGGGGCATGACCCAGAGGCTCTGTGAGCCTCTAGCCATGCCCCCAGCCCCCTGGCTACGGGAATAGACGCTGTGCACATGCGCCCAGCGTTTATTCCCCGCTGCTTAGCAGCCTACAGGGGGGACTCCCAACAGCCCCCCCTCGCCGCGGGACACTGCCGGCCGCGGGAGGGACAGCGGGACAGGCCCTGATAATCGGGACTGTCCCGCTGTAATCGGGACTGTTGGGAGGTATGGGATTGTATCACGATCAGGGTTATTCGGGAAGGGCTGAGTATGATCTCCTGCAATAGATAGAAACAAGAGCTTAGGGCTGGCTGGGCAATATAGGGATCCTACCAGATCCAATCAGAACAACTGGAATGGACAAGCCGACTACATGAGGTAAGTCACTGCATGTGAGCAGCCTGACACACAAGGCAGAGTGCTAATTGCTTTTTGCATAAAAAATCTGATTCATATTTTACATTTCATAACTTATACAAGATGCCCAAATCTCGGTGCAATGACAGATGTCTTCCTGGGTACAGAAAAGCTTCTAATGGAGGATTCCATGTCTGCTGCTATGACTGTGTCCCATGTTCTGAGGGAGAAATGTCCAATGTTACAGGTATGGATGTGTTGTACACAGGAAGAATCATCATACATGCGTAACTGAGGCTATGATTTCTATATGCTGACTACAATAGACATATGTTAGTAACTGAGGCTATGATTGCTATATGCTCACTACAGTAGACATATGTTAGTAACTGAGACTATGATTTCTGTATGATCACTTCAGTAGTCATATGTTAGTAACTGAGACTGTATTTGCTTTTTGCTCACTACAGTAATCACATGTTAGTAACTGAAGCTATGATTGCTATATGCTCATTACAGTAGACATATGTTAGTAACTGAGGCTATGACTGCTATATGCTCACTACAGTAGACATATGTTAGTAACTGAGGCTATGATTTCTATATGATCACTACAGTAGACATATGTTAGTAACTGAGGCTATGATTGCTTTATAATCACTACAGTAGATACAGCTTGCTCTACTGTATGCTCACTACAGTAGACATATATTAGTAGCTGAGGCTATGATTGATATATGCTCACTACAGTAGACATATACAGATGGAGTACTTGCCATCCTTGCAGGGGATGGCACTGGCGACACCAGCCGCCATCCCCCACCAGCGCCAAATCGATGGCGAGAAGGGGACGCGCGCGCGTCCCCTTCCGACGGCTCTTCCATCCGCCTCCCCGGGTTCCCGCCGGCTTGTCAGCGGTAACCCGGGGTCCCCGCCACCTGCCCGCACCCCCCCGTAACCCCCCCTAACCCTGTCCATCTCCCTGAGGCGGAGACGGACAGGGTTTCCTTCGCCCATGCGCGTCTCAGTATAATGGATGGCGAGGCTGCTGGCGGATCGCCAGCGGGGACGTTCTGGCGATCCGCCAGCAAGGCTGGCAAGTACTCCATCTGTATTAGTAACTGAGGCTATGATTTCTACTGTATATGATCACTACAGTAGACACATGTTAGTAAATGAGGCTGTGATTGCTATATGCTCATTGCAGTAGACATATGTTAGTAACTAAGGCTATGATTGCTATATGCTCACTGCAGTAGACACATGTTAGTAACTGAGGCTATGATTGGTATATGCCAGTGGTAGCCAACCACGGTCCTCGAGAGCTACCAACATTGCACATTTTCCAGACAACCTAGCTGCTGCAAAGGTGCACTCATTACTAGCTGAAACATTTTCAAAGATCCACAGGTGGAGCTAGTTACTTCACTTGTGATTCTGTGAGGAGAGCTGGAAAACATTTAAGGTGCGTACGCACGGGGGCGATTTTGTGCAAAATCGCTGGAAATATGGTCGCTGAGCTCCTGTTTTTGCCCCTGTGGTGATCGCTGGTTGCAGGAACATGCTCCTGCGACCAGCTGATTTCCACTGCCGGGCTCCCCCGGCAGTTTCTTTTTCATCAGCGACCATCTCTGGTCGCTGATGAACAGGAGAAACTGAGCAATATATTGCTCAGCCATATATTGCTCAGCCATTTATGGCTGAGCAATATATCTCCCCCGTGTGTACACAGCTTAACTGTTGGTAGCTCTCGAGGACTGGAGTTGCCTACCCCAGGTATATTCTCACTACAATAGATATATGTTAGTAAATGAGGCTGTGATTGCTATAAGCTCACTACAGTAGACATATGTTAAAATTAATATAATACACAAATAAAATACTGTAAATTTACGATGAATTTCGCTCCATTGGTGTGTGTGTGGGGGGGGGGGGGATATCAAAGAAAGTCTTTTTTTAAGCCACCTAAAGTGAATTTCCTCTGTGCTTGTGGAACTCTTTGATGTGGACCCTTCAATTACAAGTATGATTGCTTTATTGTGGAGCAATCCCAAGGGATTGAGTTTTTAGCAATTAAGGAAGGATGGAGGAGCAATGTACTGTACCTGAGGCTCTATGTCAGGCATTTCCAAACTGTGGCCCTCCAGCTGTTGTGAAACTACACCTCCCAGCACGTCTTGCCATAGTTTTAGCATTCCCTCATAGCTAAACTGTGGCAAGGCATGATGGGACTTGTAGTTTCACAACAGCTGGAGAGCCATAGTTCGGTCATGCCTGATCTATATACAGGTGCTAGCCGCACACATCTCCAGTGATAGCAGATTGTGTGATCTCCCACTCGCATAAGGGACTGACCATTCTGTGTCCCTGCGGTAAGGAGGAATATTACTCCTACTCTCCAGTGATAGCAGATTGTGTGACCTTCCATCCATACCAGGGACTGCTCATTCTGTGTCCCTGCGGTAAGGAGGAATATTACTCCTACTCTCCTGCGGTAGCAGATTGTGTGACCTCCCACCCATATAAGGGACTGCTCATTCTGTGTCCCTGCGGTAAGGAGGAATATTACTCCTACTCTCCTGCGGTAGCAGATTGTGTGACCTCCCACCCATATAAGGGACTGCTCATTCTGTGTCCCTGCATTAAGGAGGAATATTACTCCTAGTCTCCTGCGGTAGCAGATTGTGTGACCTCCCACCCATATAAGGGACTGCTCATTCTGTGTCCCTGCGGTAAGGAGGAATATTACTCCTACTCTCCTGCGGTAGCAGATTGTGTGACCTCCCACCCATATAAGGGACTGCTCATTCTGTGTCCCTGCATTAAGGAGGAATATTACTCCTAGTCTCCTGCGGTAGCAGATTGTGTGACTTGTCACCCACATAAGGGACTACTCATTCTGTGTCCCTGCGTTAAGGAGGAATATTACTCCTACTCTCCAGTGATAGCAGATCGTGTGACCTCCCACCCATATAAGGGACTGCTCATTCTGTGTCCCTGCGGTAAGGAGGAATATTACTCCTAGTCTCCTGCGGTAGCAGATTGTGTGACTTGTCACCCATATAAGGGACTGCTCATTCTGTGTCCCTGCGTTAAGGAGGAATATTACTCCTAGTCTCCTGCGGTAGCAGATTGTGTGACCTCCCACCCATATAAGGGACTACTCATTCGGTGTCTCTGCAGTAAGGAGGAATATTACTCTGACTCTCCAGTAACAGCAGATTGTGTGACCTCCCTCCCATATAAGGGACTACTCATTCTGTGTCCCTGCGGTAAGGAGGAATATTACTCCTAGTCTCCTGCGGTAGCAGATTGTGTGACTTGTCACCCACATAAGGGACTACTCATTCTGTGTCCCTGCGGTAAGGAGCAATATTACTCCTACTCTCCAGTGATAGCAGATCGTGTGACCTCCCACCCATATAAGGGACTGCTCATTCTGTGTCCCTGCGTTAAGGAGAAATATTACTCCTAGTCTCCTGCGGTAGCAGATTGTGTGACCTCCCACCCATATAAGGGACTGCTCATTCTGTGTCCCTGCGTTAAGGAGGAATATTACTCCTAGTCTCCTGCAGTAGCAGATTGTGTGACCTCCCACCCGCATAAGGGACTGCTCATTCTGTGTCCCTGCAGTATTGAGGAATATTACTCCTAGTCTCCTGCGGTAGCAGATTGTGTGACTTGTCACCCACATAAGGGACTGCTCATTCTGTGTCCCTGCGTTAAGGAGGAATATTACGCCTACTCTCCTGTGGTAGCAGATTGTGTGACCTCCCATCCATATCAGGGACTGCTCATTCTGTGTCCCTGCGTTAAGGAGGAATATTACTCCTAGTCTCCTGCAGTAGCAGATTGTGTGACCTCCCACCCGCATAAGGGACTGCTCATTCTGTGTCCCTGCAGTATTGAGGAATATTACTCCTACTCTCCAGTGACAGCAGATTGTGTGACCTCCCATCCATATCAGGGACTGCTCATTCTGTGTCCCTGCAGTATTGAGGAATATTACTCCTAGTCTCCTGCGGTAGCAGATTGTGTGACCTCCCTCCCATATAAGGGACTGCTCATTCTGTGTCCCTGCGGTAAGGAGGAATATTACTCCTAGTCTCCTGCGGTAGCAGATTGTGTGACTTGTCACCCACATAAGGGACTGCTCATTCTGTGTCCCTGCGTTAAGGAGGAATATTACTCCTAGTCTCCTGCAGTAGCAGATTGTGTGACCTCCCACCCATATAAGGGACTGCTCATTCTGTGTCCCTGCGTTAAGGAGGAATATTACGCCTACTCTCCTGCGGTAGCAGATTGTGTGACCTCCCATCCATATCAGGGACTGCTCATTCTGTGTCCCTGCGTTAAGGAGGAATATTACTCCTACTCTCCTGTAATAGCAGATTGTGTGACCTCCCACCCGCATAAGGGACTGACCATTCTGTGTCCCTGCGGTATTGAGGAATATTACTCCTAATCTCCTGCGGTAGTAGATTGTGTGACTTGTCACCCACATAAGAGACTGCTCATTCTCTGTCCCTGCGGTATTGAGGAATATTACTCCTAGTCTCCTGCAGTAGCAGATTGTGTGACTTGTCACCCACATAAGGGACTGCTCATTCTGTGTCCCTGCGGTAAGGAGGAATATTACTCCTAGTCTCCTGCGGTAGCAGATTGTGTTATCTCCCACTTACATAAGTGTCTGCTCATTCTGTGTCCCTGCAGTAATGAAGAATATTATTCCTACTCTCACGTGACCAGAGGAGAGTGTAACCAAACAAGCTGTCCTATATTGGAAGCTGCGTACTACCCACTTAACAAGGATGAGGATATTGGCACCTGGAACCTCGTGACACTTTTGTATTTGGAATAAGTCCAGTCCAGTGCTTAAAGTGGTCCTGGTGAGGTTGTGGAACTCACTTCCGTCGTCTTCCCCTTACCCATATGTCACAGCCAGGGTGGGTGCTAGGGTGTTCGGTGCCCCTCTGCAAGCTTTAAATTTAAATTTATGGCATATCCCACATACCCATGAAAATAATAATGCAGTGCACATCATACCACCCCTAATTGAAATTGTGCCCCAAAGTGTAAAACAACCCAACACTGAAAAGAAATGGAACAGTGCACGCCGAAGGTGCCAGGGTTTACTTGCATGGTGCCAGGGGTTACTTGCAGGGTGCCAGGGGTTATGTGCACGGTGCCAGGGGTTATGTGCACGGTGCCAGGGGTTATGTGCACGGTGCCAGGGGTTATGTGCAAGGTGCCAGGGGTCATGTGCACAGTGCCAGGGGTTATGTGCAAGGTGCCAGGGGTTACATGCATGGTGCCAGGGGTAACATGCTCGGTGCCAGGGGGAACATGCACTGTGCCAGGGGTTACATGTACGGTGCCAGGGGGAACATTACATGCACGTGTCAGGGGGAACATTACATGCATGGTGCCAGGGTAAACACTAGAGATGAGCGGTTTCGGATCCTAGAGATCCGAACCCACCCAAATGTACCTTATCCGAGGCCGGATCCGAGGAGTTCACCGGGGTCCCGCCATTTTTCCGAGTCCAAAATGAGGCCAAGACGTCATCATCCTGCGTCGGATTTGGATCTCTATAAAAGAGCCGGCTCCAGCGCCATCTTCATTCGGCATGTAGAAGTCAGACAGCACGGATGCTATGGGGGACAAAAAGCTATGGGGACAAAATAACCCTATGGGGGGACAAACTAAGGGGGGCAAACTAATGGAGGAACAAATAGAGGCTGCATCAATTAATGGGGGCTGCTGAAGGGGGACAACTATATATCGGAAATCTAAAGGTACAACTACTAAGGGGGAACTAATGGTGCAGGAACTTTTGTTTTGTACATCTACTAAGAGGGAACTACTGAGGGGGAAACTATTCTAAGTGGAAAACTATTCAGGTGACAACTACTAATTTATTTAGTATATGTTGTTTAATTTTGTTAAATCGGACATTGTAAGATACTGTATATTTAAGAAGTCCAAGAATGAGCAGCACTCAGAAACTTTATAGAGTCTGTGGTTTATTGGCAACATTCCGGGGTCTGCACCCCTTTCTCAAGCCAAAAAATGGCACTACAGAGGGACTTGGTGAAAAAAAAACTTTTTATAAATAGTGCATAGAAAAATGTGCCAGCGTTTTGGGGCTGGCCTGGCACTCCCCTTTGTCAAGGCTAAACTCACTTTGAATTGAGCCTTGAAAAAGGGGCATATCTGCCCCGAAACATTGGTGCATTTTTCTATGCACTATTTCTAAAAAAAAAATATTACCAAGTCCCTCCGGAGTGCCATGTGTTTCCTTAGTTGTGTGTATATATATATATATATATATATATATATATATATATATATATATATATATATATATAATTTGTTTCAGAATGTGTTATTCTCCAATTCAACCTTCACTTAGAATAATAGCACTAGAGATTTCAAATTTGACTTTAATATTGTGGTCATACAAAAAAGTATTCACGTAGATACCAGATGGAGTCGCTCTCATCTGAGCGGCTCCCAGCGGAGGGCTTAGTGCCTCTTGGTGTAAATGAGGAGCATGTGCATGTGAGATTCTTGCCCATGTCCCAGCGAATGGTGTGCCGAGTCGAGTCACCACATATCACTGGCACAAGAGAAGGAGGCAGCTACATCTGTAATACAGTATATAATAGTTATACTGTGCACTAATGCCACATGAGATATATAAAGGGTATCGAATCTTGGCTGATATTTCCGAATGTTTTCGGCCCGGGATTTGCCTGTACAGGTTCGACTTAAAGTCAAATTTGCATTCTCTGCATATCGGCGCATGTTACCAACTTTTCAACTGCCGATCCACCACTTTTTAACTATTCAGGCAATCGAAAAAATGTTTTTGCTAATATAATGGATGAAGGCTGTTTTTTCAAATTACTTTTGCGTTTTTTTTATGTTTCATTTTAGACAGTGAGATCTGCCAAAGGTGTCCTGATGAGGAATGGCCGGATGAAAGAAAAGTCAGATGTGTTCCCAAAACAATCAACTTTCTGTCATATGAAAAGGACATTGTGGGGAAAATATCTTCAGTTACAGCCTTATTTTTCTCTTCCATAACATTATTCATATTAGGGAACTTTATTTATTACTGGAACACCCCAATTGTGAAAGCCAATAATCGAACTGTAAGCTTCATTCTCTTGGTCTCCATCTTGCTGAGCTTCCTCTGCGTGCTTTTGTTCCTTGGCCGTCCTTCGGATATAACCTGCAGGCTGAGACAGACTTCATTTGGGCTCTTCTTCTCCACAGCTGTCTCTTCTGTACTGGCCAAAACTGTCAATGTCTGCATTGCTTTCAAAGCCACCAAACCCGGCAGTCCCTGGAGGAAGTGGGTCACACTCAAATTATCTCATTATGTGGTCATTGTGTGCTCCTCTGTCCAAGTTCTGATCTGTGGTGTCTGGCTGTCTGTGTCTCCTCCCTACCAGGAGTATGACCATCACACTTATCAGGGAATAATCATCATTCAGTGTAATGAAGGGTCGGTGATTGGGTTTTGCTGTATGTTGGGTTACATGGGGATCCTGGCGTCTGTGAGCTTTGTTCTGGCTTACATGGTGAGAACATTACCGGACAGCTTTAATGAGGCCAAATACATCACATTCAGCATGCTGGTGTTCTGCAGTGTCTGGATTACAATGATTCCAGCTTACCTGAGCACCAAGGGGAAAGATGCGGTGGCTGTGGAGATATTCTCCATACTGACTTCATGTGCTGGGGTTCTGGGCTGTATATTTTTCCCAAAACTTTATATTCTGCTTATAAAACCAGAATTGAACTCCAGAAAAATAATGCTGGAGAAAAACAATATATAAAGCCTCATGTAGAGCATTATTATACAGTGCATCAACATTTTCCCTGATGTCACATCCTTATATAAATATGTATAGATTCTTCTAGCAGAGGTGCACAACTAACCTATTACATTATTACATACTGTATAAAGCTCTGTGTAAATCTGATACAATAGCGAAAATACAGTGTTCCAACATAAACATTGGCCCAGCCCTTGCCTCCTCTCCTGCATGGTGTGATTGTTT
This sequence comes from Crinia signifera, assembly GCF_055691185.1. Taxonomy (NCBI): domain Eukaryota; kingdom Metazoa; phylum Chordata; class Amphibia; order Anura; family Myobatrachidae; genus Crinia; species Crinia signifera. Next base: position 33,846,189 of record NC_139217.1, read on the forward strand.
GGCAGGTATTTATATAGTTATTGAGGTAAAACATTTATGACAATAAAAAATGAAGAATTATATGATCACTGGTCACAACTGATGTATGAGTAAAGGCACATGTGTCACAATGAAAATTCAACATTACAAGATTCCGGACAAAATGTAATATGGTGCAATTGTGTGAAATGTGTGATTTTTGGGGCCAAAAACGGGCGTATTCACATGTTTTAACAAAAATTGGACATGTAGTAATGTGCGATTTGCGGTAAAATTCACATGCTTTGAACTGTCTAAAACATTGCACATTAAAAATCACATCCAGATGTTTTGTGAGAGGCAGAAATAAGCCTGCATTAGGAGGAGGTGCAGTTCCTTATATGCCACATGGAGTATTGTGTGGTTGCTCCAAGGTAGGTAGCTCTTAGTTTGGATATATTTAAGTAAGGACCCATTACCATGTGGTTCTTTGCTGGTTAACCATAGACCCAGATTAGGGTATCAGAGGTGTGGGGTGCGTTGTCCCTGGATTGGTTGGGCTGAATGGCTCCAGTGTGGCACACCATTAAATTCTATTAACACTTATTGTAGCATTTTCATTTCTTCACTATTTTTTTAGTATTTTAATTGCATCTCATTATTTTCACTTTCTGTATATCGCTTCAGCTTCCTAACACTAATATTTATGAACACTATAGTTTTTCCACTGGTGTGCTACCCTGGGCTTTCTGACTTATGCTGATTTTATTGGGGTGTCACACCCTGCACCTAGATATAGCGCTAGGGACCTCCAATATACAGAGAAGCCTTGATGATGGCATAGGGGCTCATTCATACATTGGGTGCCGGATGACTGACCGGCAGTCGGGATTCCGACAGTCATTACACCGATGTCAGAATGTCGAAAAGCCTGACAGACGGGCAGCAGTTATTCTCCCTCGTGGGGATCCACGACCCCCATAGTGGGAGAATAAAATAGGTGGCAGTGTGGTGAGTGCAGCGAGCCCGCAAGGGGCGTCATTGCGCTTACCCGCTGTCTGGGTCATGGGCTATTTCGGAATTCCAACTGTCGGTGTATTATAACACACCCCATACATTTGCGCTAATAATGGAACCAATATCTCTATGAATTCTATTATCATGTAGTGTTCAAGTCTTACTAATGCCAGTCAGTTTGCTGAAGGAAACAATGTGTTTTTTTTTTTCTTATCCAGAATCACCCCCCCTTTCATGCACCTGAGTGGTATTACTAAATTAATTGAGCATCTGCCAGTATATACTGGAGGTCAACACAACAGCTATAACATCCTCAGCACCAGGTGATTCTATCATGTCTGTTCCTTTGAGTGAAGGATCATACCCTCAGATGAAAAAGCCATAGTCATTGAAGCTACAAGGCTTATTGCGCAAACTTTCAGTTTATGTAACCGTTTTTTTTTTTTTAGTTTTTTCCAGTTTAATTTGTATTGTATATTGTGGGTTATTTTTCATGCTCAAATGCAGTCAGCATATTGTTATATGTTCAATTGGTTACATAGTTACATAGTTACATAGTAGGTAAGGCTGAAAAAAGACTTGCGTCCATCTAGTTCAACCTGGTATAGATATCTGTTGCTGATTTGGTAGGTTCTGATATTTTACAGACAGATTATATTTCTTATTTGTACCCATGGATGTTTTTCTCCAGTAAATGTTTGTCCAACTTTGCCTTGAACGCATTTAATGAGCCAGCCGTTACCACCTCTCTGGGAAGAGAGTTCCAGAGTTTGACTGTTCTGACCATAAAGAAATTCTTTCTACTAGCTGGATGAAATCTTTTTTCTTCTAATCTATACTCATGCCCTCGCGTCCTAGATTCCTTTCTAGTAGAAAAGAGGGTGTGTGACAGTTCCTTATATTGGCCCTTGATATACTTGTACATGTTGAGCATGTCCCCCCTTAAACGTCTCTTTTCCAATGTAGATAGTCCCAAATTGCTTAATCTCTCCCCGTAGCTTAAATTCTCCATTCCCCTAATAAGCTTTGTTGCTTGCCTTTAAACTTTTTTTAATTTTATGATGTCCTTTTTATAGTGTGGGGCCCAGAACTGCACTCCGTACTCGAGGTGAGGTCTCACCAATGCTTTATACAGAGGCATAATTACCCTTGAGTCCCTAGTTTCCATTCCCCTCTTAATACATGCCAGAATTTTGTTGGCCTTTTTTGTAGCTACATTACAATGGGCACTACATCATGGTTTGCTGTCTATTTGGACTCCTAGATCCTTTTTAAGTATGGAATTACCCAGTTCCTCTCCGCTAAGGTTGTAACTTGCACACTGGTTGTGTCTCCCAAGGTGCATAACCTTACATTTATCTACATTGAATCTCATCTTCCATTTTTTTGCCCACTCATCTAGAATTGCAAGATCATTTTGAAGCATGGTGACATCTTCTGATAATTTGATGACTTTGCTAAGTTTTGTATCGTCCGCAAAGATGGATACATTGCTGAGTAACCCTATCCCAATTTCGTTAATAAAAATGTTAAACAGAATGGGCCCCAAAAACGAACCCTGGGGCACTCCACTTAGTACCGGTATCATATCTGATACGGCACCATTCACAACCACTCTTTGTTCTCTATTACATAGCCAATTCCCTACCCATCTGCAGATATTTTCACCCTCACTGTAAAATAAATGTTATGTGTTTCAAAGAAATATAGTCATTTAGTATCCATAAAGATAGTTGATGTGCATGAGCTGGATGAGATACAGTATATAAACACACTTTTGATATTCGAGTGAGAAGAACAAAGGAATGTATACTTAGTGTCAGTCCCACTTGTTCCTATTGGTGTATAATACTGGTTACTGTGGGTGTCCATAAACCTGACTGGAGGGCCCATGAGCTTGTTCCTGATGGTGAGAGGGTCAGGTTACCCTGACTTCCAGCCAAGGAAGGGGGTTTCCAGTGAATTAGCAGGTGGTGGTGTCCCAGATAGAAATGTCCAGCTAGAAGGATTTTAAACAAACTTTGGGGATCCAAGGTGTAGATGTTGTTGGGGAGCTGGTCCAAGTGGGATGAACAGTTACAAGTCCAATGTCCAACGTGCAGGTGCCAGCTAACGCATTTCGTTGTCCTCTAACAACTTTTTCAACTTAAAATGAATTCCCTTTGTTAAATGTGATACCCAATTGATTATTCTTATTTTTTGAGAATATATCTCAGTCAGTTCTCCACCACCCTTATGTTTTGTTGTATACTCTTCTTTTTTAATTGGGGGTGACCTCCCCAGGGTGTGAGCAGCTAGCTTAACTAAGTGGTGGATCGGCAATATATAACTCCAACCAGCGCCTATATAGTTCCCCTAGGTGAACACATTTTTTACATAGTTCCTATTGCAGTATATAATTCCAGTCTGCTGTTGCCACTGCCTACCAGTACCTATCACAGTACCTATCGCAGTATTCAATTCCAGTCTGCTGTTGACACTACCTACCAGTACATACGGCAGTATATAATTACATTCTGCTGTTGACACTGCCTACCAGTACCTATCGCAGTATTTAAATCTAGTCTGCTGTTGCCACTGCCTACCACTACCTATTGCAGCATATAACTCCAGTATGCTATTGCCTCTGCCTACCAGTTCCTATCGCAGTATATAATTCCAGTCTGCTGTTTCCACTGCCTACCAGTACTTTTTTTAATTGAGTCTTTAATTAGAAAATTGTTACTTAACAACATACATGACAAAAGCACATTCATACAGTACATCCATCAAATCACAGTACAGTACATCAAATCTCTTATCCATTACTTAAGATAAAACACTCACAATATAAGTTTCAACCGTGCCCCCACCTACATCATTTGCAAGGCTCCTACTTTTAGGTCTTCCCCCCTGGATTTAATATACCTTTTAACCCTCAATTGGGGAACATAATTCATGTATTTTACATTTTAATCTATCACAAATTGTAACCTTATTCAGGAGAGAGACTTGCAAATCTTGTCCCAGGGCAGCACAGGAGCAGATCCATACAGTTTTGATGTCGTTTGAATGTCCAAATCCCACCGGCTCCAGCCCGGGGTGGCCAGATTTTAAGTAATGTAGACTCTTTCTGTCAACCTTGCGTTAAATATCATTTCAAGAGAAGTTGGAATATTATCCACATTATCACTGGGATCATTATAAACAATACAAACAATACATTCTGTTTCAAGATGCAAGTAAAGAGTATTACATTCAAACATCTCACTCTACATAGGGGTATTTTTTTTAGAAATAACGAGACTATTTAGGGCCTCATGGTAGTTAGACATAATCAAGAGAAGAGAATGATAAAAAACTTGCCTCATTTGATGCTAATAAAGCATTCGATTCTGTAGAATGGGAATACCTATGGGCCACCCTGCGGGAATTTGGGTTTGGGCCGGGATTTGTAAAGAATCTTGGTATGCTTTATACAAATCCCATGGCTCGGATGTCCATAAATGGATATATGTCTTCCTCATTTCCATTATGCAGAGGAACCCGTCAGGGTTGCTCCCTTTCCCCTTTGATTTTTGCGGTGGCCATGGAATCCCTTGCCTGCTTATTGAGAACAAGACTGGGTGGTCTCGACACGAGGGAAACTATATCCCACAACGTAATTTCCTTGTATGCTGATGATCTCTTTGTTGGACTATCCAATCCTGATGAGGATCTGCCAATGGTAACCAATATAATCAATGAGTTTGGGGGCTTTTCAGGGCTTATAGTAAACTGGGATAAATCTTATCTCCTGAGGCTAGTCAGGGATTCTAGGGAGGAAACAGGATCCCAGTCCTCAATAATTAGAACTGATAGAATTAAATATCTGGGGATCTATATTTCTGGACTGGCAAGTCATTATGCCCAGGATAATATTACCCCTGTGATTAAAGAATTGAGGATTAAGTGTAGGAGCTGGTCTAAACTTCCCCTTTCTCTTATAGGCCAAATTAATCTGATCAAAATGGTCATTCTCCCGAAATTTTTATACATATTCCAACAGTCCCCCATTCATATAAAGGATGAAATATTTAGGTTAGTTAACAGTATTATCCTTCATTTGGGGAAATAAACATCCTAGAGTTAAATTAGGACTTTGTGGAGGGGTCGAGAAAGTGGCGGGTTGGCCCTACCCAACTTTCAAATGTACTACCTGGTGGCCATACAGGTCCATCTGTGTGCATGGGTTAATGAGGGGGAGGCCTCTATCAAACTGTCAAGGCTTGTGTATAGGTTTCGAGTGGGTGGTGAGAATACTGCGCCACAGACCTGTTATTCTGGTTATAGCAGCTGGGTGTACGGGTACACTACTTAAATAGATGTGAGTATAGACAGGTGGAGATGGGGCACCCTGCGCTTAGTAACCAAAATCAAATCAAAATGGAAATACAAATATAAGTAAAAAATAAAAATACATTTAAAGAATAAAATTGCCTTACGCAGTAATTTGGTAAAACAAAAAGTGATAGTTTATTCAAACTGCTATCGTGCACAATTAGTACCACATTTTAAAAAAATGATATTCTGGTAGGTTACCATTATAGCAATCCTATTTTAGTATTTCTAAAACATCTAATACCGGTATACAAGTGAACACAGGAGGACTGGGGAACACAAACAAGACAATACATGCAAAAGTCCAGTACCGGTATATTTCCTGGTGCAGCAACAGCTGAATATGACTCCTTTGGTGGAATAGTACCAATGTCAATATAAATGTGAGGCTTGTGGCTGTTACAAAGACAGGTCTTACTCCTTTGCAAATAGTATTAACAAATAAAAGTAATCTGGCCTTTCCACCCATTATAAATCAAGCTATCAGGGTCCTGCGCAGGATTAATAAGATAAGCGAATATGAGGGCATTGATCCAGACACTGCTATATTTTCTCTGGAGTCTTTGTCACAAATTAAGAAACATCAAGGTGAGAAAATCTGGGCACATTATGGGATAAGCTCCCTGGGACAATTGTATACAGACCATATACTAAAGCCCTTTGTTCAGCTACAGAGAGAATATAATATCCCGAGTACAATGTTTTATCGATTCCTGCAGTTAAGATGTGCCCTGGCCGAACACAGCAGGGCAGGAAGGGGTTTCCTGGTGGAATCTTCGATTAAGATGTTCATCTGGAAACTATCTCCCGGGAAACAGCTATATAAGCTATATAAATATCTGATTTCTACAGGATCTGATAATGATTTACCGCAACTTCAGGCCAAATGGGCCATGGTTGTCTCTGCCCTCGATGAAGATAGATGAAAAAAGGCCCTTGTGATGCCGGGGGGAGCCACTAGTTCCATACGAATACAGCAGGTCCAATTTAACATACTCCACAGAATGTACAGTACTTAACCCCTGTAATACTGAAAAAAAATTGCTGGGGAAGGATCGGAGATATGCCTAGATGTGGGGAGCAGGATGGCACCTTCTGGCATCTGCTGTGGGAGTGTAGACCAGTGCGAATATCTTGGGTAGAAGTTATTGGGGTGATGAGGAATATAGGTATCCAGGCGGAGCCATTTATGGGGCTAAATATGATCTTGGGGACATGGAATGACGAGGCAGTTCAGGATGGGTTGAGATCGCTTACGGTAATTCTTGCAGCCCTCACTAAGGTAATAGAGGCACGCCACTGGATGGCCCAGAAGGGTCCAGAAATCAAGGAATGCATACATCTGGTTAATATCACTTATGTGCAAGAGAAGTATGTATATGCCTCTAGGGGCCGAATGTTGTTTTTCAAAAGGTATGGCACCATTGGCACCGATCTGAATTTTTTTCAGTATAAAAAGTAATTGTAGGGCACTGTATTCTCCTTTTTTATTTAAAAGATTAAGTGCCCCTAGGCATAAAGGAATGATTATTGATAATGTAATCGGGTTTTTATCACATTTTTGTTTGTTTTTTCACTGTGCACTTCACAAACTGTTTATTTTTTTATTATTATTCTCTTCACCTACCAGTACTTATCGCAGTATATAATTCCAGTCTGCTGTTGCCACTGCCTACCAGTACCTATTGCAGTATATAATTCCTGTGTTCTGTTGCCACTTCCTACCAGTGCCTATCGTAGTATAGAATTCCAGTGTGCTGTTCCCACTGCCTACCAGTACCTATCGCAGTATTTAATTCCAATCTGCTGTTGACACTACCTACCAGTACCTATCGCAGTATATAATTCCAGTGTGATATTGCCACTGCCTAATAGTACCTATTGCAGTATATAATTCCAGTCTGCTGTTGAACACTACCTTCCAGTACCTATCGCAGTATACAATTCCAGTCTGCTGTTGCCACTGCCTACCAGTACCTACCGCAGTATATAATTCCAGTTTGCTGTTGCCACTGCCTACCAGCAGGGCCGCCGACAGGGGGGTGCCCTGGGTACAGCTGTCCCGGGTCCCGGCTCTGGAGGGGCCCGGGCAGCTGCCCACAGACCCCGCACCCAGCCACTGTCACCTGGCGCCGGCGGCCAGGCACTCACAATACACAGTGCAGCCTGCAGAGCGCCAAGCCTAGGATACAGAGTGGCTCGGCGCTCTGCAGGCTGCACTGTGCAGTGTGCGCGCCGGTCCTGTGGACACTGAAGGAGCTGGAGGATGATGAGCCGTGGATGATGTAAGTAATGGTGGGGTGCTGTCATGCGGAGAGGGGGGGCATGGTGGGCGGGCACGTGCGGGGGGAGGGCGTCGACGGCCAGCTGGAGGTATAGCCCACCGCACCACCTCGGAACGGTGAGATAAAGACATTGATTGCCCCCATCTATGTTTGTATGCATTAATTTGCATTTTAAAACTGCACTTGCACTTTTGTGTGAAAACGTTATTCTTGTTTTTATTGTTATGTGAACTAAAATTGTTTTTCTGGAGATTACAGTGCCCTGAACTGGGTCCAGATTATTTATAGCATATCCACAGCACTGTTATATGCGCCATCTCTCCTGACCATTCCTTCCTAGATTTGCCACAAAGAGTGGGTGTTTTTTGCTCTTTTTTTGGTCAAAAGATTGCTGCTAATAACATTACAGTTAAAATTGTGCGCACAGATACCACCAATCCCCTTTTACCTTTGGTGTCTGACAACGCCAGTAACATTGTGCAGGCATTACACATGGACAATTTCCAGCACGTGCCATGTTTTGCGTGCACAATAAATTTGGTGGGGCAGCATTTCATCAGAAGTGACAGGAGCATGCAGGAGATGCTTGCTGCGGCCCGCAAAATTTGCCGACACTTTCGGCATTCTGCCACTGCCTGCTGAAGGCTGGAGTGGCAGCAAAATCTCCTCAACCTGCCCTGCCATCATCTTAAACAAGAGGTGGTGAAACACTGGAACTCCACCCTCTTTTTGCTGCAGAGGATGGAGGAGGAGCAAAAGGCCTTTCAAGCCTACACGGCCACCTATGACATAGGCAGAGGAGCGGGGCTGCACCTGACTCAAGCGCAGTGGAGGCTAATTTCCGTGTTGTGCAAAGTTATCCAGCCGTTTGAACTTGCCACATGTAAAGTCAGTTCCGACACTTCCAGGTGATTCCCCTGATCAGGCTGTTGCAGAAGCAGCTGGAGAAAGTAAAGGAGGAGCTAAAGCATTGCGTTTCCACCAGTCATGTAGCTCTTGTGGATGAAGCCCTCCATATGCTTTGCCAGGATATGAGGGTGGTCAGTCCATTAAAGTCAGAGGAATACACACTGACCACCGTGCTCGAGCCTCAGTTTAAAGCGTATGTTGTGTCTCTGTTTCCAGCAGACACAAGTCTACAAAGGTGCAAAGACCTGCTGGTCAGGAGATTGTCATCTGAAGCGGACCGTCACAGCCCCAGCTCCTCCTTCATTTTCTCCCACACCTGTGGCTTCGAGGAAACATCTGAGATTTCACACACAACCCACTTGCGGGGATGCAGGGCAGGCAGGAGGGAGTTTAGACATCTGGTCCAGACTAAAGGACCTGGCAACGATTGCTGACATGTCTACTGTTGATGCATTGGATGCTGTCACCATTGAAAAAATGGTGGAAGATTATTTTGGTGACAGCATACAAGTAGACATGTCAGACAGTCCATACTTGTACTGGCAGGAAAAAAGGCAGTTTGGAGACCCCTGTACAAACTGGCTCTATTTTACCTGAGTCCCCCCTCCAGTGTGTACTCTGAAAGAGTTTTTAGTGCAGCGGGGAACCTGGTCAGTGAGCGGCGAAAGAGGTTGCTTCAACAAAATGTGGAGATGATGATGTTCATAAAAATGAATTATCAATTCTGCAATGAAGACCAGTAATTGCCTTCAGAGATTATAGATGGACCTGTGATTGTGAAGTCCAGCGGGGATGAATTGCTGATCTCTGAGATTAAGGAAGTACACTCTGAAGGGGGCGAGGAATCAGAGGAGGAGGATGACAGGTGTCAATGACATCTTGTCTCTATAGAGCCAGTTTATACAGGGAGAGATTAAATGCTTTTATTGTGTGGGGGCCAAAACAAACCAATCATTTTAGCCACAGTTTTTTAGGCCCTGTCACTGAAATGATTGGTTTGTTAAAGTGTACATGTCCTATTTCCGCAACATAAGGGTGGGTGGGAGGTCCCAAGGACAATTCCATCTTGCACCTCTTTTTTTGACCATTATGTGCTTTGTGGGGCCTAGTTTTTAAAACTGCCATCATGTCTGCCACTGCAGTGCCACTCTTAGATGATCCACATGTTTGTGCCGCCCACTTGTGTGGCTTTGCATAGTTATCCAGCTACATCGGTGCAACCTTTTGCCCTAAAAACAATATTGTGAGGGGTCAAGTGTTCAGAATAGACTGGAAATGAGTGGAAAAATGTTATTGAGGTTAATAATAGCGTAAGAGCAAAAAAAAAAATGCTGCGATTTTAGCAGTTTTTATGTTTTTTTTTTTTTTAAATCAGAACCCAAAACATTGAGGGGGTGTTTTGCCAAAACCTAGTAGAACCCAAAACCTGAATATAATCAGAACCCAAAACTCAAAATGAGAAAAGTGGCCGGTGCACATCCCTAACATATACTGTAATTTATTTTTTACCTCTCTGGGGATGATTCATGGAATGAATCGGACCAATTTTTGCTGGAAGCCTTGGTAAGTATAATTTCTTCCTAGAATCCCACTTGGATACTAGTGGACAAGGGGACAGACCTGCAATGGACTGTCCCCTTGACTATAGTATGTATGATTGTAGTGGGAATTAAAGTTATACTTTGCTGGTATCTTTGTGTTTTATTTTACTACTAGCTGACCCGCCCGGAGTTGCCCGGGAAAACCTTGGGGTTTTTTTATTTCCAAAATTGCTGAAAAATATCATTTTACAGTATGCTGTGCCAAAGACCTAAGATTGTAATGTATTAAAGATTCCACCATAATGTTAGAATGTGTTTGCATTAATACTCAATGATGGCAATGAAATCAGGTGTGGTGTTGTTGTTTGAAACACAATGCTCCTGAGTTGATAACTTATGTGTGTTGATGAATTCCATATCCACTCCTGAGATTTAACACCTATGGGATACCCTCCAACATCTGAGTGTCAGAAATCTATACAAAATCAGAATTGGACAGGAAAGGGGCCATGACCACACCTCAATTTTTATACTTTCAATGGTACAGTTTCTAAGGTCTTTAATTACAGGCGCTGAGTGGGTGGAGACCAGGGTGGGCCTTACTTACCGCACCATAATTAATAAAAAATTCACCGCTCCCTGCCACTGCCACTCCCCTCACCGATCCTGCCTGCAGCAGTCTCTGAGGTCGTCTCTACCAAACAGTGGGGCAGCACCTGAGTGTGGGAGCATGTCCACGGGCCTGGCCACATGACATCATGACGCGAGGCATGCTACCTGGACTGCAATGCACCACTGGAAATGGGTGCAGTGGACCAAATTCTTGCCTACACCCGCCAGGCCAATCCACCGATCCAGCCATCGCAATCATCAATGGGTGTATTGATAAGGTTTGGAGTGTAAGAAGTTGAAGATTAATGCTGAGATAAAGATTTGCCATGTTAAAGTGTACAATTTCCTCAATAAATAGTGAAAATAAATATAAGTGTACATAGAAGTACAATCAAGAAATTAAAGTAGGATTAAAAAATTAAGTTCTGATTCAAATTGTTTGGATGAGGGTGAGTTACAAAACAAATCTATAGGTGGGGGGTATGGATATTGTGGGCATAATTGGTGTTTGGTACACCTACAGGGGGTCCTCAATTGATGGGATTTTCACTACAGTGTCACCATAGGGCGATTCCCAATTGGGGTCCAGGTGGTCTTTTAAGGGACCCTTTACAATCCTGTAGGTCTCTTCTTCTTCTGCGTATGGTCTCACTTAATGATAGTCAATCAATGAGGGAGACCATAGGCTCCAGGAGAAGAGAACAACGGGATTGTAAAGGGGTCCCTAAAAGACCACCTGAACCCCAATTGGAAATCCCCCTACGGTGACACTGTAGTGAAAATTTCTCATCAACTGGGGACCCCCTGTAGGTCTACCAAACACCAATTATGCCACCAATATCCACACCCCCCTCCACCTATAGATTTGTTTAACAACCCACCCCCATCAAAACACTAATCAGTTTGAATCAGAATTTACTTTTTAATCCTACTTTCATTTCTTTATTGTACTTCTATGTACACATATTTTTTCACAATTTATTGAGTAAATTGTACACTATAACGTGACAAATCTCAGTCTCATTTTTCAACTTCTTACACTCATAACATTCAAACAAATACATGCAGCGTTCATGCCCATCGACCAAACATTATCTATGAACCAAAAGAGTCTGGGAAACCCTTAAGGCAGAGAAGTGCCTAACATCCAACTGACTAACAGGGTGAGTGCAGTGTACCCACTTTGTATTGATCAACGGGTGCATTGGCCAGGACTAAATATCTCAGTGCAACCGGCCGGGGAGCGCAGTGACAGGCTGGAGGAGTGACGGATAGTGGAAAAAAAAATATTTAGGTACAGTTTTTATTTGCCGGTACAGACTGTTAAATAAATGGCAAATTCGTTTTTATGTGTTCTGTGTTTGTGTGTGTTGTACTGTTTATGTGTGTGTGGGTGTGTGTGTTGTAGTGTATGTGGTTGTGTGTGTTGTGTTGTATGTATCTGTCCAATGCGTAAGTGTGTGAGGTGTGCTATGTATATACAGTATGTGTATGTGTGTTGTGTCTTTGCGTATCTGTGCAATGTTTAAGTGTGTGTTTTGTGTGTGTTGTACTGTTTTTTGGGTGGTGAATGTTGGTGTGTGTTGTGCTGTTAGAGGTATGTTATGTGTGTTGTGTGTATCTGCGCAATGTGTAAGTGCATAAGGTGTGCTACGTATAAATGTGTGTGTGTAGTGTGCAGTTTGTATTTGTGCAATGTTTAAGTGTGTGTGTTCTGTGTGTTGTACTGTTTTTGGGTGTGTGTTGTAGTGAATGTGGGTGCATGTTGTACTGTGAGTGGTGTGTTATGTGTGTGTGTGTTGTGTGTATCTGCTGAATGTGTAAGTTTGTGAGGTGTGCTACGTATATATGTGTGTGTAGTGTGCTGTGCGTATCCTGGCAATGTTTAAGTGTGTGTGTTCTGTGTGTTTCTGTATCTGCACAATGTTTAAGTGTGTGTGTGTTCTGTGTGTTTGTTGTACTGTTTTTGGGTGTGTGTTGTAGTGTATATGGTTTTGTGTTGTACTGCATGTGGTGTGTTATGTGTGTATCTATACAATGTGTAAGTGTGTGAGGTGCGCTACGTATACATGTGTGTGTTGTGTGTTATGTGTGCATATGTGGTGTACTGTGTGTGTGCGTGTACAATGTGTTCGTGTGTGTGTTATGTGATGTCTATGTATATCCTCAATTACTGTATTCCTAATTGTTTAAAGCCTTAACCATAATGTTAGAATGTGTCATTCATACTCAATGACAGCAATGAAATCAGGTGTGTAGTTGTTCCTTCGTCAACGGTTCCCAATATCGTCGATCTTTTAACTAGATCATCATTGAAGGCAAATTAAAGCTTGGTGGTTTTTTTTTAATTTCTAAGTGAAATTTCCCAAAAACGGCTTCGATGTGCACACCACCGGGTCCAGAGGTATCTTGTTGCTGAATTTGGTGTCTCTGAGTGCCACGGTGTGTCCGCAATGATACAGACACGCACACACGCACGCACGCACACACACACACTCTTCAATTTATTATAGAGATTTGCAATGTTGTAGAACTATACGATTCAGTGGGACCTTTAATGCCCTGTATGCTGGGATTTGTGGTTTTCCAAGTCCCTGCATGTGGTGCAGGCTTGCTGGGCCTTTGAGTTTCATAACAAATCACAATAGTTATAATCTTGTTTAAAGTATCAGCCCAATGCCAGCCACCCTGGGGCACTGGGCAGGGTTAATTCTGGAGTGGGGACCCCTTTATTAGGGGGCCCCCACTCCCTCAGTGTCCCTGTCTGATCAGAACACTCACAGGAATGAATGCTTTGGACGGGAGTATAAATAGTTTCCCCTAGCTGTGTTATTGCCCTGCTAGCTGTTGGGCCATGTGGGGGGACCCACGCCGGTTTTTAAATGATTTATTTTTCTCTTTTTTACACTGAATCCACTGAAGCCGGCAATTATCGTCCGTATCCCGCTAATTTCCGGTCATTTTCAATATGTCCGCTTCGGAAATTAAGAATCACCATTCTTTCCAATAGTGATTCCTATTCTATCGATGACGTATACATTTGTATTTGTAAATACAAATATGAATGTGCCATGAATACGAATACAAATTAACATATTTTCAAGATAGTAAAAAAAAAAAAAAAATTCTATATAAATACACATTTTTTAGCCGTATTTGGCTTTCCCCACAGTGTTATCATATTAGCTGCACAATGTTATCATATAGGCGGCACAGTGTTATCATATACTGTAACTATGTCATTTATTTGATCACGTGTATCTGTGGCTCACAGTACGTACGTAGGTCCCTCTATCAGAACCCTGAATGTGATATTTCTGGAGCATAGGAGAAATATAATTAAAGGGTTATGAATCATTCCTTATCGAAACATGTTAAAATTAAACATAGAGGGGACTGGACAGTTTTAAAAATACAGGTGATCGAGCATGTCAAACCCACATTTAGAGGGGTTGACAGGTTCGATCGGTTATGTGCACGTGAAGCCTTTTGGATATTTTCGCTGGGCACGTTGTTTCCAGCCGGCCTCAACGATAATATCGAACTTAATAATGTTTGAATTTATCCATTCATGTAGTGCTGCCCTTAGTTCACTGGGAAGTTTGATCGATGTGTTCTAACAGTTTTCGGTACTATGCTCTCAATCACATTTCTTATGCCCTTGATCCTTTCTTCGTGTAGGTTATTACCCACTGCATTTACATTAAAAATCTGAGTATGGTTCTCCATATAATGTTTGTTGAAACAAAGAAAATATTTGAAGCCTTTCTACTTTAGTATGATGTATCCGCTATTGTTCAAAAGTTATATATTACAGTTAACACTGCTCGGTACTTATGTAGTATCTGGGCGTCCTATTTTGTGATTGTATGCCTTACCTTAAGGCATACAATCAGATGCGATGCGATGCGATTCGATGCGATTTTGCATTGGATTCAATGTTAAGAAGGTCCTGTTTATTTCCCCACTATCCAAGTGGGCATAGAGTTGATTTTATATAGCGTGGCGAGCGCAGCAAGCCACCGTGCCCGAAGCGTGGCGAGCGAAGCGAGCCCCGCGAGGGGACGCATATTTCTTAAAAAGTATTCAGTGTCCCCTCGCGGGGCTCGCTACGCTCGCCACGCTTCGGGCTCGGTGGCTCGCTACGCTCGCCACAGGTTTATATCCAACTCCATGCCCACTTGGATAGTGGGGAAAGGAAAAGGACCCCTTTTTCCCATTGAATTCTATGTTAAAATGGACTCAGACCATTTTAACATTGAATCCTATGGAAAAATCTTGACCATCGCATCGCATACGATTTGGTCGCATGCGATGCGATCCGATCCGATTTCTAAATCGGACGCCCAGATACTACATAAGTACCCACTGCTCAATAATTTATAGTGAGTGTAATTCTGACCAGGGAACATTGATCCCTACATTCCAAAGAGTAATAAACTCAGATTATACTCATTGAAATGTCCGTACCTCATTTAATCGGATTATTAAGAATCTGATAATATTTATTAGAAATCAATTGAAAGGCCTGTACTTTATAAAATTGTGCTATTGAGAATCGGTATAATGTCTATTAGAAATAAAATATATAGAGTATCAAAACAAAATGCTAGTGAAACCATTTCCAATCATATGTGAAATGGATTATTTAAATTTAAAAATAAAACAATTAGAAAATAAAGGACCCTATCTGCCCCCCTGAAGGGATTCGAACCTGGAGTCTGCATCTCTACTTCTGAGTCATTGGCTCTGTATCTTACTGAAGTGAATTGGTAGAAATAATTAGGAAATTAAGAAAAGAAAATTAAACAACTGATTAGAGTAATAGATGCATATTGTAACCTTTAAAGATGCCATTTTATTACACTGTATATGTTTTTTAATGCTGTTTAATAATAAGAAACAAAGTGAAACAATTGACGTCCTATACATAAGGATATTTCTAGTCACAAATTGGGCTCTTACCCTAATCAAAGGTGTGCTGTGAGCACATGTGTACTGCAATTAAATTCTGGCCATTTTGATTGGTCGGTTCACGTTTAAAAATGAACAGCCAGCTACCCTCCCATATCTTCTGAGCAAACCGTCTGATCCCACGATGGAGAAATGCGTTAAGACCGGGAGGACCACCCGGCACCCACCTATACCCACCACCTTGTCTCAAACTACCAGCCATTCATCTCTTTCCCTGTGTGCGGAAGGGTGACCTGCGGCGAACCCGGACTGATCCATACCATCAACAGGACCCCAGAGAGGTGTGACTTGCTCCAGACTTCACCACAGAGTGTGGCAGTTACCTCGTCACTCCCGCCATTGGCTCTCCCTCAGAGCGTCAAGGCGGTAGATGAGACCGCAATCCATCACAGTACCCAGCCGCGCCGCTGTCTATCGTGGATGTGCTCCCGACTTACTACAATCACCTGCCAGTTGTAGCACAGGGTCATTTACTCCAACAAGTGATTTTGTCTTGCAAGTATCATTCATCATCACACCTATTCCCACATTCCCCCTTCTTCAACCCATATATCACTACTGCCAATAAACTTACCGGATGGACTTTTCTTTATGGACATACAAATATCATCTGTTTACAAGTTCCCCGCTACTGGATATTACACCTTCCTTTAGTGGGTAAGAGCACCGGACATTTATTCATAATAACAGCATTGTGTGGGGTATTAGTGACTGCCTAAGTGGTTTAATTTAATTACATTTTATATATTATTCTTACTGTTTTTATTGTTATATTAAATAATTGTGATTGTGATACAAGCCCTTTCATTAATTAATTTAATTTTAAATAAATATTGTGCTTAATTCAGTGCGCTCTCTACAATTATTTGATTTGAATAATTATATCCCCCTATTTTAATTTATTGGGTTCCTCTGTGGGAATCCACTGGGAGCTACCTTTCAGTACTTTTTTTTTATAAATCATTCAATTAACCATTTGTGCCTGATTATATATAATATATATATATTTTATTTTGTTATCATATAAGCTGCATAGTGTTATCATATAGGCAGCACAGTATTTACATATAAATTGGACTGTGTTATTATATACTAGCTGACCCGCCCGGCGTTGCCCGGGAAAACCTTGGGGTTTCTTTATTTCCAAAATTGCTGAAAAATGTCATCTTACAGTATGCTGTGACAAAGACCTAAGATTGTAATTTGTTATAGATTCCACCATAATGTTAGAATGTGTTTGCATTGATACTCAATGATGGCAATGAAATCAGGTGTGGTGTTGTTGTTTGAAACACAACGCTCCTGAGTTGAAAACTTGTATGTGTTGATGAATTCCACATCCACTCCTGAGATTTAGCACCTACTGTATGACATATCCACCAACATCTGAGGGTCAGAAATCGGTACAAAATTAGAAAGGGACATGTCCACACCTCAATTTCTATACTTTCAATGGTACAGTTTCTAGGGTGTGTAATTACAGGCGCTGAGTGCGTGGGGTCCGGGGTGGGCGTTACTTACCGCGCCATAATTAATTAAAAATTCACTGCTCCCTGCCACTGCCACTCCCCTCACCGAACCTGCCTGCAGCAGTCTCTGAGGTCTGGGGATCTGTAAAGCACATGCACCGGGCATCTCTACCAAACAGTGGGGCATCCGCTGAGTGTGGGAGCAGGTCCGCGGGCCTGGCCACATGATGTCATGACGCGACACACGCTATCCACACCACTGTAATGCACCACTAAGTGCAATGGGCCAAATTCTTCCCTACACCCGCCGGGCCAATCCACTGATCCAGCCATCACAATCATCAATGGATGCATTGATAAGGTTTGGAGTTTAAGAAGTTGAAGAATAAGACTGAGAAAAAGAATTGCCATGTTACAAAGTGTACAATTTACTCAATAAATCGTGAAAAAAATGTAAGTGTACATAGAAGTAAAATCAAGAAATGAAAGTAGGATTAAAAAATAAGTTCTGATTCAAACTGATAATTGTTTGGATGGGGTGGGTTGTGAAACAAATCTATAGGTGGGGGTATGGATATTGTGGGCATAATTGGTGTTTGTTACACCTACAGGGGGCCCTCAATTGATGGGATTTTCACTACAGTGTCACGGTCACAGTGTCACCATAGGGGGATTCCCAATTAGGGTCCAGGTGGTCTTTTAGGGACCCTCTACAATCCTGTAGGTCTCTTCTCCTTGAGC
The DNA here is from genome assembly GCF_055691185.1 of Crinia signifera. Lineage (NCBI taxonomy): Eukaryota > Metazoa > Chordata > Amphibia > Anura > Myobatrachidae > Crinia > Crinia signifera. The sequence continues at coordinate 33,864,054 of NC_139217.1, forward strand.
TTACAGTCTCCCTTAATGATATTCAATCACTGAGGGAGACCGTAGGCACCAGGAGAAGAGACCATCGGGATTGTAAAAGGGTCCCTAAAAGACCACCTGAACCCCAATTGGAAATCCCCCTACGGTGACACTGTAGTGAGAATTTCTCATCAACTGGGGACCCCCTGTAGGTGTACCAAACACCAATTATGCCTAAAATATCCATACCCCCTCCACCTATAGATTTGTTTTGCAACCCACCGCCATCCAAACAATTATCAGTTTGAATCAGAATTTATTTTTTAATCCTACTTTTATTTCTTGATTGTACTTCTATGTACACATATTTTTTTCACAATTTATTGAGTAAATTGTACACTATAACATGACAAATCTTCATCTCAGTCTTATTCTTCAACTTCTTACACTCATAACATTCAAACAAATACATGCAGCGCTCATGCCCATCAACCAAACATTATCTATGAACCAAAAGAGTCTGGGAAACCCTTAAGGCAGAGCAGTGCCTGATATCCAACTGACTAACAGGGTGAGTGCAGTGTACCCACTTTGTATTGATCAATGGGTGCATTGGCCAGGACAAAGATTTCTCAGTGCAACTGGCCGGGGAGCGCAGTGACAGGCTGGAGGACTGGAGAGACGGATATGGGGAACAAAGTAGAAACGGTACATTAGGTACAGTTTTTATTTGGCGGTACAGACGGTTAAATAAACGGCAAATTATTTTTTATGTGTTCTGTGTGTTTGTGTGTGTTGTACTGTTTTTGTGTGTGTGTTGTAGTGTATGTGGTTGTGTGTGTTGTATTGTATGTATCTGTCCAATGCGTAAGTGTGTGAGGTGTGCTACGTAAATACAGTATGTGTGTGTTGTGTCTTTGTGTATTTGTGCAATGTTTAAGTGTGTGTTTTGTGTGTCGTACTGTTTTTTGGGTGTGTGTGGTGAATGTGGGTGTGTGTTGTGCTGTTAGATGTATGTTATGTGTGTGTGTTGTGTGTATCTGCCCTATGTGAAAGTGCGTAAGGTGTGCTATGTATAAATCTGTGTGTGTAGTGTGCTGTGTGTATCTGTGCAATGTTTAAGTGTGTGTTTTGTGTATTGTACTGTTTTTGGGTGTGTGTTGTAGTGAATGTGGGTGTGTGTTGTACTGTGAGTGTTGTGTTGTGTGTATCTGCCGAATGTGTAAGTTTGTGATGTGTGCTACGTATATATGTGTGTGTAGTGTGCTTTGCGTATCCTGGCAATGTGTAAGTGTGTGTGTTCTGTGTATTTGTTGTACTGTTTTTGGGTGTCTGTTGTAGTGTGTATGGATTTGTATTGTACTGCATGTGGTGTGTTGTGTGTGTGTGTACAGATGGGTCAGGTCCCATCTTGGCAGGGGATGGCGCTGGCGCCGCCAGCCACCATCCCCCGCCAGCGCCATGGCGATGGTGAGAAGGGGACGCGCGCGCACGAGAGGCGCGCGCGTCCCCTTCCGACGGCGCTTCCATCCGTTTCCCCGGGTCCCCGCCGCCTGCCCGCATCCCCCCCTAACCCCCCCTAATCCTGTCCGTCTCCCTGAGGCGGAGACGGACAGGGTTTCCGTCGCGCTGGCGACGGAGACTGAGACGCGCATGCGCGTGAGACGCACGCGCGTCTTAGTGTATTCGCTGGTGCGGCTGCTGGCAGGTCGCCAGCGCGGACGTTCTGGCGACCCGCCAGCCAGGATGGGACCTGACCCATCTGTATCTGTCCAATGTGTAAGTGTGTGAGGTGCTCTACGTATAAATGTGTGTGTTGTGTGCTATGTGTGCGTATGTGGTGTACTGTGTGTGTGTGCGTGTACAATGTGTATGTGTGTGTTGTGTGGTTTATGTATATCCTTAATTATTTCCTAATTGATTAAAGCCTTCACCATAATGTTAGAATGTGTCATTCATACTCAATGACAGCAATGAAATCAGGTGTGGAGTTGTTCCTTCGCTATTGGTTTCCCAGATCATCGATCTTTTCCCCAGAACATCAATGAAGGAAAATTACAACTTGGTGTTTTTTAAATTTCTAAGTGAAATTTCCCAAAAAACGGCTTCGAGGTGCACACCACCGGGTCCAGAGGTATCTTGTTGCTGAATTTGGTGTCTCTGAGTGCCACGGTGCGTCGGACACGCACACACACACACACACACACACACACACACACACACACACGCACACAGACTCTTCAACTTATTATATAGATGTGGCACAGTGTTATCCTATAAGAAGCACAGTTTTATCATTTAAATGACAAAATTTGCCTCGGTGCGCCATTCATGAAACAGGGATGCACTAGCGCTCCTCATACTGTAAGTGCCAAGCTGCACTAAGCCATTTGCCGGGAGCAGTGGCATAACTACAGTGCAGCGGACCCTGCAGTGGCTTGGAGGAGCCAGCACCGTCATGGGTCTGAGGTGACGCCCGCCATCACACATCACTCACCATGCTCCTCCAGCAGCATGCTGGCCTGGCAGCTACATAGGCTGGACTCTGGAGGATCGTGTTCTGCTGAACTGACACTGGATGATCCTCCAGCAACCAGTCTCAAGAGGTATCCACTCAGCATTGTCAGCACAGCAGAGCCACAGCAGTTACATATCAGGCTAAGCTCTGTATGCAATGACCTATTTATTTCAGTGTCTTGCAGCTTTTATTTTCTTATCTCCTTATCTGCAACACACTCCTCTTTCTCGTCCTACACAGTTTCCAATCTGCTGCTCACTCTCTCCTCACACCTCCATCCACCGGACCCCTCTCCTGATTACTCTCTAATTTCACCTCTTACCCTCTCTTTCTCTCTATGCCTGACACCATCTCTCTCTCACCCCCTTCTCTCTCTTCCCTCTCACCCCCACTTTATCCCTGACACTGTCTCTCTCACCCCCTTCTCTCGCCCCCCTCTCTATTCCTCACACCATCTCTCACCCCTTCTCTAGTGGGGCATTCTGTGTGTAAATGGCCCTACTAGGGGTATTCTCTATATAAATGTCACTACTGGGAGTTTTATGTATAAACCACACTAAAATGCCATTGGAAGGGCAGGTGGCATTATGGTGTGTGGCGTAATGTGTAAAGGGCAATATGGGGGAGGGGCGCCTGAAACTATTTTGGCTTGGGGGAGCAAAATTTATGGTTACACCAATGGCTGGGAGCCACTTCTCCCATGAGTTCCACCTTCTTGGATTGCTTCAGATTACTGTTCCCCCCCTGTGCAAATACCACCCTGCCCCAATTGCTTTATATTACTGCTCCCCATCTCTTGAGTTTCACCCCTATGCAATTACTTAAGAATAGATTACTGTGTATGTGAACAGCTGAAGGGTGGGGGGGGGGGGGTGCAAAAGAGAAAGAAAGAGCAGCACTAAAAACAATTAATGAGGAAATTGGATGATCTTTTCAATAATAATAATTTAATATAAACATATAATAAAAACAATATAACAATACACAGAAGCTTCTGTTTGTAAGAAAGGGGGTTGATATACAACACTCTGAATAAATGTGTTAAAACACCATCATGTCATATTATAACAATATTGACGGAGGAGAGTCCGTTCCTATTATGCCCAGGGTATTTTGAACTGGAAGTATAGTTACCACTCCTTTTTGGATAGATAGAGTGGTGGTCTGTATTGTCTTTGAATCCAAGTGGTCGGCCCGAGATGGCACAAATTACCGAAATCCACTGGAATAGATTTTGAGGACAGTTTGGTAAGTACCACAAGTATCCTGATGGTTACCGGTTATTTGAAAGGAGTGGTCATCCGGAGAGTCTTTCGGATACCCCAATGGTGCAATGTGGGGATAAGTTGAGGTGTAATCCTCTGCTGGGCTGGTTCGGGACTCAATCCAAGGTTCTTTAAAATGGCAAGAAGGACAACATCACTGCTGATGCGTTTCGCTGCGTCTAGCAGCTTTCTCAAAGGTATGAAGGGTGGGGGGGGGAGCAGGGGCAGCTTTGCCTAGTGCACATAGACTCCTTGCACTGGCCCTGCCTGACAACCAATAAAACCATGCAGGAGAGGAGAAGAGGAGACAAGGGCTGGGCCAATGTTTTATGTCTACTATATTTTCACCGTTGTATTAGAATGAGAACACAGAGCATTACATGTAATAATGTAATAGGTTAGTTGTGTACCTCTACTATTATCTATACATATTTATATAAAGATGTGACAGGAAAAAAAATGTTGAGGCATTGTATGATAATACACTACACGAGGCTTTATATATTGTTTTTCTCCAGCATTATTTTTCTGGTATTCATTTCTGGTTTTATAAGCAGAATATAAAGTTTTGGGAAAAATATACAGCCCAGAACCCCAGCACATGAAGTCAGTATGGAGAATATCTCCACAGCCACCGCATCTTTCCCCTTGGTGCTCAGGTAAGCTGGAATCATTGTAATCCAGACACTGCAGAACACCAGCATGCTGAATGTGATGTATTTGGCCTCATTAAAGCTGTCCGGTAATATTCTCACCATGTAAGCCAGAACAAAGCTCACAGCTGCCAGGATCCCCATGTAACCCAACATACAGCAAAACCCAATTACTGACCCTTCATTACACTGAATGATGATTATTCCCTGATAAGTGTGATGGTCATACTCCTGGTAGGGAGGAGAAACAGACAGCCAGATACCACAGATCAGAACTTGGACAGAGGAGCACACAATGACCACATAATGAGATAATTTGAGTGTGACCCACTTCCTCCAGGGACTGCCGGGTTTGGTGGCTTTGAAAGCAATGCAGACATTGACAGTTTTGGCCAGTACTGAAGAGACAGCGGTGGAGAAGAAGATCCCAAATGATGTCTGTCTCAGCCTGCAGTTTATATCCACCGGCCGGCCGAGGAACAAGAACACACAAAGGAAGCTCAACAATATGGAGACCAGGAGAATGAAGCTCACAGCCCGATTATTGGCTTTCACAATTGGGGTGTTCCAGTAGTAAATAAAGTTCCCTAATATAAATGATGTTATGGAAGAGAAAAATAAGGCTGTTACTGAAGATATTTTCCCCACAATGTCCTGTTCATATGACAGAAAGTTGTGTGTTTTGGGAACACATCTGACTTTTCTCTCATCCGGCCATTCATCATCAGGACACCTTTGGCAGATCTCACTGTCTAAAAATAAACACACAATAGTCATTAGAAACAACAGCCTGTATCAATTTCATTAGCACGGGTGTAAAAATTGTCTGTTTTTGTCAAGATTAAGGTGAATTGACATTTAACCTATTCAATATTGGGGCCGTTTTTCTAATTGTCTGAACAGATTCCGTTGTTGATATATAGTTGAGAAGTTGGTGGATTATCAAAAATATCGTCCAATAGTCAAATTTGGCCATGAATTTGACAATCCAGTGGCCATTTTCGACAACGCAGATTAGACTTTAAACAAAGTCGAATCTTCACAGGCAAATCTCGTCCAAAAATAGCTGGGATTAAATATTAATGGCCGTTATTTCCACCTGTTGGAAATATCTGCCAAGATGGGATACCCCCTTTAAATCTCATGTGGATTAAAGCGCACAGTATAACTATTATAAATATATTACAGATGAAGCTGCCTATGTTGCGAGCACCAGTGCGCTGAGGCGACTTTAGTCAGCGCGTCATTCATCGGGACATGGAAGCGCAAGAGACTTGTGCAGAGGTGCATTAAAAAATCTGCTGACATTTTTAAATGTGTTTTTCATGATTTTTTCTTTGAACCTGAATTCACGATCCAAGTGGGAATAGAGTTAAGGTGCCCATACATCCACCGATTTTGCTGTGCATTTCCTGCTAAAATAGCAGTGCATTGCATTGCATGCGATGTGCATGCGATGTGCTTGCGATGTGATCATAACACAGTACAAAAGGTATGTGCAGTGTTAAAACTGTGGCAAGGCATTCTGGGATTTGTAGTTTCACAACATCTGGAGGGCCGCAGTTTGAGGACCCATGGTCTAAAGCATGGCAATCACAATGAGCCAACCTACAGTATGTCAACATAGCCACATGGGAAAAATGGTGTCAGCATTTTGACATGTTGGTATTTTGACTGTATTTAGAATTTTTGGGAAATCAGACAGGACTTATTCCAAATACTAAAGTGTCACAGGGCTCCAAGTGTCAATGTCCTCATCCAGATACTAACATATGATTACTGTAGTGAGCATATAGCAATCATAGCCTCAGTTACTAACATATGTCTACTGTAGTGAGCATATAGCAATCATAGCCTCAGTTACTAACATATGTCTACTAGAGATGTGCGGGCTCGGATTTCAGAGATCCGAGCCCCCACGGACGTCATCATTCCGAGCCCGATTCCGAGCAGCGCTCGGAGATTCCCGCCTGACTCGGTCCATCCGCGTGATTAGAACGTCATCTCCCGGTGTCGGATTTCGCGAGGCTTTATAAGCGGCTGCCGCGCCCGCCATCTTCACTCCAGTCAAGTAGTGGGTTGGGAGAGGGTGTGTTGGTGCTGCTGCTGGGGCTTAAACTTGAGCTTGACCTTGAGCTTTTGCAATCGCTGGTGCTGTCTCTCAGTGCTGCTGTGTAGTAGTCTAACTGTGTACTTGTAGTACTACTGTCTCCTCTATGCGGTCTACCTCTGGTGTGCTGTGCTGCCTGTAATTGATTATTTTATTTGCTGGGGCTGTCTCCCTCAGTGCTGCTGTGTACTCTGTTCTCAGCTTAGGACAACAGTCTAACTGTGTACTTGTAGTACTACTGTCTCCTCTGTGCGGTCTACCTCTGGTGTGCTGTGCTGTAATTAATTATTTTATTTGCTGAGGCTGTCTCCCTCAGTGCTGCTGTGTACTCTGTTCTCCTCTGCTTAGGAGAACAGTCTAACTGTGTACCTGCCTGTAGTACTACTGTCTCCTCTGTGCTGGGGCATACCTCTGGTGCTGTGCTGTGCCATTTATTATATATATATATATTAATAATTAATTAATAATTATATTAAATAAATATATATAGTCCACTGGTGCTGCACTGCTGCCTGCACTGAATCTGCCAGTCTGGTGGTCTGTGGTCTGGGGCTCACAGCCTAATAAATAATAATGCCGTATATCTTATCTAGTTACCTGTGTGGTCTGGGGCTCACTGGCTAATAAATAATTAAATACTGCCTGCCTAATAAATAATTAAATACTGCCGTATATCTCTACCTTTGTGGTCTGGGGTTCACTGGCTAATAAATAATTAAATACTGCCTGCCTAATAAATAATTAAATACTGCCGTATATCTCTACCTTTGTGATCTGGGGCTCACTGGCTATACTGCCGTATGTACCGTCTGGTCTGGGGCTCACTGGCTAATAAATAATTAAATACTGCCGTATATCTCTACCTTTGTGGTCTGGGGCTCACTGGCTAATAAATAATTAAATACTGCCTGCCTAATAAATAATTAAATACTGCCGTATATCTCTACCTTTGTGGTCTGGGGCTCACTGGATAATAAATAATCAAATACTGCCTGCCAATAAATAATTAAATACTGCCGTATATCTCTACCTTTGTGGTCTGGGGCTCACTGGCTATACTGCCGTATGTACCGTCTGGTCTGGGGCTCACTGGCTAATAAATAATTAAATACTGCCGTATATCTCTACCTTTGTGGTCTGGGGCTCACTGGCTATACTGCCATATGTACCGTCTGGTCTGGGGCTCACTGGCTAATAAATAATTAAATACTGCCGTATATCTCTACCTTTGTGGTATGGGGCTCACTGGCTAATAAATAATTAAATACTGCCGTATATCTCTACCTTTGTGGTCTGGGGCTCACTGGCTATACTGCCGTATGTACCGTCTGGTCTGGGGCTCACTGGCTAATAAATAATTAAATACTGCCGTATATCTCTACCTTTGTGGTCTGGGGCCCACTGGCTAATAAATAATTAAATACTGCCTGCCTAATAAATAATTAAATACTGCCGTATACAGTATCTCTATCTTTGTGGTCTGGGGCTCACTGGCTATACTGCCGTATGTACCGTCTGGTCTGGGGCTCACTGGCTAATAAATAATTAAATACTGCCGTATATCTCTACCTTTGTGGTCTGGGGCTCACTGGCTAATAAATAAAAAAATACTGCCGTATATCTCTACCTTTGTGGTCTGGGGCTCACTGGCTATACTGCCATATGTACCGTCTGGTCTGGGGCTCACTGGCTAATAAATAATTAAATACTGCCATATATCTCTACCTTTGTGGTCTGGGGCTCACTGGCTATACTGCCGTATGTACCGTCTGGTCTGGAGCTCACTGGCTAATAAATAATGAAATACTGCCGTATATCTCTACCTTTGTGGTCTGGGGCTCACTGGCTAATAAATAATGAAATACTGCCTGCCTAATAAATAATTAAATACTGCCGTATATCTCTACCTTTGTGGTCTGGGGCTCACTGGCTAATAAATAATTAAATACTGCCTGCCTAATAAATAATTAAATACTGCCGTATATCTCTACCTTTGTGGTCTGGGGCTCACTGGCTATACTGCCGTATGTACCGTCTGGTCTGGGGCTCACTGGCTAATAAATAATTAAATACTGCCGTATATCTCTACCTTTGTGGTCTGGGGCTCACTGGCTATACTGCCGTATGTACCATCTGGTCTGGGGCTCACTGGCTAATAAATAATTAAATACTGCCGTATATCTCTACCTTTGTGGTCTGGGGCTCACTGGCTATACTGCCGTATGTACCGTCTGGTCTTGGGCTCACTGGCTAATAAATAATTAAATACTGCCGTATATCTCTACATTTGTGGTCTGGGGCACACTGGCTAATAAATAATTAAATACTGCCTGCCTAATAAATAATTAAATACTGCCGTATATCTCTACCTTTGTGGTCTGGGGCTCACTGGCTATACTGCCGTATGTACCATCTGGTCTGGGGCTCACTGGCTAATAAATAATTAAATACTGCCGTATATCTCTACCTTTGTGGTCTGGGGCTCACTGGCTATACTGCCGTATGTACCGTCTGGTCTGGGGCTCACTGGCTAATAAATAATTAAATACTGCCTTATATCTCTACCTTTGTGGTCTGGGGCTCACTGGCTATACTGCCATATGTACCGTCTGGTCTGGGGCTCACTGGCTAATAAATAATTAAATACTGCCATATATCTCTACCTTTGTGGTCTGGGGCTCACTGGCTATACTGCCGTATGTACCGTCTGGTGTGGGGCTCACTGGCTAATAAATAATTAAATACTGCCGTATATCTCTACCTATGTGGTCTGGGGCTCACTGGCTATACTGCCGTATGTACCGTCTGGTCTGGGGCTCACTGGCTAATAAATAATTAAATACTGCCGTATATCTCTACCTTTGTGGTCTGGGGCTCACTGGCTAATAAATAATTAAATACTGCCTGCCTAATAAATAATTAAATACTGCCGTATATCTCTACCTTTGTGGTCTGGGGCTCACTGCCTATACTGCCGTATGTACCGTCTGGTCTGGGGCTCACTGCCTAATAAATAAATACTGCCGTATATCTCTAACTTTGTGGTCTGGGGCTCACTGCCTAATACTGCCGTACCTGTCTGGTCTGTGGCTCACTGCCTAATACTACCGTATCTACCCTCTAGTCTGGGGCTCACTGCCTAAATACTGCCATATATCATTATCTACCTGTCTGGTCTGGGGCTCTCTGCCTAATACTGCCGTACCTGTTTGGTGTGTGGCTCACTGCCTAATACTGCTGTATCTGTATAACTGCCTGCTGGTGCATACTCACTGACATATATAATTGCACTCCAGTGGCGCTGTTCTGTGACATAACTCCACAATAATGATGGAGATCCAAAATATGGAGGTTAACAAACAAAGGAAAGATGAAGATGCACTTCCTCATAGTTCTGAAGCTGCTGCCACTAGTCATGATATAGACGATGAAATGCCAACAACGTCGTCTGCCACGGCCGATGACCAGTGTAAAATCAGAGGGCATGTACAATCGAAACCAAACTTCCGTAAAAGGAATAAAAATATGAAATGTAAATCGTTTAATCTTAAACTTGGCAATATGCCATTTACGACACGGAGTGGCTAAGGCAATGGCCTAACTTCATGACTAGTGGTGCAGCTTCAGATGACGAGGAAAGTCCTCCTCCTCCTCTCTCCCCGCCCAATAGGAAATTAAAGAGAGTTAGGCTGACACCGATCCAAAAAAGTCTGAAAAAATTTCAGAAAAAAAAAACAGAAAAAAATTCAGAAAATAAATCTGGAAAAAACTCATCCTTCTAAAGACATATCCCAAATCCCCACGGAGAGTCCGAGGGTGGCGTTGGTTGTGATGCCGGACCTTCCCATCACTGTACGTGAAGAGGTGGCTCCTTCCACCATTTGCAGTACGCCCTCTGCATATGCTGGAAGGATCACCCACAGTCTAGTTCCAGATTTTATTAGTGAAGGTGATGTTGTACACCAGGAGGAGGATATTGATATAGCTGGCACTGAGGAGGAAGTTGTGGAGGAGAATGGAGACTTGGTTTGCTTAAATGACGCACCAGGGGGGAATGAGGCACCTGTGGGGGGAAAAGTTGTTGTCCATGGGATGAAAAAGCCCATCGTCATACCTGGACAAAGGACCAATAAATACACCTCTGCGGTCTGGAATTTTTTTTATCCGCATCCGGACAACAAAAATATTGCCATTTGTGCTTTTGTACAACTCCAATAAGCATGGCTAAGGATCTTGCCCACCTAGGGACAACCTCCCTTCAACGTCACCTAAAGACGCGTCATGGTTCAGTGTTTAGTCCAGAAAGTGCAGCTAGCAGTCCAGCTACACCTAAATCACTTGGTCCTCCTTTTGGAGCCAAATGCCTGAAAAGCACACCACCAACTCCCTCCTCGACAAATTCCTCCTCGATCCGGATAGGGGGGAGTCCTGCAGTCCATCTCACCTGCATGAATGACTCCATAGATTCCTCCGGAGGATCCTGCAGCACTATGCCTACTACTACTACTACTGCAGCTGCTGCTGCTCCTGGAAGTCAGTCATTATCCCAGAGGGGAAGTCAGTCATCATCCCAGAGGGGAAGTCGTAAGACCGCTACGTCTTTCATTAAGCAATTGACTGTCCAACAGCCATTTTCCATGAGGATGAAATACGACAGCAGTCATCCTATGGCAAAGCGGATAACTGCGGCCTTGACAGCTACAGTATGTTACTGTATACATCCTTGCTGGCGGGTCGCCAGAACGTACGCGCTGGCGACCCGCCAGCAGCCTCGCCAGCGAGGAGACTGAGACGCGCGTGCGTCTCACGCGCACGCGCGTCTCAGTCTCCGTCGCTAGCGCGACGGAAACCCTGTCCGTCTCCGCCTCAGGGAGACGGACAGGGTTAGGGGGGGTTATGGGGGGTGCGGGCAGGCGGCGGGGACCCCGGGTTACCGCCGGCAAGCCGGCGGGGACCCGGGGGAACGGATCGAAGCGCCTTCGGAAGGGGACGCGCGCACCGCTCGTGCGCGCGCGTCCCCTTCTCACCATCGCCATGGCGCTGGTGGGGGATGGCGGCTGGCGACGCCAGCGCCATCCCCTGCAAAGATGGGACCTGACCCATCTGTATGTTGGTGTTAGACGTGCGTCCGGTGTCCGCCATCAATGGAGTGGGATTTAAACGGTTGATGCAGGTATTGTGTCCCCGGTACCAAATCCTGTCTAGATTCCACTTCACTAGGCAGGCGATTCCCGCGATGTACAGGGAGGTCAGAAAAAGTGTCCTCAGTGCCCTGAAAAATGCAGCTGTACCCACTGTACACTTAACTACAGACATGTGGACAAGTGGATCAGGGCAAACTAAGGACTATATGACTGTGACAGCCCACTGGGTAGATGCATCGCCTTCCGCAGCAGCATCTCCTGCATGCCAGCTCCTTCTTAGGCAGGCTACGCTGTGTATCACCGGTTTCAAGAAGAGGCACAACGCCGACAACCTCTTTGAGAAACTGAGGGAAATCATCTCCATGTGGCTTACCCCCCTTAGACTCTACTGGGGATTTGTGGTGTCGGACAATGCCAGTAACATTGTGCTGGCATTAAACATGGGCAATTTCCAGCACGTGCCATGTTTTGCCCACACAATAAATTTGGTGGTGCAGCATTTCATAAAAAATGACAGGAGTGTGCAGGAGATGCTTGCGGTGGCACGCAAAATTTCCGGACACTTTCGGCATTCTGGCACAGCCTGCCGAAGGCTGGAGCGGGAGCAAAAACTCTGCAACCTGCCCTGCCATCAGCTGAAACAAGAGGTGTTGACGCGCTGGAACTCCACCCTCTATATGCTACAGAGGATGGAGGAGCAGCAAAAGGCCATTCAAGCCTACACAGCCACCTACGACATAGGCAGAGGAGCGGGGCTGCACCTGACTCAAGCGCAGTGGAGGCTGATTTCCGTGTTGTGCAAGGTTCTCCAGCCGTTTGAAGTAGCCACACGTGAAGTCAGTTCCGACACTGCCTGCATTAGTCAGGTGATTTCCCTGATCAGGCTGTAACAAAAGCAGCTGGAGAAAGTGAAGGAGGAGCTAAAGCGGATTCCGCAAAGCATGTCGCTATTGTGGATGAAGCCCTCCATACGCTTTGCCAGGATATGAGGGTGGTGAGTCTGTTAAAGTCAGAGGAATACATTTTGGCCACAGTGCTCGATCCTCGGTTTAAAGCGTATGTTGTGTCTCTGTTTCCGGCGGACACAAGTCTACAAAGGTGCAAAGACCTGCTGGTCAGGAGATTGTCATCTGAAGGGGACCGTGACATGGCCCCAGCCCCTCCTTCATTTTCTCCCACACCTGTGCCTGTGAGGAAACAGCTGCGATTTCCCACACAACCCGCTGGCGGGGATGCAGGGCAGGCAGGAGGGAGTTTGGACATCTGGTTCGGACTCAAGGACCTGCCAACGATTGCTGACATGTCTACTGTCGGTGCATTGGATGCTGTCAACATTGAAAAAACGGTGGATGATTACTTTGGTGACAGCATCGAAGTAGACATGTCAGACAGTCCTTACCTGTACTGGCAGGAAAAAAGGCAGTTTGGAAACCCCTGTACAAACTGGCTCTATTTTACCTGAGTTGTCCCCCCTCCAGTGTGTACTCCGAAAGAGTATTCAGTGCAGCGGGGAACCTGGTCAGTGAGCGGCGAAAGAGGTTGCTCCCGAAAAATGTTGAGAAAATGATGTTTATCAAAATGAATTATCACTTATTCAATGAAGACCAGGAATTGCCTCCAGAGATTATAACTGGACCTGTGATTGTGGAGTCCAGCGGGGACAAATTGATAATCTCTGAATCAGAGGAGGAGGAGTAGGAGGAGGATGATGAGTGACGATGACATCTTGTTACTGTAGAGCCAGTTTATACAGGGAGATATTATGAATTGGTTTATTTTTTGTGGGGGCCCAAACAAACCAATCATTTCAGCCACAGTTTTGTAGGCCCTGTCGCTGAAATGTTTGGTTTGTTAAAGTGTGCATGTCCTATTTTCGCAACATAAGGGTGGGTGGGAGGGCCCAAGGACAAATCCATCTTGCATCACCATTTTATTCCTACTGCTGAGTCATTCATATGTGGGACTTGTCTTTTCAATCCATAAAACTGTTTGTATTCCACTTGATTGCTTCACCTTCATGGGTTTAGAATGTGATCTCCCTGACCTGGGGGAGTCAGGGCTGGGGCAGGAAGGCTCAATTACACTTCTTTTTTTGGGCGGCTAAACTTTTTTTTACCTGTCTGGTCTGGTGCCCACTGCTGAGAGTCATTTTAATGAGGGACTTGTCTTGAAATGCATACAACTCTTTGCATTCCACTGATTGCTGCACCTTCATGGGTGAGAATGTGATCTCCCTGACCTGGGGCAGTCAGGGCTGGGGCAGGAAGGCTCAATTACACTTCTTTTTGGGGCGGCTGCAATTACACTTCTTTTTGGGCGGCTGCAATTACACTTCTTTTTGGGCGGCTGCAATTACACTTCTTTTTGGGCGGCTGCAATTACACTTTTTTTTGGGCGGCTGCAATTACACTTCTTTTTGGGCGGCTGCAATTACACTTCTTTTTGGGCGGCTGCAATTACACTTCTTTGGGGGCACAGGGGCACTCCAGGGGCACAGGGGGTATCCTGTAGTGGGCTGCCACACATTTTTTTAAATATGGCTATCCAGAGATTGTTCAGCCTGCCATTTGAGATTGGGATCTTTTATCACAGAGACCAACTGCACATCAGGGTCAGGATCAGCTAGGTTGTTAAACGGGGTTTCGACCATGAATCAATCACATCATAAAAATTAATTAATAATCAATCAATCAATCAATCATAACCAGAATCAAGCCAAATAGGGGTCTTGTTAAATATTAAACTGACCAAAACAGATACACACACAACTAGTACTGCCTCATCTACCTGTCTGGTCTGGTGCCCACTGCTGAGAGGCAATTAAACTTCTTTGGGGGTGGCTGCAATTACACTTCTTTGGGGGCGGCTGCAATTACACTTCTTTTTGGGCAGCTAAACTTTTCTTTACCTGTCTGGTCTGGTGCCCACTGCTGAGAGTCATTTGTATGAGGGACTTGTCTTTTAAATGCATACAACTGTTTGCATTCCACTTGATTGCTGCTCTCACCCTGCATTAATTTGGGAGTCTGCCACTGCAGTCTTTTTTTTTTGGAGCCTTGAAACTTTTAGGGATGCTGTACTAGCCGACACCTTTAGGTGGACTCTGGTCTGTCTTGTATCCAGCACAGTGGTCTCGTGTGCAAGAGATTGTTCTCTGTCCTCTTTTGGATTTGTGTCACCATCACCATCTTCATGAGTGAGAATGTGATCTCCCTGACCAGGGGGAGTCAGGGCTGGGGCAGGAAGGCTGCAATTATACTTCTTTTTGGGCGGCTAAACTTTTTTTAAACTTCTTTGGGGGCGGCTAAACTTTTTTGAGGGCGGCTGCAATTAAACTTCTTTGGGGACGGCTGCAAATACACTTCTTTTTGGGCGGCTGCAATTAAACTTCTTTGGGGACGGCTGCAAATAAACTTCTTTGGGGGCGGCTAAACTTTTTTGAGGGAGGCTGCAATGAAAATTCTTTTTGTGTGGCTGCAATTAAACTTCTTTGGGGGCGGCTAAACTTTTTTGAGGACGGCTGCAATTACACTTCTTTTTGGGCGGCTGCAATTAAACTTCTTTGGGGGCGGCTGCAATTAAACTTCTTTGGGGGCGGCTAAACTTTTTTGAGGGAGGCTGCAATGAAAATTCTTTTTGTGCGGCTGCAATTAAACTTCTTTGGGGGCGGCTAAACTTTTTTGAGGGAGGCTGCAATGAAAATTATTTTTGTGCGGCTGCAATTAAACTTCTTTGGGGGCGGCTAAACTTTTTTGAGGGCGGCTGCAATTAAACTTCTTTAGGGACGGCTGCAATTACACTTCTTTTTGGGTGGCTGCAATTAAACTTCTTTGGGGGCAACTAAACTTTTTTGTGGGCGGCTGCAATTACACTTCATTGTGGGCGGCTGCAATTACACTTCTTTTTGGGCGGCTGCAATTAAACTTCTTTGGGGGTGGCTGCAATTACACTTCTTTGGGGGTGGCTGCAATGAAACTTCTTTTTGGGCGGCTAAACTTTTTTGTGGGCGGCTGCAATTAAACTTCTTTGTGGGCGGCTGCAATTACACTTCTTTTTGGCCGGCTGCAATTAAACTTCTTTGGGGGCGCCCGCAATTACACTTTTTTGGGGGAAGCTGCAATTACACTTCTTTGGGGGTGGCTGCAATGAAACTTCTTTTTGGGCAGCTAAACTTTTTTGTGGGCGGCTGCAATTAAACTTCTTTTTGGGCGGCTGCAATTACACTTCTTTTTGGGCGGCTAAATTTTTTTTTACCTGTCTGGTCTGGTGCCCACTGCTGAGAGTCATTTGTATGAGGGACTTGTCTTTGAAATGCATATAACTCTTTGCATTCCACTGATTGCTGCACCAATCGCCCACTGCTCCTCGGCTGCACTGTGTAAACAGTGCACAATCAAGCCAGATAGGGGTCTTGGTGCTTGTTTTGAGGTTGTAGCAGGGGAGTGCAGCTACGAGTCGTAACACCTTGAGAGAAGATCAGTACTTCTCTACCGGCAAAGGACATCCTCCTCGACAGAGCGCGCAACTTCACGAGGGACGCATGTGAAGCAGTGAGCAAAGGGAACACCCGCCTAGCGAGCCAGATCACCTGAATCCACCCTAGCGATCAATAGAGTTACAGAAGTCGCAGCCAGATAGAACTCTTCCAGCTGCCACCTAGTCATTGATTAGCCCCCTCCCCTCCACCCATTAGGCAATGATTGACGAGATGAATAATAAATAATAAATTAATTATATTACTAATCACCAAATTAAAAATCAGATGAAATTAATTATAAATAATCATAATCACAATCAAGACAGATAGGGGTCTTATGAAATATTAAACTGACCAAAACAGATACACACTCTGCACCATCGAGCAGGTGATCACTGACATGCCAGGTGCAACGGTCTTTAGCACCCTGAATGCCAAGTGTGGGTTTTGGCAGATCCCTCTGGACAGAGCCTCTTCCATGCTTACTGCCTTCATGACCCCTATTGGGTGCTACGTCTTCCTACGCATGCCCTATGGCATCACCACGGGCAGCAAAGTTTTCCAGCGCTGCATGGAGCAACAGTTCGCTGGCTCTCCCTTTGACATCATCGCTGTCAAAATCCTCCTTATCTGCACAGCTGGGTCCATCAGTTACTGCCACTGCTGCAACCAATGCTAGTGATGGTTTACATTACATTACATCTTCCATCTGCCACCTTAAAATTGATTAGCCCACTCCCCTACACCCATTAGGCAATGATTTAAGAGACGACTGGTAATAATAAATGAATAATAATCACAAAATTAAACAATCAGATTACATTATCACACAATCAAGCCAGATAGGGGTCTTGTTGGATGTTAAAGTGATCAAAACAGTTACACACTTGCAGACAAACTCTGTGCTGCACAAAATGCTTACCGCTCCTTGGCTGCACATGGTAAACAGTGCATGATTAAGCCAGATAGGTATCTTTTATGGGCCTATTTTTTTAAACTGTCATCATGTCTGCCGCTGCAGTGCCACTCTTACATGAGCCACGTGTTTGTGCCGCACACTTGTGTGGCTTAGCATAGTTATCCAGCTACCTCAGTGCAAACTTTGGCAATAAAAACAATATTGTGAGGTGTGACGTGTTCAGAATATACTGGAAATGAGTGTAAATGAATGTTATTGAGGTCAATATAGCGTAGGAGCAAAAAAACCCCACCAAATTCTGCGATTTTAGCTGTTTTTATGCTTTTTTAACAAAAAAATCAGAACCCAAAACCCAAAAAAATCCAAACACAAAACACTTAGGAGGTGTTTTGCCAAAACCCATTAGAACCCAAAACCTCAAGGTAATCAGAACCCAAAACCCGAAAAGTGGCCGGTGCACATCTCTAATGTCTACTGTAGTGAGCATATAGCAATCATAGCCTCAGTTACTAACATATGTCTACTGTAGTGACCATATAGCAATCATAACCTCAGTTACTAACATGTATCTACTGTAGTGAGCAATAAGCATACAGAAATCATAGCCTCAGTTACTAACATGTGTGGCACCCAGCAGCGGGTCCCAATGCAACCAGGCCCCATTAATTTACCCACAGCAGCAAGGGGGTTAATTACCTTCCCAATAGTGCCAGAGTTGGAGGGGCGGGACATTCCCACATGGAGCCAGCGGAGACTGGAGGAGGCTGCGGGGGGGAAGACAGAGCCAGGAGACAGGAAGCGGCGGGGGTGAGAGGTCAGGAAGCAGCGTGCGGAGGCAGGAGAAAGCCAAGGCGTCCCCGAGGCAGCCTGTGCGAGGCCTGGCAATAGGAGACGTCAGAGAGAAGGAGAGCCGCCGACCCCCGCACCGCACAGTGGGACTTCAGCAACCCCCGGCGGTGATTGACAGCAGGAAGAGAGCGGAGACGCCGTCAGCCAGACAGCGCAGCTTACAGGAGAGTAGAGACGCTGCGCAGGCCTACAAGAGAGGAGAACCCAGTGCCAGAGGGGCAGCGGTGATGGAGGAAAGACAGGGCAGAGGGACCAACCCTCTCCCCACGCTACAGAGACAGAGGCGCTTCAGAGATGAGCCATACCGACCTGATGACCCCGCAGCAAAACCGTGAGTCCGGCCCCAGTTGCCCTGAGAGTGTAAACTGGTGTCCTGAGTTAGAGTGCCATTTGGAGCCCAGCGATTGCCCTCCCATTGTTTCCTAGGGAAAGTTAGACCAGTGCAGAAGCAGAGGCCCTGGTACCCACTTGATGCCACCCTACCCACTATCCATTGACTGGCAGGGTCATTTGGCTAATTGGCCACACCGATTGCCCAGAGACTGACCAACCAGCCTCACCCCAAAAAGGGAGGGCAGGTGCCTATAAATTTCCGTACCTTCATCCCCGGCTCATTTCTGGCCTGTCAAAGACACCCAGAGTCCAGCTCACAGAGGTACATATGGGCTAATCCTCAAGCCTCTAGCCCCATTACAGAACAGAGGGATTCTAATGTATAGACAGGATATCAGCGTCTATTACCTCAAAACACTATTTTGCTATGTAAAACAAAACGTGATGCTACTTAGTGTTATTCCAGGCTATTGATCCATAGGAAAACCTATTTAGTATTATACCAAGCTAATGATCCATAGGAAGGCCTGCCAAAGGTGAGACCCAAGCTACTGATCCGTAGGAAGGCCGGGTTGTTCCATAAGGACATCTCTCCGAGGAATGGTACGTCAAATCCTGTGTAATGTGAATACCATTGAGAGTAACGTGTATTGTTAACGCCGTTGGAGACTAAAGTGTATTGTTAAGACCGTTTGGAAGTAAAGTGCATTGTTAATACCGTTTGGGAGTAAAATGTATTGTTAACACCATTTAAGAGTAAAAGTGTACAATTTATACTGCGGTAACAGCCTAGTCATAGGCCTCAAGTTGTTACAATTGTTTGCAAGATTGCGTGAAATAAAAACTAATCCATTGAATTTCACCTGCTTCGCTACCTGTTGTATGTATATCCCGGGTTTAGAGCTTACCCATATTAACAAAAGTTTATTTCATACAAACCTTTTGATTGAATTCATGTATCAGTGTTTGTAAGGGAAAGTTAAAGATATTGCATGCTTTTTTAACCATTGATTATAGCCCACTGTATTTCTCTAACAGAAAAAAGATTTACCTACTGTATGCACTCTTTTAAATAAATATTATTGTTTTTTACATTGCTAATAGCGGTGACCGCTTCGCTATTTTAGATAAGTGATAATAATTGAAATCACCCCCAATAGGTATACCCATAGTGCAGAGTGACACCGCAAGGTGTAATCCCCCCCAACTAACATACAGTATACTGTAGAAATCATAGCCTCAGTTACTAACATGTGTCTACTGTAGTGAGCATATAGCAATCATAGCCTCAGTTACTAACATATATCTACTGTAGTGAGCATATAGCAATCATAGCCTCAGTTACTAACATGTGTCTACTGTAGTGAGCATATAGCAATCATAGCCTCAGTTACTAACATATATCTTCTGTAGTGAGTATATAGCAATCATAGCCTCAGTTACTAACATATGTCTACTGTAGTGAGCATATAGCAATCATAGCCTCAGTTACTAACATATGACTACTGTAGTGAGCATATACTGTAGAAATCACAGCCTCAGTTACTAACATGTGTCTACTGTAGTGAGCATATGGCAATCATAGCCTCAGTTACTAACATATCTACTGTAGTGAGCATATAGCAATCATAGGCTCAGTTACTAACATGTGTCTACTGTAGTGAGCATATAGCAGTCATAGCCTCAGTTACTAACATACTGTATGACTACTGTAGTGAGCATATAGCAATCATAGCCTCAGTTACTAACATATGACTACTGTAGTGAGCATATAGCAATCATAGCCTCAGTTACTAACATATGACTACTGTAGTGAGCATATAGCAATCATAGCCTCAGTTACTAACATATATCTTCTGTAGTGAGTATATAGCAATCATAGCCTCAGTTACTAACATATGTCTACTGTAGTGAGCATATAGCAATCATAGCCTCAGTTACTAACATATGACTACTGTAGTGAGCATATACTGTAGAAATCATAGCCTCAGTTACTAACATGTGTCTACTGTAGTGAGCATATGGCAATCATAGCCTCAGTTACTAACATATCTACTGTAGTGAGCATATAGCAATCATAGCCTCAGTTACTAACATGTGTCTACTGTAGTGAGCATATAGCAGTCATAGCCTCAGTTACTAACATACTGTATGACTACTGTAGTGAGCATATAGCAATCATAGCCTCAGTTACTAACATATGACTACTGTAGTGAGCATATAGCAATCATAGCCTCAGTTACTAACATATGACTACTGTAGTGAGCATATAGCAATCATAGCCTCGGTTACTAACATATATCTACTGCAGTGACCATATAGCAATCATAGCCTCAGTTACTAACATATATCTACTGTAGTGAACATATAGAATTCATAGCCTCAGTTACTAACATGTGTCTACTGTAGTGAGCATATACTGTAGAAATCATAGCCTCAGTTACCAGGGGCTGGCTGGTAACTTTTAGCCCGGGGGGCAAGTCCAGAGCACTGGCCCACAGGCGCATCGTTAAATGGAGGTTTTTCATTTAAAAAATATGTATTAATAAAAATCTTGGGGGAGTATTTATTAATTGGAAATGTAGCCTGTAGGTACTAAAAAGGGGGTGGTTATTGGTGTCAATGGCCCTAACAGCTGGGGGGCCATGTTATTAATAAGATGCTGCAGCAGTGGACCCCTGTAAGGCTTGTTATGCACTCACTGAGCGGAGCGCAACAACCGCACACAAGCAAGGTTCTCTGACTATGACATGGCACCTATGTGTGGCAGCACGGTCATATCAGTTTGCTTTGTAGCTCATTTTGGACCTGCAGAGCTTCCGTAGCCCTGCAGGACTCAAAGGGATGTTGATGTGACGTGACCGCCGCAAACAGTCAGAGACTGAGAGTGCGGCCGAGGCTGCATCAGGGCAATACAGTGGACCACCAGGGCCATATTTAGCATTTAAGGCAGCCCACAGAGCCAGCCCAAACCAAACCGATGCCCTTGGCAAGAGTTTGGCTGGTGCCCCCTATCACAGGCATTAGTTCTAACTGTAACCCAGCACCCCTTTCCCAGGATTATAGATCACTTGGGCAACCAGCAGCACACCTTACCCCTCAACTGTAGCAATTCACATTTTGATGCTCTTTGCCAGCTAGAGCATTGGTTCCCTCACCCTCCAAATTTATAATATGGATAGTACGCTCCGAGGATGTGTGGGCAAAAAGGTGTGCGGCCATACAACAGTTTTCAAATCAAATTACGCCACACAGTAATGCAACTTTATTCACATTATATCAAACAATAATGTCTCTTATTCACATTACACCCCCATATTGCTCCTTATTCACTTTACACTGCACCGCATTAGTCTCAATGGGGAAAAAATCACATTGGCCCCCATGGGAATTAAAAAATAATGCACATACGTTTAACACGAAAAGAAATACATTGGCACCAATAGAAAAAAATTACACTACCCCTTCTTCACAGGGAAAAATAGAGGGATAAGGAGGGCACTGAGGAGCGGAGATTGGGACTATGAGGTGGGGTAACACCTGCCATGCAGTGTGGTAAGAAACACGGGGTGTGAGGGCTACAGAACAACAGGGATAATCAGGAGGGGTGGCAGCTACAGGGGAGAGCAGGGAGACACATAGGGGTGAGAGTCACAGAAAAAACAGGGATAATGAGGAGGGGTGGCAGCTACAGGTTATGCAGAAACATAGAAACATAGAAACATAGAATTTGACGGCAGATAAGAACCACTTGGCCCATCTAGTCTGCCCCTTTTTTAAACATGTTACCTCAAACCATATTTGATCCTTATTTTTTTGTAAGGATATCAATATGCCTATCCCAAGCATGTTTAAATTGTACTACTGTATTTGCCTCTACCACCTCTGATGGGAGGCTATTCCACTTATCTACTACTCTTTCTGTGAAGTAATTCTTCCTCAAATTTCCCCTGAATCTTCCTCCCTCTAGTTTCAGTGCATGTCCTCGTGTTCTGCTGCTCCTCTTCCTGTGAAGAATGTTTCCCACCTGTACCTTGTTAAAGCCCTTGATATATTTGAAAGTTTCTATCATGTCCCCCCTTTCCCTTCTCTGCTCTAAAGTATACATATTAAGATCTTTTAGTCTTTCCTGGTAAGTTTTGTGATGTAGGCCATGCACCATTTTAGTTGCCCTTCTTTGTACAGTCTCTAATGTATTTATATCCTTCTGGAGATATGGCCTCCAGAATTGAACACAATACTCTAGATGAGGTTGTACCAATGACCTATACAGTGGCATTATTACTTCTTTCTTTCTACTGCTGATACCTCTCCCTATGCAACCAAGCATCTGACTTGCCTTCTTCATTGCTTTGTTACATTGCCTACCTGCCTTTAAGTCCCCTGAAATAGTGACACCTAGATCCCTCTCTTCCTCAGTAGTTTCCATTATAGTGCCATTTATACTATATTTAGTCTTTGGATTTTTGCAACCCAAGTGCATGATTTTGCATTTTTTGGCATTAAACTGTAGTTGCCATGCTCTTGACCATTCCTCTAATCTACCTAGATCATCAATCATTGGTTTTACCCCTCCTGGTGTGTCTACCCTGTTGCATACCTTTGTGTCATCTGCAAAAAGGCACATTTTACCCTCAATTCCATTTGCAATATCACCAATAAAGATATTAAAAAGCACTGGTCCAAGTACAGATCCCTGGGGTACTCCACTTGTAACCTTTCCCTCCTTTGACTGTACTCCGTTTACTACAACTCTCTGTTTTCTGTCCTGCAACCATGCTCTTATCCATTCAACTATCTTAGAATCCAATCCCAAGCTTTCAAGTTTATTTAACAGTCTGCGATGTGGGACAGTGTCAAAAGCCTTACTAAAGTCTAGATAAGCTACATCTACAGCCCCACCTTGATCTATTACTTTAGTCACCCAGTCAAAAAAGTCAATAAGATTTGTTTGACATGATCTTCCCCCAGGGAGACACATTAGGGGGACAGAGACACTCAAAGGTCAGGGACTAAGAAGACTAGCAACTGCCACAAGGCAGTACGGGTAGGCACATGGGGTTAAGACATTAAAAGGACAGGGGCTAGGAGGAGGGGTGGCATCTGCCAGGTTTTGCACGGACAGGGCACTTGAAGGATATGGCTATGAGGAGGGGTGGCAGCCACAGGGTGACACATGGGGGTGCAAGAGACATTGGGTATAGGATGACTGCAAGGACAGCTGCCTATAACAGTGCATCCACTCACTGAGTGCGTGGGGGACTTACTTGGTAAAAAGCAGAAAGCCCAAAAAGCGGGACTGAGGAGCCGGAGTCAAAGGGCAGGGCTGTGAGCTGAGGAGATGTTGGTTCCTTCCACCGCGGTATTGGCACATATCGCACTTTTAGGAAGCAGACGGGAGTAAAGCAGGAGTCAGGACTCAGGACCCCTTGGCGGCAGCTACTGGGCACAAAGGCCCATGGGAAAAGAGACTACTGCTCATGTGCAGCAGCCCTGCTCAGCCTCCGGCGGCCATCTTTAAATATCCCCGCTGCCCTCACTGATGCTACAGGCAGCTTCTGATGCGGCAGGCTCCCGGCTGAGCTATGTGATCGAAGCTATGTGTTCCGATCGCTATAGCCAGCCTAAAGATGTGCCTCCGCCGGCCCGCAGCACTATTGATTGAAGCAGCCCGGGGGGCACATGGCACCCTGCCCCCCGGCCCAGCCCGCCCCAGTCAGTTACTAACATGTGTCTACTGTAGTGAGCATATAGCAATCATAGCCTCAGTTACTAACATGTTATTACTGTAGTGAGCATATAGCAATCATAGCCTCAGTTACTAACATATATCTACTGTAGTGAGCATATAGCAATCATAGCCTCAGTTACTAACATATATCTACTGTAGTGAGCATATAGCAATCATAGCCTCAGTTACTAACATATATCTACTCCAGTGAGCATATAGCAATGATAACCTCAGTTACTAACATGTGATTACTGTAGTGAGCATATAGCAATCATAGCCTCAGTTACTAACATATATCTACTGTAGTGAGCATATAGCAATCATAGCCTCAGTTACTAACATATGTCAACTGTAGTGAGTATATAGCAATCATAGCCTTTGTCAGTATATGACTACTGTAGTGAGTTTATAGCAATCATAGCCTCAGTTACGCACGTATGATAATTCTACCTGTGTACAACACATCCATACCAGTAACATTGGACATTTCTCCCTCAGAACACTGCACACAGTCATAGCAGCAGACTTGGATTCTTCCATTAGAGGCCTTTCTGTACCCGGGAGGACATCTGTCATTGCACCGAGATTTGGGCATCTTGTATAAGTAATGAAATGTAAAATATGAATCAGATTTTTTTCTGCAAAATATTTAGTCTTAATAGTACTAATAGATTTTATTTATAAATTGTTACAATCATTAAATAAATGTATTATTATTACATAGTTACATAGTTACATAGTAGGTAAGGCTGAAAAAAGACTTGCCTCCATCTAGTTCAAGCTAGGTTGTTATTGAAAGCAGACTTGTAAAGACAGATTATATTTCTTATTTGTACCTATGGATGTTATTAACCAACAAGTGATTGTCCAACCTTATTTTGAACGTATTCAGTGTCTCTGCCAACACCACCTCTCCAGGAAGAGAGTTCCAAAGTCTGACTGCTCTGACTGTAAAGAAATGTTTTCTTCTAGCTGAACAAAATCTTTTTTTCTTCTAATCTATACTCATGCCCTCGTGTTCTAGATTCCTTTCTCGTTGAAAAAAGGCGTGTTTTCTAATTCCTTATATTGGCCCTTGATATACTTGTACATGTTGACCATGTCCCCTCCTAAACGTCTCTTTTCTAATGTAAATAGTCCCAAATTGCTTAATCTCTCCTTGTAGCTTAAATTCTCCATTCCCCTAATAAGCTTTGTTGCTCGTCTGTGGATTTTTTCCAATTCAATGATGTCCTTTTTATAATGCGGGGCCCAGAATTGTACACCGTACTCGAGGTGAGGCCTCACCAATGCTTTATACAGTGGCATAATTACCCTTGAGTCCCTAGATTCAATGCCCCTTTTAATGCATTCTAAAATTTTGTTGGCCTTTTTTGTTGCTGCATTACAATGGGCACTACATCCCAGTTTGCTGTCTATTTGCACTCATAGATCGTTTTTGAGTATTGAAGTACCCAATTCCTCTCCACTAAGGTTATAAGTAGCACACTGGTTATGTCTGCCAAGGTGCATAACCTTACATTTATCTACATTGAACCTCATCTTCCACTTTATAGCCCACTCCTCTAGATTTGCAAGATCCTTTTGAAGCATGGTGACATATTCTGATGATTTAATGACTTTGCTTAGTTTTGTATCGTCCACAAAGATGGATACATGCTGAGTAATCCCTGCCCAATATCGTTTATAAAGATGTTAAATAAAATGGGCCCCAAAACCGAACCCTGGGGCACTCCACTTAGTACTGGTATTGTATCTGATATGGCACTGTTCACAACCACTCTTTGTTCTGTATTACACAGCCAATTCCCTACCCATCTGCAGATGTTTTCTGCCAGTCCTAGGTCCTCCATTTTATTTATCAACCTCTTGTGTTGGACAGTATCAAAGGCCTTAGCAAAATCTAGTAAAATCACATCTACTGTGTTTCCATTATCAAGGTTTTTGCTAACCTCCTCATAGAACCCTAGTAGATTAGTTTGGCATGAATGATTTTTCACGAACCCATGCTGGTTAGTACTGAGAAGACTGTGACGGTCTAAAAATTCCTGGATCCCATCTCTTAAAAATCCTTTAAATAGTTTACCCACTATTGATGTTAAACTGATGGGTCTGTAATTAGCGGGATCGTCCTTATTTCCTTTTTTGAATATCGGCACTACCTCTGCTATTCTCCAATCTTTTGGTACTTTACCTGACGATAGTGAATTGTTAAAGATATAATGTAGGGGAGTAGCTAGTTCATCCCTTAATTCCTTTAGTACCCTCGGATGAATTCCGTCTGGCCCTGGTGATTTATTTGTTTTTATTTTGCTGAGCTTCAGTATTATTTCCTTGGGCGTGAAATCCACAATGAGATCTGGCTTATTTGTCCCATTTTTTGAAGATGTTCGTTCCTCAGTCTGCTCTCCTTTAGTAAATTCTGATGAGAAGAACTCATTTAACAGTTTTGCTTTTCCCTTATCTTCAGTGACAATTTTTCTACTGGTATCAGTTAGTGGGCCTATGTTTTCCTTAATTATACTCTTACTATTTATGTATTTAAAAATTTTCTTTGGGTTGGTTTTGCTTTCAGTGGCTATGCGCTCCTCATATAATTTTTTAGCTGCTTTGATTACCCCTTTACAAGTTTTGTTTGATTCTTTGTATTTGGCGAACGCCTCCTCACTTAAGTTATTTTTATAGAATTTAAATGCTCTTGTTTTATTGTTGATAGCTGACCTTACTTTTTTGTCCAACCATGGTGGCTTTTTTTTGTTGAATTTACCCTTGTTTACCTTAGGAATGTATTTAATAGTTACTGATTCGAGTACATTTTTCAGAGTATCCCACATTTCTTCTGCATTTTTTCCCTCCATAACCATTTCCCACACTATTCCTTTAAGGGCTTCCTTGAATAATTCAAAGTTCGCTTTTCTGAAGTTTAGTATTTTTGCAGATCCTTCCAATGAAACCATATTGTGATCACTGCTCCCTAGATGATCAATTACTTTTGTGTTTGAAACTAAGTCTATGTTGTTGGTTAATACTAAATCCAAGAGTGCCTCATTACGAGTTGGAGCTTCTACCGTTTGTGTAATAAACTGATCTTTATTAGGAGTGTGATATTCCCCTTTTGTAACCATTGTTCCATTAGGAGATATTAGTATCTGACTCCTGAATTATATCTATCTGTGTATATCCCTCTCTGTAGAGCAAAGTATTTTGTATGTAGAAAAAACGGTACTATTCAACCACTTAGGGCCGTATGCATCAAGGTTCAAAAAGTGAGTGGTGAAAGCACCAAACCTTATAACCGGGGTCAAGCAACCTGCCAAGTTGACCCAGGTTAAAAGAAGGGTTAAACCCAGGTCGCCCTCTGTATAAATGGGAGGGTCAGATGCATGTGCATGTGCGGAGCCGGGTTTGGGACAAGATTCACATCGCGGGTCTGACTCGTGTTTGTGATGTCAAGATGTCGTCGTTGATCATACAACGACACAGAGAAATATTATTGAGTTAAATACACTTCATGCATATAATTCCATATGTCTGGAATTGACATGTTGGCTTAGGGAAATAAATCAGTGAGGTAATTCCGGTGGAGCCACCATCATCTATGCCACCCATGGCACTTGACGAGCGAGCCTAGTCACACTACGGGGCAATAAGTCCCACAGCCGTGGTGTATGGCATTACCGGATGAGTGCAATAACAGCGATCATCCACCAAATGTCTCTTTTTAAAATCACCACTGTGCATGTGTCCGATGTCTAATTCAAGACTATAGCAAAATAATCCGCATTGTGCATGCATGAAGTCTTCAATGAAATGCACTATAGTGCAAGAACTACTATAGTATACTGTACTGTACTGTACTGTACAGTATAGTATAGTATATAGTTATAGTTCTCAGAAAATACTATTGCATAGTCACATTACTATTTATAATGACCAAAGGAGATTTGTAAGTGAGTTACAGTATGGTTGAAGTAATGTACGTACTGTGATGGAGCCCACACACGCACCGATCCCGGCGTGCGTTGTGGGCTTAACTAGCACACGTAGCATCGCATCGTATGCCTTGCGCATACGATGTGCATGCGATGCGATGCTATGCTAGAAAAAGCTAGTACAAAAAGTATGTGCAGCACATACTTTTTGTACTGTACGATGAGGTGCCGCGGGTGTGCGCACCCCATCGTACAGCATCGCACCGCTGGCAACGGTGCATGTGTGGGCTCCTTAAGCCACATCTATAGAGTAGATTACACTTGTGTAAGGGCACTACTGTCTCATTATGCTACACTAGTTAAACACAGAATTATGCTACAGTATAAATGACATAATTCACGATCAATTCTCCGTTGAAGCCCATTTCTATGGAGCGAGCAATGGCATAGGTTTTACACATCTAAGGGCATTGCTAAAGGTGCATTTTCAGAGGCTGACAAAATCTCAGAGGCTTCACTAAATAACCTGCAGCTCTGGTCCTCTATTTGCACCGCTGTCCAGGTTTGGGAGCACCTACTGTGCAAGCACTTGGCAGGAGCTGACGCGCCTGAGCTCAGGATTGCTTACCGTCATTACTCTGCAGTCCATTGATAAAGCCCTTGCTTCAGAGGAAGCCAGAAGCCCCTGAGAGCTGGCCAGACAATTGGAGGGGAGCTTTCTGGCTGAATTGAATTTGGAGATGACGCAGTTTTACCAAACATTTGTGACTAGAGGTGGTGCACATTTCAGGAAAGGGAGTAGGGTCTTAAGGGTCTGATGTATTAAGCCTTAACAAGAGATAAAGTGGAGAGTGATAAGTAGTGGTAAAGGAGCCAACCAGCTCCTAACTGCCATGTTACAGGCTGTGTCCTAAGGAAAGGATTGGCTGGTCCTTTATCATTTGTTATCATCCTCCACTTTATCTCTTGTTAAGGCTTAACACATCTGACCCTTTGCCACCTTAAATACACCAATCAGATGCACCACCTCTTGATTGGTTAAACTTCTGCATCTCCAACTTCAATTCAGTCCAGATATACAGTACACTCATTTTCCATTTTGAAACCGCATCTGAGTCCCCAACAATTGTCCGCCAGCTTTCAGGGGCTTCTGGCTTCCATGCAGCCATGTTAAGTCATTTGCCTATTCATTTAGACTATATTGGCTTAATTTACTAAGATGGGAATTCTATTGCATATGAGTGACATTTAATAGGATGCAATTTCTGTTTTGTTTTGTGATTTTTCAGCAAAAAATGGCTGAAATCGCGCGTGTTCCCAAAATCGCAAACTTAATAAGATGCAACTTGCACTTTTTGCCGCGACTTTGCACATTCGGAAGTGGCAATTTTTCAATTAGCTTCCAGATGTTTTCCAATTAAAAAGTATACAAATTGAAAATTTAATTGGATGTGAATTCGGGAAAAGGTTACTAAAAATCGCCAGACAAAAACCAGGTTGTGATGGGCGATTTTAACAGAAACATGCACAGATCAATGCGATCTGTGCATGGTTCTATCCAAAAAAGAACCAGCACAGGTCCTAACCAGACAGCAAGGTAATTCCACACCCGGGGGGAGACGTTTTATACAAGTCCTCCTGGCCAAATCATTCACCTCCAGACCAGTCAGTCTGGGCAGGGATCCTGGGGAACTGGGTGCCTGTCTGGACATTGGTATACTCACACTCTCATTCCAGGATGCATTTAACAGAGTTTGAAAATGTGTACCCATATCATAACATGGGAGAGATAAATGCTGCCAACAATGGTATTCAGACCAAAGCAAAGATCAATGTCTCCCCTTATTTTATCTGGTTTTGCTGTAATATTGATTTATGTATCTTGGGGACTTATTCAGATCTGTCTGCTAGGCTGCATAGATTTGCAACATAGCAAGCAGCTGAACAGCACATGTTGTCTTGCTGAACACCTGCCCCGCCACATAAATCCACTCTATAGCATGCGGACAGGGCTGGATTAACAATGGGCCTGATGGAGCTACAGCTCCAGGCCCACTCTCTAAATAGGCCAATTTTGTAGATGAGAACTGGGGCTTTCGAAAGAGCCCAGTCCAATGTTGCTAGCCCACCGGAAACTGGAGATACCGCTGGGCAAAGCTGGAACGTTTTCTCTGTAAGGTAACATGGGATCTGCTAATTCTAACCCCCATCCAGTTCCGATGGCTGCCAGTTCTCCCTCCAGCATCACATGCCTCTTTCAGACCGCACTTAAAAACCAGTATTTTGCAGATTTTTTACCGTTTTGAAACGGTAATTTGTGCGGTCTAAAAGGTGCAGAACCACTTTACCGTTTAAAAAAAGACGTATTAGCAAAATGGTTAAAATGGAGGGTCCTACCCGTTTCAGACCCTGTATTTTGGCACCAAAATCAGGTCTAAAACAGTATTTAGGACCCAGCCAATAGTGGTCCGCTCTGTGCATATCTAATGAGCGGACCACTATTGGTCCCAACTTGGGCAGCGCAGGAAGGGAATGTACCCCCTGCCCCCAGCGCAGCGGTAAATGAGTAAAGCGGTAAAGCGATTAGGACAGGCGGCGAGATAGGGCTGCAGGGAGAGATACTCACTCTGGCGGCTGTGTGTGCAGCAGGAGAGGAGAGTCGGCTGCCAGGTGCGGTGGGTGCAGGAGACGCGTCTGGAGTCATACAGCGCTGGGCAAGGAGTGACGCGCGCCCAGATAGGGTGAGACCTGCCATCAGCGGGGACCTGGAGCTGGCAGGGACTCAGCATGGGTGAGTTATGCCGTCCCTGAAGCAGCATCCGCCCTACCTCCCATAGGCAGCGGCGTCCACGCTACCTCACACCCGACAGTACTAGCAGTGTCAGCTGGCATATGGGGTGCAATTGGTAGGCCGTAGGGGGGGGGGGGGGGCGTGCTTACCACTGGCTTTGAAAACTTTCCAATACGGGTCTGCCAGGTAAAAAAAGGCACTTAAACGTTAATATACCGTTTAAGAGATGCGGTGTGAAAGGGGTTTTACCTGGCAGACCCGTTTTTCGAAACGTCAAAGCCAGTTATGCGGTCTGAAAGCTGCAACAGAAGCTCAAAGTTGAACCCATTCAAACCCAAATGGTTGGGCCTTTAATCTGATACCAGGCTGGTTCATATGGGTAAATTGGTTCCAGAGATATTGCGGGTAAACCAAGTTTTTGTTTCTGAAATGTAATTTCATGGCTGTTCATGTTCTTTGAGGGCAGATTTCTTTGGAAACAAATGGCCGAGTTTCATGAGAACAAAATCATTTGAAGCCCACTTAAAAGTTCTTCAATATGGTACTGGTCTCCTGTAAATGGGCCTGTTAGTTCTGAAGATATAGCCGCTAAAACAATATAGCCGGTTAAAAAGGAAGGGGGGGGGGGGTTCTCTCCCCTTCACACCGTAAAATGTAGGGGCTAGGCTGGTGTAAAAGGGGCCAGTAAGTCCCTGCATTTTCTATTGTGAAAGAGGTATTATAGCAAATAGCCGGGACCTTCAGTGCTCTGAATACAGCAAGGCAGCCCCCCCCCCCCCCCCGCTCTGTGCCCGGATGTCAATGGCTGCCACTTCTGTCTGGCGGTGGCTGTCCCCCAGTTACTGCGAGAGTGTATTCCCCCTTGGCAATGAGCATGTAATCCCACATGGCAACGAGCATGGAACCCCTGGCAATGAGCATGGAACCCTTGGCAATGAGCACGTAGGTAAGCCGCACTTATGTAGCATAGTTTTTAATTGGCATTATGGTGTTTGGCATAATATATAATGGAAATTATGGTGTGTGGTGTATCATGTAATGGGCATTATGGTGTAAATTTGTAATGTGCACCTTAGGCGTGCAGTGGCCCTGTTTGAGAGGCATTTTATGAATTTTGTCTCAATCCGATTGGTACAGTGTGTATTTTGGCTCAATCCATTTGCCTTAATCTGTGTGGCATAACATGAATTTTGACTCAGGACGGGAGGCAAGTACAGTATAAGGGGGTTACTAGTGTGTTGCATGATTTGTGTAAGGGGTATATGGTGTGGTAAACTGGTCACGCCGACCACAACCCCTATTATTGTGCATAATAGGCCCTTGATCATTTTTAGCTCCAGGCCCATTTAGACCTTAATCTGGCACTGCATGCAGACGAACACGAGCTAAATCAATCCTCACCATTGAATGATTTTTTACCTTCACTAACAAAAGTCAGTCTAGACCAGGCATGTCCATCGTTGGCCCTCCAGATGTTTTGAAACTACACATCCCAGCATGCTTTGCAATAGTTTTAGCATTCTCTAATAGCAAAACTGTGGCAAAGCATGCTGGGATGTGTAGTTTCAAAACATCT
Organism: Crinia signifera; assembly: GCF_055691185.1. Classification (NCBI taxonomy): domain Eukaryota; kingdom Metazoa; phylum Chordata; class Amphibia; order Anura; family Myobatrachidae; genus Crinia; species Crinia signifera. The sequence goes on from NC_139217.1 coordinate 33,896,310, forward strand.
GGAGGGCCAACGTTGGACATGCCTGGTCTAGACTGACTTATATTCTGGAACTAGAAGGCTAATTTTAGGGCCATGTGATGTCAGTTGTCCCAAACAGAATTTGAAATGCCTGGTTCACAGGGATACAACCAGCGTTTCTATGGCCAACATATTTATGGGCATTCCCAAGAAAGTCTGTACGGTCCTCTGCATCCCCTCCATGACACTCCCCCGCCCGCCCATCCTGGAGTGAATGCCTGAGCCAGTGTGAAACTCCGGGGATTTGTACATGTGTACAGTCTCACATGCACATGCACAAACTCCAGACATCGGATGGTGGAGCGAATTCAACCCACACCATGTGGTTCTGAATTGCTGCTTTGTTTCACAAAATCGAGCGCCAACGTTGCTGTGAGAGAGCCTTAAAATATATGTTAAAAATGCCAGTGCCGCTCACAGCGACTGTTCTGTTATTGGGTGCAATATTTAACTAAACTTCAACACTGGCATTTTTATTAGATATTTTAAAGGATCACTCACAGCAACATTGGCACTCAAAGGATTAACTTAAGCCAGCCATTCATTAGAGACATTGGGATAAAGGGCCTGATTCAAACCGGCTCACTGGGCTGGAGTGTTCGTAGCCCGGTGAGCAGGTAAACGCTATCCCACCAATAGTATGCCCGCAGCACACCCCTGCTACTGTGCACATTGGGGGGGGGGGGGGTAGGGGGAATCATTCACCATCACATGACTTTCCCCTGCTTGCAGCACTGAGTATGTCAGGACTCACACAGTGCTGAAAATTCCATGGGGAGAAGGCGGTCACTGATGATGTCAGAGGTGCACCCTCCCTCCCAATGGCCGGGAATCGCCCTTGTTTTCTGTAAGGATGCCCAGAAAATGTCGGCAGCACACCTCAAATTTCCCATAGGGTGTCCCTACCTTACAAGCAGCAAACAAATGCTAGCCTTCGCTCATTGCCTTGAGTTAGATGACTCGCAGCTCAGCTAAAGGGTCTGAATTGGCCCTAATTCAGACATGATCACATGGCTGATATTTCGCACAGTGGCCATTTATCGATACACTGTGCATGCATATGGCCCAGAGTACACATGCGCGAGAACATCCTACGATGAAGTCCTGCAACTTTTTTAAACACACGCTATTCGCAAAGGTGATTGATAGTAAGTACACATCTGGGAATAGAAACCTGATCTTTTAGTGGGAGTGCTAAGAAAAACGCAGGCGTGCCATAAAAAACACTTTAAATAAAGTGTTCTCTATAAGTATATTTCATATAAGCTTCAGAACACAGTTTTTGAGAAAAAAAAAACATAAGACCAATAAGGTTATGCTAATACTGTTACTGATTCGTAGAAGCAGGGGGACCAAACTAACTGTATGGTGATTTGTACTGCAGAGCCAGTGAAAGTGTGATAGAGTATTAGGGGACATGTGAATCTTTTGATTACCATCGATGGTTGCAGTAAAGATAATGTTATGATACAATAGGCAGAGACACAGAATATGCAGTGTATTATATCCGGCTTCACCATCGATGCATCAGAACTTGGGCATGTCCTCGCTTTTTGCTGCACTGACTCTGGCCATGCACTTTGTGCCACTAGCTGTATCTCACCGTGCCTGTTTTCCATATGATGTCGTCATCTGGATATATGTGGAAATCTCGCTGGTCTTCTAGTGATTCCTCAGAAGTCTTCAATGCTCTTCGAAGATACAGATGTGTATAATTAGTTTTGTGTATGACCCAGTTTGCAATAATCCACTTAGAGGGCTGATCTCCTCTCTCATTAAAGATTATCTCTTCCCCAGTGGGATCTGTGTAATGAAGGTTTCGCATATAGTGCCGCTTAAATTTGAAAAGAAAATATATACCTAAATAATACAGATATGTTATGTACAAATACATGTTTTACAGCATAAATGGGACCAAGTTCATTATAGGCAATGATAATATATTATTTTATTGTGTACTTAAACGACAATGGAGAAATAAATATCCTGGTAGCCTTGATCTTTTTCCTCATGCATATACTATTTAGGTTCCCATGCATGAATGGTCGAGTAGAGAGAACATTATACAGATGGAGCCGGGGTTGTCTTTGCAGGGGATGGCTAAGGCGACGCCAAGCCATCCCCCGCCACCCGCCATATGTATCTGCGAAAGGGGACGCACGCACACGAGATACGTGCGAGTTCCCTTTCGCACGGTTCCCCCGGGTCCCCGCCAGCTTGTCGGCGGTCACCCAGGGTTTCCCACCGCCTCCCCGCACCCCCCCTAACCCTGTCCATCTCCTTGAAGCGGAGACGGAAAGGGTCCCATCACCCCGCCGCATGGAAACTGAGACGAGCGTGCGCGTGAGATGCATACGCGTCAGTCAGATGGAGAGCCGGGCTGCTGGCGGATCACCAGCGTTGACAGTGTTGCGATTCGCCAGCAAGAGGGAGCCCGGCTCCACCTGTATTGTACATTTTCAATAACTCTGTTTCACAAATAACTCATTGGGGGACATTTACTAAGATTGAATGGTTATGAATGGTCATATTCATACCCATTCAATGTGAAATATGTTCGTAATTCACATACCAACAAATTTACGAATGTACGAATGTGTACAATTAGTATTTGTGCCAAACGTAAATTTTCGAATTTCGTAAAAATACGAATGAATACATCATTGATAGAACATGGCTGTAAAAGCCTGTTCTTTTCAATGGTACGTAAACATTAACTAATGATTTGTTTGGGTGAATATGATTACGAATCACTAATACTGTAAATATCAATGGAATTTGTATTTGAGGGAAGCCTACATGGATCAGACAGATCTGTGCAGGCTTCTCAGTGTTTTTTTTTTTAATAAATAATAAAATAAAGGTGTGGGGTCCCTCCCATGGCTGCAACCAGCCCCAGCTCAAAGAATCAGTCATGGTTTTAGAAATTCATCGGCCCCCTTAAGTCTAAATCCAGCACCAGGCTCAAGGGCCAATTCTGGTTACCAAAATATGGGGGGAAAAATTAATAGGGATATTTTGGCAACCAGAACCAGGCATAAAAATCCAGCAGGATAATACCACAGCCACTGGAAACTTTTTTCTACAAGTTCCCATTGCCAAAGCATTATCCCCCTGACTGGTCAGCCCAGGCTGGGATCCTGGGGGAGTGGGAACCCCCAAATAAAGGGGTCCCCCCTCCAGAGTTACCCCAGCCCAAGCTGAAGCCCAGGGCTGTCCCTGGTGTCCCAGGGCTGATGATTTAAGTGTAAAATTAGAATGAAAACTATTGTGCCATGTGGTGGAACTACAAGTCCTAGTAAGCCCACACTGCATCATGGGACTTGTAGAACTACAAATCCCAGCATAACAGGCATTAAAAGGCCCACTAGTAACAAGCAGTTAAATAAAACACACACCAAAGTAATAAAACAAAACTATACATATTACATTAAATCACACGATACTCATCTAGGGGTTCCATCATATGGCAGCCCTCTTCTCCTGTAGAAATCCAATTGAGTGTACCTGCATAAGGAAATTATAATTACCGAGGCATTGGATAAAGATTGCATCCTTTTTGTTCCGAAGTAGCATCCTGCCAGGTGAGAAAGGAGACCAAGACATCCGTAACCATTACCGTACAGAAGCGAAGAATGATTTGTTTACATCCGCGGCTCTTTCCCCTAAATGGGAGTTAGTCCTGCCCAACCGCAAATCAGAAGTGGCCTCAGGGAAAACTCTGCTCCTGATTGGCTGGTTGGCTTTTTTATAATTATTTATTATTTTTTTTTTTTTTTAATCCTTGACAGCATTGCATGAATCACAAAGATCTGTGAATTGCTGGCAATCCATATGTATTTAGCGGCCATATTTACGGCCACCAAATATGTATACTACCCGTTACAAATACAAATGGGTATGAACTTGTAGGACAATTTACATATTTTTCATTCCTATTTTCTAGGTTGTATACGGCCGTTTCTGTTCGTACCAGTTCGTATAGGGATCGGCCGTATTCGGCTGCTATTAGTAAATTTACCCCATTCTGTCACTTTATAGAAAAATGTTGCTTTAGTATCTATACAGTATTTCCTATTCTTTCCAGTCAAAAACAATTATAAGTTAGTTGCCTCCACCGCCCGCTGCAGCTCCACCCGATGCCCCCTGCAGCTGCATATCAGGAGAGGCCACAGACTAAATGGCTCATATAGGACTTTGAAGACTGAGGTGTTCCCATGAGTAGTATCCAGGGTTTGACTGGCCCACAGATATACAGGAGGAACCTCTGGTTGTTCCAACTGCCTAGACCTACACCTTCTCTTCTAGGGATCATGTTCCAGACTGCCCCATCCCAAACATGGGCCCCTAGCACTGAATTCCACTGTTGGGCCCTTCATGTCTGAGATGGACAATGGAGGCACCAAAAGTCAATCATAAATTATCACTTTATTATTAGCAGAAGTGCAGACTACTTACTATTTGGTTTAGTGAATATGTATTAAGTGGATTAGTTTTATGAATAGCGTTAGCCAGAGCATATACCGCCATGTAAGCATAGTGAGGTGTGATATCAGGAACGCCATTAAATGTTGACAGGAGATCTTTTTTGTCAGTGCAGTTAACACCAGAAAAATGGAACATGCATTGATAAAGAGTATTTTTGTACGTGTTTGTGGAAAGACAATGAAAAGCCGAAAGCCAAATATCTTCCAGAATTTGGTCATCCGGTCGATTAGATGGGTCTGCATTCGAAATAAATTTATTCATGTTGGGAAATGTTTTGGAATTTAACATAATAATGATGCTGCAATTTACAGATGGAAAATATGTCTCTTCCATATATTTTCTATCAGTCCATGATTCGTGGAGGATTAAAGTGATATTTTCATTAATAGTTTCAGAAATATAAAAACAATCTACATAATTTATGGAGAAAATCCCCAATAATATTATAATGCTAGCAGTATATTTACCAATCTCATATTTTTTCTGTATATTTATATTTTTATCATTAGAAAATTTAATGATAAACTCAATGCAGATCCCGTGTCCAGTCAACATTTTAATCAGTTCTTGTAATTCCATGTCCCCACTGCTATCACTTGGTGTAATCACTCCAACCCAATTCCAACCAAAATGAAGCAGACACCTAACAATAGCTGCATAACGGCCCCGATCATCTGGGACAATCCGGTAAAAGGTGGGATATAGTTCTCTGTCACTTAGGGCAAGGTTCGTAGTACTATAATTGATCTGGGGAAAGAATTCATAAAATACTGTAAATATACTTTATATTTGATATGACAATATTTGCTCCTTTGCAGCCATCACATTTATAATGGACAAAAGTAACCCCACACACAATAGATGCACAATTTATATTCCAATACATCCGCACCACGAGACCAGAGTGTACATTTTAGTAATGTTGGACACTGCAAACATGCACAAAGACTACAGTACTTGTGATGCACCCCTCCATTCTGGTACCCATCACTGTGCACAGAGAGAGCCGCTGGACCCGCAAATCCAGCGGCTCTTTTCGTGCACCAATCGGGAGGTGGAGCCTCCACTTTGGAGGAATAAATCATCACACCTGGCAATTGCCCCTCCTGGCAAATGACAGAAGTACCAGATGGCCAGTCTGGACCCTTTATATTGACCTGAGACCACACTCCCTCGTCCCATCTCTCATTGGATAGCTCTTGGCTAGTTAACTCCAATGAAGAGATTGTGGAGTATCTGAAAGCACTGCATCTATAGATTCCCCCTGTGACTTCAGTTGTTCCAAATACAGATGTAGTGCCTCTCAGCCAGCACCAGGGCTCACCAGAATGCCGCTTCAGGGAGATGGGCAGGGTTAGCTGGGGGGTGGGTGGGATCGAGTTGCAAGGATCAGCAACGAGGCAGCGGGGATCGTCAGGGAGCTCCATTGTAAAGTGATGTGCATGCATCTCATGTGCACTTGTCCCGTTCTGGCTGCTGGTGGGGGCAGGCGGTTGGCAATCCAACCACCAAACACCCGCTGGATGGAGTGCGCTCCATCTGTAGCCCCTCCCATTGCTTTAGGTCCTGGAAGAATAACCGGCACATGCATCTCTTTTACCTTAAATGTGCATCTTATTTGCCCAACTAAAACAACTGGAAGTGATAAAGCTACTGTTTCTTTTTTGTCTCCTCTCATGACTCTATGCCCCCAACCCCCCCACTTCCACTAACTGTAGATGTCCCCCAAGGTTCAACTTGAAAAATACATTTTTGCCTTCCAATATGCATAGACTGTTTGGTTGCAGCCAAGAGAAACACTTGAGAGTCTTCACCATAAGTTCCACAGTAATAATCTTAGGACAAAAATAGGATATCATGTTCTAAAGAATAGCGCCACCAATAGTTAACCATCCCCATAAAGAAAACATTCATTTTTAAGATTACAGTCACATATCACCATATACGTATGGTATGCCAGGGGGCCAGAGTCCTACGGGGGAATCCTGATGGTGTGAAGAAGGAACACCACAATATCACAAAGTGTTTAGTCACCCTAAGCGAGACCACATGTACAATCAAATGCAAAGATTTATTTCCTGAACCAAGATTATTTTCTATAGTTTCTTGTTTTAGACAGCCAATCTCCATTCCATTGCTCCATATATCTCTAACCTCATCTCCATTCATACACCCTCCCGCCCTCTACGTCAGCTGTCAGCTGACGACTGTCGTCTCTCCTCCACCCTGATCACTGCTTCCCATGCTAGAGTACAGGACTTTGCCCGTGCTGCACCCCTTCAGTGGAACGCACTCCCTCGCTCCATTAGACTCTCCCCGACCTTGCAAAGCTTCAAACGGGCACTGAAATCTCACCTATTCATCAAAGCGTACCCTTCCACTGCATAAACCAGCTGGTACTCCGACCCCTTGCCTGTTTACATCCTGCTATCTAACCACCACCCCCTTGCTTGCACCTCTTGTAATCTGTCTGTCTCCCCTTCCTACCAGATTGTAAGCTCCTCCGAGTAGGGCCCTCTTCCCTCCTGTTGTCAAAGCCCACTTCTCTTCACATTTCACTCACAGCTCTCCTTTACTCCAACACTCAGTGACCATCTTCGTCTGCATACTCATCTCCATCATTGGCCTTAAGCCTCTAGTTGTATGTTGATTGGGTCCTCACTACTTACATTTAAGCTGTAATGTGTATTGAACTGTGGTGCTCTTTATTTGTACTGTATTTTTGTTATTTATTCAATGTTATGCCAAGTTTTGTCTCCCTGTATTGTTCCTTTGTACGGCGCTGCGAAACACTTGTGGCGCCTTATAAATAAAATTATAATAATAATAATAATAATAATAATAATAATCTAAAAGAAGGCTCACAAAAAGAAAACCATAGTGCAGATGGTGATGACAAATATAAAACAATTTATTTTTCAAGTCCTTGTGGATAGATTATACTATATAGAGGAAGTCATCAAACAGCTTTCAAATGGGGGTACAGATGAAAATTAAAATCTGACACTTCTGTCAGAATCACTAATGCACTCTTAGAATTAACCACACAAGCATTAAACAATAATATAATTACAAAAAAATGAATTTGACTATATAAACATAAAGAATCCATCCACCCCAACCCTATATACTCTCCCCAAAATCCATAAGGACCCCCTCCACCCTCCTGGAAGACCACTAGTGTCTGGCACAAACAGAATAACTTCTAACTTATCTGCTGTTATTGACTCCTACTTGCAGCCTTTAGTGAAAGATACAAAAGCATATCTAAAAGATACTGGGGAACTTTTGGAATTACAGTATTAGAAAATGTAACGTGGGATGATAGCTCTTCATTGGTAAGTGCAGATGTGTCAACCCTTTATACGAACATCAGGGAAGGCAAGGGCATAGAAGCAGTATCGTACTTTCTTTATAGATCCACATATGGAGAAGATCTTAAAACTTTCATTTTGAATGGCATAAAATTTATTTTAAGGAATAATTATTTTTACTTTGAGGGCACTTATTACATACAACGTATCGGAACCACTATGGGCACCAGATTCCCCCATAGTTGCGCAAACCTCTTCATGGCCTACTGGGAAGGCAGGAGGGGGTTCTGTGGGCGGATCTGGTGCTCTGGCGTAGGTACATTGATGATGTACTATTTTTCTGGAGAGGAATACCGGGGATCTTGAACAGTTTTGTAAGGACCTCAATTCAAATGACTTTAACATTGGCCCTTATTCAGATCGGTGCGTACTTTCCCGCAATCTTACGGAGTGGTCCGCACGCCACGCTGTGCGGTGGCTTGCGGACATCGTCCGTAGAAACGCCCACCGGTCCTCCGCATACGGACGAAGTCACTCTTTAAGAACAGGGTGTGTTCCCGGACGACATACAAACCATGCGTGTGCGGGGGAAACACTCAGATTCTGCACGGTCGGACAGCGTAAGCACGGTCTGACCGCGTATGCACGGGCTTACCGCGTCAGAACGGACGGGAACCTGCCAGTACGCACCGATGCCGTGTACTTACGCACAAAACACCACCACTCTTATCTGAATTCCTAAATGGATCACATGACACACTTAGGCAATTATCAAACCACTTTGAAAAGGGATTGTTTATCCTGGTCATCTATTATTTATCTAATTGATCATTAAACACTTACAACCACTTTACATTAACCCTAACATTCCCAATGCAATAAAAAATGCTATCTACCCTTTTGCAGCGTACATAACTAAACATCAACATTTTTTTATTTTTTATTATATGTATACTTTTCCTGTAAAATACTAAAATAACACACAGACAACTTCGTAATTAAACGTGAACTTTTATTTACAGAACAAAAAAAAATTAATTTAACAAAAAAAACATTAAATCCAGGAGGAGGTCGCAGAGGTCCTGCACATGCCCAGCCATCCGCATGAGGTCCTCCCGCAACCTCATTAGGGCCCCTCGCACACCCTGGGCTGCCTCCAGGTAATCTGTGGGCATGAGAAAGGGGGTACAACATTAATTATGCTACTCAGGTACACCTTGTACAGTCAATCCTAAGTACCTACAGCATGAGAAATCATACATACAAACAAATACTTAGCCAATGCTGTATCTAATGGCAGAAAATATATGATCATGATGCTGCCACCACACACACATACACACACACACACACACATACACACACATACACACACATACACACACATACATACACACACACATACATACACATACATACACATACACATATGCACACTTGTGTGACATATACATTTGACAATGTATATATCAAAATCACCACAACACTTGAGGATCACTCACACTTCTCCTGGCCAAACACTCCCCAATCTACTCGAAACCTACACCCACTACAACATGCCACATTTAGCCATACATATATACCTGCATGTTACTGCTTAATAGCTAAACTGCAAGATAGATAGATAGATAGATAGATAGATACCACATTAAAAGGCTACCCTAGTCACTCTACCCTATTACTTCATGATTCCTTGTCACATTGCCAGACAGGTCAAAGTGCAGCACTAATCTGCTTCCATACACCATACCATTTCGAAGTTCAATACATCCTATATAAGTCCTTTCAAAAAATCATGCCAACAACACAGAACCACTGGCTACAGGGGGGCCCAGGAGAACTGGACACTTGAGACTCCGTTAGAAATCTCGGCTGCCCATATTCCATTGATGTTTTGTTTGTCTTCTATACAAAGACCCTGCTTAAAGAAACACTCATCACCTACATGAGCCTGCACATTGCACGGTTGCAGCATTGGCCCTATAAGGCCAAAGTGTGTCAGTTGTTTTCTATTTCTTTGGACTACTCTTTACTCTATTATAGCAAAATTTCATCATCTTTGCCACATAACTAACTGTCCCTAAGTTAGTCATGAGTCATTGCATCTACTTACCCCTGCCAGGCACCTCCACCGGCTCTTCTTCCTCCAGACTTGGAGGCGGTGGCAGCTCCTCAAGGGGTAGGGTGGTGCAGAACCTATTGGCCCGCATGGAGGCCAACACCACCTATGTCCCCCTCAACCCAGACCAGCCAGTGGGAGAAGAGTAGGCAGCTGGCCCATCGACTTCAGGCCAATCAGCAGCTGGCCCATCTTGGGCCTCAGCAGAGTCATTGGGATCACAGCAGGTGGCTTCCCAACAGAGTAGCCAGGCCAGCGCTTCGAGTACAGCGACAGGTGGCCGTGGCCGTGGCCAAAAGAGGCCAACAGAGGAACCAAGCAGCCGGAACATGGCATATGAAGCGCAGGAGCTTGCCATCCTGGTGCCCCGGGCACGGGATTGGATCGAATGTCCACAGGACCGGCTGACACACACAAGGAGATGGAAGATCTGGGAGGACATAACGGCAGAGATTAATACGGTGGCTCCACAAGTTCGTGAGGCGGAGCACGTTAAGAAGAGGCAAGTTCATGTGTGTTACATTTGAGCAGTACAAGACCAGTAATGTTTACATTAGATGTTAGATGGAGTTGGTCAATGGGCGGTCACGTTGCTTGGAGGCACAGACATGTTTGCCATGTCATTTAATTGATAGTTATTGTAGTGTGAGTGTATCTTCTAAGGGTTGGGTTTCAAATGTAATATCATGTAAGTTTGGTGTCATGAAGCACATGTTGTAATCTGTGGCAGATTGCAATGGGTGCTACAGCAAACATGAGGAGTGACATGTATTAATATGTAAACTTTGATTGCAGGTGGCACGACTTCAAAATGAACCTCAAGAAGAAATTGACCCGGCGGTGGGAACACAGCCACACCTCTGGGGCTGGCCCCATGCCATCAAAGCTGAAGCTCACCCCCTGGAAGAGATGGCAGAGTGCTGCATTGCAGTAGAGGAGGTCCGGGGGGTGAGCACCATGGACAGCGAGGCCCCAGCAGAAGTAATGGCTTCTTTGCTTGAAGGTAATAATAAGAAACCAAAAAACAAATTTATAATAGGGGTATGCTATAGACCACCAAATATAAATGAAAGGGAAGAGTCTCTTCTTTTAAACCAAATCAAACAAGCATCAAATCAGGGTCAGGTATTAATTATGGGGGATTTTAATTTACCCGACATTGATTGGGAAAACGAATCAGGTAAATCAGCAAGAAGCAATGGGTTCTTAAGCTTACTTAAAGACCAGTTTATTACACAAACGGTAGAAACTCCAACTCGTGATGAGGCGCTCTTGGACTTAGTATTAACAAATAACACAGACTTAGTTTCAAACACAAAAGTAATTGAACAATTAGGGAATAGTGATCACAATATGGTTTCACTGGAAATCAACTTCAGTAAATTACATCAAAAAGGATCTGCAAAAATACTAAACTTCAGAAAAGCGAACTTTGAATTATTCAGGGAAGCCCTAACAGGAATTGGGTGGGAAACGGTTATGGAGGGAAAAAATGCAGAGGAAATGTGGGATACTCTAAAAAAGGTGCTTGATTCACTAACTATTGAATACATTCCTAAAGTAACTAAAGGTAAATTCAACAAAAAAAAGCCACCATGGTTGGACAAAGAAGTAAGGTCAGCTATCAACAATAAAACCAGAGCCTTTAAATTCTATAAAAATAACTTGAATGAGGAGGCGTTCGCAAAATACAAAGAATCAAACAAAACTTGTAAAGGGGTAATCAAAGCAGCTAAAATATTATATGAAAAGTGCATAGCCACTGAAAGCAAAACCAACCCAAAGAAGTTTTTTAAATACATAAATAGTAAACGTTTAATTAAGGAAAACATAGGCCCACTAACTGATACTAGTGGAAAAAGTGTTACTGAGGACAAGGGAAAAGCAAAACTGTTAAATGAGTTCTTCTCATCAGTATTTACTAAGGGAGAGCAGACTGTGGAACGAACATTTACCACAAACGGGACAAATAAGCCAGATCTCATTGTGGATTTCACGCCGAAGGAAATAATACTGAGGCTAAGCAAACTCAAAACAAATAAGTCACCAGGGCCAGATGGGATTCATCCGAGGGTATTAATGGAATTAAGGGATGAACTAGCTACCCCCCTACATTATATCTTTAGCAAGTCACTATCGTCAGGTATAGTACCAAAAGATTGGAGAATAGCAGAGGTAGTGCCAATATTCAAAAAAGGAAAAAAGGAAGATCCCGCTAATTACAGACCCGTTACTTTAACATCAATTGTGGGTAAACTATTTGAAGGATTTTTAAGGGATGATATCCAGGAATATTTAGATCATCACCGTCTACTCAGTACTAACCAACATGGGTTTGTGAAAAATCGTTCATGCCAAACTAATCTACTAGGGTTCTATGAAGAGGTTAGCAAAAACCTCGATAATGGAAATGCTGTAGATGTGATTTTCCTAGATTTCGCTAAAGCATTTGATACTGTCCCACACAAGAGATTGATTAATAAAATGGAGAACCTAGGAATGGGTGAAAATATCTGCAGATGGGTAGGGAATTGGCTATGTAATAGAGAACAAAGAGTGGTTGTGAATGGTGCCGTATCAGATATGATACCGGTACTAAGTGGAATGCCCCAGGGTTCGGTTTTGGGGCCCATTTTGTTTAACATTTTTATTAACGATATTGGGATAGGGTTACTCAGCAATGTATCCATCTTTGCGGACGATACAAAACTTAGCAAAGTCATCAAATCACCAGAAGATGTCACCATGCTTCAAAATGATCTTGCAATTCTAGATGAGTGGGCAAAAAAATGGAAGATGAGGTTCAATGTAGATAAATGTAAGGTTATGCACCTTGGGAGACACAACCAGTGTGCAAGTTACAACCTTAGCGGAGAGGAACTGGGTAATTCCATACTCGAAAAAGATCTAGGAGTCCAAATAGACAGCAATCTAGGATGTAGTGCCCATTGTAATGTAGCTACAAAAAAGGCCAACAAAATTCTGGCATGTATTAAGAGGGGAATGGAAACTAGGGACTCAAGGGTAATTATGCCACTATATAAAGCATTGGTGAGACCTCACCTAGAGTACGGAGTACAGTTCTGGGCCCCACACTATAAAAAGGACATCATAGAATTAGAAAAAGTCCAAAAGCGAGCAACAAAGCTTATTAGGGGAATGGAGAATTTAAGCTACGGGGAGAGATTAAGCAATTTGGGACTATTTACATTAGAAAAGAGACGTTTAAGGGGGGACATGCTCAACATGTACAAGTATATCAAGGGCCAATATAAGGAACTGTCACACACCCTATTTTCTACTAGAAAGGAATCTAGGACGCGAGGGCATGAGTATAGATTAGAAGAAAAAAGATTTCATTCAGCTAGTAGAAAGAATTTCTTTACGGTCAGAACAGTCAAACTCTGGAACTCTCTTCCCAGAGAGGTGGTAACGGCTGGCTCATTAAATGCGTTCAAGGCAAAGTTGGACAAACATTTACTGGAGAAAAACATCCATGGGTACAAATAAGAAATATAAATTGTCTGTAAAATACCAGAACCTACCAAATCAGCAATGGAGATATCTATACCAGGTTGAACTAGATGGACGCAAGTCTTTTTTCAGCCTTACCTACTATGTAACTATGTAACTATGTAATTATTTGCCATGCCATAAGTAGCTGGTTCTAATTTAGCATGGAATGTGTGGTAATTGTAATGTTCTCTTTCACCAGCATCCCCACCGCTTGGTCAAGAATCTCTTGAGGAGGTTGAGGAGTCTGTGCCACCTGGCCCCAGTAGCAGGCCCGTGCAGCAGCAGCAGCCACTGTCCGCGGCTGAATTGGCCACGTGGGGGCAGGTGCTTGGCAATATTCAGCAGCAGGGAGAGTCGGCATCAGAGCGGGTGTGTAGGACCGAGGAGGTGTTGCAGGGTTTGGTCAGCAGCCAGCAGACTATCGCTGTGAGCCTGCAGGCTATGGCTGCCAGCCAGCAATCAATTGCTGCTAGCCTGCAGGTGCTGGCTGATCAAGCCCTGCGGCAAAATGACCTCCTCCTCCGCCATAATGATCTTATGGTGGAGCTAGTTGCCAGCAATAGGGTCCTAATGACATCCGTTTCTGGTGCATTCCCACCATCAGCACTCCCTGCTGCCAGAGGGGGAAGACGATCCACCCCCTTACCAGCATCTGCTCCACCTGGCCCATCATCTGACCGTGGCCGTGGCTGGGCCCAAAGAGCTGCTGCACGTGGCAAGGAGCCTGCCAGGGGCAAACGTGCCCGCAAATGAACTTCTGTCCGCATTAATCTCCACCGTTATGTGTTCCCAAATCTTTCATTGAGCTGTATGTGTCAGCTTCCTGTGTCCAATTCCGTGCCGAGGGTACCCACATTTGCCCTTGCTTCACATGTCATGTTTGGTTCCCCTGTTGGCCTGTTTCGGCTACCATTACTGTGTGCTGTACTTGAAGTGTCGGTGCTATACTTTTGTTGTGAAGCCACCTGATGTGTTCCTAATGATTCTGCTGTGACTATGTATGTCTATAATACATGTATTAAGTTGATTTAATAAATGTTTTTTTGTTTCCCCCAAATGTGTGGTTTAATTGATACATGTAGAAGTGACATGTGTATTTGTATTATTACTATTAAGTTGTGTTCATTATTTGCAGTGTAAAAGTGTGTGAAAAGTGCAGCATATATGTGTGTGTTTAATTACAGAATATATGTTGGTTTAGTGCTGCGCTCCGCCCTTCTTATGGTTGAAAACAAATGTAGAATTTAAATGATGAATAAATCGTGGATGTTGATTTAAATAAAAATAAGCTTTACTGGTATTATTAAAGTGGATAAGTGATGCTAATTATCAGTACAATGATTCAATTAGTCCATCAATACGATCAATCAAATAGAGTGAAAACAAAACAAAATAAATAAAATAAAATAAATTAAAACAAAACAAAACAATAACAAAAACAAAAAACAAAACCAAAACAGAACAAAAACAATCAGTAGGGATCAGTGACTCGGTACTTAAACGGAGTTTGATTCCCACTGTAATGTCCTGTTCGGGATTTCTGTGTGTTCTATGCACAATCACAGAACAAGAATGCTTGGATGAATAGCATGAACAAAAAACAAAACCAGAGTTGTGAACGCTGATGTGTATACACGTTACCGGTGGCTTTTGCGGGCCGGGTTGATCCTGGTTAAACAATCTTAGTAGTGTCAATGTGTCAAAAAACGGCGTCCCGTTATCTGACAAAGTCTGGGGGTGTACACAGTCCTTTTAATGGTGAGTCTTCAGGTACCTCTTTCACATTGGTGGTCAGCGGCGCCCGGTTTTCAGGGGAAAGTGTCTGCTTGCTGTCACAGGTTGCCCGGACTTCTGGAGACTCTTACAGTGGGACCGCTTGCACTCGGGGCTGCGCGTTAACACTGCTCCCTGTGCTGCGGTACACTCACTGTGAAGTCTCCCTGTCTTGGAGGTTTACAGGACACCGCCACGGATACCGATGTGGTCCGCGGCTGTGCCTGCTTCACCTCTCTACGGGTTCCCTGCACCAGTCGGCTATCCTCTCCCCGTACTCACCTCTGCTTGCAGCGGTCTCGGTCCCACCTTGTACAAGGTAGCAGAAACGCGTTGGAGGAACAACTGACCCAGCATTGACACACACATCCCGCTAACAGGCTGAGACGCCAGGACCTTGGAAACAGAGACGCTGACAGCCGGCGTGTGCACACGCCAGACTGTAAACGTCAGTTACATCGTGGGACCGAGACCGCTGCAAGCAGAGGTGAGTACGGGGAGAGGATAGCCGACTGGTGCAGGGAACCCGTAGAGAGGTGAAGCAGGCACAGCCGCGGACCACATCGGTATCCGTGGCGGTGTCCTGTAAACCTCCAAGACAGGGAGACTTCACAGTGAGTGTACCGCAGCACAGGGAGCAGTGTTAACGCGCAGCCCCGAGTGCAAGCGGTCCCACTGTAAGAGTCTCCAGAAGTCCGGGCAACCTGTGACAGCAAGCAAACACTTTCCCCCGAAAACCGGGCGCCGCTGACCACCAATGTGAAAGAGGTACCTGAAGACTCACCATTAAAAGGACTGTGTACACCCCCAGACTTTGTCAGATAACGGGACGCCGTTTTTTGACACATTGACACTACTAAGATTGTTTAACCAGGATCAACCCGGCCCGCAAAAGCCACCGGTAACGTGTATACACATCAGCGTTCACGACTCTGGTTTTGTTTTTTGTTCATGCTATTCATCCAAGCAACCATTCTTGTTCTGTGATTGTGCATAGAACACACAGAAATCCCGAACAGGACATTACAGTGGGAATCAAACTCCGTTTAAGTACCGAGTCACTGATCCCTACTGATTGATTTTGTTCTGTTTTGGTTTTGTTTTTGTTATTGTTTTGTTTTGTTTTGTTTTAATTTATTTTATTTAATTTATTTTGTTTTGTTTTCACTCTATTTGATTGATCGTATTGATGGACTAATTGAATCATTGTACTGATAATTAGCATCACTTATCCACTTTAATAATACCAGTAAAGCTTCTTTTTATTTAAATCAACATCCACGATTTATTCATCATTTAAATTCTACATTTGTTTTCAACCATAAGAAGGGCGGAGCGCAGCACTAAACCAACATATATTCTGTAATTAAACCCAGCGGATTAGTCATTATATGGTAATAACATGATCATAATACAAGATGAACTCTGTCTCCATCTTTTGGACTCCAACACAAGAGGAAAAGGGTTCCCCTTCTGGACATATGAAATGCATCATTCATCCTTGCTGTATAAGAACCATTTCCGCCAACTGGAACGCAAGCGCTATTTCCGGCATTTCTGATACTACAGAGACTCTGTAAGTGTAGTTTTCGGCATGTGGAACGCAGACACGATTTACGGTGTCTACAAATGCTTGTTCACAGTGCTGGAGACGCTTGGAAAGCTTCTCCGTGAAGGACCTTTTATACTGCACAAGGTGTGATGTACGTATTTGTTTCAACTAGGAATGTTGTTTTTATTGTTTTATGGGATATATGATGTTCATAGGTATTTCGGCCGATACGTCACTTCCGGCCGAAGTTTTTCCAGTCTGCGGGTCTCTGTGGATTGGCTGACCATCATTTAAAAGAGGATCCATGGAGATGTTGCCCTGAACTTCTGATGAAGGACCCCTCAGGTCCGAAAAATGCATTTTAAGCTACCGGAACACCATCTCACTGGATCCTAATGAGCTACCTGGGATAATTAATTTGCTTCTGAACACCAACCAGCTGATTGAGAAAGCCTGCACCCTTACTTCCAGCAGTTTAGCAAGTATTTATCCTTGGCGAATCCCTTCTTCTTTATACCCCTGTGTGGCGTTACATGCTGTTTTTACATGTTTTAAATGTGAGTGTACACCTGAAATAAATCCTTTTGTCTTAGAACCATACAGTGTTGCACTATCGCATATATTTTAAGTTACAGGATTGTAAAAACATTAGAATCACTGTACAAGTGATCCACGTGGGACCATAGTGTCCATAATACACTTTACAACCCACAGAATATGTGAGTGGAACTTGAAAAATAAATTGTTTTATAATTTTCATTGCCATCTGCACTATGGTTTTCTTTTTGTGAGCCTTCTTTTAGATTGACTGTTTAAAAGAAGAAACATCTATAGAAAATAATCTTGGTTCATGTAAGAAATCTTTGCATGTGATTGTACATGTGGTCTCGCTTAGGGTGACGAAATACTGTGTGGTACTTTGGTGAAAGGTATTTTTGTTTGGTTTTGTTTTGTAACTTGAGCTGAAACCAGAAGTGGTGCTACGGGGGAGTTTTAAACTACCTGTGGGTGTGAAGAAGGAAGTTGTTGTTCAGTCCCAGAAGCTGTCCCAAAAATCCTGCAATCCATTGCCTTCACCCTCTCCTTCAGTCTCCCAGTTCTATCGGAGCCCTCCGCCTATTTCCTTGCTCCTGCTGCTCTGCCCCTAAGCTTGTCCCCACTCCTTGCCCATCTCCCTGAAGTGGAGATGGGCAGGGAAGTCATCAATGCCCGCTCCCCGATGCTCCACCCATTTCAATAATTTGAGTTTCACAGACCCTTAAAAACTGCCTGAAACGACCTGTTCCAACCGCAGACCAATAATTTCCAATGCCAGATGGGAAAAGACGCTGCAGCTGGGAATGATGATCAATTTAGTAAGGATATAAAGGGAGATCTTTGAGCATGGAGTCTTATGCTTCTGAGGAAGGACATTTAGTCCAAAAATGCTTAAGCAAAATACACTTTTCAGACCTGGGAGATGGGAGTAGAGGGTGGAGAGACTGGATTGCAGGAGCTTTTGGACAGTTTCAAGGACTGAGCACTAACTTCCTTATTCACACCATCAGGACTCACCCATAGGACTGTGGCCCCTTAGAATACCATAAGTATATGGCGATATGTGATTTTAATCTTACAAATTGTGAGTGCATTTATGAATAAATTTACATGTTGTTTAACAGCAATATTACACTATTTGTCTGCATTTCAAGTTCCTTCTAGTTGTCATCATATGGAAGGATAAGGATAAGAACTGGAATGCAAATGTGGATGGATATGCTTATTCATTCTACACTACATGTGAGTGGAAATTTTAACTGATAAAACAAATATCTGGTATCAGACAATATTGCACTATATCTGCTCCGTTCGAAGTTCTTTCAGAGAGAGCATGGAAAGGAAAGAGAAAATTGAACTGAGGAGGAAAGTGGTTTTTATTGCTTCCTTTATGGTGGATGGTTAACTATTGGTGGTGCTATTCTTTAGAACATGATATCCTATTTTTGTCCCCCAAGGTTCAGTCCTTGTTCCTCTGCTTTTCTCTCTGTATAGATCCTCTCCAGCTGAGCTCATTAGCTCTTTTGAGTTCAAATATCGTCGCTATGCTGATCATACTCACTTAACAATACTACATATAAAAAGCCTAACTTTTCCTCACCATTTTGAGGAGAAGTACCACCAGTGGCCACTAGAGGTCACTCGATGGACCAAATTACTCCTTAACAGAAAGTAAAACCAAAATCTTATGTTTCAAACTTCCTGGATATAGGCCCTTATTTTGGTTCACTCGCAAAGGCAAATTCCTTCTGAAATGGACAAAACCATGTGCACTGCAGGAGGGGATGTAACTTGTGCAGAGAGTAAAACTTACTTACAATTGAAACCCCACCCAACCCAAATCTAATTCTCTCTGCACATGTTACATCTGCCCCACCTGCAGTGCACATGGTTTTGTCCATTTGAGAAGGAATTTGCCATTCCGAGTAAACCAGAATAACTCCCATAGAGAGAGGAAGCTGTGAAGACAGAGAATGGGGGTACAGATGGGGCAGGCTACATCCTGGCTGGCGGATCGCCAGAACGTCCCCGCTGGCGATCCGCCAGCAGCCTCGCCATCCATCAGACTGAGACGCTCGTGCGTCTCACGCGCACGCGCGTCTCAGTCTCCGTCGGTGGGGCGACGGAAACCCTGTCCCTCTCCGCCTCAGTGAGATGGACAGGGTTAGGGGGGGGTGCGGGCAGGCGTCGGGGACCCCGGGTTACCGCCGACAAGCCGGCGGGGACCCGGGGGAGCGGATGGAATCGCCGTCGGAAGGGGACTCGCCATCGATATGGTGCTGGCGGGGGATGGCGGCTGGCGTCGCCAGCGCCATCCCCTGCCAGGATGGGACCTGCTCCATCTGTAGGAGCAGATAGGGACTAATCCATCATTGTGACAGGCTTTTACCTTCAGTAGTCCTTACATAGTATAAAGCTGTCACTAAAACACACCAGTATGTCTGAATACAATAATCTGGAAAACCACGGGATGCATTTTTCTGCAGTTTTCACTATTCAGTGTTACTAGTGTAGTTCTCCTGGACGGCTTACCGTTCACCATCTCCCTATCCCATGTGGGAGGCCAGCAAAATAAGTTTATCATAATCAACTATGCAAATGGAGTGTCTGGAAACCTCACAGCTGTGCTGCACATTTATATGCACAGCAATCAGAGCTGCTGAGTCTGGCCAGGCCCTGGTAACATTTTAGGGGCATGGCCTAATTTTTGGAGGTGTGGCCGTAAAAAATTGAGTTTAAATTAGTTTTGGAGCTGGGGAGCCAGGGAGCCTCTCAGCAGCAGCAGCCTCTGCAGTACAGTACACTCCAGAGGACTTGAAGGGTGCGATTGTGGCGTGTATTTGTGGATGGCTGTGTGTGGCAACAAAGGAGGCAATACAGAAGGGCGTGGTGCACAAAAGCAGCTGATGGCTAGGCTGCTGGACCCCCTTTGAGCTGCTGCCATTTGATTGCTTTTGCTACTACAAAGACAGTTAGTGGAACTCAGCACCTGCAGCGGCCATCCGCTTTAGTCCCCCCTCGCCCTTCCATATTGCCCCCTTTGGTCGTGCACACAGTCATCTGCAAGATACGTGCTGCCACCACTCCCTGGCCGCTCCCTCCTCCTCCTCTCTCTGGCCAAAGTTGGTGCTGTTGCTGTATATGGGGTGGGCGGCTTCCTGCATGCAGTGAGAGTGGCAGAAGTACCTAAGCAGGGATACTATCCACGTCAGCGTGGAGTTGATTCTATATAATGTGGCAAGCGCAGCGAGCCACTGAACCCGAAGTGTGGCGAGCAGATGCAGAATACATGTAAAGTAATCCGCATCCCCTCGTGGGGCTCGCTGCGCTCACCACACTTTGGGCTCGGTAGCTCGCTGTGCTCGCCACACTATACAAAATCAACTCCACACCGACATGGATAGTGGGGGTATGAAAAAGTTGGAGGACGCGTTCTGCTGCGCTCGCCACGCTTTGGGGTGGCGTGGATAGTCGGGGGGTGCTAAAAACCTATTTTTAGTACATACAATCATATTATTGCATACCTAATGTAATAGCATCGCACACCCGATAAAATCGCATGCGATGCGATACAGTGGGGCACACAGAGCATTGAAAAAATTACATAAGAAATCGCATTGCATTACATCGCATGCCGCTATAATGGCCCATGTGATGCGACGCGATTTCCCTACGTTATCGTACGTAGGAAGTCTGGGCGCCGTTCTAGGAAACAAGTACCCTTCTATGACATACAATGTCCCTGTCTTTTCCTGGATTGTGCTCAGATTATATGTGAATGTCTTCTTGTCCAAAAACATATTTGTGCAGTTCTTGCATTGATATTTTTAGGAAATTAGAGGACTAATAAGATACAGCAACTGACCTGTGGGTACTTGTACAGACTCAGTAACTGGGCCATCACATGGCTTGTATGGAAACCAGAATCACCTATAAATCCAGCCACTTTCCCATGACCCATACATGAGTAGTTAGGAGCATCTATTGTTACTCCAGACAATATCCGCAGAACATATTGTAATGACTTCTTTGGATTTCCACAACTGTTATATATGTGATACCCCAGAGTAACATTGGGGAGAAGATCAGGGTCCTTGTTGATCTCATCAATTGCAAAGATAATTGCCAGGATGCTCTTGTACTCTTCAAAATTAATACTGTGAAATAGTAAGAATGTGGTGTATTTAGTAAATCAGTCATTAGCTTTAGTTGTTCAGTTTTGAAAATAAACGTTAGCTGTATCCCAATATGCACTTAGAACTCACCCAGGAAGAAACCTTGAGGACAATAGTAGTAATCTGAGCCAAACCCACCAAAAACGAAAGAACCAAAACAAAGGGATGATTCAGACCCGTTCATTGAGGTCCGAATTAGGCCCCATTTTCAATTATGAGGGTCTGCGCGTGTGCAAGTGCAAATGTTTAACTGTTCGCTAGGCTGTGAACATACGCAGCCTAGTGGACTGTTCTGAATCAGGCAAAAAGTTCCTAAAACATGCACAGTGTGGCAGATATTTGTCAGTGCTCTATTCTGGTCAAGTGCATCAAGTCCAGAACTTCATTGCTTTATTTGATAGTGCATAGCATTGTACAGTGGATGGATATTCCTTAGTCATTCATCTCCGCACAGACCAGACTAATCAGCAGACACAAGGAATATCCTATGATGATAATAACTCTATATCATATTATCCTAAATATTCTTCCTATAAAACAACTAAAAGCTACTTTTTACAGAAGCTGTTAATGTATCGACAATGTATGCCTGTCTGCTTATTGACCTATTGCCAGGTTTGTCCACTGTAAATGAGCAATGACACGTGTTTGTATTTGAAAATAGGAAACAAAAAGGTACTTGTGTACGCTCCTGCGTCTCAAACAGATGGAGCACCTCTCCGCCGGGGCCAGCATGATCACCTCTCCGCCAAAGAGAGGGGATCATGCTGGCACCGGCGGTGTGAGAGAGGCGCTGACTAGGCTTGCCGGGGACTGAGATGCAGTTCCCGGCAACAGTACGGTAGTTACTTGTGTAGTTTCATGGCGGCAGCCTACGCTGATAACGTAGCTTAGGATGCCGCTGTGGAACTGCACAAGTAAGGCAGCCGTTGGGCTATGCTGATAACGTAGGTTAGGCTGCCGCTGTGGAACTACACAAGTAAGGCAGCCGTTGGGCTACGCTATTAGCGTAGCTTCAAACGTAGTGTAAGCTGTCGTCGTGAAACTACACAAGTACCAACAAAATATGTGATGATATGAATGAAACTAATTGATGCTATTACTATATTATATACTGAATAAAAGGTTACTAGAAGTCAACCTGATGTCAGGACAGTATGACTTATATGAGGCACGGTCTGATTATTGAATACACAAAACAGAATAAACTGCGCTCCAAAACAATTGAATGACAAGTGATTGATTTAAAACTAAAACAATTTAATTGCACATGTAAATAAAATCTCAAAAAAAGGTGGCATAATGAAATGACATAAAATCAAGGCTTAGGACACTTGTGGGAAGTTATAGGGAATATAAACCTACACTGGAGCAGTGAGTGTGATCTTCAATCGATGGAGTCCAATGGGTAAGTTCACTTGGTGCCATTGGAGGTTTTTTTATTCCAGATGGGGGGCTGTATGGCAAGCAGCGAGACCTCACTAGTAATCAGCTAGTATCCAAGATTGTGGGTCCTCAAGGTGGGAAAAGGCAGCTAATGTCCAGATGAATAAGCAGGTAAATGTCCCAGTTGTTTTTAAATGGGGTCCTAGAATGTACACCAACGTGTCTTGTTACTACTAGGGGTAAGTTTATCAAGGTGACTTGTTTGAGCTCATTACTGGGTATAAATACCCTGTTCAATTAGTGTGCAATGACCTCATTAGGACATCAATTCATTTGTCTAGCATAAATAACATCAAGTATATAAATCTAATTCAAATATACATAATATAAAAATGATAAACCAAAGGACCATAATTTAAAAGTTAATAACAGTAAAGTGACCTCTCTGACACATGCCCCTATAAGTGCTACCGGGTTATGTAAAAGAAATACCAGGAATCACTAAACAGAATGCAATACTCTTAGATCCACTTTTTTTAAATCTATCTAAATAAGCATAAATGTAAATGCAAATAATTAAATTAGATCATGAATCTCAATATGAGTTTTAGACTAAATAAAAGAAAAAAACAGCTAGCAGAAATGATATGCTGCTGTTGCATTGAATCGGGAAATGCGGGTTGGGGCGGCACATCCTGCAGTTGGACCGCAAGATCCCGAAAGTAAAACATAACAAAATATACCACACTCGGGGTGTAGGGGCACAAGGGGGAGGACTCCTATCAACGCAAGCCCTTCCCTATAAGCGACCCAGAGTCCAAGTGATTGGACCGCACACAGTATGGGCCCAGATGGCCACTCGTGACTCCTTTTTCGAGATGCAGCAGTGATGCAGATGCATCTGGTCAGCGTCACTTCTGCTTGGTGGACCAGAAGTCCAGGAAGTGACAATCCGGCCATCTGCTCGCTTCCCACTGTGCAGATGGAACACTACAGGCAGAAGTTATCCCAGTTATAAAAAACAATGAGCACACATTCAGATGTTCAAAATAGTTCAATAATTATTCAGATACATAGTATTCATCTGTGTAGAAACATCGCATTTGGGTATAATTATTGTCTCGGCATGGTCACTGACCATTGAATAATAATTTTTCCCTTTCACTGATAAAAGTCAGTCTAAAGTCTGACTTTTATCCTGGCCAGAAATGGCCGAATTCAGGACATCCACTGACATCATGTGACATCAGCTGCCCGCTCCAAGCAGGCATCGACACACCTACATGTGCAGGGATATGCCAGAATTTGTGATACCCCCAGAGGTCTTCAGGAGTTAAATCCCTGGCCACTTCTTGCAAGTGATCAGCACAAGACTGCTGTGTGCTGTGAAGGAGGGCTTTAGGACCAAACATGCAGTGAGTAGGGATGGCTATCATTGCCATTGATGGTTGCCATTGATGCCAATAGTGCAACTGACCATCGATAGTGTTAAACTATATAATGGATGACCATCAATGTTTTTACCTATTGATAGTCCTCCATTGTTTTTGACTGATTGGCCTGTGGGCCAATCAAAACAGGGGATGGGGCTTCACGGGTGTCAGGAGGCAGAGCAATGTTCTGATTCCCGGCACGTTGAAGGAAAAACAAAAGCAAAACATTGGTTTTGCTCTGCCATTGATGGAGGGAAACAATTTGGTTCTTCCTCATCGAAAAAGTATTCAACATTGGCCATAAACCATCGATGATTTTGAATCATTAATAGTCGATGGCCATCCCTAGTAGAGAGGGAATGTGCTGAGACAGGAAGTAAGTGTTATGAGAGAGCCTACTGCGGCAGAGAGAGACTACTGTAAATAGACAGGCAAGCTTCAGAAAGCATTAACTGCAGCAGCTGCATATTGAGCCCCAGCAATGAGATTACACCGTGCTACTACAGATACCAATACAGAAACCATTCTGCCAAAAGGTGCCAGCAGTCTCATACTTATGACATTGTGCTACCCAGACATCACTGATAAATGCTGGTAAAATACATTGAATTTTATGGCCTCTCTTAAGTAAAGTAACATTTTTAAATAATAGCTTTTACAGTAGGTTTCATCTTTGCTCCTTTGGTCATGGCTAGCATATCAGCGGCAGGGGCGCCAATTTACTTTTTCTCAGGTGGGTGCTCCCACAGCCCCCCCCCCCAACACACACACATCCTCCCCCCCCCCCCCCGGGTGCTCCGGGGACCAAGCACCCATGGAAAGCGGGCCACCGCAGCAGGGTCCCAGCAGCGGATATGTCATCAGTAGCAGGGTCCCTGCGGAATATGGGAACTAGTAGCGGTATTAGTACCGCTACTAGTTCCCATATGCCGCAGGGCCCCCCGCTGCTGACAGCATATCCCCTGCTGGGACCCAGCTGCCGTGGCCCGTGGGTGCTCCTTACTTTCCATGGGTGCTCGGGCCCAGGAACACTCACGGGTTCTCAAACTCTTGGTCCTGACCCCAAAGTGGGTCCTGACCTCAGTATGGGGTCGCGACTTCATGTTGCTGACCATCAGTCTGATGATTTTTCCGTTCTCAATCAGAAAGGCAGGATGTTCTAAAATCTACAGCCCTCTAACGCCCCCCTCCGCCGTGTACCGCATTGTTAATGATCGCATATGCTCTAACATATGCGATCATTAACGCAAGGGACATCTCTTGCGATAAGAGCTTTCCTTTGTGATGAGGCTCCGGTGCTGGACTTCTGGGTCTGAGACCCAGGAGTCCACCTGGGCATGCGCAGAGCGACAGGGATGGCGGGGGGCAAGCTTGGAGGGATCAATGATGGATCCCTCCCAGCATGCACCCCTGAAAAATCTGGTGAACTGTCTGTTATTTTAGACTCCTCCCATTATTTTGTGCCTCCACAATGCTGCCATGTATGTGCTGTGTGCTGACTTCACATGTGATATGAGGACCTTCTGCGGTAACTTGCTGGAGTCCTGTAGTTATTTGTGTTGTTATGGGGTCCCAGAGCAAAATAGTTTGAGGACCCCTGTATTATATATATATATCCTTCCCCCTATGACATCGCCACCTGTGTCTGGAACTGGAATTACAAGCATAATGTTATATTGAGCATCTACCTCTATCTGTATGTGCGTTGTTCGAGGCAGAAGGGAGCCCATATTAGGAGGATATGTGGGTCCTGATATGCCACATGGAATAGTCTGGGGTTCCTCCAAGGTAGGTAGCTCTTAGTTCAGATATATCAAGTAAGGAGTCATTATCATATGGCTCTTTGCTGGTTAATCGTAGACCCAATTTAGGGTAACGGTGGTGTGGGGTGCGGTGCCCCTGGATTGGTTGGGCTGGGTGGCTTTAGTGCGGCATGCCCTTACATTCTATTAACACTTTTCACTCACTAACACTATCTCTCTTCTATTTTAATTACATTTCATTTTTTTATTTTATCTCTCTCTCTATATAGCTTCGGCTTCCCATCACTAATATTTATTAACACTATAGTATCTCACTGGCGTGCCACACTGGGCTTTCTAGCTTATGACAGTTTTTGGGGTGCTGCACCCTTCACCTAGATATAGTGCAATGGACCCCCAATATACAGAGAAGCCTTGACATGGCTTGGGGGCATATCATACACCTGCGCAGGTTTATGTAACCAATATCTCTGAATGCTATTGTCATGTAGTGTTCAAGATTGGTTACTAATACATCTCGGTTAGCTGGGGGAAAAAATGTCTTGTTTTACTTAACCAGTATTAACCCCTCCCTTGCATGCACCTGAGTGGTATTACTGAACTAATTTGAGCATCTACCTCTATCTGTATGTATGTAAAGACATTGCCAAGATTACATAGACACTTGCATACTGTATTTGCAGGAAAACGTATGTTGCTCAAAACCATTTATCCTTTTCTACTATATCTGGGCCCATTGTGCTGATCCTGGGAGAAAGAACTATTAGAGAAATCCTGAGATTTCAAAGCCTCTTCAAATAAACCAGTTTCCTGTGAAGGTGACTGTTTACCTTACACTGGCCCTTATTCAGATCTGATCACAGTACAAATTTGTTTGGAAAATTGGCAAAACCATGCTGCACTGCAGGTGAGGCAGATGTAACATGTGCAGAGAGAGTTACATTTGGATGGAGGGTGTTGAACTGAAATCTAAATAGTCTAAAAATAATGCAGCCAGTATTTACCCTGCACAGAAACAAAATAACTCCCACAAATCTAACACTCTGCACATGTTACATATGCCCCACCTGCAGTGCACATGGTTTTGCCCATTTTCCAAACAAATTTGTGCTGCGATCAGATCTGAATAAGGGCCACTGTGTGGACTCAGTTTCCTTACCCCTCTGAAAACGAAGAGAACCTGAACCAGGTACAGAAGAATCAGTCACCAGGTAAAATAGAGAGTAATTATGATAAGTTACAATACCACTATAGTGGCTGATTCCTGGGTATCACACATGTTTACGGAATGCCCATAGAACGCCGGGTGATCCTTTGTTTTTGCCCCATGTCCGTCCCCATTCCTCCCACTAAGGAGTGAATGCCCCGTTGTGTCTGAAACTTGCCTTTGCTCTGGGTATTTGCACATGCACATAATCACATAAGCGCAAACCCGCAACATCGGTCAGGGGAGCGAATTTGGCCCTCAGCGAGCAGGTCTGAATCACCCTCCTTGCACCTTACTTATTGATCACCCTATTAATACTGTAGTCAGATGCAGATTTTAGAATATTATACAACACATTCTGGTTGGGAAACATTAGGAAAGGATTAGTGATCTCTATATAATCCATAGTTACCTCCCCTCCTGCATTCTGCAGGAGACTCCCTGAAATAGCAGCAATCTCCCTCTCTCCCTCATTAGTCTAGCAATCTCCCTCATGTCACCTAGCTCACATTACACTTACATCATAGTTATCTCCCATCCTGCATTCTACAGGAGACTCCCTGAAAGAGCAGCAATCTCCCTCTCGCCCTCATTAGTCTAGCAATCTCCCTCATGTCACCTAGCCCACATTACACTTACATCATAGTTACCACCCATCCTGCATTCTGCAGGAGACTCCCTGAAATAACAGCAATCTCCCTCTCTCCCTCATTAGTCTAGCAATCTCCCTCATGTCACCTAGCCCACATTACACTGTTTTTTTTTTAATTCATTAATCTTTATTTTAATTTCCATTTCATACAAAAGACAATTACTTTTTACAACATAATGCACTTAAAAACAATACAATTACAATTACAGGTCACCATTTTATATAATGTTCACTCTTATACTTTATATCAGTTCTAATTCGACTCTGTGGTAACATGTCCTTCTCTAGGACCTTTTCAGACCAGTGCAATCGGCCCGAATCCATTTCAACATTTTCAAAAATGATATATATTTATAATGATTAAATTCATAATATAATAATATTATTTATATATGTATAGATTATATCCGCTAGTACACGTCTGTGTCATAGTTCAATCCTCCTATTATTATTATATGTGTTTATAATAAACAAAAAAAAAAAAAACACCACCAATTTCTTTTTTTTTTTCTTTTTTTTGTGCTTCCCCTCCCCCCTTCCCCTTTTTTGAATTCAATCCAATTATTAAGGTGTCTTATCTAGTGTTACATAATGTGTTTATATATCTTAAAGTGTGTATATATTTATATTAATTTTGTTACACTTTATTCGTTCTTTGTGACGTTTTTAGTTATCCATATCAACTAATTGTGTTTATGTATATTAGTGCTCTGTGTTACTCATCGTAACCATTTTAATACTTCAAGACCTAT
This sequence comes from Crinia signifera, assembly GCF_055691185.1. Classification (NCBI taxonomy): domain Eukaryota; kingdom Metazoa; phylum Chordata; class Amphibia; order Anura; family Myobatrachidae; genus Crinia; species Crinia signifera. The sequence goes on from NC_139217.1 coordinate 33,924,995, forward strand.
CATATATCATTTTCCAATATTTTTATGTATCTACCCGATTGCACTGGTCGGGGCCTAGATCTTCTTCTATTTCACTTGTTCTATACATGCTGGAGTCGCACCATCTATCCCATTTACTATGGAATTTAGCCATTGCGTTTCTTGTATAGAACATGTGTTTCTCATGTTTAACCACATCTTTTACTAGGGCTCTCCATTTCGCTATTTCTGGTTGCGCTACTGAGAGCCAGGTGCGTGCTATCATCACTTTTGCCAAGGTGATCAAGCTTATAATATATGAGTATAGCTGTGGTGAATTACCTCCCTCCATTCCCAACCCAAATAGACATATCCTGGGGCCCAGCCGGGCAATATTGGGCACTGTGGCCCTAACATCCCTCCATACCTCCTCCCAGAATGACCGGATCTTAGAGCATCCCCATATTAAATGCCAGAAGTCTGCCCCTTCTTCTGCACACTTAGGGCATCTTGTATTATCCCTTAAGCCTGCTCTATGTAGCATCATCGGAGTACGATATACTCTATGCAAAGTAAAGAAGTGTACCTGTTGGTATCTGACACATGATGTAGCATTTTTTAATAGCCCCATTATTCTTTTCCAATTTTCTGCTGATAGAGGACCTATATCATCTTCCCATTTAGTTTTTAGTTGGTCTAATAATTGAGGATTTTGATTTGTAGTAATATTCGCATATAATTGTGCTACCTGCCCTTTTTTACTCATTTTACGCAGCAGCATTTTAACAGGTGATATGGAGATTTCTAGAGTTTGCCCACCAAATTGCCTCTCTATGGCATGCCTTAATTGCAGATATCTAAAAAAAATAGCTGTTTGATATTTTAAATTCGTTCTGCAGTTGGTTAAATGATTTAAATTGGCCATTATTATATAGATGTCCTATCTCTATTACGCCTTTTTTTTGCCAGATATTACACACTGTTACATCATAGTTACCTCCCCTCCTGCATTCTGGAGGAGACTCCCTGACATAGCAGCAATCTCCTTATCTCCCTCATTAGTCTAGCAATCTCCCTCATTGCAACTAGCCCACATAACACTGTTACATCATAGTTACCTCCCCTCCTGCATTCTGCAGGAGACTCCCTGACATAGCAACAATCTCCCTCTCTCCCTCATTAGCCTAGCAATCTCCCTCATGTCACCTAGCCCACATTACACTGTTACACCATAGTTACCTCCCCTCCTGCATTCTGCAGGATAGACCATAGTTACCTCCCCTCCTGTTACACCATAGTTACCTCCCCTCCTGCATTCTGCAGGAGACTCCCTGAAATAACAGCAATCTCCCTCTCTCCCTCAGTAGTCTAGCACTCTCTCTCATTTCACCTAGCCCACATTACACTTACATCATATTTACCTCCCATCCCGCATTCTGCAGGAGACTCCCTGAAATAGCAGCAATCTCTCTCTTTCCCTCATTAGTCTAGCAATCTCCCTCATTTCACCTAGCCCACATTACACTGTTACATTTTTGGGGAAAAAGGAATGAGAGATATATACATTTACATTAAATCATCAGCACCATTTCCCAGCACTATACCAAGTATAGTATCTCTTACTAACTGCTTTGGGGCTCATATACATTTGGATATACTGTAAGTCATTTTAAAAGATTCCTCTCAGATGTAGCAATACACAGCCACGCTTCTGTGTGCCACTTTCACAATATCTTTTCACAATCTCTCCATATATGGAACTAGACATGCCCTTTGGGTGGAGCATGACACACTACCTCAATGGGGCGCTGTGCAACATTCTACTACCAACTATAATCTCCCTGAAACTAGTTTTCAAAAGTAGGCAGGTATGATATAATCCCAGCACTACACATAAGGTGTCGCTTGTACATGCAGCCCACTGTAGACAATATTGTGAATGACTGAATATTTAGTGGGGACTGGAGACATCACTGAAGGATATTGCTGATGATATCATTCAATGTCTATGCACTAGATCGTTCATCCAGGAGTTAAAGGGATATTGTACACGGTGTTGCCAACATCACAACATAATCTTCTCAGTCATTGTAGCATAACAGCAATAAGGCACACACACACACACACACACACACGAACACACACACACACACTGTGACACTATCGGCTTCAGTCACACCTGGAGATATACCTGATGGTAGCTACACACATGTTGTGGTGTCTTTCTCAGTACATGTATGTAATATGGAGCATGTCAGTGAGGACACGTGTGTTCCCTATGTTACTATTTTAGCCACTTGATAAAGCATGTATCCTTGAACTAAGCATACACATAAAATTCAGTTGTTTTAAAAACACAAAGACATACTGTACTTACAATAAGCACATACTGTATAATATATCATTGCACCGAAAGTAGTTATTATCTATAGTTCTGGAGTGAGCTGATATTATTCCTCCCAAGATGATGTCTCCTTCTTGGTAATACTTATACTCAAACACAGATCTATGTGCAGTGAGGTTACACTGAACGGCTGAGTCCTGCTTCATATGTTCATAGCATGTTACCAACAGGATTAGTATAATCATATAAGAGACATGGAGTACATCAGACCAGTACATGGTATACACAGGATCTTCTCATTCAGCAGTATCCTCAGTACAGGGGAGTATGCAGCCACCAGCTGCTTATATACATTATATGGGACTGATTTACTGTAGCTTCAGAGCTTTGTCTGCAGAATAAGATAAAACTGCAATAATTACATCATCACCTTAAAAATAATATCTATATTTGATTGGGATAATTTTATAATCAGCCAGCTTTCTTTATTTGTAAAAACAAAAATGGATTTCTAAAGTGTTTTTTTTTTCCAAATGCTTAATGTTAGTGAGTGTAGTGAGCCAATGAAGACAACATAGGTGGGTAATTCAGCATACCTCCAAACTTCTTGGGAGCCGGAGGAGGGACAGGGGACTGCGCGCCGGAAAATTTCGGGGGGCGTGGCCTAATTTCGCTATGGGGGCATGACCCAGAGGCTCTGTGAGCCTCTAGCCATGCCCCCAGCCCCCTGGCTGCTCACCAGCCAACAGGGGGGACTCCCAACAGCCTCCCCCTCGCCGCAGGACACTACCGGCCGTGGGAGGGACGCGGGAATGTCCCCGAAAACCGGGACATTCCCGCGGTTTTCAGGACTGTTGGGAGGTATGATTCAGGACTGATTGCATGACCGAGAATCTCACAGTGGCCGATTATTGATACCCTGCGCATGTGTTTGGTTCACAGTACCCGTGCACAAGGCCTTCCCGCAGTAATTTTTTATATGCTGTTAACAAGGTGATTGGCAGGCAGTAGGCATCTGGGGGTAGAAACCATCTGTTTAGTGGGAGAGTAAAGAAAAATGCAAGCGTACCAGAAAACATGGTGTTAGTATCTGGGAAATGGAAGGCGTGCCTGAGTGTTTTAGGGGACGGTGTGTGATGTCAGCCCCAGCCCGGAGATGCCTGTTTTCATCGCAGCTGCCAACCAAGTCTCTGTCTACTCCGACCCTCTTATGAATTATGCCCAGTGTAAAAATGATTCCATGGGGAGCGTCTTATGAAGGCTTTTGGACAATGTAATTGCAGCCGTACACAGCCATTTGCACAGAAATCACATTGATTCGCAAGGCGGGATTTCATTCTATCGGGGTGGTGGCTTTACTGAACGCTAGCTGTACAAATTCACAGCCTGTGATCAGGCCTGAATTACCCCCATATACAGGGCCAGTGATCACAGAAACCCATTATATGCGACCGTAGGATCAGCCATACACAGTGGGGGGAATTTACTAAGCTCAAATGTCTATGAGTATGCCTATTCGTAGCCATTCGTGCCAGAACATGGCCGTAAATTAGTACAGCATATTTGGAATTCACTATGGCCGGTATTCATATCCGTATTCCAGGCGTATTTATATTTCTGAATGAACACGTCAAAGAAAGAATACGAATTACCATTCAAATGGTGACTCAACATTTACTACCCAGTAGTACTGTATGTAAAGTAAAATTGAGTGATTTCATTGGAGCACCTTGCCACTAAATTGCTGACTCAATCCATGTGGATATAACATCTTCTGAATAGAACTATTTTTCCAATGGGAATCCACCTTTATTCTCCTATTCCAATTGTATCCGGAAGCTGATCCGAGGTGACCACATAAGAACTGCACGTTCATCCAGGTTCACTTCAAAACACCGTAACTGGGTTCGTGGACAATATCATCTGATTCCACTTTCTACATCAACACCCATAGGAACTGTTTGCTACCTGGTTAATCAATCATCGCTATACAACTAAAGTAGAACTGTCCCTATCCAGTATTAGTTCCACCAGTGGTAACCCTCCTACTAGCTGCCAGTTAGTCGGCGCTCCTCCCAATTTTCTCTTTTTTTAGGTTTGGCTAAAGCTTGCATGGATCAGTCAGATCTGTGCAGGCACTGGCGTAAGTTCATCCCAGGCAACTTCACACCTTCACCCAAACACACCCCAACACAAGAAATTCTGTACTGAATTAAGAAGAGGATTCTTCACCATTAGAGCAGTAACATTCTGGAACTCATTGCCGGTGGGGGTGGTTACAGCAACTACTGTTAATGAATTTAAACCAAAACTGGATGCATTTTTGGCCACTAAGGGAATCCTATAGATATGACTTACTCATGTCAGTAGTTACAATTAGATAGGTTGAATTGGATTAACGTCTTTTTTCAGCCTTAATTACTATGTTACATTCAATCTTACATAACCTTATATAAAATATATATTTCTGATCAGTTAATACGTATATAAACTCCGTTTGTATGAGATGGGACACACCCCCTGTTGAAGTCCGCCTTGTGACGAAACTAGTTGGGCATGCCAGAGTCCTGACGCATGGCTGCTTATCCTTCAGCGTGTTACATCTGATACTCTGGTGCGGCCTATTCGTAGTCAATTGTGCCTATATATGGACGTAAATTCTTAATTTTGGAATTTACTGTGGCCAATATACAGGCATTCATATTCCAGGCATATTCATATTTTTGAATATGAATGGTTACGCCATCAATAGAATGTGAATCACTGATATGGAGATTCTAACATGATTAACCAGTTAAAATTGTATTTGGCTAAAACCTGCACAATCCTACACCTATTGGTCCACTGCAGGTCTTTCCCCTTGTCTAGTAGAATCTAGTGGGAAGACCTGTGCAAATAATTTATACTTACCCAGGTCTCCGGCAAAGATCGGTCTCATTCGTTCCATGTAGCATCCCCTGAGAGGTAAAAAAAATGCCATTACACGTCCATCAGGAGCCAAGTCTTTCAAAATTGCACACTTCGCGGTGAGGAGCGGAGAATGTAAATGTTCCCCGCTACTTTCACTCTGCTGGTACATATACTGTCATTTTTTTTACCTCTCCGGGGATGCTTCATGGAATGAAGTGGAGCAATTTTTGCTGGAGGTCTTGTCAAGTATAATTTCTTCCTACAGGTGTCACGATCCGGGGAGTAACTGAGGTAACTGAACGTCTCCCAGACTGTATGGTGGTGCTGCCTCTAGCCTCACTCTATTGGCCCTCCCTAACAGGTGGTCGTGGACTGCGGATGCTAGGCTTCGCCTGTAGCCGCCATGGCTGAAAGGGCGAGTTAGGCCCACCAAAGCTCCGGTGCAGCCAGGTGTTAGGTGGTGACAAGCCCACGAAGACCACCAAGGATAGGTCCAAGAGGACAATCTGACTAAACTAATAACCCAGACTAAAGAGGATAATGCAAAAGTACAAGTCCCTGAAGTGACACAAGTATGGAAAATAATAAAATAAATACTGCGACTCCATCGCAACCAAAACAACAGTCAAGCGACCCTGTCGCAACCAAACACCAGACGACCTCATCGCACACAGACAATTTGTCCCTATTAAAACTTAAAGGGGAACAACCCCACATAAATAAACTGGAGGAATAATGCCCAACCCCCTCTTGGGCAACTGGCATGCACCACAGTGCAACCTAACCGTAGCCTAAGACTACTCACGACACCGGGCATAAGATGGAAGGTAGTGGTTCCCAGATGCTTGAGAGTCAGCAGGCTCACGCAGGAAAGATAGCAGCAGCATGTCCCAGGAAGACTCCTACATAAGGTACAGGATGACTGGACCCAGACTGCAGCAGGACAAGAGACTTGACAGAACAAGACAATCCAGACCAGGAAATTGCAAACCAGGAAACAGGAAGCTATCACCTGCTCTGCATTGCTGGGGAGAATGCCTTAAGAAGGACTCAGGTGATTAGCACACCTGTGACATCTCCAGACATGCTGCCAACAGGAATAATGAGCTCTTTATCCATCAGCCTAGTGAATAATCAAGTCTCCAGAAGATTTGAGCTGCAATGGCACAGACTGACCACCGGAGGCCACCAAAGAGTGAAATGCCCAAACACATACAGAACCATGGGTGTGCGCACATTGAGTCTTAAGGGTGCACAGGCACCCCCTAATGCTGTGCCCACCCTTGTGAACACCTCCCTACCAGCCAGGGCCGTTTCTAGACAATTTAGCTCCCAGGGCGAAGACTTAAAAATGCGCCACCCCCCCCCCACCCAATACATAACATGGTAACATAGAAATTGCGCGCGCCGAAATAGGGGGTGTGGTGTAATTTTAAAAGGGGTGTGGCTTAATATAAGGGCGTGGTCTAGCAGGAAAACAATAAGTACTTATGTATTATCTGTGCTACCATGTTAAATGCACCCCATTTTTTCATACCCCTACTATCCAACTACGCATGGAGTTGATTTTATATAGTGTGGCGAGCGCAGCGAGCCACCGTGCCCGAAGCGTGGCGAGTGCAGCGAGGGGACGCGGTCTCATAAGAAAAACGGGAGCCCAGATATTACATAAGTACCAAACAATAACCTTACATCACACTTTTGCAACCTGCATGACCAGACATTGGTTACCGCAGGAATTGTTATTGTCCTCCCGCACTTAAGTTGGCGTGCTGAAGGCCACACAATGACCTAGTACGCCTCACAGATCAAGGCCAAACAATGACAGGCTACTTAAATCATTATACACTATTTATCCGTGATGCCAATTACACATTACGCCGTACACTGTGATGACAATTACATATTACGCCGCACACCGTGATGACAATTAAACATTATGTCGCAGACCATGATGACAATTACACATTACGCCACACACCGTGATGCCCATTAGACCCCACACTGTGATGGCAATTATACAATACTCCCCACACTGTAATGCCCATTACACATTATGCCCCATGTGCCGCTGCCGCACAACTGATGCCGTTTACTAATATGCCCCCACAGTGCCAGATATGCCCCCACAGCGCCACACATATATGCCCCCACAGTGCCACAAATATATGCCCCCCACAGCGCCACACATATGCTCCCACAGCGCCACACATATGCCCCCACAGTGCAAGAAATATATGCCCCCACAGTGCCACAAATATATGCCCCCACAGTGCCAGATATGCCCCACAGCGCCGCACATATGCCCCCACAGTGACACAAATATATGCCCCCACAGTGACAAAAATATATGCCCCCACAGTGACATATATATAAATACATATGTTTATATACATACATATATATATATATATATATATATATATATATATATATATATATATAAATATATACACACACACATATGTGTATATATATATATATATATATATATATATATATACATACAGTATGTGTGTGTGTGTATATATATATATATATATATATATATATATATATATATATATATATATAGTCAGTGTGCAACATTTTCAGGGGGCGAGTTTATTTCTAGACATACCGTCTGGGGTGGTAGGGCTCTGTCTGTGCCTTATGTTATGTAAGTGGACACGGGGTTAGGAAGGTGGGCAGGCTCCGTCCTGAGTAGCTCTTTCTCTGCGCGCTGTGCGGCGCCAGCGTCTCCGTCTGACGTCAGACGCCGGCGCAGCACTTTATAGTTTACTTTATACCCAGAGGCAGAGCACACGGCGCTGGCTGACTCCCGGCTCCAGGCTCCACTGCACTGACAGGGGAGTGAGCGGCGGGCGGCGGACAGTAGTGCGCACTATTAAAATGTTTGTGCGCACACCTTACAGGGAACATTGCCGGGCGCCCTGGCTGTTTAACAGAGGCGGACAAGCCGTGCAGCGCCCCGGGCTGCTGCACGGCTTGTCCGCCTCTAGAAACGGCCCTGCTACCAGCAATACCTTTTTACCAAAGACTTTTGCTTTTTAGCACTGTATTCCATTGAAATAAGCAATCAATTATGTGTTTTTTTGCATTGCTACTTGTACCAGACCATTGTCATATCACTACATATCATCCATATATGTTTTTTACTTTATTTGCATGTATTATTATACTGAGAGACGTTTTATAATGTAGTGAATACCAATAGATGATGGTAGACATGCCTGATTGGTGCTGTTAGACACACCCAATGGGCAGTGTTATACATGCCCAAGATGTGGTTCTAGGCAGGGAGGGGGAGGGGTCAACGGACCCCAACACAAAAAATGTAATGTGATGAGCCGGATGAAAGAGGAAGATCAAAGCTTCTTTTTCTTTTTTTTTTTTAGATTTTGTTGGTATAAGCAGTTTAAGGCCCCACACATTATCAGAAATGATGGTACCTTCTACCAAAGCACAGCTATAGGCTACCAGATCGGAATCTGGGTTGGAGTCCCGATCTGAGGGGATCATGAGAGTCTTTTTAACGGATGGAATCTGAGAAAGGGAAGAACGCCTTAATAAGCTATAGGCGGAATCTTTATCGGATTCCTCAGACTCAGAATTAAGGGTACCGGATGTGTCCAAAATTTTTTGGGCAGAAGTCAGTGAGACAAAACCAACAGCTAAACTCCTGGATTCTGGACTAAGTGATGAGGAAAAGAAGAATGAACAGACAGAGACTGTGAGTTTTCAGAAGCCAGGTCCTCAAGCCCCTGGCTTATGTTGGACACCACATCCTTAACCACTGAATCAGGGGCTGCAGAGGGCTCGAGAGGAACTACCCCAGCACCAAAAAATCTCTTAACAACTGCATTATTGAAGAGTCTCAAGTCTTGAAGAATAGGATCACCAGACCTAATGAGTGGTCTAGCCCATTCCAAGGCCTCTCCTTTAAAGGCTGCAAGCAAGAATAAGACTTGCTGCTCCAGAGAGGGCAGAAGTGGACCTAATTCAATACACTGACGCATCAAATCCACATATTGTTCTGGATCTCCGTAAAAAACAATTGGACCAGGAACTTGATCTGGAACAATAGCTTGGGGGTCCCTCTCAGGGACAGCTTGACTTGAGTCCCCCTCAGGGACAGCTTGACTTGAGTCACCCTCAGGAACAAGCTAATAAAACCCCCAGCTGGGGCTAGACAAACCTTACCCCCTTCTGACGTGCGAACATAATCCCCTTGTTGGGGTACAAACTGAGACTGTGGGCCCCAACTCGGGGCTACGGCCTTTGGGTCACTCAGTAGGTTCCGAGCACCGGATTCGTCCAGCGGACCCCCGGCACCTGAGTCGCACGGCGGACTTCCGGCACCTGAGTCGCACAGTGGGCCCCCGGCACCTAAATTGCCTGACAGGCCCCCAGCATCTGACTTGCCCGATGGACCCCCGGCACCACACTAGACTGGTAGGCCCTGAACATCAGAGTCACTTGGCGGGCCCCGAACATCAAAATCACATGGCAGGCCCTCAGCATCTGACTAGCTAGGTGTGTCCCGAGCACCACACTTGACTGGCGGGCCCCCGACATTGAACTCACCTGGCGGATCCCCGATATCGGACTCGCCCAGCGGGCCCCCAACTTCGGATAAGCCTCCTGGGGTAGACAGATCAGACAATGCTTTAGCAGCTACAGAACTTGAGGCTTCAACTAGGGAGATAACATTAGGGATCTCCCTGGTGAAGAAGGATTTACACTCCTTCAGTTAGTTCCCAATATTTAGCTTGGGGCTCCGGGTCATAGGACCCCAGTTATATACTTGGCACCCTTTTTGGGAATCTTTGACACCTTTTTTGGAAGAAGCGGTGCTTGGAAGCACTGTTTGAGGCAACTTATCCGACAGTACCTCAGGACTGGAACTCTTAACGAGACCTACTGTACATAATCGGATGCTGAAACTTCTGAAGCCTCCTGAGAAGCTGACAAGACAGACACCCCTACTGGGTTTACGGCCCTTGAAACCCTTGCCGAGGCTGTGGCCTTTGGAACCTCCACCAAGGATATGGCCATCCCTTCTGGGGACACAGCTTTTAAGATACTTTTTGGGGCAGGATGGACGGAGCCCCCTTCTGGGACCGGATAGGCAGAGTCCCCCATTGGGGCAGAACAGAAAGAACCCCCCTCTGGGGCAGAGCAAACAGAACCCCTTCTTGGGGTAAAGACTGAACCTGTGAGCCCCCACTTGGGGCTACGGCCTTTAAGGCCCCACTCGGGATTATGGCTTTCGAGCCCCCACTCAGGACTACGGCCTTAGAGCCCCCACTCAAGACTATGGCCTTCAAGCCCCCCTTGGGGCTGCTTCCTTCTAGCCCCCCCTCGTGGCTATGGCCTTTGGGCCGAACACTTTCTGCATGGTTTTCAGAAAACCCAGGAGATCCCCTAGGATGGGATCATTAGCCTCTATGAGAGGTTTGGCCCACTCTAAAGCTCTACCTCTAAATAATGAAAGAAGATATTGGACAGCATTGGTAGGGGTTATCTTCATAGTAGGTGTGGAATCCATTGTAGAGAGGAATTGTTGAGCAATAGAGTATAGCTGGGCCAAATCTCCATCAAAGTATGGAGTGTCAAGAGTACCATCAGACTCGCCCGGCGTGACTTGGGCATCGAGTTGGCTCGGCTGACCTCGAGCAACACCATTGCCCAACGAGCTCCAAGCACCACTCTCGCTAGACAGACCCATGACGTCGGACTCGCCTGTGGAGACCGGGACATTTAGTACCACTCCTGAACCCACAACATCGGAAGCTACTCCGGGAACCCCAACATCAGGGAAGATGTCACTAAAAATCCCAGCTGAGGCTGATGACTGGGATTTTCTCTTTGGAGTTACACCTCTCAAGACCCCATTGGAAGCAATGACTTCTATGACTCCCTGTGGGTTTAAGTTCCTTAAGACCTTCTTAGGGGTAACGGCTTCAAAGACCCCCTCTGGGGTTAAGCCACTTGAGATTCTCTCTGGGGAAGTGGCTTCTAATACCCTCTCTGGAGTTATGCCACCTGCGACCCCTTTCGAGGGAAAAACCTGAGACTCCTCTACGGGACTTAGCAACTCCAACATTGAAAGAACGTTAATCTCCCTAACTGGAAGATTAACATCCAATGTCTTTATATCTGAAATCTTAGAGCATGAGTTCAACATTCCTTTTTAATTTTGTGACTTAACATGGGGCGCCCTAGTCTTAGGACCCCAGTTGTAAGTTGGAGTGCTACGTATGTGGAGTGTGGGATCAGGCTCCTCAGGCTTAGATGAGACATGCACTGGTGTAACCTCCTGATACCACTTGGGTTGAGGAAAATCCTTTCCAGCACCAATGCAATTCCCAACTCTGAATAAAGTGGCCTGATTCCCCACAATAAAGACATAGATTGTAGTTTTTACTCCGTAGCCGCTCCTCAGGTGAGAGTCTTGGCTGTAAAAACTTCCATGTCTCTTCAGAACCTCTTGATCTAAAGTTTTGCTGACTAACCCCTCTCTAGTCAGGGTCTCCCTGGGAGCTGATTGAGCCCCAAAAACCTCAGACAGGTCCAGGAAAATTTGGGTTAAAAGATCTTGCAGGAATGACTGCTGCAAAACCTTAACCTGCTCAGGTTTTAAGGCTGTAAAAGCCGTATTTAAGGCAATCAAGGATGCTTGCAAGGCCTGCATTTTAAACACCGTACAGAAATAAACAACCAGCCTGCCCTGACCCCTGGGTAGGCTGAACGGGCAAACCTGAACTAAACCCGCAAAACAAAACTAGCAGAAAAAAATCTCTGTTCCTTGTATGGGCCCAATGTATGTAACCCAGTACAACACCCAGAATACCGCAAAACAACTTTTTTTTATAATGTATATATATATATATATATATATATATATAAATATATATATATATATGTATCGATACATACAATGACCGCTGACAACAAATACATATATATATAGGTACAGGGTCGGCGGCACTCGCAGAAAGAAACAGACCACACCAGGCGGATTATCCAACGTCTCGAGGTTGGGTGACCTCTTTATCAAGGTGCATAAATGTGAGGAACCCTTTTTAATTAACACGCCTAGTGTGGTCTGTTTCTTTCTGCGAGTGCCGATGACCCTGTACCCCTATATACTGACAGCGTTCAGCTGCCCATGGACGGGCACCGCATCATTAAGTACTAATCCAGCTACATATATATATATATATATATATATATATCGGTAGGGCCGGTGATAATGTTACGATCCGGGGAGTAACTGAGGTAACTGAACGTCTCCCAGACTGTATGGTGGGGCTGCCTCTATCCTCACTCTATTGGCCCACCCTGACAGGTGGTGGTGGATTGCTGGATGCTAGGCTTCGCCTGTAGCCGCCACGGCTATAAGGGTGAGTTAGGCCCGCCCAAGCTCCGCTGCAGCCAGGTCCCTGAATTGACCTGATTCTGAATACAAGTCTCTAAATTGACACAAGTATGGAAAATAATAATGAAAATACTGCGACTCCGTCGCTACCAAAACAACAGTCAAGCGACCCTGTCGCAACCAAACACCAGGCGACCTCGTCGCAAACAGACAAGTTATTCCTAGCAAAATTTAAAGGGGAACAAACCCACATAAATAAACTGGAGGAGTAATGCCCAACCTCCTCTTGGGCAACTGACATGCACCACAGTGCAACCTAACCGTAGCCTAAGACTACTCATGACACCGGGCATAAGATGGAAGGTAGTGGTTCCCAGATGCTTGAGAATCAGCAGGCTCACGCAGGAAAGTTAGCTGCAGCACGTCCCAGGAATAATCCTGCATAAGGCACAGGATGACTGGATCCGGACTGCAGCAGGACATGAGACTTGACAGAACAAGACAATCCAGACCAGGAAATTGCAAACCAGGAAACAGTAAGCTATCACCGGCTCTGCATTGCTGGGGAGAATGCCTTATGAAGGACTCAGGTGATTAGCACACCAGTGGAATCTCCAGCCAAGCTGCCAGCAGGAATAATGAGCTCATTATCCATCAGCCTAGTGAATAATCAAGTATCCAGAAGATTTGAGCTGCAATGGCACAGACTGACCCCTGGAGGCCACCAAAGAGTTAAATGCCCAAACACAAACAGTGCAGGACAGACCTGCAGTGGGACAGTTACCTTGAGTATAGTGTGTATGATTGTAGTGGGAATTAAAGTTATACTTTACTGGTATCTGTGTGTTTTATTTTACTATTTGCAATGATGTAGAACTACAAGATTCAGGGGGCCCTTTAATGCCCTGCATGCTTGGATTCATGGTTTTCCAAGTCCCTGCATGTGGTGCACACTTGCTGGGTATTTTAGTTCCACAACAAATCACAATAGTTTTAATCTTTTTAAAGTGGGCAGCCCAGTGCCCACCACCCTGGGGCACCTGGGACAGCCCCAGGCTTCAGCTCGAGCAGGGTTAATTTTGGAGGGGGAACCCCTTTATTTGTGTTTTTTTTTACTCCCTCAGTGTCTCTGCCTGGGCTGAACAGTCAGGGGGATTTCTGCTTTGGCCGGGGGAACTATTATAAATAGTATAAATTATCCTTGCCCAATACTGGTTTGGCCATATATAACTTACCATTTTGAATAAGTAGCTGCAGTTTTGTAAGGGTTAACAAGTTTTGTGCAAAAATGTGACCATTGAAATCAAAACAGCAGATTCAATTGCATATGACCCACATGTATTTTGCCTTGCCCAACATGGTATAAGGCATGGAAAATGCTGGCGAAGTGGGCACATACACCATATTGTGATTTACTATTTTGAATAAGTAGCTGCAGTTTTGCAAGGAATAACAAGTCTTGGGAAACAAATTTGACTCCTTAACCCTTTGAGGTCTAACAACTAGTCAGGCTTAACAGCCCTAGCACTAGTAGCAGATCCAATGGTGAGACACTATAAAATAAGAACATTAACATCATTCAAAGTTTTGAATAAAAAAAAAAAAATACAAATTACAATTAATTTAAACATTTAAACCAGACTTTTTGAATTTGAATTTGAAGTGTCATAGCAAAAAGGGTCAGGTCATCTGCCAGAGGAGTTTCTCAGGTATTGATCTAACTCGTCAGTAACTCTTGCAATATGGCCACTGGATCTCAAGGCAATCCATGAATTGGCCCCTTTTCCACATACATTACCCAATACATATCCTTAGGTACAGTAATGTCATACCCAATACTTTAGTATAAATAAGTTCCATGTTTTCATAAAGACAAAAAGAAAACAAGAACCATATAAAAACTGCTGGAGAGTATAGAATAACTAGTATTTATTATACAGAAATAATAAATCACTGGCCAGTGTTTAAAATATGTGACAAACAAAATTTACATACAAAATATATAGTTAAATGTATAAACTCAATTGGTTAGTTCGGTGTAGCATCTTTTTGATTGATGATCCTGGGAACATCAATTTAGAATTTTATTAATTACTGTTGTGTCAAAGTTGAAAAAGTTTTTGCCATTGTAAAAGTAGTTTATACAGTGGCGTAACTATAAATTTTGCTCCCCCCTGACAGATAATTTGTGCTCCCCGGGCTCCTCTCCAGTGTGTTTCCCCAGCATGTAATATGATGACATCACATGCATAATGGAGAGGCTGAAGCAGGAGAGAGGCAGAGATACCAGCAGACACTGCTGCTTCCCCTGGCTCTGACGCATACCAGGCTGCCCCAGCACGCCCATCTGCCCGCCCCTCCTGTACACAGAAGTCAATAGCCGGCTCTGTGTACAGTCAGTTGAATCAGTGTGGGGATTTGTAGTCTCTGTCATGACCGCACCCGCACTGCGGCTGACTCGCCTCTGGTGCTCAACCATAGGCAGCGGCAGGCAGCAACATGTCAGTGCGTTGAGCAGGTGCAGGAGCCCAAACAGATCCCACTGCTGTTTGCTCCCCCAAGTGGCAGCTGGGGCTCCCTTACAGTAGTTACGCCACTGAGTTTATACCATTGTACAGGATGCAAGGATAGGATATGAAATGATTCACTGCACGGTTACATAAATTTAATATAGATTGCAAGGGTTCTGAATCTGGGTCAGATGCAAAGGTGACTGGGCTTGAGATGCAGAAGAAAGATAATATTTCAGTTGTATGTATATGTAAAGATGTGAGTTGAATAACCCTTTGTTCCACCAATAAAGGAAGTTATTATTGGACAGAGATGGACGAAAAGCAGAATAACTCTAAGGTGGAATGTAAGGACATTTTTATGGGTTCCTCTGGAGTTTTAATTGGAAGCCATTCAATACATGACTTGAACCAGTAGATTGTGGCGTATATGGGAATTAATATCAGAGGACTGTAAGAGTGCACTCGGGGAGAATGGGAAGAATAAATCCCTATTAGTACTTGATTCTGGATATATGGTCCTAACCAACAGCAATGTAACAGCACTTGTAAGCATAGGCGAATCTAGGGGGTGGTCCAGGGGTGCACAGGACCACCCACTTTCCAACAAGCCCAGCCCCGTTTCTCTAGCCCCCTGGGAACCGGAGATATACGGCCAAGCAAAGCTGGAACATTTTCCTTATAGGATAACATGGGACCCGCTAATTCCGACCCCCACCCAGTTTAATGGCTGCCAGTTCCCCCTTCGGCATCACTGAAGCTCGAGGTTGATCTCAGACGAACCCAAAATAGCTGGGCCTTCAATCTGATACCAGGCTGGATCCATATGGGTTAATTGGTTAATTGGTTCCAGGGATATTGAGGTTAAACCGTTTTGTTTTTTTCATGACTCTTTATGTTCTTTGAGGGCAGATTTGTCGGGAACCAAACAGTCCTGTTTCACGGGACCAAAATCATTCTAAGCCAACTCAAAAGTTCTTCAATATGATATTACTCATGTAAATGGGTCAGTTGGTTCCGAAGATATAGCTGGTTGGTTAGAGGGGGGTTTGGAGAGGAGAGTGGTTGTCTCTCCCCCTCACACCAGAAAATGCAGGGACTAGGCTGGTGTATAAGGGGTCAGCCTGGGAATGTCCCTGCATGATCATGGGACCATATTCCCAGGTAAATCCCTGCATTTTCTGTTGTGAAAGGGGTATTATTTCAAACAGCCGTGACCTGCAGTGCTCTGAATACAGCCGGGCAGCCCCCTGCTCTCTGCCCAGCTGTCAATGACTGTCACCCCTGCAGCTTCCGCTCCAATTCTTCTTGCCGCTTTCACCTCAGCCCGCCCCCACTTTAATCATGTGATGCCGGCGCCCGGCGTGCTCCCCCGACGCCACGCACAACAACAGTGCGCACAATATTTAAAATGTCCACTCGGCTAGAGGGGACACCAGGAGGGGAGTGGGATCGTGCTCTACGCTGCACTCTGCTCCTCTCCCCATAGAAGCAGCTGCACCGCTCTCCATCTCTCCCTGCAGCAGCAGCAAAGGCTCATATAAAGATTTACAGTAAGTGGCACTTTTGGGGGCATTGCTTAAGGGACACTTCAAGTGGCGGTATGTGGGGGCATTACGCATAATGTGTCGTTTAATGTGTAAGGGGCATTACGGTGTGCAGCATCATGTGTAAGCGGCATTATGTGTGCAGCATCATGTGTAAGGGACATTATGTGTGCAGCATCCTGTGTAATGGGTACTATGGTGGGCGGCATCATGTGTAATGGGTACTATGGTGTGCGGCATCATGTGTAATGGGTACTATGGTGTGCGGCATCATGTGTAATGGGTACTATGGTGCCATCAAGCAAGAACCCTCTAGCAAGAACCCCCTAGCAATGAGCACGTAGGTAAGCAACACTTATGTGGCAAATATGCAATGGGCATTACGGTTTGTTATATAGTATGTAATGGGCATCATGATGTGTGGCGCAATGTGTAATGGGCATTATGGTGTGTGGCCTTATGTGTAATTGGCATTACAGTGTGTGGCTTTATGTGTAATGGGTATTACGGAGTTTGCTAAAATATGTAATGGGCATTACTGTGTATGGTCTAAAGTGTAATACCACACCCCTTGCTGTGATGCCACGACTCCTTCCCATGAGGTCACACCCCCTTTTTGCCGCGCGGCTACGCCGCGCAAAGTTCCCTATTCTTACATCTAGATCTGGGACCAGCCATTGCCATAATTCTAGATTCGCCTATGCATGTAAGCCATACTGAGAGGGAATAAGATGCACATTCCTGGACATCTATGCACCTGTCTAGCTGAGGAGTGAATTCTCCTTTATAGTCAAATTAGATAAATGTTTTAACAACACATTAATAGAATTCAAATGTACAAATGTAAGATTTCGCAACATGCCATACTAAGAACACTGTCTACCTTTTTAATTACAAATGCTGGATATTATTTAGAAGAAAAACCTTAAGAGCATTGATGCAAGACTAATTGAGCATACCTTCAATGTAAGAAAAGGTCTACTCTTGATTGCATTATGGACCAATTTTAAATGCATTTATGCCCTGGAAGTAACATTAAGTGTTCAGCCCCATTGGCAGAATAGTACAATTGAAAATAGATTTAGTATGGGCTGAAATTAAAGTTGAATTACTTTTTAAGAAATAATATTTGGTGAACATAATGGGAGATATTTATAAAAAGTTAGAGAGAGATACAATTGTGAGGGATAAAATTCCAGCCAATCAGCTCCTGGTTGATTAATACTCCTATGGCTTAAACTTCAAATTTTCATCGAATTTTCATAGAAATTGCTTCTTTAAGATTTACAATTATATTATGTCTAATGTTTATTTTTATCTATCTATCTATCTATCTATCTATCTATCTATCTATCTATCTATCTATCTATCTATCTATCTTTCTATCTATCTATCTGTCTATCTGTCCAACTCAAGGCAAACATTTTTATGGATTCTCAAAGGTGGCACAAACCAGCATTTACTTGTCATGCGTGAAAATTTCACGACATTTCAAGAAACATATAATTATAAAAGATGGGAATGAGTCAATTAAAAGATGCTATAATAAACATGAAAAATAATGCACAGATAGTGTATATCACATGTAAGCAACCTTAGAGCATCAAAGGTCTCACACAATACAGTACCTCACTTGATTTTGGAACTGAATTCTTTCAGTCCCAAAATCAAATGTGGACTAATATTACATTTTTTTTTAGCGAATACAGGTAATATTTCACTTGAGATTTATTTGATTTCGACCACTCTGAACATAGAAATAAAGCTGAGTTTACAATATTTGATTATCTATCTAATCTGGCAGGTTGGACCAAAAATCTAGTAATGTCTTGGCACTAATGACAATCAACCATTCTCTCCCAAAAGCTTAAAAACTGACAAAAAAGTTAATTGGACTAAATATGTTAAATCATTCTGATTAAAACAATTTGGGGGTATTCAATCCCAGGTCACCACTATCGGTCCGTCTCTACAGCCGTGACCCTGGTCCGTTTTCATTTTGCTCGACCAAAATTGGCAGGTTCGATTCAATTTCCTGCCTGTTGAGTGCCTAAAGGGGGCATGTCTGCAAGAAACGGCCATGGATCGTCGAGGTACAGCCATGAGCTCGACAATCCATGTCCGTTCTCGGCAAAATGAGCCTGACTGCTTTTAAAGTCGGGTCCATTTTGCCGAGATGCCTCTTCAATACTGTCATAAAATACAGCATTGAATAGGCATCCGTCGATGTTTCACCTGCCTGAAATAGGAGCGGGGTATTGAATATCCCCCTTTGAATGGTCATTTCTATACGTTTTCTAGTGTTTGGGAGCAAATGATCGATTGCCATTTGTTTTCATACCTTACCAGATTTTCATTCCAACCAGAAATGTTGGACAGATAATATAGTTCTGTGTATAAAGATTTCAAATTTTTATCCTCCTTTTCAGGTACTCCTGTAGGTTATTATACATTGATTATTCAAGAACAGTGGATGTTTTAAACATACATTATATATAAGAAGGGGGCAGTGTATGATGGAATTCAATAGCCATCTTGTAGGGGTTATCATAACAGTGACACTGTGTTAACAAATATGCGGCACAATGTTAACATATAACTGACACCGTATAAGCTGCATAGTGTTATCGTATAAGCTGCATTGTGTTATAATATAGGAGGCACCTTGTTATCATATAAGCTGCACAGTGTTCTCATATATGTGGCACAGTGTTATCATATAGGTGGCACCTTGTTATCATATAAGCTGCACAGAGTTATCATATCAGAGGCCCAGTGTTATCATATAAGTTGCAAAGTGTTATCATATAAGCTGCAAAGTGTTTTCATTTAAGTGGCACAGTATTATCATTTAAGTGGCACAATGTTATGATATAATCAGTACAGTGTTATTGTTTAGGTGGCACAGTGTTATCATATAGGCGGAACAGTGTTATCATATAGGTGGCACAGTGTTATCAGATAGGCAGCACAGTGTTATCATATACTGTAGGTGGCATAGTGTTCTCATATAGTGTTATGATATAGTAGGTGGCACAGTGTTATCCTATAAGTGGATTAATTTTATCATATAAGCTGCACAGTTTTATCATATGTGGCTAAAGGTGACTGTCTGTCCTCCCCCGCCCGCCCCTCGCTGCTTTTGCCAGCCAATCCCCCCTTGTAACTGACAGCCTGTTTCCCTTGCTCTCCTGCGTGCCAGATGACCCCCCCCCCCCGTGTAAGTAGCAGCCTGCACTCCTGCATGTGCCAACTGCCCCTCCTGTAAGTGACATGTTCTGTCAACCCCCCATCCCTGTGACATCTTCTCTCTGCCCCTTCCCACTGCTGCTTTCCCCTTATATTCTCTTTCTCTGACCCTCTATTTTTCTTTTTTGCACCCCCTCTCACCCTTAGTGACACTCTCACTCCCACTTGCACACCCTCTCTCTTGCTCCTCCCTCCCTCTCCCCCCTCAGCCATATCTCTCTTTCTCCCTGACTCTCTCTCTCTCCTCTCATACCCTCTCTCTCTTCTCCCCTGAGACCCTCTTTATCTCTCATGCCCCTCATTCTGCTCCCCTAAGGGGCATAATAGGGACATTGGTAGGGGGGGGGGGCTTTCAAGCATTTGCTATGGGGCCCACAAAGATCTAGTTACGCCCCTGCTCGTCAGTAACTCTTGCAATAGGAACTACAGCGTTTGCACATGGCCACTGGATCTCAAGGCAATCCATGAATTGGCCCCTTTTCCACATACAGTACCCAATACATAGCTTTAGGTACAGTAAGTTCATACCCAATACTTTAGTATAAATAAGTTCCATGTTTTCATAAAGACAAAAAAAAAAAAACAAGAACCATATAAAAACTGCTGGAGAGTATAGAATAACTAGTATTTATTATACAGAAATAATAAATCACTGGCCAGTGTTTAAAATATGTGACAAACAAAATTTACATACAAAATATATAGTTAAATGTATAAACTCAATTGGTTAGTTCGGTTTAGCAGCTTTTTGATTTATGTGTTGTTTATAGGTGGATCCTGGGAACATCAATTTAGAATTTTATTGATTACTGTTGTGTCAATGTTGAAAAAGTTGTTGCCATTGTGAAAGTAGTTTATACTGTGGCGTAACTATAAATTTTGCTCCCCCCTGCCAGAAAATCTGTGCTCCCCGGGCTCCTCTCCAGTGTGTTTCCCGAGCATGTAATGTGATGACATCACATGCATAATGGAGAGGCTGAAGCAGGAGAGAGACAGAGAGACCAGCAGACACTGCTGCTTCCCCTGGCTCTGACGCATACCAGGCCGCCCCAGCACGCCCATCTGCCCGCCCCTCCTGTACACAGAAGTCAATAGCCGGCTCTGTGTACAGTCAATTGAATCAGTGGGGGGATTTGTAGTCTCTGTCATGACCGCACCCGCACTGCGGCTGACTCGCCTCTGGTGCTCAACCAGAGGCAGCGGCAGGCAGCAACATGTCAGTGCATTGAGCAGGTGCCAGCGCCCAAACAGATCCCACTGCTGCTTTCTCCCCCAAGTGGCAGCTGGGGCTGCCTTAGAGTAGTTACACCACTGAGTTTATACCATTGTACAGGATACAAGGATAGGATATGAAATGATTCACTGCACGGTTACATCAATTTAATATAGATTGCAAGGGTTCTGAATCTGGGTCAGATGCAAAGGTGACTGGGATTGAGATGCAGAAGAAAGATAATATCTCAGTTGTATGTATATGTAAAAATGTGAGTTGAATAACCCTTTGTTCCACCAATAAAGGAAGTTATTATTGGACAGAGATGGACGAAAAGCAGAATAACTCTAAAGCGGAATGTAAGGACATTTTTATGGGTTCCTCTGGAGTTTTAATTGGAAGCCATTCAATACATGCCTTGAACCAGTAGATTGTGGCGTATATGGGAATTAATATCAGAGGACTGTAAGAGAGCACTCGGGGAGAATGGGAAGAATAAATCCCTATCAGTACTTGATTCTGGATATATGGTCCTAACCAACAGCAATGTAACAGCACATGTAAGCCATACTGAGAGGGAATAAGATGGACATCTATGCACCTGTCTAGCTGAGGAGTGAATTCTCCTTTATAGTCAAAGTAGATAAATGTTTTAACAACACATTAATATAATTCAAATGTACAAATGTAAGATTTTGCAACATGCCATACTAAGAACACTGTCTACCTTTTTAATTACAAATGCTGGATATTATTTAGAAGGAAAACCTTAAGAGCATTGATGCAAGACTAATTGAGCATACCTACAATGTAAGAAAAGGTCTTGATTGCATTTGGAATGCCTCTGGGCATCAGCAGCTTCTGCTGATTAAAATGATATGCAGCATTCCTATATTCTGTGTGTGAGTGAGGCTGTATCTGCATATGAAATGCATATGAAATAGTGTATTCATGGAAATCACTGTAACATAGCATAATCATTGGAAGCTCCTTGTGTGTGCTGGTCATAACAATGCAAATAAGATGAATTTTCAGAAAAAAAAAGGCACAATACGTTAGCAGAACTGGCCAGGAGCTACATGGCCTATTGAGTAAAGATGTATGAGGAAACATCTGTATCCAAGCAAAGGCAGAGGTCACAGTGTTAGCGGCTGCGCAAGTGCTGTCTGCGGGTGGGTTGGTTGTGCAATAGTGTTTGGCATTTGTGTAAGGGGCATTATGTGTGTCATGTGTATAAGGGCATTAATGATGTGCAACATACGTGTAAGGGGCATTATGTGTGTCATTATGTGTATGAAGGGCATTAATAAAGGTTGGCATAATGTGTAAGGGGCATTAATAATGTGTGTCATGTGTAAGGGGCATTAATGTGTGGTATTATCAGGGGTGCCTAGAGAAAGTGGTAGAGGGTACAAATTTCCCAGGCCAAAGTCTGATGGAAGGGCCCAGTGGGGGCCCCGGGCCCCCTCCCCTTAAGTGACAGCAGCAGTTGCAGCTCTTCTCCTCTGCCCAGCACACACTGCTTTGTGCTGGGTTGCAGTGTGGCCATGGAGGTGCTTAAAATACAATATTTTCTCAGGATTTTTTTCTAAGAGTATAATGTGAATAATATGAGTAATGTACATAAGGTAAAGTGGTACTAATGTGTGATGTAATGTGAATAAGGGACACCATTGCATGATATAATGTGAATAAAGTTGAACTACTGTGTGGCATAATTTGAATTGGGGGTAATATTGTGTGGCCATGCCCCTTCCCAGCAAGAACACACCTCTGTTTGGGCCGTGCACCGAATGTGTGTGCTGTTTCTATTTAAAATATTGCGGGTAGGAGCACCAACATGATGACTGCTATTATGAGGGTTGATGGTGCTGGGAAAGGGGAGCAGGGTCAGAGATGGAACTAGTGGCGGTGCTAGGGGGCAACAGTCAAAATCTTGCCTAGGGCGTCATTTAGGCTAGGGCCGGCTCTGCACAGCGTTATCATATAGTGTTATGATAGAGTAGGTGGCACCGTGTTATCCTATAAGTTGCATAGTGTTATTATATAGGCAGCACAGTGTTTACATATTAGCTGCACTGTGTTATTATATAGGCGGCACAGTGTTATCATATAAGTTGCACAGTGTTATCATATAAGTTGCACAGTGTTATCATATAAGCTGCATAGTGTTATGATATAGGTGGCACAGTGTTACATATAGGTTACACCTTGTTATCATATAAGCTGCACAGTGTTCTCATATATGTGGCACAGTGTTATCATATAGATGGAACAGTGTTATCATATAAGTTATATGATAACAATATGCAGTCTATATGATAAGTGACACAGTGTTATGATATAAGCTGCACAGTGTTATCATATATGCGGCACAGTGTTATCATATAGGCGGCACAGTTTTCTCATTTAAATGACACAACTTGCCTAGGTGCACCATTTGCCGGGAAAGGTGAATCTCACACACACGTGCTCCGCATTCGTGCCAAGCCGCACTAAATCATTTGCCGGGAGCCACTTCTCCCATGAGTTCTACTCTCCACGATTCCTTCAGATTATTGTTTCCCCCTTTGCAAATACCCCCCTGCTCCAATTGCTTTATACTACTGCTGCCCCATCCCTTGAGTTTCACCCCTCTGCAATTGCTTAAGAATATATTACGTGTATGTGAACAGCTGGGGGAGAGCAGGGGTAGCTTTGCCTAGTGTCTACTATATTTTCACTATTGTATTAGAATGATTTACACAGAGCATAACATGTAATAATGTAATAGGTTAGTTGTGCACCTCTGCTAGAAGTATCTATACATATTTATATAAGGATGTGACATCCGGAAAAAAAAAATGTTGATGCACTGTATAATAATGCTCTACATGAGGCTTTATATGTTGTTTTTCCCCAGCATGAGTATTCTGGAGTTCAATTCTGGTTTTATAAGCAGAATATAAAGTTTTGGGAAAAATATACAGCCCAGGACGCCAGCACATGAAGTCAGTATGGAGAATATCTCCACAGCCACCGCATCTTTCCCCTTGGTGCTCAGATAAGCTGGAATCATTGTATTCCAGACACTGCAGAACACCAGCATGCTGAATGTGATGTATTTGGCCTCATTAAAGCTGTCTGGTAATGTTCTCACCATGTAAGCCAGAACAAAGCTCACAGCCGCCAGGATCCCCATGTAACCCAACATACAGCAAAAACCAATCACCGACCCTTCATTACACTGAATGATGATCATTCCCTGATAAGTGTGATGGTCATACTCCTGGTAGGGAGGAGACACAGACAGCCAGACACCACAGATCAGAACTTGGACAGAGGAGCACACAATGACCACATAATGAGATATTGTGAGTGTGACCAACTTCCTCCAGGGACTGCCGGGTTTGGTGGCTTTGAAAGCAATGCAGACATTGACAGTTTTGGCCAGTACAGAAGAGACAGCTGTGGAGAAGAAGATCCCAAATGAAGTCTGTCTCAGCCTGCAGGTTATATCCGAAGGACGGCCAAGAAACAAGAGCACACAGAGGAAGCTCAACAAGATGGAGACCAAGAGAATGAAGCTTACAGTACGATTATTGGCTTTCACAATTGGGGTGTTCCAGTAATAAATAAAGTTCCCTAATATGAATAATGTTATGGAAGAGAAAAATAAAGCTGTTACTGAAGATATTTTCCCCACAATGTCCTGTTCATATGACAGAAAGTTGTATGTTTTGGGAACACATCTGACTTTACTCTCATCCGGCCACTCCTCATCAGGACACCTTTGGCAGGTCTCACTGTCTAAAATAAAACATAAAACACACATCAAAAGTTATTAGAAAAAAACAATAAACAAATGGATATATGTGAATAAACACATGTATCCAGAGAGCGCCACACAATTGGAATTGGTTCAAAGCGTTCATAAATTTATTGTTACAAACATATATAAAAATTGTTATACCTTGGGTACATATATATAGTAAAATATACACATAATAAAAATACAAATAAAAAAGGAACAACATATACTCATATAGGGATAATTTCAGCAGGTAATAGTCCTGATAATTAGTAGTGCTAATAATCTCTCCTTAATTGATAAATGCAGTTAGCTTAGTCGCTCCCAGTGCACGACTTGGAGGTAATATTTTCAGGGGAACTGAAAACATATTCAGTGGCCGGTTTTTACGCTTTATGCTTACAGTCCATCCTGTCCATGGACTGCTCAAGCTACACTGTCAGCTGCCGCCGCCCGTTAATGATCAGCTGATGTTTTGTGTACAGTGAGTGAGCCGTCCACCTTCGGCGCACAGCCAGATGGAAGCCGCTGGACTGCCGGGGACTAGGAGGAATGGTGTAAGGTGCAGGTAGACTCACCCAGGCCGCTCTGGTTTATCTCTCCTGCAAGAGAACGGCTTGCGTTGTTGGTGCCAGGGCACTGGGGGTCTCCCATTGGTCACTGGCGTGGATGGCCGGCACAAAATTATGATAAATCGGTTTTGTGGAGGTAGCACGGGAACTGCTGATAGAGGGTTCAGATATGGAGTATACGTTAGCTCTGCCCCTTGACGTGTTTCTCGGCTGTATTGTTGTGTAGCAGTTTCTTCAGAAGGAAATAAACAGAGTCCTCAGACCATGGTTTTTAAAAAAGCTGATGTCCAATTGTGTTCAGTCATTAATTGGTGTTTACAGATGGTTCATTAACCTTTAGCGGGTTTCTTGTAGGTGAACTACAGCCCAATTAACCACGGGTGAGAATACATTGTGTCTATAAATCTATCTAAATATCACATGATATTGGCATTATATACACAACAATTATATTATATAATTACAGGGAAGAATTAAAACAAAAAACTAAAGAACTAAATGAGGAATGGCATCTCCTTACATATATACGCAAAATAATATTTATTATAGAAAACAAATACTAGAAAAAACATAAGTTCCAAATGAAAAGCCCGGTGGCTCACTGCACAGAGCTCTGGTCTAGTAATGGGGGATATCCCGATGGTCTGCAGGTTCAAATGCCCATATCATATCGAATTTTAAGTAATTTGTTTTTTTTATTTATTTACTTATATATCTAAACAAAAAAAACATTTATTTCTAATTAGTTGTGTTCTAATTCTTGTAAAATCTATTGACTCTTGCTTTATGACTAATAATCTGAGTTTTACTATATAGATGATACAATTTGTTGGGAACAGTATTTACTCAGAAGGATATCCTGATGCAAGTGTATTATATTGATTGGTAACAAATAAAGCTCTTAAGCACACATACAGTATACTGTAGAATATATAATATAAAATAATAAAAAAAATGCAAATAATAAAAATACATTTAAATTCCTTAATGAATGAATAAATGAATACTTTGCATGGTTCAAGACTAATCTTACAAAACACAAAAAATTCCCTCAAAAATTTGGCTGTCAGAAATTGTAAATAACCTTATAGGGCACAGAGGGTTTATTCATCCTTTTGGGTATAAACGACATTGTTCTAATGCATAGAGCGGATCAGTCAGATGTTATTCAACTCTATGCATTTATTAAGAGCTGCTGGATGTAGACTATTCAGTGCAAAAATCCTGTAAGCCTATTTTCTGCAAAATTGATTAAACCTGTCGCCTTCCCTAGGGGTGGTGCCGATGGTCTCAATACCTTGGATGGTTAGACCATCGAAGACACCATGATCTTTATACTTAATGTGGCGAGAGAGGCTATGCGTAATCACACCTTTAAGGATATTCCTTCTGTGCTCTAGGAATATCACATTCAGTGAGCGAGTAGTGCGGCCCACGTATTGGGCACCGCACACAGATGTAATTAAATAAACGACATACAGTAGGTTGAAGCACAATTAATAAAGTTATCAATGGCATGTGTTGTGCCAATAGCCGGTGAAGAAAAATGTGTACTATTATTGATATATTTACAAGTTATACATTTAGGTCTTTGGCATTTGTAACAGCCTTTAGGGTGATTAGACATTATATTCACGTTCCCAGAACCGGATAAGAAGTGACTCGGAGCAAGTGAGTTTTTAAGGGTGGTGTTCCTTTTAAAGATCACTCTTGGAGAGTCCTCCAAAGAGTCTGACATAAATTTGTCACTTTTCAGGATTTTAAAGTTTCTTTGAATAATCTGTTTCAGTTGTTTCGAATAGGTGTTAAACTTGGATACAAACACTGGTGTAGGGTTGTCTAGGAACTCAGAGCTTTTGCGTTTAGTGCTATTGATTACTAAGGAGTCACGGTTGACTTCTAATATGTCCTCCGACTAAATTGTTAAGACAATCTAGATTTCGAAAGACAAATAAATGAGCTTACTATTGCCTTCAGGGAAGCAGGATATCCGGAAGACCTTTTACTAAATACTAATGACGACAGCGAGCGCAGCGAGCCCGAAGCGTGGCGAGCGCAGTGAGCCCCGTGATGGGATGCATAATACCTGTGAAGTAATGCTCGCTCCGCTCGCCACGCTTCGGGCTCGGTGGCTCGCTGCGCTCGCCATACTATATAAAATCAACTCCACGCCAACGTGGATAGTGGGGGTATGAAAATGTCGGAGGACGCGTACCACCGCCCCTCGCGGCCTCGCTGTGCTCGCCACGCTTCAGCTTGGTGTTCATCGTGGGGTGGCGTTAACAATGGGTAGCATTTGACCCATCAGGGTGGGTATACAATGAAAATTGGGGGAAAAAAATCCCCTTCGTAATGATTCTACACCCAAACCCTTGGTAGCACCACCCTCCAAATTTTCCCAATTGAATCCAACGGAAGTCATTTAGAAATTTAAAATTGAGAATAAACATTGTAGTAATTTAACTTACAAGGAGAAAAAGGCACTAAAAGAACTAAAAGAAGAGGATAAACATATAATAAAAATAGCAGATAAGGGAGGAGCTGTTGCAATACAAGATCGCTCAGCCTCAGGGTGGTGTTCCTATCTAAAAGATGATCAGACAACTTTTGTCAAACTGGATAATAATCCCCTTGACCTCTATAAAGAGGAATCATTACAGTTGTTAAGCAAAGCTAATAAAGAGGGTGTCATATGTAAAAAGGAGATGGATTACATGTATGTAGATAAACCTAAGATCCCCATATTCTACCACATTCCAAAAATACATAAAAATAAAGACCTCCCACCAGGAATATCTATAATACAGGGGTAGAATCGCTAACAGCAAATCTCTCTCATTTTTTGGGATTTAAAACTACACCATATGTAAAGGTTAAAAGATCTTATCTAAAAGACTCAACGTAAGTTTTGAGAACATTAGATGATATATGTTGGGAATCCACATACAGATGGATTAACATAGATGTACAGGCGTTGTATACATCCATACCCCATGCCAAGGGCTTAGAAGCGATTAAGGAAACACTACTGTATGACATCAATAGTAAAGAAAAAGAGAGGCTCTTTCTGCGAGATGGAATTAATTTTGTGTTAAATCTTAATTAGTTTGAGTTTAATAGTCCAGAAGCAGGGTACTGCTATGGGCACTCAGTTTGCCCTGTCATATGCAAATATATACATGGACAATTGGGAAAAAATTACTCTACATGATGATGAAGAATATAAGACAAAGAACAAGATTTTATAAAAGATATATTGAAAATTTGATAAATATTTGGGACGGTGACAAGAAAAGTGTAGAATAATTTGAAGATCCCTTTGAAATAGATTTTTTGGATATCGTTATTACCGTAGATCCAATAAGTAATGCCATTTCAACAAAAACTTTCTTAAAAAAAGCTGATGCCAACAGCTTCATCCCAGCAGATAGCTGCCATTCAGAAACTTGGAAAAACAACATTCTCTACGCCCAGTTTTTGAGGATGCTATGAACTAGGACCCAATTGTGAAACTGAAAGCCTTCTTTGCAACTATAAAGAAATTGAATTTATTGTTTATTTTTGAATATGCCTAATTAATGATTGAGTAGAGAATAGGACACATAATATTAGATTATTTATGTAATATATACAAGGTACACTAGTTTAAAATGAATAGATAAATGAGACACACATTTGATAATTATCCGGACAATATGCTATTCACAGTTAAATATCGGATGATATCTAATGATAATACCCCCCCCGGACAAGTCAGAAAACATAGCTGAGTCAGAGGGTTGATGCGTTCCACTGCGGGCCTAGATTGAGCTCAAGAACTTCTGTTATTCAGCTATAGATGCCTTGTGGAATAAGCACACTACATTAGTTACACGGAGAACTTCCGGGAAAATGGCTGTGCATTCCACCGCGGGCTAGGTGGAACGCGAACTGCATCCCAATACATTTATACATGGTCCACTTACTTTTCTTTCACCTAAAACTTACATCCAAAAGCGGAGACTCCGTGGAGTCAGATAGGATAACTTGCACTACACTGTTTTAATGTAAGCACTTAAATATAACTAATCACAAACTCCCCCGACGCAATGCATTATGGGGTGAGATATTAATTAACATCTATACAGAGTTTTATGGCACCATATTCACTTATATATGTATAATATATGTTCCCCTAAAATAATAAAACATCATGTAAATATAATAAAATACACTGCAAAATTAGGGTTTAAAATATATTTAATTAGATTAAATTAGCAGGAAATTATGTCAGCACTATCTCCCTATATATATGGAGATCCAGCCAAAGGTTAATTCACTTGTTGGCTGGACTCCAAGGAGCGCACACACACAAATTGATACTTGGAAAGATCTTAATTTTTCTAAAAGTTGCAAAGAATGATTTCAGTTATAGGGCAGTATTCAATGAGAATAATTCTCCGTGCATGGCGAGAGATTTTTTCTCTCGCCATGCACTCGCCCTGTTCCGGAGGGCTTGCTGCCACTCCACTATTCAATGTGGTTAAGACTCACTGCCACTCGCGGCGAGTCTTAACCCCTGTAGCGGATGAGCGTCCGCGGCAGGGAGCTGGCAGGGAGCCGGGGGATGGTGGCAGCCAGGGAGATTAAAGTCTCCCTGGCTGCCCCAGAACATTTGTGGAGGGGAGGAGGGCTCCCCGGGACCCAGGCAGCACAAGCTGCCCCCCCCCTATAGCCAGCGGGGGACCATGTATTCACTGCACCCGATCGTGCATATGTAATGATCGGGTGCAGTGAATATATGAATATCTAATGAGCGGCTCGAGAGCTCCAGCCCCCCGCTGGCTGCTCTGTGTAAAAAAAAAAAAATAATAATTAAAAAATATATATTTTTTATTAAATATATATTAAATATATATTCATGTGCTATAAGCACATGAATAAAAATAACATGCCCCTTCACAGAAAAAAAATCCTGATTTTTTTACACCAAAATTAAAAAAAAAACCTTTTAGTTTAAAAGTTCACATTCCAGTTCTCCATGAAAAGATGGAGAATTGCTACACGGAGAGACACGGCGAAAATCACTTAAAAAGACGGCGAAAATATCACATTGAATAGGGTGGTTCACTTTTGGAGAGCAAAATGCTCCTTCCAACGCGAAAATAGCACAAACTCGCCATAAAACAAGGCAAATTTTTCTCATTGAATACTGGCCATAATTTGTAATGTAACTCTGTATCTCTGTATCTTTTGCATAGTTTGTATTCTATTTAGAAGAGCTATTTTTAACACAGTATTGGGATTATTTGCCCTTCAAAATAGGTATGTAATTACTATTGAATATTTTCTCAGCATTTTGATAAATTTATGTATTGAGCTTTACTGGACACTTAATCACGAATAATTAATACTATGATTTATGTCCTTTTATAAATTAGGGTCGTATTAATCACCATTTAAGTATTTATCCCAGAGGATACTACCTCTTTATATTACATTTTCAAGGGATTTAAGTACTATAAAGGTACATTATATATAAAGGATATAATAAAATCAATGATAACATAAAAAAATCATGTACAGTAAAAAAAAAAAAAAAACTTCACGTGTAAATGAATTTAAAATATTTCCACATAATTTTAGTATAGATCTATTTCTATGAAGTAGTGTCTACCGTCATAATGATCTTCTGCAGACTACCAATATTGGGAATCTTAATATAAGAAGCCTAGATTCTTTTGAATCAAGATAAATACTAATACTGTAAAGGTATGTACCTGGATCAATAAGGTCAATTATAAAAGAATAAGTCTAATTAAATTAACAGACCATATACACCAACATTAAAAAATGTATGTTATTCTCTAATTTTGTATATTTCTTTATCCCCTCCTCTCCTATATGAATCTATCAAAAAATGTTTTGTTTTATTAATTTTTTTTTAATTTAATCTTCTATTTTTAAAATGTATGTAATGTCATGGTATGATGAATATATTGTAACTAATTTGATAACTCATACATGCATATTACATTTTTTTAGATTGTTAAAAAAATCCCCTGATGAAGTCTCCGAAAGAGACTAAACGCGTCAGGTAATGATTGCAGCTCATTGAAAATAAAATAAAAATTATCTTAAAAAAATAAGCTACAAGTGTATTTATTTTAATTGAGTTACAGTATATTAGAAGACATTAGATACTTAGGGCACTGGAAACATTAATGGGGTTGTGTTTGTTTGTCGGTTCTTAGTAGGGGACCAAATTTCAATAGCGACCGCCTTATTTCAGTTTTAAACTAGCGCAATATTAGAGATTTTGTAATATTTATATATATATGTAATATATATATATGTAATATATATATATATATATGTAATATATATTACATATATATATATGTAATATATATATATATATATATATGTAATATATATATATATATATAAATATATGTAATATATATATATATATATATATATATATATATATATATATATATATATATATATATATATATATATATATATATTATAAGGGCACGGTAGTGCCCTTATATTAAGGCTGAATCCAACGAACGGATTTTTCCCATAGGGAACTTTTCGGATGGGGGCATGGTGTTTGAGGGACTGCACCTCAAAAGTGACTGGACGTACTGAGCTGAAATTTGGCACGTACGCGTAGAATCGTCAACCGGTGCTGCGTGCCAAATTTCAGGGCGAAATATTAAAAAATGACCAATTGGGAGCGATCTAAACTTCCAACTGTCAGTTTTTTTCTGACACTCCAGAAATGACAACTTGTCACCCATGTTAGTCTATGAGGGTTTTTTTGGGAAGGCATAACTCGGGGTAGAGGAACAATTGAGACTTGGGGTTTGTTTTATTAGGTAGATATTGTCCCAGTGGAGTGCCTTTTGGGGTTGAGGATTTTCAGATAGGTACAGTTTTTTTATAATTTAGTGAAACATGCCCCATTATAGAGATAGGAGCTCCAACTTGTTGCGCATGCGCAGTACATAGCCGCCAGCAGGGGGAGTACACAGACAGGCAATCAATGTTGTGCGCTCGAGACAGGAGCGGGAAACTTTACGCACCCAATTGGAGTTTATATAACGGGCGCAGAGGAGGTCGTGCAGACTGCAGCAGACAGAGGAAGGTCGGCTGAGGAGAGGAGAAGTGTGCACAGAAGTCTGTGTAAGTGCCCTTCTCCTCTGCTTATTTTGTCTTTATTGAAAGCAGTCCCATGCTTTCCCCACCAAGGCACCGCTCTAGTATCGCGCTCCCTCCGCAGCAGTCTCTTTCTGCTCCAAGAGGTGCTGCTGCAGTCCCCCCCCCCCCTTGGGCTTGGGGGTCCCCAAAAGCAATCCCCTGCAGTGGTTCCCAAACTGTGCGTCGCGGCTAACAGGGGTGCCGCGGCGCTGTCACGGGGGTGCCGCCATGTCTTTTTTAGATTTTAGTGCAGGGAACCTGGGAGCGGGTGCAGAGACTTGACCAGTGGCGTAACTACCGAGGGTGCAGGGGGTGCAGCTGCTATGGGGCCCGGACTGTCCCAGGGGCCCGCTGCATCCCCTGCACCCTGTCACACCAGACCAGTCACCAGCGAGTGTGCACTATGCTATGCAGACATTGCAGAGCAGAGCGCAGGAGCGTGCTGGGGAGGTGTCCGTCATGGAGGGACAAGCCCGCCCTCCTGCTGCAGTGTTATTGGAGGAGGACTTTGCGGCGAAGTAGCAGCGGCCCCGCCAACAGGACTGGAGGGAGCCAGCTCTCAGAAGATGGACGGGGCGGGGGAGCCGGAGGAGAGGAAGGTGGAAGTGGCAGTGCCGGTAATTTTAAATGCTGGGGCAGCAGCGCGGACGGGACCCCAGCGCTCAGCGTTAGAAGCGCCGTTCACTGACATGCTGTTAGTGGATGGGACCTCTAATGCTGAGCGCTGGGGTCCCGTCCATGCTGCTGCAGCAGTGATATTGTAAAAAACACTTTTCTCCCCATCGCTATCACTCAGTCTATCTACCGTCCCTCACTCTCTCCCCCAATCACTGTCACGTCACCTTCTCACCCCATCGCTGGGGGGGGGGGGGGGCACGAGAGTACTTTGCTATGGGACCCATGAGGTTTTGGTTACGCCCCTGCTCCCCAGCTATCTCTTTCCTCCCTTTCCCCTCTCTTTTTCTCCCCCATTCTGTCGCTCTACCTGACACTGTCTCTACCAGACCCTCTCCCTCCCTCCCTGACATTCTCTCTCACTCCTGCTCATCTCTCTCTTTCTCACGTGCTCCACTCCCTTTCTCCTTACATTTCTTCTCTTTTCCTGACCACCCCACTGTCCCCATGTGTGTGTGTGCCCTCACTGTCCCCGTGTGTGTGCCCCTCACTGTCCCCGTGTGTGTGTGCCCCTCACTGTCCCCGTGTGTGTGTGCCCCTCACTGTCCCCGTGTGTGTGCCCCTCACTGTCCCTGTGTGTGTGTGCCCCTCACTGTCCCTGTGTGTGTGTGCCCCTCACTGTCCGTGTGTGTGTGTGTGCCCCTCACTGTCCCTGTGTGTCCCTCACTGTCCCTGTGTGTGTGTGCCCCTCACTGTCCCCATGTGTGTGTGTGTGCCCCTCACTGTCCCTGTGTGTGTGTGCCCCTCACTGTCCCTGTGTGTATGCCCCTCACTGTCCCTGTGTGTATGCCCCTCACTGTCCCCGTGTGTGCCCCTCACTGTCCCCGTGTGTGTGTGCCCCTCACTGTCCCCGTGTGTGTGTGCCCCTCACTGTCCCCGTGTGTGTGTGCCCCTCACTGTCCCCGTGTGTGTGTGCCCCTCACTGTCCCCGTGTGTGTGTGCCCCTCACTGTCCCCGTCTGTGTGTGCCCCTCACTGTCCTCACTGTCCCCGTTTGTGTGTGTGCCCCTCACTGTCCCTGTGTGTGTGTGCCCCTCACTGTCCCTGTGTGTGTGCCCCTCACTGTCCCCGTGTGTGTGTGCCCCTCACTGTCCCCGTGTGTGTGTGCCCCTCACTGTCCCTGTATGTGTGTGTGCCCCTCACTGTCCCCGTGTGTGTGTGCCCCTCACTGTCCCTGTGTGCCCCTCACTGTCCCTGTGTCCCTCACTGTCCCTGTGTGCCCCTCACTGTCCCCGTGTGTGTGTGTGCCCCTCACTGTCCCCGTGTGTGTGTGTGTGCCCCTCACTGTCCCCGTGTGTGTGCCCCTCACTGTCCCAGTGTGTGTGCCCCTCACTGTCCCAGTGTGTGTGCCCCTCACTGTCCCCGTGTGTGTGCCCCTCACTGTCCCCGTGTGTGTGCCCCTCACTGTCCCCGTGTGTGTGCCCCTCACTGTCCCCGTGTGTGTGCCCCTCACTGTCCCCGTGTGTGTGCCCCTCACTGTCCCCGTGTGTGTGTGCCCCTCACTGTCCCCGTGTGTGTGTGCCCCTCACTGTCCCCGTGTGTGTGCCCCTCACTGTCCCCGTGTGTGTGTGCCCCTCACTGTCCCCGTGTGTGTGTGCCCCTCACTGTCCCCGTGTGTGTGCCCCTCACTGTCCCCTTGTGTGTGTGCCCCTCACTGTCCCCGTGTGTGTGTGCCCCTCACTGTCCCCGTGTGTGTGTGCCCCTCACTGTCCCCGTGTGTGTGTGCCCCTCACTGTCCCCGTGTGTGTGTGCCCCTCACTGTCTCCGTGTGTGTGTGTGCCCCTCACTGTCTCCGTGTGTGTGTGCCCCTCACTGTCCCCGTGTGTGTGTGCCCCTCACTGTCCTCACTGTCCCCATTTGTGTGTGTGCCCCTCACTGTCCCTGTGTGTGCCCCTCACTGTCCCTGTGTGTGCCCCTCACTGTCCCTGTGTGTGCCCCTCACTGTCCCAGTGTGTGTGTGCCCCTCACTGTCCCCGTGTGTGTGCCCCTCACTGTCCCCGTGTGTGTGCCCCTCACTGTCCCCGTGTGTGTGTGCCCCTCACTGTCCCCGTGTGTGTGTGCCCCTCACTGTCCCTGTGTGTGCCCCTCACTGTCCCTGTGTGTGCCCCTCACTGTCCCAGTGTGTGTGTGCCCCTCACTGTCCCAGTGTGTGTGTGCCCCTCACTGTCCCCGTGTGTGTGCCCCTCACTGTCCCCGTGTGTGTGCCCCTCACTGTCCCCGTGTGTGTGCCCCTCACTGTCCCCGTGTGTGTGTGCCCCTCACTGTCCCCGTGTGTGTGTGCCCCTCACTGTCCCCGTGTGTGTGTGCCCCTCACTGTCCCCGTGTGTGTGTGCCCCTCACTGTCCACATGTGTGTGTGCCCCTCACTGTCCACATGTGTGTGTTCCCCTCACTGTCCTCGTGTGTGTGTTCCCCTCACTGTCCTCGTGTGTGTGCCCCTCACTGTGCCAGTGTGTGTGTGTGCCCCTCACTGTGCCAGTGTGTGTGTGTGCCCCTCACTGTCCCAGTGTGTGTGTGTGCCCCTCACTGTCCCAGTGTGTGTGTGCCCCTCACTGTCCCTGTGTGTGTGCCCCTCACTGTCCCTGTGTGTGTGCCCCTCACTGTCCCTGTGTGTGTGCCCCTCACTGTCCCTGTGTGTGTGCCCCTCACTGTCCCTGTGTGTGTGTGCCCCTCACTGTCCCTGTGTGTGTGCCCCTCACTGTCCCTGTGTGTGTGTGCCCCTCACTGTCCCTTTGTGTATGCCCCTCACTGTCCCTGTGTGTATGCCCCTCACTGTCCCTGTGTGTGCGTGCCCCTCACTGTCCCCGTGTGTGCCCCTCACTGTCCCCGTGTGTGTGTGCCCCTCACTGTCCCCGTGTGTGTGTGCCCCTCACTGTCCCCGTGTGTGTGTGCCCCTCACTGTCCCCGTGTGTGTGTGCCCCTCACTGTCCCCCCAGAGCCCCTCGTGTGTACGCTGTGCCCTTTAATATTATTATTATTATGTTTCCAGCCCAGACGCTGACCACACCATGGTACCGCCGGGACTGAGGCGCTTCCACAGCCTGTGGACCAGATTCAGGCGCCTCCTTGAGTTGCCTCCGCCACCGGGAATCCAGAAAGAAGCCACCCTGGTCATCAGAGGAGCAGCTGCACCCAGGTAAATCCATCCCCCCACTGTCCCTGTGTTTGTATCCTGTCCCCCACCCCACTGTCCCTGTATGTAGCCAGTGCCCCCGTGTGTACGCTGTCCCCCCTCCAGTGCCCCTGTGTGTACGCTGTCCCGCCCCCGTGTACGCTGTTCACCCCCCAGTGCCCCCGTGTGTACGCTGTTCGCCCCCAGTGCCCCCGTGTGTACGCTGTTCGCCCCGCAGTGTCCCAGTGTGTACGCTGTTCGCCCCCTAGTGCCCCCGTGTGTACGCTGTTCGCCTGCCAGTGCCCCCGTGTGTACACGGTTCGCCCCCCAGTGCCCCATGTGTATGTTTTGGTCCCCCCCCAGTGCCCCAATGTGTACGCTGTCATCCCCCCACAGTGCCCCCGTGTGTACGCCCTACCCCCCCGTGTGTACACTGTACCCTCCAGTGCCCCCCGTGTGTACGCTGTACCCTCCAGTGCCCCCCGTGTGTACGCTGTACCCCCCAGTGCCCCCCAGGTGCACGCTGTACCCCCCAGTGCCCCCCCCCCGTGTGTACGCTGTACCCCCCAGTGCCCCCCCGTGTGCATGCTGTACCCCCCAGTGCCCCCCCCGTGTGTACGCTGTACCCCCCAGTGCCCCCCCCCCGTGTGTACGCTGTACCCCCCAGTGCCCCCCCCGTGTGTACGCTGTACCCCCCAGTGCCCCCCCGTGTGTATGCTGTGCCCCCCAGTGCCCCCGTGTGTACGCTGTGCCCCCCAGTGCCCTCCGTGTGTACGCTGTGCCCCCCGTGTGTATGCTGTCCCCCCAGTGCCCCCCG
The DNA here is from genome assembly GCF_055691185.1 of Crinia signifera. Lineage (NCBI taxonomy): Eukaryota > Metazoa > Chordata > Amphibia > Anura > Myobatrachidae > Crinia > Crinia signifera. The sequence goes on from NC_139217.1 coordinate 33,962,265, forward strand.
TGTGTATGCTGTCCCCCGTGTGTATGCTGCCCCCCCAGTGCCCTGTGTGTATGCTGCCCCCCCAGTGCCCCCGTGTGTATGCTGCCCTCCCCAATGCCCCGTGTGTATGCTGCCCTCCCCAGTGCCCCCGTGTGTACGCTGTTCGGCCCCCAGTGCCCCCATGTGTACGCTGTCCCCCCAGTGCCCCCCATGTGTACACTGCCCCCCGTGCCCCCTGTGTGTATGCTGTTGCCCCTGTGTGTGTATACGCTGTCCCTCCCCCAGTGCCCCCATGTGTATGCTGTCCCTCCCCCAGTGCCCCCCGTGTGTACGCTGTCCCTCCCCCCAGTGGCCCCGGTGTGTACACAGTCCCCCCCTGTGTGTACACTGCCCCCCCAGTGCCCACCATGTGTATGCTATCCCCCTCCCAGTGCCCCCCATGTGTACACTGCCCCCCCGTGCCCCCTGTGTGTATGCTGTTGCCCCTGTGTGTGTATGCTGTCCCCCCCCAGTGCCCCCGTGTGTATACGCTGTCCCTCCTCCATTGCCACCATGTGTACGCTGTCCCTCCCCCAGTTCCCCCCGTGTGTACGCAGTGCCCCCGTGTGTACGCAGTCCCCCCAGTGCCCCCTGTGTGTACGCTGCGCCCCCCCCCAGTGCCCCCCATGTGTACGCTGTCCCCATCCCAGTGCCCCCCGTGTGTATGCTGTCCACCTCCCAGTGCCCCCCGTGTGTACGCAGTGCCCCCGTGTGTACGCTGTCCCCCCAGTGCCCCCCATGTGTACACTGCCCCCACGTGCCCCCTGTGTGTATGCCGCTGTCCCTCCCCCAGTGCCCCGTGTGTATACACTGTCCCTCCCCCAGTGCCCCGTGTGTATACACTGTCCCTCCCCCAGTGCCCCCATGTGTACGCTGTCCCTCCCCCAGTGCCCCCCGTGTGTACGCTGTCCCTCCCCCAGTGCCCCCCATGTGTACGCAGTCCCCCCCAGTGCCCCCCATGTGTATGCTATCCCCCTCCCAGTGCCCCCCATGTGTACACTGCCCCCCCGTGCCCCCTGTGTGTATGCTGTTGCCCCTGTGTGTGTATGCTGTCCCCCCCAGTGCCCCGTGTGTATACGCTGTCCCTCCTCCATTGCCCCCATGTGTACGCTGTCCCTCCCCCAGTTCCCCCGTGTGTACACAGTGCCCCCCGTGTGTACGCAGTGCCCCCTGTGTGTACGCTGCGCCCCCCATGTGTACGCAGCGCCCCCCCCCCAGAGCCCCCCATGTGTACGCTGTCCCCATCCCAGTGCCGCCCGTGTGTATGCTGTCCACCTCCCAGTGTCCCCCGTGTGTACGCTGTCCCCCTCCCGGTGCTCCCCCGTGTGTGCGCTGTACCCCCCAGTGCCCCCATGTGTGTGCTGTACCCCTGCAGTGCCCCCATGTGTACACGCTGACCCCCCTCAGTGCCCCCCGTGTGTACGCTGGCCCCCCGTGTGTACGCTGGCCCCCCGTGTGTACGCTGGCCCCCCGTGTGTACGCTGGCCCCCCGTGTGTACGCTGGCCCCCCGTGTGTACGCTGACCCCCCTCAGTGCCCCCCGTGTGTATGCTGACCCCCCTCAGTGCCCCCCGTGTGTACGCTGACCCCCCTCAGTGCCCCCCGTATGTACGCTGTCCACCCTCAGTGCCCCCCTGTGTGTACGCTGTCCACCCTCAGTGCCCCCCGTGTGTACGCTGTGCCTCGTTGCCTCCCATGTGTACGTTGTGCCTCCTTAGTGCACCCCCCCGTGTGTACGCTGTCCCCCCTCAGTGACCCCCGTGTGTACACTGTCCCCCCTCAGTGACCCCCGTGTGTACGCTGTCCCCCCTCAGTGCCGCCCCCCGTGTGTACGCTGTCTCCCCTCAGTGCCGCCCCCCGTGTGTACGCTGTCTCCCCTCAGTGCCCCCCCCCCCGTGTGTACGCTGTCTACCCTCAGTGCCCCCGTGTGTACGCTGTCCCCTCTCAGTGCCCCCGTGTGTACGCTGTGCCCCTCCTGTGTGTACGCAGTGCCTCATTGCCTCCCGTGTGTGCGCTGTCCACCCTCATTGCCCCCCGTGTGTACACTGTCCACCATGTGTACTCTGTCCACCCTCATTGCCCCCTGTGTGTACGCTGTGCCTCATTGCCTCCCATGTGTACGTTGTGCCTCCTTAGTGCACCCCCCGTGTGTACGCTGTCCCCCCTCAGTGACCCCCGTATGTACGCTGTCCCCCTCAATGCCCCCCCGTGTGTACGCTGTCTCCCCTCAGTGCCCCCCCCGTGTGTACGCTGTCTCCCCTCAGTGCCCCCCGTGTGTACGCTGTCCCCTCTCAGTGCCCCCGTGTGTACGCTGTGCCCCTCCTGTGTGTACTCAGTGCCTCATTGCCTCCCGTGTGTACGCTGTCCACCCTCATTGCCCCCCATGTGTACACTGCCCCCCGTGCCCCCTGTGTGTATGCTGTTGCCCCTGTGTGTGTATACGCTGTCCCCCTCCCGGTGCTCCCCCGTGTGTGCGCTGTACCCCCCAGTGCCCCCATGTGTGTGCTGTACCCCTGCAGTGCCCCCATGTGTACACGCTGACCCCCCTCAGTGCCCCCCGTGTGTACGCTGGCCCCCCGTGTGTACGCTGGCCCCCCGTGTGTACGCTGGCCCCCCGTGTGTACGCTGGCCCCCCGTGTGTACGCTGGCCCCCCGTGTGTACGCTGGCCCCCCGTGTGTACGCTGACCCCCCTCAGTGCCCCCCGTGTGTATGCTGACCCCCCTCAGTGCCCCCCGTGTGTACGCTGACCCCCCTCAGTGCCCCCCGTATGTACGCTGTCCACCCTCAGTGCCCCCCTGTGTGTACGCTGTCCACCCTCAGTGCCCCCCGTGTGTACGCTGTGCCTCGTTGCCTCCCATGTGTACGTTGTGCCTCCTTAGTGCACCCCCCCGTGTGTACGCTGTCCCCCCTCAGTGACCCCCGTGTGTACACTGTCCCCCCTCAGTGACCCCCGTGTGTACGCTGTCCCCCCTCAGTGCCGCCCCCCGTGTGTACGCTGTCTCCCCTCAGTGCCGCCCCCCGTGTGTACGCTGTCTCCCCTCAGTGCCCCCCCCCCCCGTGTGTACGCTGTCTACCCTCAGTGCCCCCGTGTGTACGCTGTCCCCTCTCAGTGCCCCCGTGTGTACGCTGTGCCCCTCCTGTGTGTACGCAGTGCCTCATTGCCTCCCGTGTGTGCGCTGTCCACCCTCATTGCCCCCCGTGTGTACACTGTCCACCATGTGTACTCTGTCCACCCTCATTGCCCCCTGTGTGTACGCTGTGCCTCATTGCCTCCCATGTGTACGTTGTGCCTCCTTAGTGCACCCCCCGTGTGTACGCTGTCCCCCCTCAGTGACCCCCGTATGTACGCTGTCCCCCTCAATGCCCCCCCGTGTGTACGCTGTCTCCCCTCAGTGCCCCCCCCGTGTGTACGCTGTCTCCCCTCAGTGCCCCCCGTGTGTACGCTGTCCCCTCTCAGTGCCCCCGTGTGTACGCTGTGCCCCTCCTGTGTGTACTCAGTGCCTCATTGCCTCCCGTGTGTACGCTGTCCACCCTCATTGCCCCCCATGTGTACACTGCCCCCCGTGCCCCCTGTGTGTATGCTGTTGCCCCTGTGTGTGTATACGCTGTCCCTCCCCCAGTGCCCCCCGTGTGTATGCTGTCCCTCCCCCAGTGCCCCCCGTGTGTACGCTGTCCCTCCCCCCAGTGGCCCCGGTGTGTACACAGTCCCCCCCTGTGTGTACACTGCCCCCCCAGTGCCCCCCATGTGTATGCTATCCCCCTCCCAGTGCCCCCCATGTGTACACTGCCCCCCCGTGCCCCCTGTGTGTATGCTGTTGCCCCTGTGTGTGTATGCTGTCCCCCCCAGTGCCCCGTGTGTATACGCTGTCCCTCCTCCATTGCCCCCATGTGTACGCTGTCCCTCCCCCAGTTCCCCCGTGTGTACACAGTGCCCCCCGTGTGTACGCAGTCCCCCCAGTGCCCCCTGTGTGTACGCTGCGCCCCCCATGTGTACGCAGCGCCCCCCCCCCCCAGAGCCCCCCATGTGTACGCTGTCCCCATCCCAGTGCCGCCCGTGTGTATGCTGTCCACCTCCCAGTGTCCCCCGTGTGTACGCTGTCCCCCTCCCGGTGCTCCCCCGTGTGTGCGCTGTACCCCCCAGTGCCCCCATGTGTGTGCTGTACCCCTGCAGTGCCCCCATGTGTACACGCTGACCCCCCTCAGTGCCCCCCGTGTGTACGCTGGCCCCCCGTGTGTACGCTGGCCCCCCGTGTGTACGCTGGCCCCCCGTGTGTACGCTGGCCCCCCGTGTGTACGCTGACCCCCCTCAGTGCCCCCCGTGTGTACGCTGACCCCCCTCAGTGCCCCCCGTGTGTACGCTGACCCCCCTCAGTGCCCCCCGTATGTATGCTGTCCACCCTCAGTGCCCCCCTGTGTTAAAAGCTGTCCACCCTCAGTGCCCCCGTGTGTACGCTGTGCCTCGTTGCCTCCCATGTGTACGTTGTGCCTCCTTAGTGCACCCCCCCCGTGTGTACGCTGTCCCCCCTCAGTGACCCCCGTGTGTACACTGTCCCCCCTCAGTGACCCCCGTGTGTACACTGTCCCCCTCAGTGACCCCCGTGTGTACACTGTCCCCCCTCAGTGCCGCCCCCCGTGTGTACGCTGTCTCCCCTCAGTGCCGCCCCCCGTGTGTACGCTGTCTCCCCTCAGTGCCCCCCCCGTGTGGTACGCTGTCTACCCTCAGTGACCCCGTGTGTACGCTGTCCCCTCTCAGTGCCCCCGTGTGTACGCTGTGCCCCTCCTGTGTGTACGCAGTGCCTCATTGCCTCCCGTGTGTGCGCTGTCCACCCTCATTGCCCCCCGTGTGTACACTGTCCACCATGTGTACTCTGTCCACCCTCATTGCCCCCTGTGTGTACGCTGTGCCTCATTGCCTCCCATGTGTACGTTGTGCCTCCTTAGTGCACCCCCCGTGTGTACGCTGTCCCCCCTCAGTGACCCCCGTATGTACGCTGTCCCCCTCAGTGCCCCCCCGTGTGTACGCTGTCTCCCCTCAGTGCCCCCCCCGTGTGTACGCTGTCTCCCCTCAGTGCCCCCCGTGTGTACGCTGTCCCCTCTCAGTGCCCCCGTGTGTACGCTGTGCCCCTCCTGTGTGTACTCAGTGCCTCATTGCCTCCCGTGTGTACGCTGTCCACCCTCATTGCCCCCCATGTGTACACTGCCCCCCGTGCCCCCTGTGTGTATGCTGTTGCCCCTGTGTGTGTATACGCTGTCCCTCCCCCAGTGCCCCCCGTGTGTATGCTGTCCCTCCCCCAGTGCCCCCCGTGTGTACGCTGTCCCTCCCCCCAGTGGCCCCGGTGTGTACACAGTCCCCCCCTGTGTGTACACTGCCCCCCCAGTGCCCCCCATGTGTATGCTATCCCCCTCCCAGTGCCCCCCATGTGTACACTGCCCCCCCGTGCCCCCTGTGTGTATGCTGTTGCCCCTGTGTGTGTATGCTGTCCCCCCCAGTGCCCCGTGTGTATACGCTGTCCCTCCTCCATTGCCCCCATGTGTACGCTGTCCCTCCCCCAGTTCCCCCGTGTGTACACAGTGCCCCCCGTGTGTACGCAGTCCCCCCAGTGCCCCCTGTGTGTACGCTGCGCCCCCCATGTGTACGCAGCGCCCCCCCCCCCCCCCCCCAGAGCCCCCCATGTGTACGCTGTCCCCATCCCAGTGCCGCCCGTGTGTATGCTGTCCACCTCCCAGTGTCCCCCGTGTGTACGCTGTCCCCCTCCCGGTGCTCCCCCGTGTGTGCGCTGTACCCCCCAGTGCCCCCATGTGTGTGCTGTACCCCTGCAGTGCCCCCATGTGTACACGCTGACCCCCCTCAGTGCCCCCCGTGTGTACGCTGGCCCCCCGTGTGTACGCTGGCCCCCCGTGTGTACGCTGGCCCCCCGTGTGTACGCTGGCCCCCCGTGTGTACGCTGACCCCCCTCAGTGCCCCCCGTGTGTACGCTGACCCCCCTCAGTGCCCCCCGTGTGTACGCTGACCCCCCTCAGTGCCCCCCGTATGTATGCTGTCCACCCTCAGTGCCCCCCTGTGTGTACGCTGTCCACCCTCAGTGCCCCCGTGTGTACGCTGTGCCTCGTTGCCTCCCATGTGTACGTTGTGCCTCCTTAGTGCACCCCCCCGTGTGTACGCTGTCCCCCCTCAGTGACCCCCGTGTGTACACTGTCCCCCCTCAGTGACCCCCGTGTGTACGCTGTCCCCCCTCAGTGCCGCCCCCCGTGTGTACGCTGTCTCCCCTCAGTGCCGCCCCCCGTGTGTACGCTGTCTCCCCTCAGTGCCCCCCCCCCGTGTGTACGCTGTCTACCCTCAGTGCCCCCGTGTGTACGCTGTCCCCTCTCAGTGCCCCCGTGTGTACGCTGTGCCCCTCCTGTGTGTACGCAGTGCCTCATTGCCTCCCGTGTGTGCGCTGTCCACCCTCATTGCCCCCCGTGTGTACACTGTCCACCATGTGTACTCTGTCCACCCTCATTGCCCCCTGTGTGTACGCTGTGCCTCATTGCCTCCCATGTGTACGTTGTGCCTCCTTAGTGCACCCCCCGTGTGTACGCTGTCCCCCCTCAGTGACCCCCGTATGTACGCTGTCCCCCTCAATGCCCCCCGTGTGTACGCTGTCTCCCCTCAGTGCCCCCCCGTGTGTACGCTGTCTCCCCTCAGTGCCCCCCGTGTGTACGCTGTCCCCTCTCAGTGCCCCCGTGTGTACGCTGTGCCCCTCCTGTGTGTACTCAGTGCCTCATTGCCTCCCGTGTGTACGCTGTCCACCCTCATTGCCCCCCGTGTGTACACTGTTTACCCTCATTGCCCCCCGTGTGTACGCTGTCCCCCCTCAGTGCCCACCGTGTGTACTCTGTCCACCCTCATTGCCCCCCGTGTGTACGCTGTGCTCCCCCCATTTGTACGCAGTTCCTCATTGCCTCCCGTGTATGCAGTGCCCCCTTAGTGCGTCCCCCCATGTGTACGCTGTCCCCCCTCAGTGCCTCCCCGTGTGTACGCTATCGCCCCGCTGTGCCCCCCGTGTGTACGCTGTGCCCCCCGTGTGTACGCTGTGCCCCCCGTGAGTACGCTGTGCCCCCCGTGTGTACGCTGTGCCCCCCGTGTGTACGCTGTGCCCCCCGTGTGTACGCTGTGCCCCCCCGTGTGTACGCTGTGCCCCCCCCCCGTGTGTACGCTGTGCCCCCCCGTGTGTACGCTGTGCCCCCCGTGTGTACGCTGTGCCCCCCGTGTGTACGCTGTGCCCGCCGTGTGTACGCTGTGCCCCCCCGTGTGTTCGCTGTGCCCCCCCTGTGTGTTCGCTGTGCCCCCCCTGTGTGTTCGCTGTGTCCCCCCTCAGTGTCTCGCCGTGTGTACGCTATCGCCCCGCTGTGCCCCCCGTGTGTACGCTGTGCCCCCCGTGTGTACGCTGTGCCCCCCGTGAGTACGCTGTGCCCCCCGTGAGTACGCTGTGCCCCCCGTGTGTACGCTGTGCCCCCCCGTGTGTACGCTGTGCCCCCCCCGTGTGTACGCTGTGCCCCCCCGTGTGTACGCTGTGCCCCCCCGTGTGTACGCTGTGCCCCCCGTGTGTACGCTGTGCCCGCCGTGTGTACGCTGTGCCCCCCCGTGTGTACGCTGTGCCCCCCCGTGTGTACGCTGTGCCCCCCCGTGTGTACGCTGTGCCCCCCCGTGTGTTCGCTGTGCCCCCCCCTGTGTGTTCGCTGTGCCCCCCCCTGTGTGTTCGCTGTGCCCCCCCCTGTGTGTTCGCTGTGCCCCCCCCTGTGTGTTCGCTGTGCCCCCCCTGTGTGTTCGCTGTGCCCCCCCCTGTGTGTTCGCTGTGCCCCCCCTGTGTGTTCGCTGTGCCCCCCCCCCCGTGTGTTCGCTGTGCCCCCCCCCCGTGTGTTCGCTGTGCCCCCCCGTGTGTACGCTGTGCCCCCCGTGTGTACGCTGTGCCCCCCGTGTGTACGCTGTGCCCCCCCGTGTGTACGCTGTGCCCCCCCCGTGTGTACGCTGTGCCCCCCCGTGTGTACGCTGTGCCCCCCGTGTGTACGCTGTGCCCCCCGTGTGTACGCTGTGCCCCCCGTGTGTACGCTGTGCCCCCCGTGTGTACGCTGTGCCCCCCGTGTACGCTGTGCCCCCCCCCGTGTGTAAGCTGTGCCCCCCCCCGTGTGTAAGCTGTGCCCCCCCCCGTGTGTAAGCTGTGCCCCCCCCTGTGTGTAAGCTGTGCCCCCCCCTGTGTGTAAGCTGTGCCCCCCCCTGTGTGTAAGCTGTGCCCCCCCCCGTGTGTAAGCTGTGCCCCCCCCTGTGTGTAAGCTGTGCCCCCCCCTGTGTGTAAGCTGTGCCCCCCCCTGTGTGTAAGCTGTGCCCCCCCCTGTGTGTAAGCTGTGCCCCCCCCTGTGTGTAAGCTGTGCCCCCCCTTTCGTGTGTACGCATTGTTATTGTAATAATTATTATTATTATTATATTTCCTGCTCAGACTCTGTCCTCCCCATGCTGCCGCCGGGACTCGGTTCAGCCGCTTCCACAGCCTGCAGCCCTAACAGTCTGGTGAAGCCCCAGCGTTGAGTTGCCTCTGCCACCAAGAAGACAGAAAGCAGCCACCGGGCCATCAGAGGAGCAGCTGCACCCAGGTAAATCCATCCCCCCACTGTCCCTGTGTGTACCCTGTCCCCCATCCACACTATCCCTATGTACACCATGTCCCCCCAACTGTCCCCCACACCACTATCCCTGTGCATACCCTTTCCCCCGTCACTGTCCCTGTATGTACCCTGCCCCCCCAGTGCCCGCCATGTGTACGCTGTCCCCCCCCCAGTGCCCGCCGTTTGTATGCTGCCCCCCGTGTGTACTGTCCCCCCTGTGCTGCAGCTGCACCCAGGTAAATCCGTCCCCCCTCTGTCCCTGTGTGTACCCTGTCCCCCACCCCACTATCCCTGTGTGTACCCTGTCCTCCCCCAGTGCCCCCGTGTGTACGCTGCCCCCCCCAGTGCCCCCCGCGCATGTACGCTGTCCCCCTACAGTGCCGCCCCCGCATGTACGCTGTCCCCCTACAGTGCCGCCCCCGCATGTACGCTGCCCCCCCCCGTGCCCCCTGCGTGTACGCTGTCCCCTTCCCAGTGCTCCCTGCGTGTACGCTGTCCCCTTCCCAGTGCCCCCTGCGTGTACGCTGTCCCCTTCCCAGTGCCCCCTGCGTGTACGCTGTCCCCTTCCCAGTGCCCCCTGCGTGTACGCTGTCCCCTTCCCAGTGCCCCCTGCGTGTACGCTGTCCCCTTCCCAGTGCCCCCTGCGTGTACGCTGTCCCCTTCCCAGTGCCCCCTGCGTGTACGCTGTCCCCTTCCCAGTGCCCCCTGCGTGTACGCTGTCCCCTTCCCAGTGCCCCCTGCGTGTACGCTGTCCCCTTCCCAGTGCCCCCTGCGTGTACGCTGTCCCCTTCCCAGTGCCCCCTGCGTGTACGCTGTCCCCTTCCCAGTGCCCCCTGCGTGTACGCTGTCCCCTTCCCAGTGCCCCCTGCGTGTACGCTGTCCCCTTCCCAGTGCCCCCTGCGTGTACGCTGTCCCCTTCCCAGTGCCCCCTGCGTGTACGCTGTCCCCTTCCCAGTGCCCCCTGCGTGTACGCTGTCCCCTTCCCAGTGCCCCCTGCGTGTACGCTGTCCCCTTCCCAGTGCCCCCTGCGTGTACGCTGTCCCCTTCCCAGTGCCCCCTGCGTGTACGCTGTCCCCTTCCCAGTGCCCCCTGCATGTACGCTGTCCCCTTCCCAGTGCCCCCTGCGTGTACGCTGTCCCCTTCCCAGTGCCCCCTGCGTGTACGCTGTCCCCTTCCCAGTGCCCCCTGCGTGTACGCTGTCCCCTTCCCAGTGCCCCCTGCGTGTACGCTGTCCCCTTCCCAGTGCCCCCTGCGTGTACGCTGTCCCCTTCCCAGTGCCCTCTGCGTGTACGCTGTCCCCTTCCCAGCGCCCCCTGCGTTTACGCTGTCCCCTTCCCAGCGCCCCCTGCGTTTACGCTGTCCCCTTCCCAGCGCCCCCTGCGTGTACGCTGTCCCCTTCCCAGCGCCCCCTGCGTGTACGCTGTCCCCTTCCCAGCGCCCCCTGCGTGTACGCTGTCCCCTTCCCAGCGCCCCCTGCGTGTACGCTGTCCCCTTCCCAGCGCCCCCTGCGTGTACGCTGTCCCCTTCCCAGCGCCCCCTGCGTGTACGCTGTCCCCTTCCCAGCGCCCCCTGCGTGTACGCTGTCCCCTTCCCAGCGCCCCCTGCGTGTACGCTGTCCCTTCCCAGCGCCCCCTGCGTGTACGCTGTCCCCTTCCCAGTGCCCCCTGCGTGTACGCTGTCCCCTTCCCAGTGCCCCCTGCGTGTACGCTGTCCCCTTCCCAGTGCCCCCTGCGTGTACGCTGTCCCCTTCCCAGTGCCCCCTGCGTGTACGCTGTCCCCTTCCCAGTGCCCCCTGCGTGTACGCTGTCCCCTTCCCAGTGCCCCCTGCGTTTACGCTGTCCCCTTCCCAGTGCCCCCTGCGTGTACGCTGTCCCCTTCCCAGTGCCCCCTGCGTGTACGCTGTCCCCTTCCCAGTGCCCCCTGCGTGTACGCTGTCCCCTTCCCAGTGCCCCCTGCGTGTACGCTGTCCCCTTCCCAGTGCCCCCTGCGTGTACGCTGTCCCCTTCCCAGTGCCCCCTGCGTGTACGCTGTCCCCTTCCCAGTGCCCCCTGCGTGTACGCTGTCCCCTTCCCAGTGCCCCCTGCGTGTACGCTGTCCCCTTCCCAGTGCCCCCTGCGTGTACGCTGTCCCCTTCCCAGTGCCCCCTGCGTGTACGCTGTCCCCTTCCCAGTGCCCCCTGCGTGTACGCTGTCCCCTTCCCAGTGCCCCCTGCGTGTACGCTGTCCCCTTCCCAGTGCCCCCTGCGTGTACGCTGTCCCCTTCCCAGTGCCCCCTGCGTGTACGCTGTCCCCTTCCCAGTGCCCCCTGCGTGTTCGCTGTCCCCTTCCCAGTGCCCCCTGCGTGTACGCTGTCCCCTTCCCAGTGCCCCCTGCGTGTACGCTGTCCCCTTCCCAGTGCCCCCTGCGTGTACGCTGTCCCCTTCCCAGTGCCCCCTGCGTGTACGCTGTCCCCTTCCCAGTGCCCCCTGCGTGTACGCTGTCCCTTCCCAGTGCCCCCTGCGTGTACGCTGTCCCCTTCCCGTGCCCCCTGCGTGTACGCTGTCCCCTTCCCAGTGCCCCCTGCGTGTACGCTGTCCCCTTCCCAGTGCCCCCTGCGTGTACGCTGTCCCCTTCCCAGTGCCCCCTGCGTGTACGCTGTCCCCTTCCCAGTGCCCCCTGCGTGCATGCTGTCCCCTTCCCAGTGCCCCCTGCGTGCACGCTGTCCCCTTCCCAGTGCCCCCCGCGTGTACGCTGTCCCCTTCCCAGTGCCCCCCGCGTGTACGCTGTCCCCTTCCCAGTGCCCCCCGCGTGTACGCTGTCCCCTTCCCAGTGCCCCCAGCGTGTACGCTGCCTCATTGCCAGGGGTGTATTATCATAAAACATTTTAAAAAATCAAATTTTATTTTTACACTGAAATTTAAAATAAAAAATAAATTGAAAAAAGCTATGAAATTACATTGACAAAAAACCTAACGGTTTCACATGTCCCATTAAGGCTTCTTACACATGATCTGGCATTTCTGAAACCTGTTGTAACTCTTCCACTCAAACGCCAAAAAGCAATGAAATTACGATCATTAAGGCTGACGCCTTAATGGACGTGTTCCTTGCGCAATACAGATATGGTACGCCATCACAGCCTGTGGGTAAGTGCAGATTCAGCACTCTCACAGAGTGAGATTGCTGTCACTCACACAATGGTGGAGCTGCTAATTCACAGATTTGTGTGCTCATTGGAATACACACATGCAGTCTATGCAACTGAAGGTCTGAGCAGTAAACAGAGCCAAGAGGATGAGGTAAAAGTGGTGTTGATTGGGTAGGAGGCAGTGTGGTGCAGATGGGGAGGAATAGAAATGCGTAGATGGTGGGAAGGCTAAGCAGCACTGATGGGGGACTAACGAACAGATGGGTGGAAAACAGTGGCACAGATTGGGGAAGGTAAGACAGAGTGATGCGATTGGGTGGGAAACAGAGGAGCAGTTGGAGGAAAGACAGCACTGATGGGGGAGGGGGTTCGGAGCAAAGGGGATAAAGGGAAAACAGAGCAGCACAGATGGAGGGAAACTGTGTCATGGATGAGGCAGGCAGAGCAGCATGGATGGAGGGGGAGACAGAGCATCACTAATAGAGGGGAAGCCAGTTGCACAGATAGAAGGAAACAGTGGCATCTGTGTGGAAAGACAGGGCAGCGCAGATGGGGAAAGACACATTGGTTTGGATGAGGGAATACACACAGCAGTTGGTATCGGGGAAGACAGAGCAGGATGAAGGCATATAGGAGAAGAAAGTGTAGATGCATAGTAGTTGGGAGTATTATAGTTTTTGCAATTATGAAAGATGTTTCTGGTACCTGTATGTGAATACTAAATGAAATGGATATAGGTAGTGAGTGTGAAAGATGTTGGACCCTCAGTGGGATAGTTTTAGTAATAGTGTTTATTCTAGCACCCGCTATCTTTTAAAACCTATGCAGTTCCTCTACCCTGTCTGGGGTGTTGCTGTCTGCTGTAGTGTTTCTAGCAAAGGTCTGGTTTGCAGTGCTGATATACAGATCACACTGTGCTAGAAGCACTACAGTAGACAGCTACAACCCAGGCAGGGAAGAGGAACTGCATGGGTTTTCAAAGATGGTGGGTGCTAGAATGAACACTATAGTAATTCAGTGGGCTAGACAGTTTTAGATGATTGCAGGTACTTATTAGGATGAGTGCGCCACATAACTGCTCAGACCTTCAGTTGCATAGACTGCATGTGTGTATTCCAATGAGCACACAAATCTGTGAATTAGCAGCTCCACCATTGTGTGAGTGACAGCAATCTCACTCTGTGAGAGTGCTGAATCTGCACTTACCCACAGGCTGTGATGGCGTACCATATCTGTATTGCGCAAGGAACACGTCCATTAAGGCGTCAGCCTTAATGATCGTAATTTCATTGCTTTTTGGCGTTTGAGTGGAAGAGTTACAACAGGTTTCAGAAATGCCAGATCATGTGTAAGAAGCCTTAATGGGACATGTGAAACCGTTAGGTTTTTTGTCAATGTAATATATATATATATATATACAAGCAAGGGGTCCGGCACTCAGGGCTGATGAAATTCAGCGACTTAGGTGCGCTTCTATCTCCCAAGGAGAAATATAGTAAAGACAAGCAGAAGTCACTCTAAGAATTAGTTCAGAACTGCACAGCGGCAGTCAATGTAAAAAACGGGAAGACACTGGTATAGTGCAAAGCCAACGTTTCGGGCGGGTAGCCCTTTATCAAGACATAATAAGTGTACAAACATTACTCACATTTATAGTAGAAAAACTGTCAAATCACTCTGTGCTTACCACCACCGTGCTGGCCCCCGGCGGGGAACTGATGACATCATCGGCGCTGCTGCACCGACAGGTTCTGACTCACCGGGGGCGTGTGTCCATCACCGTGTACCTAGTAACCATGGTGACAATGTAAATAAAAGCATGAAGAAAATAAGCCACCATAACGTGTGCTAAGTAACCATGGTGACAATGTAAATAAAGGCATGAGAACAATAAACCACCATATAGATTTGCTTTCCAGAGGTAGAAATGAATTCCTAGCAAAGGAAGAACCAGCACAAGACGGAAAAGCTTTTTGCTTCAAACTTTATCATCAGATTATTGAAGACAGTATCCGGCCTCACAGTATGGTAACATATGACAGCAAGTCAGGACCATGAATGTCCAACACCCAACAGGCAAAACAATCTTACTGTACATCCAAGCTGTGGCCGCAGTCAGTTGAAGGTCCCCTGACGGACCGTTTTGGTGCCTTGTGCACCTTTCTCAAAGGGAAAATGATCTGACCCAAATGTCAAAAGCTGTGTGATTTAAAAGGAGGAAAGCGTGATTTCTCACCTGTGCGTGCATCTGGTCCGCTCGTCAATTTTCCCGCGAGTGCATGGCTTCCGGATGCCCTGACTGACGTCAGACGCCGGCGCACGCGCCTGGCGATGACGCCCGTCGCTGGTCACCGTCCGCCCATACACTCTAGCGGGGAATGCACAAGGGTTCCCAGGTGCACGAGTGATTCAACGTCACTTCCGTTACTACGGTAACGCGTATATGCAAAAGCTAGACAAATCGTCACTTCCGTTACTAAGGCAACGCGCATATACAAACCTATCTAGATTGCGGATTCATACAGATCCGTTCCCTTTGAAAAGGCGCTACCAAGTGTTGTTAAATAAATCACCATATATCTTGCAGCACATGGGGCACAAGATCCAGATAATAAAGAAATATACAATACAATGCATATTAAAAAAGGAAAAGAAAAATCCACATAAAAATTCATAGATTAATTATGCACAAAAAATTGAAGACATGAAAAAAGAAAAATAACAATTTAAGTTAGTACATTCATTAAGGTCATACTCTGCCATGGGTCCATAGCTACATTATCTAATTCTGTATCATTAGAAAGATCCCCCTATTTTATAAGAACGGTACAAACGAGAACTCTTCATTAAGTCCATTTGGGCTCATACAGTCCAGTTCATATATCCAGAAACACTCTCTCTGTAACAATTTACCATGTCTGTCACCACCTCTCCTCATTGGTGTCACATGTTCCAGCGGCATAAATGTAAAGTCATTAATGCAATGTCCACACTGTATAAAATGCTTAGCCACTGGTGGAGTCCCAGGTTCCAACTTTATCCCTGCTTTTTTGATGGAACTCCGGTGCATGGAAATTCTTTCTTTAAGCATACGTATTGTTTTTCCAACATATAGTTGCTTACAAGGACACATAATCATATAGACCACAAAGCGTGTTTCACAGTTCATCCTTGTTTTTAATTTGTATGTTTTGCCTGTTCTGGGGTGTACAAAGCTGTCTGTTACCTTAATAAACTTGCAATTTGCACATCCTGTGCATCGAAAGGATCCCACAGACTTGCTCAGCCAATTTTGTTTAGGTCCTATTCTAGGACTCACGTCTGTATACAGCATCCTCTGTTTAAGGTTTCGACTCCTTTTGTAGCAGAATAGAGGCAAAGAGCTACAACTGGCCCCCAGAACTGGGTCTGTTTGGATGATATGCCAATGCTTTGTGATAGCCTTGCGGATTTCTTTTGAAGCGATAGAATATGTGCTGGAAAACACAATTTTAGAGTCTGTACTTTTCCTTGTGCTGGGTGACAGAAGATCCTGTCTTTTCAGGTTCATGGCACGTTTCTTTGCATCTGCCAGATCCTTACTCAGATACCCTCTGGATTTAAAGTCCTGGCACATTTTATCTAATGTCTCCTCAAGTTTGGTTACATCTGAGGTATTGCGTACGGCTCTAATTAGCTGGGAGAAAGGCAACCCATTTTTAAGTGGTTGCGGATGGAAACTCTCCGCCAATAGGAGAGTGTTTCTGTCCGTTGGTTTTTTAAAGAGCGTGGTGGCAAAGCAGTTCTCTCTTACATGTACCGTTACATCTAGGTAATCAATTCTACTAAGGCTAAAATTCAAAGTGAATCTAATAGACCCAGGCAGTATGTTCAAATGATCAATAAATTCATGTAGCAGAGTCAGAGAACCTGTCCACACCATGAAGATATCATCGATGTATCGCAAATACATCGATATATGTTCATAAAATCTATTGTTGGCCAATATTTTAGATACCTCATAATTGTACATAAAGATATTTGCGTACGACGGGGCCATGTTCGACCCCATCGCCGTCCCTTTACGTTGACAAAAGAACATGTTGTTAAATAAAAAGTAATTTTTCTTTAAGATTGTCTCTATCAGAAGTAAAGGCGGGGGTGTGGTAATCCTTAACCGTGAGGATTATATTAGTGAGATAATGAGACAACTGAGTGACACAGAATGTTATGAGCTTCTGCCCACGGATCCCACAGAACTGTTCAAGAGAGAAATTGATAGCACTATTAAATTGGGTGTCGAACAGGGTTGGATAGATGAATCCACAGAAAAATTCTTATATCAGGATTTTCCAAAAATACCCCTTATATATTTTACCCAAAGTGCACAAGACTTTGGTCTCCCCTCCAGGGAGACCAATTATATCATCTCTAGGTTCTCTAGGACAACCATTGTCACAATATGTCGATTATCTATTACAACCGGTAGTTAGAAATAGTCCCTATTTTGTTAAGGATACTACTGATTTTTTGAATAAAATTGACTCAATTGGGAAACCACCCAAAGATTGTGTGCTCGTGACGCTAGACGTCACGAGTCTATACACTAACATTATGCACGAGGAGGGCTTACAAGCTATTCGTAGCATTGTCAGCACCTGTCCACACTATGAGGGCCCGCCTATAGAATATCTGATACTTCTGATAGAGACAATCTTAAAGAAAAATTACTTTTTATTTAACAACATGTTCTTTTGTCAACGTAAAGGGACGGCGATGGGGTCGAACATGGCCCCGTCGTACGCAAATATCTTTATGTACAATTATGAGGTATCTAAAATATTGGCCAACAATAGATTTTATGAACATATATCGATGTATTTGCGATACATCGATGATATCTTCATGGTGTGGACAGGTTCTCTGACTCTGCTACATGAATTTATTGATCATTTGAACATACTGCCTGGGTCTATTAGATTCACTTTGAATTTTAGCCTTAGTAGAATTGATTACCTAGATGTAACGGTACATGTAAGAGAGTACTGCTTTGCCACCACGCTCTTTAAAAAACCAACGGACAGAAACACTCTCCTATTGGCGGAGAGTTTCCATCCGCAACCACTTAAAAATGGGTTGCCTTTCTCCCAGCTAATTAGAGCCGTACGCAATACCTCAGATGTAACCAAACTTGAGGAGACATTAGATAAAATGTGCCAGGACTTTAAATCCAGAGGGTATCTGAGTAAGGATCTGGCAGATGCAAAGAAACGTGCCATGAACCTGAAAAGACAGGATCTTCTGTCACCCAGCACAAGGAAAAGTACAGACTCTAAAATTGTGTTTTCCAGCACATATTCTATCGCTTTAAAAGAAATCCGCAAGGCTATCACATCACCATGTGGCGCCGCTGATTGGCTGACTGGGTGCTGCACAGCTCAGTAATTATATGGTCCCCATGTCTGTGCTCCTCATTAGAGTACATCTAGTTTATATATATCAGTACTGTTACTGGCTGTGCAATCACCATGTGGCGCCGCTGAATGGCTGCCTGGGTACTGCACAGCTCGGTAAATATGTTCCCCATGTCCGTGTCCCTTATTAGAATGCGTCTTGTGCATATCTGTATGTGTGATGTACATTTGTACTGCCATTGTTGCCTGTTCCTTGTACTGATAACCCTTTGTATTGCAGTATGTGCATTGTTATTTTTATTGTCTGTAAAGCGCCTTGAGTCCTGTTGGAGAAAGTGCGCTATATAAATAAAACTTACTTACTTACTTACTTACATTGGCATATCATCCAAACAGACCCAGTTCTGGGGGCCAGTTGTAGCTCTTTGCCTCTATTCTGCTACAAAAGGAGTCGAAACCTTAAACAGAGGATGCTGTATACAGACGTGAGTCCTAGAATAGGACCTAAACAAAATTGGCTGAGCAAGTCTGTGGGATCCTTTCGATGCACAGGATGTGCAAATTGCAAGTTTATTAAGGTAACAGACAGCTTTGTACACCCCAGAACAGGCAAAACATACAAATTAAAAACAAGGATGAACTGTGAAACACGCTTTGTGGTCTATATGATTATGTGTCCTTGTAAGCAACTATATGTTGGAAAAACAATACGTATGCTTAAAGAAAGAATTTCCATGCACCGGAGTTCCATCAAAAAAGCAGGGATAAAGTTGGAACCTGGGACTCCAACAGTGGCTAAGCATTTTATACAGTGTGGACATTGCATTAATGACTTTACATTTATGCCGCTGGAACATGTGACACCAATGAGGAAAGGTGGTGACAGACATGGTAAATTGTTACAGAGAGAGTGTTTCTGGATATATGAGCTGGACTGTATGAGCCCAAATGGACTTAATGAAGAGTTCTCGTTTGTACCGTTCTTATAAAATAGGGGGATCTTTCTAATGATACAGAATTAGATAATGTAGCTATGGACCCATGGCAGAGTATGACCTTAATGAATGTACTAACTTAAATTGTTATTTTTCTTTTTTCATGTCTTCAATTTTTTGTGCATAATTAATCTATGAATTTTTATGTGGATTTTTCTTTTCCTTTTTTAATATGCATTGTATTGTATATTTCTTTATTATCTGGATCTTGTGCCCCATGTGCTGCAAGATATATGGTGATTTATTTAACAACACTTGGTAGCGCCTTTTCAAAGGGAACGGATCTGTATGAATCCGCAATCTAGATAGGTTTGTATATGCGCGTTGCCTTAGTAACGGAAGTGACGATTTGTCTAGCTTTTGCATATACGCGTTACCGTAGTAACGGAAGTGACGTTGAATCACTCGTGCACCTGGGAACCCTTGTGCATTCCCCGCTAGAGTGTATGGGCGGACGGTGACCAGCGACGGGCATCATCGCCAGGCGCGTGCGCCGGCGTCTGACGTCAGTCAGGGCATCCGGAAGCCATGCACTCGCGGGAAAATTGACGAGCGGACCAGATGCACGCACAGGTGAGTAATCACGCTTTCCTCCTTTTAAATCACACAGCTTTAGACATTTGGGTCAGATCATTTTCCCTTTGAGAAAGGTGCACAAGGCACCGAAACGGTCCGTCAGGGGACCTTCAACTGACTGCGGCCACAGCTTGGATGTACAGTAAGATTGTTTTGCCTGTTGGGTGTTGGACATTCATGGTCCTGACTTGCTGTCATATGTTACCATACTGTGAGGCCGGATACTGTCTTCAATAATCTGATGATAAAGTTTGAAGCAAAAAGTTTTTCCGTCTTGTGCTGGTTCTTCCTTTGCTAGGAATTCATTTCTACCTCTGGAAAGCAAATCTATAATCCCTCATTACCGGGCACGGACACTTTAAATACAGCAGCGTTGTGCGTTCTAGATACTATGTATATATATATCTATATATATATATCTATATATAGATATATATATATAGATATATATATATATATATGTACAAAAAGAAACACAGGAGGAGCGCTCCATAGTGTAAAACCAGATATGATTTAATAGATATAAAATATCCACGGTACAGTCAATCAGTACTCGTACCGTTTTAAAAACAGCAGGGGGCGGTTACCACATGATGTATATATAACAAGCCAGGCAAGCCTCCTACCACCATCCGGGGCAACTGCAGCACGACACGGAACCTCACCGAACACTCTGTGAGGGAAGCGGTGTACCGACAGGCTGGAGAGGATCAGATGCGGCAGGGGATTCCCGACAGACACAGAGCTCGCCGTCACCAAGGCCCGCCCTAATGCATTTCGTAATCCACTTCGTCAGATGTCCTGATGAAAATGCCGACGCGGCCTTGAAACGTTGACGACAATGTATTGACACCAACTACATTAGAAACTTTTTTGATTTCTACCTAAACCCGTGGAGTGCCGCCTCATTACCAAGGGCTCCACCAATAGCCCCTGGTCTGCTACCTGTACCCCCCTGTGGAGGAAGGCACCGCGGTATTTGCCATTTTCGTCCGGAGTGCCGAACTTCTCTTGCTGCTATATATATATATATATATATATATATATATATATATATATATATATATATATAAAACAGAAGAAAGGAGGAGCGCACAGGTGAGTATAATCATACAGCGTTTACTTGAAAAAAGTGTAGGCTCACATACAATTAAAATAGCAGTATTCAGCTTGTGTAAGAATCACCGTCAATACGTCAGCTTCATAACACGGGCACCAGGAGGACATCCAGGAAAACCGGCAGATGGAAATTGCTGCGGCGAGGACGGAGTTCAAGACACGAGGACTGCACAACAGACGGGAACCACAGTAACAAAGATCCGATACGTCAGGTGACCACGCCCCAACGCGTTTCGTCACTGATGACTTCGTCAGGAGGCGTGTCAAAGGTAAGTATGACAGGGTATTTTATAAGCCGGCTAATTGAGCTCAATGAGTAAACAGCATATACCAATTAAGTGGAATGTGCACATTGCACGCAGAGAGAAAGAACAAACATTCAATTTAATTCATTTAACAGTATCCAACTGGCAGCAAAAACATATAAACGCCCCAGCTGGAATTACAACAATTCATAACATTTATTAATAAATATTAAAAAATATATATAATAGTCAAATATAAAAGTACAAAGATACAAATATATAAAAATACAAAAATACTCTAAACCAAGTTAATAAAAACAGCGTATAAATATATAAGGATATATCATTTAAAATTACAGCTAATGCTCAGATACGGAGATGAACAATTATAGGGAAGCAGAAATACCGTACAAAAATACAAAAAGTTGTAGTATCAAAGTAAAGAAGTGGGACGAGAAAAGAGAACAGTATTAGTAAACTCGATATTGGGATAATGAGTATAAACAGATAAAAATATATATATATATAATAGGTGGGTTTATAACCACCCATAAACCGTCATAACATAAAAGAGACATCAATTTAAAAATACATATAGATTCTTATCAGATATAAAGAAACCGTACAATAAAGTGCAATGTAGCAGAATGCGGGGGTAATACATTGCTCTGCACAGGAGCGATGTCAGGACACTCACACTAAAGGATCCGTGAAGGGGCAAAAACCCAACAACAACACGGAGCCAGTGTAAGCGCCCCACATCAAACCTATTAGTGCAGAAAGGGTACAATGTCAACCCCCTCATTTAAACCCATAGGAGACATAGTGTTTAAAGTGTAAATCCAAAATGTTTCTCTTTTACTCAATTTTGTCAGAATATCACCACCTCTCTCATCGAGGGTGATGTGCTCTAGTGCTTTGAAAGAAAAATTCTGTAGATTAGAAGCACAACAGGTAGCAAAGTGTCGAGGGACACTGTGTGTTAACACTTTATTTGTAATACTCCTAGTGTGTTCTAACACACGCAGTTTTAAAACCCTTTTAGTCTTTCCGACATATTTTTTGCCGCATTTACACATAAGCATATATATAACGTGTGTAGTAAGACATGACATCCTGCTCTTAATATGCCAAGATTTTGTGTGTTCGGAGTTCCAGAAAATGGATCTTTCTTTATCAGAAAACTTGCAAACTTTGCATTTATTGCATGGAAAAAATCCATTGCATGTTTTTAACCAGCCTTCTTTATGGTCATCTACTCCTTTTAACATACTGGGCGCTAATCTATTCTTGAGGGAAGAAGCTTTTCTGAAAATAACTTGTGGTTTTTCAGGCAATAAGGGTTTTAAAATCGGATCAAGCAGTAATACATCCCAATGTTGGGTAAGAATCTGTCTAATTTTATTACTATCGCTATTAAACTTAGTAACAAATGGGACCATAGTGTTGGAATTATGAGGTCTCTCTTTATATTGAAGTAATTCTTTCCTATCACGTTTACGAGCCTTTTCCTTACAACTAAGAATCAATTCATTAGGGTATTTCTTTTCGAGGAATCTGCCGCTATATATATCAGCTTGTTCTTCAAATTTATCGATATTAGCACAGTTCCTGCGTGGTAAATAATATTCCCTATTCACAGTTTGTGCGAGTGCGCAGGAACTGTGCTAATATCGATAAATTTGAAGAACAAGCTGATATATATAGCGGCAGATTCCTCGAAAAGAAATACCCTAATGAATTGATTCTTAGTTGTAAGGAAAAGGCTCGTAAACGTGATAGGAAAGAATTACTTCAATATAAAGAGAGACCTCATAATTCCAACACTATGGTCCCATTTGTTACTAAGTTTAATAGCGATAGTAATAAAATTAGACAGATTCTTACCCAACATTGGGATGTATTACTGCTTGATCCGATTTTAAAACCCTTATTGCCTGAAAAACCACAAGTTATTTTCAGAAAAGCTTCTTCCCTCAAGAATAGATTAGCGCCCAGTATGTTAAAAGGAGTAGATGACCATAAAGAAGGCTGGTTAAAAACATGCAATGGATTTTTTCCATGCAATAAATGCAAAGTTTGCAAGTTTTCTGATAAAGAAAGATCCATTTTCTGGAACTCCGAACACACAAAATCTTGGCATATTAAGAGCAGGATGTCATGTCTTACTACACACGTTATATATATGCTTATGTGTAAATGCGGCAAAAAATATGTCGGAAAGACTAAAAGGGTTTTAAAACTGCGTGTGTTAGAACACACTAGGAGTATTACAAATAAAGTGTTAACACACAGTGTCCCTCGACACTTTGCTACCTGTTGTGCTTCTAATCTACAGAATTTTTCTTTCAAAGCACTAGAGCACATCACCCTCGATGAGAGAGGTGGTGATATTCTGACAAAATTGAGT
The DNA here is from genome assembly GCF_055691185.1 of Crinia signifera. Lineage (NCBI taxonomy): Eukaryota > Metazoa > Chordata > Amphibia > Anura > Myobatrachidae > Crinia > Crinia signifera. The sequence continues at coordinate 33,984,787 of NC_139217.1, forward strand.
AAAAGAGAAACATTTTGGATTTACACTTTAAACACTATGTCTCCTATGGGTTTAAATGAGGGGGTTGACATTGTACCCTTTCTGCACTAATAGGTTTGATGTGGGGCGCTTACACTGGCTCCGTGTTGTTGTTGGGTTTTTGCCCCTTCACGGATCCTTTAGTGTGAGTGTCCTGACATCGCTCCTGTGCAGAGCAATGTATTACCCCCGCATTCTGCTACATTGCACTTTATTGTACGGTTTCTTTATATCTGATAAGAATCTATATGTATTTTTAAATTGATGTCTCTTTTATGTTATGACGGTTTATGGGTGGTTATAAACCCACCTATTATATATATATATATTTTTATCTGTTTATACTCATTATCCCAATATCGAGTTTACTAATACTGTTCTCTTTTCTCGTCCCACTTCTTTACTTTGATACTACAACTTTTTGTATTTTTGTACGGTATTTCTGCTTCCCTATAATTGTTCATCTCCGTATCTGAGCATTAGCTGTAATTTTAAATGATATATCCTTATATATTTATACGCTGTTTTTATTAACTTGGTTTAGAGTATTTTTGTATTTTTATATATTTGTATCTTTGTACTTTTATATTTGACTATTATATATATTTTTTAATATTTATTAATAAATGTTATGAATTGTTGTAATTCCAGCTGGGGAGTTTATATGTTTTTGCTGCCAGTTGGATACTGTTAAATGAATTAAATTGAATGTTTGTTCTTTCTCTCTGCGTGCAATGTGCACATTCCACTTAATTGGTATATGCTGTTTACTCATTGAGCTCAATTAGCCGGCTTATAAAATACCCTGTCATACTTACCTTTGACACGCCTCCTGACGAAGTCATCAGTGACGAAACGCGTTGGGGCGTGGTCACCTGACGTATCGGATCTTTGTTACTGTGGTTCCCGTCTGTTGTGCAGTCCTCGTGTCTTGAACTCCGTCCTCGCCGCAGCAATTTCCATCTGCCGGTTTTCCTGGATGTCCTCCTGGTGCCCGTGTTATGAAGCTGACGTATTGACGGTGATTCTTACACAAGCTGAATACTGCTATTTTAATTGTATGTGAGCCTACACTTTTTTCAAGTAAACGCTGTATGATTATACTCACCTGTGCGCTCCTCCTTTCTTCTGTTTTATACATTTACCGAGGCCGTGACAAAGCCTATTTGGAGTGAGCAGCACCACATTCTGGAGAGACGGAACCTACATATTATGTGCTAACCGTGCGCAGATCCTTTACTTGTATGTATATATATATATATATATATATATATATATATATATATATATATATATATATAAAGGATGGTGGTAATAGCGCTAATCCCTATAATGGGTAAGGAGTAGTCAATAATGGAAGATGTCCTGGTTTTTAACACTCCCCCCTTATATCTGGGGTGGCTGCCAAACGAGGTGACGTCTCGGAGACCCTCAGAAATTGAATCTGTAAAAAAGGATAAGAAAATGGCGCCTTCTAGTGTATTACCCTTGTAATAAGGTTTTTTTTCCGACACCAATAAACCTACACCATAATAGGCGTAAAAGGTGGTTCTCTGACCACTCTTTATGCGCTTGTGGATTAAACCACATGCTTTTGGAGATATCCCAGCATAGAGACTTCACAGGAGATGTCCAAAATAGGATCAGAGTTTTTTCACAGAAAGTTCCATACAGCCTTGGAATGGTGAGAAGTGTAGAAACTGAACCTTCCCCGATATATATATATATATAATCCCTCATAAGGACTCTACTTTTAGTTCTCATTCATTGATCTACTGAAATGAAGAACTTTGTTTTATGTTATTTTTGTGTATTATATTAATTTTAACATATGACTACTGTGGTGAGGATATAGCAATCATTGTCTCAGTTACACACGTGCAGTACGATAATTCTTCCTGTGTACAACACATCCATACCTGTAACATTGGACATTTCTCCCTCAGAACACAGGACACAGTCATAGCAGCAGACGTGGAATCCTCCATTAGAAGCTTTTCTGTACCCAGGAGGACATCTGTCATTGCACCGAGATTTGGGCATCTTGTATAAGTAATGAAATGTAAAATATGAATCAGTTTCTATGAAAAATATTTAATCTTAGTAGTTTTAATAGATTTTATTTATAAACTATTACAACCATTAACTTTATGTAGTATTCATTAGGAGTGTGGTGTTTCCCCTTTGTAACCATTGTTCCATTAGGACATATTGGTATCTGACTCCTGCATGATACACATCTGTGTATATACATGTCTGTAGAGGAAAGTATATTGTGTGTAGAAAAAAAGGTATTTTTCAAACCCTTAGGGCCAAATGTATCAAGGTTCAAAAAGTGTGTGGTGAAAGCACTAAACCTTATAACCGGGTCAAGCAACCTGCCAAACTACTCAGGTTATAAGAAGGGTTAAACCCAGGTTGTCCTCTGTATTAAGGGCGGGTCAGATCTGGGGTCGGGACAAGATTCAGATCCCGGTTCCGACTCATGTTTGTGATGTCAAGACGTCATCGTTGATCATACATTGACACAGATAAATGTTATTGACAATGCATATAATACCAGATGTCTGGAATTAGCATTTTGGCTTAGGCAAATAAATCAGTAAGGTAATACAGATGGAGCCACCCTCATCTACTGTGTGCTGCCTATGGCGCTTGACCCGACAATTTGTCACAGCGCTCCTAGTCACACTCCGGTGCAATAAGTTGTACAGCATGGCGTATGGCATTACCAGATGAGTGCAATACCAGCGATCATCCACCAGATGTTGCTTTTTAAAATCACCACTGTGCATGCATCAGATGTCTAATTCAAGACTATTTGAAAATAATCCACATTGCGCGTGCATAATGTCTTCATTTAAATGCATTATAGTGCAATAACTACTTTACTGTACTATACTGTACTGCACAGTATGTTAAATACACTTTTTCTCAGAAAATGCTGTTGCATAGTCTCATTATTCATTATTTTAATGACCAATGGAGACAAGTAATTGGGTATTCAGTACGGTTGAAGTAATGTACGTACTGTAAGCCAGGGCTTCATGGGAGAAAACATCTATAGAGCATAGTTTACACTTGTGTAAGGGCACTTGTGTAAGGGCACACTTGTGTATGCTACACTAGTTAAACACAGAAATATGCTACAGTATAAATGACTTAATGTACGAGCAGGATAGCCTCGAGCACCAAGCGGGTTAACATTATTGCTACCTAGGGTGAATTAAGTCTCCCTGGAAGCCCACATGTCTAAGGGCATTTTCATAGGCTGACAAAGGCACAGATGCTGCAATCAGGGGCGGATTGGTCTGCCGGGAAATCGGGTATTTTTCCGGTGGGCCGGCTCATTTAACTTAATATGCTGACCGCGGACCGCCATCTATGCAGTCAGTGGCCGCGGCACTATGCCCACAAAGATGGACGTGGCCATACCCAGGATCGCCCATACTCAAAATGACCGCTCCCACGGTAAAGGAAGGATGACGCCGGCTGCGAGTGGCATAACAAGTGAGAGCCTGAGGAGCCAGGCGTGCGAATGGGGCTGTGAATCTGGCAGCGGTAAACAGTCGCAATATATACCCACATAGGCACGCCTGCAGATCTCAGTCAGCTGCCGGCTGTGCTGACTGGACGTGGATGGGCTGACTGAGGATGTGGGCAGCAGGTGAATCCAGCACAAATTAGAGGTTAGTGGCAGCAGGACACATGTAAGCAGCGTGTAGGACACAGGGGTGAGAGATGGGACTGACAGTGCACCACCTAATAAAATGTGCTGTGCTGACCTATGTATACCCACATTGGTAACACAGGGGTGAGAGGTTTGGGAGCATGCCACATCACCATGGTGGTGATGACGCAGCGACCTGTGCGCCAGATCTCCCTGACGGCGTCCGGAAGCAGCGTCTGACCACTTGATGTATCACTGTCTATTTAACTTGGTAAGTTACACACTGTTTTTGATAAAAGTGCAGAGGGCACTGAAACGTTGACCACCCATCACGGTATCCGTTGTCTTTATTCACAAGTCCGAGAGTGCCACCAAAGTACAACAGAATATACTGATCCTGCTGCAAAGCAGATCTTTTCACGGGAGGCACCGGGCAAGTACAACGCCACAGTGTTACGAGTGCCGGCCAGCCATTACATATATATATAATGTGATGTAACTATGATGATTTTTATTTGGTCCCCTCAACTGTGCCACTGCGCATTGCACCGCCAGCCTCCGGGGGGAATTGGTGGACACCACAGTATATTTTGCCTCCGGGTGCCTGGTATAACTTATGCCCCTGCCCGGTGGGGCAAGTTATGCGGCTCATGCTGCAAGGTAGCGCTCCTATTGGCTAAGGCTATACACAGCAGCCTATATGCACTGTATATAGCTTTAACCAATGGGAGCGCTACCTCGCTGAGGGTGGGGATAGCTGGAGCACGCAAGGAGCATGTAACCCATGACAATGAGCATGTAAACACATGTACGTCCCTGGCAACGAGCATGTAACCACATGTAACCCCTGGCAATGAGCATGTAACCCCTGGCAACGTGAACATAAATATATGTAACTCGTGGCAATGAGCATGTAAACACATGTTACCCCTGGCAATGAGCATGTAACCCCTAGCAATGAGCAATAAACCCTTGGCAAGGAGCAAGAAACCCCTTGCAATGAGCATGTAACCTCTGAAAATGAGAAAGAAACCAATAGCAATGAGGATTTAGGGGAAAAAAATGTTGGAGGGACATTTTTAGCTTGGGGGCACAAAATTTCAAGTTACGCCACTGCCATGTGATCCCTGACCCCAGCAGGCAGCACGCAGCAGCAGCGCACAGGACTGGTGATCCAATGGGCGGCGCTGGCCTGGAAAACAGGAGTGAGCAGCAGCAGCCAGAGTGCAGTACACTGACAGTCAGTAATAAAATCATGAAACTCTATAATAATAATAATAATAATAATAATAATAATAGCCTGCTGTGCTGTGTCTATATGTATATATATTTATGTGTGTGTGTGTATGTATATTTATATATATATATATATATATATATATATATCCAGAGGTAGGGATCACACTCTCCTCCAACCACAGTCGACTGCCGGGGTGTCACCTCAGGAGATCCTGGACAAATCCAGTCCACCAGTATAGCCACAAAGAATGAGGACACTCACCGGTCTTCTTGAAAACAGACAATTTTTTCTTTATTTAGTCCATCTCACCAAAATAAAGTGCAAAGTGCATGACAGTGGGCCAAGGGCCAACGTTTCGGTCCGCCACCAGACCTTTATCAAGGCCCCCACTATCTCCTCCTAAAGGCCCTTATTCTGATTGACGCGTACTTTACCGCATACTTTCGGATCGCGTCTTTACGGCGTCTGCGCATGCGTGGAGAACGCAACGCGCATGTGCCACGCCTTGACTCCGTACCTGTTCGGCCAAATCCCGTACAAAACTGTTCCCCGCAATCAGTCGGGAAATATGGGCGTATTATGGGCGTCATGCGGAATGACACATGGGCGTAGTTTCAAAGTGGGCAAAACGGGGCGGAAACATGGGCGGACACGGGGGAGTACACTTATGTTGGGGGGCGTACATTCGGATACCACTCCGAATGCACGCGATCAAAAAGGGAAGAAATGTGCGGTGTCCACAAGTGTACTATTGCTTTGCGGACACCACTCGTTCATGCGGTAGGCGAACGTACGCCTAATGACTACAAGCATTAACACCTGAACCCAATAGAATCGACTGCTTTACTCATTACTCACTAATAGGACGCTTGTCAGTGCTTTAATTGAAACCATTGCTGCTTCAAGGAAACCGTACTAATCCCCCACATATGCTGTACTTGTCACACACTTTAAAACTGCTAACAATGGACATGACTGAATATTAATACTAGCAATACACATGTGTATTCGACATGTACTCATGAAACCACACATTTTTGGTAAAGTAAACAAATTTATTTCTATACATGTCACAGTCAATGCCACTGTGATGCAATGACCAAAAAATAAAAAATCCCAAACAAAAACAACATGGCAGGAATGTACAAAAATAAATAAGAATACAAAACAAATATAATTGCACACAGATGGACTACAGCACCTCCTATGTGCCACTGCACATGCAGCCAGTGGGAAATGAGGAGGCTGCTGGCCCTTCGACAGCAGGCCAACCTGCACCTGACCATTCTACAGCAGGGCAACCTACACCTGGCCCTTCTGCAGCAGGCCAACCTGCAGCTGGCTCATATGCACCATCAGCAGAATCATTTGGAACACAACCGGGGACTTCACAAGATAGTACCATGGCCATCACTTCAAGTACAGCTGACAGTAATGGCAGGCAAAAGAGGGCAACAGGGGCACCAAAAAGGACATATGAAGCAAGGGCTCATCTGGTTACCCTCAGCACGTGATTGGACACAAGAAGCTGACACACACAGCACAATGGAAGATTTGGGACCACATAACGGTGGAGATTAATGCAGCCACAAGTTCATTTGCGACCACGTTTGGCCTTGGGAGGCTCCTTGGCCTGTGCAGCAGCTCTTCTGGCACGGGCAGATGCTGGGGCAGGTGGAGCAGATGATGTTGAGGGGTTGGCTGGTCTACCCCTCCTGCCAGCAGGGAGTGTTGCCGGTGGTAATGCACCAGAAACGGATGACATTAGGACCCTGTTGCTGGTAACCAGCTCCACCATAAGCTCATTATGGTGGAGGAGGAGATCATTTTGGCGGGTGGCTTGCTCGGCCAGCACCTGAGCACTTGCAGCCATGGCCTGATGTGACTCAGCCATGGCCTGCATGCTCGCAGCGATGGCCTGCTGGGTGCTGACCAAGCTCGCCAGGATCTCCTCGGTCCTATGCATCCGTTCTGATGCCAACTCTCCCTGCTGGTTGATGTCCCCAAGCATGTTGGCCAAGGCGGCCAAATCGGCTTGGTCCGATGGCTGCTGCTGCACAGGCCTACCCCTGGGGCCAGGTGGCACGGACTCCTCCACCTCCTGAGCAGAGTCGGCACCAAGCGGTGGGTTGTCTGTGGAAAAAGATAAACAAAATTAGGACACATTCTAAGATAATTACTTGCACAAGTTTATGGCATGACCAATATTTACCTTCAATAAAAGACGCAAACACTTCAGCTGGGGCCTCGCTATCCATCGTGCTCACCCCCCTGATCTCCTCAACTGATATACAGCTCTCGGCCAGCAACTCCAGGGGGGTGAGCTCTAGCCCTGATGGCATGGGCCCGGCCCCAGATGTCTGGCTGTGTTCCCACCGCTTGGTCATCTTCCTCTTCAGGTTGGTTTTGAAGTCCTGCCACCTGCAATGTAAGTTGACATATTAATACATGTCACTCCAGATGTTAGCTGTTGCAGCCATTGCTCTGTGCTACATATTACGACATGTGATTAATGTCCAATAGATAATATTACATGCAACTATGATATCAACCGTTACAATACACATTCACAATCACCCTACTCTAACTCTCAAGGAAATAACATGTCAATAATGGGCTTCCGGGTGCGGCATGCAGGAGTGAGCAGCGTCTCCTCAGAGCTCCGCCGTCAACCCAGCCCCACTCGTGAACAACCCTGTCTGCGAAAGCAAGAAACCGCTCCCGCTCGCCCAGGGGACCTGAGGGAACCATGGAGAAGCCTCCGGAACCGAATCCCCCGCTTAAACAAACCCCGGCATCGCTACCACAACGCCAGGAGAAACGCCGCGCTGAAAACAACATGGCGCCGGCGGACGACAACGCCCGGGGGACTCCAGTGGCAAAGAAGCCTATAACGGAGACATCGATAATACACCCAGGTACCCCTAACACCACAAACTCACAAGGGGTCATTCCGCTTAATCAGGGGGAGCTGATTGCTTTAATCCAGGCATCTATTGCCCCATTGCTACAGCAAGCTGTAACTGACATAACGGTGCAGATTGACCGTTTGTCAGATAGACTGAATGATGCAGAGGCACAGATTAGTGCTAATATGGACGATATCCAGGGGCTCCAGCATACAGTTAAGGCTATTAAAAAAGAGAACAGACAACTAGCAGAGAGGTTGGAAAATATAGAAAATAGAACAAGAAGAAATAACATTCGTATTACAGGTGTTCCTGAAACGGTTAAGACCCCACAGTTAGAATCCTTTTTCCGTGCCACTTTACTCCCACTACTAAAACTAGATTCGCTATCAGTTGAGATTGTGGTGGAGAGGATACATAGAATGGGGAATATTGACACCAAAACCCCCTCCAGACCGAGAGTTATTATCTTGAGGATTTTGAATTTTGTTCACAAACAAGCAGTCTGGGCAGCATCCAGGAAGGTAAACCCTGTGACGTGGGAGGGAAATACTATAAGGATCTTTCAAGATTTTTCAAGCGACGTAGCAAAGGCCAGAAGGGCTTTTACTCCTCTTTGCTCAGCAATGATAAAATCTGATTGCCGTTTTTATATGATGTTCCCAGCCAAACTAAGGATAATGACCCAAGCGGGCCCCCAGGATTTCTTGGATGCCACGGCAGCAAAAGAATTCCTACTAAAACACCAACTAATTGAACGCCCGGAGGACATTTCTGATCCTAAACCCAAAAAACCGGGCTGACTGACTCTCTCAGTGGATAACTAAGGATCAGTCCTGTTCAGTTTAAAGGATCCTAAGAGGGGATCGAGTGCTCCCAGTTAATGGAAGTTTATATTGTTCTAATCGATAGTTAGCCTTTTTTGATTGTGATGATTATCAATATGCCATGATACTGAAACCTCGCAGACAGAGGTGCTGTTTAAATATTCTTATCCATATTTTTTCTCTTAAAATCACTTGTGGAGTGGGAAGACGACGGAACCTGTCGCCTTTTTATCTTCTCTTTTTTCTTTTTATTTCTTATTTCTTATGGTTTAGAGTAATAAGAAGTTATATTTCTTAATATACCTTGGGCCGGATGGTATATGGTTTATACCGGGCCACAGTTCGGAAGTCCTAGTTATAGTTATAACATTTCCAAATGCTGCAAGTTGCTTTTTTGCATGTTTATGTCCTGTGATCCCCTGTATGTCTTTGTCTTTGTCTTTTATGTAGTTTGTTGTCCTAATGTTTTTCCCTTCCCTCATCCCTTTATAGGAGTGATACTGTCAATCTATTTGATTAACAAAAAATGTCTCTGAATATTGGTTCCTTAAATATCCGCGGGATCCATACCCCAGTAAAGAGGCGCAAGTTGTTCACATATTTAAACAAACAGGGTGTAGATCTGATATGTCTCCAGGAAACCCACTTATTACCAGAGGAAGTTAAAAAACTTCAAATTATGAATTGGGTAGTTCTGGGCTCTGCTTATTATAACTCGAAGTCTAGAGGTGTAGTTACCTTGGCCAGAAGGGCTCTTGATGTTAAAGTAGTATCCTCCATAATAGATAAGAATGGTAGATATGTAATCATTAAAGTCGAAATTGATAATAATATTTTTAATATCTGTAATATATATGCCCCAACACAGTACTCGAAAGAATTTTTCATAAGTCTACTAGCGATCTTACACACCTTAGACCCTACTACCTTAGTTATATGTGGTGATTTCAATCTCCTTTCTTCTAAATTTCTAGATAGATCCCCCCCCCAGAAAAACCCTACTCCCCTTCCAAAAATTGGTATCACATATTTTTCAAAAGAACTTAATGTAGTGGATGTGTGGCGTGCCTTACATCCAACTGATAAAGAATACACGTGTATCTCTCTTACGCATTCGACATGGTCGAGGATAGATTTTATTTTTGTAGCCGAACCCCTTTTCCCTAATATAAAAATGGCAAAAATTTATCCCCCACTACTGTCGGATCATGGACTGATCATAATAAAATTAGAACCTTCCAGACCTAAGACATTTAGGCAGGGCTGGAGATTTCCATCTCATTTAACACAAACTAAAGGTTTGAAGGAGGTATTGTTAACCACATGGCATAGGTATGAGAAGGAAAATGGAGGTGACAGGAGTGAAACTTTGGACCCGGCTAACTATTGGCAAACGGCTAAAGCGGTTATAAGAGGAGAAATGATAGCTTATGTCTCTAGGGTAAGGGGCCGGCAGAGGTCTAAATACTTGGAACTGCAAGCTAATCTTACTGATTCATTTCAGAAGTTCAAGCAGCAGCCTACTCCGAGAAATAGACAATTGTATCAGACGGCCAAAACACAGTTAGAAGAATTATTACAGATTCAAGGTGACAGATATCTTTTTAATGTCCAGTCTAAGTTTTACAGGTATGGCAACAAAGTTGGCTCCATGTTGACGAATCTACTTCGTGGATCTAGACAGAAAAACACAGTTCACCCGCTGCTGGCGGAAGATGGCTCTCTTTCGACCTCTGATGATCAAACGGCAGAAATTATGAAAAAATTCTACGAACAATTATACTCTCCACCGAGTCTCTCCAAAGATCTCTCAGGTACCACCCCAGATTCAGAAACACCTTCCATAGCTAGTCAACGTCAATTATATTGGGATACCTTACCATACCCAAAGATCTCAGAAGAAGATAAAATTTTTTTAGAAAACCCAATTAATGAAGAGGAAGTTACACAAGCAATTAAAAAATTAAAACTAGCTAAAGCCCCAGGCCCAGACGGCTACGCGAACGAATTCTATAAATTAATGCTACCTCACATAGTTAAACCCCTAACGAACTGTTTCAACCAACTTATAACGCAAGAGAAACTACCCCTTTATTTTTCTGACGCGATAATTAAATTAATTCCCAAAGAAGGGAGAGATCTGAAATTGCCGGGATCCTATCGCCCAATCTCTCTGCTAAATGTAGACTATAAAATCTATACAAAAATTTTAGCAGAGAGGTTGAAGCAGATAGTCCCGACAATAGTTCACAAAAACCAAACAGGTTTTATAACAGGCCGACATTCCACTACCAATGTTAGAAGGGTTCTGGCTGCGATTCAATATGCCAATAATTTAAAAAATACTACTGATGGACCTTATCTGGTCCTTACTGTAGACGCCGAAAAGGCATTTGATTTAGTCTTATGGCCCCATTTATACTCCACTTTGGCCCATTTCGGATTCCCAGCTAAGTTTATATCCACAATTAAAACTATTTACACAAGTCCTAAATCTTCTATTTCTTGTAATGGCTCGCTCTCCCAATATTTCCAACTTGGCAGGGGCACCCGTCAAGGGTGCCCATTATCACCCCTCCTTTTTGCGATGGTAATAGAACCCTTAGCTATAGCCATTAGATTGTCCCCGTTGATACACGGAATTAAAATTAAATCACAAGAATTAAAAGTTTCCCTATTCGCGGATGATACTTTGATTTTCCTAGCAAAACCAGACCAATCTATTCCGGCATTACTCCATCTCATAAGAACCTTTGGAGAGATATCGGGCTATAAAGTCAACCTGTCAAAGTCAGAAATTATGATTCTGGGAGGAGAGAGCCTAACCCCCATGCAGCGGATGAATATCCCATTTACATTCACGGATTCTCATTTTAGATATCTAGGCATTCAGATCAGTGCGAATCTAGCCTCATTATACAAATTGAATTTTTCCAAAATTATCAATGACATTGAGACCAAGCTGTTGGCGTGGCGAGATCTGCCAATCTCCCTTTTAGGTAGACTGGCGATCATAAAATCGGTTATTTTACCGAAAATATTATATCCCATGCAAATGATCCCTATAAAGTTGAGTAGGATGGATGTCTCTCGCCTTGAATCATTGTTTTTAAAGTTTGTGTGGCAGGGGAAACGCCCCAGAATTGCTAAAATTAAACTTCAGGCTTCAAGGGAAGAAGGGGGATTTGGATTCCCAGATTTAAATGCTTATTCAATGTCCATTTTTTATCGTTATATTTCTGATTGGGTTCTAAATAAGTCTACATATACAGACAGGGAATTAGACGGTGCAGTATTCCACCCCTTCGCCCCGGGAGCCCTGATTCAGTCTAAAGCTGCCCATATTCCCTCAAATTTTAAACATAATATATTGTTTGAAGATACCTATGCCATGTGGTTAATGATAAATAAGGTGCGTGGTAGAGACCCATACCTTTCTCAATTTATCCCTCTGTGGGGTAACCCAAATCTGCCGACTTCTGTAACCTTTTCGACAGGAAATGAATGGAAAAAGAAAGGCCTTGATCTGTCATATAAGGTTTTTGACCCGGGAGGAGTAATAATACCCTTTTCATACTTAGCTCAGACTTACAAACTCCCACAGTCACACCTATTTTATTATTTACAAGTACGACACTTCCTCACCAGTTTGAAAGCCCCTGGTTTAATTAAGACAATACCATTTTATATCTCACAGGTCACATCCGTAGACTTATTATTTAATTATTTGTTATATAAAGAGTACAAACTTAAAAATTTATATGTGCTCCTCTTGAAAGGTAAACCAGCAGATTCTGCACAATGGCAAACTCTCCTACATAAATGGAAAAAAGATATACCCTGTATTGAACACCTTGACGATATCATTGGGTTGCAACCTCTATCTTTAAAGGTTTTAAAATCAGTATACCTGCAGGAGGTATATATGCGCACTGTTCACAGGGCGTATATTACACCACACCGCCGTAAATATATGGTTAAAGAGGAGAAAGGAGAATGTATGAAATGTGGTGCTAAAGATGCTGACTTTGCACATTGTATGTGGCTGTGTCATAAAGTTAGACGATTTTGGTGGAAAGTGTTAGGTTTTCTCAAGGACTTATTCAAAATTAGTTTCACAATGGATCCTATCGCTTTAATGGGACTGTCATTCAAAAACTGGTCATTGAAGGACTTTGATTCCAGCAAACTCTCACTCCTCATTGTAATATTAGCAGTGGCGAAGAAGTGCATTTTAATTTCCTGGACCAAGAAAACAGCGCCAATGTTGTCGTTACTCAAACAAAAGCTTATGCAAATCTTATACTTTGAGAGGAAGTATGCCAAGATGGAGATCCCTAATGGAGTACCCAAGTTCCTAAATAGATGGACGCCTTTTATGGAAACAATGGAAGATAACATCAAGGCCCATATTGTTGAAATATTTGAATTTACATAGGTGTTTAAAACCAATAGGCCTATTACTACTATTGTCCTGGCCTGTAAATAAAGGAGACTCGGTTGACAAACTTTTTCTAAAATCGAATGTTTTCATGCTTAATATAGTTGGGTTATTTGCATAATTCTTTGTGTCTCTTTTCCAGAGGAAGTGTAAACTGTTGAAATGCTAATTAGGCTAATTGGTAATTGTGTTCTAACGCTCACCAGACCTCTATATTAATCAAAGAGGAAAGAACTTTTATTTTCAGACTCATATCCAACTGACTGATAGACAGATCAATAGTAAACTTACCTGATAATCACTCCAACCCCATCCCCCCTACTTCGTTCCAGTATCCCTAAACCCCCCCCCCCCCCTCCTCTCCCCCCACATCTTTGGATTCTAACCGGAGTTATATATGTAATCCTTCCCTCATGTTTCTTTGTCTGTTGTCTTTGTAACTGTGTTGTACTTGTCTTGTTTTTGTATAGGTGTCCTAGGCATAATACTGTAGGATGACAAAATCATGACCCAAAAGATTGGGTGGTTTTCTATTTTGACTATTTGACTTATGAGCGTTTAGGTACTCCCTTTTTACAACAAATGTAATGCTATTGTCGTATTATGCCTAGAAGAATTAGTAGCTGACTAACATTTGCTGTTAAAGATGTCATCTGAATAATGAACAGTCACGCTTTAGGATATTGTATGACATTGTATGTCACACCTGTATACTTTATTCTTTTCTGTTTGTACAAAACAACAGTTAAAACTTTAAAACTTTAATAAAAAGATTTAAAAAAAAAAAAAAAAACATGTCAATAATGTCTGTGTATCGTAACAACCTCACGGGCCATTTGCAAAATCCATCTAAGCATCAATTAAATCATTACTTGGCTATTACTGGGCACATGTATCACAAAACAACTTGCCTCTTCTTCACATGGTCCGTCTCACGAACTTGTGGCGCTACTTCATTAATCTCTGCCGTTATCTGTTCCCAAATCTTCCATCTGCGTGTGTGTGTCAGCTTCTCCGATGGACACTCAATCCAATCACGTGCTCGGGGAACCAGGATGGCAAGCTCCTGTGCTTCATATGCCTTATTTTTTTTTGGTGGTTCCTCTGTTGCCCTGGCTCTCCCCTTGCCACGTCCATGGCCACGCCCCCTGTCACGTGTCGCTGCACTTGAAGGGCTGGCCATGGTACTACCTTGTGAAGTCCCCGGTTGTGTTCCATACAATTCTGCTGATGGTGCATATGAGCCAGCTGCAGGTTGGCCTGCTGCAGAAGGGCCAGGTGCAGGTTGCCCTGCTGTAGAATTGTCAGGTGCAGGTTGCCCTGCTGTAGAAGGGCCAGCAGCCTCCTCATTACCCACTGGCCGCATGTGCAGTGGCACATAGGTGGTGCTGGAGTCCATCTGGTCAAATAGTTGCTGCAGGTCTGGGTCCACCTCTGGTTGTGATCCAGACATGTTAGCAACAACATTGTCACCTTCTAATACACCTTTATATACTGTTTGTGTATCCTGTTTGGCGGACATCAGCGGCAGCTGCGTTCCGTGCGTGAGCGTACGTCGCTGTTTTTTCGCGCCGCATACGGTGGCGGAAATTCCATTGTGTAAAACCTGGCGAAAGTTCGACATGAAATACTGGTCACCAATGCTAACATTGCATAGAATCTTCTGATACACCTGTGACTATTGCACAATACACATGCTATTTGCTAGCATGACATGACATTTGATTCATGACTACTGTGGTATTGTGGAGTTTGTTTGCAAGCTAAAAGTAGCCCAATCCCTTAGATAATCCAGGCCACAAGTCATGCAATACTCATCTCTACTGTTATAGACCACACATGTGAGAGGCCTATAAATAGTGACTGGCTGCTATAATCATTTGTCTCCAGATCTGGACTTGTCAGGGTCTAAGGTAAGCTCTTCCATGCTCCTTGTAGATATGATATCCATTAACAATGTAAGTGTATGAATGTATGCACCATTGCCTCACTGCCTACAGATTGTTGGGCCAGCAAAGTGCGTGTCGCATTATTGCAACATGTCACATGTTCACTATTTCACTCACAGGTCTTAAACCTGTGTGGGTTCATCTATTGCAGGACAACATGTCCCAGCAATAGATGAAATGTCTCATAGTACATGATGTCGGCAAAAAATGCTGACACCTTTATCTGTGTGTTTAGGACGGTGTGTATTGAGTTCATATTATTGTTACATCATTATAGAGTCAAATGGATCTGCGGGATTTCACGGGGCGGCCATCTATTGTACGTATTGAAGCATACAAATCTATTTGTAGTCGGATATGGCCATTATGTGCATAGGTGCATCAGTATTTATGTTCATTTCTTTATAGGTTGCTGAAGCAATGATGCGCTACATGGAGAGGAGGCTAAGGGCACTTGCGGCTCTCCCCACTCGTCGCCCAAGGAGGCCAGGACGTGCTAGAATCTATCGCACACGGGTGACTCTGTTTGCTATGCCCGATGATGAGGTACTTACTAGGTACCGGTTACCGCCACATGTAATTCTGGATCTGCTCTCGTTAATTGAGAGTGATCTGGAACCTCTACACGGGATCACGACAGCAATTCCGCCTCACACACAGCTGCTGGCGGTGTTGCATTTCTGCGCCTCAGGATCATTCCAACAAGTAGTGGCAGTACTTGCTGGAATATCTCAGCCGGCCTTCTGCCGAATCCTGAGGCGTGTGACGTCGGCCATGTTCAGGCGCAAGGGGCACTTCATGGCCATGACATTTGCCACCGAGACCCTGCGCAGAAGCCAGCAGGCCTTCCATCAAATTGCTGGCTTCCCTAATGTGATAGGGGCTGTGGATGGCACCCATGTACCATTTGTGCCTCCATCTCGAAGTGAGAAGATATATAGGAACCGCAAATTGTTCCACTCACTGAACGTGATGGTGGTATGTGGCCCATCCATGGAGATTCTCGCCTTCAACTCGAAGTTTCCCGGAAGTGCCCATGACTCTCATGTCATCCGACAAACCGGGGTATGGCAAAGACTACAAGAGCTGGAAGGCCGTGATGCGTGGGTTCTGGGTGACTCCGGTTACCCATGTACGCCCTGGCTACTTACGCCGTACAGCTACCCAGCACCGGGCCCACAGGAGGCATTCAATCGGGCGCATGTTGCCACCAGGCAAGTGGTGGAGCGCTCAATTGGCCTTTTAAAGGGTCGATTTAGAGTGCTCCACCGCACTGGTGGTGACTTACAATATGCGCCTCAAATGGTGTCGAGGATCGTGGGCCTGTGTATATTTTTCCACAACATTGCTGTGCGGCGTGAGATACCCTTTGATGAGTGGGAGGTACCATCTGAGCCGCAAGATCCGCCCATGCGCCCATCCCGCGCCCCTGAATGCCGGAGGGGATACCAGCTGCGGGACTCTGTGGCGCAAAGATACTTCAGGTACATGTTATCGAGTTGACAGAACACACCAATTTTAGTACAAATCACCCCTTCAAATAAGTACAGTGTGTTAGTTGTCAGTGTTACAAAACGAAAATTAGCCAGCCTGCCCTCCTAATGGCAAAGAAATAGGAGATATTTATCATATGTGCTTAGTTTTGGGGGAAGTTCAATATAGGTGCTCATTATTATACCTTGTACAAGGGATCTTATGTGTTTGTTATATCTTCATTATTGTAGTTGATACTATCCCTGATGACTGGTGAGTACATTGATTTATTCTCTAATGTGTTGGGGATTTTTTCCTGTGTTGATGTATGATTTGTTTGCAGATATATATATATATATATATATATATATATATATATATATATATATATCTATATATATGATATTTGAATTTATTAACATGTTTCAACATTTCAAGGAGCAGGCAGCCAGGCAGCCAGGCAGCCAGGCACCCAGGCAGGCAGGCAGGCAGCCAGGCAGCCAGGCACCCAGGCAGGCAGGCAGGCAGCCAGGCAGGCAGGCAGCCAGGCAGGCAGGCAGGCAGGCAGGCAGGCAGGCAGGGCTGGTGTATAATGCTGGTCTCAGGATACCTGCAAGTATGTGTATGTGTCTTTTAAACATAAATGTACGCATACACATAGATGCATAGAGTAAGTAATGCTAACTACAGCTATGCGTTGCTAAGCTATAGCACGCGTTGCTTGGCGGAGCGAGGCGTCATTGGATTTGCTAAGTGCATACACACTGTGTTTTATATATATCAGATTTGTTCATTGCCATACATCAGCACTACTGTTTTGAAGGCATGCGAATTTGTCACCATTTGTGTTGGCGCAGAGACGCTGTTCATGTAAAGATGAACAATAAAGTTATTAACACAAATAACTGTGATAAACCAATGCCACCACCTGATTGGTTGATAGATGCCATTGTTAACATGGCGGAGACACGAAGGGCAGACCCCTTTTCACCTGCGGAGCTGAGGGTTCTGGTCTCCGTCATGGAGACAAGGCTGGGCCGTGCGGGGCCCTTTATCAGTAACCGCCATAAGCGGAGGGCCTATGCTGCGGCAGGGCGCCGTATTTACGCCCGCACTCGGGTGCGGAGGTCCATCGGGCAGCTCGAGAGGCGGTGGTCGGACCTCCGCAGGCGCCAGCCCCAGCTGCTACAGCAAATCAGGGGCGAAATTGCTGATTGTGAGTATTTTAGCTATGAAATTTCGCACTTACAACATAGCATATATAAACAATAAAATGTGTCTCATGATAAGTGGGTGTCCATGGGTTTAAAAGTCCATAGACTGTTATGTGTGCTTCTTCCTGGTTAACATGCAGTCATGTGGCTTTTATATGTAATGACATAGCATTGAGGATTCTGATGCATACAATGTGCCAGATCTAATATGTGTTACACATTGATAAATGCCAGGGTTGTAATGTTTGAACAAATTACTAACAATCACATAATAATTTAAATGTCACATTTTGGAGCCCATTAACAGTAAGGAGCTACTTTCCTGCATCGTTTGCCATCATTATCACCCTTCCATGTATGTCTTGTTATGGCTTAATACATGTGCCCCAATGACCCGACATTGACCATGATTTTTTTTTCTACCACACAGCACGAGCCCGAGCCCGACAGGCACGTGAAGAGGCCGAGGCAGCCCTGGCCCAGGAGGAGGCCCAAGACCCTGAGGAGGAGGTGGCGGCAAGGGTGGAGGAGGAGGAAGTGGAGGAGGAGGAAATGTTGGAGGAGCAAGTGGAGGAGATGGTGGAGGAGATGGTGGAGGAGGTGGTGGAGGAGGAGGAGGTGCCTGAGGAGGTGGTGGTGGAGGAGGTGGAAGAGGAGTTGGTGGCAGAGGAGGAGGTGTTGGTGGCGGAGGAGGAGGTGGAGGAGGAGGTGGTGGTGGTGGAGGAGGAGGTGGAGGAGGAGGTGGTGGTGGTGGAGGAGGTGGTTGTGGCGGAGGAGGTGGACGAGGTCATGGTGGCGGAGGAGCTGGCGGAGGAGGGGGCTGAGGAGGCCACGGTTGCCCCAGAGGTGTCCGATTCCGAGGGGGAGGAGGCATGTCAGGCCCCGGAGTCACATCTGATCGGTATGTTTACATAATGCATCATTCATGAAGTAGTTGTACTGGTATTTGTTATGTAGCACTGTCGATGATAAATGTTGTTACAATACTATTAATACAGACCCCAAAGTGGGTAGCTACAGATACAGGTACGGGTTAGATGGGGTGTCCAAGGCATCCCTTTCATCCAGGACACCTCTGAATTACACAGGTTTGTGGGATGGCTTGGAGCTCCATTTTGACTGCCACATAACCGTTGTAGTTAAACAGGATCCTGGAGTAAAGGGATGAGTGGATCATTTGTGGATTAAATTCACCTGCTGCAAGCGTTGATTATGACCCATCAAATAGTGGAATCTATATTGTTGGTGAATGTTATTTCTAAACTATAGGATGTATGCTATAAATGGAGTATGGGCCGGCCTACCTTGGAATGGAGTCACAAGTTGCCAGTGTCCCAGGAGCCTCCTCTACCTAAACACCCCCTGTAGTTCAGATTGTTTTTTTGCCGTCACAGAATTGTAGGTTGGTTTAGACAGAATTATGATTTGGAGGATGTGTACTGTGCATTCCTGACATTTGCATAACTCCCATGCCACGAACCATCACTGAACTTAGACTGAGGAGATTGTGACAAGTTCTTATTGACGGAGGCCATGACATGCTTGTCATTGGTTAGTCATGGGTGGGTTGTGACTGAGAAGAAACACTATGACTGTTATGTCTTCTGCAGAGTAAAGGGTAGAGGGACAAAAACACAGTATGTAGTAAATAAGTGTGTATGTATGTAGATATGTATGTGTCATATCTATTTATCTATGTGTGTCTCTATCTCTCTACATAGATATATATATATATATATATACACATGTCACCTAGCATTTGTGCAATTTATGTAGCAGTATGTGAAATGTATGCATGAATATCATGACTAATTTTTGCCCCTTTGACATGCCCACAGATGACACCACACCGGCAGATGAGGGAGTTATTGGGGCCCTCCTGCGGGCGGAGCACCATTTGAGGCTCTTACTAGCAGATCTGCAGGACCTTCGCGATCTCCTGATATAATTTATAATTTTATATTTTGTGATTGACATGTTAATTTTGGTTTATAATAAATGTTTTATGCAAGTTCACAGTTGTTGGTTTTCTTTGCACATTAAACAGTATATGTGTAGATTGTTTATAATCTTTTACACAGGGTCTAATAGAAACCATTGCACTTCAATTGCTGTAAGGGTTAATGTGTGCAATGCATGTGTTAGGCATGCTTGTAAGGATATATTGGCATCTAATTGATTCCAATTCCAAATAAGAAGTTTTTTATGAGGATAGGTAATTGAATAAGTGGGTCATGTGATGTATTGCACAAGATACATAATAGTGGGTTGTTTGGCGTAAATACTCCGCTTACGTGCGGTAGCACCGCTTGGCTCCCGTTCGGATGCGGTATTCCCGAGCATACTCTGTAATACTCTGTAATACCGTGCAGAATCGGAGTGTTTCTCCCGCACACGCATGGTTTGTATGTCGTCCGTAAACACGCCCTGTTCTTAAAGAGTGAGTCCGTCCGAATGCGGAGGACCCGTGGGCGTTTCTACGGACGATGGCCGCACGCGGCAGAACACCGTGGCGTGCGGACCGCTCCGTAAGAATGCGGGAATATCCGCACCGATCAGAATAAGGGCCATAGTGCACTTTAGGAGGAGATAGTGGGGGCCTTGATAAAGGTCTGGTGGCGGACCGAAACGTTGGCCCTTGGCCCACTGTCATGCACTTTGCACTTTATTTTGGTGAGATGGACTAAATAAAGAAAAAATTGTCTGTTTTCAAGAAGACCGGTGAGTGTCCTCATTCTTTGTGGCTATATATATATATATATATATATATATATATATATATATATATATATATATATATATATATATATGTAACACAAGAGAAAAGAGGAGCGCACAGGTGAGCAAGATTGAACAGCGTTTACTGAAAAAAAGTGCAGGCTCACATACATTAAGGATAGCAGCAGTCAGCATATGTGGTAATCACCGTCAGCACACCAGTACATAGCACGGACACCGGAGGACATCCAGAGGACCGGCAGAATGGAAATCAGGACAGCGGCGGCGGCGTTCTCCACACACGTACTCAAGACGGACAGGTAACTCTGTGACCAGGATCTGATACGTCGGGTGACCACGCCCCAACGCGTTTCGTCACTGATGACTTCGTCAGGAGGCGTGTCAGAGGTAAGTATGGCAGGGTTTATATAGCCGGCTCAATCAGTAAAATAGTAAACAGCTAATGCCAATCAAGTGCAAACATATGTAACAGAGAGACAGCATAAAATGCATTATTTTAACACAGTCCAAACGGCAGCAAAAACAAATATATACGCCCCGATTGGAATTACAAACAATCCATAAAAATACAATATTTAATAATTTACAATACATAGTAAAAATACACAAATAGATACAAAAACATACATAATAAAGTACTGATAATTATTTTCATAAAAGGAGAAAATATATATGTATACAAAAAATATATATACATATATATACACATAAAATATATCGCTAAAAAATATATAGATATGTATATAAATGACTAAATGATTTTATACTCATATAATAGAGAATAAGAAGAAGAATTTGGGTGGAGAAAAAATAATAAAAAACAGTATTAGTATAATCAAATAATGTTGGGAATCACAACATATTACATAGCAGCAAATATTAGCTCAAGATACAATTCTATATATAGAGATATAAATATAGAAACCAACAGACAAAAAAGCAGATATGTAAAACTTTAATATAACAGCAATTGTTAATGAGGGAAGTGTACATTGAACTGCACGGACTAAGTGTCAAGACCTCAGCACTATAAGCACCATGAAGGGGCCGCAACCCAACAACTACACGGAGCCAGTGCGAAAGTCATGCACACAAAGTCACTTAGTGCAGAAACGGCACAATGTCAACCCCCTCATTCAGACCCATAGGCGACATAGTATTTAAGGTATATATCCAGAAGGTCTCCCTTTTACTAAGTTTAGTTAGAATATCGCCACCTCTTTCATCTAGACTGATATGCTCTAATGCCTTAAAGGAGAAGTGCTGAAGATCAGAGGAACAGCATGAAGCAAAGTGTCTAGGGACACTGTGTGTAAGCAATTTATTGGTAATGCTCCTGGTGTGTTCTAACACACGCAATTTAAGGACCCTTTTTGTCTTGCCTATATATATATATAGGCAAGACATCCTACTTTTAACCTTCCATTATAACAGCTGCCATCTTAAAAAATGGATTAATAATATACCATATTCCCAATTCATACGTGTGCGCAGAAATTGCGCCAATGTAACAAAGTTTGAAGAACAGGCTGATATTTATAGTAAAAGATTCTGTGAAAAAGAATATCCTCCTGAATTGGTCCGTAGTTGTAAAGAAAAAGCACTTAAACGCGATAGAAAGGATTTACTTAAATACAAGGAAAAATCACGTGATCAAGGGACCATGGTTCCTTTTGTCACTAAGTTTAATAGTGACAATAACAAAATTAGACAAATCCTTACCCAACATTGGGATGTGCTTTTACTAGACCCTATTTTGAAACCGCTACTACCTGCAAGACCACAGGTCATCTTCAAGAAAGCCTCCTCTTTGAAAAATTCACTGGCTCCTAGTATGCTAAGAAGTGTTGACGATCATAAGGAAGGCTGGTTGAAAACTAGTAATGTTTTTTTCCCGTGTAATAAATGCAAGGTGTGTAAATTTGCGGATAAGGAGAGATCCACTTTTTGGAATGCTGAACACACCAAATCCTGGAAGGTTAAAAGTAGGATGTCTTGCCTCACTACACATGTTATTTACATGCTTATGTGTAGATGTGGTAAGAAATATATAGGCAAGACAAAAAGGGTCCTTAAATTGCGTGTGTTAGAACACACCAGGAGCATTACCAATAAATTGCTTACACACAGTGTCCCTAGACACTTTGCTTCATGCTGTTCCTCTGATCTTCAGCACTTCTCCTTTAAGGCATTAGAGCATATCAGTCTAGATGAAAGAGGTGGCGATATTCTAACTAAACTTAGTAAAAGGGAGACCTTCTGGATATATACCTTAAATACTATGTCGCCTATGGGTCTGAATGAGGGGGTTGACATTGTGCCGTTTCTGCACTAAGTGACTTTGTGTGCATGACTTTCGCACTGGCTCCGTGTTGTTGTAGGGTTGCGGCCCCTTCATGGTGCTTATAGTGCTGAGGTCTTGACACTTAGTCCGTGCAGTTCAATGTACACTTCCCTCATTGACAATTGCTGTTATATTATAGTTTTACATATCTGCTTTTTTGTCTGTTGGTTTCTATATTTATATCTCTATATATCGAATTGTATCTTGAGCTAATATTTGCTGCTATGTAATATGTTGTGATTCCCAACATTATTTGATTATACTAATACTGTTTTTTATTATTTTTTCTCCACCCAAATTCTTCTTCTTATTCTCTATTATATGAGTATAAAATCATTTAGTCATTTATATACATATATATATATATTTTAGCGATATATTTTATGTGTATATATATGTATATATATTTTTTGTATACATATATATTTTCTCCTTTTATGAAAATAATTATCAGTACTTTATTATGTATGTTTTTGTATCTATTTGTGTATTTTTACTATGTATTGTAAATTATTAAATATTGTATTTTTATGGATTGTTTGTAATTCCAATCGGGGCGTATATATTTGTTTTTGCTGCCGTTTGGACTGTGTTAAAATAATGCATTTTATGCTGTCTCTCTGTTACATATGTTTGCACTTGATTGGCATTAGCTGTTTACTATTTTACTGATTGAGCCGGCTATATAAACCCTGCCATGCTTACCTCTGACACGCCTCCTGACGAAGTCATCAGTGACGAAACGCGTTGGGGCGTGGTCACCCGACGTATCAGATCCTGGTCACAGAGTTACCTGTCCATCTTGAGTCCGTGTGTGGAGAACGCCGCCGCCGCTGTCCTGATTTCCATTCTGCCGGTCCTCTGGATGTCCTCCGGTGTCCGTGCTATGTACTGGTGTGCTGACGGTGATTACCACATATGCTGACTGCTGCTATCCTTAATGTATGTGAGCCTGCACTTTTTTTCAGTAAACGCTGTTCAATCTTGCTCACCTGTGCGCTCCTCTTTTCTCTTGTGTTACATGTGTTCCATTTGAGGCCGTGACAAAGCCTCTCAAGAGTGAGCTGCATTACAAACAGAAGACGGGTTTCACTGATTCATAAGTATTGCTTTGCGCAGATCCACCTGTGTTCTGTATATATATATATATATATATATATATATATATATATATATATATATATATATATATATATATATATATATATATATATATATATATATATATATATATATATATATATATATAGCACTAAACACCCAACGCCAAACTGGCAGAGAGATAAATCAGGCAGCACTCCACGGACTTGAAAAAATGAATTATTTTATATTAGTGCATAAAAAAACAGAGGGCGACGTTTCAAGATCGGAGAGGTCTTTTCATCAGGTCCATGTCTTGAAACGTCGCCCTGTTTTTTATGCACTAATATAAAATAATTCATTTTTTCAAGTCCGTGGAGTGCTGCCTGATTTATCTCTCTGCCAGTTTGGCGTTGGGTGTTTAGTGCTATATATCTCCTGCTGGAAGGCACCGCGGCCATCAACAAAATTTGTCTGGAGTGCTGATTACCCTTTTACATATATATATATATATATATATATATATATATACTGTATATATATATATATATATATATATATATATATATATATATATATATATATATATAATATACAGTGGTCTATATATATGTTAATAATAAGTGGGCCAGTGAGTTTCTACTTACGCCGCTTCTATCCTAATCCACTATGCACGGTGCACCCTGTGTCTCTTTTGGCTGCCGCTGGGCGCCCAAGCCAGGCCCTCAGCTGGGCTGCTCCTCGGTCCCTTCCCTGCCGCCGCCGGGCCTCTGTGGGGTGTCCCTTTCCTGCCACTGCTGGACTCGCTGGAGCCAGGCAGCACGTAAATAGGATTTATTTTTAATAGCTCAGTATGTTCACGCTCCCATCTCCGCCACAAAGTCCTCCACCCTGTTTCCACCCTGCATCCCTCCTCCCTCCCACCCTGTTTCCTCCCTGCATCCCCCCTCCCTCCCACCCTGTTTCCTCTTCCACATTCATCCCCCCTCCCACCCTGTTTTCTCTTCCACCTTCATCCCTCCTCCCACCCTGCTTCCTCCGCTACCTTCATCCCCCCTCCCAACCTGCTTCCTCCGCCACCTTCATCCCCCCTCCCACCCTGCTTCCTCCACCACCTTCATCCCTCCTCCCACCCTGCTTCCTCTTACACCTTCATCCCTTCGCTCACCCTGTTTCCTCCGCCACCTTCGTCCCTCCTCTCACCCTGTTTCCTCCGCCACCTTCATCCCTCCTCTCACTCTGTTTCCTCCGCCACCTTCATCCCTCCTCCTCCCCAGCGTCTATTCTGCAGCCTGAGGGGCTGGGGACATAGCCAGCAGCTCAGGGAGTCACTAGCCATGCTCCCACAGTGGCAAAAATGGCACGTGACCTTGCTGAAATAGGCCACGCCCCCATACCTCTAGGACACCCCCCAAAAAAATAGGGCACGCCTTTAGCGCGCAACAGGTACGTTTTTTATTACGGACAATGTAAGCTAGTATGCATATTGATTTTGGGGAGATCACCCCCCCCATTAGGGCTGCTACAAGATATTTCCTCGGCTGGTTTTAATCCTCAATCCGCCCCTGGCTGCAATGATCAACCTGCAGTTCCGGTCCTCTGTCTGCACCGTTGTCCAGGGTTGGGAGCACCTACTGTACAACATGGAGCTGAGCACCTGGCAGGAGCTGACCTGCCTGAGTGCAGGATTGCTTACAATCACCTTTCTGCAGTTCAGTGATAAAGCCCTTGCTTCAGAGGAAGCCAGAAGCCCCTGAAAGCGGGCCAGATAATTGGAGGGGAAATTCGGGCTGAATTGAATTTGGAGATGCTGCAGTTTAACCAATCATTTGTGACTAGAGGTGGTGCATATTTCAGGAAAGGGAGTAGGGTCTTAAGGGTCAGATGTATTAAGCCTTAACAAGAGATAAAATGGAGAGTGATAAGTAGTGGTAAAGGAGCCAACCAGCTCCTAACTGCCATGTTACAGGCTACTGTACATACAACAGGGGGAACAATTGACTTTACAGTTCAAAGAAAAACAGTACAGTAAAAAAAACCATCAACACAGCATTTGAACAAATAGGACAAACAGACCGAGATGACCTACTCAAATACAAAACTAAAAATGAAGACACTACATTGACAGAGATACCATTTACAACACAATTTTCCAAACAATCGAACCAACTAAGAAAGATTCTGACCAAACACTGGCCGATTCTGTTAGAAGACGAAACCTTAAACGATCATATACCACAAATACCAAGACTGATATTAAGGAAAGCACCTGACTTAAAACATAAATTAATTAGAAACCACATCCCACCTAGAAAAATGACACAAACAACCATAGACAATAACCCCATCAATAAGGCTTCTATCATTGCGGACAGTGCACAGGATGCAAAAATCAGACACAAAGATCAACAAGACCCACTGCAGTATTCAAATCCAACACCAAGGGAGACACATGCGTAATAAAACAAGAGATTACGTACAATAGTAAGGGGGTTATCTATTTACTTGAATATGGCTGTGAGAAGCAGTATATAGGACACACTAAAAGGAGACTGAAAGACCGCCTGTACGAGCATATTAGGAACATCAAACGGGGATACGAGGACCATAACCTCTCAAATCATTTCAAGACACACCACGACAGGGACCCAGGATCCCTCAAATTCATTGGCATAGAAGAAATAAATCCAAATTGGCGAGGGGGAGATTACACCCATAAATTAAACAAAGCTGAACTTAAGTGGATGTACACCCTTAAAACATTCGCACCAAAAGGTCTCAATATGGACAATGAGGTAAATGCAGTCATATGTAAAAAATAGGTTAACAGGACGATACTATGCCACCCCCTACTGCTACCTAGAGACAGATCAGTAACCCCGTATTGACATAGATACCACGGACCTGTCTATAAAAGTAAATATATGGAAAATCACGATGCATGATATGTAACATGACTGAAGTAACTGTTATACTGTATATCAAACCTAAACACGCAATTAGGATTTTATTTCTGTATACAGAATTTACTCAGACAAACATCCAGTCATCGACACTAAGTTAAGTCGACACTTTGTAGTAAACACAAAGGGATACAGCGATCCCTGTCTGACAGAATCTAGACTAAAAGTATCAAAGTACCGGCACCTGGAGACATTCTGTGATATAATCATGTGGGACTGACAATCACATGAACCAATGAACGAGCAGCATTTCAGGCCAATCACAGAACTAGGGGGGAGATTTAAACCAGCTCCATACCAGACACAGTAACCTCCGTGAAGAAGGCTTTTGAAAGCTGAAACGCGTAGAGGAATACGAACACTATCCACAATCAAGACCCCTCATAAACAACGCCCGGCAACTCCGTGACGCAACCCCGGAAGACTCTACAGCAAGCGCTGAAACTGAGGACGCGGCACGGCAGGACCATCCGTGAAAGGAAGGGTAAGTAGGAGGCAGGCACTGCAAAACATCCATTTGCAGCTGTTCGGGTGAAGCCGCACTTTGAGGGGGCAGCAGGGGGGGGGGGGGGGGGGGGCGGTCGTTTGCCGAGCGGGGTTTGGTGGACTCGCAAGGCTGCGAATTCGCAGCCTTGCGAATCAACCTGAATAACCCCCTAAATCTCACCCGAGATGTTGCCCATAGTTACCCGTCAGAATCTATTACCTTCTAGAAGAAACTAAATAAATCAGAATTAGAATCTTATTGGTTGCTATGGGCAACATCACATCTTCAGAAGAGCTGCCATCTTAGTATATTTACCTGATGTGCGGGTACTTATAATGACCAGGTCCAGGGTATGATCAGAAACTAGGAATTTCGGTAAATTCTCGGCTATGACACAATGGATTAAATTTACTAAGATGTGAGTCCTATTGAAGAAGGTGCATAGACACTTGCAGATATATTGTTTGTTTAATCGAATGGGTGATATATATTTCTGGATCATCGGCATATCATGCTTCATGTACAGGTCTTCCTCCGACCACCTGTACATCACTGCAGTAGCCGGTGGTGATTGACAGCTCTCAGTTGTGAAGTTAGTCCCGATGGTTCAGGCATCCTGTAAGGAGAACATACTTCCTAGCTCTTTTAGGCTTCCCTATAGTCATCAAATCATCAGAAGATGTCACCATGCTTCAAAATGATCTTGCAATTCTAGATGAGTGGGCAAAAAAATGGAAGATGAGGTTCAATGTAGATAAATGTAAGGTTATGCACCTTGGGAGACACAACCAGTGTGCAAGTTACAACCTTAGCGGAGAGGAACTGGGTAATTCCATACTTGAAAAGGATCTAGGAGTCCAAATAGACAGCAAACTGGGATGTAGTGCCCATTGTAATGTAGCTACAAAAAAGGCCAACAAAATTCTGGCATGTATTAAGAGGGGAATGGAAACTAGGGACTCAAGGGTAATTATGCCACTATATAAAGCATTGGTGAGACCTCACCTAGAGTACGGAGTACAGTTCTGGGCCCCACACTATAAAAAGGACATCATAGAATTCAGGGGCGGATTGGGAATTAAAACCAGCCCGGGAAATATCTTGAGGCAGCCCTGGGGGGGGGACAGGGTGCTGTTGCGCGCCGCAGGCGCGCCAGATTTTTTTGGGGGTGTGGCCTAACAATTTGAGGGTGTGGCCTATTCCAATGAGGCCACGCCCCATTTTGCCACTGTGGGGGCATGGCTAGTGGCTCTCTGAGCTGCTAGCTATGTCCCCGGCCCCTCAGGCTGCAGAATAGGCATCTAATACATAAATACAATGCTCACAGAGAGTGATAGTGTAGAGAGAGATAAAAGCTCCTGGCGTGCAAATAAGTCACATATATACCAACATTGGCCAAAGGTAACGATTCATATAAGACACACAGCGGCGTCTGCCACAGAAAAGGTCATGGCATACAAAACAATATATAAATAAATAGCGACACATGGCGGTGTCTATCCCGGCAGTACGGGGGTCACATGGAATAATATCATTGGAAGGGACAAAGCCATGGTCACCTATATATCCTATTAATGAAATATTGATGCAATGTTTGAAAACTGAAAAGCAAAACTTGAAAGTCACATGAGGTGATAACCAGGGGTGAGGCAAAGGTATGGCCTTATGCAGTGAGTGCCGCACTGTTGCGGTGTTCCCTGATCGTACACATCGATGCCCATAATGTCTGTCTTGAGTTGATCATGTGTGGTACCAACAGCCATAGTAGACCGTCATATATATATATATATATATATATATATAGATAGATAGATAGATAGATAGATAGATAGATAGAGAGAGAACACAGTGTGTGGCACTCAGTGCAAATAAATCAAGTTCAGTCAGGTAGCTTGAAAGTATAGCAACGTTTCCTTCAGAGTTGAATTTCGTCAGGATATAACAATGCAATAACTCACCTTATATACCCACCCGATGTCACAGACAATCTGCTCCCCACGGTGTCCGTCCACGCTGGGCAGCATCCCGGTGACGTCACTCCGTCAAAGCCCGATGGTTGCTGGGTGCACATCAGTGACGTTACCACGCCGGGATCCACAAACAGCGTCCTGTCGCCATGGAGATGCGGCAAAGTTTAAAAACCATATGCAGTGGACATATTACAAAGAATGTAGATAAACACCTACGCACACAAAGATCCACAATGTTAAATATATACATAATGCAACTATCAGTTTCTAGGATCTATATGTTTGAAAACTAATCCTAAAAAGATCCCGGCGTGGTAACGTCACTGATGTGCGCCCAGCAACCATCGGGCTTTGACAGAGTGACGTCACCGGGATGCTGCCCAGCGTGGACGGACGCCGTGGGGAGCAGATTGTCTGTGACATCAGGGGGGGGATATAAGGTGAGTTATTGCATTGTTATATCCTGACGAAATTCAACTCTGAATGAAACGTTGCTATACTTTCAAGCTACCTGACTGAACTTGATTTATTTGCACCGAGTGCCACACACTGTGTTCTCTATCTGATTCTATACCCGTGAGGGCACCGGGCGCAGTAAGTACTGGAGGAGAGAGTGCCGGACCTGTTGCAAGTATATATATATATATATATATATATATATATATATATGTATATACATATATACACACATGTGTGTGTGTATGTATATATGTATATATATATAAATATACACACACACACATGTATACATACATATATATACACTTTCCTGAGGCCAAAAATGATTATTTCTGGCAGTGCCACTGCCATTTACCTGCCTGCCTCTTGTGGCTGCCAGCGCCCTCAGACCTGCCCTGCTTCTACCGCTGCCACCGCCCATCGGATCCCGAATCCCCAGCCCAGCGCGCAAAACAGACCTGCGCGCTGCTGCTGCTGGGGAGGATCATGTGGGCAGGGCAGCGCAGCCATTCTCCCTCCGGACCGCGGTAGCAGCTGTGTGCGTGCGCATGCGCACAAGCGCTCCCGCGGCCATTTTAACTTTGGGAGAAGTTGAGGCTGGCCGCGGCCATCTTCAATCAGGGCACAGTGCCGCGGCCCAGCACGAAGATACAGCGGCCTAGTGAGGAGGGTGAGCAGCCTCTTCTGCAATTAAAAGTGCCGGCCCACCGGTAAACGGCCCGGTTTCCCGGTGGGCCAATCCGCCCCTGACTCCGCAGTGAAGTTACGGCCAATACATTTCCGCCTCCTGCTACTGTCAGCTAGCGTTACCATAGTAACGCCCGGCGTCTATGCCTGAGCTTGATGTGCAGCCCAGCAACGAGGCAGCGTCCTGGCGCATGCCAGTGACGCACACCCCAGTCACTATGTGACGTCATCTTAAGGCGGCCTGGAGGACGCGGCGGCGTGGGATCTGGCCGGGGATCATGTCTTTGTTTGTTCTTCTGACACGTAAGTATAAATTGTGTATTTTCTATGTTTCTGGTTGTCCTGATGCAATATATATATATATATATATATATATATATAATATATAGATATATATATATATTTTTGCTTCCTTATACATTGAGTGCCGGCAGATTTGGATTGTCTATATATATATATATATATATATATATATATATATATATATATATATATATATATATATATATATATATATATATATATATATATATATATATGATCTCTATATATATATATATGATCTATATATATATATCTATAGATCTATATATATATAGATCTATATATATATATATATAGATCTATATATATATATATATATATATCTATAGATCTATATATATATATATATATATATCTATAGATCTATAGATCTATAGATCTATATATATATATATATATATATATATATATATATATATATATATATATATATATATATATATATATATATATAGACTGAGGCAGGCTGTATTATTTATCATTATTAGTTGTGGCACTGTACCTGCCACCTGTGGCTGCCCCTCAGTCAGTCAGTCTGGTGCTGGGTGCTGGCTGCTGCTGCCCTGCTGCTGCCGCCGCCGCTGCCCGCCCGTCAGATCCAGCTCCCCAGCCCAGCGCACAAACATTCCTGCGCGCTGCTGCTGCTGCTGGGGAGCATCATGTGGGCAGGCAGCGCTGCCACAGTTCCTGCAGACCGCGGGAGCGGCTGTGTGCGCTCGCGCATGCGCACCAGCCCTCCCGCGGCCATTTTAACTTTGGGAGCCGCCGAGGACGGCCGCGGCCATCTTTAATTAGGGCATAGCGCTGCCGGCGGCCGCGGCCCAGCACGGAGATAGGGAGGTGAGCGGCCACTTTTGATCTAAAATGTGCCGGCCCACCGGGAAACGGCCCGGTTTCCCGGTGGGCCAATCCGCCCCTGATAGAATTAGAAAAAGTCCAAAGGCGAGCAACAAAGCTTATTAGGGGAATAGAGAATTTAAGCTACGGGGAGAGATTAAGCAATTTGGGACTATTTACATTAGAAAAGAGACGTTTAAGGGGGGACATGCTCAACATGTACAAGTATATCAAGGGCCAATATAAGGAACTGTCACGCACCCTCTTTTCTACTAGAAAGGAATCTAGGACGCGAGGGCATGAGTATAGATTAGAAGAAAAAAGATTTCATTCAGCTAGTAGAAAGAATTTCTTTACGGTCAGAACAGTCAAACTCTGGAACTCTCTTCCCAGAGAGGTGGTAACGGCTGGCTCATTAAATGCATTCAAGGCAAAGTTGGACAAACATTTACTGGAGAAAAACATCCATGGGTACAAATAAGAAATATAATTTGTCTGTAAAATACCAGAACCTACCAAATCAGCAATGGATATCTATACCAGGTTGAACTAGATGGACGCAAGTCTTTTTTCAGCCTTACCTACTATGTAACTCCTATAGCTGCAACATTAAAGCACTTGCCTATCCAGCTACATCTATAGCCAAGTGGTTGCTGTCCTGTGTCCAGAGAAAATAACTTGGATCCAAACAGGATGAATCCTGACAGTTATATCACAATGGCACCAAATTCAAGCATCATTCTATAGAGGAAGTCTCTGGTAGCACCCCTGTCCCTGAGTATAGGCTCCCAAACCCTAATCCAACCTAGAACATGTTACTTTTCATAATGAAACAGTGTAGGGATTGGAGCATCAGAGGGGCGTGTATTGGGCGGCCAGCATTATCGGCTCTCTAGGCAGCAAATATACACAGTCTAGCAAGCAGGTCTGAATTGGGCCCCATGTACCTTATTTCAGGGTCTCTGTAATTCCACAGTACAGTTTTGCATCCATGATACAAGCACATGTGACAATACATCCAACATGTTAGCAGGACATTGCCGTTTCCCGTTAGGACATTGGTACCTGACACTCTTATCCCGGGCTGCATTTAAATGAGTTTGAAAATGTGTACCCATGTATTAACACTGGAGGGGTAAATGCTGCCAACAATGGTGTTCAGACTAAAGCAAAGGTCAATGTATCCCCTTATTTTATCTGGTTTTGCTGTAATATTGATTAATGTCTCTTGGGGCCTTATTCAGATCTGTCTGCTAGGCTGCATAGATTTGCAACATAGCGAGCAGCTGAACAGCACATGTTGCCCTGCTGAACACCCGCCCCGCCACCTGAATCAACTCGATGGCATGCGAGCGAACAAGGGAAAAATCAATCCTCACCATCGAATGATTTTTTTTCCCCTTCACTAACAAAAGTCAATCTAGACTGACTTTTAATTTGGCCTTGGATGGCTGATTTTGGGGCCATGTGTCAGCTGTCCCAAACAGGCCTCGAAACACCTTGTTTGCAGGGATACAACCAGCGTTTCTATGGCCAACATATTTGTAGGCATTCCCAAGAAAGTCTGGGCGGTCCTCTGCATCCCCCCCATGACCTCCCCCGCCCACCCATCCTGGAGCGAACGCCCGAGCAAGTGTGAGTGGAGTGAATTCATCCCACACTATATGGGTCTGAATCACAAAAATTGAGCGGCAACGTTGCTGAAAGAGATCCTTAAAATATCCGTTAAAAATGCCAGCGCCGCTCACAGCAACTGTTCATTTATTGGGTGCAATATTTAACTAAACTTCAATTATTTGACTTTATTGACCTGCTACTGTGCACATGGGTGGGAATCATTCACTATCACATGATTCTCCCCTGCTCGCAGCGCTGATTACTGTATGTCAGGACTCACACAGCGCTGCAAAGGCCATGGGGAGAAGGAGGTCACTGATGATGTCCCAAAGGCTGGGAATCACCTGTGTTTTTTGGAGGATGCCCAGAAAATGCCGGCAGCACACCTCATCAACCATCAATCACCCTACGAGCAGCAAGCAAATGCTAGCCTTCACTCGTTGCCTTGAGTTGGATGACTTGCAGCTCAGCTAAAGGGTCTGAAATGGCCCTAATTCAGACATGATCACGTGGCTGATATTTCACACAGTAGGCGCGAGAACATCCTCCGATGAAGTCCTGCAACTTTTTTAAACGCACGCTATTCGCAAGGTGATTGACAGGTAGTAGGCATCTGGGAATGGAAACCTGACCTTTCAGTGGGAGAGCTAAGAAAAACGCAGGCGTGCCATGAAAAACACTGAGCGTGTCCAGGAAAACGCTAGGCGTGCCTGAGCATTTTACGGGAAGGTGTTTGACATCAGCTTCAGGCCGGATCTGCCTTTTTCCATTGCACTACAGAGCAAGTCTCTGGCTTCTCTGAGCCCACAATAACTTGTGCCCAGTATAAAAACCAGTGTAAATATCATATGATGGTGAGTCTGTTACAATTGGTTTGTAGCCGTACACATACACTCGCACAGAAAGCACATTGATTCGCAAGGCGGCATATCACTCTTTGCGTCTGTGCAATTATGTCGGAAAGACCCCTATTACATAAAATATGTGGGTGTAAACTGATAATATATCATACATTGAGCATCAATCTAATTGTGAAACTGCATCATTATCCACAATGCACCCAGAAAGGAATAGGCTACATTCTGTTACATACGGTAAGCTCTTCATTACTAAGCATTGTATTTTTTGTGTTCTCTATAAGTATATTTCATATAAGCTCCAGAACACAGTTTTTGAGAAAAAAAATATAAGACCAATAAGGTTATGCTATTACTGTTACTGGTTCGTAGAAGCAGGGGGACCAAACTAACTGTACGGTGATTTGTACTGCAGAGCCAGTGCAAGTGTGATGGAGTATTAGGGGACATGTGAATCTTTTGATTACCATCGATGGTTGCAGTAAAGATAATGTTATGATACAATAGGCAGAGACACAGAATATGCAGTGTATTATATCCGGCTTCACCATCGATGCATCAGAACTTGGGCATGTCCTCGCTTTTTGCTGCACTGACTCTGGCCATGCACTTTTTGCCACAACCTGTATCTTACCGTGCCTGTTTTCCATATGATGTCATCTGGATCTATGTGGAAATCTCGCTGGTCTTCTTGTGATTTTTCAGAAGTGTTCAATGGTCTTAGAAGACACTGATGTGTAGTATTAGTTTTGTGTATGACCCAGTTTGCAATAGACCACTTAGAGGGCTGATCTCCTCTCTCATTAAAGATTATCTCTTCCCCAGTGGGATCTGTGTAACGAAGGTTTCTTATATAGTGCCGCTTAAATGTGAAAATAAAATATATACCTAAATAATACAAATATTTTATGTACAAATACATATTTTACTGCATAAATGAGACCAAGTTCATTATAGGCAACAGTGGCGTAAGTTTGTACCAGTTGCCCGGAGGCAAGATGAATATTGGTGCCCCCCCCCACACACACACACACACACACACAATGTTATTCAAAATATGTATAGTCTGTTATGAGATATATATTATATACTGTGTATATAGACGTCCAGGAATCGGCACTCCCAGTGAAGGTAGATAACTGTAGCCGGTGCCCTCACAGGATAGGGTATCCTGATGACAATTTTTTTCATAAAAATTGAAACGTTGATCACATCTCTTGTAAGAGTGACTTTATTTTGCCGTGAGTGCCGCACCATCTCCACCTATATATATATATATATATATATATATATATATATATATATATATATATTTCAGAACTCAGCCACAGAAGCAATTTTGATGGCTTTCAATTAATGGTTTTAAACTGGCAGTGGTGGAGAGGTGCCCCCTTGAGAGCAGGAGCCCGGCGGCAGATGACTCCATTGCCTCCCAGAGTTCTGCCTCTGATAGGCAATTATAATATATTATTTAGTGTGTATCTAAACGACATTGGAGAAATAAATATCCTGGTAGCCTTGTTCTTTGCCTCATGCATATCTGAGTACGATTTTAGCTCCCCATGCGTGAATGGTCGAGTTCATTCTCAGAATTTTTCACAAATAAATCATTGGGGGACATTTACGAAGATCAAATGGGTATGAATGGTTGTATTCATACCAATTCGATGTGAAATACATACGTATTTCACGTACCCACAAATGTACGAATGTATACGATTAGTATTTTTGTCATTTATATTTTTTTGAATTTCTAAAAAATACAAATTAATAGACCATTGATAGAGTATGGCTGTAAAAGCCTATTCTTTTCAGTGGTACTGACAAATTTACTAATGATTCGTACTGGTGAATACGAATTTTAATCACTTTTAAATATGGCCATGTATTTCCATTCATTTTTTTTTTTTTTTTAAATAATAGTTTTTATTGAAGTTTTAAAATACACATACAAAAAGATCAGGGTAAGGACTACAATTAAATGGGGTTAGGATAAAGATAAAGGGGGGGGGGGGGGCAGATAAGACATATAAATAACATGCAAATGATAAGTGAGGGACAGTATAATTAATAGTAGATGATATTAAACACCACATAATGCACATTAAATGTGCATATTAATTGCCTGTATGGATAAATCAGATCCATTCAGGCTTTTCAGTGTAAAAAAAAAAAAAATAGATTAAATAAATAATTAAAAAAAACTGCATGGGGTCCACCCCATGGCTACATCCAGTCCAGGCTCAAAGAACCGGTCCTTGTTTTAGAAATTCAGGGGCAAAACAATGTGAGATTCCCCTTTATTTCTAAAACCAACACAAGGACCAATTCTCGTTCTCAAAATATGGGAGGACAAAATGAATAGGGTCCCTGGTATTTGGCAACTAGCACCAGGCCCAAACTTCCAACAGGGTAATACCACAGCCAATGGAAATGTTTCATACAAGTTCCCCTGATCAAAGCATTATCCCTCTGACTGGTCAGCCCAGCCTGGGAGCCTGGAGGAGTGGGGATACCCCCAATAAGAATTACCCCAGCAGCCTGGGGCTGTCCATGGTGCCCAAGGGTGGTAGGCACCAGACTTATGATTTAAGTGTAAATTTAGAATGAAAACTATTGTGGTATGTTGTGGAACTACAAGTCCCAGCAAGCCTGCACTGCATGCAGGGACTTGAAGAATCACAAGTCCTAGAATGTGGGGCCAGCTGTTACTTGTAGTTCTACAACATAACAAATACAGATGTATCGGGCCTTATTCTTGCTGGCGATCCGCCAGCAGCATGCTGCTGGCGGATCGCCAGCAACACGGCGCCTCTATCTGACTGCGCGTCTCAGTATCCGGGCGGCGGGGCGGACGCAATACTGTCTGCCTCCCGCTCGAGGGGGCTGGGGGGGACCTCTGGGCACTGTGGGGGGGGTGCGGTCGCCCGGTGTGGGCACCGGGCGACTGAGGGCAGCACCGTCGGAAGGGGACGCGCGCGCACCTCGTGCACGCGTCCCCTTCCGGCATACAGATGGCGGCGGGGCAGGGGATGGCGACGCCATCCCCTGCAAAGATAAATCCCGCTACATCTGTGGTTAAATAAAACACACAAACACCAGAGTAACAAAACTTTAATACATACAGTACTACATTCAATCACACTGCACTCACCTAGGGGTTCCATCAGGGCCGGATTAAAGCTGGTGGGGGTCCCTTGCAACAAATGTGGGGAGGATAATTTACACTTTCACAGCAGCTGCTATTGTCTGCAGCTGCTGTGACAGGATCTTGCCATGCTGACGGATCAGCAATGATCGGCAGCATGGCAAATTGTGGGAGAGAGCACATGGAGGCAGATGGACCCCTCTCCGAGTGTGTTGTCTGTCCCTGTGGGCCCCACAGATTGCTTTTTAAGAGACTGCTCTAAAAAGCAGTATGTGGGGGCCCAGGGATGACTGCCCCTATAAACCCTTAAATAATCTGGCCCTGTGTTCCATCGTACATTAGTCCTCTTCTCCAGTAGAAATCCAAGTGTGGGAACCTGCATTAGGAATTATACTTACCGAGGTCTCAGAAAAAATTGCGTCCTCTTCATTACGAAGTAGCACTCCGGCAGGTAAAAAGAGAAACCAAGAAACCCATAGCCACTACTGGACTGAAGCCGAGAATGGAGGGTTGGTGGAACCTGAGAATGTAAACAACACAATCAGGAGTGGCCTCCAGAAAAACACCGCTCCTGATTGGTTGACTTTTTAACTTATTTATTTCATCTCTTTGTATTTTTTACCCTTTACAGCATTGCATGGATCACAAAGATGTGTGTAATGCTGGCACTCAGTTTGTATTTAACTGCCATATATACAGCCTCAAAATAAATATACAACCCGTTACGAATACTAATTGGTATGAACGGGTAAGACATCAGAAAGTACGAATGAGAAAAATATGACAGCTTCGTGAATTTGACCTATTTTTCATCCATATTTTTGGGTCTTATTCTGCAAATCCCATTCGTACCCATTTGTAGCCACCCACTTTTAATAATTTTCCCCATTCTGTTACTTTAGAGAGAAATGCGTCTGTAGTATCTAGATTTCCAATAGTTTCCAGTAAAAAACAAATGCACGTTAGATCAATGGGCCTGATTCAGACCATGAATGTTGACCATGTGAATTTGTGGCCAAGCGATGCCACACACTATGGGCCTTATTCTGGTTCACGTCTTTCTGACAAAATCCTTCTTAGCTGGACAAAACCATGTGCGCTGCAGGGGGGGGGGGGGGAGATGTAACATGTGCAGAGAGAATTAGATTTGAGTGAGTTATTTTGTTTCTGTGCAGGGTAAATGCTGGCTGCTTTATTTTTACACTGCAATATAGATCTCACTTTGAAGTAAAACCCCACCCAAATCTAATTCTATCTGCACAAGTTACATCTGCCCCCCTGCAGTGCACATGGTTTTGTCCATCTAAGAAGGATTTTGTCAGAAAGAGTGAACTAGAATAAGGCCCTATATACGGTAGGACTTATTTAGGATTCAAAGATTGAGAGGTTCCCCTGAGAAGTATACGGGGTT
The DNA here is from genome assembly GCF_055691185.1 of Crinia signifera. Classification (NCBI taxonomy): domain Eukaryota; kingdom Metazoa; phylum Chordata; class Amphibia; order Anura; family Myobatrachidae; genus Crinia; species Crinia signifera. Next base: position 34,023,451 of record NC_139217.1, read on the forward strand.
TGACCAGAGCCAGATTAAGCCTCCGAGGGGCCCGGGGTACTTTAGACAGGGGGGACCCCTTGCACCTGTCATTACTGGCCGCAAACTACATGGGAGAATATTACACTGTCAAAACACAGAGTAAAGGCAGAATAAACTTGGTCAATGGGTAACTGCAGGGGATATATACTGTATATATAAACACACACACACACACACACACACACACACACATACATACTTACCACATGAAAAGCCTGTGTTTGTCCCTCTGCACCTTACTCTGTAGGAGACCTCACAGTCCTAGTGCTGCCTCTGATTAAAAACCCTCCCATGACTAAGCTGCTGCTGCTGTTCTCCATGGGCCTGAGAAGCATGTAATGAGCTCCACCAATCAGAGCTCAGCACAAACCTCTCAGCCTCTGCCCTCTGGTGCAAAGTGTCAACTCCCAGTAATGCACAGCACACTCGTGCAATCAGAGTGCCTTGGCTCCCGATGCTCAGCACCATTAATCATTGTCACATTTGCAGATAGGTGAAGCTGCAGCACTACTCCACTGCCATGCACAAAACCTTTAGCTAAAAAAAAAAAAATACATGCCAACCACAGGGGGCCACTAGCTAGAGGGGGGCCCAGGGGCACTGACCCCTTGTGCCTCCATTATAATCCGGCCCTGGGTTTTACTGGTCCACAGAGATACAGGAGGAACCCCCGGTTGGTCCATATGCCTGGACCTCCACCTCCTCTTCTACGGATCATGTTCCAGACGGCAACATCCCTAAAATTGGGCCCCTACCACAAAATTTTGCTGGTGGGCCCTTCATGCCTCAGATGGACAATGAAGGTAAAAATAGTAAATCATAGATGATCACTTTATTATTAGCAGAAAGTGCAGACTACTTACTATTTGTTTTAATGAATATGCTTTAAGTGGATTCGTTTTATGAATAGCTTGAGCCAGAACGTATACCGCCATGTAAGCATAGTGGGGTGTGATATCAGGAACGTCATGAAATCTGGACAGGAGATCTTTTTTGTCAGTGCAGTTAACACCAGAAATATCGTATAAGTCTTGATAAACATAATTTTTGTATGTGTTTGCGGAAAGACAATGAAATTCCAAAAGCCAAATATCTTCCAGAATTGGATCATCCGGTCGGTTAGATGGGTCGGCATTCATAATAATTTTATTCATGTTGGGAAATGGTTTGGAATTTAACATAAGAATTAGGCTGCAATTTACAGATGGGAAAAATGTCTTTTCCATGTATTTTATATCAGTCCATGATTCGTGGAGGATTAAAGTGATATTTTCATTAATAGTTTCAGAAATAAAAAAATATTCTATATAATTCATGGAGAAAATCCCAATTATTATTATAATGCCAGCAGTATATTTACTAAGCTCATACATTTTCCGTGTATTAATATTTCTATTATTAGTAAGTTTAATGATAAACTCGATGCAGATCCCGTGTGCTGTCATCATTTTATTCAGTTCTTGTAATTCCATGTCCCCACTGCCATCACTTGGTGTAATGACTCCAACCCAATTCCAACCAAATCTTATCAGAAACCTAACAATAGCTGCATACCGGCCCCGATCATCTGGGACAATCCGGTAAAAGGTGGGATATAATTCTCTGTCACTTAGGGCAAGGTTAGTGGTTCCATAATTGATCTGGGGAAAGAGAACATAATAGCAAAAACTGTAAATATACTTTATATTTGCTAGGACAATATTTACTCCTTTGCAGCCATCACATTTGTAATAGACTATAGTAACCACACCGACAATAGATGCACAGTTTACATTCCAATACATCTGCACCACTAGACCACAGTGTACATTTCAGTAATGTAGGACACTGAGCCAATAGCTCAGGGGCGTAACTATAGCACCGCAGCCCCCGCCACCGCGGGGGGGGGGGGGGGCGCTGTGCATGTGGGGGCGCCGGGGGCTGCGGTGCTATAGTTACCCCCCCCCAATCCCCCGCAGACTTACGTAACTTGCTGGTCCCGTCGGCTCCGTTCTTCCGATGAGGACCACAACAAAATAGCCGCCCCCATATAGCAAACAGTTCTCTGAAACTGTCTGCTGTACGGGGGCGGCCATTTTGTGGTGGTCCTCAGCAGATGAACGGACGGAGCCGTCGGGACCAGCGCGATAGGTAAGACTGCGGGGGAGGGGGTTAGCATGGGCGGCGGGGTGGCGGGGTGGGGGGGTGCTCGACGGGGTGGCGGCGGCGGGGGGTGGGTATGGGCGCCTCATCCTAACGGCGGGGGGGCGCCCAAAACGTAGCTACGCCACTGCAATAGCTATATTGACTGCATAAGACTGCTTATGTGTGGACCTGAGACCACACTCCCTCATCCCTTCCCAATGAGCAAGCTCTTTGCTAGTTAAATCCATTGCAGAGATTGTGTAGTATATGGAAGAAAGGAAGCTGCAGATGCCCTTTTCCTCTGAGATTTCAGTTGCTCCAAATAGCCCCTCCCAGTGCTTCAGGTCCTTGGAGAAGCTTCATTTTCACCTTAATTGTGCATCTAATTTGCCCAACAATAAAACAACTGGAAGTGATGAAGCTATTGATACTTTTCTGTCTCCTCTCATGACTCTGCGACCCCAAACTTCCACTAACTTTAGGTGTGCCCTAATATCCTCTCCTCCTTCCTTGGCCCTGCTCAGTTCTCTCAATCTTAAGCCCATGCTGATAATAACATTCAGCACACAGCTGTGGTTAACACTTTCCAGCTTGGAATTGGACCAGATGGTGGCTGGGGGCCTGGCACAGGCTGGCAGCTCTGCTGAAGGATCCAGTTTTAGATCCAGCAGGAGTTTTGCAGCTTTGTGTGTAAACCAACTTGGCGCTCAGGGGCCCCAGTGACTGTGGTGTGGGGGCAGAGACTGTAGAGGTGATTTGACAACTATCTTTATCTCACTCTCTTTATCTCTCCGCAGTCGGCACAACAACAGAACCCTGACTGATGATAGCACGGCGCTGCGGCGGGTCACCATGATTACCGGCACGCTAGCGGTGCGCCTCAATGACAGGAGCAACCAGCGCGATGTGGTCCACGGACAGGATTCCCCATGAGTCGATGACGTCATCAGTACGGGATCTTTTGCACGCTGCCCTCGGGAGACTGTGTTTCACTTGGTGTCTGATCTTATATAAGGTAAGAACTGTTTACTGTACTTGTTATCCCTGACGAAAAATCTAGTAAAAGATTTGAAACGTTGGAAGCAGAACACAGCCGTGTCAGTCTCTTCTTAAATCCTTGGAGTGCCGCCTCATCTTCCCCTTATCAATACAGCTCTACACAGAACTGGAGGAAGGCAACCAGGTTACATTATATCTCGTTTACGGAGTGCCGGTCCATTGGACAGAATTATATATATATATATATATATATATATATATATATATAGGGAAGGGTAAGGCTATAAAATTAATTAATACCAAGGGTATATCCGACAACTCCTTAGGTGAATTTACAAGCGTACCAGAAAACTCACTATAAAGAGTGTGTTTAAACACATATATCGAGGTATCTTTCTACTAGGTGGCATGCACCCGTACTCACGATGTTATTGGTGGTGTGAAGCTCATAAAGGTTTCTTTCTCTTTCAATTCTTCAAATAAAACTCTTTATTGATACAAACAACCATAAAACAGGATAAAAATATTTTCAAGAAGATGGGACCAGCATCCCCACAACCAGGGTGCGGATGCTTAATGTCGGCAGGGACGTGTGGACTGGGGATGTGGGTGTAGTGCGGCTCTGCTTGGTGTCACCCATTTTAAGGTGACATCCATGTGCAGACCACAAACCCTGCACCCCCCTAATAATTTAATAATTTTAGACTAATAAGATACATAAATTATACAGAAACCACTGACCTGTGGGTACTTGTACACACTCAGTAACTGGGCCATCGCATAGCTTGTATGGAAACCAGAATCACCTATAAATCCAGCCACTTTCCTGTGATCCATATATGAGTAATTAGGAACATCCATTGTTTCTCCAGACAATATCTGCAGAACATATTCTAATGATTTCTTTGGACTTCCACAACTGTTATATATGTGATACCCCAGAGTAACATTGGGGAGAAGATTGGGGTCCTTGTTGATCTCCTCAATTGCAAATATAATTGCCAGGATGCTCTTGTACTCTTCATAATTAATACTGTGAAATAGTAAGAATGTGCTTTATTTAGTAAATCAGTCACTAGCTTCAGTTGTTCATTTTTGAGAATATACTTTAGCTGTATCCCAATGTGTACTTAGAACTGATGAATGGTCATGTCCGCACAGACCGGACTACTCAGCAGAACCTGGTATTTATATCTGTCTGTATCTACACAAAATATTGTTATGAGGCTTGGGGCCCAATTTAGACCTGACCGCTGCTGTGAAAATTCACACAGCAGATACTGGGAGGGTCAGGAAAAAGGCAGGGTGCCAAAGCATTTCAGGGGAGGGTAATAATCCCAACCGATTAAGTCCCTGGCTACTCGTAGCAGTGGAAAAATCATTTGATGGTGAGCCTCTAACAAAGGATTTTGGTTATTGTCGCTTGGCTGTGAAGTCTTCGTTAGCCATACACATCTATATGCACAGCAAGCACATTCAGCAGTATAAACTTGGTCAATGGTCAACTGCAGGGGGGCATATAAATAGGCACACAAACACATGATTCATTTGCTGCTAATATGTCAGACTTAAAACTATTCCTGACCCAGATATTATTGCAGCAAAGTTGTCCTCATTAACATCCGCAGTGCAGAAACACGCTGTTATGCTCAGCGTAAGAGAGACGGGAATCCGGAAAGAACCACCACGGATGAAATGGAGGGGCTGCAAGGAGTCAGGAATTTCCACCGTACTTCTGGAAGGAGTAATAGCAGGACTGGATGCTGGCGAAGGACCTTCCAGGAGTCTTCTGGGTAGTCATCCAGGAACCCCCTGGGCTAAGCCTGCAGAACACACCAGCAAGCCTTCTTGCCTATAACAGCCCTTTTCCCTTAAGACTAGATATGTCTACTGGTACTAGTATGCCGCCAGGACTTACGTCGGCAGGTGGCATTGTAGGCTTAACCTCGGAGGAACCATGCGAGAGATTAGGATAGAACTACACTAAAACTACAATCTAACAGGGTACTACAAGACAGGGTGAGACAAAATGTATGACTGTGGGTCAACGGAGTGGCCTAGGAGGACACGGGAGTACTGACACAGGGCAATTTGGACAAGGGGTGAAAGGTGGACACGGAAATACAAACGTGCAGGGTGAACAACTAAAGAGCAGGCTAACAATTGTGGTAGCCTCTGCTAGAGGCCTAGGAATGCACACAAATCCTCTGTATAACTGGTATCTAATGAAAGAGAAGAAAGCAGTGGTACTTGCGTGTAGAAGTATAAGTGCACCAGACGAGGAGTTCTTAACAAGAGAACCTTCCAGGGACAGGACCAGAAACAGACACGGAGCTCAGTGAGGACAAAAACCTCTCTTGGAGCACAAGAGCACAGGTTTCTTTAACTGGCATCTGAGCTGGTTCACTGAAGAACCTAAAAGGAGGCTGAAGCCAATAACTCCCTTGGCCAGCCCCTGTCAAAATCAGTGCGGCAGCTGTGGTTAATTGCCTCACCTGCCCGCAGCTGCCTGGCTTCCTTCCATCTCCTAGGCAGCTGCTGCGGCAGGGGAGGAGGCTGAGGAGATCGGCATCCCTGGTGCCTAGCAACAGCACCCGGAAGTTCGGCGCCGGAAGTTCTGTGATGTCCCGACCGGTCAGAAACTGCTGGGACGTGGACACGGGGACTCGCCACAGTGCAGCATCTAACAGAGAGGCGGAGGAGGGAGGAAGATGTACCCTCCACCTCACATGCATCACAAAATATTCCTACCTCAGCACCATCTGGCTCACAACTGTTGGCTACTGAAGTGACAGGCCATGCCAGTACTGGATGTTCTGTGCCTAATAATCTTGGTAGCCAGTAGTCAGCAGGCAAAGCCAGGAGCCTTCCATTTGAAGATAAGGAACTGAATATCTTGGTTGGTTGAGTTTGGGCCAAAAAATATGAGTGCACCAGCCAAGTAGAAAATTTGGAGTAATATCACAGAGGAAATCAATAAGGTGTGAATGGCACAATATAAATGTGTGTTTTAAATTGTTGGTATTGTTGTGAAAAAAAAATGTTGAATGCATTTTGTTTAATTGTGTGAGTTTTGGTAAAATTTTGGGTACTTTGACATCTATAAAACTGGATACAGGGGTGTCTTGTCCAGTGGGGATAGTCTGATAACTGTCACCAAGGAGATGAAAAGTCTACCTGGTGACAGGTGTCATTCATAAATGTTTCAGGAATGTTTGTGACATGAAATAAAAATGACAGCAATGATGTGACAATGTTTATATTGATCCAGAAAGGAAGATTAAAAGGATATTTTTCTTCTGCTTAAGTGTGATTTTAAGGTAGCATGTGTAAAAATGTAATGAAGTATGTACCAACACTTATTATAACACGTATTTTAGAAATATATGCATTATTTTAAATATAATCCAGAAAATATTGTGGCACATTTAAAATGTGATATTTTTGAAAATGTCAAAGTGCATGTTTTATGTTTAAAAAAAGGAAAAATATATTTTTCAAAACATTTGCCACCTTAATTTTTAACCTTTTATTTTTTTCTTCCTCATTTGTAGGTGGCAATACTACAAGTCAAAAGATGAAAAAATTGATTGAGAGGTGGATGTTCAGAAAGACCACCGAGGTCGGAAATTTTCCAAAAAACCTGAAGTTGACCCCGTGAAAATCCTCGCACAAGATTGAATTGCAGGGGAGGAGATCCAGAGTGTGGAAACCATGGATAGCGATCCAGAAGAAAATTGGCCTGCACATAAAAAGGAGGAAAGACAAAACAAGGGAGGAAAGAGTGAGGTGGTGGCCACTCCTTATTGATTTCTTCCTTGATGTTATTCCAAATGTTCTCCTTGTTTTGTGCACCCATGATTTTTTGGCCAAACTCAATCTGATCCCATGCTGAAGGTACCAAGATTAGTAGGACCTCCTTTGAAAATGGAAGATTCCTGGTTTTGTTTGCCTATCCCTGGCTGCCATGATTAGCGGTAGGTGGACATTCAGTATAGCATTGCCTGGCACTTCATCAGCCAGAAGTTGCTGATGCTGATATTTTGTGATGCCTGTGTTTGTTTATGTTACCAAAAAAATTCCCATTAATAATGTGTGTAATGTCCAATGTTTTCACAGCAGATTTTTTAATAGATGTAATGGAGCCCATACACGGTCCGTTGTGTACAGCTCTGTTCTGTACTATGCGATGCGCGCTCCCGCGCATCACATAAAACGGTACAAAAAGTATGTGCTGCACATACTTTTTGTACTAGGTACACATCGGATCGGATCGCAGTGCATGCACACTGCATGCACTAGGGATGCAATCCGATCCGATGTGTACTATTTAAGTCCCAAACGGATCTGTTAAACGGACCGTGTATGGGCTGCTTTATAATGTGTGTCTAGTAAGAAAATGTGTGAGTTTTCTAGGTTCATGAAATTATGGTTTACACAATTGCAAAATTGTAAATATAAAAAAAATTGAAACAAGCACCAATGATCGATGTCGACATTGAGTGGCATAATCCAGGACTACAAAAAACCATAGAAATGTGATTTAAATGTATTGACAGTCACATGTTCACAAACACAACACTGGTATCTAAATACATGAGAACATAGATGTGTGTAATGTGAGCACAACATCATGGTTGTGTTTGCATCCAATTATGAGAGTTGACACATGTTGACTTGTTGTAATTGTGTGTACTTTTGAGCAACATGCATAACTCCCAACATGACCCTCTCCAGGAGAGACAGAATGTTCTTTCCTTTTAATTTATGGATTACCATCACCTGTGCAGAAGCACCTTTCTTATCAATTATTCTGTTTAAAACAGGTGATGGCAATCATAAATTAAGATGGAAGTCCAGAAACAGAGCATTCTGTCCCTCCTGGTGAGGGTCATGTTGGGAGGTATGAACATGGCAGACACACTTGTGTGTTAAGGTAGCAGATTTTTGATAGTACATAGGAGCAGTTAAGAATACTGCTGCATGTGTGGTTTAAAACAAAGATATAATAAATATGAAGCATGTGAAGTCAAAATGTTTAAACTGCAATAGTGTGCTTCCTGTGTGTCTGCATTGAGTAGATGTGGTTAGTTAATTGTTTAATGAGAAACACTTGTATGGTGCATCGGTGGGTATTGTGTGCAGGTGCTTGTATTTTAACTATTGTGGATGTTGATTGGTGTATCAAATGTTTGCAAGCTAATTTGTTGCCTTGTGAGACCTTTTTTTTTCTTGCAAATGATTTTGAGCTCAAGCAGTGCGAGTGTTCGCACAGTGCTGCAAAGCCAACACCCAGCACTTGTGGGCAACACCCTTGTATACGCACCAGTTTCCGCCCATTTTTTACCACTTTTCAGGCCGCACCCATACAAACGCCCACATAACGACTACTTTGGTCATGCCCGTTCAAAAATGTATTTCCAAGGATTAAAGTGAGGGGGAACGGGGTGGAACTGATTTCCACCACCTCTAATGGTAGGGGGAACTGAGTTCCACCTCTGCCACAGTCCTGAACAGTAATTCCAACAGAAAGCCTGTCCCTGCAGCTTCTTCTTCTGGCATGGAATATTTGATGTCATACCATCACCGCCGTTGAAGTGAAGAAGTACCACTAAGTGGAATAGGTTTTGTGCATTCTGAAGACAGGTGAGAAGGGGCTGGAGGGACTCAGAGGTGGGGAAGATGCTGGAGGGACACAGGGAATGGAGCTTCTGAGGTACATGGACAGAGATCTGCTGTATTGACAGAGACAGATGTGTATAAGCAGCACAACTGTGCACATTACTGTATGTGTATAAGGGGTAATACTGTGTGACTTACTGTCATATGAAGAAGGGCACTATATATGGTGTAATGTGTATATGATAGTGCCACTGTACAGTACTATATGTTGTGATTTTTTATTGTACAGTTCTTACCATTGTGTGACCACACCCTTTCCTTGTAGGACCATTGTCCATTCACAGTACAGTATAGTACAGTAGGTCATAAATTCCCTGTCACTGGTCTAGTGTCTGCCTAATGTACGGGGAGTGGGGGGGGGCGTTAGGGGAAAGGAGTTCCACCACCTCTCCAGGACCACTTTAAGCACTGTGTATTTCTGTTCGCAACGGGGCGAGCGTGTACGGGCGATTGAACCTGCACATGCACACTGCAAGTGGTACGCATGCGCACTGGCCAAAAACACACACACAGTCACACCTGGAGATTTACCTGATGATGCCTACACACATGTTGTGGTGTCTTTCTCAGTACATGTATGTAATATGGAGCATGTGTGTTCCCTATTTTACTATTTTAGCTACTTGATAAAGCATGTATCGTTGGGGATTCAGTACTGAATCCCGGCGGTCGGGATCCCGGCGTTCAGAATCCCGACAGCCGAAATGCCGACAAGGGGGGGACGTGGATCGCCCCCCCTTGCAGGCTCGCTGCGCTCACCACGCAGCGGGCCCGGTGCCTCGCTACGCTCGGCACACTAATTTATTCTCCCTCCAGGGGTGTCGTGGACACCCCAGGAGGGAGAAAGTGTCGGCATTTCGGAGGTCGGGATTCCGGCGTCGGGATTCTGAACGCCGGGATCCCAACCGCCGGGATTTTAACTGCATCCCCCTTGAATATAGCAGAAACACAAAATTCAATTGTTTTAAAAAACTGCAAGAACACAAGGACATACTTACACTAAGCACATACTGTATAATAAAGGAATGTCCTTAAAATTGTTAGTCTCTGTAGTTCTGGAATGAGCTGATATTATTCCTCCCAAGATGATGTCTCCTTCTTGGTAATACTTATACTCAAACACAAATTCTTGTGCAGCGAGGTTACACTGAACGGCTGAGTCCTGCTTTATACATCCAGGTCCATAGCATGTTACAAGCAGAGATAGTGTAATCATATAAGAAGCAGAGTGCACAGGAGTCCAGTACATGGTATACACAGGATCTTCGCATTCTGTAGCGTCACTGACTGCACTGCATATCCTCAGTACAGGGGAGTATACAGCCACCAGCTGCTTATATACATTATATGGGACTGATTTACTGTAGCTTCAGAGCTTTGTCTGCAGAATAAGAAACAACTGCAATAATTGCATCATCAATTAAAAATAATATCTATATTTGATCGGGATCATTTTATAATCAGACAGATTTCTTTATTTCCTTATTTGTAAAAACAAAAGTGGATTTCTCAAGTGTTTTTTTTTTTTTTTTTCAAATGCTTAATTTTATTGAGCGTGCTGAGCCAATGAAGAGGACATAGGGGGTAATTCAGAACTGATTGCATGAACGCAATTTCTCACAGTGGCCGATTATCGATACACTACGCATGTTTACAGTTCGCAGTAAGCATGCACAAGGCCATCCTGCAATACTTTTTCTATATGCGCGCTGTTCTCAAGCTGATTGACAGGCAGTATGCACCTGGCGGTGGAAACCGTCTGTTTAGTGGGAGCGCAAAGAAAAACGCAGCCGTACCCAAAAAAATTGCTGGGAGTGTTATGGAAATAGAAGGCGTGCCAGAGCTTGTTAAGGGAGGGTGTATGACATCAGCTACAGGACGGATATGCCTGTTTTTTTTGCAGCCGCTGACAAAGTCTCTGGCTACTCTGAGCCTGTGTAAAAATCATTCCATGGTGAGCATCTTATGAAGGGTTTTGGACATTATTCACAGGGCTGTGAAAAGAATTGTAGCCATACACATACAAATGCACAGTTAGCACATTGATTTGCAAGGTGAGATTTCTCTCTATTGTTAATGAACGCTAGCAGTGTAAATCCATGTCCTGTGATCAGGCCTGAATTACCCCCATATACAGGGCCAGTGATCATAGTAACCCATTATATGCGACCGTAGGATCAGCCATACATAGTAGGGGGGAATTTACTAAGCTCAAATGTCTATGAATACGCCTATTCGTATCCATTTGTGCCCATATATGACCATCAATTCCTCATTTTGGAATTTACTATGGCCAATATACAGGCATTTATATTCATATTCCAGGCATATTCATATTTCTGAATATGAATGAATATGCCATCGAAAGAATATGAATTCCCATTGAAATGGAGATTCCAAATTTATTAACCAGTTGGTATAGGACCCAAAAATACGTCTTGAAAATACTTCTCATTTTCCCTGCGTAGTTGGCTAAAACTTGCACTATATATACAATATATATATATATATATATATATATATATATATATATATATATATATATATATATATATATTCTAGAGAAAAGAGAACGGGAGCTGATAGTGCATGAAATTGTTTTAAAAGAAAACAGGTGTAAATAGACGTACCAACGTTGGCGGTTCTTAATCACCGTGGTCAAACAGCATAGATAGCGGTGCAATGCACCGAGTGATGGAGCCGGTTACACTCGCTTGTCCAGTCTCCAACACACAGCAGCAATGGTGGGATTGATCACAACGCTAGGCCACGCCCCTACGCGTTTCTTATCAACTTCGTCAGAGGGCTGGCCTAGTGTCGGTCAGTCACCTCATTTATACCCGCAACAACGTCAATTACATCATTACATTAATAACATCAACTTAAGCTTAAAATTAACATAATAAAACTGTCATACATCATGATATATTATAAAAACATGTATAAAATATGATTGTGGGTATTTAAACGAGTTTTTGATTATTTATAAAAACGATTTTTACAGAATACAAATAAACTGTCACCGATAAATAGCATTATCTAAATTGATTGATCATTATAGTTGTAAAACAATAGGTCATTTAAGAGAACAGAAAAAAAAAATTATATAGGAAGTATTGACGGTATTTCACCACTCTATCATAAAAAATTATATAAGACTATTTATAAAAACATGTATATACACATCAAATAATTAACGGCCAGAAAAACATATCTGCAAAGAAGAAATATACAGAATAAAGAAGAAATATATAGAATAGGGTTTTAATTCATGAAGGGTGAAATTTCTAAGCCCTCATTTAAACCGGCTGGGCTTAGCGCATTGAGACTGTAGATCCAATAAGATTCTTGTCTAAGGAGCCGCTTATCTCTGTTGCCCCCTCTTGGCTCTATCTTCACATGCTCCAATGCCATAAATTTCATACCCTTTGGATCACTATCATGAAATTTCATAAAATGTTGCGGTACACTATGTTTTGACACCTTGTTCTAAATATTTCTATAGTGTTCGAGTATCCTAATTTTTAGTGCACGCTTTGTTTGCCCTACGTAATTCTTGCCACAAGGGCAAATCAACAAATAAACAGTGTAGGTGGTATTACAATTCAGAAAGCCATCAATTTTAATTTCTTTATTATTTTTATTTTCAATGGTTTTGGTGCCTTTCATCCCGAAAGGGCACATCTTACATTTGCCGCAATTATAAAACCCATTCAATGATAACATAGACAGACGGGGGTCCACTACCTTAGTGGAAGAATCTTCTATTGGCAACATACTTGGTGCTAATTTGTGTCTTAGTGTCTTCGCCCGTCTGAAGACTAACTCGGTGGGTGTGTGCCCCCACCAATTCTCCAACTATTGGATCCAGCTTTAAGACGGACCAATGTTTGGATAACACTTTTCTAATTTCATTACTCTTAGCATTAAATTGAGTTAGTCTTCAGACAGGCGAAGACACTAAGAAACAAATTAGCACCAAGTATGTTGCCAATAGAAGATTCTTCCACTAAGGTAGTGGACCCCCGTCTGTCTATGTTATCATTGAATGGGTTTTATAATTGCGGCAAATGTAAGATGTGCCCTTTTGGGATGAAAGGCACCAAAACCATTGAAAATAAAAATAATAAAGAAATTAAAATTGATGGCTTTCTGAATTGTAATACCACCTACACTGTTTATTTGTTGATTTGCCCTTGTGGCAAGAATTACGTAGGGCCAACAAAGCGTGCACTAAAAATTAGGATACTCGAACACAATAGAAATATTAAGAACAAGGGCCCTTATTCTGGTTGGTGCGTATATTTCCGATTTATTTTGGAGCGGTCCGCACGCCACGCTGTGCGGACATCGTACGAAGAAACGCCCACCGGTCCTCCGCATTCGGACGGACTCACACTTTAAGAACAGGGCGTGTTTACGGATGACATCCAAACCTTTGTGTTTGCGGTGGACACACACATATTCTGCACGGTCTTACAGAGTATGCACGGTCTTACCGCGTCAGAACAGACGGGAACCTGCCCGTACGCACCGATGTTATTGGTGAATGTAAAAGTGACATGGATATTTATATTAGTGATAGCAAGTTCTGTTCAATGCTTGCAGTGTAAATCTGTGTAAAAAATGCAGCCGTGCTTTGAGCATATATTTGTGTGTTTTGTAATGGTCCATTTAAGCTGCAATGGTTCCAATTGAAGCAATGACAAGAGTGTAATTAATGAGTAATGAGTAAAGGAGTGGATTGTATTGTGTTCAGCTGAAATTGGTTGAGGTGCGCCCGTACTGATTGGGCGTTCCGAATGCCTGGCGCATGACCGAGTGGTGTCCGCAAAGCAATACTTGCTTATGAAGACAGCATGTTTCCTGCCTTTTTGTTTGCGTGCATTCGGTGTGCTGTCCGAATGTACGCGTACCATAATTAGTGCACTCCCTCGTGTACGCCCATGTTTACGCCCAGTTTAGCCCACTTTTAAACTACGCCCCTGTGTAGTTCCGAATGACGCCCATAATACGCCCATATTTCCCGAGTGAATGCGGTGCACATTTCTGTACGGTATTGGTGAGAACAAGTACGGAGACCTTGCGTGGCACATGCGCATAGCGTTGCCCACGCAAGCGCAGACGGCTAAAAAACGCCATCCGAAAGAGTGCGGGAAAGTACGCACAGACCAGAATGAGGCCCAAGGTGTCAAATCATAGTGTACCGCGACATTTTATGAAAGTTCATGATAGTGATCCAAAGGGTATGAAATTTATGGCATTGGAGCATGTGAAGGTAGATCCAAGAGGGGACAACAGAGTTAAGCGGCTCCTTAAACAAGAATCTTATTGGATCTACAGTCTCAATGCGCTAAGCCCAGCCGGTTTAAATGAGGGCTTAGAAATTTCACTGTTCATGAATTAAAACCCTATTCTGTATATTTATTCTTTATTCTGTATATTTCTTCCTTGCAGATATGTTTTTCTGGCCCTTCATTATTTGATGTGTATATACATGTTTTTAGAAATAGTCTTATATAATTTTTTATGATAGAGTGGTGAAATACCGTCAATACTTCCTATATATTTTTTTTTCCTGTTCTCTTAAATGACCTATTGTTTTACAACTATAATGATCAATCAATTTAGATAATGCTATTTATCGGTGACAGTTTATTTGTATTCTGTAAAAATAGTTTTTATAAATGATCAAAAACTCGTTTAAATACCCGCAATCATATTTTATATATGTTTTTATAATATATTGTAAGCCCCAGGGGACAGGAAGGGGTTAATGGCAGCCCTAACAGGAGCGCCCAGCGCACGGGGGGTTAACCTAACCCACCCCGTCAGTCTGTGACTGACAGGGCCAGGAGCCTACCAGATCTGAAGAGGAGAGGCGGTCATCTAGGAGGAAGAGGAGGGCAGGGGTGGTCACGTGGGAGAAGGAGGAAGCCGGAGCAGCGTGGGAGCAGCGTGCGGACGATTACGGTCTGCGGCGTGAGGAGAGAAGACCAGCGAGGGGGGCTGACGTCACCGTGACCCCCGCCGACCTTAGAGAGGAGGAGGGCGCAGATGCGGGGCATTGTAAACTGCCGCGGCTAGCCCTGACAGCGTGCGCGGGGAGGCTGCGTACCCCCCGCTGACCCCATCATATGAGTCAGCCACAAATGACAGCCCATAGAGGCTGGTCACCCCCGCCGACCACACTCCTGCATCCGCCTGAGAGACGGCGCCCCCACTGACCTCCCTGCAGCAGCCAGTCAGAGAGACAGGGCGCACGTGGAGCGTGACCCCCTCTCACTTCCCAGCCAGAGTGAACAAGAGGGCAGAGAGGCTGGTGGCCCCTGCCAACCGCAGTACTCATCAGCCGCACACAGGGTGTCACAGGACCGGTGACCCCTGTTGATTTCCCTGCCCACCAGCAGCACCCCCATGAAAGAGAGAGAGAGAGACAAGAAGAGGGAGCCAGCTACCCTGCGCCA
The DNA here is from genome assembly GCF_055691185.1 of Crinia signifera. Classification (NCBI taxonomy): domain Eukaryota; kingdom Metazoa; phylum Chordata; class Amphibia; order Anura; family Myobatrachidae; genus Crinia; species Crinia signifera. The sequence goes on from NC_139217.1 coordinate 34,038,744, forward strand.
GCCACACCAGCCACAAACAGTGACTACCAAACCGTAAGTCTGCCTTTGGGGCTTGTGACCGTGGGATCCTGATGTAGAAAGGAGGGAATCCCTGTAGGGAGAGTTTACCCACAGCACAGACCCTGTCCCCTGCTAAGCTGCCCAGCCATTCACTACTTCTACTAGGAGCCTGCCATACCATTCTAGCTGGCCTAACTATACCCTGTTGTTTGGAGACTACCCCTGTTAAGATCTCTCTGGTTCTATTGCCTGGGTAAGGAAACGTAAGATACTATAAGGGCCAAAAAGGGCCTCCTTGCCACCTTGTTTGCTAACCTTATCAGCGAAAGAGAAAGTCCTTTCCTGGAACAATACTGCCACCCATTGGTCCAAGACTCAAATTGCGACCCCTATAGGATCTGCAAGAAAAGTAACCAACTATCTCAAGCCCTATGCATAGGCCCTACAATGAGACTGACCGGTCGTAGTTACAGAGGGTGCACCCGGGTACTCAGGTTAAGTTGCGTATCTATTTGATGGTGTTTTGCCGACATAATTTGTGAATATACGGTGTGTCGCAAGGTTAACTCGCATTCGGCCCTATCACTGCAGTCAAACATAAGTAGTGGACCCACTCGCAGTTCAGTGGAGGTTAGTACGGGCTCCCCGAGCCCCAGTGATAGGCCGGGTACGGAGTGACTTAAAGTTACCGGTAGCTCCATAGGCCCTGTATGGTGTCGAATGCAATACTGCTGTTCATGCCTTGTCTAATTTATACTGCATTTATTGTATAAGTTATATCGTGAAATTACTGTTATCTTATTCCGCAAAAGAGGTTGATGCCTTAACTGACCGTTTTAGAATAAAAGGTCAAACCATTCTTGTTGTCAAGTGTTCTATGTCCATTCCTGCATCAAGAGAAGACTCCAGACTGAGATCCGTGAGTTCGGGAAGCACGACCCCCACCGCATCCAGAAGGTAACCCCTCTTCAGGTGTTTACAATTCTATGGCGTCACGAACAGGATTTAGTCGATGCGGAGTATAATCCGATCCCAGGATGGACACACCACAGGCCGGGGGTGGGCAGGCGCCCGTTGTGCCCCCCAACGCCGAACAGCAGGCTGCCGCCCCAGTGGTAATACCTGCACCAGCAACGACACCTCATACTCCCATCTCACTACCCTACTACTTCGGGGCCCCATGGATGCTGACCTACAGTGGGGACCCCAACAAGGGTGCCATGTTCACGGCATTCAAAAACCAGATGAAGTCTATGGTCGAGCTATACACCCCGAGCGAAGAACAGAGGGTAAAGATCCTAATCGGCCACCTCACGGGCTCCGCCCTCAGTGAGGTCGAATCGTGGGATGACAACCAAAAGAAGGGCACCGACCAGATCTTGAATCGGCTGGCCACGATCTTTGAGACCGCCACCCTCCCGGAGTTGAAGATGCAACTCTATGGCCGAAAACAGCGACCGGGCGAGACCCTCCGGGACTTTGCCCTAAGTCTACAGAAGGCCCTGAAGCTCATCCAAGCGGTTGACCCAGATGAGGTTCGTAACAGCGACGAGGCGCTCACTCTCCAGTTCGTGGAGGGAGCTTCGAACCCCACCATCAAGACCCAGTTGTGAATCCTGAAGATCCAGATGCCGGGGAAGTCCTTTGACAACTTTAAGCACACCGCCATCCTGACCATCGGGAATCACGCCGACCCGAGATAGAATATCCGGAGATGACGGGGGCTCGAGGTCCCGTGGCCACGAGCTCTGAACAAGTCGGCCGACTGAAAGACCGGACCATCCAGAGTGGCCAACCGCCAGCGGTACATCCAGACCAATCCCTCCAGCGCCAGGTGGAAGACCTGGCCCTCGGGATGGCTGCAATGCAGCGAGACATACGCCAGCTGACACAGCAAACCGCGTCCAACCGGGGGGAGGCCAGATGGAAGACGGAAGGACAGCAGTCGAACCGGAATCGATGGGACCCACCCCGAGAATATGGGAGGCGAGACTCAGACCCGGAGGAATGGTGGGCCCAATATGTAGGACAATGCCCGAGGATCCCAGTAGTGATCAACGGGATAGAGACAGTGGCCATGATCGACACCGGGTCACAGGTATCCATGATACAGTTACCCACTCTCCAAAAGTATTGGGGAAAAGTACCGTTTAGACAGCCCCCCACGCAAGTGAAGGTGGTCGCTGCCAATGGCTGAGAGGTCATCTGCAACGGGAACTGGGAAGCAGATTTGCAGATTGGATGAACACATTTACCCAGGCAGGGGTATTTAGTGATCACCTGCAGGGAAGGGAGAGTTGCCCCCATCATCCTGGGCATGAACATACTAAGGAATTGCCCTGAAGAGCTGATTGCAGCGTTAAAACAGGAACCAATTAACCAAGACCAAGCTGGGGAGATCACCCAACAGCACATAATCTGCGTCCAGGGGAGCCAAGTGGAGAAGAGAGTGCTGGCCCCGCGTACCCAAGGGACGGTGAAGTGGTTTAACATCCGAAGGGGATATGGCTTCCTCAACCGGAACGACACAAGGGATGACGTTTTTGTCAATCAGACAGCCCTAAGGAAGAGCCACTCGCGGAGGCTTCTGTGCAGTCTCAGAGAAGGCGAGACGGTGGAGTTCGATGGGGTGGAGGAGGAAAAGGGTGCCAAAGCGGTGAACGTGACTGGTCCAGGGGGGGTGCCAGAGAGAAGAAACTGTCCGGGCCCCGACAGGCGTCCTTTCCGCAGGCGTACCCATTGGTGCCAAAGTGGACAGATGGAGGCATCGATTTCCCTCGGCCCAGTCTCACGGCATCTACTCTCAAGAGTGAACCTTGTCCCCACCAATAGAGGAGAGAAGCCGGTTGCAGAAGAGGAGTGGAATCACCTCACCCCTATCGTTAACAGTCATCCCTGGCGTAGATTTCACCATAAATGGGAGGCCGAGCCCTACGTGGTCACCAAGAGTCCGACGGCAGCAATCGAAGTCCACCAAAGCGGAGAACCGGACGGGGCTCGATTGCACTGGGTACATCGCAACCAGCCTAAGTCATACTCTTGACAGACGGAGGCCCCTACCGTCACCCCCGGGAGCATGCCCAGAGGCCCGCAGTAATTGCTGTTGAACGAAGGGTGGAGCATACCGTCCATCCCGGCTACACTGACCACAGAACCTGGCGCCAGGAGAAGAAGCGCCAGCATTACCGGCGAGGCAGTTCTCCCGAAGTACTAAGGGTACGCTACCAGCCCGATACCAACAATAAATTCCCAAGCCCTAAGGGCCTGTCATTATTGTATATAAATATGTTCTACTGTTATTTAAGATGCCGCTCTTAATTTACAGTTGTTGTGATGTTATACCCTTGTGTAGATAGAGACTTTACTTATTCGGAACTTTGAGCGGTTCAGACTTGTTTCTACGATAGCGTGGCATGAGGACATGACCACAAAAAAGTAGGGGCGGATGTAAGCCCCAGGGGACAGGAAGGAGCGCCCAGCGCACGGGGGGTTAACCTAACCCGCCCCGTCAGTCTGAGACTGACAGGGCCAGGAGCCTACCAGATCTGAAGAGGAGAGGCGGTCATCTAGGAGGAAGAGGAGGGCAGGGGTGGTCACGTGGGAGAAGGAGGAAGCCGGAGCAGCGTGGGAGCAGCGCGCGGACGATTACGGTCTGCGGCGTGAGGAGAGAAGACCGGCGAGGGGGGCTGACGTCACCGTGACCCCCGCCGACCTTAGAGAGGAGGAGGGCGCAGATGCGGGGCATTGTAAACTGCAGCGGCTAGCCCTGACAGCGTGCGCAGGGAGGCTGCGTACCCCCCGCTGACCCCATCATATGAGCCAGCCACAAATGTCAGCCCATAGAGGCTGGTCACCCCCGCCGACCCCACTCCTGCATCCGCCTGAGAGACGGCGCCCCCACCGACCTCCCTGCAGCAGCCAGTCAGAGAGACGGGGCGCACGTGGAGCGTGACCCCCTCTCACTTTCCAGCCAGAGTGAACAAGAGGGCAGAGAGGCTGGTGGCCCCTGCCAACCGCAGTACTCATCAGTAGCACCCAGGGTGTCACAGGACTGGTGACCCCTGTTGATTTCCCTGCCCACCAGCAGCACCCCTATGAAAGAGAGAGAGAGACAAGAAGAGGGAGCCAGCTACCCTGCGCCAGCCACATCAGCCACAAACAGTGACTACTAAACCGTAAGTCTGCCTTTGGGGCTTGTGACCATGGGATCCTGATGTAGAAAGGAGGGAATCCCTGTAGGGAGAGTTTACCCACAGCACAGACCCTGTCCCCTGCTAAGCTGCCCAGCCATTCACTACTTCTACTAGGAGCCTGCCATACCATTCTAGCTGGCCTAACTATACCCTGTTGTTTGGAGACTACCCCTGTTAAGATCTCTCTGGTTCTATTGCCTGGGTAAGGAAACGTAAGATACTATAAGGGCCACCTTGTTTGCTAACCTTATCAGCGAAAGAGAAAGTCCTTTCCTGGAACAATACTGCCACCCAGTGGTCCAAGACTCAAATTGCGACCCCTATAGGATCTGCAAGAAAAGTAACCAACTATCTCAAGCCCTATGCATAGGCCCTACAATGAGACTGACCGGTCGTAGTTACAGAGGGTGCACCCGGGTACTCAGGTTAAGTTGCGTATCTATTTGATGGTGTTTTGCCGTCATAATTTGTGAATATACGGTGTGTCGCAAGGTTCACTCGCATTCGGCCCTATCACTGCAGTCAAACGTAAGTAGTGGACCCACTCGCAGTTCAGTGGAGGTTAGTACGGGCTCCCCGAGCCCCAGTGATAGTCCGGGTACGGAGTGACTTAAAGTTACCGGTAGCTCCATAGGCCCTGTATGGTGTCGAATGCAATACTGCTGTTCATGCCTTGTCTAATTTATACTGCATTTATTGTATAAGTTATATCGTGAAATTACTGTTATCTTATTCCACAAAAGAGGTTGATGCCTTAACTGAGCGTTTTAGAATAAAAGGTCAAACCATTCTTGTTGTCAAGTGTTCTATGTCCATTCCTGCATCAAGAGAAGACTCCAGACTGAGATCCGTGAGTTCGGGAAGCACTACCTTCACCGCATCCAGAAGGTAACCCCTCTTCAGGTGTTCACAATATCATGATGTATGACAGTTGTTTTATGATGTTAATTTTAAGCTTATGTTGATGTTATTTATGTAATGATGTAATTGACGTTGCTGCGGGTATAAATGAGGTGACTGACCGACGCTAGGCCAGCCCTCTGACGAAGTTGATACGAAATGCGTAGGGGCATGGCCTAGCATCATGATCAATCCCACCATTGCTGCTGTGTGTTGGAGACTGGACAAGCGAGTGTATACGGCTCCATCACTAGGTGCATTGCACCGCTATCTATGCTGTTTGACCGCGGTGATTAAGAACCGCCAACATTGGTACGTCTATTTACACCTGTTTTCTTTGTGCTGTGAATAAAAATTTGCTTTTAAAACAATTTCATGCACTATCACCGCCCGTTCTCTTTTCTCTAGAAAATCCTTCACCTGTTGGATACAGGTAAAAAACTTTGGTTTTTGAGGAACGGAGCCGCCAGGTGAAAAGACCTGATTGCCCTATTGTCCTACAGAGAACTGGACTTGTTCACTGATTTTGAACTGATTTGGATACAGCTTCATTTGTTTAGCGCACTGTTTTGTATTCTTTTATAGGGGGCGTGGCCTGCTGTGACGCATACCTGCTGGAATTGGAGCTGTGAGGCTGTCTTCCTCCGTAACGCTGTGCTGCCAGTGTCCGGGAATCCCTGCCTGACGACTGTATCGTGGGTCCCATGAGTGAAATGTGTACTGAGCCTGCAGTCTTTGCCAGTGGTTTATTATCATACCTTGTGGTAATCAGCCCACACCAGATGAATACCTTGGTACGGGCTTTACCTCTCCGGAAGGATATATTTTTATATAAAGATCCATGTCTTTTTAATAAACGTTATTACACCATGAAGCGCCCCCTCTATCTTTTGGAGGTGGAGAAATTGTATGGTCCCATGGGAATCGGGAATCAGAGGGGAGCGGCTATCCATAAAAATACCCATTGGCCTGGTGTGGATAGGAACACTTTTAAAAGTGTGTCCTTTCATGGACTAAGAGTATATATATATATATATATATATATATATATATATATATATATATATATATATATATATATATATATATATATACTATACACTATACTCACCCATTGGTCTACCAAATGTCTGTCCTCTTGTCTAGAAGAATCCTAGTGGGCAGACCAGTGGAAATAAATTATACTTACCAAGGCCTCCGGAAAAGACACTTCAGGGGAAGAAGCAGTGAATGTAAACAGTCCCGCTACTGCCGGTCCGCTGGTACATGTATTGTAATTATTTTCTTTTTATCTTTCCAAGGATGCTACATGAATGAAGTGGACCAATTTTTACAGAAGGCCTTGGTAAGTATAATTTTTTTCTCCGGCCACTTGGATTCTAGTGAACAATGGTACAGACCTGCAGTCAGTGGTGTATCTATAGAGGCAATCCCCTGCACCCTCTAAAATACTTTATATGTAATATGTACAGCCGCACTGGGTTTAGAGTCTGCAGTGTACTTACACAATGGGTGAGAAGCTATTTCTTTGTTGGTGAGTTGGCAGTAGTTGTTTCAGGGCTGCGCAGATGATGAATGTGGAACTGTATAAGGGTAGTCAATCACTACCCGTGCAGCCCCGGGAATGCTACTGCAGGTCCACCTACAAGGAAGCAGTTTCTCATCCCTCCATGTGAATACACTACGAGGATGGGAAAGCCGGGACTGCAGTATGATGGGGTCCACCACTGCAGATGGAGAAACAGGAAGGCAGGCAGCAGCAGAATGGAGAAAAGGTACAGTATATGGAGCAAGAAATGAGTTCAGACCTGAAGAGGAAGGCCGAAGTCGCTGCTCACCATACCAGCCTCCCCATTCCCATTATACTGGGGTTACTGTGGTGGACTGTGTCTATGGGACAGTAAAACTGTGGGCGGGAGCCTGACACAGAGGAAAACCTGATGCAATGAGAACCCCGGAATGCGATCTCTATTACTGTGTCCCGGTTTCCCTATCCTTACCCGCTGATCACTGACTGGCTGACTGACCAACAAAAGCAGCGTGGCCCTGGTTTGTATGCCTTCCACAAAGTAACATTGTAACTACTTGAGTAAGTCATACAGTATTTATAGGATTCCCTTAGTGGCCAAAAATGTACCCACTTTTTATTTATATTCATTAACAGTAGTTGCTGTAACCACCTCCACCGGCAATGATTTCCAGAATGTTACTGCTCTAATGGTGAAGAATCCTCTTCTTAAATCAGTATGGAATTTCTTTTCTTAGAGCCTCAGTACATGCCCGTGTGTCCTAAGTATAAGCCTGTTAGTGAACAAATCATCTCCCAGTTCCATATGATTCCCAATCCTGTATTTGAACATAATAATAATTTATTAATTAACAGTTTCTTATATAGCACATACATATTCCGCAGCGCTTTATAGAGAATATTTGACCATTCACATCAGTCCCTGCCCCAATAGAGTTTACAATCTATATCCCCTACCACATGTACACGCACACACAGACATTCTAGGGTTAATTATGTCGGAAGCCAATTAACCTACCTGTATATTTTTGGATTGTGGGAGGAAACCGTAGTACCCGGAGTAAACCCACGCAAGAATATACAAACTCTGCACAGGTAGAGCCATGGTGGGAATCAAACCTGTGACCTCAGCGCTGTGAAGCAGTAATGTTAACCATTATACCATCCGTGTTGTCCATAATCATGTCACCTCTCAACCTACGTTTCTCCATTGAAAACATTTTCAGTCTGGTTAACCTATTTTTTGTATTCCACTAGCTTAGTCACCCTTCTCTGTACCTGATCCAATTCATTTATATCCTTTTTAAGGTGCGGTGCCCAGAACTGAACACAATATTCCAAGTGTGTTCTCACCAATGCTTTGTAAAGAGGCACTATCACACTGGCATCCCTTGAACCAATTCCCCTTTTTAATGCAGGCCAGTGTCCTGTTTTCTTTTGCTGCTGCACTTGAGCAGTGTGCACTATTACCCAATGTTTCATCTATGATGACTCCCAAGTCCTTCTCTACAGCAGAATTCCGTATAATAACTCAATTTAGCCTATAAGTAGCTTGTTCACTTTAGTTCCCGGTAAAATGAACGAGAAAAGAGAAAAAGACAGTTGTAGGCGGATGCACTCCTATTTGGCGAATTTACGTATTTTTGTGTTTCATGGACACTTTATTTAAAACCGTGGGAACTCCTGCTATCTTTATTAATATGGTTTTGATAAGGAGATACCCACAAAGGTTGCGAAAATGAGAAGTTAAAAAATCAAGACATACATCAACATACTGTATACAGTGACAAAGAATAAAGATTGTGTAGAGAAATTTAAAATGTGTAGGCAGATTCAGAAGGAGGATGCAGGTTGTGGCTGTCTGGATTAATTTCCTTATTGGCATATGCCTTTGTATGTAAGTCACACTGTTGAAAGCGTGTAAGGTTCCCTGGTTTCTATTGGCCTTAATAGGCTACACAGTGTTAAGCTTTTTGCTTGTATCTGATTTAACAAGGGGGATATATCCCCACATACATTGTATATTATATTGGATACATGAGTATAACACAATGTTCCTATCTGGCTTGTTGCCCAGAAAATGTAGAAGGCAACACGGTATTATTCTGCGTATTATGGAGCTTGATTCCAATTCAACAAGCCACTAGTGACCTCTGCTGGTCACTTAGTATTATGTAAGGTGTCCAATACACATATAAATGTAAAGTATGATTCTATTATTTGCCCAGGGGTTGTCTCATGTGGGGTTAATAGCACTATGCTGTTGGTATATTTCCTGGAGGTGGTGCAGGATATTATTACAGTTGTTAAGCAATATGAGATTTTTCAGAACGCTGTTAACCTCTGCTTACTCAACCTGCCTGGCGTATGTCTGCTTTTGTGGCATGGATCGCAGTTATATTACATAATATCCATGCCTTTAGTCTAGCAGTATACTACACTATCTTTTTTGCATGGAATCAGTGCATCCCACACATGCAGCCTGTGGGGTATAGGTACTGTGGAGACAGTGATCCTATAGTCTTTCAAACGGTGAATCTGACAGTTTACAAATATACAAGCTGCATCATATCATCCTAAGAACGGCCTATCACAGGTCTAGGACACGTGTTTCGCATCATCGCTTCTTCAAACTTGTGTGCAGTATCCATAACTTCTAGCTCACTTTTGTTCCCATAATGAATTACTTTACATTTATCAATGTTAAACTGCATTTTCCACCTTTCTGATCACCGATATAGGTTTAATTAACCTCTTCCCGCCGCAGCCTGTTTTTGCCTTCCTGACAGAGCCCTTTTTTTCAAATCTGACATGTATCACTTAAGTGGGGATAACTTTTTTTTTGCTTTTACTTATCCCAGTGATTTTGAGATTGTTTTCTCGTGACACATTGTACTTCAAGTTAGTGGTAAATTTGGGTCGATACAGTCTGTGTTTTTTTGTGAAAAATACAAAAATGTCGTAAAAAAATGGAAAATTTAGCAATTTTCAAAATGTTAAATTTTCTGCTTGTGAGACAAATAATCATACCACTCAAAATAGTTAATAACTAACAAAGACCATATGTCTACTTTATGTTGCCATCATTATTTCAACCTCCTTTTAATTTTTTTGGACACTAGGAGGCTTAAAATATGAATAGCAAATTCTCAAATTTTCAAGAAAATTTCAAACACTGATTTTTTTAGGGACCAGTTCAGTTCTGATGTGACTTTGAGGGACTTGTATGTGAGACACCCCCATAAATGATGCCATTTCAAAAACTGCACCCCTCACAGTATTCAAAACAGCATTTTGGAAGTTTGTTAACCCTTTAGGTGTTTCACAGGAATTAAAACAAAGTGTAGGTGAAATTTCCAAATTTCATTTTTTTTGCAGATTTTCAATTTTAATACATTTTTCTAAGGAACACAGTAGATTTTACTAGAGAAATGTGACTAAAAATTGATTCCCCCAATTCTTTTGTTTTCATAAATATCCTATATGTGGCCCTAGTGTGCACGTTGACCAAACCACAGGCTTCATAATAGAAGGAGCACCTACTTGATTTTGGAGCCTCCTTTTTATGAGATTATTTTTTAGGCAGCATGTAGGTTTCTAGGCACCATAAGATGCTAAAAGTAAGGAACCCCCCCACAAGTGACCCCATTTTGCAAACTACACCCCTCAGGGAATTCATCTAGGGGTATAGTGTACATTTCAAACCCCCAGGGGTTTCACCAATTGTGGTACAACTGGGCTGTGAAAATGAAAAATTACATTTTTTACACAAAAATGCAGTTCTGGCTCAAAATTTTTCATTTTCACAAGGAATGAAGGAGACAAAGCACCCCAAAATCTGTGCCCCAATTTCTCCCGAGTACGGCAATGCCTCACATGTGACCAAAAAATACCATTTGGGTGCATGGCAGGACTCAGAAGGGAAGGAGTGATATTTGGATTTTGCAGCACAGATTCTGGTGGAATGTTGGTGGGTGCTATGTCGCATTAGCAAGACCCCCGAAGCACCAATACAGTGGAACCCCCCCACAAGTGACCCCATTTTGCAAACTACACCCCTCAGGGAATTCAACTAGGGGTATAGTGTACATTTCACACCCCCAGGGGTTTCACCAATTGTGGTACAACTGGGCAGTGAAAATGAAAAATTAAATTTTTTACACAAAAATGCAGTTCTGGCTCAAAATTTTTCATTTTCTCAAGGAATGAAGGAGACAAAGCACCCCAAAATCTGTGCCCCAATTTCTCCCGAGTACGGCAATGCCTCACATGTGACCAAAAAATACCATTTGGGTGCATGGCAGGACTCAGAATGGAAGGAGTGATATTTGGATTTTGCAGTACAGATTCTGGTGGAATGTTGGTGGGTGCTATGTCGCATTAGCAAGACCCCCGAAGCACTAATACAGTGGAACCCCCCCACAAGTGACCCCATTTTGCAAACTAAACCCCTCAGGGAATTCAACTAGGGGTATAGTGTACATTTCAAACCCCCAGGGGTTTCACCAATTGTGGTACAACTGGGCAGTGAAAATGAAAAATTAAATTTTTTACACAAAAATGCAGTTCTGGCTCAAAATTTTTCATTTTCACAAGGAATGAAGGAGACAAAGCACCCCCAAATCTGTGCCCCAATTTTTCCCGAGTACGGCAATGCCTCACATGTGACCAAAAAATACCATTTGGGTGCATGGCAGAACTCAGAAGGGAAGGAGTGATATTTGGATTTTGCAGCACAGATTCTGGTGGAATGTTGGTCGGTGCTATGTCGCATTAGCAAGACCCCCGAAGCACCAATACAGTGGAACCCCCCCACAAGTGACCCCATTTTGCAAACTACACCCCTCAGGGAATTCAACTAGGGGTATAGTGTACATTTCAAACCCCCAGGGGTTTCACCAATTGTGGTACAACTGGGCAGTGAAAATGAAAAATTAAATTTTTTACACAAAAATGCAGTTCTGGCTCAAATTTTTTCATTTTCACAAGGAATGAAGGAGACAAAGCACCCCAAAATCTGTGCCCCAATTTCTTCCGAGTACGGAAATGCCTCACATGTGACCAAAAAATACCATTTGGGTGCATGGCAGGACTCAGAAGGGAAGGAGTGATATTTGGATTTTGCAGCACAGATTCTGGTGGAATGTTGGTGGGTGCTATGTCGCATTAGCAAGACCCCCGAAGCACCAATACAGTGGAACGCCCCCACAATTGACCCCATTTTGCAAACTACACCCCTCAGGGAATTCAACTAGGGGTATAGTGTACATTTCAAACCCCCAGGGGTTTCACCAATTGTGGTACAACTGGGCAGTGAAAATGAAAAATTAAATTTTTTTTACACAAAAATGCAGTTCTGGCTCAAAATTTTTCATTTTCATAAGGTATGAAGGAGAAAAAGCACCCTAAAATCTGTGCCCCAATTTCTCCCGAGTATGGCAATGCCTCATATGTGACCAAAAAATACCAGTTGGGTGCATGGCAGGACTCAGAAGGGAAGGAGTGATTTTTGGATTTTGCAGCTCAGATTCTGGTGGAATGAATGGTGGGTGCTATGTGGCATTAGCAAGACCCCCGAAGCACGGTGAAATGATGAACCTAATAATCCATAGATGTGTGGTATATTTTAAAACACTCCTTTATACATAGGCCGGGTTTGTCGGGGCAAGTTTCACAGTGGAAAATAGTATCCTTTCTTATTCCCTTTTTATAGCAAACTTTGCACCTTTTTGTGTCCTGCCCTTTTTTGCAGTGGAGGGAATTTCGTTAGGAAAATGCTGCCCTGGTACAATACGGGGGCCAGTACTAGAAGTACTGGGGCCCTCTGCCTGCTGGTTCCCAAATATTAGGCCCTTTATGACTTCCTCTTGAAAGTGCATAAATGTCCCCCTCTGGCTGGTAGAACGGAATAGCACGTAAGCGTTATACAGTGCCATCTGGATGATATACACGGCCAGCTTCTTGTACCAGATTTTTGTTTTCCGCAGGGCACTGTACGGCTTCAGTACCTGATCTGAAAGATCCACTCCGCCCATGTACTTATTGTAATCTAGGATACAATTAGGTTTTGAGGTGTGGGTACTGGTACCTCGTACAGGGACGGAGGTGGTACTGTCTCCATGAAATGTTGTCAGTATAAGGACATCCCTCTTGTCCTTACATTTGACCAACAACATATTTTCGGTGGATTGTGCCCTGCTTTCACCCCTTCTCAGTACTTGGGCAATGTGCGTTTTTGGGAGGCCTCTTTGGTTCTTGCGCACAGTACCGCAAGCTGCTGTACCTCTTGAACCAAGGGCCTTAAACAGGGGGATGCTAGTGTAAAAGTTATCCACATAGAGGTGATAACCTTTATCCAGGAAGGGGTGCACTAAATCCCAGACAATTTTTCCACTAACACCTACGAGGGAGGGGGGGCATTCTGGCGGTTCAATTCTTGAATCCTTCCCTTCATATACCCTAAACCTGTGGGTGTACCCTGAGGTGCTTTCACACAGTTTATACATTTTTATGCCATACCTTGCCCTCTTACTGGGAAGGTACTGGCGGAATTTAACCCTTCCTTTCAAATGTATAAGGGACTCGTCGATACAAATAAATTTTTCAGGGATGTACATCTATGCAAATTTGGCACTGAAATGATCAATGACTGGCCTGACTTTGAATAGCAGGTCAAAGGTGGGATTATCTCTGAGTGGGCACTGTGCATTATCGGTGTAATGTAAAAATTTAAGGATTGTCTCAAAACGAGTCCGAGCCATGGCCATACGGTAAAGTGGGGTGCTGTACAGAACATCTGTACTCCAATATTGCCTAATTTCTGGCTTTTTTACTATGCCCATATGTAACACCAGACCCCAAAACGTCATCATCTCTACTGCATCTACAGGGGTCCACCTAGCAAATGATGACGTGGGGTTTTGAGCAATAAACTGCTGGGCATATAAATTACTTTGGTCCACCATTAAATTTATAAAATCATCAGAGAAAAATAATTTGAAAAAGTCAATTTCTCTGAGACCTGTTGAATCAAATTGGATTCCTGGGATGGCCAAAAACTCAGGAACCTGGGGCTCAAAATTGTCTGGTGGTGGGGTCCATACTAGATCAATTATTGGGGGGGGAATCTCAGCTGATCTACGGGGGCGTCTTTGAGGGGGTCCCTCATCACCAGAGGAGGAAGATGAGGTTAAGACGAATCCTTCAAATTCCCCGCTTGCATCACTGGCTGTGTCAGAGTCAGAGGCAAGCATGGCATATGCCTCCTCCGCTGAATACATTCTTCTGGATGACTGGGATGACATTTGGGATGACATTTGGGATGCCATTTTTATTTTTGTGTTTCTGTAAGTGTAATGTTTCAACGCGTGTATAGTGTAGGGGGGGTACAAACTTTATTTCAACACGGGGGGTATGTAGTGTGTAGTGTGTATGTAGTGCAGAAAAAAAAATACTTTATACAGGAATTTGATCCCAATAAAAAAAAATAAAAATTATATCAACCCTGTGCCAAAAATGCTGTTCACTGTTGTACGTCACTGATCAGCGCTCAGCGGCCACAGGACACCCACAAAAGCAACGTGGGTGTAAAAACAAAACCCCACTGCACTCTCCAAAAAAAAAAAAAAACTGCAGATCAGTGATGCAGTGATGCAACACTGATTAGCAGTGAGGGGCAGCAGGCACACAACTGTGGGTGCAACCTGACAGGGTATATATAAAAAAAAAAACCTGCACCCCCAAAAAGTTGCTGATCAGTTAATTTAAACTGATCAGTACAAAAGGGGGGGCAGCAGTCAGTTGCACAGGCAGCACAACCTTTGGTGCAACTGACAGGTATATATATAAAAAAAAAACCTGCACCCCCAAAAAGTTGCTGATCAGCACAGATATACTGATCAGCACAAAAGGGGGGGCAGCAGACACAAAATATAGCACTCTCTATCACTATCTCTCAGTATCTCTCACTATCTCTCACTATCTGTCACTCTATGACACTGCAGCAGCAGCACACAGAAAGTCACAAGATCCAGGAAGCATCCAGCTGCTGGCAGCACGCTACCAGCGGTGATTAGGTAAGTATCAGGCAAGGATCAGGTCAGTATATCACGACAGATTGGCACGGTGACCGCTCTGCACGCAATTCCAGACCGGAATGGCGTCTGCAGCGCAGTCACCGTTAGTTTAAATCACGCGCCATGGCTGTGATTGGTCCGTCGGTCCGACGGACCAATCACAGCCTTGGGGGCAGGTGGGGTGAGGTGGGGTGAGGTGTGGTCATCACCGGTGACCCCCTCACGCCCCCTCACACCCGGCGGTGATTGATCCCTGTGTTACCGAGTGTCTGATTCGCCGGTAACACAGGAAAACGCTGCGATTGGCTGTTTACATTGAACAGCCAATCGCAGCGATCGCCGACGGGGGGGAGGCATCGCCGCCCCCCCGGGCATGCTGGGACATGTCTGCTGTCAGGGACAGCAGACATCGTCCCTCTGTCACCGCGTCCCTAGACGCGGTGACAGTTTAAAGTCATGACGTATATATACGTCATGTGTCGGGAAGTACATCCCGGCCATGACGTATATATACGTCAAATGTCGGGAAGGGGTTAAGTCACTTTGTAATATATCCACTCAATTTTATATCATCAAATATTGCAAGTTTACTCACTATGAGGGTTATTTTGGTTCACTCTTTCTGACAAAATCCTTTTTAGATGGACAAAACCATGTGCAGTTCAGGGGGGCATATGTAAAATATGCAAAGATAATTCGATTTGGGTGAGTTATTTTGTTTCTGTGCAGGGAAAAGAAAAGAGCTTGGCAAACTAACAAATATCTATGTCCAACAGTGCAGCTACACAGGACAGAATTAAATTCACGGAGTAGTATTTAAACGTGCATATTTTAATTATCATTGTCTTGCTACTAGAGCAATATATGTATTTTTTGTTTTTATGTTTTTTCATTAAATTGTATATTTACATGTTGCTTTTTATAAATGTATAATTATACAGTGGGTCCAGTCTACATTTTTATTCAGCAATGTAATCACTTATTTCCACTAGCAGTGCATGGTGTCAATCCCCTCATCCAAGTAGACATTACAAGACAGTCCTTACCTGTACTGGCAGGAAAAAAAGGCAGTTTGGAAGCCCCTGTAGAAAACTGGCTCTATTTTACCTGAGTTGTTCCCCCTGCAGTGTGTACTCCGAAAGAGTTTTTAGTGCAGCGGGGAACCTGGTCAGTGAGTGGCGAAGGAGGTTGCTTCCTCAAAATGTGGAGAAGATGATGTTTATAAAAATACATTATCAATTATTCAACAATTATTGAACAATAATCACAAAATTAAATAATCAGATTACATTAATTAATAATAATCATAATCACACAATCAAGCAAAATTGGGGTCTTGTTGGATATTAAAGTGATCAAAACAGTTGCAGAGAAACTCTGTACTGCATGAAACGCCCACCGCTCCTTGACTGCACATAGTAAACAGTGCACAATCAAGCCAGATAGGGGTCTTGGTACTTGTTTTGAGGTTCTAGCAAGGGAGTGCAGCTACTCGTAAAACTTTGAGCAAAGATCCGTGGTTCTTTACCGGCAAAGAACATCCAATTTCGACCAAGCGCGCAACTTCTGGAGGGACACATGTGAAGTGCTGAGGGAGAAAAGGGAACACCTGCCTAGCCAGCCAGATCAGCTGAATCCACACTAGCGATCAATTGGGTGACAAATGTCACAGCCAGATAGCCCTCACATCCCAGATAGGGATCTTGTTGGCTGCTTACCTGTACAGGTACGGTTAGGTAGTAAGCCATTTTTTGCCTGCCAAACAAACAAACCATGCAGGAGAGGAGACAAGGGCTGGGCCAATGTTGATGTCTAAATACTGTATTTTCACTATTGTATTAGAATGATTTACACAGAGCATTTTATGAAATAATCAGTACTTTTGTAGTATCACGGCGCCCATCGCATCGCATACCATAAGGCAAGCAATGGTATGCGATGTGATGCGATATCGCGCAATGTTGTACAATGTCATACAATTTTAAAATTGTATGGCATTGTTTATGGCATACAATGCCATACATTGCGATGGGATACGATTATAACTTGTATAAGCACCCTAATTACAATGTTAAATGCACCCCCACACCACCCCCCAGTATAAACGTGAACCCGAAGTGTGGCGAGCGCAGCGAGCCCCGCGAGGGGACGCGCATAACTTCACAGGTATACGCGTCCCCTCGCGGGGATCGCTGCACTCGCCACACTTTGGGCTCGGTGGCTCGCTGCGCTCGCCACACTTTATAAAATCAACTCCACACCGATGTGGATAGTGGGGGTATGAAAAGGTCATAGGACGCATACCACCGCACCTCGCGGGCTCGCTGCGCTCACCACGCTTCGGTTTCACGTTTATACTGGGGGGTGGTGTGTGGGTGCATTTAACATTGTAAGCACCCATTAGGGTGCTTATACAATTTTTCATCGCATAGGGGGCTAAAATCGCATCGCAACGCTGTGTGTTTTGGCATGCGATGCGATGAAAAATCGTGCAATCACATATCGGGGGCGCCGTGATAATACACAAGTACCAAATAATCTAATACATTAGTTGTGTTACTCTGCTAGAAGTATCTATACATATTTATATAAACATGTGACATCAGGAAAAAATATGGTGAGGCATTGAATAATAATTCTCGACATAATGCTTTATATATTGTTCTTCTCCAGTATGATTTTTCTGGAGTTCAATTCTGGTTTTATAAGCAGAATATAAAGTTTTGGGAAAAATATACAGCCCAGAACCCCAGCACATGAAGTCAGTATGGAGAATATCTCCAAAGCTACCGCATCTTTCCCCTTGGTGCTCAGATAAGCTGGAATCATTGCAATCCAGACACTGCAGAACACCAGCATGCTGAATGTGATGTATTTGGCCTCATTAAAGCTGTCCGGTAATGTTCTCACCATGTAAGCCAGAACAAAGCTCACAGCTGCCAGGATCCCGATGTAACCCAACATACACCAAAACCCAATCACTGACCCTTCATTACACTGAATTATGATCATTCCCTGATAAGTGTAATGGTCATACTCCTGGTAGGGAGGAGAAACAGACAACCAGATACCACAGATCAGAACTTGGACAGAGGAGCATACAATGACCACATAATGAGATAATTTGAGTGTGACCCAATTCCTCCAGGGACTGCCGGGTTTGGTGGCTTTGAAAGCAATGCAGACATTGACAGTTTTGGCCAGTACAGAAGAGACAGCTGTGGAGAAGAAGATCCCAAATGACGTCTGTCTCAGCCTGCAGGTTATATCCGAAGGACGGCCAAGGAACAAGAGCACACAGAGGAAGCTCAGCAAGATGGAGACCAAGAGAATGAAGCTTACAGTACGATTATTGGCTTTCACAATTGGGGTGTTCCAGTAATGAATAAAGTTCCCTAATATAAATAATGTTATGGCAGAGAAAAATAAAGCTGTTACTGAAGATATTTTCCCCACAATGTCCTGTTCATATGACAGAAAGTTATATGTTTTGGGAACACATCTGACTTTACGCTCATCCGGCCATTCATCATCAGGACACCTTTGGCAGGTCTCACTGTCTAAAATGTAACATAAAACAAACATCAATAGTCATTAGATAAACAGCCTGTATCCATTTTATTAGCAAAATATTGTTCTTCCATTTGTTAACCTAATGGTGGTATTTAATCCTGGTCAATATTTCAGGTGGAAATAATGTCCATTTCATCAAGATTATGGTGAATCAACATTCAAACTATTCAATGTTGGGGCCATTTTTCCAATTTTCTGAATAAATTCTGACAGTTGAAAGGTTGGTGGATTGTCAAAAATATCCACCAATAGTCAAATTTAGCCATGGATTTGACAATGAAGTGGCCATTTTCACCAATGCAAATTCAACTTTAAACAAAGTCGAATTTGCACAGGTGAATCCCTAAAACAGCTGGGATTAAATACTGTTGGCCGATATTTTCACCTGTTGGAAATATCTGCAAAGATTGGATACCCCTATATATCTCATGTGGCATTAGCGCACAGTATAACTATTATAAATATATTACAGATGGAGCTGCCTCTGTCAGATGCACCGGTGCGCTGAGGAAACTCAACTTGGCATGCCATTTGTTGGGACATGGATGCACAAACGACTTATATGCTTGCGCTCCTTGTTCACACCGAGGTACACTGAGCCATCTGTTGGGAGCCACTCAGATGAGAGTGGGAGCATCTGTATCTTTGTGAATACATTTTTGTATGACCACAGTATTGAAGTCAAATTGGATAACTCTGTGCTAGTATTCAAAGTGAAGATTGAAATGGAGAATAACACATTCTGAAACAAATAATAAAATCTTTTTTTTATATATATATATATCTTAAAATGTCCAGTCAAACAACCATTAAACGACATATACTAAATACATAATCAATTTAAATATACAGTATGTGCACATATAAGCAATCCATATTAAAAAAGCGAAACATATAATTAGCTAATTGATCCCAAAAAATGAAAGATATAAATATATTTCGGGAACTGTATGTTATTTCTGACTTGTATTTGCCCCTATATTTGAGCAGTTCCAAAGAGATGCAGTGAATTTACTGACAGTCAAAATACAATTGTTCAATATAACAACAACCTTTGGCAGATAATCAAAATACAGGCAAGTTCAAAATTCCGACATTCATTATGTCACCATTGTCAAAATACAGACTGCTGACATTTTGAAATGTTTTTTTTTTTATGATTTCTTCTTTGATCCTGAATTCACGATCCAAGTGGGATTGGAATAATAATACAACAGTGTGTCCAAAGCATGGAGAGCACAGTGAGCTAAGTGAGGAGACAAAGGTACACTTACAAGGTGTCCATGCTGACCTATGTCAACATAGACACGGGAGAAATGGTGTCTGCATTTTTACATATTGGTATTTTGAATGTATTTAGAATTTTGGGAAATCAGATTGGACCTGTTACAAATATTAAAGTGTCTCAGTGCTCCAGGTGCCAATGGCCTCATCCTTGTTAAGTGGCAGCTTTCAATATAGGA
This sequence comes from Crinia signifera, assembly GCF_055691185.1. Taxonomy (NCBI): domain Eukaryota; kingdom Metazoa; phylum Chordata; class Amphibia; order Anura; family Myobatrachidae; genus Crinia; species Crinia signifera. The sequence goes on from NC_139217.1 coordinate 34,058,476, forward strand.
CAGTTTGTTCCAGTTACATTCTCCACTGGTCACAGGTGAGTAGGAGTAATATTCCAGTTGCCACGCAACTTCACACTATAGATTTTTTCCTTACTTTAGGGACAGAGTACTTGGATAAAATTTGCAGCAGCAGATGTGTACGGTTATACATGTCATTTGTACAGATTGCTACTGTATGAACATGGAAGCCATGCTAACCTTTACTAATGCTGGATAATGAAATAAAACATTATTTAAGGACCTGTCTATTATTACGCTATACTGTGCCATGAAAACAGCGCACTCTACGGGGCATGTCCCACTAGGCCACAGTTACCTGTGATTTAAATTGCACCATTGTTGTATAATATACAGTCCAATATGAGACATGCCCCGTAGAGGTCACTGTTTTCATGGCACAGTATAGCGTAATGATAGACAGGTCCTTAAATAATGTTTTATTTAATTATCCAGCATTAATAAAGGTTAGCATGGCTTCCATGTTCATACAGTAGCAATCTGTACCAATGACATGTATAACCTTACACATCTGCTGCTGCGAATGTTATCCAAGTACACTGTCCCCAAAGTAAGGACAAAATCTGTGGTGTGAAGTTGCGTGGCAGCCCGACATTGCGTTTTGTAGAAGATACTGTACAGTACTGTAATTTTTTTTCTTTTATAAAGGGAAGAACGTTGGCCAGTTTCTCATACTCTCAATGTCAACACCAACATCGTTCTATTCGGCACCGTAGTCTTAACGTGGAACATTAGTCACCCAGTGGTTAAACTACGTGGGACATAACACATCTATACATTGCGCACTCTATACCATAACCCTCTTTCCCAAATATCATGCAATGTCTTCTTATCGACACCTTTCCAAATAGGAAGAGGCACATGACAGGATTGTCCCTTATCCCCCTTACTCTTTGCTATTGCCTTAGAGCCTCTCACCATGGTGCTCTGCTTAGCCCCAAACTATAGAGCTATCTCAATCTGTAGCAGGGAGCTTAAAGTCTCCCTGTTTGCCGATGATATGCTCTTATTCATATCTGACCCCATTCCCTCTGTTCGAGAAATCCTGAGACTGATTGGGGAGTTTGGCAGGTTATAAAATCAATGTCTCTAAATCTGAACTCCCTATAATCCCTCCCAATACACAAACATCGTCAGTGATTCACACTTTACCGTTTAAAATTACTACTTCCCATTTTAAATATTTGGGTATCCAGATCCCAAATTGCACCACTAAATTATATGAGTTAAATATTGGAGCAACAATAGCAAAAATTACTACCCAATAACAAGGATGGCATGACCTTCCATCATCATTGCTAGGCAGACATTCAGTCATCAAATCTGTCATTTTTCCAAAACTCCTCTATGTAGTGCAATTGTTGCCATTCAGACTCTCCCCAGCCGACGATAAACAACTTAAAAAGTAATTATCCACTTCCTGTGGCATGGCAAAAAAAAAATTGCACTTGCCAAGTTGACCATGGATACATTTAATGGCGGTACAAATTCGCCAGACTTTAGCCTATACTCCATGTCCATCCTCACAAGACTGGCTGCGGAATGGGTGCTGGATAGAAACACATACAACGACATCTCTTTGGATTCTGAAATCTTCCATCCGTACTCCCTTAATGCTTTACTGCACACCAAAAAATTGCTCATCCCACCACATGTTCTCTCTCACCCCTTATTCCATGACACCTACCACAATTGGACTAAATTACACAAAAAAATTGGCTGGCACATATTTTGCTTCAAACTATGTTAAATAATGGGTCAACCCCTCTTTCCCTCCTTCCCTCACTAACTATTTGCGGCAAATCAAATGTTCGACCCGGGAGGTAACCAACTCCCTTTCTCTACCTTGAAGGATATGTTTAATCTCCGCAACTCTCACTTTTATATGTTTCTCCAGGCACACCACTACATTTCATCTCTTCAGTCACAGACGTGTTCATCATCCCCTGCCTCACCTTTAATGAAGCTGCTCCAGAGATGGAAAAAAAATTCCCTTTAAATTGAAACATATCTATTGATAACCCCCCTGTCAAAAACATTTTTAGGCACTATATTACATTCATGGCAGAAAGATATACCCACTATTACACCTCCAGATGTGCTTTTACACCTTAGAATGAATTCTAAGAATTTATTTCACTGCTTTTGGGATTGTCCTAAGAGCAGAAGATTATGCAATAAGATATATCTTTTTATTAGCACAATTTTCTCTCTACATTTGCACCCATCCCCCACCGCAAGCCTATGTCTTAATTACTCAAAATGGTAATTTCCTCAGAGTTCCACATACATAAATGCCAATGCAGGTACATAAATGCCCCCACAGTGCAGGTACTCTGCGGACAGAATACACTTCCCGGCATACTGTTTCCCAGGTGGTGGGTCCGGTGATGTGGGTGCTGCAGCCGCAAATTAGCAAGTTAATATGGCGGCCGAGCAGCGGGACCCGGGGGGCCTGTGGGTGCTCATCGATTTCCGTGGGTGCTCGGGCCCTTGAGCACCCACAGAATTGGTACCTACTGTATGGATCCCTATGTTTACAATGCTGTTCATGATTACCAAAAAACTAATTTTGAAGCGCTGGAAGGCTAAAACTGTTCCCTCCATGCTTCAACTTCGCAACATGATGGTTCAACAACTATATTATGACAGAAAATCCTGGTTATCTCACTCATCCCATTCATCTCGCTCTTTTGAATGTAAATGGAATCCATATATATCTACACTTACCTCAGAACTCCGGGATAAAATTATAACCTTGTTTCACATTTCTAAATGGTCCACGATAACCCCGAACCAACCTGTTGCTTCCCTATGTAGATAATCTCACTGTCGTTTTCTTTTATAATTATTGCACTGTCTGTATTAATTGTAAAATATTGATATTTTGTATTGGCTCATTGCATTATAGAACTACTCTGAATAACTAAGCTCATATATAACATCACATATACAGTATCAGATGTCTCCTCTTACCTGGACAAACTGCATATTATGGGATTTCTATATACACATTTAAAATCAGAAGAACCATCACCAAAATGCATGAAACGCCCACCGCTCCTTGACTGCACATAGTAAACAGTGCACAATCAAGCCAGATAGGGTCTTGGTACTTGTTTTGAGGTTCTAGCAGGGGAGTGCAGCTACTCGTAAAACTTTGAGCAAAGATCCGTGGTTCTCTACCGGCAAAGAACATCCAATTTTGACCAAGCGCGCAACTTCTGGAGGGACACATGTGAAGTGCTGAGGGAGAAAAGGGAACACCTGCCTAGCCAGCCAGATCAGCTGAATCCACACTAGCGATCAATTGGGTGACAAATGTCACAGCCAGATAGCCCTCACATCCCAGATAGGGATCTTGTTGGCTGCTTACCTGTACAGGTACGGTTAGGTAGTAAGCCATTTTTTGCCTGCCAAACAAACAAACCATGCAGGAGAGGAGACAAGGGCTGGGCCAATGTTGATGTCTAAATACTGTATTTTCACTATTGTATTAGAATGATTTACACAGAGCATTTTATGAAATAATCAGTACTTTTGTAGTATCACGGCGCCCATCGCATCGCATACCATAAGGCAAGCGATGGTATGCAATGTGATGCGATATCGCGCAATGTTGTACAATGTCATACAATTTTAAAATTGTATGGCATTGTTTATGGCATACAATGCCATACATTGCGATGGGATACGATTATAACTTGTATAAGCACCCTAATTACAATGTTAAATGCACCCCCACACCACCCCCCAGTATAAACGTGAACCCGAAGCGTGGCGAGCGGACGCGCATAACTTCACAGGTATACGCGTCCCCTCGCGGGGATCGCTGCGCTCGCCACACTTTTGGCTCGGTGGCTCGCTGCGCTCGCCACACTTTATAAAATCAACTCCACGCCAATGTGGATAGTGGGGGTATGAAAAGGTCATAGGACGCGTACCACCGCACCTTGCGGGCTCGCTGCGCTCACCACGCTTCGGTTTCACGTTTATACTGGGGGGTGGTGTGTGGGTGCATTTAACATTGTAAGCACCCATTAGGGTGCTTATACAATTTTTCATCGCATAGGGGGCGAAAATCGCATCGCAACGCTGTGCATCGGGTGTATGGCATGCGATGCGATGAAAAATCGTGCGATCACATATCGGGGGCGCCGTGATAATACACAAGTACCAAATAATCTAATACATTAGTTGTGTTACTCTGCTAGAAGTATCTATACATATTTATATAAACATGTGACATCAGGGAAAAATATGGTGAGGCATTGTATAATAATTCTCGACATAATGCTTTATATATTGTTCTTCTCCAGTATGATTTTTCTGGAGTTCAATTCTGGTTTTATAAGCAGAATATAAAGTTTTGGGAAAAATATACAGCCCAGAACCCCAGCACATGAAGTCAGTATGGAGAATATCTCCAAAGCTACCGCATCTTTCCCCTTGGTGCTCAGATAAGCTGGAATCATTGCAATCCAGACACTGCAGAACACCAGCATGCTGAATGTGATGTATTTGGCCTCATTAAAGCTATCCGGTAATGTTCTCACCATGTAAGCCAGAACAAAGCTCACAGCTGCCAGGATCCCGATGTAACCCATCATACACCAAAACCCAATCACTGACCCTTCATTACACTGAATTATGATCATTCCCTGATAAGTGTAATGGTCATACTCCTGGTAGGGAGGAGAAACAGACAACCAGATACCACAGATCAGAACTTGGACAGAGGAGCATACAATGACCACATAATGAGATAATTTGAGTGTGACCCAATTCCTCCAGGGACTGCCGGGTTTGGTGGCTTTGAAAGCAATGCAGACATTGACAGTTTTGGCCAGTACAGAAGAGACAGCTGTGGAGAAGAAGAGCCCAAATGAAGTCTGTCTCAGCCTGCAGGTTATATCCGAAGGACGGCCAAGGAACAAGAGCACACAGAGGAAGCTCAGCAAGATGGAGACCAAGAGAATGAAGCTTACAGTACGATTATTGGCTTTCACAATTGGGGTGTTCCAGTAATGAATAAAGTTCCCTAATATAAATAATGTTATGGCAGAGAAAAATAAAGCTGTTACTGAAGATATTTTCCCCGCAATGTCCTGTTCATATGACAGAAAGTTATATGATTTGGGAACACATCTGACTTTACTCTCATCCGGCCATTCATCATCAGGACACCTTTGGCAGGACTCACTGTCTAAAATGTAACATAAAACAAACATCAATAGTCATTAGGTAAACAGCCTGTATCCATTTTATTAGCAAAATATTGTTCTTCCATTTGTTAACCTAATGGTGGTATTTAATCCTGGTCAATATTTCAGGTGGAAATAATGTCCATTTCATCAAGATTATGGTGATTCGACATTCAAACTATTCAATGTTGGGGCCATTTTTCCAATTTTCTGAATAAATTCTGACAGTTGAAAGGTTGGTGGATTGTCAAAAATATCCACCAATAGTCAAATTTAGCCATGGATTTGACAATGAAGTGGCCATTTTCACCAATGCAAATTCAACTTTAAACAAAGTCGAATTTGCACAAGTGAATCCCTAAAACAGCTGGGATTAAATACTGTTGGCCGATATTTCCACCTGTTGGAAATATCTGCAAAGATTGGATACCCCTATATATCTCATGTGGCATTAGCGCACAGTATAACTATTATAAATATATTACAGATGGAGCTGCCTCTGTCAGATGCACCGGTGCGCTGAGGAAACTCAACTTGGCATGCCATTTGTCGGGACATGGATGCACAAACGACTTATATGCTTGCGCTCCTTGTTCACACCGAGGTACACTAAGCCATCTGTTGGGAGCCACTCAGATGAGAGCGGGAGCATCTGTATCTTTGTGAATACATTTTTGTATGACCACAGTATTGAAGTCAAATTGGATAACTCTGTGCTAGTATTCAAAGTGAAGATTGAAATGGAGAATAACACATTCTGAAACAAATAATAAAATCTTTTTATATATATATATATATATATATATATATATATATATATATATATATATATATATATATATATATATATATATATATATATCTTAAAATGTCCAGTCAAACAACCATTAAACGACATATACTAAATACATAATCAATTTAAATATACAGTATGTGCACATATAAGCAATCCATATTAAAAAAGCGAAACATATAATTAGCTAATTGATTAATTGATCACAAAAAAATGAAAGATATAAATATATTTCGGGAACTGTATGTTATTTCTGACTTGTATTTGCACCTATATCTGAGCAGTTCCAAAGAGATGCAGTGAATTTACTGACAGTCAAAATACAATTGTTCAATATAACAACAACCTTTGGCAGATAATCAAAATACAGGCAAGTTCAAACTTCCGACATTCATTATGTCACCATTGTCAAAATACAGACTGCTGACATTTTGAAATGTTTTTTTTTTATGATTTCTTCTTTGATCCTGAATTCACGATCCAAGTGGGATTGGAATAATAATACAACAGTGTGTCCAAAGCATGGAGAGCACAGTGAGCTAAGTGAGGAGACAAAGGTACACTTACAAGGTGTCCATGCTGACCTATGTCAACATAGACACGGGAGAAATGGTGTCTGCATTTTTACATATTGGTATTTTGAATGTATTTAGAATTTTGGGAAATCAGACTGGACCTGTTACAAATATTAAAGTGTCTCAGTGCTCCAGGTGCCAATGGCCTCATCCTTGTTAAGTGGCAGCTTTCAATATAGGACAGTTTGTTCCAGTTACATTCTCCACTGGTCACAGGTGAGTAGGAGTAATATTCCAGTTGCCACGCAACTTCACACTACAGATTTTTTCTTTACTTTAGGGACAGAGTACTTGGATAAAATTTGCAGCAGCAGATGTGTACGGTTATACATGTCATTTGTACAGATTGCTACTGTATGAACATGGAAGCCATGCTAACCTTTACTAATGCTGGATAATGAAATAAAACATTATTTAAGGACCTGTCTATTATTACGCTATACTGTGCCATGAAAACAGCGCACTCTACGGGGCATGTCCCACTAGGCCACAGTTACCTGTGATTTAAATTGCACCATTGGTGTATAATATAGAGTCCAATATGAGACATGCCCCGTAGAGGTCACTGTTTTCATGGCACAGTATAGCGTAATGATAGACAGGTCATTAAATAATGTTTTATTTAATTATCCAGCATTAATAAAGGTTAGCATGGCTTCCATGTTCATACAGTAGCAATTTGTACCAATGACATGTATAACCTTACACATCTGCTGCTGCGAATGTTATCCAAGTACACTGTCCCCAAAGTAATGACAAAATTTGTGGTGTGAAGTTGCGTGGCAGCCCGACATTGCGTTTTGTAGAAGATACTGTACAGTACTGTATTTTTTTTTCTTTTATAAAGGGAAGAACGTTGGCCAGTTTCTCATACTCTCAATGCAACACCAACACCGTTCTATTCGGCACCGTAGTCTTAACGTGGAACATTAGTCACCCAGTGGTTAAACTACGTGGGACATAACACATCTGTACATTGCGCACTCTATACCATAACCCTCTTTCCCAAATATCATGCAATGTCTTCTTATCGACACCTTTCCAAATAGGAAGAGGCACATGACAGGGTTGTCCCTTATCCCCCTTACTCTTTGCTATTGAATTAGAACCTCTCACCATGGTGCTCTGCTTAGCCCAAAACTATAGAGCTATCTCAATCGGTAGCAGGGAGCTTAAAGTCTCCCTGTTTGCCGATGATATGCTCTTATTCATATCTGACCCCATTCCCTCTGTTCGAGAAATCCTGAGACTGATTGGGGAGTTTGGCAGGTTATAAAATCAATGTCTCTAAATCTGAACTCCTCCCTCTAATCCCTCCCAATACACAAACATCGTCAGTGATTCACACTTTAACGTTTAAAATTACTACTTCCCATTTTAAATATTTGGGTATCCAGATCCCAAATTGCACCACTAAATTATATGAGTTAAATATTGGAGCAACAATAGCAAAAATTACTACCCAATAACAAGGATGGCATTACCTTCCATCATCATTGCTAGGCAGACATTCAGTCATCAAATCTGTCATTTTTCCAAAACTCCTCTATGTAGTGCAATTGTTGCCATTCAGACTCTCCCCAGCCGACGATAAACAACTTAAAAAGTAATTATCCACTTCCTGTGGCATGGCAAAAAAAAAATTGCACTTGCCAAGTTGACCATGGATACATTTAATGGTGGTACAAATTCACCAGACTTTAGCCTATACTCCATGTCCATCCTCACAAGAGTGGCTGCGGACTGGGTGCTGGATAGAAACACATACACTGACATCTCTTTGGATTCTGAAATTTTCCATCTGTACTCCCTTAATGCTTTACTGCACACCAAAAAATTGCTCATCCCACCACATGTTCTCTCTCACCCCTTATTCCATGACACCTACCACAATTGGACTAAATTACACAAAAAATTGTCTGGCACATATTTTGCTTCAAACTATGTTAAATAATGGGGCAACCCCTCTTTCCCTCCTTCTCTCACTAATTCATTTTTCCTCCAATGGAAGGCAAAAGGACTATTTGCGGCAAATCAAATGTTCGACCCGGGAGGTAACCTACTCCCTTTCTCTACCTTGAAGGATATGTTTAATCTCTGCAACTCTCACTTTTATATGTTTCTCCAGGCACACCACTACATTTCATCTCTTCAGTCACAGACGTGTTCATCATCCCCTGCCTCACCTTTAATGAAGCTGCTCCAGAGATGGAAAAAAAATTCTCTTTAAATTGAAACATATGCACAATCTATTGATAACCCCCCTGTCAAAAACATTTTTAGGCACTATATTACATTCATGGCAGAAAGATATACCCACTATTACATCTCCAGATGTGCTTTTACACCTTAGAATGCTACATAGAGCTTATATGCCTCCATCTACAAGAGCCTACTTTGATCCATCCGTGGATGCGTCATGCCTCCAGTGTGGGAGATTGAAGGCCGATTTATTTCACTGCTTTTGGGATTGTCCTAAGATCAGAAAATTTTGCAATAAGATATATCGGTACTTATGTATTATCTGGACTTCCATGTTAAATGCACCCCATTTTTTCATACCCCTACTATCCAACTACGCATGGAGTTGATTTTATATAGTGTGGCGAGCGCAGCGAGCCACCGTGCCCGAAGCGTGGTGAGCTCAGCGAGCCCCGTGAGGGGACGCGGTCTCATAAGAAAAATGGGAGTCCAGATATTACATAAGTACCGATATATCTTTTTATTAACACAATTTTCTCTCTATATTTGCACCCATCCCCCACCGCAAGCCTATGTCTTAATTACTCAAAATGGTTGTTTCCTCAGAGTTCCACATACATAAATGCCAATGCAAATGCCAGAGTTCCACATACATAAATTCCCCCACAGTGCAGGTACTCTGCGGACAGAATACACTTCCCAGCATACTGTTTCCCAGGTGGCGGGTCCGGTGATGTGGGTGCTGCAGCCGCAAATTAGCAAGTTAATATGGTGGCCCAGCAGCGGGACTCGGGGGGCCCGTGGGTGCTCATCAATTTCCGGGCCCTTGAGCACCCACAGAATTGGTACCTATGGATCCCTATGTTTACAATGCTGTTCACGATTGCCAGAAAACTAATTTTGAAGCGCTGGAAGGTTAAAACTGTTCCCTCCATGCTTCAACTTCGCAACATGATGGTTCAACAACTATATTATGACAGAAAATCCTGGTTATCTCACTCATCACATTTATCTCGCTCTTTTGAATGTAAATGGAATCCATATTTATCTACACTTACCTCAGAACTCCGGGATAAAATTATAACCTCGTTTCACATTTCTAAATGCAGTAGCGCACGCAGGGGGGGGTTCTGAGTACCCAAAACCCCCCCTAGGAATCTAAGGATAGTAGTCTGAAAGCTGAGGGTCCCCTCTTTCCATGGGTACAAGAATTTAAAAAATCGGCCCTGGGGAACCGGAGATATCTGACTTCAAAGGAGTGGTCCCCATCCAAGCCTGTTAATTGCTCTTCCCAGTCAGATATTTCAGGTTCTGTCTGACTTTGAGTTTTTCTGAGGCTATATTCCAAAAGCTGGGACTCTCCCCCTTTGAAGGACACTAGAAGCTTGTCTCTACTGTTCCTATAACCAGATATATCAGCCTTCCAGCAGATGGTTACTGCCCCAGCTCCACACACCTGGTATGTAGTTTTATATCCTCGTTGGCAGATTGCTCTGCCTCATTAAATCTGATCCCCTAGTCCCCAGTACCATTTGGTAGGTGGGATTCTCTAGTTTTTAATTCCATTAAAAGATAAGAAATCTAGTTCCAGGAACTGGAGATATCTGCAGTCAAGCAAGCTGTCCTCCCACAAGAAAATTCTGAATAATAAGCTCACTCCACTATACACCCCTCCTCTGCGTATTAAACATCCTCTAGCACCCTGGAAGTTATGCATCAGGGCCCCATTTATTCAGTCCAATGCCCCCTTCTCCCACCATCTGTGCAGTAAAGGGGTAATTAGTGAAAATTACTGATCCAGGCCCTACATGCTGAGTGGTTGATATAATGCCCCCTACCACCTGCGGGACATCAAAGCTTCCACTCATAGCACCCCCTACCACTGTAGGATCGGTAGGTGCCCCAATACATTGCTATGCCCAGGGGTCTACACTGCTGTTTATTTATATATATATATATTATTTATATACATCTGGTCTAGCTATAATACTTTAACTGACTCGGCATATACTGGGTCACCTAAGTGTCCATCTCCGTGCTTTGCTCCGCCCCTCTCTGGAAACTCCCTTCTGAAAATCCTGCGTTTGCCCCTGAAATGGTCCACGATAACCCCGAACCAACCTGTTGCTTCCCTATGTAGATAATCTCACTGTCGTTTTCTTTTATAATTATTGCACTGTCTGTATTAATTGTAAAATATTGATATTTTGTATTGGCTCATTGCATTATAGAACTACTCTGAATAACTCAGCTCATATATAACATCACATACTGTATATCAGATGTCTCCTCTTACCTGGACAAACTGCATATTATGTGATTTCTATATACACATTTCAAATCAGAAGAACCATCACCAAAATGGTGATTATTATTATTTCTAAAAGAAATGTCCTTGATATGTCACTGATAGATTGTGTTTTCCCAGCCCCCCCCCCCCAAACACTCCACTCCATCTTATGTTCTATGTAACCTAGGGCCTTATTTTGGTTCATTCTTTCTGACAAAATCCTTCTTAGATGGGCAAAACCATGTGCACTGCAGGTGGGGCAGGTGTTACTTGTGCAGAGAGAATTAGATTTGGGTGGGGTTTTACTTCAAAGTGAGATCTATATTGCAGTGTAAAAATAAAGCAGTCAGTATTTTCCCTGCACAGAAACAAAATTACTCACCCAAATCTAATTCTCTCTGCACATGTTACATCTGCCCCCCCTGCAGTGCACATGGTTTTGTCCATCTAAGAAGGATTTTGTCAGAAAGAGTGAACTAGAATAAGGCCCCTAGTGAGGATTGTTTATGTTTGTTAAATTGTCAATATTCAATTCAGTATGCTTGGATAATCACCATGCTTGCACTATATATGTTATGTTTCTCCAAATATACGTTTGTCTCCACGACTCGCTATGTCTATGTTTATATGACATTTAAAAAAATCAATAAAAATGTTTCTAAAAAAAATGATGTATAATCAAAATAATGTTTTTCAATATCATATTATTTTTGGAAAAGAAAAAAGGGAATGGTATGGAGGCTTAGCGCCTCCCTAGTGTGGACGCCCAGTGGCTCTATGTTATAATACTTCCTTTTGTTGAAGGTCTGATGTTTAAGATGTTTTCTTATTTCCGCTGTTGGATCTTCAATTTTTCAATGCTCAGCATACAGTATGTGGATGAAGCATAAAATGAGAGGAAACAACAATGTGTATATCTGACGATGATCCTCGCTTGGTGATTTGATATGTAAGCTAAGGGTGCGTACCTAACTTACACAAACTAGGCTAGGGTCACATATAATGGTTTCCTTAGGTAACAGGGTGGGTAGCATACCCGTACTCATGGTGTGTTGTTGTTATCCAAGCGTATAATGGTATCTTTCAATTTTTCTTATAAAAACATTTATTTTGAAAAATACAAATGTATGATAAAACTTGGCAGTGTTTTTGCGGTGGTTGAAATTGCCTGCAACTGGGCTTGATCCGGACAAGGTCCAGTGCTGGGGATGACAGGCCAAACACAATTCATACCCTTAATCATTCCCTGGAGTCAATAAAAACAGTAGTCAGCTTCCTCAGACCAACATGTTTCAGGATCGTATGTCCCTTTTTCAAGGTGGGAGTGACTACTGTATGAATGGGTTTATATACCCTTCCCTTAGTGGACTTCCGGTTCCGGGTTTGAATACTTCGGGTTCTTATAAACTGTTGAGTTTACTTTGTATGTGACATATAATAGATTTCCATACAATCATATAGTTTTACAAAGTTTTTTCTAATAAACATCTAAAGGTACGCGCCCTATGCATTCAGATTAAACTGCGAGTCCGCCGATCTGCCGCACGTGACCGGGCTGATGGGTGACATCAGCTGGAAGTTGGCTGTTCTTGGCTGCCGCGTGGTCTCTCCCACATGGTCGTATCTTTTGCCGTAAGTCAGGTTATCTCCGGCTGCCGCCTGATGTCTTCTGCTTGACCGGATGTTGTATGTCTATGTTGCCGGAAGTATATGGATGATGTTTAAAGCTACATTTAATCTTTTTCTTTAGGAGAAAAATAAATGTTCATTCGGGGCTTTCTTTTATTCCAGTATAATAAAGGATTTCAAATGTTGTTTGGTGATCATTTATTTTGTTTGATGAGCGGAGACTCCTTTTGAACTTCAAGAAAGGAGATGTAAAGTTAATTACTTAAGGTGGTTAAAACGTGGAAGATAAATAGACTAAGTAAAAGAAATGTAAGGTGACCAGAGGAGTTGGAAAAGTGAGCCGGGACGATGCTGCGGCGATGCCGCAGCAGCATTGTCAGCGCTGACAGTAACCCCCCCCCCACTTGAGGAGAGGTTTTGAAACCTCTACCCCCAGGCTTATGGGGGAATTCCTGAAAGAGCCTTTTCTTGAGACTGTTAGCATGAACATCTCTATCAGGAACCCACGATCTCTCCTCTGGCCTGAACCCCTTCCAGTGGACCAAAATCTGAAGAGAACCACGGACACATTTTTAGAAAAAATGGTGGCGGACCTCAACTGATCGAAGGGAACTGAGATCAGAGGGAGTGGGTATGCATTTTTCACCATAATCTTATTTAAGACCCGAAAGTCAATACACAGTCGCAGGGACCCATCTTTCTTAGCCACGGAGAAGAATCCTGTGCTAAGTGGCGACTTTGATTGGCGGATAAACCCCTTCTCCAAACTTTCCTGAATGTACTCATTCATGGCCTTGGTCTCCAGAATTGACAAAGAATAGAGCCTATCCTTGGGCAACGGAGCATCGGGTATAAGCTGGATAGCATAATCGTATGGACGATGGGGTGGGAGCTTATCCGGTTTATCTTTGCAGAATACATCTGCATAGTCAGAGTATGCTACTGGGATTGCAGACAGTGAGACCGAGGCCTGGAGGAAGGAGGTATTAATGCAAGAACCAAAACAACTGGAGTTCTATTGGACAATATCCCCAGTCTTCCAATTAATCTGCGGATTGTGTTGGACCAACCAAGGATGGCCCAAGACCAGCGGTACGGCTGGACAAGTCACCAAAATAAACAAAATCTCTTCCTTATGAAGAGAACCAACAGTAAGCCGCAGATTAGGAGTTTGAAAATAAATCTTCCCATTGGGCAATGAACTACCATCTAATCTGCTCATGATGATACATTGCCCTAAAGGAATAGTGGGGATGCCGATTCTCTCGGCTAAAGCGGCATCCAAAAAAAACGCTATCGACAAAAGCAGAGAACTCAAAACAAACCTTCCCATACGTGAGGGTAATGGGTATCAATAGGGAGTTTTACCGCCTTGCTAGGACAAGAACAGTATTGGTGACCCTTATGACTGCAGTATAGACCAGCACCGATCCTGTGAGCCCTTTCCTCTGGTGTGATCCGAACAGACTTCAATTGCATGGGCTCTTCAGCATCATCTGAGGTATCCATGACAAATGGGATGGAATGAGAGAATGGCGCTCTCTCTGCTCTGCGTTCACGGAGCAGGCGATCTATTTTAATAGACAACTCCATAAGTTTATCCAACGAACCAGGCACTGGGTATTGGATTAAGAAGTTTTTGATGCTATCAGACAACCCGCACTGGAACTGTCTACGCAGAGCTGGATTATTCCAACCACAATTGTTCGCCCACCGGCAGAACTCTGTGTAGTACACTTCTACTGGATTTTTACCCTGCCTTAAGACCCGTAAGTGGGACTCTGCAGTCTTTTCTATTATCCGAAAACCGGTCAGGCAGATTCATCTTTGGTTCAGGTGCCGCTACCGGGGGAGCCCATGACACTCTCTCCTGGTTGGTTACCCAGAGTGACATATCCTGAACCATTTGTGTTAGACCCATGACCTGGGCGTCTAACGGAGGTGCAGTGGGGTTCATGATGAGGATCTCCCACAACCACCAGCACAAAACAGGTATATTATATAAATTAAATTTATATAATCTGTTTGGCCATTGACAATGTAACGTGTGCGGGTGCGTGCAAGCTGTGGTGGTGGACAGAGCCCTCTGCCAGGACCGCTGTTTAGGGCAGCCACAGCAAAGCCCTATGCTAACTCTGTTGGCTGACCCAGGCAAGTGACCGTAGGTTGCGAGGTGCTAGGCTTCTCCTTTAGTCGCCGCGTTCTAAGGAGCGAGGTAAACCTGCTCCAACCCCGATGCAACCAGGTTTTATGATGGTACAAACGTACTGCGACCATCCGAGGCTGAACCAAGAGGACGATCTGACTAACAGGGCCTAGCTGGACAGAACACCCTGGCTAATGGCACCAGGCCTAGGACGGGGTGTGTGACTGAGTCACAGGCACCGGACCAAGAAATAACGGGGTGCCACCAAACAAAACACAAGCCAACACAAAATGGTACACTTACAGTAAAGGTACCCCAAAACAGGCGTGAACCCTTAACCATGAGCCTCTCCAAATCACGGAGAGCTGGACTAGGAAAGTAGAAAGGATAACTAAGGAGAATGGGCAGCTTGCCGCAAAAATAAAGGATAAAGAACCAGGCTCCACTGGAACACTGACGTGACCGGACCGGATCCTCCGGCAGCACTGGATGGTAACGTGCACGCCTGGAGTGACTTGGTAGGACCAGATTGAAATAACGCTGACCAAGTTAGATCCGTAACAGGACTGGAAAATGACCGCAGCAAGATGGCAGCTGGACAACGGCTGAACCACGGCTGGCCGGTGACCGAAGCACGACTGGACAAAGACCGCAGCAAGATGGCAGCTGGACAATGGCTAAATCACGGCTGCACATTGAAAGGACCATGACTGGACCATGGCAGCTCAGTACAGAGACTCAGCAGACCAGGACAACAGAGTGCTGCAGGCACTCTGCAGGGAACAATATCCCCCACTGGACCAGGCCCCCAGTGATTAAACATTTTAATCAGGTGGCCGAGCGTGCACCGCCCGGCGTCCCCTGGTTGCTAAGCAACCACCAGGTAATGCAGCCTGCATAGTCCTCCTGTCCCCCGGCCGGGCGGAAGTGATGCGCCAATTGCTAGTCGGATGTACTGCTGCCTACACAACCGGGCGGAAGTGCCCGAACCACCCTTCTAAGGGTGCCAGGATGATGCTGCGGCATTGCCGCAGCAGTAGCATTGTCAGCGCTGCTGACACAATCATAGCCTCAGTTGCTAACATATGTCTACTGTAGGGAGCATATCATAGCCTCAGTTACTAACATATGACTACTGTAGTGAGCATATAGCAATCATAGCCTCAGTTACTAACATATGTCTACTGTAGTGACCATATAGCAATCATAGCCTCAGTTACTAACATATGTCTACTGCAGTGAGCATATAGCAATCATAGCCTCAGTTACTAGTACTATATGACTACTGTAGTAAGCATATGGCAATCATAGCCTCAGTTACTAACATATGTCTACTGTAGTGACCATATAGCAATCATAGCCTCAGTTACTAACATACAGTATGTCTACTGCAGTAAGCATATAGCAATCATAGCCTCAGTTACTAACACATGTCTACTATAGAAAACATATAGCAATTAAAACATCAGTTACTAACATATGTCTACTGTAGGGAGCATATAGCAATCATAGCCTCAGTTACTAACATATGTCTATTGTAGTGAGCATATAGCAATCATAGCCTCAGTTACTAACAAACAGTATGTCTACTGTAGTAAACATATAGCAATCATAGCCTCAGTTACGTATGTCTTATGATTATTCCTGTGTACACCACGTCCATACCTGTAACATTGGACATTTCTCCCTCAGAACACTGCACACAGTCATAGCAGCAGACTTGAATTCTTCCATTAGAAGCTTTTCTGTACCCAGGAGGACATCTGTCATTGCACCGAGATTTGGGCATCTTGTTTAGGTAATGCAATGTAAAATATGAATCAGATTTTCTATGCAAAATAATTGATCTTAATAGTTTTAATATTTATTTACTTATTTAAAGGTTTATTATATAGCTTTACAATAGTAGACAGTGATAAAACAAACGGTAACAGCGGACATACTTGGAGGTAGGAGGGCCCTGCCCTGCTGCAAGCTTACAATCTATAGGAACATAGGAGGGAAACACAAGGACAGTCACCAGTAATAGCATAGCAGTCCCACCAAGTTGCAAGTCCAGAAGAAAAGCTATATAATACATAAGTGCCTCAGAGGGTTATGCGTATGGGACTTAAATATGAGAGACTTTCCTGAAGACGTGAGTTTTCAGGGAACACTTGAAAGTGTGGAGGCTAGTGGAGAGTCTTATTGTGTGTGGAAGGGCATTCCATAGGGTGGGAGCAGCCCGATGAAAGGCCTGTATTAGTGAATAGGAGCTAGTGGTCCATGCAGAAGAGAGACGAAGATTTTGAGCAGAGCTGAGTGGTTGAGATGGGAGAATTTTGTGATAAGTAGAGAGATATATGCTGGTGCAGTATGGTTAATAGCTTTATATGCAAGTAGAATTGTTTTATATTGAATACGGTAAGATACAGGAAACCAATAGAGGGACTGGCAGAGTGGATCAGCAGACGATGTGCATCTTGCAAGGAAGATCAGCCTAGCAGAAGCATTTAAAATGGATTTCAGTGGCGAGAGTCTGTTCTTGGGAAGACCAGTTAGGAGGTAAATGAGAACCAGGAGAGGGCTGTATCATTAAGTCCTAGGGAGTGTAGTGTTTGTAAGATAAGAGTGTGATCCACAGTGTCAAACGCAGCAGAAATATCTAGAAAAATAAGTAGTGAGTAATGGCCTTTAGACAACAGTTACCAGATCATTCACCATTTTAGTCAGTGCTGACTCAGTGGAGTGTTGGGAACGAAAGCATGACTAAAGTGATTCTAATAGGGCATCAGAGTTAAGAAAGTGTGTGGGGTGAGAGTAGACAAGTCTCTGGAGTAGCTTGGAGAGGCAAGGGAGCTGAGAGGTAGGACAGTAGTTAGAGAGAGAGTTAGGGTCAGAATTGTGTTTTTTCAGAATGGGAGTAATCACTGCAGGATTGAACAGAGAAGAGAAAGTACCAGTAGCAAGAGAGAGATTGCAGATATTAGTTATGGTTGGACAAAGAGATTAGTTGTGAATTCCAATGAACAGTCCACAGCGCTAAATTTATATACAAAAAATGGTGAAAAGAAAACAATTTCCAAGAATATCTTATACAGTAGTAGTACAAAGTGTCCGCAGCGCCGTACATAGCAAACAAAATACAAATTACAAGGTAACGAATAGCATATATAGGGGTATAGCTGGTAGAACTAAAATCAGCATCAGTTCTGAAGTAGGTTTTAAAATAGTCGAGGAGACTGAAGATGAAGTAGAGGGAAGGAAGAACAGGGCAGGAGCACTGGTAAGGTAAAGCGGTAGGGTGAGTACGTGAGGAAGGAGGACCCTACTCATAAGAGTTAACAGACTAAAAGGAGGTCGGTAGACGAACGAAAAAACAATAGGATAAGTAGGAACGGATGGGAACAGATGGAGGATAAGGGGAGGCTGGATAGGAGGAGCGAAAGAGTATAGGAGGAGGAGGGATAGGCTAGTCAGAAGAAGTGGGTTTTGAGGGAGCACTTGCAGGAGAAAGGGAATCAGAAAGCCTGATAGCTGGTGGGAGGTTGTTGCAGTGCAGGGGGGGCAACGCAAGAGAAGTCTTGGACACGGGAGTGGGAGGATGTGATTAGGTGAGAGGTCAGGTGGCGGTCGGTGGCGGAGCAAACAGGACGGGAGGGAGTGTGGATAGAGATCAGTGAAGAGAGGGAAGGAGCGGTGGAGGAGGAGAGAGCCTTGTAGGTGGTGGTGAGGTGTTTAAAGAGAACTCTGAAAGTAATGGGGAGCCAGTGAAGAGATAGACAGAGGGGGGAGGCGGAGGTAGAGCGGCGGGAGAGAAAGATGAGCCTAGCAGTGGCGTTAAGAATGGATTGGAGAGGGACAAAGCGGGCAAGAGGTAGCCCGGAGATAAGGATGTTGCAGTAGTCAAGGCGGGAGATGACAAAAGAGTGAATGAGAATTTTGGTCGCGTCAATGGAGAGGAATGGTCTGATGCGCAAGATGTTGTGGAGGTGAAAGCGAAAAAGACTGTGAGAGAGCATAAATGTGGGGTGTGAAAGAGAGGGAGGATTATGAAGATAGTGGGAGAAGAGGGGATGTTCGGGGGATGGAAGATTAGAAGTTCAGTTTTAGCCATGTTTAGTTTCAGGAATTGTCGGGTGATCCAGGCAGAAATGGCCGTGAGGCATTCGGAGACCTTGGGCAGGAGTGATGGGGATAGGTCAGGGAAGGAGAGATAGATTAGGGTATCATCAGCATAAAGGTGGTAATCTAAGATGTAGGAGCTGATGAGGGTGCCCAGAAAGGTGGTGTAGAGGAAGAAGAGGAGAGGGCCAAGGACTGACCCTTGGGGAACACCGACTGGCTGCTGGGTAGTAGGAGAGAAGGAGCTCGGAGTGGAGACGGAGAATGAACGATCAGAGAGGTATGAGGTGAACCAGAAGAAGACTGTGCCAGTGATGCCACAGGAGCGGAGGGTGTTGAGCAGGACAGGGTGGTCAACAGTGTCAAATGCAGCCAACAGATCAAGCTGGATGAGGATAGAGAAGAGGCCTTTGGATTTAGCCGATAGTAGATCATTAGTGACTTTGGTCAGGGCACTTTCAGTGGAATGTAAAGGGCAGAACCTGGATTGGAAGGGGTCTAGAATGGAGTTAGCAGTAAGGTGGCTTAGGAGACGATTATAGGCCAGACGTTCTAGGAGTTTGGAGGCAAAAGGTAGGAGGGAGATGGGCCTGTAGTTGGATGGAGAGTTGGGGTCCAGATTTGTTTTTTTTTTGAGAATTGGGGAGATAAGAGCGTGTTTGAAGGAGGAGGGGAAGATCCCAGAGGATAGGGAAAGTTTAAGAGGTGAGCCAGGTGAGAGCAGACCGATGGACTGAGGCGACGGATAATATTGGAGGGGACAGGATCAAGCGGGCAGGTGGAGGGAGAAGCAGATTGAAGGATAGAATGGACTTCAGCAGTAGTGGTGGGGTAAAATGAGGACATGGGTGGAAAGGAGGGGAGTTGAGATGTAGGAGGGGAAGAGGGAGAGGGTGAGCTCATGGCAGCAGTGATGGCAGTCCTGAGAGAGGAGATTTTGGTTGAAAAGTAGGTAGGAAAATCAGCGGCTACGATGGAGGATGGAAGAGCTGGAGGAGGGGGGGAGAAGCAAGGAGTTAAAGGTGGCGAAGAGCCTGTGGGGGTTGTATGATTGGGAAACAAATGAGGGACTTAAAGTAGGATTCCTTGGCCAGAGCAAGGGAAGAGCTGAAGGAGGAAAGAATTAATTTGAAATCGAGAAAATCCGCGTGGAAGTGTGATTTCTTCAAGAAGCGCTCAGCAGTGCGGAAGCACTTTTTAAGGAATCGGGTGATAGGCGAGTGCCACGGTTGGGGGTTGGAGGATCGAAGGGGGATAGAGGAGGGAGCGCAGGTAGAGTCCAATGCCAAAGATAGGGTGTCGTTATAGAGGGAGGACTGCGAGGTTTGGGCATGACATGGCGGCGATTTGGGCGAGAAGAGGACACAGCGTGTCCGAGAAGGCAGCAATATCAAATGTGTTGACATTATGCTGTGAGACAATGCGCTTGGGAGGGGGGGTGAGAGAGGGGGAAGCAGTGAGGGAGGAGGAGATGAGGGGATGGTCTGAAAGAGGAAAAGCCAAGATAGTGTAGTCAATAAGGGAACAAGAGCAATAGAAGACGAGATTGAGGGAGTGTCCTTGCATGTGGGTGGGACAGGTAGTCCACTGAGATAGGCCAAGAGAGGAGAAGAGAGAGAGGAGTTTGGAAGTGCCAGAATCAGTGGGGTTATCCAAGGGGATATTAAAGTCACCAAGAATGAATATATGATGTGAACAATTCAATGTGTACATAGGCAAGCAAAAAAATACTTTCCTTCTGTGTATTCCGATTATAATACTTTTTTATTGGTTTAAAAGAGATATGCCACATATGGCCATACTTAATCTTTACAGTACAACCGTCTACAATACTGCTACTAAATTAATTGTATAGGCTGTGTTGCACATGTCCGAAGGACCAGCCCTATACAATGACTGTCAGTATTGCATATTACATATTACATTGTGGCATGACACATATGGCAGGAAAAGACGAAAAGATGACAAGACAAAAACATTAACAATAATAATAATTGACTACACATAACACTTTGTGGACAACGAGGCACCTTCTTGCAGGACGTTATTATTGCACTAGATACGCCAAACTTGTGAGCACCCGGAGGCATAGACAAGCGAATGCCCAAGAGGCAGAATTGAGTACATGGACATGGGTAGATGACAATTACACTACTTTACAAACCTATATGTCCCATTTATATATAGTGGCAAATAACAGGTCCGACCAGAGTTACAACTTGACTCCTTCCCCCATATAACCTTATCTTACTTAATTTCTAAGGGACAGACAAACAAAATATATATTGGGATACATGGAATCAACATTACATATGGCTAAACAGTGTTTATAACAAATTTTCCCACTCTATAGTCCTAGTCTATACTATTATACAATAATATTGGTAGAAAGTACTAATTACCATGTTTACTTCCATCTTTTGTGAATACCACAATACAAGAAAGTGTTTACAATATCACATTGGCTGTGCTGTTGTTTATGCTCTTAAACCTATTAATTTAAATTAAACTCTACATTCGTGTGGCTTGATGTAAGCCATCTGTGCCAAATCTTGGTGTAGTTACTTAAACGATTCCTACACAAATATATATATCTTTTGTGAGTAGCTGTGAAATTAACCAACAATATTCAAGCTACAATATCAGGACCTTCGCTATCAGTAGCTTTGCCAGTGCACATAAATTAAATACATACATTTTGTCGTGATTATTAATTATGTTACCCATATAAACACTTAACACACAACATTTACAATCCAGTACAGACCCGGGAATACCCGTGCTTATCAAAATGTGTCGCACCTTATCCCAAAATGCCCCAAGTACTACACATCCCCATGTTAGATGCCAAAATGAGCCAGGTTCACGCTTGCATTTGGGGCATAATGATGAGGTGCGGCTCCCCATTCTAACCAACCTTAAAGTGGACTTGTAAGATCTATGGAGAACAGTTGCACCTGCTGAACCCTTATTGAATTGGTTGCAGAATAGACTGAGGTCATAGCCATACCCCACTCTTCGGCATTCAGAGGGCCCACATCTATCAACCAATTTTCTTTAAGCTCTACCAGCCCATCATTGAACTTGGCTACCACCAGCAAATTAAACAGCCTTGAGACACCCTTTCTTTTGTTGCTCACTTGTAAAGCTTTTTTTATAGGTGAAACAGTGAAACATACCGCTATATTCTTGAATTGGACTTCAAGTGCGCTTCTCATTTGCAAAAATCTAAAAAAAAAGTGTCTAGAGAGGTTTAATTCCAACACTAATTGCATGAATGACTTCAAGATACCCTGTTCGTAGAGCTGGCTGATAGATTTCAACCCATAGTGCCCCCAAATCTTGTCTGGTTGGAGTACCTTCAGCTCTTTCAATAGTTTATAGTCCGACAAGGGATGATCAACCTCTATATTGGAGAATTTAACTATTTTATTTGCTTCCCTCCAAATCCTTACTGTTTGTCTTTCCAACGGTGGGTCATTTTGGAATACACTGCCCGTCAAAAGACGATGTAATGGGGTAAAACTTGGTTTCCCTTGTGCTACCAATAGTTTGACTACTCCACTATCCATATTTTCCATTACCCAGTCGCACAGCTGCAATAGCTGCCCAGCCAGATAGTAAAGTCTAAAATTAGGGAGTGCAATACCCCCCTGATCCTTCTTTCTCATCAGTGTGTTAATTTGGATCTTTACCCACTTGTAATTCCATATGAATGTAGATATTAAACTATTAATTTTTGAAAAAAGGGAGATTGGCAAATACACTGGCGACTGCTGTAATACATACAAGAATTTGGGTAATTTAATCAGTTTTATTAAATTAACACGCCATATAACAGTAAGGGGCAGACGACTCCTTGATTTAAATTTTGACATAATAAAGGCCACCAACGGTTGGACATTTAACTGAACAAAGTCAAGAGGGTCCCTAGATATCCAAATCTCGAGGTATCTAAATGACTCTGTCCACCTCACTGGCAATGTTGGATACTAGACTTCTTCACATTTACATCAAAACCAGAAAAACTGCCATGTACTTTGATCACCTGTAGCACAATGGGGGCAGATTTAACATATTCAGACAGGAAAATCAGTAAATCGTCTGCATACAAAGCAACAGTGTCGTGAAGCTGCCCCACACTAAAACCAACGACCTCTGGGTGATTCCTTAAGGCACACGCCAGTGGTTCAATAGCCAAAGAAAACAGACTTGGCGACAATGGGCAGCCTTGCCTTGTACCCCTAAAAAGGGGAAAGGCATCGGATGTCCAACCATTGACGGACATCCGTGCCGTTGGGTTCGTGTAAAGCAGCTGTATCCATTTAATATAATTAGGGCCAAATGCCCGCAGCACTACCCACAAATGCGCCCATTCCACAAAGGCTTTATTAGCATCCAGCGACATTATTGCGGAATTGCCTATTTTTTTTGTGATATCTGAAGGTGCCTAAAAACTTTTCTTATATTAATAGAGGTTGACTTGCCAGGGAGAAACCCTGTCTGATTGGGGTGGATATTTTTTTCTATGTATTCATTCAGCCTTGTCACCAGTATCTTTGCCAATATTTTAGCCTCCGCTGGTAATAATGAGATGGGCCTATATGCCTCGGGGTCAGCCAGATCTTTCTCCTGTTTTAATAAAATAATGATCTTGGCCTCCATCATAGAAGGAGGACACACGCCGGTCTCAAAACATGACAGGAACATCTCAAGCAGCACAGGGGCAAAGTGTTCTGCATATTGTTTATAAAGATCAATAGGGATGCCGTCTAGCCCTGGGGCCTTACCCCCTGGTAAAGTTTTTATGGCGCCCAAGATTACTTCTAACGTTATGGGGCTTCTAGGTCACAGCTATCCTCTACCGTAAGTGAGGGAAGTTTTATTGCACTTATAAACTCCTGAATTTGATATCGGTCATAAAGCAATCTGGACTCATAGAGTTTAGAAAAATAATCCCTAAATGCTAACCCTATATGTACCGTATCGGTTAACAACTGTCCATCTTTATTGATAATTTTTTATATTTTGTTTGTGGGTTTTTCCGCTTGGGCTAGAAAGGCCAAATAGCTACCTGGCCTATCTGAATTGGCATAAAAGTGTTTTGATCTCTGCTTCATACTTTTAATATTTGTTGTTTTAATACAGTCTAACCAATTGTTTTTACCGCCAGGTATGTGGCTTCACATTCATTGGATTTATTTTCCAACTCTATGACGTTCTGCCTACTGGCCCTTTTAATCTCCCCAACCATTTTCTTGAGAGTGCCTCTCACAAAGCTTTGAATGCATCCCAGGTAATAGCCCCTGATGCAAACCCCTGGTTAATTACCCAGAATTCATCCCACTGCTCTATTAACATTGCCCCGGCCCGAAGTTTGCCAGCCATGAGGCATTACATTTCCAAAACATACATCCCTTCGCAGTTGACTCTTTGAGCTCTAGTACCAATGGGGAGTGATCCGAGATCCCCCTGGTTTTGTAAGACACTTCAGAAACTTGCGGCAAAAGCCCATTAGAGACTAAGGCCAAGTCTATTCTAGAGAAAGCCACATGAGATGCCGAGAAACAAGAATATTGAATAAGGTCTGGGTTTCTTTCCCTCCATGAATCTGCCCAACCCATATCCTTTACAAACCGGCCAAACCCCTGATTACTCCTACTTCTTCTGTCCTCGCTGACCTGACCTTTATGCCATCTATCTAATCGATGGTCAATTTCGTTGTTAAAGTCGCCAATGCATACAACAGGGGTATCTGGTGATTGTGATTGTAAAATCCGCCGCTTTGACCAGAGTGTCAAATGGGAACGGAGGAGGGATGTACATGGCAAGTAGACATATATGCAGTGCATTAATAATACAGTCTAGAAAAATAAAACGACCACCAGGGTCTATCTTCACCCTGCTGCACTCAAAGGCGACTGCCCTATTAATTAGGACAGACACACCCGAGCCGATGATGTGAAGGGAGCATGGTATACCTGGCCCACCCAAGCTTTTTTAAGAGCTCGAAGTTTAGGCCCAGTAAAGTGGGTTTCCATCAGGCATATTATGTCCCCTCTATAGTGCCTAATCTGCCGCATAATGAGCAAACGCTTTATCTTGTCATTCATGCCCCAAACAGGCTAAGGTACGAACCATTTAAGGTACAAAAAAGACAAAAAGGAAAGGATTTGCTGTATACCATGCTCCGGTATTGCTCACATCTAGCATTACAGCTACTTTTATGTGCCTTGCTGTCCACCATACAACAAAAACCACAAAAAACACAAAAAAATCACAAAAAAATACCTATTATAATACATATAGTACATAGCTTACAAAGAATACATGAACCCCCTCCCCCCACCCTGTATACCGAACCTCCCTAGGCATACCTATGGATCCCTGGAATAAAAGAGAAAAAATAAAAAAAGGCTTTATCCCAAGACCACGTTACCCTAAAGTGGCAGTTACCAGTCCCTCCCCGGCATACACAATATATTAAATATGCACTAAATACTTCTAAGGAGCTAGCTGGCATTTATCTGGAGCCTTTTTATCCAACCATTCCCCAGCTTCTCTAGGAGTGGGAAAAAATAATGAGTCGCCATCAACAATAATCTTCAACTTTGTAGGGAATATCATATGGTACTTTATGTCAAGGTCTCTCACACGCTTCTTGACTTCTGAGAATTTAACCGTGATTTTTTGAACCTCCAAAGAGAAGTCCGGAAAAACAGAAAATTTGTACCCTTTGTACTCCAGTGGACCCTTTGTATGGGATAATCTCAAAATTGTATCACGGTCCTGGAAATTAAGCATCTTGAAGATCAGAGTTCTAGGTGGGGCCCCAGGTGGATGTGGTTTTGCTGGAACTCTATGGGCCCTTTCAACCGCAAATTGCCCTGCGAAAGGGGCAGAGGTGTAGTTGGTAAGCAGCGATTGCGCCACAAATTTTAAAGGTTTCAATCCCCTCCAATCTCTCAGGGAGCCCCACCAATCTCACATTGTTCCGGCGTAATCTGCCTTCAACATCGGATATTTTAGACTTAATGTCCCGGAACTGACCTACCATGTCTTCCATTAAAGGCAGCATTTTATTATTAGAGTCCTCAAGTCTAGAGACCCGACTTTCGGCCTCCTCCATCCTATCTTTAACGGCTTTTACATCTTCTTAGATCTGACCTATGTCCACCTGAAGATCATTTATCTTTTCCGATAGCCGTGTTTCACTATTGCTAATGGCGTCTAGTATTGGCTGGAGAGTGGTATCTGGAATGGCAGCGGGGTTAGACCCTTTTGCTGGGGTGGTTTGAGGAGTTGTAAGTACAGTTTGAGAGGTGTTGCCAGCTTGAGATCTGGCATATTTTTCCAGGTGCTTTGCCGCCGATGCCGTGCCAGTTTTACCCATGGTGCACTATCTACATATAGCACCCGTGCAGACTGTAAATGAGTGGTCATGTACAAAGTGCACCCAGCAGAAGATATGAAGAACTTCAACACCGCACACAGCCTGGTGCAGTAATCCCCAGCACCTATCTGCAGCACTTCACCACCTGCCTAACACAGCGGGCACTACAGCACCCTATATATAGTCGCCAAGTTCATTTCCTGGGCACACTTACACAGTAGATGCACCTCTGCCCTACTGTACACACCAACTGCACTGCACAGAGGGCACTTTCCTTAAACAGCCACCCGGATCACAGAAAGCTACAGCACATACCCCCGCTGCACATCCAAATAAGCTCGCCGCATACACGCTGGCGTCCTGCACCACCGCAGCCAAGGGATCCACTCCTCACTCCCATGCTGCCCTCTAGTTTTGCCTGGCCGAAGGTCCTCTCGCCGCCACAGACCGGGAGCAGCTTCAATGCACCCGCTGACTGCTGTACACAGCCGCGCCGGGCAGTCCACACACCGCCGCACACAGGAGGTAACTTCAGTGCGCCCGCTGGATGCTATGCACGGCCCGCCAGGAAGATGGCGCCTAGACGCCACTGCTGCCTCAGCTGCCGGGTTACAGCTGCCACCTGTGGGAGGGTTCTCCAGACCAGCAGGCTCCTACATGGAAGATGCCGGGGGAGCTGCTGCCACACGCACCTCACGTCCGCCCAGCCGTGGCCCCGCCTTTCCCTTCTGTGTATTCCAATGAACAAAAGGTGAGTTCATTAGTCCTTTTCAGAAGTGATCCATTTTTTTCTCGTGAAAGTTCCATTGTGATCATAAAGAATAAACAAGCATACCATGTGTGAAAAATATATAAGGAAAGTACAGTAGAATGAGTTCAACAAAAAGTTTTTCTTTTGGGCGTGACTGAAGCGTAATGCGTGGAGAGGAAGCCGGAAGCGGAGCGGATGGAGCGTGTGCCGGAGCGTGCCCTGGAGCTAACCTGCACCTTGCCAAGACTGGGCAGCGAAAGCCATTGGAGGAAGCGAGCGTCAGCAAAGGAGAGAACGGAGGAAGGCGCTCGAATACCGGCAGCCACAAGCCGGGCGCTGGGCGCCAACTCCATAGACGTGCTGCAATCCCCACACAAGCGGTCACAGCAGGGACCCGCAGACATCAGCCTGTTATATATCCGCTGGAGACTGAGAGCAGGCTAATCTCAGTGGAGACCCTTGAAAACAGACTGCCGCAGTAGAGAACCACGGCGACAGCAGCACTGAGACTCGCCATACGGGAGTAAGAGGAAGCTGACTCAGACTCAAGGAAGGGTCCCCTGCCGCAGACAGAGAAACTGACCGAGTGGGGTAAGAACTTAATACCCAGTCTTAAAATAAAATAAACACACATGCATGTATCACGCTCCGCTTCTCCACTCCACGCTTTCCCAGAGGGGGGATATAGAAATTGACTCTATGGGTGATATCTTCTTGAACCATAAAGTAGTCCACCTCTGGGGAACATGCAACTCATTAGCATAATGAGTTAATGAAGTGACTCTTCTATCCCCTATCTTTCTTATGCCCTAAAAAGAACCCTATATTCCCTTCTCTCTCAGATTCTCCTTGTATTTAAAATCCTGCTGAGGTACAAGAGAACATCAGACACAGCAGCTAAAAATCTGAAATGCCCTCTAAAAAAATAAAGAACACACCTACAGTACAACATCTGTGAGCTTTTTTAAGCCAGTACACTCGCCTGCAAATAAATAAAAAAAAAGACTTTCCGCTTCTGCAGATGGAAATATAAAAAAAAACAAAAATATGGAAGAGTCAATAGGATCAGAGGAGGATAATATGGATGAACCCATTACCTTGCGCAAAATGCTGCAATTATTGTCTGATTTAAAAACCGGCTTAACAGCTGAGTTTAAAGTAACAGCACAAGATTAAGCTAAAGAACTGGGAAACCTGAGAGATAGAACCAGCCATGTGGAACAAAGGCTAGAAAATACAGTTACTGCTCATAATGAATTACAGGAGGCCCACAAAAATCTCCAGATAGATGTGGACAATTTAAAAGATAAAATCGCAAGCTTAGAAGACAGAGCAAGGAGAAATAACCTAAGAATAAGAGGGATTCCAGAAGAGGTACAACCTCCGCAATTAATATCATTTGTTTCAGAATTATTCCAAAAATTATTGCCATACATGCCAGCATCACAAATCCTCATAGACCGAATTCATAGGTTGCCAAAACCAAAAACAGTATCAGCAGCGGCCCTGAGAGATGTGATCCTGAGGTTGCATTATTTTCAGACAAAAGAGCAAATCTTAAGAGCATCCAGAGAAGAGGCCAATAGTACAGAAATCCTGAGAAATTTACAGATATACGGAGATCTCTCAGGAGCGACCTTAGCAAAAAGAAGATCATTTCATAAAGTAACAGAGATCCTACGGCAGGCCAAAATAAACTATAAATGGGGATTTTCGGTCAAGATGATCGTAACATATGATGGAGCAGTAAAAATATGGAAATCGGAGGAAGAAGCATTAAAAGACCTATCTGTCTGGAATTTAACCCCCTCTACAAAAGAAACCACTGTTCTTTCCCCGCTGCAGCAAGAATGGGCAAAAGTGGGCCCCCAAGAAAAGAAAGTGGATTAGAGAAGTAGAAAGACTGTTGCAGAAATAAATAGCAATGGAGAGGGGAAATTTGGAGAGGGGAACCTCATACCCTGATCCACCCCCTTTTTTTTCCTTTCTCTTTTTCACCCCTCTAATAAATAGAGGACCTCCTAGATATGACTTTTACTATAACACACCCAAGACCATGGATATCACTATCTTTTTAGGAGACTCATTGAGATCACAAGAACTAGTGAATGGTCCCTATCCTCCATAAGAAGAGATAGATATTGTTCTGGGCTTTTTTTTTTGTTTTCTATTAGTCCTTTAAGGTGACATAACCTGAGGATTGTAATAGCACGATCTGGGAAACAGAACTTATGTGATAACATAGTATTGTTACATATTATTGTTTTTTTCTTATTTGCGCCATTGGATTTAAAGGTGCCTGATACAGGTTGAGTATCCCGTATCCGAATATCCGTTATCCGAATTATTCCGAAAACCATACATTCCAGAAAGTAAAAAAAAAATTATTTTTTTGCTAAAAACTCACTGGGGACATCTGTAACAGCACAACTGAGGACATGATATGTAACTGGCACTATATATGTACAAGAAAATTATTGCTTGGCATTCAAATTCAATATCTGAGAAAGTACACAAATTTTGTTTCATGTTTTGAAACTTTGTTTTTTGAACAAATAAAATATATTTGTGTGCATTTCATGTGCTTGATGTGTTTATACAGCAAAAATGCAAGATACTTCAAAATACATCCTTGAAATATTAAAATATTCCGAAATACGGAATAATCCATTATCCAAAATTCTCCTGGTCCCGAGCATTTTGGATACGGGATACTCAACCTGTACTGTGAAAAAAGCCTTTTTTTGTTGTTATCTTCTCTTTCCCCTCTAGAGAGCTAATAATAACATGATCCCCTAGATATAATATGTCATACTTTCAAGCACGCAATATATCTAGGATGATTGGTGCTACGGCCTGTTAAGGGACCCTGATTAGATTAGACAAATAGAATTGGGAAACGATCAACAGAATGCATGATATACTTTTTTTTATATGTATGATATATTCTGTCTTATTTTGTTTTATAAGAAGATAGAAATTTCACAAACGCAAGCAGGACCCGGACCTTGTGCCCTATGTAATTCGATAAGATCGCTATATATTATTCAACCCCTTAAGGTGTTATTTCTCGGGGAGTAATAGATCTGGAGATATTCGATAATGTGAATTATTGGAAGTTAGGTATTTGAAACTATGGTACTTATTAGTATGCGGGGGGTCCTTCTCTTTCTTTCTTTTCACTTCCCTTAAGACACACTTCACTTTAGCGCTTAAAAATTGCCTATATTGGCATTATACTCAATAAACCCTTCACATTTCTTGTCCCCCTCCCCTTTGGGACTTACCAACATAAATAGTCACATGATATCTTAGTATTAAATTATATTACATCATGCACTACACATTAATCACTATGAGTATATAAATTTAGCTATATTGGGATGTATAACTAATCTTAGTCACCCCCTCCTCTTCATTTTTTTCTATTTTTTTTTTTTTTTTCTCTTTTTCTTTCTCTCTCTCGTCTCTCTCGTCTCCCCGCAGTACTATATTTCAATACCTAATGTTTAAATGGCCTGATGCCAACAGAATACCAAAGTGAACAGTTTTGTATTTATAAACAATGTTTCATAGCTCACAATGATATTCAATATTGACTTAAACATACATAGATAAAACTGTACAAGATGACATAAGATATAGAAGACCTCAGTATTTATATGTATATGAAATATGCTCTCTTCTTCCAACTTCCCCCTCCTAAATATATTTTTTTTTGTTTTTTTTCTCTCCCCTCCTCCTCCTCTCCTCTATTTCCCTTCTCTCCTTACCTCTCTTATAGCTCTTAAATATAGCCATTATTTCCACTATATAGCCCTTATATAGGAAACTAAACCAAGATAAGAATATAAATAAGAAACAGAGTTTTAGGGTGTGGGATGGGGGGATACTAAAAGTTGCTACCCCTGTTAAATTGTGATGGAACCCTCAAATAGAGGGTTGGAGGGCTTTAGTGGTAAATCCTTATGTGTTTCTATATGTCAAATTTGTTTAGGATTAAGGATCCATGTTGTATGTTTCTCGACAAGTTCAAGATTATCTGGTAAAGATAGGAAGGAAGGGGAAAGATATAGAAAGAGGAGAGAAAGCTCTGATGATCAGTGCCGGTGCAAGGCGCCGTAGCGCCCCAGGCGGGGGGCGCCCCGGCGCTCACCCGCTCCACGGGTGGGGGGGTGGGGAGGAATACGGCCGGCGCGCTGATGGGGGGGAGGGATATGGCCGCCGTGCTGTTCCCTCCAGTGCATATATATTTACTCACTCGGGTCTAGCTCATCGGGCGGGAGGGAGAGCTGGAGGTCTGGCTTAGCGGGCAGGAGGGAGGCCTTGCAGTTCAGTCCCGGCGCAGCGTGACTGGCATCTTCCTCCACCCGCACCGTGTACAGCCGCTCAGCCGGGCAGCGCTGAGCACTTGGCTCACCCTCAGACGCTGCCCGGCTGAGCAGCTGTACACGGTGCGGGTGGAGGAAGATGTCAGTTAACATGAACCTGGACTGAACTGCACACAGCACAGCGAGCCCTCCCTCCTGCCAGCTAATCCAGACCTCCAGCTCTCCCTCCTGCCCTGCTACCAACTACCGCCCCCCAGCTGCTGATGATAAATTTAATATCCATTAATGCCAAGGGGTTAAACTCCCCTCAGAAGAGGAAAAAACTCTGGAAGCATTTGTGTAAGCATGAAGTGCATATAGCAGCCATACAAGCGACACACTTTTCAAGGGTAGGACACCCCACATTGCTAGATAATAGATATACTAAGGCATATTATTCAAACGCAATCCAAAAAAAAGCAGGGGTAGCACTGATATTCAGTAGGAAAGTTCATTTTGATTTAGAAACACAATTTACAGATAAAGAGGGGAGATATGTCATCGTAATAGGTACCCTGAACGGTAAAAAGACCACTATTGCCTCAGTTTATGCGCCAAATACGTCTCAGGTAAACTTTATAAAAGAAGTATTGAAAGAGGTCCAGAAAGTGGCAACCGGGAGACTATTGGTCTTGGGGGATTTTAATCTAGTTAGAGATATTAACTTGGATAAAACAGGAGTCAGTAAACCTAAAACTCTCCGTACATTAACTAAAGCCTCAGAAGAATTTAATAAAGCATTGTATTGTGCAGGAATATATGATGTATGGAGAATTAAAAACCCAACAACACGAGACTATACTTTTTTCACTAATGTACATAAAACATATACACGTATAGATTTTGCCTTCACTGACAGAAGTACATTACAAAACATAAAAAAACAGAGATTTTGCCTAAAACATGGTCTGACCACGCCCCCTTATTTATTAAGTGGGAAGAAAATAGTCCCTGCTTAATACCTAGATTATGGAGATGTCCGAATTATATTTTCACGTCCCCAGACACAAATAATTCAATAAAAGAGGCAATCGAAGAATACCTACTTTTTAATGATCCCCAACAGACTAATGCGATAAATTTCTGGTGTGCCCTAAAAGCAGTTTTGAGGGGCAAGATAATCCAAAGGGTAGCAATACTAAAAAAAACAAGAGCAGAAGGGAATAGAAGACCTAGAAGTTAAGATTAGGAAACTTGAGCAAGAACATAAGATGCATCCCTCTAATGAACAAGTTCTAAAAGAACTTAATAAACTAAGAGGAGAGCAAGAAACAATAATCATCACACAAATTAATAGAGAGACAGATAGCTTTAAGCAAAGATACTATATACAGGGAAACAAGGCATCGCGCCTATTGGTTAAAAGGATTAAGGGCGTAAGATACAGAAATGCGGTTAAAAGCTTATATAATGAAAAAGGGATACAAATAATAAATCCAGCAGAGATCCCAAATATCTTTGCAAACTATCTGGAAAAACTCTATAATCTGAAGGAAGATAGAAATCTGGTCCAACCTTCTATGGAGGACATAGACCTCTTCCTATGTAAAATAAATCTACCTAAGATTAATAAAAGTAGAGCAGATAGCCTAAATGAGCCTTGGGCTTTACAAGAAGTAACAGAGGCAATTAAAACTTTAAAAATAAATAAAGCCCCAGGCCCAGACGGCTATATAAATAACTTTTATATTTCATATCAAAAAGAGATTGCACCAATACTGTTTCAAGTATTCCAAGAGGGGTCCCATAAAGGAACATTTCCAGAAGAAATGTTGGAGGCACGAATAGTCCAGATAGGAAAAGAAGGTAAAGATCTAACTTCCCCTCAAAATTATCGGCCTATCGCCCTTTTGAACAGCGATATTAAAATATATGCTAAAATTATAGTAAACAGATTGTCCCCAATCCTAACGGAATTAATTAAAACTGACCAGACAGGCTTCATCCCAAACAGACAAGGCCCAGATAATATCCGTAGAGCAATGAATATCATGAGGAACGCCACAGTAAATGGAATCCCGCTAGTGGCTCTCTCGCTAGACGGGGAGAAAGCTTTTGACCGACTGAATTGGTCCTATATGGAAAAAGTACTACAAGGGTGTGGACTGGGGGACAATCTCTTGAGATCTATTATGGCACTCTATAATGGTTCATCGGCGCATGTTTTGTGTAATGGATTCATTTCAGATAAATTTAGTATCTCAAATGGAACGAAGCAAGGATGTCCCTTGTCCCCATTATTGTATGTGCTAGCGATAGAGCCACTGGCAGAATATATTAGACAAAACATTAGAGTAAAAGGCCCAATAATCAATGAAAATCAAAATAAAATCCTGCTATATGCAGATGATGTCCTACACCTCTTAATAGAACCAAAAGAATCAATAGTAGAGGTACTAAAAATTTTGGATGCCTTCTCAAAAGTTTCTTATTATAAGTTAAACAAAAGCAAAACGGAGGCAATAACAATAAATCTTAACAGCTCTGAGCAGACGGCACTGAAGGCAGAGTTTAAATTTAATTGGGAAGTGCAATCTCTTAAGTACTTGGGGATCCAACTAGTGGCAAATGAAAAGAACTTAATAGACTGTAACTATGGTCCTTTATTACATCATATAAACCAAAAGATAAATTAATGGATGAGGACAGAATTATCCTTGCTAGGTAGAATAGCAGTAGCTAAAATGTTTTTATTACCTAAGATTCTCTACCTCTTTAGAGCAATCCCAAGATTGCTCCCTAAGTACTGGCTTTATAGATTCGATGCCTTATTAAATAAATTCATATGGAATAATAAAAAACCCAGAATTGGCAAAAAGTATCTGACTCTCCCAAAAAACAGAGGGGGCCTCGCCTTCCCTAGTTTAGAAAGTTATCAATTAGCGGCTTTGCTAGACCAGATAACCCAGTGGAATGGAAGTATAAGTGGAGTAATGGAGGTAGAAAGACATCAAGGTGACATAGGAAACATCCCCTTGAAAGACTTAATTTGGTTCCCCCCTATGTTTGTGGGCCAAGGCAAATATGCACTAAGATCAGTTGAGGTGGGGTTGAAAGCATGGTACAAATACTTGGATCAAATCGGTAAGCTTGGAGTTTTGATAGGGCATCTCCCCATTAACTCCATGGCTAAAGCCATACCGAATTTAAATTTGAACACCTGGAAGAATAAAGGGGTTAGCACAGTCTCGGACCTGCTCAGTAATAAACAACTAATGACTTTTTCGCAAATTAAAGGAAAGTATGGCATTCATAACCTTGAATTGCATAAATATTTGCAAATAAGACATTGGTTGCAATCCAACATATTTCATAGTAAAGAGAAAGGGGCACTACCAAGGGAGATGGTGGCCCAAATAACTGGAGCACGAAAGAAAGCGGGAATCTCCTTTTGGTATAAGGCCCTAACTCAAGGAAAAGAGGAAATGAAAACTAGCTGGCAAATTAGGTGGGAACAAGACCTAAACGTTTCCCTTGAACTGAAGCAGTGGGATCAATTATTCAGAATGATACACCGAATGTCCAAAACTTCTATCCACACGGAAAGGTATCTTAAGATATTCTATTACGCATATTACACACCAGTTAAGATACATAGAATCTCTAGGGAGCAAACGGATGTGTGTTGGAGATGCTCTATGGAATGCGGAGATCTCATACATATCTTTTGGTCCTGCAAGAAATTAGAGGGATTCTGGACAGACATGGAAAATTTCTTATCTGAGCTTATGGGAACGAGACTGTACCTAACGGCCCCAATGGTTCTCTTACACATCGGGGAATCTAGTTTTGCACAGGCAAAGAAGTACCTGTTGAATCAAATCCTCAGCGCTATCATAACAACCATAGCCCAGCTGTGGAAACAAGATCAGACCCCTTCCCTACAGATGGTAATAAACAAAATAAAGTTTAACTTTAAGATGGAAACGTTGAACAGCCCAGGAAACTCTAAAATACGTAAACTATGGAGAGAGTGGGAGAAGTTACAGATACTAGTATAATCACGGGGGAAGAATATAGATTTATTATTTATTAACAGTTTCTTATATAGCGCACACAGATTCCGCAGCGCTTTACAGAGCATAGTTATAATCAAAAACACATAACAAATTACAGTACAAGACAGTTTAGGACAAGCACATGGTTAATATGGATAGTTGCATCAGGGGACAGGACACTGAAGCAATCATCAGGGTGGCAGAGGTTTATATATTCTAAGAAAGGCACATGAGGAGAGAGGGCCCTGCTCGTGAGAGCTTACATTCTAAAGGGGAGGGATAGACAGACAGGGGTGACACAAAAGGTAAAGAAGTGGGCATAAACAGTAGGTTAGGATAAGCGATGGTCAGGTTTTATGCAGGAGGGTGGGAAGATGACAGCTTAGTCTTTGATATTTTAAGTTTAAAAAAGCGCTGGGTCATCCAAGAGTAGACAGCAGAGAGACAGTTAGAGATATGAGTGAGGATAGAGGGAGAGAGATCAGGAGAGGAGAGGTAGATTTCAGTGTTATCAGCATAGATGTGATAGTGGAAGTTGAGTGAGCACATAAGCTCACCCAGAGAGGATGTATAGAGAAAGAGGACACCTACTATCAATGGAAGAGCAGGAGAGGTGAGGTCATTAGAGGTACAGCTGGTCATTTTCCAAACAGACAGTGCAAGTACAAGCTTTAACAGTGATAGTAAAAGTTGTTTGCAAATGTAAAATGCTGATGTTATGGTTGAATTGCCAGATTAAGCAGCCAGGAGTAGTATGTTGTGTAAATGAATTTAACTCACTCAAAGCAGACTTTGGTTTTCTCCGTTGTTGTTTTGTCCTTCAGTTTCACTTCGGTTTAACGCTGGTATAACGCTGTAGTTATGAATCAGTTTTCCCACTTTAATAACGGCCCACTTCAATCTAGGCCCACAGATAAACTCTGGCTACAGCCTATCCGGCCACAGCTGTATGAAATGACTACTCAAGTACTCTAACAATGCATGAGTTCCCAATTCCCAATAATTGGAATCCACTCACTCAGTCCCCACCCCCAACAACACATAGCAATAAAAGTGGCTTAGAAAAACAAAACTAGCATTCCAGGATTCTATATATCACCTAGAATAAAATAAATTCCTCCCTACACACAGGCTAGGTACTGTTGTAAAGTACACAGAGGAGATGTTTAGTGTTTTACCTAGAAGTACAAATCAATCCCACACAATAGATGTAATGCTCTGCAGTACAGAGGAGATGTTCAGTGTGTTACCTAGAAGTACAAATCAATCCCACACAATAGATGTAATGCTCTGCAGTACAGAGGAGATGTTCAGTGTGTTACCTAGAAGTACAAATCAATCCCACACAATAGATGTTCTGCAGTACAGAGGAGATGTTCAGTGTGTTACCTAGAAGTACAAATCAATCCCACACAATAGATGTAATGCTCTGCAGTACAGAGGAGATGTTCAGTGTGTTACCTAGAAGTACAAATCAATCCCACACAATAGATGTAATGCTCTGCAGTACAGAGGAGATGTTCAGTGTGTTACCTAGAAGTACAAATCAATCCCACACAATAGATGTAATGCTCTGCAGTACAGAGGAGATGTTCAGTGTGTTACCTAGAAGTACAAATCAATCCCACACAATAGATGTAATGCTCTGCAGTACAGAGGAGATGTTCAGTGTGTTACCTAGAAGTACAAATCAATCCCACACAATAGATGTAATGCTCTGCAGTACAGAGGAGATGTTCAGTGTGTTACCTAGAAGTACAAATCAATCCCACACAATAGATGTAATGCTCTGCAGTACAGAGGAGATGTTCAGTGTGTTACCTAGAAGTACAAATCAATCCCACACAATAGATGTAATGCTCTGCAGTACAGAGGAGATGTTCAGTGTGTTACCTAGAAGTACAAATCAATCCCACACAATAGATGTAATGCTCTGCAGTACAGAGGAGATGTTCAGTGTGTTACCTAGAAGTACAAATCAATCCCACACAATAGATGTAATGCTCTGCAGTACAGAGGAGATGTTCAGTGTGTTACCTGTTGGAGACAAGAGATGATGAGTCAGATGAATCTGGTATAACGCTGTAGTTATGAATCAGTTTTCCCACTTTAATAACGGCCCACTTCAATCTAGGCCCACAGCCTAACCGGCCACAGCCGTATGCAATGCAAAGATAGACATTAAGAGAAACCTAGAGAGGAGTCCAGATTTAAGTGCCCTAATCATCCTATCCCTCTCCCTCCCGCTGTATTATAGATTGAAGATGCTATTAATCCAGTAAAACTTGACTCTCGAGAATTGTAAGTTGTCTTGATATGTATGTATGTAAG
The DNA here is from genome assembly GCF_055691185.1 of Crinia signifera. Lineage (NCBI taxonomy): Eukaryota > Metazoa > Chordata > Amphibia > Anura > Myobatrachidae > Crinia > Crinia signifera. The sequence goes on from NC_139217.1 coordinate 34,096,280, forward strand.
TTATGTATTGTATTCGTATTTGTATTGTCTAAAAATGTTAATAGGCAAACGTGTAACCCTATTGTCTGTATTTAAAAAAAAAAAAAAAAAAAAAGACTGAAATAAAAATTTAAAAGATAAAAAAAAAAGTTTTTCTTTCTTCTAAATATTATTTATCCTGTGAGAGAAGGGTGTGGATCTACTTTTGTTGATATAGGGAAAGTGTTATGAAAGAATCCCTTTTTCAATTGTGTGTCAGCAGGAGACTTATTCAGAGGGGCGTACCTCTACTCATATAAATAGTGAATAGTGTAGTCCCATAAAGGTTTCTTTCAATAGGGCCTTTGGAAGTGCTTTTTTGAAAATGTAAGTATACCCCCATTCACTGGTTGGTCAATGGAATGACTCCTATAAAGGTATCTTTGATGAGTGTTTGGAATGATACACTCTTAAAAGGGATGAATGGTATAATTCATATGTTGGCGTACCCCTACTCACAACCAGAGTGGCAGAAAAAAACACATAAAGGTAACTTTATAACTATGGATCAAAGAGGATATCCACAAGAATGGCGTACCACACACACAATGTTTTAAACAGGAGCCAGACGCATCAAGGTATCTTTGATGTTCAAATCCCCCTGTATTATAACAGGCTTAGATCCCGGTATAGATTTATTGAAGAACCCCCCAAAAAAGGAAATTTGTATGTAGACTAAAAGAGTTTTTTTTTAATTCACAAGAAGTACAATGTCACCAAATGTATTAATGTTATAATTATAATAATGGTAATAATGTTACTTTAATATACACACATGCATAGTTAAGTACTCATGTGGGAGATAACATTACATAGCTAACAAACTAATCCAATCTCGCATATTTGTGAGCGTGATCCCGCGTGATCGCGGCACCCCCCTGTAATGAAAGGTAGAACTCACAGCAGAGTACGTGACGTGTGTGCGAGTACTACCGCGTGATCACGGGAGTCTCGCGCATGCACAATGGCAAGATCAGCAGCCAGAGTTGTTGTAGAGGTTACCGTGACGACGCGGGTGTCCCGCGCATGCGCAAATAGCTTTTTCCGGACGCCAGCCAATTAACATAGCTGATATAGCATATATATACCTCACTGATACATGTCACCTCATCTCTAAACCCCTGAGGAAGTCCCAGCACATAAGAAAGGGACGAAACCGGTCGGGCTACATCTACCTCTCCGTTCCCGCTGACTAAAATCAGATAAGCTTATCTTTTTATGTCAAATGTACGGGTCCATCCATTACTATTTTTATTGTTATGCGTATTGTTTTAAATAAATGTGTTTTATGAAACAATATTACGCTATCAGCTCTTCCCTTTTTTGGAGTTTTTTGGTTTTAAGGGCTCCTGTACTACGCCTGATGGGAACTGCACCTGGACAGAGTTAATCCCAGTGTGAGTCCATCACTTATTTATAAAAAAACATCTTTAATCACAGGGTGAGTACACGAGTGTAATTATTAATAATAGCCACAAGGTGGCGTTGCTCACCCTTATAAGTATTCTATGCACAAGCACTTTAGAGAAAAATAGCCAATTTCTGCACAGATATTGTCTTATTGAAACTCATCCTTTTGGATTTTCCATATACGAACGAATATCCTCATGCCCTCGGTTGAATTTGGAAGTAAAAGAAAAGGATGCCAATTCCCGCAGTCACGTTCACGCCGGGACCTCCTGCTGACGCACTTCCGGTTGCATACTCACCATGGTTACCGCAAAGATTGCGTGTCACCCGGTGTCAGATGCGCTCCACGAGCTGCGCATCCTGGTAGTCTCCAGGCGATGACCTCAGACCCATGGTGGCGCTTATTGGCGGGGCTGATTGTATGTTTTTTTGTCTTCTAGCCCCGCCAATAAGCGCCACCGTGGGTCTGAGGTCATCGCCTGGAGACTACCAGGATGCGCAGCTCGTGGAGCGCATCTGACACCGGGTGACACGCAATCTTTGCGGTAACCATGGTGAGGACGCAACCGGAAGTGTGTCAGCGGGAGGTCCCGGCGTGACCGTGACTGCGGGAATTGGCACCATGGCGTGGTAAGTAGAGGGGTATATGTATGGGTGTCTGTTCACTGTATTTGTTGCTGTAGGTTATCTTGATCAATAATAGATGTTCTTGGTATATTCATTGGCCAATAAATATTTGCCCACCAACCAGCTTCACGGGAAGTGCTGATTAATTCCTTAGCAGTGGAGACAAGATCCGCTTCTTCTTTGAGAAAGGCGTGTTCAGTGACAAAGGAGAAAAACAGATCGCTGGGATCCTTTTGAAAAAAACAGAGGAAAAGGTCTATTGAACTCATGCTCATATACTAGTGGTGGGAAGACCACTGAAAACGGTACTTCTCTGTGTGTGGGGTGCCGTTTGTGTCAATTTTGTGGTGGAGGGACCACCCTTGAAACATTTAAAAATACTACACTAGGAGGCGCCTATCTCATTCCCCCCTCTTTATATATATATATATATATACACAGTCCTTGAGAAAAATATTAGACCTACAGATGGAGCCGGACTCATCTTTGAAGGGGCTTGCGAAATTATCGCCAGCCCCTGCCAGAAGTCAGCTCCCGCCAGGGGGCGCAAGCGCACGGGATGCTCATGCGCCCCCTGGCGATGGAGCTCTCCCCCGGGTCCCCGCCACTGTGCTGCCTCATTCTGAGGGTTCCCCCACCTCCCTGCACCCCCCCCTAACCATGCCCATCTCCCTGAAGTGGAGACAGGCAGGGTCCTGGTGCCCATCCGCTGAGAGACAGGGACGCATGTGCCTGTGAGACGCACACGAATTCCAGTTTAATGGCATCCCTGTCCACTGGTGCTCACCAGAGGAGGTGTTCTGGTGGGCACCGAGCAAGGACAAGTGGCGCTACATCTGGATAAGGTTATGCTAATGCCATACCTCCCAACTGTCCTGTTTACTGCGGGAACGTCCTGATTTTTGGGGATGTTCCCCCGCTGTGGGTGGTGGTGGTGGGGGGGGGGGGGGTTGGGAGTCCCCTCTGCCACCCGCTTGTCAATGGGGAATCATTTCCTTGCAGGCGGTGGGGCAGAAACGGCAAAATGGGGGGTGGCATCACACATTTGACACAACTTGAAGGCCATGTCCCCTCACCATGAGGCCACACCCCAAAATTTTGGGTGTGCGGCTGCAACACGTACAAAGGTCCAGCTGGACCACCAATGAAAGTTGGGAGGTATGCTAATACTGTTACTGATTCAGAGAAGCAGGGGGACCAAACTAACTGTACAGTATGATGATTTGTAATGCAGAGCCAGTGCAAGTGTAATAGAGTATTAGGGGACATGTGGAACCTTTGATTACCATTGATGGTTGCAGTAAAGTTATGATACAATAGGCAGAGACACAGAATATGCAATGTATTATGCAAAAACAGATATAGGATATGACCCTTCCCTCGCGCAATGCTGCCTCTGGTTCGTACTTATCCCTAGTTATCACCAAATAACTAAAACAATAACAAAGAAAATACAGAAGTGGACTTTCCAAACTTCCTGAGGCGCAACCAGTCCAGATGTTTTTCTGGCCGTCAATACTTCAATTAGTCTTTCTGTTAAATTTCCGATGGTTCTCAGGAGATAAATCAAAGAAAAAGCCACCGATTAGATATAGCCCCGAAGAAAAGTAATTCAAAGAAATTCTGCTACTGGAGTAAAGCAGGAGAGCATAGATGGGCGTACCCTACTCACAGCGTGAATGGCACTGTATGTGCACGTAGCGGGTACTTGTTCCGTCGATCGTTTCTCTATGGCCTCCTTCTTAAGTCCCGATGGTGTGTGTACCATAAAATACAAAGTGAATAACAATGTGTGACTCTGTTTACTTATTTTGTGATATTATTAATCCTTGTGACAAGTAATGCGAAGAATCTCCTATAGGCGCACCTCACTCACTTGAAACAAGGGGGAGGTACATACAGTACATAAAGGTTTCTTTTCCCCTTTGGTGAATCCAATATATATAAATGTGTGGTGCAAAATAGTAGGCGTACCCTACTCATGGTAAAGATGGAGGAGTATATGCCCGTAGCAGGTTCTTTGCCTTTGTGTCCTTTTCAAATGTTTGCAATAGTCAGGATTTCAGGGCTCACACTGCATAAAAGTATCTTTGTGTGATCCTTAGTTGTGAGTAGATATCCTTCACCAAGTGAAAACAAACCAGAGTTTGTATACCCCGTGATGGTGGAGTATTATGAATAATAACCGTATTGGCGTACCAGACTTACGATTAGGTAAGCCTTTATACTCCTGTACTGTTTTCTTTAGCCTTGTGCTACCGGTGTTCGCTGGAAATTCCACATCCAGTCATGTAACCGGTATGCATAAGGTAAAAAGAAAGATACACAGGTATCTCAAAGTTCTTGCCCAAGAAATAGGATACTTTATTCCTTATTTATCTTTTCAGCAATTCAGAGTGACAATAGGCTTCTTCCTCATAAAAAAGTCATTTATTCACCACTTTAAAAATCCTCCATCCCTATGATGGTAGGATACCACAGATTCCAAAGACAGTTTGTGAGACCCACAGCGGTCATACACAAAAATGTAAAAACAAAAAAACATGAACAATTTGAAAAAAATATTATAAAAACATACATACATCCAATGTTGGGTAAAAAGATGTGATGGCTGCTCACTCTCCACACTGGCTGTCGACGCGTTTCGGTGTAAAACACCTTTTTCAAGACAGGGTCTTCATTGGGTCTATATCTAATCGGTGGCTTCTTCTTTGATTTATCTCCTGAGAACCATCAGAAATTTAACAGAAAGACTGATTGAAGTATTGACGGCCAGAAAAACATCTGAACTTGTTGCGCCTCAGGAAGTTTGGAAAGTCCACTTCTGTATTTTCGATGCAATGTATTATATCCAGGCTTCACCATCAATGTATCAGAAGTTAGGCATGTCCTCTCTTTTTTGCTTCACCGAATCTGGATTTATATTCCATGCACTTTTTTATGCAACCTGCATCTTACCGTGCCTGTTTTCCATATGATGTCATCTGGATCTAAGTGGAAATCTTGCTGGTCTTCTACTGATTCCTCAGAAGTGTTCACTGGTTTTAGAAGAGTCTGATTAGTTTTGTATATGACCCAGTTTGCAATAGACCACTTAGAGGGCAGATCTCCCCTCTCATTAAAGATTATCTCTTCCCCAGTGGGATCTGTGTAATGAAGGTTTCTCATATAGTGCCGCTTAAATTTGAAAACAAAATATTTACCTAAATAATACAGATATTTTATGTACAAATACATGTTTTACCGCAAAAATGGGACCAAGTTAATTATAGGTTATAATAATATATTATTAATTTTAGTGTGTACCTAAATGACATTGGAGAAATAAATATCCAGTTAGCCTTGATCTTTGCCTCATGCATATAGTATTCAGGTCCCCATCCTTGAATGGTCCAGTAGAGATGACATTTTAATGTTCACTCTCTTTTACTCTGTTTCACAAATAACCCATTGGGGGACATTTACAAAGATCCAATGGTTATGAATGGTCGTATTCATAACAATTTGATGTGAAATATGTACATATTTTTCACGTAACAACAAATTTACAGACGAATGAATGTGTACAATTAGTATTTTTGCCATTTATATTTTTTACAATTTCCTTTCAATGGTACCAACAAATTTACTACTGGTTCATATTGGTAAATATGAATCACTAGCAAAAACCAATGAGGGAATTCTGCATGAATCAATCAGATTTGTACAGGCTTCTCCGTGTAAAAAAAAAGCAACGGTACTTGTTTCTTATCACGGCCACAATCGCGGGCATCGTGTGCCTTAACTTTAAGGCACACGATGCCCGCGATGCCCGCGATTTCCTTTGAAAAAACAGTACTCGGGTACATTGCGTCGGTACGATGCCCACGATTTCCCCATAGGCTTCAATGTTAAAATATTTTAACATTGAAGCCTATGCGCGCCTGACGCGATGCCCCCGATTTCTCCATAGGCTCCAATGTTAAAATATTTAACATTGAAGCCTATGCGATGGACCCGATTTGTCCATAGGCTTCAATGTTAAATTATTTTAACATTGAAACTGAGTCCATTTAACATAGTAAAAAATGGGAAAAGGCCGAATAAGGGCCATTTCTCATTGGCTATGGCCCCGTCATGTGTGTAAAAAATAATGGCCCCCCATTGTGGCCGCCACCCCCACGATTAACGCGAAACTGAAGCTAGATTAGTGTGGCGAGCGCAGCGAGCCACCGAGCCTGAAGCGTGGCGAGCGGACGCTGATACCTGTGAAGCCCGCGAGGGAACGCAGGGATCTGTGAAGGTATCAGCGTCCGCTCGCCACGCTTCGGGCTCGGTGGCTCGCTGCGCTCGCCACACTAATCTATTCTCAACTCCACGCCGACGTGAATAGTAGGGGAATGAAAAGGTCGGAGGACGCGCACCGCCGCCCCTCGCGGGCTCGCTGCGCTCGCCACGCTTTGGGTTCGCGTCAATCGTGGGGGTGGCGGCCACAATGGGGGGGCATTATTTTTTACACGCATGACGGGGCCATACCCAATGAGAAATGGCCTCAGTTTCAATGTTAAAAAAATTTAACATTGAAGCCTATGGACACGATGGACCCGATTTCTCCATAGGCTTTAATGTTAAAATAATTTAACATTGAAGCCTATGGACCTGATGTACCCGATTTCTCCATAGGCTTCAATGTTAAATTATTTTAACATTGAAGCCTATGGAGAAATCGGGTACATCGCGTCGGTCGCGTCATGTGCGTTTTGGTATGCACCCGACGCGACCAACACGATTTTTTCCGACACGACCACCACGATAGAAATTGTGGTGGCCGTGCTAGGAAACAAGTACCAAAGCAACCAGCCATGGGCTCAAACAACAGGTCCTGCTTTTAGAAATTCAGGGGCCAAACAGGGTGAGTTTCCCCTTTATTTCTAAAATCAGCACCAAGCTCAAGGGCAAATCCTGGTTCCCAAAATATGGGTGACAAAATAAGGGTTCCCCATATTTTGGCAACTGGGCCCAAACAGCCAGCAGGGTAATACCACAGCTGATGGAAACTTTGTAAACAAGTTCCCCTGGCCAAGCATAATCCCACTGACTGGTTAGCCCAGGGGAGTGGTGACCCCCCTACAGAATTACCCCAGGCTGGGCTAAAGCCTGGGCTGTCCCTGGTACCCCAGGGTGGTGGGGACCGTGCTTATGATTTAAGTATAACATTAGAAAACTATTGTGGTATGTTGTGGAACTACAAGTCCCAGCATATGGGGTATTGAAGGGCCCGCTGGTACTTGTAGTTCTACAACATAACAAATAGTTATATAAAACAAACAGACACCAGAGTTATAAAACTTTAATACATAATATATTCACTCAAACTAAATTCACCTAGGGGTTCCATCGTACACCAGTCTTTTTCTCCAGTAGATATCCAAGTGCAGGTACCTGCATGAGGAAATTATACTTACCAAGGCATTGGGCGAAGATCACGCCCTCTTCGTTCCAAAGTAGCATCCCGGCAGGTAAAAAAAGAAACCAAGAGACCCGTAGCCATTACCGGACATAAGCCTAGAATGTTATGTTAACATTCTTGGCTCCTCCCAGGATTTGGGTGTTAGTCCTACCCACCTAACAATCAGGAGCAGCCTCTGGGAAAATTCAGCTCCTGATTGGCTGGTTGGCTTTTTTAAATTGTTTTTTTATTTAATCTTTTTTATTTACACTTGACAGCATTTTACTGATCACAAAGATCTGTGCAATGCTGGCATGCTGTACGTATTTAGCGGCCATATACTGTATATGACTGCCAAATACTTATACAACCTGTTCCAAATACTAATGGGTACAACATGTACAAACGAGTAGGAACGTTTACAACATCGGAAAGTACGAATGAGAAAAATATGACAGCTTTGTAAATTTTATGTATTTTTAATTTGTATTTTTGGGTCTTATACAGCCAATCTTGTTTGTACCCATTCGTATGGGGAACGACCGTAGCTGCTATTGGTAAATTTCCCCCATTATGTCACTTTATAGAGGAATGTGGCTGTAGTATCTAGATTTTCAATAGTTTACAGTCAAAAAGAAAAGTAATTTAGATCCTTCACTTAAGTTCCCTCCATGGGCTCGATTCAGACCCGATTGCATGGCTGCAAATTTGCATGCTGGGTGATTATGGATCCATTGTGCATGTGTACAGTATGCAGTATGGATGCGTAAGGACATGCAGAAATCCTGCAACTATTTCTATTTGCACGCTGACTACAAGGTGATTGACAGGAAGTAGGTGTCTGGGGGTGGTACCTGCTGGTTAGTGGGAGCGCTTAGAAAAACACATGCGTGCCTATGAAAATTCTGGGAGTGTACGGTAAAATGCTAGGCATGCCTGAGCATTCTACGGGAACGTGTGAGAGATCAGCTACAGGCCCGATATGCCTTTTTCCATCCCATTGTCTAGTAAGTCCAGGGCTTGTGCCCAGTGTAAGAATCATTTTAAGGTGAGCCTGTTACATAACTGTACACATCGATTCACAAAGCGAGCACATCAATTCGACAGGTGAGCCTTCACTCTAGCAGGGTGGTATCTTAACTGAATGCTGGCCATGTGAATTTGTGGCCATGCCATCGGGTCTGAATTGAAAACCATATGCATATCATGAAATGCCACACACTATATAGGACTCGTATAGGACTTTAAAGACTGAGGTGTTCCCATGAGAAGTATCCAGGGTTTGATTGGCCCACAGAGATACATGAAGAACCCCTGGTTCTTTGTAAGGAATCATAGAATTTGACGGCAGATAAGAACCATTTGGCCTGTCCCACTTGGGGCATTACGGACGATGCAGTGGTTGGCATTGCTGCCTCACAGCACTGCACTTATGGGTTTGATTCCCACCATGGTCCTAACTGTGCAAAGTTTGTATATTCACAATCCAAAAATATACTGGTAGGTTATTTGGCTTCTAACAAAATGAACCCTAGAATGTCTGTGTGTGCATGCACATGTGGTAGGGAATATAGATTGAAAGCTCCACTGGGGCAGGGACTGTTGTGAATGTTCAAATATTATCTGTAAAGCGTTGCGGAATCTGTGTGCGCTATATAAGGTACTTGTGTATTTTGGCGGCGCCCATCGCATTGCATACCATAACGCATACGATGGTATGCGATATCGTACAATAGTGCACGATGGCATACAATTTTGAAATTGTATGCCATTGTACATGCCATACAATGCCATACGATGCGATGCGATGCGATTAAACATTGTATAAGCACCCTAATGGGTGCTTATACAATGTTAAGCACCCAAATGGGTGCTTACAATGTTAAATGCACCCCCACGCCACCCCCCCACTATAAACGTGAACCCGAAGCGTGGCGAGCGCAGCGAGCCCGCGAGGGGCGGCGGTACGCGTCCTACGACCTTTTCATACCCCCACTATCCACGTCGGCGTGGAGTTGAGAATAGAATAGTGTGGCGAGCGCAGCGAGCCACCGAGCCCGAAGCGTGGCGAGCGCAGCGTGCCCCGCGAGGGGACGCGGATACCTGTGAAGCCCGCAAAGGGACGCGTTTACCTGTGAAGGTATCCGCATCCCCTCGCGGGGCTCGCTGCACTCGCCACGCTTCGGGCTCGTTGGCTCACTGCGCTCGCCACACTATTCTATTCTCAACTCCACGCCGACGTGGATAGTGGGGGTATGAAAAGGTCGTAGGATGCGTACCACCGCCCCTCGCGGGCTCGCTGCGCTCGCCACGCTTCGGGTTCACGTTTATAGTGGGGGAGTGGCGTGGGGGTGCATTTAACATTGTAAGCACCCATTTGAGTGCTCAAAAGCACCCTTTAGGGTGCTTATACGATTTTTGGTCGTATAGGGGGTCAAAATCGCGTCGCATCGCATCGTATGCCATCGGGTGCATGGCATGCGATGCGATCTGTTCATCGTACGACGGACATCGGGGGCGCTGCCAAAATACACAAGTACCCTATATAAGAAACGGTTAATAAATAAATAATAATAAGAACTGCCTGGACCTCCACCTCCGCTTCTAGGGATTCACATTCCAGACTGCCACATCCCTAAACATGGGCCACTACCACTGAGTTTCACTGGTGGGTCCTTCATGCCTCAGATGGACAATGAAGGCACCAAAAGTCAATCATAAATGATCACATTATTATTAGCAGAAAGTGCAGATAACTTACTATTTGTTTTAACGAAAATGCTTTAAGTGGATTCGTTTTATGAATAGCGTGAGCCAGAGCATATACCGCCATGTAAGCATAGCGGGGTGTGAGATCAGCAACGCCATGAAATGCTGACAGGAGATTTTTTTTGTCCGTGCAGTTAACACCAGAAATATCGTACATGTCTTGATAAACAGTATTTTTGAATGTGTTTGCGGAAAGACAATGAAAAGTCAAAATCCAAATATCTTCTAGAATTGGATCATCCGGTCGGTTAGATGGGTCGGCATTCATAATAAAATTATTCATTTTCGGAAATGTTTTGGAATTTAACATAAGAATTAAGCTGCAATTTATAGATGGGAAAAATATCTCGTCCATCCATTTCATATCAGTCCATGATTCGTGGAGGATTAAAGTGATATTTTCATTAATAGCTTCAGAAATAAAAAAAGATTCTATATAATTCAAGGAGAAAACCCCCAATATTACTATAATGCCAGCAGTATATTTACTAAGCTCATACATTTTCTGTATATTAATATTTTTATCATTATTAAGTTTAATGATAAACTCGATGCAGATCTTGTGTGGTTTCATCATTTTATTCAGTTCTTGTAATTCCATGTCCCCACTGCCATCACTTGGTGTAATGACTCCAACCCAATTCCAACCAAAATATAGCAGACACCTAACAATAGCTGCATACCGGCCCCGATCATCTGGGACAATCCGGTAAAAGGTGGGATATAATTTTCTGTCACTTAGGGCAAGGTTAGTGGTTCCATAATTAAGCTGTAGAAAGAGAACATAATAGCAAATATTGTCAATATTCTTTATATTTGATAGGACAATATACTCCTTTGCAGCCATCACATTTGTAATAGATTATAGTAACCACACCGACAATAGATGCACAGTTTACATTCCAATACACTAGCACCACTAGACCACAGTGTACATTTCAGTAATGTTGGACATGGATCCAAAAGCTACCATAACAAAAACATCCCACCAAACATATACAAAGACTACATGTACATGGACCTGAGGCCATACTCCCTCATCCCTTCCTTCATGGGCTAGCTCTTAGCTAGTTAAATCCATTGCAGAGATTGTGGATTATCTCTAAGCAATGAATCTACAGATGCACTCTTCCTCTGTGACTTAATTTGCTCCAAATAGCTCCTCCCAGTACTTCTGGTCCTGGAAGTATAACCGGCACACACATCTTATTCACCTTAATTGTGCATCTTATTTGCCTAAATAAAACAAATGGAAATGAAAAAGCTACTGTTCCTTTTTTGTCTCCTCTCATGACTCTATGCCCCCTCACTTCCAGTAACTCTAAGTGTGGCAGGTGGTGGACCATATTTTCAGGAGCCTCCCGACCATTCCGGTAGGGTAAGCAAGCCTGCAATATAGTCATGCCTAACAAATGTACAGATGCAATATATCTATTAACAATGTGCCGTGTGGTGTCAGAAACCTTATGCAAGTCAGCCACCAGGTCTCATGTGACTAGGCTGGTGACTTAGTAGCAAACATGCTACTTTAGGTCGTGTAATATTTAGCATTACTGCCTTATAGCACTGAGGTCATTGGTTCTATTCCCAACATGGCCCTGTTTGTGGGGAGTTTATATATTCTCCCCATGCTACTATGCATTTCCTGCCATATTTTAAAAAATCTATTAATAGGCTAACTGAGTAATGACATAAAAAAGTCAGTGACTTTCAACTTTTTTCATTTTGCTGCACAATGAACACGATTTTAAACATGCCAAGGCACACCTTCAGTAACCCACAGAAACACACATTGGTCCCTACGGGAAATTGAACAAATGCACTGGCCCCAACAGTAAATCACGCATTGCTCCCACAGTAATTTCACTACACACTGGCCCTCATTCTAGTCTGATCACTACCCTGTGCATTCACACAGAGCAGTGCGGGTAGGGGGGCATGGGGCAGAAGGCACAGCTCACGCCCATGGCAATGCCCAGCATTTCATGGGCAATTCCAAGAATATGCTGGGTGTTCCCATGGTAGTTCACCCATGACATGGGGCCCAGGGGAGGGCAGCTGACGACACCTATTACAACACACCCTAGAAGTCCGGGATCAATGTCAATAATTATCCTGAATATTGCGTATCCCATATCCAAAGTGTTGGGGCAGCAACTGAGGTCATGGGTTTGATTCCCACCATGGCCCTAACTGTGCAGAGTTTTATAATTCCCCTGTGCTTGCATGGGTTTACTCCGGGTACTCGTAGGTTAATTGGCTCCCAACAAAATAGAACCATAGAACACGTGTACATGTGGTTGGGAATATAGATTGTAAGCTCCACTGGGGCAGGGACTGATGTAAATATTTTATGTAAAGCGATGCAAAATATGTGTGCGCCATATAAGAAACTGATAATAAATAAAATTTTGAGACCAGACACATTTTCAACAATGGATTATTCATTATTTCTGAATATTTTTATATTCCAATGATGTATATGGAGGATGGGACCATATGATAGTATAAACACATCAAACAAATAAAAAACTCAAATATTTTTCATTTGTGCATGAAACAAAGTTAGTAAACTATCTCAAGCACTGAATTTGAATGCTAAGCAATAAGTTCTTTGCACATATTTAGTGCCAGTTACATATCCTGTCCCCAGTAGTGCCAGTTGCAGATGTCCCCAATAGTGCCAATTACAGTACATATAATTTCCCATGAACTGCCAGTTACATACTGTATCATGTCCCCAGTAGTTCCAGTAACATATCATGTCTCATTAGTGAAATATTAGAGAAAGATTTGGCTTTTGAGGTCCGTACTGAGTAACCCACTCTGTTCATAGAAAATATTTAAAAAAAAAAAACAGTGTGAAATAGATTTTTCTGAAAAAGCTAAATAAGAACTATCAGAAGGGTGAAACAATTTACAAAAAAAGCAGTTCTTTTAATTGATTGCATTGCAGAAGGGTCAATAGAGTTGGTGTCATCCGGTGTAGTGACTCATAGTGTCATCCCCCATGGACCTCATCCTGACAGGCACCAGAGTGCGGTCTTTCTCTATGGTCTATATGTCTATATATATATATATATATATATATATTTATATATCCATAAAAGGAAACAGTTTCCACAGAGCGCACTCACCAGACTTCAAAAAAACAGTTTAAAACTTCCAAATTTTAATTCATCCTTTTAAAATTCAACACGGTAGTCGACGTTTCGGGCCATTGCACGACCCTTTTTCAAGACCTTAATCCAGCCTGATCTCCTGTTGTCACTCCTATGTGACAGTTTTTTATATATAATATACTGTTTGGACACAGGGCACAATGGTAGAAGTTTTTAGCAGTGATCTGCAGTGAGATTGAAGGCTAGCTAGTATTATCTCACAGATCTGTGCAATCTATTGGCGCCCTCTTGTGGTCAAACTTTGATAATTACCAATATTCCCATTTGTTATGGGGCACATTTAATTCCCATGACTGGGAATGATAAGATTACTGTGGAAGCCTTCTAATGGTCTTAATACACTATCTCACTGATATCTGATATGCTGGACACTTTGCTACCAAACTTTCATAGGGTGTAGTTTAATACTACCCCTTTAGTAAATAGTTAGTCACTATCTAGCAAAACATTTCCACTACATTCAATTCAGGCTAACAGACATTTCTAGGACAGGCAATGTGCCAACGCAACGTTTCGCTGTTTACCAGCTTTGTCAAGGCCTGATTTGCCAATGTTTCAATGTCCCTGAATGAATGACATTGTAACGTTGGCAAATCAGGCCGTTTCTGTGTGTGTTATTTTGACCGAGTGCCACTGCAACACGCAGGGGGTCCCAGCACTCATGTGTCCTGAGTCTGCACCTCGGGTTCCTTTCTTTTCCAAAAGGAATGATATGCATAGAGATATAGATGGCACTGACCTGAGATTTTGGAGATATGCAATTCTATTTTGTATAAATAATTATACCAATTGCTAACATTTTGGACAGCAAAGCCCTTTATCAAGACATTAAAAGTAAATGAAAACATACTTGCATAAATAGGGAACAGACCATGTGAAACCTTATGTGCCCGACACCTGATCGCGCTCCCATCTGAGAGCCTGTGACGTCACTGGCGCATGAGGCCCAGACGCACAGGGCTCCCCGGGGGAAGGAGACTACGGTTGTGTATAGTAACCATAGTGACAATGTAACAAATGTGCAGAAAAAGGAAAATACATAATCACTACTGAGGAAAGTTACTTAAAGCAGAACAATATGTGTCAAATAAGGCAATTCATTCTCAGCAAAGCAACACTGAGAGCAGGGGTGCACAAGGATGTAATGTACAGTGGGCTGGACAGAGAAAAATGGGTCATAGAAAGCATGATAGGGGTAACATTTCATTAAGTCCCAGTAGTTGAAGAGTCTGTAATTTGTGGATCCACCATGCCTCAGATTGTAAGAGGGATCGACCCCGGTCTCCTCAATGTTTGTTGTCAGGAATCATGTCCTGTCATGTTGTCAATCATTTTATATCGTAGACTGGCATGCGGTGATTGGAGTTCTTGACGGGCCACTTGCTGATCAGACCCTTTGCCACTAAGAGCAGCACGGATAGCAGACCTGTGTAAGGCAATGCGTTCCTTGAATTGCCTTATCATCTTGCCGATGTATTGATGATGTAAGGCAGTAGGTTGTAATAATTGTTTTCTGTCCAATTGGAGTACCTTCTTCTTAGTATTCAAAAGTAAGTTGGCAAGGAGTTTCATGGACATGTCATCAATTTCATTTATAGCATCCTCTTTGTTAGAGCGGATGTGAGCTGCTCTCAGGAATTGGGAGTATGGTAATCCCCATTTAGATGCCGGTGGATGAAAGCTGCTGCCCAGTAGTGCAGTATTGCAGTCCGTGGGTTTATAGAAAAAACGAATATACTATGTATAGTCCTGCGCCACGAGAGGCCAACAGATTATGATCACTAATTGTGGTATGACCAGACTTAGTTAGAATATAGTTTTTAACTCTCAATTGCAGCTGCTCTATTAAGGGACGGCTCAATGTCCCAAAGCGAAGAAAAAAACAAAAAGGATGAATGGAACTGAGCAATGTCGAGTTTAGATTTATATATATATATATATATATATATATATATATATATATATATATATATATATATATATATACTAGCTGACCCGCCCGGCGTTGCCCGGGAAAACCTTGGGGTTTCTTTATTTCCAAAATTGCTGAAAAATGTCATCTTACAGTATGCTGTGACAAAGACCTAAGATTGTAATTTGTTATAGATTCCACCATAATGTTAGAATGTGTTTGCATTGATACTCAATGATGGCAATGAAATCAGGTGTGGTGTTGTTGTTTGAAACACAACGCTCCTGAGTTGATAACTTGTATGTGTTGATGAATTCCACATCCACTCCTGAGATTTAGCACCTACTGTATGACATATCCTCCAACATCTGAGGGTCAGAAATCGGTACAAAATCAGAAAGGGACATGTCCACACCTCAATTTCTATACTTTCAATGGTACAGTTTCTAGGGTGTGTAATTACAGGCGCTGAGTGCGTGGGGTCCGGGGTGGGTGTTACTTACTGCGCCATAATTAATTAAAAATTCACTGCTCCCTGCCACTGCCACTCCCCTCACCAAACCTGCCTGCAGCAGTCTCTGAGGTCTGGGGATCTGTAAAGCACATGCACCGAGCATCTCTACCAAACAGTGGGGCAGCCCCTGAGTGTGGGAGCAGGTCCACGGGCCTGGCCACATGATGTCATGACGCGACGCACACTATCCGCACCACTGTAATGCACCACTGGGAATGGGTGCAATGGGCCAAATTCTTCCCTACACCCGCCGGGACAATCCACTGATGCAGCCATCACAATCATCAATGGATGCATTGATAAGGTTTGGAGTTTAAGAAGTTGAAGAATAAGACTGAGAAAAAGAATTTCCAGGTTGCAAAGTGTACAATTTACTCAATAAATCGTGAAAAAAATGTAAGTGTACATAGAAGTACAATCAAGAAATGAAAGTAGGATTAAAAAATAAGTTCTGATTCAAACTGATAATTGTTTGGATGGGGTGGGTTGTGAAACAAATCTATAGGTGGGGGTATGGATATTGTGGGCATAATCGGTGTTTGTTACACCTACAGGGGGCCCTCAATTGATGGGATTTTCACTACAGTGTCACGGTCACAGTGTCACCTTAGGGGGATTCCCAATTGGGGTCCAGATGGTCTTTTAGGGACCCTTTACAATCCTGTAGGTCTCTTCTCCTTGAGCTTACAGTCTCCCTTAATGATAGTCAATCACTGAGGGAGACCGTAGGCTCCAGGAGAAGAGAGCAACTGGATTGTAAAGGGGTCCCTAAGAGACCACCTGAACCCCAATTGGAAATCCCCCTATGGTGACACTGTAGTGAGAATTTCTCATCAACTGGGGACCCCCAGTAGGTGTATCAAACACCAATTATGCCCACAATATCCATACCCCCTCCACCTATAGATTTGTTTCGCAACCCACCGCCATCCAAACAATTATCAGTTTGAATCAGAATTTATTTTTTAATCCTACTTTAATTTCTTGATTGTACTGTACTTCTATGTACACATATTTTTTTCACGATTTATTGAGTAAATTGTACACTATAACGTGACAAATCTTCATCTCAGTCTTATTCTTCAACTTCTTATACTCATAACATTCAAACAAATGCATGCAGCGCTCATGCCCATCGACCAAACATTATCTATGAACCAAAAGAGTCTGGGAAACCCTGAAGGCAGAGCAGTGCCTGATATCCAACTGACTAACAGGGTGAGTGCAGTGTACCCACTTTGTATTGATCAATGGGTGCATTGGCCAGGACAAAGATTTCTCAGTGCAACTGGCCGGGGAGCGCAGTGACAGGCTGGAGGACTGGAGAGACGGATATGGGGAACAAAGTATAAACGGTACATTAGGTACAGTTTTTATTTGCCGGTACAGACGGTTAAATAAACGGCAAATAATTTTTTATGTGTTCTGTGTGTTTGTGTGTGTTGTACGTTTTTTGTGTGTGTGTTGTAGTGTATGTGGTCATGTGTGTTGTATTGTATGTATCTGTCCAATGCGTAAGTGTGTGAGGTGTGCTACATATATACAGTATGTGTGTGTTGTGTCTTTGTGTATCTGTGCAATGTTTAAGTGTGTGTTTTGTGTGTGTCGTACTGTTTTTCGGGTGTGTGTGGTGAATGTGCGTGTGTGTTGTGCTGTTAGAGGTATGTTATGTGTGTGTGTTGTGTGTATCTGCCCTATGTGTAAGTGCGTAAGGTGTGCTATGTATAAATCTGTGTGTGTGTAGTGTGCTGTGTGTATCTGTGCAATGTTTAAGTGTGTGTTTTGTGTATTGTTCTGTTTTTGGGTGTGTGTTGTAGTGAATGTGGTTGTGTGTTGTACTGTGAGTGTTGTGTGTATCTGCCGAATGTGTAAGTTTGTGATGTGTGCTACGTATATATGTGTGTGTAGTGTGCTTTGCGTATCCTGCCAATGTTTAAGTGTGTGTGTTCTGTGTGTTTGTTGTACTGTTTTTGGGTGTGTGTTGTAGTGTGTATGGATTTGTATTGTACTGCATGTGGTGTGTTGTGTTTGTGTGTATCTGTACAATGTGTCAGTGTGTGAGGTGCTCTACGTATAAATGTGTGTGTTGTGTGCTATGTGTGCGTATGTGGTGTACTGTGTGTGTATGTACAATGTGTATGTGTGTTGTGTGGTCTATGTATATCCTCAATTATTTCCTAATTGTTTAAAGCCTTCACCATAATGTTAGAATGTGTTATTCATACTCAATGACAGCAATGAAATCAGGTGTGGAGTTGTTCCTTCGCAAACGGTTTCCCAGATCATCGATCTTTTCCCCAGAACATCAATGAAGGAAAATTACAACTTGGTGTTTTTTAAATTTCTAAGTGAAATTTCCCAAAAACGGCTTCGAGGTGCACACCACCGGGTCCAGAGGTATTTTGTTGCTGAATTTGGTGTCTCTGAGTGCCACGGTGTGTCCGCAATGCGTCGGACACGCACACACACACACACACACGCACACAGACTCTTCAACTTATTATATAGATATAATCCAAGGTCCGGCGGCACTCAGAGTATAATAACAAAAAGACAGCCAAAGGCGATGTTCTGCCAACGTTTCAATTAGGTTTACTAATTTTCATCAGGGCATACAAAATACAGTTACTACTCACCATTTTATGTGCTTGTTCATCACCAAGTGAGTCTGTCTGCGCCGCGCGTCAGGCACCACGCCGCCTGCACGCACGTCACATCATGACGTCATCACAGTGCTCCCACACCAATACAATCAACTTTATTTAAAACTGTAACAAAAGCACAATGAAAGGCATGATATAGAGGTATAGACACAGCGCAACTAGCCACTGTATAAAGAGCAACAGTAGTCATAGTTCAATAATTAGCAAACATGTTGCTAGATCCAACTGTGGATCCAAAGGAATACCAATAATACTGACAAAACTATGAAACTAGGGTGAGTATCACACATAGGGAAAAAGACACATTGAATCGCAAAAAGTTGTAAATACACTATAAAAAACAATGCAACCCGAGTGATTCATTTATCCCCTGGGGACTGAGAGTACCCAGTCTAAAAATCCACTCCGCCTCACACTGCAGAAGAAGCTTAGATCTGTTGCCCCCCCTAATAGTTGGGGGGACATGGTCAATAATTTTATGTTTTAGTGCAGTGGGTGAATGCCCCATGGCTGCATAATGCCTCGCCACAGGCTGCTCGTTTGACCCTTTAAGTACCGCAGTGCGTATTTCCATCCTGTGTTGGGCCATCCGCACTTGACGGGATATTCTCGTCAGCAACACCGTTTCCCTAATCGTCGCAGAGGAGGTCGAGGGATTCAGACGGGTTCCTCTAATGATTCTGCCAATTCAGCAAGTGATTTTGAACCACAAGGGAGAGGCCGTTCCAGGGGTAATACCGGGAAATGGTTTTTCACTTTAGCGGTGCGCACCCGAGCCCAGCAGGCCGGAGACGAGGACCCTGTCGCAGAGGAGGTCAGTGGAGGCGCATCAAGGGCTCGCAAGCCACCAAGCAGCAAGAGGTGATATTTAACCTCTCCTCCACCCCACTCACCACACATGAAGAAGCTGTTCTACAAAAAGGCTTAAGCTTTGTGCCGACCACTCGCTTTGATCCGCTTACCTGGAAAGTGGAGACCTATAAACTACACCGACCAATTGAAACTGCAGGAACATTATGGGACTCTCAGCAATATTCCTATTGATGATCCATTACCATCGGAATTACATAAATTGGCCCCTAAGTCCACATATGATCCGCAGTCCTTGAATGCTTCCATAAAATCCTTTGTACGATTGGTAGAAGCCTCCATTAACCCTTTGGAGGAAGCAGCCTTGGCACGTCACTCAAACCTTAATAAAAATGAATATGATGCATTGAGAGCTTTGAGTAGTAGACGTGATATTGTGATTCGAGCCGCTGATAAAGGCGGCTCTATTGTTGTACAGGATGTGGTTGCATATAGATTAGAAATTGAGCGGCAGTTAGCTGACAGTTCCACATATTTATTGTTGAAATCTGACCCTACTAATGTATTCAAATCTGAGGTTGACAGGTATTTGTCCTCTGCAGCCGACACTGGACTCATTTCAAAGCGCACTAAAAGGATTCTCACTTGTGAATTTCCCAGGAGACCTTTATTATACACTCTTCCAAAAGTGCATAAAAGCCTCATCAATCCCCCTGGCAGGCCTATCATTTCGGCCAGGGGAACCATTTTCCAACCAGTGTCGGCCTACTTGGACATTTACCTGCAACCAGTGATACAAAATTCTGAATATTATCTGCAAGATACTACATCACTTTTGGTTGCACTTAGCCATTTGGGCCAGATGCCTGAGGGATGTGTGTTGTGCAGTATAGATGTGTCTTCACTCTACACTAGTATACCACACCCCCAGGGCATTG
The DNA here is from genome assembly GCF_055691185.1 of Crinia signifera. Taxonomy (NCBI): domain Eukaryota; kingdom Metazoa; phylum Chordata; class Amphibia; order Anura; family Myobatrachidae; genus Crinia; species Crinia signifera. The sequence goes on from NC_139217.1 coordinate 34,116,551, forward strand.
CGGCCACCCGTTATTTGATCTCAACCAGTCTTAAGTACCAAGGCCCTGATGTGGGATTTTTTTGTGATTTACTTGAAATGGTTCTCACTAAAAAAATTTTTTACTTTAATGGCCAATTTTTTCTTCAATTAACCGGCTGTGCGATGGGGTCCTCAGTGGCCCCATCGTACGCGAATGCGTTTATGATGATGGTGGAACGTGACATTTTCTTTTCTAAACCTGATGTCACCAAAAATGTCATTTATTATGCTCGCTATATTGATGACATGATCCTGTTGTGGAGTGGCACTGTAGCGGCCCTCAATGAGGTCATTGATTGTCAAAACAATAGCGACAGTCCCACCAAGCTTACATGCGCACATTCATTCAGTCAGATTGACTTTTTGGATGTGTGCATCAGTCTTGCTAATGGCCATTTGAATACATCACTGTTTGTGAAGCCCACTGATAGGAATATGCTATTATGCCCGTCCAGCTTCCATCCTCATTCAGTGACCAGGGGACTGCCATATTCGCAGATGTTGCGGGTTTGCAGGATCTGCAACAATGAGGAAGATCTTCAGGTTCAATTAGACCAGATGATCCATACATTTTTAGAAGGGGGATATGATTATGAACAACTCGTGTTAACTAAGAAGAGGGTCCTAGCAGTTCCTAGGTCTAAGCTCTGAAGAAAAAAACATGCAAAACCTCTGAGAATAGGATTTTTTGGCCCAACAGGTTTAACACGGCTAGTGGTAGAGCCAGTACAGCTGTCAAAACCTATTGGCCGATAATCACCACTGACAGGGACCTGCCCACCCTGAAAAACAAAAAAATGGTTACCAGTTACTCTAGGGGTAGTAATTTGCCTGATTTATTAGTACATAGTGACATCACCAATTTTGAAAAATCCATTAACACCCCATTCCTTGGTGCCCCAAAAGCAGGTTGTGTCAAGTTCACAGGCTGCGTCACATGCAGTTACATGTGGACAGGTGTAAACATTAAACATCCTGTTAAGAATATCACATTTCCCATAAAATTCAGGGTTACCTGTTCCACTACCCACGTGGTGTATGTACTTGTCTGCCCTTGCGGCAAGTACTACATTGGCAAGACAGATTGCCAATTTAAAGTGTGGATGGCCCAACACAGGATGGCAATACGCACTGCGGTACTTAAAGGGTCAAGCGAGCAGCCTGTGGCGAGGCATTATGCAGCCATGGGGCATTCACCCACGGCACTCAAACATAAAATTATTGACCATGTCCCCCCAACTATTAGGGGGGGCAACAGATCTAAGCTTCTTCTGCAGCGTAAGGCGGAGTGGATTTTTAGACTGGGTACTCTCAGTCCCCAGGGGTTAAATGAATCACTCGGGTTGCATTGTTTTTTATAGTGTATTTACAACTTTTTGCGATTCAATGTGTCTTTTTCCCTACGTGTGATACTCACCCTAGTTTCATAGTTTTGTCAGTATTATTGGTATTCCTTGGGATCCACAGTTGGATCTAGCAACATGTTTGCTAATTATTGAACTATGACTACTGTTGCTCTTTATACAGTGGCTAGTTGCGCTATGTCTATACCTCTATATCATGCCTTTCATTGTGCTTTTGTTACAGTTTTAAATAAAGTTGATTGTATTGGTGTGGGAGCACTGTGATGATGTCATGACGTGACGTGCGTGCAGGCGGCGTGGTGCCTGACACACGGCGCAGACAGACTCACTTGGTGATGGACAAGCACATAAAATGGTGAGTAGTAACTGTATTTTGTATGCCCTGATGAAAATTAGTAAACCTAATTGAAACGTTGGCAGAACATTGCCTTTGGCTGTCTTTTTGTTATTATACTCTGAGTGCCGCCGGACCTTGGATTGTATGGGACCTGCTGGTTCCTAATTGCGGATGGCAACAGGAGGAGTACAGCGTTTATAGTGAGTGCCAGAGCCCATTGACATATATATATATATATATATATATATATGACATTTATTAATGTTAATAACATAAATGACCAATTAATCTAAAACAACACATTCAACATGTACAATCTATAGAAATTAAGCACAACCGGTTGTGACTTCAATAAAAAAATAAAAAATAAAAAATAATAAAAAATAAAATATAAAATGCCTCTATGGGCATATGCTGAAAAAACGTCATGCACTATCTTTGGAGATTTTTTAGATGTATTGGATTAGTGGACAAAAAATGTGGTGTCAGGACGACTGTATACAGCACTGCTGAGGACTGCTCTTCTAACTACTTCAATTCCTCTGTGTTGTAGAATGCTAGTATATAGCGAGACCACATCAATAGTGCACAATAGATAGTTGGTAGGTAGGGGGCGATAAAGATTGTAGATGACAAAGCAGTGAAGCGGTGTCCTTGAGATAAGTGTGTTCTCTGTACTATATGTTGAAGGAACATGTCCAGGAATTGTGCTGCAGTATAGAACAGAGAGCCTCTAGCAGATATAATCGGCCTGCCGGGCGGATTGATTGGATCTTCATGAAGTTTTGGCAGTGTGTGTATAATGGGGATTTTGGGAGATTCAGTGGTTAGAGTTGTCTGTATCCACAGGATAATATGGTTAGTGACAGAGATCTGCAGAAAGGTAAAGAAAAAATACCAACCAATGGTTAGTATAGAGCACTTGCCATGAATTGTTTACCCTAAGCAGCTGCTTTAAGGGAGTAGTCAGCTCCCTAAGAAAATGGAAATAAAAGTGACAAAAAAAGCAGCGCTGATATCTGACAATTAAATCAATGAAAAATTAATTAATAACAATAATACACAATAAAATACATATATATTAAAAACAAGAAATAAATTGATAATGGACCCAATTATTATAGTCACCAAATTTAGGATAATTCAACCTGCACTAATCCTGGTAGATAAGTAGAATGGAGTCCTTATTAGCCACTTTATGGTATCCTGATGATGTTTAAATGGACACAAGTGTCAGGTGTCCATAATGAAACGGGCAAGGGACTTCCAGAGATGGGTGGAATCCGATCAGATGAATTAGCAGGTAAGGAAAGTCCTTTGGTGTGGAAGAATTTGGTCCTTGATAAAGCAGTTAGTAGTACTGTGAAACATGTTGGTACCTGTTGCCTTCTGGACCCACTTTGGCCTAATTCTACCCATGAATTTTGCCTCATTCCAAGTGAATGTATATTTTAACTCTGTGAATTTTGTCTCATTCCGTGTGTCCTAATGTGTAAGGGTGCATAATATGTTTTACTAATATTTTTAGTCATTTGCAACTTTTTTAGGGTTAAAAAGGGCCAAAATTACACATTTACCAAAAATCACACATGTTGCAGCATGCGATTTGTGATAAAAATAGAGTTTTGCCGTGACCAAAAGATAGCTCATCCAAATCGCAAGTTATTTCTGACTTTCATTCACCCGGGGACCCTTCAGGAAGCGGAGATGAATACTTCAAATCCCGCAAACTGTTATGTTCGCTCCGCTCATTGCTGATTTGTTGTCACCCACATGAGGCCAGTTCCAGAAATTTTCCAGGGCCGCTTTTGGTCCCCAATTCGCCCATGTTACCAGATGTATTTACTTTTACTGCTCTGTGCTTATTTTATATTGGAATGCCTTCTTGTCCAAAAACCTTTTCGTGCAGTTCTTCATTGCATTGATATTTTTACAATATTAGAAGACTAATAATATACAGAAATTATAAATTGACCACTGACCTGTGGGTACTTGTACACGCTTAGTAACTGGGCCATCGCATGGCTAGTAAAGAAAGTAGAATCACCTATAAATCCAGCCACTTTCCCGTGATCCATACATGAGTAATTAGGAACATCCATTGTTACTCCAGACAATATCCGCATAACATATTCTAATGATTTCTTTGGATGTCCACAACTGTTATATATGTGATAACCTAGAGTAACATTGGGGAGAAGATCAAGGTCCTTGTTGATCTCGTCAATTGCAAAAATAATTGCCAGGATGCTCTTGTACTCTTCAAAATTAATTCTGTGAAATAGTAAGAATGTGGTTTATTTAGTAAATTACACAAAAAAAAAATTCCAGTTCCTTTGCGTTCTCAGACCTTGCTGCCAAATCCCTGTCTTGGGTGCACCAGCCCCAAATACAATTTAAAACAATATATGGAGAGGACAGTAACCCGGCGCTAATTTATACAGATTATATTGATGGAGACGTTCTCTCTATCTTCTCCTAGATATCTTCTACTTAGTCCCAAGGGGTTTGTAGGACCACACTGACCTGAGTGTACAGTAGGTCCCTATATACACATAGTGTTTTCTTTGTTTTTTCACTCTTCAAAAAAGGTCCCACACTTTACATAAGTCAGTCAATAATACTGAACTTTGGAGAAATCGCTATTTTCACACAATGGTATCTTTGGGGCAGTCAAATCCTCATAAACCAGACCAGCACACTCAGACAAAAAGTGGACTGACCTGTATATGAGTCCCTATGTTCACATAGCGGTATCTTAATCTTAGGATTGTCCCCACTTCAGGATACGAGATATGCCAGTAGTCTCAAAAGTAGAATTTATTCCATATACAGGTTAAAATCCAAAACATGATAAAAGTATTAAAACAGGAGCTTTAGCAGGTGAAACCAATAAACAACATCCTACATCCCTCTCACCCGGAATGAGTAGGAGCCGAATTATGTACCCAGACAGAAGGGGTGGATAGTGGTCTCTCCTGGGTCCAGCGTCCTCAAACACCAACGCGTTTCTGACAATGCCATCCTTCCTCAGGGTGTAGTATAATCAGGCGCAATTAATTTAGAAAATTGATAATAATAATAATAATAATAATAATAATATTTAAAAATTCTAATACCACAGCTCAACTAATGCTGCTCCCAAAAAGACTAATAAAAATCCAAAGTGATAAAACAACTATACAAAAGGGAGCGCACTTTCTCTTTTGTATAGTTGTTTTATCACTTTGGATTGTTCTGAATCAGACTGGACTACTGAGCAAAACCTGGTATTTATATCTGTCCAGGGCCGTCTTTTCATATGGGCTTCATGGGCACTTGCCCAGGGGTCCCAGGTATATAAGGGCTATGATGATGGCTGAGGATTCCCTGTTTCCAGGTATACCAGAATTTTGAAAATCGGCCCTGGGGAACTGGAGATATCCAACTTCAAAGCAGCAGTCCACATCCGACCTGTTAATTGCAATTCCCAGTCGTATTTCTCAGGTTCTTTCTAACTTAGGGGGTTATTCTGTTTGGTATGGTGGGACTGTATACGGGTGGATCAGACTTTTTTTTCATCTGCGCATGCGTATCTTTCGCAATGCGCATGTGCGGCCTCTCCGTGCGAAAAAAACTGTCCGCAAGAGCACGGTTATTGTGGGCGGCATGTTGGCGTTTTTATGGGAGCGTCCGGAATAATGAGGAAAACTGGGCGTAAACATGGGTGTATGCACACCACAGAATTGGGGGTATCCCCTTTTCCCTGCCCCACAACTGCATTGGTGGCCAGCGTTACCCTAAAGGGTTGCTAAGCAAATGCCCTGTAGCAGCAGCACGCAGTGCTGAAGATAGGAGGTGGACATTTGGACCCAGCACTTACCCAAGGTGCTGGAAACCAGACAGAAAAAAGAGGTGCCCCATGATTGGCGCTGGAAGAATAGCGCAAAGGAGAGGAGAGAAGTGTGTGGCGCGAAGGAGGGACAGCGGGAAGGCGCCATTACCTGGGTGAGTCGGCGGACAGCGTGTCTGAAGGCCACCGCAGAAGAGACCGGGCGGCAAGGACCATTGGGCAAAGAGAGAGGACCCGGGCGTGCACCGCAGAGCAGCCGTGGTGATGCCGAGTCCAGTAGCCGGGAGAAGACGCCAGCCGCGTGACCCGACAGGCCAGAGATGCGAGAGGAGACACCAGCCGCGTCACCGAGCAGTGCCCCCGCCACCGAACGGAGGAATAAGCACCCTGGTAACCGCAGCCACCAGGCCCGACAGCGTGGCAACGGTCAGACACCGCCGAAGAGAGGGAGATCCGGTGACTGAAAGGCCAGACGGCCCGCCACAAGCAGGAGTATCCTATCCCCCTTGGAAGGCGAGAGACCAGAGGCCGCAACGCAAACCCCGCGGTGTATTTCTAACGGCAGGTGCCGCTATTAACTGTAGGTGCTGCACAGCAGCTTCTACCTCAGGGCGCCCCCCAACTGGCCCCTACCGCACAGGGACCCTGCCCCAGTCTGCACCTTAAAGGGATCTCACACCCAGCAAGAAGGGGTTTGTCCCATATGCTGCAGTGCCCCATACCCACAAGAGAGACTCCCATATAGTGACCCGGAGCAGGCCAAGGACACATTACATAGTACCCCAGCCCTTGCAGGAGAGCAACATAGGACCCCTCTGTACATCTTGTTAATTATCCTTATGGACTTCCACTGCTAGAGTGCGCAACTGACCGCCCTAATTGCCGATAACAGGGCCTTTGATCCTACTATCACCAGGCCCCGCCGGTGACATCAGCACTGCCCATTCCACCCCCAAGCGCACTAGGGGGCATCCACACCTGCAAGCTGTGAGGGTCTCCCCTTGAGAAGTAGTAGCCACCAAGCGCTGGTTACCAGCCACAGATACTCTCAGACTGGCCCCTATAGCTCCCTCCATGGGATCCAGGTACTGCCACTAAAATAACTAAGGACCAGTGTATCCCTTAATGTCTCGCATCTCCGTCCCCTGCGTTGTGGAGTATAGAGATTCTAAAAGTCAGCCACAGTACAAGCTTTACAGATCGACAGGCCTATAGCACCATCTTGTGGTGGAAAGTGCCACCATTTTGGTGGCCATTTAAAAAGGATCCTACAGAATTGATTCCACTTTCTTTGGAACATTGCCCTTATTAAGTTTCATACCTCACTGTTGTGAAAGATTATTGCTTCACGTCCCTTTACACTGGGCACAACTATCAGAGGCCTCCAACGGACCTTAAAACCCTATGCATAGGTCTGTCTTAGAGACAGCGTATAGCGTCAGAAGCTGGGTACCCAGTCATGTGACAGTGTTTACAGTAAGGTATTAAGGTGTGATTCTAAAACGGTACTGTGGTCGATGTGATGTAGTAATCTCTTCAAATGTAATGTTGCCATAACCTGCCTCTGTAGTAAATTGATTGATCCAATATTGATTGCCTTAAATGTGTTAATTGACGTCAGAGGTAATTGAGTAGAGAGAATTCTTACTACACTCCTTTGGCGACTCGGCTGATTCGCACCAGGGCTTTAATGTTCTTTTAGTGTCACCTAATCTCGGAATCAGCCCCTGTGTTATTGGGTCTACTGTGCTAGTGTTGGACAGCGACGCCAAGGGGAGTGGCTTCCAAAGAGGGAGTGTTAGACGTTTACACAAGTGTGGTAGTTAAGTGTAGATTGTTTCTAAGGAGCTGATTTGACATTCGTTGCGCCTAATGCAGTGATATTGCACTTGATTGTATTCTATAAACTTGCACTTGTTATTCTTCCGGGTGATGAATATCGCTGGTACGGTGGTCACCTACCTCCGCTATTCACTTTGTGCTTAATAAACAACCTTAAACCATACATTTCGTCTGATCTTTGCCTCAGCCGACAACGCCGAAGAAGAAGACGTCCTGACTGAACTCCTGAACACAGGTAGGACAAAGGGTTACTGGCCATTCTCTTCCGGTTCACCACACGTACACAGTGGGTGTGCTCACAAAATGCACGGTGCCACAACCGCCTCGATCAGCGAACGCACCGTGCATTTTGGCCCAAAAACAGATTGTTCATGACCACCCCTAGAGATACCGCATGAGAATGGACGCCTGGGTCTGCTAATTAACGCTGATTACTAGTCCAACACATACACCTGAAAACCATTATTTCACTACCTGCAAGCCACACACAGCCCTCAAACACATTGGAAGCTTATCTTTCTACACTTCTCAACATGTAAAGGTTGGTTTAATTTTAGGTAATATTCATTCTAATACCTGGTTATATATGTCCATAGTTATTTTATAACCATCTACACCCATTCAGAAAGTGTTTTTTTATCCTTTAAAAAGCAGGAAACTCAATTCACAGGAGTCAACATGTGTCAACTTTTTCACTGCAACACAAACATACCAGTTTTTTATTATGAAAAAGACACATAAACCACGTCTAAGAGCAACAATTATGTTTTTGGACTCAATTTCTACTTGTAATGTTGGAGCAATGTCCTAAGGCCATGCCCACTATTTTGCACACAATCTTTTGTCTTTTTGCCCAACAACATACATTATGCACTTTCATATCTGCTATGAACTTTATGTAGCACACTCTGTATGTAAGATGCCTCCAAGCACATTATTGCAATCACATATCTCTAACAAAGGATCCCAACATCTGCCTATCACACTCTCTTATTTTGAACAATATTAGAACATGTTTGCACACAAACCATTTTGTCATGCTTGGTCGACTGACACATCTTTAACACACCTTACCAAAAACTATGGGAAGTCATCACTGTTTGTTTTTGGAGGACACATATGCATTCCTACACAAATGTCACTTTTCCCCCTTGTTTGCCTACCTCACCCACTCCATGAGGAACTTATTGTTCTAATTATGGACATAATTTAGTACATACACACAAACACCAACATGATTTTATTTAAAAGTTAATCCAATGTGGGGACACATACATAGTGAGTAAAATGCCACATTAGAACACAATAAATATTCATGTAATGAGGGTTGAAATGTTGTTTTATTAGGGTGTTTATTAGGGTAAACAATTGAGGTAATAGAAAACAATTATTAAATAACACTTAGAATAATTAAGTAATTGTCTTAATTATACTTCAAAGGGAATATTTTCAGTGCCATATATGTACAAAGATATAAATGTGGTGATTTCACACTGGACCACTGCCTAATGGTACAGTGTACGTATTTGAGATAAGTAGGCAGTGTAGACTCCTATACCCTAATTGGTTAGCTTGTAAAGGCTGTAGAATTTAGTAGGGTAGGAGGTGCTCCCCTGAGTCAGAAATAACATGAAAATACACATAGAAAAAGAAGACTTGTTTTGGGGGCACTGGTAATGAAAGAAGGATGTTTTTGGTATTTTAAATGTTTTAAAATGTAACTTTTATTAGGTAAGTTAGAAAAATGTCCTATAGTACCCCTTCAGCTGTTAATCTGAACCGGGTGTAGGAGCTAAGGAGGAAATATTATAATAATATTCCACAGTTACATATATTTCACAGACAAACTTTCAAACTTAAAACACACACACACACAGAGATAGTAATATTGGGGCAGATGTATTAAGCCTGGTGAAGAGATAAACTGGAGATAAAGTGGAAGGAGATAACGCACCAGCCAATCAGATCCCAACTGTCATATTTCAAACACAGCTGATTGGCTGGTGCGTTAACTCTTCCAAGTTATCTCCACTTTATCTCCAGTTTATCTCTTCTCCAGGCTTAATACATCTGCCCCATTGTACCCAGTGACTTCAATTAGAGGCAGTAACTATCACAAGGAAATTCCTTATAACTGTGCTCAATAGTTTATAATCAAAGACAGTAAATATCCTTATCAATATCACGGGAAGATCACAGGGAAATTTTCCTTTAAACTAGCTACTTTGCTCAGTTCCTATGATTAGATAGCACAATTAATTCCACGCTTAAATTCACAAAAGGCTGTCCGCTGCATACAAAAATCACACTGTTACCCTAATGATTCCTTTCAGGGGTGGTCAGTAATTATATATAATATTTAAACTGGACCCTATCAACACAATCAAGGGATGGTGGACAGTACGATTACAGCGAAAATTTTAGGTTGATAGCACAATATTATAACATCATTATTTCTAAGGCATAGTCCGCTTGGTACCTTGTGCAATACTCAGGGCAATACTCAGTGCATTTGATCCTATTCTAATGACAGGTATTAAAGGCTAACAGAGAGCTATCAGCAAGATACTCTGTCTATCCTCCTACTCTCACCATCATGTTTCAGAGGATAGTGGGGTAGGGATTTAAGGCAGAGAAGCTTCGTGCTCAGAAATGATAGATTTGCTATTTCCTTCTGCTGCTTGCTTTCATTTGTTCGGCGACACTGATGTTATATAACATTGCAGTGCTGTCGTCCAGCTGTCAGCCAAGTGAGAGAGGAATGAAAGGAAAAGAGAATAGAGACACAATTTTATGCGCAGCCAACCTTACAAATAGCTAGGCAGTAATTGGTTGTATGATTGATACATTGGATACACACTAGCTGTTACGCATTGCAGAACATATACTACCGGTCCCCTCTCACTCGCGGGACCGGTAGAATATGTCCTGCAATGCGTAACAGTATCAGGATTGTATCTACATGTTTTTTTTTTTTTTTTTTTTTAAATCTTTTTATTAGATTTTTCTGTCAAACATACAAAAAAAGACATTGAAATATACTTTGTAATATACATAATGATGTTGTCACAATTCCTTCCCTCCAACGTCATCAGTCTAAGTCTATACAATTGTTATTATATTAATCCTATGGAGTGGTCTCTATCATTCAAAGACATTCACCTGTACCTGCGGTGACTTTCCTAAAACATACATTATATATGAATCGGACTTTTTAACCTGACGTACAAAGACAAACAAAGTACAAACACGACATAGGTTAAAAGGGGAGGGAAGGAAAGTAGGGTTAGCTTTTGAGTTTCGGAGTCAGGGGGGGAAGAGTAGGGGGGGGGGTGAGAGCGGGGGGGGGGAGGGGGAAGGGTGTTAGGACAGGTGAGGGAGACCAGGGCATGAACCAGTGTATAATTAGATCTTATATATATGTCATTCATAACATGTGGACTATCATCCTAAAACATCACTAAGACATCTGTACCTCTAAGTTTGTTGATATTAGTAGCTTTGTAGCTTCATCTAAAGTATTAATATATGGTGACCACTTTACATAGAATTTAAAAATACCTTTATGTAAATCTAACTTTGCATACTTCCGTTCGAAAAATAGTAACTGAGTAACTTTTTGTTTGAGAGTAGACAGTTGAGGTGCGGTCTTTTTTGTCCAGAAGGTTAAAATGCATTTCCTTGCCAGGGTTACAATCAGATACAGTAGAGATAACGTTAGGCCTCTAAGTTTTTCAATGTTCCAGTTCTGAAAGTTAAGACCCATACATGCCATCGGATCCGGTTTGAAGTTAGTTGTGAAAATTTCATTGATGAACGAGATCGTTTTGCACCAGAATCGTTGCACTTTATGACAGTCCCACATACAATGTGAAAAATCAGCCACTGCCACTCTGCATTTTATACACTGTCCCGTCTCTTCTAATACCATATGGCGACGTTGGTGCGGTGTTATGTAAGCACGATGAAGTGTCCGAAAGGCTACTTCTTGTAAGTACGCAGATTTTAAGATTTTCATAGCTTTCTCATTTGCTTGCATTAGTGTTGCCGTGGTTATTTCGGATCTTAAGTCCATCCTCCATTTATCTCTCAATGTTGCCCATAGTGGTTCACTGTCATATCTATTTGCAATAAGTAAGTGATATAGACATTTCAATTTGTAAACATTAGTCTCGATATAATAAAATAATGTATCTATTGAATTTACTTGTGAAAGCGTGATCTTAGAGGGGATCCTATTGGTGTGGAGCTTGCATGTAGAGACAAAGTGTCTGACTTGGAAATACATGAAGAGGTGACTTCTAGGTAAATCGTATATTTTTGATAATTCAGCGAAGGAATACATATTCCCACCTGGGTCATAAATTTTGTTTGCGGAATCTAGTCCTTTTTCCTTCCAAGTGTTGAAGTGGCTATTAGTAGTTGATGGCAAGAACGAGGGGTTGCCCCATAGAGGTATATATCTAGTAGCTTTGGGGTTTTCACCACAGATCTTATTAATTCGTATCCAAGCTGCAAATGTGTCTTTGAATAATATATGTTGTGAGATCCAAGAGGGGATATCCCGCTTATTAGCCTGTAAGAGTGCCCCCGGTGAGTAGGGAGAGAATACGTCTTGTTCTAGTATATAATTTGTATAGGTGGACCTGTTTAATATCCAATCCCCAATATATCTAAAAGCTATTGTTAGGGTGTACATTTGTATATCCGGATAATCTATCCCTCCTTTTGCTTTTGGGAGTTTTAATTTATCTTTAGCAATTCTTGGTCTTTTGTTTTTCCATAAAAACCTGTTGAAAGCTGATTCTAATTTACTAATTTCTATATTTCGGATTGTTAATGGGAGCATCTGCATGCGATATAGTAACTTAGGGAACACTATAGATCTAATGATTGCCATCCTACCCAGTAGCGAGACGGGGAGGTCTATCCACGCATCCAGTTTGGTTATCATCTGTGTTATTATAGGTAGAAAGTTGAGTGTATACAGTTTAGAGAGATCATTGCATATGTATACTCCCAAATATTTGAAATGTGTTTGTGATATTGGGAATGGGATATCTATAGTTTTTAGTATTTCTTTATTACAGTGTCCAAGTGGCATCAGTTCGGATTTTGTCAGGTTCACATTAAACCCTGATATTTTCCCAAAGGACTCTATAAGGTGTAAAAGAGCTGGAATGGTGTTTTCTGGCTTGGATATAAATATCAAGGCATCATCAGCGAATAATGCAATCTTTAGTTCTTCCCTTTTTATTTTTATTCCCTGTATCAATGGTGACGTTCTAATGGCTTCTGCTAATGGCTCGATTACAATTGCAAAAAGGAGTGGGGATAAAGGGCACCCCTGCCTGGTTCCTCTTTGCAGCTGAAATGGAGAAGAGATAATGCCGTTACATGCAATGGTCGACTTTGGGGTTGAGTACAAGGTGCGCACTATATCTATAAACTCCTGAGGGAATCCAAACCTCTCTAATGTTTTGAACAGATGGGGCCATAATACCAGGTCAAATGCCTTTTCGGCATCTAAGGCCAGGACCAAATTATTGACCCCATCTGTTCTGGAGTAGGAATTTGATTTTTGGATGGCTGCCAAGACTCTCCTCACATTAGTGGTCGAGTGTCGGCCAGTAATAAATCCCGTCTGATCAGAATTAATTATTTGTGGCATCACGGGTTTTAATCGTTCTGCAATAATTTTCGTGAACACCTTGTACTCAACGTTCAATAAGGAAATGGGACGGTATGATGCAGCTAGCTTAAGATCTCGTCCTGCCTTAGGTATCACTTTTATCAGTGCGTCCGAAAAATAATCAGGGAGCTTTCTTTTTTCTATTATAGAGTTAAAGGTGGCTACTAGAGAGTCTACTATATGTGGGGCCATAACTTTAAAAAACTCATTCGAGTAGCCATCCGGCCCAGGGGCCTTGGCCAGTTTCAGATGGCTGATGGCCCAATTAACTTCATCTTTAGTAATGGGACTACCAAGAGAAGCTAGAAATTGTTCTGGGACTTGTGGGAGCCTGATTGAATCCCAGTAGGATAATAGTACATTCTGTTCAGACTGCTCTCCCTCCTCAGTTCCGTCTGATGCCTGTGTAGAGTCCTGAGCCGAGTATAACTCTAAATAGTATTTCCTCAAGATCTGAGTAATTTCCTGGTCTGAGGTCGTTAGGGTATCGTCCTCTTTCAAGAGCGGTAAGACTGATACTCGGGGTTTAGATCCATTTAATAAATTAGTGAGCATCTTCCCCACTTTATTACCATATTTAAAAAACTTTGAATTTATATTAAAAAGATATTTGTCCCCCATCAATTGCATATATTCATTAAAACATGTTTGTGCCGAATGATAAGCTTCTCTATTTGAAGATGTAGGGTACTGTTTAAATCTCTGAAACGCATCAGTGAGTCTAGCTTGCAACTCAATGTATTTGCCATTTTGTTTTTTTTTTATTTTGGATACATATGCAATGATCTCCCCTCTCAACACCGTTTTGGCTGTTTGCCAAAATATGTTTGGATTGTTTTGCGCGTATTCAGCATTTTCATTTTTAAAATTTTTCCAAACCGTGGCCAGATGTTCTTTCAACTCTCCCGACTGCGCTAGGTGTGATGGAAATCTCCAGATGGGTTTTGTATCAGCAGGGGATTTGAAAGTCAGTGTGATATGTATTAGTCCATGATCTGATAATGTGGGGGGGCAAATAGTTGGTGAGGAGGCAACCGAAAATAGTGGTTCTGCTATCAACACATAGTCAATTCTTGACCAAGTATTATGAGTCAGAGAGAGACATGTAAAATCCCTCTCTGTCGGGTTATGTGCCCTCCACACATCCACCAGATTAAGTTCTTTAGTTAGGTATGGAACTCCTAATTTAGGTAATGGGGTTATTTTTCTAGGCGGAGGAGATCTATCTAGTACCTGTGATGTGATTAAATTTAAGTCTCCGCATATTATTAGTTTAGCTGGGTCGAAAGTATGTAATTTAGCTAGTAAATTAGTGAAGAAGCTTTTTTTGTACTGAGTCGGGGCATATATGTTACATATGATCAGTTCTCTACCATCAAGTTTAATGTTCAGCAATAGATATCTCCCTCCTGGATCTGATACTGTTGATATGACTTGAATATCAATATTCTTCCTTGCCATCGTAACTACTCCACATGACTTGGAGTTCAAGCTAGCAGAACCCAAAACCACCCATCCAAGCATCTGTAGCTTTTTGACTTCCGGGGCCAAAAGGTGAGTCTCTTGCAAACACACAAGCTCCACACCATGCTTTGTCAAGTACATAAGAAGTTTTCTCCTTTTTGCAGGAGTATGAATTCCTCTAATGTTTAACGAACCCAATTTGTATGACATATCTAAAGTTTAGTAGTTTTATAGAGCACCTGGATTTTGCCCGAGGGGGGGAGGTGGGTAGGGAGGAGTAGGGCAATACATGACGGGAAGAGACAAGACACACATATAACATAAAACATAAAGAAACAAGACTGTTGAGCAACTACTTTAAGTACTAACTAGAACTTCCGTTTAAGTTGTCTCCTGCTCTATGTTAACACAGGGCAGGAGCAGCTCAGAAATGGCAGAGTGAGAATCGGCATAGCCCCCTCTGCTCACGTCCATCCCACTTATAATAAATTTTAATTTTAATTTTTTTTTTTTATAATTTAAAAAAATTTTTTTTTTTTTTTTTTATATAATTTAACTATATGTCTGCTTATCATCTTTAACCTCTGTTTACCAACTCTTTTACGCTTAATTTCTCATATGTTTCGTATTATAAACCTCAAACATTTAGAAATATATAACTATCACGGTAGAACATTTCACTCAAATATTTAGAATAGAGAGATACTTATTCCAAAAAAAAAAAGAAAAAACTTAATCCAGCATTAGGGCAATTCCTATTTTTAGTTGCAGTTTGCAACGAGGAATCCATTGTGTTGTTAAAGTGAGTTCCATTTCCTTTCTCCTTTTCTGGGATCACTTAGTATCACCCCTCCGATATATCAGCAATGTCCCCTTCCTCTCTCCTTGCTGGCATTTTAGTGACATATTTAGTGGCTTCATCTGGGGAATCAAAGTCTCTAAATGTGGATCCAGAGAAAACTCTCAGTTTTGCTGGATAGATAAGAAAGAATTTGCGGTTTTCCTTGGCCAGGGTTGTACATATTGGGGCAAAGGCCCTTCTGGCTTTTGAGAGCTCTATTGAGAAGTCTTGGAATATCCTCAAGACATGTGATTCCCAAGTAATGGGATTCTTTTTGCGTGACGCTGTCCAGATAGCCTGTCTGTGCAAGAAATTTAAAACTTTAAATATGACCACTCTTGGTCTGGGTTTTTCCTGCGCGGTTAACGGTCCCAATCTGTGGACACGCTCCAGTACCATGTCTGCACATTGCTGGTTTATTTGTAGCAGTTCCGGCAGCGTGTTTTTAACAAAGAACTCCAGCTGAGGTCCTTTTATACTTTCTGGTATTCCTGTTATCCTCAAATTATTCCTGCGTGCTCTATTTTCTGCATTTTCTAAACCTTCTTTCAGGCGTTTATTGTCTAGCTCCAGAGCTCTTACAGCTCCTTGCAAGGAGTGTATGTCATCTGAATTAGCCCCTATCCGGGACTCTGCATGTGTTATGCGCCCAGTAAGTTTAGCTATTTCCTCAGTGATAGCGCTTACTGCCTTTTGTAGCAGTGGTTGCATTGTATTATTTATAGCTGTGGTAATGTCATTATATGACAGAGGTGCCGCATCCATCCCAGCCCCTATGTCTGTGGGGTCTGTTATGTTCCCCAAAATAGGTTTTTTATGTGCTGGCGTACCTTGCAGGGCGTCGCCGTCAGCCGGCGCCATGTTTTGTTCACCCTTCCTCTTCTCCTGCCGTTGTGCTTGCGGCTGCGGCGGCGGTTTGGAGGACGGGGTTTGGCCTCGATTCTTGTCCATTGCGTCCTGGACTCTTCTAGGAGACCGGGATCTCGATCTGTTATTTGCAGACAGGTTTGCCGGTACGTGGGATCAGCGTGTTCAGCGGAGCTCTGAAGGAGGTTGCTCACTCCTTCATGCCGGAAGCGGAAGTCAGGATTGTATCTACATGTTAAACGCAGAGCAGCAGAGAGTTTTTTACTTTAACTCTTTCTTAAAATTGACCGATATCCTATCAGATCTCTCATCCCTCATCCGCTTGAGAACTATGAGAGGACAGCAGAGTCTGTACAGGAACCAATATCTTGTCAATCTCTATTGATTGCTTTCTCCTTTGTGCAACCTAATATATACATTGTAGCAATCTCACCAATACACACAGCTAGTGTGACTGACACTGACTCCTGTTAAACATTGTTCAAAAAAGAAGAGCTAAAGATCCGCACAAACTCACAATCTGTGTAACTGTTTTTGAACCAACTTTATGAACTACAGGACTTGGTCAATTCTGGTAGTTGACTGGTTGGCGGAGCGCCCAGCGTTTAAAATCAATGGTTATACACTGGGGTTTTTTTTTCAGAGAAAGAGACTTTCTCTGACAAAAAAAAACTCCTGTTAAACATTCTCTTTCATCTCCAACTAGTTCTGTATATTTGCTTACCAGTGTACATTAAATAATTAATTTAAGATCCAGTGGTTCTAGACATTGGATCACTGTGAGAGAACAGTGGAGTAAAGACTCCCCCCCCTCCACACCGACCCAAATGGAGACCCAATTAATATCCACTATGAAGGCACTTGAATTGTCCTACCTTCATAAAGTGCATAGCAACTCCACAGAGCATATGTCTCCCCTACCCAATACACGCACTTTGACCCTTCCCTCTCGGCCGAATGCCCAAAATACCACTGTGCATTAGCCTCCTTGATCCACTGCCTATTAGATTGCCCCTATATACGCCGATTCTGGTGTAAAGTCATAAATGATCTTGGCCCTACCAAAAATCAAACTTCTAGACTTGCAACTCTCATAGTAACAGTGGCAAAAAAGATAATACTAACACACTGGCTATCCCACACCTCGCTGTCTCTCTCAGAGGTTCAACAGAAACTTCTTCAATTGCTATAATTTGATAGAAAAACTGCTTGATCCCCATCCCACACCAGTCTTACCTCTTTCTACAAAAAAATGCCCCCTTCATCGCTGTTCTAAATACCTCGGTTCAAGACTTGATACGTCAAGTCTTTGACAAGATGGAGAAATCGATCTACAATGAATGTACACTTTCGGTCACAGATACCACATTCCTTAGACCTATCATGCCTAATTCCACACCAACCCCCACTTAGCTTTGGATTGTCTTACATATATGTTCCCCTTAATGTGATACAACAAACAGAGACGCATGCAAAACATCTTTTAATTTATTTCCCAAAATGTGTTTTGGTACTTGTTTCCTAGCAGGGCACCCAGTTTTCTTACGTGCGCTACCGTAGCAAAATCGCATTGCATTGCATCTCATGGGCCATTATAATGCGATGCGATTTTTTAATGTAATTTATTCATTGCTCTGTTGGCCTTAGGGGATTGCATTGCATTGCATTGCACCTCCCGAAAAATTGGATGAGATTTTATAGGGTGCGATGCCATGCCATTAGCTATACACTTATATGACATACAATGATGTTTCACTGACCCCCCCACTATCCACGCCACTCCGAAGCGTGGCGAGTGCAGCAAGGGTCGGCGGAACTCGTCCTCCCGACCTTTTCATACCCCCCACTATTCACGTTGGTGTGGAGTTGATTTTATATAGTATGGTGAGCGCAGCGAGCCCCCGAGCCCGATACATGTAAAGTAATCCCCGTCCCCTCACGGGGCGAGCTGTGCATGCCATGCTTTGGGCTCGGTGGCTTGCTGCGCTCGCCACACTATATAAAATCAACTCCACACCGATGTGGATAGTGGTGGTATGAAAAGGTTGGGAGGACGCATCCCGCCGCCGCTCGCCATGCTTCGGGGTGGCGTGGATAGTGGGGGGGGAGGTCAGTGAAACCTCATTGTATGTCATACAAGTGTATAGCTAATGGCATGGCATCACATCCTATAAAATCTCATGCAATTTTTCCGGAGGTACAATGCAATTCAATCCCCTAGGGCCAACAGAGCAGTGAATAAATGACATTAAAAAATCGCATCGCATCACATCGCATCACATGGCACTATAATGGCCCATGAGATGCAATGCAATGCGATTTTGCTATGGAGAATAGCACTGTACGCTTACAGCGTACTGGACGCCCTGCTAGGAAACAAGTACCTGTGGTTTTTTTTATTTTATGTATGTATGCACTGTGTATTTCACGTAAAAAAATGTAAGTACTAAATAATAAAAGGTATATTTTATTCTGAATATTCACATACAGTATCTATAAATTATTTATATCAGTGAGCCAGCAAAAGAGACAATACTTTTCTTTTTTCTTATATTACACCTGGAGATATACCTGTTGGTAGCGAAACACATGTTGTGGTGTCATTCTCAGTACATGTTTTCCCTATTTTACTATTTTAGCCACTTGAACTAAGCATAAGCATCAAATTCAATTGTTCAAAAAAAACACAGCAAAAACAGAAAGACATACTTACAATAAACACAAACCGTTTAATGCAGGTATGACCGGAAAATAGATATTATCTACAGTTCTGAAATAAGCTGATATTATTCCTCCCAAGATGATGTCTCCTTCTTGGTAATACTTATACTCAAACTCAAATTTTTGTGCAGTGAGGTTACACTGAACAGCTGAGTCCTGCTTTATAGGTCCAGGTCCATAACATGTTACCAGTAGGGATAGTGTAATCATATAAGAGGCAGAGTGCACAGGAGTCCAGAACATGGTGTACACAGGGTCCTCTCAGTACAAGGGATTACTGCCACCAGCTGCTTATATACATTACAGTATATGGGACTGATTTAGCTTTAGAGATTTGGTTGCAGAATAAGATACAAATGCAATAATTGCATCATCAACTTAAAAATAATATCTATATTTGATTGCAATCATTTTATGGAGCCAGATTTCTTTATTTGTAAAAACAAGAGGGGATTTCTAAAGTATTTTATTAGTGAGTGTGCTGGGACAATGTAGAGGACACAGGGGTAATTCAGACCTGACTGCACGACTGAAAATTCTCACAGTGGCAATTATCGATACACTGCGAATGTGTATGGTTTGCAGTACCCATGCACAAGGCCATCCTGCATTACTTTTTCTATATACACACTGTTCGCAAGATGAATGACAGGCAGTAGGCATCTGGGGCCTGCCAGAATAAATAGTGGGAGTATCTGGGAAATGAAAGGTGTGTGAGGGGACCAATACGGCGTGACCACTTACCAGGTGCTGCACCCTCTCACCTGCAAGCCGTGACAAATTCATGTTCCTGGTAATACTCCGGCACCCAGACATGTTCACCTAGGAGGAAGCAGAGGAGGTACTGTAACTTCTGTACTCCCGATTGCGCCCTCCAACCCTACGCAAAGGAGCTTTGGGCTCCAGGGAATGTCATCCTCAGCACACAGCCTCAGAACTCAAAGTGTCTCCTAGGAATGCAAGGTCCAAATTGTGCCCAGAAGAAAGGGAAATATACAAAGACAGAAACACCGATACAGACAGACAAGATGACTCTCACTGTCCTCAATCTTGCCCCAGGCTCAAAAGAGCCAGTCCTGGTTTTACAAATTCAGGGGCCAAAAATCATAAGGGATCCCTGTAATTTTTAAAGCAAGCACCAGGCTCAAGGGACAGTACAGGTTCCCAAAATACAGAGGACAAAATGAGTAGGGTCCCCCATATTTTGAGAGCCAGCAGGGTAAAGCCACAGCCGGGGGAAACTATTTATACTAGTTCCCCTGGCCGAACATTAATCCCACTTACTGTTCTGCCCAGGAAGAGATCCTGTGGGAGTGGGACCCTCCGAATAAAGGGGACTCCTTCGTGAATTAAACCAATGCCCTCCAGAGGGCACTGGGCTTATGGTTTAAGTGTAAAAATAGATTTAAACAATTGTTCACTGTTGTGGAAATACAAGTCCCAGCAAGCCTGCACTGCATGCAGGGACTTGGAGAACCACAAGTCCCAGCATGCAGGGCAGTAAACGGCCCACTGTTTCTTGTAGTTCTACAACATTGAAAATAGTTAAATAAAACACACAGAAACCAGTAAAGTCTAATTTTAATTCAAACTATAATCCTACACACTATACTCACCTATTAGTCCACCACAGCCCTGTCCCCTTGTCCCGTAGAATTCTAGTGGGCAGACCTGTGGAAGGAAATTATACTAACCAATGTCTCCAGCGAAGATCGGCCCGTTACATGTAGCATTGCCGGACAGGTAAAAAAAATTAAATGACCAAGTGAACCAGTAGTAGCAGAAAATGTTTAGATTCTCCCCTCAAAGTGTACGATTGGCTGCCCATTATCCAATCAGGAGCCAATTTGTCTGAAACTCAGCTCCTGATTGGCTGATAAGTGAGCAAGCACATACATCTGGGGAAGGAGTTAAGAATGTAAGCAAACATTCTCTGCTATTTGTCCTGCTGGAACTTGTACAGTGTTTTTTTTACCTGTCCGGGGATTCTACACGGAATGAAGCAGACCAACCTTTGTCGGATGGACTTGGTAAGTGTAATTTCCTTCCACAAGTCCACACTCTTAGATTCTGCTGGACAAGGGGACATATTGGTGGAGCAATAGGTGAGTACTGTATACTTTGTATTATTGTAGTGTGAATTAAAGTTATACTAAAGTATATGTACCAGTATGTCTTATTTACAGTAACTATTTGCAATGTCGTACAACAACATGATCAAGCAGGCTCTTTACTGCCCCGCATGCTGGGACTTGTCGTTCTCCAAGTACAATTTACTTTTGATTTTTTTTTTACACTTAAACCATCAGCCAGGTGCCCACCACCCTGAACCACCGGGGACAGCCCTGGGCTTTAGCCCGGGCAGGGTTAATTCTGGAGGGGGGACCTTTATTTGGTCCCCACTCCCCCAGGGTCCATGCCTAGGATAAATAGACAGAGTTATTAATGTTTTGGCCAGGGGAACTAGTATAAATAGTTCCCTCAGCTGTGACATTACCATGTTGGCTGTTTGGGCCCTTGCTGGTTCTAAATACTCATATTATGCCCCGTATTTTGGGAACCAGGACTGGCCCTTGAAATGGTGCTGGTTTTACAAATTACAGGGATCCACTAAGATTTTTGATCCCTGAATTTCTAAAACCAGGACTGGCTCTTTGATCCCAGGGCGGATTATAGTCTTGGGGGGTGGGGCACGCCTTTTTTATGATTTATTGAATTTTTCAATTTTTTACACACAGCAGCCTACACAGATCTGACTGATCCATGCAGGATGCCGATTTGTTTTTGTATTTGGCAGCCATATTTTGCTATGATGAACACTTGTTTGGGCAAGAAATACTGTACACTGGCAAAGTGGGCACATAAACTATATTTACCATTTTGAATTAGGAGCTGCAGTTTTGCAAGGGTTAATGAGTCTTAGGCAATAAATCAGTGTGGACCCATATGTATTTTGACTTGCTGAACACTGGTTTGGGCATGAAATATGCTGGCAAATAGGGCACCTTCACACTGTTATTTACTAAATTGAATAAGAAGCTGCAGTTGTGCAAGGGTTAATGAGTCTTGAAAAAAAATAATATTTTGACATATGAAATCAACAGAGAGAGGTAAATTGCATATGACCCATCATTTGTTTTGCCTTGCCCATCACTGGTGATGGCATGAAATACAATGCAAAGAGGGCACATACACTATAATTTACCACTTTGAATAAGTTGGTGCAGTTTTGCAAAGGTTGAGTCTTGGGCTAAAAATTGACCCTTGAAATCAACAGTGGAGAGTCAATTGCATATGACCCACATGTATTTTGGGGGATGCGGTCAATTTCCCAGCGTTCGGAATCCCGGCTGTCAAAATCCCGATGCCTGAATCCCGACCGCCGAAATCCCGACCGCCGAAATCTCGAAACTTTCTCCCTCCCTGGGTGTCCACGACACCCATAGAGGAAGAATAAATTAGCATGCCGAGCGTAGCTAGGCACCGTGCCCGCTGCTTGGCGAGAAAACAATTTTATCTCTGGGGCTCCCCACCCCATCAAATGTCATCAACCCCTCATACTGCAGTCCCTCATCCTGCAGCCTGCGCTCTATAACACAAACGCACTCGGTCACCCTGTGGCCTGCGTTCTATCACACTGACACACTCCGTCACCCTGTGGGCTGTTTTCTATCACATTGACATGCTCCCTCACCCTGCAGCCCACGCTCTACCGGACTGACACGCACCCTCACCCTGCGCTCACTCACCCTGTGGCCTGTGCTCTATCATACTGATGCGCTCCCTCAACCTGCTGCCTGCGCTATATTACACCAACATGCTCCCTCACCCTGCTGCCTGCGCTCTTTCACACTGATGCTCCCTCACCCTGCGCTCGCTCACCCTGTGGCCTGAGCTCTATTACACTGATGTGCAACCCTTACCCGGCGACCTGCACTATATCACACTGATGTGCACCCTCGGCCTGTGCTCTATCACATTGGTGTGCACCCTCACACTGAGCCTGCGTTCTATAACGCTGACACGCTTCCTAACCCTCTGTCCCGACCCTTAGTTCTGACCCTCCCCGCTAAAGCTTAACCCTCGCACCCGTTGCCTAACCCTTACCCCAAGCAGCCTAAACCTAACCCACCCCACATAAATACACACATACACCACCATCCTTACTTTGAAAACATCTGAAGCAGTCCTGCTGGGCCGCCCTGGCTGTAGCTGACTGCAGCAGCCTCTCCTCTGTCATGCAGAAGGCCTGGCAGGAAGCAGCGGTCACCTATAGCTTTGTCCCCTGTCTGAGTCCCCATTAGCTATGCCCCCATAGGTCCCATGTAGCCCCACCCACCTGCAGAGCAGGGGTGAAGGGTAGCTGAGCTGTTGGCTACCCATTTGAGCTGGGAGAATGGCAGCCGGCAGCCAGCAAGATGACTGAGTGAATGGGATGGCCTTGGGGAGTGCCTTTTTTTGGGGGCCGTTCAGATCTGCAGGGCTCAGGTCAGCTGTCCCCCTTGACCTCGCTGTCGCCGGGTCTGACCTTAACACCATAATTGATTCTTTTGAATAAGTGGCTGCAGTTTTTAAGGGTTAATGAGTCTTGGTCAAAAGTTTTGCCACTTAATATCAACAGAGGGGGTCAATTGCATATGACTCACATGTATTTTGCCTTGCCCAACACTGCTTTGGGCAAGAAGTATGCTGGCACAGTGGACACATACACTATAATTTACCATTTTAAACTAATAGCTCCAGTTTTTCAAGGGTTTATGAGTCTTGTGCAAAAAATGTGATACCTGAAATCAACAGAGGGGAGTCCGCATTTGACCCACATGTATTTTGCCTTGTCCAACACTGGTTTCAGCATGAAATACATTGAAAAAGTGTGATACCAACAAAGATCATGTTTCAGAGCAAAGTTTCTCAGGTATTGTTGGGAAGCGACTGCTGAATTGGAAAAAAATATTTTGAAAAGACTGTCCGGATGCTGATTAGCTAACACAATTCGGAACTCTTTACCTAGAACGGCGCCCACGATGTTCATCGCGGTCGTCGGCCCGAAAATCGCGGTCATCGCAGTGATTGAGGAATCGCGGGTGTTATTTGCGGTACAAGATGACCGCGATGCCCGCGATTCCTCAACTTTTGATCGCGTCGTGATTGTATCGGTCACATCACGTGTGCCCAGTAATGTGGCCGCGATGTGCCCGCAAACACCGCGATATGTGCGCCATTTTAATGTTATCTTGTGTTATAATTAAGGAATGCCATTAAATTATATGTCATTTAATAGTCTAAGGTTGAATCTGCATGTATTTTTTTTTATTTACAATTGAGGGATGCCATGTCATTTGCTGTTTTTTTCCTGTTCTTCACCTTACTGTTTTCCACAGCAAGAAATCGTGCCCATCGCGGTCATCGCGGGCACATCGCGGTCACATTACTGGGCACCCGCGATGCGACCGACATCGCGACCGACGCGATGATTGATCGCGTCGGTCGCATCGCGGGTGCCCAGTAATGTGGCCGCGATGTGCCCGCGATGACCGCGATGGGCGCCATTCTAGGTAAAGAGTACCCACAATTCTATCAGCCAATCAGATGAGAGGCTGCTAATCGGCTGAGAGAAGTTTCTCAACCAAAAACCGTCTGGAAAGTCTTTTCACAATTTTTTTTTTTAAATTCAGCAGACGCTTCCTGCCCGACTCCCGGCACATGCCGCTATTAGCTCGATTCTTCCACACGGACCCTGCTGCATGGAGCTCGCTGCCCACCCCAAGCCGCGCAGACCCTGCTGCACACCCCTGCCACTGTCAGCTCCCCAGGAGTTTTTACATGCAATAAATCGCATGCTCAAGGGCATTTTGGTGTAATGTATGGGGGATTTAACTCTCACAATAGGAACTACATAAGAGATCCGTGGCGAGCTCAGCGAGCCCCACGAGTGGACGCGGATACCTTCACAGGTAAGCGCGTCCCTTCGCGGGCTTCACTGGTATCCGCGTCCCCTCGTGGGGCTCGCTGCGCTCGTATACCAGTGAAGCCCGCGAAGGGACGCGCTAACCTGTGAAGGTATCCGCGTCCCCTCGCCACGCTTCGGGCTCGGTGGCTCGCTGCGCTCGCCACACTATTCTATTCTCAACTCCACGCCAACGTGGATAGTGGGGGTATGAAAAGGTCGGAGGATGCGTACCGCCGCCGCTCGCCACGCTTCTGGTGCACGTGGATAGTGGGTGTGGATTTCTATGTCATTGAATTTTGATTAATGATGATTTTTTTTTTTGGGGGGGGGGATTGCAGGTGCTGTTAACGTTGATCTTAAACAAAAAGTAGATCCAACAAAAGATCGTTATCCCCAAATAAGGTAAATCGTGCTTAAATTGTTCCTCAAATTAACTTGTAAATGTACCCCAAATGCCTTTTTTGCCAGTGTACCACCCCCACTATCCACGCGCACCTGAAGCGTGGCGAGGGACGGCGGTACGCGTCCTCCCACCTTTTCAAACCCCTACTATCCACGTCGGCGTGGAGTTGAGAATAGAATAGTGTGGCGAGCGCAGCGAGCCACCGAGCCCGAAGCGTGGCGAGCGGACGCGCATACCTTCACAGGTAAGCGCGTCCCTTCGTGGGCTTCACTGGTATCCGCATCCCCTCGCGGGGCTCGCTGCGCTCGTATACCAGTGAAGCCCGCGAAGGGACACGCTAACCTGTGAAGGTATCCGCTGCACTCGCCACGCTTCGGGCTCGGTGGCTCGCTGCGCTCGCCACACTATTCTATTCTCAACTCCACGCCGACGTGGATAGTGGGGGTATGAAAAGGTCGGAGGACGCGTACCGCCGCCGCTCGCCACGCTTCGGGTGCGTGTGGATAGTGGGGGTGGTACACTGGCAAATGTCAATGATTTTTGGGAAAAATGGTATCGCATCACATCAGATGGCATGGGAGTTGTGATACCACACAAGTACCGTATAGACATCAATTATTTATAGATGTTTTGTTTGTGTTTTCTTTTTCCAGCAATGTCTAAGAAACGTGAGCTGACAAACAGTTTCTGGGCGAAGGTCATCGACATGTACAAGGAGAATAGATGCCTCTGGGAGAAGAAGGATAAAGACTATTACAACAAGGCAAAGAGGAATGAGGCATATCAGAAAATGGTGGCTCTCTGTCGAAAACGGGAACCTGATGCAAACATCGCCTGGGTGCAGAAGAAAATGACAAATATGCGGACAGTCATGGTGAAGGAGTTTAACCGAGTACGGCAGTCTCAAAGTTCCGGAGCCGATGCAGAAGACGTCTACGTGACGAAATTATGGTACTACGAGCGGATGAAGTTCATCTTGGAGCAGAGAGAACAGAGTGGAACAGGGGGAACGGATACGGAGGACACCTCTTCGTCCGGTGCAGCGGAGAGTGTGGACGTTGTAAGTATTTGCTGTGACATGTCTTGCATGTAAGTGACTGTGAAATGTCATGTTATTACCATTTGCCCTTTTTTTTTTTTTTTCTTGGAAGTTCCCCCTGAGACAGAGCAGGAGTCTGCGACAGTTGCGGAGGTGGACACTACTCCAATGACGGAGAGCACTACACCCGCTCTCCCGAGGAGGCGCCGCAGAAGACAGCTGTCCAGCACTGCTCCCAATGTCCAAGGGCATTGTTGCAGGTCTGTACCGGAGGCAGTACAAAATCCCCCTGATGATTGTCAAATTTTCCCAAACAAACTTGCCGTGGAAATGCGGTCCATGGAGAAAGACCAGCTCCTGCATTGTAAGAGGTTGGTATATTGCACTATAATGCGCGCAACAGAGAGAAGTCTCTCTGCTGAGTGCAACATAGAGCCATCTGCCACGATCGTAAGGCAAGTGGCCCAAACGCCCAACTACCCCTATCACTACACTTCGTACAGTGCGTCGGGTTATGCTCCGCCTCCTCCTCACCCTTTTATGTATGCGCCGAGGCCCCCTATGCCACCAGTCACAGACCCTTCGTCTTTGCCTGGGACTATTTCAAGTGCTCTGTTGAGCACACAAAGTCCCCTCCCAGGTGAAAAACGCGATTTCAATTAATTAACAATTTGGCTTTATTGGTTTTAAATTATTTTGCCATGCAGCAATGTCCTTGTTCTACTCTGTTCATTATTTGCTCCAAGATGAACTTTTTAGCTCGTAGACCATAATTTCGGTTACTGATGGTCGCAGTATCGGACTCCTGAACTTTGAGCTGTCCGTACTCGTTTTGCGCCTTCACCATTGACTGTTCCGCATATTTGCATTTTGTTCTGTACCCAGTGCATGTTTGCATCATGGTTCCTTGTTGTACAGTAAGCCCCATTTTTTGTATGCCTCATTCCAATTTGCCTTGTTGTAATGCAATTTCTCCCATGAGGCATCTATTCTCCTAAACTGTTAATGACCTTCCCCCAGAAGAATGACCTTCCCCCCATTGGCCAAAAATAAAATAAAAGTGATTATTTAAAATTCATAACCTGTGTCGTGTGTTATTTCATTGTCTTCTAATTGAGGGATGCCATGTAATTTGATGTGTTTTTCTATTGTATTTTTGTTGCTTTTTGCTCACCCATCGCGGTGATTGCGGCCACATGACGGCCACGGGCACTCGTGATGCAACCGACACGCGACACGATCTTTGATCGCGTCGTGATTATATCGGTCACATCACGTGTGCCCAGTAATGTGGCCGCGATGTGCCCGCAAACACTGCGATATGTGCGCCGTTTTAATGTTATCTTGTGTTATAATTAAGGGATGCCATTAAATTATATGTCATTTAATAGTCTAAGGTTAAATCTGCATGTATTTAATTATTTTTTTTTATTTACAATTGAGGGATGCCATGTCATTTGCTGTTTTTTTCCTGTTTACTGTTTTCCACAGCAAGAAATCGCGCCCATCGCGGGCACATCGCGGTCACATTACTGAGCACCCGCGATGCGACCTACATCGCGACCGATGCGATGATTGATCGCGTCGGTCGCATCGCGGGTGCCCAGTTATGTGGCCGCGATGTGCCCGCAATGACCGCGATGGGCGCCGTTCTAGGTAAAGAGTACCCACAATTCAATCAGCCAATCAGATGAGAGGCTGCTAATCATCTGAGAGAAGTTTCTCAACCAAAAACCGTCTGGAAAGTCTTTTCACAATTTTTTTTTAAATTCAGCAGACGCTTCCTGCCCGACTCCCTGCACATGCCGCTATTAGCTCAATTCTTCCACACGGACCCTGCTGCATGGAGCCCGCTGCCCACCCCATGCCGCGCAGACCCTGCTGCACACCCCTGCCACTGTCAGCTCCCCAGGAGCTTTTACATGCAATAAATCGCATGCTCGAAGGCATGTTGGTGTAATGTATGGGGGATTTAACTCTCACAATAGGAACTACATAAGAGATCCTTGCAAGTCCACCAAACCCCACCTTCCAAATGGTGGCCTGGCCGCCACCCATTCACAAGGTCGATTCCCTCACAGGGCCTCCAAATGGATGTTACTCATGAACATCTATTTGCAGTCTAGTGGGATCCACCCACATGATTTGATGGTCGGCGACCATTGAATTATGGCAAAGGTGCACGCATATAAAAGTGACTCTGAAGTCACATACATACAGTATGAGTGGCCACTCAAGAGGAGGTTGTTTGCAGTTGGACCCCCCCCCATCCTGCATACCTCGTCATCAGGGGCATTTGCCCATGAATTGCTGGGCTTTTACATATGCAAATGGTCTGGGCCGCCACCCCACGCCCCTCCTCACCCCCTGGCTCATATACTTGGGTGTGCGCCCAGTGAGCACCCTGTATTTATGTTCATGATGATTTGCACAGTACTCGAAAACTATTTTTCTATTTAGAATTACTGTGCTGTAAAGTGC
Source organism: Crinia signifera (assembly GCF_055691185.1). Lineage (NCBI taxonomy): Eukaryota > Metazoa > Chordata > Amphibia > Anura > Myobatrachidae > Crinia > Crinia signifera. The sequence continues at coordinate 34,145,404 of NC_139217.1, forward strand.
CCATGTTTTTTTAGGACTGTACAAGAACTCAATTTGTTGGTAAGTGGCCCAAAGTTGTCTGCTAGAACCACTTATTTCATGTCTTTAAGCAAATTTATTGACATGGAAATGAAACAACAAATAATAGAGTTCACCATGATACAACCACAGAAGAGTACATTAATATAGACATAGACATGACATGTTCTGAGAATGTCATTAGTATGAAGTTATGAATCACAGTCCAGCAAGTAAGCCAAAGAAATACATGTTCAATTGCCTAAAAGGAGGGACCTCTATGAAGAGTATCCATGTCATACCAGGAAGTGTCTCGGAAACTGGTCCGTAGTGCCTCCCTCATGACCTCCGATAAAGTGGGTACATGAAGGACCCAGATGTCAAAAAAAATTCTGTCCTTTTCTCTTTGCCAAGCGAGGCTTCAACCTAGTCAATTGATAATAAAAAAGATTCTGGTATACAGATGGAGCCTTTCTCATTCAACCGGGCATCATTGCGTCATTCGTCGAGGCCTACCACACATGCTTAAGTGCCCCATTCATGGCAATGGACGCGTGAGCATGTGAGATGCCGGTTCACCAGCTGCCAGTAACGAGCGCCTGGCGTGCTAGCGGAGCTAAAGAGAGTGGCTCCATCTGTACATTAAGCTTATAGACACTGAATCTGTGGGGATCCATTGTGAGAGAATAGTCCTTTTAGTGACTGCAGCTAATTTTATAAGTAAGGTGTGGGTGCCATAAGGCATCTTAACTACATCCCAGTATAATCCCAAAAAAGCCTATTGCTTGTGAAGCTGGAAATTTATCTTCAGAAGGTTAAAAATACAATCCTGAAACTATAACCACACTGATTGCACCTTCGGACAGTCCCACAAGCAATGAACTAGAGATTCTGTAGAGATTGTGGGTGAGAGGAGAATGATCAGCAAGATAACATCATTATTGGATAATGCTTCACACCCTCTCAACAATATTTTGATGGATCTGTGTAGCACTTTCAGTGATAGGTTGCTTCACCCTCGATGCTCAACAGAGAGGTACTGCAGGTCTTTTCTACCTGCTGCAATCAGAATGTACAACTGTCATGGTCTGTAGAGACCTACATGTTCTTAGATTCTAGATTTATATTGTTTGGACTTCTTATCTTATATGCTATTTTCACCCTTATCTGTACTTGAACCTTGCTGTAACAATTGTAAATTTCTCCATTGTGAGACGAATAAAGGAATTCTATCTAACTATATCTGTATCAATGCTACAGCATTTATAACATTCAGATGTGGGGGACTCTCCAACAAGAAATTTAAATTTTGGGGTGAAGCAAGCTCTACGTAATATCTTGTAATGTATTTAAAAAAAATAAGATATAAAACCAAGCTTCTTGTTCATGGATATATATATATATATATATATATATATATATATATATATATATATATATATATATATATATATATATATATGCTTTACATGTATTCTTCATAGATAGTAAACGGAATTCAGCTTTCCACTTCAAAAGACCCACTGTACCCATATCAAAGATTAGTGATGGTGGAAAAGAAGCATAAAACAAAGTCCCTGTTTATACCATGTCCTAAAAAAGGGCGATAGTTTCTGTTGGGCAAAATTTGGGTTACCCCAGAGTGGCAGAAATATAGAAGCCATTCTGGACACTCCGAGAGCCCAACGGACTGCTCTCTAAGCTAAACAAGTGGAATGTATTAATAGGAGTGTGTAAAAGCAATCAAATTCCAATCAGGAAAAAAAGACTTTTTTCAAACATTGCATTGTGTATGTAGTAGATCCAGTTATCCAATCAAGGGCAATCCTATAATTGGCAGCTGGGATGCAGCTGCGGAGACAAGGCAAATTGATACCACCAAGGTCTCTGGTCTGCTGGAGTTTAAAAAAAGAAATATGTGGCATTTTACCCACCCATATAAACTTTGTTAATGCTTTATTGAAGATGGCCAAAGCTCATTTAGAAGGGACAATGGAGAGCATCTGTACAACATATAAAACCGTAAAAAAATCAGATTATTTTATATAAGTAACTTCTACCTGTATAATTTAAAGGTAAATGAGATCATTTTGACATATCTGTGGTAGCCCGTGAGAAGATGGGACCATAATTTGCTTCATATACAGTAGTTTAGTATAGTGGGAGGGGATTTTTTTTTTTTAATCAATATATTTTATTCAAATGATCTTTTGCTTTACAATTTACAATATATAAGAGATTCAAGAAATACATACATTAAAAATGGACAATGTTGTTCAAAATTTTACATAGTACACTGTGACTGTTCAAAATATAGAAAGGACATTGCGACATAAAATTTTTAACTCAAACTTATTTTTTTTAAAACAAAAAATAATGAAATGACACAAGTGTTGCTATAAACTATGTTTTAAAGACATGTTCATTGTAAACTGCATTAGGAGGGGATTTTAATCCCTTAATCTCAGTCATCAAATTTTAATTTAGGGAGGCCTGCTTGCATTATGAATTCCATTTCACTTGTTGGAGAATCAGGATGAGATGAATAAAGAGCCTCAAAAAAAAAAAAAAAAGCCTTGTTAATTTCCTCTGTCTGGTTACAAAGGGTGCCAGTATGAGTACGGATCATTGTGATTGGTTTTGTTGCTAAAGAGAATTTAACTAAATTTGCCAATAGTTTTCCTGGTCTATTACCCTATCTAAAATATCTATTCTTTTGATTGTGCTTGGTCACTGGACAAATTAACATAAACAAGTTTGGAATCCTAATAAAGAAGCCGATTGGTTTCTGGTGGATTTGCCAACATAGTGGAGTAAGCAGATAATATCTTATTTTCTGCCAAGGTAAATTTTTGTTGAAATGGATGCCTCACCTCTCTTGTTGGGTCCCCAGTCTAGCCCCTCACGCAGATACTGGGACTCTTTACAAATGCCACAATTTCCTGAAACTTTTCTTACAACCTTAACTAATCCTATTACTACTTCACCCCAGTTATCTCACAGATAATAACAAAACTTCACTATCTTCACTATCATTATTAGGCAGGTTGGCTATTTTTCAATTTATAATATTCCCCAAAATATTTTATTGCATGAAAATTCTTCCCATGGCTCTTAGTAAATTAGTTAAATTAGACTCCTTGTGTAATACCCTTGAGTATTACGCCTGATTGTGGGCGGACTTGATGGACAGGCCATCAGAGAGAGGCGGGACAAGGAGCTGGCTTCGGGATGGCAGATGGGAAGTGATGCACTGGGAGAAGAGGAAGGAGAGCAGCAGCAGCACATTGGGAATGCATGGAGAGGAAGGAAGAAGTGAGCGGCACGTGGCGGATGGGGACGGAGAAGAAGGAGCATCGCCCAGCAAGTGTACAGCAGCAGGGAGCGGAGAGCAGTGTCAGAGATGGGGTGGTGAGTGACAGCTCTGGTCCCAGCATAGATCAAGTGCCTCCTCACTGCTCCGCACCACCCAGCACAGTGACACCTGACAGTGGCACCCCTGGGCACAGTGACACCTAGCAGTGGCACCCCGGCGCACAGTAACACCCGGGAGTGGCATCCCGGCTCCGGTCATGTGACCAGCCACAACCTCTCCCCACACCCTGACAGAGCAGCTGAGGACTACTAGGTCCTGGCACCAGCAGCACCCTGGCTCCAGTCAGGTGACCAGAATCAATACCCCCCAGCAGCACAACAGAGCAGCCAGGAAAAAAGCCCCCCTGGCACTCAGTTGCAGCCAGAGAGGGTGGCGAAGGACACAGTGGCGTAACTAGCTTTTGGGCGCCCCCCCGGCGTTAAAGGGAGGGCGCCCACCCACGCACCCCGCCGCACCAACCCCCGCCCGCCCCGCCGCACCAACCCCCGCCTCGCCGCCCATGCAAACCCTCCCAATCCCCCGCAGTCTTACCTACGCTCAGTAGTACGCGCTGGTCCCGGCTCCCTTCTTCTGCTATGAGGACCACCACAAAATGTCCGCCCCCATGCAGCAGACAGTTTCAGAGAACTCTCTACTATTCCAACGACAGTGTCTAGGTCAGGCTTTCCCAACCATGATCCTCAAGGCACACCAACAGTGCAGGTTTTAGTGATATCCAGGCTTCAGCACAGATGGTTTAATCAAATTCACTCAGGTACTAATTAAGTCACCTGTGCTCAAGCCTGGATATCACTAAAACCTGCACTGTTGGTGTGCCTTGAGGACCGTGGTTGGGAAAGCCTGGTCTAGGTAGACAGTCAAAAGATCGACATGTGCCAACAGGCGGTATTTCATGCCGAGCTCAGCAAGGCACCGGGCACGACGCATAGTGAGCGCAGTGAGCAATACAAGGGGATGCGGTTTACTTTAAACTGTGTCCATGTCAACTGTGTTGACATTCAGGTAAAAAACCTGTGAAAAACCCCATGTCGACCTTTTCACTGTCGACCTAGACACTGTCGAACTAATGACATGTCGAACTAACGACCTGCCGAACTAATGACCTTTCGACCTAGAACCATGTCAACATTTACCCATGTCGACCTAGACCCATGTCAATCTTTTTCCATGTTGACCTAATGACTGTCGACCATCATGCTGTAGACCAAATGATCCCAACCTGTGGGTGGTGACCACAAAATTCAGAGATTACCTGTCAGTGTTCCGTTTGTGGCTGTCACGGACTACAACTCTCTGGCACACCACTATGGAGCATAGGTGGGTGTGACATCTGGCCAACTACAATGACAAGATTGAATACAAGAGTGGCAGCAGCAACACTAATGCCGATTCCCTTTCACACCTTCCTGCTCCAGAGAAGGAGGAAGAAGAGGTAGACCCAAGGGAGGTGGTGGAATTGCCTTATTTTGACACTCCCCCATCAGCAACCAGGCAGCATCAGATGAATACCACAGCCACTGGGCTAGTGGGAAACCAAGTACAGATGGACTTGGTGCAATGGCAAGGAGCATGCCCCCACATCCAGCTAATGCAAGAGTATCTGGCGACCCACTGGGGACTGTCCCGAGCTAAGACAGAGAAGGCACCCAAAGAGCTCCTACAACTCTGGCAACAGAAAGATCGACTCAACTTGCAGGGGGAACTGCTCTACCGAGACTACATCATCGCCAAGACACACTGCACAGAAAAGCAGCTCATTGTACCTCGAGTGGACAGAGACAATGTCCTACGGGCATGGCCGGCGCCACCACTAGGCAGCTTTAGGCATTTGCCTAGAGCGCCGGCCACTGGAGGGCGGTAGTGAGCTGCTGCTGGAGGAGCAGCAGCAAAGCTCCCACCAGGAGAGCAGGAAGAACGAAGCAGCTGCCCGCCCAAGTACTATTCAGCAGGGAGCAGCAGGTAAGCCGAACCCCTGCCCCCACTGGAGCCCACTCATGGATCAGTGCTGGCACCTGCTGGTGCTGCCTGCCCGCACCCCCCGCTGATCATCAGCGGCAATCTGCAGCAGGTAGCGCCTGCCACAACCCCCCTGGAGCCCCCAGCATGCACGCGGTAATCCCCTGCTCCCCGTGCTGGACAGTGGCCGCATCACCTCACCCCCCCCCCCGTGGAGCGTGAGCATCGGGGCGCCCTCCCCCTCTCCTGCCTGGGGCGCTCAGGTTCCTTGAACCGGCCCTGCCTACGGGCTTACCACAATGGGTCAGGACACTTCAGGGTCCAGAAGACTGAAGTGAACCTATTTGGTTCAATTGGCACAACTTGAGGAGAGATGTAGAAGACTGGTGCAAAGACTGCCTGGAGTGTGCTGTGTGCCAGCCGGTGGCTTCGACAGAGAAGGCACCTCTTCACCAGATCGTCAGTCACCAACCATTGGAACTAGTGGTTCTCGACCACGTCATGATGGGGCCCAGACCAATGGGGTACACTTACGCAACTTTTCAGCTTAGCTGATGGACAAAATCAATAAACATATGTATCCTCTTCTAACTATGACACTGGCATTAGCCTGGAAATGTTTGATTCATTAGACGAAGAAGACCGTTCCCCAAATGATAATGGTCAAACAAAAGCTGTTGCAGATAATATACTTTGAAATAAAATATGCAAGATTAGATGTTCATTCTGGAGCTCAATTATACCCCTTTCACATCGCACTTTTAAAACGGTATATTGCCGTTTTTTTTCCATTTTAAAATGTTTAAGGCTGCAATGTGAAAGTGCCAGAGTTGATTTACCGGTTAAAGTTAACCGGTATTTCAACACGGTTAAAAAGCAGAGTCCTACACATTTTAAAGCTGTTTTTTTGGCAGTTTGAACAGCTCTATTTCAATGGCTTTAAACGTGTCCCTTGGGGGTTAAACGGGTTGAATGTTTGAATGGTATTAAATGATTTTTAAAACGGTTTTCACCTGCACTGTGAAAGGTCTCAAGGCTCTGACCCGTTTTAAAGTTCCATTTAAGAATACCGTGTCATTACCCATTTCTGCAATGTGAAAGCAGTATCATTTTATCAAAAGTGAACATTCTTCATAAATACCCTCATTGTTTGTACCAAAGAACACATTTTCTCTGCATTCTTGAACTGTTGAATACATGGAGAAAGCATAGTTTCCACTATCGACCATCCACTTATGATCTATATAAGGTCTTTGGTGGTATTATGCATTTAGCAAACTTCCTTACCCTGTGTTGTTAATATAGATGGTGCCGCTCTCATTTAGCGGGGGTCGGCAGGTCAGATCGCCAACTGCCAGCCCCTGCCAGCCGCCAGAAGTGGAGCACGCACATGAGACGCTCATGTGTCCTCTTCTGATGGAGCTCCCCATTGCTCCCCGCTGGTCCTGACGGTTCTTGCCGCCTCCCCGCACCCCCCCTAACCCTGCCCATCTCCCTGAAGCTGAGATGGGCAGGGTTCACATCCCCTACCACCCAAAAACTAGGACGCACATGGATGTGAGATGCTAGCGCATCCCAGTCAGATACAGCACCTATCAGTCTGGCTAGCCCCAGCACTGGCTGAGAGGCACTCCATCTGTATGATAACTTATCTATTTATGGTATAGCATATAAAAGAATGTCTAAAGCAATAGCCTGAGATATCCAACCCCCATTGCCCAATTTACCATTTCTCCCCTTTCCTTTCCACTCCCCCTTTCTTGTCTTCATTGAATGTTTCTGCAAGTCCTTCATTCTATTTTTAATAGATCAGCAGCAGTACCACTTACTATTAACATACCAAGAAAAGATAAATGTGAACAACCCCATATTAATTATTTTTGTACTTCTTAACCTACTAATACTGTATTAACAAATCAGAGTGCTCAATTTAAACTGTAATTAATGGCTTTTGGTATGTCCACTAATATTACTTCTGGGAACTATGCTGATTGTACTTATCTATTTGTTTGTATTATCACATAAAATAGTTCAATGAATAGTATTTAAAAAAAAGTCTGTACATTATTGATATATTGTTTTTTCATGCAAGTACTGTACTGTAGATGTTCTGTACTGTACTGTACTATACTGTAGATGCACTCAAAAATAGTGTTGTAAATTTCAGGACAATTTTAAATATAATAATTCTTAATAAAGTGTAATATAGTATTGTATAGAAAATTTTCTATTTTGTATCCTCCTTTTCAGATACTACTGTAGGTTATTATACATTGAGGATGAATAAAAATATACATTAAATATGAGAAGGGGGCAGTATACAGGGACAGATTAAGCCTTCAGGGGGCCCGGGTCACTTTAGACAGGGGGCCCCTTGCACTTGTCATTACTGGCCCTAAACAGCACGGGTGAATATTACAATGTCAAAACACAAAATAAGGCCAGTATAAACTTGGTCAATGGGTAACTGCAGGTAGGAATAATAATATTAATTTATATATCTCTTATATATTTAGCCTAATCTGTCACTAATCCCCTGTGTGTGTAACGTTCCCGCCCAGCGCTATACACAAACCCGCCCCCCCTCAGGAAAAATACAGTGTTATACACACCACCACCCCCTTGACATCACCTCCCCCCGCCCACCCAGGGCTAAAGTACACGCCCACCATCCACCATGGTGTAGGTGAGCGGCACACCACACCACCACCCCCCCCACCCCACAAAGACCCCCGCGACCCCCCATCCCGCGATTTGCGGGCCCCCTGTGCCCCCCCTCCCGCGATTTGTGGACCCCAGCGCCCCCTCTCACTATTCACGGGCCCCCAGCCAAAGGCCTTAACTACCCCTCATGCCCATACACCCTATCACTGCCCTGCCTCCTTTTCTCCTGCCCCGTAACTTCCACCAGTGATGACCCACTCACCCTTTGTTGCCCATTCCCCTATCATGCTTTATCACCTAGCCTCCTGTTCTCATGCACCCTAACTCCCACCTAGTAGGAAGAGACACTGACTCAGGGGCACCGTCCTGTACTCCTGTGCTGGCATGCACTATGCTCACCCGCTGGCTGGAGCTGCACAGTGTCTCCTCTGCACCAGCACAAAAGCTTTAGTCCCCCTCATACCCACACACCTCTATCACTGCCCAGCTTCCTGCTCTCCTGAACCATAACTTCCACCACTGGGGAGTCACTGACGCTGTGTTGCCCACATGCCCCTCTCACGCCTCATAGCCCAGCCTCCTGCTCTCATGCACCCTAACTCCCACCCAGTAGGAGGAGACACTGACTCAGGACCACCGTCCTATACTCCTGTGCTGCCACACTGGACCCTCACCCACTGGCAGAAGCTGCACAGTGTCCCCCACCCTCCTCTTTAGTCCCCCTTAACCAGACAGGACAGCGAGTATATGGATCAGCACGTCGGGAAGCCACGCCCCAACACGTTTCATCACTGGGGACTTCGCCTCCTGCCGAAGTCCCCAGTGACGAAACGCATTGGGGCGTGGCTTCCCAATGTGCTGATCCGTATACTCGCTGTCCTGTCCGGTTTCCATCTCGTGTATCCAGCTGCGGTTGTCCGTACACCACCGGGTGTCTTCTGCTGAGGAGTACGCCTGATACTGCCTTACCGTGCTGGGTTCCCTTCAATGTACATATTTGATGTGGACGAGTGTTGGGCGATACGGTGATATGCTAACAGTCTTTGGTTATCATGTATGTGAGCTGATGTTTTGTTTTTTGTAAACTTTGATACTTTTGCTCATTGGTACACTCCTTCTGTTTTCTTCACATGTCCTTTATTGTTTGAGGCTCGAGCAAGCCTCTTTTGAAGTAGAGCAGCCTCATTACCTTTTTCTGGATGGAGACCATTATCTCAGAGACTTTGCGGAGATTGGTATTTTGTATGTATGTATATATATATATATATATATATATATATATATATATATATATATATATATAGAGAGAGAGAGAGAGAGAGAGAGAGAGAGAGAGAGAGAGAGTAACCAGGCAGCACTTGGCAACTTAGAAGAAATGGAGACCACACACAGGTTCTTTTAAATATATATATACATTATTAGGGCGGAGTGAAAAAACTGAAATTGAGAAATTCAAAATCGGCTAGTGTGGAAAAGTTGTGACTTGACCTGAATTAGACACGTGCAAAAGCTTCAACATCTTCAGTTATGGCAAGAGTCCTAAAGTTTCACTTTTTAGGTGAAAAAGACAAAAACTGTGAAGATGCTTCGATCTAGTTAAAATTATGTCAGGATCTCAGAGAGTGGTTCATTAATATACTTGACCATAGTAAAAGAGAGTACGAGCTTGTCCTAGTGCAAAGTGACTGATTTTGGCTGGAGAAAAATCCCTGATAATTGACCCATTTTCATGGTTTCAACTGTTTTTATGGTGTTTTCTCCTGAACATGTTTTCTTTTTTTATTTTTTGGGAGAGGATGCTCTGTAATTGATGTGATCAAGAAAATAAACTTGGTGCAAAAAAAAACAGGTTAAATCCCTTTTGTTTGCCCTTAATAGAATATTGCACCTACTGTATGTGTCTTCTAATGTCCAACAAACTCTTTACTGAATGCTCCAGTACGTTCAGTAACAATGCATTACACTCTGTTCTTTAGGTGCAGTATTTAAAACACTTCTGTTTATTGTCTTTACTTGCGGCAGTTTATTTTAATCATGAATTGGCCTGAAAAACAGTTTTGCATCAACTGTGCTGGCAACATGAATGGGCTGCATTACGGCATATAGGCCCTTATTCTGATCGGTGCGGCCGGATCCGAATATGCGGGCAGGACCGTGCGTCCGAAACCCCGCCTTCCATACGGATCGCCAACTCCGTCCGAACGCGGTAAGAAAATGTCCGAACGGACCGCAAGTGTATTTCTCATGGAATACGCCTCCTCCATCTCAGGTAACCTCCCCCATCATTCGATGGTCGCATTACCATACGTACGCCAAGCGTTTTCATGGGAACGCCCATGAAACGCGGGGCGTATGCATATGGTAATGAGCCCAAATAGCCCTTCACGCCCCTCTCCACCCCCTGATCGTAGTGTACACATTTCATGCGGAATTTGGCCATACGCCCCGCTCGCACATGCGCAGACACGCCTCTGCACATGCGCAGACACAAAACATCGGCGGCACGAACGCACGCGGATATTACCGCACCAACCAGAATAAGGGCCATAGTTATGCCAAAGATAAGCCAATATATAAACAGTTAAATACGTTGAAGTGTATTATGATGTAATAAACAAATACATCTAATGTTTAGTGATACTGTATTTAAAATGATACATTAAACCGTTTACACTGTTACTTGTAATACTTATTGTAATAGTTACTGTTTTTCAATAACAGACTGCAACAGTTATTTCTTATTAGCAAGATCAGACAACCACAATATACCACACTCACAGTGCTCCAAAAAAATGCTAAATAGTATGGTTTTTTTTTTTTTTTTTTTAATTTACAGATTTCAAAAACAGTGCAGGTTTTTTTTTTTAAACTTGATTGACATTACTATCACAAAACATTCCTAAATTCACATAAGGTTGTGAAAAATATAATCAGCTTTACTCCTTTACATATGTGCTAATGTCCTGTTATATAGAAGGTTCGTAGGACATTACCAGTGAGAAGGTAATGAGACTTTTCTGTGAACTGTGTAAGCGTTATGGCCCTTATTCAGATCTAATCGCAGTACAAATTTGTTCTCAAAATGGGCAAAAGCATGCTGCACTGCGGATGGGGCAGATGTTATATGTGCGGAGAGAGTTAGATTTGGGTGGGGTGTGCTAAAAGTGAAATATAAATTTCAGTGTAAAAATAATGCAGCCAGAATTTACCCTGCACAGAAACAAAATAACTCACACAAATCTACACAGAGAATCTTTACAGAGAATATTTGAAAGCTCACATCAGTCCCTGCCCCAGTGGAGCTTACAATCTATATTCTCAAATCCCAACCACATGCAAATGCATTCCACAGATCTACCAGTACATTTTTGGATTGTGGAAGGAAACCGGAGTACCTAGAGTAGGTCCATGCAAGCACAGAGAAATAATACAAACTCCGGACAGTTAGGGCCATGATGGGAATCAAACCCATGACCTACTGTAAGTGCTGTGAGGCAGTAATGCTAACAATTAAACCATCCCTACTGCACTTTCCCTGCCTGCCAGATAAGAGGCAAGAGAGGGGACAAGGGCTGGGCCAATGTTTTTGTCTAAATACTGTATTTTCACTATTATATTTGAATGATTTACAGAGAGCATTACATGTAATAGGTTAGTTGTGTAACTCTGCTATATGTATCTATACATATTTATATAAACATGTGACATCAGGGAAAATTTTGAGACATGGTATAATAATGCTTTATAAATTGTTTTTATCCAGCATGATTTTTCTGGAGTTCAATTCTGGTTTTATAATCAGAATATAAAGTTTTGGGAAAAATATACAGCCCAGAACCCCAGCACAAGAAGTCAGTATGGAGAATATCTCCACAGCCACCGAATCTTTCCCCTTGGTGCTCAGGTAAGCTGGAATCATTGTAATCCAGACACTGCAGAACACCAGCATGCTGAATGTTATGTATTTGGCTTCATTAAAGCTGTCTGGTAATGTTCTCACCATGTAAGCCAGAACAAAGCTCAAAACCGCCAGGATCCCTATGTACCCCAACATACAGCAAAACCCAATCACTGACCCTTCATTACACTGAATGATGATTATTCCCTGATAAGTGTGATGGTCATACTCTTGGTAGGGAGGAGAAACAGACAGCCAGATTCCACAGATCAGAACTTGGACAGAGGAGCACACAATGACCACATAATGAGATACTCTAACTGTGACCAACTTCCTCCAGGGACTGCCGGGTTTGCTGGCTTTGAAAGCAATGCAGACATTCATAGTCTTGGCCAGTACAGAAGAGACAGCTGTGGAGAAGGAGATTCCAAATGAAGTCGGTCTCAGCCTGCAGGTTATATGCGAAGGACGGCCAAGGAACAAGAGCACACAGAGGAAGCTCAACAGGATGGAGACCAAGAGAATGAAGCTTACAGTACGATTATTGCCTTTCACAATTGGGGTGTTCCAGTAATAAATAAAGTTCCCTAATATGAATAATGTTATGGAAGAGAAAAATAAAGCTGTTACTGAAGATATTTTCCCCACAATGTCCTGTTCATATGACAGAAAGTTGTATGTTTTGGGAACACATCTGACTTTTCTCTCATCCGGCCATTCATCATCAGGACACCTTTGGCAGATCTCACTGTCTAAAATAAAACACAAACACACAAAAATAGTCATTAGAAAAAACAGCCTATATCATGCGCTCCACATGTTACCGGTATTGGCAGGGACTGTGCATATGTATATGCCAGTGCTGTACTTCTGATTATCGGAGCGCACCCATTATCTTACTTCCCATATGGACTTTTTTTTAGCCTGTATTCATTACTAAAAAACACTGTAAAGGCTCATTTTATAAAAAAAGTATATTTTGTGCAAAGTTGGTTCTTGAGACCTCGGTCACCATTTTGCTAGCTGACAAACAATGGTCTTCTTCCCAAATTGAAATGTTCATGTTACCTGGCAGTGGACTGGACAGAACATAGGACAGGGTGGGAATGGTAGGTTACAGTGCCCACTCTCACAACCCGCAAAATGTCCCGCACACCTTACCCACAAAAGTGCTTAAATGCCAATAATCCTGAAGGAAATAAAGGATATAAAGGATACTTTTGAGCCACTGTAGATATACAATCCCTGTACACTTTGAACACAAAAAGGGGATTGAATCATGCCGGGAGTTTTCACTGAGAGATTCCACTTTAGGAATGGAGCACAAGTATTTTATCTGTTGTCTCGTGCAATACATTCTAACCCATAATTATTTTACATTTTTAGACCAATTTTACATCAAAATGTGTGGAACTGCCATGGGCACTAGGGATGGGTAATCATATGATGTTTCATTTGTAACATCAGATTTATTGTTCCAATGTTCCATGTTTAACCCTGCAATGTTGAGGATCCAATGTTTCGTCAACATTGCTAGATTTCTCCCCTGATGTTTTACTCAAGTTTCAAAAAAAAAATTATTTTGTGTGTCACTGTGTGGCGCTGTCACTGCTTTCGGCAGTCAGATCAGTCCTTGTTTTATATTCGTTGACAACTAAAAAAAACAGATACAAAACACTAACACACACTGGGGGAAATGTACTGTACTAAGATGTGAATTCTTTTTCACAGGTGATGTTGCTATGGGAAACTAATCAGATCCTGTCTACTATCTTCTAGAGGGTGCTAAATAAATAAGAAGTAGATTTTGATCAGTTGCTCATAGCAACATCACATGTGAAGTAGAATACACATCTCAGTTGAGAGAGGAGAAAAGAGAGAGAAAAAACCGTGAGAACATTAAAGGTACTGTATAGTAAACTCCTATATTGCCACAAGAAAAGGCAATTTTTTTCAACGTACAGTATGTTCTATGTTGTACTGTAAGGACAGTTTTTTGTTATTTTCTATGTTCAACTTAAGTTATTAGCCTGTTGCTACTGTAATAAATCAAGTTAAAAGTGATAATTCCTCATCTTTGCGGCCACCGCTTATGTTACGGAACTTACTTAGCTTACGGCGAGCCGCTAGGGTTATTTTTGAAGTCCACGCCACAATTAGTAATGTTGTGGCAAGCATAGCAGCGCGAGCCACCAAGCCCGAAGCGTGGTGAGCAATCGTGAAGGGACAATCGCAATTCATGTAGCAGCTAACATAACTGGCGTCAGCTGAGGAAGTACCTTAAAAATATTTTAAAATAGCAGATTGTGAGCTGCTGTGAATTGTTGCAATAAAGTTTTGCTAGTTAATGCTTCATTTTTGTTCCCCTCCGTAACAAATTTTATTTACCACAAAACATGAATCATATTTAATGTGTGTAAACTGTAAGCCGCCAACAAGATAAACTTAATAGAAGGATTATTTATCATTTCATAAGTTTATTAGTGTATTATATACTTAAGTAGACAGTTAATTAAAAAATATATAGAAACATTGGTTAATATTGATTAACATTGGTTTCAGAATACCAATGTTTAGGTCTAAATAATTTTTTGTAACCAATGTTGAGAAACATCATGCAACATGTTTTCTTTTGATGTCCCATCCCTAATGGGCACAGTCTTTGCCCCAAGATTTGCTAATTTACACATTGGCTGTTGGGAATATAAGAATGTATATAAAAAGAACCAGTTTTGTTGTCATTTTTATCATTTGGAAAGGTACTAAGGTGGAATTTGAATAAATTATGGAGATTTTGGGAATAAATTATTTTAACTTATCTTTTACCTACAAAATCAGTACTGAACAAGTAGAATATCTTAATCTGGTTTTACTGCATTCAGGGGAATATATCCACACAAAAAAAAAAAACCCCTTTATTAAAAATGGGCATCTACCCAAGTGGAAGACAAACATTCCATTCTCACAATTTCTAGAGTGAAGCAGAACTGTTCGAGACCAGCTGACTTAACTGAACAAATGAGGGTATATCAAGAATGTTTCTTGGAGAGGGGCTTTCTGAAGAATATAACAGGAGAGGCCTCTATCAAATTAGAATTAGTGGATACCAATGCATTATTAGTGTATAATACACAGGAGCCCCTGAACAAGGGCATTAACTTCGTCACTACAAGACACATTAATTAGAAAAGTACTCAATAAGCAGTGTGGAATCTTGAAAATGGATCCAGTTCTTAATAAAAATCCTTCCAGAGATTCCTAATATGGTCTTTCCCCATGAAGGAAATTCATTCCCCAAGCATGTTACCAACAGTAAAGAAATCCCTCAGGACAACTTGGGATCAACCTAGAGATTTTTTTCAAATGTAGTCATTGTAATACAGTAGCTGCAAGTTCTCAAATCATGACAATAAGATATTGGGTGGTACAAAAGACGACACAATTAAAGACCTAATTACCTGTAACACATGTTGGGTGGTATATCTACTAGAGTGCCCCTGTAAACTGAAATACATGGGAAAAAATGAAGCGACAATTGAAAATCAGGGCATGTAAGGAGTATCATAAATAAGAACAATACTCATACCATCCCAAGGTCTTTTCAGAACATTTTCTTATGGCTCGAAGAGGAGGAGACCGTGTGAATTTACTATCATGGCGTGAGATGTTTTGGAGTTATGAACTCAATACACTAAATCCAAACGGATTCTTATAGTGTTGATAGTCTTTATAACTTAATGTGGTTTTATCGTAATTCTCCTTTGTTATGCCATCATCATCATTTTTACTATGTATTACGATATTTTTATAGTTTGTATTATATATTTTTTATATTTTTTTTATTGGCACTTAAGCACTTTTATATTGTGGGTAAGTTGTGAGGGACATTTCACGGATTGGGAGGGAGGGCACTGTGACCCACTAATCCCACACAGTCCTGTGTTCTGTCCTGTCCACTACCAAATAACATGGGCATTTAAATTTGGGCAGAAGACCATTGTTTGCCAGTTTTTATTATTACCCAAACCGTTTACATTGGCTATTATTTGTTCTGGCTATATATAGATAGATAATTATTTGTCTATGTGTTCCAAAGACAGGAAGTGCATTCCATACCCAGGAAATCTGGTTCTGTAAAACCACAACGGTGTGTCTAACTCTAATTGGAACCCATTAGTATTGTATTTAAACTGGGACTTGTTACAATTTAGAATACTCCACTCCTTAAGAATTCCAGCATAAACTTGCACAGGGACAAAACTCATTGGAAATATGGGTGCTTAGGACGAAAAGCACGCTTCAGATAAGCTTTCAATTTTAGAAATATTGTATGGGCAACTTGTGTGTCATCTACGTGTTTTCATAAATTGTTATACATATGACACTATTGTGACCTTTTCTGTTCCCCTCTACTTGCACACGGTAACATCTGGAGGAGAAAGGAGTTTTGGAAAGACGACGCCTTTTGAACAGGGATGGTGTGCTGCATCTAAGTATCTGATGTGTTGTATAGCAGTGGTGGTCAAACCTCACACTATGGTACACCTTAAATTCTAGGCTGTTTATTTCATTGGTGGCAGACTAAAAACTCACAAAATAATTTGCACTAGGTGGCGCTGTTTCTCATCATTATTTCAGATCGAACCGAGTTTTTCTCAGCGAAAAAAAAAAAAAAAAAACTACTGGATAAATGGCTATTAATTCGAATTTGAGGGAGGGTGGATTTGGACAACCTACAATCTTATGACGGACTAGCTAAGTGTAACGCTAGTACCACCATTGTCTATATATATATATATATATATATATATACTGTATATATATATATATATATATATATATATATATATATATATATATATATATATATATATACAGTGGAGGAGTCAGTGGTTGAGTCACATATATATATATATATATATATATATATATAAATATATACAGAAGTACCAACACACTCGCCATTCCTACGAATGTGGTGCAAACAGCACCCACTTCCCATGGTTGGGGTGCAGAGGCCTGTGCTGTTTGCACCCCATTCATAGGAATGGCGAGTGTGTTGGTACTTCTGTATCTATATATTTGGGTTGATTTTTAATTAACCTTTGTTACATCACAGTAATAGGTGCATAGCTTTCTCATGCACCCTAGATAAGCTCATTTACCTGAAACCTGTGACAGATGCCCCATTAATACTAATTCAGGTGCTGTGTTTGGGATTGTCTCACCTTTAAAAGCAATAAGGTACATGGCAGTTGAGCTTTAACCCAAGAAAAAAACACATGTTCATTTTAGTTTTGATGTGCAAGCAGTGGCCAGGTTCCCATGAAAACCAGTTGTAGACAATTATAGGATGGAGCCCTAACAGAGGTTATAATCCATCAATCAACCTTTTCAAACCGTGTTCCAGTTCTTAATCCAAATAATGTATATCAATGAAGTCCATGAAAAAGTTTTTTTTATTCAAAATTCTCTTTCTTTTCAAATGTAAAATTTAGGGCCTTATTCTAGTTCACTCTTTCTGACAAATTCCTTCTTAGATGGACAAAACCATGTGCACTGCAGGGGGGAAGATGTAAAATGTGCAGAGAGAATTAGATTTGGGTGTTATTTTGTTTCTGTGCAGGGTAAATACTGGCTTTATTTTTACACTGCAATATAGATCTCACTTTGAAGTAAACTCCCACCAAAATCTAATTCTCTTGCAGTGCAGATGGTTTTGTCCATCTAAGAAGGAATTTGTCAGAAAGAGTAAACCAAAATAACCCCCTTAATGCAGATTTTTCAGTGCGTAAATGGTGACGAGATGAATACCAATGCGTTTCAACTTTAGCAAGACTCTATCAAGTGTTAGCAGATTAATAGTGGTATTTCAACAAAGTGAATGTTTTCAACAGGAAAAAAAGTTGTTTTATTATCTAGATCATAAAATGAGAATTCCTAAAGTGGTGTTGGTTCCTAACCAAGGTTTGAATGTTCACTCTACCTGGCGTTTGACTTCAAACATGATTCCCTTTCAACAGAAATGTGTCCATACATGATATACGTATAGATATATGTATAGAAAAATAAAATGTCATAGTTCCAAAAATCCCTTCTGGTATGGATAAGATTACAACATCCGCATGGGTTTATTGGCCAGTTCTAAGGATTACAATATCTGGGTACAAGCCCTGTTAGGGCAGTTTATGAAATACATTCAGTACAGGCCCAGATACAGTCCAATAAGGGTGCACCTATGG
This sequence comes from Crinia signifera, assembly GCF_055691185.1. Classification (NCBI taxonomy): domain Eukaryota; kingdom Metazoa; phylum Chordata; class Amphibia; order Anura; family Myobatrachidae; genus Crinia; species Crinia signifera. Next base: position 34,163,537 of record NC_139217.1, read on the forward strand.
GTGATTTACCTTATCAATCATTGAACTACTGGAATGAAGTACTTTGATTTATGTTATTTTTGTATATTATATTAATTTTAACATATATATATATATATATATATATATATATATATATATATATATATATATATATATATATATATATATATATATAAAACATATGTCTACCGCAGTCAGCATACAGCAATCATAGCCTCAGTTATGCACATACAGTATGAGGATGCTTCCTGTGTACAACACAACCATACTGTACCTGTAACATTGGACATTTCTCCCTCAGAACACGGGACACAGTCATAGCAGCAGACATGGAATCTTCCATTAGAAGCTTTTCTGTACCCAGGAGGACATCTGTCATTGCACCGAGATTGAGGCATCTTGTATAAGTAATGCAATGTAAAATATTAATCAGATTTTTTATGCAAAATATTCCATCTTAATTGTTTTAATACATTTTATTTATACATTATTACAACCATTAATTAAATGTATTATGTAATATGAGTGTCATATTTCCAATTTGTAACCATTGTTTTATTAGGTGATATTGGTATATCTGACTCCTGTATTATATACATCTATGTTTGTCCTTGTCTGTAGGTCAAAGTATTTTGTATGAAGAAAAAAATGGCACTGGTCAAACACTTGTGGCCATATGTATCAAGGTTAAAAATGTAATAGTGAGAAACAAACAGCCAATCAGCTCCTACATGCCATGTTATAGGCTGGGTTTGCAAAATGGCAGTGAGAAGCAGATTAGCTGGATGTTTATCAATGTCCACTTTAACACTTTTTTAAGCTTGATACATCTGCACCTTAAAACCACTTTCATATGGCACCTTGGACCAGGATATTGCCAGATTGAGGTGCATGGTGATAGCACCAAACCTTTTAAGCTAGGTCAAGCATCCCACCAATTCTACCCAGGTTCTAAGAAGAGTTAAACTCAGGTCCCACTCTATAATGTGCGGGTGAGATTTGATGTGCGGAGCAGGGTTCGGGATGGGATTCAGATCCCGGGTCCAACCCGTGTTTTTGATGTAAAAGCAGCACCATTGATCATACATTGACAAAGAGAAATGTTTTTGAGTTCAATGCACTTCATGTCTGACCTAAGCATTTTGGCTTAGGCAAATAAATAAGTGAGGTAATACAGATGGAGACACCCTCATCTACTGTATGCTGCCTATGGTGCTTGACCCAACAACTTGTCAAAGTGTGCCTAGTCGCACTCCAGCGCAATAAGTTGCACAGCATGGCATATGGTGTTACCGAATGAGTGCAATACCAGCAATCATCCACCAGAGGCTGCTCTGTAAAAATCACCACTGCGCATTCATCAGATGTCTATTTTAATACTATAGCAAAAGAATCCGCATTATGCATGTGTGAAGTGTCCATTGAAATGCTTTATAGTACAATAACTACTTTACTATACTGTACTGTACAGTATGGTAAATAGACATTTTTCTCAAAAAATACTATTACATAGACGTGCGTCTCAATACACTGTTTATAACGGCGTATCAATTGAATATTACAATAATATTGATTAAAAAGGAAGAATAAATAAACATCAATGACAATATTGAAGTTAAAATTGTAGCATGTGTATCAATAAGTGATATAGACAATGAAGGCTTATACTTATTAGTAACTGGAGAGCTGCTAATTTGTCTTACTCCCGTGGAGATGATATGTTCCTTGATCCACTGGGTTTGTGCCACTTCGTGATGTAGAAGAGTCCAGTACCGTGCCAGATATAGAAAATCACGCTGGAGGATGATCTTATTCCCAAATGTTTGAGAAGTCCTCACAATTAGTCTGAAATTTGTAATCCACAGTGGGTTTATTCATGCTGGAGGATGATCTTATTCCCAGATGTTTGAGAAGTCCTCACAATTAGTCTGAAATTTGTAATCCACAGTAGGTTTATTCACGCTGGAGGATGATCTTATTCCCAGATGTTTAAGAGGTCCTCACGATTGATGTAGAATTTGTAATCCACAGTAGGTTTGGAGCAAAGTCCCATGAAATGGTGGAAAATCCGGGTGACTAGCAAATGCGTGGCCCCAGGGTAGGCAGTGAGTGATGGGTGGCAGTGTCCAGGAATGCCTTCAAAGGCATTTCTGGACACTGAGTGGGATGCCGCTCACTGCCATCACACCCCCACCACATTAACATTGACTTGCCTCACTACAGGCCCTCAGAGGCACCAACCGCACAGCCCAATTGTATGGGACATAAACCATAGGAGGTTTATGGTCACAAAGGGTTCTGCTGATACCCTTATTCCCCATATAGGCCCATACACACCACTATCTATCCCCACACCCCATTACAGCTTTGAGACATAAACTGAAGGATCTTTATTGTACAAAGGGTTCTTCTGACACCCTCATTCCCTTCCAGGGCTCATTGCCATTGACTTGTACCACCCATACCTGTAACTATCTACAGGTCACGGACTCTTGCTTAGAGCATCCACACCCTCCCTGTTGTACCCCCACTTAGTGTAACTGTTACAATAAATATTATTTATTTTACATACTATGGGGACAAGTAAGTGAGTATACAATATTGCCAAAGTTCTGTACGTACTTTAGGCCAGACTTGGGATAACAAAATGGCTACTGGAATTCAGCAAGGGCTTCATGGGAGCCCACATCTATGGAGCTATCAACGGCATAGTTTACACTTTTGTAAAGGCACTGATGTACGTGCGTCTCATTACTAGATAAACACAGAATTAAAGGATGAATAACATAAAGTACAAGCAGGCCAGACTCGAGCACCGAGCAAGTGAACAAAATGGCTACAGTATATGAATCAAGTCTTTGTGGAAGCCCACATCTATGGAGCAAGCAATGGCATAGGTTTTATATTTCTAAGGGCAATGCTAAAGGTGCGTCACACAGCAGCTGCTGACAAATGCATTGACGCTGCATCAATCAACCTGTAGCTCTAGTCTATTATGCGCACCAATTTCCAGGCTTGGGCGCACCTACTCTACAACAGGGAGCTGAGCACCTGGCAGGAGCTCACCCACCTGAGCGCAGGATTGCTCACCGTCACCTCCCTGCAGCCCGGCGATAAAGCCCTGGTTGCAGAGTAAGCCAGAAGCCCCTGCAATCTGGGTCGACAATTAAAAAGGACCCCACACACAGTTGCAAAATGGAAAATGCTTGTAGTTTTGGGCTGAATTGAAGCTGGAGATGCAGCAGTTTAACCAATCATTTGTAACTACTGGTGGTGCATCTGATTGGCATACAATATTTAAGGAAAGGGGTAAGGTCCTAAGGGTCAGAAGTAATAAACCTTAGCAATATATATAGTGGATGATGATAAAAAATTATAAAGGAACAGCCAATCAGCTCATAACTGTCATTTCTCAAACACAGCCTGTAACCTGACAGTTAGGAGCTGATTGGCTCCTTTACCACTCGTTACCTCTCTCCACTTTATCTCTTGTTAAGGCTTAGTACACATGAGCCTTGGAATCCTACTCCCTTTCCTAAAATATTCCAATCAGATACACCACCTCTAGTCACAAATCATTGGTTAAACTGCTGCATCCCCAACTTCAATTCAGCTGGAAACTACTGTAATTTTACATTCATTTACATGTATTTCGCCATACCACATTTATTCTCTTTTTCTCCTCATATCCACTGCATGGGAGAATTCTACAATAAGGTGTATGAGGAGAGAACAGGAGGATTTCCCTATGGCAACCAAGGGATGCATCTTGTTTTTTTGTAGAAGGCGATATGTGCTTTTCTACATACATCATAGACCATTTGTCATCTGTCTGTGACATTTCCATCGAAATACTTCTAGTGGAAGGCCCTGAACACTTTCCTGGGTCTGCCCAATATACACCAACTTGAAATGGAACAGTGGTCCTGGCCATCCCTCTCTGATGTTCTCATCCGAATACATACAGTTGAAGGTCCTGAACATGCTCCCCATGCCCATGCACCTCTCTGTGGTTGGATTCTGGATCTGGCAACATTTTTCTTAATTCTCATGTCTTCAATCCCCTCTATGTTATGCAAATTTGCCATATCTTGCTTCCCTGGCCCACATTGTGTAATGGCAGGACACCTTTTTGTACCCCCCAGGATCACCATAAGGTCAGGATTTGGGGTCTTAGTGGAGATGAACCTAATTAATACCAATCATGAACCTTATAACCCAATCATTTTTTCTTAAACCCCATGTATCCTCTACGTTATAAAACTTTGCCATGTCTTTCTTCCCTGGCCCACTTTGTGTAGTGGCCGGACTCTTTTTCTGGCCTCAAGACCCCCATGGGTCCTTCTAAAAAGGAAATCCCTGGTAGCACCCCTGTGCCAGAGTATAGGCTCCCAAACCTTAACCCTAGCGAATTCATCCCAGGCCATGTGGGTCTGAATTACCCCTTTGCTTCACAAAGTCCTAGATATATATTAAGTCTATTGGTAGTTTAGGTGCAATATTGAAATCAAAAGGTGAAATATTTACTTAAGGTCGGTGTTAGCTTTCAAATCAATGAAAATAAATCTGTAATGAAATCTAAAAATGAATGTAGAAATGAATCTGTTAGTAAATGTGTGTTTTGGCCTTCAAACAGGATCAATTGATTTTAATTGATTAAATATTGACCTTTCATAAATATCCCCTTATAGTTTCAGGGACATGCAATAACCAATTGCACCTTCCAGCTACTGTTTGTAGTATTTACAGTAATATCATAGTGTATATAATGAAGGTTATTGTGGACATACCACATGGAGCATTATGTCATTAAGTAAAAAGAGCCAACTAACTATGAACAGATGTTTGTAATTATATGCAAATGTAAACCTCACTTTGAAGTAAAACCCCACCCATATCTAATTCTCTCTGCACATGTTACATCTGCCCCACCTGCAGTGCACATGGTTCTGTCCATTTCAGAAGGAATTTGCCTCCGCGAGTGAACCAAGATAAGGGCCCATGTTATGATACAATAGGCTGAGACACAGAATATGCAGTGTATTATATCCGGCTTCACCATCAATGTATCAGAATTTGGGCATGTCCTCGCTTTTTTGTTTACCGAATCTGGCTTTTTATTCCATGCACTTTTTTCTGCAAACTGTATCTTACCGTGCCTGTTTTCCATATGATGTCATCTGGATCTATATGGAAATCTCGCTGGTCTTCTAATTTTACAGAAGTGTTCAATACTCTTATAAGAGACTCGTGTGTAGTATTAGTTTTGTATATGACCCAGTTTACAATAAACCACTTAGAGGGCAGATCTCCTCTCTGATTAAAGATTATCTCTTCCCCAGTGGGATCTGTGTAACGAAGGTTTCTCATATAATGCCGCTTAAATGTGAAAATAAAATATATACCTAAATAATACAGAAATTTTATGTACAAATACATGTTATACAGCATAAATGTAACCAAGTTCATTATAGGCAATGGTAATATATTTAGATTGGTGTGTACCTAAATGACAATGGAGAAATAAATATCCTGGTAGCCTTGATCTTTGCCTCATGTATATTCTATTTAGGTTCCCATGCAGGGCCGGACTGGCCATCTGTCACTTCTGGCAAATGCCAGAAGGGCCGATGACCAGCGCGGCTGACTTTGTCTTTACTTGAAGTGCTAGTCACTGCACTGCATCGCCCGGACTTACTACTATAACAAGGTAAGCCACCTGCCGGCACTAGGACCCATCGGCTTAACAGAGGCTGGATGGAGGCAGCAGCATGCAGCAGCATACAGTAGTATTAGAAATCAGGAAGTGTCAGTAGAGATGGGCAAAGTGACTCACTAAAGAGAGCGGGGATCAAACGAGCGCTCGGCAAAATCCAGATCCAGTTCTTTTGGGTGTCTCACTGGCTCACTTTTTAAAAATATCATATGAAATACAACTTTCTTCTTAGTAAATTTCCCCCAATACATATCTCCCAACTGTCCCGCTTAGCGCGGGAACGTCCCGGTATTTTGGGACGTTCCGGCGTCCCTCCTGTGGCTGGCAGTGTCCCGCGGCGTGGGGGGCTGTTGGGAGTCCCCCTTGTCACCTGAAAAGACACTGTGCGCATGTACGCAGCATCTATTCCTGCAGCCGGAGGGGCTGGGCGCATGCCCAGCTCCTCACAGAGCTGCTGGGCATGCCCCCAAAGCTTCGAAAATGGGGTGTGGCCTTGTGGGAGTTGCGAGTATAAACCATGCCCCCATTAATTAGGCTGCACCCCCCAAAATGCCAATGCGCCTCTGGCGGGCATATGTGTGTCCTGGGTGGCAGGTATGCCCAATATCAAGGGTTGTTTTGGGGAACTGCACTATGTATTAGGGTTAATTATTTAATTGAATTAATTACAGTAGGGATCGAACTGATTTTAATTACAGAATTTATTTTTTATATTATACACCACATATAGCCTTTGACCACAAGGTCCTGGGCCACAATAGTGCTGTTCAGTGGTGCACCCCCGAGTTGGGCCAAGTCATTTTAACAACGAGAAAGAAAAAAGAAACTCGGGTGGGGTGCACTCTAGATCCCCTAACTACAGTTGTTCTGTTAATTTAAATTATGATTTTTTTTGTACATTTTTTCTGCTGTGCACATTTTATTTTGTTTATTATCAAAAATTATTTTTAATAAATATTAGTGATATTTAGTTGCTAACATTGCTGTGTAAAGAGTTGAATATTCAAATCCCAGCGATTTCTATAAAGGTAATTAAATCAAACACCGGTATCTCAACGGTGTGTGTCCACTTTTCATAAAGGAATCGGTGTGATAATAATTAACAATTATAATGACCATCATATTACCCTATCATATACACCATAGGTTTTACCGGTGTTTCACTCACAGGAGTGATGGTAAGGTTTTAATCATAGGTCAACAGAAATTTCACACACCAAAACAAATAAAGTATATACACATATTTTACATATATACAAAGTGGACACAAGCTGTCGACATATATCTCTATACTGTCCTTACTGGTTGAAATTCCTGTCTACAGAATAAACCATCACCTTGCAATCTAAATAGCAACAAAGTTTGGCTATCCGAGACAGGAGAATTTTGTAACATATGTAACCATGCATCAATTAATCCCTCTCAGTTGCAACTATGTATCCCCTATGTATAGGTTGCAGCCACTTCCCCACACTGAATACCCACAATGGGTTAGCAATATGCAGGGAGAAGGAGAGAGGGGGCCCCTTTCGACAGCACAATATGTTCGTTCCCGCATGCAGAACATCAAGCGTACTCTGCCATTTATATCACTATATTGCCTGTGCAAATAAATGCTGGGTGCAGTCCCAAATTGACGTCACCTCCAATCTCACAGTGATAGATGCAATCTGAGTGCACACACAGAAACCAGTGTGTACGCTATTAGTAACTGGAGAAAATGTTGTTTCAGCAGTATATATAATTTGCTTATGCCTTAATTATAACCCATATCACAATGATAATTGCAGACTAGGTATACACAAAAAAACAGTAGGCATGCTATTTATAACTGAAGAAAATGTAAATTTCAGCAGTGTATGTAGGTCTTTAACTGTGGCAGAGACGGCATACATATGAAAAAACCAAGGACAGATTTATAGATACTTGTTTGCAAATATATAGAGAGAGACGGACCGCTGCCCACTGGGTAGACAGGAGACTCTATTAAGAGTCTACCGTCCACACCATGGGGGGTCCGATTACCGGGTCTGGACATGGATACGGCGTCTCCTCGTTGCCGCAGGTATTCTTTTTGGCTGAACGGAGACGGGACAGCCGGTCACGTGAGCGCCCACGTGATCGGCAGGGATGGAGTGACGTACGTTTCGCCAGGGCTTGTTCACACGGCAGCCGTGTTCTCTTCTAGGGATCATGTTCCAGACTGCCACAACACTAAACATGGGCCCCTACCACTGAATTCTGCTGGTGGGCCCTTCATGCCTCAGATGGACAATAGTAATTCATAAATGATCACTTTATTATTAACAGAAAGTACAGACTACTTACTAATTGCTTTATTGAAGATGTTTTAAGTGGATTAGTTTTATGAATAGCGTGAGCCAGAGCATATACCGCCATGTAAGCATAGCGGGGTGTGATATCAGCAACGCCATGAAATGCTGACAGGAGATCTTTTTTGTCCGAGCAGTTAACACCAGAAATATCGTACATGTCTTGATAAATGGTATTTTTGTATGTGTTTGTGGAAAGACAATGAAAAGTTAAAAGCCAAATATCTTCCAGAACTGGATCATCCGGTCGGTTAGATGGGTCGGCATTCATAATAAAATTATTCATTTTGGGAAATATTTTGGAATTTAACATAAGAATTAAGCTGCAATTTACAGATGGGAAAAATGTATCTTCCATCCATTTTATATCAGTCCATGATTTGTGGAGGATTAAAGTGATATTTTCATTAATAGTTTCAGAAATAAAAAAATATTCTATATAATTCATGGAGAAAATCCCCAATATTACTATAATGCCAGCAGTATATTTACTAAGCTCATACATTTTTTGTTTATTAATATCTTCATTAATAGTAAGTTTAATGATAAACTCAAGGCAGATCCCATGTGCTGTCATCATTTTAATCAGTTCTTGTAAGTCCATGTCCCCGCTGCTATCACTTGCTGTAATGACTCCAACCCAATTCCAACCAAAATTCAGCAGACACCTAACAATAACTGCATACCGGCCCCGATCATCTGGGGCAATCCGGTAAAAGGTGGGATATAATTCTCTGTCACTTAGGGCAAGGTTAGTGGTTCCATAATTAATCTGGGGAAAGAGAACATAATAGCAAATACTGTAAGTATACTTTATATTAAAGATGACAATATTTACATCTTTGCAGCCATCACTTTTGTATTGTGCAGGAGTATCCCCACCGACAATTTACTTTCCAATACATCTCCACCACTAGACCATGGTGTACTTTTCAGTAAAGTAGGACACTGAGCCCATAGCTACCAAAAACATGCACAAACAGTGGCGTAGCTTGTGTAAGGCAGCCCCCGCTGCCGCTTGGGGGAGTGGGGGCTGTGTGGGCGCTGGCACCCGTGGGCACACACTGAGAAATCATCTTAGTGAGTGACGTCTGACATACACACCGCTGCGACACGCGCTGGGAGGAGGAGGAGGGACAGTGTTTGTGATGTGCTCTCCTCTCCTGCTCCAGTGGCGCCGCTCTATATGATGATGTCCGGCCAGGGTTTCAGAGAGGCAGTCTCCTGCTGCGGCTCCCTCCCATCCCCGTACCTCCGCCAGTGGGGTCAGCACGCCATCAGCGGCAGGAAGTTACATCCGTGGACCTGGCTGCTTACAGCTGCTCCTCCCGCCTGGAATAAGGAAACAGGAGCACCGCTAGCAGCACTGAGAAGTGAGAACCGTAAGTGCACCTGGAGGTGGTGGCGGGGAAGCGGGGGGAGGGGTACATGTAGTTCATTGCCATGTAGTGTAGTTACTGCCCATGATATACTGCCCATGATAGAGCCTCATCGCAGGGGGGGGGTAGTGGGGCTATTGATATGGACCCTAATTGAGTGTGTGTGTGTGTGTGTGGGGGGGGGGGGGACGACGACATTGCAGCACTATATGAGGTGGTCATGTACAGGGAATCAGTGTATGTATTATGTACATATGTATGTATGATGGAGACAGTGTACAGTATGTATGTATGTATGTATGTATGTATGTATGTATGTATGAGGGAGACAGTGTATGTATGTATGTATGAGGGAGACAGTGTATGCATATATGTATGTATGTATGAGGGAGACAGTGTATGTATGTATGTATGTATGTACAGATGGGGCAGGTCCCATCTTGGCAGGGGATGGCGATGGCGACGCCAGCCGCCATCCCCCGCCAGCGCCATCTGCATAGCGAGAAGGGGACGCGGGCACACGAGAGGCACGCGCGTCCCCTTCCGACGGCGCTTCCAGACGCTCCCCCGGGTCACCGCCGGCTCATCGGCGGTAACCCGGGGTCCCCGCCGCCTGCCCGCACCCCCCCTAACCCTGTCCGTCTCCCTGAGGCGGAGACGGACAGGGTTCCCGTCGCCCCGCCGACGGAGATTGAGATGCGCGTGCGCGTGAGACGCACACGCGTCTCAGTCAGATGGTGAGGCAGGCTGCTGGCGGATCGCCAGCGCTGACGTTCTGGCTATTCGCCAGCAAGGAAGAGGCCTGCCCCATCTGTATGTATGTATGTATGTATGAAGGAGACAGTGTATGTATGTACGTATGTATGTACGTATGTATGTATGAGGGAGACAGTGTATGTATGTATGTATGAGGGAGGCAGTGAATGTATGTTTGTACAGTATTTATGAGGGAGACAGTGTAGGTATCTATGAGTAAGGCAGTATATGTATGTAATGTATGTATGTAATGTGAGACCCCACTCCCACCCATCTTTTTCTCTCTCCCTCCCTTGTGCACTCTCTCTCACTTCTCCCATACCTCCCTCTGGAGAGATGCTGGCAGCTGATCTCTCACATGCTGACAGCCGCACACTCAGCTGGGCTCCTTCACCCCAAGCCCTGACCCCACCCCCCCATTAATGGAGACCAACCAGGTCATCACTAATCTGTCACTGCCAGCCCCGGGTACATGCAGTATTATTCCTGGCCCCCCAGCACCTGCATATATATATACATTTTTATATGGGGGGGGGGGGGCACAAAATTTTATGTCAGGGGGGAGCATAATTTATAGTTATGCCACTGTGCACAAAGACTACTTGTACGTGGACCTGAGACCACACTCCCTCATCCCTTCCCTCATGGGCTAGCCCTGGGCTTGTTAAATCCATTGCAGAGATTATGGAGTATCTGGAAGATGCTCTTTTTCTCTGCGACTTCAGTTGCTCCAAATAGCCCCTTTTTGTGCTTCCGGAATAATCGGCACACGCATCTTTTTCAACCTAATTGTGCATCTTATTTGCCCAAATAAAACAACTGGTAGTGATAAAGCTTTTGTTCTATTTTTGTCTCCTCTCATGGCTCTACGTCCCCTCACTTCCACTAAATGTAGGTGTCCCACAAGGTTCAAGTCTTGTTCCTCTCCGTTTTTCTCTGTATTCATCCATTCTTGGTGAGCTCATTAGCTCTTTTGACTTCAAATGTCATCGCTATGCACATCATAATTACTTGCAATACTATATATAAAAAGCCTAACTACTCACCTTTTTTAGGTGAAGTACAAACAGTGACCACTAGAGGTCAATCGATGGACCAAATTACTCCTTAACAGAAAGTGAAACCAAAATCTCATGTGTCAAACTTCCTGGGAGGTGTGAAGACAGTAGGATAGATAGAATGGAGGTAGGAACAGATCAGGACTAGCCATAATTTTCATGTGCTTTTAACTAATACTTACATATTATAAAGCAAAGTCACTGAAGCATGCCTGTATGTCTGAAAGCAATAATCTTGAAAACCACTGGACAATTTTTGTGCAGTTTTAATTATAAGGTAGAGTAGTTCTCCTGGAAGGTGCCGACCAAAATAAGTTTATCGCAATCGACCATTCAGCATGCACTATGCAAATAGAGTGACTGGAACATCACAGCTGGGTTGCACAGCCATTTCGACATCAATAAGTGCTGCTGAGAGGCTAGCCAGGCCCTGCTCAGTGTCCCTAACCTCATCTTTCCTACAACTCCCCCCTTAGTGTCATTGACCCCAGCCTCACTGCAATTTCCCCCTCAATGTCCTGCCCTCAGCCTCCCTACATATCCCCCTCAGTGTCCCTGACCTCAGCCTCCCTTTAACACCCCCAATGTCCCTGACCTTAGCTGTCCTGTAACCCCCCCCCCCCCCCTCAGTGTCCCTGAACCCAGCCTCTCTTCAACTCACCCTCAGTGTCCCTGACTTTAGCCTCCCTGTAACCCCCACACAAAGTCCCTGACCTCAGCCTCCATATTCTCTGTGCTCATAACCTCCTGAGCTCAGTTTTCCAATAGCTCCCCCTATGTTTTTTTGCCCTCATAATGTCACACACCATAATGCCCATTATACATAATTCCACACACTATAATGAACATTACAAATAATTCCACAAACCGTAATGCCAATTACACATAATGCCACACATTATAACCCACATTACACATAATGTCACACAATATTATGCCCATTACATATAATGCCCTAAGCTGTAATGTCCATTAAGCATAATGCAAAAGGGGGGACTTACAGTATATGTTCTTTGCCAGGTGGGAGATATTTACTCATTGTCAGAGGGAGCGGGGTTTGCATGCATGCTGCCAAGGCAACTTTCATGCTCATTGCCAAGGGGACTTATATACTCATTGCCAGTATGGGGAGGGGAATAAATTCTTGTTATTTAGGAAGTTCCTTTCTAACAGTGCAACAGCACTCCCGGAAATATGCACTTTCTGGGGAGTGCTGGGTGCACTGTGCTCTTCTGACAGACACCAGGGGTGAAATTAAATAGGGTTACATTTTTGGTAAGATTTCAAATCGCATCAAATGGCATGTTTAAAAATTGCACAATTTTTGAAAATTCGCAAATGTAATAGAATGTGTATTTAAGGGCAGAAATGGATTTCACATGCATTTTGTTGCAATTTTTAAAAATGTAAAACAGCGATTATTGGTCATGAAAATGTGTGAATTGCTAAACATGTGTAATTTTTTTCTCATGGTGTTGTGCAGTTTAGGTTAAAAAAAAAGAAACGGGGTGGGGTCCCCCCGGTCCCATTGAACCGGTCCTGGGTTTTGAAATATAATGGACATAGGGGTTCCTTGTAATTTCTAAAACCAAAACCAGGCTCAAGGGCTGGTCCTGGTCCCCAGATTACACAGGAAAAAATGAGTAGTATTTTGGCAACAAGCACCTGGCCCAAACAGCCAGGAGGGTAATGCCACAGCCGGAAGAATCTATTTATATTAGTTAATCTAGCTAAAGCATTCATCCATGTGCCTGGTCAGCCCAGACAGGGACCATGTAGTAGTGGGGACCCCCCAATAAAGGGGTCCCCTTCAGAATGAACCCTGCCTGGGCTGAAACCGGGGCTGTTCCTGGTGCCCCAGCATGGAGGGCACCAAACTGATGGTTAAATTGTTAATAATAGATAAAAACTATTGAGTAATGTTGTGGAATTACAAGTCCCAGCAAGCCTGCACTGCATGCAAGGACTTGGAGAACCACAAGTACCAGCATATGGAGCATTAAAGGGCACAACATTACAAATAGTTTAAAAAACCCTGGACGCACCAGAAAAATTAAACTTTATTTCATTATACATCCACTCACTCATTTTCACCTATGGATTCCACAGAGGGCCAGTCCTCTTGTCCATGTAAAATCCAATTAGGGGTACCTGTTGAAGGAAATTGTACTCCCCCAATGCCTTTGGTGTAGATTGTTCCACTTCTTAGAGCTGTTTGTTGAGAATCTCGGCTCCTCCCCAAACCAGGGGTTAGAACCATCCACCAGCCAATCAGGAGCAGAGATTTTCCATTTTTTAATTAAAAGTCTGCAAAGTCTAAAAATCTCATTCTATTACATCTCTAGCTAGAGGTCCGGCACCTGCGGGAACCCCCTTGCGCACGCCTCTGTTCATCCCAAATTTTGAGTTTCCCTTATTCAAAATGTTTGGGACCAAAAGTATTTTTAATAATGGTATTCTGTACTTTGGAATATATTTGATATTTTAATGTGGTATCTTCAGGATCGGACCATATATAGTATCAACACAGCAAACTAATGAAATACTCACAAATATATTTAATTTGTGCATGAAACTAAGTTTGTGTACTATCTCAGGTACTGAATTTGAATACTAAGCAATAATTTTATTGCACATATTTAGTGGCAGTTACATATCATGTCCCCAGTAGTGCCAGTTACATATCATGTCCCCAGTAGTGCCAGTTACAGATGTCTCCACCCGGTATTGCCAATTACATATCATTTCTCCAGTACTGCCAGTTACATATCATGACCTCGGTGCTGCCAATTACAGAACATGACCACAGTAGTGAAAGATTAGAGAGATTTTGTTTTTGAGGCCCTGAGTAAACCCATCTGTTGTTAGGTAATAGATACAACAAAATCTAAATGTACAAAGACAGTGTGAAATAGATTTCTGACGAAAAAACGGTCAATAAAAACTAAACGAGCGGTGAAACAATTGACAAAAACGTGAAGGTTCTCAATTTACATTATACATTTGTATTTTGTACAGCTCATGTTTTTCAGTTGTTTGTTAATCATAAATGATGTTTACCAGATGTATTTAATGTACTTCTATGAAATACAATGTCACTGTCTTTTACTGTTTTGTGCTCGTTTTATATTTGAATTCCTTCTTGTCCAAAAACATTTTTGTGCAGTTCTTTCAATTCATTGCATTGATATTGTTAGAATAACTTATTAGAAGACTAATATGATACAGCAACTATACAGAGACCACTGACCTGTGGATACTTGTACACACTCAGTAACTGGGCCATCGCATGGCTTGTAAGGAAACCAGAATCGCCTATAAATCCAGCCACTTTCCCGTGATCCATACAAGAGTAATTAGGAGCCTCCATTGTTTCTCCAGACAATATCCGCAGAACATATTCTAAGGATTTCTTTGGATTTCCACAACTGTTATATATGTGATACCCCAGAGTAACATTAGGGAGAAGATCAGGGTCCTTGTTGATTTCGTCAATTGCAAAGATAATTGCCAGGATGCTCCTGTACTCTTCCAAATTAATACTGTGAAATAGTAAGAAATGGTTTATTTAGTAAATCTGTCATTAGCTTCAGGTGTTCAGTTTTGAGCAATCGCTCAGTAAGGGGTGGTTGGTGGCAGGAAGAGGGTGGCAGCAGTGGAATGCTCAGTGTCCCAATAAAACTGCTGGGCATTCCCCTGCTAAGGCTGGCGTGGTGGTGCCTGCTCTCAGCCGGCAGCTGACATCACATGACATCAGCACCCACCCAGAATTCAGAATACAGCGGCCATCTGATTTGATAGGATGCAAACATACACTGCCTAGCGGGCTGTTTTGAATCAGGTCCAAAGATCCTAAAACATGGACAGTGTTGCAGAAATGTGTCAGTGCTCTATACTGATCAAGTGCATTAGGACCAGCCACTTCCAGCTTTTTACTAGAACTTCTTTGCTTTATTTGATAGCATATAGCAATGTCCAGTGGATGAATGGTCCTTAGTCTTTCATCTCACAGACCGGACCACTTAGTAGAACCTTGTATTTATATCTGTCTGAATCAACACAAAATATTGTTATGAGGCGTGGGGCCCAATTCAGCCATGATCGCTACTGCGAGAATTTGCCCAGGGGATGACTATTGATGAACTGTGCATGCTAATAGGGTGCAAAGCATGTGTGAGAAAGCGTGAGTAAAGAAAGCCTGCTAGCTTTTTCCTTCTTTAGCCATTCACTGGGTGATTGACAGGAAGTAGGCATCTGGGGTGGTAAAATAACGTTTTATGGGAGTGTTAAAAAATACTGTCAAAAATAAAAACACTGTTAGTGTCAGGGAAAAGGCAGGGTGCCAAAGCATTTTAGGGGAGGGTGTGACATCAGCTCTAGGCCGGATATTGCTGTATTCATTCCAACCGTGTAATTCCCTGTCTACTCCTAGTAATCTGTTCTGAATCAGGCCCTTGATCTCTGTTTGAACATATATGAACTATAATGAGACTTATCAACAGGGTAATCTCATCATTTGGAGGCAAAATAATAATTGATACAAGGACAACTGTATATAGTATATGTTTGCTAGAGTCACACAATATTGGGTATAACTGGCCAATAATTATCATTTGTTAACACCCTTAAATACTCATTTATTTATAGATTTCCAGTGGGATCCAGTTTTACAACCCATGGACTTAATATTTCTATCAGGTTTTGTGACATCTGCAGATGTAATGGCCTTTGAATTTGGTGGCTATAAGCAGTGCTGAATTTCCCATTAGGCACGTGAGGCACGTGCCTAGGAGCGGCACATATTTGGGGGCGGCACTTGGATGCTTGGGATAGAACTATCACCCTGATATGTACCAGTAAGTGCAAAATATACACTGTACAATACCATATTCCTTCTTGAATAGAGTGTAAATGGATAGGACATGTAGATACTGCCCCTGTAAACTGTCCTACTTAGTAAATATGTATACATAATTTAAAAAAGTCAGTTAGTGGCTTTTTATTAATTAATCCATTAAATGAGGGCTTATAAATAATCAATAAAAATAATACATTTAGGCGGGGGGGGGGGGCGTTATTGTTGTGCCTAGGGGTGCAGGGGTACCATCACCCCTAAATCCGCCCCTGACTATAAGGGATGCCGGCGTATCTCATAACTTATTTTAAATGGACAGTCACTTACAGGGCATACATTTTCATTGTGTAACTTAGTGTCCCTTTAAAAATCCTCAAAGTTCAGCTGGAATCCCCAAGTGACTGCCGAATTTGAAGGCTATTTAATTTGGCTGCTCATCTTCCTTCTTATCGGGATTGGTCTCACTCTCTTGTTCAATGCACCATGGTACACAGGGAAACAGCAGACACAAGGAATGGAATATCCTATGGTGTTAACTCTTTACCATAATATCCTAAATCTTCTTCTTCTTAAACAGTAAAGATACTTTTTACTGAAGCTTTAAATGTATTGACAATGTATGCCTGTCTGCTTATGGCCTATTGTCAGGTTTGTCCACTGTAAATGAGCAATGACACATGCGTGTATTTGAAATTAGGAAACTAAATATTTGATGATATGAATGGAATAATTGATGCTGTTACCATATTATAGACTGAATAATGGGTTACTATCAGTGGCATAACAAAAGTCCAGCAGACCCCACGGTGGCGGGGAGGCACTGTATAGGTGTGGGCGCCGGGGTCTGCAGGGCTATTGTAATGCCGCTGCCACTGCCGCCTTCCGGGAGCTCACCTGTGGTCGGAGCCCGGGACCCACAGAATATTTGTCTGTGGTCCCGGCTTCCCTGTCCCCTCCTAGCTTTTGCTTCTAATCTAAAAGGACCATCACAAAATGACCACCCCCATACAGCAGAAAACTGTCTGCTGTATGGGGGTGGACATTTTGTGATGGTCCATTTTCATTAGACACTGGAGCCAGGAGCTGACAGGGGAGCTGAGACCACAGATAAATCTTCTGCAGGTCCTGGGCTCAAACCACAGGTGATCTCCTGGCGGCCGCAGTGGCAACGGCAAGACAACTTTACTGTGGGGTGGGGAGGGTGTTAACTGTGTGTGTGTGGGGGGGGAGGGGCGCAGCTGAAATTTTGGTGTGTGTGTGTGTGGGGGGTTGCAACATTATTAGTTGCGCCACTGGTCACTATAGGTCAACCTGATGTCAGGACAATATGACATCAGGTTGACCTATAGAAACCAGTGGCGTAACTCAAATGTATTGTCTTGAGGGGATGTAGTGGTTTATCGCTATAGCCTGATGAGAAATTACAATAACATAGAGAATATTACACATGTGAGATGTCTTGGGCCCTGATTCAGACCTTGCCCTGATTTTTCAGAATTTTTTGCTATTGAAATAAAGGGTGAAATTTCATAATCAAACTGTTTTGCAGTGTTAATGATTGCAGCTTTTAAAAAATTGGAGATTTCTTACAAAATCTGTCACTTTCTGAATCTCTCATCCTATTACATTTTCCCCAATGTGTTTCAAAACATTGTCGGACACTCACTAACATAACATTCACATAGGGTCATATTGACCAGAACAGTACATTAGTAATAATAATATAAAATATATATAGTGATTTCACTGTTTTTTGACCAAACATGTGCCTACATGCTGTATTTCATGCCCTATCATCCACTATGGCATGGCGGGAGAATAAAATAGTGTGCCCGAAGCATGGCGAGCGAAACGAGCGATGCGAGGGGCTGCGGTTGACTTCCAACTGTGTCCATGTAGACTGTGTCGACATTCGGGTAAAAAAACTGTCTACATTCTATATGTCAGTATTTTGACCTTGTAGGGATTTTGACCTAGTCGGGATTTTGACCTTGTCGGTATTTTAAATGTCGGTATTTTGACCACGTCAGGATTTTGATTTTGTCATGATTTTGACCGTTGGTCAATAGCTGTCGGTATTCTGACCGTCGGGATTTGGACCATCGGTATTTTGACCATCGGTATTTCATACCAAATTTGGTCAAACCACATGGGCAGGTCAATGTGTATAAAACATGAGTGGATGTGCAAGTCAAGGGAAATTTTATAACTATTTTCTTCCCTGTGTGGGGATGATTGAAAAAGCCTCCAGTTGACATTGATCTACAGGTAGTACACCTGAGACACCGATGACAGCCATGTTTTTCTAGAGAGAAAATGAGTGGCAGTAGGTTTATCCCAACCTGTGATATCTAACTTGACCACTGAGTCTGTAATATTCGTACCCCTTGTTTGACCTATGTAGGGAAAACTGAGCACTCTTTCAGGGAGCATGTGGCCCTGCATAGGCCGGCCATACATCAGACATTAACCAGTGGTTCCAGTGACCAACCTGTGGCACGCCACTGCCTTGCTCTTAGCATTGGCGTTGCAATTATTAGGTCTCCATGTCTTGATGTCTCCAGCTGTGTGAGGTCAGTGTTCAGCCAATCGGTTTCACATGGGGGGCGGGGAAGTTTGTCAATTTTCATGAATTTATATGTGTCTCTTGTTCATTTGTGATTATGTGTCCGTGATGACGGGTTGTTTCCCGTAATGGACCGATTAAAGGAATTTTACTTACAAGTCTGTTTGAGTGCCGCCTTCAATCTGCTATTCTATATATATATAGAAACGTAATTCGGGCAGCGGACAAGGGGGGAGCAATTGTGATAATGGATGTGAAGAAGTATAAACTGGATGTCTATAAGCAGCTCAATGACACAGAGACCTATGAGAAACTATTGGGGGAACCTACCAAACAATTTAAGATAGAATTGGACAAGACCATCTTAACAGCAAGGATGCAAGGCACCATATCCAGTAAATGTGGTGTTAAAAACTAAATTTCCTCTGATACCAATTCTGTACACCATCCCAAAGTTACACAAGAATCCAACAAATCTGCCAGGTCGCCCAATTATTTTGGTGAGGGGATCCCTGTACTATGTCATCTCGCAGTACCTTGATGCATACCTCCAGCCGGTGGTCCAAGCCCAAAAATCCTTTTTAAAGGACACCACTGACTTGATTTGTAGACTACAAACACTGCAAGATCTCCCAGAGAACTTTATTTTTGTTCACTAGATATAGTGAGCTTGTATACAAGATCCCCCATCTCATTGGGATACAAGCTACGAGGTCCTTCATTTCTACCAGTATGCTGGCCCTGATATTGAGTTCTATCTGTGTCTCCTTGTCATTGACATGAAATTATTTTTACTTCGACGGATCATACTACCTGCAACGTTGGGGCTGCGCAATGGGTTCTTGCATAGCCCTGACGTATTCCAATGCCTTTATGTTCGAGATGGAAGTCTTATATTATCACAATTGTCATCAATGTAAGATACATGGATGATATCCTACTGATAAGGACAAGTACCTGGAAAGCATTGGAAGAGATGCTTATCAAGGCTAATGCGGGTGATGTCAACATCAAGTTTACATTGGTCATTGATTCTGAGGCAATCTGGATGTGCGGATTGAGAGATAAGGGACAACCTTATCCACTTCTTTATTCCATAAAGATACAGACAGAAATACCCTTTTGGATGCAAGAAGTTTCCACCCTCCCACTTCAAAAAAAGGGCCTGCCCTACTCTCAATTATTGACGGTAAGGAGGATCTTTAGCAATAAAATAAATGCTAACCAACAAATGGATAAAATGGTCGATAAATTTGAACACAGGGGTTATGACTTAACGCTTAAAGCAGCCAAGGAGAAAGCTCTGCAAACCCCTCGTGAGCAAACTTTAAAAAGCACTTTCTGTACAGGAAGCCTCACAATAATAGGAACTTGCCACCCATGACAGAGTACAAGGAGGAGGAAGCAGTTAAATAGGGAAGTATGCCTCAAGGGAAAGTATGGAGATAAGGTCTTAGAAGTTCCACAACAGACACCTGCATTAAGTACAACAAGGTACATAATCCTCATAGAAATCCTTGATTTTTTGGTAGGCAGACTTGGTGGTGCCCCTTCAGATCCTGGCGCCCTAGGCAGCTGCCTAAAGCTGCCTAATGGTAGAGCCGGCCCTGGTGACGTATACATCAGAGCATCAGGATGTGCCGGGACGCTTGTGGTTGCCCTAGCAACAAGCCTGACAAACGCATCTGACTGAGCGGGATGACGTCACTCGTCGGCACCGCTGTGGGACCTGCTGGGAGGAGGGGAGGCTGCATGATGCACTGTGATCTGTCTGTTATTTAAGTGAGTACTGTTTCAATGTTGTGTGTCTTTAAAAAAAGCATTCAATTGCCGAAACATTAGAACGCTTCGGTACTTACCTGCTATACTAACTCCATTTAGGAAGCACCTAGGTCGTTCCAAGTTCATTTTGGAGTGCCGGATCCTGCATCCTGTATATATATTTTGGTCCATCATAACATCAGATCCAGATCCTCAAGCATTGAAACATCATCGTCTGATTCAAAAAAAGTCACAATCATAAGGACTGGCTCGTTAAGACTGATGTCACCAGAATGGTTCCGACAGGGCATGAACACTTTTTATCCAGCAAAAAAGGTTGCAATAAATGCTTAGGATGCACAACATGTGGATACATGCTCACTGGAAATTCCATCTCGCATCCGCACTCAGGGAAAAAGTTTTTCATTGATAAAAATCTGACCTGCACATCGAAATTCGTAGTGTACGCTCTGTCTGCCCATGTGGCTTATGTTACGTGGGCAAAACGTAGCTACAATTCCATGAAAGGATGGCCCAACACCGCACAGCAATCAGGGCAGCCCTGGTGAATGGGACCAGCAAAGAACCAGTGGCACGCCATTTCGCCCTGTTACAACATGGGGTGGCTACCATGCGGCATAAAATAATAGACCAAGTCCTGACATCTCCCAGAGGAGGTAACAGAGGAAAAATCCTCTTACAGCTCGAGGCTAAATGGATCCACCGCCTGGATACGGTGCAGCCCAAAGGGCTAAATGAATCCCTGTGGTTGGGCTGTTTCTTATAACATGTGTTTCTTTTTCAGGATTTTTGCTATCAGTCTTAGGCTGCAACACACATAACTGACAGGCCATGTGAGGGGTTCCTACAAGTCCCCTGATCCATCCATGCAATATGTCCCAGCAAGGGCACTTATTAGATTAGCCTCATTGGCAGCATAGCATTTCATAATTCATGGCAATGTTCCCTATAAACTCCGGCCCATGACATTGATAGCCAGGACAGACAGATATGACAGATATAGCAGTAACACATTCCTGAGCATCAATACGGCTAGAATCTGTATACTCTGCACAGTTTTTCTTAAAGATTAGAGCAATGCAGGCACATCAGCAGTTGGTGCACACAGAGAGGGAGGCACTGACACATGCCACCATCAGCACTAACAGGCAATATACAAATGCCTACGCATGGCACCGCTAACACATAACCACATCACATCATCTCACTGCCCTAGTATGTTTTTATGCCACTTAGGGGTTCCCCCAAGTCTGTATTGCAGACTGTATACATAATCCACAGGATTACACTCACTTATCACAGGCAGTTAACACGGACACAGTCCAATCGAGACACACACATTGCAATAGCAGTGCGATGCTTGAAGACCGACAGGTAGTGCTGTTCGCGCACATACACTCTCTTTTTTCATTGGCCACATTGTAATCATACTGCATGTCACACACGGCACACCCACATTGTTAAGCTTTTCCTTAAGTCAATTGTTTTTATATATGTAAAGTATTTTTTCAAATTTGCGTTCCATGTTTGTTTATGTTTTTGTCTCTGTTTCCCAGGCAACAGAGACGCCCCCCCCCCCCCCCCGCTTACGCACGAAGTGGCTCAGCTGACACCACAGCTTCCGCCCACGTCATCGGCCTGGTGAGAGCAGGCTTCGGATAGGGGCGGATGTGAGAGACGGCGTGTAGCACGTGACAATGGGGAGAAGGAGGCGGCGGCTGCTTCAGTTAAGGTATTTAAACACAATTTTTTGTATGTATGTTCACTTGTTGTTTTGTACTGCGTGAGAAAGGGGCGCAGCCCCGAAACGTTGCTACAGCACTTATTAAACCAGTTTGGTTTCATTTACATCGTCTCTGAGTGCCACCTGTTCTGCTATTTGTATATATATATATATATATATATATATAGATAGATAGATAGATAGATAGATAGATAGATAGATAGATAGATAGATAGATAGATAGATACAGAAGTACCAACACACTCGCCATTCCTAAGAATGGGGTGCAAACAGCACCTACTTCCCAGGATGGGGTGCATTGGCCTGTGACCACACTCTAGTAAATACAAACACAGGGGGCCCAGCACTCACTACAACAAACTGACTCTCCTTAACATTCAAATAATCAATTAAATAAATAATGGGGTTTTAGTTCATGAATTGTGTAATGCATTTAAGCTTGCAGCCCATCGCCAAGGGACCCCATTTCACTGCAAATCCTACACTAAAAACTGGTTTTCATGGGAACCTGGCAACTGTTTGCACATCATAGCTAAAATGAACATGTGTTTTTTATTTTTTATTTAATTGATTATTTGAATGTTAAGGTGAGTCAGTTTGTTGTAGTGAGTGCTGGGCCCCCTGTGTTTGTATATATATATATATATATATATATATATATATATATATATATATTTGCCTGCAAAATATAACAATCATAATTACATAAATAAGGAACTGACACTGAATCAAGTTTCGTTTCTACCCGAAGAGAACTGCAGGGTTAATGAAAAGTAATGCTGAACAATGTGTTGCTCAGGGAACTCAGACTGCTGTGAATACCAGCACACCTTGGCTGGAGTCACACTGACTACTGTTAAACCTGCATCTCCGACTAGTTCTTTCAATTTGTTTAACAGTGTACGTTAAATAATTAATTTAAGATCCAGTGGTTCAAGCTGCCTAGAACTATCCAGTAAAAGTGTTTTCTTTGGGGGGACTGTAGCTGCCAGAACCCAAGCAGTTTAGAACTGTATAAGGAACAGCAGAACAATTTAAACCCACAGTGCAAACCCATCCACCAATTTAAAACAATATTATCAGTGCACACTAAAGGGACAATTTGGCTGCTGGAAATGTCAGCATATCGCCACTGCATAAATAAAGCAGCAGAGTAATTTAACCCTGAAGACGTGTGCCTGACATTGCATATCAGTTGGGGCTGTAGCTGATGCTGTGTACACACGGTCAGATTCCCATGCAGATCGCACAGGTTTTTTACCTTCCGATCCCGATGACAGCACAAATCGAAACCCAGATAGACAGGGCAGCAATGACTATATAGGGTAAATCGATTGTAGATAGCATGAATTGTATGTAAATAGTACAAAGATTGCATAGCACTCGAATCTTAATTCAAATAGCAAGGGAATCTCACCGTGTGTACACGGAATCGGTACATCTGTCAGAATGAACTTAGGTCTACAGTCATAAGGTCGACCCCACTAGGTCGACTGGCAGGAAGGTCGGACTGATTTAAGGTCGACATGGTGCAAGGTCGACATGACTTAAGGTCGAATTTGCATAAAGGTCGACATGAGGAAGGTCGACTGGTCATATGGTCGACATGAGTTTTTCACTGTTTTTTTATCTGAATGTCGACACAGTTACATGGACACACAGTGGACACATTTGGCAATGAGAATCGGACCCTCGCATCGCTCGCTTCGCTCGCAATGCATCGGGCACGGTGGCTCGCTTCGCTCGCCACAGCTTTAATAACCTCCTCCACGCCCTAGTGGAGGGTAGGGCATGAAATACCGCCTGTCGGCACATGTCGGCTGAAAAAACAGTGAAAAACCCCATGTCGACCTTATGACCAGTCGACCTTCCGCATGTCGACCTTTATGCAAATTCGACCTTAAGTCATGTCGACCTTGGCCCATGTCGACCTTAAGTCAGGTCGACCTTCCTGCCAGTCGACCTAGTGGGGTCGACCTAATGACTGTAGACCTAAGTTCATTCTAATAGATGACCGCTTCCAGTGTACACACCATAAGCACAAGCAGTTTACAACTCTATAAAGGGCAGCAGAATAATTTAGCCCCCACCTTGTACGTTTATGCACTGATTTAAAATAAAATATTATTAACCAGAGCCCAGCCCAGGAATCTTCATCTACTAAATGCACAAGCAGACCGCAATTGCATAAAGAGGCAGCAGAATACTTTGGGTGAAAATTAATAGGATGAGAGTTTCCGAAAGTGAGAGATTTGGTAAGACATCTCCAGTTTTTTAAAGCGCCAATCATTTACACTGCAAAACCAGTTTGATTTTGCAGTGTAAATTATTGGCGCTTTAAAAAAAAAAAAAAAAAACCTTGAGATTTCCTACCAAATCTCTCACTTGCTGAATCTCTCATCCTGTTAAATGTCACCCTTGTAGTCTTATTAAGAATTATCTGATAATTCATATTACCTTCAAATTAGGATCAACTGTATGATCCATCAATTCATGTACAGATGTAACCAATCTATGATCCAAGGTTCCTAGCTATTGAAGCAGTAATAAAATCCCGCAAACAGAGGTATAAAACTGAACCCTGAGCAATATTAGCTACAATATTTCTGAAGCAGTGCAACCAATCTGACTATTGTCACAAACTACTTAATAGTAGGTGGTAGTTACCGTGAATTTCAAGGTCGGCTGTATAGACACATTTAATAATTCACAATAAATTATTTACATATGTGTGCAGGTTGGGATCATTTGGTCTACAGCATTATGGTCGACACTATTAGGTCGACATAGGAAAAGGTTGAAATGTGTCTAGGTCGACATTGGAAAATGTCCACATGGTACTAGGTCGAAAGGTCATTAGTTCGACGGGCCGTTAGTTCGACAGGTCATTAGTTCAACATTGTTAAGGTCGACAGTCAAAAGGTCGACGTGGGGTTTTTCACAGTTTTTTTATCTGAATGTCAACAAAGTTGACATGGACACAGTTTAAAGTGCACCGCATCCCCTCGCTACGCTCGGCACACTATTTTGTTCTCCCACCACTCCCTAGTGGATGGTAGGGCATGAAATAACTAACGCCTGTCGGCACATGTCGGCTCAAACAACTGTGAAAAAGCCCAATGTCGACCTTTTGACTGTCGACCTAGACAATGTCGAACTAATGACCTGACGAACTAATGAATTTTCGACCTAGAACCATGTCGACCTAGAACCATGTCGACCTAGAACCACGTCGACCTTTTCCCATGTCGACCAAAGGACTGTCGACCATAATTCTGTAGACCAAATGACCGCATCCCATGTGTTCCCCTTAACGTGATACAACACACAGCAACACATGTAATACATCTTATAATTTATTGTGCAAAATGTGTTTGTTATTTTATATATATGACTGCATTGTATATTTCATGTAAAACTTTTTTTTTTTACTAAATGATAAAAGGTATATTTTATTCTGAATATTCACATATCTATAAATTATTTCTACTAGTGAGCCAGCAAAAGAGACAATCATTTTCTTTCTTTCTTGTATCACACCTGGAGATATACCTGTTGGTAGCAAAACACATGTTGTGGTGTCTTTCTCAGTACATGTATGTAATATGGAGCATGTCAGTGAGGACACGTGTGTTCCCTATGTTACTATTTTAGCCACTTGATACAGCATGTATCCTTGAACTAAGCATAAACATCAAATGCAATTGTTTAAAAAAAACTGCAAGAACACAAAGACATACTGTACTTACAATAAGCACATAGTGCATAATACAGGCATGACCGGGAAATAGCTATTCTCTGTAGTTCTGGAATGAGCTGATATTATTCCTCCCAAGATGATGTCTCCTTCTTGGTAATACTTATACTCAAACTCAAATCTTTGTGCAGCAAGGTTACACTGAACGGCAGAGTCCTGCTTTATATGTACAGGTCCATAGCATGTTACCAGCAGGGTTAGTGTAATCATATACGAAGCTGAGTGTATAGGAGTCCAGTACATGATATACACAGGGTCCTCCCAGTACAAGGGATTACAGCCGCCAGCTGCTTATATACATTGTATGGGACTGATTTAGCTTCAGAGCATTGGCTGCAGAATAAGATACAAACACAATCATTGCATCATCAATTTAAAAATAATATCTATATTTAATTCCGATCATTTTAGAATAAGCCAGGTTTCTTTATTTTCTTATTTGTAAAAAACAGTAAGTGTGCTGAGCCAATAAAGAGGACACAGGGGTAATTCAGACCTGACTGCACGACCGCAAATTCTCATAGTGGCCGATTATCGCTACGCTGCACATGTGTATGGTTCACTCGCCCATGCACAAGGCCATCCTGCAATACTTTTTCTATATGCCCGATGATCACAAGGTGATTGACAGGGAAGTAGGTGTCTGGGGGTGGAAACGAAAAGGAAAACACAGGCGTGCCAGAATAAATGGTGGGAGCATCTGGGAAATGGAAGGCATGTGAGGGGACCCGTATGGTGTGGTGCCTGCTGCCTTGCATGTGCAGCTTGACCACTTACCTGGCACCATACGCTCTCACCTTCAGGCCATGATGAATCCATGGTAATGGTAATCAGGGGTTAAAGTTAGAGGGAATGGGGTGAAACTGAGTTCCATCACCTCTAATGGTGAGGTGGAACATTTTAACCTCCACATTGGCCCTGCACAGTATTTCTCACAAAAAACTTTCCAGTTTGCAGGGGGGTGCCAAAAAACCCTACCACTGGCCCTGTCTCTGCCTAATGGGGGGATGGGAGGGGGTGTAATTAGGTGGCATAGTGAAATGAGTTCTCCCACCTATGCATGACCACTTTATGCCCTGATGGTAATACTCCGGAACCTGGACAGTTTCACCTAGGAGGAAGGAGAGGAGATGAGTTCTGTTGTTCCTTAGAGCAGACCGATGCACCCTCCGTCCCTACACAAAGGAGCTTTGGGCTCCAGGGAATGTCATCCTCAGCACACAGCCTCAGAACCCGAAGTGTCACCTAGGAATAAAAGGTCAAAATTCTGCATAGAAGGAAGGGAGATAGGCAGAGACAGACACACAAAGATGGACGGACAAGATGGCACTCACCGTGATCAATCTTGTGCTTCACCCTCGGTTCTCCTCACAGGTCCATGTAAGGAGACAAGAACACCAGAACCATGCAGAGCCTAACACTAGCTAAATGTGGCACAACTACCATAACTTCAACACAATGCCCTAGAACTGAGTAGGTGTGTGCGGTGGGATACAACTATAACAAACCGGCTAAACAACTTTTCTCTGCAGGAACAAAACAAACATGCAACACAGTACAAGATTTTCAACCAGACAGTCCCATGAAATCTCTGCCTATTTTCTGGTGTTATAACTCTCTACCTAGCTAGAGCTGGTCAGCTCACACACACCCCTAAATGTTCCCATTCAATCTACTTGGGAACCAGAGAAGTGACAGCTGCACAGCCTGCCCACCTCTTAACCCCAAACGCCCATGAGAAGCTCAATATGCTATGGGGGTTACAGTTCTGGGTCTATTGCCCCCTATCCAAGGGGCCTGATTAACATCCTCAAACCTAGTGCCCATCAAACATGGCCAGGATAAGGTGACTTGGGCCTAATGTCCAAAGTCAGCTGTCTCTATAATAGGGGCACAATCTCATAACTGCTCCCAGGCCTAATACTGTTACATGTAGGCACAGGCCTGAAGGAAAAACCCATCTCACAGAGCCTCGAACCTGAGCGCCCAACTATTTTTGCACATGGGCCTGGGGGGCCCCACTAAATTACCAACTAAATTACCCATGGGCCTGGAGGCTCTGACAATAATGGCCATGGGCCTGGGGTGGCCAAAGTTTACTGGCCATGGGCCAAAAGGGGCTGACTAAAGCACCAATGGGCCAACGGGGCACGACTATCATGCCCACAGGCTGAGAGGGCCTGACTGTGCCGACGGGCCTACATTCTAATCACCAGGTTGTCTAGGGTAGGGTAGGTGGCACCAAGGCTGCCTACCTGCTGTGGGGAGCATCCACAGGGGGGAGCGTTGTCAGATCTTTTGTATTCTACATCTGAATAGCTCCCAAATACAGGGCCAGTGATCACAGTAACCCATTATATGCGACAGTAGGATCAGCCATACATATTGGGGGAAATTTACTAAGCTCAAATGACTATGAATATGCCTATGTGTAGCCATTTGTGCTATAGGGCCGTAAATTTGGATTTTTGGAATTTACTATGGCCCAGATACAGTATGGGCATTCGTATTCATATTCCAGGTGTTTTTGTATTTTCAAATATAAATGAATACGCCATCAAAAGAAAATGGAGAGCCATTCATGGTGAATTTACTAAACAGCCATATGTAAAATACAGCCGGTATAGGACCTGAATAAACGCCTGGAAAAAACTCCTAAATTTCCGTATTTGGCTGAAGCCTACACAGATCGGTCAAATCCATACAGGTTTCAGTGTGTAAAAAAAATGGTGTGGTGGTTCCCCCTCCCTAACAGCTATAACCAGCCCAGACTCAAAGTGCCAGTCCTGGATTTACAATTCAAAGGCCAAAAATCATAGGGGATCCCTGTAAATTCTAAAGCAAGCACCAGGCTCAAGGCCCTGGTTGCCAAAACACAGTGGACAAAATGAGTAGGGGGTCCCCCATATTTTCAGAGCCAGTTCTGGTACGGTAATGCCATTGCCAGAGGAAACTATTTATCTAAGCTCACCTGCTCAAACATTAATCCCACTTACTGTTCAGCCAAGGCAAAGAACCTCGGGGAGTGGAACCCTCCCAATAAAGGGCCGTAAACCTGAAATGGTCACTGAGCTTATGGTTTAAATTTTAAAAATAGATTAAAACGATTGTACATTGTTGTGGAACTATAAGTCCCAGCAAGCCTGCACCGCATGCAGTGACTTGGAGAACCACAAGTTCCAGTATGCTGGGCATTAAATGGCCCACTGGGTCTTGAATTTCTAAAACATTGAAAATAGTTAAATAAAACACACAGACACCAGTAAAGTATAACTATAATCCTACACACTATACTCCCCTATTAGTCCACCACAGCCCTGTCTTCTTTCCAGTAGAATCCTAGTGGGCAGACGTGTGGAAAGAAACGGTACTTACCAAGGTGAAGATCGGCCTGCTATGTTCCATGTAGCAACCCCGGACAGGTAAAAAAAAGGAAATGACAGTACACATACCCAACGAACCGGGAGAAGCAGGGAATGTTTGCCTTTTCCGCTCCTCCCCTGGAAGTGCACGATAGGCTGTCCATTAGCCAATTAGGAGCTGAGTTTTCTGAAACTCAGCTCCTGATTGGCTGATAAGGGATCAATTGTGCACTTCGGGGGGAGGAGCGAAGAATGTAAGCAAACATTCTCTGCTATTCGTTCCGCTGGTACTCGTACTGTGTTTTTTTTCCTTATACTATCCAGGGATGCTACAAGGAATAAAGCAGACAACCTAAGTCGGAGGCCTTGGTAAGTGTAATTTCCTTCCACAGGTCCACCCACTTGGATTCTACTGGACAAGGGGACAGACCTGTGGTGGAGCAATAGGTGAGTAATGTATAGTTTGTATTATTGTAGTGTGAATTAAAGTTATACTATCTAAGACTATCTATTCCAGCTTCATGCAGTGAGTACCACAGCTGGGAGCTTCCGGAGTGAACCACACAGCTCAGCATTTTACAGCAACACGTGGCTTCCGTATACAGCTGCCCTGCTCCCCTGCACATTGTGCAGTGCATGGAGTGCTTTCTTTCCCCGGCGACACCTTCCAAAGTGCCAGTCCCCAGGCAGGAGAAGAGACATGCCGAAAACAGCATGGCACCCAGCACAGATACGCCACCCTCCTCCCCTGCTTCAAAAAAGGCTGCTGCCAGCTCCCCTTATTGATCCCGGGGCTGGTTATAGTCCTGGGGGATGGGGGGTGGGGGGTGAGGCAGGCCTTTTTTTACACACAGCACTGCACTGATTGATCTGTGCAGGCTGCCAATTTTTATATGTATTTGGCGGCCGTATATACAGCCTACAAATACGAAGGCATTTGGCCACCTACACCATCGGGCAATACAACTCCTGTAAATATGGCCGATTAGTACATTTTTGCCAGCTCCCACCAGGGGGTGTGCACGCACGAGACGCTCGCGTGCCCCGTGGCTACGGAGCTTCCCCCGGTCCCCCTCACCGCCCCAACCCCCCCTAACCCTGCCCATCTCCCTGAAGGATTGGGACACATGTGTGCATGAGAGGCACGCGTGTCCCAGTTCAATGTAGCCCCTGTCCACCAGCGCTCGCCAGAGGGGAGGTTGTGTCCGGCACCGAGCAAATCTGACAGGCAGTACATCTGTATCAGAGGCCAGTGGTCATAGTAAACATAGAAACATAGAAACATAGAATTTGACGGCAGATAAGAACCACTTGGCCCATCTAGTCTGCCCCTTTTTTTAAACATGTTACCTCAAACCATATTTGATCCTTATTTTTTTGTAAGGATATCAATATGCTTATCCCAAGCATGTTTAAATTGTACTACTGTATTTGCGTCTACCACCTCTGATGGTAGGCTATTCCACTTATCTACTACTCTTTCTGTGAAAAAAATCTTTCTCACTTTTCCCCTGAATCTTCCTCCCTCTAGTTTCAGTGCATGTCCTCGTGTTCTGTTGCTCCTCTTCCTGTGAAGAATGTCTCCCACCTGTACCTTGTTAAAGCCCTTGATATATTTGAAAGTTTCTATCATGTCCCCCCTTTCCCTTCTCTGCTCTAAAGTATACATATTAAGATCTTTTAGTCTTTCCTGGTACGTTTTGTGATGTAGGCCATGCACCATTTTAGTTGCTCTTCTTTGTACAATCTCTAATGTATTTATATCCTTCTGGAGATATGGCCTCCAGAACTGAACACAATACTCTAGGTGAGGTCGTACCAATGACCTATACAGTGGCATTATTACTTCTTTCTTTCTACTGCTGATACCTCTCCCTATGCAACCAAGCATCTGACTTGCCTTCTTCATTGCTTTGTTACATTGCCTACCTGCTTTTAAGTCCCCTGAAATAGTGACACCTAGATCCCTCTCTTCCTCAGTAGTTTCCATTATAGTGCCATTTATACTATATTGAGTCTTTGGATTTCTGAGACCCAAGTGCATGATTTTGCATTTTTTGGCATTAAACTGTAGTTGCCATTCTCTTGACCATTTCTCTAATCTGCCTAGATCCTCAATCATTTGTTTTACCCCTCGTGGTGTGTCTACCCTGTTGCATACCTTTGTGTCATCTGCAAAAAGGCACATTTTACCCTCAATTCCATTTGCAATATCACCAATAAAGATATTAAAAAGCACCGGTCCAAGTACAGATCCCTGGGGTACTCCTCTTGTAACCTTTCCCTCCTTTGACTGTACTCCGTTTACTACAACTCTCTGTTTTCTGTCCTGCAACCACGCTCTTATCCATTCAACTATCTTAGAATCCAATCCCAAGCTTTCAAGTTTATTTAACAGTCTGCGATGTGGGACTGTCAAAAGCTTTACTAAAGTCTATATAAGCTACATCTACAGCCCCACCTTGATCTATTACTTTAGTCACCCAGTCAAAAAAGTCAATAAGATTTGTTCGACATGATCTTCCCCCAGAAAACCCATGCTGTTTTGGATCCTGTAAATTGCTGGTTTTGAGATATTCTACAACTCTTTGTTTTAAGAGTGTTTCCATCAATTTCCCTACTACTGATGTAAGGCTCACTGGTCGATAGTTGCTTACCTCTTCCTTGCTTCCACTTTTGTGCAGTGGGACTACATTAGCTGTTTTCCAGTCCTCTGGGATTACTCCAGTAGCTAGTGACTGGTTGAATAATTCTGTTATTGGTTTTACCAGCTCCCCTTTAAGCTCTTTTAGTATCCTTGGATGTATCCCATCTGGCCCCATTGATTTATCCACTTTCAGTTTTGAGAGTTCTGTGAGGACTTTCTCCTCTGTAAATGTACTTGTCTCTTCCTCAGTTTTCTGACTATACTTGCAACTTAACTGTGGCCCCTTCCCCTCTCTTTCAGCAGTGAATACTGAGCAGAAATAATTATTAATATTATCTGCTATTACATTGTCCCCCTCAAGAAAACTTCCACTCTCTGTCTTCAGTCTAATTTAGACTCTGTCTTCAGTCTAATAGTAGACTGTTACTTACCCAGTTAGTGATGCTATTAATGGCAGGCTTGCCAATTCCCTGACATGGCTTTAGTTCTGGAGAGAACGCAGAGAGCTCAGGAGCCGGCAGTGCTTTCTGCAATGAGGAAGACATTAGATTCTTATTCAAGCTCCAGCCTCTCATTCAGAACATAACATTTTACAAGACTAACGAGGGTCAAGCAAAATTTTTACATACTGTACAAAATCAATAGAGTTGTATCTTGCTATGATAAACACTGGATTGGGCATGAAATACACTGGCAAAGTTGGCATAATGTATGCACGATAATATACCAAATAATATACCAAATTTAATAAGTAGCTGTCGTTTTGCAAGGTTTAAAGAGTCTTGGGTACCACATTTGACACCTTAAATCAACAATTTCATATGACATATATATTGCCTTGCACAATACTGATTTGGGCATGAAATACTGTACACTGGCAAAGAGTGCACAAACTATAATTTACCATTTTGAATTAGTTGCTGCAGTTTTGCACGGGTTAATGAGTCTTAGGCAATAAATAAGTGTGGACCCACGCGTATTTTGACTGCTGAACACTGTTTTGGGCATGACATATGCTGGCAAAGTGAGCACCTTCACACCGTTATTTATTATTTTGATTAAGGAGCTGCAGTTGTGCAAGGGTTAACGAGTCTTGAAAAAAATATTTTGGCACCTGAAATCAACAGAGAGGTAAATTGCATATGACCCAAAATTTATCTTGCCTTGCCCAACACTGGTTTGGGCATGAAATACAATTCAAAGGGGGGCAAATACACTAAAATTTGATATTTTGAATAAGTAGCTGCAGTTGTGCAAGGGTTAAGGAGTCTTGGGAAAAAAAATGACCACTTAAATCAACAGTGGGGAGTCAATTACATATGACCCACATGTATTTTGGCTTGCACAACACTGGTTTGGGCATGACATATTCTGGCAAAGTGGGCACATACACCGTATCATGATTTACTATTTTGAATAAGTACCTGCAGTTTTGCAAGGGTTAACGAGTCATGGGCAAAAAAAATAACACCTAATTTTAACAGAGAGTGGTCAATTGCATATGACTCAAATGTATTTTACCTTGCACAACATTGGTTTGGGCATGAAATACACTGGCAAAATGGGCACATACACTATAATTGACCATTTTGAATAAGTAGCTGCTGTTTTGCAAGGGTTAATGAGTCTTGGATAAAAAAATTGATCCATGATATCAATAGAGGGGAGTCAAATACATATGACACACGTGTTTTGACTTGCCAAACACTAAATTGGGCATGAAATATGTTGGCAAAGTGGTCACATAAACCATATTATTATTTAATATTTTGAATAAGTACAGTAGCTGCAGTTTAGCAAAGGTTAACGAGTCTTGGGGAAAAAAATGACACGGAACTTCCACTTCCGGTGTCTACACACAGACCGACTCACCCGCTGTTCAGGCTGCTCCCCAGCCCTCAATCCAGCCGCAAGTCCCTGCTGAGGCACTGATGACACAAATGGAGAAGTTCTCCTCCCACCCAGGCACTCAGAAGCCACCGCAGCAGCACCCTGAGAAGCACCTGGCAGAATCCAAGATGGCGTCTGACACTGCCTTGGCTCCTCACAACCCAGCACAGAAGCTGGCAGACTCCCAGGTACAGCTGCACCCACCAAACCCAGACCTCCCTGTCACATATAATGACATAGTGGCTTCTATAAATGCCACAATAACCCCCAGCTCTCCAAAGCAGTGGCAGATATAACACAGCAACTGCAGCATCTCACAGCTAGCGTCACAGATAATGAGAACAAAATAGGAGCTGCATGCCATGACATGCACCTACCACAGCGTGACATAATCAGATTGCAGAGAGACAACAGGCAATTATAGAACAAACTTGATGATATGGAGAACAGCCCGAACCTCCGGGTGATCGGCCTCCCAGAATCCCTGAAAGGCCCAGAGTTAGCCACTTTTGTATCTCATACCTTGCCGTTCCTGTTAGGCATCTCCACTGAATGTAAAGGTCTTATAATTGAGCGTGTGCTCAATTATAATCGCATCGCTCATTATTCACAAAAAATGACACAGAGACCCTACTCAGTCTCAGTTTATACCCATATGGGGCAACCCTGCCTTTTCTTCCTCCATGACCAACTCCAAATTCCTGGAATGAAGATGTAAAGGCTGAAGCAGCCCATACACGCTGCTATAGTGCTAACCCGATGTGTGCTTTGAGGTGCGCGCTCCTGCGGCACCTCATCGCACAGTACAAAAAGTACGTGCTTGCACATACTTTTTGTACTTAGGTTTCATCACATTGCATTGCATGCACAACGGATGCAATGCAATGTGATCCGTGCTAGTACAGCACGGAAAGCACGCCCACACAAAGCAGTGTGTATGGGCTGCTTTAGACTTGGACACAAAACTATTTGACCCTGGAGGCTCCATCCTTCCCTTCTCTACTTTGAAAACGACATATAATCTTCTGAATACACTGTTCATGTCTCTCCAAGCTAGACATTATGGGGGAAATTTACTAAAGGAAATTTGTAAAAAAATAGGTGTATTTGTATCCAGAAATACACTTATTTTTGACATTTACTATCCCGAAAATACGGCAATTCATATTTGTATTGATAGCACATCAATATGACTACGAATTGCCGTATTTTCGGGATAGTAAATGTCAAAAATAAGTGTATTTCTGGATACAAATACACCTATTTTTTTACAAATTTCCTTTAGTAAATTTCCCCCACTGTAACACCCTTAATCCCATCTTTGCAATTGCCACACGACCCAGACCTATCAGCACATACCTTTGTGATAATGAATGTATGCAAATACAAAACTAGTTATACATATATGATACCTTAACTTCCCATACAACAAGACCTTTTAACCCTCAGCTCTTACATAAATGGTCAACTGATTTCCCCATATCTGACAATGATGCTTTCTTTGCCCACTTCAAACAATCAATGAAGTACCAACAATCTGCTTATTTACAAGAGGTGCATGTTAAAACCAAACATACTGTAGACTGTACAAATTAAATACATGAAACCTGACGCTACTGGGGAATGTTTAAAGTGTAGAATTTCCTTATTTCTTTGATCCTTTCAAAGAAATAAGGATCAAAAAGGGTTGAGATTACCTGAAGGATTAAAAAAAGAGGCAGACTAGATGGGCCAAATGGTTCTTATCTGCTGTCAAATTATATGTTTCTATGTTTCTAGAATGACAAATGCAAATTTTTTACCATTGGTTTTGATCCTGTTCTAAAATATTTAGGTTCTGGTGTAAAGTTCTGATGTACATTAATGCTCTATACTCGTCTATCTTCCCCCTGGATGCACTGGCATACCTCTGTGTTAACTTTACAAACTGGCAATTCCCCCCCCCCCCCCCCACCACCCCTCGCTCTGCTGCTATTTCCTTCCGACCCTCGTTATGATGGCTAAAAAAATTATTTTAACCTACTGGCCAGTTAAGACTGCCCCAACGCTAGATGTCCTGAAAAATAGAATACACCAATTACTTTGGTACTTGTTTCCTAGCACGGCGCACATCGCATACCATCGCATACCTTAATTAGTGGTATGCGATGGGACCCGATTTTCGGGTCCTAAGAGCCGCACTGTACAATTTTAATATCGCATCGCATGCCATTACAATGGCATGCAATGTGATGCGATTTCTATGCGAGCCACCGAGCCCGAAGCGTGGCTAGCGGACGCAGAATACATGTGAAGTTATCCGCGTGCGCTCGCCACGCTTCGGGCTCGGTGGCTCGTTGCGCTCGCCACACTATATAAAATCAACTCCACGCTGACATGGATAGTGGGGGTATGAAAGGGTCGGAGGACGCGTACCGACGCCCCTCGCGGGCTCGCTGCGCTTGCTGTGCTTTGGGTTGGCTTTAATAGTGGCGGTGGCATTAACAATGGGGGTGCATATAACATACTAATCACCCATCAGGGTGCATGTACAATTAAATAATCGTTTTGATCGCATCGCATGCGATCAAAACGATGTAATAAGATTAAAATCGTGGACGCCGTGCTAGGAAACAAGTACCATTACTTCTTTTTGATGAACAATCTCTAATGAACACACCTTCTGTGTCCCCAGAATTTTTTTTTGTCTAAATGGGGTTTATTTATAGAATCCTTGCTCCAACACCAAAAAACCCAAGTTACCCATAATTTGACTCCAATTTGAAGACTTTTACCCTTATCCAGAAGAGAGCACGCAGTGCATTGCTTGGCCCTCCAACCTACTCTTCCAAATGTTTCCTGGATTCATCATCAGTGACAACCTCATATTACCCCCCAATAACTTCAGAGACTTACCTTACGGCCAATAAGAGAACAAGATGGATAACTCTCACTGACCAATGACTACCTTAGGATACTAGAATATAATATTCAAACAAAACTGCACCAGTACTTTCAAATAATTTAAGACTTGTCATTTTAGATGTACTACTAAGTTT
Source organism: Crinia signifera (assembly GCF_055691185.1). NCBI lineage: Eukaryota > Metazoa > Chordata > Amphibia > Anura > Myobatrachidae > Crinia > Crinia signifera. The sequence continues at coordinate 34,200,402 of NC_139217.1, forward strand.
TGATATGAATGTAACATCCCCCCTCACCTTTTCTGGCCCAAACCCACCCCTCCACCACACACCTCCTCTCGCGGGTTTATCTATGTTAACATTGTGCTATAGTATTTATTTAGTTGGTATAGTATTTCATTCGATGGATATTATTTATAAAGATTACGGAACAGACATTAATATCGGATTAATGTGTTTACTCAATAGTTATGCCATCCCTGTTATTACTCTATATTAGATATATTAGATATACTGTATATTCCATGAAAGTATGTCTGTATAGCCAATACTACCAATACGAATATACATGCACATGGAGAATTACTCCTCTACCTCTCTATTACTCTCATGGTCTAAATTTACGGCTTTTTGTGATGTTCACTTATTGGGATTTATTTCATTCAAAATAAAAAATGTTCACAATAAAAAAAAATTGACTCTTGGGGGGGAATTTACTAAAGGAAATTTGTAAAAAAAATAGGTGTTTTTGTATCCAGAAATACAGTATACTTATTTTTGACATTTACTATCCCAAAAATACGCCAATTCGTAATCATATTGATGTGCTATCAATACCAATACGAATTGCCGTATTTTCGGGATAGTAAATGTCAAAAATAAGTTTATTTCTGGATACAAATACACCTATTTTTTTTACAAATTTCCTATATTAATTTCCCCCTTGAAATCAAAAGAGGGGCGTCAAGTGCATATGACCCACGTGTATTTTGCCTTGACCAACACTGGTTTGGGCATGAAATAGCTGGCAAAGGTGGAATGTACACTATAATTTACCATTTTTAATAAGTTGATGCAGTTTTGCAAGGGATAACGAGTCTTGGGCAAAAAATTTTACCCCTGAAAACAACATAGGGGAGTCAATTGCATATCACTGGTTTGGGCAGAAAGTACATTGGCAAATCAGAAAATTAGTCTGGGCTGGCAGCAGAAATCTATGGGGCACCCCACCCCTTCAACTGTTATCAGCTGGAACATAAAGTGGATGCACTCCTTCACCCCGCAGCCTGCTATCACATTTACGGACTCCCTCATCCTGCAGCCTGCACTCTATTCCACGGACGCTCTCCTTCACCCTGTGGCCTGCGTTCTATCACACTGATGCACTCCATCACCCTGTGCACTCCATCACCCTGTGGGCTGTGTTTTATCACATCTACATGCTCCCTCACCCTACGGCCCATGCTCTATCAGACTGACATGTACCCTCACTCACCCTGTGGCGTGCGCTCTATCACACTGATGCGCTCCATCACCCTGTGGACTATGTTATATCATATCGACATGCTCCCTCACCCTGCGGCCCACGCTGTATCAGACCGACATGTAGCCTCACCCTGTGCTCACTCACCCTGTGACATGTGCTCTATCATACTGATGCACTCCTTCAAAACATTCTGTTATGCTATACTAGACCAACGTGCTCCCTCACCCTGTGGCCTGTGCTCTTTCACACTGATGCTCCCTCACTCTGCTCTCCCTCACCCTGTGGCCGGAGCTCTATTACACTGACATGCTCCTTCACTTTGTGGCCTGTGCTCTTTCACACTGATATGCAGCCCTTACCCTGTGACCTGCGCTATATCACACCTATACGCACACTAAGCCTGTGCTCTATCACATTGACAAACACCCTCACACTGCAGCCTGGGCTCTATAACGCTGACACGCTTCCTAAGCCTCTGTCTATACCCCTAGTTCTGAACCTTCCCGCTAAAGCTTAACCCTCGCCATCGATGGCCTAACCCTTGCCCCCAGAGGCCTAAGGCTAACCCACCCCACATACAGTATATAAACACATACACCATCATCCCTTCTTTGAAAAGATCCCCAGCTAGCTGGCTGGGTGGGCCTTGCTGGGTGGGGCTGGCTGTAACTGACTGCAGCAGCCTCTCCTCTGTAATGCAGCAGGCCTTGCAGGAAGCTGCAGCAGCAGCCACCTATAGCTCTGTCCCCTGGCTAGGTACCCATTAGCTCCGCCCCCATAAGGTATGGTGTAGCTCCGCCCATCTGCAGAGCAGGGGTGCCGAGTAGCTGAGCATTTGGCTACCCATTTCAGCTGGGGGAACGGCAGCCGGCAGCCAGCGAGACGACCGATTGAGTGGGGTGGCCTGGTGGAGGTGCCTGTTTTGGGGCCTTTCAGATCAGTGGGGCCCAGGTCAGCTGTCCCCCTTGACCTCCCTGTCTCTGTGCCTGACCTTAACACCATAATTTTTTTTTTTTTATAAGTAGCTGCAGTTTTTCAAGGGTTAACGAGTCGTGGGCAAAAGTTTTGACACTTGATATCAACAGAAGAGGTCAAGTGCATATTTGTATTTTGCGTTGCCCAACACTTATTTGGGCAAGAAGTACGCTAGCAAAGTGGACACATACACTATAATTTACCATTTTGAATTATTAGCTGCAGTTTTTCAAGGGTTAATGAGTCTTGGGCAAAAAATGTGATACCTGAAATCAACAGAGGGGAGTCAATTGCATTTGAACCAAATGTATTTTTCCTCAGCATGAAATACACTGACAAAGTGTCATACCAACAAGGATCAGGTCATGTTTCAGAGAAAAATGTCTCAGGTAGTGATCTCACTGGTCAGTAAAGGTGCCCATGCACTTATCAAGTTTGGGATGACTTTGCCTGATCCAGCATGTGCGTTCTTATGCACATCAGATAGGAGTGGGGAGGTTGGTCGTAACAAACATTAAATTTATCCACCAGTGGCACATCACTGTGATGTGTTGGGTCTGATCATAGGTGTGTGCCAGTGGTGAAGATCCGGTGGCACACACACCTATGTGCAGTGTCAGGGGTGGTGGACAGTGGGGTCCATGTGGCGGGAAGCACCATCATGGTCCATTGGGAGGGCTGCAAAATATAAAAAAAACATACAAATATTGACAAACAAAGTGAAATAAGTGCGTGTTTAAAAACAGCACGTGCGGGGCTCCCGTGTGTCTGTAAATGGTCTCTATAATTTTCTATAATGGTCTCAAAAATGCTCTGTTATAAATACAGATTCCCCAGGAATGATTCACTTTCTGTTACACTATGGCAACAGAGTATATGTTTATTGAAATATATATAAACAATGTCTCAGTCTCAGCAGAGACTAGTGAGTTCTTGACTGTCAGTTGATGCCGGCTAGGTCTGTAGAAATTATCCTAGAAATAGATGACTTAACAGTGACCGGTATGAATTAAAGTACAACGAGCGTGGCGAGCGCAGCGAGCCCGCGAGGGGCGGCGGTACGCGTCCTCCGACCTTTTCATAACCCCACTATCCACGTCGGCGTGGAGTTGACAATAGAATAGTGTGGCGAGCGCAGCGAGCCACCGAGCCCGAAGCGTGGCGAGCGGACGCGGATACCTTCACAGGTAAACGCGTCCCTTCGCGGGCTTCACAGGTAACCGCGTCCCCTTGCGGGGCTCGCTGCGCTCGCCACGCTTCGGGCTCGGTGGCTCGCTGCGCTCGCCACACTATTCTATTCTCAACTCCACGCCGACGTGGATAGTGGGGGTATGAAAGGGTCGGAGGACGCGTACCGCCGCCCCTCGCGGGCTCGCTGCGCTCGCCATGCTTCGGGTTCACGTTGATCGTGGGGTGGCGTGAAAAATTGTGGGGGCCATTTAAGACTTCAGGGGGACTATTAGGGCTCTGTGGCCCATTTAACATTGTTTCCTATGTAAAAATTGCGGGCATTGAGGCATTTAACACTAAAATCGAGTCCAATCTCACTTTTAACATTGATCCCTATGAGAAAATCGCGATTTTTTACCCCCGACGCCCGCGATGCCAATCGCGGGCGCCGTTCTAGGTAAAGAGTACCGCACTGGCACAGCACACTGAGAGGAGGGAAGGAAGGGCGGTGCTGCTGCCTGTTGTTTGACAGCTGACAGGCGCAGGGAGCAATGGGTAGGGGGCGAATTCGGACATGACATATCATCCAGGCATTCACAGACAGCGCTTCATGCCTCAGCACAAGTGTCCATGAGGAAGAGGGGGCAGGTCACAGGAGGACAGTGTGTGCACGAAGCAGGGAGCAGCTCTATATACTGCCGCCCCTCCGCTGTCAGACAGGCGCTGCGAGTGGCGTGCAGGAGGCAGTGACAGTGAGGGCTGAGGCAGCTTTAGCAGAGCAGGGAGGGAGACAGCGCCTTTTCAGCATGGCGCCTCCCTGCTTTGCAGGAGCTGCTGAGTGGGTAGCGCCGGCCCTGTACAACCATGATACAACCACAGAAAAGTACATTAATATAGACATAGGCCCTTATTCTGGTTGGTGCGGTCGAGCCGCATATGCGGCTCCGACCGCACCAGACGAATCCCCGCCCACCCTACGGATCGCCACGGCCGTCCGTACACGGACGGCTGGCGATCCGCATAAAAATGGTGGAGGCTACGCCTCCACCATGGTGGGAGCTGCCCCCTGCATTCGATGGTCGTCGACCATCGAAGGCAGGTCCGCACGCCGCGGCAGCTCCCGCAAGCTGAGACCACACGGACAATCGTCCGTGTGGTAGCTTGTATGGGGGCTGAAAGCTGACATCCGGCGACGTCAGCTTTCCGCCCCCATGAGTTGCGTCATGCCCTCATTAGCATGCGTACGCCCCGCGTTTGCATGGGAACGCCCATGAAACGCGGGGCGTATACATAGGGAAATGAGGGCATGAAGCCCCTCACTCCCCTATACGCCCCCTTTGCGGCGTAGTAAATTTCTGTGCGGCGAATTCGCCTGCACATGCGCAGATTGACCTCTGCGCATGTGCAGACGGAAAACATCGGCGGTACGGCCGCACGCGGGCCGTACCGCGCGAATCTGAATAAGGGCCATAGACATGACGCTTTCTGAGAATATCATTAGTATGAAGTTATGAATCAGAGTCCACCAAGTAAGCCAAAGAAATACTGTACATGTTCAAAAGCCTAACAAGACGGACCTCTATGAAGCACATCCATGTCATACCAGGAAGTATCTCTGAAAATGGTCTGTAGTGTCTACCTCATGACCACCTATAAAGTGGGTACATAAAGGAGCCAGATATAAAAAAAAGTGATGTCCAGAAAAGCTTCAACAAAGATCATTGAAAATAAAAAAAAAGAGATTCTGGTATACAGATGGAGCCTTTCTCACCAGTGCGCCATTCACCGAGGCCCACCTCACACACTTGCGTGCTCCATCCACGGCAATGGACTCACGATCATGTGAGATGCTCATGCATTCACAGGAGCCGGCACACCAGCAGCCAGTAACAAGCATCTTGGGCGCTAGTGGAGATGAAGAGAGCGGCTCCATCTGTACATTAAGCTTATAGACACTGAATCTGTGGGTATCCATTATGAGAGAATAGTCTTTTTAGTGGCTGCAGCTAATTTTATAAGTAATGTGCGGTTGCCATAATGCATGCTAACGACATCCTCTTTAGAGTATAACCCCCAAAAAGCCTGTTGTTTGTAAATCTGGGAATCTATCTTCATACAAATATAATCCTGAAGCTCGATCCACACTGATTGTACCTCCTGCGGACAGTCCCACAAGCAATCAACTATATTTGTATCAATACGACAAAAGTGAATCAGTCCCAAGGCGCTAAGCCCGAATCTTGCAGCCTTACACTGGAAGAAGAGAATCACCGACTATCTCTAGTAGTCGAAATGTAGGAAGATAACCAGTGTGAAAGGGGTGCTAAATTCCTGTTGACCCAATAAGGTGGCTGTCCAATGGTTTACATGTGTTTATAAGGAAAACAAATAAAACAAAAAGACAGCAATCAGTATGGGGTCTCTATATAAATAATAGACAGAGAGTTTGGGGGGATCAATGGAAAAGATTCCCAAGAGGATAGATATCGTACCCTCACTCACACGAAACAGTGCATGTACATCCACATCAAGGTATCTTTGGGTTTTTCAGAAAACACCTCCGTGCATAGGGATGGATTTTTAAATAGGTTCGTACCGTACTCACATATACACAAGTGGTGATACTCCTATCAAGGTATCTTTAGGTCCCAGTATGTTTATTGGGATTTCAATGGTTACCTCCAATGTTCCCGGTGTCACATGAAAGGAAACAAGGTTCTCTCTCAGTAAGGATATTATTTTATTGGGATATAACAGGGGTAGTGTGCATAAAAACAAACTGCACCAAATGGATATACAAAAAAGGGGAACAATACCTGAACAGGCAATGTATGGCCATCCACTGCTAAGTCAGGCTGTTTAACAATATTTGCAGAGTCAGTCAGGCTGTCTTCGAATAAGTCAGGCAGCAGGAGAAGGGTTAATGGCAGTCCAGGTGATGCAGGTATATCTGTTTCAACTCTACTGTGATGCATTTTTGTGATGCATTAACAAAATAAGATATAGAAACAAGCTGCTGGTTGATGCACATATATGCTTTAAATATATTCTTCATAGATAGTAAAGGGAATTCAGCTTTCCACTTCAAAAGACCCACCGGACCCATATCAATATTTAGTGACGGGCGGAAGAGAGTGTAAATAATGGAGATAGAAAGTGGGGTCCTGAGCAATCTGCACATTGTTCTATCCAAAATACAGTACATTTCATATTTACTTTAATCATGCCTAACAAAACATTTTGGATATAACTGGTTGCTTGTAAAAATGGAAACAGAGGTATCGTACTGTCAGGAAATTTGTCTTGTAATTGTGAACTGGTAAGTACTGTAATTGTCTATTTTCCGGGTGTAAAAAGTGATATATAAAATAAAGTCCCTGTTTATACCAGGTCCTAAAAAATGGTGATAGTTTCTGTTGGGCAAAATTAGGGTTACCCCAGAATGGAAGATATTATAGAAGCTGTTCTGGACACTCCAAGAGTGCAACAGACTGCTCTCCAAGCTAAACAAGTGGAATGTATTAATAGGAGTGTGTCAAGCCGTGTACACATGGCAGCGATAGGGGCTGATATCGCTGGGAATATGGTCGCTGGATAAATTGCCAGGTGCGCGCTCCTGTTTAGTTCTGCTAAGAAAATACCCAGTGTTTTTCTTTGCTGAACTACAAGTCCCAGCACGATAGCACCTCATGTAAATACTGTAGGGTGTGCATTCTAAGATTCCCCCCCATAAGCTACTTTTGTGTACCCCGTACACCTGAAGGTTGGGTCTCCTTCATCTTAGAGTAGCACCCCGCCCACCTGATCTGAACATCAGTTAACCAGTTTGGTCCCAGACTGCAAACTGAAGGCGCAATTAAGGTAAGACCTAAAAATTGACACTAATTGCTAATCTTGGGGATGGATTTGGGTTAGTGTGGCTGAGTTGCCCTCAGGGTGGCACACCCTAACATTTATTTAGCACTATTTATTTTCCACTAATATTATACTTTCTAGCACTTCACCTTTTAACCTCTAGCTTCTGCTTCTTTCTTATTAATATAGCTTAGTTTTTCACTTGTGTGCTGCCTTGGAGTGACTGGCCTATGCCAGCCTTTTTGGGGTTCCGTGCCCAAGATTCAAACTTAGTATTATGGACCCACCAGAAATTAGGTCACCTTGAAGCTGGTTGGTGGGCAAATATTTCTTGGCCAATGAATATACCAAGAACCTCTATTATTTATTAATAATATGGAGTTTGCATCTGCACCCAGTGTTTTTTCGTTTTAAAACCTCCAATATGTGCAAAATCAGCCAATAGGGAGGTCAGCAGGGCAGTGCGGCTTTTGGGTTTGAAAAGAAAAGCAAAAAGGTCATAAGCAAAAGCAGAAAATTTTATTTCCGAGTTGGCTAATTTAATACCCGACCAAACCATTTCCTTAACAAAATGACATAAAAGAGGGTCAAATGCAAGATTAAATAGCAGAGAAGATAGGGGGGAAACTTGTCTCATACCTCTATCTAAACATAATGGTCTGGTGTTAAGGGCATGTATAGTTCTGTAGGCCTGAGGTTGATAATAGATGGTATTAAAGATATGAATTAACTCAGAGCCAAATCCTTGATGCATAAAGATTCTATTTACAGAAAGTGCGCCAAAGAAACTCTATCAATTGATTTGTTGCAACTAATTACTATATTATCCCACTCATCACCCTGATGTTATTACAACATCTCTTTCAGCAGAGTGCGGACATTATGTACCAAATGATGGTATTTCCCAAACCCAGTTTGAGCCAGGTGAATTAACTTGTACAGTATTGTTTGAAGGCGATTGGCCAGTAGTTTGGTAAATATTTTAAAATCTTTTATTTTTACAGGGAAATAGGCCTATAAAAAGCAAGCAGGGCAGGATCCCTATTTGGTTTAGCAGCCTAGCTTCATTAAAAAACTGTAGCCTTGTGAACACCTAAAATGTAGTTAAATAATTGTCTTAGATATGGGTTAAGTTGCGAAAGAAGAAGCTAATAGTCGCTTTCATAAAAACCATCTGGGCCTTGGGTCTTGCTTTTAAGGTTCAACTTTATAATAAATTCCACGGTACTTATGTAGTATCTGGGCTGCCGATTTTGTGATTGTATGCCTTACCTTAAGGCATACAATCAGATGAGATGCGATGCGATGCGATTTTGCATAGGATTCAATGTTAAGAAGGTCCTGTTCATTTCCCCACTATCCAAGTGGGCATAGAGTCGATTTTATATAGCGTGGCGAGCGCAGCGAGCCACCGAGCCCGAAGCGTGGCGAGCGAAGCGAGCCCCGCGAGGGGACGCGTGTTTCTTAAAAAGTATTCTGTGTCCGCTCGCCACGCTTCGGGCTCGGTGGCTTGCTACGCTCGCCACAGGTTTATATCCAACTCCATGCCCACTTGGATAGTGGGGAAAGGAAAAGGACCCCTTTTTCCCATTGAATTCTATGTTAAAATGGACTCAGACCATTTTAACATTGAATCCTATGGAAAAATCTTGACCATTGCATCGCATACGATTTGGTCGCATGCGATCCGATCCGATTTCTAAATCGGACGCCCAGATACTACATAAGTACCGATTCCACTTTTAATTCTGTAAATGTTGATAAAAGATCATCTCAGTCATCAGATTTTAATTTAAGGCGTCCGGTTTGCATTACGGATTCCATTTCACTTGTTGGAGAATCAGGCGAATAAAGTGCCTAAAGAAAAAATCCTTGTTAATTTCCTCCGGCTGATTACAAAGGGCGCCAGTATGAGTATGGATAATTGTGTTTGGTTTTGTTGCTAAAGAGAATTTAATTAAATTTGCCAATAGTTTTCCTGGTCTATTACCCCATCTAAAATATCTATTCTTCTGATAGAGTAAATTTAATGTGCTTGTTAAGAGGACAAATTATCGTAAACCAGTTTGGCATCCTTATAAAGTAGCCGATTAGTTTCTGTCGGATAGGCCAACATAATGGAGTAAGCAGATGATACCTTATTTGTTGCGAAGGAAAATTTTTGTTGAAAAGTCTTTTTTCTTTAAACAACATATAACAGGTTTGGCTGTCTGCCAAAAAAAGGTTAATATCCTGTTCACGAGCAGCATTATTAGTACAGTAATTCTGGAAGGACTGAGTTGGAACACTTCAGATATCAGCCAATTCATCTAAATAATCAGGAATCTCCAATTAAAAGAAATAGTACAAGGCCTAGGCAATTGTAGAGTAAGGCATATAGGGTTGTGATCAGAGAAGAAAATATCTGCAATTAAAGCTCTATCCAATCTATAAAGTAAAGAACTTGACCTCAACCAATAATCCGAATAAGAAAACAAATTATTTGAGTGTGAAGAGAAAAATATTCATGGGCCAGTGGGTGCAGGTGACGCCATGGGTCTAGTAATTGAAACAAATATATCAATAATGAAACTGGGGGGGGTCAAACTTGGCCAAGCTGTTGAGGACTTCCAGACACATCCAGAGAACCACATTGAAATCTCCATCTAAAATCAAGGGCATTTTCCTCCAAGTCTGCAAACTGGTATAAAGGTCAGAAAAGAAGCTTCAATTGGGACCCTGGGGTGCATAAATATTATTACCGTACAGTATGTCTTATTAGTATATGAAGCACTCCCCCACCCACATGTCTCTTAAGATATTAAGATCACCCAATCTCCAGTGTATTTTCTGCAAGGAAACTGGTACTTGTGTATTTTGGCGGCGCCCCCAATCTCCATCGCGCAATGTTTTAATCGCATCGCATGCCATGCACCCGATGGCATGCGATGCGATGCGACGCGATTTTTGCCCCCCATGCAATGAAAGATTGTATAAGCACCCTAAAGGGTGCTTTTAAGCACCCTAATGGGTGCTTACAATGTTAAATGCACCCCCACGCCACCCCCCCACTATAAACGTGAACCCGAAGCGTGGCGATCGCTGCGAGCCCGCGAGGGGCGGCGGTACGCGTCCTCCGACCTTTTCATACCCCCACTATCCACGTCAGCGTGGAGTTGAGAATAGAAAGTGTGGCGAGCGCAGCGAGCCACCGAGCGCGAAGCGTGGCGAGGGGACGCGGATACCTTCACAGGTATCGGAGTCCCCTTGCAGGCTTCACAGGTATCCGCGTCCGCTCGCCACGCTTCGGGCTCGGTGGCTCGCTGCGCTCGCCACACTTTCTATTCTCAACTCCACGCCGACGTGGATAGTGGGGGTATGAAAAGGTCGGAGGACGCGTACCGCCGCCCCTCGCGGGCTCACTGCGCTCGCCACGCTTTGGGTTCATGTTTATAGTGGGGGGGTGGCGTGGGGGTGCATTTAACATTGTAAGCACCCATTAGGGTGCTTATACAATGTTTAATCGCATTGCATTGTATGGCATTGTATGCCATATACAATGTCATACAATTTTAAAATTGTAAGGTGTTGTACTTCTCCACAGGGGAGGGGTACGGGTTGGGTGGCGCTGTGACTTGTGTTGAGTCACTAGCAGCTGCTGATTTATGTCGGGGTTGTCAAGCCCGAACTAGATAGATAGCAAAAAAGGGGGGGATGGTAGCAGCGCTGGTTAGAATAAAAATATATTAAATTAAAATAACATAAAAATGATGCAGATTGGACTGATTGTACAGTTAAAAGGAAATACAATTTATTATGATAAGACCAAAATGGGCTGATAAAACACAGGGAATATATCCTGGGGGGGTAAATAACAATGAGGGACTGTCCGTTCCTATTTCGCCTGGAATTAAAGTCATATGGTGCAAAATTGCAATGAACAAAATTGGGTTACCGTCCACCTGTAGACATGCTGAAGGGGTGTGATGAATCTCTCCCTGGGACTCAAGGCCCGAATCGTGATATGGGCCGAGTCACCGTCCAGAGAAGGGGAGACACCCGAGATGGAAACTCCCAGAGATGGTATTGGGGTCTTTCAAGATCCGGTTTGATGTCCACGGTTAGGTATATCCCAAATGGGGTCCACGGCTGGACTGGAACAGTCCAATAAAAAGTGAGGGGGGGGTTTGAAGAACACCTGACGCGTTTCGCCGTCTCAACGGCTTTATCAAAGGTGACATACTGGTATGGCTGAGGGCTTTTTATGCCAGACTTTGCAGGAAGTGGGTTTGGTCACATGATACACAATATACATATAATCAGTCCAATCTATAATAAAAATTAAATGTAGGTATGTGGAGGAGGCAGAGAAAGCATAAAATTGATTGTAAAGTAACATTTTTGTAAAAAAGTCGCAGTATAATACATAATAAAATAGAATAGAAATCGGGGGAATTAATTATCAGTGCACTTTAATCACATGGTTCCTGGAAAGAGCTACCTTCCCATAGGTTGTATCAAAGTTGCTGTTTTACTAATATGTCCCCGTATTGGTTGGACGTATGAGAATAGGAAGAGGGGCAGAGGTTTGTGATGCTTGTGAGGGCGGAAGTGGTGTGTCCGTCCATCCGTTTGTTTATTTATTTTAGCAGCTGATAGGGCGACGCCAGCAGTGTGCGCGATGACGTTGCGCTTCCAGCCGGCTCTCTTCTCAGGAGATTATCTATAGTACGTCCAGGTGGACGCGGGGGTGATGTGTTAATAGTATCGTGGTGTAGGATACTCGCACGATACGGCCGGGTATGCGCGTGATTGCGTCACACGTCCGGCATCCCTACTGAGGCCATGAATGGCTAGATTTGGTCACGTGGTTCGCATGCGTCATGTCATCTACACATAGATGTTTTTTATCAATGGACCATATTACTATCTATTATCTATTTGGTCACGTGATCGGGAAAGGAGATCACGTGATCGGGATAATACATGACAGTTGCTATGGTTATCGTAACCAACGGAGAAGTGTGTATATCACTAGGACTAGGAAGATTCAAAACAAAGTTTTGTTAGGTGAAGTAGGTCACAAGCTGGTATTATAGTTATGGCAGATAAACATTGATTGGACATACAGGGAAAACACATTCTATATAGGGGACAGATAGTGTCTCCATACAATTCGACCCGTTCAGCAGGGGACACAATTCTTCTTTACATTTGTATATAGGCAGTTTATAAGAATTTGCAAAACAATCTATTAAGGAAAATATGTGTGAAAAGATATATATTATTAACCCTTATATGTGGGCAGTGTCCAAAGAAGGGAGCAATGGTTTCTCAATCCTGAATAGCCATATTTTTTAAACTCTTATACTAATGACAATTTAAAATAAGAAGATCCCCTATATCACAATGTTAGTAAACACAGCCTGGGAAGCTCCAAGCAAATATATTAGAAGATGACAATAGGGGTCACTCTGTATACATATAAATATATATTTAAGATTTTCCTACATTGAAGCTTGTTAGGCCTATGGGACATCATGCTGGTAAATGGATAGAGACAACGAAATTCTCAGGAGAGAGCAGAGGAATTTATGGAGAGAGAAATGAGAAGAGTAATGGGTTCTATTTTAGATTAGAATATTCAATTCGACGGCCTCATTTAGGCCTTCCGGGTGTATTGAGCCAAACTGGTGCATCCAAAATACTTCCTGGCGACACAGGTTTCTGTATCTATCGCCACCTCGTGGGGTCGTGCCTATATGTTCAATCCCCAGAATCTTTAAACTCTGGGGGTCTTTGTTGTGGTGGGTGTAGAAGTGTTTGGACACACTATGAGTTGCTAGGCCGTTTATAATATTGCGCCTATGCTCCAGGAACCTTGTTCTCAACTTGCGGGTTGTCCTGCCTACGTAAAAGATGTTGCAACTGCAGGTCAGGACATAGATGATATATTTAGTGTCACAGTTTATAAAATTTTTGATTGTATATAGATTTTTACTAGTCGGAATTGTATAGGTTTTGGTTTTGAGGATATGTGAACAGGTTATACACCTGTTCCCATTACAGCTGAAGCAACCTTTCGGTTTTTGGGGTATCCAGGTATTAGTAGCACCTATATTAGGTTTTTCTTCTTTCAAGAAGCTTGGAGCTAGGATTTGTTTCAGGGAATTACTTTTCTTAAAAATGAAGATGGGTTCCTTTGGGAGAGATTTAGCCAAAAGAGGATCTTGTTTGAGAATAGGGAAGTTCTTCTTTATGATATTCTTTATTTCTTTGCTGGAACTATTGAAAGTTGATATATATGCCACTTCTCTGTTTGATGTTTCTTTTTGTTTGTTGTTATAAACCAGAAGGTCTTTTCTCTCGACGCTCAATACTTCATTGTATGCTTTGTCTACTATATATCGAAGATATCCTCTCTGTAGGAATGCTGACGACATTTCTTGTGCTTGAACCTTAAAGTCGCTGGTAGTGGAGCAGTTGCGCCTTAACCTAATAAATTGACTCTTTGGAATTGCCCGCTTCCACGGGAAATAATGTTGACTGGTGAAGTGCAGGTAGGCATTTTTTCCTACATCTTTTATATAATTTTTCGTGATAATTTTGTTATCAGATATTTCTAATGAAATGTCCAAAAAAAGTGGTTTGAGTAGCGTGAAGGTGATGGGTGAAGGTTAAATTAAATGCATTGTGATTAAGGTGATCAACAAAAGATTGTGCTGACCATAGAGGACCAGGTTCGCGCCAAAGTCACTACCCCAAATTAGTTGTTCTTCTACCTGTCCCATATATAGGTTGGCGTAACTTGGCGCAAACCTGGTCCCCATGGCGGTACCCATGACTTGTAAATAGAAAGTGCCGAGGAAAAGAAAATGATTGTGTTCCAAAATAAATAAAATAGAATCCCGTATAAAGTGTTGGTGTTCCACCCTCAGGTCATCATCGCTCGCCAATCTATCTACAATTGCTTGGATACCTGTATGGTGTGGGATGTTGGAATAGAGGCTCTGTATGTCCAAAGTAAGAAATTGATAGGTGTTTTTCCAGGTAAAATCTGTAATTAAATTCAGAAAGGAGGTTGTATCCTTGATGTATGACCTGAGGGTGGGCACCCGTGGTTGTAAAAAATTATCAACATAGAAAGAAAGGTTAGAGGTGAGTGAATTAATACCTGAAATAATAGGTCTCCCAGGGGGTGCTGTGAGGGATTTGTGCACTTTGGGTAAATGATAATAAATAGGCACCACCGGGTGTTCAGAAAAAAGGAAGTGAAATTCATCTTTTGAGATGATTCCGTCGATTCTAGCTTGTTCTAACAGGGTGTGTAATTCTGTGAGGAAAGCAGTTGTTGGATTTTTGGTCAATTTCCTGTAGAATGTGGTGTCTTCGAGCTGTCTAAAGGCTTCGGACACGTAATCCTCGCGATTCTGGATCACGAGTCCTCCGCCCTTATCGGCTTCTTTAATTATTATTGTAGTATCAGATGTCAATTTTTTGATAGCCTGTTTCTCTAATTTTGATAAGTTGGGTTTGTTCTGTATTTGGTGGCCTTTTGGGGAAGGTTTGTTGAATAGAGATCAAAAGTCTGATAGAGTGGTCTTGTAGAATGTCTCTATAGTTGGGCCCTTGAATTTTATGGGAAAAAACTCAGATCTTGGTTTGAAACTCCCTCTTGTGATGTCGAAGATCTTCTCCGTTGTTGGTTCTGCTTCGACTGAGGAGTTTGTTGATTGGAGTTCTTCTAATATTCTTAGTGCCTGTTGGTCATCTAAGTCCAGAGTGATGGGGAGGGCTTGTTCATGATCATTCTGGATGTTCTTATTTGCGAAGTAGCGATTCCTGCAAAGGCTACGTATATACCGGTTTAACTCCACAAATAATGTGAAGATATTGGTGGTGGAAGTGGGGGCAAATTTAAGGCCACGGCTTAAAAGGGAGATTTCTGGTTTAGTTAGTGTTTTATTAGACAAATTTATGATGTTAACTGTTTCTTTTTCATTTCGTTTGTTTATTGAATTCTTGAGTGCCAGTCTTCTTCCTCCTCTACATCCTCTATGCTGTACCTTCTTCTCTTGGGGGGGTCTGGTATCCTGTCCGGACGTGAGGTTCTCCTCTGGCTCAACTCTAAAAAACCCAAGGGTTCGTTTGATCTGACTACTTCCGAATACAGTCTCTCCTTCCTCTTTGGTCTTGCTCCAAGTCTGTTGGGGGTTTCATCTGTATATGATGTTGATTCTGGTCTTTGTCTATGTGGTGGTGTTGGGTGATTCGGTCTTGGTTGGTGGTGACTCCTTCTTATTGGTTGGGAATCTGGGTATACATTTTGTTGTGATCTATCCCTATATTGTTTGGGGTATCCCTCTTCGTTTCTTCTTTTTTCATATGTGTTTTTGTTATTATACTCTCTTGAATTCTGGTAATTATTTCTTCTTTTAGTCAAATTGGTTCTGTTTAGGAGTTTGTATGTTCGTTCTTCCCCTCTTTTGTAGTCTTCTAGATCTCTTTTGAACTTTGAGCATTTATTATTTAAGAGTTGTTGTTCAAAACTCTCTACTTTTTCAGTAACTACTTTATCTCTCTCCTTAAATTCCTTGCTATTGCTCAGAGGTTCCATTGAAATCTTGAGATCCTCGATCTCTTTTGCTATGGACTCTGCTCGTTCTTTCCTATATTTAATCACCACCTCCATCAGGGAAAAGGAACAACGGTCGAGAATGTTGTTCCATTCCTCCTGGAAGATGGTCTCCTCTTGAAACACAGATGGCTTAAAAAGTCTCAGCCCTCTGGGTACCATTTTTTTGTCGACATACTTCTGTAGGTTGGTACTGTCCAACCAATGTCTTAGTTCGGATTTTAATAAATCCTCTAGTTTAAAAAAACTTTCTTTAAGTCCATCATTTAGATTTCCAGGGGGGTCCTCTATTGAGGATTCCCACTGTGAAATATGGTTCTGCCTCCTCTTCATCCTATCTTGAAAGTGAGTGAAACAACTCATGTCAGCAGCCACCCAGAGACTAGAAAAGAGAAAGGTGTTGTACTTCTCCACAGGGGAGGGGTACGGGTTGGGTGGCGCTGTGACTTGTGTTGAGTCACTAGCAGCTGCTGATTTATGTCGGGGTTGTCAAGCCCGAACTAGATAGATAGCAAAAAAGGGGGGGATGGTAGCAGCGCTGGTTAGAATAAAAATATATTAAATTAAAATAACATAAAAATGATGCAGATTGGACTGATTGTACAGTTAAAAGGAAATACAATTTATTATGATAAGACCAAAATGGGCTGATAAAACACAGGGAATATATCCTGGGGGGGGGGTAAATAACAATGAGGGACTGTCCGTTCCTATTTCGCCTGGAATTAAAGTCATATGGTGCAAAATTGCAATGAACAAAATTGGGTTACCGTCCACCTGTAGACATGCTGAAGGGGTGTGATGAATCTCTCCCTGGGACTCAAGGCCCGAATCGTGATATGGGCCGAGTCACCGTCCAGAGTAGGGGAGACACCCGAGATGGAAACTCCCAGAGATGGTATTGGGGTCTTTCAAGATCCGGTTTGATGTCCACGGTTAGGTATATCCCAAATGGGGTCCACGGCTGGTCTGGAACAGTCCAATAAAAAGTGAGGGGGGGGTTTGAAGAACACCTGACGCGTTTCGCCGTCTCAATGGCTTTATCAAAGGTGACATACTGGTATGGCTGAGGGCTTTTTATGCCAGACTTTGCAGGAAGTGGGTTTGGTCACATGATACACAATATACATATAATCAGTCCAATCTATAATAAAAATTAAATGTAGGTATGTGGAGGAGGCAGAGAAAGCATAAAATTGATTGTAAAATAACATTTTTGTAAAAAAGTCGCAGTATAATACATAATAAAATAGAATAGAAATCGGGGGAATTAATTATCAGTGCACTTTAATCACATGGTTCCTGGAAAGAGCTACCTTCCCATAGGTTGTATCAAAGTTGCTGTTTTACTAATATGTCCCCGTATTGGTTGGACGTATGAGAATAGGAAGAGGGGCAGAGGTTTGTGATGCTTGTGAGGGCGGAAGTGGTGTGTCCGTCCGTCCATTTGTTTATTTATTTTAGCAGCTGATAGGGCGACGCCGGCAGTGTGCGCGATGACGTTGCGCTTCCAGCCGGCTCTCTTCTCAGGAGATTATCTATAGTACGTCCAGGTGGACGCGGGGGTGATGTGTTAATAGTATCGTGGTGTAGGATACTCGCACGATACGGCCGGGTATGCGCGTGATTGCGTCACACGTCCGGCATCCCTACTGAGGCCATGACCTGCAGTTGCAACATCTTTTACGTAGGCAGGACAACCCGCAAGTTGAGAACAAGGTTCCTGGAGCATAGGCGCAATATTATAAACGGCCTAGCAACTCATAGTGTGTCCAAACACTTCTACACCCACCACAACAAAGACCCCCAGAGTTTAAAGATTCTGGGGATTGAACATATAGGCACGACCCCACGAGGTGGCGATAGATACAGAAACCTGTGTCGCCAGGAAGTATTTTGGATGCACCAGTTTGGCTCAATACACCCGGAAGGCCTAAATGAGGCCGTTGAATTGAATATTCTAATCTAAAATAGAACCCATTACTCTTCTCATTTCTCTCTCCATAAATTCCTCTGCTCTCTCCTGAGAATTTCGTTGTCTCTATCCATTTACCAGCATGATGTCCCATAGGCCTAACAAGCTTCAATGTAGGAAAATCTGATATATATTTATATGTATACAGAGTGACCCCTATTGTCATCTTCTAATATATTTGCTTGGAGCTTCCCAGGCTGTGTTTACTAACATTGTGATATAGGGGATCTTCTTATTTTAAATTGTCATTAGTATAAGAGTTTAAAAATATGGCTATTCAGGATTGAGAAACCATTGCTCCCTTCTTTGGACACTGCCCACATATAAGGGTTAATAATATATATCTTTTCACACATATTTTCCTTAATAGATTGTTTTGCAAATTCTTATAAACTGCCTATATACAAATGAAAAGAAGAATTGTGTCCCCTGCTGAACGGGTCGAATTGTATGGAGACACTATCTGTCCCCTATATAGAATGTGTTTTCCCTGTATGTCCAATCAATGTTTATCTGCCATAACTATAATACCAGCTTGTGACCTACTTCACCTAACAAAACTTTGTTTTGAATCTTCCTAGTCCTAGTGATATACACACTTCTCCGTTGGTTACGATAACCATAGCAACTGTCATGTATTATCCCGATCACGTGATCTCCTTTCCCGATCACGTGACCAAATAGATAATAGATAGTAATATGGTCCATTGATAAAAAACATCTATGTGTAGATGATATGACGCATGCGAACCACGTGACCAAATCTAGCCATTCATGGCCTCAGTAGGGATGCCGGACGTGTGACGCAATCACGCGCATACCCGGCCGTATCGTGCGAGTATCCTACACCACGATACTATTAACACATCACCCCCGCGTCCACCTGGACGTACTATAGATAATCTCCTGAGAAGAGAGCCGGCTGGAAGCGCAACGTCATCGCTGCCGGCGTCGCCCTATCAGCTGCTAAAATAAATAAACAAACGGACGGACGGACACACCACTTCCGCCCTCACAAGCATCACAAACCTCTGCCCCTCTTCCTATTCTCATACGTCCAACCAATACGGGGACATATTAGTAAAACAGCAACTTTGATACAACCTATGGGAAGGTAGCTCTTTCCAGGAACCATGTGATTAAAGTGCACTGATAATTAATTCCCCCGATTTCTATTCTATTTTATTATGTATTATACTGCGACTTTTTTACAAAAATGTTACTTTACAATCAATTTTATGCTTTCTCTGCCTCCTCCACATACCTACATTTAATTTTTATTATAGATTGGACTGATTATATGTATATTGTGTATCATGTGACCAAACCCACTTCCTGCAAAGTCTGGCATAAAAAGCCCTCAGCCATACCAGTATGTCACCTTTGATAAAGCCGTTGAGACGGCGAAACGCGTCAGGTGTTCTTCAAACCCCCCCTCACTTTTTATTGGACTGTTCCAGACCAGCCGTGGACCCCATTTGGGATATACCTAACCGTGGACATCAAACCGGATCTTGAAAGACCCCAATACCATCTCTGGGAGTTTCCATCTCGGGTGTCTCCCCTACTCTGGACGGTGACTCGGCCCATATCACGATTCGGGCCTTGAGTCCCAGGGAGAGATTCATCACACCCCTTCAGCATGTCTACAGGTGGACGGTAACCCAATTTTGTTCATTGCAATTTTGCACCATATGACTTTAATTCCAGGCGAAATAGGAACGGACAGTCCCTCATTGTTATTTACCCCCCCCCCAGGATATATTCCCTGTGTTTTATCAGCCCATTTTGGTCTTATCATAATAAATTGTATTTCCTTTTAACTGTACAATCAGTCCAATCTGCATCATTTTTATGTTATTTTAATTTAATATATTTTTATTCTAACCAGCGCTGCTACCATCCCCCCCTTTTTTGCTATCTATCTAGTTCGGGCTTGACAACCCCGACATAAATCAGCAGCTGCTAGTGACTCAACACAAGTCACAGCGCCACCCAACCCGTACCCCTCCCCTGTGGAGAAGTACAACACCTTTCTCTTTTCTAGTCTCTGGGTGGCTGCTGACATGAGTTGTTTCACTCACTTTCAAGATAGGATGAAGAGGAGGCAGAACCATATTTCACAGTGGGAATCCTCAATAGAGGACCCCCCTGGAAATCTAAATGATGGACTTAAAGAAAGTTTTTTTAAACTAGAGGATTTATTAAAATCCGAACTAAGACATTGGTTGGACAGTACCAACCTACAGAAGTATGTCGACAAAAAAATGGTACCCAGAGGGCTGAGACTTTTTAAGCCATCTGTGTTTCAAGAGGAGACCATCTTCCAGGAGGAATGGAACAACATTCTCGACCGTTGTTCCTTTTCCCTGATGGAGGTGGTGATTAAATATAGGAAAGAACGAGCAGAGTCCATAGCAAAAGAGATCGAGGATCTCAAGATTTCAATGGAACCTCTGAGCAATAGCAAGGAATTTAAGGAGAGAGATAAAGTAGTTACTGAAAAAGTAGAGAGTTTTGAACAACAACTCTTAAATAATAAATGCTCAAAGTTCAAAAGAGATCTAGAAGACTACAAAAGAGGGGAAGAACGAACATACAAAGTCCTAAACAGAACCAATTTGACTAAAAGAAGAAATAATTACCAGAATTCAAGAGAGTATAATAACAAAAACACATATGAAAAAAGAAGAAACGAAGAGGGATACCCCAAACAATATAGGGATAGATCACAACAAAATGTATACCCAGATTCCCAACCAATAAGAAGGAGTCACCACCAACCAAGACCGAATCACCCAACACACCACATAGACAAAGACCAGAATCAACATCAAATACAGATGAAACCCCCAACAGACTTGGAGCAAGACCAAAGAGGAAGGAGAGACTGTATTCGGAAGTAGTCAGATCAAACGAACCCTTGGGTTTTTTAGAGTTGAGCCAGAGGAGAACCTCACGTCCGGACAGGATACCAGACCCCCCCAAGAGAAGAAGGTACAGCATAGAGGATGTAGAGGAGGAAGAAGACTGGCACTCAAGAATTCAATAAACAAACAAAATGAAAAAGAAACAGTTAACATCATAAATTTGTCTAATAAAACACTAACTAAACCAGAAATCTCCCTTTTAAGCCGTGGCCTTAAATTTGCCCCCACTTCCACCACCAATATCTTCACATTATTTGTGGAGTTAAACCGGTATATACGTAGCCTTTGCAGGAATCGCTACTTCGCAAATAAGAACATCCAGAATGATCATGAACAAGCCCTCCCCATCACTCTGGACTTAGATGACCAACAGGCACTAAGAATATTAGAAGAACTCCAATCAACAAACTCCTCAGTCGAAGCAGAACCAACAACGGAGAAGATCTTCGACATCACAAGAGGGAGTTTCAAACCAAGATCTGAGTTTTTTCCCATAAAATTCAAGGGCCCAACTATAGAGACATTCTACAAGACCACTCTATCAGACTTTCGATCTCTATTCAACAAACCTTCCCCAAAAGGCCACCAAATACAGAACAAACCCAACTTATCAAAATTAGAGAAACAGGCTATCAAAAAATTGACATCTGATACTACAATAATAATTAAAGAAGCCGATAAGGGCGGAGGACTCGTGATCCAGAATCGCGAGGATTACGTGTCCGAAGCCTTTAGACAGCTCGAAGACACCACATTCTACAGGAAATTGACCAAAAATCCAACAACTGCTTTCCTCACAGAATTACACACCCTGTTAGAACAAGCTAGAATCGACGGAATCATCTCAAAAGATGAATTTCACTTCCTTTTTTCTGAATACCCGGTGGTGCCTATTTATTATCATTCACCCAAAGTGCACAAATCCCTCACAGCACCCCCTGGGAGACCTATTATTTCAGGTATTAATTCACTCACCTCTAACCTTTCTTTCTATGTTGATAATTTTTTACAACCACGGGTGCCCACCCTCAGGTCATACATCAAGGATACAACCTCCTTTCTGAATTTAATTACAGATTTTACCTGGAAAAACACCTATCAATTTCTTACTTTGGACATACAGAGCCTCTATTCCAACATCCCACACCATACAGGTATCCAAGCAATTGTAGATAGATTGGCGAGCGATGATGACCTGAGGGTGGAACACCAACACTTTATACGGGATTCTATTTTATTTATTTTGGAACACAATTATTTTCTTTTCCTCGGCACTTTCTATTTACAAGTCATGGGTACCGCCATGGGGACCAGGTTTGCGCCAAGTTACGCCAACCTATATATGGGACAGTTAGAATAACAACTAATTTGGGGTAGTGACTTTGGCGCGAACCTGGTCCTCTATGGTCGGTACATTGACGATCTTTTTATTATTTGGGATGGGGATGCATGCTCAGCACAATCTTTTGTTGATCACCTTAATCACAATGCATTTAATTTAACCTTCACCCATCACCTTCACGCTACTCAAACCACTTTTTTGGACATTTCATTAGAAATATCTGATAACAAAATTATCACGAAAAATTATATAAAAGATGTAGGAAAAAATGCCTACCTGCACTTCACCAGTCAACATTATTTCCCGTGGAAGCGGGCAATTCCAAAGAGTCAATTTATTAGGTTAAGGCGCAACTGCTCTACTACCAGCGACTTTAAGGTTCAAGCACAAGAAATGTCGTCAGCATTCCTACAGAGAGGATATCCTCGATATATAGTAGACAAAGCACACAATGAAGTATTGAGCGTCGAGAGAAAAGACCTTCTGGTTTATAACAACAAACAAAAAGAAACATCAAACAGAGAAGTGGCATATATATCAACTTTCAATAGTTCCAGCAAAGAAATAAAGAATATCATAAAGAAGAACTTCCCTATTCTCAAACAAGATCCTCTTCTGGCTAAATCTCTCCCAAAGGAACCCATCTTCATTTTTAAGAAAAGTAATTCCCTGAAACAAATCCTAGCTCCAAGCTTCTTGAAAGAAGAAAAACCTAATATAGGTGCTACTAATACCTGGATACCCCAAAAACCGAAAGGTTGCTTCAGCTGTAATGGGAACAGGTGTATAACCTGTTCACATATCCTCAAAACCAAAACCTATACAATTCCGACTAGTAAAAATCTATACACAATCAAAAATTTTATAAACTGTGACACTAAATATATCATCTATGTCCTGACCTGCAGTTGCAACATCTTTTACGTAGGCAGGACAACCCGCAAGTTGAGAACAAGGTTCCTGGAGCATAGGCGCAATATTATAAACGGCCTAGCAACTCATAGTGTGTCCAAACACTTCTACACCCACCACAACAAAGACCCCCAGAGTTTAAAGATTCTGGGGATTGAACATATAGGCACGACCCCACGAGGTGGCGATAGATACAGAAACCTGTGTCGCCAGGAAGTATTTTGGATGCACCAGTTTGGCTCAATACACCCTGAAGGCCTAAATGAGGCCGTCGAATTGAATATTCTAATCTAAAATAGAACCCATTACTCTTCTCATTTCTCTCTCCATAAATTCCTCTGCTCTCTCCTGAGAATTTCGTTGTCTCTATCCATTTACCAGCATGATGTTCCATAGGCCTAACAAGCTTCAATGTAGGAAAATCTGATATATATTTATATGTATACAGAGTGACCCCTATTGTCATCTTCTAATATATTTGCTTGGAGCTTCCCAGGCTGTGTTTACTAACATTGTGATATAGGGGATCTTCTTATTTTAAATTGTCATTAGTATAAGAGTTTAAAAATATGGCTATTCAGGATTGAGAAACCATTGCTCCCTTCTTTGGACACTGCCCACATATAAGGGTTAATAATATATATCTTTTCACACATATTTTCCTTAATAGATTGTTTTGCAAATTCTTATAAACTGCCTATATACAAATGAAAAGAAGAATTGTGTCCCCTGCTGAACGGGTCGAATTGTATGGAGACACTATCTGTCCCCTATATAGAATGTGTTTTCCCTGTATGTCCAATCAATGTTTATCTGCCATAACTATAATACCAGCTTGTGACCTACTTCACCTAACAAAACTTTGTTTTGAATCTTCCTAGTCCTAGTGATATACACACTTCTCCGTTGGTTACGATAACCATAGCAACTGTCATGTATTATCCCGATCACGTGATCTCCTTTCCCGATCACGTGACCAAATAGATAATAGATAGTAATATGGTCCATTGATAAAAAACATCTATGTGTAGATGACATGACGCATGCGAACCACGTGACCAAATCTAGCCATTCATGGCCTCAGTAGGGATGCCGGACGTGTGACGCAATCACGCGCATACCCGGCCGTATCGTGCGAGTATCCTACACCACGATACTATTAACACATCACCCCCGCATCCACCTGGACGTACTATAGATAATCTCCTGAGAAGAGAGCCGGCTGGAAGCGCAACGTCATCGCGCACACTGCCGGCGTCGCCCTATCAGCTGCTAAAATAAATAAACAAACGGACGGACGGACACACCACTTCCGCCCTCACAAGCATCACAAACCTCTGCCCCTCTTCCTATTCTCATACGTCCAACCAATACGGGGACATATTAGTAAAACAGCAACTTTGATACAACCTATGGGAAGGTAGCTCTTTCCAGGAACCATGTGATTAAAGTGCACTGATAATTAATTCCCCCGATTTCTATTCTATTTTATTATGTATTATACTGCGACTTTTTTACAAAAATGTTACTTTACAATCAATTTTATGCTTTCTCTGCCTCCTCCACATACCTACATTTAATTTTTATTATAGATTGGACTGATTATATGTATATTGTGTATCATGTGACCAAACCCACTTCCTGCAAAGTCTGGCATAAAAAGCCCTCAGCCATACCAGTATGTCACCTTTGATAAAGCCGTTGAGACGGCGAAACGCGTCAGGTGTTCTTCAAACCCCCCCTCACTTTTTATTGGACTGTTCCAGACCAGCCGTGGACCCCATTTGGGATATACCTAACCGTGGACATCAAACCGGATCTTGAAAGACCCCAATACCATCTCTGGGAGTTTCCATCTCGGGTGTCTCCCCTACTCTGGACGGTGACTCGGCCCTTATCACAATTCGGGCCTTGAGTCCCAGGGAGAGATTCATCACACCCCTTCAGCATGTCTACAGGTGGACGGTAACCCAATTTTGTTCATTGCAATTTTGCACCATATGACTTTAATTCCAGGCGAAATAGGAACGGACAGTCCCTCATTGTTATTTACCCCCCCCAGGATATATTCCCTGTGTTTTATCAGCCCATTTTGGTCTTATCATAATAAATTGTATTTCCTTTTAACTGTACAATCAGTCCAATCTGCATCATTTTTATGTTATTTTAATTTAATATATTTTTATTCTAACCAGCGCTGCTACCATCCCCCCCTTTTTTGCTATCTATCTAGTTCGGGCTTGACAACCCCGACATAAATCAGCAGCTGCTAGTGACTCAACACAAGTCACAGCGCCACCCAACCCGTACCCCTCCCCTGTGGAGAAGTACAACACCTTTCTCTTTTCTAGTCTCTGGGTGGCTGCTGACATGAGTTGTTTCACTCACTTTCAAGATAGGATGAAGAGGAGGCAGAACCATATTTCACAGTGGGAATCCTCAATAGAGGACCCCCCTGGAAATCTAAATGATGGACTTAAAGAAAGTTTTTTTAAACTAGAGGATTTATTAAAATCCGAACTAAGACATTGGTTGGACAGTACCAACCTACAGAAGTATGTCGACAAAAAAATGGTACCCAGAGGGCTGAGACTTTTTAAGCCATCTGTGTTTCAAGAGGAGACCATCTTCCAGGAGGAATGGAACAACATTCTCGACCGTTGTTCCTTTTCCCTGATGGAGGTGGTGATTAAATATAGGAAAGAACGAGCAGAGTCCATAGCAAAAGAGATCGAGGATCTCAAGATTTCAATGGAACCTCTGAGCAATAGCAAGGAATTTAAGGAGAGAGATAAAGTAGTTACTGAAAAAGTAGAGAGTTTTGAACAACAACTCTTAAATAATAAATGCTCAAAGTTCAAAAGAGATCTAGAAGACTACAAAAGAGGGGAAGAACGAACATACAAACTCCTAAACAGAACCAATTTGACTAAAAGAAGAATTAATTACCAGAATTCAAGAGAGTATAATAACAAAAACACATATGAAAAAAGAAGAAACGAAGAGGGATACCCCAAACAATATAGGGATAGATCACAACAAAATGTATACCCAGATTCCCAACCAATAAGAAGGAGTCACCACCAACCAAGACCGAATCACCCAACACCACCACATAGACAAAGACCAGAATCAACATCATATACAGATGAAACCCCCAACAGACTTGGAGCAAGACCAAAGAGGAAGGAGAGACTGTATTCGGAAGTAGTCAGATCAAACGAACCCTTGGGTTTTTTAGAGTTGAGCCAGAGGAGAACCTCACGTCCGGACAGGATACCAGACCCCCCCAAGAGAAGAAGGTACAGCATAGAGGATGTTGAGGAGGAAGAAGACTGGCACTCAAGAATTCAATAAACAAACGAAATGAAAAAGAAACAGTTAACATCATAAATTTGTCTAATAAAACACTAACTAAACCAGAAATCTCCCTTTTAAGCCGTGGCCTTAAATTTGCCCCCACTTCCACCACCAATATCTTCACATTATTTGTGGAGTTAAACCGGTATATACGTAGCCTTTGCAGGAATCGCTACTTCGCAAATAAGAACATCCAGAATGATCATGAACAAGCCCTCCCCATCACTCTGGACTTAGATGACCAACAGGCACTAAGAATATTAGAAGAACTCCAATCAACAAACTCCTCAGTCGAAGCAGAACCAACAACGGAGAAGATCTTCGACATCACAAGAGGGAGTTTCAAACCAAGATCTGAGTTTTTTCCCATAAAATTCAAGGGCCCAACTATAGAGACATTCTACAAGACCACTCTATCAGACTTTCAATCTCTATTCAACAAACCTTCCCCAAAAGGCCACCAAATACAGAACAAACCCAACTTATCAAAATTAGAGAAACAGGCTATCAAAAAATTGACATCTGATACTACAATAATAATTAAAGAAGCCGATAAGGGCGGAGGACTCGTGATCCAGAATCGCGAGGATTACGTGTCCGAAGCCTTTAGACAGCTCGAAGACACCACATTCTACAGGAAATTGACCAAAAATCCAACAACTGCTTTCCTCACAGAATTACACACCCTCTTAGAACAAGCTAGAATCGACGGAATCATCTCAAAAGATGAATTTCACTTCCTTTTTTCTGAATACCCGGTGGTGCCTATTTATTATCATTCACCCAAAGTGCACAAATCCCTCACAGCACCCCCTGGGAGACCTATTATTTCAGGTATTAATTCACTCACCTCTAACCTTTCTTTCTATGTTGATAATTTTTTACAACCACGGGTGCCCACCCTCAGGTCATACATCAAGGATACAACCTCCTTTCTGAATTTAATTACAGATTTTACCTGGAAAAACACCTATCAATTTCTTACTTTGGACATACAGAGCCTCTATTCCAACATCCCACACCATACAGGTATCCAAGCAATTGTAGATAGATTGGCGAGCGATGATGACCTGAGGGTGGAACACCAACACTTTATACGGGATTCTATTTTATTTATTTTGGAACACAATTATTTTCTTTTCCTCGGCACTTTCTATTTACAAGTCATGGGTACCGCCATGGGGACCAGGTTTGCGCCAAGTTACGCCAACCTATATATGGGACAGTTAGAATAACAACTAATTTGGGGTAGTGACTTTGGCGCGAACCTGGTCCTCTATGGTCGGTACATTGACGATCTTTTTTATTATTTGGGATGGGGATGCATGCTCAGCACAATCTTTTGTTGATCACCTTAATCACAATGCATTTAATTTAACCTTCACCCATCACCTTCACGCTACTCAAACCACTTTTTTGGACATTTCATTAGAAATATCTGATAACAAAATTATCACGAAAAATTATATAAAAGATGTAGGAAAAAATGCCTACCTGCACTTCACCAGTCAACATTATTTCCCGTGGAAGCGGGCAATTCCAAAGAGTCAATTTATTAGGTTAAGGCGCAACTGCTCCACTACCAGCGACTTTAAGGTTCAAGCACAAGAAATGTCGTCAGCATTCCTACAGAGAGGATATCCTCGTTATATAGTAGACAAAGCTTACAATGAAGTATTGAGCGTCGAGAGAAAAGACCTTCTGGTTTATAACAACAAACAAAAAGAAACATCAAACAGAGAAGTGGCATATATATCAACTTTCAGTAGTTCCAGCAAAGAAATAAAGAATATCATAAAGAAGAACTTCCCTATTCTCAAACAAGATCCTCTTCTGGCTAAATCTCTCCCAAAGGAACCCATCTTCATTTTTAAGAAAAGTAATTCCCTGAAACAAATCCTAGCTCCAAGCTTCTTGAAAGAAGAAAAACCTAATATAGGTGCTACTAATACCTGGATACCCCAAAAACCGAAAGGTTGCTTCAGCTGTAATGGGAACAGGTGTATAACCTGTTCACATATCCTCAAAACCAAAACCTATACAATTCCGACTAGTAAAAATCTATATACAATCAAAAATTTTATAAACTGTGACACTAAATATATCATCTATGTCCTGACCTGCAGTTGCAACATCTTTTACGTAGGCAGGACAACCCGCAAGTTGAGAACAAGGTTCCTGGAGCATAGGCGCAATATTATAAACGGCCTAGCAACTCATAGTGTGTCCAAACACTTCTACACCCACCACAACAAAGACCCCCAGAGTTTAAAGATTCTGGGGATTGAACATATAGGCACGACCCCACGAGGTGGCGATAGATACAGAAACCTGTGTCGCCAGGAAGTATTTTGGATGCACCAGTTTGGCTCAATACACCCGGAAGGCCTAAATGAGGCCGTCGAATTGAATATTCTAATCTAAAATAGAACCCATTACTCTTCTCATTTCTCTCTCCATAAATTCCTCTGCTCTCTCCTGAGAATTTCGTTGTCTCTATCCAGTTACCAGCATGATGTCCCATAGGCCTAACAAGCTTCAATGTAGGGAAATCTGATATATATTTATATGTATACAGAGTGACCCCCTATTGTCATCTTCTAATATATTTGCTTGGAGCTTCCCAGGCTGTGTTTACTAACATTGTGATATAGGGGATCTTCTTATTTTAAATTGTCATTAGTATAAGAGTTTAAAAATATGGCTATTCAGGATTGAGAAACCATTGCTCCCTTCTTTGGACACTGCCCACATATAACGGTTAATAATATATATCTTTTCACACATATTTTCCTTAATAGATTGTTTTGCAAATTCTTATAAACTGCCTATATACAAATGAAAAGAAGAATTGTGTCCCCTGCTGAACGGGTCGAATTGTATGGAGACACTATCTGTCCCCTATATAGAATGTGTTTTCCCTGTATGTCCAGTCAATGTTTATCTGCCATAACTATAATATCAGCTTGTGACCTACTTCACCTAACAAAACTTTGTTTTGAATCTTCCTAGTCCTAGTGATATACACACTTCTCCGTTGGTTACGATAACCATAGCAACTGTCATGTATTATCCCGATCACGTGATCTCCTTTCCCGATCACGTGACCAAATAGATAATAGATAGTAATATGGTCCATTGATAAAAAACATCTATGTGTAGATGACATGACGCATGCGAACCACGTGACCAAATCTAGCCATTCATGGCCTCAGTAGGGATGCCGGACGTGTGACGCAATCACGCGCATACCCGGCCGTATCGTGCGAGTATCCTACACCACGATACTATTAACACATCACCCCCGCGTCCACCTCCTGGACGTACTATAGATAATCTCCTGAGAAGAGAGCCGGCTGGAAGCGCAACGTCATCGCGCACACTGCCGGCGTCGCCCTATCAGCTGCTAAAATAAATAAACAAACGGACGGACACACCACTTCCGCCCTCACAAGCATCACAAACCTCTGCCCCTCTTCCTATTCTCATACGTCCAACCAATACGGGGACATATTAGTAAAACAGCAACTTTGATACAACCTATGGGAAGGTAGCTCTTTCCAGGAACCATGTGATTAAAGTGCACTGATAATTAATTCCCCCGATTTCTATTCTATTTTATTATGTATTATGCTGCGACTTTTTTACAAAAATGTTACTTTACAATCAATTTTATGCTTTCTCTGCCTCCTCCACATACCTACATTTAATTTTTATTATAGATTGGACTGATTATATGTATATTGTGTATCATGTGACCAAACCCACTTCCTGCAAAGTCTGGCATAAAAAGCCCTCAGCCATACCAGTATGTCACCTTTGATAAAGCCGTTGAGACGGCGAAACGCGTCAGGTGTTCTTCAAACCCCCCCCTCACTTTTTATTGGACTGTTCCAGACCAGCCGTGGACCCCATTTGGGATATACCTAACCGTGGACATCAAACCGGATCTTGAAAGACCCCAATACCATCTCTGGGAGTTTCCATCTCGGGTGTCTCCCCTACTCTGGACGGTGACTCGGCCCATATCACGATTCGGGCCTTGAGTCCCAGGGAGAGATTCATCACACCCCTTCAGCATGTCTACAGGTGGACGGTAACCCAATTTTGTTCATTGCAATTTTGCACCATATGACTTTAATTCCAGGCGAAATAGGAACGGACAGTTCCTCATTGTTATTTACCCCCCCAGGATATATTCCCTGTGTTTTATCAGCCCATTTTGGTCTTATCATAATAAATTGTATTTCCTTTTAACTGTACAATCAGTCCAATCTGCATCATTTTTATGTTATTTTAATTTAATATATTTTTATTCTAACCAGCGCTGCTACCATCCCCCCCCAATTTTAAAATTGTATGGCATTGTACAATATAGCGCGATATCGCGTCACATCGCATACCATCGCATGCCTTATGGTATGCGATGCGATGGGCGCTGCCAAAATACACAAGTACTAGAAAACTATATAGAGATGGAACATTCTGAGATGGTGTAGCACCTTTTTCCATTTAACAGGTGTGTTCGACCGCTCTACATTCCATAAAAAAAGCTTTACATTTTTCTTTAGAGCCGTAGAGCTGGAAAGTTATGCAGTGTTATTAAGGGTCGGCATTCAAATTTAAGACGAACCAATTCCCTATTTAGGGTATCGATCAAATTCGTACCAAAGAAAATTGCTCCCAGGCCCATCCCAGCAAGCAGACCCAGGTGCATAGGAAACATAAGCATCCAACGAAGAACTCATATCAGAAATAAACATAAAACTTACGCACATAAATAAAACATGGTGAAAATAAAAACGTATGAAGTATACAATCCCGTCAGTTTTAACATATCTTTTCTGAACCCAAAATGACAACCCATAAGGATGTCCCAATCGACATATGAAACTAAGGAGATTAAATAAGAGAACATATGGGAAAAAAGAGACATCCAAAGGCTGCCCAATCCTCCTGCCATTGCCTTACACATAAACAACAAAAACTTGCATTATATTGGTGTGATAAAAAAGTAAAATTTAAGTCTACGCGAACAACGTGCATATAGAAAAAGAATTGCAGGATGGCCTTGTGCATGGATACTGCGAACCGTACACATGCGTAGTGTATCGATAATCGGCCACTGTGGGAATTCTCAGTCATGCAGTCAGGTCTGAATTACCCCTTTGTCCTTTGTACTTTGGCTCAGCACACACACTGTAATTAATCATTTGAAAAAAAAAAAAAAAACACTTTAGCAATCCACTTTTGTTTTTACAAATAAGGAAATAAAGAAATCTGGCTGATAATAAAATTATCCCAATCAAACATATATATATATTATTTTTAAGTTGATGATGCAATTATTGCAGTTGTATCTTATTCTGCAGACAAAGTTCTGAAACTAAATCAGTCCCATATAATGTATATAAGCAGCTGGTGGCTGCATACTCCCCTGTACTGAGGATACACAGTGCAGTCAGTGACACTACAGAATGCGAAGATCCTGTGTATACCATGTACTGGTCTCCTGTACTCCCTGCCTGTTATATGATTACACTCTCCCTACTGGTAACATGCTATGGACCTGGACGTATAAAGCAGGACTCTTCCATTCAGTGTAACCTTCCTGCACATAGATCTGTGTTTGAGTATAAGTATTACCAAGAAGGAGACATCATCTTGGGCGGATTAATATCAGCTCATTACAGAACTGTAGAGAATAACTATTTTCAGGGCATTCCTGTATTATGCAGTATATGTGCATTGTAAGTAGAGAATTTATATGTGTTTTTGTGGTGCTTTTAAAACAACAAATTAATTTGATGTATTTGCTTATTTGAAAGATACATACTTCATGAAATGGCTAATATAGTAAAACAGGGAATACACATGTCCTCATTGACATGCTCCATATTACCTATTTGTACTGAGAAAGACACCACAACATGTGTGTAGCTACCATCAGGCATACAGTATCTCCAGGTGTTGAAATAAAGCCAATAACCAAGAGTGGGTCTGCTTTTAACCTCAATCTGATGCTGCCTTAACGGGATACTCAGCCCTTAAGGAAAGTCAACAACATACATAAAATAAAGGCAGCGCTATTGGAATTGATACAAATGACATTTAATACACAAAATACATCATTACACTCTCATATTAATATACAGACGGGGAAAAAACATAAAATTAACACATAAAATGTTATATCTAATAATCTGAGGCTTTTACATATAATTCATCAAAATGGCATTCTTAAATTCCTACTTTAGTGCAAGAAGTTAATGCAGGTAAAGAATGGCAATTGGTGTTATAAGCTTTTTACAGCTCTTTCACAGCTGAATTTTGTTAATGGCAGAAACATAAGCAAGATGTTGCAATCACATGCAAAGTTCTTCTCTTGAAAACCACTCTCTCACAGCTGGTACCGATTAGAAATCAAAATAAAGTTCATTGCTCTCTCACAGCAGTGGAACAGATAATATGAGCAAAATGGTATAGTTATATGGAAAGCTTCTTTGAAAGCAGCTCTCTCACAGCTGATATGGATAAGTAATTAGTAGAAACAAGGTTCATTGCTCTCTCACAGCAGTGTAGTAGATAATATGCATTTTAGTATCCATCCATAGTATATGCAACAAAAGTAACTTTAGAAATAATACTAATACCCCCATCTCCCAGCAGCTGCTTTTACATTGCAGAAAAGGGACCCAGGTCGCATCGACCGGGGTTACACATTTCCACTGCCCCTAGACCCGGGAGCATCTCGGGTCCAACCCAGGTAACTACCCAGGTTGCAGTCCTGGTTCATTCATTCGGGATTTTGCCTTGGGAAGCATTTCCACTAGTAAAAATCCCTGTACAATATAGCAGGTTATTTTTGCTAATGGAAAAGGGGTATCAGTCGGCCTTGATGCTCCAAGTGCAATAATATATAGAAGCCCCATGATGCCTATGATATCTTCATGTGTATTTCCTGGCTGCTGGTGCCTCCCCAGAATGCATCTTCCTTATCTGGAAGTGACTTACGGGATTCTGTTTGGTTTTTCACCAGTAAGTAGGGTCCTGTAAATGTCATCTGCGGCTTCCTCAGAATGAAACTGAAATTAAGGGAAATAGTAGCAGGAGTTCCTTACTAGCAGGTGTCGCACATGTGCTTTGCACCCTATACGCATCCGCAGTTCATCGAAAAGCATGCTCTGTGTGAATTCTCACAGCAGCAATCACGGCTGAATTGTGCCCCAAGCCCCATGACAATATTTTGTGTAGATACAGACAGATGTTAATACCAGGTTCTGCTAAGTAGTCGGGTCTGTGCGGAGATGAAAGACTAAGGACCATTCATCCACCGGACATTGCTCTGCACTATCACATAAAGCTAAGAAGTTCTAGTA
Organism: Crinia signifera; assembly: GCF_055691185.1. NCBI lineage: Eukaryota > Metazoa > Chordata > Amphibia > Anura > Myobatrachidae > Crinia > Crinia signifera. The sequence goes on from NC_139217.1 coordinate 34,234,130, forward strand.
GAAAGCTAGAAGTGGCTGGTCTTGATGCACATCATCAGCACAGAGCACTGACAATGGTACTTGTTTAGTTTCACGGCGGCAGCATGGCCATCTGCTATTTACGGGTTCGGCGCTCGGCAAACTTTCTAAAATAAAGTCCATGCCAACGTGAATTGGTTCATACCCCCACTATCCACGTTGGCATGGAGTTGATTTTAGATAGCGTGGCGAGCGTAGCGAGCCACCGAGCCCGTAGCGTGGGCGAGCAAAGCGAGCCCCGCAAGGGGACACAGACACTGCCACGACTGAGACGCTGCCGCCATGAAACTAAACAAGTACCCTGACAATTATCTGCGACAGTGTGCATGTTTTAGAAACTTTGGGCTTGATTCAGACCTGCTCACTAAGCAGCATTCTTTCGCAACTTAGCAAGTGTGAAATTCTGCGTTCAGGGAGAGCGAACTCCCACCCTCCGAGACCGCGCAAATGTCCATGTCTGCATGCGAATGGATGTGCAGGCTTACACTTTCATTCGCATGTGGTCAAACGGGCAAAAAATCATTTGATGGTCGCAGACCATCAAAATACTTTTAACCAATTCGCAAACAAATGTAAATGTAGACTGACTTTTATTTGACCCGGACATGGCCAAATTTGGGGTGGGTGCTGGCATCATGTGATGTCAGCTGCCCACCCTGTGTAAGCTTTGACATGCCTGCATTCTCATGGGGATGCCCAGCCTTCTTCATACCGAGTAAACCTGAATCACCACCTTTGTTTCTGCCAAGTATTGGTTCTTTAGTTTTTTTGGGGCAGAAGGCTCGGATTACTCTACTATCATCCTTGAGTTTTCTTCCTGGGTGAGTTCTAAGTACATATTGGGATACAGCTAAACTACAGTATTTTCTGTATCTGAACAACTGAAGCTAATGATTGATTTACTAAATAAACCACATTCTTTCTATTTCACAGTATTAATATTGAAGAGTACAGGAGCATTTTGGCAATTATCTTTGCAATTGACGAGATCAACAAGGACCCCAATCTTCTCCCCAATGTTACTCTGGGTTATCACATATATAACAGTTGTGGACATCCAAAGAAATCCTTAGAATATGTTCTGCGGATATTGTCTGGAGAAACAATGGATGCTCCAAATTACTCTTGTATGGATCACGGGAAAGTGGCTGGATTTATCGGTGATTCTGGTTTCCTCACAAGTTATGCAATGGCCCAGTTACTGAGTCTGTACAAGTACCCACAGGTCAGCGGTCTCTGTATAGTTGCTGTATCTTATTAGTCTTCTTTTTTTCCAGAATAGTTTTTATTAAGCCAGTACAAATTTGAACAAGAGGTACTTCACATGAGGCCACAACAAATATTAACAATAGCAGAAAAGTAGTGTAAGGTACAAATGAGTAAATATAACACAAGCCTATAAAGTACCGACGTATTTATCAAGTCAGAAGGTAAGGAATCTGACCAAAATAAACAAGGGGGGAACTAGACAAATTACAAAAATATAAAGACATGAAGACAGAGGGCAGTATTCAATGGTAATATTCTCCGTGCACGGCGAGCATTTTTTTTTGCTCGCCGTGCACTCTCCGTGTTCCGGAGGGCTCGTTGCCTCTCCTGCTGCCACTATTCAATGTTTATAAGACTCGCCGCCACTCGCGGCGAGTCTTAACCCCTGCAGCGGACGAGCGTCCGCAGCAGGGAGCTGACAGGGACGTGGCATCCAGGGAGATTAAAGTCTCCCTGGATGCCACAGAACATATGTGAGGGTAGGGGGCCCCCCTGGGACCCAGGCAGCACAGGCTGCCCCCCTCTATAGCCAGCGGGGGACCCAGTATTCACTGTACCCGAACGTGCTTCGGGTGCAGTGAATATATGAATATCTAATGAGCGGCTCGAGCGCTCTGGCCCCCTGCTGGCTGCACTGTGTAAAAAAAAGAAAAAAAAAAAAAATGTAAAAAAATATTTTTTTAAAAATTAAATATATATTCATGTGCTATAGGCACATGAATAAAAATAACATGGCCCTCCACAGAAAAAAAAACCTGATTTTTTGACACCAAAATTAAAAAAAACACCCTTTTAGTTTAAAAGTTCACATTCCTGCTCTCCATCAAAAGATGGAGAATTTCTTCACGGAGAGAGACGGCGAGAATCACTAAGAAAGACGGAGAATATTTCACATTGAATAGGGTGGCTCGCCTTTGGAGAAAAAAAACCTCTCTCCACGGCGAAAAAAGCACAAGTTCTCCACAAAAGACGGAGAACTTTTCTCATTGAATACTGCCCAGAGACAGAAAGCCACAAAGGACAGACACACGAGGGTGGAGACCAGTGTTCCCTCTAAGGTGTGCGCGCGTGCGCGCGCACAAACCTCGACGAGTGTGCGCACAGACATTACAACAGAGCGCACAAAGCAGCAGTGGTCCCTTTTTGCAGTTGTGGACTCAATTATGTGTGTTTCACCCATTAACTACATTGTGTTCTGTGTTTTGAATGTTTAACCCCTTCCCGACATTTGAAGTACATGTACGTCATGGTCGGGAAGTACTTCCCGACATTTGACGTACATGTACATCATGACTTCTAACTGTCACTGCGTCTAGAGACGCAGTGACAGTTAGGTGATGTCTGCTGTCCCTGACAGCAGACATCCCCCCTCGCCGCCCAGGGGGGGCAGGGGTGCCCCCCCCGGTCGGCGATCGCTGTGATTGGCTGTTCAAATCTGAACAGCCATTCACAGCGTTTCCTGTGTTACCGGCGGCTAAGCCGCTCGGTAACACAGGGATCGGTGGTGATCGGTGCTGTCAGGTACAGCACCGATCACCACCGATGTGCAGCCCACCCCTCGCACCCGCCGGGCACTCACCCGGCAGCAGCAGCGGCTCCAACGGCTCCCCCGGAGCGTCTGGAGCACACACAGCGCTGCCCTCCTCCCCCCCCCGCAGCAGCAGCAGCAGCATCAAGCTGCTGAAAAAGGTGTACAATAAAATATATGCACTGAAAATATATGTATATATATATATATATATATATATACATACACACACACATATATATATATATATATATATATATATATATATGTGTGTGTGTGTATATATATGTATATATATAAATATATATATATATATATATATATATATATATACATATATACACACATATATATATATATATATATATATATATATATATATATATATATGTGTGTGTGTGTGTGTGTGTGTGTGTGTATATACCCCACCGATCGCCAGCCCCCCCCCCCCCTCCCACCCGGCAGCCCCCCTCCCTCCCACCCACCCGGCTGCCGCAGCGCCAGCACCCCTCCCACCCCCCCGCCAGCCGCAGCGCCAGCCCCCCTCCCAAAGCTGGTGACTAAAATGGGGTCACTTGTGGGGGGGTTCCACTGTATTGGTGCTTCGGGGGTCTTGCTAATGCGACATAGCACCCACCATTCATTCCGCCACCAAAAATCACTCCTTCCCTTCTGAGTCCTGCCATGCACCCAACTGGTATTTTTTGGTCACACGTGAGGCATTGCCGTACTCGGGAGAAATTGGGGCACAGATTTTGGGGTGCTTTGTCTCCTTCATTCCTTGTGAAAATAAAAAATTTTGAGCCAGAACTGCATTTTTGTGTAAAAAATTACATTTTTTTACACAAAAATGCAGATCTGGCTCAAAATTTTTCATTTTCACAAGGAATGAAGGAGACAAAGCACCCCAAAATCTGTGCCCCAATTTCTCCCGAGTACGGCAATGCCTCATGTGTGACCAAAAAATACCAGTTGGGTGCATGGCAGGACTCAGAAGGGAAGGAGTGATTTTTGGATTTTGCAGCACAGATTCTGGTTGAATGACCCCCGAAACACCCATACAGTGGAACCCCCCCACAAGTGACCCCATTTTGCAAACTACACCCTTCAGGGAATTCATCAAGGGGTATAGTGTACATTTCAAACCCCCCGGGGTTTCACCAATTTTGATACAACTGAGCTGTGAAAATGAAAAATTAATTTTTTTTTATTTTCACTGCCCAGTTGTACCACAATTGGTGAAACCCCTGGGGGTTTGAAATGTACACTATACCCCTAGATGAATTCCCTGAAGGGTGTAGTTTGCAAAATGGGGTCACTTGTGGGGGGGTTCCTAACTTTTAGCATCTTATGGTGCCTAGAAACCTACATGGTGCCTAAAAAATAATCTCATAAAAAGGAGGCTCCAAAATCAAGTAGGTGCTCCTTCTATTATGAAGCCTGTGGTTTGGTCACCGTGCACACTAGGGCCACATATAGGATATTTATGAAAACAAAAGAATTGGGGGAATCAATTTTTAGTCACATTTCTCTAGTAAAATCTACTGTATTCGTTAGAAAAATGTATTAAAATTGAAACTCTGCAAAAAAAATGAAATTTTGAAATTTCACCTACACTTTGTTTTAATTCCTGTGAAACACCTAAAGGGTTAACAAACTTCCAAAATGCTGTTTTGAATACTGTGAGGGGTGCAGTTTTTGAAATGGCATCATTTATGGGGGTGTCTCACATACAAGTCCCTCAAAGTCACATCAGAACTGAACTGGTCCCTAAAAAAATCAGTGTTTGAAATTTTCTTGAAAATTTGAGAATTTGCTATTCATATTTTACGCCTCCTAGTGTCCAAAAAAATGAAAAGGAAGTTGAAATAATGATGGCAACATAAAGTAGACATATGGTCTATGTTAGTTATTAACTATTTTGAGTGGTATGATTATTTGTCTCACAAGCAGAAAATTTAACATTTTGCAAATCGCTAAATTTTCCATTTTTTCACGACATTTTGGTATTTTTCACAAAAAAACACAGACTGTATCGACCCAAATTTACCACTAATTTGAAGTACAATGTGTCACGAAAAAACAATCTCAAAATCACTGGGATAAGTAAAAGCAAAAAAAAGTTATCCCCACTTAAGTGAGACATGTCAGATTTGAAAAAAATGGCTCTGTCAGGAACGCAAAAACTAGCTCTGTCAGGAAGGGGTTAAATGTTTAATATCATTTTGAAGTAAAGTTAACAGAAATTCTGAATGTCATTTTCCAGTTATATATATGTGACGCACAAAAATTTAAATTTCCTTCCAAAATTGCACATCCAAAATCTTTAGCCGCACACAGCCTTCGTAAAATTAGAGGGAACAATGGTGGAGACATGTGGTAAATGGAAGGTAGGGGAAAGGGAATCCAGGGCAATAATTCATATAACAACAGAGACAGTAGACAGTATCGAGGCAGGGTCCACCTGGAAGGAGATTCCTAGTGGGAGATTTCTTTTCTCTCTATAGGTACACCACTTAAGCCACTTGTATAGAGTTGGCGGAAGAGGAATATTTGCAGTCAATCGTTTCAAATAGATAGTGTTTATGTATTTTACCTAAAATAAGATGAATATCGGGAGTCTCCGGGGACTTCCAGTACTGGCCAATCGCTGCTTTAGTGGCTATTAGGATCTGACCTATCAAATAGCTATCGTGTTCTGGGATGGAGGGAGATAGATGGAACAGCGCAACAACTGGATCCATAGAGAGATGAACACCTACAATTTCTCCCAACAGGGCAAACACTTCCACACACACCGGCCGCAATTTTGGACAGTCCCAGAGATATGCAGGAGAGACCCAACAGATCCACACCCTCTCCAGCAGAGGTTAGAGACCGACGGCCAAATTGTGTGTAGCCGCCGGGGGGTGAAATAAGCTCTATGGCACAGCTTGTAAAACATTTCTGAATTAATTAAACACTTATAATCTTAAAGCAGGAGAGAACAATACAATCCCATACTTCCCTAGTAAGGGTCCTACCCAAATCGGTCTCCCATCTGACCTGGGATAATAATTCATTCGACTGTAATCTATTGTCTTGTACGTTGTACCATCTAGAGATGCCTCCTTTATTGTTCTGCGAGGTCAGGACCAGGACCAGTCTTTTATGGAAGGAAAGTGGCACTATAGGTCTACCAACAGATGCATTCAGCCAGTGTCTTAGCTGTAGATACTTATAGAAATCTTGTTGTGGTATGTCAAATTTCTCTGAGATTTCTGTGAAGGACATAAGATTACCAACTGGACAAATATCTCTAAGTGTGGATATACCATTTGTTACCCAGTTATCTAATTTCAAGTTGGGAATGAGGGACACTATAGTTAAAATGGCCAAGTCTGGGCTGGGCAGGGAGGCCTCTGCGTCTTTTGCTATTAAGTCATGCCAAATTTGTAGGGTATCTCTAATTGAGCTTCCTGGTCCCCCCCAGGAGGGAATTTCCCCCCTGGGCAGCCAGAACAACTCTGACAGGCGGACCTTAGGCAAAAAGGACTGCTCTATAGACACCCAAGGTTTCACTTGCCCAGTGGCAAACCAGTCCCTTGCCTGGTTCAACACACAGGCTGAGAAGTAATGCCCCAGATCAGGGTATGCCACCCCACCCAACTGTTTGGGGAGAATAAGGACTTGTTTAGCTATGCGAGGTCTAGATCCTTTCCAGATATATCTGGCAAATAGTTTATTGAATTCCAAAAAAATAGGATTTGGGGGCTATCCTTGGTATAGCCCTAAACAGATACAATATCTTCGGGAGCAGCACCATCTTGGCTGCTGCGATGCGGCCCAACCATGAGATTTCATGGAGACCCCATTCCCCTATTAATTTTTCTCCTAGCAGAGGCCCTAGCGATTTGGACACCTAGATATTTAATCGAGGTCAATTGCCAGGCATATCGATATTGATCCTTAAACCGCTTAACTCTCTCTAAGGGAATGTTAATAGAAGGGCTTCCGACTTAGCGGTGTTTAACTTGTAATATGATACCCTAGTGTAGAGGGACAGTACTTTGTGAAGCTCACATAACGAGGTCTCTGGGTTAAATAAGCACAACAAGACATCGTCTGCGAATAAGCTAATTTTATGGTTTATCCCTCCCATTTTGGGTCCTTCTATACGGGCAGAGCACCTAATTTTCTCCGCTAAATGCTCCATAGCTAGGGCGAATATGAGTGGGGAAAGGGGGCAAACTTGTCTGGTGCCATTTGTTATATTGAACAGATTAGATAAACAACCGTTATTAAACACCCTCGCAGAGGGAAAGGAATAAAGTGCAAAGATGGCATCCAAAAATCTACCAGAGAATCCATATTTAAGCAGTACTGATTTAAGTTACCCCCAGTGTAATCTGTCGAACGCTTTTTCAGCATCCAGGGACAGAATTAACAAAGAGGTCTTTTCAGATTCACAGCTCTCTACAATATTAAGTACTCTACGGATATTGCCCGGGGCCTGCCTGCCCGGTACAAAGCCAACCTGGTCTGCTGCAATAAGTGAAGGCAAAAGGGGGCCTAGTCTATTAGCTATAAGCTTAGCATACAATTTGAGGTCGGTGTTCAGAAGGGCTATTGGCCTATAATTTTGTACTGCCGTGGGGGGTTTACCTGGCTTGGGAATAGTGACAATCCGCGCCTCTAGCATCTCTTTAGGAAAGTTGCCCTCCTCAGAAGCTTTATTAAACACATTAAGGAGAATTGGCGCTATAATAGATTTAAACTGTTTATAAAAATTAGAAGGGTACCCGTCTGGGCCCGGGGCCTTATCTCTAGGTAGAGAATCAATGGCCGCCTCAACCTCCGCTAAACTCCACGGAGAGCATAGAGCATCGGTCAATCCTGGCTCCAATCTCGGAAGGGAGACATCCGCCAAAAAATCCTCAATCTCAGAGACAGTGGGCTGTGGGGTCTCAGCGTCAAATTTCAAATTATAGAGCCCAGAATAATATTCTGCAAAGGTGTTGGCTATTTCAAATGGGTCAGATATTTTTAACCCCGCTGCATTGTGAACACTGTGTATCCCAGCTTTAGCCTGACGTCCCCTGAGTTTTCTAGCCTTATTGCCCAGCACATAAAATCTCTGGTTAAATTTAAAAAGGTTCTTAGTCACTGTTCTAAGGGATAACCCATTCAATTTTTCTCGTGCACTAAGGAGAGATTAGAGGGTTTGCAAGTCCCTCGGATGGGATTTATGATCCGCTTCCAACTTAATCACTTCAGCCTCACATTGCCTAGCTTCAGCAGATTGAGCTTGTTTGATCCTAGAAGCCACCTGAATGGCTGACCTCTTATAACAGCTTTTAGCGCACACCAGTGATTAAAGACACTAGTATCCTCCGGGCTATTGGATGCAATAAAATTCGACAGGGAGGTCTTGATGGCATTGCAAGCTTCTGGGTTAGACAAGGTATGGGCATCCAGCCGCCAGGGACCCTGGGGGACTCTGCGGGAGTTCAGCTCATATTTGATCAGTAGAGGGGAATGGTCTGACCACGTCATTGGTAAGATGCGGGCCTTGGTAACAGACTTTAAAGTCCATTTGTCAGTTAAGACTAAATCTTTTCTAGAATATATTTGGTGGGGGTTAGAGAAAAAGGTATAGTCTCTCGTCAATGGGTTTTTGGCTCTCCAAGCATCAAATAGGCCATATTCCCCTAATAGCTGACAAAATCCTAAGGATTGGGAAGGGGGGGATGTGGACTGAGGGTGATCTCTAATAGGCTTAGATTTATCAACCATGGCGTCAAGCACCATATTAAAATCACCCATTAAGATAACAGCTTCTCTGGTGTTGCTTCACTATGGCACATAGTTTCCTGCAGAACTTGAGTTGCCCGGTATTAGGGGCATAACATGAGACCAACGTTACTTCAGAGTCTTCTAATTTGCCAATCAACACTAGGTATCTGCCCTCCGGATCTGCCACCTGGGACTCCACCGTAAGGGAACTTTTAGAGGATACCAATATAGCGACTCCCACTTTTTTTTTTAGGTCCATTCGCCATGTAGCACTGGGGGAACCTATTGTCAAAGAATTTGGGCGGAGCCGATTTAATGAAATGTGTTTCCTGCAGTGCAACGATATCAGTTTTCATTTTAAAGAAGGAATTTAAGGCTAACCTCCGTTTCTGCTGGGAGTTTAGCGCTTAACATTTAAAGATATAAATTTCACCATGGGGCATTCCGGAAGGCAGATATTGAACCAACATAAATTGATTGACCTGGAATGAAGGTGAGGGGAAGAAAATGGGAGGAAGGAGACCAAACATGAGGGCAGGGGACACATAGACATAACATAACGGCTCTATACAGAGTCGGAGTGAGATGCCAGAAACAGGGCACCGCACCAGGCATTCTTAAGGGGGGTAGTGGCAACCCACCCCATAGTGTCAACAGAACAATATAACAAACGTCATATAACTATAGCAATAAAAGCAATAACAGCATGCATACGGGTATAATATATTCTAATTATCAAAGGTGAGAGAACGAATGAGGCAATTTAGGCAGGTTACTGCTTATCCGAGGCAATACCCAAAAGTAATACCCAAAAGATAACATAGGTAAATAACATGGTATCTATACTAAGGGTACATCCCTAAACAGACTACCAACAAGTCCCTAGTTTTAGAATTACTTCTCGCCCACCTCAAATAGCCAGCAATAATAAAAAACAAAAAACCCAAATAAACATAAGAGAAGTAGGCAGAGGGCAACACAGTTAACGCCTAAGCATGAACTAGAACTTGTACAATAAGTCAGATCTTATAAGACAAAGTGGGTAGCAAGTAAATAACTATAATCCCCTCATTTCTCCACCACCGACCAGTCCTGCTGAAGACGGTGTTCAGGAGAGGAGGAGGGCGAAGATACCAGCAACTTCCATTTGTGGAGCAGGTTCAACCCATCTTCAACCTCAGATACGGCAACAGTGGAGCCGTCTCTGGAGATGAGCAGCTTTGTGGGGAATCCCCATCTGTACAGAATGTTAGCCTTTCGAAGCACACTGGTTATTGGCTGAAAAGACCGCCTTTTATTCAGCGTGGCTCTAGATAGGTCCTCAAAGAGTTGTAGGGAACCCAATGTTTCAGCTGTGTCAGAAGAAGGTCTAGCAGCTTTTAACAGGGCTTCCTTTATATGGAAGAAATGGACGCACATCAAGACATCTCTGGGGGCATCCTCAGGAGCGCCCCTAGGCTTGGGTAGTCTGTGGATCCGATCAAGGAGGAGGTCTGAGCTAGCTACCGATGGAAGGAGTTTTCTGAAAATGTCCAGGGTGAAGTCATGGAGACTACTGTTGGAGATATTTTCGGGGACCCCTCTTAGCTTCAGGTTGTTCCTGCGGGATCTGTCCTCCAAATCATTGACTTTATCTCGTAGGGCCGTTACTTCATCCTCCAGAGCTGCATGAGCATCTATAAGCAAGTTGTGAGATCCAACCACCTCACCATTTTGGTCTCCAGGGTGTTTGTGCGATCGCCTAGGTCATCAATTGACCGCTGACACGCCTGGAATGAAGCTCGCAGCTCCGCCGTCATGTCTTCTTTAAACTGATAGAGCAGTTTCTTTAAAGTCCCAACGGTCAAAGCAGCATTGTCCTCAATCCCCGGGGTCACCAGGGGGCCTGTATGGGAGGGACGGAAGGATTCACCAGTATTCAGAGACGGAGAGCAGGCTGTATCCTATTCCGTGGGCAAAGGTACCTGGCCCCACACACGACGCAGTGACGGTTTAAAGAAAGGCACCTGTGAGACAGCCTTTGACACTTCACTACTCCTCTTAGACGGCATGGCTGAATAACAGTGGAGCCCAGTGGTACTGTGTGTTGAATACCCAGAGTAGGAGTACTGTAGGATAAGCAGATGATGCTTTAATAATCCAGGTAATTCCTCTGATGAGGGGCAAGTATAAATGCTGAGAGCTCGTCTTATTTAAGTAGACACTGTAGGGTGGTGCATATCAGGGGGCTAGCACAGTGGGCATATTCCTGCAGCCATGTTCAGGGTTGGTTGTGTCTGCAGCAGGGTAATGGACAGGAGCCTGTAGTTCAGATTAGTTAACAGCAGTGCAGTAGGTCACTGTGTGTTACAATGGTAGCAGAAGAAAAGCTGTTGCCCCATCCAATGTGGCCGCCGCTCTTTTCAGCTTGTTTTTATTAGAAGTGGGGGACAGTGCCTCTAATGTAAGATCTTCTAGGGGGCCAAATGGGGGACAGTGAGGTGTGGACGCCACGCCGGGGGTCTGCAAGCACACCCGGAGTCGCATTGGGATGCTGCCGTGGCTTCTCGGGCTTCCAATATGGCCGCCGGAGGGAGCGAGTGCTGCTCAGGTGGCTCCTACCTTACAGGGGAGGCAGCGGCAGGCATCTGCAGGTATCCGGTGGCTACAGGGGGCACTCCAGAAGCTCCTCTGAGTCCCGGCGCCATCCTCTGCTCTTCCTATCGCCGAACCACCGTGCAGTGACACGGCGACGGATCGGCTTTGTAATCAAGGCCCGGCTTCGGCGGTTACTAGGCCGCAGTCCGCAGAGACCCGTGCACGGGTCCCCCGACTCCGCAGCTGTTCCCCAGCAAGTGTGGCACGTGTAATGGGGTGCCCGCTGTGCCAGTTCAGGTTAGAGGGAGGGGGTGGAAGGTATTTAAGGCTGTTTTTTCAGAGTCCAGGCCTGGAGCTCCGGAAAAGTGCTTCCTTCCTCTTCCCCAGTCATCTTATTAGTCTTCTAATATTCTAAAAATATGAATGCAATGAATTGAAAAAACTGCACAAAAATGTTTTCCGACAAGTAGGCATTCACATATAATATGAGCATAGAACAGGAAAATACAGTGATATTGTATTTCATAGAAGAAGTACAGTAAATACATCTTGTAAACAATTAATAATTAACAAATAACTGGAAAACATAAGCTGTAGAAAAATAGAAACTTGTAGTGAAAATTGACAACCCTCACTATGTACATAAAGGTGCACCTTGTAACTTATCATTGACTAAAATGAGAAGAGGGGATCGCACACTGTGGTTTTACAGAATAAAACCCACATATACATCTGATCATAATAAAATTGAAATGTATAGTTATGTAAAAAACAAAGGGAAGAAACTGCTGTTGGGTTACTGTTCGTATCTCCTTTTTACTAACACAAAAAGGAGGGCAATTTTTTAAAAGTATTTCTAAGTTATACCAAGACGTAAGCCTTATCTTTCTGTGCAGAAGGCAGGATTTGTATATATGGCAACCATATGTTGAAAAAAATGTTCTACTTTTGCCTCTTTATTTACAGTATAGACATCTCTAACCAGTCCATGTTAAATAAGTAAGTTATATGGGGCATCAGCAAAGCAATAGTATGAGTGTCAATAGATAACCATTGGGACAGTATAGTCTTCCTTCCTGCTACTGTTATTTTTGCTATCAGGCAGCGGTGTCCCATGGGAGGCCTATACTTGCATAGGTGTATGATATGCCCCCAAGCCGCGTCAAGGCTTCTCTGTATATTGGGGGTCCTTATCGCTATATCTAGGTGCAGGGTGCGGCACCCCAAAAAATATCATAAGCTAGGAAGCTCAGTGCGGCACGCCAGTGAGATACTAAGTGTTAATAATTAGTGATAGGAAGCCGAAGCTATATATAAAGAGAGAGATAAATTTAATGTAATTAAAATAAGAGAGAGATAGTGTTAGTGAGGGAAAAGTGTTAATAGAATGTAAGGGCATGCCGCATTAAAGCCACCCAGCCCAAACAGTCCAGGAGCAACGCACCCCACACCACCGTTACCTTAAATTGGGTCTACGATTAACCAGCAAGGAGTCACATGATAATGGCTCCTTACTTGATATATCCAAACTAAGAGCTACCTACCTTGGAGCAACCCCAGACTACTCCATGTGGCATATCAGGACCCACATCTCCTCCTAATATGGGCTCCCTTCTGCCTCTAACAACATACATACAAATAGTGGTAGATGCTCAATTAGTTCAGTAATATTACTCAGGTGCATGAGGGAGGGGTTAATACTGAGTAAGTAAACAAGACATTTTTCCCCAGCACACTGAGTAGTATTAGTAACCAATCTTGAACACTACATGATAAATGAATTCAGAGATATTGGTTACATATACCTGCGCCGGTGTATGATATGCCCCCAAGCCGCATCAAGGCTTCTCTGTATATTGGGGGTCCCTATCGCTATATCTAGGTGCAGTGTGCGGCACCCCAAAAAATATCATAAGCTAGGAAGCACAGTGCGGCATGCCAGTGAGATACTATGTGTTAATAATTAGTGATAGGAAGCCGAAGCTTTATATAGAGAGATAAATTAAATGTAATTAAAATAAGAGAGAGAATTTGTTAGTGAGGGAAAAGTGTTAATAGAATGTAAGAGCATGCCACACTAAAGCCACCCAGCCCAACCAGTCCAGGAGCACCGCACCCCACACCACTGTTACCCTAAATTGGGTCTACAATTAACCATCAAGGAGCCACATGATAATGGCTCCTTACTTGATATATCCAAACTAAGAGCTAACTACCTTGGAGCAACCCCAGACTACTCCATGTGGAGCATATCAGGACCCACATCTCCTCCTCATATGGGCTCCCTTCTGCCTCTAACAACATACATACAGATAGTGGTAGATGCTCAATTAGTTCAGTAATATTACTCAGGTGCATGAGGGAGGGGTTTATACTGAGTAAGTAAACAAGACATTTTTCCCCCAGCACACTGCGTAGTATTAGTAACCAATCTTGAACACTACATGATAATAGAATTCAGAGATATTGGTTACATATTCTTGCACAGGTGTATGCTATGCCCCCAAGCCGCGTCAAGGCTTCTCTGTATATTGGGGGTCCCTAGCGCTATATCTTGGTGCAGGGTGCGGCACCCCAAAAACTATCATAAGCTAGGAAGCACATAGTTCATAGTTGTTCAAGTTGGGGTATATTATCTTTTTTAAACCACATTTGTTTTTCATGTGTGTCAATTTGTTTATTGTGTGTCCATACTTCGCTATTTTTTAGTAATACAATAAAAGTAACATTTTAATAAACTTGATCTCCAGGTGCATCACACAGTGACATACAGTACTCTCTTTCTTCTGTTCCTGATTTCCCTAAGTGTACTATAAGGGAATTCAAATATATTCTTAATGAAAGTTAAGTTTTAATTTACCAAATTCTGCATCCCCCATAACAGTCCTTTTTTCTCTTTTTTTGTATTATGTTTACCTTTTCACTAATGGTAAAAGCACCCCCACTGTTAATTTACATCATTTGGGGTTCTCGGATATCTTTCATTTATACTATTCAGTTTGCTGGTGTAATCTATGCTCCATTTAGGGGCAACAAGCTTTTGGCAGAATCCTGGGTTATAAGGGTCTTGGTCGAGTCCTCGGTGAGAAAGGGTTTGATCCTTAAAATATTTTTGAGATGAAAACAGCAGGTTTGCTGAAGGTGTGGATGGAAGAAGAGGTAGGAATCAAGGATTACTCCAAGACAATAAACATGGGGCTAAAGGAGAGAGTAGTTCCATCAATAGATAATGAGATTATGGGAGGTGAGATTCTGCAAAAGGGTGGGAAGATAATCATCTCAGTCCTAGACATGTTAAGTTTAAGAATGTGCTGGAACATCCAAGAACATATAGCAGAGATATAATTGGAGACACACATTCAAGTAAGCAAATAGATGATATTTGAAGTCAAAAGAGCTAATGAGCTAATCTAAAGAGCACATACTATATAAAGAGAAAAGGAGAGGTCCAAGAACAGAACCTCGGGTACACATATTGTTAATGGAAGTGGGGGGACATGGAGTAATGAGAAGAAACTGAAAGGAACAGTAGCTTTATCACTTCCAGTTGTTTTACTTGATGCACTATTATTGTGAAAAAGGTGGGTGTGCCAGTTATTCTCCCTGGACCTGTAGCACTGGGAGGGTTTATTTGATGCAATTGAAGTCACAGAGGAAGAGAGCATCTGCAGATTCATTCTTCCAGATACTCCACAATCTCTACAATGGCTTTACTAGCCAAGAGCTAGCCCATGAAGGAAGGGATGAGAGAGTGTGGTCTCAGGTGCATGTACAAGTAGTCTTTGAGCATGTTTGGTGGGATGATATTGTTAGGGTAGTTATGGGCTCCTTGCCCAACATTACTAAAATGTTTACTGTGGTCTACTGGTGCGGGTGTATTGGAATGTAAGTTATGCATCTATTGTCAGTGGGGTTACTTTTGTCCACTACAAATGTGATGGCTGCAAAGTATTAAATATTGTCATATCAAATATATAGTATATTTACAGTATTTAAGATTATGTTCTCTTTCTCCAGATCAATTATGGAACCACTAACCTTGCCCTAAGTGACAGAGAATTATATCCCACCTTTTACCGGATTGTACCAGATGATGAGGGCCGGTGTGCAGCTATTGTTAGGTGTCTGGTAAATTTTGGCTGGAATTGGGTTGGAGTCATTACACCAAGTGATGGCAGCGGGGACATGGAATTACAAGAACTGATTAAAATGATGACAGCACACGGGACCTGCATTGAGTTTATCATTAAATTTACTAATAATAGAAATATTAATACACAGAAAATGTATGAGCTTAGTAAATATACTGCTAGCATTATAGTAATATGTGGGGTTTTCCGCATAAATTATATGGAATTTTTTGATATGTCTGAAACTATTAATGAAAATATCACTTTAATCCTCCACAAATCATGGACTGATCTAAAATATATGAACGAGATACTTTTTCCATCTGTAAATTGCAGCTTCATTCTTATGTTAAATTCCAAAACATTTCCCATCATGAATAAAATTATTATGAATGCCGACCCGTCTAACCGACCGGGTGACCCAATTCTGGAAGAAATTTGGCTTTGGGTTTTTCATTGTCTTTCCACAAATACATTCAAAAATGATGTTTATCAATACATATACAATTTTTCTGGTGTTAACTGCACTGAGAAGAAAGATCTCCCATTAACATTTCATGGCGTTACTGATATCACACCTCGCTATGCTTACATGGCGGTCTATGCTCTGGCTCAAGCTATTCATAAAACAAATCCACTTAAAACATATTCATCAAAACAAATAGTAAGTGATCATTTTGATTGACTTTTGGTGCCTCCATTGTCCATCTAAGGCATTAAGGGCCCACCAGCGGAATTCAGTGGTAGGGGCCCATGTTTATGGATGTGGCAGTCTGGAACATGATCCCTAGAAGAGGAAGTGGGGATCCAGGCAGTTGGGCCAACCAGGGGTTTCTCCTGTATCTCTTTGGGACAGTCAAACCCTGGATACTTATCATGGGAACATGAGCCAATTAGTTTGTGGCAAAAAGTCAAATGTTTCACTCTCCACGTTTCTTTGAATGTCCACCAAGAGGAATAAATAAATATAACAAATCAACAGTTCCTATATAGAAATAAATGTATCTGTCTCTATTGCATCTCGTGATATGGGGCACGATTCAGACCTAATCGCATGGCCGCATGTAATGGGCTTAAGATTGGATGAACTCTTGTGAGGGTCAGGAAGAACCACTGAACCAGAGGAAATAGGTTTAAAATATGCCTGTTTAATAAACGACCTCTGCATAAAGTAAAACTAAGAAAAGGTACCAAATAACATCTTTGATTGTCAACAAAAGCTTGAGGCAAATGAAATACAGCTTGCATGAGTTCCATAATAAACAATGGCAGAGGAGCACTTGAATCTGGTAGGGTGACTGAATGAAGTTATTGATAGGTGGACAATATTACTTGGAAATGGGAGCAGATTGTTATTAATGAAGTGATTGGTCTGATGAGAAGAACTGGAAGACGTTAGAAGCTGGTAGCCACTAGGGAGGTGTCAGCTGAGGGAGGTAACTTCATTACTGGTGCCTGTAGCTGACGGCGGAAACTGTGAATGCCAGATGAGTGGAATCCACAGTGAAGTAGACATGACAAGACAGGCAGGACCGGATAGTGAACTAGACCGCAGAAAGCGACGATATGGCAGGATGACCTAAACAAAAATAGGGCTAGATTGGCAGACTTGGAGCCAGGATGCATACAGCGTGTCTAACTTTTTGCGCTGACCCCAATCTGCCCAGGCAGATCCCTCTTAAGGCTTGAGGGCAGCTGCCCTTGGCTGACACGGGGAGTGAGGTCAGAACAGGTCCTGTCTGACCAATAATCATTTTGCCCAAAAGCAAGACTCCCACCGCTATCCACCTCCAGGTCCCTGTTCACTGCTTCCACCTGTCAGCAGCCACGTGTCCATTGCAGCTGTCTGAAACCTCCAGCCCTCACAGAGCGCTGCCGGAGCCAACAGAGAGCTGCTGACAGGCACAAACAGGTGAGTAGCGGACCCGCCGTGACCCCCGGTGGCCTACTGTGACACTGCAAATTCACATGTCCAGCATTCAGTTAAGATGCTGCCCTGCTAGAGTATAAGCCCACCACAATGTGCTCGCTGTGAAAATGGATGTATATATGGATATGTCCAAAACCCATGGTAAAAGGCTAATATCAAATGAGTTTTATACTGGGCACCAGTGTTCCCTCTAAGCTGTGCGCACGTGCGCGCGCACACAACTCGACGAGCGTGCGCACAGACATTACAACAGAGCGCACAAAGCAGAAGTGGTCCCTTTTTGCAGTTGTGGACTCAATTAATGTGGGTTTCACCCATTAACTACATCATGTGCTGTGTTTTGAATGTTTAAATGTTTAATATCATTTTGAAGTAAAGTTAACACAATTGCTGGATGTCATTTTCCAGTTATATATAAGTGACGCACAAAAATTTAAATTTCCTTCCAAAGTTGCACAACCAAAATATTTTGCCGCACACAGCCTTCGTAAAATTAGAGGGAACATTGCTGGGCACATGTCATCATAGATGCCGCATAGCCCTGGACTTTCTCGGTGGTGCAATGGAAAAAGGCGTATCCTGCCTGAAGCCGATGTCACACAGCCTCCCTTAAAATGCTCAGGCACGTCTAGCATTTTCCTGTACACTCCCAGCATTTTCATAGGCACGCCTGTGTTTTTCTTAGCACTCCCACTAACTGGCGGTTAGAAACTTGATACGGCGGGTGTTTCTGCACAGGTCAGTATCTGCGGCCTCGAACGGGGGAATGGGACGGCAAACGGGCCCGGGCCATGACTTGGCGGCCTGGCCCTCCCTCTAGACCTGAATATGGCCACAGGGTCCTGGGATCCTGCAGCTCTGGTAAGCCCTCACTGTAACGGGCGGGGACCCCCCCAGCATGTCTGGGCCTAGCAGACATGATTATCAATAAGTTTGTGTGTACAATTTATTGAGAGAAAAGATAGAAAAGGAAAGATGGAGACACATAAAGAGAAGCAAGCAAGAGTATTAAAAAAGAGAGAAGAAAAGATAGAGAATAGAATAAATCTAACCATACAGAAACAGAGAAGAGTTTCAGTTAGCCCAAGGATTACTTAACCCTCCAACCACTAAACTGGAAAGAGGCAAAAGCATCTAGAAACTAAAGCTAAGAGCCTAAACATGCTCCACCCCTGAACAATAAACCAATAAAGAACAGCCGCAAATCTGCATGATCCCTCCTCTCCAAAGCCAAGCCCCTATCACATACCAGCTGCCAGTGGGCACTGATGGAGTGCACAGTGTCCAGACTGGTAAGTTTGTGCTGCTCGGGTACATATCATGCCCTACACTGTCTTGAAATCTATTCTATATAATAAGTTCAAGAGTATGTGTGTGTGTGTGTGTGTGTGTACATGTGTGCTTGTCTGTCGCACTGTAGACACACCGTGGCACTCAGAGCCACCAAATTCAGCAACAAGGTACTTCTCGACCCGATGGTGCACCTCAAAGCTGTTTTTGGGAAATTTTACTTAGAAATTAAAAAAAAAACACCAAGGTTTAATTTGCCTTGAGTGATGATCTAGAAAAACAGATTGACAATCTGGGAAACGGATGATGAAGGAACAACTCCCTTCCTGATTCAATGCTGTCATTGAGTATGATTGACACATTCTAACATCATGGTGAAGGCTTTAAACAATTATGAATAATTGAGGATATACAGTACATATAGCACACATCACACACATACACATTGTATACACACATACACACACAGTACACCACAAACGCACACATAGCACACAACAAACACATATATATATGTAGCACACCTCACACACTTGGAAAGATACACAAAACAGAACACACACACATGCAGTACAACACAAACCCACATACCCACATACACTACAATTAGTGGCGGCTCTTAACTTTTTGGAGGAGGCAATGCAGGCCACCCTCCGCTGCCGCTGCCACCACCATGCTCCCCACAACTGCTGGTCCCGACTGCTAGTCCCCTGCATGGGGCCAGCGCATGCGCAGTAACTACATACTTAGTGCGCATGCGCTAACCCAAGCCTCCATGAGTTGCCTTTGCAGGGTCCTTGCGCAGTATTGTCATACAGACTGCATCTGGCTTCACTTAGGCAGAGACAGTGGCAGATTTTACCTGGGGGGCTGTAGTCCTGCAGCCCATAGGAAAAAAAAAAACGCCACTGACAAAACACACGCAAAAACAGTACAACAAACACACAGAACACACACACTTAAACATTGCACAGATACTGAAAAACACACAGAACACACACTTAAACATTGCCAGGATATGCACAGCTCACCACACACACATATCTACGTAGCACACCTCACACAATTACACATTGCCAGGATACGCACAGCTCACTACACACACATATATACGTAGCTCACCTCACACACTTACACATTGGACACATACATGCAAACAACAAAACACACTATTAACAGTATAACGCACAGGGCAGCCGAGAGGTATACCGGGCCCCGGTAAAATTTTGGAGGCATGGCCTAATCGCAGGAGGTGACTGACTCCCACAATTAGGCCAAACCGCCAAAAATGTCTAAGGTGGGTGAAAAAAAACCCTTTAAAGTTGAAGGGGGAGGAGTGGTATTGCCCACTCCCTCCTCCGCAGCAGCAGCACACACCTACAGCATGTGCTATGCGGTCAGCAGGCTCAGCATGACCTCTCATGCTGTCAGTGAGATGCTCATGCTGAGCCTGCTGTCAGCACATGCTGCTGTAGGTGTGTGCTGCTGCTGCCCAGGAGGGACGGATGGATAAGGCATGAGGGGGTCGGACCAGGGCCCCCACTGGGCCCCTCCAGCAATCATGGGCCCGGGTAATTAGTACCCTCCCCCCCCCCTCTCGGCTGCCCTGATAACCCACATTCACTACAACACACACCCAAAAAAAGTACAACACACAGAACACAAACACTTAAACATCGCACAGATACACAGCCCACTACACACATGTACAAAAAACCTGTGAAAAAACCATGTCGACCTTTTAACTGTCTACCTAGACATTGTCGAACTAATGACCTGTCGAACTAAGTTACACCAACCCCGGTCTCCGCGCACCTGTAAATAAATACCCTAGAAACTGTACCATTGAAATTATATAAATGGAGGTGTGGCCACACCCCCTTTCCCGTGGCTATGCCCCTTTCTGATTTTGTACTGATTTCTGACCATCAGATGTTGGAGGGTATGTCATAGGTGCTAAATCATAGTAGTAGATGTGGAATTCATCAACACACACAAGCTATCAAGTCAGGAGTGGTGTGTTTTAAACAACACCACATCTGATTTAATTGCTGTCATTGAGTATCAATGCGAACACATGCTAACATTATGGTGGAGGCTTTGGCACAGCATAAGATGAAATTTTACAGCAATTTTGAAAATAAAAAAATGCAAGGTTTTCCCGGGCAACGTCGGGCGGGTCAGCTAGTTGGAAATATAGATACTGGTGCCTCATTTCTCACTAAAGTGACAGAATGAGTTACAGTACAGATGGAGCCCCTGCCATCCTTGGCCGGGGCTCGATTGACAGCCAAGGGGAGTTCTGGAGTGGGCACCCAGTGTTTCATTAGCGCACATACAAACACGGTGGGCACGCCCAAAGCAACTCTGGTCGGGCCTTCCGGAGTGTAGACTTGCCTCTGCCTGCTCAGGGAAGGCAGATGATGTCACATGACATAAGCGTCCGCCCCCAGCCACCCCCAATTCAACAGAAAGCGTTCATCTAAAAAGAAAGTCCTGATTTACGGAGGAAATTAAATTAATGGCAAGAAACCATCGAATGATATCAGCGAATATATACGCAGCTTAGAAAGCAGGTGTGAATTGGGCCCTTGGTCATATTTATGCTGTATAACATGTATTCGTACATAAAATATCTGTATTATTTAGGTATACTGTATATTTTATTTTTCAATTTAAGCGGCACTATATGAGAAACCTTCATTACACAGATCCCACTGGGGAAGAGATCATCTTTAATGAGAGAGGAGATCAGCCATCTAAGTGGTCTATTGCAAACTGGGTCATATACAGAACTAATACTACACATGAGTTTCTTCTAAGATCATTGACGACTTCTGAGGAATCACTAGAAGACCAGCGAGATTTCCACATAGATCCAGATGACATCATATGGAAAACAGGCACGGTAAGATACTGGTTGCCGCAAAATAAATCAAATCATTTTTCACCCATGCAGCTGCATACGAGATGATGTTTATGTTTTATGCACCCCCCTCACATGCATATGAGAAACATACGCAGCCTAGCAATCAGGTCTGAATCAGGCCCTTACTCTGTCCCCCTGTGTATATGAATCAGGTACAGTATTAGCATAACCTCATCGGTCTAATATTTTCCTCAAAGACTGTGTTCTGGAGCATACAGTATATGAAAAATAGGGGGTTATTCAGGTTGGTTTGCAAAAGTAACCTCCTTCTTTAATGGACAAAACTGTGTGCACTGCAAGTGCGGCTGATGTAACATTTTGGTGGGTTATTTTGTTTCTGTACAGAGTACATACTGGCTGCTTTATTCTTATGCTTGGTACACACCAGAGAGATTTGGCCTCAACCCATCAATTCCGAAAGATTGTATGTTCTTTTGGACATGTTTTGGCATGTTTTAGATCCGATTCCGATCCGATGCGCGTCCCCATGGATCGTTTAGGTCGCTTTGCGGATCCTACCTGCTGCAGTCAGGATCCCTCAATCCAACTCCGACCGGGTACCCATTGCATGTGCATCGTTTGTGTTTTTTTTGCGTGCGACTGTTGTACGACCGTCGTGCGACCCAGCCTATTTGAGTGACATTTCCTGAACACTCGGCCCGGCACCATGTTTCTCAGCATCGTGAACAGTGCTGGCGCAGCATGGGGATTGTCTTCTGATCTCCTGGATTCCATCCCAATCCAATTACAAACTGGTATGTTTTATGTTTCCACAATGTCCCTATGCATGCTTTCCTGTGCACTTGATGCCTACTGATGTATGCTATACTGATAGAAACATAGAATTTGACTGCAGATAAGAACCACTTGGCCCATCTAGTCTGCCCCTTTTTTAAACATGTTACCTCAAACCATATTTGATCCTTATTTTTTTGTAAGAATATCAATATGCATATCCCAAGCATGTTTAAATTGTACTACTGTATTTGCCTCTACCACCTCTGATGGGAGGCTATCCCTTCTCTGCTCTATAAAATATACATATTAAGATATTTTAGTCTTTCCTGGTACGTTTTGTGATGTAGGCCATGCACCATTTTAGTTGCCCTTCTTTGTACAGTCTCTAATGTATTTATATCCTTCTGGAGATATGGCCTCCAGAATTGAACACAATACTCTAGATGAGGTCGTACCATGACCTATACAGTGGCATTATTACTTCTTTCTTTCTACTGCTGATACCTCTACCTATGCAACCAAGCATCTGACTTGCCTTCTTCATTGCTTTGTTACATTGCCTACCGGCCTTTTAGTCCCCTGAAATAGTGACACCTAGATCCCTCTCTTCCTCAGTAGTTTCCATTATAGTGCCATTTATACTATATTTACCCAAGTGCATGATTTTGCATTTGTTTGCCATTAAACTGTAGTTGCCATGCTCTTGACCATTCCTCTAATCTACCTAGATCATCAATCATTTGTTTTACCCCTCCTGGTGTGTCTACCCTGTTGCATACCTTTGTGTCATCTGCAAAAAGGCACATTTTACCATCAATTCCATTTGCAATATCACCAATAAAGATATTAAAAAGCACTGGTCCAAGTACAGATCCCTGGGGTACTCCACTTGTAACCTTTCCCTCCTTTAACTGTACTCCGTTTACTAAAAATCTCTGTTTTCTGTCCTGCAACCATGCTCTTATCCATTCAACTATCTTAGAATCCAATCCCAAGCTTTCAAGTTTATTTAACAGTCTGCGATGTGGGACAGTGTCAAAAGCCTTACTAAAGTCTAGACAGCCTTACAGCCCCACCTTGATCTATTACTTTAGTCACACAGACAAAAAAGTCAATAAGATTTGTTTGACATGATCTCCCCCCAGTAAACCCATGCTGTTTTGGATCCTGTAAATTGCTGGTTTTGAGATATTCTACAACTCTTTGTTTTCATCTTTGTTTCCATCAATGTCCCTACTACTGATGTAAGGCTCACTGGTCGATAGTTGCTTACATCTTCCTTGCTTCTACTTTTGTGCAGTGGGACTACATTCACTGTTTTCCAGTCCTCCTGGATTACTCCAGTAGCTAGTGACTGGTTGAATAATTCTGTTATTGGTTTTACCAGCTCCCCTTTAAGCTCTTTTAGTATCCTTGGATGTATCCCATCTGGCCCCATTGATTTATCCACTTTCAGTTTTTTTTCCCAGAACTTTTTATTGGTTTTCAAGTACATATATAGAGAAACAACATTGTACAACATGTGTTAAAGGGTATAAAACAACATACAGCAGCTTACAATGATGTATTGTGCACGGAACTGGTGTCAGAGGTGGTTATTCGGCCACTAGGATAGGGATCACACTAAACCAAGGGTGTAAAGCTTCCACAACAGTTGTAATGCCATTGAGTTCATCCTCATTAGCCCATCTGATATAATGTAAGAATAAGTGAGGTACTTGTGAAGTATCACGGCTCCCATCGTATGCCATTGTATGCCATATGTAGTGGCATACGATGGCATACAATGCGATACGATTTTTACCGATTTTTGAGCATTTTTGCTCAAAAATCGTATGCGATCGCATCGGATGCCATACGATGGCATCCGATGCGATGGCACCCGATTACGATTTTTACCGATTTTTGAGCATTTTTGCTCAAAAATCGTATGCGATCGCATCGCATGCCATACGATGGCATGCGATGCGATGGCACCCGATTTTGCACTGAAATGCATCAGAATGCATTGAAATGTGTATTAAACTTGTGTAATGCCCCCAAATGCCATTTTTCATAGTGCACCACCCCCACTATCAACGTCAACCCGAAGCGTGGCGAGCGCAGCGAGCCCGCGAGGGGCGACGGTACGCGTCCTACGACCTTTTTATACCCCCACTATCCATGTCGGCGTGGAGTTGAGAATAGAATAGTGTGGCGAGCGCAGCGAGCCACCGAGCCCGAAGCGTGGCGAGCGCAGCGAGCCCCGCGAGGAGACGCGGATACCTGTGAAGCCCGCGAGGGGACGCGTATAGCTGTGAAGGTATCCGCTGCACTCGCCACGCTTTGGGCTCGGTGGCTCGGTGGCGAGCTGCGCTCGCCACAATATTCTATTTTCAACTCCACGCCGATGTGGATAGTGGGGGGTATGAAAAGGTCGTAGGACGCGTACCGCCGCCCCTCGCGGGCTCGCTGCGCTCGCCACGCTTCGGGTTGACGTTGATAGTGGGGGTGGTGCACTGTGAAAAATGGCATTTGGGGGCATTACACAAGTTTAATACACATTTCAATGCATTCTGATGCATTTCAGTGCAAAATCGGGTGCGATCGCATTGCATCGCATCGCATGCGATTTGATCGTATGCGATGTGATGCGATTTTTAACATACGATCTGCATACGATGCAGGTCGTGGGAGCCGTGATACTCCACAAGTACCATAAGTGATTCAATAAAGGGGTAGATCTAAGAGGAATGCTAGGGTAATCTAGTAGGAAGGCAACTCCAAATGGAAAGGACTGGAAATATACCATTGGTAACCTGTGGCCATTTTAAGATAATTGAACCAGTATAGCTGTTAGAGCAATACACAGATACACATATACAGACAAAGACAGAGACAGAGGGGGGTGGGAAGGAAGAAGGGGGGGGGGGGGGTTGAGTAATATCATCAAAAAGTAGTGCTGAACAACCTATCAAAATATATAAAAAATGAGTTAAGGTACTTAAAACAAATATGACATAACTAGGTGATTCATCGCGCCCTACGGGCGCTCTTCACACCGGCGTAAGGGGCTGCGCCCCCTTAATTTGTGAACGTCTGTATTGTGAGAAATATGGTTAGAATTTCATGAAAGATGCCCTGTATTGCAACTTAAGTTATAGGTGAATGTGTGAAATAGAGAGCATATGATTTGGAAGGGGGTGTGTATTGTTTTGTTTAATTAAAAATCGGTTACAGAGTAAGATGTACATTGATAGTGTGGATGGTACAGTGACATTTGTGGGTGTGGAGGTGTGTGCGTGCGTGTTGTTTAGGTGTGTGTGTGCAATAGTATAGTAGGGTGTTTTTGAGTCAGCGGCTCCCCACTGGCGGAGGGGGGGTTGCGAGGGTTGCCGCGAATCGAGGGAGGGGGGGTCACGGGGGGGGGGATTTGCCGCAAATCGCGGGAGGGGTGGAGTCACAGGGGGGGTGTGCCGCGAATTGCGGGAGGAGGGAGGTGGGGGGTTTTGCCGTGAATCACAGGAGGGGGGGTCACGGGGGGTGCAGCAAATCGCGGGAGGGGGGTTCACGGGGGGAGGGGGTGGGGGTGTTGCACTGTATACACTGTTTGCTATTTGTACAGGGCCCTAGGCCCTTGAATATTATATATCAAGTTATATCAAGTGTAGCGATATAAGGTATGTGTTGTATGTATGTTTTTTAGCCTGATGACAAGGCATTGAAATGTTGCTGGATTAAAAGTTAAGTTTTATTTACTACATGCTGGTGTGCTGCTCCCTGTTGCATCTTCTATTGTTCCCAATGAGCGGGCACCCGGTGGAGCACTGAGTTAAGAGGCTGTGCCGGATCTTGGCGTATATATATATATATATATATATATATATAGACTTCTGGTATGCCGGGCACTGCTTCCCTTAGAACGTTGCTGGTCGGGTGCCGGTGTCAGGGGGGTATGTAGACTTCGTGGGGTAGACACAGCACTCCAGACGCGTGGAATCTCAAAAGTATAACGTTTTATTGAAGATGGCAACGTTTCAATGCGGATGCATTTTCGTCAGGCTCCCTGACGAAAATGCATCCGCATTGAAACATTGCCATCTTCAATAAAACTTTATACTTTTGAGATTCCACGCGTCTGGAGTGCTGTGTCTACCCCACGAAGTCTATATATATATATATATATATATATATATATATATATATATATATATATATATATATATATATATATATATATATATGGGGGGATGGGGGAAGAGAAAACAGGCGCCTGATCTTATTTAACTTTCAAATACGACCACAGAACTGGAATAAGTTAGGTATATAAAAAACATTTAATTTTCACAGTTGATATATAAAAAAAATATATATAAAGGGTACTTGTGTAGTTTCATGGTGCCACTAGAAAGGATACTAGATAGGATACGATTTAGTATGCGATTTGACATAAGATATCGCATAAGATATAGTATAAGATTTAGTATCCATTTCATTACCCCACTATCCACTAGGGCCTGGAGTTGATTTTATATAGCGTGGCGAGCGCAGCAAGCCACCGAGCCCGAAGCGTGGCGAGCGGACACGGATGTTGTTTCAAAGCAAGTCACCAATATCGAATGTCATTTGCATGCAATTCCATAAAATACATTCCGTGTACCCTCACGGGGCTCGCTGCGCTTGCCACGCTTCGGGCTCGGTGGCTCGCTGCGCTCGCCACTCTATATAAAATCAACTCCACGCCCTAGTGGATAGTGGGGTAATGAAATGGATAGTAAATCTTATACTATATCTTATGTGATATCTTATGTCAAATCGCATACTAAATCGTATCCTATCTAGTATCCTATCTAGTGGCGCCGTGAAACTACACAAGTACCATATAAAGATTTTTTAGGTAAGTACACAGGAATAGAGGGGAATGGGAATGGGATTGGGAAACAATGGGCTGAAAGACAGGGGTTCAATTAATACATAGTTCACTTAAAACGTGTCATAGATGTTAAAAACTTTTTGAGGTACTTAGCTCGCCAAAATTTTTTTAAAAACTCAAAGTCCTTTCTTGAATCTGGACTCAAGAACAGGGACTCAGTCCAAGGCTTGGCGACTCAGAAGATTGGTGGAGGGGGCCCAACGCGTTTCCCCTGCTCCCCTTGAAGAAGTCCACAGCTGGTTAGAGGTTGGATGAAGCCATTTATTGTCAAACAACTGTGTTTACTCTTTTTAAATCTTAATGACAACAGAAACTATCCAAATTACCCTGATCAAAAGTTTACATACCCTGAAGATTTTGGCCTGATTACATTCACACAAGTTGACACAAACGGGTTTTTATGGCTACTAAAGGTAACCATCCTGACCTGTGATCTGTTTGCTTGTAATCAGTGTGTGTGTGTGTGTATAAAAGGTCAGTGAGTTTCAGGTCTCCTGAAAGACCCTTGCATCTTTCATCCAGTGCTGCAATGATATGTCTGGATTCTGAGTCATGGGGAATGCAAATAAATTGTCAAAGGATCTGTGGGAAAAGGTAATTGAACTGTATAAAACAGGAATGTAATATAAAAAGATATCCAAGCAATTAAGAATGCCAATCAGCAGTGTTCAAACCCTAATTAAAAAGTGAAAAAAGAGGGATTCTGTGAAAACCAAATTCCGGTCAGGTAGACTAACAAAAATTTTAGCCACATCTGCCAGGAAAATTGTTCGGGATGCAAAGAAAAATCCACAAATAACTTCAGCTAAAATAAGAAAAAAAGTGGTGTGGTTATTTCAAGATGCACAATAAGGAGGCATTTGAAGAAAAATGGGCTGCATGGTCAAGTCGCCAGAAGAAAGTCATTACTACGCAAATGCCACAAAGCATCCCACTTACCATACATCAAACTGCACAGAGACAAGCCTCAAAACTTCTGAAACAAAGTCATTTGGAGTGATGAGACAAAAATTTTACTTTTTGGCCACAACCATACACATTACATTTGGAGAGTAGTCAACAAGGCCTATGATAAAAGGTACACCATTCCTACTGTGAAACATAGAGGTGGATCGCTAATGTTTTGGAGATGTGTGAGATACAAAGGCAGTGGAAAGAGTCAAAATTGATGGCAAAATTAATTCAGCATGTTATCAGAAATTACTGGAGGAAAATTTGCACTCATCAGCCCGAAAGCTGCGCAAGATACATAATTGGACGTTCCAACATGATAGTGACCCAAAACACAAGGCCAAGTAGACCTGTCATTGGCTACAGCAAAATAAACTGAAGGTTCTGGAGTGTCAATCTCAGTCTCTTGACCTCAATATCATTGAGCCACTCTGGGGAGATCTCAAACGTGCAGTTCATGCAAGACAGCCCAAGAATTTACAGGTACTGGAGGCTTTTTACCAAAAGAATGGACATCTTTACCATCTGAGAACATAAAGAGCCTCATCCACAAATACCACAAAAGATTTCAAGCTGTCCTTGATGTTAAAGGGGGAAATGCATGTTTAAAATAAACAGCCACAAATAAAGACAATAAACAGAAGTGTTTAAAATAATTGACCTAAGTAACAGAGTTTAATGCATTGTTGACTAAACTTACTGTAGAATTCAGTAAAGAGTTGGACATTAGAAGACACAGAGGTGCACTGTTCTATTAAGGGCAAACAAAAGGGATTTACTTTAGGTGTCTTTCCGGATATTGACTTAGAGCAAAACGCTTTTGCACGTTTCTTAATCAGGTCAAGTCACAACTTTTCCATACTAGCCGATTTTGAATATCTAAATTTCAACTTTTTCACTCCGCCCTAATATATATATATATATATATATATATATATATATATATATATATATCTCCTATCTCCTGCTCCCCCTTGGCTCTCTGCCGTTGGAGCACATTTTTCACTGACACGGACGCCACTTTCAGCGTCTGTGGTGATCCTGCTCCTTCCTGCCCTGGTGATCCTGCTCCTTCACACCCCCTGGTGACCCAGGGTTCCCCGACACGCAGTAGAGATGACGTCATCTACTGCCCGATGGGTGCCGTAGCTGGTGATGTCTGCACAAGGTGCTCCTGCCCCCACACTCCCCTATAAATGTGAGTACCATTGTATTACTTGTCATGTCTTGATAAAGGGCCACATGCCCGAAATGTTAAAGATGCACTAGATTGTTGTCTTGCTCCTTCTTACTATGTCACTACCGCCATGCAGATGTTGAAAAATCCTCCAGATTGCCTTTCTGTTGTTCTTGCTATTGTTTTCCCTGTTGGGACTGACAGGCACCGTCATTGTTCTATTTGATTAGAGTGCCGGTACCCCCCTTGCTATATTATTATTTGTATGTTAAGGTGAGTTAGTTTATTATGGCGAGTGCTGGGCCCCCTGTATTTGTATATATATATATATATATATATATATATATATATATATATATATATATATATATATATACAGAAATAACCCAAACTGTGCACACAGTATAGGTAGCGGCACCTCTGAGAGCCCCCTGTTAGAAAGGACCCAAAGGGGTAATAGAAATAAAAAGATCAGATTCAGAGTGCGCTATAAATGATTACACACAATTAAAATGAAGAACATAATTTAATAAAACAATGACCCATGGGCAATATAATAAACACAATATTGAGGTTAAGATCTGTGACCAACGCGTTTCATCAACGAATTGACTTCATCAGTCATATTAAATAGTATTTTATTATTCCTAGTTCAACCTGTATAGTCAAAGGGCTGTGTTCATTTGCTGACATATTGTAGGCTAATTTCTTATAATCATAGCCACATTCTCTACCAATTCTACCTGAATAGTCAAGTAGCTGTGTTCATTTGCATATATATAATAGGCTATAATCATAGCCACATCCCACTCACTAGATAGAGGCACCGCAGCTAATAGTTATTGTGGTTTGCGTTCCATTTCATTCATATCCTGGAATGCACAGTCAGTTCCGGGACTGAAAATCATTTGGATTATCTGAAGTTATGCCATTTCCGCCCCAGGAATCTCCTGGGTTCAGCACTGAACGGCGCCTTGTACGTTGATAGCGGCAGGTAATACATTGCCCCACTTAATAAACCAGTTTTGGAGCCGCAGACACTCCATCTAAATTGTTGGTATATGCTTTACACATAGCAAATTCTACATTTTTAGTAATGCAAATGCATTCCACGTGTATAATTAAAGATGGCCTCCAAATGGAACGCATGGCGGGATCTCCCTGCGTTCCACGGCTCAATTAAGTAATTTAAAGAAAGTGGTTACTTTCAAGTTGATAATAATAGGTGGGCTTTTATGCCCTTGCTTCATACTCCCACATAGCCATTTTATTATATTTGGGTTTAACTCCGGTAAAGTGTATGTTTATGCTAAAAAGTTTAATATGTATTAAGCTTGACAGGAAGTGAGGTAATCGTAGAGCCCTATATATAGCCTTCAGAGTCTCCAGACTCTCATTCTGGTTTTGGATCCCTGTGAGCACACTTCCTGTGATATGTAAGTCATATGTAAGTTTCTGTCTATCTTTGCTCTGTGTTTCAATCACTGTCACATACAGTATGAGACTTTTTGATTGTGTGTCTATATATACTGATTGGGAACCCCGTTGGTTTATTTCCTAGATGGGCTTTCTTTTTGGGGATTAATACTCCCATTTAATCCATCTCATAGGTCAAGAATTTTGTGGGCAGTGCCATACCATACCCTAAATGACTTTTTTCTGAAAAAAATATTTGGCTTGTAAGCAGGAATATTTAGAAATATTTTCAAGTAACCTGTCATTTATCAAAAATGGATTTTATATTTATACAAATATATACCTTCTTCTCCAGACTCATTTCAATTGTATCAAATTTATGAACGCTGTTATCATCATTACTGCATATTTGAATTCTGTCCTGTATGGAGGTAATTTTTTTGTGTATGAAGGTAATTTTTTTGTCTGTGTGTATAATTATAACACTGGACATTTTCCTTTATTGTGACTCTACCCGTTTATCTCTATTAGAACCACATGGAAGTATTGCTCACTATGGCCCTTATTCTGGTTGGTGCGGTCAGAGCCGCACACGGGGCTCCGACCGCACAAACCAAGGGCCGCCCACCAGACGGATCGCCACGGCCGTCCATACACGGACGGCTGGCGATCCGCTCAAAAATGGTGGAGGCTACGCCTCCACCATGGTGGGAGCTGCCCCCTGCCTTCGATGGTCGACGACCATCGAAGGCAGGCCCGCACGCCGCGGCAGCTCCCGCAAGCTCAGACCACACGGACAATCGTCCGTGTGGGAGCTTGTAAGGGGGCTGAAAGCTGACATCCGGCGACGTCAGCTTTCCGCCCCCATGTCATGGTAATGAGGGCGTCATGCCCTCATTACCATGCATACGCCCCGCGTTTGCATGGGAACGCCCATGAAACGCGGGGCGTACACATAGGGAAATGAGGGGCTGAAGCCCCTCACGCCCCTATCCGCCCCCTTTGCGGCGGACGAAATCCGTCTGCGGCGAAGGGGGCTGCACATGCGCAGAATGACCTCTGCGCATGTGCAGACAAAAAACATCGGCGGTACGGCCGCACGCGGGCCGTACCGCACGATTCTGAATAAGGGCCTATGATTGGATGGCTAATCGTTTATGTTTTTGCCATTTTTTTGTCACAATCTAAATAATATGTAAATGAAGTCCTTCACTAAAACTATGAATTATTCACCCCCTGCTGTTGTCCTCCTCTTCTCTCATATCCCTCCTCTTCTATTCATATTATATTATGTTATATATATTTTCTGCTGAAAGCACAGTATATATACATATTTGATTGAATATTTGTATTATCTATAGTGGTCTTATTAAATTCAATGCTCTCTGAGCCCCTGATGAAGTCAATTTGTTGATGAAACGCGTTGGCCCGTTAACTGTATTGGAAAGACCAAAATTCTGAAGGATCACAGATCTTAACCTCAATGTTGTGTTTATTATATTGCCCATGGGGCATTGTTTTATTAGATTATGTTCTTCATTTTAATTGTGTGTAATCATTTATAGCGCACTCTGAATCTTTTCTTTATATATATATATATATATATATATATATATATATATATATATATATATATATATATATATATATATATATATATATATATATCCTGGCATTCAGCCTTGTGCTTTGTCAAGGAGAATTCAAATCAGAGTAAAGTCCAAAAAGTCAAAAGGAGCCAGCAATGTCCATAGGTCCATCTGGGACAGCAACCAGAGACCCATTGAATAGCCAGAGAAATGCAAAGGAGAGCAGCGCCTTTTCACTACAATGATTGACACAATTCATGTTGAAAGTGAAAATGTTTATATAAAAACAAATGATACAATAATACATACAATTTAGGGAACTGCCCTGTGTCAGCATCCTGGAGCGCATGTACCGCCCAATGACTTGCTGTTCCTGGTCAGTGGAACGGTACATGTGCTCGGATTTGAGTGGGGTGTGTTCAAACTGAAATCCAATTCTATCTGCACTTGTTTCATCTGCCCCACCTGCAGTGCACATCATTTTGTCCATGAGAGAGAGATTTTGTGAGCCATCCTATATTAGGCTCATTTTTATAAAGAAAACTTTATTTAAAAAAATACAATGCTTAGTTGCAAAAATATTATAAAGGAAAGAGGTTTGTTGCAATTACAAATATTGAAGACCTTACCGTATGTAACAGCATGTAGTCTATTCTTTTCTGGGTGCATAGTGGAAAATGATGCAGTTTCACAATTAGATTGATCCTCAAAGTATGATATACAGTATTATCAGTTAATACCTACATATTTTACATAATGGGGGTCATTCAGACCTGATTGCACACCCGCAAATTCAAAAGGACAGCATTCAGTTAAGCCACCTCCCCACTAGAGTAAAATCCCACCTTTAGAATTAATGTGCTTACTGTGTGAATGGATGTGTACGCAGGGCTGGTGCAAGGCACCGGAGTGCCCCAGGCAAGTCGGGGTGGGGGCGCCCCGGTGCCGGGGGAGGGGGGGGTACCTGTCCTGCGGCGCTGTGTATTTAAAGCTGGAGGCGGTGGCAGAGAGGGGTCCCTGCAGTCAACGAGCGCTATCCGCCGGGCTATGCGGAAGCGCTTCTGTTGTGAAAACACTGGCAGCACGGCGCACGCTGATTGGCTGAATCTCAGCCAATCAGTGTGCGGACAGTGTTTTCACAACAGAAGCGCTTCCGCATAGCCCGGCGGATAGCGCTCGTTATTTCTTATTGACTGCAGGGACCCCTCGCTGCCTCTGCCGCCAGCTTTAAATACACAGCGCCGCAGGACAGGTACCCCCTGCGGCACTGGGGGCAAAATGCCGCCCTCCAGTGGCCGGCGCCCTAGGCAAATGCCTAGATTTGCCTAGTGGTGGCGCCGGCCCTGTGTGTACAGCTGCAAATCTATTTACAGCCATGTGAACATGTCCAAAACCCATCGTAACAGGCTCACCATGGTACGATTTTTATATTGGGCACCAATCATCAGAGTAGCCAGAGATTTACTCATTGGAGCAATGGAAACAGGCAGATCCGGCCTGGAGATGACCTCATGCACCCTTCCCTAAAATGCTCAGGAACACCTACAGTTTTCCTGGAGACTCCCAGTCCCAGCATTTTTATGTGCACGCCTGAATGATCCCCGGCTATTGGGAGGGCGGCTGACGTCATCAGCAGCTTACTTCTCCCCACGGCCTTTACAATGCTGAATGAGTCCTGGCTTACTCAGCGCTGCGAGCAGGGGAAAAATTACCAATTACATGGTGAATAAAAAATACCTACTTTTTATAGGCGAGTTATTCGTGACACCCTATGGAAAAATAAATAGCACATTAAACAATCATCTTAACATTGAACTAACTTACCCTGATATTTATCTTTTGAATTAAAACAACATTAACATTAAATTAACCCCTAAATTTTGTACACAGATGTAGGATTCAAATCCATTACACCATCCCCCTGTGCACAATTATTTAATCAAAATGAATAGCTACAATTTATAACGGCAATGAGCAAACATTAAAATGACATTAAAAAATAAATAAATAATGACCAAGGCATGTATACTGGTAATAACATTTTGCAATCACCAAAAATATACAGAAAACAAATTGTGAGAACAATGAGGATTAT
Organism: Crinia signifera; assembly: GCF_055691185.1. Taxonomy (NCBI): domain Eukaryota; kingdom Metazoa; phylum Chordata; class Amphibia; order Anura; family Myobatrachidae; genus Crinia; species Crinia signifera. Next base: position 34,268,454 of record NC_139217.1, read on the forward strand.
TAAAATTAGATTCTGGATAAATCACCTCTGCCCCCTTTGCCATGTTTTGGGGCCCCACCCTCCTGGGTATGGACACTATGCCTTGGTGGTGTATCCGTGGTTTTGGTCATGGGGCTGGTAGGTTGTGAGCTGCTTATTGAGGTGTTATGACCTTCAAGCAGACATCTGCGCATTGTAATGCCAAAAAGGCTCTGTTTGTTCACTAGTGGCCTAGATTTGCTCCGCCCTTTACAAGTGGCTATCCGTAGTACTCAGATACGTGTAGCTTCTACTTCTGTGGCAGTCCTGTTCCTTTCAGAACTGGTGGCGGATTTCAGTGAGCAGAACAGTTTGACTCTCCATGAAGTTCACCTGCAGTTGTTAGAAGTGAACTGAAGGTCAGCAGAAAGTAAGGCATGGGGGCATGGGCGGCAACAACGGTGGCGGCAGAGGGGGGGGTGTTTGTTATATTTACTGGGGGGCTATCGAAATTCAGCAGGGGAGAGCGGTTTTGATAGTTACACCACTGATCTGTGGTGTACTACCTGTGGTGTGCACCACTGATTCTTCTACATCAGACCCAGTGGCGTAACTAGAAATATTGCGCCCCCCTGCAGAATTTTTTTTTGCGTCCCCCCCCCCTCCCATACATTAATTGTATTTTTTTTTCATACATAATACTTCCTGTCCCCCATCTCTATCATCACTCCTATGACCCATAACAATTATGCCTCCTGTCCCTCCCATCAAAGTTATCCCTTATTTGCCTGTTCCCCCACTAAACACACAGTACAATTTAGAGAACTTCAGACCTGGCAGGCTTCAGGAGCAGGTGTCACTGTCCGGAGTCTGGACACAGGGAAGTTCAGTCATTTCTTTCAGCTCACTCTCTGACTGTGGCAGCCTTTATAATCAATCTAAAGCCTCACTGTAATAGGCTTTACTGTGAGGATTTGGGTTGATTGTAAAGCCTGCCACAGTCTGTATAAATCAAGTGAAGTGTGGCAGGGACGGGAGGAGAGGGAGATCGTTATATATGAAGCTGGCCACGCTGCTGTCAGAGTCACAGACTGGTGCAGGCTGCAGCAGCCAGGCACCACATCTCATCTCAGCAAGGGAGCACTTTGCATACCTTGCTGAGCCGTCAACACTCAGCCCCCGGCATTCTCCTCCTGCCTCCAGCTCCTGCATTCACAGGTACTGTGCGGTGACACTGCGCCCACATATTGCTGGCTCCCCCCCGCAATGGCTTGGGCTGCTGAGCCTTATGCTGTGTACACACGGTCCGATTTCCTTTCCGATGTTGACGATATCGTCGGCATCGGATCAACATCGGATCAACATCGGATGCAGATCGCAAGGGTTTTAACCCTTGCGATCCCGATCCGATCCCGATGGGCGTTCATGTATCGGAAGCCAGAAAGTCTTGGCTGCCTTGTCTATATAGTGCAGATCTGCACTATATAGTCAAGATAGGATGCAAATCGGATGTGCCTTAAGATCCTATCCACGATCCTATCTGATCAGATTGTGGATAGGATCTTAAGGCACATCTAACGTGTGTACACACCATTAGTTACGCCACTGATCAGACCTATAGGACACCAGACCAAACCATAATGGTCGACACTCTGCAGCTGCTGGTGTGAATGAGGCTGCTACAATACTGCACATGAAGGACCTGCAAAATAATATTAATTCAATTATATGTATTTTTCCGGAAAATTTTTATGAGATTATTTATGCATAAAACAAACCATACACTGCCTTGCCGGGCTCCATGCGTACCTTAAGGCAGCAATAGTGTGTTTTGGACATTGTTAAAAGTGCATTGCCCATTGGCTGCTACATACATACAATATCTGCTGTAACCTATCCATCATCAGGTTTGGTTAACAATGGTTGTTGTTGTTATTATGTTTACAATAAAAAACACAATGGGCAACCTTATTAAGGTTGACAATCACAATTATGACCATTATTGGTTGTTGGTATTTATTATAAAAATAAAAGGTGATTTTTGTAAAATGTCATATAACATTCAACATACACTTTATAGGAATTTGGGAAAATGAGCGCTAAGTTGTTAGAATATATAAAAGTATAGGCAAGAATAAAGAAGCACCTGTAAAGTGAAAAAGGTTAGAATAATGTTTACACTCTTAATAGAGTGTTTAAAAGTCAGTGGGCCTGTTATCTATCCCTACCTCTACTGTGAGGGGAATCTGGGGTGGGCCTGGAGGTGCTTGCGGCACTGGATTGTAAAGCTTTCATCTGACCCATTCCTGTCTTCAACTTTGGGAAACCCAGTCAGAATAGATCCAGACAAATGCCTTGTACTAAGCTGCTTCTTCATGTCTCCCACCAAGGAACCAGCTCTTCTTTTCTGAATCTTCCCAAACTCTTCTAGTATAATGCTACAGTTATCTGAAATCCCCACAAGTACTTCTGTGGTGGCCATATTCTCTATAACCTTCAATTTCATTGTCTCCAAGTTTCAGTGCCAGCATATGTTCTGCTCTACAGACTAATTCCTAATAAAGTGTTTGTGATTTCATCTTCTTTTTGCTCCTAGACATTTTGTCTTGCTTTCTGTTTTCTTTGGTTTGTACTTTATTTGCAAAGGAATTTTATTAAATCAGCTCGGTTTCACCACAAAGTTCCTGAGTCAGTAGTGGTTTCTGCCGCAAACCCCAATCCATCCAAACAGAGCAAAGGTTCAGATAAATTAGGACAAAGGATTGGGTCCACAATAGGTTTATGGCCTCTAAGACCCCAATCCTGACCCTGTTTTGGTCCCAGGGGCCAAACATTGGTCTAGCCACTACACAAAGTGGGTCAATGAAGCCATATATGGCAAAGTTGCATAATATAGAAAGGGTAGAGGACATATAGTTTAAGAAGTCAAATTAGGTTAATGGCCACTAAGACCCCAATCCTGACCCCATGATGTCTACATATAAAATACTTTGATCTACAGACTCGATAGATATACAATGTTAGAAGCCTAAAAGATAGTTTGCCATGTCTAGATCGACAGTAACGGAAGTTAGATGCCAGGGTTAGAGTGACGGCAGCATGGTCGACGGTCACATGGTAGACATGAGTTTTCACGTTTTTTTAGGTGGCAAATGTCACAGGTCGACTTGATTCATACTTTACTATCCAAGTGGACATAGAGTGAGATTATACTAGTGTGCCGAGCACAGCCCAAAGGCGAGTGCAGTGAGCCATGTAAGGGGACACTGTGTACTTATACAGTTTCCATAGTCACCCAAAAAAGTGAATAACTCATGTTGACCAAGTGTCCATCACTCTAACACTGGTGTCTAACTTCCCCTAGACGCTGTCGACTATCTTTAGGCATCTAACTAGATGGGTTCTAGAAAGGGTGGTCAACCATAACATGATTGATCAAGACATCACCAATCCGTACGATAACCGACAAGAACATGCACAGATGTATATAATGCAAGAGTCAGTTACCAATATCTCCTAATGGTTACAAAGAGGATACCACACTCATAATAAATAATACTGTACATTAAGTTAATGGTTTTAATTATTTATAAATAAAATCTTTTAAAATTATTAAGACTAAATATTTTGCATATAAGATTCATATTTTACATTAAATTTCTTATACAAGATGCCCAAATCTCGGTGCAATGACAGATGTCTTCCTGGGTACAGAAAAGCTTCAAATAGAGGATTCCATGTCTGCTGCTATGACTGCGTCCCGTGTTCTGAGGGAGAAATGTCCAATGTTACAGGTACGGATGTGTTGTACACAGGAAGAATCATCATACCTGCGTAACTGAGGCTATGATTGCTATATGCTCACTACAATAGACACATGTTAGTAACTGAGGCTATGATTGCTTTATACTCACTACAGTAGATATATGTTAGTAACTGAGGCTATGATTGCTATATGCTCACTACAGTAGACATATGTTAGTAACTGAGGCTATGATTGCTATATGCTCACTACAGTAGATATATGTTAGTAACTAAGGCTATGATTGCTATATGCTCACTACAGTAGACATATGTTAGTAACTGAACATATGATTGCTATATACTCACTACAGTAGACATATGTTAGTAACTGAGGCTACGATTGCTATATGCTCACTACAGTAGACATATGTTAGTAACTGAACCAATGATTGCTATATACTCACTACAGTAGATATATGTTAGTAACTAAGGCTATGATTGCTATATGCTCACTGCGGTAGACATATGTTAGTAACTTAGGCTACGATTGCTATATGCTCACTACAGTAGACATATGGTAAAATTAATATAATACACAAAAATCACTACAGTAGACATACTGTATGTTAGTAACTGAGCTTATGGTTGCTATATGCTCACTACAGTAGACATTTGTTAGTAACTGAGGCTATGATTGCTATATGCTCACTACAGTAGACATATGTTAGTAACTGAGGCTATGGTTGCTATATACTCACTGCAGTAGACATATGTAAGTAACTAAGGCTATGATTGCTATATGCTCACTGTGGTAGACATATGTTAGTAACTTAGGCTATGATTGCTATATGATCACTACAGTAGACATACCTGTATGTTAGTAACTGAGGCTATGGTTGCTATATGCTTACAATAGTAGATATATGTTAGTAACTGAGGCTATGATTGCTATATGATCACTACAGTAGACATATGTTAAAATTACATAATATAATACACAAAAATAACATAAAACAAAGTTCTTAATTTCAGTAGTTTAATGAATGAGAAATAAATGTAGGGTCCATACTTTAACATTTTTAAAAGTACACAACATACCTAGTTCCTTTCTAGAGGTTTTTTTTTTGTAAAATACTTATTTATTAATATATTGAGCAACAAGAGGAAAATAGTATGCTTGTGGTTACATACAATAGCACCTTAAAGCCAGGTGTAAAACAAAAAAAAATTATGTCACCTCTGCACTAGCACTCTAAGTACATATCTATCTATCTATCGATCGATCGATAGATATCTATCTATATGAGGTGTCAATCAGTGTCGACTGGAGGCCACTATACAGACTAAATTACTCCTTTATATGCTAAAATATGTCATAACAGAAAGTGAAAGCAACTTTTGCACAGACACTGCTCTGTTTCAGAATGTAAAACAGAGAATAGTATTTACAACAGTGCGCAACCAGTGAGCAGCCAGAAAGGGTATATATCAAACAGGGATTTTCTTCAGTATCCCAAAAGACAATTTATGTGAAAGAAAGTGAGATAAACCCTTCTACCAGCACTAGAGAATATAGGGGAATGGTGTACTTCCCTTGATCAAATATCAGAGGAACTTCTGTAATGGATCACCACATTCTTGGATCCTTATTCCATTTCCAGAAGCAATTCCACATGCAAGATAAGTGTGTACAATATCATCGCATAAAATGTATTTAATGAGAATCAACAAGATAAAAACAAAATGGATAAAAACATCAAAGCAAATATAGAATGGCACACAAATAAAGTGACTATGTGCAGCAGGACTTCCGGGTCCGCGGTTGGCCGCTAGGTTACTTCCGGGTATTCCGCTCTCGTCACTTCCGGTTTCACAGACGTGAATAGGAGTATCGGGTGTAGTTGAAGCCGCTTCCGGGTGTACTGCCTGTTCATCATCAGTCTGATCCTTTTAGTTCTTAAAGGTACTTTACCAGTCTATGGTAGTCCGATCACGTGACTCCAGTGATGCGGTCAGATTCCTCGGTGTAAGGATATAGCTTCTCAGTGCCACCAGAAATCAAGTCCATAATAAAGTCCATACGGAAAATAGCACATAATGATAAAGGAAGCAAACAATGGGGATAATAAATATATGTAAACAGCATAAAAACTTCATAAAAAACACTTTAATTCAAAATCCGCGTTTATACCAGTGGGTTTAAGAGTGTTAAAATCATAGATCATTTGCATCTCAGCTTTTGCAAGCTGAGTGCTAAGATCACGTCTGCGTGCATTCCCTACTATATATTTGATGCCCATAAATAATTTGATGTGGTTAATAGAGCAGGCATGGTGGGTTTTAAAGTGCTGGGACAGGGAGTGGGTTTCTACCCCTTTCTGGATATTTGTAATGTGTTTTCCCATGCGCACTTTGAGAGGATGTGATGTCCTGCCTATATAAAATAAATTGCAGGTACACCCAATGGTATAAACGATATTTTTTACATTGCATGTTATGAATTCTTGGATTTTATGCTCTCTTCCATTAATGGTTATGGTTTCCACCTTTTTATCTCCCGTTATATTTATGCAGGCTTTGCACGACCCGCATCTATGGAAGCCCCTCGTTCTAATGCCCCTCCTTGTTGGCGGGGTGCAGGCTCCGAGTTAATTTATCTCCTAAATTAGGGGCCTTCCTGTATATAAAAGCTGGGTTCTTAGGTAGCTCCTTACCCACAATTCGATTCTTTCTTACCAGATGCCAATGTTTTTTTATGGCACCCTCTATTTTCTTATGTTGGGCATTGAAATTTGTTATAAAGGCCAACTTTTTCCTTTCATTACCAGTTAGTGGTTCCATTTTTTTGTCTTTCAATAAATTGGACCGTTGTATTTGGTCAACCTTTTGTAGGTCCTCTCCAACGGTTATTCTATTATAGCCACTATCTACAAATTTTTCCACCAGATGCTTGGCTTGATCTCTATAGACCTCCTCGTTTGTACAATTTCTTTTTATTCATTTAAATTGGTCCTGTGGAATACAGTTAAGCCAATTTTTGTGGTGGCAACTATCTAGATGAATATAACTCAAGGAGTCAGTGGGTTTGTTAAAAGTTTTAGTTTTCAAAAATCCCATTTCATCATATATGGTTATGTCCAAAAAATCAACGGTATGTTCACTGATGTGTAAAAGTAAACTCAATATTAAAACTGTTAGTGTTTAAAAATGTGCAAAAGTCATCTAAAAGGGAACGGCCTCCTTTCCATAAAAATAAAACATCATCAATGTAGCGGGTCCAGGACACCAGGTTCGCCCGAAATGGGGAATCTGCCCATATGTATTCCGACTCCCATTGGCCCATAAAAAGATTGGCATAACTAGGGGCGAACCTGGTGCCCATCGCTGTGCCAACCCGCTGCAGGTAAAAATCTCCTTTAAACATAAAATAATATTTGTTTCAAATTAAACTGACACCCTGTATTAAAAACTGTTATAAAATGGGATCTAAAGTGCTATTTTTGAGGGCATTCTCTATTGCTTCTATGCCTTGTTGATGATTAATTATGGTGTATAGTGATTTAACATCTGCTGTCACCAATAGGTAGCCCTCTTTCCATTCGTAATCAGGGAGTTTTTTTTTTAAAGATCCTTTGTGTCTCTTAAGTGTGACCAGTTTTTTTAACAGGATAGGAAAATGTGTAAATTCATCAGGGACAAAAAAGAGGCACAGGATGACATCTCAGAGATGGGGGAGGAGTCCTCTGCCTCTTTTTCAGAACATGAAGACACATGTCCCTGTAGCACTCCCATGCCATCAAGAAGGGGAGAGGAGAGAGAGAAACCCTTTAATACCCCAATAGAAAATAAGCGTAAAGAAAAAAATAGAAAAGTACAAAAAGATCATTCACCACAAAGAGTACATTTCAAAAAAAGAGATGATAGAGACAGAAAGCCCAATAATCAGGCATCTCGTCCAAATCCCAAAAAATATAGAGGAAAAAAATATATGATAATTATGACCACTTTAGAAAAGAGGATTATTTTTCTAAAAAAAAAAACCAATATAAAAGGGGGAGAGATGAACACAACTGGAGGGAAAGGCAACCATACCGTAGGGAATAAACAGGAACAATTACAATGACAGATATAGCGAAAATAGATACTCTCCGCTATCCAGACACCCTGAGTCTTCCCTTTTTTTAGGGAGACGGAATGTCCTCAATCTGAGGCAATAATAATAAAAAAAGCACCCATAGAGGAAAAAAGAAAAAACGCACTAAAAGAAGTAGGACAAAAAATAACAAAAAGACTCCTTCAGGACCCACCATTAGAAGCAAAGTAAAACTATTTAACTTGAGTACCCACTTATTATCCAAAGAAGAGAATAGCATTTTAGAAAAGGGACTGAAATATGCTCCTACGGCTAACATCAACAAATTCCAAACCTTTGTAGACATTAACAAATTTGTACGCAAAATATGTTTAATTTTTTTTTTTGCCAGCCAAACAGCTGTAGCAACGCCTGAGGAAAACCAAGAGAGCCAATATCACTTCAAGCCGAAATCTGTCTTTTTTCCAGCCCACTTAAAAGGTAATTGGGTTGAAACTTTAAGTGATTTAGGAAGGTACCAGATACAATCTAACTAAGAAAGAACATGATGCACTAAAGATAGTGAATAGTGATATTGAAGGAAAACCAAAATATAACCATCAAACCTGCCGATAAAGGCGGGGGGGGGGGGGGGGTAGTGATGGACACCATCAAATATGAGGCAGAGGAAGATAAATGCACATACCAGAAACTCAAATCAGACCCCACAAAGAAAATTATGGAAAGCCTCAAGGCTCTCTTATATAATTACCAAAAAAATGGAACCCTCACTGAAAAGGAGGCTAACTTCTTATGGATAGAAGAACCTATGACTCCTGTCATATATGTTCTTCCTAAGATACATACAGTAAGGACCCCCTGGCACCACCGGGGCATCCTATTGTTTCAGAAAGGGAGTCCGTCTCTTGTAACTTATCTGAATTTATAGACCACTTCCTAAAGCCCCTTGTTTTAAAAAACAGGTCACACTTAAGAGACACGAATGATCTTTTAAAAAAACTCCCTGATTACGAATGGAAAAAGGGCTACCTATTGGTGACAGCAGATGTTAAATCGCTATACACCATAATTAATCATCAACAAGGCATAGAAGCAATAGAGAATGCCCTCAAAAAATAGCACTTTAGATCCCATTTTACAACAGTTTTTAATACAGGGTGTCAGTTCCATTTTAAATAACAATTATTTTATGTTTAAAGGAGATTTTTACCTGCAGCGGGTCGGCACAGCGATGGGCACCAGGTTCGCCCCTAGTTACGCCAATCTTTTTATGGGCCAATGGGAGTCGGAATACATATGGGCAGATACCCCATTTCGGGCGAATCTGGTGTCCTGGACCCGCTACATTGATGATGTTTTATTTTTATGGAAAGGAGGCCGTTCCCTTTTAGATTACTTTTGCACATTTTTAAACACTAACAGTTTTAATATTGAGTTTACTTTTACCATCAGTGAACATACCCTCGATTTTTTCGACATAACCATATATGATGAAATGGGATTTTTGAAAACTAAAACTTTTAACAAACTCACCGACTCCTTGAGTTATATTCATCTAGATAGTTGCCACCACAAAAATTGGCTTAACTGTATTCCACAGGGCCAATTTAAACGAATAAAAAGAAATTGTACAAACGAGGAGGTCTATAGAGATCAAGCCAAGCATCTGGCGCAAAAGTTTGTAGATAGTGGCTATAATAGAATAACCGTTGGAGAGGACCTACAAAAGGTTGACCAAATAAAACGGTCCAATTTATTGAAAGACAAAAAAATGGAACCACTAACTGGTAATGAAAGGAAAAAGTGGGCCTTTATAACAAATTTCAATGCCCAACATAAGAAAATAGAGGGTGCCATAAAAAAACATCGGCATCTGTTAAGAAAGGATCGAATTGTGGGTAAGGAGCTACCTAAGAACCCAGCTTTTATATACAGGAAGGTCCCTAATTTAGGAGATAAATTAACTCGGAGCCTGCACCCCGCCAATAACTTGAGGAGGGGCATTAGAATGAGGGGCTTCCATAGATGCGGGTCGTGCAAAGCCTGCATAAATATAAAGGGAGATAAAAAGGTGGAAACCATAACCATTAATGGAAGAGAGCATAAAATCCAAGAATTCATAACATGCAATGTAAAAAATATCGTTTATACCATTGGGTGTACTTGCAATTTATATTATATTGGTAGGACATCACGTCCTCTCAAAGTGCGCATGGGAGAACACATTAGAAGGGATGCGGTCATTTGGTCTACTGCATTATGGTCGACAGTCATTAGGTCGAATCCATTAGGTCGACATGCTAAAAGGTCGACATGACTCTAGGTCGACATGGGAAAATGTCGACATGATTCTAGTTCGAAAGGTCATTAGTTCGACAGGTCATTAGTTCGACAAGGTCATTAGTTCGACATTGTCTATGTCGACATTCACAAGGTCGACATGGAGTTTTTCACTGTTTTTTGAGCCAACATGTGCCGACAGGCGGTATTTCATGCCCTACCATCCACTAGGGCGTGGTGGGAGAATAAAATAGTGTGCCGAGCGTAGCGAGGCACCGTGCCCGACGCATAGCGAGCGCAGCGAGCGATGCGAGGGGATGCAGTGCACTTTAAACGGTACTCTTTACCTAGAAGGGCGCCAGCGATTGAAATCGCGGGCGTCGGGGGTAAAAATCGCGGTCATCGCGGTCATCGTGGTCATCGCGGGTAAATCGGGATGCCCGCAATGCCCGCGATGACCGCGATTACCGCGATTTCCCCATAGGGAACAATGTTAAAAAGGCTGATTGACCGCGATTTTACTGTTAAATGCCTCAATGAACCCGATTTGGCCATAGGAATCAATGTTAAATGGGCCACAGAGGCCAAATAGGCACAATTAACCCTTAAATGTCCCCCCAAATTTTTAACGCCACCCCACGATCCACGCCAACCCGAAGCGTGGCGAGCGCAGCGAGCCCGCGAGAGGCGGCGGTACGCGTCCTCCGACCTTTTCATGCCCTACTATCCACTAGGGCGCGGAGTGAGAATAGAATAGTGTGGCGAGCGCAGCGAGCCACCGAGCCCGAAGCGTGGCGAGCGCAGCGAGCCCCGCGAGGGGACGCGGATACCTTCACAGGTAGACGCGTCCCCTCGCGGGCTTCACAGGTGTCGGCGTCGCCACGGACACCTGTGAAGCCCGCGAGGGGACGCGTATAACTGTGAAGGTATCCGCGTCCCCTCGCGGGGCTCGCTGCGCTCGCCACGCTTCGGGCTCGGTGGCTCGCTGCGCTCGCCACACTATTCTATTCTCACTCCACGCCCTAGTGGATAGTAGGGCATGAAAAGGTCGGAGGACGCGTACCGCCGCCCCTCGCGGGCTCGCTGCGCTCGCCACGCTTCGGGTTGGCGTGGATCGTGGGGTGGCGTGAAAAATTTGGGGGGACATTTAAGGGTTAATGGGCTCTGTGGCCCATTTAACATTGATTCCTATGGCCAAATTGGGTCCATTGAGCCATTTAACAGTAAAATCGGGTCCATCGCGCCTTTTAACATTGATTCCTATGGGAAATCGGGAGCATCGCGTCGCGGGCATCGCGGGTACATTTATGGCCAGCCGCGACGCGACCGACACGATTTCCATGTTTAACATGGGTTTCAATGGGAAATCGCGGGCATCGCGTCGGTCGCATCGCGGCCAGACATAAATGTACCCGCGATGACCGCGACGGGCGCCCAACTAAGTAAAAAGTACCCTTTAAACTGTGTCCATGTCGATTGTGTTGACATTCAGGTAAAAAAACAGTGAAAAACCCCATGTCGACCTTGTGAATGTCGACATAGACAATGTCGAACTAATGACCTTGTCGAACTAATGACCTGTCGAACTAATGACCTTTCGACCTAGAATCATGTCAACCTTTTCCCATGTCGACCTAGAATCATGTCGACCTTTTAGCATGTCGACCTAATGGATTCGACCTAATGACTTTCTACCATAATGCAATAGACCAAATGATCCCAACCCCATTAGAAATATCCAGAAAGGGGTAGAAACCTACTCCCTGTCCCAGCACTTTAAAACCGACCATGCCTGCTCTATTAACCACATCAAATTATTTATGGGCATCAAATATATAGTAGGGAATGCACGCAGACGTGATCTTAGCACTCAGCTTGCAAAAGTTGAGCAAATGATCTGTGATTTTAACACTCTTTAACCCAATGGTATAAACGCGGATTTTGAATTAAAGTGGTTTTTATGAAGTTTTTATGCTGTTTACATATATTTATTATCCCCATTGTTCTCCTCCTTTATCATTATGTGCTACTTTCCGTATGGACTTTATTATGGACTTGATTTCTGGTGGCACTGAGAAGGTATATCCTTACACTGAGGAATCTGACCGCATCACTGGAGTCACGTGATCGGACTCCCATAGACTGGTAAAGTACCTTTAAGAACTAAAAGGATCGGACTGATGATGAACAGGCAGTACACCCGGAAGCAGCTTCAACTACACCCGATACTCCTATGAAACTGGAAGTGACGCGAGCGGAATACCCGGAAGTGACGTAGCGGCAACCCGCGGACCCGGAAGTCCTGTATCTGGTTTCTGCCGCGGGAAACCGCGGCGTCTATGATTGGTGGATATGCTTTTTAAATACTGGACTGAGGAGGCACCAAATTACACCTTGAAAAAGGATCCAGGCGGATCTGAAACGCGTCGGTGAGAGGCGACTGTGTGCGGACCTTGGAGGGCACTTACCCGCAGACCTGGTGGCTGTATGAGACCCGGGACCCATATATGCTATACCCATGCCTGTTTGAACTGTATTCACAGTTCAATACCATCTGGTAATTACCCTTTTTAAAGCTGCTGCACATAGTCACTTTATTTGTGTGCCATTCTATATTTGCTTTGATGTTTTTATCCATTTTGATGTTTTTATCTTGTTGATTCTCATTAAATACATTTTATGCGATGATATTGTACACACTTATCTTGCATGTGGAATTGCTTCTGAAAATGGAATAAGGATCCAAGAATGTGGTGATCCGTTACAGAAGTTCCTCTGATATTTGATCAAGGGAAGTAAACCATTCCCCTATGTTCTCTAGCGCTGGTAGAAGGGTTTATCTCACTTTCTTTCACATAAACTGCTCTGTTTCAAACGTGTAGGAATCTTGCTGGATAGAGGGAGCTGTGAAGTTAGGAGCATTGCAGAATTTTGATAGGTTTTTAACTAGTGATCAATAGAAATACAGTATATATGGACATATAAATAATCTATATTAAAAAAGCTAATCTTCTAATTAGCTCATTCAATTATTACTTCTGCATGTGCAACAGAATGTGGATCCCAAAAAAATAGAAATAGAAAAATATAAATATATAAAAGGTAAGAAGTTGTCCTGTTAGAGTCCACAAGCACTGATGAAAAAAAGAGTATGTTCACTCTGATTGTCGAATCCACAGACATTTTCGACTATTGGTGGCCAGTTTTGCTGGTCCACCAACTTTTCAACCATCGGAATCTATTCCAACATTCGTAAAAACGGACCCAACATTAAATAGGTCGAATCTCAATTTGATGTCCAGTGTGATATATCGGTCAGTTTTGTATTAAGATAAAAGATAGAAGAATATCCTTTTGCTAATAAAATGGAATGAGGCTATTTTTTCTAATGACTATTGATGTGTATTTTATATTTCATTTTAGACAGTGAGTCCTGCCAAAGGTGTCCTGATGATGAATGGCCGGATGAGAGAAAAGTCAGATGTGATCCCAAAACATACAACTTTCTGTCATATGAACAGGACATTGTGGGGGAAATATCTTCAGGAACAGCTTTATTTTTCTCTGCCACAACATTATTTATATTAGGGAACTTTATTTATTACTGGAACACCCCAATTGTGAAAGCCAATAATCGTACTGTAAGCTTCATTCTCTTGGTCTCCATCTTGTTTAGCTTCCTCTGTGTGTTCTTGTTCCTTGGCCGGCCGGTGGATATAACCTGCAGGCTGAGACAGACTTCATTTGGGATCTTCTTCTCCACAGCTGTCTCTTCCATACTAGCTAAAACTCTTAATGTCTGCATTGCATTCAAAGCCACCAAACCCGGTAGTCCCTGGAGGAAGTTGGTCACACTCAAAATATGTCATTATGTGGTCATTGTGTGCTCCTCTCTCCAAGTTCTGATCTGTGGTATCTGGCTGTCTGTTTCTCCTCCCTTCCAGGAGTATGACCATCAAACTTATCAGGGAAAGATCATCATTCAGTGTAATGAAGGGTCAGTGATTGGGTTTTGCTGTATGTTGGGGTACATGGGGATCCTGGTGGTTTTGAGCTTTGTTCTGGCCTACATGGTGAGAACATTACCGGACAGCTTTAATGAGGCCAAATACATCACATTCAGCATGTTGGTGTTCTGCAGTGTCTGGATTGCAATGATTCCAGCTTATCTGAGCACAAAGGGGAAAAACGCGGTAGCTGTGGAGATATTTTCCATACTGACCTCATGTGCTGGGGTTCTGGGCTGTATATTTTCCCCAAAACTTTATATTCTGCTTATAAAACCAGAATTGAATACCAGAAAATCATACTGGAAATAAACTATATATAGTGCCTCATGTAGATTATTATTACACAATGCTTTAACAATATATCCTGATGTCACATGTTTATTTAAATATGTATAGCTACATCTGCAGCTTCAATTTACTAACCAAGCCCCCACCCCCCACCCCTCCAAAAAAAAAAAAAAAGAAAAAATTAAAATAACATGAACAAAACAATGGACAATGATGTTCTCATTATTATACTCTAGCAGAGTTACACAACTAACCTCTGCTATGCTATGTGTAAATCATTCTAAAACAATAGTGAAAATAAAATACAGTATTTAGAATGGATTTTAATCCCAGGTCGTTTTTTCAATCCTGAGATTCGGGAAAAAAAGGAATTTTAATAACGCTATAAAATATTAATTGCAATTAATTTATGTATAACCAAAGATGCAGTAATGGTGGAGACTAATTGTCACCCTTATTAACCGCCAGTCCAAAGACAGCCATATTTAGAGTTCAACCATTTCTGGGGTCATTTTTGCAATATTAATTGAAAATGTCCTCACCCACTTCTGATGACTAGGCCTTTAAGGAGGTGGCGGTCCTCCAAGAAATGTCTTGTGCCACAGAGAAGTGGGGGTCCAAATGATTGATGAAAAACATGGTTGTCCAAGGAGAGGGAAAATGTTCTGGAAGTTCCTGGCTTTGGAGGATAGTCACACTGGATCCAACATGAATGGAGGGACCCTTTGTTGCAAGTTCTCAGATGGGCAGAGGGTGGACAGTCTAGGTTGCAGCTTTCTGGTATACCTGTGACATGTTGAGTGTTTCGCTGCTCTCTGCAGCTTTTTCACAGTGACTTACTCTCTGCAAAGTCAGGGTTTAAATACCCTGTAGGCTATCATTAGGCCATACACGTTTTCATTCAATATTGCAAAACTTACCCCAGAAATGGGTGAACTCTAAATATGGCTGTCTTTGGACTGGCGGTTAATAAGGGTGACAATTAGTCTCCACCATCACTGCATCGTTGGTTACTCATTAATGATTTGCTTTTAATTTTTTATAGTATTATTAAATTTCCATTTTTATGTCACACATGGTAACTCATTACACTAGCACATTTACACACCTTCCTGGTATTTTTTTTATATTGTATTGGGGTCGACTACCACTTTTTATTTACTGCAATACTGGTGGTAGATAGTAGCGATAAATTTGGCCGGCAGCTAGGTCGAGTTGGTCCCAACTCAGTTAGTGATGCTTAGAGGTATGACCAGCGCTCGGGCAATATAATATGTACTAATGACAGCAGATGACCTGTGTGATGTCAAATAAATGTTTGCTACATGCACAAATGAATAAATGGTCTCTGAGGCAGGAGTGGGGTGAATTGCAGTCTTTATTTGTATAACACAGCACACACAGGATGGTGGTGTGTGTCTCCTGCCGTTCCCGGCCGGGAAGGCAGAAGGAAGGGCTCAGCGGCTTGCTGATGTGCTCCCTTGTGGATGATGCTGCTGGGGTGGGGAGAGTAGCTGGGGGTCGGGTGTGGGAAGGTGGTGGAGAGGAAGGTGGTGGTCTGGAAGCTCTGGGTATGGGCGCACCCCAGATGTGTTCCGAACCAGGTGGGCGTGTGGAAAGTCACAAGTGTCCAAGATGATGAACGGATGTCAGGGGGAGGGTCAAGGGAGGTGTCAGGGTGTCACCAGAGGCTGGCGTCCCATGCACTTCTGGCGGTGCACCGTGCACGTACCTGATACCCGGAAACCTTCTTTCTTCTGGACGTTCCCTTGTAGTCAGCCACGGCCAAAGGACTGCACCGGCGTGTGCGGTGGGAGAAGACGCCGGCTGTCCAACCACGCCGCTTCAACACACGCCGTCTACACTTCCGGGTTCAGCGGAGTTCGCGTCACCGGCTGAGGAGGCGGGTGGATCAGAGTGGGCTCGACTCCAGGAGGAGGAGGCTTGGGTTTGCAAGTTTGGTGAGTGGTGGGTGTGTTGATCCAACGCGTTTCTGCCCTATTGGGCCTTTCTCAAGGATGGACTTTTTATTTACTGCTGCTTGATATCTTTTTTTCTGCTATATATCATAATAATCTCATTCTAACCTTCTGGTTATGCTCCCTTCTACCCCTTCTGCGGGGCTCTGGTCTATCTGCCCCTCCCTTTATGAATGTAAGCTCTCACGAGCAGGGCCCTTTCTCTCATGTGCTTTTCTATGTATATATACACCACCCTGATGATTGCTTCAGTGTCCTGTCCCCTGATGGAACTGTCTTTATGTAACATGTACTTGTCTTAAATTGCTTTGTATTGTATTTTTTTATTTAATTCGTATTTTTTTTCTGTGCTCATTTATGTATTGTCATGCGCTGCAGAACCCTTGTGGTGCCAAATAAATAACTAATAATAATAATAATAATAATAATAATAATAATAATAATAATAATAAATAAAATAAAATTGTGTATAAAATATATATATATATAGTAGAAACAGAGAGCACTCACCAGTCTTCAAGCAGTATGATGCAAATAAAAAACTTTTAATACATCACCAAAGTCTCAGGCAAAAGGTCGACGTTTCGAGCCACACCGGGCTCTTTGTCAAGACACAAGAACAGGATGGGTCACAGCCCCAGAATGTGAATCACCATTAACATATACACAATATAGATAGCCCAGAGACAGGAAGTGCCCGCTGCCATCAATAATCCAATCACAGCATTAAAGCATGCCAAATAACAAATATAGTGCAATACAATGTGCGCTGCGCCACAGCAAAAGCATCCCACACAGTAACACTTACTGATATCCATGATGTAAGGTGGTAGAGTTAGCAGAAGTGTAAAAACTTGTATGGTCAATCCGGCGTGCGTTCCACAGTGCTGGAACGCACAACCCGGAAGTTGCTGCATCCAATGGGAAGGCGGTGCGTCACACGCAGTTACCGCCCATTGGGGAAAGCTGACTCGTACATACTGTCAGCCGGAGACTGCATAACGCAGTCCAGGACCTCTGCAGACCAATCGGCGCATGCGCACAGGATGCGCTTAATTCAAACAGTGCCGGAACGCACAGGGCAAACTACTATCATCATAACGCATGCGCACAAGGTGCGCTTTACTAAATAGTACCAGAACGCATAAACATAGCGCTAATCTCAGTCTATATATAAATAGTAGCAGCTAACCATAAATGCATATATAAAATAGTCTATATGAACCACTGTGTATTATACTGATGCTGTAGCGCACGCACACAGTGTGCGCTCCACTCAGAAGTGCTGGAACGAACAGCCATTTTTATTTGGCTAAATCTTCAACTACCACAATCTATCACAGTATAATCATTTGATGATATGATCGGTGTGAACAGTTCACTGTCTCTGGTGCACAAGAGAAAACAAGGAGATGCATATCGAGTTAAGACAAACAACACTAATTAAAAAAACTTTATGGAAGACAGACGGGCAGCCCATTGTGGGTCAAAGACCTCTCCCAGTGTACAGTCCATCGTGGCTCCCACACTAAAAAAGAGGACAATCGGAGTCCTGGCATAACAATCTATAAGGGACAAAAAACATTACTGTATGGCATGGATCGCCAAGGTCACAGAATCACTAGGCATCTGTCTGGAAAGGCGAACTATCTTATTTTATCTTGTACTGTAGAGGTAAGTACACAGATTATTCAACAGAGCAGAATATACTAAAGAAATATATTCATATGGGTTTTTTCATTAAGGCCCCTTGGGACCACTGTATCCAGTCGATGGATCCATCGGGCCTCTTTTTTCAAGAGCATCAATCCTCGATCTCCACCCCTTGGGGGTGGGGGGACCCAATCGATGGCCATACACCGCAATGTAGATAATTGGTGTCGTTCTTTTACAAAGTGTGCGGCCACAGGTTTGTCAGTGGTGCCTGTAGAGTAGGCCAGCCTAATTGAGGATCGATGTTGGTTGATCCTTTCACGCAGAGTCCGTATGGTCTTCCCTACGTACATGAGGCCACACGGGCAGGTCAGGTAGTAGACCACGTGATCCAATTGGCAGTAGAGTCGATGTTTCAAAAAGATCTTAGTACCGCTGTGTGGATGGCAGAAGTAAGTACCGGTAATGAGTACCCGGCAAGTGGCACAGCCAAGGCATTTGTAACACCCATTTTTCTTAGTAAGCCATGAGTCCTTGTTGGCCTTGGCAGGTTTCATATTATGTCTCAGGAGATGGTCCTGTAGGTTAGGCCCTCTATTCACGCTTAAGAGCGGAGGGGTTGTGCCCATTTTCCTGAAGGACTGATCAGACGTAATCAAGTGCCACTGCTTTTTGATGATACGTTGTGTGTTGTTGAAATTTGTATCACAGTGGGTGTTGATAATTAACCTTGAATTAGTTGTCGTCTCTTTCGGCCTTTGAGACTGCTCTAAGAATTTCTGCCTGGCTTTACTGAGCCTTCTGTTGATGATCTTCTGACTGTACCCCCTATCAGAGAATCTCTGTTTACACTCAATCAACTGTAACTCCATGGTTTCTTCCTCGGAGTTGTTCCGCATTACCCGGAGGAATTGTGAAATGGGTAAGTTGGATTTAAGAGAATCTGGGTGATGGCTTGTAGCCCAGAGAAGAGTGTTTCTGTCCGTTGGTTTTTTGAACAGTGTAAACCCCAGGAAGGCTCCTTTTTTTTTGAACCGTTATGTCCAAAAAGCTCATGGAGCTAGAATCTGAGGCAGATGTAAACCGTACTGGAGTATCCAAACTATTAAGCGTGGATACCATCTCTGAGAAAGATAGCTCAACGCCTGACCATATCAAAAAAACATCATCTATGTACCTTTTAAGGTACTTGATCTGACCTGAGTAGTGCGGAAAGATGTGCTTTTGTTCATACTCATGCATATACAAGTTGGCGAAGGCCGGGGCCACATTGGACCCCATTGCGGTCCCCGCCAACTGCATATAGTAATCATCCTGGTAAAGAAAATGATTATACTTCAACACCATGTCCAACAAGCTCAAAATGTACTCAACTGGGGGTCCCGAATATGGGCCCTTAACCAGAGCTGATTTGACCGCTTCAATTCCCTCTATATGTGGGATGATCGTATATAGTGAACAGACGTCTAATGTGCATAGAAGACTGTCATGTTCAAGCACCCCTAAACCCCTAATTTCACTCAGGAATTGTGCGGTGTCCTTGAGGTATGTAGGGGTCAACTGAACCAGTGGTTGCAGGTAATGGTCCAATAACTTGGCTAACTTAAATCCAACTTACCCATTTCACAATTCCTCCGGGTAATGCGGAACAACTCCGAGGAAGAAACCATGGAGTTACAGTTGATTGAGTGTAAACAGAGATTCTCTGATAGGGGGTACAGTCAGAAGATCATCAACAGAAGGCTCAGTAAAGCCAGGCAGAAATTCTTAGAGCAGTCTCAAAGGCCGAAAGAGACGACAACTAATTCAAGGTTAATTATCAACACCCACTGTGATACAAATTTCAACAACACACAACGTATCATCAAAAAGCAGTGGCACTTGATTACGTCTGATCAGTCCTTCAGGAAAATGGGCACAACCCCTCCGCTCTTAAGCGTGAATAGAGGGCCTAACCTACAGGACCATCTCCTGAGACCTAATATGAAACCTGCCAAGGCCAACAAGGACTCATGGCTTACTAAGAAAAATGGCTGTTACAAATGCCTTGGCTGTGCCACTTGCCGGGTACTCATTACCGGTACTTATTTCTGCCATCCACACAGCGGTACTAAGATCTTTTTGAAACATCGACTCTACTGCCAATTGGATCACGTGGTCTACTACCTGACCTGCCCGTGTGGCCTCATGTACGTAGGGAAGACCATACGGACTCTGCGTGAAAGGATCAACCAACATCGATCCTCAATTAGGCTGGCCTACTCTACAGGCACCACTGACAAACCTGTGGCCGCACACTTTGTAAAAGAACGACACCAATTATCTACATTGCGGTGTATGGCCATCGATTGGGTCCCCCCACCCCCAAGGGGTGGAGATCGAGGATTGATGCTCTTGAAAAAAGAGGCCCGATGGATCCATCGACTGGATACAGTGGTCCCAAGGGGCCTTAATGAAAAAACCCATATGAATATATTTCTTTAGTATATTCTGCTCTGTTGAATAATCTGTGTACTTACCTCTACAGTACAAGATAAAATAAGATAGTTCGCCTTTCCAGACAGATGCCTAGTGATTCTGTGACCTTGGCGATCCATGCCATACAGTAATGTTTTTTGTCCCTTATAGATTGTTATGCCAGGACTCCTATTGTTCTCTTTTTTAGTGTGGGAGCCACGATGGACTGTACACTGGGAGAGGTCTTTGACCCACAGTGGGCTGCCCGTCTGTCTTCCATAAAGTTTTTTTAATTAGTGTTGTTTGTCTTAACTCGATATGCATCTCCTTGTTTTCTCTTGTGCACCAGAGACAGTTAACTGTTCACACCGATCATATCATCAAATGATTATACTGTGATAGATTGTGGTAGTTGAAGATTTAGCCAAATAAAAATGGCTGTGCGTTCCAGCACTTCTGAGTGGAGCGCACACTGTGTGCGTGCGCTACAGCATCAGTATAATACACAGTGGTTCATATAGACTATTTTATATAAGCATTTATGGTTAGCTGCTACTATTTATATATAGACTGAGATTAGCGCTATGTTTATGCGTTCTGGTACTATTTAGTAAAGCGCACCTTGTGCGCATGCGTTATGATGATAGTAGTTTGCCCTGTGCAGAGGTCCTGGACTGCGTTATGCAGTCTCCGGCTGACAGTATGTACGAGTCAGCTTTCCCCAATGGGCGGTAACTGCGTGTGACGCGCCGCCTTCCCATTGGATGCAGCAACTTCCGGGTTGTGCGTTCCAGCACTGTGGAACGCACGCCGGATTGACCATACGAGTTTTTACACTTCTGCTAACTCTACCACCTTACATCATGGATATCAGTAAGTGTTACTGTGTGGGATGCTTTTGCTGTGGCGCAGCGCACATTGTATTGCACTATATTTGTTATTTGGCATGCTTTAATGCTGTGATTGGATTATTGATGGCAGCGGGCTTTTCCTGTCTCTGGGCTATCTATATTGTGTATATGTTAATGGTGATTCACATTCTGGGGCTGTGACCCATCCTGTTCTTGTGTCTTGACAAAGAGCCCGGTGTGGCTCGAAATGTCGACCTTTTGCCTGAGACTTTGGTGATGTATTAAAAGTTTTTTATTTGCATCATACTGCTTGAAGACTGGTGAGTGCTCTCTGTTTCTACTATATACATTGGCTGTACCCCCATGGACTGTGGCCTGAGTGTGGCACCCCAGCAGATGTCTCTTGGAAGTTTGTGTGTGCCGGTTCTACCAAACCTCAATATATATATATATATATATATATATATATATATATACTGTATATATATATATATATATATATATATATATATATAACAAAGCAGGGTCCGGCACAGCCTCCTATGCAGTGAGAATCACTCGGGTGCCTCCAACAGGGGAGTAGATACAAGGGAAGACGATGTGGCACTCCAGAGAATTTGCAAATAGCACACTTTTAATAGCACAATACACCAACGTTTCAATGCCTACTTGGGCATTTTTTTCAAGGCTAAAATAACAAACACATCGTGTCCTACCTTATACCCACACCAAGAGTATATATATATATATATATATATAAATAAGGGAAAAACCAAGGACCAACTACTTCTTGGCCATGGCTTGTTTAACCTGCTGCCATCAGGAAGACGCTACAGGGCTATTCCCAACAGGTCCACCAGAAGCCTAAAAAGTTTCTTCTTTCAAGCTATTCACCTGATCACACATGAACTCATGAACCCCTCACTGTCTAGTCACACCATAACCCTTTGCACGTAATCTAACATGGTATACCCTCGGAATAACTTTCTTTATGACTGTACATGTTCCCCCACCTGGTTATATTGTTTATTGGGTATTTGTGTAATTTCACGGCGGCAGGGAAATTGCATCACATCGCATGCGATCTGATCGCATGTGATCGCAAGCGACGTGATGAGATGCGATGCAATGGTACTTTTGTAGTTTCAAATTTCCCCTGCCCACAGATTGCATCACATGCAATCAGATTGCATGTGATAAGATCGCATGCAATCGGTGTGATTCGATGCAATTTAGCACATTTAGCATATCCCCACTATGCACACCACAACAAATGTGGCGAGTGTAGCGAGTCCTGTAAGGGGACGCGGTACGCGTCTTCCCGACTTGTTCATACTCCCACTATCCATGGCAGCGTGGAGTTGTTTTTTTAAAGTGTGCCAAGCACAGCAAGACACCTAGCCCTAAGCGTGGCGAGCCGTGCGAGTGGACACAGAATACACATCAAGTAATCCGCATCCCCTCGCGGGGCTTGCTGCACTCACCACATTTTGCGAGCCACACTTTATAAAATCAACTCCACGCTGACGTGGATAGTGGGGGTCTGAACAAGTTGGGAGGATGCATATATAATAGAACCTAATGTCACAGATTAGATATAGGATAGTGGGGGTTTGAAATGGAGGCATTTGCCAGTATGTAACATGGAGCACTGGCAAATGCATCCTTTATTGTGCATGAGACACACTTGTGCACCCAACCCCCCCCCCCTCTGCGCAGGAGACGCACGCGCTACCAACCCCTAACCCTGTCCATCTCCCTGAAGCGGACCCAGGCAGGGTTGCAGTACTCTGCTGCAAGAATTACTGAGATGCAAAAGCATCTGAGATGCTCGTGTCTCTCAGACAGATGGAGCGCCTCTCCTCCGGCACCCGCATGATCCACTCTCCGTCGGCATCTGCCAGCACAGGGGATCTGGCGGTTACTGGCGCTGTGTGAGAGGCACTCACTAGGCTTGCCAGGGATGCCGGGGACACTATGCTGATTACGCTAGCCAGCCGCTGGACTACGCTGACAACGTAGCTTGGCCAATGCTAAAAACGTAGCATAGCCTGCCGCCATGCAACTACACAAGTACCTTAGGGACCACCAGTGACACAGAGGCGCCTTGACGTATGGGGGCTTAGCCCTATATCTGCAGATATATGCAACAAGATCTCTGTATTACATGATTATTATGTAGTTATTTCTCACTCACTGTCCAATTGCTATAGCAAAATGTTGTTTCCTAAACAGAATTACCCCTCCAATTTAGCAAATCATAATCAGTGACATCATAATCTGATTGAGCAGCTTGCCAATAAATGTGTTGTGTAGTTTAGAGAGGCATAGATGGGTCAGCATTAGGAGGTATTGCTGACTCTAGAGTGCCATTGGAGAAGCCAGGGGTATCTCTAGGTAAGCTGGCTCTAAGATGCAGTAGGAGCCATTATCATGTGGCTTTACAATGGGCTATTAGACCCAGACATATTTGTCACTATTTATGGGATGGGTTTTTGGGTGCAGTGCCCCCTTTGTTGGTATGGCTTGGCTGATTCAGGTTGGCACACCCTAACACTTTATTAACACTTTTGTTATCCCTATCACATTGCATGTATTTTGTATTATTTTACCTACCTTCTCACCTACTTACATAGCACGTATGTGCTTCTTATTAACCCTTACTAATTTTCATTTGTGTGCTGCCCTGGAGTGGTCGGCCTGTGCCGGGATGATGGGAACCCACACCCAGTATTAGGAGCCCCCAGTGACACAGAGATGCCTTGATGTACGGCCTGGGTGCTTAGCCCTATATCTGCAGATATATGCAACCATGATCTCTGTTGTCAATGCCTAATTTTTCCCAGCATATAATTTCCATAATCATAATTATAATCATGCCCACTAAATTAATATAGTCAAGGATAAATAATCTTTTATCCCATAAATGTCATGTTTGGACTCAAAAGGTGCGAAATTATAATAACTGTCAGATGACAGTTATTAGAATTCCATATCACATTGCAGAGAAATATTACAATGGATATTGTTAGTAGTAACATATTCTTAAACCAGCATTAGAGATGAAGTCATTAACATTTCCAAAGAGACTAGCTAAGCCAGTCACAAGATACAGCAAACAAAGGGGCGTGTCTATCTAGTGAAACCAGGTGAATGAATAGATTCTCCCCTCCCCCGAGACTTCTCTTGAAAAGCAAGAGAGAAACACACAGCCAGTGGCTGTTCGATCAAGACGCAGAAAGGATGGGTCTGGCTTCACCGGGAGGCTCTTTCCATAACATATGGAGTTGGATGTGATAAGTATTATGTATCATATAATTGTATTGTGTACTAGGACCCCTGTTATGGAATATGGATTATGCTAGAGAGTTTAAGAGTAGTTAACTTCCATTTTTAGTTTGTCTTCAGATATTAACATGTGCATAGGCCCAGTGTATGTTTACCTATGGTTTGGACAAAGAAAGCTTCTGTCTGTAGTTGAAGTTGATCTGTGTGAATGATGTTTAGCTAGCCTGTAGTTATGAATTGTGAGCGAGGATATGCTTAAATTGGTAGAGATAGCAGTGTACGTTTATTTGTAAGGATAAGCTGTAATGATTATACTGATTTGAGCATGGTGAATGCTATTACTATGTAAGCAGAATGTGTAGACAGGTGCTGCAGGCTCTGGCCTGCAGTGAGTCTTTTGTGTAGGTAAACAGCTAACATTTGGACTAGCCACAGTGTGTCCATGCGTGGGGCTGAAAGCTTTTGGAGTGTGTTGTCTGGCTTGATTATCTAGATATTCGGATGTGACTTTGAGAAACATGTGCTGTGAGGGTAGTTCACTATTGTCTGGATTCTTGGTGTTTGAATGCATGTGTAAGGCTATGCAAGAACAGAGTGCGAGTGCTTTGTGTGGTGTCCAGTGAGAGTGTCTGGATAGACTATCTGATGGAGCCTACATATATATAACAAATGTGGATAGCGTGATGCTCGGATGGTGTGTGTGTAATAGCTTGTGATGTGATTGTGATGTGATTGGTCCTTGGATTGTGTGGTACTATTTGGGTGTTCTGTGCGGAAGTGCATAGACAGATTAAATATATATTAATTGTGTGTGCAACAGGTTTAATGTGTTTGATGGATGTGCAAGTTATAGTCAGGACGGTGAGTATCGCATGATGCAGGTTAAAGGTTAAATTTGGAGTAAATGTTGTGAATAGAAATAATGAACGTACAGTCAGTGTATGTGTGATTGCCAGGCGGAAGTTAATAGTCTTTTGCTAAGGTTTCCTTTGTGTGCTAAGATGGAGGAATGCCATGTGGCAGACTAACATGTGTTCTAGCTAAGATGGCCGACAAGTAGTTATTCTAAAATGGCTGCTTCATAGCCACGCCCCCTCCCGCGCTGTATTCGCATACACAGTATATAACACTGAGGTTAGCTTTATTTAAGGATGCTGGAATAATAATCGTTATTATGTATAAATACCTGTATTGTTATATTTTGTAATCCATGATACAGTTTCATCAGTTTACATTCATAAATAATATTCATTGATTATAAATCTGGACATTCAATTATTGGTTGCGTGCGAAATGAATAAATTAGATAGACTTTGCATATATAAATAAATGTACTTAAATAGATGGGGCCTCAGTCCTAGGGATTAAGCATTTGACGATGTGCAGATATGCGCAGGTTTGCGAATATCGGCAGGTGTGGGATCATCTACCAGAAAAGAAGAAAAAGTTTTTTTTATTTTTTTCTGGTGCATTTTGTGTGTTTCTATGTTACTGCCGGTTAGGGGCCTGTGTTGGATCTGTAGTATTACAAAGCTCTAATTTGAACTTTGGGACAAAAGGAAAAACATTTATTTATATTTAAATATCAAGATGCAATTCTATAAGTAAATATGTTTTAATAATTTGTTTTTTTCTCATGTGATGGTATCTCCTTTTTATGTTTATCTTTTAAATAATAGTCAGATATGATTGGCAAGGGCTGTTTCAGGTTGAATTGTTTTTTTTTTAAATTTGAATTGTTTTATAAGCAGTGCAAAATTTAAATAAATGCACATCTTTTATAATTGCAGCAGAAGCGGATTATAAGGGAATAATGTATAGCCATAAATTGCAGGTATTTTACTGCAGACCATCTTAACCTGAGAAAGCCATATGTATAATTGTATGCTGCAAAGAATTCTGGGTAAAAATGCTATTTCTACTAAATAAATTTATTTTATTTTTAGTATACCTTTCAACATATGGTAATGAGAATAGTAGGCAAGGTGGCTAAGAGTGTTTAATGGTAAGCTTTCATTCCCATAATTGATAGGATTGAGTCATAAGTATTTTAACTTTAGAAAGATAAAAGCAGAGAGAGATAAAATACCAGTCAATAGAAAAAATCAAGTACAGTTAAAAATCAACAAATTCCAAGCAGTATGAAATTTGAATGTTACTCTAAAGTATTAAACCTGAAACTGAAAGTAATTATTACCAAATATGATATATAACATTTTTTTTTCTTTTCTATTCCAGGCAAAAAGGACAGAGAAAGATTCCTTAATTTTAAAAGGGCCAGCCAGAGGGTATTTAGATGTAAATTAAGGTGTTGAGACAATAGACTTACAACCATAGCCAAAGGCAGAATTTGAATAGGATTGATTTATTTGCTTTCTCTCTCAACAGCAACTGTAGTTTCAATAGTTCACAATAGAAACAAAAGTTTTTTTCTGTTATGATCTGTTACCCCAAATGCATAAGTGCATGAAAATTGGTAAGAGGTATTGTACTGTGTGGAGTTTGTGCCTGTTAAGAGTAAAATTGCATTTGTTTTCCCATGTGAATATGAGATATCTACAGTATTGTAAGAGGTGTTAAATTCATAGTGTCATATCCTTGCTAACCACAAATGTTATAGAAAGAGTGTGCTATTTGGATTTTTTGAAGAGTTAAGTTAAATAGAAGTGCAAATAGGTTTGCAAAGTATACAAAAGAAGGCGGGACTCGGACACATGGGTGTCAACGTCTGCCGCTCAGTGAGACACTGTTTGCGTGACGGACACATGTGCTGGCACGTGTGATTGCCTAGGTACGCTGTACAAGGATGGGTAGTGATACTTAATTGAGTGATAATTATAATTCATACATATTGAGTAAGACTCCTGTTGAGTTACAAACAGGATTCTTTTATTATTGTTCAAAATTCATGAAATTCAAATAGTATTGATTAAATTCCCATTGATAGTCAAGGGAACACTCGTGTGACATCCAGTAGAAAAGCTAACAGCCTAGGAAGGTTTTCTGTACAGAAATATTTCAAATATATGCATAAGACCAAGGTGTAACCAGCGCCCAGTGTGAAAAATAACTGAGGCGAACGGGTGTGTGACGACACGACTCAAGCGCAGTGTAGTCCAGTGTAGGACAGTCCAGGTAGGACAAGGTTAGGGTTCACGTGACGACGTGCCCATAGGAACTGCCCCTTCAGTGGAATTGATTCCGCTAGGAGGGTACAAGAAGATACATCGGAACGCACTTGTTTCCGATTAGCTACTTTAGAAATCCAATTTTTGGGGGTATAGGAAAACAAGTTTGTTATACCCTGGAAAAATTGTGCCGCACCAAGCAAGTTGGCTAGAAGTTCGCTGCTAGTTGAAAGACTTGGTGATTGAGTATCGTACCTCGTATCCTTCACACCTGCTTGACTGTGGGATGTTCTAGGAAGCTGTAGAAGTGAGTGTTTGGGGAGCTCTCAGATAAGTAATAACCCACCGATATCTATTAAGCTGTGAACGTTTATTCCTGTATTTATGGGTAATAACGGGTCACGCTGTGATAACGTGCATGTTAGGGAGGAAGCAAGCCGGCCAAAAGGATCGGCTGCTTTTATTATGTGCAGGAAGCACGGTGAACGCGCAGTTGTTTACCAAAATAAATGGAGAAAAATGACACAAGGCAGCAAGTTAGAATTTCCCAGTGTTGATAGCTTCGAACCGGATGAATTACACAATAAGAATTGAAAATAATGTCTGCTCTCATCAACGCGAGGTAAGAGGAGGCATAGTGTTTGTTTAAAACTGTGGTATAGGAAAATGGCAATAGGAAAAGTGATGACAAGTGCAATTGGACTGTTAATGCGGAATAGCAATACCCCCCCCCCATACATATATATAATGGGACCAGTTATTCTAAAGTGTCTGATGTAATTGTGAAACTGACTAACCTATACCCTGTGTCGACTCCCTGTTAAGGATTAGTAAGTGTTGACGTAATATTCAAGACCGCTGTCATCTCCGAGACGAGAGAAGTCAAATGTAAGACGGAGTCGAACAGCCAGAGAGGATGTTTGTTTTTCCCAAGTGGTACGGTACAGTCAATGCCAAATTGACACAGCTGGAGAAGTAGGTATACTGGTTTCACACTGACTCAGGTAATAAGTATTAAGGTAACAAGATAAATTGAGAATGCCAAATTGTATTTGAAGTTAATTACATCCCCAGGTTAATAACTGCTGTAGGTATAGAGAAGCAGAGATGTCACCCAAATGAAGAACGGTAACTAGAAAGACTCCTAAACTTTCTTTCTCCCCTTTAGCAAATAGATTAAAGATTTAAACGTAGAACATAATATTACAGCGAACACATGAAGGTTTAGACTATGGTAAGACATACAGGTATAGAACACGAGGAAAGGTAGAGAACAAGATAACATGTTCTATTCAAAGGAGTACTGCATACGATCCGCCCTAGGTACCAGGGTATTGACGTATAAGGAAATTTGTTTTTGAAACATGCTTGTTCATTACATGACATATAGTTCCCATGACACATATGTATGTGAACACATAGGCATAGGGAAGTGGTAAAAAAGTTAATAGCCACCTAGTGGTGACTTGTATGTGGTGTAATTGTCAGTCCAGGTTCTTAGGAATCAGGTAAGGAGATAAGGAGAAATGGAAGTTAGTTTATACGTACTCTCTTTTGTTTGTTTGATTGTTATTGTTTGTTTTGATGGTTCGCAGAATCAGACATGTGTCGTGTAAGATGTCTAACGACTTGTTTTTCTTTGTGTTGTTTAGCTAAGCCAGAAAGAGCTGTGATTGGACCCGGTCAAATGTGACGCATTGAATTTGGAAACCCCTATTGCTCCTAATTGCATGGAGAGCGTATGGACCTAACATTGAAAAAGTTTCATCCCCTAGACAACGAGATATATATATATTAGTGTTTTTAAATGAGATTTAAAAATCTCAAGATATTGATAGTGTTAGGTCCAGATGTCAAGTAACTGATAGTCCCTAGTGATTAGACAGAGAAGAGGAAAATGAGAGATTGAATATTCTGAATATCTCAGATTTCCTCTAGTCACATTTTTCCGAAGAAGAACACATCTGGCTCAGAAAACTGTATTTGTAATATATGGAGTGGTATAGAGGTTAAATTGAAAGAGGTTTGGTAGTACAGGGTAGAAATACCCTTAAATAAATTAGAGCGCCACCTAGTGTCGAAAGACAGTAAGGCGAGGGTTAAACTATAGCACTCTAGAGTGTAGAAGCTTCACTGATGTGGGAGGCGGGATATTTTTAACGCTTGGGAAGTTCTTTCTGTTTATGTCTCTGCAGGGAAACAAGTCGACGACAGAACTATCGGAAGTCTACAAGTGGATCGGATGGAATACAAGAAGCCAAGAATGGTAGGGAAAATAGGTAGAAATGCAAAAATATTGATACTTCTTTTTCCTACAGATGCAATGGATAAGAAGAGATGAGCCCAGCCGTAGACAGACGATGGTCCTCGAGATGACGACTTGGATACCGACAGATGACTAGACAGGAACCCAGCTAGAAAGCCCCAAGAGCCGACGAAATACACAAGCCGACCAAGAGAATGATGACCACTAGACGACCCCACGTCGTGATGAGCAGAAGACCCACTAGAGACTTTTTTTTTGGCCCTTAGATTAATGTCAAGAGACACTAGGAATGACCCAAAAGGCGTAGAAGGTTTTTATCCTGGGACCCTATTCAGGTTTTTTAATCCCCTACTGCCCAAGGAGAAATGACTGTTCTACACTCTTTCAGGAAAATCTTTATAATACTCTGTAAAAATTGTTTGTTATGATTGTTCATCAAATGTTTTCCCAGCATCCTTTGTAGGACATATGAAGGTTGTACAACCCTGTACACCCTGCGGTAGGTTACACAACACCTATGCAGGAACACTACACCCACCTAAACAGCTACACATACACTCCCCAAATGTATCATTCAGTCGTGTGTGTCTGGGCTGTGACCCTACAACTATTGTGAGGTCATGGTCTGAACATGCCGGCGTTAAGTAAATGCACTCCCCCATTTATTATTAATCTAGGATTAAGCCATTGCGCAAAAATGATACATCCCCTTCTTTCTATACATATACACATAAGTTCCACCCCTTTAAAAAAATCTTTTTTTTATCAATGAAAAATATTTTTATGAAAAATATTGAAATTTTATGAATTATGAAAATTAATGCGGAAATTATGCATTATTAATGTGACAGTTTTATATACTGTCAAATGGACGACTGTCAATGCCTAATTTTTCCCAGCATATAATTTCCATAATCATAATTATAATCATGTCCACTAAATTAATATAGTCAAGGATAAATAATCTTTTATCCCATAAATGTCATGTTTGGACTCAAAAGGTGCGAAATTATAATAACTGTCAGATGACAGTTATTAGAATTCCATATCACATTGCAGAGAAATATTACAATGGATATTGTTAGTAGTAACATATTCTTAAACCAGCATTAGAGATGAAGTCATTAACATTTCCAAAGAGACTAGCTAAGCCAGTCACAAGATACAGCAAACAAAGGGGCGTGTCTATCTAGTGAAACCAGGTGAATGAATAGATTCTCCCCTCCCCCGAGACTTCTCTTGAAAAGCAAGAGAGAAACACACAGCCAGTGGCTGTTCGATCAAGACGCAGAAAGGATGGGTCTGGCTTCACCGGGAGGCTCCTTCCATAACATATGGAGTTGGATGTGATAAGTATTATGTATCATATAATTGTATTGTGTACTAGGACCCCGGTTATGGAATATGGATTATGCTAGAGAGTTTAAGAGTAGTTAACTTCCATTTTTAGTTTGTCTTCAGATATTAACATGTGCATAGGCCCAGTGTATGTTTACCTATGGTTTGGACAAAGAAAGCTTCTGTCTGTAGTTGAAGTTGATCTGTGTGAATGATGTTTAGCTAGCCTGTAGTTATGAATTGTGAGCGAGGATATGCTTAAATTGGTAGAGATAGCAGTGTACGTTTATTTGTAAGGATAAGCTGTAATGATTATACTGATTTGAGCATGGTGAATGCTATTACTATGTAAGCAGAATGTGTAGACAGGTGCTGCAGGCTCTGGCCTGCAGTGAGTCTTTTGTGTAGGTAAACAGCTAACATTTGGACTAGCCACAGTGTGTCCATGCGTGGGGCTGAAAGCTTTTGGAGTGTGTTGTCTGGCTAGATTATCTAGATATTCGGATGTGACTTTGAGAAACATGTGCTGTGAGGGTAGTTCACTATTGTCTGGATTCTTGGTGTTTGAATGCATGTGTAAGGCTATGCAAGAACAGAGTGCGAGTGCTTTGTGTGGTGTCCAGTGAGAGTGTCTGGATAGACTATCTGATGGAGCCTACATATATATAACAAATGTGGATAGCGTGATGCTCGGATGGTGTGTGTGTAATAGCTTGTGATGTGATTGTGATGTGATTGGTCCTTGGATTGTGTGGTACTATTTGGGTGTTCTGTGCGGAAGTGCATAGACAGATTAAATATATTGTGTGTGCAACAGGTTTAATGTGTTTGATGGATGTGCAAGTTATAGTCAGGACGGTGAGTATCGCATGATGCAGGTTAAAGGTTAAATTTGGAGTAAATGTTGTGAATAGAAATAATGAACGTACAGTCAGTGTATGTGTGATTGCCAGGCGGAAGTTAATAGTCTTTTGCTAAGGTTTCCTTTGTGTGCTAAGATGGAGGAATGCCATGTGGCAGACTAACATGTGTTCTAGCTAAGATGGCCGACAAGTAGTTATTCTAAAATGGCTGCTTCATAGCCACGCCCCCTCCCGCGCTGTATTCGCATACACAGTATATAACACTGAGGTTAGCTTTATTTAAGGATGCTGGAATAATAATCGTTATTATGTATAAATACCTGTATTGTTATATTTTGTAATCCATGATACAGTTTCATCAGTTTACATTCATAAATAATATTCATTGATTATAAATCTGGACATTCAATTATTGGTTGCGTGCGAAATTAATAAATTAGATAGACTTTGCATATATAAATAAATGTACTTAAATACTGTATTATCTGATTATTATGTAGTTATTTCTAACTCAGTGGACAATTGGGATAGCAAAATGTTATCACCACACTCCCCCATTGACTGCACAGAGGAGCCTGCTCCAGATCAGAGAATATTTCCCCAAACTCTGTTGTAAGGATGGTGGGGGAGGGGGACAGGTGTGTGGGCAACTCCCCTCCATTCAGGGGTTGCTATCACAAACCCTGTGCTGTGCATCACACACCTGCACTAGCCCACATGAGCTGTGTCACTGCTGGGGAGACGCCACAGGACAATGTGCCATGTTCTCTTAACATGTACACAAGCTACATTTATGCCCCTGGAAAACGTACATAAGGAAGGTTGTAAGGAAGGACTTATCAGGGCCTGTGTGTAGAGGCATCTGCTGTGACCCCCACTGCTGCCTGCACCTGAGGTCCAGAAGGAAAGCAGCCTTTCTTCACACTACTTTTTTATGCCCCAACTCTTAGTCACCAGCTGCGGCTTTGTAAGCAGGGATGTGATGCAGGCGACCGATTCTTGAGTAAGTTAAACTGGCCATACATCTACAAATAAATTGTCAGATCTGGCTGGTTGGAACAAAATCCTGGTAATGGATGAGAGCAAATGACAGTTGACCATTTGCTTTGAAATGCTGAAAAGCTGCCAAAACAGTCACTCAGATATTGCCAGGTTTTTGTTCCAACCAGCCAGATCTGACAATCGATCTGTAGATGTATGGGCAGCTTTATGCTAAAGATTGTGAAATCTAAAACTTTTTTTAAAATGTTATTTAGTTTCTATTATTTCCTCATGTTATGCAATGCATGGAGACATGCATAATTCCATCGGTAGGTATGTGATACCCCATCACCGTAATAAGCATCAATTTGTAAAGAAAAAGTAAAGTGTGCAATTGTAAATTAACAATTCATCAGAAGGACAGAATGTAATCTTTCAAATGGTACCTCACTTATCAAATTTGGTTAAGTATGAAGGTAGAAGTAGCTGAGCAGATTCCCATGATTTTCATACACTGAGCCATAAAGTGCAGTCGGAAGGTTGAGAGGATGAGCAAAGCTTAGTCAATTTTTAACTTTGACTTGTAAACAAACAATACAATGTGCAATTGTAAATTATTAAATTGTCAAAAGCGGAGAAAATAATCTTTCAAATGGTACATCATTTATCGATTTTGTTTAATGATGAATGGAGAAAAAGGGAGCGTCACAAAAAATCTACCTTTTAGAAATAATATATTCTAATATAAATACTATACAACCAACAATATAACTTTTCTTCACATTTTACTATAGTGTTTATTGAGTAATGATCTTATATAAAATAGTATTGGCTAATGACGATTAAACTAATATTTACATAACTTTAAGGACATTTAATATAGCTTTGAAGACATTTGATTTTGATATATACTAAGATACAATAATTAAGATTGTACAAGACAAATATAATGGTAATGTAAAAGTCGATTCTTAATTATTTATTGTGAGTAGTGTGTATTTTCTGATGAACATAATTAATGCTATGGGCACATTTCAGTTCTTGGCTGTAAACACACCAGATATTAATAAGTACTTGGAAGTACTTGGAAGTGTATTAATTGTATAACTATTTATATGGTCTATTCACCATGCTAGAGTTATTCTCCTTCAAAACAGTTTGAACTAAAAACCTATGCCATGCTGGCTTCTTGAATGGGAGCTAGCTGTTACGTGCAAATGAACATACTCATAAGCATTCATTATATTAGGAGCTGCCTACAAATGCATACAACATGGTATGCCATGACTCATAAGCATTGTAGTCCCAGATACAAAACTCTGCTATATGTGCTATATGTAGCAAAGATGTACCGGGACACATCTATAGTTTTGTTGTTTCTTCTAGGTTCACTATTTTTCAGCCTTTTTGAACCTTTGAAAAAGTTGTCCAAGAACGATGAAACGCATCAGGCCACACTCTTTTGTGTGAATTGGACGTTCTTGTTACCCCACTTGGACCAGCTCTCCACCATCCTTTACTCATTTGGATCCGCATCAATCTTTTTTGCCTACTGGACAAATTCATATGGGACATAACCACCTGCTTACAACTTGGAGCCTGAACTGATTGCCCTTGATAGGGCCACCTTTCCATCTTACAAGGTACAAGGTCTCCAGCCAGGTTTTATGGACACCCACCAAACCAGTATTGTTTTGCGAATTACCTTTTGGGATACAATTGTACAGGAGAGTACAATAG
The DNA here is from genome assembly GCF_055691185.1 of Crinia signifera. NCBI lineage: Eukaryota > Metazoa > Chordata > Amphibia > Anura > Myobatrachidae > Crinia > Crinia signifera. The sequence continues at coordinate 34,303,371 of NC_139217.1, forward strand.
GAACAAGCGGGACACATTCTAAGCATACTACCAGTCCAACAATTATTTTATTGAAGTGCATTTTTTGCTTTTTATCATGACCTTTATAATATGTTGTTGATATATGTTCTTACTTTTATTAAATTCATTTTATATGTGACATCCAATTGATCAGATTTTTAGTTATTTAATTATTTAGAATGTTAATTATTTTAATATCTTGCACTCCACCACTTCTGTTTTTCTTGTTGTATTTTATTTTTTGGGGGACTGACCACCCCTTGAGTGTGAACTTCTAAACAAAGCACCCTACCTCACTAGCGCATTTTTTTCACTTAGGTGAAAATCTCTTTCTACTGTCTGATCACAGCAGGTCATTGTGCAGCATACTTACATACTTTTGTTTTCTCCTCTCTGGGAGAAGCCCAGAGAGGAGGCCAGATAATTTTTGTCAGTGGTGCAGTGCGGGGCTGAAGTGACCAGGCCCTGCCCCATGTCAGTCATATGCGTTTTTGCAGGCTCGCGGATTGGGGAAGGGGTTTAAATTATGCATAATGATGTGATTTACGTAATTTTAGCCCCACCCCTCACTGCAGACCCACAAAATACACAGTATTTGCTGCAGCAGAATAGGGGTGCTGGGGCTATGCTGGAGACTTGCTCATCTTCCCCTGGGGCTGGGAGGGGGACCCAATTTGCGGGAGCCTCCCGGCCATTCCCGGTATGTTGTGCAGTGAATTACAAACCACAGCAGCCCCTTCCTGGGGGGGGTCTCAGTATGCTGAATACTTAGCCAAAGGCTTACATAGCCGAGCACATGTGCACATGCGCAGAGACAAAACATCGGCAAAGGTTCCAGTATTTCAAAAGTGAAAAATAAAATATTTCATAAAACATTTCTAACCATTAGAATAAGCAATAAAAAATGCTGTACAGTATGTATATGCCTAAGATATGCTGTGAATATAATGACTCTGCTCTTCAATAGCAACCAAAATTGTACAGTAAATATACAGTACCTGATTTATTAGACATTTCTCCTTCTGAACAGGGCAAACAGTCATAGCAGCACGGATGGTGTGCTTTCCTTGGAGCTTTTCTGAATCCACTGAGACATTTTTCAGAAAACTGACCTAATGGTATCTACAATTTGAAAAAAAAAATAATAATTAAGAATTCATTGGAATTAAGGACATCATTCATGCAGAGTTGTAAGCTTTAGAAAAACAGATGGGTGATAAGATTGATACTTTGCACAATTTCTAACTTGTTATATTTAATGAGAATAAGTGATCTAGAACCAAAACCAAAACAAAGGAGTCTGGGCTTACGGTACGTCATGTAAAAAGTGAAGATTTATTTTAAAAAAATCCCTGCTCTCTATTAAACAAAAAAAAATTGAATGTTATCATTTATCACTAAAATTTATGTCCATTTCAAAATGATTCAATTAAAAAAAGTATTTTATTTTTCCCTCTTCAATTGATACATTTCAAGATGCATTCCCATGTATAATTTGTAATCATTTTGCAATCATTTTACTGGCTCCCCTATTTGAATTTTGGACTTTGCTACAGCCCCATATCTGGAGCCACCATTACTTATAATGGAATGCTCCATTATACACTATACACAGTCCTCTCTTCAGCCGGTTTCCACTGCCCTCAGAAAGTCAAATATCCTTTACTGATCGGGTTTCCTGACCCACCTGCTTATTATGCATGAGGGGTCTACCATTTCAATTTCTACAGTAGACGAGGGTATGAAACTTTTGGTGAAGTGGAACCTGTCTGGTTCCCACTAGGACACTCCCTCTGCCTGTCGACTCCAGGGCTGGTCGATGGTGGAGTGGTGACCTCCTTGTATGGGGTTCATACTTCCTCCTCATTTCTTTATTAACTATATATAATGTTCATGTTTTGTCTTCCATGTATATAGTCCAAAGAACCAGGTTACTGGTCCCCATGGGAGTGCTATATTACATTTTCTATGTTTTCGTGTGAAATGCTGTTTTTGTTCTTACTATTCAGCTATCACAGTGCTGGAGTACGATCAGCCAAACTTGCATAAGTAGCAATCTCCAAATTAGTAGGTGCTTGCTACTTTATATCTGATCTGTTTATTATACATTATTGAGTTTGCACTCCCGTGGTCCAGATATGTGCTCCGTTGGTAGACCTGTGTTTTTTCTGACTACCTTAATTCGTCCAAGCTCTATTTTGTTTATCTCTCCTAACTAACTGTGGGGTGGATTGCCACTACCCCCCCCCCCCGTACCCTGGGTGATGCATTTGCATTATGGTGCCTTACTATGACTCTTGCTAGAGTCGCTGTCCTTATATTCTTCCTTTTCTTCTTTTGCCTTTCTATGTTATGTACTTTTTGCATTCCCTATCCTCAGCGGCAGCATAATATTTGGCCTTTCGTTTCAAAATTTTGTTGGAGGAACTGTGGGGGCATTGGCACCATATACCACATCTTTTGGGAGTGCCCATAGCTGCGCCCGCTTTGTTCTGAAGTATTCTCCCTTATAAGTGATGTTTTGAAGATCCATATTCCACCTGACCCTGTGGTGGCATTGTTACACCACAATACACACCTAACGATGGGAGATTTATACTGTCTGGGCCACATCTTGATTTCTACCAAAGCGGCCATAGGCCAATATTGGAAATCTCATTACGATCCCCTCAATCCGACACATTGCCAATAAGTTCCATAGGCATTTCTTATTTGAGACGGCCGATAGCAAATATTCATCCTCTGCTTCATCAGTTCAGATTAAATGGTTCAGTGGGGTGAATTCAGGAAAAACCAGGGTAAATCTGTGCTTTATAGCGAACCCATAGACCTGTCGGTTCTATCCTCCCGTATATACACCACTGATGAGTGATCCCTAATTGAGAGTGTGTATTTTTTTGTGCCTTCTAGTTGCTATACCGTGACTGTACTGAAGCATTCTTCATGTTTACCCCCCCCCCCCCCCGGGATCCCTTCACCTTGCTTCTTTGCCTCCCCTTTCGCTTCTTCATTTTATATATAAAAGTCTTGCTGTTATTGACTTCATAATAGCTGACTGCATTACACATTATATGCTGATTTAATTTGTTTTGGTTATCCTTTTATTGTACCACTATAATTTTGTTGGAATACAGTATATTCTGTGAGCTCTGTATTTTTGCAAGACTCAATAAAAATCTATTATTTAAAAAAAAAAAAAAAGTTGGATGCCGTCAATGACGCCAACAGTCACCGAAAGTGACATCAAATTTTCCTTCTTGATGAAAAAACGGAAGCAGGCATTATCTTTCATTTTTCTGAATGTGTGTCTTTTGTAAAATATTACTACCTTAAGATGGTTCCAAATAGAAACAGAGATAAAAAGAGGGAAATTATGTTAATGACTATGAAAATACACATACGCAAAAAAAAATCAGTGGAATAGATAAAATGGGTAAGAACAGGAATGAGTAAAATGTAACCTAATTGGGCTGCAGCCAATACAGTCCATAGAAGCTGGAGTTTGTGCATGCAAAGTATAGTCACTGCAATGCAGCAGCCTATTATCCTACCCTAGAAGCAACAAATAATGCCATAAAAACTAAGTCCCTACTTCAAAAGTACTACAGTAAATAAACCTTACAAATTCTTAAGAGAAATTAGAAAAAAATAATTTTCACTGCAAATGGGAAAATCAAATTACATTGGTACAACATACAGAATAATACACACAAAGAGAAAATACATATACTGTAACACATTTAATAACTTTCATAAGCAAATTAACATATACCACCAACACTATAATCATTATAATCATTCTCCAAATTCTACTGATGTAGTATTCCTTGAGCATTCAACTTAATAGATCATGAACATTAAATGGATCCTGATTAATTAATGTAGTGCACATGGGATGTTTTGTAGACAAAGAAAAAATTGACGCTATGGGACCGGACGCTTTAGAAGACATTTAAATTTTATCTAAGTAAATCTGACCTGAGTGTAATAAGTTGTACACTGTTGAAGTTAAATGAAACAACAAAATCAGAAAATTTATGTAAAATACACCAATATAAGTTTATTATTCATTGGCAGGTATTCAATGCCGGTGCGAGCGGCCGGCGAGGGGGTTAAACTGCGAGGATCACAGAAAACCAGTGATCCTCGCAGTTTAACCCCCGCGCCGGCCGCTCGCACTATGCAACGTTCTGGGGGAATCCTCACAGTCACAGAACGGCGAGGATTCCCCTAAACTGCGAGAGCCGAGGCTAGTGCAGCAAACTCGCTGTAATTAGCCTCGGCTCTCGCAGTTTTTGGAGGCACATTCGCAAATTCCCCCTCGCTCAAAAAACGGAGCGAGGGGGAATTTGCGAATGAGGGGGGTCAGTTGAATACTGACAGGGTGAGCGGTGACTGCGAGCAAAAAGTCCTGCTCGCAGTCACCGCTCGCCCACGGCATTAAATATATGCCATAGTGTGTAGTGTGTATTCTCTAATGAGTGTAATTTATGCAATGGGTACATTTTGGTTCTGTGGAGGCAAAGATGTAAACAGCTGATGTAAATAAGCCATACAGTATGCTTATATTGCAGACACAACACGTACTGCCAGCTCAGAATCTTAACAGAAATGCAGTTTAATGTGGGGTACACACCAGGGCGATATGGCGAGCTCATTAAGATTCAATCTCGACCGATTGTATGTAAATCGACCGTGTTTTGGGCCATTTTGCTGCCTTTTTTATGCAATCCCGATACGATGCGCAGCCCCGCGGGTCGGTCGGTCTTTCTTGAGATCCTACCTGCTGCAGGTAGGATCTCAGAATCGACCATTGTAGTGGGTGGGTTTCACGATCGGATCACAATCGCATTTTTGTGGTGGGTCGGTGGCGCCGTCAGCTCGTGAGCAGGCCGTATGTTCCTGTGATGACCAGCTCATGAGCACCATCATCCTGGTGTGTATCGAGCATAACTAACACATTTATCTGCTCCTGATGTGGAACATACTGTATGCAACTCAAAATGTACAGATGTAGCCATGCTCATCCTTCCCATAACTGGGGAGAATAGTGTGTCCCAGTCTATGACATGCCTGCATGTCATATACTGCAATGGAGTAGTTACCAGTTCCTATTGGTTCCAAAATGGAAAACCATGCACACATTGTGACAAGGATGAGAATTGCATCATCTGTGTGTGGATCTTTATATAAGCAATAATTTTACTTGTGCGTGTAAATTAACTGAATCTTATAGACCTATTTCACTATTGTCAATGGATGTTAAAGTCCTAGCTAAGATCTTAGCGACTAGATTAAATTCAGTGATTACATTAATTATACATAGAGACCAAACTGGTTTTATACCAGGAAGAGGTACATTACAAAATTTAAGGAGGTTGTTTTGTCACCTGCAGGGTGGGGAGAGTGCCGGATCAGATGCAGTGGTGGTGTCTTTGGACGCCACCAAAGCATTCGACTCCGTAGAGTGGGAATATCTAGGAAAGGTGCTGGATAAATTCGCCTTCGGTCCGAGATTCAGGCAATGGGTTAAGATATTATACTTAGCACCAGTTGAACGAGTCTCGACCAATGGTTGTACGTCCGAACCCTTCCCTTTGAAAAGGGGAACACGGCAGGGGTGCCCCCTTTCCCCTGCCCAGTTCGCACTTGCAATTGAACCATTAGCGAGTTACATGCAAACATCCCCTAATATCAAGGGATTACTAATGGGCGATACTCCAGACACCATATCACTATATGCAGATGATATACTGTTATTTCTCCAAGACGCAGGCACATTACCCTCAATGCTAAGTATAATAGATTTATTTGGGTCATATTCAGGATTAAGTATAAACTGGTCCAAATCTAATATTCTTCCAATATCCGGTGTCATCCCAAATGAGATAGATCCCCTATGTCCTTTACAATGGACTCTTAGATTTAAATATCTAGGAGTATGGATCACTCCTAATCTAAGTGATTTCATTTCTCAAAATATCGAGCCAGTAACGCAAAAATTTAAATCTAGGATACATGTATGGAAGAAACTACCACTAACGGTAACTGGCCGAATTAATTTAATCAAGATGGTTATTCAACCTAAGTACTTATATTTATTACAGCATTCGCCTATATATATACCCAAAAAGGTGTTTTCATCTATAAATAGCATTATATCCTCTTTTATTTGGGGAGGTGAAGCTCCAAGAGTTGCTATAAGGGCCTTGGTAAAATGTAAGATAGATGGAGGATTGGGCCTCTCTGATATCCGCCTTTACTATCTTGAAGCCCAATTGGTACATATTTCCAATTGGCTACAGGGTAAGGATACCTCTACCTTTCAAGCCTTTTTTAATAATTGGCAGAACAAGGCATGTACACCAATACAATTTCTACTCTCGGGTAAAGCTGCTCGAGAACTTCCGCCTCTCCTGAAACAAGCCATAATGATATGGCGTACCACCCATAAATTGATTGAATGGCAAATTCTTGAAGAAGATTCTCCATTATGGCATAACTCCTTATTTAAATAATTTTTGCCAATATCACAAGATGCCTTCTGGATGAGGAAGGGAGTAGATGCCCTACAGCAGCTATATCAAGGGGGTATATTAAAATCCTTTGATCAGTTAAAAACAGAGTTCAGTCTTCTTAATACATCTTTCTTTAGATATCCACAATTAAGGGATGCCTCACAGGCACAGTTTGGGAGGGCATTGGTGGACATTGCACCATCTCCGATCAAAACTCTTCTTTTAACATTAAAAACATAGACAAATTTCTAAAATATATACAACGCTTAATACACGAATAGATTCACAGATATTTTATCAATTGAAAGGTAAATGGGAATCAAATTTGGGCTATATAACTAGTGAACAATGGAATAAAATATTAGGTTCTATAAAATATACCACCTCATGTATTAAACATCAGCAAATACATTTCTATGTAACACATAGATCTTATCGTACTCCGGCTCTTTTATATAAAATAAACCCAAGAACGTATTTTTGCCCAAAGTGCGGAGCAGAAAACTCTGATTTCCTGCACATGCTGTGGCTTTGCCCACCAATATATGAGTTTTGGGAGGACATATGGAGAGATATAGTTCATACAGAACCTACTCTGCCAGCAATAACACCCTATATGTGCCTATTTGGATTAGACCTGGAGGAAACGCACTCTCCATCAATTTACCGATACGTATTATGCCTTACAACCCTAGCTAAGGTTTCGATAGCTAGAAAATTGTTATCTCCCGAGTCACCCTCTATTCATCACTAGAGAGCATTAGTAAATGAGACATCTGGGCATGAGAAATGTATGCATAAATCCAGAGAAACACTTCAAAAGTATAAACAAATATGGGATGGATGGAACTTGTCAACAATAGGAATGAGAGTAGCTACTGTAAATAAATAAATAAATAAATAAATAAAAACGAAAGAGGGAATAATGGTGAAAGAGATAGAGACACCGAATGCTGTTTAAGCAATGAGGCTGACATAAACCACGCAGGGTTCCAGCAGGCTACACTGCTAGATGTCACATGTTATGTTGATGAGGATGGGCACAAGGCCTATCAGAGCCAGGGGGAGGGATTAGCAGGCTTAGAACTGATCACGAGTTAGTGTGATCCTCCTCTGTCTCAGGAAGCTGCTGACCGATTAGGATCTCTGCCAAGAACTCCTTAGGTATTTAGCGCAGTTTGCTTGATTATACAGCCCCAGCGTGCCCACAGTAACCCTCTGACGCTCCTCAGGCTTACATTTTATAGTGTCCCGCTGCCCGTGCCATGCCTCGCCCCAGCAGGGTCTCCAGGCCGCCCGCCCGTCTGCGCGACGCCCCCTACTCACTCGGGGGTGCTGCGGGTCCTGTAGCTGCCTCCCCTCCAGGTGCTGTCACCGGAGGGGGTGCGCGGCGCAGGGCTGCCGCTCCCGGTTCGCGGGAGAGACGTGCGGCGGCGAACGCGGCGCCTGCGGATGACGCGCCAGGCCGCGAGATGGTGCATCGGCGGGGGGTAGGCCGCGGCAGCAGTGTGCCCTGGGGGTCCTCAAGGGGGTCGGGCGGTGGTAGAGCCCATGGTGCAGCAGAGGCCGCGGCCCAGAAGCGCCAGATGCAGCCCCGAATCAGGCCCCCTCCATAAGGCCCAGTAGGCGCGGCGGGAGGGGGCCTCGCAGTCTGGCAGGGGGCACCCGGTCCACGGCAGCCAAGGGGTCCCGCAGGGGGCTCCGGGGGGCAGCAGCAGCAGTCAGGTGACATCAGGAGGAGGGGTGCCCAGTCACTGGGTTCTCCTAGAGCCTCCGGCATCCCAGTGCTGGCCAGCAGACTGGCGCAGTCCACCCCTATTGCAGTGTCTAGGGGTGGGGGGCGCACACCACCAGGGAGGGGGGTCCCCTCTCAAACACCCACTCACCCTACAGGGCGTGGGCCTGCTCCCCCACATGGTGTTACAAGGCGCCAGTGGCTGCGGAGGTGCAGACTCATTCCGCGCTGCAGGGCTGGTCTAGGGGCGGGGGTAGTTGAAGGGAGTACCCCTTCTAGTCAGGCTGCGGAAAGCCAGGGCACCCAGCCCACCCCTTCGGGGGATGGGGTGCAGCAGTTCATGGCCCTGCTGACATCATTCATGAGTCAATCCCAAGGGGCCTCTCCGGGGGGCGGGGTGATTAATCCCACACAAGATGCCTTACCGGCCGCTGCCGGTGGGCCCCTGGCTACCCCGGCACCATGTGTCACTTCCTTGGCGGTCACCTCTGGACCATCGACGGCAGGGTCCCCTGCAGTTCCCGTGGAGATGAGCCTCGTGCCGGCGGCTGGCACATCAGGTGGGTCAGCAAAGAGATATAAGCGGCGCAGGCGTAGGCGCTCTCGCTCCACGTCCTCCTCCGGCGGTTCAGATTCAGGGACTTCCGGGGAGGATGGTGGGCGAAAATCATGCAGGCGTCAACGTCACCACGGGCGATGCCGTCGGCATTCCAGGTCCAGCGACAGCTCGGGGTCCCCCCTATTCCCCAGGGGGAGGTGGTACATTGTGAAAACACTGCAGTGCTTAGAGGGCTGAGACGCAGCGTGCAGGAGAGGATCAATGAAGGGAAATATGTCAGTTTTTTCACCATGACAGCCCAAGCCGAGAAAGAATATAAAGAAGCCAAACGTAAAGGGGGGATTGGCGAGGAGGCCTACTGCACCTACCACCGGTGGCAGACGGGGCTTTTCATGTTTGCGGCCTGTTATTTAGAGACCAGGCCCGAGGAGCATATGAATGTGGTACGCTACATGCATATGATCCACGCGATGTACCTTTCTGATGGCGACTCGGCTTGGCGCTCTTATGATGAAAATTTCAGGCGCAAGCAATCAGGCCTTGCGGTCATGAAATTGGGCTGTAAGGACGTGGAGATTTGGATGGGCACTAAGCCCTCTACTTCCACGGCTGTCGCTCCAAAACCCACTAAGGGTCCTGCTCCCTTTCGTGGAGGGGCGGGGGGCTCCTCCGCCGGACGTTGCTATGCGTTCAACGGGGTCGGCTGCTCCTTGGGAGCTAGGTGCAATTACAAGCATTCTTGCTCAAAATGCTCGGGCCCTCACCCCGTCAAAGACTGCAAGAAAGGAAAGCAAGGTGGCCCCCAGGCAGCTCAGGGCCCCAGAGGTACACCTCAGTAAGGCCCCGTCCCCGGTTCGGGTCGGCAGCCTGGCCAGCTGGGTGCATACCCTAACAGGGAGGAGGCGGAGTTTTTGGAGTCCGGTTTCCGTCACGGCTTCCGCCTTCCCATCCGTGGCTGTGGCCCCCCCGGAACCTGAAGTCAGCCATTCAGATGCCCCATATAGTGCTAGAGAAAGTCTCCAAAGAAGTGAGCTTAGGCAGAATGGTGGGCCCCTTCCCGGTTCCCCCAATCGCCGATTTGGTGATTTCCCCTATTGGGGTGGTCCCCAAAAAGGTGCAAGGCAAGTTTAGGCTCATTCAGCACCTGTCGCACCCGGTGGGAGGGTCAGTCAACGATGCTATTCCAGAGGAATTGTGTCGGGTACACTACCAGTCATTTGAACAGGCCCTGACCATGGTGAGGGTCTTTGGCCCAGGGGCCCTGCTGGCAAAGATCGACGTTGAGTCGGCCTTTCGCTTGCTGCCCCTGCATCCGGACTCGTTTCGGTACATGGGTTTTCGCCTGCCCACGGGATTCTACGTGGACAGGTGCTTACCCATGGGCTGCTCCATCTCCTGCGCCTATTTTGAATGTTTCAGTAGTTTCCCACACTGGTGCGTAGAGAGAGGCCCGGGGGAGGCCGGCATTGCTCACTGCCTGGACGACTTCCTGTGCGTGGGCCCCGCGGGTTCCTCCCGCTGCGGGGACCTGCTTGGTTACACCCAGAGACTGTTCCACCACTTCGGTGTCCCCATCGCGGCGGACAAGACGGAGGGGCCGGTGACCTGCCTCTCCTTCTTGGGCATCGAGATTGACACAGTGGCAGGATGCTGCAGATTGCCCCTGGACAAGCTGGATAGGCTGGGAGGGGCAATCTCACTCGCACTGTCTAAGGGCAAGCTCCGCCTGCAGCAGCTCCAGTTGTTGCTGGGACTTCTGCATTTTGCGGTTCGAGTAATCCCTATAGGCAGGGTCTTCTGCAGGAAACTGGAGAGGGCCAGGGCCGGGATTAAGAACCCCCTCCATTTCATCCAGCTGTCGGCGGAGCTGAAGCGGGACCTTAGGGTCTTGCTTACCTTCTTTAATCAGTTCAATGGAGTCCTAATTTGGCCATCACCCCCCCCCCCCGCAGCAACAGGCAGTTGCAGTTGTTCACTGATGCGGCGGGTGGGGTCGGTTTTGGTGCCTTCTTGCACGGGTCATGGTGTGCAGCCCCATGGCCTGTGGATTGGGTGACGAAGGGCCTTACAAAGAACCTGCTCTTGCTGGAGCTTTTCCCCATCATAGTGTCACTGGAAATCTGGGGAGATAGGCTGGAACATTCCAGCATAATTTTCTGGTGTGACAATTTGGGTGTGGTCCATGCTATTAACCGGCAGGGCTCTTCCTCTCTGCCGGTGGTGCGCCTGCTGGCAAGGCTCGTTTTGCGGTGCCTACAGCTCAATATACAATTTGTGGCGAAGCATGTACCCGGAGTTGAAAATTCTGTGGCGGATGCACTGCCCAGGGCAGATTGGGCAAAATTCAGATCTCTAGCTCCTGAGGCCTCTCTAACTGGCGAGTGTTGTCCTCCTTATGTTTGGCAGGTGATCTGGCCGGAATGGAAGGGCTAGCCATGAGGGCCGTCGCCCCCAGGACTCTCCGTTGTTATCAGGAGGGATGGCATGAGTGGGAACAGTTTCGGCTGTCTGCCCCTCAAACAGGTAAGACACCAGCTGAGGCCATGGTGGCTTTTGTATGGAGCCTATACTCCTTGGGCCGTTCGGTCGCCTCAGTGCGCAGGATTTTGTCAGGGGTATCTTTTTTCTCATCCCTGCATGGCAGGGCGGACCCGTCCCGGTCTTTCCTGGTGTCCAGGGCCTTGCGCGGATGGCGGCGTGCAGCGCCGGCCCTCCCAGACTGCAGGCGCCCTATTGATTTGTCATTGCTACCGGCCTTGCTGGGTGCCCTGGGGGACATTTGCTGGCCCGATTATGAGGTCCTGCTGTTCCGCATGGCGTATGCCATGGCTTATCATGGGGCCTTCAGGATTGGAGAGCTGTTGGCCCCGTCTAAGCAGCTGCCCTCACCTTTGGCCGTGGATGACCTGGCGGTCCAACCAGATGCGGTGCTCTGTCACCTGCGACGCTCCAAGACAGATCAGACTGGCAGGGGGCGGTGGCTGTCTTTGCTCCCGTGCACGGTGGATGGGGTGTGCCCGGTGGAGTTGGCTACGGCCTTCGCATGGGTCCGCCCTGATCTACCAGGTGCGTGGTTGATGCATCAAGATGGGTCTCCCCTCACCAAATACCAGTTTGTTCACGTATTGGGGCGGGCGCTGCAGGCCATTGGTCTCGATTCAAAGGAATTTGGGTCGCATTCCTTTAGGATCGGGGCTGCTACCTCGGCGGCTGCTGAGGGCCGCCCTGACGCAGAGATCCAGTCTCTGGGTCGATGGCGCTCGGCAGCATTCCGCAGGTATATTCGGCCATCTCTATCTGTCTCCATTTACCATGGTCAACTGGACGCATAAGTGCTCGCCAACTTCCAGTGGGGGCCTTGAGGTGTTTTTACATCCGCCTGGGGGCACAATTTAGCTTCCAATTTCAATCTGGCATGGCGTACTTGTTAGTTTACTCCAGGCGGTGTGTTTTGTGCCTCATGAGCTGGTCGGCCAAGGTTTTCCTTCTCCTTCTACTCCTAACCGTGCTGTGTGAATGGGGATGTGCAACATGTCGACAAAAGTTACTAACCTCTCTGTAAATATTGCAGGTCGACAGGATGAAAAATCGGTGTGGTTGCTCGGCCACTCTTTTGTATTCTGGGCCTCGCTGGCTAATATCGCACACGATGTATGCATGTTCCCTGTAGCTGGGTCGGTTAGGTGGTTGGGCGTACGAGGCATGCGATGGGTCAGATTGCAGGTCCATATGCGGGCCTTGCGTGATTATGGGGTCCCTGAGGTTATCGTATTCCACCTGGGTGGCAACGATTTGGGCCAAGGGTCCGCTTTAGAGCTGCGCTCCGTGATAATCAGGGACCTCCACATTATCTGCCAAGCATTGCCTCGTTGCTGATTGGTTTTGTCCTCCATGATCTCAAGGAGAGTATGGAGGGCGGCCAGGTCTTGCCCCCGCCTTGAGCGTTCTCGAAAGAAGGTGAACGCAGCAGTGGAGAGATACTTGCTAGCAAATGGCGGGGGTGTGGTTTGCCATGACGCCATCACTTTTCAGCGTGAAGAGCTGTACAGGAGTGATGGTGTTCATTTGAGCTCAGAAGGTATGGCTCTGTTTTTGGGCGACATATTTGAATGGTTGAGTTCCCAGTGCTGAGCGTTTTTAGCAGAGTGGTGGCGGTGGCTACGGCTTGGAGCCTAGCTTTTGGCGGTAAAGAACGGTCATATCTAATAGATCTGTGTGTATGTAGATAGTGGGGTGCGCTCTCCCTTGGCAACGATTGTCATGGGCCACATTTCTGCACGGGGGATGGCCATTTTACCATCTGCCGCGATGGTCGTGCAGGGAGAGTAAACCCAGCGATGGTATGCATGAATATCTTTAAACCCCACTTTCCTATAATGACCGTTCTTTGGTGCCGCCACCATTTTATAGTTATCCTAGTTGCTTGTCAAAATAAATTTTGACAGTCTGTTTGAAACGCCAGCACTTGTGTCTGTGTTTTTATTTTAGATAAGTTTATAGATAAGTTAAGCTAAGTTATTGGTTTTATGTGATGATCTCGGGGTGTGGCCTGCGGGGATACCCGCTAGTGAGTTTATAGACAAATTTGCCTGTGTATATATTAATTTATTTTGTTTGTTTTTCCTTTTCATGTTATATGAATCCTACATACACAATAGCACAACTAATTATATTTTTTTATATACTTTACACTCACATATATACATATAAAAATGGTAAATTATATAAATACATGAAAATACAATAGAAATAAAATATAGAAATACAAAATCATATAAAATAAGCACGGTATAAGCACTTTATAAGCACCTTGGATTAATTGTACTTGTTTTTCTTTTTTCAGGTTATATAAATCCTATATACACAATAACACAACTAATTTCACTTTTTAGTATATGCTCTACACCCACTTATATACATACGAGAACTGTAAATCATATAAATATAAGTACATGAAAATACAATATAAATGAAGTATAGAAATATAAAATATCACATAAAAAATAAACACAGAATAAGCACTTTTTAAGCACTTTATAAGCACTTTAGATCAATTGTGAAAACTACAGGTATAATAATGTACATCAAATAATGTAAGTACATTTTTTTTTCTCTTCTCTCTTTTTTATTGACGCATAGGCTGTATATAAATGTGTATATGTCTATGTAAATATGATCCGTTTATATGTGTTGAATAATAAATATAATTTTCTCTTTTTGTATAAAAAAAATCAATAAAGATTACACAATTAAAAAAATGTAAGTACATTCCCAATGTCATCAGGTTTGTCTATTATATTACTGGATATCTGATTATACGGTATTAAGAGAAATTATGGTTTCATGGAAAAAATGTTCTCTTTTCTTTATTTCAGGTCTCATCAGTATATTGTAGCATTTAGGAAGAAACATACAGCCTAATATCCCAATACATGAGGCTAATATAGCAAACACCTCTACAATGACCATATGTTTCCCCTTACTGCTCAGATAGGCCGGGATGGCACAGACCCACACACTGCAGAACACCAGCATGCTGAATGTGATGTACTTGGCCTCATTATAGATGTCCGGTAATGTCCTCACCATGAAAGCCAGAACAAAGCTCACAGCTGCCAGGAATCCCATGTAACCCAACATGAAATAAAAGGCCAGCACAGAACCCTCATTACATTGGATGATGATAGTCCCAGGATATGTGTCCATGTTATACTCTAGATAAGGAGGAGAAACTGACAACCAGATAACACCATTCAGGAACTGGACAGATGAGCAGATCACCACTAAGGAATTTGGTAGTTTGACTCCCATCCATCTTCTCCAGTAACTTCCAGGTCTTGTGGCCTTAAAAGCGATGCAAACTGTGATAGTCTTGGCCAGGACTGAGGACACAGCGATAGTAAATATGACTCCAAAGCAGATCTGCCGCAGCATGCAGGTTATATCCACTGGGCGACCAAGGAAGAGAAATACACAGAGTACACTCAACTCTAGAGAGACGAGTAGAACAAAGCTGAGGTTCTGGTTATTGGCTCTGACAATATGGTTTTTCTGGAAGGAGATAAATATTCCAATAATGAGGACTATTTTAACAGTAAATAATACAGCTGTGACAGAGAACACTGAGGTTATAGTGTCTGTATCATATGAGAGAAAGTCTTGATCTTTGGCAACACATTGGTTCCTTGCATCATTTGGCCATTCAGTGTCGCTGCACTTCGTGCAATGTTCCGTGTCTATGGAATACACAATGTAAAAAATAAAATATTAACAAAGTATTGGCCCCAAACATTCATTCTCAAAATTTTTGGCTTTTTTTTCTTACATGCTTTCTTTCTACAGTGCCTCCACTTTTTTCATTCCCATTCTCTACCCCTTTATCTTGAAATATTATTCTCTCTGTCTCATTAGCACTCTACCTTTTAGGTAATTAACATGTTTAAATATCGTTTTATTCAGTTCTGAAAAATACATACAGTATACGATTTTCATCTGATGCACATAATATAAGGTGTTCGCACTGGTGGGCTGCACATAAGCCAATACACGCATGCGCAAAACCACCACCATTGAAAATGGGCCTTTCATGTGAAGCAGTTTCAGGCCCTATATGTGGTCTGTGCTAACTGTTAATTGACCCAATAGGCATAGTAACACTTTAGTGGTGATTTTTAGGGGGAGCGATACCTAATTAAAACCCACCACACTGTGTCCCCGGACCGGGCAGTGCCGCTGAGCACTATGTCAGCCACTGCCCGGCCTTGCCCACAACAACCCAGCGTGTCACAACCTGAAACACAACAGCCAGGGGGGGAGGAGGTGCGGCCGAGCAGAGGGAGCCAGGCAACACTACAGCTAGCTGAATTCAGCGATCAACTCAGCGGCTCTGCCCGGCGCTAAACAGTGGCAATCCAGAGATTTTTTTCCAGGCTTGCCAGTCTGGGCACTGAGGGTTAATTCAAATCCAGGTGGCATTCACATTTGTATATTTTTAACCAGCCACTGCCTACACATTCATAGCTGGGCAGTGTAATGGTTATCATTACTGCATCACAGCACTATGGTCATTGGTTCGATTCCCACCATGGCCCTACTGTGCAGAGTTTGTATATTCTTCCTGTGCTTGCATGGGTTTCCTCCAGGTACTCCTGTTTCATCCAAAAATATACTGGTAAGTTAATTGGTGCCCAACAAAATTAACCCTAGGGTGAATGTGTGTGTGTGTGCATGTGGTAGGGAATATAGATTGTAAGCTCCACTGGGGCAGGGAATGTAAAGTGCTATTTAAGAAACTGTTAATAAATAAGTAGCTGGATAAGCATTTTGATTCATTTCTGAATCAGACCTTCTGTCATTAAATTAACTGTCCAATATATTTTACATATACCATTCTTATTAGAGATTTCTCCTTCGGAACAGGGCACACAGTTATAGCAACATGCATGGTATCCTTCCTTTGGTGCTTTTCTGAACCCATCGAGGCAATTTTCTGAACATTGACCTAATGGCATCTGTTAAAAATATATATAAGAACAGTTATGGCTATGGAGGTTTATGGTAACTGAGTCGCCCCTTAACCAAAGCCCCTAATTAAAATCCTAACAGTTTTTGAGGAATAACAAAAAAATATGTAATTTTCAGCAAGAATAATTTTATTAGTATAGGTAAATTCTTTGGGGAAATTTCTTTTGTTGGGTCGTGACAGATCAGTTGAAAACAGATGAGAATTTTCCGTACTTATGTATTAGCAGTTCACCCGGCTACGCTACGCTGACAACGTACCTTAGGCTACGTTGTCAGCATAGCCTAGCCGGGCACCCTGCTAATATGTGGCTGTGCCTTTACCTTAGGGCGGACGGCGGGGCTTGACTGGAGGCCTTTGCATCAGCGGGCTGAAGGCCGGGCGGCAGGGCTTTAGCGGCGGACTGGTGGAGGGGGGAGATACCGCCAGCAGCCGGCGGATAGCAACAGCCGGCAAGGGGGAGATGCATCATGGCTGGGTGGCAGCAATGTACGTAATTCAGTGTACTGCCACTGGGGGAGCACACTACACTAATTGCGTACATTGCTTCTTCTGGGGAGGACTGTCATGGAGGACGCTATGCGGGGAGCCGACTGCCGGAGGCGCTGGGGACATTGTTGGGTCCATTGTCCACGTGGGTGTGGAGTTAATTTTACAAAGTGTGGCGAGCGCAGCGAGCCTGAAGCGTGGCGAGTGCAGTGAGCCCGACGCGGATTAACGTCCCTAGATGGATAGATAGAGGCAGGATAACTTCATTTAGCAATTGCTCACCAGAAGTTTATATAATTAAGAGGAACTCCACGGACTTGAAAATATGTTGTATTGAGGACCTCCATATAATAAGTGATTATTCTGGTGCTTGTCCGTCCTTCACCACCGCGTTTCACTGTTTCTGTGCATTTGTATACTGTACTACATTTCCTGTATCTGTAATTGTATTTGAACCAAACATTGTGACTAAATAAAGGGACTTTCCAATTCATACCACATTAGTGAACAATTGGCCTGTTCGTTAGGCTGCGTATATCCTCTGCCTAGCAATCAGATAAGCCCCGCCCTGCCGAACACTCATGCCTCTTGCCGCATGTATCCCCTTGCTAGCATGCGAGGGGATGTGTACGTGAACACATCCCCTCTCATGCGACTGCCCAGGTGAAAAATTATTTGATGGCAACTGACCATCGAATTACTTTTTTTCTCTGATCACAGATAAAAATCTGTCTGAGCTAACATTTACAGTAGATGGCTGAATTCGGGCCAGGCGCTCACATCATGTGATGTCAGCCATCTGCCCTATGCAGTCCCAGGGAAATGCCCAGCATTTTTATAAGGATGCCCGTAAAATGCTGGGCGTCCCCCTGCTACCACCCCCTGCCCACCCTCTTCCCTCCCCTTACAGTGCGATTGAAGGTGCTTGTACAGGGGGTTTGCACATGCTCATATTTGGGCATGTGCATGTCCAGACCCCTACCATCGAAAAAAGGGAAGAATTCAGACCCGACCACAAGGGTGTGAATCGGCCCCAATATACCTGCTCCACTCACAGCTGAGCACAGGTGATACAAACCCATATGTGCAAGGTAGAATGCATTGACTGATCACAATATATTGTTACTAGTACAAATATAATGAAATAGTTAAAGGGTAAAACTACTATAACACTTTATTTAGAACAACATAACTTTAGAAGATACCTTTCCATTTACCCAATTTAATTTCAATTGTTCGATTTGTATCTGCTTATCATCTGGAGCTGATCCATCAAACTTTCCCACAACAACATTGTTAAAACGAGTTTCTTCTCCTTCATCGAAATATATCCAGTTTATTAGGTATAAACGCAAAGGGAATTCTCCTTTTTCATTATCAAAAATTTCTTGACCATATTCATCTTTATAATCAACCTGTCTTATGTATCTGTGAAGCTTTCCGAGAAAAACACAAGAGCGAGACATAAATGTTGTACAGCACAACCAGTACAAAAGTATTTGTAATTATACAGTAGAATAAGGCAGTTTTAAGTAGAGATGTGCAGATCCCTATTTTTCGGGATTTACTGGATTTATTGGACCCAATAGGTGAGTATCGTGTGAATGATTGTAGTGTTTAATAAACTTTAACTTTTCTTATGTGTCTGTGTTTTATTTAACTATATGTAATGTTGTAGGACTACAAGTCACAGGGGGGTCATTAATGCCCCACATGCTAGGACTTGTAGTTCTCCAGGGGGGACAGAACTACAGATGGCGCCGGCCTTATTATTGCCGCCTGGACGCCATGGCGGAGGTTCTGGCGCATCGATATTTTTATGGCGCTGGCGTCCGCCAAGCGACATGGTTGCTCGCCATGTAATACAATCTGCCACCACTGGGTGGCTAATGCTCCATCAAGATACAGTCGGAGTGATTCCTCCATTCGCCGTATTACTATACTGTATGAGAAGCTCGTGCGCGATTAGACGCTCATGCACGATGAGGTGCTCGTGGGAAATGATAAAGTACAGTACAGTACAGTAAAGTAAATTAAAATGAGACACTAGTGAACGTACAATACAGTACAAGTGAGCAAATGGAGGAGGCGCTGAAGTCAAAGTGCCTCCTGCCTTTCCAGAGTTGGACGGTATCGACTTGCGCTAAAATAAAGTACAGTACTACAGTACATGACAGCACTAATCTATGAAAGGACAAACTCAGACAATCCATGAAAGAACTACAGGTATCAGACGCTGGCGGGCCGTCCTCGGGGTTCTCGCAAGGGGGGCGTCTCAGAGGCTGCAGGGGTACTGGTTTTGCCATCACATCCTGCCACGGATTACATGACAGTACAGTAGTCTAGTGGTTAGCTGCGCGGCAAACCAAGCAGGAGGCCCGAGTTCGATTACGGAGGGGAGGGGGTTGTAAGATAATTTTGATGTTTATTTATTTATTCATTCATTTATTTATTTATTTATTTATTTATTTATTTATTTATTTATTTATTTATAAATGCACAGTAATCAATAAAGCTAGCGTAGACCACTAAATGTGTACTGAAGGATTCACAAGCCGAGTCCTGACAGACCAGACTTCACGGAGGTTCAGGCGCATCTGCGGCCGAATCTAGATAGTACACTCGGGAGATTTAGCCGCTAATGCGACTGAACCTCCGCGAGGACCAAGAGTTACAGTATGAGTTGAAGCGTCCAGTGCGAGGTTTGCCGGGGGTGACTGGTTTAAGAAAGCCCTATTTCACACGCTGCAATACTGTATTGTCTCTTGCAAGGAGTAATGAAGTCAAGCGCCTCCTCCCCTCCCCCCAGGGGTGGAGGGGGTCGGCTAATACAGGTCATTACACTTCAACATCTCCTGCAGAGCAAAGAATCCACGAAGGGGCGGGCCGTGCCGTCCTCGGGGTTCTCGCCAGGGGGGCGTCTCAGAGGCTGCAGGGGTACTGGTTTTGCCATCACAACTGCTGCTCCTCCTCCTCCTGCCACGGTTTACATGACCGTGCAGTAGTCTAGTGGTTAGCTGCGCGGCAATCCAAGCAGGAGGCCCGAGTTCGATTACGGAGGGGAGGGGGTTGTAAGATAATTTTGATGTTTATTTATTTATTCATTCATTCATTTATTTATTTATAAATGCACAGTAATCAATAAAGCTAGCGTAGACCACTAAATGTGTACTGAAGGATTCACAAGCCGAGTCCTGACAGACCAGACTTCACGGAGGTTCAGGCGCATCTGCGGCCGAATCTAGATAGTACACTCGGGAGATTTAGCCGCTAATGCGACTGAACCTCCGCGAGGACCAAGAGTTACAGTATGAGTTGAAGCGTCCAGTGCGAGGTTTGCCGGGGGTGACTGGTTTAAGAAAGCCCTATTTCACACGCTGCAATACTGTATTGTCTCTTGCAAGGAGTAATGAAGTCAAGCGCCTCCTCCCCTCCCCCCAGGGGTGGAGGGGGTCGGCTAATACAGGTCATTACACTTCAACATCTCCTGCAGAGCAAAGAATCCACGAAGGGGCGGGCCGTGCCGTCCTCGGGGTTCTCGCCAGGGGGGCGTCTCAGAGGCTGCAGGGGTACTGGTTTTGCCATCACAACTGCTGCTCCTCCTCCTCCTGCCACGGTTTACATGACCGTGCAGTAGTCTAGTGGTTAGCTGCGCGGCAATCCAAGCAGGAGGCCCGAGTTCGATTACGGAGGGGAGGGGGTTGTAAGATAATTTTGATGTTTATTTATTTATTCATTCATTCATTTATTTATTTATAAATGCACAGTAATCAATAAAGCTAGCGTAGACCACTAAATGTGTACTGAAGGATTCACAAGCCGAGTCCTGACAGACCAGACTTCACGGAGGTTCAGGCGCATCTGCGGCCGAATCTAGATAGTACACTCGGGAGATTTAGCCGCTAATGCGACTGAACCTCCGCGAGGACCAAGAGTTACAGTATGAGTTGAAGCGTCCAGTGCGAGGTTTGCCGGGGGTGACTGGTTTAAGAAAGCCCTATTTCACACGCTGCAATACTGTATTGTCTCTTGCAAGGAGTAATGAAGTCAAGCGCCTCCTCCCCTCCCCCCAGGGGTGGAGGGGGTCGGCTAATACAGGTCATTACACTTCAACATCTCCTGCAGAGCAAAGAATCCACGAAGGGGCGGGCCGTGCCAGACGTGCTTCCAGAGCTGGCGGGCCATCCTCAGGGTTTTTTCTATTGGAATACAGTGTGTACAGTATTTTGTAGAATGATATTTAATAAAACTATACAGTACAGTATGTCCTAGCGATTTAGTATCTCCAAACTCTTTTAAATAAAGTTTTGGGCGCATGATGAAAGTCATGTGTCTAGGACCCCCGCGCCGAAATTTTGCGTCACCTGTGCTTTATTGTACTGTATGCTGTGCACCACTGCATTGTACAGTACAATGGCGGAGCGCAGAGAGGGCCCGTACAGCACCCGGGAGCTGAGGCACCTTGTGCGCTGGAGAGACAGGACTCTCTCCAGCAACAAGGAGAAAATGAAGGCCTACAGAAAGACCCGCAGGGCTATCCTTAGGGACACTGGCCGTCAGCGGTCTATCCGCTCCTTAGAGCGGCGCTGGAGTGACCTGGTCAGGAGGGATCCTGAGAGACTTCAGGCCATCAGGCGCTGTAAGCACAGTACTGTACCGAGGGGGGTACAGGGAGGGGGGGTTGGCGGCTCTAGAGAGCACCGTCGATATGGTCTGTGTGGGCCCTGGGCAGCAGACCATATCAACGGCGCACTTTCACAGTACGGGATGCGGTCATAATGTCGAATGACATAATGTCGAATGTCAAAATGTCGACACCACAATGTCAAATGTGTAAAAATGCCCTAAGCATCGCGAGCGAAGCGAGCGATGCGAGGGTCCGATTCACTATGTCAATAGTGTCCATGTCGACACTGTTGACATTTCGGGCCAAAAAAAACCCAAAAGAGCAATTCGACATAACCCCAGTCAACATTATGGCAGTCGACATTTTTGAAATGTCGACATTAACCCATGTCGACATTTTTACACATTTGACATTGTGGTGTCGACATTTTGACATTCGACATTATGTCATTCGACATTTCAATCCACACCCTACAGTACATGTACTGTACAGTACACCATAAACAATTGGGGCTGTGTGTGAATAGGGGTCAACAATGCGGTGTACTGTAGGAAGGAAGAGGAGGATGAGGTGGAGCAGCAGGAGGACCAGGAGCCAGGCAGTGAGTACAGTGGTCCGGTGGAGGGGGTGCTTTGTGGGATGCGGAGGTGGGGGTTGGCTGTTGAAGTGGTTGGAAGTGCAGGTGGTTCTGGAGGAACTGAAGATGCCGTTCAGCGAAGGCATTCACTTTGGGGTGCACTGCATTGAGTGTCACGCAGCCTTTGGGCCTTTGCTGGTTGTACAGTACATATGTACACATCCCAGCATGCCACTTTTTGTATACAGTACAGTATGATGGATTGTTAAAACTGTGGCATGGCATGCTGGGTGGGATGTGTACAGTACTTCCACAACAATTGGAGGGCCATGACTTTGACACAACCGTTCTATGGAGTTCTAAAAGTAGAAGGGAATTTACTGTACAGTACAGTACGTTTACAATGTTTTTTTTTTTTTTTTTAATGCAGCATTACTAGGCCACACCCGGGAAGAAGAGGCGGTTCCCCTCGACACCGAGGAGGAAGAGGAGGATGAGGTGGAGCAGCAGGAGGACCAGGAGCCAGGCAGTGAGTACAGTGGTCCGGTGGAGGGGGTGCTTTGTGGGATGCGGAGGTGGGGGTTGGCTGTTGAAGTGGTTGGAAGTGCAGGTGGTTCTGGAGGAACTGAAGATGCCGTTCAGCGAAGGCATTCACTTTGGGGTGCACTGCATTGAGTGTCACGCAGCCTTTGGGCCTTTGCTGGTTGTACAGTACATATGTACACATCCCAGCATGCCACTTTTTGTATACAGTACAGTATGATGGATTGTTAAAACTGTGGCATGGCATGCTGGGTGGGATGTGTACAGTACTTCCACAACAATTGGAGGGCCATGACTTTGACACAACCGTTCTATGGAGTTCTAAAAGTAGAAGGGAATTTACTGTACAGTACAGTACGTTTACAATGTTTTTTTTTTTTTTTTTTAATGCAGCATTACTAGGCCACACCCGGGAAGAAGAGGCGGTTCCCCTCGACACCGAGGAGGAAGAGGAGGATGAGGTGGAGCAGCAGGAGGACCAGGAGCCAGGCAGTGAGTACAGTGGTCCGGTGGAGGGGGTGCTTTGTGGGATGCGGAGGTGGGGGTTGGCTGTTGAAGTGGTTGGAAGTGCAGGTGGTTCTGGAGGAACTGAAGATGCCGTTCAGCGGCAACAATGGTTGTACAGTACATATGTACACATCCCAGCATGCCACTTTTTGTATACAGTACAGTATGATGGATTGTTAAAACTGTGGCATGGCATGCTGGGTGGGATGTGTACAGTACTTCCACAACAATTGGAGGGCCATGACTTTGACACAACCGTTCTATGGAGTTCTAAAAGTAGAAGGGAATTTACTGTACAGTACAGTACGTTTACAATGTTTTTTTTTTTTAATGCAGCATCACTAGGCCACACCCGGGAAGAAGAGGCGGTTCTCCTCGACACCGAGGAGGAAGAGGAGGATGAGGTGGAGCAGCAGGAGGACCAGGAGCCAGGCAGTGAGTACAGTGGTCCGGTGGAGGGGGTGCTTTGTGGGATGCGGAGGTGGGGGTTGGCTGTTGAAGTGGTTGGAAGTGCAGGTGGTTCTGGAGGAACTGAAGATGCCGTTCAGCGGCAACAATGGTTGTACAGTACATATGTACACATCCCAGCATGCCACTTTTTGTATACAGTACAGTATGATGGATTGTTAAAACTGTGGCATGGCATGCTGGGTGGGATGTGTACAGTACTTCCACAACAATTGGAGGGCCATGACTTTGACACAACCGTTCTATGGAGTTCTAAAAGTAGAAGGGAATTTACTGTACAGTACAGTACGTTTACAATGTTTTTTTTTTTTAATGCAGCATCACTAGGCCACACCCGGGAAGAAGAGGCGGTTCTCCTCGACACCGAGGAGGAAGAGGAGGATGAGGTGGAGCAGCAGGAGGACCAGGAGCCAGGCAGTGAGTACAGTGGTCCGGTGGAGGGGGTGCTTTGTGGGATGCGGAGGTGGGGGTTGGCTGTTGAAGTGGTTGGAAGTGCAGGTGGTTCTGGAGGAACTGAAGATGCCGTTCAGCGAAGGCATTCACTTTGGGGTGCACTGCATTGAGTGTCACGCAGCCTTTGGGCCTTTGCTGGTTGTACAGTACATATGTACACATCCCAGCATGCCACTTTTTGTATACAGTACAGTATGATGGATTGTTAAAACTGTGGCATGGCATGCTGGGTGGGATGTGTACAGTACTTCCACAACAATTGGAGGGCCATGACTTTGACACAACCGTTCTATGGAGTTCTAAAAGTAGAAGGGAATTTACTTTACAGTACAGTACGTTTACAATGTTTTTATTTTTTTTTATTTTTAATGCAGCATCACTAGGCCACACCCGGGTAGAAGAGGCGGTTCTCCTCGACACCGAGAAGGAACAGGAGGAGGAGGTGGAGCAGCAGGAGGACCAGGAGCCAGGCCACAGTAGAAAATCCTCCCCACAGTAGATGGACAAACCCATGTGCACAGCAGGCGAGGCAGTGCAAAATGACACACCCAAATCTACTGTACAGTACATACTGTAATTCTCTCTGCGCAAGTCCAGTAACACCTGCCTCACCTGCAGTGCACATGGGTTTGTCCATCCAAGAAGGATTTTGTCAGAGAGTGAAGAAGAACAAGGGCCTCAGTACATGCTGGAGCCTGTTCAAAAATACTTTTCCGGTACAGATGGTGAGAGCCCTGGTGTTATACTGTACAATACTTACCAACCGCGCTCAGAGACTCCTCCTCCAGCTGGGTGGGGGCAGAGGTGGCCCTCTCCTCCTGGGTGGCGGCAGGGAGGCTTTCTGGAGCTGCAAATGTCAAAAAAAAAAGGACAAAATAAAGAGGGTGTATCGTGCAAGCAGGGGTATTTTTGAACAGGCTCCAGCAGGAACTGATGCCCTTACTCTGCTTCACTCTCTGACAAAATCCTCCCCACAGTAGATGGACAAACCCATGTGCACAGCAGGCGAGGCAGTGCAAAATGACACACCCAAATCTACTGTACAGTACATACTGTAATTCTCTCTGCGCAAGTCCAGTAACACCTGCCTCACCTGCAGTGCACATGGGTTTGTCCATCCAAGAAGGATTTTGTCAGAGAGTGAAGAAGAACAAGGGCCTCAGTACATGCTGGAGCCTGTTCAAAAATACTTTTCCGGTACAGATGGTGAGAGCCCTGGTGTTATACTGTACAATACTTACCAACCGCGCTCAGAGACTCCTCCTCCAGCTGGGTGGGGGCAGAGGTGGCCCTCTCCTCCTGGGTGGCGGCAGGGAGGCTTTCTGGAGCTGCGACATCCACTGGGACTGCGGAAAAGCACACAAAAAAACTACTGTGCTGTACAGTACTGTATATTCTCTAACACGAACATACTGTACTATAAAGTACAATGTGTTAAGGTACTGTATCAACACTACAGTACATACTGTACTGTGCAGTACATAACAGTACAGTACAGTACAGTACAGTACCTGCCAAAATGACCCATTCCAGGAGGGATGAAATGCTGTGGTCCTGTACAGTATCCCACATGTTTGAAAGTCAATATGCAATGTTCCGCTCTGTACTGTATACAGTATACTGTACTGTACTTACAGTGGCGGTGCTGTCTCTCCCGCAGCGTCATCCTGCTGATACCTGGAAAAATAAGAAATACAGTGCGTAAGGCATACTGTAATTACTGCAGATACAGTATTTGTAGGCCCCATATCAAAAGTTTGTAAGGGCCCACAATTTACTGTACAGTACTGTACAGTATGTCATGAAAACCAATGCTGTAGGAAATCACCCATGGCAACAAGCATGTACTGTACAGCATACAGTAGTTGCCTTCCCTCTTCAGCAGGAGACTCCCTGAAATACTGCACAGTACTGTAGCAGCAATCTCCATCTCTCTCTCATTAGTCCTACACATTATGCCATACTGTACACCAAAATACTGTACAGTACCTACTGTATTACAGTACAGTATGTACAGTATTTTACCACATTCCATAATGTCCATTACCCATTACTACACACACTATAATGCTCATTGCATATTAGGGGGTTAACATGCTCGTTGCCATGGGATGAACCTGGTCTTCCAGGTGTTGCACACTCTGGAAGGGATTAACATGCTCATTGCAAAGAATTTACTGTACAGTACATGATCTGCCATGGATTCCGGGGGTTAACATGTTGACATCACCCCAACCATGGGCTGGAAACCAGGTCTGGTGGCTGCAGGAATGGGAATGTAAGAAGTGGGGTCCAGGCCCTGGAGTTGGAGAGCGGAACAATGCTCAGAAGGACCTGTCTAATACTGCTCCCCCCAAATCTGTATCAATACCACTGCTGAACAGCTGACTCTGGCGCTCTCAGACCCGGTCCAAAAAACCTCTCTGTCCAGGTCAGCGCCCCCCCCCCCCACACACAATACAGTATCTCCATGTACAGTACAGTAGTGTACTGTATGGAAGTACTGTAGACACACCCTTCAGGTGGAGAATGACACACCCCCTAATTCTAAATTCTAATTCTAATAGCAAGTTCTGTAAAATCTACCTGAACAGTTGTACAGCAATCAGCACATTAAAAAAAAATACAGGTACAGTATACTGTAAAATCCACCATGGCAACAAGTAAAAAAATACTGTATACAATAGCACTCAACATTGTACAGGTACAGTATGTACAGTACTTACTTTGCCTGAGGGAGTGCAGCAGTTGAGGGTCCCGACGGACCAGGTCGGACCATCTCCTCTGGAGGCTCCTAACTGGCCTGTCTCTATGGAACCTCACCCTGATGGCTTGACGGGCCCCCTGGTAGGCCTCCACAATCTCCCGATTAGAGACCAGGAGCCTGTCCCGCCAAGCCACCAGGGTGAGGAGCTCCCCTCTGCCAAAGGGCCTTGCCCTCCTGACTCTGCCAGTGTCCGACATACTGTACTGAACAGATACTAGCGATACAGATAATGGCGCCTACAGTACACTGCATTAGCGTGTGCGCCGTGCGTCCTATGCGCCGTGCGTGCTATGCGCCGTGCGTCCTGTGCGGAACAGCGTCCCATTCTGTGCGCCCGCCGCTGAGTAGTGGGTACAGTAGTTTATCAGTAGTTTATCAGTAGTTTTTATATACTGTAATAAATTACTTATACAATATACTGTAAAATGTAATACTATACTGTAAATATAAATAATTATATTTTAATCACACAGTATATTGTCAATAATTATATCTTAGTTAAAACTGTAAAATTTGATACTATAATATTAAAGGTTTAACGCCGTAATCGAACACGGGTCTCCGGCGTGAAACACCATGCAGATAACCACTACACTACAGCCAAGAACTGTACAGTGTAATGACTACTATACTACCATGACTGATTCTACACCCAGCCTGTAGCTTAACAGTCAGGAGCTGACGGGGAAAGCAGGGCCTAGCGACGGGGAGCGGATACCGTCGTTGCTGCTCGAGCGTCTCATTAGCTCGAGCGTCTCATTAGCTCGAGCGTCCCGTTAGCTCGAGCGTCATGCGTAATGCTGCAAAACCATATTGTGACCAAGTTTCCAATATTGTGACCGCCTTTAGAACAATACTGTACTGTATACTGAGACGCATAGCGTCCGTGTCGTACAACCTTTAGAACTACAGTACGGTGTTTGATGTTACGCATTAGCGTCTGTGCGGCTACATCTCCTAACTGTCACTGCGTCTATAGACGCAGTGACAGTTAGAAGCCATGAAGTACATGTACGTCATGTGTCGGGAAGTACCTCCCGGCCATGACGTACATGTACGACACTCTCTGTCCGCATCAGCATGATGCACTCTCGGCTGAAGAGACTGGATCACGCTCGTGCCAGCGGCATTAGAGAGGTGCTCATCGTATAATAAAGTTCATGTAATTCCTGCGCATCATGCACGCGCTGAAGCACAAATCTTACGCATGCGCAAATGAGGTTTTTAAAAGTGACATCTGGTGGTTGGTCTGTGATATTGCACTCGTCGTGAAGCGCCACGGCGATTCGCTACATGTATGCGCCATGGCGTGTGTCGGAAACATCGCCATAGGCGGCAATAATAAGGCCGGCGCCATCTGTATGCACAGATCTCAGTGATCTGTGCATGGTTCAGTCAGATTTGTCAGTCTGAACTTGGACTATTTGTTTTGAGATTTTTGGTAATGTTTACCAAAAACTGCACCCTATTGCATTTCCAAAGAGTATTCTTTATGATGGGGAAACATCTGCAGGCAAATTGAAGTGTGAACATTTTTCAACAGGCCAAAATTTGCAATTTCACTGCCAAAAACATACAAACTAACCACAATTCACGGTTGAAATTACATTTTCGATTTGGACAAACAGGCTAATTTGGCAGTATTTTTTTTACCAAATATCTCATCCTATTACATGTCAACCCAAATTTCCCTTACAGCAATGTAGAGGTAAAGTAGTGTGGCATGTCATAGGCGTTACTAGGGTTGGTGTCACCGGGTGTGGTAACTTATAGTGGGCCAGATGCACTAAACTTCAAAAAGTGATAAAGTGAAGCGTAGAAACCAACCAAAATTTGCCATGTAGCATGGCAGTTAGGAGCTGATTGGCTGGTTGATTATCACACTCCACTTAAAAACTTTTTAAAACTTAGTGCATCTGGCCCTGTGTCACCCACCACCCCTATGGACCTCCTCCATCATCACACCACATGGAATCCTAAGTAATGTTTTTATACTAGTTTTGTAAATTATAATTCCTGTACTGTATATCACTAAATGTAATTGCACAAGAAGTGATATGAATGGGATTATTAAAATAAATCATACCTTTGAATTACAATATCATTGTACAGACTAAGGGGTAGGCTAAAGCATTAGGACAGAAAAATTACTAGGTTCAGAGAAACCTGTGTTTTTGTGAAAATAGTAAACATTACATTTTTTAACTTACTTTGTATTCATTTAATTTAGAGATTTTTCTTGTGTTATTGCTTAAAAATAAATACATATCATGCAAACCTTGGGCTATAGTATAGACTGCAATATAAACTCGGTAGGGAAGGACATCTATGTCATAATTGATACAATGTTCAAGACTCATCTCCCCAGTACAGTTTCGAGGGGGTTCATTAGTTATTAGTGGAAGAATTGCATTTTTTAAATCATTTCTAGACTTGCACCTAAATTCAGTTATCCAGATGTCCTCCATTAATGGGTCAAAATAGTTATTTAGTGGATTAACATCATTGAGAAACTCATGTACTTTGGGGATGTTAATTGGAGAAAATGAAAACACAAGAGTGCAGTTAATTCGTGCTCCCAACTGATTGGGTATTGCAAGCTCTGGTACAGCTGACCATGAAGCTGGAAATATAAATGTCCTATTAGCAGTAAGATGTGCTAGTCTACGGATAAAATTCACAGAGTATATGGTATTTGTGTCACAAATTATTATAATCTCAGCAGTAGAATGTTTAATAATATTCTCATACATTAAATATTCACCTTCAGAACTATATTTTAATTTGAATTCAATGCATATGCCATGAGTAGTTAACTGTCTGCTCAGCTGTTGCAGCTCCCACTCTCCAGTTTCACCACCTGGTGAAATGATCCCAACCCAGTTCCATCCAAAATACTTCAGTAACTTCACCATGGCCAAAAATTGCACCTGGTCATTTTGAATTGGCTGAAAGAATTGTGGATATATTGTTCTGTCACTCAGCACAGAGTGGCTTGCACCATATCCAACCTATTATTTGAATACATTTTTGGTTAGATCAGAAAATCTTGAATCAAAACATACTACTTACTGTACAGTACTTTACAAAACATGCATGCAAAATCACAGAATCTCTTACTTCAACTAGAGGTTGAATTTTTTTTTTTTTTACCTATAATCTAATTTAAAGTATACATTAGGTGGCTTTTTCTGCCAATAAATTCATTAACACTAAATAAGTGTGAATTACCAAGCACACATTTTTATTCATCATTATGACCTGTAAAGTTTAATTTATAAAGGAAATATAATCTTTTTTTTACACAACGGTTTTTATTTGAATTTCTATAACAAATGTGAGAGATGCTGGCATTTTTAGCAGATATTTTGAACATCTCTGACAGGGGATGCAGTTAATATCCCGGCGGTCGGGATCCCGGCGTTCAGAATCCCGACGCCGGAATCCCGACCGCCGAAATACCGACATATTCTCCCTCCGTAGGTGTCCACAACACCCCTGGAGGTAGAATAAATTAGTGTGCCGAGCGTAGCGAGGCACCGGGCCCGCTGCGTGGCGAGCGCAGCGAGCCCGCAAGGGGGGGCGATCCACGTCCCCCCCTTGTCGGCATTTCGGCTGTCGGGATTCCGGCGTCGGGATTCTGAACGCCGGGATCCCGACCGCCGGGATTCAGTACTGAATCCCTCTGACAGAGATGTTGGCACTCAAAGGGGTAAAATCAGTTGGTATGGAATTTGATCTGTTATTGCAAAGTTGAATTACATCTGCATGAGACCCCTGAAAATAAAAGCTCCGAGATCCCCATTTTTCTGAAATATTTCTGTTATCCTGTCACAAACAAATAGTTAATTTTAGGCAAACTTTTGGGTGACCAAGGCATACACTTTACGCAACCATACCCAGATAAGCTTCAGATTGTTTTCAGTATGTGACCAAAATCTTTGATGATCCTCAAGCAGCTAAATACCATCCTCAGTCTTACAGACACAAACTTCTTCCCCCCTTTGTTTCTTCCAGTCAATCTACTTATACCAGATAATCCATGAATCATGCTCTTCCTATCCCAGTAGACATTTGTTTTTCATTCATAACCAGTTCTTTTAAGTCATTACTATCTTTTTAACCTTCATAGTCTACCTATTACCTTAATTTGTATTAATCTCTTATTTAATCTGGTCTCAATTCTCTATTTACTGTCAAAGTTGTTAAATTATTAAATTATTAAAAATGTTTTGAAGTACAAAATGATATTTTTTATGTCCACCTTCTGATGCAATTTCTTTATTGCATGGACAGGGAAGACATGCCTATTGCAATGATAGGTCATTATATCTGTGTGGTCCATTTTTCTTTTGTGGACTAAGACATCTCCAAATCTCACTCCACTTTTATATTTCAAAGATGTATCTTGAGGTATCTTGCATTAATGTTGTACAGGCACATCAAATAAATTAAATAAACACAAATATATTTTATTTGTGCATAAAACAAGGTTTCAAAACATGAAACAAAGTTTGGGGGACATTTAATAGGATGAAAGAGTCAGAAAGTCAGAGATTTGGAAATAAATCTCCAGGTTTTTTTTTTAAAGCGGCAATCATTTATACTTCAAAATCAGTTTGATTTTGAAGTGTAAATGATTGCCGCTTTAAAAACAAACAACCAAAAAAAAAAAAAAAAAAGGAGATTTCTTACCAAATCTCTCACTTTCTGAATCTCTCATCCTATTAAATTTCCTCCTTTGTGTCCTATCTCAGATACTGAATTTAAATGCCACGCAATCATTTTCTTGCACATAGTTAGTGCCAGTTACATATCATGTCCTCAGTAGTGTTGTTACATATAATTTCCCCAGTATTGCTGTTACAGATGTCCCCAGTATTGCTTTTAGGAAAAAAAAAATCACTTTCTGGAATGTATGGTTTTCGGAATAATTTGGATAAGGGCTACTCAACCTGTATTGCATTTGAAAAAAAAATAAGATCAGAATTTTTTATTAGATGGTGGTTTAAATTCTGTTGAAGATCCACTTTTGGACAGATCTGTGCTTCAGTTATGTTGTTAGAGGTCTCCTCTTAATTTGAAAGTTGTCTATTCAATAAGAGGGGTGGCCAAACCTGTCCTCAAGATCTACCAACAGTTCATGTTTTACAGGCAACCTGTGGATCTAACGTAGGAATTAATGCAATTTGAAAATGTTACAGTTACTAATGACTACAGCTGTGCATCCGCTAGGTGATTTGGAAAATGTGGACTGTTGGCAGATCTCGAGGTCCAATTCAGCCAGCCCTGAATTAGGGTATTTTTGCATTTGATAGACAGAATATGGGTGTGAAGAAAATATAAGATTTCAAGAGTAGCATATGCAAGCACCACAGTATGAATTTCTACTGTAACATCACTATACAGTTAAGTCTGGGATGTGCGTTCTGCAGATAGAACAAAAGGGTAGAATAATGGTGCCTATGCATTAAGCCAAGGTACTGTATAGCACGCAGCCTTGCATGTGATAATTTGTTTACGGGATATGGTCACTAGGTCGACCCTATGAGGTTGACATACATTAGATCTACCACTTAATGCCGACAGGGCTTAGGCCTACATCTGAAATAGGTTGACATGGCTAAAGTGAACATGGTTGGCAGTAGCGTAACTAGCTTTTGGGCGCCCCCCTGCCGTTAAAGGGAGGGCGCCCACCCACGCACCCCACCGCACCAACCCCCGCCCACCCACTCTGCCGCATCAACCCTCGCCCGCCCCGCCGCACCAACCCCCGCCTCGCCGCCCATGCAATCCCCCCCATCCCCACAGTCTTACCTACGCTCAGTACGCGCTGGTCCCGGCTCCCTTTTTCTGCTATGAAGACCACCACAAAATGTCCCCCCCCATGCAGCAGACAGTTTCAGAGAACTGTCTGCTAAATGGGGGCGGACATTTTGTTGTGGTCCTCATAAAAGAAGAAGGGAGCCGGGACCAGCGCGTACTGAAGACACTGACAGGTAAAGACTGCGGGGGATGGCGGCGGGGTGTAACTATAGCACTGCAGCCCCCGGCGCCCCCACATGCACAGCGCCTCCCCGCGGTCGCGGGGGCTGCGGTGCTATAGTTACACCCCTGATGGTTGGAAGGTCAACAAAAGCATTAAATTGACAATGGGAAGGTCAACAGTCAAAAGGTTGACATGAGTTTTTCACAGTATTTCATACTCTACCATCCAATACGGTGTGGTAGTCGAATATAATAGTGCGCTGAGTGCAACGAGCAAAGCAAAGGTACACAGTACACATAGACAGTGTCCATGTCAACTGTGTCGACATTCTGAACCAAAAAATGAAAAACTCAAGTCGGCCTTCCCATTGTTGACCTAATGCTTGTGTCAACCTTCTGGCCCTGTCGACCTCAGCCATGTTGACCTATTTCAGGTGCCAACCTAAGCCCTGTTGACCTTCAGCGGTAAACTTAATGTATGTCCACCTTCATTGAGTGGACCTTATGACTCATAACCTTGGCTACTGCCCACGGCAAGGCTTTTTGTCTGCTAGACCGCATATGATACATCGTAAGTGATCCTTTTGCATAGGATGTATCGTATACGACCCCAGAAAATTTGGTCAGATAAGATAAGAATGAACAAAGGTGAAACTAATGACCCTAGGGTCACACAGGAGCGCTGGTATAACACTGGTGGTAGGTTCTTTCCCCTTTGAGTAAGCTGTGGAATTGAGGAATTGTGTTTCTCTGTTTTTTAGTACAAGAGAGGAGGATAGTATTTGCTAAACGCAAATACCACTAGGTGGCGCTGCTTACCACAAAGACTAAGTAAAACAATATAAATGTGATATCACTTGTTTAATAAAAAAAAACATAAATTCATACACAATTCACATACACAATGCACTATTAAAAACTGACATACAGTACAAGACATACAAAATGTTGTATGTCTTGTATGTCAGTATATTGTGTGTGACTTGGGCCCTTATTCAGATCTTACCGCAGTACAGATTTGTTCTCAAAATGGGTAAAACCATGTGCACTGCAGGTCGGGCAGATGTAACATGTGCAGAGAGAATTAGATTTGTGTGATTTATTTTGTTTCTGTGCAGGGTAAATACTGGCTACCTTATTATTACACTGCAATTTAGATTTTCAACACACCCCACCCAAATGCAACTCTTTCTGCACATGTTACATCTGCCCCACCTGCAGTGCACATGGTTTTGCCCATTTCGAGAACAAATTTGTACTGCAATGAGATCTGAATAAGGGCCTCAACATTACAATTATCATGTAGACGTTCTATGTAAACTGGCTTATTTGCGGTGTGCTGGGTATTCTTTTTATCTGCTGTGTATCCTTGAACCAGGCTTTCCTACCCTCCCGGAAATCGGGTCCGCCTCCCAGCCCCCTGGGAAGATGGGCAAGTCTCCCGCTCCTCCCATGCATGCTGGTTTAATTACCAGAAATTGCGGGTCCGCAGAGAGGGGTGGGGCTAAAATGACGCAATTGCGACATTTTGCGTCATTTAAGCCCCACCCCCTCTCCACGGCAATCAAATCACTGAGTTGTCCTGCATGGAGGGTGGGGCCAAGTGATGTCAGCCTTGCTCCCGCCCCACTAACGTGTTGCCTCTTGAATTTGAAAAGTAGGAAAGTATGCTTTGAACCAAACATATTTATATCAACAATTATGTTTTTAAAATTTGTACAATGACACTTCATGGCGCTTACCTGTGTATAACCATATACATGCAACAACTGTGCCATTGGGATGGTGGTGTGAAGGTTGAGATCTCCAATAAAGCCAGCTACTTTACCATGTTCCATACACCTATAATTAGGAACTGTCTTTTTGTGTCCAGACAAGATCCGGAAAACATCTTCCACAGCTTTGTTCTCACTTCCACAGGAATCATACAGATGATAACCCAGAGTAATATTGGGCAGAATGTCTTGGTTTTTGTTAATCTGGTTAACTGCAAAGATTAACGCTCTAAGATGTCTGTATTCTCTGCGGTTTACACTGGTTAAATAAATGGTTGATCACAGTTCAATGTTAAATAGTTAAGGTTATCGACTATTTTTTTTTAAATCATGCTTTTCACATATTAATTATTCTTTTACATTCATTACAAATATAATAATTATCTAGACTAGATAGTTGGGCAATACCATCCCTCTCACATTACTGTGTAATAGCACATGGTAGCAGATTATTGCAAATGATATCTAAAACAAATATTGGTTATCCTGTCCAGGCCCGGTAACATGTAGGGTGCCAGAAAAAAACGGTTTACCAAGACACCAAGGGTCTCCAACTTTAAACTCAGGAGATTGCAGAGCCCAATGTAGGATATGACCATCCTGAATACGTTGGGAAGAGGCCATATGGAAAGTATGTCTATGTTTACTTTTCAGATGAAAAATTATTTGATGGAGAGTAACCATTAATTTTTTTCCCTATGTGCATCCATGCACCTGGATGTGTAAGTGTATACATCCGCTTGCATCGTAGCGTGGACATTCAGCTGGTGGTGGGGGTGGGGGGGGTTGTGTTCGGTGGAAGGCAGTGTTTACCTGGCAGGCAGGGAATATATGCAGCCTTGCAAGCTTGTCTGAATTACCCTCATAGTGCACACGATGTCATGAGTGTTACCCTCTTAATGGCAGTGTGGGGCCACAATGAGGAGCAGCAGAAGTCAAAGAAGGGAAGTGTGGGCAGAGACTGGAGAGTGAAAGAGACATGGGAGGGGTAGTGGAGCCAGAGAGATATGGAGTTGAAGAAGAGTTGGTGGATGGGTTGTGCTAAGACTTGGAGAATGTTAAAATGGAGACAGATGAAGTACCCAACAATCAACACTTAACTTAACCCTTATTACTTGTTTGAGCACCATTGGGAAGCTCACAAGGCAGCAGCTACTGTATCTGTGACCTAAGTCCAATGAGACAGCCGAAAATACTCCCCCAAGTTGCCAAAAGGCACCCAGTTCCGGAGTGGAGACAAGTAATGTGTTACCAATATATATTTAGACTTTAATGCGGGACAATCTATTACCTTCCATATTCTCAATGGCATTTCACATGGATACCAGACAGGTTATATATACCCACTGGGACAATATATTCTTTTCAATTTTTATAACCAATTGGAAACCCAGTCAGGGTAATACTGATTTTAATTGGATCCACCTCTCCATCAAAGCTACTCTCATCGGATTTTATTGCATGCATTCTTTTATATATAACTTGAGATATTGATATAATTAATATGATGTAATCATTAATCCTTTCATTTTTTTAGAGAATTTAAATAATTGATTGTCTATAGAAAATATAATCATTCTGAATAAAGGCCGGTGTGTTCATTCATATTAACCCCTCTTTTATTGAGCGCAGTGTTACACTTTTATGATATGGTTTTTCTCATTCTGTGTAGAAATGGAATCATGATGTGTATTCACAAACACAACAATTAACCTGCAGCTGATATATGTGGTTGTAAATCTCGGGAATAGTCCATATAAATAAATATCTACCAAATAGTGCCTGATTATTTGGTAAAAGAGTATTGTATTTCCGCCTCTGACAATAGTCTATTGACAAAAGATTGACATGAAAAAGGTTGAAACATGAAAATTCCGACATGAGTTTTTGACTTCTTTGTGCTTCTGTACACTTAACATCCACGTGGACTTCATTGGGACATCCACGATTGGGATCGGTAAAGTGCCCCGAGCACAGCAGTAGCAGAGCAAGGCAACATGCGCCAAGCATGGCGAGCAAATCAAGATGAACGAGGCTATGAACTGTACAAACAGGGAATCCATGTTGATGAGCGTCGACATTAACAGCAAAAAAACCTTCAAAAACTCATGTCTACTTTTTAATTTGTATACAAATGTCATGTTGACATTTTGCTTCTTTCGACCTCTTGCTTCTTTATTGAAATGTTGACTTTTTGCAAGTTGACATTTTGACAACGTTAACCTCTTGCAAGTCAACCTATTGGTGTGACCTATCGATTGTCTATCTTGACACTGTAGACATGTCTTTCAACACAACACTGGAACACACTTTTTTTAATGATACCTCTGTATCTCTTACCACTACCACTAATCTTCTAAGATATAAAAGCAAAAAATTGTCCTTCAGTTTTTCTATATAACTCCCCTGTTTACAAGCAAAGATCATGATATTTAAATACTAGCATATTAAAACATGGCAAAGGCAACTAAAATAGTTTAAAATCTTAATTAATTGTTGTTAATAAAAAAAAAAACAATTTTTTGCTGTATGCTCATTGTGGGGCCTCATGGAATATGGGTAAGGCCTCGGAGCGAGCATTTTGTGTTGTCATGTTTTGTCATGCTCTTAATCTATATAATAAGTTGAAGAGTCTGTGTGCGTGCGTGTGTGTGTGTGTGCGTGTGTGTGTGCGTGTCCGTCGCATTGCGGACACACCGTGGCACTCAGAGACACCAAATTCAGCAACAAGATACCTCTGGACCCGGTGGTGTGCACCTCGAAGCCGTTTTTGGGAAATTTCACTTAGAAATTTAAAAAACACCAAGTTGTAATTTTCCTTCATTGATGTTCTGGGGAAAATATTGATGATCTGGGAAACCGTTTGCGAAGGAACAACTCCACACCTGATTTCATTGCTGTCATTGAGTATGAATGACACATTCTAACATGAGGGTGAAGGCTTTAAACAATTAGGAAATAATTAAAGATATACATAGACCACACCACACACACACACATACACATTGTACACGCACACACACAACACCACACCACATACGCACACATAGCACACAACACACACATTTATACGTAGAGCACCTCACACACTTACACATTGGACAGATACACAACACACCACATGCAGTACAATACAAATCCATACACACTACAACACACACCCAAAAACAGTACAACAAACACACAGAACACACACACTTAAATATTGCCAGGATACGCAAAGCACACCACACACACATATATACGTAGCACACATCACAAACTTACACATTCGGAAGATACACACAACACAACACTCACAGTACAACACACACCCACATTCACTACATTACACACCCAAAAACAGTACAATACACAAAACACACACTTAAACATTGCACAGATACACACAGCACACTACACACACAGATTTATACATAGCACACCTTACGCACTTACACATAGGGCAGATACACACAACACACACACATAACATACCTCTAACAGCACAACACACACCCACATTCACCACACACACCCAAAAAACAGTATGACACACACAAAACACACACTTAAACATTGCACAGATACACAAAGACACAACACACACATACTGTATATACGTAGCACACCTCACACACTTACGCATTGGACTCATTGGACAGATACATACAATACAACACACACAATCACATACACTACAACACACACACAAAAACATTACAACACACACAAACACACAGAACACATAAAAAATAATTTGCAGTTTATTTAACCATCTGTACCGGCAAATAAAAACTGTACCTAATGTACCGTTTCTACTTTGTTCCCCATATCCGTCTCTCCAGTCCTCCAGCCTGTCACTGTGCTCCCCGGCCAGTTGCACTGAGAAATCTTTGTCCTGGCCAATGCACCCATTGATCAATACAAAGTGGGTACACTGCACTCACCCTGTTAGTCAGTTGGATATCAGGCACTGCTCTGCCTTAAGGGTTTCCCAGACTATTTTGGTTCATAGATAATGTTTGGTCGATGGGCATGAGCGCTGCATGCATTTGTTTGAATGTTATGAGTGTAAGAAGTTGAAGAATAAGACTGAGATGAAGATTTGTCACGTTATAGTGTACAATTTACTCAATAAATCATGAAAAAAATATGTGTACATAGAAGTACAGTACAATCAAGAAATGAAAGTAGGATTAAAAAATAAATTCTGATTCAAACTGATAATTGTTTGGATGGCGGTGGGTTGCGAAACAAATCTATAGGTGGAGGGGGTATGGATATTGTGGGCATAATTGGTGTTTGGTACACCTACAGGGGGTCCCCAGTTGATGAGAAATTCTCACTACAGTGTCACCGTAGGGGGATTTCCAATTGGGGTTCAGGTGGTCTTTTAGGGACCCCTTTACAATCCCGTTGGTCTCTTCTCCTGGTGCCTACGGTCTCCCTCAGTGATTGACTATCATTATGGGAGACTGTAAGCTCAAGGAGAAGAGGCCTACAGGATTGTAAAGGGTCCCTAAAAGACCACCTGGACCCCAATTGGGAATCCCCCTATGACCGTGACACTGTAGTGAAAATCCCATCAATTGAGGGCCCCTGTAGGTGTTACAAACACCAATTATGCCCACAATATCCATACCCCCACCTATAGATTTGTTTCACAACCCACCCCATCCAAACAATTATCAGTTTGAATCAGAACTTATTTTTTAATCCTACTTTCATTTCTTGATTGTACTTCTATGTACACTTACATTTTTTTCACGATTTATTGAGTAAATTGTACACTTTGTAACATGGCAATTCTTTTTCTCTGTCTTATTCTTCAACTTCTTAAACTCTAAACCTTATCAATGCATCCATTGATGATTGTGATGGCTGGATCAGCCCGGCGGGTGTAGGGAAGAATTTGGCCCATTGCACCCATTCCCAGTGGTGCATTACAGTGGTGCGGATAGTGTGCGTCGCGTAATGACATCATGTGGCCAGGCCCGCGGACCTGCTCCCACACTCAGGGGCTGCCCCACTGTTTGGTAGAGATGCTCGGTGCATGTGCTTTACAGATCCCCAGACCTCAGAGACTGCTGCAGGCAGGTTCGGTGAGGGGAGTGGCAGTGGCACGGAGCAGTGAATTTTTAATTAATTATGGCGCGGTAAGTAACGCCCACCCTGGACCCCACGCACTCAGCGCCTGTAATTACACACCCTAGAAACTGTACCATTAAAAGTATAGAAATTGAGGTGTGGACATGTCCCTTTCTGATTTTGTACCGATTTCTGACCCTCAGATGTTGGAGGATATGTCATACAGTAGGTGCTAAATCTCAGGAGTGGATGTGGAATTCATCAACACATACAAGTTTTCAACTCAGGAGCGTTGTGTTTCAAACAACAACACCACACCTGATTTCATTGCCATCATTGAGTATCAATGCAAACACATTCTAACATTATGATGGAATCTATTACAAATTACAATCTTAGGTCTTTGTCACAGCATACTGTAAGATGACATTTTTCAGCAATTTTGGAAATAAAGAAACCCCAAGGTTTTCCCGGGCAACGCCGGGCGGGTCAGCTAGTGTTTAATATTGAAGAGATCTTTAGCAGGATTTGCCAGCATTCTCAGCTCCCTGACTATACCAATCAGACGGTGTATGTAAACAAACTTTGTCTGCTGCCAATATTACTTCAGAAATGATTTTCACACTGTTCTATTGCTTTGAAAATGAAACATACTGTAGCTCGTGAAATTTGACGAGCATGCATTTGTTTTTGTTTTGATATAGAAACGTGTTAGAAATTGTGGAATGTTATGTTTCATTACACATATTATCTTCCTGGATATATTATTGTTCTTTTTTGGTACGCATGAAGTTGAAATAATAAAATCTCACCAAAGAAAAGAGCTAGATATGGTGGAAATAAAAACAATTACACGAGGAATAAAATAAAAAATTTTCTCAGACAGTTTCAAGAACAAAGATTTAGAAGACTGGAACGTGCTCAAGCTGTTGCCAGTGCTGTAGAATATGAGCAAGAGAGAAAAGCAAAGCAGGAACGTAATCGCACAGCTCACACTGTTGCCAGAGCTGAGGAATATAGACATTGTGTTTAATATTTAAATTTATTTTAAAAAACAAACATTCTTAAAATCCCGGACAATGCCGGCTACTCAAGCTAGTCATAAATAAAAACATGAGAAAGGTGGAGATAAAGTCATGAATTAGAGACCGCTTACACCTGGCACCTAAAGCTGAGTACACCCTATACAATGTTCTTCAATGATATGCACGATAACAATATTGGCGTGCATATCGTTCAGTGTGTACCCTTTATATCGATACGTGATCCCCGGTCCATAGCTATATTCCCAATCGTCTGAACATGCAGTCCAGTCTGACAGGGCCAGATGTGCCATGCCTTAAAAAGTGGTAAAATGGAGAATGATAACCCAGCTCATAACTGTCATTATTAAAAACAGCTTGTAACATGTCAGGAGTGGATTGGATGCCACTTTATCTCTCTCCACTTTATCACTTTTCAAGATTAGTTCTTCTGGCCCAATATCATCAGTGACTGCATGTTCGTTGAAGATCCCGATGACTGCACTGAACGCTATTACACAGCGGCCCTTATTCTGGTTCACTCACAAAGGTAAATTCCTTCTCAAATTGACAAAACCATGTGCACCGCTGGGGGGCAGATGTAACATGTACAGAGAGAATTAGATTTGGGTGAGCTATTTTGTTTCTGTGCAGGGTAAATACTGGCTGCTTTATTTTTATACTGCATATAGATATCAATTTGAAGTAAAACCCCACCCAAATCTAATTCTCTCTGCACAAGTTACATCTGCCCCACCTGCAGTGCACATGGTTTTGTCCATTTGAGAAGGAACTTGCCTTGTGAGTGAACCAGAATAAGGGCCATTGTGTAGGGCCCATAATATAAGATGCTTAAGA
The DNA here is from genome assembly GCF_055691185.1 of Crinia signifera. Lineage (NCBI taxonomy): Eukaryota > Metazoa > Chordata > Amphibia > Anura > Myobatrachidae > Crinia > Crinia signifera. The sequence goes on from NC_139217.1 coordinate 34,344,849, forward strand.
AATCATATACCCTTACCTACCTACCCCATTTGCTAACTACAGAAGTCAAAAGCAAGAGGCCACTGTCTGACTTATAGGGACAAATGTACTAAGATGGGAGTTCTTTTTCACATGAGATGTTGCTATAGGCAACTCATCTCAGAATCTATTTATTTAGCACCTTCTAGAAGATAATAGATAGTATCTGATTGGTTGCTCATACTCATAGCAGCATACCATGTGAAATAGAACTCTCATCTTAGTAGACTTCCCCCATATATGGCCTTTATCTCCTGTTATGCTGATCCACGTTCCATCAGCCTTCTGGTAATAACCTATGATCATACCCACATTCAGGGCCGGCGCCACCACTAGGCAGCCTTAGGCATTTGCCTAGGGCGCCGGCCACTGGAGGGCGGAGGTTTGGAGCAAGTCACCCCCCCTGGAGCCAGGTGAGCATGCCCTCAGATATCCCCAACCCCACACCTCCCACTTTGGAGCCCGCAGCTGTATCGCCCCGAGCAGGTCGGCGGCTGCATAAAATCTCTCCCGTGGAGCCCGTGGCTGTATCCCTCCCCCCCAGAGCAGATAGGTGGCCGCATCAAACCCTCCCCCCCTCCCCGCAGCATATCCAAACTCACCACGTGGAGCGGGTGACTGGCCGGCCGCACATCATCCCCGTGGAGTCCGCAAATGGAGCAGGTCGGCTCTTGGGCAGCAGGGCGCATCGAGACAGTTTGGCCACACATCCCCCCCGTGCAGTACCCCCCCCTGTAGAGCGGGTGTGCGGCGGGGCACGCACCTTCCCGCCCTGCCTGGGGCGCTGATGGCACTCACACCGGCCCTGCCCACATTCTGTGACTGATAAACAAAAGATACCCTTAAATGTTACTTACCTTCCACAAAGCCTCTTTGGGAATCCAAATATAGACTTTACTGGTACCACAACACCGTTAACAGTGAATATTCCGCCTAGAATTAAATCTCCTTCTTGATAATATTCATATTCAAATAAATATTTACCGGTAAGAGGAACATTAAATCCAGCTGCCGGGTTCTGTGATTCTGACCTGCAGAGACCAATGCCCAGTGTGCACAACCAAATTACTTGATGTACAATATTATATACATGTTCAAACAGTCGAAAACAAATACTGAATTTGTGTTCTTTTTTACATTTCCTCAATGACAGGTGCATCATTCTATTGAAATAATTAAGACACGGGTATACACGGTGAGAAAAATATTGGGTTTTCACATTTACAGTACTTTTCACATTTTGCACATTTACTGTTAAAGAACAGATTGTTTTGTCCTATATACAGTAAACCATCTTCTACCCGTCACACATGCAAATATTACATTTTTATATAGTATACTGTATATAGGGTGGTAACTAGGTGTGCACCAGCTGTGTCTTGCCCACGGTGCATCTGCAGGCACACACCTTGGGGGGGATTCATTAGTGATCAGAAGGGGTTGAATTTGGCCCCGTTCCAATGGTGGGGGGGGTCTGCGCATGTGCATATTTGGGCATGTGCAGACTCCCTGTGCAACGCCTTAGGCAACTAGCACATTGGCTTTGGCATTCACATGGGTAGGGGAGGGGGTGACAGGGGCTGAAGAAGGGGGATGCCCAGTATTTTATGTGCAATCCCATGAAAACGCTTGGCATTCCCCTGGAAACGCAGGCGGGCCAATGCCTGACAGGGTCAAGCAGCTGTCACATGAGGTCAGTGCCCACCCCATTTTTTTTTAAGTGATTTTTTCAGGGAAACTGTTTCAAACTTGATGAATATGAGAGAGGGAGCTGTGAAGACAGAGTTTGGGGGTAGGAGAAGATAGGGGCTGGGGGTGGGGTGGAGGGAAGAGTTTGTGGGCTGAAAATTGTCACAGCTTAGAGTGAAAGAACATTGCAGAAGCCGTCATTAATAAGGACTGACAGTCAATGACAGGACTTCCATCTCGCATAGAAAAAAAACATGCAGGACACATCAACGTCAGTGAGAAAAAGGTCCCATTCCACCTGCAGCATGAACATATTGGCGTACGATGGGGCGAAATTAGGTTGTTTTAGGTTCCTTGATTATACGGCTTGCCAATCATTGACTGTCAGCCCTTATTTTCTACACTCGCACTCTGGTAAAAAATTATTTATCCAACATAGATTGACATATACCACAAACTTCATTGTTTACATGCTTTCCTGCCCATGATCCCTCAACTATGTGGGTAAAACGGAGAGGACTCTCTGTGATCGATTAGTTAGACACCGTTCTTCTATTAAGGCTGCCTTTGAGAAGGGTGGCAGCGGCCACTTTCTCCAGGCAAAACATAGTATGGTTGCTTTAAAATTTATTTTAAAAGTAAATTGTGTCATTACACTGTTGTTATAATCTATTTTGTAAATGTTGTTTACTGGGCGCCATGGTTTCAACAGACCACAAGCGGCAGTGTGATGATGTTGCCCCTCTAGCGCATCACACGTTGTCATGGCAACAGAGACATCACAGTACTGAGCCGCCTCGTGGATCTTGCGCCCAGTGTCAGGAAGCACTAGGGGACGGTATGTATATAACTGTGTTCTTGTTCAATGTTATGTTATGTCCTGATGATGAAGCTATAATAAATGTTTTGAAACTTTGACTTCACTACCGCTGTCCTGAGTACGTGATATATTAGAGTGCCGCCCTGTACACCACTGATATATATATATATATATATATATATATATATATATATATATATATATATATACATATATATATAATTTAGAGCAGCAGTCCTCAAACTATTTTGCTCTGGGACCCCATCAGTCAATAAAAATAATGACAGGACCCCACCAGCAAGTTACTGCAGAAGGTCATCAGGTCACAGGTGTAGTCAGCAGATAGCGCATACATAGCAGCATTGTGGAGGCACAAAATGATGGGAGGAGTCTAAAATAAGAGACAATTCAACAGATTTCTCAGACTCTCTCAATCACTAACTGAGATTAGAAAAGGCATCAGCCTGATGGTCAGCAAGAAGGAATCGCGACCCCATGCTGAGAAGGTTGGGACACACTTTGGTGTCAGGACCCACAGTTTAAGAACCGCTGATTTAGAGGACTAAAAAAGAGCCTTTTTTGCTTTCTATAATGTTTGTTTATTCATGAATCAATTACTTTGTGAATCTGCAATTATATTATACATTGGTGTGTAGTTTGTATGTGCCATGTCATTTTGCATCACTTGCCTAATCAACCACGCATGTGAAGGTGAAACCTACAAGAAATTCATTTTTTTTTTTTGCCAATGGATTTCAAATATTATATACTGTAGCTATTATTTGCATATATAAAAATAAAGCAATGATATTATGTGTAAGAAATGTTAGAAAGTATACAGGGGAGTTGAGATCTTTGAACAGCAGGTTTTATGATAGGAATGCAGGACAGTAGATCACAGTAATAGGAAATGGGAAAATAGACCACAACAATAATAAATAAGTTAAACACTAAAAATGAACACCCATATTTTGTTTTCTGAATGACAGCATTGTGCAGATATTAATATAAAACATCAAATTGAACCCTGTGAAAAATACATCTGAGAAACAAAGATAATCTACAGTAATGCTGGGTACACACATACAGATTTATCTGTCCATGCTGTCTAGTGGGAATATAAATCTGGTAATGTATGGAAGCATATGAGAATTGAATATTTGCTGCCAAACACTGAAAAACAGACAATGGCCATTCAGATAAACTGGTTAAATCCATTTGATTTAATAAATTCATCCTAACAATCATTTTGATATATTTCAAGCATTTGGGAGCTTTTTTGAAATGTTTGATTGTCATATGCTTGCAGATTTTTGTTCCTACAAGACAGATTGGACAGATACATCTTTAGGTGTGTACACCATTTAAGATCATTGTTGGCAGGTACACGTATAGTATTGAAAATTCCCCAAAAATGTTAAATAAATAGTGGGTGAGATGTAATATGGTGCAATTTTTGGTAATGTGAGATTTAAAAAAAAAAAAAAAGAAACTTCCGAAATCGCACGTTTTCTGGAAATCGTAGCAATGTAATGTAATGTAATGTAGTAACATGCAAATTGTGGTAAAAGTTGCATGTTTTGACCTGTCTTTAAAAAATCGCACATTGAAAATCGAATCCAGATGTTTTCTCATTGAAAACATCGAAATTGCAAATGTAATAGAGTGCAAATTTTCAATTTGCACCATTAAAATGACCAAAAATCACAAAACAAATAGACCAGGTCCAGCCTGTCGAGATTGACCATTCCATGTAGAGATCTTGCTGTCCAAAAAGAAAATGTCGTGGGCTCCCCTGAACATAACCAGCCACCGTATTTTGCGAACCAGGACCAGCTCAATTAGCCCTGGGCTGGTTTTGCTCAGGAATGGGGACCCTACAACATTTAAAAAAAAAAAAGGATTACACAAATCCGCACAATGCCATGTCTAAAAAAATGACACATTCTCGTTTCTACAAATTTACATTTTCAAAATTGCAAGAAATCGCATTTGATTTCTGACATTGTCTAAAAATTTGCATATATTGCATGTGTGAATTTTGGGGAACTTGCAATATAGTGGGATTTTTTAGTCTAAATAAATGTACAAGTTAAATGTACGCAACATCTGCTATACTTACATTATACAGATTAATATATTCCCTCCATACCTACTGAAAAATGTCATTGAATGTTGAGTGAACATTCCTTTTATACGGATATCTTTATTTTGAGAGTATTTATGCCTAAATGTACGTTCCTGGTCACATTCACATCTGAAGTCCTTAATCCCAGATCTGCAGATTGTCACACGCAGGACCAACAGCCAAACAAATAACAGCTTAGACCCATTGTTACAGAAAATCAGGTACATTTGAAAAGTTTAGTTCTCTATTTGCCAGCACAGCACTGACGGCTGAACACCTGTATGATGGGATATTCAGGGTCTAGGTATTGGAGCAGATAGTGTTGGTTTATATGCTGTGTGAGTGATTCATTTGTCATAAACCAAAATAGAATAGTACAAATCAAACTGTAAAAATTTTTTTTTTTTAAAGATGAACAGAGACTGCACCAGGGGAAAGTATACAAAGGTGTTAGTTTATAGCTTTTCCTAGAACATTATTATCAGAATCCCCAAAAAATGTATTCATGAAGGATTTAAATTGATATAAGTGTAACTAAAATAAAAATATATATCTTGATATATATATTCAACAAACCTAATATCACTGCTATGGTCCCCTAATAGCCAGGTATGTATTATTAGCAGAGGGTGGGTGGGTACTATTTACCTGGCCCACTCTGCTCTCCCCCTTTGCAGGGAGCTGCGCAATGGGAAGAGAGAAAACAGACTACCGTCTCAGCACAGCCTCTCTCCCCAGCTCAGCACACGCTGTTGTGCCATATGCTGAGCTCAAGAGAGAGATAGCTGCAGCAGCAGACTCATCTCTCTCCCTCTCATTTTTCTTTCCATGGGTGTGTTGCCCCGCATTCTCCTGGAGGCCCCACCCCTGCCCAGTGGCCACGACCCCTCCATAACACCGGGTCCATTCGACTTGTTGGTGCCTGTGAATATTAGGTCAATTATTTAAAAAGTCAAGTAAGGCCAAAAAGAGACCCAGCCTCAATACCAATACTCTCCCTCTACTCTAGCCTACTGTCTATGCATGCTATTAATTGTGCCATCCAATGGAAAGGAGGCATATTCTAATGCCAGCCATCCAATGGGAAGGTGGAAAGTGGTCCAGAGAAATGTGTGATTCAGAATATGAAACAATAATGGTAAATACTGTTATAATGTGGGCAGACTATTGATTTAAAGCCCCATACACACTAGACAATTAGCTCTACTGCCAATATCATGAATTATTTTGGAGGTATGCCTTGGTGAGCGATATTGTGTGTACACACTGAACAATATCCCTAGACAATACTATAAGTGATGTCACCTGCCCCCACTGCTGCAAGCCTCACTGAAAATATATTCAACATTGAGCATGCAGCACAGATGATGGGGGTCATTAATGATGTTCTGAGCCACAGTTATGAACCTCATCCTCTGATTCCTCACCCCCATCAGTGTGTGCATACTCATTGTATGTAAGGACAAGTTAATACTCATAAAAACTCACAGAGTATTAATTTGTCCCCGCTGTGATCGACCATCACAGGTCCCTCTGTAGTCTCTAGAGACAATTGTTGGTGTTCATTGAAGAACTGATCATTCATTTTGATGAACATCATCTCCATATATTGTGAAAGTAGCCTCCTACGCTGCTCGCTGACAAGCTTACCGGCTGCACTAAAAACTCTTTCAGTGTATGCAATAGAGGTGGTAAAACTCAGGTAAAATAGAGCCAACTTGTACAGGGGCCTAGAAATTGCCGCTTTTTCCTGCCAGTACTGATAGACTGTCTTACATGTCTACTTGGATGCTGTCACCCATGTAATTCTCCAGCATGTTTTCAATGGTGACAGTATCATATGCAGTGACAGCAGACATGTCAGAGATTGTTGGCAGGTCCATGTCCAGTGAATCGGTTAGAAAATCTACAGTAAGCAGGAGAAAATGAAGGAGGAGCTGTTGCCATGGCAAGTTCCGCTTCAGCTGACAATCTCCTCACAGCAGGTTTTTGCACCTCTGCAGACTTGTGTCCACCGGAAACAGAGATACAATGTAGGCTTTAAACCTAGGATCAAGCATGTGGCCAAAATTTAGTGGTCTGATTTCAATAGATTAACCACCTTTGAGTTCTGGCAAAGCAAATTAAGGGCTTCATTCAAAAGTCCCACCTTCTTAGCAGAATTACTCATTTTAAGCTCTTCCTTCACATTCTACAGCTGCTTCTACAAAGCCTGATGATTGAAATGACCTGACTCAAGCTGGCAATGTCTGAATTTACTTGGTTGAAGAACCTTGCACAACACATACAGTACATCATTATCCAACTGTGGTTAAGTCAGGTGCACACTGCCTCCTTTGCCTATGTCATAGGTGGATGTATAGGCTTAAATGGCCTTTTGATGCTACTCCTTCCTCCGAAACAATAACAGTAGAGGGTTTAGTTCCACGCATCACTATCTTTTGCTTCAAGTGATTGCAGGGCAGGTTCAAGAGTGGTTGTTGGCACTCCAGCTATGGCAGGTGGTCGCTGAAGGATGAAAGTGGCCTGCAACGTGTTGGGCCACCATAAGCATATTCCTGCATGCCCCTGTCATTTCTCCAAAAATGCTGCACCACCAAATTTATTGTTTGAGCAAAAAATGGGGCATGCTGGAATTTGTCCAGCTGTAAGTCCTGCATGATATAGGTGGCGTCAAATATCACAAATCCACAGGAGAGTCTAAGTGGGGTAAGCCATTGTGCAATGATTTCACTCAGTTTCTCGAGGAGGTACTCTTTATTGTGCCTCTTACTGAAACTGGTGATACACAGCATTGCCTGCCTTGGAACGAGCTGGCGTTTCTGAAATGCTGCTACTGGAGCTGCTGCTGTTGTTGCTGCAGAAGGCGATACATCTACCCAGGGGCTGTCACAGTCATATAGTCCTTAGTTTGCGCTTTACCACTTGTCCACATGTAAGTGGTTAAGTGGTCAGTGGGTACAACTGCATTTTTCAGGACACTGAGGACACATTTTCTGATGTCGCGTGCCTAGTGAAGTGGAAATTAGATGGGATTTGTTATCGGGGACACACTACCTTCAACAATTGTCTAAATCCCACTGCACTAATGGCAGATACTTGATGCTTGTCTAACACCAACATAGCTGTCAAGGCCTGAGCAATCTGCTTTGCAACATGATGACTGTTGTCATAAATCATCTTCCTCGCAAATGACTGTTGGATGGTCAATTGCTTAGTAAAAGTAGTGGTATTGCAACTCCCTCTCCGGGATAATGAACAACTACCAGCAGCAACAGCAGCAGCAGTAGGCGTAACACTCAACAATCCTCTGGAGGAGTGCCGGATGGGAGAGGAGTAAATCATGCTAGTGAAATGGCCTGAAGGACTACTTACAGTCCTAATTGAGGAGGGATTTGATGAAGAGGGAGTTGGTGGTGTGGATTACAGGTGCTTGGATACAACAGGACAGGAATTTAGGTGTCACTGGACTGCTTATGCCCTTGATAGTGACATGATGAATGCTCTTCAGGTGATGTATAAAGGAGGATGTTCACAGATGGTTAACACACTTACCCCTATTAAATACAGCTTTACAAAGGCTACATAAAGATGGAGCTTCTCCTGGTGATAGTATTGCCAATCACACTTTGCTCCATCCAAAAGAAGGGGGCATGCGCAAACGAGCTGCTCACATGCACAATTCTGTCAGAGCCCGCTGCTGCCCTCCACCAGCTTCATAATGCCTGCAGCCCCCACTCCCTGAAGCTAAGACAGGCAGGGAAGCTGATCTGTGCTGCCGTGCTGACGGGGACTTGTGAGTGTGTAAGACCTGCAGGCTGGCTAGTGATACAGTTGTTGTCTGGATTGGGGTATAAATAAATCCAGACCGATGACGTGGATCTTTTGGTCTTCTGCCCAGGTATGATGATGGCCTTTTTCACCACATGGATAACAACTGTCTCACCCAGTTTGTGAAAAATGTGTAGTGTCGACCAACCGTGCGCTTTAGCTGCCGATTAGAAATATATATGGAGGGTGTTTCCCTTAACCCTTAGTTTAGACAATAAAATACAAGAAATTTATACATATCTCATAATCTGGCGCTCAGTTGTTCAGAAAGTAAATATCCTCTCCCCTTCGTTTGGATAATGGTATATGTGGAGGATAAAAGATGTAATATGGTGAAGCACAGTTATGTACAACAAATTCAATTTTAATTGATACCAGTAAAAACAAATAGTGCCTGGTGGATCACACTCCGATCCTTCCAGCGCATACAATATAAACAGTAGTAATGCAATACTGTAATGGATAAAAATGCAGGGTCCCCCTTTCTAACTCAAAGGTGGAACAATTACCGGAATGATTTGAACTGGTCGCCAGTTCAAAATAGGCACAAGTGAATCAGTCCCGGGGCAACTCACAGGTCTCAGTCCGTTTATCAGCTCCGGTACATCCCCTCTGGGTCAGGCAGGTGGCGTTCCAATGTAGATGACCAACGCGTTTCAACTCCTTCTGGAGTCTTTATCAAGGTCCCAATGGTGTATGGTGTCTCCGGTTCCTTGTCCGATATAAGTAGTTACTTTAATTACCTCTTCATTACGTGCCGCTGCTAGGGCACGGAAGTGATGCGCCGCTGCTCCCGTCACGTCACTTCCGTTTGCGTCTAGCTCCGTCTTGTTGTCATGGTGAGCTAGACGCCGGAAGGTGATTTTGTCCGTCTGACAGAGCGTTAGCTCCGGCTTTTGTTGTATCGTTGCCATGGTATTATGGAAGATGCTGTTAGTGGATAAATATGCAATTAGATCAATCATGTGCATTTTTAATAGAAAGTGCATGTTTGGCTCTAAAGTGCCTGTGCCTATTAAAATATCGATAATAAAAAGCGGTGAAGATATTCTTGGTGAAAAATTGATTAATACAGATATACAGATAAAAAGATAAAAAGATTTCATATAATGTAATAAAAAATGTCATAAAAACCATTTAATTTCATAGTCAGCATTTAAGCCTTTAGGTATTAAAGTGCCTAATTCATAGATTAGTTTCATTTCGGCTTTGGCTAGCTGTGTGGCAAGATCTCTTTGTCTCCAGTGGCCCTTTATCCATTTTAGGCCACAGAATTTAATGATATGGCTGACATTTTTTTGATGGCATTTGTTAAAATGAGTGGATAGTGCATGGGTTTCAAGGCCTTTCTTTATATTCCGGATGTGCTCACTTAGTCTCACTTTGAGAGGCCTTGAGGTTCTCCCAATATACCACAAATTACAAGAACATTGTATTCCATAAACTAAATTTTTTGTATTACATGTGATAAAATCGTTGATTTTAAAAACCTCTGTATTAATATTAATTTCGCTTTGTCTTTGTCCGGTCCCTTGTACATGTCTACACCCGATGCAGGTACCGCATCTGAAAAAACCCTTCGACTTTATAGTCGAAATGGTCTTTGTTGGAGGTAGTGCGCTGTGGACCAATTTAGAACTTAAATTTGGTGCTCGCCGATATATACATTTCGGTCTGGCGGGTAGGAGAGATCCTATGACTGGATCTTTTTGGATGATTCCCCAGTGTTTATTCAATGTTTTTTCAATTGATTTGTACTGGTTATTAAATGATGTAACAAATGCGAAATCTAATTTACAGTCATTAGTTTTCTTTCCTTTAGTTTGAAGCAGTGTCTCTTGAGTGATGTTAGTGACTTCTTTTTTGGTTTTCTCCACTTGGGTTTCGTTATAATTGGAGGCAAGAAATTTATTTTGTAGGCCCTCGGCTTGTTGTTCAAATACTTTTTGGTCAGAACAGTTCCTTCTAATTCTTCTAAATTGTCCCCCGGGTATCGCTTGCAACCAATTGGGGTGATGACAGCTTGATACTGGAATAAAGGCCCCTGAATCTGTTGGCTTGATAAAATTTTTGGTTTGTATCGTGTTATTCACAATGTATATGGTTACATCTAAAAAGTTGACTTCCACATTACTGCAGGCGAAGGTAAATTCTATGTTAAGATGATTAGTATTTAAAAAAGTATAAAATTCTTTTAAAATGGACTCCTCTCCCTTCCAGATAAAAAATACGTCATCTATGTATCTACGCCATGACACCAGGTTCGCTCCGAATGGATTATGGGTCCATATGTTATCTTGCTTCCACTGACCCATAAAAATATTGGCGTAACTCGGAGCGAACCTGGTGCCCATAGCGGTACCTCTCTGTTGCAGATAAAAATTCTCCTTGTATAAAAAATAATTATTGTGTAAAATGAATTTCGCACCCTGCATTTTTATCCATTACAGTATTGCATTACTACTGTTTATATTGTATGCGCTGGAAGGATCGGAGTGTGATCCACCAGGCACTATTTGTTTTTACTGGTATCAATTAAAATTGAATTTGTTGTACATAACTGTGCTTCACCATATTACATCTTTTATCCTCCACATATACCATTATCCAAACGAAGGGGAGAGGATATTTACTTTCTGAACAACTGAGCGCCAGATTATGAGATATGTATAAATTTCTTGTATTTTATTGTCTAAACTAAGGGTTAAGGGAAACACCCTCCATATATATTTCTAATCGGCAGCTAAAGCGCACGGTTGGTCGACACTACACATTTTTCACAAACTGGGTGAGACAGTTGTTATCCATGTGGTGAAAAAGGCCATCATCATACCTGGGCAGAAGACCAAAAGATCCACGTCATCGGTCTGAATTTGTTGTACATAACTGTGCTTCACCATATTACATCTTTTATCCTCCACATATACCATTATCCAAACGAAGGGGAGAGGATATTTACTTTCTGAACAACTGAGCGCCAGATTATGAGATATGTATAAATTTCTTGTATTTTATTGTCTCACCCAGTACCTGATTTAAATAAACCACATTACCATCAGAATCCTCCTCGTCAACTTCTTCCTCAGTGCGAGCAACTGTACATCAATATCCTCATCCTGGTGTACTTCAACGGTGTCATCTTCAATCAATATCATCCATTTGGGTGCTCCTTTCCACCCTTGCAGAGGGCAAATGGTGAAAGGAGCCACCTCTTTACATCCACTGTTGGGAAGGTCAAGAATCTCAACAACCGACACACTTGGACTTGGGGATTTGTGATATCTTCTCAGTGGAACTCACAGTTTTATGTTGTGCTTTTACCAGCTTAATTTTATTTCATTTTATGTGAGGGAGGATGGCTTTTATTGTCATGTGAAGCTGAACCACTTTTTATGAACATAGGCCAGGTCCTTACCATTTCTTGACACGTTGTTTCGTAAATGGCAAGTTTACTTTTTTCCTCCAACATTTAATTGTTTTTGTTTTTGATAATTTTACTGGAGTTTGGCTTTTTAGATCTTATATGCCCTCTACTATGATATTGGTTATCAGCCTTTGCAGATGATGTTGATGGTATTTCATCATTTATGTCATGCTTATGACTATTGCTATCTGCTTCTGCAGTGGTTCTTTATATTTCCGCAGTAGGAAGTGGTTCTTTATCTTCCGAATTGTTGTCCTTCATTATTTATTTGGAGCATACACATGGCAGAGCACCACTACAGCAAAAGGTAGAACCCCTTTAATTATTTAAATGGAGTGAACACAGGACAGAGCATCTATACAGGACACGGGTGGAATACCTTTAATTTATGAATGAGCGAACACAAAGGGGAGCGCACTCCTTCAGCACACAGGTGGAACCCCTTTAATTGTTTACATGTAGCGAACCCGGGGCAGAGCACCAATACAGCACATGGGTGGAAACCCTAATTATTTGAATGGAGCGAACACAGGGCAGAGTACCAATACAGCACATGGGTCAATCGACTTTAAGTGTAGATATAGCAAACACACAGGGGAGCACAGCAGTACAGCACATGGGTGGAACCCCTTTTATTATTTAAATGGAGCAAACACACAAGGGAGAGAACCCCTACAGTCTGGTATGGACTGGCACTTGCTCCAACAATAGTGGTGCTGCTCTGGTGCCTTCCGTGTGTATGTACAAATAACTTCAGAAATCAGTGTCACTCGGAGGCTTGATGAAATAAGAATAATCTTTTCTCCCATGAAACAGATGACCGCAGTTTTGGGGTATATAACCCTGTTCTCAAGGTGCAGTACACCATTTCTAAAGTTGTATTATATATATATATATATATATATATATATATATATATATACATTGTAGGGGCACTGCACACACTAAATTAACTGATAATACTATCAGTTAATTTAGTGTGTGCAGTGCCCCTACAATGTCTGTTTAAAAAATGTGGTCACAAGCCATAGGGCACCCCAAAACTAGGAAAGATAAGGTGAGTGCCGATGTTAAGTGTATTTATATATATATATATATATATATATATATATATATATATATATATATATATATATATTTCTACTTCTTCCCTATAGCAATAGGGTGATGCTATAGGCAGATCAAATTCAAACAGTCCAAAGGTATAACAAAAGCAAACGTGTAAAAACACATAAAGTACAAAAAGTTAAATCAATTAGAAGTTCCTCCATTTTACACACTCTCTTTACATCAACATGTTTCGGTCGCTAGGACCTATCTCAAGATGTGATAGAGTTGTGAGGAGCTCAATATTTAAAAGCAGGTGAGACAATTTCTGCACTTCTACATTTTTGGTCTGAATCAGGCCCCATGTCATTAACAATGTGCACTCCTGCAGATTGTTAACGACCTCCCCTGTTTTCTGAACATGCAGTCAAAGTGACACCCTGAGGAAAACCTTTTTATGGTCGAAACGCGTTGGTGGAGAGATCTGGGAACCCAATGATCACAGACCTGTGTCTAGGAACTTGGTAACACTTGTGGGGAATCCATTATTTCGGAGGTGGCTCCCCCGTTATACTTTGTATTTAGTATTGCCTTTTTTCCATCCGTTCCTGCACCCAGGTTTCTTATCATTGACTCTTTTTACAATTATATTTTTATATATATAATAAAAGTTATTTTTATCCTTTATATTGTGCCAAATACCCATTTTTTTGGATACTACAGTGGTTTTGGAGAACCCAGGATCAAGAGATTCATAAAGAAAACGCTGCGGGAGTAACATCGCCTATAGAAGCGTAAGTTGGGTACACCCACTTTTACTTAAAACATCGAGTTTACAAATAATGTCCGTACCGTAAGATAAATGAAGGAGTATTTTATGTGCATAGAAAAGATACCTTTATGAGAGGAATCCACTTTTTTGAAGTGTGAGTATGATGGACATCTGATTTACACACGGAGAAAGAAGGAAGAAAGGAGAATATATTTTACAACAGAAAATATATGGACTGGTTATTATCTACGAGTGCTGTTTGGTGATAGTGGTCATTTTTTGTGGTGATGCAGTCAAATTTGCCCCTTGCCAAATTTGGGAGAGAATTGTGAATGGAATCGTAATTGCAATACCACAACAGATCCATAAGCAATTCCAGAACCATCAAATGATTGTCCCTACAAATGTGAGTAACACTGACCTTTCTACAAATCTGACAGAAACATGCAGGAAGCGGTCATCGCTGACTTTAAAGACCCTCCATGAAAACTTCTGGGCACACCTGCATTTCTTCTGACACTCCCAGAAAACAGACAATTACCACTCTCAAACACTGGCCTCCTCGAATCAGGGATATTGTGATTAGAATCACATGATCCTTTCCCCCCCACTATTTGGCTTGCACATGTATGCTTTGAGCTGAACGCATGTGCAGTTGTTCAATAATTGAAAGGATTGTGAATTTGCACAACAGCTATCAACTCTGAGAATGTACTGTAAACTAAAGAGAGATAAAGGCAACTATTAAAAAAGTTTTGTATTAAACATCACAGGCATCTACTACAAAACATTTTATTCAATATGGGATTCCGACTATCGGAAATTCCGGACAGTTGGAATCTTACTCTGCTTGACAGATACTCGACAGGCGAAATTTACTGTTCCACCTGCCCGGTGGCTAAAAGAGGGGGTGTCGGTGAAAACAGCCATGGAATCCACAGTCATTTCCGACAAAACAGATCTGACTTGTTTTAAAGTCGGATCTTTTTTGTTGAAATCCACCTTCAATGCTGTCGGAAATGGCAACATTGTATGGGCGGAGGTCGCTATTTCCCCTGTCGGGGAATACTGCCCTAAATGTTGTTAATAAAGTGTAACCGGTATATGGTGCAAAAGTGTGTTTTTTTTTAATAATTTTATGACATGACATTGTCAATGGATAAAACAAAGATAGAGTAATATAAATGTATTTAATGATTTAACATTAAAATCTATCAGCAAAAAAATATATTTCTGTTTTGGGTTAGCATAGATATAAATAAGACATATACCGCTAATGCAGACGCATTCACATATCTCTATTTTTTAGTACAGTATAAGCGTAAATGTGCTAGATTTGCATGTCTGTAATCCTCCTAACTCATCTGCTGCAAAACAGTGGCATAACTTCATCAAAGTTGCCCAGATGCAAGATAGAGGTTGGACCATCATCCCGCCTTCACTCAAGTGACCCACACAACATCCATGCAAGTAGTACATGCTAAGCTCCCCTGGGGAGGAATAGTAGGTGTGCAATGGGGGAATGCAGACAGTACAATCAAAGATGCTGGCACCTCCTGCACCACGGCAGCAACATAAACAGTGGCTGGAAATTCACCCAGTTTAATAATTCTCTCCTTCGACTCCTCTGATCAGAACAAACACGTAGTGGGAGATTTGGACGCTGATACAATGAGAGAGGAGAAGTGCCCTCTTCAGGGCTTGGTGCCTGTCGGCAAGAGCCTCCATCGTCTCAGAGAGTTCCACTACTGCTGCCACTGTCATATACAGCTGCAAATATTTCTGTTCAGTATGTGCTTTTAAACTAAATACATTCATTTTGCATGTGCTTCTTTAAAAAAAAAAGAAACACAGCAACAAAATATCTATGGAACAGGCATATTGTATTATTTTTGTTCCTATCATATTACAGGATAATAGATTATACTACGAAAAATTGTGTTTCCCATGGAAACAATTTCTTTTTTTATTTATTTCTGGTCTCATCAGTATATTATAGCATTTAGGGAAAAATATACAGCCTAATATCCCTATACATGAGGCTAATATAGCAAACACCTCTACAATGACCATCTGTTTCCCCTTACTGCTCAGATAGGCCGGGATGGCACAGACCCACACACTGCAGAACACCATCATGCTGAATGTGATGTACTTGGCCTCATTATAGATGTCTGGTAATGTCCTCACCATGAAAGCCAGAACAAAACTCACAGCTGCCAGGAATCCCATGTAACCCAACATGAAATAAAAGGCCAGCACAGAACCCTCATTACATTGGATGATGATAGTCCCAGGATATGTGTCCATGTTATACTCTAGATAAGGAGGAGAAACTGACAACCAGATGACACCATTCAGGACCTGGACAGATGAGCTGATCACCACTAAAGCATTTGGTAGTTTTACTCCCATCCATCTTCTCCAGTAACTTCCGGGTCTTGTGGCCTTAAAAGCGATGCACACTGTGATAGTCTTGGCCAGGACTGAGGACACAGTGATAGTAAATATGATTCCAAAGCAGATCTGCCGCAGCATGCAGGTTATATCCACTGGGCGACCAAGGAAGAGGAATACACAGAGTAAACTCAACTCTAGAGAGACGAGGAGAACAAAGCTGAGGTTCCGGTTATTGGCTCTGACAATCTGGCTGTTCTGGAAGGAGATAAATACTCCAATTATGAGGACAATTATAGCAGACACTAATACAGCTGTGACAGAGAACACTGAGGTTATAGCATCCGTATCATATGAGAGAAAGACTTGAGCTTTGGCAACACATTGGTTCCTTGCAACATTCGGCCATTCAGTGTCGCTGCACTTCGTGCAATGTTCTGTGTCTGTGGAATACAAAATGTTACAAATAAAATATTCAAACAGTAATGGCCTCTAATATACTCTATCCAATTTTTTTTCTTTCATGCTTTCTTTTTAACTACAATTTCTTAATTCCCATTCTCTACCCTTCTTTCTTGAAATATTACTCTCTACCTTTCATTACCACTCTACCCTCTAGGTAATAAATCAGTTTAAAGGTTTTTTTTTTTATTCAGTTCTGGAAAATGCATACAGTATACAATGCTCATCTGGTGCCCCTATGATTGCCAAAAGTAAAATCTCAAAAAGTGTCTCTATGAAGGTCTGATATGGGAACAGAAATTATTTTGTCACAAACTGAAGTACTGTTCTACCTAACTTGGGATTTGGCGTGACCTGACACAGGGGCGCAGAGTCTAAACATGCCGGGGTTTTTCTGCCAGTGACCCCCACCAATCATAATATATGGGCTTCTGCGGCGCCCAACACTTCGGTCATGGCCCCCTGGTCAGATTTCCCTTGTGAGTTGGTATAAGTACTAACAAGGGTGAAATATGGAAGTGTGGCCGGCTAGCCAGGTCGAGATCAGAACGGACAAAGCAGGTACCAGAGTATATGGCAAAGGGAGTCCAAGGTCAGACTGGGTCATACACAGGAAAGCACAGCTCACAGTATACTAGGATGAAGCTGAAAATGGTCACTAGGCAAGCTGAGATCATACACCGGATAATACAGGTCAGATACCGAAGGATCTAGCAGGAGAATGGTTAGGAAACAAGCCGAGGTCAAATACATTAATCAGGAATTTCAAGGTAATGGATAAGGCACAGGAACACTGGAGCTGTTGTGAACCTATACGCTGGCAGAGTCTCTCTGCCAGAGACTGCCTTTTATAGGAAGCACAAGGAACTGGATTCTCACAGGTGCCTCAATCAATGAGGGCTGAGCATGTCTCACTCAGGTGCTTTAATCAATAAGTAATGGTCAGGTTACATTGAACTGCCTGGCAGCATGGACGCACCCAGGTACTGCAATAAATTAGCAAAGCTCAGACCACACAGAACTTCCTTGCAGCATGGAGCAGAGCTGAACTGACAGGAGAAATCACAAACCAGGTAAGAACCAAACAATACTTGAATGTTGTGACAGATTTGCCACTTTAAGAAAACATTCAGTGTGAATGCCATCCTGCCCTGAGTTGTCAGTTACCAATTAAACTATTTCTGCCAGTGTCCTATAATGTATTAAAATGATTATTATAATTATTATTCAAGCAGCCATATAAAATGTAATGCAGTTTGGCTCGCTACGCAGCGGTCGTTCACTACTTAGCAAGCACCTTAATGCCGCCGAATCCCCTCGGGACCATGCGAGGGGGATGTGTTCACTAACACATCCCCTCGCATGGGGGCGCTAGCAGGAGAATCAGTCGATGGTTGCGGTCCAGTGAATGATTTCTCCTGCCTTCAGAAATAAAAGTCCCTAAACTATTTTTTTATTTCCTCCACAGTTCGCCGAAGACATGATGGGTGCTGACATCATGTGGCATTAGCCGCCCGCTCCGAGCAGGCATCGGCCCACCTGCATTTCCACCCGCCCCGCTCCCTCCCCTACCAGTGCGAACACAAAAGGGGTCTGCACATGCTCAAATACACTTATGCGCAGACCCCCCGCCATTGGAAAGGGACCTTAGACATGAAGCTGTATCAGTGTCTGTGCTGACTGTTAAATGACCCAATAGGTGTCTTAATTCAAATCCAGGTGGCACATTTGTATATTTTACCCAGCCGCTGCCTACACATTCATAGCTGGGTAAGCGTTTTGATGCATTTCTGAATCAGACCTTCTGTCAATCATTAAATGTCCAATATAGTTTGCATATACCATTCTTATTGGATATTTCTCCCTCTGAACATGGAACACAGTTATAGCAACATGCAGGATATCCTTCCTTTGGTGCTTTTCTGAACCCATCAAGGCATTTATCAGAACATTGGCCTGATGGCATCTGTAAAAAAAAAAAAATATATGAACAGTTATGGCTATGGAGGTGTATGGTAACTGAGTCGCCCCTTAACCAAAGCCCCTAATTAATATCCTAACAGTTTTTGAATAATAGTAAAAAAAAAAAAATCAGCATAATTATCAGGCAAGAATATATTTATTAGTATAGGTAAATTCTTAAGGGAAATTTGTTTTGTTGGTGTCATAACAGATCAATTGAAAACAGATGAGATTTTTCTATTTTTTTTCTTTTGAAACATTAGTCATGTAATATTAATGCCCAGCAGAATAATGATACTCAAGACTTGACATAGGTGAGTAAGATATGCTGGAAAGTGTGTACACACTGTACATTGGAAATAGTGCGGACAATCCCGAGATTGGGACTGAGGAGATACTGGGATTCGTCTAAAAAATTGTCAGGCTTTTAATCCTGGGGTTTTGGGATTAGACTGCGCATTCACAGTCTAATGCTGGGCATCATCTAAACACCCGCTCAGATGCTGCTCGGATGTTCCCAACCCTGGTGTGCAGCTCTGCACAGCCTGATGTGGTCAGAGGTCACAAGGCACAGGCCGCAACCCACATCCGGTTTGCTCTGCTGCCATCCGCCCGCTAACTCCTGGTGGCACCATGCACCACTGCCATCTGCCTTGCTCCAAGCCACATTGCTGCCCTGCCAACTGCCCTACTACCAAGACTGGTATTTATAGACATTTTTTATTGTGCCTCTCAGTGAAACCAGTGATACACAATGTAGCCTGCTTTGGAATGGGCTGGTGTTTCGGAGATGATGCTGCTGTTGCTGCAGAAGGCAATACATCTACCCAGTGGGCTTTCACAGTCATGTAGTCCTTAGTTTGCCCTGTACCACTTGTCCACATGTCCATGGTTAAGTGGACAGTGGGTACAACTGCATTTTTCAGAACACTGTGGACACTTTGGACACTTTTTTCGTACCTCCTGTATACATCCTGAGTATCATCAGCCTAGTGAAGTGGCATCTAGACAGGATTTTGTACCAGGGACACATTACCTCCATCAATTGCTCAAATCCAACTCCACCAATGGTGGACACCAGACGCATGTCTAACACCAACATAGTTGTCAAGGCCACAGTTATCTATTTTGCCATAAGATGACTGCTGTCGTACACTGTCCTCATCACAAACGACTGTTGGATGGTCAATTGCTTAGTGAAAGTAGTAGTGGTGTTCCGACTTCCCTTCTTGCATGATGAACGACTGCCAGCAGCAACAGATGCAACCACGGCAGCAGTAGGTGTAGCACTGCTGTAGGATCCTACTGAGGAATCCTGGAAAGAAGAGGAGTTAGTCATGCAGGTGACATGGCCTGTAGGACTACCTCCATTCCGAATCGAGGAGGAATTTGATAAGGAGTGACTTGCTGGCAGTGTTGCAAGTAAGGGGGTACGGCGTGGTACGGAGTACCTGTAAGAAATATGTTGCAGGTACGCAGTACCACTTACCCCCTGACCCACTGTCAATTCTATTTTTATTTAAAGTCTAAATATAATGCATCCGCAGCCCCCCCACCCAGCGTTATGATTGGTGCTGTATGCCGCTACCGGCTACTGCTGATTTAGCCTGTCACACTGACAGGCATCAGCGGTGCCGACAGCATGAAGAGCAGGCTTCACAATTGTAAGCACAATCTGCCCAGCTCTCCCCCATGCAAGAGCCAACCCACCCCCAGTCATTCCCCGTTTATCATTCCCTGTCTCCTGATGCCATGCTACTATTGTCATTTAGTCACTCCTCTAGCTTTGTGTGACCACGCCCCCTCATGACACATAACCACGCCCATTTTTGGTGGAGGCTATCAGTACCACCAAGAAAAAAATTCTACTTGCACCACTGCTTGCTGGTGTGATTTTCAGGTGCTTGGTTACAACAGGACCAATGGATTTAGATGTCCCTGGACTGCATACGGTCATAGCCACAGTTTCTGAACTAAACAGTGACTTATGAAAGAGCATTGGGTGATGCATAAGGGAGAATGTCACTAGGTGGCCAATGGCCTTACCCCTGCTTATTTCAGCTTTACATAAGCTAAATATGACAAGACAAGTGTTGTCCGGATCTAGATAAAAATAATTCCAGGCCAAAGAGGTGGATTTTTTTGGCCTTTTGCCCAGGCATCACAATGGGCTTTTTCATCCCAAGGACAACAACTGTCTTGCCTGGTGCCTCATTTAAGCAAACCACATCACCATCAGCAGCATCCTCCTCTTCAACTTACTCCTCAGCGCCATCTACATCAATATCCTCCTCCTGGTGTATATCATTGACACCTTCATTCTCAAAATCAATGGACTGTGGGTGATCCTTCCAGCATATGCAGAGGGCATGCAAATAGTGGAAGGAGCCACTTCCCGTACAGTGATGGGAAGGTCAGGCATCACAACCTCCAACACCTTTGAACTCTCCTTGGGGATTTGTGATACCATGTTTTTAGAAGGCACAGTTGTTTGCTGTGTTTTTGATGACAGCATAACTCTGTTAAATTTTCTAGCAGGAGTAGGATGGGATCGTCATTTGAAGCTAAACCACTTTTCATGAACATAGGCCAGGGCCATAGCCGTTCCTTGCCTCTCTGTGTGGTAAATGGTTTATGACAAGTACATTTCTCCTCAAACGATTTACATTTATTTTTTCTTTGTGTTAATGAACTTTGCCATTTTGGATTTTACATGCCCTCTATGATAACCATTGGGCATCGACATTGGCAGACAGCGTTAATGGCATATCATGGTCTATGTCATGACTAGTGGCAGCAGCTTCAGCACTAGGAGGAAGTGGTTCTTGTTCTTTCACTATTTTATCCTTCAAATAATTTTTCTTCATTATCTTTCTAGAGTATCACTTGACTGGACTTATACAGCAGTATCATTGGACTGGACTTTAACAGCAGGACCAATGGACTGGACTTATGCCGCATTATCACTGGACTGGACTTTAACTGCAGCACAATCACTGGACTGGACTCAGCAGGACACAACACAAGTCATTTAAAATTTAGCTTTTATTGTCATTCCCTAAAAAAGGGTATATTATTTTTAATATTTATTTTTATGTTTTATTTAAAAAATAAACTAAGTGTAGAGGGCATGTGAAAAATGTTTGAAAAAGGAAATTTTGGGTAAAAAAAACCAGACTTGCTGTTTGGTCGTAGGTGTTTGCTGTTTTTATTTTAATCTACATTTCTCATATACTGTAACTGTATATATTAGCTGATATTGCCTTCTTTACTTGATTTATATATATATATATATATATATATATATAGAGAGAGAGAGAGAGAGAGAGAGAGAGAGAGAGAGAGAGAGAGAGAGAGAGAGAGAGAGAGAGAGAGAGAGAAAGGCAGGAAGGCACTCACTGTGTAGTAGTCCAATTGGTGCAGGGTCCATAAAGGGTTACATACATTTCACACTCACCCAATCCACGTAGCAGGTAGCAGGTAAATGAAGCAAAGAAAGACCAGCACTCGCTTGTAGATGAAAAAGTACTCTGTACTGTATTTAAAGGTAACGCATGTTTATACAGACAGTACATGCAGCTGTTTAAAGATCCACTGAGATTGTAACTGCAACAGCTTTCGGGATCTGTTGCCGCCTCTGATGGAGAACGGTACATGGTCCACTATTTTACCGCAGGGTTGCCATACTATGTTTAAATGTGGCAAAGTGGCAAGCCACAGGGCTGCTCACTTTTGCCGGAGATCAGGGCTGCTCCTGATTCACCAGTTACTCTAGCCTCCGAGTGTATATTTTATATATATATATATATATATATATATAGAGAGAGAGAGAGAGAGAGAGAGAGAGAGAGAGAGAGAAAGAGAGAGAGAGAGAGAGAGGGATATCTATATATATATATATATATATATATATATATATATATATATATATATATATATATATATATTAGAGATGTGCGGGCTCGGATTCCCCAGATCCGAGCCCGCACGGACGTCATCAATCCGGGCCCGGATACTAGCAGCGCTCGGAGCTTCCCGCCTGACTCGAATCCGGGCGCACGGGCAAAACGTCATCGCCCGGCGTTGGATTCTCGCGAGATCACGGAACCCTTAAATTCCGCAACCTCGCGCCGCCATCTTCACTCCAATCTCGGAGAAGGGTAGGGAAGGGTGTGCCGCTGCTGTGTGTGGTCTCTGCTGGGGCCCGTGCTGCTGTGTACTGTGTCTCTACTCAGTGATCAAGACATCACCATTGCAAGGATGACTGGTGCTGTGTTCTGTCTCTCCTTTGTGCTGGGGCCTGCCTCTGCTGAGTCTGCTTCTGTATAGTCAGTCACAGTGTGATTGTCCACTGGTGCTGCTAGTGCCACTGCCTGCCCTGCACTGCCTAGTGTCTGCTGCAGTCTGCTCTCTGCTGTTGCCACTGGCTAGTGCCTACCAGTATCTATTGCAGTATATAATTCCAGTGTGCTGTTGCCCCTGGCTACCAGTACCTATCACAGTATATAGTTCCAGTTTGCTGTTGCCACTGGCAGTGCCTACCAGTATCTATTGCAGTATATAATTCTAGTGTGCTGTTGCCACTGACTACCAGTATTTATAGCAGTATATAATTCCAGTCTGCTGTTGCCACTGGCTACCAGTATTTATCGCAGTATATAATTCCAGTCTGCTGTTGCCGCTGGCTACCAGTATTATTTATCACAGTATATAAAAATCCAGTCTGCTGTTTCCACTGGCTACCAGTATTTATCGCAGTATATAATTCCAGTCTGTTGCCACTGGCTACCAGTATTTATTGCAGTATATAATTCCAATCTGCTGTTTCCACTGGCTACCAGTGTGCTGTATTTGTCCAGGGGTGCCCATATGTGTGCTGTATCAGTCCAGGGGTGCCCACATGTGTGCCATATAATTCCAGGGGTGCCCCATGTGTCGCATATCAGACCAGGGGAGCTGCCCTTTTTTTTTTTAATGAAAATAAAATGAAGGTTTTTTTTTTTTTTTTTTACTGCAAGGGCTGATAAATGCGCTGTAGTCCAGGGGTGAGCCAAGAGTTCTGTATAATTCATGGGGTGTTGCTAAGTAAGGTGTGCTGCTCTTTTTTATAATTAAAAGAATACACATTTTTATTTTTACTGCAGGAATTTGTCTGCCGTATAATTCCATGCCTGCTGCCATGTGTGCCGTAACAGTCCAGAGGTGCCGCCATCTGTGCCGTATAATTCCATGTGTGCTGTATCAGGTCAGGGGTGCCACCATCTGTGCCGTATAATTCCTGGGGTAAGCCAAGTCTGCCGTATAATTCATGGGGTGCTGCCAAGTGTGCTGTATTAGTCCAGGGGTGATGCTAAGTATGCCATATCAGTCCAGGGGTGATGCTAGGTGTGCCGTATCAGACTAGGGGGGATGCTAAGTGTGCCATATCAGTCCAGGGGTGATGCTAAATGTGCCGTATCAGTCCAGGGGTGATGCTACCTGTTTAACAGGAAAACAAAAGAAAAGAAACTCGGGTGGGGTGCACTCTCAATATCTAAATCACTAAAGTTATTCAATAAAGATTTTATACTATTTTTTATTGTGCTTTTTTTTAAATATTTGCTGAGTGATTATTAAATTAATAGCAAAAATTGCTGACTGATCAGATGTTTATTTTATACTGAGCGTCTCCCTGCACGAGAATTCAGTGAACCCGTTGGCGGCTCCAGGAGACCTCACTGCTTGCAGGATAGGTAACGAGGGACCCTCTCCCTGTGTGTCGGCCAGTTAGCTGGTCCTCTGACACGGGACAGTGGCCCTTCGGTGTGCTTATTTATTATTCATGTACTGCATAGTTTAGTAGTATCTGCTCAGTTTCCCCGGCATTTAGCCTGCGATTTTCTGTTCAAACGGCAAAAACCTGTGTAACTAATCTTGCTGCTGCACACACGCTGTATTCTTTCTCCCCTATAGGAGCTACATTCATGGGGCCCTTGCAGTGACACCCAAAGGGTGGCAGCTCTGATATACCTCTGCGCTTAACTCTGTGCTGGGTGTTATTACATCTCTTGGGGGGTGTGTGTGTGTGTTATTGGGTATAAAATTCAGTTATAGGTGTCTCATTTAGAATTATATCTGGACAGCACTTATTGACAATTTTGGCTTTGGTTTTTGTGAGTGCTCCTCCGTGTTGCGCTTGTTTAAACAAGAGGTATATATTTTCTACCTGACTATATGAGCAAAAATCTTTGAATTGTGTTCAATCTAGTAAGGTTGCTCTGTGACTTAGAGCGGCATAATTGACAGCGATCTCTTGATTGATTTGTTTTGGTCTGTGTCTGTGCCCCTTTCGCCCGCATATTGCATTTAAAACATTCATGGTGCGTGCTAATTGCCGCAGGTGGTCTGCAGGTGTGGTTGTATTAATATCCAGCACAGCATACTAATAGTATATATTGTTTCATGTTTGCGCTGCCTTTTTCTGCTGTATTATAATTCACAGGAGTATTTGACGCATATACAGACAAAATTGTAGCTGTAGGAGCAATTAACAATTAGCATTAAAAAACCATAGTCATTCAAAAGAATAGCATTTCTTAAATAGAGCTAGGACAATTAACCCAATAACCCTTGCCAAATAAAAGCTAAAGATGTGTTACAATGTGACAGCAGGTCTGCCACATAGTTAAAAGTGTTGCCAAACTGTAGCAGATGCCAACTAAGGGATCTTTTCTATAATTGAAAAAGCAGTACAATATGTATATATGTAAATAATATTGCAAAAATTGTTTTATTTGATATGTGTTCTTTCATCATCTATTTTTTTGAAATTTTGAGTTATGCTGGCCAATGATTATAATCCTCATCTCAAAATTAATTGAGACTGCATTGACATTGCCTTCTGGATAAGGGTATAAAGGATTTATGACGGCCAGTTTTTATACTCATAATAGATGTATTTTTGCACATATCAATTGGATTAAAATCCTGCAAAAAATTAATAAATCGCCAGTATAAAATAAACATCTGATCAGTCAGCAATTTTTGCTATTAATTTAATAATCACTCAGCAAATATTTAAAAAAAAGCACAATAAAAAATAGTATAAAATCTTTATTGAATAACTTTAGTGATTTAGATATTGAGAGTGCACCCCACCCGAGTTTCTTTTCTTTTGTTTTCCTGTTAAACTTATACTCCACTCGGGGGTGCACCACTGACCATTACAACAGTCAGGTCAAGGCCATTGCCATAAACCTGCATGTAATGCAATTTTCAGAAATTAATCTCTAAATATTCTTGTCAGGTTATATATCTTTATCCAACATCTACATTTTTATCCCACTTAATTATACAATCCCACCTAGTGCAGACCTCCCTCTACCTTTTTCTTCTAGTGATGCTACCTGTGCCATATCAGTCCAGGGGTAATTCTAGGTGTGCCGTATCAGACTAGGGGGGATGCTAAGTGTGCCATATCAGTCCAGGGGTGATGCTAAATGTGCCGTATCAGTCCAGGGGTAATTCTAGGTGTGCAGTATCAGCCTAGAGGGTATGCTAAGTGTGCCATATCAGTCTAGTGTTTGTGCCGCAAACTTGTGTGGCTTATCATAGTTATCCAGCTACCTCGGTGCAACCTTTTGCCCTAAAAACAATATTGTAAGGTGTGAGCTGTTCAGAATAGACTGTAAATGAGTGGAAATGAATGTTACTGAGGTTAATATAGCGTAGGAGCAAAAAAAAAAAAAAATATATATTCTGCGATTTTAGCAGTTTTCATGCTTTTTAACAAAAAAATCAGAACCCAAAACCCAAGAAATCCAAACACAAAACACTTAGGAGGTGTTTTGGCAAAACCCATTAGAACCCAAAACCTCAAGGTAATCAGAACCCAAAACCCGAAAAGTGGCTGGTGCACATCTCTAATATATGATATGATATGAATGATTTTTTCACTTGATTACGTACTACGTGTACGTTTGTTAACCTATATAGGTTATGGAATTTCAGCTGGAGGATATTATTGGCACTAAGCGGTTCACTGACAAAGACGCTAACAAGATCTTGTTCTCAGATACTGGTGTGTTGGAATTTGATAAGGACACTCCGGATGAAGTGTACACTGATTTGCTAAAGCTTCGTAAGAGACTTGTGGAGTTAGAATTGCATGGACTTACCCTCTCTCAATACCATAGGGAAGGACTTATCCCGAGGGGATTTAGGATAACAAACCAGCCCACAATAGGTCGTTCCAACAAAGAATTTTGCAAATCTTGGTGTCATATCCTTAACCAGTGTAGTCGGGATTTGATTGTTTTAGTAGTTCAGCAGTTGAACAGTGATATCGCTAGTGTGCAGAAAGAGATTGAGAATTGTGAGGCAGTCGGTTTGGATGTGATTAGATCTGACACTACCAGTGATTGGCTTGCCAAGTTGGAGGAGGCGGTGTCTGGCTTTAAGTCAGAACTTTTGTTGTTCAAGAAAAACAAATACCGCAAGGTAAAGGAGGATTATAAAGAGTTACGTGTGTACCCCTGGTTGTCTGGACAGACGGTACGGAGACCGTGGAGGGGCAACTTTGTTAGAAGGAAGCGAGGTGAATATAAACAAGCTAATTACCAGTTCACCGATATTGAGTCCAATACCTCTCAGAGTGACACCGAACCATCTGTTAGGCCTGCACAGAAGGCTTTTTTAGGGGAGGTGTCCCAGACGAAAGGGAGAGGAAGAGGAAAAAACCCTGCAGGCGAGGGGGGGTCAAGCACCACAAGGGGCAGACAACCAAGGGACAGCAGGAGGTGATAGTATACAATTTGTCTAACTACCAACCTACAGAGGCAGAGTCAGCTGTCCTTAACAAGGGTTTAAGTTTTGTACAGACCCACAGACAGAATCCTTTTGACTGTGAGGTCGAATTGTACAAATTTCAAAGACAGCTTAAATTAAAAGACCACTTTACTAGACATCCCAGCCCCACAGTTACCAACACTGTTGCTGCTAATCCCTTTAAGGTGCGTTCACGTTTTGACCCACAGGTTAATAACCCCTCCATTGATACTTTTATACGTTTGGTCAGGCAGGACGTTATACCTCAAATCAAGCGGTCCAAGATACGCAGATCTAATATGGCTAAGTCCGAACAGATGGCGTTAAAATCACTGCGTGACAATAATAATATCATTGTGTGTCCCGCAGATAAAGGCGGGGCAACTGTGATTTTGAACCGTGTTGATTATATCAATGAGGTGTTGCGTCAGCTGTCTGATGGGGTTTGCTACAAACAGCTCACTAGTGACCCTACAGTGGGTTATAAAAAAGAATTAGACTCCATTCTTAACATGGGTTGCCTCAATGGGTGGATAGATGACGGCACCTTGGATTTCCTAATGACGGAGTATCCAAGAGTGCCGTTAATCTATATTCTGCCCAAAATACATAAGACATTGGTCTCCCCGCCTGGGAGACCAATTATTTCCTCAATAGGGTCTCTGTCACAACCTGTATCCCAATTTGTGGATTACTTTCTACAGGGAGTGGTACAAAATACACCATATTGGCTCCGTGACACTACCCATTTCCTCACTCGCTTGAACCAACTTGGCATGCCAACACAGGAGTGTATTTTGGTGACACTGGATGTCACCTCGTTATACACCAACATAGGTCATGTTGAAGGAATGGCAGCCGTCAAAAGATGCTTAGAGACCAGTCCACACTATGTGGGTCCACCGGTAGATTTTTTGTTGTTGCTCATGGATTTCATCTTACACAAAAATTATTTTTTGTTTGATAATGGTTTTTATTTACAGTTGCAAGGGACTGCGATGGGGTCCAACATGGCCCCATCGTATGCCAACCTTTTTATGTATGATTTTGAAAAAACTTATATCATGGCGGATCCTGAGTATACTGGATTTATAGCGATCTACTTACGCTTTATTGATGACCTTTTCATGGTGTGGACTGGGTCTCAAACAGCATTGGATGGCTTTGTGGACAGGTTAAATTCGACAGCTGGGTCCATTAGATTTACTTGTACTAGCAGCATTGAGCAAATAAATTTTTTGGACGTGATGGTGTCAAAGACTAGTGAAGGGTTCAGGACAACTCTTTACAGAAAGCCAACAGATAAGAACAATCTACTGTTGGCTACAAGTTTTCACCCACAACCCCTCAAGAGAGGGCTACCGTTCTCGCAACTAGTGAGAGCGGTTAGGATTACCTCCAACAGGGAGGATCTGATTACAACTTTGGAAACCATGGGACAAAACTTTGTTGCCCGGGGATACAATCCAACAGAGGTGCATTTGGCAAAAGAAAGATGTCTAAAACTGAAAAGGGAGGAGTTGCTATTACCTCGAGTGAAGGACACTCTTGAGAAGAAACTGTTATTCCCCAATACATATTCGATCAACTCAGGTTTACTGAGGGGAGCCATTATGAGGCATTGGCACATTCTAAGAACTGATCCTGTTATTGGCATGTTCTGTCAATCTGCTCCAATGTTTTGTTACAAGAGGAGTTCTAATATACAGCAGAAGGTGGTCACCACGGATGTGGGGCTTAAACCGGTGGCTAAGAGCACCTGGCTGAATACTGGTACAGGAGTGAATAAATGTACAGGATGTGTCAACTGTAAATTCATACTCAGTGGCAGTAGCTGGCAACACCCCCTGACAGGCCAAAAGTACAACTTGAAACACAGAATGGATTGTACAACCAAATACACTGTGTATATCATACAGTGTCCGTGTAAAAAGATCTACGTGGGGAAAACTATCAGGATGCTAAAGGAGCGCATCAATATGCATAGGTCTTCCATTAACAAAGCCTTGATTAAAGTGGATAACAGTACACCTCCCGTTGCGAGGCATTTTGCTCAGATGGGACATTGTATTAAGGATTTCCGCTTTCTACCATTTGATTACATTCCCCCATTGAGACGTGGTGGGGATAGGCATGCCCTATTGCTACAAAGAGAAAGTTACTGGACTTATACATTGCAGTCTATGGCACCACTGGGCTTGAACGAAGAGCTCAATTTAGCTATATTCTTATAGTTTTGACCCAGCTGTCGTTGACTGTCCTCACATGACTTTGTATATATTATGATTTATGTGTATATATCTATATTCCTACTGCCCTATTCTTCTTAATTTCTAATCTGCTTTCGATAATTTGTATGTAGTGTTTTGTGCTTTTTATTAGTTGTTTCATGATACCATAAGTAATGCCATTATTCCTGGAAAGTTGAGCTTACCAGCGGCGCTGATTGCTCTATATTTGGAATATTATTATGGCAGTCATAATACTTATAGCGTTGTTTATCGTGTAAGCCGCGCTGTCATGGTAACGCATGACGCGCTTCCGGCACTAGGGAACTTTCCTGCAGTCCCTGGGCGCGCGGCAGCTAAACATTGGTTCCGTCAGTGAAGGTAACTTCCGGGATGCCGATGTAAGGCGGCAGCGTGTAGCGGGATGGCGGGGGGAGGACCCTGATGCCGGTTTTTGATTGCTACATGTGATACAGGTGAGATTGCATTACTTATAAGGTATAGAGATTCAGTACTTGTCTGTGCCCTTTGAGAAAGGTTGATTACCGAAACGGCCCGTCAGGGCTTCCTTGTGGATTGAAGTGTTTGCTGTCTTCAGCTACTGCCACATACACGATGAGTATATGAATCTTGTTCTCATGTCTCAATAAAAGGAACTGTTTTTGCATTATCTTTGCAAGGGTGTGCTGGCCCTGTCTGTCAGAGGATTGGTGGATTGCCTAACCTGTGATTGATATACATGCTATTGGATTTATGCCTTGCACCCCGGTTATTACACTACCAAGAGTGTGCGTTTCCCCTCTACACCCTATATATATATATATATATATATATATATATATATATATATATATATATATATATATATATATATATATATATATATATATATTATAAGGGCACGGTAGTGCCCTTATATTAAGGCTGAATCCAACGAACGGATTTTTCCCATAGGGAACTTTTCGGATGGGGGCATGGTGTTTGAGGGACTGCACCTCAAAAGTGACTGGGCGTACTGAGCTGAAATTTGGCATGTACGTGTAGAATCGTCAACCGGTGCTGTTTGCCAAATTTCAGGTCGAAATATAAAAAAATGACCAATTGGGAGCGATCTAAACTTCCAACTGCCAGTTTTTTCCTGACACTCGCGAAATGACACTTTGTCACCCATGTTAGTCTATGAGGGTTTTTTTGGGAAGGCATAACTCAGGGTAGAGGAACAATTGAGACTTGGGGTTTGTTTTATTAGGTAGATATTGTCCCAGTGGAGTGCCTTTTGGGGTTGAGGATTTTCAGATAGGTACAGTTTTTTTATAATTTAGTGAAACGTCCCCCATTATAAAGATAGGAGAGCTCAACTTGTTGCGCAGCCGCAGAAGCCATCAGCTGGGGGAGTACGCAGAGTGCCTTCACTTGGGTGTACCAAGATGGCCGACTCCTGCTCACGAACAGAAATTCTTTTGTGTAAGTGGAATTTGCGGTGTTTATGTTATACATGGGAGTGTGGGTGGGTGTAAGGATGGGTGCTGGGTGATCATTAGCCCTGACATGGCTGTAATTATATAGTTTGGTAAGGTCCGTGCCGTGCCAGATATGGCTGTAAGCTGAGGGAGTGACGTCACTAATTTATTCACTGCACTGCCGGGAAATTCAAAACTGCTGGACGCTCCAGGCACATTACACTTGGGGCCGCATTTATCAAGGGGGAGAAAAACTTTGTGATAAACAGGCAGTACCGTGACATGCCAATATCATCCCACTGCAGCGCTGAACAAGAACCAGGCAGGAGGACCCAAGAGGCAGCTGATCCCCTTTCCCACTGCCGCTCAGCACTCCCGACAGGAGGCAGCCCCCACTGCGGCGCCTATCCACTGACCCCCCCCCCGCCCCCGCAGCAGGTCCCGGCAGCCTGCCTCCGTCCCCACTGCGGCGCTGATCCACTGACCCCCCGCAGCAGGTCCTGGCAGCCTGTGTCCGTCCCCACTGCGGCGCTGATCTGCAGACCCCACCCCCCGCAGCAGGTCCCGGCAGCCTGTCTCCGTCCCCACTGCGGCGCTGAGGAAGAACCAGGACCCCCCTGCAGCAGGTCCCGGCAGCCTGGTACCTATCCCACTGCGGCGCAGATCCACTGACCCCCGCAGCAGGTCCTGGCAGCCTGGTCCCAGTCAATCACTGCGGCGCTGAGGAAGAACCAGGACCCCCGGAGGCAGCTGGTTTATGTCCCCCACAGCAGAAGCAGTCACCCGGCTGCCCATTGAAGAACCGGGACCCCGGAGGCAGCTGGTCTCTGTCCCCCAGCTGCTTCCACCGATCACCAGGAGCCTGACAGGAGCAGCTACAAAGCAGGAGCCATAAGATCCTCTGCTCCCTCTGTACAGGTTACTAATGACACTGCATATATGTTTATATATGTATATATATATATATATATATATATATATATATATATATATATATATATATATATATATATATATATATATATATATATATATATATATATATATATATAATGTGTATGGATGTATGTTTGTGTATGGATGTATGTTTGTGTATGTATAGGTATATGTAATATGTATGTCTAGGTATATGTATGTCTAGGTATATGTATGTATAGGTATATGTATGTATAGGTATATGTATGTATAGGTATGTATAGGTATATGTAATATGTATGTATAGGTATATGTAATATGTATAGGTATATGTATGTATGTATGTATATATATATATATATATATATATATATATATATATATATATATATATATATATATATATATATATATATATATATATATATACACATACAGATGGAGCGCCTCTCTTCTTTGGCCCGGGATTGTCAGCATGTCTCCGCTGGTGAGCACCGGCCAGGTCCATGCCCGTCTCCACTTCAGGAAGACGGGCATGGACAGGGGGGACGGCGGGGTGTATGTATATATATATATATATATATATATATATATATATATATATATATATTATATATACATACACACACATCTATACAGCTATATATATGTATCTGCATATTTATCTATATGTCTATATTTATGCATATTTATTTATATTTTTTAGATGTATATTTATATATGTGTTATATATTAGGTATTAGGTATATCTGTCTATATGTATAAATGTAGTGGTCGCAGTGCTGCTGCTAACAATGCTTCTTTCCTCAATCGCTGTGCAGGGTGCTCCCGGGTCTCTTCCTAACGCCAACGTGCACCCAGGTGGGTTGTGCCAGGGTCCATTCCCTGCCTTGACGTGCCTGCATTTGGTGTCCCTTCCTGCCGCTGTTGGATTCGCTGGAGCCAGCCAGGTAAATAGGATTTTAATTAATGCTCAGTATGTTGAACTTCAATGCTCCTATTTTTTTCACAAGTCCTCCCCACCCTGCATCACCCAACTTCACTAAAGTCCTCCCCGCCCTGCATCCCTCCTCCCTCCCTGCATCCTTCCTCCCTCCCTGCATCCTCCGCCACCCTGCGTCCCCCCTCCCTGCATCCTACGCCACTCTGTATTCCCCCTCCCTGCATCCTCCACCACCCCGCATCCTACACCATCCTGCGTCCATCTTCTCTGCATCCTATGCCACTCTGTATTCCCCCTCCCTGCATCCTCCACCACACCCCATCCTACACCACCCTGCGTCCCCTCTCCCTGCATGCATCCTACGCCACTCTGCATCCCCCCCCTGCATCCTCAACCACCCTGCATCCTACATCCCTCATCCTACACCACCCTGCGTCCACTCTCCCTGCATCCTACGCCACTCTGTATTCCCCCTCCCTGCATCCTCCACCACCCCGCATCCTACACCACCCTGCGTCCCCCCTCTCTGCATCCTACGCCACTCTGTATTCCCCCTCCCTGCATCCTACGCCACTCAGCATCCTACGCCACTCTGCGTCCCCCCTCCCTGCATCCTACGCCACTCTGCATCCCCCCTCCCTGCATCCTCCACCACCCCGAATCCTACAACACCCTGTGTCCCCCCTCCCTGCATCCTACGCCACTCTGTATTCCCCCACCCTGCATCCTCTGCCATCCCTCATCCTACACCACCCTGCGTCCCCCCTCCCTGCATCCTACGCCACTCTGTATTCCCCCTCCCTGCATCCTCCACCACCCCGCATCCTACACCACCCTGCGTCCATCCTCTCTGGATCCTACGCCACTTGGTATTCCCCCTCCCTGCATCCTCCACCACCCTGCATCCTACACCACCCTGCGTCCCCCCTCCCTGCATCCCACGCCACTCTGTATTCCCCCTCCCTGCATCCTCCACCACCCTGCATCCTACACCACCCTGCGTCCCCCATCTCTGCATCCTACGCCACTCTGTATTCCCCCTCCCTGCATCCTCTGCCATCCCTCATCCTACACCACCCTGCGTCCCCTCTCCCTGCATGCATCCTACGCCACTCTGCATCCCCTCCCTGCATCCTACATCCCTCATCCTACACCACCCTGCGTCCACCCTCCCTGCATCCTACGCCACTCTGTATTCCCCCTCCCTGCATCCTCCACCACCCCTCATCCTACACCACCCTGCGTCCCCCCTCCCTGCATCCTACGCCACTCTGTATTCCCCTTCCCTGCATCCTCCACCACCCCGCATCCTACACCACCCTGCGTCCCCTCTCTCTGCATCCTACGCCACTCTTTATTCCACCTCCCTGCATCCTTACGCCACCCAGCATCCTATGCCACTCTGCGTCCCCCCTCCCTGCATCCTACGCCACTCTGCATCCCCCCTCCCTGCATCCTCCACCACCCCGCATCCTACACCACCCTGCGTCCCCCCTCTCTGCATCCTACGCCACTCTGTATTCCCCCTCCCTGCATCCTCTGCCATCCGTTATCCTACACCACCCTGCGTCCACCCTCCCTGCATCCTACGCCACTCTGTATTCCCCCTCCCTGCATCCTCCACCACCCCGCATCCTACACCACCCTGCGAACCCCCTCTCTGCATCCTACGCCACTCTGTATTCCCCCTCCCTGCATCCTATGCCATCCCTCATCCTACACCACCCTGCGTCCCCCCTCCCTGCATCCTACGCCACTCTGTATTCCCCCTCCCTGCATCCTCCACCACCCCGCATCCTACACCACCCTGCGTCCATCGTCTCTGAATCCTACGCCACTCGGTATTCCCCCTCCCTGCATCCTCCACCACCCCACATCCTACACCACCCTGCGTCCCCCCTCCCTGCATCCCACGCCACTCTGTATTCCCCCTCCCTGCATCCTACACCACCCTGCGTCCCCTCTCACTGCATCCTACGCCACTCTGTATTCCCCCTCCCTGCATCCTCCACCACCCCGCATCCTACACCACCCTGCGTCCCCCATCTCTGCATCCTACGCCACTCTGTATTCCCCCTCCCTGCATCCTCTGCCATCCCTCATCCTACACCACCCTGCGTCCACCCTCCCTGCATCCTACGCCACTCTGTATTCCCCTTCCCTGCATCCTCCACCACCCCGCATCCTACACCACCCTGCGTCCCCCCTCTCTGCATCCTATGTCAATCTGTATTCCCCCTCCCTGCATCCTACGCCACCCAGCATCCTACGCCACTCTGCGTCCCCCCTCCTGCATCCTACGCCACTCTGCATCCCCCTCCCTGCATCCTCGACCACCCCGCATCCTACACCACCCTGCGTCCCCCCTCTCTGCATCCTACGCCACACTGTATTCCCCCTCCCTGCATCCTCTGCCATCACTCATCCTACACCACCCTGCGTCCACCCTCCCTGCATCCTACGCCACTCTGTATTCCCCCTCCCTGCATCCTACGCCACCCAGCATCCTACGTTACTCTGCGTCCCCCCTCCCTGCATCCTACACCACTTTGCAACTCCCCTGCATGCATCCTCCACCACCCCGCATCCTACACCACCCTGCGCCCCCCCTCCCTGCATCCTACACCACTCTGTATTCCCCCTCCCTGCATCCTCCACCACCCCGCATCCTACACCATCCTGCGTTTATCCTCTCTGCATCCTACACCACTCTGTATTCCCCCTCCCTGCATCCTACACCACTCCGCATCCTACACCACCCTGCGTCCACCCTCCCTGCATCCTACGCCACTCTGTATTCCCCCTCCCTGCATCCTCCACCACCCCGCATCCTACACCACCCTGCGTCCCCCCTCTCTGCATCCTACGCCACTCTGTATCCCCCTCCCTGCATCCTCCACCACCCCGCATCCTACACCACCCTGCATCCCCCCTTCTACATCCTACGCCACTCTGCATCCCCCTTCCCTGCATTCTCCACCACCCCGCATCCTACACCACCCTGCATCCCCTCACTGCATCCTACGCCACTCTGTATTCCCCCTCCCTGAATCCTCCACCACCCCGCATCCTACACCACCCTGCGTCCCCCCTCTCTGCATCCTACGCCACTCTGTATTCCCCCTCCCTGCATCCTCTGCCATCCCTCATCCTATGCCACTCCGCATCCCCCTCCCTGCATCCTACACCACCCTGCATCCCCTCACTGCATCCTACGCCACTCTGTATTCCCCCTCCCTGAATCCTCCACCACCCCGCATCCTACACCACCCTGCGTCCCCCCTCTCTGCATCCTACGCCACTCTGTATTCCCCCTCCCTGCATCCTCTGCCATCCCTCATCCTATGCCACTCTGCATCCCCCTCCCTGCATCCTCCACCACCCCGCATCCTACACCACCCTGCATCCCCTCACTGCATCCTACGCCACTCTGTATTCCCCCTCCCTGCATCCCCCACCACCCCGCATCCTACACCACCCTGCGTCCCCCATCTCTGCATCCTACGCCACTCTGTATTCCTCCTCCCTGCATCCTCTGCCATCCCTCTTAATACACCACCCTCTCCCTGCATGCATCCTACGCCACTCTGCATCCCCCTCCCTGCATCCTACATCCCTCATCATACACCACCCTGCGTCCACCCTCCCTGCATCCTACGCCACTCTGTATCCCCCTCCCGGCATCCTACGCCACCCAGCATCCTACGGCACTCTTCGTCCCCCCTCCCTGCATCCTACGCCACTCTGTATTCCCCCTCCCTGCATCCTCCACCACCCCGCATCCTACACCACCCTGCGTCCATCCTCTCTGCATCCTACGCCACTCGGTATTCCCCCTCCCTGCATCCTCCACCACCCCGCATCCTACACCACCCTGCGTCCCCCCTCCCTGCATCCCACGCCACTCTGTATTCCCCCTCCCTGCATCCTCCACCACCCCGCATCCTACACCACCCTGCGTCCCCCATCTCTGCATCCTACGCCACTCTGTATTCCCCCTCCCTGCATCCTCTGCCATCCCTCATCCTACACCAACCTGCGTCCCCCCTCTCTGCATCCCACGCCACTCTGTATCCCCCTCCCTGCATCCTATGCCACCCAGCATCCTATGGCACTCTTCGTCCCCCCTCCCTGCATCCTACGCCACTCTGCATCCCCCCTCATTGCATCCTCCACCACCCGCATCCTACACCACCCTGCATCCCCTCACTGCATCCTACGCCACTCTGTATTCCCCCTCCCTGAATCCTCCACCACCCCGCATCCTACACCACCCTGCGTCCCCCCTCCCTGCATTCTACGCCACTCTGTATTCCCCCTCCCTGCATCCTCCACCACCCCGCATCCAATGCCACTCTGCATCCCCCCTCCTTGCATCCTCCACCACCTCACATTCTACACCTCTCTGCAACCTACGCCACTCTGTATTCCCCCTCCCTGCATCCTCTGCCATCCCTCATCCTACACCACCCTGCGTCCATCCTCCCTGCATCCTACGGCACTCTGTATTCCCCCTCCCTGCATCCTACGGCACTCTTCATCCCCCCTCCCTGCATCCTACGGCACTCTTCATCCCCCCTCCCTGCATCCTACGCCACTCTGCATCCCCCCTCCCTGCATCCTCCACCACCCCGCATCCTACACCACCCTGCGTCCCCCCTCCCTGCATTCTACGCCACTCTGTATTCCCCCTCCCTGCATCCTCCACCAGCCCACATCCTACACCACCCTGTGTCCCCCCTCTCTGCATCCTACGCCACTCTGTATCCCCCTCCCTGCATCCTACACCACCTAGCATCCTACGTCCCCCTCTCTGCATCCTACGCCACTCTGCATCCCCCCTCCCTGCATCCTCCACCACCCCGCATTCTACACCACCCTGCATCCCCTCACTGCATCTTACGCCACTCTGTGTTCCCCCTCCCTGAATCCTGCACCACCCCGCATCCTACACCACCCTGCGTCCCCCTTCCCTGCATCCTTCACATCCTCCACCACCTCACATCCTACACCTCTCTGCATCCTACGCCACTCTGTACCCTCCCTGCATCCTCCACCACCCCGCATCCTACACCACCCTGCGTCCCCCCTCTCTGCATCCCACGCCACTCTGTATCCCCCTCCCTGCATCCTACGCCACCTAGCATCCTATGGCACTCTTCGTCCCCCCTCCATGCATCCTACGCCACTCTGCATCCCCCCTCCCTGCATCCTACGCCACTCTGTATTCCCCCTCCCTGCATCCTCCACCACCCTGCATCCTACACCACCCTGCGTCCATCCTCTCTGCATCCTACACCACTCTGTATTCCCCCTCCCTGCATCCTCCACCACCCCGCATCCTACACCACCCTGTGTCCCCCATCTCTGCATCCATGCCACTCTGTATTCCACCTCCCTGCATCCTCTGCCATCCCTCATCCTACACCACCCTGCGTCCCCTCTCCCTGCATGCATCCTACGCCACTCTGCATCCCCCCTCCCTGCATCCTCCACCACCCCGCATCCTACACCACCCTGCGTCCCCCCTCCCTGCATTCTACGCCACTCTGTATTCCCCCTCCCTGAATCCTGCACCACCCCGCATCCTACACCACCCTGCGTCCCCCCTCCCTGCATTCTACGCCACTCTGTATTCCCCCTCCCTGCATCCTCCACCACCCCGCATCCTATGCCACTCTGCATCCCCCTTCCCTGCATCCTTCACATCCTCCACCACCTCACATCCTACACCTCTCTGCATCCTACGCCACTCTGTACCCTCCCTGCATCCTCCACCACCCCGCATCCTACACCACCCTGCGTCCCCCCTCTCTGCATCCCACGCCACTCTGTATCCCCCTCCCTGCATCCTACGCCACCTAGCATCCTATGGCACTCTTCGTCCCCCCTCCATGCATCCTACGCCACTCTGCATCCCCCCTCCCTGCATCCTACGCCACTCTGTATTCCCCCTCCCTGCATCCTCCACCACCCTGCATCCTACACCACCCTGCGTCCATCCTCTCTGCATCCTACACCACTCTGTATTCCCCCTCCCTGCATCCTCCACCACCCCGCATCCTACACCACCCTGTGTCCCCCATCTCTGCATCCATGCCACTCTGTATTCCACCTCCCTGCATCCTCTGCCATCCCTCATCCTACACCACCCTGCGTCCCCTCTCCCTGCATGCATCCTACGCCACTCTGCATCCCCCCTCCCTGCATCCTCCACCACCCCGCATCCTACACCACCCTGCGTCCCCCCTCCCTGCATTCTACGCCACTCTGTATTCCCCCTCCCTGCATCCTCCACCACCCCACATCCTACACCACCCTGTGTCCACCCTCTCTGCATCCTACGCCACTCTGTATCCCCCTCCCTGCATCCTACACCACCTAGCATCCTACGTCCCCCTCTCTGCATCCTACGCCACTCTGCATCCCCCCTCCCTGCATCCTCCACCACCCCGCATTCTACACCACCCTGCATCCCCTCACTGCATCTTACGCCACTCTGTATTCCCCCTCCCTGAATCCTGCACCACCCCGCATCCTGCACCACCATGCGTCCCCCCTCCCAGCATTCTACGCCACTCTGTATTCCCCCTCCCTGCATCCTCCACCACCCCGCATCCTATGCCACTCTGCATCCCCCTTCCCTGCATCCTTCACATCCTCCACCACCTCACATCCTACACCTCTCTGCATCCTACGCCACTCTGTACCCTCCCTGCATCCTCCACCACCCCGCATCCTACACCACCCTGCGTCCCCCCTCTCTGCATCCCACGCCACTCTGTATCCCCCTCCCTGCATCCTACGCCACCTAGCATCCTATGGCACTCTTCATCCCCCCTCCCTGCATCCTACGCCACTCTGCATCCCCCCTCCCTGCATCCTACGCCACTCTGTATTCCCCCTCCCTGCATCCTACACCACCCTGCATCCTACACCACCCTGCGTCCATCCTCTCTGCATCCTACACCACTCTGTATTCCCCCTCCCTGCATCCTCCACCACCCCGCATCCTACACCACCCTGTGTCCCCCATCTCTGCATCCATGCCACTCTGTATTCCCCCTCCCTGCATCCTCTGCCATCCCTCATCCTACACCACCCTGCGTCCCCTCTCCCTGCATGCATCCTACGCCACTCTGCATCCCCCCTCCCTGCATCCTCCACCACCCTGCATCCTACACCACCCTGCATCCCCTCACTGCATCCTACGCCACTCTGTATTCCCCCTCCCTGAATCCTCCACCACCTCGCATCCTACACCACCCTGCGTCCCCCCTCCCTGCATTCTACGCCACTCTGTATTCCCCCTCCCTGCATCCTCCACCACCCCGCATCCTATGCCAGTCTGCATCCCCCCTCCCTGCATCCTCCACATCCTCCACCACCTCACATCCTCCACCACCTCACATCCTACACCTCTCTGCATCCTACACCACTCTGTATTCCCCCTCCTTGCATCCTCTGCAATCCCTCATCCTACACCACCCTGCGTCCACCCTTCTTGCATCCTACGGCACTCTGTATTCCCCCTCCCTGCATCCTCCACCACCCCGCATCCTATGCCACTCTGCATCCCCCCTCCCTGCATCCTCCACATCCTCCACCACCTCACATCCTACACCTCTCTGCATCCTACGCCACTCTGTATTCCCCCTCCCTGCATCCTCCACCACCCCACATCCTACACCACCCTGTGTCCCCCCTCTCTGCATCCTACGCCACTCTGTATCCCCGTCCCTGCATCCTACACCACCTAGCATCCTACGTCCCCCTCTCTGCATCCTACGCCACTCTGCATCCCCCCTCCCTGCATCCTCCACCACCCCGCATTCTACACCACCCTGCATCCCCTCACTGCATCTTACGCCACTCTGTATTCCCCCTCCCTGAATCCTGCACCACCCTGCATCCTACACCACCCTGCGTCCCCCCTCCCTGCATTCTACGCCACTCTGTATTCCCCCTCCCTGCATCCTCCACCACCCCGCATCCTATGCCACTCTGCATCCCCCTTCCCTGCATCCTTCACATCCTCCACCACCTCACATCCTACACCTCTCTGCATCCTACGCCACTCTGTACCCTCCCTGCATCATCCACCACCCCGCATCCTACACCACCCTGCGTCCCCCCTCTCTGCATCCCACGCCACTCTGTATCCCCCTCCCTGCATCCTACGCCACCTAGCATCCTATGGCACTCTTCGTCCCCCCTCCCTGCATCCTACGCCACTCTGCATCCCCCCTCCCTGCATCCTACGCCACTCTGTATTCCCCATCCCTGCATCCTCCACCACCCTGCATCCTACACCACCCTGCGTCCATCCTCTCTGCATCCTACACCACTCTGTATTCCCCCTCCCTGCATCCTCCACCACCCCGCATCCTACACCACCCTGTGTCCCCCATCTCTGCATCCATGCCACTCTGTATTCCCCCTCCCTGCATCCTCTGCCATCCCTCATCCTACACCACCCTGCGTCCCCTCTCCCTGCATGCATCCTACGCCACTCTGCATCCCCCCCCCTGCATCCTCCACCACCCTGCATCCTACACCACCCTGCATCCCCTCACTGCATCCTACGCCACTCTGTATTCCCCCTCCCTGAATTCTCCACCACCTCGCATCCTACACCACCCTGCGTCCCCCCTCCCTGCATTCTACGCCACTCTGTATTCCCTCTCCCTGCATCCTCCACCACCCCGCATCCTATGCCACTCTGCATCCCCCCTCCCTGCATCCTCCACATCCTCCACCACCTCACATCCTACACCTCTCTGCATCCTACACCACTCTGTATTCCCCCTCCCTACATCCTCTGCAATCCCTCATCCTACACCACCCTGCGTCCACCCTCCCTGCATCCTACGGCACTCTGTATTCCCCCTTCCTGCGTCCTCCACCACCCCGCATCCTATGCCACTCTGCATCCTCCCTCCCTGCATCCTCCACATCCTCCACCACCTCACATCCTACACCTCTCTGCATCCTACGCCACTCTGTATTCCCCCTCCCTGCATCCTCCACCACCCCACATCCTACACCACCCTGTGTCCCCCCTCTCTGCATCCTACGCCACTCTGTATCCCCCTCCCTGCATCCTACACCACCTAGCATCCTACGTCCCCCACTCTGCATCCTACGCCACTCTGCATCCCCCCTCCCTGCATCCTCCACCACCCCGCATTCTACACCACCCTGCATCCCCTCACTGCATCTTACGCCACTCTGTATTCCCCCTCCCTGAATCCTCCACCACCCCGCATCCTACACCACCCTGCGTCCCCCCTCCCTGCATTCTACGCCACTCTGTATTCCCCCTCCCTGCATCCTCCACCACCCCGCATCCTATGCCACTCTGCATCCCCCTTCCCTGCATCCTTCACATCCTCCACCACCTCACATCCTACACCTCTCTGCATCCTACGCCACTCTGTACCCTCCCTGCATCCTCCACCACCCAGCATCCTACACCACCCTGCGTCCCCCCTCTCTGCATCCCACGCCACTCTGTATCCCCCTCCCTGCATCCTACGCCACTCTGTATTCCCCCTCCCTGCATCCTCCACCACCCTGCATCCTACACCACCCTGCGTCCATCCTCTCTGCATCCTACACCACTCTGTATTCCCCCTCCCTGCATCCTACACCACCCTGTGTCCCCCATCTCTGCATCCATGCCACACTGTATTCCCCTTCCCTGCATCCTCTGCCATCCCTCATCCTACACCACCCTGCGTCCCCTCTCCCTGCATGCATCCTACGCCACTCTGCATCCCCCTCCCTGCATCCTACATCCCTCATCCTACACCACCCTGCGTCCCCTCTCCCTGCATCCTACGCCACTCTGCATCCCCCCTCTCTGCATCCTCCACCACACCGCATCCTACACCACCCTGCATCCCCTCACTGCATACTACGCCACTCTGTATTCCCCCTCCCTGAATCCTCCACCACCTCGCATCCTACACCACCCTGCGTCCCCCCTCCCTGCATTCTACGCCACTCTGTATTCCCCCTCCCTGCATCCTCCACCACCCCGCATCCTATGCCACTCTGCATCCCCCCTCACTGCATCCTCCGCATCCTCCACCACCTCACATCCTACACCTCTCTGCATCCTACACCACTCTGTATTCCCCCTCCCTGCATCCTCTGCAATCCCTCATCCTACACCACCCTGCGTCCACCCTCCCTGCATCCTACGCCACTCTGTATTCCCCCTCCCTGCATCCTCCACCACCCCGCATCCTATGCCACTCTGCATCACCCCTCCCTGCATCCTCCACATCCTCCACCACCTCACATCCTCCACCTCTCTGCATCCTACGCCACTCCTTATTCCCCCTCCCTGCATTCTCTGCCATCCCTCATCCTACACCACCCTGCGTCCCCCCTCTCTGCATCCTACGCCACTCTGTATTCCCCCTCCCTGCATCCTACGCCACCAGCATCCTACGCCACTCTGCGTCCCCCCTCCCTGCATCCTACGCCACTCTTCATCTCCTTCGCCTGCATCCTCCACCACCCCGCATCCTACACCACCCTGCGTCCCCCCTCCCTGCATCCTACGCCACTCTGTATTCCCCCTCCCTGCATCCTCCACCACCCCGCATCCTACACCACCCTGCGTCCATCCTCTCTGCATCCTACACCACTCTGTATTCCCCCTCCCTGCATCCTCCACCACCCCGCATCCTACACCACCCTGCGTCCCCCATCTCTGCATCCTACGCCACTCTGTATCCCCCTCCCTGCATCCTCCACCACCCCGCATCCTACACCACCCTGCGTCCCCCATCTCTGCATCCTACGCCACTCTGTATCCCCCTCCCTGCATCCTACACCACCCAGCATCCTACGGCACTCTTCGTCCCCCCTCCCTGCATCCTACGCCACTCTGTATTCCCCCTCCCTTCATCCTCCACCACCCCTCATCCTACACCACCCTGCGTCCCCCCTCCCTGCATCCTACGCCACTCTGTATTCCCCCTCCCTGCATCCTCCACCACCCCGCATCCTACACCACCCTGCGTCCCCCCTCCCTGCATCCTACGCCACTCTGTATTCCCCCTCCCTGCATCCTCCACCACCCCGCATCCTACACCACCCTGCGTCCCCATCTCTGCATCCTATGCCACTCTGTATCCCCCTCCCTGCATCCTACACCACCCAGCATCCTACGGCACTCTTCGTCCCCCCTCCCTGAATCCTACGCCACTCTGTATTCCCCCTCCCTGCATCCTCTGCCATCCCTCATCCTACACCACCCTGGGTTCCCTCTCCCTGCATGCATCCTACGCCACTCTGCATCCTACATCCCTCATCCTACACCACCCTGCGTCTCCCCTCCCTGCATCCTACGCCACTCTGTATTCCCCCTCCCTGCATCCTCCACCACCCCGCATCCTACACCACCCTGCGTCCCCCCTCCCTGCATCCTACGCCACTCTGTATTCCCCCTCCCTGCATCCTCCACCACCCGGCATCCTACACCACCCTGCGTCCCCCCTCTCTGCATCCTACGCCACTCTGTATCCCCCTCCCTGCATCCTACGCCACCCAGCATCCTATGGCACTCTTCGTCCCCCCTCCCTGCATCCTACGCCACTCTGCATCCTCCACCACCCCGCATCCTACACCACCCTGCATCCCCTCACTGCATCCTATTCCACTCTGTATTCCCCCTCCCTGCATCCTCCACCACCCCGCATCCTACACCACCCTGCGTCCCCCATCTCTGCATCCTACGCCACTCTGTATTCCCCCTCCCTGCATCCTCTGCCATCCCTCATCCTACACCACCCTGCTTCCCCTCTCCCTGCATGCATCCTACGCCACTCTGCATCCCCCTCCCTGCATCCTACATCCCTCATCCTACACCACCCTGCGTCCACCCTCCCTGCATCCTACGCCACTCTGTATTCCCCCTCCCTTCATCCTCCAC
Organism: Crinia signifera; assembly: GCF_055691185.1. Taxonomy (NCBI): domain Eukaryota; kingdom Metazoa; phylum Chordata; class Amphibia; order Anura; family Myobatrachidae; genus Crinia; species Crinia signifera. Next base: position 34,389,700 of record NC_139217.1, read on the forward strand.
CACCCCTCATCCTACACCACCCTGCGTCCACCCTCCCTGCATCCTACGCCACTCTGTGTTCCCCCTCCCTTCATCCTCCACCACCCCGCATCCTACACCACCCTGCGTCCCCCCTCTCTGCATCCCACGCCACTCTGCGTCCCCCCTCCCTGCATCCCACGCCACTCTGTATCCCCCCTCCCTGCATCCTCCACCACCCCGCATCCTACACCACCCTGCATCCCCTCACTGCATCCTACGCCACTCTGTATTCCCCCTCCCTGCATCGTCCACCACCCTGCCTCCCCCCTCTCTGCATCCTACGCCACTCTGTATCGCCCTCCCTGCATCCTACACCACCCAGCATCCTACGGCACTCTTCATCCCCCCTCCCTGCATCCTACGCCACTCTGCATCCCCCCTCCCTGCATCCTCCACCACCCCGCATCCTACACCACCCTGCGTCCCCCCTCCCAGCATTCTACGCCCCTCTGTATTCCCCCTCCCTGCATCCTCCACCACCCCGCATCCTACACCACCCTGCGTCCCCCCTCTCTGCATCCTACGCCACTCTGTATCCCCCTCCCTGCATCCTACGCCACCCAGCATCCTACGGCACTCTTCGTCCCCCCTCCCTGCATCCTACGCCACTCTGCATCCCCCCTCCCTGCATCCTCCTCCACCCCGCATCCTACACCACCCTGCATCCCCTCACTGCATCCTACGCCACTCTGTATTCCCCCTCCCTGCATCCTATGCCACTCTGCATCCCCCCTCCCTGCATCCTCCACATCCTCCACCACCTCACATCCTACACCTCTCTGCATCCTACGCCACTCTGTATCCCCCCTCCCTGCATCCTCCACCACCCCGCATCCTCCACCTCCCTGCATCCTATGCCACTCTGTATTCACCCTCCCTGCATCCTCCGCCATCACGCATCCTACACCACTCTGCGTCCCCCTCCCTGCACACTCTGCCACCCCACGTCCTACTCTCACCCTGCATATTCTCTAACCCTGCACCACCCCCATCTCCAGTTACACACTTGTTATTTAAGGAAGATGGCTGGTGAGTAGGATTTCTGTCAACAGGAACATCACCTGGATACTACTGGACAAGGGGACCAAACTACTAGCAACATAGGTAAGTATATAAATCATACCTCCCAACTTTCTGTGCGCCGGACCCGGGACTATGGGGCATGACCCAGAGGCTCTGTGAGCCTCTAGCCATGCCCCCAGTCCCCTGTCATGTGCACAGCGTTTATTCCCCGCTGCTTAGCAGCCGACAGGGCGGACTCCCAACAGCCCCCCCTCAACGCGGGACACTGCCACCCGCGGGTGGGACAGCGGGACAGGCCCTAATAGTCTGGACTGTCCCGCTAAAATCGGGACTGTTGGGAGGTATGTCTATATGAATGGGCTCTGTATGCATTAAAGTTTTATTTTTCAGGTGTGTGTGTGTGTGTTTTTATTTAACTATTTGTACTGATGTGGGACTACAAGTCCCAGCAGGCCCTTTATTGCCCTGCATGGTGGGACTTGTGGTTCTCCAAGTCCCACCATGCGGTGCAGGCTTGCTGGGTCTTATAGTTCCACAGCAATACACAATAGTTTGTTCTTTTTTTACATTTTACATCAGCCCGATGGCCACAGCCCACGGCCATCGGGTACAGCCCTGGGCTTCAGCATGGGCAGGTAAGTTCTAAAGGGGGAGTCCCCACTTTCCCAGGATTCCTGCCCATGCTGACCGGTCAGGGGGAGAATGTTTTGGCAGGGGGGACTTGTATAAAAACTTTCCCCCCGGCTATGGCATTACCCTGCTTTCTAGCTGGACCCGTGCTGGTTCTTGAAATACGGGGACCCCTACTCATTTTGTCCCCCGTATTTTGTTAACAAGGACCGGCCCTTGAGCCAGATTGGCTGTTGGCATCTCCATGGAGACGCCAAAAGCCAATCAGGGCTGAATGCTTCCAAAGCACACACCCCTCCCCCCAGTCAGTGTGGGGTGAGCTGCTGCAGGACATGAGAGGCAACGCTGGAACCTGGAATTTATAAGTAGAGGTGTAAAATTAGTGTGTGTACAAGAAACTTTTACTTTTCACTGTGTCTGTGTTTTATTTCAACATTCTTTTTACAGGTGGACTACAAGTCCAAGGGTTCCCATTAATGGCCCGCCGCATGCTGGGATTTGTGGTTTGCCAGGTCCAAGCATGCGGGGGGATGCCTGCTGGGACTTGTAGTTCACCTGCAAAAAGCAATGTTTTGTTTGCGTGATTGTACCATATCAGCCCGGCGTCCACCGCCCAGGGACGCCGGGGACAGCCCCGGGCTTCAGCCCTGGAAGGGTGAAGCCTATTAAGGGGGGGGGTGACTCCTTTATTGGGGGGGTCCCATCTCCCCCAGTGACCCCATCCAGGGCTGACCAGCCACAATGAGCATGATACGGCCGGGGGACCTTTCGTAAAAAGTGTCCCCCGGCTGTGGCATGACACCACAGGCTGTTGGAGCCCGGTGCTGGTTCCAAAATATGGGGGACCCCCAGTTTTTTAGTCCCCTGTATTTTTGGAACCAGAACCGGCCCAAGAGTCCGGGGCTGGTTTCAGAAATACGGGGGAACCCTAAACTTTTTGTCCCCCGTGGCTGGTTATGCTCAGGAGGGGGAACCCCACGCCATTTTTTTCTCACCCTTTGATTCTCATCTGTATAATTACCAACTAATCATATTTATGTCCATTTTTTTATATATTGCAGACTTAATTTAGATATGGAGATCATGATAGAATTCATGTGTACCCTGTCCCCGCACTGTCCCTGTATGTACCCTATGCCCCCGTGTGTACGCTGTGCCCCCCGTGTGTACGTTGACCCTCCCCAGTGCCGCCCGTGTGTACGCTGTGTGCCCCTCGTGTGTATGCTGCCCCCCGTTTTCGCGCTGTCCCCCCCCAGTGCCCCCGTGTGTAAGCTGTGCCCCCGTGTGTAAGCTGTGCCCCCGTGTGTAAGCTGTGCCCCCGTGTGTACGCTGTGCCCCCGTGTGTACGCTGTGCCCCCCGTGTGTACGCTGTGCCCGACTTGCCCCCCACATGTGTATGCTGTGCCCCTCCCCTTGTGTACACAGTGGGGAAGTACGCGGACACCCCCACCCCCTGCAAGCCAGCCGCGGGATTCCCAGGATTTGCGTTCACGGCCAAGTCATCATGATTTCTTCAATGTCTCTACTCCTGCACAGGACACGTTTCACCCTGCTCTGTGCCGTTCCAGTACTGGCTGCTGGAGGGGAGCAGAAGAGGAGAACCGCGCGGTGCCAGCAGCAGAAGGTTAGAAAGCTCAGGAGAGTGCACTGAAGAGCTGAGGGGGAAGAAGGCTACAGGGAACCTGAAACCAGAGGACCGGACAGGATGAATGAAGAGTTGCAGAGAGGTGAATCATCCAGAGTGTCCCCCAGAAGCAGCCTCCTTTGAAGCACAGTGGGCCAGGTTAGTAGCTACTAAATACACAATCCACAGCCTATAACCCTACCCACACACACACACACACCCCCGCAGCCTATAACCCTAACCATACACACCGCGCAGCCTATAACCCTAACCATACACACACCCCGCAGCTTGTAACCCTAACCATACACACACACCCCCGCAGCCTATAACCCTAACCATACACACCGTGCAGCCTATAACCCTAACCATACACACACCCCGCAGCCTGTAACCCTAACCATACACACCCACCCCGCAGCCTATTAACTTAACCATAAACACCCTGCAGCCTACGACACACCATGCACACACCCTGCAGTCTATAACACTAACCATGAAACCCCCCCCCCCCCGCAGCCTATAACCCTAACCATACACACCCTGCAGTCTGTAACCCGAACAATACACCTCCCCCCGCAGCCTACAACCCTAACCATACCCACCCTGCAGCCTATAACCCTAACAATACACTCCCCCCCACAGCCTATAACCCTAATCCTACCCACCCTGCAGTCTATAACCCTAACAATACACCTCCCCCCGCAGCCTACAACCCTAACCATACCCACCCTGCAGCCTATAACCCTAACAATACACCCCCCCCCCCGCAGCCTATAACCCTAACCATTCACACCCTGCAGCCTATAATCGTAAGAATACACCTCCCCCCGCAGTCTATAACCCTAACCATGCACACTCCCCGCAGCCAATAACCCTAACCATGCATACCCCCCGCAGCCTATAACCCTAACAATACACCTCCCCCCACAGCCTATAACCCTAACCATACCCACCCTGCAGCCTATAACCCTAACAATACACTCCTCCCCGCAGCCTATAACCCTAACAATACACCTCCCCCGCAGCTTATAACCCTAACCATACACACCCTGCAGCCTATAACCCTAACAATACACCTCCCCCACAGCCTATAACCCTAACCATACACACCCCGCAGCCTATAACACTAACCATATAAACCCTGCAGCCTATAACACTAACCATATAAACCCTGCAGCCTATAACACTAACAATATACACCCCGCAGCCTATAACACTAACCATACACACACACCCCGCAGCCTATAACACTAACCATACACACCCCCCGCAGCCTATAACACTAACCATATACACCCCGCAGCCTATAACCCTAACCATACACCTACCCCCCACGCGCAGCCTATAATCCAAACCATACACCCCCCCACCGCAGCCTATAGCTCTAACCATACACACCCCACAGTCTATAACCCTAACTATACACACACCCCGCAGCCTGTAACCCTAACCATACACACCGCGCAGCCTATAACCCTAACCATACACACACCCCGCAGCCTATAACCCTAACTATACACACACCCCGCAGCCTGTAACCCTAACCATACACACCGCGCAGCCTATAACCCTAACCATACACACACCCCGCAGCCTGTAACCCTAACCATACACACCCACCCCGCAGCCTATTAACTTAACCATAAACACCCTGCAGCCTACGACACACCATGCACACACCCTGCAGCCTATAACACTAACCATACTTACCCTGCAGCCTATAACCCTAACAATACACTCTCCCCACAGCCTATAACCCTAACCATACACACCCTGCAGCCTATAACCCTAACAATACACCCCCCCCCGCAGCCTATAACCCTAACCATTCACACCCTGCAGCCTATAATCGTAACAATACACCTCCCCCCCCCGCAGTCTATAACCCTAACCATGCACACTCCCCGCAGCCAATAACCCTAACCATGCATACCCCCCGCAGCCTATAACCCTAACCATACACACACACCCTATAACCCTAACCATACACACACCCCACAGCCTATAACCCTAACCATACACACACACGCCACAGCCTATAATCCTAACCATAAACACACACACCCTGCAGCCTATAAACCTAACCATAACACACACACACACACACTGCAGCCTATAACCCTAACCATACACAGCCCCTGCAGCCTATAACCCTAATCAAACACACACCCTGCAGCCTATAACCCGAAACATACACCTCCCCCTGCAGCCTATTACACTAACCATACACACCCCACAGCCTATAAACCTAACCATACACACACATCCCGCAGCCTATAACCCTAACCATACACACACCCCGCAGCCTATAACCCTAACTATACACCCCCCAGCTTATAACCCTAACCATACACCCCATCCCCGCAGCCTAGAACCCTACCCATACACCCCCCCGCAGCCTATAACCCTAACCATACACACACACATATTCCCGCAGCCTATTACCCTAACCATACACACCCCTCAGCCTATAACCCTACCCATACACACACACCCCGCAGCCTATAACCCTAACCGTACCCCCCCCCCCAGCAGCCTATTGCCCTAACCATACACACACCCTGCAGCCTATAACCCTAACCATACACACCGCAGCCTATAACCCTAATCAAACACACACCCCCCCACAGCCTTTAGCCCTACCAATAAACCCCCCCCCCCCCGCAGCCTATAACCCTAACCATACACTCCCCCCAGCCTATAACCCTAACCATAGACCCCCCTGCAGCCTATAACCCTAACCATACCTCCCTCCCCCCACAGCCTATTACCCTAACCATGCACACCCCACAGCCTATAACCCCCTCAGTGCCCCATGTATACGGTCCCCCCCTCTCCCTTCAGTGACCCCATGTGTACACTGTCCCCTTCTCACTGGCCCTTGCGGCCTTCTCCCCCCACACCTCCTGCCCGCACCTCTCACGAGGCCGACCAGTGACCGGTAGCTTTCATCTGCTCGGGGGCTTCTCAACCGCTGACCGCCCCTCCACGTCCTGCACAAACCGTCTAGGCTCTCACTGCGGCTTCCTTCCTACTACTGCCTGCTCTATCAGACCTCAACTAACCCCCCTTCTACTCCCGCACCCCCGGCACTGCACCTGCCTGCGCCAGTGCGGATTCCTCTGCCCGCTGTGGGCTCTGACCATGACCCAGCTCTTTTCCACCTATAACCCTAACAATACACCGCCCCCCCCCCCCGAAGCCTATAACCCTAACCATACACACCCCCCGCAGCCAATAACCCTAACCATGCATACCCCCCGCAGCCAATAACTCTAACAATACACACACCCCGCAGCCTATAACACTAACCATATAAACCCTGCAGCCTATAACACTAACCATATAAACCCTGCAGCCTATAACACTAACCATATAAACCCTGCAGCCTATAACACTAACCATATACACCCCGCAGCCTATAACACTAACCATACACACACACCCCGCAGCCTATAACACTAACCATACACACCCCCCGCAGCCTATAACACTAACCATATACACCCCGCAGCCTATAACCCTAACTATACACACACCCCGCAGCCTGTAACCCTAACCATACACACCGCGCAGCCTATAACCCTAACCATACACACACCCCGCAGCCTATAACCCTAACTATACACACACCCCGCAGCCTGTAGCCCTAACCATACACACCGCGCAGCCTATAACCCTAACCATACACACACACCCCGCAGCCTGTAACCCTAACCATACACACCCACCCCGCAGCCTATTAACTTAACCATAAACACCCTGCAGCCTACGACACACCATGCACACACCCTGCAGCCTATAACACTAACCATACTTACCCTGCAGCCTATAACCCTAACAATACACTCTCCCCACAGCCTATAACCCTAACCATACACACCCTGCAGCCTATAACCCTAACAATACACCCCCCCCCCGCAGCCTATAACCCTAACCATTCACACCCTGCAGCCTATAACCCTAACAATACACCCCCCCCCGCAGCCTATAACCCTAACCATTCACACCCTGCAGCCTATAATCGTAACAATACACCTCCCCCCGCAGTCTATAACCCTAACCATGCACACTCCCCGCAGCCAATAACCCTAACCATGCATACCCCCCGCAGCCTATAACCCTAACCATACACACACACCCTATAACCCTAACCATACACACACCCCACAGCCTATAACCCTAACCATACACACACCCCGCAGCCTATAACCCTAACCATACACACACACGCCACAGCCTATAATCCTAACCATATACACACACCCAGCAGCCTATAACCCTAACCATACACACCCGCAGCCTATAACCCTAACCATACACGCACCCTGCAGCCTATAACCCTAAACATACACCTTCCCCCGCAGCCTATTATCCTAACCATGCACACCCCGCAGCCTATAACACTAACCATACAAACACCCCGCAGCCTATAACACTAACCATACACACACCCCGCAGCCTATAACCCTAACCATACACACACGCCGCAGCCTATAATCCTAACCATACACACCCCCCGCCGCCTATAACCCTAACCATACACACCCGCAGCCTATAACCCTAATCATACACACACCCTGCAGCCTATAACCCTAAACATACACCTTCCCCCGCAGCCTATTATCCTAACCATGCACACCCCGCAGCCTATAACCCTAACCATACACACACCCCGCAGCCTATAACACTAACCATACACACACCCCGCAGCCTATAAAACTAACCATACACACCCCCCGCAGCCTATAACACTAACCATATACACCCCGCAGCCTATAACCCTAACCATACACCTACCCCCCACGCGCAGCCTATAATCCAAACCATACACCCCCCACCGCAGCCTATAGCACTAACCATACACACCCCGCAGCCTGTAACCCTAACCATACACACCACGCGGCCTATAACCCTAACCATACACACACCCCGCAGCCTGTAACCCTAACCATACACACCCACCCCGCAGCCTATTAACTTAACCATAAACACCCTGCAGCCTATAACACTAACCATACCCACCCTGCAGCCTATAACCCTAACAATACACTCCCCCCACAGCCTATAACCCTAACCATACACACCCTGCAGCCTATAACCCTAACTATACACACCCCCCCCAGCATATAAGCCTAACAATACACCTCCCCCCACAGCCTATAAACCCTAATCATGCATACCCCCCCAGCCTATAACCCTAATCATGCATACCCCCCCAGCCTATAACCCTAACCATACACACCGCGCAGCCTATAACCCTAGCCATACACACACCCCGCAGCCTGTAACCCTAACCATACACACCCACCCCGCAGCCTATTAACTTAACCATAAACACCCTGCAGCCTACGACACACCATGCACACACCCTGCAGCCTATAACACTAACCATACCCACCCTGCAGCCTATAACCCTAACAATACACTCCCCCCACAGCCTATAACCCTAACCATACACACCCTGCAGCCTATAACCCTAACAATACACCCCCCCCGCAGCCTATAACCCTAACCATTCACACCCTGCAGCCTATAATCCTAACGATACACCTCCCCCCCCGGCAGTCTTTAACCCTAACCATACATGCCCCCCACAGCCTATAACCCTAACCATGCACACCCCCAACAATCTATAACCCTAACCATGCACACCCCCCACAGCCTATAACCCTAACCATGCACACCCCCCACAGCCTATAACCCTAACCATACACACCCCGCAGCATATAACCCTAACCATACACACACCCCGCAGCCTACTGTATAATCCTAACCATACACACACCCCACAGCCTATAACTCTAACCATACACACCCTGCAGCCTATAAACCTAACCATATACACACACTGCAGCTTATAACCCTAACCATACACACACCCCACAGCCTATAACCCTAAACACACACACACCCCGCAGCCTATAACCCTAAACACACATACACACACACCACAGCCTGTAACCCTAACCATACACCCCCAGCCTATAACCCTAACCATTCACACACCCCGCAGCCTATAACACTAACCATACACACACCCCGCAGCCTATAACACTAACCATATAAACCCTGCAGCCTATAACACTAACAATATACACCCCGCAGCCTATAACCCTAACCATACACAGCCCCTGCAGCCTATAACCCTAATCAAACACACACCCTGCAGCCTATAACCCGAAACATACACCTCCCCCTGCAGCCTATTACACTAACCATACACACCCCACAGCCTATAAACCTAACCATACACACACATCCCGCAGCCTATAACCCTAACCATACACACACCCCGCAGCCTATAACCCTAACTATACACCCCCCAGCTTATAACCCTAACCATACACCCCATCCCCGCAGCCTAGAACCCTACCCATACACCCCCCCGCAGCCTATAACCCTAACCATACACACACACATATTCCCGCAGCCTATTACCCTAACCATACACACCCCTCAGCCTATAACCCTACCCATACACACACACCCCGCAGCCTATAACCCTAACCGTACCCCCCCCCCCAGCAGCCTATTGCCCTAACCATACACACACCCTGCAGCCTATAACCCTAACCATACACACCGCAGCCTATAACCCTAATCAAACACACACCCCCCCACAGCCTTTAGCCCTACCAATAAACCCCCCCCCCCGCAGCCTATAACCCTAACCATACACTCCCCCCAGCCTATAACCCTAACCATAGACCCCCCTGCAGCCTATAACCCTAACCATACCCCCCTCCCCCCACAGCCTATTACCCTAACCATGCACACCCCACAGCCTATAACCCCCTCAGTGCCCCATGTATACGGTCCCCCCCTCTCCCTTCAGTGACCCCATGTGTACACTGTCCCCTTCTCACTGGCCCTTGCGGCCTTCTCCCCCCACACCTCCTGCCCGCACCTCTCACGAGGCCGACCAGTGACCGGTAGCTTTCATCTGCTCGGGGGCTTCTCAACCGCTGACCGCCCCTCCACGTCCTGCACAAACCGTCTAGGCTCTCACTGCGGCTTCCTTCCTACTACTGCCTGCTCTATCAGACCTCAACTAACCCCCCTTCTACTCCCGCACCCCCGGCACTGCACCTGCCTGCGCCAGTGCGGATTCCTCTGCCCGCTGTGGGCTCTGACCATGACCCAGCTCTTTTCCACCTATAACCCTAACAATACACCGCCCCCCCCCCCCCGAAGCCTATAACCCTAACCATACACACCCCCCGCAGCCAATAACCCTAACCATGCATACCCCCCGCAGCCAATAACTCTAACAATACACACACCCCGCAGCCTATAACACTAACCATATAAACCCTGCAGCCTATAACACTAACCATATAAACCCTGCAGCCTATAACACTAACCATATAAACCCTGCAGCCTATAACACTAACCATATACACCCCGCAGCCTATAACACTAACCATACACACACACCCCGCAGCCTATAACACTAACCATACACACCCCCCGCAGCCTATAACACTAACCATATACACCCCGCAGCCTATAACCCTAACTATACACACACCCCGCAGCCTGTAACCCTAACCATACACACCGCGCAGCCTATAACCCTAACCATACACACACCCCGCAGCCTATAACCCTAACTATACACACACCCCGCAGCCTGTAGCCCTAACCATACACACCGCGCAGCCTATAACCCTAACCATACACACACACCCCGCAGCCTGTAACCCTAACCATACACACCCACCCCGCAGCCTATTAACTTAACCATAAACACCCTGCAGCCTACGACACACCATGCACACACCCTGCAGCCTATAACACTAACCATACTTACCCTGCAGCCTATAACCCTAACAATACACTCCCCCCACAGCCTATAACCCTAACCATACACACCCTGCAGCCTATAACCCTAACAATACACCCCCCCCGCAGCCTATAACCCTAACCATTCACACCCTGCAGCCTATAATCGTAACAATACACCTCCCCCCGCAGTCTATAACCCTAACCATGCACACTCCCCGCAGCCAATAACCCTAACCATGCATACCCCCCGCAGCCTATAACCCTAACCATACACACACACCCTATAACCCTAACCATACACACACCCCACAGCCTATAACCCTAACCATACACACACCCCGCAGCCTATAACCCTAACCATACACACACACGCCACAGCCTATAATCCTAACCATATACACACACCCAGCAGCCTATAACCCTAACCATACACACCCGCAGCCTATAACCCTAACCATACACGCACCCTGCAGCCTATAACCCTAAACATACACCTTCCCCCGCAGCCTATTATCCTAACCATGCACACCCCGCAGCCTATAACACTAACCATACAAACACCCCGCAGCCTATAACACTAACCATACACACACCCCGCAGCCTATAACCCTAACCATACACACACGCCGCAGCCTATAATCCTAACCATACACACCCCCCGCCGCCTATAACCCTAACCATACACACCCGCAGCCTATAACCCTAATCATACACACACCCTGCAGCCTATAACCCTAAACATACACCTTCCCCCGCAGCCTATTATCCTAACCATGCACACCCCGCAGCCTATAACCCTAACCATACACACACCCCGCAGCCTATAACACTAACCATACACACACCCCGCAGCCTATAAAACTAACCATACACACCCCCCGCAGCCTATAACACTAACCATATACACCCCGCAGCCTATAACCCTAACCATACACCTACCCCCCACGCGCAGCCTATAATCCAAACCATACACCCCCCACCGCAGCCTATAGCACTAACCATACACACCCCGCAGCCTGTAACCCTAACCATACACACCACGCGGCCTATAACCCTAACCATACACACACCCCGCAGCCTGTAACCCTAACCATACACACCCACCCCGCAGCCTATTAACTTAACCATAAACACCCTGCAGCCTATAACACTAACCATACCCACCCTGCAGCCTATAACCCTAACAATACACTCCCCCCACAGCCTATAACCCTAACCATACACACCCTGCAGCCTATAACCCTAACTATACACACCCCCCCCAGCATATAAGCCTAACAATACACCTCCCCCCACAGCCTATAAACCCTAATCATGCATACCCCCCCAGCCTATAACCCTAATCATGCATACCCCCCCAGCCTATAACCCTAACCATACACACCGCGCAGCCTATAACCCTAGCCATACACACACCCCGCAGCCTGTAACCCTAACCATACACACCCACCCCGCAGCCTATTAACTTAACCATAAACACCCTGCAGCCTACGACACACCATGCACACACCCTGCAGCCTATAACACTAACCATACCCACCCTGCAGCCTATAACCCTAACAATACACTCCCCCCACAGCCTATAACCCTAACCATACACACCCTGCAGCCTATAACCCTAACAATATACACCCCCCCCGCAGCCTATAACCCTAACCATTCACACCCTGCAGCCTATAATCCTAACGATACACCTCCCCCCCCGGCAGTCTTTAACCCTAACCATACATGCCCCCCACAGCCTATAACCCTAACCATGCACACCCCCAACAATCTATAACCCTAACCATGCACACCCCCCACAGCCTATAACCCTAACCATGCACACCCCCCACAGCCTATAACCCTAACCATACACACCCCGCAGCATATAACCCTAACCATACACACACCCCGCAGCCTACTGTATAATCCTAACCATACACACACCCCACAGCCTATAACTCTAACTATACACACCCTGCAGCCTATAAACCTAACCATATACACACACTGCAGCCTATAACCCTAACCATACACACACCCCACAGCCTATAACCCTAAACACACACACACCCCGCAGCCTATAACCCTAAACACACATACACACACACCACAGCCTGTAACCCTAACCATACACCCCCAGCCTATAACCCTAACCATTCACACACCCCGCAGCCTATAACACTAACCATACACACACCCCGCAGCCTATAACACTAACCATATAAACCCTGCAGCCTATAACACTAACAATATACACCCCGCAGCCTATAACCCTAACCATACACACACACATCGCAGCCTATAACACTAACCATACACACCCCCCGCAGCCTATAACACTAACCATATACACCCCGCAGCCTATAACCCTAACCATACACCTACCCCCCACGCGCAGCCTATAATCCAAACCATACACCCCCCCCACCGCAGCCTATAGCTCTAACCATACACACCCCACAGCCTATAACCCTAACTATACACACACCCCCCAGCATATAAGCCTAACAATACACCTCCCCCCACAGCCTATAAACCCTAATCATGCATATCCCCCCAAGCCTATTACCCTAATCATGCATACCCCCACAGCCTATAACCCTAACCATACACACCCCGCAGCCTATAACCCTGACAACACACCTTACCCCCCCAGCCTATAACCCTAACCATACACACCGCGCAGCCTATAACCCTAGCCATACACACACCCGGCAGCCTGTAACCCTAACCATACACACCCCCCGCAGCCTATAACACTAACCATATACACCCCGCAGCCTATAACCCTAACCATACACCTACCCCCCACGCGCAGCCTATAATCCAAACCATACACCCCCCCCACCGCAGCCTATAGCTCTAACCATACACACCCCACAGCCTATAACCCTAACTATACACACACCCCCCAGCATATAAGCCTAACAATACACCTCCCCCCACAGCCTATAAACCCTAATCATGCATATCCCCCCAAGCCTATTACCCTAATCATGCATACCCCCACAGCCTATAACCCTAACCATACACACCCCGCAGCCTATAACCCTGACAACACACCTTACCCCCCCAGCCTATAACCCTAACCATACACACCGCGCAGCCTATAACCCTAGCCATACACACACCCGGCAGCCTGTAACCCTAACCATACACACCCAGCCCGCAGCCTATTAACTTGACCATAAACACCCTGCAGCCTACGACACACCCTGCAGCCTATAACACTAACCATACCCACCCTGCAGCCTATAACCCTAACAATATACTCCCCCCACAACCTATAACCCTAACCATACACACCCTGCAGCCTATAACCCTAACAATATACTCCCCCCACAGCCTATAACCCTAACCATACACACCCTGCAGCCTATAACCCTAACAATACACCCCCCCCCGCAGCCTATAACCCTAACCATTCACACCCTGCAGCCTATAATCCTAACAATACACCTCCCCCCCCCCCCCCCGGCAGTCTTTAACCCTAACCATATACGCCCCCCACAGCCTATAACCCTAACCATGCACACCCCCCACAGCCTATAACCCTAACCATGCACACCCCGCAGCATATAACCCTAACCATACACACACGCCGCAGCCTACTGTATAATCCTAACCATACACACACCCCACAGCCTATAACTCTAACCATACACACCCTGCAGCCTATAAACCTAACCATATACACACACCGCAGCCTATAACCCTAACCATACACACACCCCACAGCCTATAACCCTAAACACACACCCCGCAGCCTATAACCCTAAACACACATACACACACACCACAGCCTGTAACCCTAATCATACACCCCCAGCCTATAACCCCTAACCATACACACCCCACAGCCTATAACCCTAACCATACACCTCCCCCCCAATAACACTAACCATACCCCCCCGCAGCCTATTATCCTGACCATACACTCACCCCACAGCCTATAACACTAACTATACACACACCCTGCAGCCTATAACCTTAACCATACACACACACACACACCTCGCAGCCTATAACACTAACCATACACACACCCTGCAGCCTATAACCCTAACCATACACACACACACCTCGCAGCCTATAACACTAACCATACACACACCCTGCAGCCTATAACCCTAACCATAAACACACACACCCTGCAGCCTATAAACCTAACCATAACACACACACACACACACTGCAGCCTATAACCCTAACCAAACACACACCCTGCAGCCTATAACCCAAAACATACACCTCCCCCTGCAGCCTATAACACTAACCATACACACCCCACAGCCTATAAACCTAACCATACACACACATCCTGCAGCCTATAACCCTAACCATACACACACCCCGCAGCCTATAACCCTAACTATTCACCCCCCAGCTTATAACCCTAACCATACACCCCATCCCCGCAGCCTAGAACCCTACCCATACACCCCCCCGCAGCCTATAACCCTAACCATACACACACACATATTCCCGCAGCCTATTACCCTAACCACAACAATTTGGTTGGTAAGCTGCTCAATCAGAGGTGTGTCATTCAGGTGCCAAAAGGGAGGGGTAAATCTGGTTAGGAAAAAAAAGTTATTTTCTCATTCAGTGTGCAATTGGGATACAAACTGTTTTTTTTCCTAACCAGATTTACCCCTCCCTTTTGGCACCTGAATGAC
This sequence comes from Crinia signifera, assembly GCF_055691185.1. Taxonomy (NCBI): domain Eukaryota; kingdom Metazoa; phylum Chordata; class Amphibia; order Anura; family Myobatrachidae; genus Crinia; species Crinia signifera. The sequence goes on from NC_139217.1 coordinate 34,405,456, forward strand.
ACACCTCTGATTGAGCAGCTTACCAACCAAAGTGTTGTGCAGTTGAGAGGCATAGATGGGTCAGCATTAGGAGGGATTGCTGACACCTGAGTGCCATTGGAGAAGCCAGGGGTATCTCCAGGTAAGCTGGCTCTCAGACGTTATAAGCCATTATCATGTGGCCTTACACTGGGCTATTAAGCCCAGACATATATGTTATTACTTATGGGATGGGTTTGGGAATGTGGTGCCCCCTGTGTTGGTATGGCTGGTCTGCTCCAGGTTAGCACACCCTAACACTTTATTAACTCTTATTTTTCCTATCACATTGTATATATTTTGTATTTTAATCCCACCTTCACTTCCCCACATAGCACTTATGTGCTTCTTATTAACCCTTACTAATTTTCATTTGTGTGCTGCCCTGGAGTACTCAGCCTGTGTCGGCATGTTGGGGGCCCACACCCCAGACCCATACCCAGTATTAGGGACCCCCAGTGACAGAGAGGCCTTGACGCACGGCCTGGGGGCTTAGCCCTATATCTGCAGATATATGCAACCAAGATCTCTGTATTATTTGATTAATATGTAGTTATTTTCTCATTCAGTGTGCAATTGGGATACAAACTATTACCCTAACCATACACACCCCTCAGCCTATAACCCTACCCATACACACACACCCCGCAGCCTATAACCCTAACCGTACCCCCCCCAGCAGCCTATTGCCCTAACCATACACACACCCTGCAGCCTATAACCCTAACCATACACACCGCAGCCTATAACCCTAATCAAACACACACCCCCCCCACAGCCTATAGCCCTACCAATAACCCCCCCCCCGCAGCCTATAACCCTAACCATACACTCCCCCCAGCCTATAACCCTAACCATAGACCCCCCTGCAGCCTATAACCCTAACCATACCCCCCTCCCCCCACAGCCTATTACCCTAACCATACACACCCCACAGCCTATAACCCCCTCAGTGCCCCATGTATACGGTCCCCCCCTCTCCCTTCAGTGACCCCATGTGTACACTGTCCCCTTCTCACTGGCCCTTGCGGCCTTCTCCCCCCACACCTCCTGCCCGCACCTCTCACGAGGCCGACCAGTGACCGGTAGCTTTCATCTGCTCGGGGGCTTCTCAACCGCTGACCGCCCCTCCACGTCCTGCACAAACCGTCTAGGCTCTCACTGCGGCTTCCTTCCTACTACTGCCTGCTCTATCAGACCTCAACTAACCCCCCTTCTACTCCCGCACCCCCGGCACTGCACCTGCCTGCGCCAGTGCGGATTCCTCTGCCCGCTGTGGGCTCTGACCATGATCCAGCTCTTTTCCACCGGCTCCATCACCATCCTGCCTGAGCTTCAAGTGAGGTCTGCTGCTGATACGTTCATTACTTTTAATTAATTTGGACACCAGAACCTTAGGTTACATTGTTTTACCATTAATTACATGTGATTTATGTATATTTTTGTATATGACTTTATTATGTGTTTATAAAATATTTTTGTTATTTCAATTGAACTGAGTCTTGTGCCATTATTGAAAAGGGGGACCTATATTACATTTAGTTTTCAACTTTAATCAAAGGTATAATTGCTAATGCTGTGTGTGCTTTCCAGTTATCTTTTATTTCTTACAAGCTGGTTTGCTTGTTGTCATATGCGGCTTTCCTTGGCTATTATTATTTTTATTCAATATAGCACCAGAGGTATGGTGTGACTCATTACCTCCCTCCCTTTTTTTTTAGACTAAAATAGGTCACATTTCTCTTAGCAGAATTTGATCGTACCCAAAAAACAAACTTGATCATAGCACAAAACCAAAATGGCCCCGGGAGGGCTGCTGAGTATGCACGAGTCGTGTATAGCTCCTGCCCTGGTCCTTTGCAGGGAGGACTATGGGAGGAGGCACATGCACAGCAGCCCTCCGCAGGGAGCCTGCCGCCCTGGTCACCCGATCGACACTCACCTTAACTCCGGCGATCCATTCTGGAGACAGCACCACTGCCATGCCAGAAGGGGGAGGCCTGGCTCTGTGTTCCCTGCTCAGCATCTGCGGACACCGGGGAATAGGGGAGCGGCTGCCTGGATCTCACTGCTGGAGGGGAAACCATCAAGTCAGACAGAAGGAGCAGACTGGTTCCCATCTCCGGGAGGAACCCCCAGCCTGGTAAAGTTCCATAACCTGGTAGGGTCAGCGTGTCATGTATAGGTAGGCATCATTGACACACACACACACCCATAGCCTATCCATACATTCATACATACGCGCACACACACACATATATGTAGCCTATCCATACATACTCACACACCCGCAGCTGATCCATGACCTGGTAGGGTCAGCGTGTCATGTATATATCATTTGTAATTTGATCTCTGCCCCAGGCAAGGGGCGTGGTCTCATTAAAATGGACATGGCCTCACCGGAGAAGACTACCTTACACCCCAGTTTTTGGCTCTTCACAAACAGACCTTTGCCACCACAGGAAAAACATTTTTTCACCATATTAAGCCCCATACAGTAATGTCCCCTGCACCATATGCCCCACACTGCAATGCCCGTGATACATAATGTCCTAAAGTATAGCTTCTACACACTGGGTGTCATGCTATTTGCCAGTGCTTTCATGCTCTGGGACGGGTGTCATACTCCTTGCCAGGGGTTTGTAATGCGTGTAGCCAGTGGTAATGCTTGTTGCCAAGGGTGTGTTATTGTTAAACATTTTTAAAAATCCAATGTTTATTCTTACAGTGAAATTTTACATTTCTGAATAAAAAAAAAAAATTTAAAAAAAGCTATGAAATTCCATTGACAAAAAACCTTACGGTTTCACATGTCCCATTAAGGCTTCATACACATGATCTGGCATTTCTGAAACCTGTTGTAACTCTTCCACTCAAACTCCAAAAAGCAATGAAATTCCGATCATTAAGGCTGGCGCCTTAATGGACGTGTTCCTTGCGCAGTACAGATATGGTACGCCATCACAGCCTGTGGGTAAGTGCAGATTCAGCACTCTCACAGAGTGAGATTGCTGTCACTCACACAATGGTGGAGCTGCTAATTCACAGATTTGTGTGCTCATTGGAATACACACATGCAGTCTATGCAACTGAAGGTCTGAGCAGTAAACAGAGCCGAGAGGATGGGGTAAAAGTGGTGTTGATTGGGGTAGGAGGCAGTGTGGTGCGGATGGGGAATAGAAATGTGTAGATGGTAGGAAGGCTAAGCAGCACTGATGGGGGACTAACGAAGCAGATGGGTGGAAAACAGTGGCACAGATTGGGGAAGGTAAGACAGAGTGATGCGATTGGGTAGGAAACAGAGGAGCAGTTGGAGGAAAGACAGCACTGATGTGGGAGGGGGTTCGGAGCAAAGGGGATAAAGGGAAAACAGAGCAGTACAGATGGAGAGGGGAGACAGCAGTACATATGGAAGGAAACTGTGTCATGGATGAGGCAGGCAGAGCAGCATGGATGGAGGGGGAGACAGATTACCACTAATAGAGGGGAAGCCAGTGGCACAGATAGAAGGAAACAGTGGCACCTGTGTGAAAAGACAGGGCAGCGCAGATGGGGAAAGACACATTGGTGCAGATGAGGGAATACGCACAGCAGTAGGTATCGGGGAAGACAGAGCAACATGAAGGTGGGAGAAGAAAGTGTAGATGCATAGTAGTTGGGAGTATTATAGTTTTTGCAATTATGAAAGATGTTTCTGGTAACTGCATGTGAATACTAAATGAAATGGATATAGGTAGTGAGTGTGAAAGATGTTTGACTCTCAGTGGGATAGTTCTAGTAATAGTGTTTATTCTAGCACTCGCTATCTTTGAAAACCCATGCAGTTCCTCTACCCTGTCTGGGGTGTTGCTGTCTGCTGTAGTGTTTCTAGTACAGGTCTGGTTTGCAGTGCTGATATACAGATCACACTGTGCTAGAAGCACTACAGCAGACAGATACACCCCAGGCAGGGAAGCGGAACTGCATGGGTTTTCAAAGATGGCGGGTGCTAGAATGAACACTATAGTAACTCAGTGGGCTAGACCGTTTTAGATGATTGCAGGTACTTATTAGGATGAGTGCGCCACATAACTGCTCAGACCTTCAGTTGCATAGACTGCATGTGTGTATTCCAATGAGCACACAAATCTGTGAATTAGCAGCTCCACCATTGTGTGAGTGACAGCAATCTCACTCTGTGAGAGTGCTGAATCTGCACTTACCCACAGGCTGTGATGGCGTACCATATCTGTACTGCGCAAGGAACACGTCCATTAAGGCGCCAGCCTTAATGATCGGAATTTCATTGCTTTTTGGAGTTTGAGTGGAAGAGTTACAACAGGTTTCAGAAATGCCAGATCATGTGTATGAAGCCTTAATGGGACATGTGAAACCGTAAGGTTTTTTGTCAATGGAATATATATATATAATTATGTCTGTGTGTTGTTTTCTATGTACCTTTCTTTATTAAGTGCTAGGTGCTTACTTTGAGGAACTGGTTCTGAATATTGCAACAATTGTATTGTAGATGTTTCAAATAGCTTGTTCAAGTTCTCTAGAATTTGTTACTAATAATGTCTGGTCCTGTCAGGAGGTTTCCACTATGCTTTATGATAATATTCGGTTACCTTCCGGTTTAATCATGTATCTTCGGGGTTAATTGGATTAACTCTCTGATCTATTATGAATGATAAATATCTTAATTATATCACAGCCGTATTTTTGCTTAGGTGTATGTTTATCCAAGTTTATTATTCATACCATCAATACATGTGTATTTGCAATTAAGGTATCATTTATCATCTCAAAAAGATGTTCTCCCTCGGTGTCCCCCTGGTGCGGCTTATGAGTTTGCCCGTCCTTATCACCGTATCTGGGTCCTTGTATCAATATTCAGAATTACTGGGCAGGTATTCCCTGTAATTAGATGTTGCTTTTGGTGGTCCCTTTTAGGACACATCTTCGGGACCACCAGTCCATGTCTCTATGTGGGGACCCACTTCTCCTATTTATTAGTTTGTGGTTTACTTTTGGAGTGAGACGGAGGTAGATGGGCTACCTATTTTTTTTTTTTTAGCATGTATTGAATAGGTGGGGTATTGCTCTTTGTGGCACTATATTTCAAGTGTCACTAAATTGTGTGTTATACATTCATCCAATGTGCCTGCCATTTATTCTACCCATGGCTTGATGCTTCAGGGTCTATTGCAACTTAAAGTAACCGCTACCTTTCTCCCTTCCGCCTCTAAATGTTATTATACTCTCCTCTCTGGGCCATGGGGGATAGATGGGCTACCTATTCTTTAGCATGTTTAATACATGCCAAGTGAGTGGGGTATTGCACTTCGTGGCACTATATTTCAAGTGTCACTGTATTGTGTGTTATATATTCATACAATGTGCATGCCGTTTATTCTGCCCATGGCTTAATGGTTCACGGTCATTTGCACATACAATGATTCCCCCTTTCGCTGCTGCTATTGCAATTTTAATGGTACATATTTCACATTTACATATACTCGTTCAGCAAACACCTTGGCGTCAAGCCGGTTCGCATTTCGCCAGATATCCGGCTTCGTCAGGGCAACTTTAGAAGATACAGTACCTTTCCATTTACCCAATTTATTTTCCATTGTTCGATGCGCAGCTGCATATAATCTGGAGCTGATCCATTAAATATTCCCACAATGACATTGTTATAATAAGTTTTTTCTCCTTCACCAAAATATATCCAGTTTAGAAGGTATAATCGTGAAGGGAATTCTCCTTTTTCATTATAAAATATTTCTTTACCATATTCATCTTTATAATGAACCTGTCTTAAGTATCTGTGAAGCTTTCCGAGTAAAGAGTGAGAGACACGGACATAAATGTTGAATTTGTCAGCACAACCAGTACAACAACCAGTATTTTAAGTAGAGATGTGCACATCTGGATTCACCTGGATTTACCCAGATCTCCAAACAAGATCTTAGTGGCTATCCAGCTGTCAAATGTTTTGGAGGCAAAACATGTGACAGCTGATAACCAATAAGATCCCGTTTTCAGATACGGGTAAATCCTGGTAAATCTGGATCTGCACATCTCTAGTTTTAAGTCACATACAGTATCAGGAGACTTACAATAAATACAGTAGGGCAGTGGTGTCATTGGTTTTGGCAGTACCGATGCTCTAAATTCTCCCCAACTCGCCCACCCACACTGGTTTTCCAGCATGGGCTGAAGACATTAAGTCAACACCATGAAAGTCAACATGCATTAGGTTGACCCCTGAAGGTCGACTGGGCCACATTTTCCTTACAGCAATGTAGAGGTAGAGTACTGCAGACAGTCAGTGGTTTTACTAGGGTTGGTGTCACCAGGTATGGTAACTCATGGTGGGCAAAATGCACTAAGCTTCAAAAAGTGTTAAAGTAGAGCATGAAAAACAACCAACCAATTAACATCTGACTTACATTTTTCAAATGCAGCCTGCAACCTGACAATTAGGAGCTGATTGGCTCTTTGTTTATCACTTTTAACTTTATCACTCTTCACTTTATCACTCTTTGAAGCTTAGTGCATCTGGTCTGGTATCACCCACCACCCCTATGGACCTCCTCCATCATCACACCCCATGGAATCCTAAACAATGTTTTTGTACTAGTTTTGTAAATTATAAATTCCTGTACTGTCAATCACTGAATGTATTGCCAATAGCAGTTATACAGTATAAACAGAATAAAAAAAAATATATATACTGTATACAGATGGAGCCCCTCTCATTGTTGCCCAGCGTCCGCCAGAATATCCAATCTGGTGAGTGCCGGCTGACAGGGACTCCATTGGGAAGGGGTCACGGCACTGGTGGGGACGGGCTCTGATGGCGGTGGAGGTGGCAAAGCGGTAGGAAGCTCCGTTGCCACAGGGTGCACGATTGTCTCGTGCGTGTGTACCCCCTGGTGGGTGCTGGCAATAGTTTTGCCAAGAACAAGGGCTGCAATGCTGCATTTTAAATGGCTGCTCAACTTTGGATTGGTAGGAGAATTTGGGCTCCTCTATACAGGGCAGTACATGTCAGCGGGGGCAGCGGTGCCACCAGTCCGGCCGGTGCTGCAGACACCAGAGGTCTCACTAGGCATGCTGGGAATGTAAGAAGGGGTGGCGGATTCTGCCTAATTTGTAAGTCCCAAACCACACAATTTCTTATGACTGCCCTGCCCCTACATAAACTATACAGCCATAAATCTATACAGCTATACATAAAAAATACATACAGAAATATCTATATTAGTACTGCAGTAAAAAACATATTTGCAAAATGTAGTGAATATTACACATTAGCAGCTTCTGCTGATTAAAATGACATGCAGTATGCCTATGTTTGGTGTGTGACTGCCGCTGTATCTGAATACAAAATGCTGCACTACAGCGCTTTCCCATTGCCTTCGTTTATACACTTCCAATTTATAGTTGTAGATTGTATCTTCTGATTGGTTCATCAGACATTTTTCATTGGCTGAATTCCATGACTATTTAGAGGAGAAAATGACGATGAGGAAGAAACCAGACTTAACAAACTACAGTATGGCTAGCGATACCATCAAGGAGTAACTCTCAGTGTGAGGGTCCCCCACATCATCATTCCACCAGCCCATGCCAGTTAACTTAGACATAGTATGCCACGACATACAACAGTGTGGTGTAAAATATATGCTGGGTATATGGGAAATAATATATAGGCATATACGGACAATTCTGCAGCTGCAATTAAAGCTCTTCTGCAATAGGTGGAGTAAGCAAGATACAATTACCAAGTAATTAGAAGAATGTCATGTACTGTATCCCATGATAATTAAGCATATATAACGTTTTGGAAAATAGTAAACAATAAGTATTTAAACTTACTTTGTATTCATTTATTTTAGATCTTTTACTTGTGTTATTGCTTAAAAATAAATACATATCATGCAAACCTTGGGCTATAGTATAGACTGCAATATAAACTCGATAAGGAAGGGCATCTATGTCATAATTGATACGATGTTCAAGACTCATCTCCCCAGTACAGTTTCGAGGACGAACATTAGTCATTCGTGGAAGAATTGAATTTTTTAAAACATTTTTAGACTTGCACCTAAATTCAGTTATCCAGATGTCCTCCATTAATGGGTCAAAAGAGTTATTTGGTGGATTAACATTATCGAGAAAGTCATGTATTCCGGGGATGTTAAATGGAGGAAATGAAAACACAAGAGCGCAGTTAATTCGTGCTCCCAACTGATTGGGTATTGCAAGCTCTGGTTCAGCTGACCATGAAGCTGGAAATATAAATGTCCTATTAGCAATAAGATGTGCTAGTCTACGGATAAAATGTACAGAGTATACAGTGTTTGTGCCACAAATTATTATAATCTCAGCAGTAGAATATTTAACAATATTCTCATACATTAAATAATCACCTTCAGAAATATATTTTAATTTGAATTCAATGCATATGCCCTGAGTAGTTAATTGTCTGCTCAGCTGTTGGAGCTCCCACTCTCCGGTTTCACCACCTGGTGAAATGATCCCAACCCAGTTCCATCCAAAATACTTCAGTAACTTCACCATCGCCAAAAATTGCACCTGGTCATTTTGAATTGGCTGAAAGAATTGTGGATATATCGTTCTGTCACTCAGCAAAGGGTGGCTTGCACCATATCCAACCTATTATTTAAATACATTTTTTGGTTAGATTAGAAAATCTTGAATCCAAATCTATATATTTTTACCTTTAATCTAATACAAAATTATAGGTACTTGTGTATTATCACGGTGCCCCCGATATTTAGTGGCACGATTTTTCATCGCATCGCATGCCATACACCCGATGCACTGCGATGCAATGCGATTTAAGCCCCCTATGCGATTTTAAATAGTATAAGCACCCTAATGGGTGCTTTTAAGCAGCCTAATGGGTGCTTACAATGTTAAATGCACCACCACGCCACCCCCCAGTATAAACGTGAACCCGAAGCGTGGCGAGCACAGCGAGCCCGCGAGTAGCGGCGGCATGCGTCCTCCGACCTTTTCATACCCCCACTATCCACATCGGCGCGGAGTTGAATTCATAAAGTGTGGCGAGCGCAGTGAGCCACTGAGCCCGAATCGTGGTGAGCGCAGCGAGCATACCTGTGAAGTTATGCGTGTGCGCTCGCCACGGTTCGGGCACTTTATAACATCAACTCCACGCCGACGTGGATAATGGGGGTATGAAAAGGTCGGAGGACACATGTCCCGCTGAGCTCGCCGGGCTTCGGGTTCACGTTCATAGTGGGGGTGGCGTGGGGGTGCATTTAACATTGTAAGCACCCATTAGGGTGCTTATACAAGTTATAATCACATCCCATCACATTGTATCTCATTGTATGCCATATACAATGTCATACATTTTTAAAATTGTATAACATTGGGGAACATCGCGCGATATCGCATCGCGTACCATCGCATGCCTTATGGTCTGCGATGCGATGGGCGCCGTGATACTACACAAGTACCAAATTATACATTCTGTGGCTTTGTCTGCCAATAAATATGTTAAAATCTTTTGGTAAGGAATTTGAGCAGTTATTGCTAAGGGGCTGATTCAGGATTGTGTCATCCAAAGTCGACCCCAGCACAGATGGTCGGGTTTTGCACATGCACATTTCTGCGCATGTGCAAACCCCAGCACTGAACGGCTTTGGGGGAGGAAACAGGGCTGGACCATGGGAACACCCGGCATTTAATATGGGCGTCCCCATGAAAATGCTGGGATTTGCCATGGGAATGCAGGCATGCCGAGGCCTACCTGGGATGGGCGGCTAACGTCATAGGACATCAACGCTCGTCCCCTCTTCGGTGGACATCGAGAATCATGCCCAAGTAACTTGGCTTTTGAGACAAGGGAATGGCACTCTTAAAATAAAGCAACATGAGATCCCTGACAATAGATCAGGATTGCCGACTTTTTCTGTCTTCCAGCTGCAGTTCGGGGGCGGGGCTTGAGCTTTACATCATTAAGCCCCGCCCCCAGGATGTAAAAAACCCAATTCACGGATCTCCATGGAGGGGGCGGGACTAAAACCCGATTTTCGGGATCCTCCCGGCCATTCCGGGAGGGTCGGCAACCCTGCAATAGATGCTTCTAGATTCCCATATTTCCATTATGATTCTGTTGTCCTGTCTCAAAAATGAGTTAATTTTGTTTCACAATGTTATGGCTGACCAAGGCATACACTTTATGCAACCGTACCCAGCTAAGCTTCAGATTGTTCTCAGTATGTGACCAAACTCTTATCCTCGATGATTCTCAAGCAGTTAAATATCATCCTCAGTCCTAATGACACAAATTTCTTCTCCCATTTCTTTATACCAGTCTCTCACACCTACTTGAACCAGATAATCCATGAATCACGCTCTTCCTATCCCAGCAGATGTTGTTCTTTTTTTAGTCATTACTATATTTTTAACCTTCATAGTCTGCCAGTTAACTTAATTTGTATTAATCTCTTATTTAATCTGGTCTCAATTTCCATTTACTCTCAAGACTGATCATGCAATCATCCAATTGGTACTGATTTATATATTTTCTAATCTAATTGCTGCTTCTAACCCTTACACTTTACCCTGTTGTCTTTTGCTGTTCCATTTTCTGAGTGTGACTACCCCGATTTTGCAGCTGCTGGACCAAGCACCTCCAGCTGATCGTCACATTAGTAATTCACAAGAAGCGGTTCACCAGTTTATTTCCTTAAGATGGCACTTACCTGTGTATAACCATATACATGCAACAACTGTGCCATTGGGATGGTAGTGTGAAGGTTGAGATCTCCAATAAAACCAGCTACTTTACCATGTTCCATACACCTGTAATTAGGAACTGTCTTTCTGTGTCCAGACAATATACGGAAAACATCTTCCACAGCTTTACTCTCACTTCCACAGGAATCATACAGATGATAACCCAGAGTGATATTGGGCAGAATGTCTGGGTTCTTGTTAATCTGATTAACTGCAAAGATTAACGCTCTAAGATGTCTGTATTCTCTGCGGTTAACACTGTTTAAAAAATGTTTGATCACAGTTCAATGTTAAAATGTTAAGGTTATTGATTATTTTTTTCAATCAAGATTTTCATATATTAATGATTCTTTACATTTGTTTGCAAAGATAATAATTATCTAGACTAGAAGGCTGGGCAATACCACCCCTCTCACATTACTGTGCATAGGCGTCTGCACATTGAGTGTTTGGGGTGCATAGGCACCCCCTAATGTTGTGCCCACCCTTAGGAACAACTCCCTGCTGGTAGCAGTACCAGCAATACCTTTTACCAAAGACGTTTGCTTTTTAGATCTGTATTCCATTTAAATAAATGCTGAATAATCAGTTATGTGTGTTTTGCATTGTTAACTGTACTAGACCATTGTCGTATCCAGCGGTGTAGCTAGGTGTCATGGTGCCCGGAGAAAGGGCATATTTCGCGCCCCCCCCCTGCTCGGAGACTGACTGACATGTTGGTAAAATAGTGTTGTTTTAATTCAACATGGTTATAGCAGTCTCCAGGAGGAGTCACCATGCTGAATTAAAACAACACTATTTTTACCATGTACTTGATGTCATGTCACACCCATTACATATTATACCGCATGCCATAATGCCCATTACACATTATGCCACGCACCATAATACCTATTACACCACATGTCGTAATGCCCATTACACGCTATACCAAACACCATAATGCTCATTACACGTTATACCAAACACCGTAATGCCCAATACACGCTATACCAAACCCCGTAATGCCCAATACACGCTATACCAAACCCCGTATTGCCCAATACACGCTATACCAAACCCCGTAAAATGCCCAATACACATTATACCAAACCCCGTAAAATGCCCAATACACATTATACCAAACCCCGTAAAATGCCCAATACACATTATACCAAACCCCGTAAAATGCCCAATACACATTATACCAAACCCAGTAAAATGCCCAATACACATTATACCAAACCCCGTAAAATGCCCAATACACATTATACCAAACCCCGTAAAATGCCCAATACACATTATACCAAACCCCGTAATGCCCATTACACATTATACCAAACCTCGTAATGCCCATTACACATTATACCAAACCCCGTAATGCCCATTACACATTATACCAAACCCCGTAATGCCCATTACACAGTATACCAAACCCCGTAATGCCCATTACACAGTATACCAAACACCATAATGCCCATTACATGTTATACCAAACACTGTAATGCCCATTACACGCTATACCAAACACCGTAATGCCCATTATATAATAACACACAACGTACTGCCTATTACATATTATGCCACATAAGTGCCACTTACCTGCATGCTCGTTGCTAAGGGTTTCATGCTCGATGCCAGGGGTTTCATGCTTTGTCTGGGGAGCCAGTGACACCTGTGTGGTGTCAGTGTCACTCAGCCTTCCCGGTGGACAACAGGCCAAATAGGAGGGCCCAGCTAGGGCAGCAGGGGCAATTTAGGGCTTCTCAGAGACAGCCACATAGTGGCTGCCACAGGACTCAAGAGGGTGGGCCCACAATCAATGGGCTGGAGCCTGGCCGGGCTTTGCTAGGGCAGCCTGAGGCCTTGGCAGCAGCAGAGGCCAGGGAGGAAAAAACTCCTCAAAGCCTACCAGTGCCACACAGTGGCTTTCAATAGTAAGGGAACATCGGGCAGTCACACTCACACTGACTGGCAGCCCCATCACCCGATTCTCCGGCAGCGGCGCAGCCCCAGCGTCCGTGTTGTCCTTCTGTGCATGCGCCGTGGCCAGCCTGTGCTTTACGCTGCTGCTGAGACACATCAGACTCGGCAGAGCGCTGTGTGCGTGCGCACCCTAGAGCTGTAAATCAGCCTGTGCTTTTAAGCACAGGCTGGCAGCGGCACATGCGCAGAAGGACATCACGGACGCTGGGGCTGCACACAGCGCTGTGCCGCTGCCAGAGAATCGGGTGATGGGGCTGCGGGCTGACAGTCAGTGTGAGTGTGACTGCCCCATGTTCCCTATTAAACGCCACCCGTCGGAACATGCTGCCCGCCGTTAGTACTATTTAGTATAGTACATTTGCGGAGGGGGGGCGGGCAGGCGGCGCCAGTCGTCCAATCGGCGCCCGGAGCGTGAGCTCCGGTGGCTCCGCCCTCCCTACGCCTCTGGTCGTATCACTACATACCTGCGTCATCCATATATGTTTTTGACTTTATTTGCATGTACTGTTACACAGAGTAATAGAAGATTAAAACTGAAATAGGCAGGAGATTATGGTGTGGCTGAGAGATGTTTTATATTGTAGCGAGTGCCAATAAATGATGGTAGACACCCCTAATTGGCGATTTTGGACACACCGAATGGGCAGTGTTAGATATACCAAATAGGTAGAAAAGACCCAGGTGTCGACCGCATCACCGGACCTTCCTGCATATCTATTTCGCCTCCAAGACCGCACACCACTCTGTGGATACGACCCTGAAGGCTGTTTTGCACACAGCAGGGAATCAACAGCCGGGAGATCCCCACATTCTGAATGATTGACTGAGCCAGAGGCGGGCAGGTTATAGCTCAATTGAGCATTATTCATCTATCTGTATTTTTCAAATGACTGAGTATTTTTCTAATATTGAAAGCAAAACAAGACATTTTTCCCTCAGCACACTGAGTAATGTTAGTAACCAATCTTGAACACTACATGATAATAGAATTCAGAGATATTGGTTACATATACCTGTGCAGGTGTATGCTATGCCCCCAAGCCGCGTCAAGGCTTCTCTGTATATTGGGGGTCCCTAGCGCTATATCTAGGTGCAGGGTGCGGCACCCCAAAAACTATCATAAGCTGGGAAGCCCAGTGCAGCATGCCAGTGAGATACTAAGTGATAAGAAGCCAAAGTTATATATAAAGAGAGATAAATGAAATGTAATTAAAATAGGAGATAGATAGTGTTAGTGAGGGAAAAGTGTTAATAGAATGCAAGGGCATGCCGCACTAAAGCCACCCAGCCCAACCAGTCCAGGAGCACCGCACCCCACACCGCCATTACCCTAAATTGGTTCTACGATTAACCAGCAAAGAGCTACATGATAATGGCTCCTTACTTGATATATCTGAACTAAGAGCTACCTACCTTGGAGCAACCCCAGACTACTCCATATGGCATATCAGGACCCACATCTCCTCCTAATATGGGCTCCCTTCTGCCTCTAACAACATACATACAGATAGGGGTAGATGCTCAATTAGTTCAGTAACATTACCCAGGTGCATGAGGGAGGGGTTAATACTGGGTAAGTAAAACAAGACATACTGCACCCTCAGTAGTTTTATTATTTTGCATACCTGCAGTAGCCGCTGGCTGCCTGCTTCACCACACCTCCGCCACTGCAGGGCAGGTTGGGGGTGGCACCATGCACAAGAAGCCGGGCAGAGGTGGCGCCATGAAGATGGAACCTGGTGGGGGGCGGTGCCATGCAGAAGGGGGCGGCGCTGCAATGAATGAGTCAGGGGGGGAGTGTAGGAGGTAGCGGCATGTGGGATAAGTCTAGCAGGGGGTGACAGCCCGTGCAGAAGCAGCCGGGAGGGGGGGTGGGAGGTGGCGACGTGTGGAAGAAGCTGGGTGGGTAAAGAAGCAGGAGTGACATGGAAGGAGCCTCCTGGTGCCTACCCGCTTCCTGCTTGACAGACGGGACATCCACCATCGCTGCCAGCCAAGTGCCTGCCTGGGACAGAAAGCATGAGAGAAGACTGCTGGCTGCTGCTGGTGATATGTACTACTGTATATAATGAGTGTCAAATGTTTTCTTTACATTTTTTTAAAAATGTGTTTAATCTGTCTTATACAAATGTAATGTTTGTTGCCATCCAGCATGCTGCATCGGGCTGTGACTAATCATAGGCGGTGATGGGTGATCGTTCCATTAGAAATGAATGGAGCGATCACCAGTTAGAAATAGTCACAGGCTGGCGCAGCATGCCGCATCGCAGCAAACATTAACATGGCTACATTTTCCTGCAGACCACGCAGAGGCTTGGGGGAGCAAGAAGGGTCTGCGGGAAGCGTCTTTGCTAGGATGATTTTGCACCAGATGCAGACACATGGGGCTCGCTGTGCCGTGAGAGTCCGCCTCCCCCCATTTCTTTTTATGTTCCGGCCCCCATGTTCTGATAGCATATTGTGTAAGGGACATTACGTGTATTGTATAATGTGTATGGGGCATTGCAGTGTGTTCCATAATGTGTATGGGACATTTTGGTGTGTCGCATATTATGAAAGGAGCATAATGGTGTGTGGCATATTGTGTAAGAGGCATTGTGGTGTGTCGCATATTGTGAAAGGGGCATTGCTGTGTGTCGCATAATGTGTAAGGGCATTACTGTGTGTCACATAATGTGTAATGGGCATTGCAGGGGGGGGATATTAAAAATTTTGCTATGGGGCCCTTAAAGTTCTAGTTATGCTCCTGTTTCCAAATACTATAAAATTTCCATTAGCCTCATCCCTTGCCTAGTGTCTGATAATCTGCAAAACAGAGGACAAATGTAATTAAATCTCTCACTTTCTGATTCCTACACCCTATTACATTTCGCCCAGACTGTTAAACAGTCAAGCTGGTGTTTGACCTTGTTTGGCCTCTACAGTTGCAGTACTGTATATACCGGAATAGATGTCTGCTGATAATGACAATTAAATAAATACATGCAGATATTATTACCATTTATTTTATTGTTCAGTATTGTTATTGCACTTTTCAATACCTTTACTATTGTAGTCAATGGGACCTTCTGTGTTTATCAGAAATGGCATTTATTCCTGTGGTTACGGTGTGCTCCAAGTCAAGAAATAAAAATGACTACCTGCTTTAATATGTTGTGGAGCTAGGACATCCAAAAAGAAATGTCCTGTCCCGATGACGGCTTACAAGGACAGCAATAGCTACTGTTAATGCTTTGCTTCTGGGTATAGCATGAAATAACTGGTAGCCATATGCTAAATTCTCTCCTCTATACATCCATGGATAATTAGCTTTTGCTAGTATCCCCAAAAATGTATATTGCTGGCTCTTTTCATTAGAGATGTGCAGGCTCTGATTTACTCTAATTTCAAAGCAGGATTGGTACTTGTGACTTATCTGGGCGCCCAATTTTCTTCATCGGACCTAAAAATCGCGTCAAATTGCATCGCATACAATCAGATTGCATGCAATGCGATTTGCCGCGATTTTAATATGTGAAGGCACCCAGATGCCTGTTTCATATGTGAAATGGCCCCCCAGACCCCATTTTTAATTGTATACCCACCCTGATGGCTAAATGCCCCCCATTGTTAATGCCACCCCACTATCAACGCCAACCCGAAGCGTGGCGAGCACAGCGAGCCCGCGAGGGGCGGCGGTACGCGTCCTCCAAACTTTTCATACCCCCACTATCCACGTTGGCATGGAGTTGATTTTATATAGTGTGGCGAGCACAGCAAGCCACCGAGCCCGAAGCGTGGCTAGTGGACGCGGATACCTGTGAAGCTCGCGAGGGGACGCGTATAGCTGTGAAGGTATCCACGTAGCGAGCCCGCGAGGGGCGGCGGTACGCATCCTCCGACCTTTTCATACCCCCACTATCCACGTCGGCGTGGAGTTGATTGTATATAGTGTGGCGAGCGGACGCGGATACCTGTGAAGCCCGTGAGGGGACGCTTATAGCGGTGAAGGTATCCATGTCCCCTTGCGGGGCTCGGTGGCTCGCTGCGCTCGCCACACTATATAAAATCAACTCCACGCCGATGTGGATAGTGGGGGTATGAAAAGGTCGGAGGACGTGTACCGCCGCCCCTCGCAGGCTCGCTGCGCTCGCCACGATTCGGGTTAGCGTTGATAGTGGGGTGGCTTTAACAATGGGGGTAATTTAGCCATCAGGGTGGGTATACAATTAAAAATGGGGTCTGGGGGGCCATTTCACATATGAAACAGGCATCTGGGTGCCTGTACATATTAAAATCGCATCAAATCGCATCAAATTGCATCGCATGCAATACAATAGCATACAATGCAACAAGATTTTCTCTTCAAGGGAATTTCAAGTGAAATCGCGTCAAATCGCATCAAATCGCATGCTTAAGGTACTGGCATACAATTTCAACATCGGGCGCCGAGATAAGTCACAAGTACCGCAGGATCTTATTGGCTGTCAACAACTGTCATGTTATTTGGGTTAGCCAATAAGATCCTGCTTTGAAATCAGAGTAAATCAGAGCCTGCACATCTCTACTTTACATGCACAATACCCTTCAAAATTCTGTTCTGGTTTTGTTAAGTAACACATCAAAACACTTTTATTAACTGATACTATCTCCCTCCACACCACCAGTTTACAAAAAAAGGATGAGAAAAAGATAGAGAGGTGAATAAGGGACTTCATTGTCTAATATAGGCTACTTTAGTTACCCCCTTTACCTACGACCTGATTCAGACCTTTTCCCTAGGCTGAATATATTACCAGCCCAGCAAGCAGGTAAGCATTGCCCACCACCCCACCAAATACCTGGCCCCATCCCCCTGCTGTCGAATCCCCTCTCTAACATACAGGAGGCCAAAGGGGAGAGAAATCCTTTGATGGCTGCCAACCATTGAATGTTTTTTCTCCCCTTCGGTAATAAAAGTGAGTTTATTACCGTTGGAGATGGCCGAAACATCTACACTTCCATCATGCTACTCACCTGCCACAAAACAGCATCTGGATCCCAGTTATATATGCTGCTGGTACCACAAAGCCATTAACAGTGAATATTCCACCTATTATTAAATCTCCTTCTTGGGAATATTTATATTCAAATACATATTTATTGAATATGGAAATATGACATCCAGGTGCCGGGTTCTGTGGTTCCGCTCTGCAGAGTACAATGCTCAGTGTGCACAACCGAATTAGTGGATGTATAACATTATAGACATTTCCAAAGGGACAAAAACAATGATTGAATTTGTGATCTTCTTTAAACCTCCTCAATAACAGATGCATAATTCTATAAAATATTATTGACAAAAGTAAAACACAATGAGATAAATGTTTGAAATTTGTTCATTGACTGTCAAAGAGCAATCAATTTTCATAACGTACAATAACCTTTATGTAAATGTTGCTGCACTGCACAGGTGCAAAAGCTGAATTTGTATTTACAAGTTTCTATACCTTGCTTCTTCTTCCTGTTGCACCGTCATGTTAAAATTCTTTCCCTTAAAAGGTCAGGGCATTAAAGAAATAACGGTATAATTTTAAAAAATAGACAATTTCCCCACTGACCACTCCAACATAAAACTAATTACATTACTATTTAATTTCATGACTAGGCACATTAGAAAAAAACTAGAACCAAAATCATAGGTCTACCCACTTTAGGTATTAGGGATTGAGTAGACAACTGAAGATCGAGAAGGCTTAGGTTGACACCTGAAGTAGGTCAACATTGCTTAGGTGAACAGGGATAGACACAAACATTAGGTCGACAATATCTAGTTCGATAGTTAAAAGGTCGACATTAGTTTTTCACATTTTTTCGAGCTGACATGTGCCGACAGGTGGTATTCATTCCTTACGATTCACTACGGCATGGGGGAAGCATAAAATAGTGGGCCGAGCACCATGAGCGATATGTTTAGGCTGTCGGTGGAGAGATTAGGGATTGAGATGCACCTCTTAATTATAACTCAATTTGTACTGCATCTACAATACTATGGGGTAAGGGGGACTTTAGGGGTTTAGTAGTATTTAATCTGAAAATAATAATACCATTTTTTAATGCAATATGTATTGCAAATTAAGAGGAAATTATTCAATTCTAGAATGAGTAAGTTTGTAACCATTAGTGAACGTATTTGGTTATAAATATATTTTTTTAAATGTATAATAAATATACTAGTAAGGTTTGTAAACGAGATGGAAAAATGACCAAAGATTCTATTATTATTTTATATTTTTCACTATTTTATGAGATTTCAACTGCTTTGGCCGACAATGTTATTGGAAGGATTTCTGAACTCAAGTTGATTATGTTTAAATTATAAATGTCACTTAAAATGTATTAGTGTGGGTAGAAACTATATAATAAACTGTTAATAAATAAATAAATAAATAAATAATAGCGGCAAATTTGAGGGAATTCTAATATTATTTTATATTTTTAACTATTTTATGAGATTTCAATGGCTTCGGCAGTTATTAGGATTTCTAAACTTGAGTTAATTATGTTTCAATTATAAATATCACTAAAAAAAATATTAGTGTGTATAGTGGCAAATATGGCTTAATAATTTTGTTTATATGTTAACATGCTCACAAATTTTGGCAGCTGAAAGCTCAATCATTAAGCTTTGTAGAGGAAGTGCTAGTGGAGGATCTGAATTGTTGATTTAGTTGTACATTTATCTAAAAGGCTCTCTTTTCAAAATGAAACAATGAATCTCCCATTTTGTTCAGAGACATAAAAACTTGTCAGCACATTAAAATAATAATTCAGATTTTTTTTTTGGTACTTGTTTCCTAGCACGGCCACACCGATTTACATCGGGGTGGTCGTGTCGGAAAAATCGGGTCGATCGCATCGCATGCGATTTGGTCGCATGCGATGCGATCGACGCGACCGACCGATTTTCGACCCAATTTTTTTTTTTAATGAAATGTAAATCGGGTCCCTGGGACCCGATTTTACATTGGATTCAATGTAAAATATTCCCAACCCCCCCCCCCCCCAAATTTAACGGCGTACACCACAAAAATCTTTGTATGAGTCAGCCTCAAATACCCTTAACCATGTGGCGGCGGTGCGCGTCCTCCGACCTTTTCATTCCCCTACTATCCACGTCGGCGTGGAGTTGAGAATAGAATAGTGTGGCAAGCGCAGCGAGCCACCGAGCCCGAAGCGTGGCGAGCGCAGCCCATTTCACATTTTTCACATTTTCTCACTATTTCAATGTTAAAAAATATTTTAACATTGAAGCCTATGTAAAAATCGGGGGCATCGCGTCGGGACCATTGTTAATGGTCCCGACCGACGCGATGCCCCCGATATTTTACCTTTCCCGACACGATTTCAATGTTAAAATATTTTTTAACATTGAAGCCTATGGGGAAATCGGGGGCATCGCGTCGGTCGCGTCGGGACCATTGTTAATGGTCCCAACCGACGCGATGCCCCCGGTATTTTGTCCTAGCCGGCCAAATGGACCTGATTTCAAAGGAAATCGGGTCCATCGTATGGATCGTGTACCTTAACTTAAAGGTACACGATCCATACGATTGTGGCCGTGCTAGGAAACAAGTACCTTTTTTATTTTTTTTTTTGCTATGTAGCTCTACTTATGTTATCAGAGTGTTCGAGTGTGAGATGATTTTGAACATTGTATGTTCATTATTAATGGGGTGATTTTAATTTAATCAGTCCCCCTACATTTGCACAGGGGACCGATTGTTCGCAATTGTACATGCTCATAGGTTATTACCTATGGGCAGCTGCTGTGTGTTAGTGCCCACAGTGCTCGCACACAGAAGTCTGGGCGGGGGGGGGGGGTGCGGATTTGCCTATGGGAATGTCCAACATTTCATGGGCGTTCCCATGAGAATGCTGTACGTTCCCATGAGAACACTGTTCGTTCCTGTAGTAATTCCCCAATGAAGCAGGAGCTGATGTCAGCAGAAATTTGCACAAAATGGCCGCAGATCAGATACAACATAGAGGTGATTTCTCCCCGCACCCAAGGCTGAGAATGGATGATTATGCAAGTCACCCATTTGCATGCCTGCGGGGGATCAGGGGGGCGGGTGGCCGTGCGGGCAGCTGTGCAGGCGGCGCGCAGCATTTGTGGGAAGGCTTGTGAATCAACCAGAATAAGGACCTAAGTGCACGATTGCTCTAGAAATTTCTGTCTTTCTGTGAGCACCTTTTGCCTTCTGAAACTTTCCCAGGTATTTTAAATGCATGTATCCCAACATTCCTTGCTCTATGGAATCCTCTGCTCATACGCATACATCACTTCACTTGACAAAGAAGTATATATAAAAATAGATCCTGTAAACTTGTCTATTTATTATTTTTTTTTTTATAAAATGTGCATTAATTTGTCATCTTGCTAGAAGTATTCAAGTAATTACATTCATACAAATTTTCATAATTAACATTTCAGAATCAATATGCATTAGTTTAATCTCTCTAAATCGCATTTGTACTCTCTAACTTGGGACAATATTCTGGTTTAATTGGACCCATTGTGTTCGCACTGGGTCCGATATTTTGCGACTGCACATTGGCCCTTATTCTGGTTGGTGCGGTAATATCCGCGTGCGTTCGTGCCGCCGATGTTTTGTGTCTGCGCATGTGCAGAGGCGTCTCTGCGCATGTGCGAGCGGGGCGTACGGCCAAATCCCGCATGAAATGTGAACACTCCGAACAGGGGGTGGAGAGGGGCGTGAAGGGCTATTTGGGCTCATTACCATATGCGTACGCCCCGCGTTTCATGGGCGTTCCCATGCAAACGCTGGGCGTACGTATGGTAATGCGGCCGTGACACACGTGTAGAGGGCGGACATATGACATCGCCGGATGTCAGCTGCCCGCCCAGATCCCTGCATTTGCACGGAAAAATGTCTGTGTGGTCTGAGGTTGCAGGAGCTGGTGCGACCATCGAATGATGGGGGAGGTTCCCTGAGATGGAGGAGGCGTATTCCATGAAAAATACACGTGCGGTCCGTTCGGCCAGCTTCTTACCGCGTACGGACGGAGTTGGCGATCTGTATGGAAGGCGGGGTTTCGCACGCACGGTCCTGGCCGCATAATCTGATCCGGCCGCACCGATCAGAATAAGGGCCATAGTTATTTCCGCACATGTGCAGCCGCTGTGTGCGAGCGTCAATGGCAAATGTATTATTTTCTGGGTGCTCGCACACAACATTGTAGCAGTGGGGCGCCAGGCTGGGTGAACAGCCCATGGGAACGCCCTGCATTTCATGGGCATTTCCATAAAAACACTGTGCCTTCCCATGGTAATTACCTGGTAGCTGACTTCACCGGATGTCAGCTGCCGGCCCTGTCCTTGCACACTGTGCCCAAAGATCAGAGACAATGATGTTCACCAACCATCAAATGATTTATATCCGGCTGCCAATGGATTATTATGCAAATCATCCATTCACAGCCGTGCAGGGATTAGCGGGGGATTGCGGTGTGTGAGGGGGGGGGGGGGTGGTGGCCAGCACTATGGGCAGAAGGTGGCGTCTGGTGGATGGTAAAAACACATTAACTCTATTTTGCTTGACAAAAATTGGTCTTTAATTAACTATGTTTCATATAAGAGCATGTGATCCAGTAGGCACAGCAAATATGTCTAACTTGATGGAAGCTGGCATGGCAGCATTGGCAATTCTACTATTTTTAATTCAAAAGATATTTAAATAAAAGCATTATAATTCTGTTTTTAAAATTCTATGTGCATTTTCATTATTGATTCATGGATACATAAAAATGAGAGTATTTAAAAAAAGTCATTTTTTTTTATTCAGTATTTTTTTAAATTTTTTTGAAAGAATGCACCGGTAAAAAAAAAATCAACAAGTCTAAGATAGACATTGTAGACATAATGGATATGCTGCATTCCAGCATCTTCTGACAGTGCACAAAGTGTAAAGACGAATATTACAATTAGGATATGTAAATTACCACTAGGACAGGGATATAATAGACCAACTACCCAAAGACTCCATTTTGGTCATTAAGCCAAAGATAAGAAGGGATGCATAATAAGAGACTATTTACGCATTAGATTAGGGCTGGGCAATTGCGGCCCTCCAGATGTTGATGAACTACACATACCAGCATGCCTTGCATCAGTTTCAGCATGGCCACATAGCAAAACTAATGCAAAGCATCCTGGGATGTGTAGTTCATCAACATCTGGAGGGCCGCAATTGCCCAGCCCTGCGACTGTACTAAATCAACCTGAATTAAGAAGAAATAGAATACAGGTTGGGTATCCCTTATCTAAAATGCTCGGGACCAGAAAAATTTTGGAAAATGGATGATTCCTTATTTCAGAATATTTTTATATTTCAATAATTTATCTTGAGGTATCTTGCATTTATAGTTACACAAACACATCAAACACATGAAACAACTATATTTTATTTGTGCATAAAACAAGGTTTAAAACATGAAACAAACGTTTGTTGACTACTGTATCTTAGGCAGTGAATTTGAAAACCAAGCAATCATTTTCTTGCACATATATAGTGCCAGTTACATATAATGTCCTCAGTAGTGCTGTTACATATCATGTCCTCAGTAGTGCTGTTACATACAGGGCCGCCGAGAGGCAGGGGGAGAGGGTACAGTTTACCTGGGCCCGGCCAGCCAGGGGGGCCCGGACACACACATACCCTGTTTTAGTTTGCGGTGGGGGCACAGGCGGGGTAGCCGAGTCTGACGGAGAGCGATGTCAGCTTACCATAGAGGCGACGGCACTGCGTGACAGTTATCAGGACGGGAGTTCGGGACACAGCCAGCAGTCCTCCACCGCTGCGGAGCTGTGCTGACCCTCTTGCAAGTCTGTGTTTGCAGCTGCAGCAGCATGTGTCCCGACTCCTGTCCAGACAACTGTGTCACGCAGTGCCGCTGCTAAGCGGCCCGGGTGACTGACTGAATGCACACAAGGGGGGGGGGGTGCGGGACGGGTGCGCAGGCGAGTCTGTAGGTCAGCCAGGGGCGGATTGGCCATTTTAATCACCGGGAACTTTCCCGGGAGGCCGGCCGCATGTGAGGCCGAAATTTGCATTTACCCACCCCCAAACATGAGAGAGGTGACTGCTTGTGTTTAGATGTGTGGCGTATGCTGCTGGCTGCCTGCCTGGGCAGGCTGCAGCAGCGCTGGCAGCAGGATCCCTTCACCTGCTCGTTCCCTCTCTCATGCACTTGGCTGCCCCTGTCACTGTCAGCTAGCTACAGTCAGGCAGCGTCCCGACCCTCACTCCCCGTGTGTCTCCGGCTTCCTGAGCTAAACAGGAAGTCACATGATGCACACGATGTGCACTGGAGGAGCCCTGCTGCTCAGCCAGCCTCATCCCAGCAGTAAGAAGAAGAGCTGCAGCAGCCACCCATAAGAGCAGAGACCAGGCAAGTTCTGCTCAATATAATCGGGGGTGGGGGGTGCCACATTGGGGAGGGGGGAGAGTGACATTAAGGTTTGGGGGGGAGAGTGTCACACTAAGGTTTAGAGTGTGTGTGGGGGGGGGGGAGAGTGCACATTAAGGTTTGGGGGGAGTGGGGCACATTAAGGTTTGTGAGGAAAGAGTCACAGTAATATATGGGGGGGGGGGGAATGTCAAAGTAATGTGCCCCATATATATACTATAGCCCTGTCCTCAGCACCACTGGTAACCCTGCTCTAGCACCATATATATATATACTATAGCCCGGGGCTCGACAAATTTCTTTGAAATCTAGGAGCCAGGATGAAAATGTAGGAGCCAGATATACTAATAACAGGGACAGTGCACGCACCAAAAATTTGCACACACCATAATGTCCATTACATTACATGTACACATGCCATAATGGCCATTACATATACCACATGTTGTAATGTCCATTACACAATATGTATGTATATATGAGAGTGGCAGGGTGTATGTATGTGTGAGAGCGGCAGGGTGTATGTATGTATGTATGAGAGCTGCAGGGTGTATATGTATGTATTTATGAGAGCGTCAGGGTGTATGTATGTATGGAGCTGCAGGGTGTATGTATGTATGTATGTATGTATGAGAGCTGCAGGGTGTATGTATGTATGTATGAGAGCGGCAGTGTATAAGTATGAATGAGAGTGGCAGGGTATATGTATGTATAAGAGCGACAGGGTGTATGTATGTATGTCGGCAGGGACCATGAATGTATGAGAGTGGCACGGACCGGGTGTATGTATGTATGTATGTATGAGAGTGGCAGGGTGTGTGTATGTACGTATGTATGAGAGCGGCAGGGTTTATGTATGTATGTATGCATGTATGTATGAGAGCGGCAGGGTGTATGTATGAGAGCGGCAGGGACCATGTACATATGTATGAGAGCGGCAGGGACCATGTATGTATGTATGTATGTATGTATGTATGAGAGCGTCAGGGACTGAGTGTGTGTATGTATGTATGTATGAGAGCGGCAGGGTGTATGTATGTATGTAAGAGGACTAGCCGTTCCCCTGCTGTCCCTTGCAGCCAGTATGACCTGCACGGTGCTAACACATCCACAACCCCCACTGGCATGCTCCCCGACCCAGACTCCCCACAGCTACCATCCCCCATGCCCCCGGATTCCCAGACTCTGCTGCCACGACAACAAGCAGTGCTCAGGGGCCCACTCCAGCGCGACTCCGCACAGCTCCCCCCCCCCCCCATCCCCCGAGTGTCCTGGTGGAAACACCTGTGGCTAAGCTATGCCACCCGGCCTCCTCACATCTCCCTCACCGACAGTCCGGCCTCCACAATCATGCCAAGCTTCTGTACTCCCTTTGGACTCGGGAGTAAACATACATATCAGCGCTACAGTGAGTAGGTGAGAGTCTGGACTGGACAATTGTTTTTTTGTGGGGAGTTTTTGATAATTCTATTTCTTGCCCAGTCCCCTAGGTTTGCCTTGGTATAATTATAAGGAACCATGTGGGACTACATATCCTAGCATGGACCAACCCCCCCCTGTGATTTATAGCTCCACGACAGCTGGGGCGGGGCACAGGTTACCTCATTTGGTGTGGTATGATGGTCAGTATACAGACCAGTACTCCGACAGGGATGGAGTGGAAAAAAGCCCCCTTGCCCTGTTGGTCGGGATCCTGACTGTTGGAGCTGTTGAACAGTTGGGATTTCGGCGTCAGTAAATTGAGTCACCCAGCTCTGACTTTTCAAAAAAGGTTGATGCAAATACACTTGCGGTCCTGCCCACCTCCTTCTATTGAGGTGGTACTATCCAATCCATGGTCTCAGGCCTGTTAAGGCAAATGTCTGAGACCGTTTAGGCTCAATTTAACTCTCCTCCATGAGGGGGACTAATGAATTAAGTGAATTTTCTCTCTGTGTGGTTCAGATTACTTCCCTCTGTGAGGGGTAACAGCCAACAAATACATTATTGCATTTTAAGCATATTTATTATTACAACAGCATGTTGTAAATCAATTATAACTCTTTGATGGTATCACATAATCCCTGGCAATGAGCATATAGGTACGTGGCACTTGTGTGGTATAATATGTAATTTGCATTACGGTGTGTGTGGTATAATGTATAATAGGCATTACGGCATGTGGAATATGTAATCGGTATTATTATGGCATGTGGCATAATTATGAAAGGGGCATTACGGTGTCTGGTATGTGTAACAGGCATTATGGTGTGTGGTACAATGTGTAATGTGCAGTACGGTGTGTCGTAAAATGTGTAATAGGCCTTATGGTGTAATAGTAATTGACATTATGGTGTGTGGTATAATGTGTAATAGGCATTACGGTGTGTGGCATAATTTGAAATGGCCATTGCGGTGTAAATTTTTGCTATGTGACTTTGGAAGACAGAGACTGGACTATGGAACCTAATCTGGTTGATTCGCAACCAGAATACGTTTGCTACCCGGGTGAGGTTTGGTGGACTCCCAACGCTGTGAATTTGCAGCCTTACGAGTCAACCAGAATAACCCCCTATGTATGTGGTGTGCATGTGCTGAAAGCATACACCATCCATACTCTCAGGAATTAGGTGGCACTCTCCGGATTTTTTACAAA
The DNA here is from genome assembly GCF_055691185.1 of Crinia signifera. Taxonomy (NCBI): domain Eukaryota; kingdom Metazoa; phylum Chordata; class Amphibia; order Anura; family Myobatrachidae; genus Crinia; species Crinia signifera. Next base: position 34,432,307 of record NC_139217.1, read on the forward strand.
TTGTATTATTGCTATACAAACATAGGTGGGCCGATGTTTCAGCACCACGTAGGGCATTTGACTCTTTGTGAACATAGAGCATTGAGAAAAACGCCCTAGAGTCTTGAGAAAAACGCCCTCCAGGGGGGCCCCGGGAAATGGTTGTATCGGGGCCCAGGTTTTCTCTTGGCAGCCCTGGTTACATATAATGTCCTCAGTAGTGCCAGTTACATATCATGTCCTCAGTAGTGCTGGTACAGATGTCCCAGTAGTGATTTTAGCTAGAACAAAAAAATGCAGGTGACAAAATGTGTAGGGGTCCCCTGTATTTAAGAAACCAGGCTCTTAGACCTGTCCTGGTCCAAAGATACTGGGGACAAAACTGGGGGTCCCCCTTTATTTTGGAAACAGGCTCCAACAGCCAGTGGTGTTATGCCACAGCCAGTGGACACTTTTTTCATAATGTCCCTTGGCCCACAAATGTGCTCTGTGGCTAGTCAACCCTGGATGGGGTACCTTGGGGAGTGGGGACACCTCCAACAAAGGAGTCCCCCAGGCTTCTTCCATCTAGGTCTGAAGTCCAAGGCTGTCCCCAGTGTCCCACGGCGTAGTGTTCAGGGCGGTGGACATTGGGCTGATTTTTGCAACAATTAGAAAAAGCACATTCCTTTTACAGGAGAACTACACGACCCAGCATGGAGGGCATTAATGTGCCCACTGGGTCTCATAGTCAACCTGTAAAAATAATGCGTAAAGAAAGATACTGACACCCAAAGAGGTATAACTTGAATAACCTTTTGTGATTTCCTGCTACTGTTTTCAAAGGCCTCACATGCTCTACTCCTGCTGCGCATTACAAAATGTGTGATCTGATAACATGGTACTGGCTTTCCTGGAAGTAATAAGTACAGTTTAACTTCTTTAGGATGTAATATTGTGAAAAAATAATAAATTGAATAAAGGGTGGTGTTCCTGAAAAGTTAACCATAGAAGAACAAAGGGGGAAGAAAATAAGTCTTTTACAGTGAACACAATAGAAAACAGTTATTGAAATCAAACACTCACGCAATCAATTGGACTTTTGTAGTCTGCTCTTTGTTGAGCATTCACAATATAAAGTTTATTCTGCTCACTACCAATTTAATTTTCTAACCAGGGGCACATTAACATATTAGAACAAACTAAATCTGGAATAGGTTAGCCTATATTTTTGTAGCAGTATACAGCTGTTAAAAGGCATAAAAAAATAAAAAATATAAATATTAGAAAATATCGTATTAGTTGTAGACAAAGAAAACATTTTTTTTTTTTTTGCTAATAGACAATTTTCTGCAGATATTAATACAACACATGACTTTGGTCCCTGAGCAATGCAGACACACCAAATAACAATGGCATTTTGCAGTAACATTGGAAATTAATATTGGTATTTGTATTATTGAGAAATGTTCAACAAATGCATAAGTGTATTTAAATATCCCAGTAAATGTAATGTAGCATCTACTATACTTACAATATGCAGAGGATTATATTCCCTCCATACTTTCTTGACAATGTCCATGAATGCTGTGTCAATAATTCTTCAATCGTTATAACTTCTTCCAGAAAGTATTTATACTTAAATGTATAATTCTTCAATACAAGGTTGCATCCAGGTCTGGAGTTCTGTATCCCAGATCTGCAGAGTGTCACACGCAGGGCCAACAGCCAAAACAAAATAAATAAAAGACTAGACCCATTGTTAGAGAATCTCACGTGCATTAGAAGGGGCCTGGCCAAGCAGAGAATTGACAGATGCACACAAGTATCATGTATCATGATGGATGTAGGAGAAAAGGAAATAGTAAGAGGTTTATATGCAGCGAAATTGTGTTTTTTGTTTTGTTCTGAGCTAAAATAGTTGAAGAACTATAGAAAATGAACTGGAAAACAAAACAAAAAAATAGCAGCACAAGGGGCCACTATACATAGATGTTAGGTTATATTTTTTCATAGTACATTATAATCAAGATCTTAAAGATATGTACTGAGGGGTTGACATAAATATAAAGTAAACTGAAATACAGTAATAATAATACTAAAGAAAATGAGGTATGGGGTGTGGACAGGGGCGGGTTTGGGCGGGGGCAGGGTGCAGGGCCGGCGAAACCAATAGGCAGCTTTAGGCATTCGCCTAGGGCACCGGCCACTGCAGGGTGGCAGTTAGGAGCAGGCTCCCGTGGATGGAGGTGAGTGGCCACACTCGTTTCTCCCTCCACTGCCCCCTCTTTCTCTCTGTGCCTCATTTCCCTGTCTCCCCGGCCGCCTCCACCGCCGGTCTATCCCTTCCCCATGGCTCCCCAGGACTCCACCTTTGCTGAGTAAAGCAGAGAAGTCGGCCCAGCCTCGCCTGGAATGTGATGCCTGAGCCCCGCAATGCAGAGAAGGGAAGGGGGAGAGGAAACCGCCGCCGCTGATGGGGACTGTGCATGTGTTCTTCTCTCTGCACCCTGCAATCTGCTGCTCTCTCCATGGCAAGGTGAGGAGGACAGTGATCACCCCCGCCCCCTGCTGTTGAGCGCTGCGGTGGCCCGCGCTGCTTCACCCGACCCCCCCTTCGTGGTGCGAAGACTGTAGTGAGCGGCCTGCAACTGACGGACTCCACATTTCAGGTAGAACTTAGGGCTAACTAGTCAGCTCCCACCGGACCTCCTCCAAATATCTCTAAAGAGAGTTTAAACATATTTGCTGCACATTTACATTTTTGTTTAATTTTGGTATTTATTTTTATTTTAATTTTTATTTATTTTTGTTCATTTCTTTTATTTTTCTTTTATTTTCATCATTTGGTTACTTTATTATATTTTTTATCTATATTCAGTTTAATTTCCAATTTACCCCACTTCTGTTCCCTTCATAGGCGAATCTAAGGGGTGGTCCAGGGGTGCACTGGATCACCCATTAGACCGCCGGCCACCACCGCACACTATTTAAAGAAATGACAACTGTGCAGCAAGATCTGTGCACTGCCCGGCTGTATACTCACTGTGAGCAAAACCAAGCAGCAGCTATGTCTATATCTTCACTGCCCCGCTGGACCACGACAGCCAATCAGGAGCGGAATACTACCAATGCTGTTCCTGATTGGCTGCCCCGCAATCAGCGCGAGCATTGAATATGCGACCCATGTCTCCCCCTTCCAGGGCAGCGGCAGCACAGGCAGTGGAGCCTGCCCTCCCCCGCTGACCCCCCCCCGCTTGTCTCCCCCTCAAGAGCAGCAGCAGTGCCCGCCCGCCAAAGCCCCCCGCCAGCAGCAGAGCAGCCAGTGCTGCCCGACTCCGCATCTCCCTCTCCACAGCGCTGTCCGACCCCCTCTCCCCCTCCTGAGCAGCGGCAGTGCCTGACCCTGCTACCCCTCCTGACCAGTGACAGCACTGCCCGACCCCACTCTCCAACTCCTGAGCAGTGGCTACACAGGCAGCAGTGGCTGCCATCTCCTCTCCCCCTCCTGAGCAGTGGCAGTGCCCGACCCTGCACCCCTCTTGGCCAGCGGCTGCCCGTCACCCCCTCCTGGTGAATGGCATTCAGTGGTGAGAGAGGGGAGTTGTAACTGCTCCAGCTTCTCCCTGCACATGTGCCAGCAGTCTGTCACATGCAGGAGACCTGAGGGGACGTGTACAGATGACATATGGCAGCACAAGTCACAGCATGGAGCCCTCCTGTTCCAGTGTTCCAGACCCCTCCATTTTCAGAAATCCCTTAGCAACTCCCTCTTGGCAACGAGCATGTATCCCCCTTGACATCGAGCATGAAGCCCCTGGCATTGAGCATTTAAGTAAGTGGCACTTATGTGTCAAATATATAATGGGCATTACTGTTTGTTATATAATATTTAATGGGCATTATGGTGTGTGGCCTTATGTGTAATTGGCATTATGGCGTGTAGATTTATTTGTAATTGGTATTACAGATGTTTGCGAAATGGGCATTATGGTGTGTGGTCTAATGTGTAATACGATGCCTCCTTTTCGTGATGACATGCCTCCTTGCCATGAGACCACGCCCCCTGTTTGCTTGGCAGCTTCGCTGCTCAAAGGTCCGCCTTATTTCAGTATTTGGATCTGGAACCACCCATTACAATATTTCTAGATTTGCCTATGGTTCTCTTATACCTCCACCCCAAGTGGTCTTCAAAACTTAACCTTTATTTCTACCCATCCCTCTTTAAACAAGCACCTAGTATCCTCTTTTGCTTATAGCAAATACTGTCCTCCATTAACATTAAAATCACTGGGCAGCTCAAACAACAAGCACAATTTCGTTTCGGGGACGGCTGTACCCCCCTCCCTCATTACTCTCCACTACTCTGTGCAGCTCATCTGCCACTGCTGGACACTGCTGGATGAGGTCAGACTAGTGGTGTCCTGAAGCTGGAGGCAGGAGCACCAGACCTGTCAGTCATCTTGGATTCCTCTAGTGGTCTAAAGTGAGTCCAGACAGCAGCTGCTCACATAGTTGCTCACTTCACATACTTCCCCCTGTCTCCTGATCCTCCTGTGAACTCCCCTGAATAAATTAGGTCCAGCTTCCATCCTCTACAGCCCAGACTTGGATAGTTGTTACAGCAGCAATGTTTCTGAAACTGGTGTCATCTTGATACCTACCCAATGTGTTTACATCTACAAAATTACTAAATTGTGTGATTGCATTGCCCACTACATTGCTACCCTACCTCCCAGTTCTCAGACTCTCCCCATTTCAAGATATCCAATTCCTGGATCCAACCCCTGCATTGGAATCGGGTGGTATTTTGCAGATTTTGTAAGTACTTCACTCCATGCCAACAAAGCAAGATTTTGAAAGTTAGAAGATAGGATCCATGTTACTGTCCACTCTAAAAATGCCTTGGTACATTCAAAGATCTCCCAGATCTGTTATCTTCTCTAGACGAGTTTACTTCAGACTCTGCTGCTGCTAGTAATGCTCTCAGACTGGCTGTCCTTGGACAAGTGGTTTACTCCAGGCAACTTTAAGACCAACTGGATAATGTAGACAACAAGGGCTCCACAATAACCTGTGGATTAGAGGAATCTCTCTGGATATTCCCCCACAAGACTTCATTGACTTCCTTACCACAGATTTAATGAGCTCCTGGAGGAACAACCCAGTTCTCTGATTGAGTTCATTAGAGTCCACGGTACTTGTGTATTATCTGGGCGCCCGGTTTTTTCATCGCATGCCTTACTTAAGGCATGCAATGCGATGCGATTTTTCATTGTAAAGACCCGATTTTTAATTGTATAGTCACCCATGGGTGATTTCATACCCCCACTATCCAACTACGCATGGAGTTGATTTTATATAGTGTGGCGTGCGCAGCGAGCCACCGAGCCCGTAGCATGGCGAGCGGACGCGGATTACTTTACATGTATTCTGTGTCCCCTCGCAGGGCTTGCTGTACTCGCCACGCTTCGTAGTTGGATAGTGGGGGTATGAAATCACCCATGGGTGACAATACAATTAAAAATCGGGTCTTTACAATGAAAAATCGCATCGCACGAATTGTATGCCACTATATTGCATGTGATGCGAAGCGATGCAATACATTGAAAAAATCGGGCGCCCAGATATTACACAAGTACCGAGTTCACCATGCATTCAGGCCCAGAGGTGCTCATGGGTTTCCTTTTAACCTACAAATCTACCCCAATGGAAAGTTACATACCTTCAAAGACTCAGCTGACCTTGTGGCTTTCTACTTGGCAGTTTGTTCCTCTGGTTTCCCTTCCAGACTGGCAGGAAACCTTGTTATGTTCAATTCCACCATAACTCTCTCATCCTAACAATGACTGGCAACTGGTGCAGCATAATTCTTAGACACCTATAAAACAAGGTTAGAGCCTTAACCAAGGCATTCATAGACCTCCCCAACGCAGCCACCCACGCAGGTTCAGCTTGCTCAGGCCTCTGGGCACAGACTCACATGAGGGGCACAAATCCCCCTGATCCATCTGTTCACATGTTAATTTAACATCAGTTAACTAACATGGCAGGCGCTCCCTCCACCAGAGCAGCAGCACTACACCTCTCTGTCATGATATAACACACAGTGCACAATATCAGGCAATTGCACAGAATACTGTTGCAGTATTACTGATCTGTCTGCTTGCTGCCAATCTTCAGTGATCAGCAGGGGAAACGCTGCCCAGTATAAACTTCTCACTGCACTGCAATGCAAATCCCTTGCTTGAGCTCTGCAGCCTGGAGAGAAAAGGGTGCCAGCACAGAGAGTAAGAAGAGACCAAGTCCCTGCTTCAGCGGGGAAGGAAGCCTATTGGCACCTATTCCCCCTTTAGCCGCTCCCAGAAGTGTTTCTCCTCACCTCTAGTACCTCCCCTCCTTCTTGGGACCACTTGGAAGCATCCAGCAGCGCTGGACTCCTGTAATAGGCTTCATTTCCTTTTCAGGATTTCAGCCTATAAACCCCTTAAGATGGCACCTGCCATCGTGGGGGGTCCACCCCCCATGATCCCCCTAAGCAGGGAGCCAGATCAGGACACCCCCGGGGCCCAGGAAAACCTCTCTGTAATGGAGGTTGAAGTGCTGTGTAGGAGATATCGCTGTGTCTCTCTGCACACAGAGCGCTGACAGGATGTGCTTCTGTCAGCCTCTGCTGAACTCTCAGTGTGTGTGAACTTCTAGTAGAAGTAACATGCTGGAAAGTCTGTACTAATTAGTGAATTAATAAAATAAAACAACACAAGGGAGGAGCCTGCTCTCAAAGAAGTTGGCATAGGTGCCTTGCTCCTGCGGACCCTCCTACATCCCATGGTAGTGCTGTGTCACCAGGATGGATGAAAGAGAGTAGTAGTAGTAGTAGTAGTAGTAGTAGTAGTAGGTGGATGGTAGTGCCAGTTAGGGGATCTGATATATAGCTCAACGGGTTTCCCCAGATATACAAGAGCAAGTGACTGAGGAAGCCGGAGTATATCTGGGGAAATGTGTTGATATAATTATCAGTACCCCTAACTGGCACTACCATCCACCTACTACTACTGCTGAGTAGAAAATCTGCCTTTTTTAACTCCAACTTGACATTGCATGTGGGACATTGCATCGGTTCCTAAGTATCCAGTGTACAGAGTTACTGCTTACAAGGACTTCATAAAATCCTGGTCACTTACAAGCATAATAAAAGGATACAAAAAATTGCGGTATGGATTGCGCTAAATTGATGGCAGAACAAGGTTGGTATTAAATGTTAAACACTTTAATTAGTACATATAACACACTAAAAATATCAAGAATTTAGGTTAAGTTACTCCGGTACCTGTTTTCCCATAATAAAAGGATACATGGATACGCAAGATTTCACATCTCCCTTCTCCTCTACCGTCGGCATCAATAATTGATATCTCAGCAAACCCGCACTTTACCCGTGGATTGGTAACAATTTGTCATTTACATAGTGGGACATTCTATTGATTAACAGCTAATCGATTGCAGCTGATAATACTCATGTGATTTTACATGCATTAGTAGTAATTTATATACATGTAGATATATGTCGTAATATTTATGTCTAATGTAGTATATGTTTAGTTATTAAAATCAATTTTATTTAATATACTGTCTTGAAATCCTTTCAGCCAGTGCTGGCACATATACCACACATGTAAAATAAAACTATATTTCACAAAGAGCCCACTCATACTGATACTTATCTATCTTGATCCCGTAGGTAGGACACATTCCATCTGTCCATCAGCTGAAGAAACCTTTTTTTGTACCTGTGGATGGAAACCATACTTACAAGGGTCATCTGGCATAGATCTGGTCTTCTTCTGTCCTGAAGTAATCCAGTGTACTTGGCAAAATAAAAAAAAAAACACTAACCCGGCACCATCGCTAACAGTGAGAAGTGCTGAATGTTTACATTCAGCGATTCTCACTCCGAATGCTGCCATTGGCCGCTAGGCAGCCAATCAGAACTGAGTTTCGGACATTTACGCAGGACCTACAATCACATTCATATGTGTGAAGTGGACAAGTGAAAGATGACATTCAACACTCAGAAAAGCCACTACCATTATAAGGCCATGCTATTGGGCCTATGTAATGCCCTGGATGTTTTCTAGCACTTTGTTAATTAACTAAATAGAGACCTGCTTTACGAGACTCTTAAGATGTACTTAGCCAACCTTTTTAATATTCTCCTCTAATCTTGAATCCCACCAAAATCACATGAAGGAGATTCTCCAGAGACTCTATGACAATACTCTTTATGGTAAGATCAAGAAATTAATTTAAAAGTTCCCTCTATCCCAGGGGTTCCCAAACTGTGTGCCTAGGCTCCCTGGGGTGCCTCGGAGCACTTGCAGGGGTGCCTCGGTTTGATGGTCCAGAACCGATTCAAATTATTTATGGTCAATGTATTAGACAAAATCAGTGCTTGTGGCTTCCAGTTTTAAAATATGTGGATAAATAGAAGTGAATCTACATAACTGGACCTAAGAATGACATATAAGCACAACATATTTAATTTAATATTGTTTTCTGAAATTCTCGGTAGTAAACTTTGCACCTAGGGGTGCCGTGACAAATATTCTGATAATATAGGGTGCCGTGATGCAAAAAAGTTTGGGAACCACTGCTCTATCCCATTCCTAGGCTATATTTTTCTTAGACTGACATTCAAATGGATCCTGATAAGTTGCAATCCATTAGCATTTGGTTCCATGGTATCTCAAAGTGATTCAAAGGTTTTTAGGCTTTGCCAATTACTACAGCAAATTTATTAAAGGATTCTCTACAAATGCTGCTCCCATGATACCCTTACCTGAAAAGAAGAAGATCCAACTCATTGGACAGCAACCAAAACAGTCATTCATTTCAGATCCTGCAGTGGAGATATCTTCTTCAAGGGGCTCAATACCCAATAACCACCCACAAGAATCTTCTCTTTTTTTTTTAAAGAGTTTACAAAACTTTTCACTTTTTTGAATATTGATGAAATTGATATTCTCTCCTTTGCCATTATTGGTGTAGCATATTATGGAATGCTTACGAGCAAATTAGTTGTTACAGTAAAATGGGTCTGTGACACCTTATTTTAGTATCATGAACACTTCTAATATTCCACAGTCAAATCTCCTGTTAACTGTTTCTGTACCATTCTGCATTTGCCTGCAGTTATCTCTCCAGCCAATAAGCCTGCAGTATACACAGTACACAATTTATTAATCCCAACAGCTAGTGATTTAAGCCATGGTCCAATTAACCCTAAGGTTAGGAAAGCTGTGCTAATTTGTTACTGTCCGCCCGATTAGGTCACCGAAATTCGATGACCATTGTTTTGATTTAAGCCATGGTGGCAATCTAAGTACCACTGGGTGTATCAAACACTAAGGGAAAGGTGGGTGGCTGTCTTAGGCAGAATACCCTCTGGTGGGCTATAGGGGTCTTACAGAAATGAACTGAAGTTTACTAAAATACAATAATCTGCTATGTGTATTAAAATATGAAGTTATTGGTATTAAATATGTTTACTTGGCTATTGTGATAGTACTCTAGTACTTTAGCATGTATTTACAGTAGGCTGGAGTTAATTAAAAGTAGAAATATTGGAACTAATTTCTTTATATAACTGTTGGGGGCCGATCTACCCTTTTTTTTGCCTTACACATTGACATTTAACTGAATGAGCCAAATAAAAAATATTGTTTTTACCCAAGGTGTAAGTGCACAATGACATTGGTATTACTGTACAGCAAGTTATTTGAAACAGCAACTCAAAGTTATATTTTATTTTATGCAGTTTATATCAATGCAAATCCTCCACGAGCGCAAATCTTTCAGTCATTGATTTTAATGAACTATGAAAAGCCACAAACTAACTTCTATGTATAGCGGCCCCTTGTGGTGCCTGTTTGCTTTCTTTCAGTTATTGCATTACAGTTCTATTTGCACTACTCTGCTTTTCTGCACAACAATAGTCACTTACACTGTATATAAAACTCCAACTATCTCATATGTTACTGCATGCTGAATATTCCATAATACTGATGTGCAGCTGCCATTGCTGTGCTTGGAGAAAGAGGACAGATTGCTTCAAATGCTTCTGATTTTATATAACAATGGGTCTAATCTCTTATTTATTGTCTTTTGGCTGTTGGTCCTGCGTGTGACACTCTGCAGATCTGGGATACAGAACTCCAGACCTAAATGTCACCATGTAATGAAGGATTATAGATTTAGGCTTAAATACTCTCCGGATGAAGATATCCTTATTGAAGCCATATTCTCTCAACATTCAAGGATCTTTTTAAGGAAGTATGGGGGGAATATATTCATCTGCACAATGTAAGTATTGCCGATGCTACTGTACATAGAGACTTTTTAAAAACACACAGACTTTTTTTTAGGTAACAATAATAATAATAATAATAATAACAACATATCTGGCAATAACATTCAATAATCTTACTGAGGAAGTCATTGTTTCTCATTTTTTGATTCTTGCTGCTGTTTGATGTTTTATATAAATACTATTTGCAGAATGCTATGATTTAGAAAGTGGAAGACATATAGGTACTTGTGTATTATCACGGCGCCCATTGCATCGCATACCACTAATTAAGGTATGCGATGGCATGCGATGGACCCAATTTCAGCCTTTTCCCGGGGATGAGTATACAATTTTAATGTCGCATCGCATGCCATTATAATGGCATGCAATGCGATTGACGCAATTTCCCATTCATTCCCATGTTAAATGCCCCCCCAGACCCGATTTTTCATTGTATACCCACCCTGATGGGTCATGAGTATGTTAAATGCCCCCACATTGTTAACGCCCCCACTGTGAACGCCAACCCGAAGAGTGGCGAGCGTAGCGGTACGCGTCCTCCGACCTTTTCATACCCCCACTATCCACGTTGGCGTGAAGTTGATTTTATAAAGTATGGCGAGTGCAGCGTGGCGAGCGGACGCATAATACCTGTGAAGTAATGCGCGTCCGATCGCCACGCTTCGGGCTCGGTGGCTCGCTGCGCTCGCCACACTTTATAAAATCAACTTCACGCCGATGTGGATAGTGGGGGTATGAAAAGGTCGGAGGACGCCTACCGCCGCCCCTCGCAGCACGCTGCGCTCGCCACGCTTCGGGTTGGCGTTGATAATGGGGTGGCGTTAACAATGGGGGGCATTTCACATACTCATGACCCATGAGGGTGGGTATACAATTAAAACTCGGGTCTGGGGGGCATTTAACATGGCAATAAGGCATCTGGGTGCCTGTACAATTAAAAATCGGGTGAAATCGATTCGACACGATTTTTCATTGTACAATGCCCTGCGATGGAAATCATGGGCGCCGTGATAATACACAAGTCCCAACATATATTTCTAATATGCACGGATTAATTTATTAATGCTGTGATCAATTCTCGTATTGCTTATTGCTGTGATCTATTGTACTGTATTCCTTTCAGAAAATCTGCTGTTCCAAAATGTATTTCTCTATACACTTTTTATTACAATTCAATGGTACATAAAAAGTAAATGCTAAAAGGTTAAGGCCTCCATACATTCAGACAAGTCAGACCTGATTTCCCCCGGCAGCTCCCCGGGGGCTCAAATATGACTAGACATTTGATGTGCTAAGTTTTGCATGCGATTTATCACATGCCACTCCTGGGGAGCAGCAGGCGGAAAGAGCTGGGAGCTGGGTCGCGGGGTTCACAGAGAGACGAGCAGGGTAAGACAGGAGTTGGGAGCCAATCTGCAAAAAAAAAAAAACACATACAAATGAATGGGAAGCCACTGATTGGCTGATAGAGTTCTCAGCCGATCAGTGGCTTCCCATTCATTTGTATGTTTTTTGTTTTTTTTTATTTGCCCACCTCCTGGTTCCCCCCACCTGCATCTCTGTGTCCCCTCATCAGCTCTCAGTTTCCCTAGCCTGCCTCTCTTCATCCCACCAATGTCACCCCACCTGCCTCCGGTCTGCACATAAGATTTACTGGCTATTAGTACAGGGTTATTTGGTTGAGAACTGAATAGGTCAAAATTTGTGTGTAGTATAATTCTTCCCCTGATTCTATAGCTGAATACACACTGTAACACAGTCATTTCCAACCTGTGGCTCTCAAGATGTTGTGAAACTACACATCCCAGAATGCCTTGCCATAGTTTTAGCATTCCCTACTAGCAAAACTATGGCAAGGCATGCTGGGATGTGTAGTTTCTCAACAGCTGGAATGTCGCAGGTTGGATAGGCCTGATGTAAAATTATCCTTCCAACCTGATTGGAATAAAATTTGGTCATTTCTGGGACCCCTCGCTGCCCCGACCCCCCGAACTGGGCAGCGTCTCCCTGAAGCGGGGACGGGCAGGGAGACGCTGCCCAGCCCATCCCCGCTTCAACTCTCTGAGTTTTCATGTTACCTGGCTTGTGGGAAGGAAGTAGAGGGGAGGAGCCAGTACACCCAGTCAAAGAGCTTTTATGTGCCTGTCTCCTGTGGATAACTCTCTTCGGTACTTGTATAGTTTCACTGCGCCAGTCTGAGTCCCCTTGCGGGGCTCGCTTCGCTCGCCCACGCTGCGGGCGCGGTGGCTCGCTACGCTCGCCACGCTATTTAAAATCAACTCCATGCCAACATGGATAGTGGGGGAATGAACTATCCATGTTGGCATGGAGTTAAGTTACTTTTTTTTTACATATTTCGTGGCGAGCGTAGAACCCGTGAAACTACAGAAGTACCCTCTCTTCTCACATACGTTCTGATGGATCCCCCATATCCCATACGGACTCCAAGAAAAGGACTTACTGCCTAGGCAATAAGGTGTGAGCGACGAAACGCGTTGAGAGCACTCCGTTATCCATTACTATATTCATGTAAGATGACTTCATATTTTTTCACTTTTGCACTTTATTAAAAACTCCACTAAAAAATGTAATTGGAGTTTCTTTCCTTATTCACTGCGTGGCACCAAAATCCTGCCCTGAGAGGCTCAATTGAATTATCCAGGCAGCATCCTGGTAACCCACTATGACAGGACATCTTCACATCACTAATGATGAGCACAAAAACTTTTTGACACGGTACGCACAATTGAATTTGAAACCCATTGTGGAATTCAACTTACCACCCCAGAGAGCGCTGTTTTTCTCATTCTTTTTTTTAGTACACATCCATTCGAGACGGCACAACAATGCCTCAAACTGAGAAATATTAGCAGCCACCTTCACTAAGGCAGTGTGGTTGGAAGAAGATCTTCCTTTGATATATAAAAAATAACTTCGGACTTACATACAGACCCACCCTGGTTGTAGCGCTATACAGTACTTCCCCACTATATATATATATATATATATATATATATATATATATATATATATATATATATATATATATATATATATATATATATTCACTTTACAATTAGAAACCACAGTGATTAAACAAACTGGGTAGAAACAAACCGACATAAAAGTTGGAGGGCGCTACTTGCAAGCTTACAATCTATAGGAAACATTAACCTCTGCACTCCGCCTCTTTAACCTAACCTAACCCTGCAGCCTTACCTTAAACCCTCAATCTAAGTGCTAAAACCGAATCCCACCTCCCTGCATCCTAACACTACTTCCCATGACCTGCCACCTAGCCCTAAAACCTAATACCCCATCTTTAACTTGTCTCTAACCTTCTAGAGTCAGCATCATAACCAGCTCGATGTTTCCATGATGGCCTTCGGAAGGAAGTCAGGATACTGGCATTGGTATATTGAACACCAGAATCTTGACTGCCAAAATGCTGACTACAAGCCATTTGGGTGATTGTATCCTCACTGAGAGGCCAAATTTGTCCGCATCCCTGATGGGTTTGCGCATGCTCAAATTTGCGCATGAGCAAACCCCAGGCACAAACGGCTTTGGCGAGTTTCACACTTGCCAAGCAGTTTGCTTCACAGTGGGAGGAATAGGGGTGTACAGGCGTCTGGAGCAGGGAATGACCACCTTTTTATGGGCGTCCCCATATAAATACTGGCCATTCACTGTGGTGATGCTTGCTCCTGGGTGGGTGGCTGACATCAAATGACGACTGCGCCCACTACAAATTTGGAGAACAGCGAGCTCTAGAAAAGTCAGTCTAGGCTGTGTTAGCCCCTAATCACATGTTAGAGAGGGGATTCGGGTGGTGGGGGGCAGGCATTCAGGCTGGCAGCATTTACCTGTTCACTAGGCTGCAAAGATAGGCAGCCTAGCGGAGAGTTCTGAATCAGGCCCTAACTTTGGCGTAGTGTTCCAAGGGCCTTTGGTTAGGGGGTTTAGTATTTAGCGGGGGGGGGGGGGACTTATTGAAAGCACCAGATACTGTATATCTCAGATATTCTCAATTTTCTATCTCTTTGCTAAACATGTTCCTGGAAGCAAATGGAAGAAAATGTTTTACGTGACAGACTAGTTTTTTGGGATTCACTACAAAAACAGTGATATAAGTGACATTTCACTCAGGACTCTGGACAGAGAGCATATCCAATAGACTGCAAGGGCATTATAATAGCAATCATTATTATTAGGACCTAGCCCAGAGTTCCTCCTACCAACAATATTATTTTGGGTACTTGTGTATTGCGCAATGTTTTAATTGCATCGCATGCCATGCACCCGATGGCATGCGATGCGATCCGACGCGATTTTTGCCCCCTGTGCGATGAAAGATTGTATAAGCACCCTAAAGGGTGCTTTTAAGCACCCTAATGGGTGCTTACAATGTTAAATGCACCCCCATGCCACCCCCCCACTATAAACGTGAACCCGAAGCGGGGCGAGCGCAGCGAGCCCGCGAGGGGCGGCGGTACACATCCTCCGACCTTTTTATACCCCCACTATACTGGCGAGTGCAGCGAGCCACCGAGCCCGAAGCTTGGCGAGCGCAGCGAGCCCCGCGTGGGGCCGCGGATACCTTCACAGGTATCAGAGTCCCCTTGCGGGCTTCACAGGTATCCGCGTCCCCTCGCCACACTTCGGGCTCGGTGGCTCGCTGCGCTCGCCACACTTTCTATTCTCAACTCCACGCCGATGTGGATAGTGGGGGTATGAAAAGGTCGGAGGACGCGTACCGCCGCCCCTCGTGGGCTCGCTGCGCTCGCCACGCTTCGGGTTCACGTTTATAGTGGGGGGGTGACGTGGGGGTGCATGTAACATTGTAAGCACCCATTAGGGTGCTTATACAATGTTTAATCGCATTGTATGGCATTGTATGCCATATACAATGTCATACAATTTAAAAATTGTATGACATTGTACAATATAGCTCGATATCGCGTCGCATCGCATACCATCGCATGCCTTATGGTATGCGATGCGATGGGCACCGCCAAAATACACAAGTACCTTATTTTGTATTCTATTATTTGATTTACCTTTTATGGGTGAACCGTCAGTCACAGTGTTTCTATAACAGTGTGCAGGGCTGTCCAGAGCTCCTGATAACGGGGCAGCAATAACCCTTGGTAAACACTGTTGTCATTGCCTACACTGAAGCACAGGGATTCTAATACAGGGCAGTAGCAATGACCCTTTTTTGGTGCACTTTTCATGCAGTTTTTTTGCTGAAAAAGTTGTAAAAAAAGTTTTCAAAATATACATTTTTGTATAAATTGTGCATGTTGTTGATGCTGTTCCCCACAGCATATACCCTCCCCACAGAATATAACCCCTATGGAACCAAAAAGTTAAAAATAAATTAAAAATACAATTTTGTACTACGTGTGTGTTCATCAATATGGATCATGATCAATTTTGAGACTAGCAGGAGAAGCAACCAAATACTAGCGCTGTTGCTGCGGCCACCAGTCATGATGATACTAGTCCTTCAAGTGTCATCTAAAGCTGATGCTCAGGGACATAGATTATTTAAATCAGGACAACTAAATATATGTGGTAATGAAAAAAACAAAACACCTCAATTAAAGAGAAAGTGTACTTCAGTAAAATTGCTAACACACCATTCACCATACACAAACACACACACACACACACACACACACAGAAAGGCTCAGACCTTGGACTATTCCTGTATTGGAAAATATATACCAATGATTTTCTACAGTTTTTTTGTTGATTATTATGTAATACTGCAATTTCTGGATAAGTACTGTAAATGTATAAATTTGTGAGAGAGAGATGGAAATTTCTTGAAAGTTAGTATGTCTGAGTTTAAGTAGGCTTGGTATACTACAGTGACATTTATTTATTAACAGTTTCTTATATTGCGCACACATATTCCGCAGCGCTTTACGTAGAATATTTTTTTGGAACATTTGCATCAGTCCCTGCCCCAGTGGAGCTTACAATCTATATTCCCTACCACATGTACACGCACACAGACATTCTAGGGTTAATTTGTTGGGAGCCAATTAGCCTACCAGTATATATTTTTTGGATTGTGGGAGGAAACCAGAGTATGCGGAGGAAACCCACGTAACCATGGGGAGAATATACAAACTCTGCACAGTTAGAGCCAAGGTGGGAATCGAACCCATGACCTCAGTGCTGTGAGGCAGTAATGCTAACCATTACACCATCCGTGCTGCCCCGTATATATAACACATGGTGGGGATAGAACCCATGACCTCAGTGCTATGAGGTGGTAATGTAACCATTACACCATCCGTACTGCCCCGTATATATAACACATGGTGGGAATAGAACCCATGACCTCAGTGCTGTGAGGCAGTAATGCTATAACCATTACACCGTCCGTACTGCCCCATGTATATAAAACACATGGTGGGGATAGAACCCATGACCTCAGTGCTGTGAGGCAGTAATGTAACCATTACACCATCCGTACTGCCCTATATATATAACACATGGTGGGGATAGAACCCATGACCTCAGTGCTATGAGGCTGTAATGCTAACCATTACACCATCTGTACTGCCCTGTATATATAACACATGGTGGGGATAGAACCCATGACCTCAGTGCTATGAGGCAGTAATGCTAACCATTACACCATCCGCGCTGCCCCGTATATATAACACATGGTGGGGATAGAACCCATGACCTCAGTGCTACGAGGCTGTAATGCTAACCATTACACCATCCGTACTGCCCCGTATATATAACACATGGTGGGGATAGAACCCATGACCTCAGTGCTGTGAGGCAGTAATGCTAACCATTACACCATCCGTACTGCCCCGTATATATAACACATGGTGGGGATAGAACCCATGACCTCAGTACTGTGAGGCAGTAATGTAACCATTACACCATCCATGCTACCCCCTATATATAACACATGGTGGGGATAGAACCCATGACCTCAGTGCTATGAGGCAGTAATGCTATAACCATTACACCATCCATACTGCCCTGTATATATAACACATGGTGGGGATAGAACCCATGACCTCAGTGCTGTGAGGCAGTAATGTAACCATTATACCATCCGTACTGCCCTGTATATATAACACATGGTGGGGATAGAACCCATGACCTCAGTGCTATGAGGCAGTAATGCTAACCATTACACCATCTGTGCTGCCCTAGAGCTTGATGGAATAGAGGAGAGTGTGCAGGAAATATGGGTTGTTCTTAGTGTCATGATCCTAACTTTAGGCCCAATTCAAACCTGTTAGAAAGGCTGCATTTTTTGCAGATGGACAAAACCATGCTGCACTGCAGGTGGGGCAGACATGACGTGTGCAGAGAGCGTTAGATTTGTATTAGTTATTTTGTTTCTGTGCAGGGTAAGTACTGGCTACTTTATTCTTACACTGCAACTTAGATTTCCTTTTGAACACACCCTACCCAAATCTGACTCTCTATGCACATGATACATCTGCCCCACCTGCAGTGCAGCATGGTTTTGTCCATCTGTAAAAATTGCAGCCTTGCTAACAGGCCTGAATTAGGCCCTTATTTCTCTCAATTTCCAAGTATTTGGCTTGTGACATACCCCTGCCACTTGTCCTGCAGGATACAGTTTGCACAGGTTTTTAAAAATGTTATCTCATTTTTTTAAACCAACCATTATAATAGGTCTTGGACTTATGTTTGTTTATAGGAAAGCAGTGATTGTTGGTACAACAAGGCTGACCAAACCGGTCCTTGAAATCTAATAATGATCCACATTTTCCAAATCACCTAGTCACATTTCCCAGACTCCCTAGCTGTTGCACAGCTGTAGTCATTACTAACTGTCACATTTCCCAGACTCCATAGCTGGTGCACAGCTGTATTCATTACTAACTGTCACATTCCCCAGACTCCCTAGTTTGTGCACAGCTGTAGTCATTACTAACTGTCACATTCCCCAGACTCCCTAGCTGTTGCACAGGTGTAGTCATTACTAACTGTCACATTTCCAAGACTCCCTAGCTGTTGCACAGCTATAGTCATTACTAACTTTTTCATTTCCCAGACTCCCTAACTGGTGCACAGCTGTAGTCATTACTAACTGTCACATTTCCCAGACTCTCAGCTGGTGCACATCTGTAGTCATTACTAACTGTCACACCTAGCTAGTGCACAGCTGCAGTCATTACTAACTGTCACATTCCCCAGACTCCCTAGCTGGTGCACAGCTGCATTCATTACTAACTGTCACATTCCCCAGACTCCCCTGCTGGAGCACAGCTATATTCATTACTAACTGTCACATCCCCAGACTCCCCTGCTGGAGCACAGCTATATTCATTACTAACTGTCACATCACCCAGACTCCCTACCAGTTGCACAGGTGTAGTCATTACTGTCTGTCACTTTTCCCAGGCTCCCTAACTGGTGCACAGCTGTAGTCATTACTAACTGTCACATTTTCAAACATGCTGCATTCATTCCTACTATAGATCCACAGGCTGCCTGATATGCCTGAACTGTTGGTAGATCTTGAGGACAGGTATGGCCACCCCTGATCTAAAGTTTTCTATAGCAGGGGTATTATATGATATATCATCTGTTTTGACTTTAGTAAATGACCAGTTTGCAAATTGAAAGACCAAAACCCCAAAATGTATAATTATATAACACATACAGATTTTCTATTTTGTTTTGCAGCAATGAATACTATATTATGTACGAAAAATGTAATTGTTCTTCAACAGTATATAAGGTCATAATATGCATTTACCAATGACTATTTCACTTTGTTTTACTTATTTGAATAGAATCATACCCTTGCTGATGAGGAAATCTAAACAAAAGCACACTTGTTCTCGACTGTTCGAAAATGTATTAAATATTTTAAACCAAGTAATTTGGTTGTGCATAATGAGCATTGCACTCTGCAGGTCGGAATCACAGAACCTGGCATCTGGATTTAATGTTCCTCTTACTGGCAATTATTTATTTGAATATAAATATCACCAAGAAGGAGATTTTATTATAGGCGGAATATTCACTGTTAATGGCATTGTGGTACCGGTTGAATATACATTTGGATTCCAAAAAAGACTTTGTGGAAGGTGAGTAACATTTAAATGTTTTTTTTTTATTTATCAGTCACAGAATGTTAGTAATTAGTATGATCATGCAACAGGTTTAAAAAATAAAAAGCTGACAGAGGATTAACCCTTGAGGCATTGAGGCCCATCTACGAGTGAGACAGTGAGCTCTTGCTTTAGACTAGTTAGTGATTAGGATGTATTTGTATTTCTTTCGGGTTTCCTTATAGTATGTTTCTATGAGTCATACTTTCTCGTCCTGCCTGCTCTATAGGGCCACACTTCCTCTTCATGTCAGCTCTATAGAGCCACACTCTGTCTTCATGTCAGCTCTATAGAGCCACACTCCATCTTCATGTCAGCTCTATAGAGCCACACTCTGTCTTCATGCCAGCTCTATGGAGCCACACTCCGTCTTCATGTCAGCTCTATAGAGCCACACTCCGTCTTCATGCCAACTCTATATAGCCACACTCCGTCTTAATGCCAACCCTATAGAGCCACACTCCGTCTTCATGCCAGCTCTATAGAGCCACACTCCGTCTTCATGTCAGCTCTATAGAGCCACACTCCGTATTCATGTCAGCTCTATATAGCCACACTCTGTCTTCATGCCAACTCTATATAGCCACACTCCGTCTTAATGCCAACCCTATAGAGCCACACTCCGTCTTCATGCCAGCTCTATAGAGCCACACTCCGTCTTCATGTCAGCTCTATAGAGCCACACTCCGTATTCATGTCAGCTCTATAGAGCCACACTCTGTCTTCATGCCAGCTCTATAGAGCCACACTCCGTATTCATGTCAGCTCTACAGAGCCACACTCCGTCTTCATGTCAGCTCTATAGAGCCACACTCCGTATTCATGTCAGCTCTATAGAGCCACACTCCGTCTTCATGCCAGATCTATAGAGCCACACTCCGTCTTCATGTCAGCTCTATAGAGCCACACTCTGTCTTCATGTCAGCTCTATAGAGCCACACTCCATCTTCATGTCAGCTCTATAGAGCCACACTCCGTCTTCATGACAGCTCTAAAGTGCACCACTTCCACTTCATGCACTCTCCCTGTTATATTCAATGCAGCAGGTCAGACTTGACTGGCAGCAGGGGCCATAGAATAAACTGAGCTCTACAGTCTCCCAATTAGTTGGGACCCCTTGGTGTATTGGAAGACATGCCTCACTGGTAACCTACACTGGCAATGGCCTGGACAGGCTACTTATATTTTAGTAAATATCAATTGCTTGTGGCAATTGGAGTATTTTTTTGATGCTATATGCTATTAAATGCTGTAGGAATGTGAGAGAGGTGGTATTGCTCATCCTCCTAATCCCAATACAGTACTAATTATTTATGTAAAGAAACATTTGTATGTGGAAAGTTTCTTTTTGGAAAAAAAAAAATAGCAAAATAAATTTATCTTGAGGAATAACTATTGAACCATGAAGCTAATTAAAGAAAAACATGTTTTTAAATAGTGTACACCGCAGAGAATACAGACATCTCAGAGCTTTCATATTTGCAATTAATCAGATTAACAGAAACCCAGACATTCTGCCCAATATTACTCTGGGATACCATCTGTATGACTCTTGTGGAAGTGAGAGTAAAGCTGTGGAAGATGTATTACAGATATTGTCTGGACACCAAGAGACAGTTCCCAATTACATGTGTATCGAACACGGTAAGGTAGCTGGGTTTATTGGAGATCTCAACTCTCACACCACCCTTACAATGGCACAGTTGCTGAATGTATTTGGATATACACAGGTTAGTGTCATCATATGTGCTTTAACATGATTGTACACATAATATTTATATAAATGTGGTTGGTCCAGGAAACCACATTTTTGAACCATGCTGAGAATTAAATTTACCAACAGTAATGACATGATAAACAAATCTATGATATTTTGTAACACTTTCATCAGTTTATCTCCAGAACTGTACCACACTATCTTAGTTTGAGCACTCAAACTGTCACCATATTTGTACAGCAGATAGATAATAAATCAAGAAATAAAATATGGAGCAACCCTGGAGCATCGGTACATCAACAATAAATGATATTCAGAATTTGGGGTCTAAAAAGTTCATAGAGCACTTTTTACATGTATGGTAGTCTTAGAAGTAAATGAAACAAGTTTGGTTCCAAAAACACAAGAGACATATTGCTTAGCCCCCCCCCCGTATTTGAAGAACCAGCACAGGGATCTTTGACCAGTGTTGGGTCTAAAAATATAGGGAAGAAAGGATGTAATGGTCCCCATATTTGAAACCAGAATCAGGTTCCAAAAGGCAGTAAGGGAACAAATTTTTGTATTGGTCTCTGCGGTCAAAGCATTAACTCCCCATCTTGCCAGCCCTGGATGGAGTGCCTTTGGGAGTGGTAACTCCTACAATAAAGGCTCCCCCCTTCCTGGCCACCCAAGGGCCAGGGCTGAAGTCTGGTTAAACTGGGCAGAGGTTGTTGAGTTAATAGAAATCAATTGTAATAGAAATCAACTTGTGAAATTACAGGACCCATCAAGCCCCCCCCCCCCCCCCCACACACACATTATGGTATTTAGAGAACTACAAGTAACAGCATGTAGGGCACTAAAGGGCATGCTAGTACCTGTTGGTTACACCTGCAAAAAAAAATAAAGCAATAAGCACAGTATACAAGCAATTCCCAGTAGCCCTTCAGTATTCATCTCCTATAGATTACATGGGGTTCACAAAAAAACAAAATAAAAAATACCTAATCCAGTGTAGATCAGACTTCTTCAGTTCAAGGTTTTAAGCTCTATGGTTTTGTAACAGGGCTGCAGAATAATCTTGAAAGATGAAGATCCTATCAAAGACAGGGATCTCATATGCCTGTTTGCCAAAAGTAATGCATCTTTCCCATGAGCCAAAGTCATTAAGCTTTGCAATAACAGGAAAAGCGCTTACCAATTGATTTTACAATATTTATTGGAAGTCTTAGCAACAGAACACATAGGGTGAGATTTATTAGGATGAGAGATTCAGAAAGTGAGAGATTTTGTGAGAAATCTTCAGTTTTTTTAAAGAGGCAATCATTTACACTTCAAAATCAAACTAATTTTGCAGTGTAAATGATTGTCGCTTTAAAAATCTGGAGATTTCTCACCAAATCTCTCACTTTCTGAATCTCTCATCCTATTAAATCTCACCCATTATTTCTAAAGTAAAGTAAAGTCAACTCACATACTTCCTTAAGTTGAACTATAAGATGCTGTAATTTTACATAAAGGTTTAAAAAAAAAAAAGTATTTTTAATTTTTTTTTTGATCTAAGAATAAATTAATGTCAATTATAGGTTAGTTATGGTGCAAGCGACCCTGTGTTGAGTGATAGAATGCTATATCCACGTTTCTTTCGTACAATTCATAGTGACCAGACACAATTTTTGGCAACTATAAAGTTATTGAAACAGTTTGGATGGAACTGGGTTGGGATAATTTCCCCTGGTGGTGAAACTGGGGAGCGCGAGCTCCAGCAACTGAGCAGACAGTTAACTACTCATGGAATATGTATTGAATTCAAAATAAAATTTATTTATAAAAGTGAATATCCAATTTATGAGAATATTATTAAGAATTCCACTGCTGAGATTATAATAATTTGTGGCACAACGACTTTTTACTCTGTAAATTTTATCCGTAATATGGCACAATATACTGTTCATAAGACGTTTATTTTTCCAGCTTCATGGTCAATTGTACCAGAGCTTGCAGTACCCAATACGTGGGGAGCGCAAATTAATTGCACTATTGTGTTTACACTTCCTCCGTGTAACATCCCCGAAGTCCAAGAATTTCTAGATGATGTTAACTCATTTGACCCATTAATGGAGGACATCTGGATAACGGAATTTTGGTGCAAGTCTAGAAATGATTTAAAAAATGTAATTATTCCTCTCATAACTAATGTGCCCCCTCATAACTGTCCTCCGGAGTTGAGTCTTCAAGGCTATATAAATTATTCTACAGATGCCCTTCCCTACCGGGTGTATATTGCTGTTTATACTATGGCTAAAGCTTTGCATGATATGTATTTATTTTTAAACAATAATGGAACAAGGAAAAACGATAAACTAAATGAACACAAAGTAAGTGCAAATATTGTTTATTATAACCAAACTGTAAATTATGGTCAATTACCGTATAAACAAATAGACTTACTCATCCACGTTGGCTATAAACCTGTTCGTGTATAGCAGGGGTGGCCGAGCTGGTCCTTGAGATCTACAAACGGTCCACATTTTATAGATCACCTAGCTGCTGCACAGCTGTAGTCATTACTAACTGTCACATATTCAAACATGCTGCATTCATTCCTACTATAGATCCACAGGTTGCCTGAAAAACATGAACTGTTGGTAGATCTTTAGGACAGGTTTGGCCACCCCTGGTGTATAGCTTTCTTCTAACCATTTGGTGACTGCCTATTGATTGACTTCTTATATGTGTGTGTGTTTATTAAATCTATTTATATTGATATTTTTTTAAAGTATTTTAGAAAACATGAGTATCATTAAATTCCTCTAATAAAATGTGTGATCAATAAATCATAAGTTGCAATTTACAAGATCAAATTAGTGATTTCCTCACTATACCGCACTATTTGGGGTGATCTCAACCTATGAGAAAACTTTATGATGCCAATGATAACTGTAGTGTATGGTACAATCGAGTGCAACTGTTTTAAGCAACCAATGAGAAGGTTGTGTCTTCAATTGCATAATATGTTATAGCTAAATTGTGAGCAGCAAGAATGAGGAGCTGCTATTGTTGAAGGAAATTGATCACCATGATTGGTTCATTCTCTACATTACTATAAAAGTGCATGGCTATCACATTTCTAAGTCAGTAAAGTTGTCTGGGCAACCGTGCTTAAACAGCCAACTGCAGAGGTAATAGGGAAATCTGTAGAGGATACAGCTAGAAATACATTATATACACAACCACACACAAACAAACACACACACATGGTCTATCGATCAGCATTCACATCCTCTGTATATATAATATGTGGGAGTGTGTCCTCCAAAAAGTAGCCTTTTTACAGTAGTTACGGTAGTACATTTAACACACAATGCTGGCACTCACCTGTTTTTTATTGAGAAAAAAACCCATCACATTTACATACCTCCCAACTGTAGCGCTATTCGCGAGAACGTACCAGTTTTTTGGGATGTTCCCGCATCCCTCCCAGGGCCGGCAGTGTCCTGCGCAAGGGAGACAGTTGGGAGTACCTCCTGTCACCCCCTGTTGCTATCTCCGCAGCCCCACAAGCTGCAGAATAGATGCTGTGCGCAGTTGTATAATCTTTTGGGAAACATACATTCCCAAAAAAAGAAATTAAAATGTAGAATTTTTTAATGTTATTGGGTATGTAACAAAATTATTTGGCCTCATTATTTTATTCATGTTTCAGCCTGAATACTACTCCTGCATCAAAAAATGAGGTTTCTATATCCACATTGTCAGTCAATAGTCATCAGGTCAACATGAGAATGTTGACATAGTCACTGGCATACAGTACATAAATACCTTGGTCTTTGACTCTCATTTTCCCCTCTACTCAACAAAGCTATTCTCTTCGTTACAAATTTTTGAGAGAACCTCTGGCTTCTAATAACACCACTATGCGTCTGCTGAGGTGGCTGATCCACTTTTCCTTGTTTGTTAAATAACCTCTGAAGGCATTGGCATCAACCACCAATCTTTTTTTTTCAATTATACCTGTAATCTATGTTGAAAATGACAAATCATGTGTGGAGTCATATCTGGGCTAACATATTGTCATTATTTTCCTGAGTTTTTCCTAAATATTAGCTCTGAAATCCCTTTCAGAGAAGTCAGTTATAGAAAGAGTACAGTAGCTTGTGTCTTCTGAAGATGCTGAAGGCAATACAACCAGTGGTCACAATCATGTATGGGAAATTTACTAAGATCGAATGGGTATGAATGCATGTATCAGTACCCATTTGATGTCAAATACGGCTGGTAAATTAGCCTCAGCATCAGATGAATTCGGCTGATTTGCCGTATTTTGCTCAGCCGAATTCTGGTGTACGAATGAATACACCATCAATAGAACTTGTCGGTATGTGGGCATAGAGTTCCATCTGATGAGCAAATTTATGAACATTCATACTGCTGAATTCGGACAGTAATTCAGTAAAAAATTTACTGGAAAATACCCCTAATTTTCCAGGCGTATTTGGCTGAAAAATAAGAAAAATAAATAAATCATTAAAAAAACAGCATGGTGTTCCCCTGCCTGGATATAACCAGCCCCAGGCTCATTAAACTGGTCCTGGTCTTTTTCCAAAAAATACAGGGAACAAAAGCAGTAGGGCGCCCCCCCCCCCCCCCCCCCCGTATTTTGAATGATCACCCTGGCTGGTCAGCCCCACTGGGACCCTGGTGGAAACTCGGCAGCCAAATGTGAATGACTTTGTCGTCGAAAAATATGAATCTGTTGACTACGTCACCTTTGTAAATTTGCTGTATTTTCATATTTTCGGCCGAATATTGCTGATCCCTTTCATACCCTTTCACACACGGGATCAGTCGTAATTGGCCTTCTTAGTAAATTTCCCCTGTAGTCTTTAGTTTGACCAGTAACACTTATCCACATATGTGTAGTTAAGTGGACAATGACATTTTGTAGGCAAAAAAAATATTTTTTTATTTAACTTTCCAATAACAGTGAGGAATAGCTATTCTGGTATAATAGAACCAAGATGGAATTTGGTAGCAGGAATTCAACTACAGTATTCAGCAAAAAATGGATGCATACATTGATATTGAAATAGATCTACTGCAATAGGATAAAGGCTATCATCCTTATTCCCTCTTTTAATAACTTTACTCACAGTCATTTGTTGAACACCTTGGTTTTTGAATTCTGAATTTGAATTCCTGTGGAATTTACAAACATTTACATGTACTTTTTCAATTCAAGCACTGAGTGTAGAATAGTAAATGCCGGATGAACTTTCCATGATATCATTATGCAAATATGTATTTGTCTGCAGGTGCATACAATATGTGACTTTGCTGTATCTTAAAACTGCCTTATACAGTACCACTTTCACACTGCCTAAACGGTTTAAAAAACGGTATTTTAAAACAGTATTTAAAACTGGTCTGAGCCTTGAACTTGCGGTACATTACCGTTTTAAATACCATTTAAATACCATTCACATCAGTCAACCCGTTTAATGCTCTCAACACGTTTCAAGGCAGAATGCAGGGGACAGCCTATCACAGGTCTGTAATCTGTTGTTTTTACTAAATACCGTTTCAGAGCCATTCTCACTGCATAAAAAACGGCTCTGAAACGTGTAGGACTCTGCTTTTTAAACGTTTTGAAATATCGTTTATCTGTAACTGGTAAATCAACTCTGGCACTTTCCCACTGCAGCCTTAAACATGTTGAAATGTGAAAAAAAAAAACGGCAATATACTGTTTTACAAGTGCAGTGTGAAAGGGGTATTACTCACCTGTGGAGGTGTACATGTAAATATTTTATACTGGTTGTGCCAACAAATGGATATCATCTCACACTTTGTTTTTCTTGGAAAGCTTCACAGATACTTAAGAAAGGTTCATTATACAGATGAATATGGTAAAGAAATATTTTATAATGAAAAAGGAGAATTGCCTTCTCCTTTACATCTTGTAAATTGGTTATATTTTGATGATGGAGAACAAAGTGTACATGTGGGAACATTTGATAGTTCTGTTCCACATGATGAGCAGCTGTATATTGAACAACTGAAAATACATTGGCTGAATGGAAGGGTAACTTATAAACTTATGTTGATTTTAATAGATCATATAAGACATTAGTTGTAGCTTTCACTAACAGTTTTGCATTACATTTATGTTTCCACGTTAAAAAAAAAATATATTTTAATGACATATCCGCAGATGAAGGCATAGTGCTATACCAATAAAGGGGATGTGTATACACAGTATATTTCTAGAGGTGCACCGTTGTCCAATAGGTGTGCTCGATACTGGGCCAACACAATGGTTTTGTAATTACCGCTAGTTACATGCTGTACTATCTTTGTTCCCCAGTGCCTGCAGTCCAGGTGGGGTGAAGGGTGTGCCTGTATGTATAAAGCAATCCCAGTTGTTGTTATGCAACAATGCTAAACGGAAATGCGTCACCCACAGACATCCGGTCTGTGTAACACCAGCGATGGGCAGTGGTGGGCGGTACATACTTTGAGGGTACTTAATGGGGTAAGTTTTGAATTTGTTTGTTAGGCGGTTGGTGGGTCTTATCCAATGGGATTAGGCCTTGAAATGCTATTATACAAATACATTACTATTCAGGCATTTCAATTGAGCCTCTGGAGTGCTGTGCCTTTCTTTTGGATTTTTATATAGGTATAGCCAGAAACTTAGGCAAATGTAGAACGTTTCCTACCTGCTAAATGTTAGATGAGCGGTTCGGATTTACCCAGATCTCAAAGCAAGATCTCATTGTCTATCGGCTGCCACATACTGTATTTTGGATAGCCAGTAAGTAATATCTGAACTTGCGCCAATTTGTCATTAAGAACTGAGTAAATGGTCGGCGACCATCGAAAGATTTTGGCCAACCACGCAAGGCTGCGAATGGATGTATATGCAAATCATCAATACACAGCACTGCAGGGAAAAATACAAAAAGAGCGGGTGGTGGGCATTCGGGTGAACCAACCAGAATGAGGGCCTGTATGCATGTCCCCCTTTCTATACCTATCCTAGCTGGAGCACAGGTGTAGTCATTACTAAAAACAGATTTTCAAACCTTTGCTGCATTCATTCCTAACCTACACATTCTACAGATCTACAGATCAGGCTAGAAAACTGTTGGTAGATCTTGAGGACCAGTTTGGCCACCTCTGCTCTACATAATCCTCATGGTCTTTACTGTTAACCTATATATCCCCAAAATTATAGAATTTAGAAATGCAATACCCCCAGCCCAGCATACAGTAATATCTTCACCTGTATCAATTATTGTGGATCATGTTTCTGCTAGACTTTAATCTAGCTTAGGTCGACAAATGTGTTAGGACGACATGGGTTAGGTCGACAGGTCGACATGGGTTTTTTTCACTGTTTTTTGAGCCAACATGTGCCGACAGGCGGTATTTCATGCCCTACCATCCACTAGGGTGTGGTCGGAGAATAAAATAGTGTGCCGAGCGCACCATGCCCGAAGCATTGCGAGTGAAGCGAGCGATGCGAGAGGCTGCAGTTTACTCCCAACTGTGTCCATGTCGACTGTGTTGACATTCGGGTCAAAAAAACTGAAAAAACCCATGTCGACCTCGCGACCTGTCAACCCATTTTGATCTAACGCATTTGTCGACCTAAACCCATGTCGACCTTGTCCCATGTTGACCTAGACACCTGTCAACCTTCACCCATGTCGACCTATAACCCTGTCGACCTTGCTGCCTGTCGACCCAGCAGTGTTGACCTAATGACTGTCGACCTAAGTCTGGTCGACAATACGATCCACACCCAATACAGTATGCAGTATATTCCTGCTTGTAAATAATGTTTTTTTATACTATTCCATTTTAAAATAAGGGCTTATAATGGAAGACAGTAACCCTCCACAGCCTTAACTGATTTTTTTTTTTTTTTTTATATAGATTCCATTAGGTCAATGCTCTGAAAAATGTCTGGATGGATTCAGAAAAGCTTCAGGGGAACGATACAAAGCATGCTGCTACACATGTGTTCCATGCTCTGAAGGAGAAATATCTAATACATCTGGTATATATAAAAGATTTTCTACATTTTGATGGTTATATATGTGCAGTGGTTCCCAAGCTAATGGGTCATGCACACAGGGCAATTCAATTACTATTTCTAAGTGACTAGATTGCTTAGAAATTAAGCACGGATCATCCCATGTGTATACCCCCACAGCGACAGCAATGCACGGTCCCATGCATCAACATCGCATGACTAGATTTATACTGCATGCAGCATACATATACTGTAGTAAGATTGCCAGTGTTCTCAGCAGAGAACACTGGTCCATACACATGGCTTAGCACACATCGCTGGCAGGGCAGGTGCTAGGCACCAGAGCGCCCCAGGCGGGAGGGGTGCCCCGGCGCTCAACTGCTGGGGGGAGGGGGTGTGCACGCTGTCTCTGCCCGGCCGTCGGGGGGGGGTTTGCAGTGTCTCTGCCCGGCCGCCGGGAGGGTGCACGCTGTTTCTGCCGGCCGCCGGGGGGGTTTGCGGTGTCTCTGCCCGGCCACCGGGGGGATGCGCAGTGTGTCTGCTTGGCCGCGGGGGGGTGTGTGTGTGCGCGGTGTGTCTTACCGGCCGCCGGGTGGAAGGGGGAGTGGGTGGATGGGTGCTATGATATGGCCGCTGTACTGCTAGGGGAGGGGGAAGTGTTTACTCACCGAACACTTGCTCCTTCCTCCGACTTTCCTGCTCCGCTGCTCCTGCGGTATTAGAGCTTTCCAGCTCACTAACGCCCTCCAGTGGCCGGCGCCCTAGGCAAATGCCTAGACCTGCCTAGTGGTGGCGCCGGCCCTGATTGCTGGTGCAGCGCATGTGTGCCAGCGATGTGTGCTGAGCGATCTGTGCTAATCTACATCACTTAGCATGGGGCTTTAGTCACCCTGTGTGTATGCCACATTAATATTTAAGCAGCACTAAGGGTCCAGGATAAAGCTTTATCCAGGCTTGGCCAGATTTTAATTAATAAATACTTCAGTCATGGTGATTTAACTATCTGTGCTAAGCCATTGATATGATTAAAACTTGGATTGCTAGTGGGTGTTCAGGATGGGATTTGGGTTAGTGAAATATAGAGCAAAAAACAAAGATAAATGTAATTTTTGCAAGAGTGCTTACACAGTGCCATACTTGTCTGTTTTTGTGCTAAATAATGCTATAAATGTTAGTTTTAGTAGTCAGAATCTTCATGACCAGTGGTCTCCAAAATTAATTTTATCAGAACTGTTCCGAATTGGGAATGTGGTTACTAAAATGTAATCTGTAAAAAAAACAAAAAAACATGAACACATTTTGAGGGGTATTCAGTCTTGGGCGTTATTTCTGACACGGATGAGGTCAAAATCCTGGCGGTCGAAATACCGATGCTGGAATCCCGACCGCTGCAATGCCGGCAATTTCTCCCTCTATAGGTGTCCACGACACCCATGGAGTGAGAATAAAATAGTGTGCCA
Source organism: Crinia signifera (assembly GCF_055691185.1). Taxonomy (NCBI): domain Eukaryota; kingdom Metazoa; phylum Chordata; class Amphibia; order Anura; family Myobatrachidae; genus Crinia; species Crinia signifera. The sequence goes on from NC_139217.1 coordinate 34,462,974, forward strand.
AGCGTAGCGAGGCACCGGGCCCGCTGCATGGAGAGCACATCGAGCCCACAAGGGGGCCGTGATCCACGGCCCCCCTAGTCGGTATTTCGGCGGCTGGGATTCCGGCATACAGTAGGTATTTCGACCACCGGGATTCCGACTGCCGGGATTTCGTACCTATCCCTTCTAACATCATTGAAAGAAGATTCTGACAAAATAGTCAGATGAGTTTTGTTGGAAACGGATGCGTTGTCGAGTTCTCTGACGTTTTTCCGACACTCAACCGCCAGAACATTGAATTCCGGCTTGGGATTCAGACTGTTGGGACTTTCTGACAGTTGGAATCCCGTATTTAATACAGCCTTTAAACCATAGTGAGGATTCAACATAATTTTGCAATATGAAAACATGAAATCAATATTATTTTGGCTGCAGAATACTAGAAGTAAATGCAAAAATTATGAGCCAGAATATATGAGGCCATTTCTGATTAAATGTTTTTTGTGTTGCATTTATTCTATAGACATGGACAACTGTGTGAAGTGCAGCGACACTGAATGGCCGAATGATGCAAGGAACCAATGTGTTGCCAAAGCTCAAGAATTTCTCTCATATGATACGGACACTATAACCTCAGTGTTCTCTGTCACAGCTGTATTATTTTCTGCTATAATATTGTTCATAATTGGATTGTTTATTTGCTTTCACAACAACCAGATTGTCAGAGCCAATAACCGGAACCTCAGCTTTGTTCTTCTCATCTCTCTAAAGCTGAGTTTACTGTGTGTATTCCTCTTCCTTGGTTGCCCAGTGGATATAACCTGCATGCTGCGGCAGATCTGCTTTGGAGTCATATTTACTATCGCTGTGTCCTCAGTCCTGGCCAAGACTACAATGGTTTGCATCGCTTTTAAGGCCACAAGACCTGGGAGTTACTGGAGAAGATGGATGGGAGTCAAACTGCCAAATGCTTTAGTGGTGATCTGCTCATCTGTCCAGGTCCTGAATGGTGTCATCTGGTTGTCAGTTTCTCCTCCTTTTCAAGAGTATAACATGGACTCATATCCTGGGACTATCATCATCCAATGTAATGAGGGTTCTGTGCTGGCCTTTTATTTCATGTTGGGTTACATGGGATTCCTGGCAGCTGTGAGCTTTGTTCTGGCTTTCATGGTGAGGACATTACCGGACATCTATAATGAGGCAAAGTACATCACATTCAGCATGTTGATGTTCTGCAGTGTGTGGGTCTGTGCCATCCCGGCCTATCTGAGCAGTGAGGGGAAACACATGGTCATTGTAGAGGTGTTTGCTATATTAGCCTCATGTATTGGGATATTGGGCTGTATATTTTTCCCTAAATGCTACAATATATTGATAAGATCTGGAATAAACCAAAGAGAACAGTTTTTTTATGGAAAAAGCAATTGCTCTTAATTCTATCTGATATCCTGTAATAGAAACAAAACAATATATTGGGCCTAATGCTTTGTTTGTTTGTTTGTTTGTTTTTAAAGAAGCACTTATAAAATGAATGTATATTCTTTTTCAAAATTATAATGTGCCAGGTGCAAAATATTTGCATTTTCATTCTTATTTGAATTATTCTGCATTAATCAGAGCGGAAATATTGTGTTGGTGATTGATAATGTAAATATATAATGTAAATATCAATACATTTGTTTATTTGCAAAGGCCTTAATTCAAAATGTATTTGTGCTTTCTAAATATTACCCATTGCCAATGAGATTTCTCAGAATTAGAACCTGAGGACATTTTTTCACAATCACTATTAAAAACTCACTAGTTACAGGCAGTGCTGTTCCAAGGGCAAACAGCTCCTCCTGCACCCAGTTACAGAAAAGGGCAAGCACTGCATTCGCCATCAGCCACAGCACCGAATAGCAACCACCCTCCCCTGGATGCAGGAAATGTTAGCCTCCTGCCTCTCCCCCCTCACAGCACAGCAAACACCTCCCTCCTCCAGCAGCCGCACCTGCACTGACCATGAGGGGAAGCCATCCTCTCCTCCACATACCTCCCAATATTCTGGTCGCCGGACCCGGGACACTGCTGATGCGCGCCGAAGGCCTAATTTAGGGGGCGTGGTCTATACTCGCGGCTCTCCCGAGAGACCACGCCCCCATTTTGCCGCTATGGGGGCATGACCCAGAGGCTCAGTGAGCCTCTAGCCATGCCCCCAGCCCCCTGGCTGCGGGAATAGACGCTGTGCGCATGCGCACAGCGTTTATTCCCCACTGCTTAGCAGCCTACAGGGGGGACTCCCAACAGTCCCCCCTCGCCGCAGGACACTGCTGCCCGCGGGTGGGACAGGCCCTAATAATCGGGACTGTCCCGCTAAAATAGGGACTGTTGTGAGTTATGCCTCCACCCAGCAGAGCCGGCACCGACCACCTCCAGCAACTGCACCTACACCTACCATGAAGGAAAGCCATACTCTCCCCCCACCCAGCAGAGCCAGCACTGACCTCCTCCTGCAGCCACATCTCCACCAACCATGAGGGGAAACTGCGCTAGACCTGCAGTGCTGCCTCCTGCTACCGCACAGCGCCGGCACTATCCTGAAGTGCAGCAGTCCACTCTGTGTCAAGCTTGGGTTTCCCTTCCGCCATCCTACCTTTCACCCTGTGCCAGGATCCATGGTCCTCTTTTACCGACACTCTTCAGGCTGCAGCTTCAGGTAAGTGCCCGGAAAGCCCTGTACACATGTTGGGGGTAGGTGTGTCATCCCTTACCCTCTTCATCTGTGTGTGACCCCCTATCATCCTAATCCCCTGTGTTACCCCCTGTAAGCCTTGCTCTGTGTGAGTGTGTGTGACTCCCTGTACCCCACAACCCCTGTGCGTGAAACCTTCCCAAACTTCCTCATCCCCTATATCCTTTCTCTATGCATGACCCCCCAGATCCCTGTGTGTTACACCATCTCCCCCTATCACACAGTATGTGACCCCCTGTACCCCATTCCTGTGTGTGTGACCCCCTGTAGCCCCCTACCCCTGTGTGTGTGTGTGTGTGTGTGTGTGTGTGTGTGTGTAAAATCTTGCCCCCCCCCCTACATTCTTCCTCCTCTGTCCCCCCTTGTATGACATTGTGTACACCCACTACCATTGTGTGATTGTTTGTGTGACACCTTTCACTACCTGTGTTTTTGCCTTCTTGTGCATCCCCTCACTCTACATGGGGAGCCCTTTCAAAAGTTTGCTATGAGGCCCAGACAGTTCTAGTTACGACCCTGGAAATAGGGGCCTTTGAAGTTGAATTGGAAACTTTATTAATGGTAAATTCAAAGCTACTGTATGTATTATTTTTGTAATATAATTATATTTATTTTACAATTTTAAAACACTGTAATGTTATGTTCCCCTCTCCTGGTGAGAATCATCTGCAAATACCACTTGAGCGTTTTATAGTGGTCCATATTTAATCATATTGGTTTTACAATTTAGTAATTTAGCACATGGTTTGGGTATAATTTGTTGGTCTTATAGTAGGTTCTCACCTCCTACCTCTAGTGCAACATACAGTAGGCAGCTTTACTATAATTAATAAGTGTACTATTGTAGGGATTTTTTTTCCCATTGCATTTAAATTGATACAAGTAACATATACAAAGTGCTTGTGTTTAAATTAGAGATGAGCGGTTCGGATTCCGTGGAATCCGAACGCCCAGAACATAGCTGGCCCGATTTCCCACGAGCCGGTTTTGTGCGTTTCTGGCTTTGTTTGGAAACCCGAGGGCGGCCGAAACACGGGAATCTGGCGTCAGATTCTCGTTAGACGCAGAGTCTATAAAAGCTTGGTGTCGCAAGAATTTGGCGCCATTTGACAGTCACGCTTCCTGCTGCACACTGCTCTGCATAGCAGTGGGTTCTGGGGGCATTGGGCTAGAGGGGTGTTGTGAACTTGTGCATTACTCATATCAGTGTGCAGAAGGGTGTTGTGCAGCAGAGGGGTGCAGTCAGTGCAGAGGAGTGCTGTGCAGTGCAGACAGAGGGGATTTGTGCAGTGCAGACTCAGAGGGGTGTTGTGCAGTGCAGACTTGAGGGGTGTTGTGCAGTGCAGAGGGGTTTGTGCTGTGCAGAGGAGTTTGTGCTGTGCAGACTGCAGAGGGGTTTGTGTGCTGGGTTATATGTATATTAATACATGCATATATACATTTAAATATACTTAATTATGTTGTAATTGTACTGGTCGTGTCTTAGAAAGGCAGGCTGTCAGTCAGTGTAGTGGGGTACAGTAGTACAGAGGCAGGCTTTTGGTAATTTTTTTTTCATTGTGGTGTGTGGTCACTGTGGTCCAATACACCATATACTACTGTCAGAAGCAGAACAATTTCAGTGTGTGATTGTTCTGCCTCCATGGTCCACACAGTGTTATCCAAGGCCCAAGGCCCGTCCATGTAAAAAATACAATATAATAAGAATAAATGTTGCTGTTCTTATTTTTTTTCTATATATAACTGCACCTCAATAGTGTACACCACAAGTTCCATGTGTGATTGTTCTGCATCCACGCAGCATTATACAAGCTGCGCATTAAAAATAATTAAAGTAAAAAAATCCAAATCAATTTTATTCATTTATTGTTTGTGTGTAGTGCTGTGCACCCATAGGGCCTTATTCAGATCTGAGCTCAGTACAAATTTGTTTGTTTGTTTGCCCTCTGAGTCTGCGCTTTAAAAACAAATTAAAGTAAAAAAATCCAAACAATTTTTCTCTTCTTTATTCATTACTAGCTGACCCGCCCGGCGTTGCCCGGGAAAACCTTGGGGTTTCTTTATTTCCAAAATTGCTGAAAAATGTCATCTTACAGTATGCTGTGCCAAAGACCTAAGATTGTGATTTGTTATAGAATCCACCATAATGTTAGAATGTGTTTGCATTGATACTCAATGACGCAATGAAATCAGGTGTGGTGTTGTTGTTTGAAACACAACACTCCTGAGTTTATAACTTGTATGTGTTGATGAATTCCACATCCACTCCTGAGATTTAGCACCTACTTTAGGACATATCCTCCAACATCTGAGGGTCAGAAATCGGTACAAAATCAGAAAGGGATGTGGCCACACCTCCATTTCTATACTTTCAATGGTACCATTTCTAGGGTGTGTAGATATAGGCGCTGAGTGCGTGGGGTCGGGGGTGGGCGTTACTTACCACGCCATAATTAATTAAACATTCACTGCTCCCTGCCACTGCCACTCCCCTCACCGAACCTGCCTGCAGCAGTCTCTGAGGTCTGGGGATCTGTAAAGCACATGCACCGGGCATCTCTACAAAACAGTGGGGCAGACCCTGAGTATGGGAGCAGGTCCACGGGCCTGGCCACATGATGTCATGACGCGACGCATGCTACCCGCATCACTGTAATGCCCCACTGGGAATGGGTGCAATGGGCCAAATTCTTCCCTACACCCGCCGAGGCAATCCACTGATCCAGCCATCACAATCATCAATGGGTGCACTGATAAGGTTTGAGTGAAAGAAGTTGAAGAATAAGACTGAGAAAAAGAATTGCCATGTTACAAAGTGTACAATTTACTCAATAAATCGTGAAAAAAATGTAAGTGTACATAGAAGTACAATCAAGAAATGAAAGTAGGATTAAAAAATAAGTTCTGATTCAAACTGATAATTGTTTGGATGGGGTGGGTTGTGAAACAAATCTATAGGTGGGGGTATGGATATTGTGGGCATAATTGGTGTTTGTTACACCTACATGGGGCCCTCAATTGATGAGATTTTCACTACAGTGTCACGGTCACATTGTCACCATAGGGGGATTCCCAATTGGGGTCCAGGTGGTCTTTTAGGGACCCTTTACAATCCTGTAGGTCTCTTCTCCTTGAGCTTACAGTCTCCCTTAATGATAGTCAATCACTGAGAGAGACCATAGGCTCCAGGAGATGAGACCAACGGAATTGTAAAGGGGTACCTAAAAGACCACCTGAACCCCAATTGGAAATCCCCCTACGGTGACACTGTAGTGAAAATTTCTCATCATCTGGGTACCCCCTGTAGGTGTACCAAACACCAATTATGCCCACAATATCCATACCCCCTCCACCTTTAGATTTGTTTCGCAACCCACCGCCATCCAAACAATTATCAGTTTGAATCATAATTTATTTTTTAATCCTACTTTCATTTCTTGATTGTACTTCTATGTACACATATTTTTTTCACGATTTATTGAGTAAATTGAACACTATAACATGACAAATCTTCATCTCAGTCTTATTCTTCAACTTCTTACACTCATAACATTCAAACAAATGCATGCAGCGCTCATGCCCATCGACCAAACATTATCTATGAACCAAAAGAGTCTGGGAAACCCTTAAGGCAGAGCAGTGCCTGATATCCAACTGACTAACAGGGTGAGTGCAGTGTACCCACTTTGTATTGATCAATGGGTGCATTGGCCATTACAAAGATTTCTCAGTGCATCTGGCCAGGGAGCGCAGTAACATGCTGGAGGACTGGAGAGACGGATATGGGGAACAAAGTAGAAATGGTACATTAGGTACAGTTTTTATTTGCCGGTACAGACCGTTAAATAAACGGCAAATTATTTTTTATGCGTTCTGTGTGTTTGTGTGTGTTGTACTGTTTTTGTGTGTGTGTTGTAGTGTATGTGGTTGTGTGTGTTGTATTGTATGTATCTGTCCAATGCGTAAGTGTTTGAGGTGTGCTACATATATACAGTATGTGTGTGTTGTGTCTTTGTGTATCTGTGCAATGTTTAAGTGTGTGTTTTGTGTGTGTTGTACTGTTTTTTGGGTGTGTGTGGTGAATGTGGGTGTGTGTTGTGCTGTTAGAGGTATGTTATGTGTGTGTTGTGTGTATCTGCCCTATGTGTAAGTGCGTAAGGTGTGCTATGTATAAATATGTGTGTGTGTAGTGTGCTGTGTGTATCTGCAATGTTTAAGTGTGTGTTTTGTGTATTGTACTGTTTTTGGGTGTGTGTTGTAGTGAATGTGGGTGTGTGTTGTACTATGAGTGTTGTGTTGTGTTTATCTGCCGAATGTGTAAGTTTGTGATGTGTGCTACGTATATATGTGTGTGTAGTGTGCTTTGAGTATCCTGGCAATGTTTAAGTGTGTGTGTTCTGTGTGTTTGTTGTACTGTTTTTGGGTGTGTGTTGTAGTGTGTATGGATTTGTATTGTATTGCATGTGGTGTGTTGTGTGTGTGTGTATCTGTCCAATGTGTAAGTGTGTGAGGTGCTCTACGTATAAATGTGTGTGTTGTGTGCTATGTGTGCGTATGTGGTGTACTGTGTGTGTGTGTGTGTGTGTGTGTGCGTGTACAATGTGTATGTGTGTGTGTGCGTGTACAATGTGTATGTGTGTGTGTGTATATCCTCAATTATTTCCTAATTGTTTAACCCCTTCCCGACGCAGCATGTTTTTGCCTTCCTGACAGAGGCCTTTTTTTCAAATCTGACATGTATCACTTAAGTGGGGATAACTTTTTTTTGCTTTTACTTATCCCAGTGATTTTGAGATTGTTTTCCCGTGACACATTGTACTTTAAATTAGTGGTGAATTTTGGTCGATACAATTTTTTTTTTTGTGAAAAATACCAAAATGTCGTAAAAAAATGGAACATTTTGCTATTTGCAAAATGTTACATTTTCTGCTTGTGAGACAAATAATCATACCACTCAAAATAGTTAATAACTAACATATACCATATCTATACTTTATTTTTAAATCATTATTACAACCGCCTTTAATTTTTTTGGACACTAGGGGGCAGCAGAGTCTAAATTTTACACTACACGCAGTTTAACGCTGGTTTTGGCTGTTCACTTTTGGACAGCCAATCGCAGCGATCGCCCAAGACGGGGGGCAACCCTGCCCCCCCTGGGCAATGGGGGAGGATGTCTGCTGTCAGGGACAGCAGACATCCTCCCTCTGTCACCGCGTCTGTAGACGCGGTGGCACTTTTAAGTCATGACGTATATATACGTCATGTGTCGGGAAGTACATCCCGGCCATGACGTATATATACGTCAAATGTCGGGAAGGGGTTAAAGCCTTCACCATAATGTTAGAATGTGTCATTCATACTCAATGACAGCAATGAAATCAGGGCCCTTATTCTGATTGATGCGGACTTTACCGCGTACTTACGGATCGCGTCTTTCTGACGTCTGCGCATGCGTGGAGAACGCTACGCGCATGTGCCACGCCTTGACTCGGTACCAGTTCGGCCAAATCCCGTCCAAAACTGTTCACCGCTATCAGTCGGGAAATAGGGGCGTATTATGGGCGTCATGCGGAATGACACATGGGCGTAGTTTCAAAGTGGGCAAAACGGGGCGGAAACATGGGCGGACACGGGGGAGTACACTTATGTTGGGGGGCGTACATTCGGAAACCACTCCGAATGCACGCGATGAAAAAAGGGCAGAAATGTGCGGTGTCCACAAGTGTACTATTGCTTTGCGGACACCACTCGTTCATGCGGTTGGCGAACGTACGCCTAATGACTACAACCATTAACACCTGAACCCAATAGAATCTACTCCTTTACTCATTACTCACTAATAGGACGCTTGTCAGTGCTTTAATTGAAACCATTGCTGCTTCAAGGAACCCGTACTAAACACCCACATATGCTGTACTTGTCAGACACTTTCAAACTGCTAACAATGGACATGACAGAATATTAATACTAGCAATACACATGTGTATTTGACATGTACTCATGAAACCACACATTTTGGGTAAAGTAAACACATTTATTTATATTCATGTCACAGTCAATGGCAGTGTGATGCAATGACCATAAAATAATACATACAAACAATAAACAACATGGCAGGAATGCCGCAAAATAAATAATAATACTAAACAAATATAATTGCACACAGATGGACTCCAGCACCTCCTATGTGCCACTGCACATGCAGCCAGTGGGAAATGAGGAGGCTGCTGGCCCTTCTACAGCAGGGCAAGCTGCACCTGACCATTCAACAGCAGGGCACCCTACACCTGGCCCTTCTGCAGCAGGCCAACCTGCAGCTGGCTCATATGCACCATCAGCAGAATCATTTGGAACACAACCGGGGACTTCACAAGATAGTACCATGGCCATCACTTCAAGTACAGCTGACAGTAATGCCAGGCAAAAGAGGGCAACAGGGGAACCACAAAGGACATATGAAGCAAGGCCTCAGCTGGTTCCCCTCAGCACGTGATTGGACACAAGAAGCTGACACACACAGCACAATGGAAGATTTGGGAACACATAACGGCAGAGATTAATGCAGCCACAAGTTCATTTCCGACCACGTTTGGCCTTGGTAGGCTCCTTGGCCTGTGCAGCAGCTCTTCGGGGACGGCCAGATGCTGGGGCAGGTGGAGCAGATGATGTGGAGGGGTTGGCTGGTCTACCCCTCCTGCCAGCAGGGAGTGTTGCCGCTGGTAATGCACCAGAAACGGATGCCATTAGGACCCTGTTGCTGGTAACCAGCTCCACCATAAGCTCATTATGGTGGAGGAGGAGATCATTTTGGCGGGTGTCTTGCTCGGCCAGCACCTGAGCACTTGCAGCCATGGCCTGCATGCTCGCAGCCATGGACTGCTGGGTGCTGACCAAGCTCGCCAGGATCTCCTCGGTCCTACGCACCCGTTCTGATGCCAAGTCTCCCTGCTGGTTGATGTCCCCAAGCACCTCGGCCAAGGCGGCCAAATCGGCTTGGCCCGATGCCTGCTGCTGCACAGGCCTACCTCTGGGGCCAGGTGGCACGGACTCCTCCACCTCCTGAACAGAGTCGTCACCAAGCGGTGGGGTGTCTGTGGGCAAAGATAAACACAATTAGGAGACATTCTACGATAATTACTTGCACAAGTTTATGGCATGACCAATATTTACCTTCCAGAAAAGACGCAAACACTTCAGCTGGGGCCTCGCTATCCATAGTGCTCACCCCCCGGATCTCCTCAACTGATATGCAGCTCTCGGCCATCACCTCCAGGGGGGTGAGCTCTAGCCCTGATGGCATGGGGCCGGCCCCAGATGTCTGGCTGTGGTCCCACCGCTTGGTCAGCTTCCTCTTCAGGTTGGTTTTGAAGTCCTGCCACCTGCAATGTAAGTTGACATATTAATACATGTCACTCCCAATGTTAGCTGTTGCAGCCATTGCTCTGTGCTACATATTACAACATGTGATTATTGTCCCATATATAATATTACATGCAACTATGATATCAACCGTTACAATACACATTCACAATCACCGTACTCTAACTCACAATGAAATTACATGGCAATAATGTATGTGTATCGTAACAACCTCACGGGCCATTTGCTAAATGCATCTAAGCATCAATTCAATCATTACTTGGCTATTACTGGCCACATGTATCACAAAACAACTTGCCTCTTCTTCACATGGTCCGTCTCACGAACTTGTGGCGCTACTTCATTAATCTCTGCCGTTATCTGTTCCCAAATCTTCCATCTGCGTGTGTGTGTCAGCCTCTCGGATGGACACTCTATCCAATCACGTGCTCGGGGAACCAGGATGGCCAGCTCCTGTGCTTCATATGCCTTATTTTTTTTGGGTGGTTCCGCTGTTGCCCTGGCTCGCCCCTTGCCACGTCCCTGGCCACGCCCCCTGGCACCAGTCGCTGCACTTGAAGTGCTGGCCATGGTACTACCTTGTGAAGTCCCCTGTTGTGTTCCAAACAATTCTGCTGATGGTGGATATGAGCCAGCTGCAGGTTGGCCTGCTGCAGAAGGGCCAGGTGTAGGTTGCCCTGCTGTAGAATGGTCAGGTGCAGGTTCCCCTGCTGGAGAAGGGCCAGCAGCCTCCTCATTACCCACTGTCCGCATGTGCAGTGGCACATAGGTGGTGCTGGAGTCCATCTGGTCAAATAGTTGCTGCAGCACTGGGTCCACCTCTGGTTGGGTTCCAGACATGTTAGCAACAACATTGTCACCTTCTAATACACCTTTATATACTGTTTGTGTAATCTGTTTGGCGGACATCAGCGGCAGCTGCGTTCCGTGCGTGAGCGTACGTCGCTGGTTTTTCGCGCCGCATACGGTGGCGGAAATTCCATTGTGTAAAACCTGGCGAAAGTTCGACATGAAATACTGGTCACCAATGCTAACATTGCATCGAATCTTCTGATACACCTGTGACTATTGCTCAATACACATGCTATTTGCTAGCATGACATGACATTTCATTCATGACTACTGTGGTATTGTGGCGTTTTAGTGCAAGCTAAAAGTAGCCCATTCCCTTAGAGAATCCAGGCCACAAGTCATGCAATACTCATCTCTACTGTTATAGACCACACATGTGAGAGCCCTATAAATAATGTCTTCCTGCTAGAATCATTTGTCTTCAGATCTGGACTTGTCAGGGTCTAAGGTAAGCTCTTCCATGCTCCTTGTAGATATGATATCCATTAACAATGTAAGTGTATGAATGTATGCACTATTGCCTCACTGACTACAGATTGTTGGGCCAGCAAAGTGGTGTATTATTATTGCAACATGTCACATGTTCACTATTTCACTCACAGGGCTTAAACCTGTGTGGGTTCATCTATTGCAGGACAACATGTCCCAGCAATAGATGAAATGTGTCATAGTACATGATGTCGGCAAAAAATGCTGACACCTTTATCTGTGTGTTTTGGACGGTGTGTATTGAGTTCATATTATTGTGTCATCATTAGAGAGTCAAATGGATCTGCGGGATTTCATGGGGCGGCCATCTATTGTACGTATTGAAGGCTACAAATCTATTTGTAGTGGGATATGGCCATTATGTGCATAGGTGCATCAGTATTTATGTTCATTTCTTTATAGGTTGCAGAAGCTATTATGCGCTACATGGAGAGGAGGCTAAGGGCACTTGCGGCTCTCCCCACTCGTCGGCCAAGGAGGCCAGGACGTGCTAGAATCTATCGCACACGGGTGACTCTGTTTGCTATGCCCGATGATGAGGTACTTACTAGGTACCGGTTACCGCCACATGTCATTCTGGATCTGCTCACCTTAATTCAGAGCGATCTGGAACCTCTACACGGGATCACGACAGCAATTCCGCCTCACACACAGCTGCTGGCGGTGTTGCATTTCTGCGCCTCAGGATCATTCCAACAAGTAGTGGCAGTACTTGCTGGAATATCTCAGCCGGCCTTCTGCCGAATCCTGAGGCGTGTGACGTCGGCCATGTTCAGGCGCAAGGGGCACTTCATGGCCATGACATTTGCCACCGAGACCCTGCGCAGAAGCCAGCAGGCCTTCCATCAAATTGCTGGCTTCCCTAATGTGATAGGGGCTGTGGATGGCACCCATGTACCATTTGTGCCTCCATCTCGAAGTGAGAAGATATATAGGAACCGCAAATTGTTCCACTCACTGAACGTGATGGTGGTATGTGGCCCATCCATGGAGATTCTCGCCTTCAACTCGAAGTTTCCCGGAAGTGCCCATGACTCTCATGTCATCCGACAAACCGGGATATGGCATAGACTCCAAGAGCTGGAAGGCCGTGATGCGTGGGTTCTGGGTGACTCCGGTTACCCATGTACGCCCTGGCTACTTACGCCGTACAGCTACCCAGCACCGGGCCCACAGGAGGCATTCAATCGGGCGCATGTTGCCACCAGGCAAGTGGTGGAGCGCTCAATTGGGCTTTTAAAAGGTCGATTTAGAGTGCTCCACCGCACTGGTGGTGACTTACAATATGCGCCTGAAATGGTGTCGAGGATCGTGGGCCTGTGTATATTTTTCCACAACATTGCTGTGCGGCGTGAGATACCCTTTGATGAGTGGGAGGTACCATCTGAGCCGCAAGATCCGCCCATGCGCCCATCCCGCGCCCCTGAATGCCGGAGGGGATACCAGCTGCGGGACTCTGTGGCGCAAAGATACTTCAGGTACATGTTATTGAGTTGACAGAACACACCAATTAATGTACAAATCACCCCTTCAAATAAGTACAGTGTGTTAGTTGTCAGTGTTACAACACGAAAATTAGCCAGCCTGCCCTCCTAATGGCAAAGAAATAGGAGATATTTATCATATGTGCTTAGTTTGGGGGGAAGTTCAATATAGGTGCTAATTATTATACCTTGGACAAGGGATCTTATGTGTTTGTTATATCTTCATTATTGTAGTTGATACTATCCCTGATGACTGGTGAGTACATTGATTTATTCTATCATGTGTTGGGGATTATTTCCTGTGTTGATGTATGATTTGTTTGCATATATACATATATATCTATATATGATGTTGGAATTTATTCACATGTTTCAACATTTCAAGGAGCATGCAGGCAGGCAGGCAGGCAGGCAGGCAGGCAGGCAGGGCTGGTGTATAATGCTGGTTTCAGGATACCTGCAAGTGTGTGTATGTGTCTTTTACACATAAATGTACGCATACACATAGATGCATAGAGTAATTAATGCTAACTACAGCTATGCGTTGCTAAGCTATAGCACGCGTTGCTTGGCGGAGCGCGGCCTTATTGGATTTGCTAAGGGCATACACACTGTGTTTTATATATATCAGATTTGTTCATTGCCATACATCAACACTACGGTTTTGAAGGCATGCGAATTTGTCACCATTTGTGTTGGCGCAGAGACGCTGTTAATGTCAAAATGAACAATAAAGTTATTATCACAAATAACTGTGATCAACCAATGCCACCACCTGATTGGTTGATAGATGCCATTGTCAACATGGCGGAGACACGAAGGGCAGAACCCTTCACGCATGAGGAGCTGCGAGTTCTTGTCTCCGTCATGGAGACAAGGCTGGGCCGTGCAGGGCCCTTTATAACAAACAGGCACAAGCGGAGGGCCTATGCTGCGGCAGGGCGCCGAATTTACGCCCGCACTCGGGTGCGGAGGTCCCTCGGGCAGCTGGAGAGGCGGTGGTCGGACCTCCGCAGGCGCCAGCCCCAGCTGCTTCACCAACTCAGGGGCGAAATAGCTGAGTGTGAGTATTTTAGCTATGAAATTTCGCACTTACAACATAGCATATATAAACAATAAAATGTGTCTCATGATAAGTGGGTGTCCATGGGTTTAAAAGTCCATAGACTGTTATGTGTGCTTCTTCCTGGTTAACATGCAGTCATGTGGCTTTTATATGTAATGGCATAGCATTGAGGATTCTGATGCATACAATGTGCCAGATCTAATATGTGTTACACATTGATAAATGCCTGGGTTGTAATGTGTGAACAAATTACTACCAATCACATACTAATTTAAATGTCACTATTTGGAATCCATTAACAGTAAGGAGCTACTTTCCTGCATCGTTTGCCATCATTATCACCCTTCCATGTATGTCTTGTTTTGGATTAATAAATGTGCCCCAATGAGCCAACATTGACCATGATGTTTTTTTCTACCACACAGCACGAGCCCGAGCCCAACAGGCCCGTCAAGAGGCGGAGGCAGGCCTGGCCCAGGACGAGGGCCAACACCCCGAGGAGGACGTGCCGGCAAGGGTGGAGGAGGAGGAAGTTGGCCAGGAGCAAATGGTGGAGGAGGAGGTGGAGGAGGAGGAGTTGCGTGAGGAGGTGGAAGATGAGTTTGTGGCGGAGGAGGAGGTGTTGGTGGCGGAGGAGGAGGAGGAGGAGGAGGAGGAGGTGGTGGTGGTGGTGGAGGAGGAGGTGGAGGAGGAGTTGGAGGAGGAGGTGGAGGAGGAGTTGGAGGAGGAGGTGGAGGAGGAGTTGCAGGAGGAGGATGTTGTGCCCGAGGAGATGGCGGAGGAGGGGGCTGAGGAGGCCACAGTTGCCCCGGACACCTCCAATTCAGAGGGGGAGGAGGCGTGCCAGGCACCGGAGTCGGCGCAGATCGGTATGTTGACATAATGCATAATTCATGAAGTAGTTGTACTGGTATTTGTTTTTTAGCACTGGTGATTACAAATTTTGGGCCCATACTAATCATATAGACCCCAAAGTGGGTAGCTACAGATACAGGTACGGGTTAGATGGGGTGTCCAAGGCATCCCTTTCATCCAGGACACCTCTGAATTACACAGGTTTGTGGGATGGGTTGGAGGTCCATTTTGACTGCCACATAACCGTTGTAGTTAAACTGGATCCTGGAGTAAAGGGATGAGTGGATCATTTGTGGCTTAAATTCACCTGCTGCAAGCGTGGATTATGACCTATCAAATAGTGGAATCTATATTGTTGGTGAATGTTATTTATAAACTCTAGGATGTATGCTATAAATGGAGTATGGCCCGGCCTACCTTGGAATGGAGTCAGAAGTTGCCAGTGTCCCAGGAGCCTCCTCTACCTAAACACCCCCTGTACTTCAGTTTTTTTTTTGGCCGTCACAGAATTGTAGGTTGGTTTAGACAGAATTATGATTTTGAGGATGTGTACTGTGCATTCCTTACATTTGCATAACTCCCATGCCACGAACCATCACTGAACTTATAGACTGAGCAGATTGTGACAAGTTCTTATTGACGGAGCCCATGACCTGCTTGTCATTGGTTAGTCATGGGTGGGTTGTGACTGAGAAGAAACAATATGACTGTTATGTCTTCTGCAGAGTAAAGTGTATAGGCCAAAAAATACAGTATGTAGTAAATAACTTAGCATGTATGTATATATGTGTCATATCTATTTATCTATGTGTGTCTCTATCTCTCTACATCATGGGTCCTCAAAGTGCGGCCCTCCAGATGTTGTGAAACTACAAATCCCGCCATGCCTTGCCACAGTTTTAACACTTCCTTATAGCAAAACTGTGGCAAGGCATGCTGGGATTTGTAGTTTCCCAACATCTGGAGGGCCGCAGTTTGAGGACCCATGCTCTACATAGATATATATATATATATATATATACACACATGTCACCTAGCATTTGTGCAATTTCTGTCGCAGTATGTGAAATGTATGCAAGAATAACATGACTAATTGTTGCCCCTTTGACATGCCCACAGATGACACCACACCGGCAGATGAGGGTGTGCATGGGGCCCTCCGGCGACTGGAGCACCATCTGCGGCTGGCGCAAGCAGACCTGCAGGACCTGAAGGACCTGTTTCTTTAATTTCTAATTTTATATTTTTTTCATTATGTTATTTGTCTCGTTAATAAAATTCTTTATGCAAGTTCACAGTTGTTGGTTTTATTTGCACTTTAAATAGTATATGTGTAGATTGTTTATAATCTTTTACACAGGGTGTAATACAAAGCATTGCACTTACATTGCTGTAAGGGTTAATGTGTGCAATGCATGTGTTAGGCATGCTTGTAAGGATATATTGGAATCTAATTGATTCCAATTCCAAATAAGCAGTTTTTTATGACGATAGGTAATTGAATAAGTGGGTCATGTGATGTCTTGCAGAAGATACTTCATAGTGGGTTGTTTGGCGTAAATCCTCCGCTTACGTGCGGTAGCACCGCTTGGCTCCCGGTCGGATGCGGTATTCCCGAGCATACTCTGTAATACTCTGTAATACCGTGCCGAATCGGAGTGTTTCTCCCGCACACGCATGATTTCTATGTCGTCCGTAAACACGCCCTGTTCTTAAAGAGTGAGTCCGTCCGAATGCGGAGGACACGTGGGCGTTTCTACGGACGATGGCCGCATGCGGCAAAACACCGTGGCGTGCGGACCGCTCCGTAAGAATGCGGGAATTTCCGCACAGATCAGAATAAGGGCCCAGGTGTGGAGTTGTTCCTTCGCAAACGGTTTCCCAGATTATCGATCTTTTCCCCAGAACATCAATGAAGGAAAATTACAACTTGGTGTTTTTTAAATTTCTAAGTGAAATTTCCCAAAAACGGCTTCGAGGTGCACACCACCGGGTCCAGAGGTATCTTGTTGCTGAATTTGGTGTCTCTGAGTGCCACGGTGTGTCCGCAATGCGTCGGACACGCACACACACACACGCACACAGACTCTTCAACTTATTATATAGATTTGTGTGTACTGCACCCATAGTATACTGTCAGAAAGCACATTTGTTTGGCCGTCACACAGCTGTTAGCTGCACATTCAAAACAAATTAAATTTAAAAAATCCTAATCAATTTTTCTCGTCTTTCTTCATTCGTTGTGTGTACTGCACCCATATAGTATATACTGTCAGAAGGTGGGTGTGTAATTGCTCAGCCTTCACGCAGCATTATACAAGCTCTGTCCTCAAAAACAAGAAAAAATATTTTGCTCTTATTTAAATTTAATTTAAAAATGGAGAACAAACAGCTTGGAACAAATACTCCCGCACCAGCTTCTGCCATCATTCATGGTGACAAATATGGTACTACTAATACTAACGCCGTCGCTGGTTTGTGTTCAAGTGTGCAATGTGTATGTAAGTTTTTACAAGCTAAGGGTGAGTTGGTGTGCCATGGACAATTCCATCCTGCACCTCTTTTTTTGCCATTATGTGCTTTTTGGGGTCTACTTTTTCAAACTGCCATCCTGTCTGCTTCTGCAGGGCCAATTGTGTGGCTTAGCATAGCATTATCCAGCTACCTCGGTGCAACCTTTTGCTCTAAAAACAATATTGTGAGGTGTAAAGTGGTCAAAATTGTCTGGAAAGGGCTGAAAATTAATGATATTGAGGTTAATATTACTCTAGGGGAAATCCAAAGAAAAGATTTTCACCGCCGCTCGACAAAGCCAAATCTTTGGCCCCCGACACTCAGCTCTAGTTTTAATAGTCAAACTATACAGAAAAGGTACAAATTGAACATAATAATGCACATTTCAATTTAAATCTGTAGTACATGTCACTTAATCACTTAAGTGTTCAGAGAGGGTCTTCAATACCATCACATACAGTACCTCTAGATTCTAATTTCATATTACTCCAGTTTTGGTTATTTATTCATAGAATAAAAGAGAGACTGAACATAGAAACATATCTTTCTCAGAGTAACTGTCCAATTATATTCAGCATACTGTATGTACAGTGTAGTTTGTATGGGATTAACAAGTATTGCTGGAGTAAGGGAATACATTACTCATACCTCCCAATTGTCCCGCTTTTCGCAGGAACATCAAATTTTTTTGGACATCTCCAGGTCCCGCCCGGGGCTTGCAGAGACCCGCAGCAGGGGGGTGGGGGGACAGTTGGGAGTCCCCCCTGTCACCTGTGAATAGACGCTGTGCTCATGAACACAGCATCTATTCTGCTTCCTGAGGGGCTGGGGACATAGCTAGCAATATTTTGTGCATTCAATATATTGGGAGTAGGTTAGGGTGTTGGCGGGCATAAAAAAGAGGGGAGTGTGATAGATATAAAATACAGAAAGGGCTTAGGTACAGTAATAATGAGCATAAAATATTGAAAGTAAGGGAGGAAGCACAACAATTATTTAAAAAGGGGGGATTGGGGCTCAGGACTGCCTATTTTGTCAGTCCCAGGCTCCACAATTTCTGATGGCAGCCCTGATAGTCTACAGTAGATAAATAATAGAAGTAAGACTCATCCTATTTTATATTTTTGTGGGAATGGTCTTACTGTTCATTGACTTTCAACTGATGGACACATACAGGGCTGCCACCAGAAATTGGGTCACCCAGGACTGGAAAATCTGCAGAGCCCCCGTGCCCCTACTCAAACCTTGTGCAGGCCTGGTGAGGCCTTCGATTTTCACAGCACTGCTCTACCTCTACGTTGCTTAAATGTTAACTTTGTTCATTCATGACAAAAAAGATTCTCAGATAAGCTGGCACACAACCTATCAACAAATGACCTGCATCAGTGTGGAGAGGCATGCAAGCTAAAGCCAACTACAAGGTCTCTAAAACCCCCTCCACCTCGCACCAGAAACTAGTGTACGAGCTGAACGAATTCTACTGCAGGTTCGAGAAGGAACCTACCAGCATCAGTCCTACCACTGACCAGGACAAAACAGCATGCCCACCTACCTTCCAAAACGGCCACCCCCAGACTCTCCGGGTGGACCAAACAGAGGTAGAAGGTATGTTCAAGAGGGTCAACCCAAGGAAAGCTGGAGGCCCAGATGGAGTGTCTCCATCTGCCTTTAAGATCTGTGCAACACAGCTCGCCCCTATCTTTTTTCAACACCTCACAAGAAAAGTCCCCTCCTGCTTCAAAGGCTCAATCATCGTACCGGTCCCCAAGAGCCCAACTGCGAAAGACCTCAATGACTACAGGCTGATTGCACTAACATCAGTGACCATGAAAGTTTTTGAACGTATGGTGCTGAACCACCTGAAAGTTGCGACAAATACCCACCTTGACCCCTTGAAGTTTGCCTACCGAGCAAACAGAAGTGTAGAGGACGCAATCAACCTGGGGCTGCACCACATTCAACAGCACCTGGACAGTACCTATGCAAGGATTCTATTTGTTGACTTCAGCTCGACCTTCAACACTATCATCCCCCACATCTTGGAGACAAAACTCCAATCTCCAGGAGTCCCAGAACATACATGGATCACTGACTTCCTATCTGATAGGAAACAGGCGGTGAAAGCGGGTGCTTTCACGTCAAACACGTGCAAAATCAGCACCGGCGCCCCTCAAGGATGCATCCTCTCCCCTCTGCTCCTCTCTCTCTGCACAAAAGCAAAATTTGCAGACGACACAACTGTCATCGGCCAAATCACGAACGGAGATGAGTCGCATACAGACGGGAGGTGGATCTGCTAACAAAATGGTGTAGCAGAAACAACCTTGACCTCAACCCCCTCAAAACAGTGGAGATGGTGGTGGACTTCAGAAGAAAACCAAATGCCATGCACCCACTCACAGTATCTGAGTGGTGTCCAGGGTCGACTCCTTCAAATTTCTAGGTACAAAGATTTCCTGTGACCTCAAATGGGGGCCCAATATCACCACAACTGTCAAGAAGGCCCAGCAGCGGTTGTTCTTCCTGAGGCAACTCAAGAAATTCAACGGCCCGCTGGAGCTGCTGCTCATATTTTACACAGCCATCTGGTATGGAGGAGCAAATGAGAATGACAGACAAAGGTTGCAAAGGGTGGTGAGGACAGCAGGAAAGATCATCGGGGCGGACCTCCCCACAGTCCAAGAACTATACCTAGCCAGGGTCAAGAAGCGTGCAGAAAATATCTCGGCGGACAAGCTACACCCTGGCCACAGCCTGTTTGAACCCCTTCCGTCTGGCAGGCACTATAGGTCCATCCCAGCAAGGCCGACAAGAACAAGGAAAAACTTCTTCCCAATAGCTGTCCAACAACTAAACAACTGATCGCCCCAAATCCTAACTTGAACTGTTCTAATTACGAGAAATGTATGGGATGTATGTCAGGCCCCTCCTATCTCCCTACCCCCATGTGTTCCCTGCTTGATGCTGCAATGTTACCTAATAGACTCCAGTCTCAGGTCCCTTTCTGTTCAGGCTGTGAGCTAAAGCCACAGAAGCCTCCTTTGGTGGCTGCCCTGGCTACTAATAAAACATATTGTTTATGACCCAGCTGTCAATGACCAATACCATCAGTATTAGATCAATTATTTGAGCAAACTAAAGTAATTTTTTGATAATTTTGTATAATTTCTCTTTAGATCCATTTTAATCCCTTCAGGAGCACTAATTGTTTAACGTCTATGTATAGTGGCCCCTTGTGCTCAGCGGTGTAGCTAGGTTCTATGGTGTACGGAGCAAGGGCATATTTCGCGCCCCCCCCCCCCGGTAATGAATTGGGTGCGTGACTAACATGTGTGGGCACGTTACATTTGAAAAGAAAAAAACGTAAAAAATAAGACACTATATACGACACTGTAACGGAATCTGCTTCCCTATATAAGATGCTATAATGGAATCCGCTGCGCTATATAAGACGCTGTAACGGATCTCCTGCTATATAAGATGCTGTAATGGAATCCGCTGCGCTATATAAGATGCTGTAACGTATCTGATGCTATATAAGACGCTGTAATGGAATCTGCTGCGCTATATAAGACACTGTAACGGAATCTGCAGCGCTATATAAGACACTGTAACGGAATTTGCTGCGCTATATAAGACACTGTAACGGAACCTGATGCGCTATATATGACACTGTAATGGAATCTGCTGCGCTATATAAGACACTGTAACGGAATCTGCTGCCCTATATAAGACGCTGTAATGGAATCTGCTGCGCTATATAAGACGCTGTAATGGAATCTGCTGTTCTATATAAGACGCTGTAACGGAATCTGCTGTGCTATATACGACGCTGTAACGGAATCTGCTGCGCTATATAACACACTGTAATGTAATCTGCTGCGCTATATAAGATGCTGTAACGGAATCTGCTGCTATATAAGACACTGTAACAGAATCTGCTGCGCTACATAAGAAACTGTAACGGAATCTGCTGTGCTATGTAAGACACTGTAACGGAATCTGCTGCGCTATAACTGTCACAGAATCTGCTGCGATATATAAGACACTGTAACGGAATCTGCTGCGCTATACGCTGTAACGGAATCTGCTGCGCTATATAAGACACTGTAACGGAATCTGCTGTGCTATATAACAACCTGTAACGGAATCTGATGGGCTATATAAGACGCTGTAACGGAATCTGCTGCGCTATATAAGAAACTGTAACAGAATCTGCTGCGCTATATAAGATGCTGACAGCTGTACAGATATACAGATAAAGATACAGTATATACAGCACAGCAGGGCGGCAGCAGAAGCCAGAGAGATTCACTCTGTGGCTGCCCGGAAGCCGGACCGAGCAGCAGCAGCAATTTTAGAGAGGACAGAGAGGAGTGTCAGCCCGCCGCCCGGCCTCACCGTCCATGACGCCTCGCGGCAGGGACCGGGCGAGCAGGGCAGGAGGCAGGCACCGGGCAGCGCAGCCGCCGGCACATGCTGCCCGTTAATACTATAGCAGGGGTGGCCAACCAACCAGAGGCAAAGAGCCAAAAAATAGGTTATGGTGAGACAAAGAGCCGATACCATTTAAAAAGGGGGTGTGGCCTAGCTTCGACAAGGCCATGAATCATTTTTGTGTTGACGCAGGGTGTGCAACAAGAAGGAGCCAGGGTCGCACAATTAATGTCAGCAACCATGCCGCATTAACGACATTCCCCTGGCCCCTAGTATACATACGCTCAAAACTTCTGGGACGGAGAAGGACCAAAAAGTGCTTGAAATGGTGCCAAAGATGCTGGATTGTTTTGATTAATATTTTTTTATTTTTTTAATGTCATGCTTTTGTAGCCCACTCCATAAATGTAAATGGCTATTTACAAGATCAATTACATGCAAATAAAATGCAGTGCTAGCAGTTCTGACATAGACATATGGGGTGAGATTTAATAGGATGAGAGATTCAGAAAGTGAGAGATTTGGTGAGAAATCTCCAGTTTTTTTAAAGCGGCAATCATTTACACTGCAAAACCAGTTTGATTTTGCAGTGTAAATGATTGCCGCTTTAAAAAAACTGGAGATTTCTCACCAAATCTCTCACTTTCTGAATCTCTCATCCCCTTAAATCTCACCCTCGGGCTATACAAGTGATTTATAACTGGTGATAGAAGTATAGAAAAATTATCACTTCTGAAATAAATTGCCCCCATTGTCAAGTGAGGTGAGGTAGTACAACACACAGATTACACTGGCCTGCAGCACATCTCATGTCACAGGCAATCTGTACAGAACCCTGTCTTTACCCGATGATGTTGCAATCACCCTGTATGCATTACTGAGGGTGTGCAGACACTAACTAAGCTTCAAAACCCTTTTCTTTACCCAATGATGCTATCATCACCCTGTGTGCATTACTGAGGGTGTCCAAAAACTGGCTAAGCTGCACAGTGCACACAAACAGGACACTGACCTCTGAAAATGGACATTGCTTAAGTTATGATGAGGGATCTTCTCCTGCAGCTCAGGTCAGGTGACATGTGAGCAGTTAAGCAGGCTGCCCGGACTGTGAGATAAAGGAGCAAAGGAAGGAGGAGGAGCAGGGGTTGAAGACCGGCTATGATTGGCTGGAACTCAAGAGAGCTCTCTCCTCTCTCTCCACAGGTGCTGCCCGGCTGACTGGGCTCCTGTCTACCAGTCACACACAGCAGTGGCTCGCTCTGCTGTGGGAGGGACTTATGTAGATCTCTCCGGCATGTTGTAGCAGAGAACCGCCGGGGAACAGGGTAGATTGCGTGAGCCGCAGCTCAGTAAGTAAAGCGCCGCATGCGCACCCCTGTACTATAGTATTATACTTGAACTTGTGCAGGGATCATTTGCTGAGGGGGGGCGGCCGGCGGCGCCATTCCACCAATCGGCGCCCGGAGCATGAGCTCCGGTGGCTCCGCCCTCCCTACGCCTCTGGGTTTGATATTAGGTCAGTTGAAACAGTAAAACATTATATTTTGATATTTTTATATCAGATTACTTTATAAGAGTTCAAATCTATAAGATATTGATCTAAGAAAAACTTTAAGATAAATTCTATGCATAATGGCCCCTTGAGCTGCTTTTGTTTGATTTTTCAGTTATCTCTTACAAGTCCAGGTGCACTATTCTATTTTAGTTCATGACAAAAGAGTCACTTACACAGCATATAAAGCCCCTAGTATTTTTCTTTTACCTACACCCTGAATATTCCACAATACAGGTGTGCCGCTGCCAGTGCTGTTCCTGTAGAGAGAGGACAAACACTTTCAAATGCACCTGATTTCCGGTAACGATGGGTCTAATCTTTTATTTGTGTTCCTTCGGCTGTTGGTCCTGCGTGTAACACTCTGCATATCTGGGATACAGAACTCCAGAAGTGGATGTCATCATGTAACAAAGATTTCTACATTTAATCCTATATACTCTCATGAAGAAGAAGATATTATTATTGAAAAAATATTCACTCAAAGGACATGTTCAAGGAGGTATGGAGGGAATATATTCATCTGCATAATGTAAGTATAGTAGCTTCTACATAGGGCCATATTCAATGCGGCTGGTGAGGGGGTTAAACAGAAGGGATCACTGAAAACAAGTGACCCTCGCCATTTAACCCCCTTGCCGGCTGCTCACCTTATTCTACATTCCGGGGGAATTTAGTCAGAACACCTGTCAGAAGGCGTTGAGGATTCCCCAAAACAGCGAGGCACAAGGCTAATGCAGGGAGACCGCTGCATTAGCCATGAGCTTCACTGCTTTAGTGGCAGCACATACCTTTTCCCCATCGCTACAAAAAAACTATTGAGGGGGAAATGGGGTGTGCAGGGGGTCTGTTGTATACTGACCCTGCGATATGTGACAGCTGTGAAAGCTGCCACAGTTCACAAAAATTATTGAATTCACAACTTAATGTTTATGGGGATATATACACCTTTTTCTTTACATTTTTATTTATTTTTTCTTATTTGTGGGGGGAGGGGGGCATTTTCTTATTGGCCAATATTAATTTGCAATCTTACTACAGAATGCTATTGTTTCTCATTTGTATTTATGTATTATATTATTATTTGTAGAATTTTGCCATTTTAATAAAATTATATTTATGCCTATTCCTAATATATTGTGCAGAGATTCTCAGAATCATTGATACTGTGATCTATTCCTTTGCAAGATATCTGTTCCTCTTTACCAATATCAAAGTCCTTAAGGATAATTATAATGATTTATTTTTCTAGAAGCAATGTATGAAAATCTAAAATCATTTAGTACATACAAATTACAAGAAATCTACACATTATATGGTTACCAGCAATCTGATCTTTTTCACTTTCCTATTAATTAGTAGCATAGTGATTAATATTGCTCACTCTAAAGGTGCATACACACTGTACAATTTTTTGACCAATTTCTTTGAAGGACATTGATGACCAATTTCCCTTGGACCCAGTATCCTGGAAGAAAGATGTTGACGAAAGTTGACGAAAGACAAATAATCTAGCTACAGTTTAAAGGTTTCTTTTACAGATGTCCAAATTGAGCTACATGTACAGTTGACGAACAACATTGATGAACAACTGGCGGGTATGCGCATCATCGCTCGTCGCATAAACACTGAAAGATATTTTGACCAATATCGTTCAAAAGGGCATAAATTAACAAAATTGGTCAAATGTATTTTACAGTGTGTAATCACCTTTAGGGCCTGATCAGAACTAATTGCACAGCTGCGACTTCACACATAGCGGCTGTTTATCGATACACTGCACATGCGTACGGCCTGTGTTACCCATGCGTAAGGCTGTCCTGCGATGAAGTTCTTCAACTTTTTCTATACACACGTCGTTCTCAAGGTGATTAACAGCATGTCGGCATCTGGGGGTGGAAACCCGATGTTTAGTGGTAGTGCTAAGAAAACGTAGGTGTGTCTAGGAAAACAGTGGGAGTGTCAGGTGTGCCTGAGCGATATAGGGGAGGGTGTGTGACATCGGCTCCAGGCCAGATATGCCTTTCTCCATCACACCGCCGAGTAAATATAGGGCCACGATGAGTTGTGGCCAATGTAAAAATCAAATGAAGGGTGGCATGTTTTCATGGGTTTTGGACATATTCCATGACATGTCACAGGTTACCATCTGTGTGTATCCCTTGTTAACTTTGCAAAATCCAGGTGCCATTTTCTCATATCTATCTATCTATCTATCTACCTACCTACCTACCTACCTACCTATCTTTTACATGCGGCCGTTTTTCAGCCCATTGGTTTTCCCCATAATCATTATCCATACACGCTGGGCAAAATCACCCAGTGTGTATGGACCTAAACCTTTCCCTGCTATTGCCTTAACCAAAAAGACAGAATTACTGTAGGTTGTCGACCTAATATCCTATAGTGCGTCTATATGGTTGGGAAATTAAGTTTCTAGCAATATAAATATTTTTCTTCAATTAAATGAATGAGAAATATATGTATATACAGTATGTGAATTGAAGTTTTAGTAAACAAAGACCACGTTTCCTTTAAATACAGCAGACTAATAGAAGAAAATATATTAACTTAAAAGTGATGCACTATTGTGATACAGTATGTATATAATATTCAGTACTAGAAGTGGAGATACTGCACAGTGACTTGTTTTGTAAAACAAATAAAAATATAGAACATTTTGAAAAAGCAATAAAGTATACAAATGATTGTGTGTATTTTTATTATTTTATTTTTCTATTACTTTAGCAGTTTCTATCTTCCCCATCTGTTCCCCTTAATTAGGAAAATTTCAAAAATGTTACCGTCATTCATTGTAATATTGGCTCACGATAATATGTGCTTGGGAAACTATATTGATGTAATCCAAGTAACGGGATGCAGTTAAAATCCCGGCGGTCGGGATCCCGGCGATCAGAATCCCGACGCCGGAATCCCGACCGCCGAAATCCCGACACTTTCTCCCTCCGTGGGTGTCCACGACACCCCTGGAGGTAGAATAAATTAGCGTGCTGAGCATAGCGAGGCACCGGGCCCGCTGCGTGGTGAGCGCATCGAGCCCGCAAGGGGTGGCGATCCACGTCCCCCCCTTGTCGGGATTTCGGCGGTCGGGATTTTGAACGCCGGGATCCCGACCGCCGGGATTTCATACTGAATCCCAAGTAACTGGGCTTTACATACAAAATTATGAAAAGTTGTATTTTATATTTACAGTATATAATTAATGCTTTGTCACGATCCGGGTATTAAGGCAGGCTATCTTACCGGCTAAGTTCCTCCGCAGGCTCAGCTTGTGGTTCAGATGTCATCCCAGCCGGCGTCCTGTCTGCCGCGCGCCATCATCGCTGTCATCCTCCAGTCCTCTCAGCGCTGCTGAGTCTGCGGCTGCGTGGCGCACCGCTCTCCTCACCCACAGAGACAGTATCCAGTGCACGGCAATCCGTCTGTCCGCCGCCATTGCTCCCGGCCACAAGCATGGTGGATACAAACACTCTTTCCCGCCATAGCCTGACATGGGGGCTGCCATGTTTTCCCAGTCACATGTCTGCATTAGCCTATCCTGAATGATCTGATCTCCCTGTCATACCTGCCCGGCCAATCCTGGCCACCCAGTGGGTATAAGTATGCTGGGAGCTCTCAGTATCATTGCTAGTGCTTCAGTTGTCTCCAGTGTGTGTTCAGCTGTCCTTGTTTCTACAAGTGTTTTCCTGCTGGTGCATGTTATCTCCATTTCTGCAGTGTACTCCAGGCATTCCATCTCCTGTGAAGTTCCAGGCATTCCATCTCCTGCGATCCTGCATCCACGGCCCAGCACTTCAAGCCTAGCTCCAGGACTCTGGTCCATTCGATGTTCCGCCATCGTCTACCATTGATGTTCCGCCATCGTTAAAGTCCAATATTCCGGATTCACAGTCTCCAGTTCCCGTCCGTCATTCCGGACCCTCAGTCTCCATCTTCATATCCGATATTCCGGATCCGATGTTCCACCATCAATTCCATCTCCTCGTCCAGCTGTAAAGTATTGCCATCTACATTGACTGTACAATTCATCTGCATACTTTACTGCTTGTGTATAGAACCATCTGCTTAATAAAACTCGGTTGTATTTTACCATTGACTGTTCATTGGCTTCGGGTGCACTGTCACGCATTATATGCGTAAGGGTCCTCTCCAACCTCCCCGGTTCAGGTCCCCACCAGAGGTCTCAGTCTCATCGACTCAGACCCCTGGTGTGACAGTAAGCACTAGCCTAATGGATCCATCCGCAAGCCAACCATCGCCACCCAGCCCTGTACAACAACTGGCTGTTCGCTTGGATCAGCAGGAAGCTGCGCAGGGTCGAGTGATCCATTGCCTCCAAGATCTGTCTGGATAAACTACAGACCACTCTCAGTGGCCCCGAGCCACTTCCAGGTCCAGTTCATCCTCCTGTAATGGCTGCTGCACCTCGTCTTCATCTGTCCGTCCCCACCAAGTATGATGGGAATCCGAAAACATGCAGAGGGTTTCCCAATCAGTGTGAGATTCATTTCGAGCTGCAACCCAGTAACTTCCCTACTGAAAGGGTCAAGGTCGCCTACATCATCTCCCTTCTGAGTGGAGCAGCGTTAGAATGGGCGTCACCATTATGGGAAAAATTTGATGCCATCTTGTCTAACTACAAGAACTTTGTGACAGCATTCCGGCGCATCTTTGATGAGCCTGGACGAGCAGCATCTGCCTCCACTGAACTCCTCCGTCTCAGACAAGGATCCCGTTCCGTCGGGCAATATCTGGTCCAATTCCAGATTCTTGCATCTAAACTCTCCTGGTGTGATGGGGCCTTATACACAGCCTTCTGGCATGGTCTATCCGACCGCATCAAGGATGAACTCCCTGCCAGAGACTTACTGTCTGGTCTAGACGACCTTATCTCGCTATGTATTAAAGTGGACCTACGCTTCCGTGAAAGGGCTGTAGAACGGAACAAGAGTGCTCCAGCTAAAGTGCCGACTTCTCCTTCTTCTTTACCTGCTACCCCGGTGGTCCATTCCAAAGAAGAACCAATGGAGATAAATCGTTTCCGCCTGTCTCCAGGAGAACGGCGACGTCGCCGATTGGCACAGCTCTGCCTGTATTGTGCCGACCCAGCACATCAGATTTCTGCATGCCCAAATCGTCAGGAAAACTCCTCCTCCTAGCCCGTCAAGGAGAGGGTAGGCTAGGAGTAATCAAGTCCTCTCCATCAGCAACCGATTGTGTATTACCAGTTTCCCTACAAGTTGGTCAGCATTTCAGGACTGTCTCTGCACTTCTTGATTCCGGTGCCGCTGGCAACTTCGTAACTGCCGAACTGGTCCATAAGTGGGGGTTGCCCACTGAATGTCTTTCCAAGACTGTCTTCCTTACTGCTGTGGATGGCAGTAGGATTCCTGATGCGACAGTCTCCCGCAGAACTTTGCCACTTACAGTCAGAGTGGGAGCTCTGCATACAGAACTTTTGTCCTTTCTGGTACTACCCAGAGCCACTCATGCTCTGGTTCTGGGCTTGCCCTGGCTCCGTCTTCATAATCCTCGCCTTGGAAGACATCCGAAATCCTTTCCTGGGATCCTTCCTGCTCCAGTACCTGTCTCAAAAAGGTACTTCCAGCTTGCCATTCCTCAGCAGATGCAGCAGACCTTCCACCTCTTCCCTACAGAGAATATTCTGATGTATTCAGCAAGTCTGGCGCTGATATTCTGCCTCCTCACAGACCGTGGGATTGTCCTATCGATCTAATTCCAGGCAAAGAACCACCGAGAGGCAGAACCTATCCCCTATCTCTTCCAGAGACTCAGGCCATGACCGACTACATCAAAGAAAATCTGGCAAAGGGATTCATTCCTCCTTCAACTTCCCCTGCTGGTGCAGGATTCTTCTTTGTGAAGAAAAAGGATGGAGGCCTACGTCCATGCATTGATTATTGTGGTCTCAATGACATTACTGTGAAAAACAGATATCCGTTACCCCTCATTACCGAGTTGTTTGACCGTGTCAGTGGTGCGACCATCTTCACCAAACTCGACCTGAGGGGCGCATACAATCTCATCCGCATACGAGAGGGCGACGAGTGGAAGACGGTGTTTAACACCAGAGACGGCCACTATGAGTACCTCGTCATGGCCTTTGGGCTCAGTAATGCCCCAGCCGTATTCCAGCACTATGTCAATGAGATCTTTCGGGACATTCTATATACATGTAGTCGTTTATCTCGATGACATCTTGATTTACGCCAATAACATCGAAGAACATCGTTATTGGGTAAAAGAGGTCCTGTCCCGGCTGCGAGCTAATCATCTCTATTGCAAACTGGAGAAGTGTGTCTTCGAAGCGAAGTCTATACCCATCCTGGGGTACATTGTCTCCGGTTCTGGTCTACAAATGGACCCAGGAAAATTGCAGGCTATTCAAGATTGGCCAATCCCTTCTATGCTGAAAGGTGTTCAACGTTTCCTAGGTTTTGCCAATTATTACAGAAAGTTCATCTGCAATTTCTCACCTATTGTGTCATGCATCACTGCCCTGACACGAAAAGGGTCCAATCCAGCGAAGTGGGCGGCAGAAGCCATCGAAGCCTTCCATCTGTTAAAGCAGAGGTTCACTTCAGCTCCCGTGTTAAGAAAACCAGACACCACCTTGCCCTTTATCCTCGAGGTCGACGCCTCCTCCGTGGGCGTTGGGGCGGTCCTCTCGCAGAAAGCGCCTGATGGACGTCTTCACCCCTGTGGGTTCTATTCTCATAAGTTACTGCCCGCAGAGTGTAACTATGCCATCGGCAATCAAGAACTCCTGGCCATCAAGTTGGCATTAGAAGAGTGGAGATATCTTCTAGAGGGCGCTGTTCATGAGATCACAATTATCACAGATCACAAGAACCTTCTGTATCTCAAGTCTGCTCAATGTTTAAATCCCCGTCAAGCCAGATGGACGCTCTTCTTTTCCAGATTCCGTTTCAAGCTGTCATTCTGTCCAGGGACACAAAATCGAAAAGCTGATGCCCTTTCCCGGTCATGGGAGCAAGATGGTGAGTCAAAGTCCACGAGTCAACATTTTCTTATTGATCCAGTGGCCTTCTCCGCAACAGGAGTAACAAATCTCACGCCCCCTGCAGGGAAAAGATATGTAAAGCCAGCCGTAAGAAAGAAGCTGCTTTGTTGGCGCATTCTTCAAAATTCGCTGGCCATGCAGGCATTCAGAAAACTTACGAGTTTATCACCAGGTCCTACTGGTGGCCGTCCCTCAAACAGGATGTACAGGACTTCGTTTCCTCTTGTGCTAAGTGTGCCCAGCACAAGACCAGCCGTCAGTCTCCTCCTGGGCAATTGATGCCATTGTTAGTACCACATCGTCCCTGGACGCACATATCTATGGACTTTGTAACTGATCTTCCAGAGTCTGACAAATTCACTACCATCTGGGTGATTGTCGACCGGTTCACCAAGATGGCTCACTTCGTTCCCCTCACCGGTCTTCCGTCAGCTTCCAAGCTATCCCAGCTCTTCATTAAAGAGATATTCAAGCTTCATGGACTGCCTCTTGAAATCATCTCCGATAGAGGGGTCCAATTCGTAGCCAAATTCTGGCGAAGCATGTGCTCCCTGCTTCAAGTCAAGCTGAAATTCTCTACAGCCTATCACCCTCAAACGAATGGCCAAACGGAGAGTGTGAATCAAGATCTTGAAGCGTTCCTGCGCACATATGTATCTTCTTCTCAAGACGACTGGGCTCAACTCCTTCCGTGGGCAGAATTCTGATATAATAACCAATATCACTCTTCATCAAATGTCACTCCATTCCTTGCCAACTATGGGTTTCATCCTCGAGTTACTGACTTCACTCTACAACCTGTGTCCTCAGTTCCAGCGGTCGACACGACCATCCGGCAATTCACCAAATCCTGGAAGCTCATTCGTTCTTCACTCCTGAAAGCTTCAAGCAGGTATAAGAAATTTGCCGACAGGAAACGCAGAGCTGTGTCAGCCCTCCGTCCAGGAGATCGTGTCTGGCTGTCAACCAAGAACCTTCGATTGAGAGTGCCATCTATGAAGTTCGCTCCCCATTATATTGGTCCATTTCCAGTTGAGCGAGTCGTCAACCCTGTGGCCTACAAGCTTAAGTTGCCGCCATATTTGAAAGTACCAGCTACACAGAGCCGGCCCTAGGCATAGGCATACTAGCCAATTGCCTAGGGCAGCAGCCTATGCCTAGGGGCAGCAGCTCCCGGAGGCGAATCTAAGGGCCGGGGGTGCCGGCATAGGCCCCCTCCTACACAGAATGCGGCAGCATCGGGGAGCTAGCACCTCACACTGTCCGCGGCGGCCACTCCAAAGATGGCCACCGCCTTGAAGACATACACTAGAGGTTGGCTTAACCTCTAGTGTCTGTCAGACGAGCGCAGCGTGCCCAGCGCTACCTGTCTGGAGCGCTGTAAATAAGGACCAGCCCTGTCTACTCGCACATCAGCGGCACCATTGGGGGGAAGCGACACCTCCCTCCCCCCGCAGTCACACCGTGGAGGAACTGGAAGCGTTCCTCAAGCCAGAGCCTCTCATGGTGTGATCTATACATAATGGATTCCTCCTGCAGCAGGCCTCCCCTTCGCCCTGTCCCATGACACCCTAAAGCCCCCCCCACACACACACAGATTGGTGAGTGCCCAGGGATCGCTATACCAATCAACTCTTCTGTGTGTGTGACCCCCCTTCTTTTGTATGTGTGACCTTCTGTACACTGCTTTCCCACTGTGTGTAACTCCCCCTGTAACTCCCTTAATCCCTGGTTTTTCACCCCCCTGTACCCCCCTTCACCTGTGTGTGACACCTTGTCCCCTGCTACCCCTTTCCTCTGTGTCCGTGACCCCGTCTTCCCCATTTTCCCTGGTGTCTGGTCCCCTCTTACCCTTATGTGTGTGTGTGTGTGTGTGAGACACCTTGTATCCAAATAAAAATGTGTAATGGGCATTACGGAGTGTGGCATAATTTATAATGGGCATTACGGCGTGTGATATTATATGTATTATGCTTTACGGTGTGTGATATTATGTGTAATGGGCATTATGGTGTGTGATATTATGTGTATTAGGCATTACAGTGTGTGATATTATGTGTAATAGGCATTACAGTGTGTGATATTATGTGTAATAGGCATTACGGTGTGTGATATTATGTGTAATAGGCATTACGGTGTGTGATATTATGTGTAATAGGCATTACGGTGTGTGATATTATGTGTAATAGGCATTACGGTGTGTGATATTATGTGTAATAGGCATTACGGTGTGTGATATTATGTGTATTAGGCATTACAGTGTGTGATATTATGTGTAATGGGCATTACGGTGTGTGTCATTATTTATAATGGGCATTACAGTGTTTGGTATAATGTGTAATGGGCATTACAGTGTGTGATATTATGTTTAATCAGCATTACAGTGTGTGTTGTTATGTGTAATAGGCATTACGGTGTGTGATATTATGTGTAATAGGCATTACGGTGTGTGGTCTAATGTGTAATAGGCATTACGGTGTGTGATATTATGTGTAATAGGCATTACGGTGTGTGATATTATGTGTAATAGGCATTACGGTGTGTGATATTATGTGTATTAGGCATTACAGTGTGTGATATTATGTGTAATGGGCATTACGGTGTGTGTCATTATTTATAATGGGCATTACAGTGTTTGGTATAATGTGTAATGGGCATTACAGTGTGTGATATTATGTGTAATCAGCATTACAGTGTGTGATGTTATGTGTAATAGGCATTACGGTAAGTGATGTAATGTGTAATAGGCATTACGGTGTGTGGTCTAATGTGTAATAGGCATTACGGTGTGTGATATTATGTGTAATAGGCATTACGGTGTGTGAGTTATGTGTAATGGGCATTACGGTGTGTGGTCTAATGTGTAATACCACGTCCCCTTTTTGCCACGCAAGGGTCCAACCTGCTTGAGTATTTGGATCTGGGACCATTCATTACCATATTTCTAGATTTGCCTATGCCTGGGGCCCTGCAGCCACTGCTGTAACTTCCGCCCATCAGAGGTGCGGAAAGGCGCCCACACGCCGTCAGTTGAATATTTGGTGGTGGTATCGTCTGCAATATCTGATCAATTGGAAGGGCTACAGCCCCGAAGAACGATCATGGACCAATGCGATCGATGTCCATGCTCCCAGACTCATCCGGGCATTCAACTCCAAGTTTCCCCGCAAGCCGAAAATGTGTCCTAGGGCCACCCTTAAAGGGGGGGTGCTGTCACGATCCGGGTATTAAGGCAAGCTATCTTACCGGCTAAGTGCCTCCGCAGGCTCAGCTTGCGGTTCAGATGTCATCCCAGCCGGCGTCCTGTCTGCCGTGCACCATCATCACTGTCATCCTCCAGTCCTTTCAGCGCTGCTGAGTCTGCGGCTGCGCGGCGCACCGCTCTCCTCACCCACAGAGACAGTATCCAGTGCACGGCAATCCGTCTGTCCGCCGCCATTGCTCCCGGCCACAAGCATGGTGGATACAAACACTCTTTCCCGCCATAGCCTGACATGGGGGCTGCCATGTTTTCCCAGTCACATGTCTGCATTAGCCTATCCTGAATGATCTGATCTCCCTGTCATTCCTGCCCGGCCAATCCTGGCCACCCAGTGGGTATAAGTATGCTGGGAGCTCTCAGAATCATTGCTAGTGCTTCAGTTGTCTCCAGTGTGTGTTCAGCTGTCCTTGTCTCTACAAGTGTTTTCCTGCTGGTGCATGTTATCTCCATTTCTGCAGTGTACTCCAGGCATTCCATCTCCTGTGAAGTTCCAGGCATTCCATCTCCTGCGATCCTGCATCCACGGCCCAGCACTTCAAGCCTAGCTCCAGGACTCGCGTCCATTCGATGTTCTGCCATCGTCTACCATCGATGTTCCGCCATCGTTAAAGTCCGATATTCCGGATTCACAGTCTCCAGTTAACGTCCGTCATTCACGGTCTCCATCTTCATATCCGATATTCCGGATCCGATGTTCCACCATCAATTCCATCTCCTCGTCCAGCTGTACAGTATTGCCATCTACATTGACTGTACAATTCATCTGCATACTTTACTGCTTGTGTATACAACCATCTGCTTAATAAATCTCGGTTGTATATTACCATTGACTGTTCATTGGCTTCGGGTGCACTGTCACGCATTATATGCGTAAGGGTCCTCTCCAACCTCCCCGGTTCAGGTACCGGTCCAGGTCCCCACCAGAGGTCTCAGTCTCGTCGACTCAGACCCCTGGTGTGGCATGCTTCACTTTAGCTATTCCGTGTTGCATGAGAAAATGTTAGATTGTTAGCTCCAGTGATTCAACATCAGCCAGTTAAAAATTTTCACTGATTCTGGCAAAATGTTGTGCATTATGCTAGCGCTATATGAATAAAACAACAATTTTCACTGTTTGTTATATAAATGAAATATGCACTTTTTTTTAATTAATAAAACATGTTCAGCTTAATATTTAATGAATGTATATTACATTATTTTTATGTTTTCGTTTTCTTTAACTAGATGTTTTATAGACAGTATGGAGTGTAGTCCCTGAATCTTGAAAGTACAGGTTGAGTCTCCCTTATGTGTATAGCTATAAACCAAAATGTTCAGAAAACCGTGGATTTCAGAATATATATATTTTTTTTTTACCTTATTTCATACTTATTTTACTCCACGGTGTCTACGGCGGCCATTGGAATACTCTTCAGCGGCATTGGGACTGGGGATGCCGCTGAGGAGGAATCCGATGGCTGTCATAGATGCCAGGGGACACTGTGGACGTCAGGGGACCATTGAGGCGTTACCTTACCAAGGGAACAAGGTACACTAAGTATAAAAAAAAATCAGAAACCCACAAAAATCCCTTATCCAAAATGTCCTGAGTATTTCGGATAAGGGATACTCAACCTGTATCAACTGTATTAAATATAAATAAACATCTTTCATTTTTTATGTAACTATCAATCAATAATAGAAATATACATGACATTTTCAGAATTGCAGAGGCATTGGCATAAGTTCATCCCAGTTGCCTGGCTGCAGGTTGGCGTTTGGTGCTTTCACTCATACAAAACACACAGTGACTAACATCACTTTTAAAATAGCACTCCCAACCAGTCTACAGGGACTGGTAGGGCACTAGGAATGCTTTGATTTAAACACCTGCAGCATGCAGAATCAGCGTTCACGAGCAGGACCAGTCTCACAGTCCAGCAACAGCGGTTGGTGTGCGGTCACAGAGCAGGCTGAGTGCTGCTAGACAGGTGCCAATCTGTGCAACAATCACAGGTATTAAAATGGCCCCTAAGATAGAACTCCTTAACTATGTAGCAGCGATGGATGAGCCACAGCGTTTTATTGGAAGAGCAGCGGTCACGCTTGGATCCCGCTGTGAACCGCACAGGTGCTGCTGTACAATGCAATCTCCCATTCACAGCTTGGAGCCCAGAGAAAGGATATCCTATTGCCTCTGGGAGTTACGATCCTGTGCATAAGTACAACCCTCACATTTACATATATTAAAATTAAGACTTTAAAAGTGCAAGTGTATATGTCCACTAGTGGGGTGCCAAAGGGATACACATCCAGGTGGTGTAGGTTATCTAATAGATAAAATATATGGGTACTTATGTAATATCTGGGCTCCCGTTTTTCTTATGGGACCGCGTCCCCTCGCGGGGCTCGCTGCGCTCGCCACGCTTCGGGCACGGTGGCTCGCTGCGCTCGCCACACTATATAAAATCAACTCCATGCGTAGTTGGATAGTAGGGGTATGAAAAAATGGAGTGCATTTAGCATGGGAGCCCAGATAATACCAATATATGTTTCAGAATTTAATTTTACATTTATTCAACTTTTTTTGTCATGTGACAACTATCGAAATTAGCAATACATATTAAAGTCTATGAATAGAAGATCACATAGAGTAGGGTAGAGTATGCTGGGTTGCATAGTGTTAAAATACCTGGAGAGGTTACAGAAAAGTTTCATGAGCAATGGTACACTCAGTGTGGAACATTTGTTGCCTACCAGTTACAAGCTTTGCAGACTGCATTTACTGTTTTACTTACACCTAGGCATTCTCCCTCCTTTGTGTATACTGGTTGGGTATCCCTTATCCAGATATCCCAAAATCTAAATATTCTGAAAACCATAGTTTTTCAGAATATTTAG
The DNA here is from genome assembly GCF_055691185.1 of Crinia signifera. Lineage (NCBI taxonomy): Eukaryota > Metazoa > Chordata > Amphibia > Anura > Myobatrachidae > Crinia > Crinia signifera. The sequence continues at coordinate 34,499,530 of NC_139217.1, forward strand.
TTTTTTGGTGTTTTTGGCCTTAACCCCTTCCCGCCGCAGCCTGTTTTTGCCTTCCTGACAGAGCCCTTTTTTTCAAATCTGACAGGTATCACTTAAGTGGGGATAACTTTTTTTTGCTTTTACTTATCCCAGTGATTTTGAGATTGTTTTCTCGTGACACATTGTACTTCAAGATAGTGGTAAATTTGGGTCGATACAGTCTGTGTTTTTTTGTGAAAAATACCAAAATGTCGTAAAAAAATGGAAAATTTAGCAATTTTCAAAATGTTAAATTTTCTGCTTGTGAGACAAATAATCATACCACTCAAAATAGTTAATAACTAACATAGACCATATGTCTACTTTATGTTTCCATCATTATTTCAACTTCCTTTTAAATTTTTTGGACACTAGGAGGCTTAAAATATGAATAGCAAATTCTCAAATTTTCAAGAAAATGTCAAACACTGATTTTTTTAGGGACCAGTTCAGTTCTGATGTGACTTTGAGGGACTTGTATGTGAGACACCCCCATAAATGATGCCATTTCAAAAACTGCACCCCTCACAGTATTCAAAACAGCATTTTGGAAGTTTGTTAACCCTTTAGGTGTTTCACAGGAATTAAAACAAAGTGTAGGTGAAATTTCAATATTTCATTTTTTTTGCAGATTTGCAATTTTAATACATTTTTCTAAGGAACACAGTAGATTTTACTAGAGAAATGTGACTAAAAATTGATTCCCCCAATTCTTTTGTTTTCATAAATATCCTATATGTGGCCCTAGTGTGCACGTTGACCAAACCACAGGCTTCATAATAGAAGGAGCATCTACTTGATTTTGGAGCCTCCTTTTTATGAGATTATTTTTTAGGCACCATGTAGGTTTCTAGGCACCATAGGATGCTAAAAGTTAGGAACCCCCCCACAAGTGACCCCATTTTGCAAACTAAACCCCTCAGGGAATTCATCTAGGGGTATAGTGTACATTTCAAACCCCCAGGGGTTTCACCAATTGTGGTACAACTGGGCTGTGAAAATGAAAAATTAAATTTTTTACACAAAAATGCAGTTCTGGCTCAAAATTTTTCATTTTCACAAGGAATGAAGGAGACAAAGCACCCCAAAATCTGTGCCCCAATTTCTCCCGAGTACGGCAATGCCTCACATGTGACCAAAAAATACCATTTGGGTGCATGGCAGGACTCAGAAGGGAAGGAGTGATATTTGGATTTTGCAGCTCAGATTCTGGTGGAATGTTGGTGGGTGCTATGTCGCATTAGCAAGACCCCCGAAGCACCAATACAGTGGAACCCCCCCACAAGTGATCCCATTTTGCAAACTAAACCCCTCAGGGAATTCATCTAGGGGTATAGTGTACATTTCAAACCCCCAGGGGTTTCACCAATTTTGATACAACTGGGCTGTGCAAATGAAAAATTACATTTTTTACACAAAAATGCAGTTCTGGCTCAAAATTTTTCATTTTCACAAGGAATGAAGGAGACAAAGCACCCCAAAATCTGTGCCCCAATTTCTCCCAAGTACGGCAATGCCTCACATGTGACCAAAAAATACCATTTGGGTGCATGGCAGGACTCAGAAGGGAAGGAGTGATTTTTGGATTTTGCAGCTCAGCTTCTGGTGGAATGTTGGTGGGTGCTATGTCGCATTAGCAAGACCCCCGAAGCACCAATACAGTGGAACGCCCCCACAAGTGATCCCATTTTGCAAACTACACCCCTCAGGGAATTCATCTAGGGGTATAGTGTACATTTCAAACCCCCAGGGGTTTCACCAATTTTGATACAACTGGGCAGTGAAAATGAAAAATTACATTTTTTTACACAAAAATGCAGTTCTGGCTCAAAATTTTTCATTTTCACAAGGAATGAAGGAGACAAAGCACCCCAAAATCTGTGCCCCAATTTCTCCCGAGTACGGCAATGCCTCATGTGTGACCAAAAAATGGCAGAATCAGAAGGGAAGGAGTGATATTTGGATTTTGCAGCACAGATTCTGGTGGAATGTTGGTGGGTGCTATGTCGCATTAGCAAAACCCCCAAAGCACCAATACAGTGGAACCCCCCCACAAGTGACCCCATTTTGCAAACTACACCTCTCAGGGAATTCATCTAGGGGTATAGTGTACATTTCAAACCCCCAGGGGTTTCACCTATTTTGATACAACTGGGCAGTGAAAATGAAAAATTACATTTTTTTACACAAAAATGCAGTTCTGGCTCAAAATTTTTCATTTTCACAAGGAATGAAGGAGACAAAGCACCCCAAAATCTGTGCCCCAATTTCTCCCGAGTACGGCAATGCCTCATGTGTGACCAAAAAATGACAGGACTCAGAAGGGAAGGAGTGATATTTGGATTTTGCAGCACAGATTCTGGTGGAATGTTGGTGGGTGCTATGTCGTATTAGCAAGACCCCCAAAGCACCAATACAGTGGAACCCCCCCACAAGTGACCCCATTTTGCAAACTACACCCCTCAGGGAATTCATCTAGGGGTATAGTGTACATTTCAAACCCCCAGGGGTTTCACCAATTTTGATACAACTGGGCAGTGAAAATGAAAAATTACATTTTTTTACACAAAAATGCAGTTCTGGCTCAAAATTTTTCATTTTCACAAGGAATGAAGGAGACAAAGCACCCCAAAATCTGTTCCCCAATTTCTCCCGAGTACGGCAATGCCTCATGTGTGACAAAAAATGGCAGGACTCAGAAGGGAAGGAGTGATATTTGGATTTTGCAGCACAGATTCTGGTGGAATGTTGGTGGGTGCTATGTCGCATTAGCAAAACCCCCAAAGCACCAATACAGTGGAACCCCCCCCACAAGTGACCCCATTTTGCAAACTACACCCCTCAGGGAATTCATCTAGGGGTATAGTGTACATTTCAAATCCCCAGGGGTTTCACCAATTTTGAAACAACTGGGCAGTGAAAATGAAAAATTACATTTTTTTACACAAAAATGCAGTTCTGGCTCAAAATTTTTCATTTTCATAAGGTTTGAAGGAGAAAAAGCACCCGAAAATCTGTGCCCCAATTTCTCCCGAGTACGGCAATGCCTCATATGTGACCAAAAAATACCAGTTGGGTGCATGGCAGGACTCAGAATGGAAGGAGTGATTTTTGGATTTTGCAGCTCAGATTCTGGTGGAATGAATGGTGGGTGCTATGTGGCATTAGCAAGACCCCCGAAGCACAGTGAAATGATGAACCTAATAATCCATAGATGTGTGGTATATTTTAAAACACTCCTTTATACATAGGCCGGGTTTGTCGGGGCAAGTTTCACAGTGGAAAATAGTATCCTTTCTTATTCCCTTTTTATAGCAAACTTTGCACCTTTTTTGTGTCCTGCCCTTTCTTGCAGTGGAGGGGATTTCGTTAGGAAAATGCTGCCCTGGTACAATACGGGGGCCAGTACTAGAAGTACTGGGGCCCTCTGCCTGCTTGTTCCCAAATATTAGGCCCTTTATGACTTCCTCTTGAAAGTGCATAAATGTCCCCCTCTGGCCGGTAGAACGGAATAGCACGTAAGCGTTATACAGTGCCATCTGGATGATATACACGGCCAGCTTCTTGTACCAGATTTTTGTTCTCCGCAGGGCACTGTACGGCTTCAGTACCTGATCTGAAAGATCCACTCCGCCCATGTACCTATTGTAATCTAGGATACAATTAGGTTTTGAGGTGTGGGTACTGGTACCTCGTACATGAATTGTTGTCAGTATAAGGACATCCCTCTTGTCCTTATATTTGACCAACAACATATTTTCGGTGCATATTCCCCTGCTTTCACCCCTTCTCAGTACTTGGGCAATGTGCGTTTTTGGGAGGCCTCTTTGGTTCTTGCGCACAGTACCGCAAGCTGCTGTACCTCTTGAACCAAGGGCCTTAAACAGGGGGATGCTAGTGTAAAAGTTATCCACATAGAGGTGATAACCTTTATCCAGGAAGGGGTGCACTAAATCCCAGACAATTTTTCCACTAACACCTATGAGGGAGGGGGGGAATTCTGGCGGTTCAATTCTTGAATCCTTCCCTTCATATACCCTAAACCTGTGGGTGTACCCTGAGGTGCTTTCACACAGTTTATACATTTTTATGCCATACCTTGCCCTCTTACTGGGAAGGTACTGGCGGAATTTAACCCTTCCTTTAAAATGTATAAGGGACTCGTCGATACAAATAAATTTTTCAGGGATGTACATCTCTGCAAATTTGGCACTGAAATGATCAATGACCGGCCTGACTTTGAATAGCCGGTCAAAGGTGGGATCATCTCTGGGTGGGCACTGTGCATTATCGGTGTAATGTAAAAATTTAAGGATTATCTCAAAACGAGTCCGAGTCATGGCCATACGGTAAAGTGGGGTGCTGTACAGAACACCTGGACTCCAATATTGCCTAATTTCTGGCTTTTTTACTATGCCCATATGTAACACCAGACCCCAAAACATCATCATCTCTACTGCATCTACAGGGGTCAACCTAGCAAATGATGATGTGGGGTTTTGAGCAATAAACTGCTGGGCATATAAATTACTTTGGTCCACCATTAAATTTATAAAATCATCAGAGAAAAATAATTTGAAAAAGTCAATTTCTCTGAGACCTGTTGAATCAAATTGGATTCCTGGGATGGCCAAAAACTCAGGAACCTGGGGCTCAAAATTGTCTGGTGGTGGGGTCCATATGGGATCAATCATTTGGGGGGGGTCTCAGCTGCTCTACGGGGGCGTCTTTGAGGGGGTCCCTCATCACCAGAGGAGGAAGAGGAGCTTAAGACGAATCCTTCAAATTTCCCGCTTGCATCACTGGCTGTGTCAGAGTCAGAGGCAAGCATGGCATATGCCTCCTCCGCTGAATACATTCTTCTGGATGACTGGGATGACATTTGGGATGACATTTGGAATGACATTTGGGATGCCATTTTTATTTTTGTGTTTCTGTAAGTGTAATGTTTCAACACGTGTATAGTGTAGGGGGGGTACAAACTTTATTTCAACACGGGGGGTATGTAGTGTGTAGTGTGTATGTAGTGCAGAAAAAAAAATACTTTATAAAGGAATTTGATCCCAATAAAAAAAATAAAATTGAAGGGGTTAAAAAAAAAAAAAAAAAGGTCCTGCGCCAAAAATTGAGCACAGATGTTGGTCAGTAACGTCCGTCACTGAACAGCGCTCAAAGGCAACAGGACACCCACAAAAGCAACGTGGGTGTAAAAACAATAAAAAAAAAATAAACCACAGCACTCTCCAAAAAAAAAAACAATTTAAAAAAACTGCAGAAATAAAATGATATCAACCCTGTGCCAAAAATGCTGTTCAGTGATGTACGTCACTGATCAGTGGCCACAGGACACCCACAAAAGCAACGTGGGTGTAAAAACAATTTAAAAAAATATACCACAGCACTCTCCAAAAAAAAAAACAATTTAAAAAAACTGCAGAAAAAAATGATATCAACCCTGTGCCAAAAATGCTGTTCAGTGATGTACGTCACTGATCAGTGGCCACAGGACACCCACAAAAGCAACGTGGGTGTAAAAACAATTTAAAAAAATATACCACAGCACTCTCCAAAAAAAAAAACAATTTAAAAAAAAACTGCAGAAACATTTTTTTTATCAACCCTGTGCCAAAAATGCTGTTCAGTGATTGTACGTCACTGATCAGGGCTCAGCGGCCACAGGACACCCACAAAAGCAACGTGGGTGTAAAAACAAAACCCCACTACACTCTCCAAAAAAAAAAAAAAAAACTGCAGATCTGTGATGCAACACTGCAGATCTGTGATGCAGTGATGCAGTGAGGGGCAGCAGGCACACAACTGTGGGTGCAACCTGACAGGGTATATATATATATAAAAAAAAAACCTGGACCCCCAAAAAGTTGCTGATTAATTAATTTAAACTGATCAGCACAAAAGGGGGGGCAGCAGGGGGGGCAGCAGTCAGTTGTACACGCAGCACAACCTTTGGTGCAACTGACAGGTATATATATATAAAAAAAAAAAACCTAGACCCCCAAAAAGTTGCTGATCTTAATTAAATTAAACAGATCAGCACAAAAGGGGGGGAAGCAGGGGGGGCAGCAGTCATTTGCACAGGCAGCACAACCTTTGGTGCAACTGACAGGTATATATATAAAAAAAAAAACCTCTGCACCCCCAAAAAGTTGCTGATCAGCTCAGATATAGTGATCAGCACAAAAGGGGGTGCAGCAGACACAAAATATAGCACTCTCTATCACTCTCTATCACTCTCTCTCACTATATCTGACTATCTCTGACTATCTCTCACGATCTGTGACTCTATGACACTGCAGCAGCAGGACACAGGAAGTCACAAGATCCAGGAAGCATTCAGCTGCTGGCAGCACGCTACCAGCGGTGATCAGCGGTGATCAGGTAAGTATCAGGCAAGGTTCAGGTATGTATAGCAGGACAGAGTGGCCGGTGACCGCTCTGCACGCAATTCAGACCGGAATGGCGTCTGCAGCGCAGTCACCGTTAGTTTAAATGGCGCGCCTTGGCTGTGATTGGTCCGTCGGTCCGACGGACCAATCACAGCCTTTGGGGCAGGTGGGGTGAGGTGTCGTCGTCACCGATGACCCCCTCATGCCCCCTCACACCTGGCGGTGATTGACACCTGTGTTACCGAGCATCTGATTCGCCGGTAACACAGGAAAACGCTGCGACTGGCTGTTCACATTGAACAGCCAATCACAGCGATCGCCGACAGGGGGGCGACATCGCCGCCCCCCCTGGGCATGCAGGGACATGTCTGCTGTCAGGGACAGCAGACATCGTCCCTCTGTCACTGCGTCTCTAGACGCAGTGGCACTTTGAAGTCATGACGTATATATACGTCATGTGTCGGGAAGTACATCCCGGCCATGACGTATATATACGTCAAATGTCGGGAAGGGGTTAAGGCATTTCCAAACTGGCTGAGAGTCGTTCGCAGAGAAGTTGGACACAAGCCTGTCTGCATATCGTTTCTTGGCCGCCTTGATTTGCCTTTTGAGAGTGTTCTGGGTCTCCCTGTATCTGTTAATATCACCACTGCTGTGAGCTTCCACCTTGGCAAAGCGTAGCTGCCTCAGATTGGTGGAGAGCCAGGGCTAATTATTTGTATGGATGCGTACCATTTTTGATGGGTCAGCGTGGTAAGCGTCCTTTATGTTTGTGTAGCATTGGTCCTGGATGCTGCTACCACATTTGGTGCATTTGACATGCTTGCAATATTTGGGCAGCTCCATCGTTAAGTTGGCCTTATTGAAGTCACCCAGAATGAGTTGGGTGATTGTGCTCCAAGTCGCTTACTTGGAGGGAGAGTTGTTCTAGTGCAGGCCTGCGGGGTAATATATACTCCCACCAGGATAAAGGATACAAACTCGCGGGGGGAGTAAAAGGGTTTGCAGTTGATGCATAAGGTCTCTAAGTGCGGGCTACAAGATTGCCCCAGCATTGCGGTATCAATACACCAGCCACTGTTGACATAGAAACAGATGCCACAACCAATGGACTTTCCTGACATTTCACTAGACCGATATGCCCTGAACATGATAAATCCTGACAGGGATAAGGACGCAGCCGGCACTCGCTCATTCAGCCAGGTTTTGGTGAAGAACAGGATGACCGAGCTGGCAATGCCCGCCCTGGCGCTACATAAAAGCATCTGTAGTTCATCCATTTTGTTTGGGAGAGAACGTACATTCGCCATGACCATCGCTGGTAGTGCTATTTTGAACCCACGCCACCTCCACTTTACAAGGGCCCCTTCATCGGTTACGCATTGTGTTCCTGATGGACATCGGTTGTGAGCAGTCTGCCATACCAGTCTGCTGTTCCACTGGCCCACCAGATGACCCCTCCTCCATCTCCAGGTCCCCTGTCTCGGAGCAGCCCAAACAGGGGTCAGCCAGGCGCACGGAGCCCCTTCAGCTGTCCTCTGACACGCATGCATCCTACCCGGCCATGTGCCCCGCTGGCGACCTCTGCAGGGGACCCCAGTCCCATCTCTGTGGCCAGGTCACCCCACTAGAGCCACCATTGACAAAGTCAGCATCAGGCCGTGAATGGCGACTTCCTGTACCCTGAATGGTGCAGTGGGCAAAACCACCGCTGTATGCCAGCCCACCATTGACAGGGGCACCCTTGCCAGAGCCCCAACCCTGACTGATGCCTCCCCAGGGACAACAGTATCCACAGGTGCCCTGATTGCAGACCCCCCTAGGAATCTTATGCCATTGCTGGTCACCAACACACCGCCATGGCCCGACCCCTCAGCTACACCATTGAGATGTGCAGTGGTTACAGGCCCATCAGTTGCATTGTGAGGGGGGCAACTGGGATACCTGCCTCTCTGGGTCCCACAGGCCTAGCCTGTTGGTGGGCCGGGAGTGTATTGTTGCTGGTCGCTTCAGGGGTCATGGTTCCTATCAAGAGGGGAACGGGGGTTGCCGAGATACTGGCTACGCCAGAGGTTACATACCATACCAGGAGGGAGCCAGTTCTAGGGAAGCATCCAGGGACTGGAGCATCAGCGTGTAGTGTAGTTCCTCTGGTGCATCGTGCCCTGCCACTGCAGCCTGCGATCTCCTAATCGTCACCCCATAGGAATTGACAGCACTGGCCGAGGCTCCATGCCTGGGTGCTGTCACTGCAGCTGTCCGCTGCCTTGACAGGCTCCATCTTCCTCTTCCCACCACGAGAGCTCCGCCACACACTGCTGCCGTCGCACAGTCCGCAGCCTCCGAGCATCGGGATCCATCAATGGAAAGTCCCGGGGGAGCCAGTGCATGCAGCGCCATCAACTTATCACTCGTGTAGGAGACGAGTGTAGGGAAGGGACGGAGCACCAGCAGCTCATCTCTCGTGTAGGAGACAAGTGCAGGGAGGAGGTGGGAGGGAGTAAAAAAGTAAAAAACATAGAAAACATAAAAAAACATAAACATGAATGGGGGAGCGGTAGTATCGTGTCAGCCATCCTCTGCGCCATCTTGAGATAAATCTCTTATCAAAAATGTTTGTGGTCCCAAGCATTTCATATAAGGGATACTCAACCTGCAATAATCAAAATCATCTCACAATAGAATCATCTCATAACATAACTAAAAGATATGTAGAGAATAAAACTAATTTCCCCAAAATATTACTTTTATTTGATGATAATTAAAAACCTGTCACAAAGGCTCCTGCAATGTACTTGCCGAGACCACACAGTTCGCAGACCACTGCCAGCCAGTCACACACTGCTGGCACCACACAGCTCAAAGCCTGCTTACAGCCAGTCACACACTGTCGGCACCACACAGTTTAAATCCCGCTGCCAGCCAGTCACACACTGCTGAAACCACAAAGCCCACTTCCAGCCAGTCAAACACTGCCAGCACCACACAGCTCACAGCCCACCATCAGCCAGTCACACACTGCCGGCACCACACATCTCAAAGCTCGCTGCCAGTCAGACACTGAGAAAGGAGCCAGGAGACAGTGAAATGGTGCTGTGTCAGTCTCATCTCACAGAAATCCCAGCAGCCATGGTGGTGACTGGGGGCTCATAATGTGTGGGGACCGCCCCTGTTAAACCTCCTTGGATTGGGTCATGTATACTATTAAAGTAGTGTGAAGTTGTAGAGTTTTATTAGTTGAATGTTTTTTCTCCATTAAATGTGGGGACTAATACATGAATGTTGTAGACCATTTAAAACCATGATATTGGTTCCAGTGAAAATAATCTTCTAGTTAATAGTGAAGGTTTTTATATAATGTTGTGATTGTCTTACTGTATGTCTGTTTATTAAATAGATATTTGGAGGAATGGTGACCTATATATAATGGGTGCTGGATGGGGTCCCGACAGTTGGGATCCCAACAGGCATTTACCCGACATCGGGATCCCAACTGTCAAAACACCGACAGCCGGGTTCGAGATGGCCACCTGCTATTTTCCCTCATGGGAGTCCACGACCCCCATAGAGAGAGAATAGAATAGGTGGCTTGCGTAGCGAGCCACAGTGTCCGCAAGGGGCTTAGTTGCGCTTACCATGCTGTCTGGGTCCAGCCAGTCAGGATCCCGACGTCAGGCTAATGACTGTTGGGATCCTGACTTTCGGACCCCTGTACCACACCCTATATAATATGACATTGCAATTGGCTGCAATTTTAAGATGTTTCAAACTTCGAAAGACACAGTCGATGTAAGTACATGTGCAGTGCTGGAACGTTTGCAGAAATTATACTGTATTTTATGTACTGTAAAAAAATGATATTTTTTTTACAGTAAATTGGGTCATAGTATACATTTAGAAATTATTGTTTTCTCATTGTGATTTTATCGGATCATATGTTTTAATAGAATTATGTTCCTATCCATGAGGAAATTTAAAGATGAGCAGAAATTCAATAACGGTTTTCAACCACTAGAAAATGCATTTAATATTTTACGTCAAGTCATTTGGTTGTGGACACTGAGCTTTGCCCTCTGCAGGTCAGAGACACAAAACCCAGCTCCTGGATGCCACTTCTCCCCAGTCATTAAATATAAATTTGAATATAAATATTCACAAGAAGGAGACTTAATTATAGGTGGAATATTCACTGTTAATGGCTTTGTGGCACAAACGGCATATACATTTGGAATCCAAAACCGGTTTTGTGGCAGGTAAGTAACATGTTTTGTATCAGTCACAGAATGAGAATATGATAAAAGGCAATTCTAAGATATGATATAATGAGATAAATCCCAGGAATCTGTGCAATGAATCGTATAATGAGATAAATCCCAGGAATCTGTGCAATGAACTGAGCACTGGTGAATTATTAGGCCTGGCACCTCAGTCAATCTGATTTAATTATCTGGGTTTAAGAATGGATATCCATTAAACTTGCATTGTCATGACCAAGGGTCTGATTCAGAGTTGAACAGGAGTGTGTGTTGGGGGTTACAGAAGTCTAGCTGCTAGATGATTGTAAGTGGGCTTTAATAGAATCCTAAAAGGTAGTGATCCTGGATCTCGGTAGTGATCCTGATAATATTATGAGTCAAACAGAGAGGAAAGAGAGGCGGTGTCAATAGCCTCAGCATCATGCTTATGTAGGGTACACACACTGGGACGATTTGGCCTCATTTCCTCCAATTGCAATGCAATCTTAACTGATTGTATGTAAATTGTGTTAGGCGCCGTGGGAGCGCTTCTGGAAGGACAGAGCGGCATGTACGCTTAGCCGCCTGTCCTTCCGGCTCTGACGTCCGGTTGCCTAGCAACCAGGGACGCCGGAGGACGCAGCGTCGGAGCGTGACGCCCGTCCTCCCTCCTCACGTCTCTCAGCGCCTGAGACGCGGCAGCGCCGTTGCTTAGCAACGGCAGACGCTGCTAGGCAGAGAGGAAAAGCCGCGAAATTCAACAGGCCGCAGGTGTCGGAAAGGACTCGTTATGACAGGCGGGACTCAGGCCTCCATTCTCATTGGCTCCTAGCCTTCTTATCTAGGAAGCCAGCCCTGCAGTCCTCGCCGGTGATAGCTCCTGTTTGGACCTATCTGTCTGCTGCTCTCCGGTCCGTTTCCCTGCTGTTCCCAGCGGCTCCTTTGTGGTCTCCTCTTCCATTGGTTCCTCCTGTGTCGTGAGTTGCCCCTTTGGGGTAGTTTCATTCACACCTTCTTTATTGTCATTACCTCACTCATTACCTGTGTTCTCTGTCTGCCGCATTGGCAGGTCATTTATGTTGGGAAGGTCCATTGCTTCCCACTCATTCTCTCCCCTTGTCTCCCAGTTTTTCTGGGGTTTTCCAGTCCCTCCTGCTCTTTGTATACTTTGGTATTGTGTCCTATATTTTGTATGGTTCCCTGGGCGACGGTTGTCGCGGGTTGTGGCGACCAGGTCGCGGGCGCTTAGTTGCGTTAGCCAGGGCCCGGCAAGTCGCCGTTTGTTAATTTCAGTTAGGCCCCTCAGTCAGCTTTCCTCTTGACCGTACCCTAGGGGGGTCCCCGGCTCCTTGTCCTCTCATAACACCTGGCTGCACCGGAGCTTGGGTGGGCTTAACCTACCCATTCAAACGTGGCGGCTACAGGCAAAGCCTAGTAACACCTGCAGGAGTCGGTCACCCAGCCTGGGGGGTACAACAGAGGTAGTATAGGGTTTGGCCGTGGATGTCCTAAACAGCAGTCCCGGCGGTGGGGTCACACCCGAAACCTAACAAATTGGGCATGTTTTGCCATGTTTTAGATCTTATCCAATGCACGTCCCCACTGGTCGTTTGGTCATTTTGGAAATCCTACCTGCTGCAGTCAGGATCTGTAAAATATCCAATCAACTGAAAACAGATCATGATCGGATTGTATGCAGATCGTGTTCTCCAACAGATTTTACGATCGTCCCACAATCTGCTCATGATCATGATCGTTCTGGCAGCCTTGGAAGGAAGAGATGGAGAGGCAGGGCCAGATGTATCAAGCTTCAAAAAGTGATAAAGTGGAGAGTGATAAAAAGCCAGCCACTCATCTTCTAAATGCCATGTTATAGGCTGGGTTTGAATAATGCTGGCCAGTTGGAGCTGATTGTCTGATTGTTTATCACTCTCCACTTTATCACTGAGAGATAAGTTAAAATATAGCAGGTGGTGGTCAGAGGGGTAAAAAGTTGGAGCAATAAAAAAATATAGGTACTCTTTACCTAGCACGGCGCCCACGATTTGGATCGTGGACATCGCAGGTAAAAAAATCGCGGGCATCATGGCCATTGAATGCACTAAAAATCGGGTGCGACGCGACCGACGCGATGCCCGTGATTTCCCATAGGGATCAATGTTAAATTTCTCAATTGACCCGATTTTACTGTTCAATGCCTCAATGGACCCGATTTTTCCATAGGAAACAATGTTAAATGGCCCACATAGGCCAAATAGCCACCCTGAAGTGTGAAATGGCCCCCACAATTGTTAACGCCACCCCACGATCAACGTCAACCCGAAGCGTGGCGAGCGCAGCGATCCCCGCGAGGGGCGGTGGTACGCGTCCTACGACCTTTTCATACCCCCACTATCCACGTCGGCGTGGAGTTGAGAATAGAATAGTGTGGCGAGCGCAGCGAGCCACCGAGCCCAAAGTGTGGCGAGCGCAGCGGATACCTTCACAGGTAAACGCGTCCCTTCGCGGCCTTCACAGGTATCCGCATCCGCTCGCCAAGCTTCGGGCTCGGTGGCTCGCTGCGCTCGCCACACTATTCTATTCTCAACTCCACGCCGACGTGGGTCAATTGAGGCATTGAACAGAAAAATCGGGTCAATTGAGAAATTTAACATTGTTCCCTATGGGAAATCGCGGGCATCGCGGCGGTCGCGTCACACCCGATTTTTAAGTGCATTCAATGCCCGTGATGGCCGCGATGGGCGCCGTGCTAGGTAAAGAGTACCAAAATATATTAGCGGTGAGTTAAAACTAGATCAAGTAAGCTCCCATTCACATGGGGGGGGGGGGGGGGAGCTCTGGTAGGAGTAGATAGTGGATAAAAGTACCCCAACTCCACCATAATGGTGCCCCCAAGTCAGGGGAGTTGTGAAAATGTAAGGCCTTCAGTAAAGAGAGCAGCGGGAGAAACAGTGTAATTGGGGGTATTTTAGGTTTAGATGACATTTAGGGGTGGTAATATGGATGGTCAGGTAAATGCAGGCCTACCATGGCTGTTCAAATCTCTTTTCTGGGAGGGCATAAATTATGATTTGTGATATCACTTTCTACTGGAGACTCTTCCATGCCCTAGGAGAGCTGACCAACCTGGACATCTTCAGACAGATGCTGCTCAGAATCTGCGGGATGCCCAGCTCTGCAACTTTTATCAGATGTTTTAGCAATTGTGCCCTGTCAGGTGGAAATGAGGAGGCAGCAGTGGGTGTTCCTATGCCAAAGCCCTATGGGTTAATACTAGGGATGCCAATCCTGGGGCATTTTTTTCAATCCGGGATCCCGGGATTGGCTTCTGTTAATACAGAGTATCATAGTGTGCTATTGCAGATATTGAGGCAGGCACAACCAAGCCAGTCTGACACAAGGTTGCTAGGAAGAAGATTCTGTGTGCGATAAATTAATGAAATAAATGCAAGCTGGTTATATTTGATTAAACATGATTTGTACAGTATGTAGTGATGTCAGATGTCTAAAGTTCAGTTTGAAGAATTGTTAAAAAGTTTTATTCAATAACATTATTTTGAAAATATATATATATAATTCTGTGACATTTTTATTAATTATTTATTAACAGTTTCTTATATAGTGCATACATATTCCACAGCACTGTACGGATAATATTTGACCATTCACATTAGTCCCTGCACCAGTGGCGCATACAATCTACTGTATATTCCCTACAACATGTACACACACACACACACACACACACATTATAGGGTTAGTTTTGTTGTCAGCCAATTAACCTACCAGTATATTTTTGGATTGTGGGAGGAAACCGGAGTACCCAGAGGAAACCCACACAAGCAAAGGGAGAATATACAAACTCTGCACAGTTAGGGCCATGGTGGAAATCAAACACACCTCAGTGCTATGAGGAAGTAATAATCATACCATCCTTACTGCCTAAATAAAATTGTGTACATTGTTTTACAGCGTACACCGTAGAGAATACAGACATCTCAGAGCTTTCATCTTTGCAATTGACGAAATTAACAGGAACCCAGATATTCTGCCCAACATTACTCTGGGTTATCATCTGTATGACTCTTGTGCGAATGAGAATAAAGCTGTGGAAGATGTATTACAGATATTGTCTGGACACCGAGAGTCAGTTCCCAATTACATGTGTATGGAGCACGGTAAGGTAGCTGGGTTAATTGGAGATCTCAACTCTCACACCACCATTACAATGGCACAGTTGCTGAATGTATTTGGGTATTCTCAGGTTAGTGCCATCAATTCTGCTTTCAAATGATCCAATTTATTCAGACAATTTCAATGTTTATATGAATGTGACTGATTCAAGGGGATTTATTTATTAAGAAGGGCATTCTATTGAAGAAGGGATGTTGCTATGTGCAATCAGTCAGATTCTATATGTTATCTGCTAAATAAATAAGAAGTATATTCAGATTGGTTGCTAAGGGCAACATCCGATATTCAATAAAACTCCCATCTTAGTAAATAACCACTTCAACAACAGAAATTAAATAATATTAAATTGTATTATAGGGGGTATTCAATCCCCGCCGCTAATTGGGATGGGGGAAATAGAGGCAGGCGCCTATTCAATGCTGTCTTGACTGATAGCATTGAAGAGGCCGATCGACAGAACGGGCCCAAATTTAAAAGCGTTCAGGCCCATTTTGTAGCGATCGCGGTCGCATCTGGACAATCCACAACTGTTTAAGTGGACAGGCCTCCTTTTCACCGATCGGCATGCGGGAAATTGAATCCTGTCTTGCAATTTGCGGTCGAGCAAAACAGAAATGGGTCAGGGTCACGGATGTCAGGACATACCTACAGTTGTGACCCGGGATTGAATACCCATCTATCCAGGGCCGGACTGGCCATCTGGCACTTCTGGCAAATGCCAGAACGGCCAAATTGGGCAGTTTATCATATGGGATCCAAGCTGAATCAGACCCTTTATTGTGGCACTAAGTAGCATGGCAAAACAAGGTTATGTACCTTTTAACATATTTCTTTTCATGATGCAACTGATATTGCCATAACCTCTCTGCACCTTAACAACCAGACCTTACCAAAGGTACATTTTAAATAGTGTGCACTTAATTTTTCTCAGGCTTGTAATATACCATTGTTTTGGTATTTTATTGTTGTACTTTGCAACAAATTCACTGTAGCATTACTATTTGTATTAATTAATCTTAAAAGTATTGCCAGAAAAAGTAAAAAAAAATGATCAGTAGAACAAATTACTGTACATTAAAGAAACTTGTGAAAGATCCAAATCTGCTTGGACCTCACCAGGCCGAATGTGGGCTCAAAGATATCCAAGCATTCCCTAAAAACTCACCTCTTCTGTCAAGCTTATCAAATTACAGAACTGTCCACATAATCTTCTTAGACCTTCTTATATTGCTGGGTCACTGTGTCATACAACCCCCCAAGAACCTTTGCAATCTGGCAGACCATTGTGCCATAGATAACACCTATCCTCATGTATCAATGACTACTTCCCTATAAGTGCAAGTTTGTTAAAGAGCCTTCCTACCAGTTTGACTGTCTATAACTACCCAGGTCGTTTTAACCATATTTACAATTGTAAGGGGCAACAGAACTTGCTGCTCTGTATAAGAATCTATCAAAAGTCAGAAAAAAATAGTAGTATGGTCAACCGGAGAGAAATCAATAGACAAACAAAGGATGATTCTCGTATTTCTCCAATGAAAGCTGTTAACAATTGGATATTTTTAACATTCAATTTAATTAATTAGTTACATTATTTGAACTATTCTGCCCAGCAATAATCGTAGCGAGATACATCTGGTAACTTGCCCTTGGCACTTAGCCGTGCCTAATACTAAAGATTAAGGGGGTTATTCAATGTGGGATTCTCACTGTCAGAACATCCCATCAGTCGGAATCCCGGGCCGTTTTTGTTTCTTCCGACTGTAACAGGCAGAATTCAATGTTGTGGCTGTTGAGCGCTGGAAAGTACGCGGATCAGCAGAAACCACTGAGGATTGTAAAAACAATGGCCTTGAAATCAACTATCTGCGTCCACTTTCGACAAAACAGATCTGATTTTTAAAAAAGTCGGATCTGACACCGTTCAGTGCTGTCGTTAAAGTCAGCATTGAAAAGGTGAGTGCCGATATTTCTCCTGTCTGGAAATATCAGAGCAGATGGAATACCCCCCTAAATGCTTGCCACTTCTCAGAAATAGCCTGCAACATGAGAAATGTCCCCAATGCTGAACATTCCTTAGAAGTTTTGTAACTAAAAAACAGAAAGCGTTTATGAAAAATCATACAGCATAAGAATAACATGGCTGCCAAGAAACAAAATGGCAGCTGCAGTGTGGACAGTAAAATATCAGATTTATCATCTCTTAAACTGAAATAAGTGATGCAGCAATTTTTTTTTGTTTTAATTCAGGATTTTCAGAAATAACCGTAATTCATTATAAATTCTAGATCAGTTATGGAGCAAAAGACCCGGTGATAAGTGATAGAATGATTTATCCATATTTATTTCGTACAATTCACAGTGACCAGTTGGAATATTTGGCAATTGTAAAATTATTGAAACATTTTGAATGGAACTGGGTTGGGATATTTTCACCAGGTGGCGACACCGGAGAGCGGGAGCTCCAAGAACTGAGCAGTCTGTTAATTTATCATGAAATATGTGTTGAATTCAAATTAAAATATACTTTTAAAACTGAATTTCCATTGTATGAGAAAATTAAGAAATCAACGTCAGAGATTATAATCATTTGTGGCACAAATTCTGCAGAGTCGGTAAATGTTATCCGTAGATTAGTAGTTTTTATATCTAATCGGACCTTTATTTTTCCTACTTCATGGTCAGTTGTACAAGAGCTTGGAGTGCCCATCCTGTGGGGAGCACGGATTAATTGCACCCTTGTATTTACTCTTCCACCTTATATAAACACTAGAGCACAGGAATTTCTAGATGAAGTAAATCCACCAGATGACTCCGTTGACCCATTAATGGAGGATATCTGGATAACTGAGTTTCAGTGCAAGTCTAGAAATCAGCTAAAAAATCTGATTATTCCACGCATAGCTAAAGTATTCCCTCAACATTGTCTGAGAAAAATGAGTCTTCAAGGTCATAATAATTATACTATTGATGGGCTTCCCTTCCGGGTGCATGTTGCTGTCTATACTATGGCTCAGGCTTTGCATAATATGTATTTGCCTTTAAATAATAATGGAAGGACAAATATTAAAATAAATGAGTTCAGAGTAAGTGTAATTGTTGTTTGTCATTATCACCAAACTTTATATTATGCTCATTTTCCATAGGAGAAGAGTATTAACACTGGTCACTAACTGGTCCCCCGGTGGAACCAGCGCCAGGCTCCAACAGCCCGCGGTATCAAAACACAGCTGGGTAACACTGTTTACATCAGGCATGTCCAAACTATGGCCTTCCAGATGTTGTGAAACTACAAGTCCCATCATGCCTTGCCACAGTTTTGCTATTAGGGAATGCTAATTGATTTCAAGGCATGCTGGGATGTGTAGTTTCACAACAGCTGGAGGGCCATAGTTTGGACATGCCTGGTTTACATAATATCCCCCATCCGTACCATGCTCACCGTGGCTGGTCATCCCTGGAGGGGGTACCTGGTGGAGTGGGCACCCCCTAAATAAAGGGGTCCCCCCAGGCTTCACTCATCCAGGACTGAAGCCTGGGGCTTTCCCTGGTGTCCCTAGGTGGGCTGATATCTGTAAAATAAAATTAAAAAAACATTGCTTTTTCCAGTCAAACCACAAGTCCCAGCAGGCCTCTCCTGCATGCTGGGACTTGTCGAACCACAAGTACCAGAAGGGCATTAAACTTGTATTTCACCTGTAAAAAGAATGTTCAAATAAAAACATACATCATTTCTGAATATTGGTGTTGTACTTGCCTTAATGGTTGAAATTGAATAGAATGAGAGATTCAGAAAGTGAGGGATTTGGTAAGAAATCTCCAGATATTTTTAAAGCGTCAATCATTTACACTGCAAAATCAGATTTCTCACCAAATCTCTCACTTTCTGAATCTCTCATCCTATTAAATTCACTCAGAGTCTGTTATCTGCTGTCTTACATTATCCCACTTCTAAAACATATTTCTCCATTTGTGTCCATTTCCATGTTTTAATTAAAATATGATAATGGTCCTAATTAATCAATATACTCTATAGTGATAGAGAGTCATTTAGAGGTCTGAAATATCTGTGTATTTATGTTATATATGTTAATTACAAGTTGATCCTTGAAGTTTATTGATATTAATATCAACTATTCGTATAGTGTGCCCCATAGTACAATAGTTTCCTACTTCTCAAATTGCTCCGAGTGTCAGAAAAATTAAGTTAAATCTGAAACTTTCTTTTTATTCTAAAGATTTATTTTCTATGGAAAAGTCCAGAATAATAAATATCTGATGAAACTTAATTGAATTCTAATCATTATGTATATCATTAAAACATAATAATAGTTGTGCTGAAAAATGTATATACAGGTTGAGTATCCCTTATCCAAAATGCTCGGGACCAGGATAATTTTGGATAACGGATTATTCCGTATTTCGGAATATATATAATAAGTTGAAGAGTCTGTGTGCGTGTGTGTGTGTGTGCGTGTCCGTCGCATTGCGGACACACCGTGGCACTCAGAGACACCAAATTCAGCAACAAGATACCTATGGACCCGGTGGTGTGCACCTCGAAGCCGTTTTTGGGAAATTTCACTTAGAAATTTAAAAAACACCAAGTTGTAATTTTCCTTCATTGATGTTCTGGGGAAAAGATCGATGATCTGGGAAACTGTTTGCGAAGGAACAACTCCACACCTGATTTCATTGCTGTCATTGAGTATGAATGACACATTCTAACATTATGGTGAAGGCTTTAAACAATTAGGAAATAATTGAGGATATACATAGACCACACAACACACACACACACACACATACACATTGTACACGCACACACACACAGCACACCACATATGCACACATAGCAGACAACACACAGATTTATACGTAGAGCACCTCACACACTTACACATTGGACAGATACACACACACACAACACACCACATGCAGTACAATACAAATCCATACACACTACAACACACACCCAAAAACAGTACAACAAACACACAGAACATACACACTTAAACATAGCCAGGATACGTAAAGCACACTACACACACATATATACGTAGCACACATCACAAACTTACACATTCGGCAGATACACACAACACAACACTCACAGTACAACACACACCCACATTCACTACAACACACACCCAAAAACAGTACAATACACAAAACACACACTTAAACATTGCACAGATACACACAGCACACTACACACACACAGATTTATACATAGCACACCTTACGCACTTACACATAGGGCAGATACACACAACACACACACACATAACATACCTCTAACAGCACAACAGACACCCACATTCACCACACACACCCAAAAAACAGTACGACACACACAAAACACACACTTAAACATTGCACAGATACACAAAGACACAACACACACACATACTGTATATACGTAGCACACCTCACACACTTACGCATTGGACAGATACATACAATACAACACACACAACCACATACACTACAACACACACACAAAAACAGTACAACACACACAAACACACAGAACACATAAAAAATAATTTGCCGTTTATTTAACCGTCTGTACCGGCAAATAAAAACTGTACCTAATGTACCGTTTCTACTTTGTTCCCCATATCCGTCTCTCCAGTCCTCCAGCCTGTCACTGCGCTCCCCGGCCAGTTGCACTGAGAAATCTTTGTCCTGGCCAATGCACCCATTGATCAATACAAAGTGGGTACACTGCACTCACCCTGTTAGTCAGTTGGATATCAGGCACTGCTCTGCCTTAAGGGTTTCCCAGACTCTTTTGGTTCATAGATAATGTTTGGTCGATGGGCATGAGCGCTGCATGCATTTGTTTGAATGTTATGAGTTGAAGAATAAGACTGAGATGAAGATTTGTCACGTTATAGTGTACAATTTACTCAATAAATCGTGAAAAAAATATGTGTACTTAGAAGTACAGTACAATCAAGAAATGAAAGTAGAATTAAAAAATAAATTCTGATTCAAACTGATAATTGTTTGGATGGCGGTGGGTTGCGAAACAAATCTATAGGTGGAGGGGGTATGGATATTGTGGGCATAATTGGCGTTTGGTACACCTACAGGGGGTCCCCAGTTGATGAGAAATTCTCACTACAGTGTCACCGTAGGGGGATTTCCAATTGGGGTTCAGGTGGTCTCTTAGGGACCCCTTTACAATCCCGTTGGTCTCTTCTCCTGGAGCCTACGGTCTCCCTCAGTGATTGACTATCATTAAGGGAGACTGTAAGCTCAAGGAGAAGAGACCTACAGGATTGTAAAGGGTCCCTAAAAGACCACCTGGACCCCAATTGGGAATCCCCCTATGGTGACACTGTGACCGTGACACTGTAGTAAAAATCCCATCAATTGAGGGCCCCATGTAGGTGTAACAAACACCAATTATGCCCACAATATAGAATTGTTTCAAAACCCACCCCATCCAAACAATTATCAGTTTGAATCAGAACTTATTTTTTAATCCTACTTTCATTTCTTGATTGTACTTCTATGTACACTTACATTTTTTTCACGATTTATTGAGTAAATTGTACACTTTGTAACATGGCAATTCTTTTTCTCAGTCTTATTCTTCAACTTCTTAAACTCCAAACCTTATCAATGCATCCATTGATGATTGTGATGGCTGGATCAGTGGATTGGCCCGGCGGGTGTAGGGAAGAATTTGGCCCATTGCACCCATTCCCAGTGGGGCATTACAGTGGTGCGGGTAGCGTGCGTCGCGTCATGACATCATATGGCCAGGCCCGCGGACCTGCTCCCACACTCAGGGGCTGCCCCACTGTTTGGTAGAGATGCTCGGTGCATGTGCTTTACAGATCCCCAGACCTCAGATACTGCTGCAGGTTCGGTGAGGGGAGTGGCAGTGGCAGGAAGCAGTACATTTTTTATTAATTATGGCGCGGTAAGTAACGCCCACCCCGGACCCCACGCACTCAGTGCCTGTAATTACACACCCTAGAAACTGTACCATTGAAAGTATAGAAATTGAGGTGTGGACATGTCCCTTTCTGATTTTGTACCGATTTCTGACCCTCAGATGTTGGAGGATATGTCATACAGTAGGTGCTAAATCTCAGGAGTGGATGTGGAATTCATCAACACATACAAGTTATCAACTCAGGAGCGTTGTGTTTCAAACAACACCACACCTGATTTCATTGCCATCATTAAGTATCAATGCAAACACATTCTAACATTATGGTGGAATCTATAACAAATTACAATCTTAGGTCTTTGTCACAGCATACTGTAAGATTACATTTTTCAGCAATTTTGGAAATAAAGAAACCCCAAGGTTTTCCCGGGCAACGCCGGGCGGGTCAGCTAGTATTTTAATATTTCAATGATGTTTTTTGAAGTATCTTGCATTTATGCTGTATAAACACATAAAATACACACATATATTTTATTACCACATAAAATACACACAAATATATTTTATTTGTTCAAAAAACAAGGTTTTAAAACATGAAACAAAATTTGTGTACTATCTCAGATACTGAATTTGAATGGCAAGCAATCATTTTCTTGTACATATATAGTGCCAGTTACATGTCATGTCCTCAGTAGTGCTGTTACATGTGTCCCCAGTGAGTTTTTATAAAAAAAATAAAATTCTTCACTTTCTGGAATGTATGGTTTTCGGAATAATTCGGATAACGGATATTCGGATACGGGATACTCGACCTGTACTGTTATCTCTCCCAAATGTAATAATTTTGTCTCTGGTGCTCTCACACTTATTTTTTATTTCTTGAAAAGCTTCACAGATACATAAGGAAGATTAATTATAAAAATAATTATGGTAAAGAAATACTTGTTAATGAAAAAAAAGAATTGCTTGCTCCTTTTTTCCTTCTGAATTGGATATATTTTGATTCAGGACAACATTACCAATTCAACTATGATATTGTGGGAATATTTGATCAATCACTTTCAGATGATAAGCAGCTTTTCGTTGACCAACTGAAAATACATTGGCTAAATGGAAGGGTAAGTGGGCAAAGCTTTAAAGTAAAGATATTCAAATATATACAGATGAGACTAATTGTTCCATCAGACCACCATCCGCAGGATTCTGGTGGATGGAGATCTGGCAATGACAGTCTGGCGGATTGGACATCGACGCATGAGAATCTCACACACTCGCACGTTCATTGCCAAGAATGGGGCACATGAGCGTCTCGACCTGGGTCGATGGGATCCGCTCAGGGTTAAGTGTCGCAACTCATAACTTTAATATTGTTAATTGCTGGGGTGCTAGATCTCGGAAACAAATCCAGAGAATCCATTCCATAAATATGTACAGTAGGGCAGAGTTCACTCACCAGGCTTCTTAATAGATCAAATATATGTTTATTCAAACATCAATTAAGACATATCGGTTCTCTTGTGGACCATTTTCAAGACCACATTGATGAACAGGAGCATACCCCTCATTGAAATCCATGTGTTTAATTACCCTGACAGCTGATTCCCTGCCCAGTGACACAGTCACACCCTGGAAGTATGAGTCCATACCTGCATACACGCTGTAGACAGCTACATACATTAATATCATATATCCATCTGTGGCTCTGTGCGGTCCTCACCTATCTCATGTGATCCCGCCGCTGTCAACAAAGGCTCCCATCTAATCATTCTCATGTGGATATCGGCATGCGTTCCAATCAGAATGAATGCATGCTGGCGGATGTGTGTCTTCAGTAGTCACCTCTACCATGCCTTTCCTATACTATGGAGGTCTCCACCCACTCTTGGAATGCATGTTGTGGACATAGCAATACACAGATATACTTCCGCATTCCACAGGTGTCAGATGCTGTCATGCTTGCCAACTAAACATGTCAGTTAACAGACGCTGCCATTGAATCACTTAATAAAATGTGTACTTATATACGTTCAAGTAGTCAAAGGACTTAAGATAAGTAAAGGTGACCATCTGCGTTGTAGCGGGGTATGCTCCTGTTCCTCAAGGTGGTCATGAAAAATGTCCCCAAGAGGACTGAAACATTGACTCTTCCTTGATGTTAGAATAAACATATCTTTGGACTACTAAGAAGCCTGGTGAGTGCTCTTTGCCATAATATAACACTAATGAAAAAAAAGCTGAGTCAGTATTTCCAACTATTCCTAAATGTGCTTATTATGTTTCAACAAATGATTGTTTTTAACTAATTTCTTTACTGCTATTCAAATTGTAAAAGTAGGTCAGTACCCACAACCCTATATCAATACACACAAATTCCCCAAAGGGAAAAACAGCACTCACCAGGCTTATCAATAATGTCCAAACAATACAGCTTTATTCAAAGGGTTAACAATTTAAGACAAAGTTTCGGTCCCACATGGGGACCTTTTTCAAGGCAGCAGCAGTATCAACTAAGTAAACAATTTCCCCTTCAAAAAACAAATTATTGTCGAACCTAGGCTAACCCCACAGCCTAACCTAACCCAACCCCAAGTGAAGAAGACGAAACCTAAGCATAATCCAACCATAATACTCACCTTAAGGGTTAGTCATTATTTCATCTGGGATCCTGACTACATCATGTTTTCAAATGTTCTGTGTTGTCTAAAAAACAGTTTGCATACATTTCAATTTGCAGAATATATATTTCTGTTTTCAAATAATCTTGAAGATAAATTCTTTACCATTGCAAAGTTGCAAGGATTTTAAAATAGGGAGTTATGATGGAAGCTACAGTAAATATCTGCAGTCATAACTGTCTTTTTCTTAATAGATGCCATTAGGTCAATGTAATGAAAAATGTCTCTATGGGTTCAGAAAAGCACCAAGGGAAGGATACCATGCGTGTTGCTATGACTGTGTGCCATGTTCAGAGGGAGAAATATCTAATAAGTCTGGTACTGTATATAAAATATTTTACAATCTGGTTTTCTGTTGAACATTAGATTCATTTTATATACACCAAACATAATGTACTTATACACATTCAGGAACATTTAACTCTTTTTTATAGGGTTATGAGGGATTCAGTATTGAATCCCGGCGGTCAGGATCCCGGCGTTCAGAATCCTGCAGCCGAAATCCCGAAGCCAAAATCCCGACAAGGGGGGGACGTGGATCGCCCCCCCTTGTGGGCTCGCTGCGCTCGCCACGCAGCGGGCCCGGTTCCTCGCTATTCTCGGCACACTAATTTATTCTCCCTCCAGGGGTGTCGTGGACACCCACGGAGGGAGAATGTGTCTGGATTTCGGCGGTCGGGATTCCGGCGTCGGGATTCTGAATGCCGGGATCCCGACCGCCGGGATTTTAACTGCATCCCGGTTATGAGAATATATATCAAATATTATTAAAAATGTACTTGCAGACAGTGGTGTAACTATAATTTAAGCGCGCCCCCCCCCCCGCCGATTATAAAGCAGCACCCCACCCTCCACCTGCCCCACCTCCTGGCTGCCCATGCCCCCCCCCCATCCCCCGCAGATATACCTGTATTCACTGTGGTGGTCCCGGCTCCCCTCCTGGCTTCATTCTGATGCTATGAAAAACGGACCATCACAAAATGTCCGCCCCCATACAGCAGACAGTTTCAGAGAACTGTTTGCTATATGGGGGCAGACATTTTATGATAGTCCATCTCCATAGCAACAGAATGAAGCCAGGAGGGGAGCCGGGACCACCGCAGCGAATACAGGTAAAGATGCGGGGGATGGGGATTCCTTCATTTTACAATATCTGCAAGCAGTGGCATTACAATAGCCCCACAGCCCCCCGGCACCCGCACTTGCACAGCACCTCTCCGCGACTGCGGGGGCTGTGGTGCTATTTTTACGCCACTGCTTTCAGATATTGTAAAATGAAGGCACTTGATATACAGTATAGTACTGAGATCTTCCAAGACAGGTAACAAAAAGATTAAAAGGGGTATTTAATCTGGGATAACGACTGTCGGAACGTCCAAACTGTTGGAATCCCGGGCCTTTTCAGTGTCTTCAGACTGTAACTCAACAGCTGATATTCAATTTCCCAGCTGATGCGTGTGGGAAATTCTGAGGATCAGCGAAAAACGCATCCATGTTGAAGAAAAATTTGTGCAGATTTGACAATTCACAGCCGTTTCTGACAAAACAGACTTGCCTCCATAGAGAAGCAGGTCTTTCGCAGGCAAGTCTGGTCGGATTGAATAATAATGAACTGCCAATATTTCCACTGTTGTAAATATTGGCTAAATATTCCCCTACAAAAAAAATAAAAAATCAACATTGATCATAAATAGCAGTAGGTGCAAAGTGTTGACACTGAGAGATTGCAACATAGGAAATATGGACATGTGTATAATGTATATAATATAATTTCTATAAGCATTATAGTTAGGATTTAAATCATGCTAAGGATTTAGGTTTAACATTTGGTTTAGAGTTGGTGATACAGTAGGGTTAGAGTTAGAATTGCACACAAAGATATTGTTAACATTTATCAATAATACAGTAAGTGTTACCAAAGGTTGACATGGCTGCTGTCAGCATTAGCAACAAGTTGACAAGATTAATGTTGGCATCACAAAATTGTAGATCTTTCTATTGAACCTTATAGCTATGGACATTGTGAAAGTCAAGATAATATATATACCATACAGTTGTAATACCTGTAACTACAGTTGACAAGATGATTCTAACTTTATAGTAAATAAGAATTTAGGGTGGTTAACTAAACTGTAGTGAAAAGTAACGAGAGGAAGAAAATCAAACATAAAAAAATGCGAGAAAGTAAATGAAGACAAGATAAAAATAACATAAGAAAATAAAAGACAATAAAGTGATACAGAGAACATCTGAGGGCAAGATTACTGATGAAACATCTTACATTTTTTTGTAACATTTTGTATCCCACAGACACGGAACATTGCGTGAAGTGCAGCGATACTGAATGGCCGAATGATGCAAGGAACCAATGTGTCGCCAAAGCTCAAGACTTTCTATCATATGATACGGACACTATAACGTCAGTGTTTTCAGTCACATCTCTATTATTTTCTGTTCTAATTGTCATCATAATTGGAATATTTATCTCCTTCCATAACAACCAAATTGTCAGAGCCAATAACCGGAATCTCAGCTTTGTTCTCCTCATCTCTCTAGAGCTGAGTGTACTCTGTGTATTCCTCTTCCTTGGTCGCCCAGTGGATATAACCTGCATGCTGCGGCAGATCTGCTTTGGAATCATATTTACTATTGCTGTGTCCTCCGTCCTGGCCAAGACTACAATGGTTTGCATTGCTTTTAAGGCCACAAGACCTGGAAGCTACTGGAGAAAATGGATGGGAGTCAAACTAACAAATTCCTTAGTGGTAATCTGCTCATCTGTCCAGGTCCTGAATAGTGTCATCTGGTTGTTGGTTTCTCCTCCTTATAAAGAATATAACATGGACTCATATCCTGGGACCATCATCATCCAATGTAATGAGGGTTCTGTGCTGGCCTTTTATTTCATGTTGGGTTACATGGGATTTCTGGCAGCTGTGAGCTTTGTTCTGGCTTTCATGGTGAGGACATTACCTGACATCTATAATGAGGCCAAGTACATCACATTCAGCATGCTGGTGTTCTGCAGTGTGTGGGTCTGTGCCATCCCGGCCTATCTGAGCAGTAAGGGGAAACATATGGTCATTGTCGAGGTGCTTGCAATATTAGCCTCATGTATTGGGATATTATGTTGTATATTTTTTCCCAAATGCTATAATATACTGATGAAACCTCAAATCAGCAGCAAAGATATTTTAAGTAGACATATAACAAGCTTTTTCTAATAGTATAAAATTACTAGCATTAACAGATCCTAAATCGACATTGTGTTTATCTTACGGTATATGTATATATATATATATATATATATATATATATATATATATCGTATGGAATAAAGGGGGGCACTTAGAGGCTTGTGGTAAACAACAACTCTTCTTTATAGATACATGGTGCAAAAAATACCAACGTTTCGAGGAGACCCCGTTATCAAGGTGCAGAAATACAACAATATTTCTGCACCTTGATAACGGGGTCTCCCCGAAACGTTGGTATTTTTTTCCGCCAGTTGCCTACCCTTGAGCTATAACACTTACCGAAGAATGATCCAGTGTGCTCCAAGTGAAGTGAAATATTCTAACACCTTTAGAGTCTTCAAGATGACAAACAATGATTATTTTAGAATTAAGAAAACAATGGGTTGTTTAGGAGTTGGGGATCATGTTCATATATCCAAATAAAAGGATATATTTCAGAAAGGTTACAGACAGAGCTTTTCCAAGGAAATATTTGGGTACTTATGTATTATCTGGACTCCCATGTTAAATGCACCCCATTTTTTCATACCCCTACTATCCAACTACGCATGGAGTTGATTTTATATAGTGTGGCGAGCACAGCGAGCCACCGTGCCCGAAGCGTGGTGAGCGCAGCGAGCCCCGCGAGGGGACGCGGTCTCATAAGAAAAACGGGAGTCCAGATATTACATAAGTACCAATATTTGTAATACATGGAGTGAACACTAAAGCTGCTTTTGGAGGATCTCTACGGTGATCAAAGCATACCAAAAAATTATTATAGGATTTACAAAGTGGAACAGATTTTAAAACACAAGACAGTCAGAGGTTGGAAATATGCATTAGTCAAGTGGCGAGGATTATCCACAAAATGTAACAGTTGGATTACCGCATCAGAGATAAAAGTCATATAAACAAAGAGGTCGTTGGATGACAAATCATTCTACAAAATGTTGATGAGTAATGCCTCAGCCGATACATTTTTGCAAAGTAAGAGTTCTAACTATACCACAAAACTTGCAAAGCCGATAGACTTAGGCAGCAATTGGGAGGTAGTGCTTACAGAAGATGTGGTTTAGGTGGCATTTTTTGAAGTCTGTTCAGAAAAATGGTGCCATTTTTCCAAAGAGTTTTGGAGTTAGCAAAACTCCACGTGACAACGCAGCACACAATATAATGAAAGATGTAATTGGACAAACCACAATGGCTATTGTGAATTAATGACACGATGCAAATCAAGCAAAGCAAGATTGATCTGGTTTATTATATACAAAGAAAGGGGCGACTAAAAGAAAACGGAAGCGATCAACATGACTTCCACCATGACGCATGCTCCTTCTAACAAAATCCGGAGAGCAGACACAACTTAATTAAAAAAGGAAACCAACATGGAGGTTTGGTGATATTTTTTAAGTATGTTGTTCATACACAACGAATCCATGGAATGCGCAAAATCTGAACTTGATCTTTTTGACATACCCCTGATGCAATAGAGAAAAGTCTATATGTTGAAATTCAACCTTTAGCAGCATTATCTGAGACCGCACCACCTGAATTCTATATAGTGGCCAGCTGCAAACACTACCCCAATCTGTACAACATGTTGCTGTACATGACCTGTAAGATTGTACGTCCTGATAACACCACGATAACCTAAGGTGCCTGGGTTGCCCTTATTCATTACCCCATAGCAAATTTATTCAACCAGGTGGATGTTTCTTTGGGCGATAGACTCAAATCAAATCAAAATCCAATAATCTTTATCCTTATAGGTCCTACATAGAGACCATATTGAATTAAAGCTCAGACACATTATCCACAAAAGACACAAAAGGATTGTTTTACATAGAAGTGGCTGGAGTACACAACATGATTTTGGATGGACCGAACACAAGATTCATAAAAAGAGCAAGAGCAATGGTGCAAAGTTGAACATTGGAATTATTGTGCCCACTACCCGGCAAACTTTTTTTTTTATCAACATAAGCTTATAGGTTTTTACCTTTTTCATCAACAATATCTTTAAAGCAGTTGACTTGTAGATACAAATCACCAGAAACAAAGACGCTCTGCTTAATGTTGGTGGAGGTGGACACCTTTAAAATTCTGATTGTCGCAATGTCCATTTTGTGAAGGTTACAGGAGTCACCCACCACTCGGATTGGTCACGCTCAGGCATTGCTAAATGGCAATGCAAAATATGTAATTGATCATGTTGGTATGATCATTTAGAGCGTACCAGCAGGAAGTAGAGTGTTTAATTTAGAAAATCAGTTTTTAGGCCAAGTACCAAAAAATTTTATAGCAGCGTTTGTAAGCAACTAAGCATGTTCAGGAGCCTATGATAAGAACCCTCTACGTTTTGAACACAAAAAGGTAAACTTTGCATCTCTTTACCTGGATTGAACCCTGCATCTGGCTAAGCCGTTTCAACCTGACTTTGAACATAGTCATGTGGTTTGTGAGCACAAATCAGATTCAGGTATGCTAATTGAAAGTGAAGAGTACCTAAATGATTACACGCTATTCTCTTTTGATCTGCCACCTGAACAGGAATGTGCTGAGCACCTCTCTCTCTAATAAGAACAGGAAAGCTACATGCCAGCTGATAGACATATTATGACTTGACACGCTGTTATTTTGTGGAATGCTCCTTATCAAGTCTGCCACATTGCATCAAGATACAATGACACCTTCATACAAAAACACACCCTTCTTGTCCCAGTATGTGCTTAGAGTGAGCATTTTTACTCATTTTACTTTGCATTAACACTGTTCAAGTCCTCATGATAATCAGCCTCCGTAGCATTGGTTGTGTGGGGTTAGCGGTTTCATCAACAGCATTTGCACAGGGAGATAAAGCGTTAAAGTTTACATTATTCCACAAGACTGTTTACTCAACACCAGATACCTCTATAACACTGTTGTATTGTATTTTGCCCTTTCATATTCTAATAAATTGTTATTATGTAGAATGCATATGATCTCCACATCTAGACCTTACATGGATTTTTTATGTTTGTGCTACTTGGTTTGTTGTGTAAATGGTCTATCTGCCTCTGAGGTACCAAATACATTTTCTCAGCGTATTCCATCATCGATTAGAAAGTAGTCAGGTAATTAAAGGAATAGCAAAACCAAGCAAGGAAGCGATAAACCCGACTGTTTCACTGATCTCTTCTTTTTGCCCATGATACATTTCTTAATTTACCTTGGAATAGGAATTTTACCTTTAAGCGTGTTGAGAGCTATCTAACAAATAGCCATGGCCAAATCATTTGAAGAGATGGATTCAATATAATTTCTTTGGGATGGTTTGGCTTTAATTAGAGTTTTTGAAAGGGCCCAAGCCAGACCAAAATATTCACCGTTGTAAGAACGACAAATGACTAAATGTTGTGAAGTTATAGCATTTTTGAAACAGGCTCCTTAACTACATAAGTGACCAGTATATTGTGTTGGAATAAACCACTTTGTAAATGATAATCGTCAAGAGCGTTGTTTCTTAAATCAACTGGTAAGGTGCCTCAACAGCAGTCTCATAGGATTCAAGAAAATAACAATATTTTAATGGGTACATTTGTCTAGCCCACCTGCATTTTTTCCCTGGGATTTGTAAACAGGAATATATTTTTGTGCTTAAATGTTAAGTGCTGCTCTTTCTACCTTGACAAATTAAGCTTTGCACAAGGTACATATTACTGAGATTACAATGGTGTACATACTTTTCTCAACCTCAGAATTATTACTAGCCGCATCCATCACCGCTAAATTATCCTTTTTAAGAGTAAACAGCTGCTCTTCGCTAAAGGACTCAGATAAACCCTCTATAAATCGCATACCAGGGAAATCATGCAGAAGTTGGTTGTATATAGGCTGCTAACAAGTGTAAAACCAAACAACATTAGCAGGCACACGTGTCATATGCGTGGCTGCATGTTGTAACAGCGTTTTCCCAAAATAAATTTTCCCTGAATTTGATGGTCCTCCTAAAATACAGGAGAAGGGCTTTTGAAATCTGAGGTCCATATTAATAACCAAAATGGCAGGGTTGTGAAATTATCCATAACTTTCCATTTAGTTTAAATGCACTTAGTTTTTTTCTGCAGCGTGCGTGTTTCAAACTGCCAATACTTTTTAACTCGTACTATGCCAGATTTCCAATTCACAATTTTTTTCTGATTGTCGCATTTGGAGTTTAAAGGTTAATCTAAGACCAGTTATCTTAGACTGTCAGAGTTAACGTGTTGCACACTTTTAAACATTGAGCATTAAACCTTTCATTTTTAAACGGGTCTTTCCGTTGCTTAGTTGATAGCCAAATTACTTTTGTCTGGCTGAGATAAACTCTGTTATATGTGTGTAGTGGTACATTGAACTAGAAGGCTCCCTGAGCACCTCCTTTGTGCTGCCTGGGTCCTACAGTACTTGGTGTTCCCAAAAACACCTGTGAGTAGTTTTGTGTAGGTGTGTGAGTAAGACCCTGGGTGCACTCGGTGAAACTGACACATAATTTATTGGAATAGTAATCAAGCATACAATGTTACATTAAAATGAAGATATATTGAATTCTTCCCATTCCCAGTGATGTGGATGGAGAAGAGGATGGTATGTGGTTTCCTCCAAGAGTCATAACACCTGTAAGCCGTTTAGTGTCTCATCCTATAGGAATTTTCACCAAATATCTTTAAATAGTGATCATTCTAATCACAAAATAACCCATGCCAGTGCTCACCCCATACCCGTACTAAGAGCTGTCACAAGGCGAGGGTCCACGGGCAAAGGACATACAGTAACTTCAGATGCGATCGAGTCTGGTGTATTGTAGTACTGTATGCTGAGCTTGTCGCCTGTCCCTGTCAACCTTGTGTACACATGTGTGCAGTAAAGTACAGTATGTAGGGTATTCATACTCTCATTCAGCATTGCAAAGCCATGCCAGTGCGATGTTGCTTTTTTTTATTTTAAAGCGACATCTGGTGGATGATCACAGGTATTACACTTAAAGGTAATGCTCTGTGCACCTCACTGCATCTAGGTGCGCCTAAGAATGCCTCAATGCGCCCAGGCATGGTGCATATGCTAGCATATGCCTGATCAGGACTATTGCATCAGCCGCCCAAGATAATGGAGGCTCCATCTGTGTGTATGATGTGAAATGCATTTGCATATGAATAAACACTGTTTAGTAGTATGCAGATGTAGCGCCTTTCAGCCAGCCAGCCAGATGTCCTGAGCTTGCAAACTCTGGCAGACAGGAGTTCCATCTGCAAGGGCAGCGGGGAGCAGCTTCCCTGCCCTTCTCTGCTTCAGGGAGATGGATAGGGAGTGGGGGCAGACAGGGGTAGCTGTGGGGGCTGCAAGGGAGCTGCCGGAGACCGGCAGAAGGTGGGGTAGGGCTCCGACAGAGCAGAGCGCATGCACAGCTCATTCTTGTGCACCCCCTTTTTATGGCTGGCACGAGGTGGCGATTTGCCATTCTATCACCAGGAGCAGCTCCATTGAGAGCTGCTCCATCTGGGCATGAGAAACAAGGCCCAAATTTGGACTTCTGAAGTTTAATTTACATAGTCATTCAATATACCAGGAGTAAGTAGCAAGTAGCAAGGGGAATCGAAAAATATGTTACATAGTTACATGGTAGGTAAGGCTGAATAAAGACTTGCATCCATCGAGTTCAACCTATATTTAATTAGCTTATCCCTATATAGTGTATTCTGATATTTTTAAAGACAGGTTATTATTCTTAATTGTACCCCTGGATGTTTTTAACCAATAAATGTTTGTCCAACCTTAATTTAAACATATTCAATGTGTCAATCGACATCACATCTCCAGGAAGAGAGTTCCATAGTTTAGCTGCCCTGACCCTGAAAAAGTTTTTCCTTCTAAGGGAACAAAATCTTATTTATTCTAAACTCATGCCCACATGTCCTAGAATCCTTCCTTGCAGTAAAAAGGGTGCTTACCAGTTCCTTATATTAGCCCCTGATATATTTGTACATGTTAAGCATGTCCCCCCTTAAACGTCTCTTCTTTAGCATAAACTGTCCCAAATTACTCAATATTTCCAGCGTAACTTAAATTCTCCATTCCCTGAATAGCTTTGTTGCTCTATTTGGACTTTTACCACTTCTAGGATGTCCTTTTTATAATGTGGGGCCCAGAATTGTACTCGATATTCTAAGTGGGGTCTAACCAATGCTTTGTACAGTGGTATACAAGTTGAGTCTCCCTTATCCGAAATGCTCGGGACCACAAGCATTCCGGATAAGGGAATTTTCCGGTTTTTGGAATAATTTTTTTTTAGGCATACTAACTTGCCCCTGGTGGGTCCCCGATGGTCCCTTGGCGTTCATGGAGTCCTCCGGCATCCATGGCAGGCCTTCAGCATCCTCTCCGGCATCTCCAGCGGTCCCAGGAGTGCTTTGCGTGAGTTCCCAGGCGCGCCGGTGACGTCACCGGCACTCGCGCAAAGCACTCCTGGGACCGCTGGAGACGCCGGAGAGGATGCTGAAGGCCTGCCATGGACGCTGGAGGACTTGGTAAGTATTAAAAGAGGGTTGGGGGGGGGGGGGCACATTTTTTTTTTAATTATTCCAAAAAAACATGTTTTTTGGAATAATTCGGATACGGGATACCCGACCTGTAATTACTTTTGAGTCCCTAGTTTCCATACCCCTTTTTATACATGCTAGAATTTTCTTGGCCTTTTTTCTTGCTATGTGACATTGAGAGCTAGACCCCAGTTTGTTATCTATTTGGACTCCTAGATCCTTTTCAAGTACTGAATTACCCAATGCCTCGCCACTTAGGTTATACCAAGCATACTGATTATGCCTCCCAAGGTGCATGACCTTGCATTTATCCACATTGAACCTCAATTTTCCACTTTTTTTGCCCACTCATCTAGTTTATTAAGATCATTCTGATGTGCGGAGACACCCTTGGTTGATCTAATTACTTTACTCAGTTTTGTATCATCTGCAAAGATGGAAACATTGCTGAGTATTCCCACCCCAATATCAATGATAAATATGTTCAATAAAATGGGCCCTAGTACTGAACCCTGTGGCATTCCACTTAGTACTGGTATCATATTTGATACTGCACTGTTCACAACTGCTCTCTGTTCTCTATTACACAGCCAGTTCCCTACCCATCCACAAATTATTTCCCCTAATCCAAGGTCCTCCATTTTATTTATCAACCTCATGTGTGGCACTGTCAAAAGCTTTAGCAAAATCTAGGAAGACCAAGTCTATGGCATAATCTAGGTTTTTGCTGACGTCCTCATAGAAGCCTAGTAAATTTATTTGACATGATTGATTTTTGACAAACCCATGCTGGTTAATACTAAGTAAACTATGAAGATCTAAATATTTCTGGATACCATCCCATTAAAAATCCTTCAAATAATTTACCCACTATTGATGTTAAGATCACTGGTCTGTAGTTAGCTGGGTCATCCCTTTTTCCTTTTTTGATATTGGCACTACTTCTGCTATTCTCCAGTCTTTTGGAACCTTACCTGATGAAAGTGAGTTATCGAAAACGTAATACAGAGGGGTTGCTAATTCCTCCCTTAGTTCCATTAGTACCCTAGGATGAATCCCATCTGGGCCTGGTGATTTGTTTGTTTTGATTTTGCGGAGCCGCAATATTATCTCATCGGTCGTGAAAGCAATATTAAGATCTTGTTTGTGTGTCCCCTTTGTGGTACAGATGGCTGGCTTCATCTTTGCAGGGCTGGCGTTTTTTAAAGCCAGCCCCGCCATCATGCCAGCCCCACCAGGGGGCACGCGTGCACAAGATGCTTGCGCACCCCCTGGGCAATGGAGCCTGCCTCCGGTCCCCACTGCCTCCCCACCGTCATCGCCCA
Source organism: Crinia signifera (assembly GCF_055691185.1). Classification (NCBI taxonomy): domain Eukaryota; kingdom Metazoa; phylum Chordata; class Amphibia; order Anura; family Myobatrachidae; genus Crinia; species Crinia signifera. The sequence goes on from NC_139217.1 coordinate 34,535,087, forward strand.
TCACCCCGAGCACCCCCCCAACCCTTCAGTCTCCCTGAAGCGGTGACGGGCAGGGACACACAGTGTCCCTGCCGAGAGACCGGGATGCGCGTGCGTGTGAGACGCATGCGCGACCCAGATCAGTGTAGCCCCAGCCGCCAGCGCTCGCCAGCGGGGAGGTTCTAGCGAGCCCCGTCCAAGGATGGCAGGGGCTCCATCTGTACCTGTACATTCCACTGTCTCCTCTCCCCTAGTAAGCACTGATAAGAACTCATTTAACAGTTCTGCTTTTCCCTTATCCTCTGTAAAGCTTTTACCATTGAAATTGGATAATGGGCCTATGTTCTCTTTAATTATTTTTTTTATTATTGATGTATTTGAAAAACTTTTTGGGAATAGATTTGGCTATGCTGTCTTCATTTTCCGTTTTAGTTACTTTGATTACCCCTTTACAAATTTTGTTTATTTCTTTGTACTGGCTGTACAACTCATGTTATCCTTATAAAATTTAAATGCTCTTGTTTTATTGTTGATTGCTGTCCTTAGTTTTTTGGCCAACAATGATGACTTTTTTTTATTGAATTTACCCTTATTGACTTTTGGGATGTATTTAAAAATAAGTGATTCAAGCACATTTTTTAGTGTTTCCCACATTTCCTCTGTATTCTTCCCCTCAAATACGGCTTCCCACTCAATTTATTTTAAAGATCCCCTGAATAATTAAAAATGAGCTTTTTTGAAATTTTATATTTAGTTGGTCCTGTACTGTATGTTGTGGTTTACAGAAGTTGATTTCCAGTGAAACCATGTTGTGATATTTAATTTATGTACAATAATATGAAAGACGGGGAATATAATATATTCATTTTCACGTTATGTGATTACATACAGCGTGTGAGATCCGTGTACAGGCTTATGTAACATAATCCTATCATTCACATGATTATATGTCACACAGACTGTAGCTCTTGCATGACAAGCAAATGGTTAACATTAAAGCTCAGTGTTTAGTACCCATGGGAACATTCAGCAATGTGTTTCTGCTGTAATACTTGTTATACTTCTTATTCTGCAGATCTGACTATTATCACAGTGACATCATGGTCCCTCCACTGTAATTATGTTCCTTGCATAGAGCAAACAGGTGAGACATGGATATAGATAGGTGCAGGAGTGTAACCACAGGAGACTGAGCGGAGGATGAGGGAATGCCCCATTACATCACATTCCCACCACTGTAATTATAAACCTGGCACAGAGCAGCCAGGTGAGACATGGATATGGATAGATGTAGGAGTGTAACCACAGGAGACTGAGCGGGGGATGAGGGAACGCCCCATTACATCACATTCCCACCACTGTAATTATGTACCTGGCACAGAGCAGCAGGTGATACATGGATATAGATAGATGCCGGAGTGTAACCACAGGAGACTGAGCGGAAGATGAGGGAACGCCCATTAAATCACATAACATTATCATATTATTTTCAGAGCTAAGTCTTGTTGGTCCAATACCCAGAGGCCAGGCGTACAGAGAAAAACTTTACAATGTCAGATGTCACTGATACATTAATCTTTGATTTTATTCATCAATTGATAACATTGCAGCTTACAGCATCATACAGTATTATGGAATTATCAAATACATTATTAAAATGAGATACATGATACAAATGTACAGTATAAATTATTAACACATACAGATAGAGCAGCTCTCATTAGATTCTATCGCCAATCGCTGCAAGAAGGGGGCGCATGTGCATGAGACACTCACAGGCCCAATTCTAACAGAGCCTGCCCTGCCCTCTGCCAGTGGCGTAGCTACGTTTTGGGAGCCCCCCCGCCGTTAGGGGGGGGTGCCCATACCCACCCCCGCCGCCGCCCCGTCGAGCACCCCCCCCGGCCGCCCCGTCGCCCCGCCGCCTACACTAACCTCCTCCCCCGCAGTCTTACCTATCGCGCTGGTCCCGGCGGCTCCGTCCGTTCATCTGCTGAGGACCACCACAAAATGGCCGCCCCCGTACAGCAGACAGTTTCAGAGAACTGTTTGCTATATGGGGGCGGCCATTTTGTTGTGGTCCTCATCAGAAGAACGGAGCCGCCGGGACCAGCATGATACGTAAGTCTGCGGGGGATTGGGGGGGGGTAACTATAGCACCGCAGCCCCCGGCGCCCCCACATGCACAGCACACCCCCCCCCCCCGCGGTGGCGGGGGCTGCGGTGTTATAGTTACGCCCCTGCCCTCTGCCCACACCCTGCATTAACCCTGCCCATCTCCTTAAAGCTTGATGGGCAGTGATTCCGCTCCCTGCCGCCATGTGAAGAAGAAGCACATGCGTGTGAGATGTTTGTGCGTCCCTGTCAGATGCAGCTTGTCTCCGCCAGCCTGCGCCAGCTCAGGGAACTTTTATCTTCTGGAAGGTGCTAAATAAATAAGAAGTCGATTCTGATTGGTTGCCCGTAGCAACTGCACATGTGAAACAGAACTCCCATCTTAGTAAATTCTGCCCCATAAATGAAATATCTGACAGTGAGCCAGATGCACTAAGCTTCTAAAGAGATAAAATGGAGAGTGATAAACCACCAGCCAATCAGCTCCTACCTGCCATGTCACAGACTGTGTTTAAAAATTGTCAGACAGAAACTGAGGGGTTGGTTGTTAATCATTCTCCATTTTATCTCTTTTGAAGCTTAGTGCATCTGGCCCATAGTGAGAGAGCAATCGATAATCAGCTGTTGGCCTCCACTTGCTGAAAAATGCAGAAATGGTCCGGCCCAACTTTGTAAGGAAAGTCAAACATGTTTGTTTTACCCAGGTGTAGGGGTAACTATCATCTGAGCTGTCCCCTACTGGCACACAGTGTCTATCTACTATTGACATACATGGCTGTGGTCTGGACAGCAGGTGTTGAACATCTGTCATCAATTCCCATCCCAGGGGTGACCACACAACCAGTCCAGCCAGGTACTACAGCATTTACAACCTGAGTATAGGAAACTCTCGCATTCGCCTGAAAAGGAGGACTGGCCTATTAAAAGGGTACATGTCCCCATACATATGCCATGGATGCAAGCCTCACCACTGTTTTTCATCACTATCGGGGCATGGCCAGTGTTATGTTATCTGCAGGCCATGCACCCAGATCCTGTTTCACTGAATAGATGCTGTGCACAGATGCACAGCATCTATTACATGCTGCTCTGTTAAACAAAGCAGCATCAGGCAAATGGGGACTCCAAACTGCCTCCCCCAACACGGGACACTGCTGGGTCTTGGCAGGATGCAGGACACTCCCAGAAACTGTCTTGCTAAATATCGGGACAGTTGGGAGGTATGCCTACAGAGGTAACCACAGAGGTAGCCACACTCATCTATCCTCTCTATGTAGATTGGATTGATACACGAAGTACACTGGGCCTTGCGCAGGGTGGAATATTTTGTTGCAGCATTTTGCATTGTGGCGAGCATGGAGCAAAATGGGTTAGTGTACATGGATTGTACATGCATGAGGTCTCCAATGAAACACAGTACAGTAATATAGGGGGTAATGCACATGGAGGCACTCGGCAACAATGAACTTCTGCAACTTTTTCTAATCGCTGGCTGTTTTCAAGGTGATTGACATGCAGAGTGCTTAGTTAAACACATGTGTGCTAATAAAAACACCGGCGCGACAAGGAAAATGCAAGCATGCCAAATTATGTTTTGGGATGGTGTATGATGTCAGCTCAGGCCCGGATATGTCAGTTTTTTAATGCACTGCGGAGGAAGTCTCTGGCTACTCTGGCACTGTGATGACATGTGCCCAGTGTAAAATTATTCGATGGTGAACCTGTTGCAATGAAATTTGAAAATATTTGCTTGGCCGCAAATTAATGTGCAGCCATAAACCCTCCCTTCTCACACCAAGCACACTAATTTGCAAGGTCGGATTTCACTCGAGTGGGGCAATGCTGGCCACTGCAATTTCATTCCAGTCTATCAGGTCTGAGTTATCCCCATAGTGCAAGAACTACTTTATTGTATGGTTAAATGCTGTATATAGATGTGGCGGCAGACAGGCAGTGATAACATTCTTTACAGTTGAGTCACTGATTACAGAGCATGCACAATAACTAAAAATGTAAACATACAGTACAGTACCATTTACCTTCCAAATGGATGCAGGGCTGTACATTGCTGTATACAGTAATGTAAATTCAATAGGATCTTGTCACTCATGCTTTGATTTCTTCTGTTACTACTGTATACTCTGTTGTATGATACAGTACAGTATGTAACCAAACTGCATTGGATGCTAAACTGCTCGAAAGGTGGTAAATGAACCTCTTTTTTGCAGAACTGATGCTTGCAAAGCTGTTTACAAAGTGAGCTCAGTTCAGGTTCGTGTTCGTGTTCAGTTCAGTTCAGTTAGTGTTCCGCTATCCTGCTAAACTCTTTCTACACCATCAGGGGCAGATCCAGGATAAAATGACAGGGGGGGCACCATGATAAAAGAGGGTTTGGGTGGGGGAGGGGCAGTGTTAGTGGTGCCAGTGTACATGCTAAGAGAGCGGCAGAGAGAGGGTGGGAATGGGATTAAAAATAGGCCCTGGCATTTAAAGTACGCAGGCCCACCATGGTGACAAAAGTGAAGGATGTAGTTTTGCGCGCGCTGAAGGCACGCTCCGGAAAAATGTGGTGTTGCCACTCAACAGGGGGCATGTCCTTGAGTGTAGTGTACAACACCATATACAACTTCTACACATTATGCAACAAAATACTAGACCCCATTATATTTGCCCCTTACACATGATGCCAAATGGAATGAGCCAAAATTCACATAATGCCACACGGATTGAGCCAAAATTCAAATAATGCCACATGGATTGTGTCAAAATTCACATCAAGCCACACAGATTGAGCCAAAATTCACATAATGCCACATGGATTGAGCCAAAATCCAAATAGTGCCACATGGATTGTGTCAAAATTCACATAATGCCACACGGATTGAGCCAAAATTTATATAATAACACACGGATTGAGCCAAAATTCACATAATGCCAAATGGATTGAGCCAAAATAAACATAATGCCACACGGATTGAGCCAAAATTCACATAATGCCACACGAATTGAGCCAAAATTTACATAATGCCACACGAATTGAGACAAAATTCACATAATGCCACACGTATTGGGCCAAAATTCACATAATGCCACACGGATTGAGCCAAAATTCACATAATGCCACACGGATTGAGCCAGAATTCACATAATGCCACACAGATTAAGCCAAAATTCACAATACGTTTCATAAACAGGAACATTGTCCACCAAAGGCGCGCATTAAACATTTACACCATAATGTCCATTACATGTTAAGTTACACGCCATTATATCCATTATGTATTATGTCAAACACCATAATGCCTATTAAAAATTATGCTACATAAGTGCTGCTTATCTACATGCTCATTGCCAAGGGTTCCATGCTCATTGCCAGAGGTTCCATGCTCATTGCCATGTGGGATTACATGCTCATTGCCAAGGGGAATACATGCTCGCTGTAAATGGGGGACAGCCGCCAGGCAGAAGTGATAGCCACTGACAGTGGCAGAGCCTGGCTGCATTCAGAGCACTGCAGGTCCAGGCTATTTGAAATTATACCCCTTTTACACCAGAAAATGCATTCCCAGGTTGGCCCCTTTTACAGCAGCCTAGTCCCTGCATTTTCTTGTGTGAGGGGGAGAGAAAACCACCCCTCCCCCTCTTTAACCAGTTATCTTATTTAACCGGCTATATCTTCGGAACCAACTGATCCATTTACATGAGACAAGTATCATATTGAAGAACTTTTGAGTGGGCTTTGAATGATTTTGGTCCAGTGAAACATGAACGTTTGGTTCCAGAGTAATCTGCCCTCAAAGAATATGAACAGCCATGAAATTACATTTCAAAAATAAAAAAAAAATAGTTTACACATAATATCTCTGGAACCGATTGACCGATATGGACCAGCCTGATATCATATTGAAGGCCCAGCGATTTGAAATTGAATGAGATCAACCACAAGCTTCTGTGATGCCAGGGGGGGAACTGGCAACCGTCGGAACCGGGTGGGGGTCGGAATTGACGGGTCCCATATTATCCTATGGGGAAAAAACGTTACAGCTTTGCCAGACGATATCTCTGGTTCCCGGGGGGGCTAGAGACACAGGGCTGGGCTCGTTGGAAAGCCCTGGTCCTCAGCTACAAAATGAAATGACAGGGGGGGCACGTGCCCGGGTGCCCCCCCCCCCTTCCCCCGAATCCGCCACTGTACACCATCACAAGCTACTGTACTGTACTTATGCTGTTATTTCTACTGTTTCTAAACACTACTGTACAGTACGGAATGTTGCCAGACAGCATAAGTTGCAAAACTGCCAGATCAGAAAGTTGTGCTGTGATTTCTACTGTTTTAATTTATGTTACGGTATACATCCCAACATTTTAATATCTCTAAGTGAGATACCTGCATGTTTTGGAAGCCATGTGCTCATGGAAGGGAAGTGGCCTCCTGGAAAGGAGGCATGGCTTCACTGAAATTCTGCAATCATGAAATGCTACCTCTGTTTTTATCACTGTGGGGATCTGTAAGCTGCTGGTCATGCCCCTAGCTCTGCAGTCTCCATCAATAGATGCTGTGTGCATTCACACAGCATACAGTATGTTCATTGCTAAGCAGAGCAGTAAGTGACAGGGGGGGGGGGGACTCCCGTCTTCCCCCTTACCCACCACAGGGCACATAAATTGGGAATGACTGGTGAAATCAGGACAGTGGGGAGATATGTTATTTACAGTACAGAATGTCCTTGAAATGGAAAGACAAGTACTCTCTTTTTTGGGGGGCACTACTTGAAAAAAAGTTTTTTAAAACGTAACTTTTATTATTATTAATTTAATTGCAAGAATAAAATGGACATACTCAAGCACACCTAACATGAAACATTAAAGATTGGGATGATGTTTAGTTTTTGAGCAAATAGACTACACACTCATCCAGTTTTAGGGGCAAACGCAGGATTTTCAGAAGGGGGTTTCCAGAGAGGGGCGGTGCAAAGCACGGAGATGGACACTTAGGTGACCCAGTATATGCCGGGTCAGTTAAAGCATTATAGATAGACCAATATATACAACAGCAGTGTAGACCCCTGGGCATAGCAATGTATTGGGGCCACTACTGATCCTCCAGCGGTAGGGGTGGGGGAAGCTTTGATGTCCCCCGGGTGGTAGGGGGTATTATATCAACTGCTCAGCATGTAGCGCCTGGATCAGTAATTTCCATTAATTACCCCTTTACTGCACAGATGGTGGGAGATGGGGTGGGAGAAGGGGGCATTGGGTTGAATGAAGGGGCCCTGACACATAACTTCCAGGGTGGTAGAGGATGTTTAATATGCATAGGAGCGGTGTATAGTGGAGTGGGCATATTATTCATAATTTTCTGGTGGGAGACAGCTTGCTTGACTGCAGATATCTCCAGTTAAGAAGGGGCCCTGATACATAACTTCCAGGGGGTAGAGGATATTTAATACGCAGAGGAGGGGTGTATAGTGGAGTGGGCTTATTATTCATAATTTTCTGGTGGGAGGACAACTTGCTTGACTGCAGATATCTCCAGTTCCTGGAAATAGATTTCTTAGCTTTTAATGGAACTAAAAACTAGAGAATCCCTCCTACCAAATGATATCGGGGACTAGGGGATCAGAGCAATCTGCCAATGAGAATATAAAACTACATACCAGGTCAGACAGAACCTGAAATATCCGACTGGGGAAAGCAATTAACAGGCTTGGATGGGGACCACTGCTTTGAAGTCAGATATCTCCGGTCCCCAGGGCCAATTTTTAAAATTCTTGTACCCATGGAAAGAGGGGACTCAGAAACCTCTCCTGCTTGCACCACTGAGTTTTAGAGCACAAATTATTGAACAATTAGCTATGTAATGTTATCAATGTGCATACTCTGAAACAATGAAGAATTGCACTGTTAAGTTCTGTAATGTTATTGATAACAATAGGATAGCAATATATACAAAATAATTTCCTCTATTAACCACAAATATTGGCAAATCAACAAAACAATACAATGATTCTCAGACAATTAAGGTGATCAATACATGTACCAATATTGTTAACTGATCAAACACTTGCTGGATAGTATGAGACTCTTATTGGCAAATCAACAAAACAATACAATGATTATCCAACACTTAAGGTGACCATTACATATACCAATTATGTTCACTGATCAAACACTTGCTGGATAGTATGAGCCTGTGTATGAATTAAGTGTTACAAGGAACTGCAACTACAGTATATACATATTATCTACTTGAGAACAATGTATCTCTTTCGTTATGTACGCTGCTGGGTCACAGTTTTTGGGTATATAAAAGATTGTTATAAACAATTAGATGTACAAGATCACTGAGTTAATTGTCAATCAATTTAAGATATTTGTTTTTAATAGTGGTATCAAACAGGTATTTTTATATATCAGAAGAGCAGGGAGATAAACTGTTCATATATATATATATATATATATATATATATATATATATATATATATATATATATATATATATATATATATATATACAGTAAGTATTCACGGTATAATTAACGTACTGCGGCTTTTACCTCAAATTCCTAAATTACCATATATCTAGTTAATATAACCAAAAGACATATTAATTAGCATTTAATTGAGGGTAGCGTCCGTATATAAATGAGTAAGGGAAAGAAAGTGATAGTAGTATGGTGAATAAAGTACCCTTTCTGATCCCAGGACCGCTGCTCGTGTGTAGTGCTCTGGGGCAGAATGATGGCCTCTGAGCCGGTCTGTGGGTTACAGTGTTTGGGTTAGCAGAAAGATATTGCTACTGTCCTGAGGGATGAGGTAGCATGGATCCCTGTTAGTTAATACTCAGTGCAGGGTATTTGGCCCCGCACTCAGGATGAGTGTATATCTGTAAAAAAATGGTGAGACAGAGAGTGGAAGTAGGGGTCCCTGTCCACCGGCCGTGCGCTGCTGCTCACCAATTGCCAGTAGCAGAGGTGGGGAGTGAGCGGTACGTCAATGGGTGCAGAGGTTCCCTTGGGATTAGAGGAAAACAGATAGCCACTCATTGGGATTTAGAGGAAAACAGGTTGCAAGATTGGCGGGGTCCCTTCCGTCCTCTGTACGATGCTGCTCCCCACTTGTCTGTTACAGCGGTGGAGAGTGAGCGGTACCTTGGTAGGAGCCAGGATTCCCTGGGGTGAAAGGGGGAGGTAGATGGCAGAAAGACTGCCTGGTGTGTGCCATCAGTGCAGTGTCCAAGAGATAGTGAGGAAAAGAAACACGTGGAAGCGCCAGGGTACCTTGCAGTGTCTGTGGACACTGGGAGTGTACGGGTAAGCTTTTCCACGTGCCTGTAGGAGGAAGAGAAACACACAGTGCTGTGTTACGGTGCCGCAGAGGGACTCATGCCATCAGCAGTCATCTGGTATGTGCTGCTTTGACGGTGAGGTGAGAGGTCAGATGGCCGTTTTGCATCTACCGCTTCGTCAGTGCTCTACAGAATGTCCCCAAGCAGCATTAGATGTTAAAGTAATTAATTTCAAAGTGGTAACGAAATCGTGAGACCCAAATGGTAGTTTTTGGTATTGTAAATATTTCTTGTGAAACACACACACACAAAAATGGCAATTAGGCATAGTGGGGTATGATGCTCAGAGACACAGAGGGGCATGAGTATCCACAGCAGCACAACAGCACATACAACATTTACTACACATGGGGGAAATTTACAAAGAATATGAATACCAAAATTCATCTTCGTATTCCTAATACGAATGAATACGACTGGCATCACCATCATATTTCATTTACAAATTCGTATTCTGGAGGGTAATTTACAAAGTACTGTAGTCATATTTGACTGCTTCATATTTTCCAATGGCATATGGATTAGTATTTTTGCTGATACAAATTCGTATTTTAAATACAAATTAATATTTTTAAATACAAATTCCTATTGGCTGCAGTGTAGAAAACAATTGAAAGATAAATGGCATGGTGTCCATGTGTCTGTTGGTCCCAAACAAATCAATAGGGGTACCTGTGGAAGGAAGTTATACTTATAAGGGTCTTCTGGCGTAGATCATCCCTTTCATTCCAAGTAGCATCCAGGTAAGAAGAAAAAATGACAAAACTAAACCCGAGACAGTACAGACTGTCAGTAGAAGCCAAACATAGAAAGGATGACAATCAGGGAGTGACTAAAAAGTAGTGTGGGACAAGGAGAGGGTAACAGGAAGAAATATGACAGGAAAAAGCACTGGGTAACAGAGAGACACAGTGGATGATGTGGAGAGGTAAATGGTATCTGGACTCTATTTGAGGGAGTACAGGTGGAAAATTGGGCTAAAATGATTCACTGGGACATAAAGGGAAAGCATGAGTGGGGGAGAAAGGCAGAAAAAAACATGGGGGTTTAATGTAAGGAGAGACATGGTGGGGGGAGAGAGTAGAGAGAGAGAGACAACAGGGGGGGGAGAAATGGAGAGAAAGAAAGGGGTAGAGAGAGAGGGAGGGAAAGAGAGAAGGGGAGAGAGAAAAGTGGAAGGAGAGAAAGGGGGACAGAGAAAGGGTGGAGTGCAGTAAGAGAAAGCAGGAGAGCGGAAAGAGAGCAGAGAGTGAAGAAGAGCAGTACGAGAAAGCAGGAGATTGGGTAGAGAGAGGACAGCTTGGAGAGAGAGTGGAGAGAGAGAAGGAGAGTGGAAAGAGAGGAGAGTGGAGAGTGTAGAGAGAAAACAAGAACAGAGAAAAGAGCGAATAGAGAGATAAAGAGAGAGCAGAGAGATAGAGAAGGAAAGCAGAGATAGATGGATAGCATACAGACAAGCAAAGAGAGACAGAGATAGGAAAGGTTATTGGAGAGAGGAGAACAAAGAGAGAGAAGGAGAACAGAGAGAAAGAAGGAAAGACAGGCAGATAGATGGAAAGAGAGCAAGATAGAGTGGAGAGCGAGAAGGAGATGGGAGAGGAGAGAGAGAGTGAGAGGAGAGCAGAGAGCAAGAGAGAGTGAGAAAAGAAAGGAACTCAGAGAGGAGAGCATAGAGAGAGCGAGAAGGAGAGCAGAAAGAGAGAAAAAAAGGAAGGTGTGGAGAGATATAGGACATCAGAAAGAGAGAATGAAGGAAATTGAAGAGAGAGAGAGGAGATAGAGTGGGAGAGCAATGAGATGAGTTTAAAGAGAGGGAGGGCAGAGACGGAGAAAATGAGAGCGGAGGGAGACAGTGAAGGAGAGTACAGCTCATGGAGAGAAGAGAGAGCATGGAGAGGAGAGAGAGAAAAAGATAATGTTGAGAGAGATTAAATGAGAAATGGAGAAAGGGAAGAGAGCAGAGATAGAGAGAGAAGAGAGCAGAAAATAGGGGGAGAGTGGTCGAGAGAGACGAGAGTAGAGAGAGTGATGAGAGAGAAAGGTAGAGAAGAGAGACAGATTCAGAGCTGAGTGGAGAGCGAAGAGAGAGACAAATATATAATGAAAGGAGATTTGGGGTAAGCGAGGAGAGTGAAGAGGTAGAAGGAGAGAGAAGGAGAGCAAGAGAGCAAAGAAGGAGAGGAGAGTTGAGAGAGAAAGAGAGAGAAAAGCAAAGTAGAGAGAGGAGAGCAAGAGAGAGTGTGGAGAGAGAGAGGAGATGGAGGAGAGCAGAGAAAAAAATGGTGAAGAGAGAGGAGAACATAGAAAGAGAGGAGAGCAGAGAGGAGAGTGTAGAAAGAGTGGAGAGGAGAGAGAGAGAGAGAGAGGAGAGCAAGAGATTGTGTGGCAAGAGAGTACAGCAGAGAGGAGAGCAGAGAGAGTAGTAGTAGTAGGTTTATGTATAAGGTGCCGCAAAGTAGTCCGCAGCACCGTACATAGCAAACAAAAAACAAATTACAAGGTAACGTACAGGGTGTGTTGAAAAATACAGTATGAATAGAGGTATAGCTAAATCAGCATCAGTTCAGAAGTAGGTGTCAAAATTGTCGAGGAGACTGAAGATGAAGTAGAGGAAGGGAAGAACAGGACAGGAGCACAGGTGAGGTAAAGAGGTAGGGTGAGTACGTGAGGAAGGAGGACCCTACTCATAAGAGTTAACATACTAAAAATAGGTGGGTGGACGAACGAAAAACAATAGGATAAGTAGGAACGGAGGGGAACGGAGGCAGGATAGGACGATCAAAAGAGGTTAGGAGGAGGGATAGGCTAGTCGAAAAAAGTGGGTTTTGAGAGAGAGAGAGAGAGAGAGCAAAAAGAGAGCAGAGAGGAGAGATATAGAAAGATAAGAGTGTGGAGAGAGATAAAAGGACAGCAGAAAGAGAGAATGAAGGAAAGTGGAGAGAGACAGTGGATAGAGTGAGAAAGGAGAGTAGAGGGTGAGTGTAAAGTTTGAGAGAAGGAGAAGAGAGGGGATAGGAGAGATGGAAAGCAGAGAGGAGAGTGAAGAGAGACAAAGATAGAATGAAAGGAGATTGGTGAAAGAGAGGACTGCAGAGAGGGGAGTGAAGAGAGAGAAGGAGAGTGAAGAGAGAGAAAGAGAGCAAACAGAGAAGAGAGGGAAGGAGAGCAAGACTGAGCAATAAAGGAGAGGGGGGTGGAGAAAGGAGAGCAGAGCAAGAGAGAGTGTGGAGAGGGAAGATATGGAGGAGAGCAGAGAAAAAAGAGTGCAGAGAGGAGAGCGTAGAGATAGAGAGAGAGAGAGAGAGAGAGAGAGAGAGAGAAGGAGAGCATAGAAATAGTGGAGAGGAGAGCAGAAGTCCTTATTCTGGTTCACTCTCAGAGGCAAATTCTTTCTCTAATGGGCAGAACCATGTGCACTGCAGGGGGGGGGGGGGCAGATGTAACATGTGCAGAGAAAATTAGATTTGGGTGAGTTATTTTGTTTCTCTGCAGGGAAAATACTGACTGCTTTATTTCTACACTGCAATATAGATCTCACTTTGAAGTAAAACCCCACCCAAATCTCAATCTCATTCTCTCTGCACATGTTATATCTGCCCCACCTGTAGTGCACATGGTGGGGGAATTTGCCTATGAGAGTGAACCAGCATAAGGCCCTGAATGAGAGGAAAAAAAGAAGAGTGGGAAGAGAGATACAAGGACAGCAGAAAGAGAGAGTGAAGGAATGTGGATAGAGAATGAGAGAGATAGAGTGGATACAGTGAGAGAGAAGGAGAGAGTATGGAGAGAGAGAGAAGAGCGGAAAGAAGAAGATCAGATAGGTGATAAGAGAGAGCATGGAAAGAAGAGTGAGGGAGAGAAAAGGAGAGTGTGAAGAGAGAGAGAGTGAAGGAGCGTAGTGAGAGCAGAGAGAGAAGGAGAGGATAGAGCAGAGTAGATAGAGAAGGGATAGGAGAGAGAGTAAAGGAGAGTATGGAGAGAGAGAAAAGAAGAGTGGGGAGAGTGCAAGAAGAAGAGTGAGAGAGGAAAGGAAAGCAAAGATGAGAGGCGAGGGAGAGAGAGGAGAGGGTTAAGACATCTCTCCTCACCCACAATATCACATGTATCAACATGTTGTAATGAACCCCCATACACCCCCTTTAAAGGTACCTAAGGCAGCTGTAGGACCTACTGTCATCAGGGCCGAGCTGCAGTGATTCCCTCAGTGGGATAGCTGGGCTGCATGGCAGAACCAGGGTCGGAGGAAGTGAGCCTCGGGTCCCATGGATCGGGTGGGGACAGTGCAGGAAGCTCCGGGCAGCAGGGATAGACTGAGCACCTGGCAGAAGAGGGTCCCTTTGAGGGAGCACCAGACAGCAGCGGGGATGGTGCAGGGAGTGCCAAGCGGCAGAGGGTCCCGTGGAGGGAGTGCCAGGCAGCAGTCGGGACGGTTGAGGGAGTGCCGCCTCCGGCCAGCATCTGTGATGGTGGAGTGAGTGCCGTGCAGCAGTGGGATGGTGGAGCCAGCCAGGTGGCAGGGAGACCCATTGTCAGGACCTCCCCTCATTTTTCTTGTGCTGGGGCAGTCACTAGTTCGTGACATAGGCCCTTATTCTGATCGGTGCGGATTTTTCCGCATGCGGTCGTACCGCCGATGGTTTTCGACTGCGCATGTGCAGAGGTCACTCTGCGCATGTGCAAGCGGTTTCACCGTACGTATTCTTTAGACGCCGCACAGGGGGCGGAGAGGGGCGTGAAGGGCTACTTAGCCTCATTACCCTATGCATACGCCCCACGTTTTATGGGCGTTCCCATGCAAACGCAGGGCGTATGCATGGTAATGAAGCCGTGACGCATGTGTACGGGGCGGGCATCTGACATCGCCGGATGTCAGCTGCCCGCCCCCATACATGATTTCATACGGACAAGTGTCTGTGTGGTCTAGGGTGGCGGGCGCTGGTGGAGCGTGCGGCCCTGCATTCGATGTTCGGCGACCATCGAATGCAGGGGCTGCTCCCAAGATGGAGGAGGCGTATCCCCGTCCACTTTCATGCGGACCGCCACATATCCGCGTACGGACGGAGGTGGCGATCCGTATGGAAGGCGGGGATTCGCCTGCACGGTCCTGGCCGCATATTTATGATCTGGCCGCACCGATCAGAATAAGGCCCATAGAGCCCTGGCAGCAGCCTAAAAAGAGGAGGAGGCAGGCCCGTCTGGCTCTGTTACAGTTAAAAAAAGAAAATAATCTGCCCATAACTACATCCCATCTTCAATAGAACTCCTATCTTAGTAAATAAACTCCAAAGTATAGTATAGTATACAGTATTAGCCATATTCTAGCAAAATGGCTCAGCAGCCTTTCCATTGATACAGCACAGTTGTCCATAATTCAGAATTTTCCTATTGCTGTTGTCCATGTTGTAGATAAGAAAAATGGAAATATCTGTCTATGTGTTAGAATATGTTATTCTCATTGGTGCAGGAGTAATTAACATCATGTGGATTCCGAGTGACAGAATGGAGGAATAGTTGCCCAATGTCTAGATTGCCATTGGCAAAAGAACTGGTGCAGCCAGGGCTATTTTTGTGCAGGCTCTAGCAGGAACTGTGGCCCTTATACTAGTTCACTCTTTCTGACAAAATATTTCTTAGATGGACAAAACCATGAGCACTGCAGGTGAGGCGGTGTAAAACCCCACCCAAATCTAATTATCTCTGCACAAGTAACACCTGCTTCACCTGCAGTGCTCATGGTTTTGTCCATCTAAGAAATATTTTGTCAGAAAGAGTGAACTAGTATAAGGGCCACAGTTCCTGCTAGAGCCTGCACAAAAATAGCCCTGGGTGCAGCATTTCCATTTGTATTGCCATAGCAATGCACATCTGGGGCTCCAGATGCATCCAGGCCTCTCCAGGCATCTCCATTTCTATTCAGGCTCCTCCAGGCCTCCAGCTTCATCCAGGTGTCCAAGTTTCCAGGTTTGTCCAGGTGTCCAGGTCTGACTATGTTCATCCAGGTTTGTCCAGATTTCAAGGTCTATCCAGGTGCTTAGGTCTGTCCAGGTGTTGAGGTCCACCCATGTGTCCAGGAACCTTCAGGTTCCATGTCCATCCAGGTTCAACTAGGTGTCCATGTTGGTGCATGTTGGTCCAGGTGTGCAGGTTCATCCAGGTGCCAAAATCACGCCAGGTGTCCAGGTCTAGGTACAAGGCAAGACATAGACAAACAAAACACCTTAAGGGCTAAAAAACTGTCCTGCTGCTGCTTGTCCATCAAATAATAGTTCAACTGTAAACTATAAAAAAAAAAAAATTCAACGTTTTGTGACCCTTCACTGTGCTGAACTCTTGGATTTAGAGAGAACAGGATGATAAAAATATGATTCACCGTGATGAATTGGATTTTGTTGCTTTATATTTGGACATCACGGTGAATCATATTTTAACATCCAGTTCTCTCTAAATCCAAGAGTTCAGCGCTGTGAAGAGTCACACAACTTTGAAAAATTTGCTAGGTGTCCAGGTCTATCCAGATGTACAGGTCTTCCCATGGTTCCATGTCCATCTGGGTTTCCAGGTTCATCCAAGTCTCTATCACATTGTATCTCATTTTTATTTGTTATCCAAATGGTCTGTATGGTCTTCCTTGGTGCAGCGGATAGCTCGCTGAATGAAATCAATACAATTTTCTGGTAGACCTTGTTTCAGACTAGTTACCAGGTACCTCTGCCTGCAGATTCTTAATAAATCAGTACATCATTCTTTTCATCAGTCCTCAGTACATGCCTGATTGTCCTAGTATAGGCATGTTAGTGAACAAATTATCTCCCAGTTCCATATGATTCCCAATCCTGAACATTCTAATCATATAACCTCTCAACTGCCCTTTCTCCAGTGAAAACATATTCAGCCTGATAAACCTATCTTTGTATTCTAGTGATTTGAGACCTTTTACTAGCTTACTAGCCCTTCTCTGTACCTGTTCCAATTAATTTATGTCCTTTTTAAGGTGTGGTGCCCAGAATTGAACACAGCATACAACTGTCTAGTGGGTTGCGGCCCCCTGCTAGATGTACTCACAGTTAAGCTAGAGGTGTGGGTAAAGCTCTGGTTGAGAGTAGGGCAGACTCCAAGGATGACAGAATAACTCAAGGAGATTTATGGTTGCTGACTTTGTGAAAAAACAGGATCCGGGGATGCCTTAAACACTTAAACTCAGTAACTTAGGCGACTTGGCAAATAAATGGAAATCAGGGATTCTGGAATTATACTGGTAAAAGAAGAGCCAACTGAGCAAATTTATGGACTCTAGACAATGCTTGAAATTCTCTGGGATATTTGAAAACAGCCAACAAGGAATTCGTGGCCAGGGCTTAGCAGCCAGGGTGTTCATGCTTTAGTCGGGGGGAACTCATGTAAAAAGTTTCACCCGGCTGTTGCATGACACTGTTGGCTGTTTGAGCCCAGTGTTGTTTATAAAAATACAGGGGACCTATATTAATTTTGTCCCCCCCATATTTCTGTATTTTTACACTAAGAAGCATCACATGGATCAGTCAAATCCATGCTATGTTTCAGGGTCGTCCATATTTGGCTGCCGGTAAACTGAGCAACCAAATACAAATGACATTGACATCTGGAAATAGGATTCCTGAGAACTTGGAAGCTTAGTAAATTATCTAAGTTATCATGCCATATTTTAGAGCCGATCACAGCCGATCTCTTTTGAACACGTTTGTACATGGTATTGGCCTTAATATCCGATATTAGGAAATTTCTCAAATGTAGTCATTATTGGATGTGAAGTAAATGGCAAGAGCAGAGAGAGAGGAGGGGAGGAAGGGTGGAGGTCAGCAGAGGAAGAAGTTGAGAGTTTTTATACTGCGAGGAGATGAAGTTCTTGAAGTATGACTATTTGGCAAAGGAAAGGGCAGTGCTGAAGGATGAGAGCATAAGTGGGGAATTTTGCTGTAGAGTGGGATTTCCGTCACTGTTGTTTAGTACCACATGAAAGTTTTGCAGATATCTTGTGCATTTGTTGTTCCAGGGTTGAGGTTTTGATCTTCTAGGGTGAATAGTGGGCGGTGGAGCAAGAGAATTAAGAGCAGAGGTAAGGGATGAATTGAAAAGGGAAGTGGCTTATTTAAGGAAAGATAGAGATAAAATAGGAGATCGAAGTAAGTGAGTTAAACAGGTAGAATAAGAAGCTGGTTTCAATAGACTCAATGTTAAGCTTAGTGATACCAGCCTTAGGTCGTACAGATGGAGAAGCAAAGAGGGATAAGTTAACCCCTTCCTGACAGAGCTAGTTTTTGCGTTCCTGACAGAGCCATTTTTTTTCAAATCTGACATGTCTCACTTAAGTGGGGATAACTTTTTTTTGCTTTTACTTATCCCAGTGATTTTGAGAATGTTTTTTCGTGACACATTGTACTTCAAATCAGTGGTAAATTTGGGTCGATACAGTCTGTGTTTTTTTGTGAAAAATACCAAAATGTCGTGAAAAAATGGAAAATTTAGCGATTTGCAAAATGTTAAATTTTCTGCTTGTGAGACAAATAATCATACCACTCAAAATAGTTAATAACTAACATAGACCATATGTCTACTTTATATTTCCATCATTATTTCAACTTCCTTTTAATTTTTTTGGACACTAGGAGGCTTACAATATGAATAGCAAATTCTCAAATTTTCAAGAAAATTTCAAACACTGATTTTTTTAGGGACCAGTTCAGTTCTGATGTGACTTTGAGGGACTTGTATGTGAGACACCCCCATAAATGATGCCATTTCAAAAACTGCACCCCTCACAGTATTCAAAACAGCATTTTGGAAGTTTGTTAACCCTTTAGGTGTTTCACAGGAATTAAAACAAAGTGTAGGTGAAATTTCAAAATTTCATTTTTTTTTCGGATTTTCAATTTTAATACATTTTTCTAAGGAACACAGTACATTTTACTAGAGAAATGTGACTAAAAATTGATTCCCCCAATTCTTTGGTTTTCATAAATATCCTATATGTGGCCCTAGTGTGCACGGTGACCAAACCACCGGCTTCATAATAGAAGGAGCACCTACTTGATTTTGGAGCCTCCTTTTTATGAGATTATTTTTTAGGCACCATGTAGGTTTCTAGGCACCATAAGATGCTAAAAGTTAGGAACCCCCCCACAAGTGACCCCATTTTGCAAACTACACCCCTCAGGGAATTCATCTAGGGGTATAGTGTACATTTCAAACCCCCAGGGGTTTCACCAATTGTGGTACAACTGGGCAGTGAAAATGAAAAAAAATAATTTTTCATTTTCACAGCTCAGTTGTATCAAAATTGGTGAAACCCCGGGGGGTTTGAAATGTACTCTATACCCCTAGATGAATTCCCTGAGGGGTGTAGTTTGCAAAATGGGGTCACTTGTGGGGGGGTTCCACTGTATGGGTGTTTCGGGGGTCATTCAACCAGAATCTGTGCTGCAAAATCCAAAAATCACTCCTTCCCTTCTGAGTCCTGCCATGCACCCAACTGGTATTTTTTGGTCACATGTGAGGCATTGCCGTACCCGGGAGAAATTGGGGCACAGATTTTGGGGTGCTTTGTCTCCTTCATTCCTTGTGAAAATTAAAAATTTTGAGCCAGATCTGCATTTTTGTGTAAAAAAATTTATTTTTTTACACAAAAATGCAGTTCTGGCTCAAAATTTTTAATTTTCACAAGGAATGAAGGAGACAAAGCACCCCAAAATCTGTGCCCCAATTTCTCCCGGGTACGGCAATGCCTCACATGTGACCAAAAAATACCAGTTGGGTGCATGGCAGGACTCAGAAGGGAAGGAGTGATTTTTGGTGGTGGAATGAATGGCGGGTGCTATGTCGCATTAGCAAGACCCCCGAAGCACCAATACAGTGGAACCCCCCCACAAGTGACCCCATTTTGGTCACCAGCTTTGGGAGGGGGGCTGGCGCTGCGGCTGGCGGGGGGGTGGGAGGGGTGCTGGCGCTGCGGCAGCCGGGTGGGTGGGAGGGAGGGGGGCTGCCGGGTGGGAGGGGGGGGGGGCTGGCGATCGTAGGTGATCGGTGCGGTATACGCACACACACACACACACACACACACATATATATATATATATATATATATATATATATATATGTGTGTATATATATATATATATATATATATATATATATACATATATATACATATATATACACACACATATATATATATATATATATGTGTGTGTATATATATATATATATATATATATATATACACATTTGCACATTTTTTTTTTATTTTATTTTATTTTTTAACTTTTCCAGCAGCAGCATGATGCTGCTGCTGCTGCTGCTGCTGCTGCGGGGGGGAGGGGGGAGGAGGGGAGCGCAGCGTGCGCTCCGGACGTAGCGGTGGAGCCGCTGGAGCTGCTGCTGCTGCCGGGTGAGTGCCCGGCGGGTGGGAGGGGGGTGCTGCCGCTCGGTGGTGATCGGTGCTGCACCGATCACCACCGATCCCTGTGTTACCGAGCGGCTTAGCCGCCGGTAACACAGGAAACGCTGTGAATGGCTGTTCAGATTTGAACAGCCAATCACAGCGATCGCCGACCGGGGGGGGGGCACCCCTGCCCCCCCTGGGCGACGAGGGGGGATGTCTGCTGTCAGGGACAGCAGACATCACCTAACTGTCACTGCGTCTCTAGACGCAGTGACAGTTTGAAGTCATGACGTACATGTACGTCAAATGTCGGGAAGTACTTCCCGACCATGACGTACATGTACGTCAAATGTCGGGAAGGGGAAGAGAGCAGGTGATGGTCACTGATGGGAGTTGGAGAACTCAGAAATATCACAATGGTAGGAGAAAACCAGATTAAGTGAGCTTCCATTCATCTGGGATGTGAGGAGGTTCACTGGGAGGGACCATGTGAGATGTGCTGCTAAGGAGTACAGAAGCAGGGGATATTGTGGGGTTTTCATAGGTATGTTAAAGCAACCTAAGGTAATGGAGGGGATGTCTGAAGAGAGGCAGTGACTTAGCCAGGGAGTAAAGTTGTCAAGGAATTTCGAGGGAGGTCCAGGGGGCAGTAAATGACCGCAAGTCAATGATGGACAAGTTGGAAAAGTAGAGAATGTAAGGGATGTTTCAGGGGGTAAAAATTGGTAGTAGTAGTTAGAGTGTAAAATTACCCCTACACCCCCACCATGGCTATCCACAGGTTGGGGTGTGTGTGAGAATGTGAGACCTCCAGCAGAGAGAGCAGCAGGAGAAGTACTGTTCAGGGGATGATCCAGGTTTCCATAAGGAGATGGAGGGAGTTAGAAATGAAAAGGTCATGTGTGGGAATCAGGTTATTACAAACAGCTGTGGCATTTCATGGGCACAGGATATGGGAATATGATTTTGTGGGAGATATGTGAATGAGTATATTAGACTTGCTGTAAAAACTGATATACAGTCATTTTGGCAGGCTGGAACACAGAGGGTATAGTGATAGTGCTGGATCCCGATCTAGGAGGGTAAACTGCAGGAGTTGGGCATTAAGAGTGAACAATGTAATACTGATAACTGTGATGTGGGATACACCAATGAGGAGGAGCAAGACAAGAGGCCTTGCAGTTTCACTCTCCAAGAGGTCTTGCAGTTTCACTCTCCACGCCACCATTTGTTGCTCCGCTCCACTCACCACTGTGCTGAAAAGTGGCGACCCTTCTGACATGCTCCTTCCTCTGTCCTGCCCTGTCGCATGACAGGTCATTTAGCCCACTTAGAAATATACCTAACCAAGGAGGGAGGGAGCATGAAAGAGTAGTTGGGTAATCGGTATGTGGTGGGGCTGGGTGAACAACAGCAAGGTAACAGTGACCTAGCCTTTCATCTATTGTAAACCATCCCAGTCCTGGCCTTAACCCAGTGTTTTAGATACTAGACCATTACTCTATCTTGTATATTACGTTAGTCTCCTATTTTATGGTGTTACGCCATTTGTGAAAGCCTATACTTCCGAAAGTACAGTGCAAGACCTGGTGGCATCCTAAAAACTGTTGTGTATGTGTGGGTGTATGTGAATGTATATTGTACCCTAAGGGAACAATGGGCTGCTGATATAGGCAGAATATCAGCACTAGGGTTCTAGAGGTTTTATGCAATTGTGCTGGATTTCCATAATGGAAATAACGGTCCAGATTTTGCCCCTATTGATTCATGTTGTGACATCACAATAGAATATATACTTGCTTTTCCAACACGTATAACTTAGTTTTTAATGTACATTGAGCCTCTGTAAACTCTTTCTTATTATATATTTATATAGTGTACAGTAGATAAGAGATTATAAGCAATGAAAAGTTGCTTCTTCTAGAACTATATTTCTATTAAAATAACATAGCATATTTTCTTGTGAGCTGGTCCCTGGGGTGTTCGGACTATTTGGCTACTTGTTTTTCTGTGTAAGTATAACTCTTATTTTTTTTCTTAAACTATGATTAAACTGCGTAAGATATAAAAACCTCTCCCAGTCTCATCTCTTACCAGACGGCTGATTACACAATTGCACTCCATGCCGCCGTCACTGCTGAGTCTGCAGGGAGAGAACATCATCTCTACAGCGTACCAAACCCTTTGCTCTCTCCTATCTGTTTTATTACTGAAACTGTTCTGGTTGTCAGCTTTATGTGTTCCAATCTGCAATTCTTTCACATTCACCCCAGCAAACGGCTGTTATCTTATTATGAAGAGATATCTGTTTGAATATAAATATTCAATGGATGGAGATATAATTATAGGAGGAATATTCACTGTACAATCTTTGGTGGTAGATATAAATACACAAGGTTCCTTCCTCTTTTATAAGATATGTCACGAGTAAGAACTTTAAATTTTATTTAATATATTTTATGTTGTGAGTAATAATGTAGTTCTGACACATTCTATGTAAGCAGGCAAATACAGTAGTATACATTTCCTAAAGATCTTAGTGATGTTATATTTCTTCTATGACGTGTACTTGTATATATATATATATATATATATATATATATATATTCCATTGACAAAAAACCTTACGGTTTCACATGTCCCATTAAGGCTTCTTAAACATGATCTGGCATTTCTGAAACCTGTTGTAACTCTTCCACTCAAACTCCAAAAAGCAATGAAATTCCGATCATTAAGGCTGGCGCCTTAATGGACGTGTTCCTTGCGCAGTACAGATATGGTACGCCATCACAGCCTGTGGGTAAGTGCAGATTCAGCACTCTCACAGAGTGAGATTGCTGTCACTCACACAATGGTGGAGCTGCTAATTCACAGATTTGTGTGCTCATTGGAATACACACATGCAGTCTATGCAACTGAAGGTCTGAGCAGTAAACAGAGCCGAGAGGATAGGGTAAAAGTGGTGTTGATTGGGGTAGGAGGCAGTGTGGTGCGGATGGGGAATAGAAATGCGTAGATGGTAGAAAGGCTAAGCAGCACTGATGGGGGACTAACGAAGCAGATGGGTGGAAAACAGTGGCACAGATTGGGGAAGGTAAGACAGAGTGATGCGATTGGGTAGGAAACAGAGGAGCAGTTGGAGGAAAGACAGCACTGATGGGGGAGGGGGTTCGGAGCAAAGGGGATAAAGGGAAAACAGAACAGTGTAGATGGAGAGGGGAGACAGCAGTACAGATGGAAGGAAACTGTGTCATGGATGAGGCGGGCAGAGCAGCATGGATGGAGGGGGAGACAGAGTACCACTAATAGAGGGGAAGCCAGTGGCACAGATAGAAGGAAACAGTGGCACCTGTGTGAAAAGACAGGGCAGCGCAGATGGGGAAAGACACATTGGTGCAGATGAGGGAATACACACAGCAGTAGGTATCGGGGAAGACAGAGCAGCATGAAGGTGGGAGAAGAAAGTGTAGATGCATAGTAGTTGGGAGTATTATAGTTTTTGCAATTATGAAAGATGTTTCTGGTAACTGCATGTGAATACTAAATGAAATGGATATACAGTATGTAGTGAGTGTGAAAGATGTTGGACTCTCAGTGGGATAGTTCTAGTAATAGTGTTTATTCTAGCACTCGCTATCTTTGAAAACCCATGCAGTTCCTCTACCCTGTCTGGGGTGTTGCTGTCTGCTGTAGTGTTTCTAGCACAGGTCTGGTTTGCAGTGCTGATATACAGATCACACTGTGCTAGAAGCACTACAGCAGAAAGATACACCCCAGGCAGGGAAGCGGAACTGCATGGGTTTTCAAAGATGGCGGGTGCTAGAATGAACACTATAGTAACTCAGTGGGCTAGACCGTTTTAGATGATTGCAGGTACTTATTAGGATGAGTGCGCCACATAACTGTTCAGACCTTTAGTTGCATAGACTGCATGTGTGTATTCCAATGAGCACACAAATCTGTGAATTAGCAGCTCCACCATTGTGTGAGTGACAGCAATCTCACTCTGTGAGAGTGCTGAATCTGCACTTACCCACAGGCTGTGATGGCGTACCATATCTGTACTGCGCAAGGAACACGTCCATTAAGGCGCCAGCCTTAATGATCGGAATTTCATTGCTTTTTGGAGTTTGAGTGGAAGAGTTACAACAGGTTTCAGAAATGCCAGATCATGTTTAAGAAGCCTTAATGGGACATGTGAAACCGTAAGGTTTTTTGTCAATGGAATTTCATAGCTTTTTTTAAATTTTTTTTTTTTTATTCAGAAATGTAAAATTTCACTGTAAGAATAAACATTGGATTTTTTAAAATGTTTAACAATAACACACCCTTGGCAACAAGCATTACCACTGGCTACACGCATTACAAACCCCTGGCAAGGAGTATGACACCCATCCCAGAGCATGAAAGCACTGGCAATGAGCATGACACCCAGTGTGTAGAAGCTATACTTTAGGACATAATGTATCACGGGCATTGCAGTGTGGGGCATATGGTGCCGGGGACATTACTGTATGGGGCTTAATATGGTGAAAAAATGTTTTTCCTGTGGTGGCAAAGGTCTGTTTGTGAAGAGACAAAAACTGGGGTGTAAGGTAGTCTTCTCCGGTGAGGCCATGTCCATTTTAATGAGACCACGCCCCTTGCCTGGGGCAGAGATCAAATTACAAATGATATATACATGACACGCTGACCCTACCAGGTCATGGATCAGCTGCGGGTGTGTGAGTATGTATGGATAGGCTACATATATGTGTGTGTGTGCGCGTATGTATGAATGTATGGATAGGCTATGGGTGTGTGTGTGTCAATGATGCCTACCTATACATGACACGCTGACCCTACCAGGTCATGGAACTTTACCAGGCTGGGGGTTCCTCCCGGAGATGGGGACCAGTCTGCTCCTTCTGTCTGACTTGATGGTTTCCCCTCCAGCAGTGAGTTCCAGGCAGCCGCTCACCTCTTCCCCAGTGTCCGCAGATGCTGAGCAGGGAACACAGAGCCAGGCCTCCCCCTTCTGGCATGGCAGTGGTGCTGTCTCCAGAATGGATCGCCGGAGTTAAGGTGAGTGTCGATGGGGTGACCAGGGCGGCAGGCTCCCTGCGGAGGGCTGCTGCGCATGTGCCTCTTCCCATGGTCATCCCTGCAAAGGACCAGGGCAGGAGCTATACACGACTCGTGCATACTCAGCAGCCCTCCCGGGCCATTTTGGTTTTGTGCAATGATCAAGTTTGTTTTTTGGGTACAATCAAATTCTGCTAAGAGAAATGTGACCTATTTTAGTCTAAAAAAAAAAGGGAGGGAGGTAATGAGTCACACCATACCTCTGGTGCTATATTGAATAAAAATAATAATAGCCAAGGAAAGCTGCATATGACAACAAGCAAACCAGCTTGTAAGAAATAAAAGATAATTGGAAAGCACACACAGCATTAGCAATTATATTAAAGTTGAAAACTAAATGTAATATAGGTCCCCTTTTCAATAATGGCACAAGACTCCGTTCAATTGAAATAACAAAAATATTTTATAAACACATAATAAAGTCATATACAAAAATATACATAAATCACATGTAATTAATGGTAAAACAATGTAACATAAGGTGCTGGTGTCCCAATTAATTAAAAGTAATGAACGTATCAGCAGCAGACCTCACTTGAAGCTCAAGCAGGATGGTGATGGAGCCGGTGGAAAAGAGCTGGGTCATGGTCAGAGCCCACAGCGGGCAGAGGAATCCGCACTGGCGCAGGCAGGTGCAGTGCCGGGGGTGCGGGAGTAGAAGGGGGGTTAGTTGAGGTCTGATAGAGCAGGCAGTAGTAGGAAGGAAGCCGCAGTGAGAGCCTAGCCGGTTTGTGCAGGACGGGGAGGGGCGGTCAGCGGTTGAGAAGCCCCCGAGCAGATGAAAGCTACCGGTCACTGGTCGGCCTCGTGAGAGGTGCGGGCAGGAGGTGTGGGGGGAGAAGGCCGCAAGGGCCAGTGAGAAGGGAACAGTGTACACATGGGGACACTGAAGGGAGAGGGGGGGACAGTATACATGGGGGGACTGAGGGGGTTATAGGCTGTGGGGTGTGTATGGTTAGGGTAATAGGCTGTGGGGGGAGGGGGGTATGGTTAGGGTTATAGGCTGCAGGGGGGTCTATGGTTAGGGTTATAGGCTGGGGGGGGGAGTGTATGGTTAGGGTTATAGGCTGCGGGGGGGGGTGTATGGGTAGAGTTATAGGCTGCGGGGGGTGTGTGTTCGATTAGGTTTATAGGCTGCGGTGTGTGTGTATGGTTAGGGTTATAGGCTGCAGGGTGTGTGTATGGTTAGGGCAATAGGCTGCTGGGGAGGGTACGGTTAGGGTTATAGGCTGCGGGGTGTGTGTGTATGGGTAGGGTAATAGGCTGTGGGAATGTTTGTGTGTGTATGGTTAGGGTTATAGGCTGCGGGGGGTGTATGGGTAGGGTTTTAGGCTGCGGGGGTGGGGTGTATGGTTAGGGTTATAAGCTGGGGGGTGTATAGTTAGGGTTATAGGCTGCGGGGTGTGTGTATGGTTAGGGTTATAGGCTGCGGGATGTGTGTATGGTTAGGTTTATAGGCTGCGGGATGTGTGTATGGTTAGGTTTATAGGCTGTGGGGTGTGTATGGTTAGTGTAATAGGCTGCAGGGGGAGGTGTATGTTTCGGGTTATAGGCTGCAGGGTGTGTGTTTGATTAGGGTTATAGGCTGCAGGGGCTGTGTATGGTTAGGGTTATAGGCTGCAGTGTGTGTGTGTGTGTGTGTGTGTGTGTGTGTTATGGTTAGGGTTATAGGCTGCAGGGTGTGTGTATGGTTAATGTTATAGGCTGCGAGGTGTGTGTGTGTGTGTGTGTGTGTGTGTGTATGGTTAGGGTTATAGGCTGCAGGGTGTGTGTATGGTTAGTGTTATAGGCTGTGAGGTGTGTGTGTGTGTATGGTTAGGGTTATAGGCTGCAGGGTGTGTGTATAGTTAGTGTTATAGGCTTTGGGGTGTGGGGGGGTATGGTTAGTGTTATTGGGGGGGAGGTGTATGGTTAGGGTTATAGGCTGTGGGGTGTGTATGTTTAGGGTTATAGGCTGGGGGTGTATGGTTAGGGTTACAGGCTGTGGTGTGTGTGTATGTGTGTTTAGGGTTATAGGCTGCGGGGTGTGTGTATGGTTAGGGTTATAGGCTGCGGGGTGTGTGTATGGTTAGAGTTATAGGCTGTGGGGTGTGTGTATGGTTAGGGTTATACAGTAGGCTGCGGGGTGTGTATGGTTAGGGTTATAGGCTGTGGGGGGTGTGCATGGTTAGGGTTATAGGCTGTGGGGGGTGTGCATGGTTAGGGTTATAGATTGTTGGGGGTGTGCATGGTTAGGGTTATAGGCTGTGGGGGGTGTGTATGGTTAGGGTTAAAGGCTGCCGGGGGGGTGTATGGTTAGGGTTATAGGCTGTGGGGTGTGTGTGTGTATGGTTAGGGTTATAGGCGGGGGGGTGTATTGTTAGGGTTATAGGCTGTGGGGGGGTGTGCATGGTTAGGGTTATAGGCTGCGGGGTGTGTGTGTATGGTTAGGGTTATAGGCTGCAGGGTGTGTGTATGGTTAGGGCAATAGGCTGCGGGGTGTGTATGGTTAGGGTTATAGGCTGGGGGGGTAAGGTGTATTGTCAGGGTTACAGGCTGCAGGGTGTGTATGGTTAGGGTTATAGGCTGTGGGGGGTATGCATGATTAGGGTTATAGGCTGGGGGGGGGTATGCATGATTAGGGTTTATAGGCTGTGGGGGGAGGTGTATGGTTAGGGTTATAGGCTGTGGGGTGTGTATGGTTAGAGCTATAGGCTGCGGTGGGGGGGTGTATGGTTTGGATTATAGGCTGCGCGCAGGGGGTAGGTGTATGGTTAGGGTTATAGGCTGCGGGGTGTATATGGTTAGTGTTATAGGCTGCGGGGGTTGTGTATGGTTAGTGTTATAGGCTGCGGGGTGTGTGTGTATGGTTAGTGTTATAGGCTGCGGGGTGTATATTGTTAGTGTTATAGGCTGCAGGGTTTATATGGTTAGTGTTATAGGCTGCGGGGTGTGTGTATGGTTAGGGTTATAGGCTGCGGGGGGTGTGCATGGTTAGGGTTATAGGCTGCGGGGGGTGGGGGGGGGGTGTATTGTTAGGATTATAGGCTGCGGTGTGAATGGTTAGGGTTATAGGCTGCGGGGGGGAGGGGGTGTATTGTTAGGGTTATAGGCTGCAGGGTGTGTATGGTTAGGGTTATAGGCTGTGGGGGGAGGTGTATTGTTAGGGTTATAGGCTGCGGGGGGAGGTGTATTGTTAGGGTTATAGACTGCAGGGTGTGTATGGTTAGGGTTATAGGCTACGGGGGGGGGGGGTTCATGGTTAGTGTTATAGACTGCAGGGTGTGTATGGTTAGGGTTATAGGCTGCGGGGGGAGGTGTATTGTTAGGGTTATTGACTGCAGGGTGTGTATGGTTAGGGTTATAGGCTACGGGGGGGGGTTCATGGTTAGTGTTATAGGCTGCAGGGTGTGTGCATGGTGTGTCGTAGGCTGCAGGGTGTTTATGGTTAAGTTAATAGGCTGCGGGGTGGGTGTGTATGGTTAGGGTTACAGGCTGCGGGGTGTGTGTATGATTAGGGTTATAGGCTGCGCGGTGTGTATGGTTAGGGTTATAGGCTGAGGGGGGAAGGTGTATTGTCAGGGTTATAGGCTGCAGGGTGTGTATGGTTAGGGTTATAGGCTGTGGGGGGTATGCATGATTAGGGTTATAGGCTGTGGGGGGTATGCATGATTAGGGTTTATAGGCTGTGGGGGGAGGTGTATGGTTAGGCTTATATGCTGGGGGGTGTGTGTGTAGTTAGGGTTATAGGCTGTGGGGTGTGTATGGTTAGAGCTATAGGCTGCGGTGGGGGGGGGGGTGTATGGTTTGGATTATAGGCTGCGCGCAGGGGGTAGGTGTATGGTTAGGGTTATAGGCTGCGGGGTGTATATGGTTAGTGTTATAGGCTGCGGGGGGTGTGTATGGTTAGTGTTATAGGCTGTGGGGTGTATATTGTTAGTGTTATAGGCTGCAGGGTTTATATGGTTAGTGTTATAGGCTGCGGGGTGTGTGTATGGTTAGGGTTATAGGCTGCGGGGTGTGTGTATGGTTAGGGTTATAGGCTGCGGGGGGTGTGCATGGTTAGGGTTATAGGCTGCGGCTGTGTGGGGAGGTGTATTGTTAGGATTATAGGCTGCAGGGTGTGTATGGTTAGGGTTATAGGCTGTGGGGGGAGGTGTATTGTTAGGGTTATAGGCTGCAGGGTGTGTATGGTTAGGGTTATAGGCTGCGGTGTGTGTGTATGGTTAGGGTTATAGGCTGCGGGTGTGTGTGTATGGTTAGGGTTATAGGCTGCGGTGTGTGTGTATGGTTAGGGTTATAGGCTGTGGTGTGTGTATTGTTAGGGTTATAGGCTGCGGGGGGAGTGTATTGTTAGGGTTATAGGCTGCAGGGTGGGTATGGTTAGGGTTGTAGGCTGCGGGGGGAGGTGTATTGTTAGGGTTATAGACTGCAGGGTGTGTATGGTTAGGGTTTTAGGCTGCGGGGGGAGGTGTATTGTTAGGGTTATAGACTGCAGGGTGTGTATGGTTAGGGTTATAGGCTGCGGGGGGGGGTTCATGGTAAGTGTTATAGGCTGCAGGGTGTGTGCATGGTGTGTCGTAGGCTGCAGGGTTTATATGGTTAGTGTTATAGGCTGCGGGGTGGGTGTGTATGGTTAGGGTTATAGGCTGTGGGGTGTGTGTATGGTTAGGGTTATAGGCTGCGCGGTGTGTATGGTTAGGGTTACAGGCTGCGGGGGTGTGTGTGTGTGTGTGACTGGGTAGGGTTATAGGCTGCGGGGGTGTGTGTGTGGGTAGAGTTATAGGCTGTGGAATGTGTATGTAGTAGCTACTAACCTGGCCCACTGTGCTTCAAAGGAGGCTGCTTCTGGGGCACACTCTGGATGATTCACCTCTCTGCAACTCTTCATTCATCCTGTCCGGTCCTCTGGTTCCAGGTTCCCTACAGCCTTCTTCCCCCTCAGCTCTTCAGTGCACTCTCCTGATCTTCCTAACCTTCTGCTGCTGGCACCGCGCGGTTCTCCTCTTCTGCTCCCCTCCAGCAGCCAGGACTGGAACGGCACAGAGCAGGGTGAAACGTGTCCTGTGCAGGAGTAGAGACATTGAAGAAATCATGATGACTTGCGCCGTGAATGCAAATCCTGGGAATCCCGAGGCTGGCTTGCTGCAGGGGGGGGGGGGTGTGTCCGCGTACTTCCCCACTGTGTACACAGGGGGAGGGGCACAGCGTACACATGTGGGGGACAAGTCGGGCACAGAAAACACACGGGGGCACAGCGTACACACGGGGCATAGCTTACACACGGGGGCACTGGGAGGGGGACAGCGCGAAAACGGGGGGCAGCATACACACGAGGGGCACAGTGTACACACGGGGGGCACTGGGGAGGGTCAACGTACACACGGGGGGCACAGCGTACACACGGGGGCATAGGGTACATACAGGGACAGTGGGGGGACAGGGTACACATGAATTCTATCATGATCTCCATATCTAAATTAAGTCTGCAATATATAAAAAAATGGACATAAATATGATTAGTTGGTAATTATACAGATAAGAATCAAAGGGTGAGAAAAAAATGGCGTGAGGTCCCCCCTCCTGAGCATAACCAGCCCCGGGCTCATTGAGCCTGACATGGTTCCAAAAATACAGGGGACAAAAAGTTTAGGGTTCCCCCGTATTTCTGAAACCAGCCCCGGACTCTTGGGCCGGTTCTGGTTCCAAAAATACGGGGGACTAAAAAACTGGGGGTCCCCCATATTTTGGAACCAGCACCGGGCTCCAACAGCCTGTGGTGTCATGCCGCAGCCGGGGGACACTTTTTACGTAAGGTCCCCCGGCCGTATCATGCTCATTGTGGCTGGTCAGCCCTGGATGGGGTCACTGGGGGAGATGGGAACCCCCCCTCCCCCAATAAAGGAGTCACCCCCCCATAATAGGCTTCACCCTTCCAGGGCTGAAGCCCGGGGCTGTCCCCGGCGTCCCTGGGCGGTGGACGCCGGGCTGATATGGTACAATCACACAAACAAAACATTGCTTTTTGCAGGTGAACTACAAGTCCCAGCAGGCATCCCCCCGCATGCTTGGACCTGGCGAACCACAAATCCCAGCATGTGGCGGGCCATTAATGGGAACCCTTGGACTTGTAGTCCACCTGTAAAAAGAATGTTGAAATAAAACACAGACACAGTGAAAAGTAAAAGTTTATTGTACACACACTAATTTTACACCTCTACTTATAAATTCCAGGTTCCAGCGTTGCCTCTCATGTCCTGCAACAGCTCACCCCACACTGACTGGGGGGGAGGGGGGGGTGCTTTGGAAGCATTCAGCCCTGATTGGCTTTTGGCGTCTCCATGGAGATGCCAACAGCCAATTTGGCTCAAGGGCGGTCCTTGTTACCAAAATACGGGGGACAAAATGAGTAGGGGTCCCCCGTATTTCAAGAACCAGCACGGGTCCAGCCAGAAAGCAGGGTAATGACATAGCCGGGGGGGAAACTTTTTATACAAGTCCCCCCTGCCAAAGCATTCTCCCCCTGACCGGTCAGCATGGGCAGGAATCCTGGGAAAGTGGGGACTCCCTCTCTAGAACTTACCTGCCCATGCTGAAGCCCAGGGCTGTACCCGATGGCCGTGGGCTGTGGCCATCGGGCTGATGTAAAAAAAGAACAAACTATTGTGTATTGCTGTGGAACTATAAGACACAGCAAGCCTGCACCGCATGGTGGGACTTGGAGAACCACAAGTCCCACCATGCAGGGCAATAAAGGGCCTGCTGGGACTTGTAGTCCCACATCAGTACAAATAGTTAAATAAAAACACACACACACACACACACACACACACACACACACACACACACACACACCTGAAAAATAAAACTTTAATGCATACAAAGCCCATTCATATAGACATACCTCCCAACAGTCCCGATTTTAGCGGGACAGTCCCGATTATTAGGGCCTGTCCCGCTGTCCCACCCGCGGGCGGCAGTGTCCCGCGTTGAGGGGGGGCTGTTGGGAGTCCCCCCTGTCGGCTGCTAAGCAGCGGGGAATAAACGCTGTGCACATGCCAGGGGACTGGGGGCATGGCTAGAGGCTCACAGAGCCTCTGAGTCATGCCCCCATAGTCCCGGGTCCGGCGCACAGAAAGTTGGGAGGTATGATTTAGATACTTACCTATGTTGCTAGTAGTTTGGTCCCCTTGTCCAGTAGTATCCAGGTGATGTTCATGTTGAAAGAAATCCTACTCACCAGCCATCTTCCTTAAATAAACAAGTGTGTAACTGGAGATGGGGGTGGTGCAGGGTGAGAGAATATGCAGGGTGAGAGTAGACGTGGGGTGGCAGAGGGTGCAGGGAGGGGGACGCAGAGTGGTGTAGGATGCGTGATGGCGGAGGATGCAGGGAGGGGGAATACAGAGTGGCGTAGGATGCAGGTAGGTGGAGGATGCAGGTAGGTGGAGGATGCAGGTAGGGGGAATACAGAGTGGCGTAGGATGCAGAGAGGTGTAGGATGTGAGGTGGTGGAGGATGTGGAGGATGCAGGGAGGGGGGATGCAGAGTGGCATAGGATGCGGGGTGGTGGAGGATGCAGGGAGGGGGAATACAGAGTGGCGTAGAATGCAGGGAGGGGGGACGCAGGGTGGTGTAGGATGCGGGGTGGTGGAGGATTCAGGGAGGGGGAATACAGAGTGGCGTAGAATGCAGGGAGGGGGGACGCAGGGTGGTGTAGGATGCGGGGTGGTGGAGGATGCAGGGAGGGGGAATACAGAGTGGCGTAGAATGCAGGGAGGGGGGACGCAGGGTGGTGTAGGATGCGGGGTGGTGGAGGATTCAGGGAGGGGGAATACAGAGTGGCATAGGATGCAGTGAGGGGATGCAGGGTGGTGTAGGATGCAGGGAGGGGGGATGCAGAGTGGCGTAGGATGCAGGGAGGGGGGAC
Source organism: Crinia signifera (assembly GCF_055691185.1). Classification (NCBI taxonomy): domain Eukaryota; kingdom Metazoa; phylum Chordata; class Amphibia; order Anura; family Myobatrachidae; genus Crinia; species Crinia signifera. The sequence continues at coordinate 34,567,976 of NC_139217.1, forward strand.
GAAGAGTGCCGTAGGATGCTAAGTGGCGTAGGATGCAGGGAGGGGAATACAGAGTGGCGTAGGATGCAGAGAGGGGGGACGCAGGGTGGTATAGGATGCGGGGTGGTGGAGGATGCAGGGAGGGGGAATACAGAGTGGCGTAGAATGCAGGGAGGGGGGACGCAGGGTGGTGTAGGATGCGGGGTGATGGAGGATGCAGGGAGGGGGGATGCAGAGTGGCGTAGGATGCAGGGAGGGGGGATGAAGAGTGCCGTAGGATGCTGGGTGGCGTAGGATGCAGGGAGGGCGATACAGAGTGGCGTAGGATGCAGAGAGGGGGGACGCAGGGTGGTGTAGGATGCGGGGTGGTGGAGGATGCAGGGAGGGGGAATACAGAGTGGCGTAGGATGCAGTGAGGGGATGCAGGGTGGTGGAGGATGCAGGGAGGGGGGATGCAGAGTGGCGTAGGATGCAGGGAGGGGGGATGCAGAGTGGCGTAGGATGCAGGGAGGGGGGACGAAGAGTGCCGTAGGATGCTGGGTGGCGTAGGATGCAGGGAAGGGGATACAGAGTGGCGTGGGATGCAGAGAGGGGGGACGCAGGGTGGTGTAGGATGCGGAGTGGTGGAGGATGCAGGGAGGGGGGAATACAGAGTGGCGTAGGATGCAGGGAGGGTGGACGCAGGGTGGTGTAGGATGAGGGATGTAGGATGCAGGGAGGGGGATGCATAGTGGCGTAGGATGCATGCAGGGAGAGGGGATGCAGGGTGGTGTAGGATGAGGGATGGCAGAGGATGCAGGGAGGGGGAATACAGAGTGGCGTAGGATGCAGAGATGGGGGACGCAGGGTGGTGTAGGATGTGGGGTGGTGGAGGATGCAGGGAGGGGGAATACAGAGTGGCGTAGGATGCAGTGAGGGGATGCAGGGTGGTGTAGGATGCGGGGTGGTGGAGGATGCAGGGAGGGGGAATACAGAGTGGCGTAGGATGCAGGGAGGGGGGACGCAGGGTGGTGTAGGATGCGGGGTGGTGGAGGATGCCGGCAGGGGAGATGCAGAGTGGCGTAGGATGCAGGGAGGGGGACGCAGAGTGGCGTAGGATGCTGGGTGGCATAGGATGCGGGGAGGGGGAATACAGAGTGGCGTAGGATGCAGGGAGGGTGGTGTAGGATGAGGGATGGCAGAGGATGCAGGGAGGGGGAATACAGAGTGGCGTAGGATGCAGAGAGGTGTAGGATGTGAGGTGGTGGAGGATGTGGAGGATGCAGGGAGGGGGGATGCAGAGTGGCATAGGATGCAGGGTGGTGGAGGATGCAGGGAGGGGGAATACAGAGTGGCGTAGAATGCAGGGAGGGGGGACGCAGGGTGGTGTAGGATGCGGGGTGGTGGAGGATTCAGGGAGGGGGAATACAGAGTGGCGTAGGATGCAGGGAGGGGGGACGCAGGGTGGTGTAGGATGCGGGGTGGTGGAGGATTCAGGGAGGGGGAATACAGAGTGGCGTAGGATGCAGTGAGGGGATGCAGGGTGGTGTAGGATGCGGGGTGATGGAGGATGCAGGGAGGGGGGACGAAGAGTGCCGTAGGATGCTGGGTGGCGTAGGATGCAGGGAGGGGGATACAGAGTGGCGTAGGATGCAGAGAGGGGGGACGCAGGGTGGTGTAGGATGCGGGGTGGTGGAGGATGCAGGGAGGGGGAATACAGAGTGGCGTAGAATGCAGGGAGGGGGGACGCAGGGTGGTGTAGGATGCGGGGTGGTAGAGGATGCAGGGAGGGGGGATGCAGAGTGGCGTAGGATGCAGGGAGGGGGGGATGAAGAGTGCCGTAGGATGCTGGGTGGCGTAGGATGCAGGGAGGGCGATACAGAGTGGCGTAGGATGCAGAGAGGGGGGACGCAGGGTGGTGTAGGATGCGGGGTGGTGGAGGATGCAGGGAGGGGGAATACAGAGTGGCGTAGGATGCAGGGTGGTGTAGGATGAGAGATATAGGATGCAGGGAGGGGGATGCAGAGTGGCGTAGGATGCATGCAGGGAGAGGGGACGCAGGGTGGTGTAGGATGAGGGATGGCAGAGAATGCAGGGAGGGGGAATACAGAGTGGCGTAGGATGCAGAGATGGGGGACGCAGGGTGGTGTAGGATGCGGGGTGGTGGAGGATGATGGGAGGGGGAATACAGAGTGGTGTAGGATGCAGAGAGGATGGACGCAGGGTGGTGTAGGATGCGGGGTGGTGGAGGATGCAGGGAGGGGGAATACAGAGTGGCGTAGGATGCAGGGAGGGGGGACGCAGGGTGGTGGAGGATGCAGGGAGGGGGGATGCAGAGTGGCGTAGGATGCAGGGAGGGGGGATGAAGAGTGCCGTAGGATGCTGGGTGGCGTAGGATGCAGGGAGGGCGATACAGAGTGGCTTAGGATGCAGAGAGGGGGGACACAGGTTGGTGTAGGATGCGGGGTGGTGGAGGATGCAGGGTGGGGGAATACAGAGTGGCGTAGGATGCAGGGAGGGTGGTCGCAGGGTGGTGTAGGATGAGGGATGTAGGATGCAGGGAGGGGGATGCAGAGTGGCGTAGGATGCATGCAGGGAGAGGGGACGCAGGGTGGTGTAGGATGAGGGATGGCAAAGGATGCAGGGAGGGGGGGATACAGAGTGGCGTAGGATGCAGAGAGGATGGACGCAGGGTGTTGTAGGATGCGGGTGGTGGAGGATGCAGGGAGGGGGAATACAGAGTGTCGTAGGATGCAGTGAGGAGATGCAGGGTGGTGTAGGATGCGGGGTGGTGGAGGATGGAGGGAGGGGGGATGCAGAGTGGCGTAGGATGCAGGGAGGGGGGCCGAAGAGTGCCATAGGATGCTGGGTGGCGTAGGATGCAGCGAGGAGGATACAGAGTGGCGTAGGATGCAGAGAGGGGGGACGCAGGGTGGTGTAGGATGCGGGGTGGTGGAGGATGCAGGGAGGGGGAATACAGAGTGGCGTAGGATGCAGAGAGGGTGGACGCAGGGTGGTGTAGGATGAGGGATGTAGGATGCAGGGAGAAGGATGCAGAGTGGCGTAGGATGCATGCAGGGAGAGGGGACACAGGGTGGTGTAGGAAGAGGGATGGCAGAGGATGCAGGGAGGAGGAATACAGAGTGGCGTAGGATGCAGAGATGGGGGACGCAGGGTGGTGTAGGATGCGGGGTGGTGGAGGATGCAGGGAGGGGGAATACAGAGTGGCGTAGGATGCAGTGAGGGGATGCAGGGTGGTGTAGGATGCGGGGTGGTGGAGGATGCAGGGAGGGGGGATGCAGAGTGGCATAGGATGAGGGATGGCAGAGGATGCAGGGAGGGGGAATACCGAGTGGCGTAGGATTCAGAGAGGATGGACGCAGGGTGGTGTAGGATGCGTGGTGGTGGAGGATGCAGGGAGGTGGGACGCAGGGTGGTGTAGGATGAGGGATGGCAGAGGATGCAGGGAGGGGGAATACAGAGTGGCGTAGGATGCAGGGAGGGGGGACACAGGGTGGTGTAGGATGCGGGGTGGTGGAGGATGCAGGGAGGGGGAATACAGAGTGGCGTAGGATGCAGGGAGGGTGGACGCAGGGTGGCGTAGGATGAAGGATGGCAGAGGATGCAGGGAGGGGAAATACAGAGTGGCGTAGGATGCAGAGATGGGGGACGCAGGGTGGTGTAGGATGCGGGGTGGTGGAGGATGCAGGGAGGGGGAATAGAGTGGTGTAGGATGCAGGGAGGGTGGACGCAGGGTGGTGTAGGATGAGGGATGGCAGAGGATGCAGGGAGGGGAAATACAGAGTGGCGTAGGATGCAGAGATGGGGGACGCAGGGTGGTGTAGGATGCGGGGTGGTGGAGGATGCAGGGAGGGGGAATACAGAGTGGTGTAGGATGCAGAGAGGATGGACGCAGGGTGGTGTAGGATGCGGGGTGGTGGAGGATGCAGGCAGGGGAGATGCAGAGTGGCGTAGGATGCAGGGAGGGGGACGCAGAGTAGCGTAGGATGCAGGGAGGGGGAATACAGAGTGGCGTAGGATGCAGGGAGGGTGGACGCAGGGTGTTGTAGGATGAGGGATGGCAGAGGATGCAGGGAGGGGGAATACAGAGTGGCGTAGGATGCAGAGAGGGGGGACGCAGGGTGGTGTAGGATGTGGGGTGGTGGAGGATGCAGGGAGGGGGGATGCAGAGTGGCGTAGGATGCAGGGAGGGGGGACGCAGGGTGGTGTAGGATGAGGGATGGCAGAGGATGCAGGGAGGGGAAATACAGAGTGGCGTAGGATGCAGAGATGGGGGACGCAGGGTGGTGTAGGATGCGGGGTGGTGGAGGATGCAGGGAGGGGTGATGCAGAGTGGCGTAGGAAGCAGGGAGGGTTGACGCAGGGTGGTGTAGGATGAGGGATGGCAGAGGATGCAGGGAGGGGAAATACAGAGTGGCGTAGGATGCAGAGATGGGGGACGCAGGGTGGTGTAGGATGCGGGGTGGTGGAGGATGCAGGGAGGGGGGACGCAGAGTGGCGTAGGATGCAGAGAGGATGGACGCAGGGTGGTGTAGGATGCGGGGTAGTGGAGGATGCAGGCAGGGGAGATGCAGAGTGGCGTAGGATGCAGGGAGGGGGACGCAGAGTGGCGTAGGATGCAGGGAGGGGGAATACAGAGTGGCGTAGGATGCAGGGAGGGTGGACGCAGGGTGTTGTAGGATGAGGGATGGCAGAGGATGCAGGGAGGGGGAATACAGAGTGGCGTAGGATGCAGAGAGGGGGGACGCAGGGTGGTGTAGGATGCGGGGTGGTGGAGGATGCAGGGAGGGGGGATGCAGAGTGGCGTAGGATGCAGGGAGGGGGGACGCAGAGTGGCGTAGGATGCTGGGTGGCGTAGGATGCAGGGAGGGGGAATACAGAGTGGCGTAGGATGCAGAGAGGGGGGACGCAGGGTGGTGTAGGATGCGGGGTTGTGGAGGATGCAGGGAAGGGGAATACAGAGTGGCGTAGAATGCAGGGAGGGGGGACGCAGAATGGCGTAGGATGAGGGATGTAGGATGCGGGGGGCACTGGGAGGGGGACGACAGCGTACACGCGGGGGGCACTGGGAGGGGGACGACAGCGTACACGCGGGGGGCACTGGGAGGGGGACGACAGCGTACACGCGGGGACAGTGGGGGGACGGATTTACCTGGGTGCAGCTGCAGTACAGGGGGGACAGAGTACACACGGTGGGGCACGGTGGGGGGCGGGCAGCGTACAAACGGCGGGCACTGGGGGGGACAGCGTACACACGGCGGGCACGGGGGGGGGGGGCAGGGTACATACAGGGACAGTGGGGGGAAGGGTATGCACAGGGATAGGGGTGTGGGGGACAGTTGGGGGGACATGGTGCAAACAGGGATAGTGGGGATGGGGGACAGGGTACACACAGGGACAGTGGGGGGATGGATTTACCTGGGTGCAGCTGCTCCTCTGATCTCTCCCGAATGGCGGAGGCAAATCAAGGCCGGGGCTTCACCAGACTGTTAGGGCTGCAGGCTGTGGAAGCGGCTGAACCTGGTCCCGACGAGTCCCGGCGGCAGCATGAGGAGGACAGAGTCTGGGCAGGAAATATAATAATAATAATAATAATTATTACAACAACAATAATAATGCGTACACATGGGGGGGGCACTGGGGGGAGGGCAGCGTACACACGGGGGGGCACTGGGGGTGGGGGACAGCGTACAAACAGGGGGACGGACCACAGCGCACGCGGGAGGGGGGGCGCAGCGTGCACACGGGAGGGGGGGCGCAGCGTGCACACGGGAGGGGGGGCGCAGCGGGCACACGGGAGGGGGGGCGCAGCGTGCACACGGGAGGGGGGGCGCAGCGTACACACGGGGGGCACAGCGTACACACGGGGGCACAGCGTTCACAGCGCACACACAGTGTTGGCATGCTGACTGCCGGAAAATATATAACATGTAAATCACCCCCCTTACACCCTTCCCTTATATACATATATGCCTATCCCCCCACTCCAATTATACATACATATACATACATGCCTGCCTATCACCCTCCCACATTCACTATATGTACATGACTATAACCCCCCCCACATCCATTATACATATATATCTACCTATCACTCACACCCTTTACACACCTGTTATTGCCCCCCCCCCCCCCCCCCACACACACACACACACCACTTCATACTGTAACTTACATTGTGGTGTTGCATGAGGCTGGAAATATCCGGTGTCCTCTGAGGATGCTAAGCTTTGTCTTTGCCCCCCATGAGTGTTGCCGGCCAGGCAGATGAGGTAGCGGGGGCTGGCGGGGGCTGAGCATCTTCCCCTTCCGTGCAGAGTGCAGGCACAGAACTGCCTGGGCTTGCGTAGGTCGGAGGTTTTCCAGCTGACAGCTGCAGACATCGGTCACCCTGCCCCATCAATCAGCCTGCCCTGAGTCACTGGTCAGCAGCGGGAGGCAGCGGGATATACTGTAGCGCTCTTTCTTCCTGTCAGAGCGCCCCGGCCACCACTATCTATCAATACGCTGGGGCCGACTTCTTAGCACCGCGATGTCAGCGTCCCGATGTCAAAGGCCGCTGACAATTTCGCGCATGCGCAGTGCCGGTTTTTGTGACCCGACACCCGCATCAGCAGCTACAGGGACTCGAAAGAACTTCAACTCCCAGAATCCCCCATCCAGGCGCAAGGATTCTGGGAGTTGTAGTGCGAGCCTCCTGTGACGGCAACTGGGTTGCCTCGGCGTCCCGGGCTGGTTGGTAGGGGATGGAGGATGGAGGATGCCAGGGAGAGGAGAGCTGCCTAACGGGGACACAGGTACCGTTCTGCTTTTCTTCATCAGCACTCAGGACACTCATCCCTGTTAATTCAGCCGAGCCCTCGCTTCTCCGTCGGCCATCTTGGTACAGCCAAGTGAAGCCTCTCAGAGTACTCCCCCTGGTGGTGGCTTTTGCGCATGCGCAACAAGTTGGAGCTCCTATCTCTATAATGGGGCATGTTTCACTAAATTATAAAAAAACTGTACCTATCTGAAAATCCTCAACCCCAAAAGGCACTCCACTGGGACAATATCTACCTAATAAAACAAACCCCAAGTCTCAATTGTTCCTCTACCCTGAGTTATGCCTTCCCAAAAAAACCCTCATAGACTAACATGGGTGACAAAGTGTCGTTTCTCGAGTGTCAGAAAAAAACTGGCAGTTGGAAGTTTAGATCGCTCCCAATTGGTCATTTTTTAATATTTCGCCCTGAAATTTGGCAAACAGCACCGGTTGACGATTCTACGCGTACATGCCAAATTTCAGCTCAGTACGCCCAGTCACTTTTGAGGTGCAGTCCCTCAAACACCATGCCCCCATCCGAAAAGTTCCCTATGGGAAAAATCCGTTCGTTGGATTCAGCCTTAATATAAGGGCACTACCGTGCCCTTATAATATATCAGATTATATTTCAAAAACATAGAAAAAAAAACATTTTATTATTGTACTGAGGTCACAACTGTCTTGGCTGTTATATGTCATATGTTATGGTTCGTTACAAAAGTGAGACAAAATATGTATTTTATCTTTTTTATTAATTATTATTATTATTATTATTATTATTATTATTATTATTATTATTATCATTATTATTATTATTATTATTATATTATTGGTACTTGTTTCCTAGCACGGCCACAAATCTTGGCCATCGGGGGTAATTTGAGTGGCCTGCGACGCGACCGACGCGATGCCCCTGATTTTTTCATTGAAATGCATTGAAAACAGTGAAAAATCGGGTCGGTCGCGTCGTGTGCACCTAAAAATGCTTAAATGGTCCAGACGCGATGCCCCCGATTTCCCCATAGGGAACAATGTTAAATGCTTCAATTTACCCGCGATGACCACGATTTCCCATAGGAAACAATGTTAAATGGATCAATTTACCCAAATCAGCATAGGAACAATAGTAAATGGGCCAAAAACACCCCTGAACATTGAAATGTCCCCCCAAAAGTAGTTGACGCCACCCCGCCATCAACGTGAACCCGAAGCGTGGCGAGCACAGCGAGCCCGCGAGGGGCGGCGGTACGCGTCCTCCGACCTTTTCATGCCCTATTATCCACTAGGGCGTGGAGTGAGAATAGAATAGTGTGGCGAGTGCAGCGAGCCACCGAGCCCGAAGTGTGGCGAGCGCAGCGAGCGCAGCGAGCCCCGCGAGGGGACGCGGATACCTTCACAGGTAAACGCGTCCCTTCGCGGGCTTCCCAGGTGTCCGCGTCGCCACACTATAATTTGTTAATTGTGCAGAGATAATTAGATTTGGGTGGGGTTTTACACCTGCCTCACCTGCAGGGCACATGGTTTTGTCCATCTCAGAAATATTTTGTCAGAAAGAGTGAACTAGAATAAGGGCCAATATGTTTTGCAAAGCTTGTTCTGAGTTTATATTTTATATTGCAGCCTCACCAAGCCAAAAGTATTACTTATTCTTTAGGTGGATAGAGATTTCTTCCAGGAATTATTTGGAACAAATTCAGTATTTGTTGGTATCTTGCAAAAAAATAATAATAATAATAATAATAATAATAATAATAACCAATACCTGATTGTTCCCATAGTTACCTGAATGCAACTAATTAAACCCATATATTGTGTTTGTGATTTTCATCTCATAATTTTGGTTACACAGTTAGCAACATATTCCACAGTATGTCATTGCTAGTGACATCCTCCAAGATTCTGGACGATCAGTCAGCTATGGCAGTAGTATGGTATGAGTTAGGGGAGGATATAATATTAATACCACTGCCCCAGGTAATATAATACCTGGGGCAGTGGTTGAAGTGGTAATTTGAAAGTGGGCATATGGAAAAATAAAGGGTGTAGTCATAAGGGGGTGTGGCCACTCATAAGAAGGGTGCCATTACATGTAGATTTTCACACCCTATGCTCCTAATATACGTTATGCACTGCAATAGTATGACCACTTAAACTATATTACACTACACATTATGCCACATGGTATGAGCCAAAATTTGGTGACAGAAAAATGTGACAGCAGATACAGTATATAGAGAGAGTGAAATAAGCGAGTGACAGCAGGGATATCATGAAAGAGAGCAAGTGGCAGCAGGGAAACTGGGAAAGAGAGAAAGAGCAGTGTGGACTCAGGAAAAAGGGGAGATTGACAGCAGGGAGAGGGCACACAGAAAGTGACTGCAGATGCACAGAAAATGAGACAACAGGGACATAAGGACATGGAGAGTGACAGCAGGAGACACATATATTGGGATAGTGACAGCAGGGTTCGAGAGAGTGACAGAGTGGCAGGGCCGTCGACAGGTGGGTGCTGTGGGTACAGCTGTCCTGGGCCCTGGCCTCTTGAAGGGCCTGGGAAGCTAATTTTGCCCACAGCAACCCCCAGCTGTGCTGCCTGCACTGTGCAGGTCCCAAAGCACAGGCTTCTTCAATGCAGGACATCGGCGGCCAATTAAAATGCTACACCAGCTTCTGAGCCAACCAGAGCTCGTGTACCATTAGCCACTCAGAGCAGCTGCCAGTACATGAGCTCTGATTGGCTCACTAACCGGTGTTGCATTTTAATTGGCCGACATGTACACATGGCAGGATTCACAGCACAACACTATACTGTCCACATGTGATTCACAGCAAAACACTATAATGACCACCTGGCAGGATTCACAGTACAACACTATAGTGACCACCTGGCAGGATTCACAGCACAACAATATAGTTACAATCTGGCAGATTCACAGCAAAACACTATAGGGAAGACCTGGCAGGATACAAAGCACAACACTATATTGTCCACCTGGCAGGATTCACAGCACAAAACTTTAGTTACCACATGGAAGGATTCACACCACAACACTATATTGTACAAATGGCAGGATTCACAGCACAACACTGTACTGTCCACAAGTGATTCACAGCAAAACACTATAATGACCACCTGGCAGGATTCACAGTACAACACTATAGTGACCACCTGGCAGGATTCACAGCATAACACTTTAATGAACACATGGCAGGAGTCACAGTAGGATTCAGAGCACAACACTTTAATGACCACATGGTAGGAATTTGCAACACAACAATATAGTGACCACATGGCAGGATTCACAGCACAACACTTTATTGACCACATTGCAGGAGTCACAGCACACTACCATAGTGTCCACTTGGCAGGTTTCATGGGTCATAAGCCTTTAGATATACATGTTGCAATCCATAGATTTACAGTGTAAAAAATCATTTAAAAAGAAAAACTACATACTGTACTGTAATATGTTTCTGTCTAAAGTGTCCACCTGAGAAGATACCAGCAGCTGCAAGCTTTTATCCTGGCTATTGATGAGATTAATAGGAACCCAGATATTCTGCCCAATGTCACTCTGGGGTATCACGTGTATGATTCCTGTGGGTACACTATGAAAACAATAAAAGATGTTCTGAAGATAATGTCTGGGCACTATATGGAAGCTCCTAATTATTCATGTATGGAACGTGGTAAATTGGCCGGTTTTATTGGAGATCTTCATTCTGAAACCACCAATACAATGGCTTGGTTACTGAATATGTATGGCTATACACAGGTAAGGTGATTTATTATATATTTAAAGTACAGGCGTTAGGTTATCTATTCTGTGACTACATTATTGTTATAGCACAGGTAACCCAGTATTGTAGAAAATATGCCATGGGATGTATAATATACAGTGTATAGGTGACATTTAATGGGATGCAATTTTAGTAAGGTTCTGAAATCGCATATTATCGCATTTTCCGAACTCTGCAATTTTTTTTGAAAATATATAATGTGATGCAAATTTGTGGTTGAAAAGTGTGGTATGGTGTGTTTTTTAGTCATGAAAATTTGCTATTTTTTGTCATAAAAATGTGTGAATTTGGAGACATGGTAATGTGTGTTTTTGTAAAAAACAGCAAAAAAGGGAAAACCTGCGTGGGGTCCCACCCTCCTGAGCATAACCAGCCCCAGGCTCAAAGAGCCGGTGCTGGTTTCAAAACATCACGGGGCAAATCAAGGGACAACCCAGATAGGTTTCCCCTTGGTTTTTTTAAAACCAGCACCAGGCTCATTGGTTGGTCCTGATTCCCAAAATACATGGGACAAATTGAGTAGGGGTCCCCATATTTCAAGAATCAGCACCAGTCCCAACCAGCAAGCAGGTAATGCCACAGCCGAGGGGAGACTTTTTATACATGTCCCCCTGGCCCAAGCATTAACTACCTGACCAGTCAGCCTGGGCAGGGATCCTGGGGAAGTGGGGACTGCCACAATCAAGGGGTCCACTTCTCCATAATTTACCTGCCCGGGTTGTCCCTGGTGCCCTGTGTGGTGGGGACTGGGCTGATGTTTGTGTAAAAAATAGTACAAACTATTGTGTATTGTTGTGGAACTACAAGTCCCAGCAAGCCTGCACCACATGCAGGGACTTTTCGCCTGTTCGCAAATATAATTCAGTCTTGACTGACCTATATTTTGGGCATCCGGGTCTGAGAACAGGTCAGGCGGCTGATGTCCTGTGACTTCATTCTCATGAGGATGCTCAGAGTTTTCCTGATGCACTCACTATTTTTCCTAGGATGCCTTGGTAACACTGGGCATCCCCATGCAAACCCCCTTTCCACCTCCAACCTGCCACCCCCCCCCAGAAACCCTCAGCCACTGTGCAAGTCACCAAAGTTGTCCACAAAGCAGCCCTGCATGTTTGCATATGTGAACATACAAATGCACAGAAGCAAAACATTGGTCCTTGGTGTAAATGCCCCAGGGACCGATCAAACTACAATCAGCCCCTCAGTGTCAAATTAATGTACACAAGAGCCTAGAGGACATAAAAAAGACATTTATAGCACATGGTTCACTTTAAACCCGAAAATCCAGCGCTGTGAGGAGTCCTGAAAATTTTCCAATTTCTTATGCCCATAAAACACTGGGTGGACCCGAGCGACCACACCCTGCCTGCCCATCATTTAGTGAATGCCCCGGTGAGTGTAAAACTGCACAAACCTCCACCATCTGGGTCGGGGACACATTCATACATGTGCAAACAGGGTCTCAATCAGGCCCTTTCTCAGCAATGATGTGAAGTAAACCATATTTCAATAAAAAAATGAGTGACACCATTCATTAAGTTTGGCAATGTTTACTGAAACTATTAATATACATAGTATGACTTATTTGTTTTTTTTGTCTTTTTTTGTAGGGGGTTAATTAAAGTTTATAAGCAAGAAAAAGATTATTCAAAAAGTCTGGAAGGGGTAAAAATTTGTAAAAAGAGACAAAAAACAGGCACCTCGTAAAAGTTGTATTTTAATTGTCCCTGCAGGCTAGGAGAAAGTTATTTTGTTGGGCCTTGGAAGGTTCTTGGGGCACTGGTTGCAGGATGGTCCAATCAGGCCTGTGATATCCTATGCTGGGGGGACTGGACAGGTGTGGTACTCAGTGTTGTCCCGTCCCCCCCCCCAACATATATGAACCACCAAAAGCATGGACAGCAGCCAGTTTGCATAAGGTACTGTTCAGTTCCTGAGTCTCTTGTGCCTGGATTTCCGTGATTTTTAACCTGCTGGTTTGAGTTGCCACTTGTTGTTCCATCAAAGACAGGAATTGGGTGTAGAACTGTAGGTTGTCATACTGAAAACCTTGCAGTATATAGAAAATGTTTTTCACGTGGCCAGTCTGTGGTCTAGTTGGCCATGTTGTGCAAGCTCTGTGCCTGCTGAGTTAGGATCTTGTGTGAAGGCGCTTGATGAGCTCCCCAATTAGTCCAGAATTGCATCTTCTGCCCTGCCTTTCCTGTGTAGTCGAAGGGGTAAATTGGCAAGCTGGCATGGACAAAATAAGTGGCATTCGTGGAGGCACAGGGACCTCTGTATGGTGGAGTATAAATGCCTCTTCTTCCTCTACCTCCTCTGTAGGCTCAGCCAGCTGCCTGATAGGCATCCATTCACCTCCTCCCTGCCTCCACTGCTGTCTGCATAGTACCGCAGACAGCATTGAAGGCTGTGTGCATCCCCCGCCCAACCTCCATGTTGATTGCTGGACACTGCATTCCAGAGGTTGGGCTTCCCCATTGGTTTAATTGGAGCTGTGTCAGATGACCCAGCATACCCATTTACACTGCCCTCTACGCAAGTCCTGCCCATGGTCTACCCTGGTCAGGATCTGGGTAGAAGTCCTATGCAAAGGGATATGGGTTAAAGCCCTTTTACACCACCGCTGACCCGGGTCCATGATGGAAAAACAGGTTTTGCGGTGGTGTAAAAGGGGTATTATACACTACCCTTTTTAGAAGTAATGTTTCCTCAAATTTCCCCTGAATCTTCCTCCCTCTAGTGTCAGTGCATGTCCTCGTGTTCTGTTGCTCCTCTTCCTGTGAAGAATGTCTCCCTCCTGTATCTTGTTAAAACCCTTGATATATTTGAAAGTTTCTATCATGTCACCCATTTTCTTTTCTACTCTAAACTACAGATGTAGTGCCTCTCAGCCAGACCAGGGAATTGTCAGATTCCCTAAGCTGTGGTCGCTGGTGGAGAGGCACTGTATCTGACATGGATGCGGGAGCATCTCACACACATGCGCATCCCCTTCAATGGTTGGTGCATGGCAGAAACCCTGCCCGTGTCCGCTTCAGGGAGAGGGGCAGGGTTTGGGTTGGTGCGGGCAGCAGTGAGGGAGCAGCGGGGAGCCAACGAGGGCTCCGTCAGAATGGGGTGGCAATAGAATTGCCAGGAGCAGCTCTTAATGAGATCTCCATCTGTATACAAAATAATATCTTTTAGTCTTTCCGGGTAATTTTTGAAATGTAGACCATGCACCATTTTAGTTGCCCTTCTTTGTACAGTCTCATTTATACAGTACAGTAATGTATTTATATCTTTATGGAGATATGGCCTCCAGAACTGAATACAAATAGATGAGGTTGTACCAATGACCTATACAGTGGCAGTGACCTTCCTTCTCTCTACTGCTGATTCCTCTCCCTATGCAACTAAGCATCTGACTTGCCTTCTTCATTGCTTTATTACATTGCCTACCTACTGTACTTTTAAGTCACCTGAAATAGTGACACCTAGATCCCTCTCTTGCTTAGTAGTTTCCATTATAGTGCCATTTATACTATATTTAGTATTTGGATTTTTTAGACCCAAGTGCATGATTTACTGTAGCATTTTTTTGGCATTAATCTGTAGTTGTCATGCTCTTGACCATTCTTCTAATCTACAATCATTTTTTGTATCCTTCCCTGTTGCATACCTTTGTGTCATCTGCAAAAAGTCATATTTTACCCTCAATTCCATTTGCAATGTCCCCCATAAAGATATTATAAAGCACTGGTCCAAGTTAAGATCCCTGGGATACTCCACTGGTAACCTTTACCTCCTGTGCAGTGATACAAGTAGGAAAAAAAGTGGTTTTGGGAAATAGGGGGTATTTGCCACAGAGGGGAGAGTAGGGAACACAGTGGGTAGAGTGGGTGCAGAGGGAGGAGATTGAGACCACAGTGGGGAGAGTGGGGCACAGGAAGGACAGTGAGACCACAGAGTGGCGAGCAGGGGCCATAGAGGGGAGAGTGGGGGACACAGGGAGCAGAGTGTGAACATTACTTTCTGAAAACATGAGACCATCCTTTACTAATTCAGCATTTCCATGTATGAATTTCCAATGGCCATGATGCCGCTATACTGGCGCTATAGTAGATGGAAGGAGCACACTAATTAGCACTGCCCGATCACCACATCTATGTCTGAGGCGCAGCAGTGGATAGAGAGTGTGCTGGGGCTGGGCGCAGAGGACAGGCTGCTGGTTGGCGGAGAGACAGCCATTCTCAGCCAACCAGCGTCCTGTTTTCCCATGATTACAAATTTTTAAGTTTTCACTGCAGCTGTTGGATGGGTGGGATGAGCGGTACAGTGTACCGGCTCCCAATCTATTGACAGTATGCCGTAACAGCCCGTACCACCATACTTTGAACTCTGCTCATGTGACTACACTCGATTTACTACAACTCTCTTTTCTGCGTTGAACGCATCCCCTTCTGGCAGCTGTAGGGGGGCTGGTGGTTGGCGATCCAAGCATCAGCCCATGCAAGGATAAAGGGCACTTGTGTCATCATGTGCAGCTGAGTGCGTTTTGTGTACAGACATTAGCCCTGTTTATAAATGCTGCTGGTTGTAGTACAAGCTCAACTCCGAATGACCGGAATCAATATTGGCTAAAGGAGGTTCCTAGTTGGAGATTGGAGAACGACTATTGATACAAGATGGGAACTAGAAAGTGTATTGGGAAATTAACAGCAGAGAGGAGGTAGTGGCTGAGAGGCTGGAGAGTTAAATAATGAACAGTTACAAACAATAAAAGCTAGGCACAACTGATGAAGATGTGTTGAGTGGAGAACACAGGAGGCAAAATAAATGAGAACCTGGGACTAATACCGGTACTGGAGAGAGAAAAACAATTAGAAAACGTTGGTAATTACCAGAGAATACTGAGTACAAAAAGAACAGAAAGGGTAATTGACTGAAACACAACAGAAAGTGAATGGAAAATGGAGCTGGAGAAATGCTGAGGAGTGGCAGGAAAAACAGCTGGAACAAATGCTGAGGCTGGCAGGAAATGGAGCTGGACTAAACTATAGTGCCAAGGGCTCACACTACAATTATGAGCTATGACCAGCACTGGGAGAGAGGAAGACCAGAAAATAAATGGAGCTTGGGCCAATCAGGATGGCTGGAAAACACAAGCCTCCTGAAACACAGATTAACTGCAGCTGAGCAATCAGACCCACGGTAATGGGCTAATTATATGACAGGCTGCAGTTACTCAGACCCGCCAGAGGTAGCTATAACATACATACCCAAAAAATTGTTAGTTTTGCTTGAACAATGTATTGTATCGTGTTTAGTAACCACAAATTGATGGAAACATTTTACAGCATTGCACATATGTCACTAATGTTTTAAATGGGTACATTTACTATCATGGGAGTTCTAATAAAGATAGAATGCTGCCCATGGCAACCAATCAGATTATACTTCTTATTTTTTAAACGCCTTCTAGAAAATAATAGATCAGATTGGATCTGATTGGTTGATATGGGCCTCATCACATTTTCAATAGATCTCCCATTTTAGTGTGAATATCCTATTCATTTTAAATGTAACATTATAATATATTAAGGATGCAAACTGGGTTCATTCGCTTGGCGAATCGCTGCTGCGAGTAAATGCAATTAATAAACCAATAAACCAAGTACGATTATATATATATATATATATATATATATATATATATATATATATATATATATAATTCCAGGCAAGAAGCTGCGTCACTCCAGGGGTCTTTTTACAGGTATTTAATCTTGAAAAAGGTGCATACAGGTTACATGCTTAAATGGTCAATGTTTCGATGTTCGCAAACATCGTTGTCAAGACCACATGTATCAGAGCTAAGTGCACATACAGATATAAACAACCGCACGGCGGCGGAGCAAAACATTTTATACTTACAAAGCCCGCGTATTCACCCCGGCAGCCGGCTGCAATCTGCTGCCTCTATCCTTATCAGTACAGCAAAAGTCCGCAATAGAGCTTGCTGTTTAAGGAAACCATGGAATCATCGACTTCTACTGGCTGTCGCACTATGCCACCTACCAAAGGAGTGCTGCACAGCTATAATGATGAACAAGCACAAAATATCTTGTTCGATGCATCGGAGGATGATGTGGCGGGTGATTTAACATTGGAGGACATTGCACATCAACTTCTGCAATTGAAAAAGAGGGAAGTGGACTACCAATTACATGGTTCGTCCCTTTCCAAATATTTCCGTCAACAACTTATACCCAGAGGTTTTAGGGTGCGCAATATGCCGACTATCGGCAGATTTAATCCTGATTTCTGCACCAAATGGGTGGGAATTTTAAACAAGTGCAGCAATGATTTGATGCGAAACGTTGACCATTTAAGCATGTAACCTGTATGCACCTTTTTCAAGATTAAATACCTGTAAAAAGACCCCTGGAGTGACGCAGCTTCTTGCCTGGAATTGTGTTTACCCCACTGAAGGCACCCGGGGCAGGTTGAATATATTTGTGTGGAGTGCTGAATCTACCAATCCAGTATATATATATATATATATATATATATATATATATATATATATATATATATATATATATATATATATATATATATATATATATATATGAAAATAGTTGAATAAAGACAGGCGCTCTATAGTGCATGCATCCGGTAAAAAGCTGTAATAATGGCACATAGAAGAGAAAACACAATCAGGACAGAATCACGTGCCCCACGAGGCGGTATAAACACAGCGATTAAAACAGCATGAGAGGGTGCATATCACCCAGATAGTGGGAGCCGGTTACACTCACACACGGTCTCTTTCCTTTCTGTGACGACGATAGGCCATGACCCTACGCGTTTCATCATCGACTTCGTCAGAGGGCTGGCCTAGCGTCAGTCAGTTACCTCCTTTAATCCTCTGCTGGGACCACAATCATTGGCTGCAGCTGATCTCGGTTCATACCTGGCATATTCACATGAAGTATTCCTATCTCGCTATATTAGAACTAATCTATATGCTTTTCTAATTATCTAGTACATAAAAACATGAACAGTTAAGTACACACAAATCTTAAAATAGATTAACAATACATGGAATAACATAAAAAATGGCCGCAATATGCCATCAATTCTAAAAATACATTTCTAGACACATTTTAGTGTCCGATCTCATTAGCATAAAATCAACAGTCAAGATATCCAATAAATCATAAAAACTATAAAATAACAAATAACATACCCCCAGGGCATCACTACACTCAGCCAATGAAAGCCGTAATCTCCATTCCATCATTTAACCCCTCAGGGTGTAAAATCTGCAAATTATACAGCCAAGCGGATTCTCTCTTTAATAACAGTTTTTTTTTTATATTTCCTCCTCTTATATCCTCCTCTAATAATCCAATCCTACAAATTTCATAACTCCTGGATCTTCTTTCTGACATGTTAAGAAATGTCTCCGGACACTGTGCTGTTTAAATTTATTTCTATAGTGCTCCAACATACGCACTTTTAAGGCTCTTTTAGTGTGCCCCACATATCTTTTACCGCAGAGACAAATGATAAGATAAACCACGTGTTGTATTATAGTTTATCGGTCCTTTGATTTTCAAAACTTTATCTTCCGTTCCCTTTATTTGTTTTGTCCTTTATTACCAAAGGGGGACATCTTGCATTTACTGCAACAATAAAATCCCTGAAAGGGTGGCAATGTGGTACAAATACAGTATTTACTTTGGCATCAATCAGAAAGGACATATATATAGTAGTGCAGTTTTCCGGCACTCGGGATACCCAAAGGGTTAACTGGCTCTGGTGCCCTCCAGTTAAGCAGCATGCTGCCACATACAATCCATACAATATATAGCAAGTGGCACTCAGAGAAATACGTGAAGCAAAAAAGTGCTTTTAATCACATCATCAACATTTCAGAGTCTCCGCTCCTTCGTCAGGTTAACCAAGCCAGTGGTTATGCTGTGTCACTGGCTTGGCTATCCTGACGAAGGGGTGGAGACCCTGAAACGTTGATGATGTGATTAAAAGCACTTTTTTGCTTCACCTATTTACAGCGTGGACTACAAGTCTCTGAGTGTCGCCTGCTAAATATTGTATGAAATATATATATATATATATATATATATATATATATATATATATATAGTCGGAGTAGGGATAGGCACTTGTAGGATTTAACTCAGAGAAAATGCAAGACACAGGGTCTTTGCTGAAGCTTCAGCAAAGACCCTGTGTCTTGCATTTTCTCTGAGTTAAATCCTACCAGTGCCTATCCCTACTCCGACTATTTAGTGTGCATACAGCACACAGAAAGGCACCAAGGTCGTTGCTATATTGGTGATTCACCACCGGAGTGCCGAATCCATCATCTGTTATATATATATATATATATATATATATATATATATATATATATATGGAAAGAAAAAAGGGGGACAGGGGGGCGCCCAATAGTGCAATATCTTTTTATTTAAAAAAGCAAACTTTTAAAACACACACGATGTCACTTCTAGTGTGCAGTACTCGTACCAAGTGTTACGTCTGGAGTGGGCTGATTACCACTAGATTTCAAACAAATAATTCCACTGGCAAGATCAGCATGCTCTACTGTCACCGCTACAGAGTGGTTGTAACTCACGGGACCTCTGCGAAGCAGAACGGAGGTAGTTGCCGGCGTCTCCGGCTGCTGCAGGATGGCGTTCGTTTGGCCGGTATCGTATGCTGGCTGTCAGGGGCTTTGGATCACGTCACGTTGGCCACGCCCCTACGCGTTTCGCACTATTGGGCGCCCCCCTGTCCCCCTTTTTTCTTTCCAGAATCTACTAGGAGTCTTAGGATAGGACCCTATAACAGTGGGGAGCAGCGGTCCAAGACAAAAAAGGACAAGTGCCATAGTAATTTCTATTGCTACCTGGAGAGCTTTATAGCCCTGAGAAGGACTAATTGACAGCAGGTGTCAGCGCTCCATTGCCCAAAAAAAACTGTTTGATATATATATATATATATATATATATAGAATATGGGGCGGACCAGCACTCTGTCCCAGCTGTGCTGTTTGCTCCGCTGCCCTCCAACACATATGTAGAAGCAGGGAAACAAATGCAGAGCTAGGAGACTTGTAGAAATGTACTTTATAAAGCCATTTAAACGTGCAAACAGGAGACCGACGTTTTGGGGATGTACCCTGTTTTCAAGGGGCAGAGTGTTACACTCTGCCCCTTGAAAATGGGGTACATCCCCGAAACGTCGGTCTCCTGTTTGCACGTTTTAATGGCTTTATAAAGTACTTTTCCACAAGTCTCCGAGTGCCGCCTTTGTTTCCCTGCTTCTATATATATATATATATATATAGTGTGTGTGTATTGTGATTCAAAACACAGTATTAATAGTTTAACTAAAATACATGATTAAATACTATTACAGTTATTATACATTAATACATTCATTTAGAACCAACACTGAGAGCAGTACATTGGCAGACATTATATGTGTGTTTGTATTTATGTGTGAACAATGGAGGAGGTGTGGCTCCAGGCTACACCATACCAGGCTATCTGTATCTTCCAGAGAATCCTACCTTATTAGTATACTATGATGTATAAGCCCACTACATTCTATCTACTATATGTAATCTAAACAAACACTAATCAATGCACCACAATAGACTCCACACAGCATGCTCCCTGCATTCCTTCAAGCCTTACTATTCAATCCTGCCAATATGTATATATCACTAACTTAATCTTCAAATCAAATTATGCATGCCCAATTAACAATCATAATAGCTACAATTTAGTACACTCTAATTGCCATTCTGAACAACATTCTAAAAGTAGTAGTGTACCTTTCCACCTAACAAGCTAGCCAAAGCAAAACTCCAATTATTCCAGGTCGTTTATATTACAAACCATACTTGTTATTAACTACAGATGGAGCCGCTCCCGTCGGTGCTGTTCCTGGTGATTAAATCACCAACCACCAGCCGCCGGAAGGGTTTGCACGTGCACAAGATGCTCATGCGCTCTGTTCCAATAGAGCCCTTTGCCACCCTCCGCCACCTCCCATCCGCTCCCCCGTATGTGTTGAGCAATCCAAATGGTACATACAAATGATTACGAATAGATACCTGTAGAACTTCAGAAAATATGAATCTCGTAAAGTGGGCAGCTCAGTAAAAGATGAATTTTCATTTGTAAAAAAGCCATAAAAATACGAACAATGTCATTAATCGTCATTTGAACTCAAATTCAGATAATATCAAATGAAATACGGAACTTTAGTGCTGCTCTTCTAGTCGCTGGTATCTCAGCACACGTGTAAGCTGAAGCCTCCAGGTGCCTCCACCGATACAGAGAACCAGGCAATTATGGTAAACATGTATTGCCTAGCAAAAGAAAAATCTATTTGATGTAATATAAATACCTTGGGTCCAGTATTGGCCAGGCCATCATCATTGGGCAGTTAAGGCTTCCAATTTCTGGCATTATTTCTTAAAGGGAATTTAACTTTTCGGCATTCTGCTACTTCAGGTCTCAGTGTAAACAACAATTAATGATTTGCACTTTAGAATTGTTTTCCCAAGGCAAAGCCTGGCCTGGGCAATACTACCCATTGCAGGATTAAACTTATTGTATCTTTGAATATGTTCATTATTAATGTATCTAGATCAGCTATGGGGCGAGGGACCCGCTGCTCAGTGACCGAACTCTGTATCCAAACTTTTTTCGCACATTACAAAGTTACCGGATTCAGCATGTGGCCATTGCCAAGTTACTGAGAAGCTTAGGGTGGAACTGGGTCGGAATCATCACATCAGATGATGATGCTGGAGAACGGGAGCTAGAACATCTCAGCCAGCAATTGAATAATTATGGAATTTGTATTGAATTCAAACAAAAAATGTCCCTAATATCTTATAACATTAACAACATTATTAGTTCTCTGCGCACTTCATCAACTGAGGTTGTTATTTTTTGTGGAACAGTCCTTCATTACTCCATAATAGGTTTACTTAAATCTCACGATTATCTCCATAATAAAACATTAATCCTCACAACATCATGGTCGTTAGAAAAAGAGCTTATGTTTTCCACTTATAATAATGTGATGGATGGCAGTTTATCAATTACAAATCCACTGCATTATATCCCTGCGTTACAGGAACGGTTATACAGCTTCCACCCTTCCACTAGCCCCAATGACATGTTACTGGAAGATATCTGGTTTTACTTTTTTGGTTGCTTGTCAGGAAATCCTATAAAGAACCTTGTTTTTCACGGACATTATCCTATAAGTCTCCGCAATTGCACTGGGAGGGAAACGTTTCAACACCTTCAAAATGTATTTGGAGACTCGATCACCTACAAAGTGTATATTGCCGTCCTCAGCATGGCACAGGCGTTACATGATATGTACATGACTTACAATGTATATGGAGCAAAGTACGGTTTGTCTATGTTGGATTTCCAACACAAGGTACAGTAAGTGAAAATATAAAATAATCTAATGGTGCATCAGATCCCCTCAGTTCACCAATGGTTTTTGTGTTGATTTGAAGAAATTGTAAGACATCTACAATTCCCAGCTTTTACTTTTTATCTGTCACAGCACAAAGAATGCAAGGATGGGGAAGGGGGATGTGTGGAAAATCTGCGCACAAGTTACACCCCTAGGATAAGAGGTAGTGTAATTTAAATATATGTATACAATCCTATATCCACAATATGAATAATTATAAGTTAAGTCACTCATGTGGAGGTGCACCCCTGAGAGTAGAAAACGTACAAATTCAAGAAAGAAAGAAAAAAGTACTCTCGTACTGCTGGTAACACTCCAATGAGTTAAGTGGTTTCTACCACTTTTCTATGTTTTGTGTAGTCTGTCTATGTCTATATCGATTAACAGCCTTTTAAACCTAAAATATTAAAAGTTATATTTTTAAATTTACAACCATTACAAATCAAAGTTTTTTTTCTTTTTTGATAAGTGTGCCCCCAAACAAAGGAGAGTACTTTTTTCTTTCTTTCTTGAAACAGCATAAAGAATGCCTGAAAAATAAGGGAGTCTTTCAGGTGATAAACTCAATGATCTTATGCGGTAACTCCACCCCATCAAATTACTACGTAATCTAGACAAATTCTTTTTTACATTCATCTAGAAACTAATCCAATTGTTACCCTATCATAGATAAAAGTCACAGCATAGAATGTTTGACAAAATCATTATGGAAGACTCAACCAGTAAAGACAATGACCTTGTAATCCTTAAACAATTATATTAGAATATTGAAGAGCTTTGCCAATTTCAAGATTAATAGTCTATAAGGCATTATCATATCATCCAACTAAAAATAATATTGTGTGTGCTCTATTTATTTGGGGATAATTCTCTGACCATGGAGATCATATCTAGTGAACAACACATATTTCTACTGAATCTTATTTCCACTTCTCCCCACCTACAGTAGTATAACCTTAGCAACATTTTCAAATCACTCAGTTTACTTCCAGAGTGTTCCATTATTCCTGGCATCAACTTAAGTTCTTCTCATCTTTCCATTCATGTTGATGCTTTTTACAAATCCATACTTTAAGGAGGTTATTCTATTTTGATCGCTCCCCCCCATGTGTTCGCATGTGCAGGCTCCATTTGTGAA
This sequence comes from Crinia signifera, assembly GCF_055691185.1. Classification (NCBI taxonomy): domain Eukaryota; kingdom Metazoa; phylum Chordata; class Amphibia; order Anura; family Myobatrachidae; genus Crinia; species Crinia signifera. The sequence goes on from NC_139217.1 coordinate 34,591,228, forward strand.
CGGATGCGGCAACATGTATAGTTGCCGGCCTGGTCACACAGAGCAGTGTGGGCAGTAGGGCATGGGGCGGCAGGCACAGGTCGCTCCCATGGTAATTATTCCACCCTGTATTCAGCGAAATGGCCTCAAATATACTGTAAGTTAGTCTACACTGACTTATATTTGCATGGCCAGTTGTAATTACTCAATGGTCAGTGACCATCAAATTATAGCAGCAAGTGAAGGGGCGGGGTCGCCATTTTTGCTTGCTGCCATCGGTGTTAGGAGGTGAGGTAGGAGTCAGAAAAATATATTATTTTTATTAAAATATTTTTATTTCTAGTAAACCCACAGTACAACCATTTATATAATAAGTTGAAGAGTGTGTGTGCGTGTGTGTCTGTGTGTCCGTCGCATTGCGGACACACCGTGGCACTCAGAGACACCAAATTCAGCAACAAGATACCTCTGGACCGTTTTTGGGAAATTTCACTTAGAAATTTAAAAAACACCAAGTTTTAATTTTCCTTCATTGATGATCTGGGAAAAAGATTGACGATCTGGGAAACCGACGAAGTAACAACTCCACTCCTGATTTCATTGCTGTCATTGGGCAGTATTCAATGAGAAAAGTTCTCCGTGTTTTGTGGAGAATTTGTGCTTTTTTCGCCTTGGACGGAGCATTTTGCTCTCCAAAAGCGAGCAACCCTATTCAATGTGAAATGTTCTCCGTCTGTCTAAGTGATTTTCGCCGTCTCTCTCCGTGTAGAAATTCTCCATCTTTTGATGGAGAGCTGGAATGTGAACTTTTAATCTAAAAGGGTTTTGTATTTAATTTTGGTGTCAAAAAATCAGGAATTTTTTTATGTGAAGGGGCATGTGATTTTTATTCATGTGCTTATAGCACATGAATATATATTTAATTTAAAAAAATATATTTTTTTTAATTTTTTTTTTTTACACAGTGCAGCCAGCAGGGGGCCGGAGCGCTCGAGCCGCTCATTAGATATTCATATATTCACTGCACCCGTATGCGCGTTCGGGTGCAGTGAATACGGGGTCCCCCGCTGGCTATAGGGGGGGGCAGCCTGTGCTGCCTGGGTCCCAGGGGGGCCCCCTACCCTCACATATGTTCTGTGGCATCCAGGGAGACTTTAATCTCCCTGGATGCCACGTCCCACGGCTCCCTGTCAGCTCCCTGCCGCGGACGCTCGTCCGCTGCAGGGGTTAAGACTCGCCGCGAGTGGCAGCGAGTCTTAAAAACGTTGAATAGTGGGAGCAGGAGTGGCAGCGAGCCCTCCGGAACACGGAGAGTGCATGGAGAGCAAAATAAAACGCTCTCCATGCACGGAGAACTCCGTCATTGAATACTGCCCATTGAGTATGAATGACACATTCTAACATTATGGTGAAGGCTTTAAACAATTAGGAAATAATTGAGGATATACATAGACCATACATAACACACACACACGTACACATTGTACACGCACACACACACACACACACACACACACAGTACACCATATACGCACACATACTGTAGCACACAACACACACATTTATACGTAGAGCACCTCACACACTTACACATTGGACAGATACACACACACAACACACCACATGCAGTACAATACAAATCCATACACACTACAACACACACCCAAAAACAGTACAACAAACACACAGAACAAACACACTTAAACATTGCCAGGATACGCACAGCACACTACACACACATATATACGTGAGACACCTCACAAACTTACACATTCAGCAGATACACACAACACACACACATAACACACCACTCACAGTACAACACACACCCACATTCACTACAACACACACCCAAAAACGGTACAATACACAGAACACACACTTAAACATTGCACAGATACACACAGAACACTACACACACACAGATTTATACATAGCACACCTTACGCACTTACACATAGGGCATATACACACAACACACACACATAACATACCTCTAACAGCACAACACACACCCACATTCACCACACACACCCAAAAAACAGTACAACACACACAAAACACACACTTAAAAATTGCACAGATACACAAAGACACAACACACACATACTGTATATACATAGCACACCTCACACACTTCTGCATTGGACAGATACATACAATACAACACACACAAACACACAGAACACATAAAAAATAATTTGCCTTTTATTTAACAGTCTGTTCCGGCAAATAAAAACTGTACCTAATGTACCGTTTCTACTTTGTTCCCCATATCCGTCTCTCCAGTCCTCCAGCCTGTCACTGCACTTCCCGGCCATTTGCACTGAGAAATCTTTGTCCTGGCCAATGCGCCCATTGATCAATACAAAGTGGGTACACTGCACTCAACCTGTTAGTCAGTTGGATATCAGGCACTGCTCTGCCTTAAGGGTTTCCCAGACCATTTTGGTTCATAGATAATGTTTGGTCGATGGGCATAAGCGCTGCATGCATTTGTTTGAATGTTATGAGTGTAAGAAGTTGAAGAAAAAGACTGAGATGAAGATTTGTCACGTCATAGTGTACAATTTACTCAATAAATCGTCAAAAAAATATGTGTACATAGAAGTACAATCAAAATATTAAAGTAGGATTAAAAAATAAATTCTGATTCAAACTGATAATTGTTTGGATGGAGGTGGGTGGCGAAACAAATCTATAGGTGGAGGGGGTATGGATATTGTGGGCATAATTGGTGTTTGGTACACCTACAGGGGGTCCCCAGTTGATGAGAAATTTTCATTACAGTGTCTCCCTAGGGGGATTTCCAATTGGGGTTCAGGTGGTCAATCCCATTGGTCTCTTCTCCTGGAGCCTACGGTCTCCCTCAGTGATTGACTATCATTAAGGGAGACCGTAAGCTCAAGGAGAAGAGACCTACAGGATTGTAAAGGGTCCCTAAAAGACCTGAACCCCAATTGGGAATTCCCCTATGGTGACACTGTGACCGTGACATTGTAGTGAAAATCCCATCAATTGAGGGCCCCCTGTAGGTGTACCAAACACCAATTATGCCCACAATATCCATACCCCCACCTATAGATTTGTTTCGCAACCCACCCCCATCCAAACAATTATCAGTTTGAATCAGAACTTATTTTTTTAATCCTACTTTCATTTCTTGATTGTACGTCTACTGTATGTACACTTACATTTTTTTTCACGATTTATTGAGTAAATTGTAAACTTTTTAACATGGCAAATCTTTATCTCAGTCTAATTCTTCAACTTCTTACACTCCAAACCTTATCAATGCACCCATTGATGATTGTGATGGCTGCATCAGTGGATTGGCCCGGCGGGTGTAGGGAAGAATATGGCCCATTGCACCCATTCCCAGTTGTGCATTACAGTGGTGCGGGTAGCGTGCGTCGCGTCATGACATCATGTGGCCAGGCCCGCGGACCTGCTCCCTTACTCAGGGGCTGCCCCACTGTTTGGTAGAGATGCCCGGTGCATGTGCTTTACAGATCCCCAGACCTCAGAGACTGCTGCAGGTTTGGTGAGGGGAGTGGCAGTGGCAGGGAGCAGTGAATTTTTAATTAATTATGGCGCAGTAAGTAACACCCACCCCGGTCCCCACACACTCATTGCCTGTAATTACTCACCCTAGAAACTGTACCATTGAAAGTATAGAAATGGAGGTGTGGCCACGTCCCTTTCTGATTTTGTACCGATTTCTGACCCTCAGATGTTGGAGGATATGTCATACAGTAGGTGCTAAATCTCAGGAGTGGATGTGGAATTCATCAACACATACAAGTTATCATCTCAGGAGCATTGTGTTTCAAACAACAACACCACACCTGATTTCATTGCCATCATTGAGTATCAATGCAAACACATTCTAACATTATGGTGGAATCTATAACAAATTACAATCTTAGGTCTTTGGCACAGCATACTGTAAGATTACATCTTTCAGCAATTTTGGAAATAAAGAAACCCCAAGGTTTTCCCGGGCAACGCCGGGCGGGCTAGTTTATGAAATAAACATCAGAAAGAAAAATATTTTGAATACTAGCTATTTCAAAACTACACAGAAAATCATACCCAAAAACTTTAAAAACAATGAGAATTCACTACTAGAGAGAACTGTTTATATAAATGTGTTAAATATCAATGCACAATATGTAGCGATATAGATAAAGTTTGTATTGCTCTGGAACATTCTTTGCGGGATAATTCCCTCAAGTTGGTAATATTCTCTCCTACTGCAGATGTATAGGGGTGGCCATATAAAAACAATATTTGCATATAAACAATTTACTACACATCTGTTATACACCATGGGGGACTTCCAATTAGTACATGGGTTACAGGATCTTATCTGGTTAAAACAAATATAAAAGCATATATTGGACAACCCAATGCTCATTGGTTAATATTGCAATTTTAACCCATTTTTGGGCAAAAAATATAGCACTGCTAATATGACCCCCCCACACACACACACACACTCACACACCCACGTATTGCTCTTAGTATTTCTCTTTTGATGGAATGCTTAATTTGTGAAAAACTATATTCAAACCATAGCTTGATAAATGTCAACTATATAAAAGAAAAGGTGCACCGCTATCAATTAGACGGCCAAAACTATTTTTTTTTTCCAGAATTTGCCCTATAGTAACTACTTATTTAAAAACTATGAAAAATTCCCTTTAGTAACACCTCTCCCTAAATCAAATTCATGACGGTCCTTGTGGTAAATCTCATATCAATCTACTATCATCCAACCCATTATATCGGTGCAGATTAAAACACAATTGTACTGTATATAACACTACTTATCCTGACTTCCTGTCTATTGTTTTTTTCAAGCTAAGAAATTATGTAAATAAAATTGAATACATTGGCCCATATAATGAAACAATATTTTTTAATGAAGAAGGAGAATTTATTGAAACTCTAGAAATTAAGAATTGGGTATATGGAATGGAGGGCAATAGAAAGACGGTAACAGCATTTTGGGTGGCTGACTTTTATCCATTTCTTCCAGAAGAAAGGCAGCTACTAATTAAACCTTGGAAAATAAGATGGAAAAACGGGAAGGTCAGTCATAAAATCATATCACAATAGCAATAAGTATATTTTAATTATTATTATTAAGTGAACAGTTAGAATGGAGCACAACACTTAAATATATTACCACGTATGTACTTTCAGCATTTGAAATGAAATTTGAGGCTTTTTGTTGTGTTATTTGTATTATTGCATGTGCTGTAATTTGCGACTGCTGAAGTAATAGTTATTGAGATTATGATGTCATTGCGATCTCTATGTAATGATATTTCAAATATTCTGTACAACAATAATTATTAAGCGTTATTTTTTCATCTACCTTTCTAAATGAGTCCATCAGGAAATACGGTACTTGTGTATTATCTGGGCGCCCGATTTTTTCATCGCAGTGCAAAATATCACGTCGCATCGCATCGCATGCAATCATATCGCATACGAAGCGACACGATTGGACACAATTTTTTATTGTACAGGCACCAAGATGCCTGATTCCTATGTTAAATGCCCCCCCAACCTGAAGCGTAGCGAGCCCGCGAGGGGCGGCTGTACTTGTCCTCCGACCTTTCCATCCCCCCACTATACACATTGGCGTGGAGTTGATTTTATATAGTGTGGCGAGCGCAGCGAGCCACCAAGCCCGAAGCGTGGTGAACGCAGCGAGCCCCGCGAGGGGACGCGGATTACTTCACATATATTCCGCGCCCCCAGCTTGGGGCCGACGTGGATAGTGGGGGTATGAAAAGGTCGGAGGACGCGTACCGCTGCCCCTCGCTGGCTCGCTGCGCTCGCCACGCTTCGGGTTGGCGTTGATAATGGGGTGGCGTTAACAATGGGGGGAGGGGCATTTCACATAGTAATCACCCATCAGGGTGGGTGTACAATTAAAAATCGGGTGTGGGGGTACATTTAACATTGTAATCAGGGTGCCTGTACAATGTAATATCGGGTATAATCGTGTCGCATCGCATGCCATTATGATGGCATGCGATGCAACGCGATATTGAAATTGTACACTTTGCCCGGGAAAGGCTCAAAATCGGGTCCAATCGCATTGCATCGCATGCCTTAAATAGTGGCATGCAATGCCATATATCGGGCGCCCAGATAATACACAAGTACCAGAAATACAGTATTTTAGTTTGGATCAATTTAATGTTAGCAATTCTTCACGATTTGTGAAACAATACTAGGTGTAATAAATACAAAACCGCTTTCATTGATGATATTCTGACACTGTTTCGTTAACATACAGAAATCAATCTACTGTAGTCCATATTTTAGGGAAAAAGTCTTAACAATATACAGTAACTGAGTTAGTGTGAATCCATCTTTTATCCTTTGTAGCTCAGACTAGGGATGATTTTGAGTAACTGCCCTTGTTGCTATAGTCATGTCTGTGAGTTTGTGCTAATGATAAACAGCCATCAGCCGCTGTACAAACTACAAAGTTGCTTTTAATTGTACAGGGAGTGAGAAGACCTCTATGAGCATGTTAGATGCTCTAATAAATCTTGGTATTCTTTAAATGCAAATATCGGTCATGTCAAGTAAAACGCGCCCCAGCAACATGCAAGTTTTATATTCTCGATCACAGTATGATGTCCAAAGCGACTGGTTACGCGTTTCAGTTTGCAAATATTTAAGCAGCCCAGTTTTAGTAAAAGGGAGCATTTCGAGGATCCAAGAGATTCAGTTAAGAAGTACAGGAAGTCTTCTCCAGCTAAATTATTCACAGATGTAGGCATACAGGAGTGCTTGGGCAGGCTGGAGGAAATGGTACCTCTACTAGGAGCAGAACTCCTCACTTGTGTGCTAAAGCCACTGGCTTTTGTTGTGCATATAGCTGTTCTCTGACAGTGGCAACTTTAAGTATCCTGTTGTCCCGTAAACCATGCGTGAGCGCAAACCACTGGATTGCTCTTTTTGCCTTTGAATATATTCAAGGAGGGGGGTGTCCAATAATGGGGTCAACTATGGATAGATCACGGACACGTTTTGCTCCCACCTTGAGCTTTCTGAAAGAGTGAACAAATAAATGTCATCAGTTTTAAAAAGTCAACCCAATATAGTCATAATAGAATAGCACAGCAGTTTCTAAAAGCTGACTCAAACATTGCAGAAAGCTGGAAGCTCAGGACAACTGGTGGGAGGGGCATCGATTATGGCTGCCTTTTGTTGAGGGTACTGTTAGCTTGATTCTGTCTCAGGTCAGTTAACTCTCCTGAAATCCTACATATCTTTACCCCTAAATATATTCTGTGGCCTCACTTACATTTACTGAGAGGGTACTTGTGTAGTTTCACGGCGCTGGCATGGCACCATGAGTCTGAGTCGCCCATGCTGGGGGCTCGGTGGCTCGCTACGCTCGCCACGCTATCTAAAATCAACTCCATTCCAACATGGATAGTGGGGGTATGAACTATCCATGTTGGCATGGAGTTAAGTTAGTTTATTTTAGATAGTTGTGGCGAGCGTAGAACCCGGAAGTAGCACAGCGCCATGCTGGCGCCGTGAAACTACACAAGTACCACTAAGAGTTGTATAAATCACCACAAATGAGCATTTAGCCATTAGGACCTAACCATCAGAATGTATGGCCTGGATGTCCGCCACAAGCTCCAACATACATTATATTGATAATCAATAACTACTTACTGTTGCTTTTGATTTCTCCTGTTTACCACCAGCTTTCTCTGCTGCCTCTTAGTGGGTTTGTGAATACTACCTGACCTTGTCTTGCTCACCTGGACCTTTCTGGATATTTTTCTCTCACCCAATTCAGATACTCTGCTGTTCGGCCTTCCGTGACAAACTGGGTACCACTCCACTGACCTTGTTCTAGCCTGCAGCCATGAACCTTTATGTTGAGCTCTGTCTGTGGTTCTTGCACTCAGAACCTTCACGAAGTTTTGCCTCTTCAAGATGACTTTCTCTTCCCATTTTACTTTCCTTTAGGTTATATAGTTTCTGCATCACTTTCTGTGTTTTGGCATACAGGGATCTTCTGCTGTAGCTTTATGGACATATAACCACTAATGTGTATTGTGAAGCCATTGTCTTAATGGGTTTATTGACCACTTCTTTCTGCAACAGCATTCTTACCATTTATTTATTTATTTATTTATTTACAGTTTCTTATATAGCGCAGCAGATGGGATGATGGGAGATATTTTGTGATAAGTAAAGAGATATATACTGGTGTATTATGGTTAATAGCTTTATATGTGAGTAGAAGTATTTTTTATTGAATAAGGTAAAATACAGGCAACCAATATAGGGACCGGTAGAGCGGATTAGCAGACGATGAGCGTCTTGCTAGGAAGATCAGCCTAGCAGCAGCATATAAATTGGATTGTAGTGGTGAGAGTCTGTTCTTGGGAAGACCAGTTAGGAGACTATTGCAATAATCAATGCGGGATATAATGAGTGCATGGATAAGAGATTTGGTAGTGTCTTGTGTGAGATACGGTTGTTTCTTGGATATGTTTTTTCAGATGCATGTAACATGATTTGGAGACAGATTGAATCTGGGGAACAAAGGACAGTTCAGAGTCGAGGATGACCCCTAGGAAAAGAGCTAGTGGGGTAGGGTAGGATATATCAGGATGGTAACTGTACTTGGCTGGTGGGAATATAAGTAATTGAGTTTTGGAAATATTAAATTTGAGTTGGTTAGAAGACATCCAAGATGAGATGGCAGAGAGACATTCAGAGACTCGGCCTAAAATTACTGGTGACAACTCTGGTTTTGATAGATAGATTTTAGTACCATATGCATATAAGTGATACTGAAATAAGAAAGAGCTGAATAGTTTGCCAAGAGAGGAGGTATAGAAAAGACTGAGCCTTGCAGAACTCCAACTGAAAGAGGTGAGGTAGAGTCAGAGAAGAGAACACTGAAAGAGCAATAAGAAAGGTAAGATGAGAACCAGGAAAGAGCTGTATCATTAAGACCTAGGGAGTGCAGTGGTTGTATGAGAAGAGTGTGATCAACCGTGTCAAACGCAGCAGAAAGATCTAGAAGAATACCATGTGGACTGCGGCACGTGTTACCCTCATATTAGTGCCATAATATTGCTGCAATGATAATATTTTTGTTAAATTATTGTTTTTAAAACAAATGACATGATATAGGTAACACCTAAACATATTAAAAGAATGTTCCTGTATTAACCCCTTCCCGACATATGACGTACATTTACGTCATATGTCGGTTGAGGGGGAATCAAGCCAGCTCACGGAGTGAGCTGGCTTGAAAGAGAGCAGGTAATGGCTGTATATTACAGCAAGGTCCCTGCTCTCACGGCCACGAACGGCGAGTTCGCCGATCGTGGCCGTTTAACCCTTTAAGCACCGCGGGCAAAGCGACCGCAGTGCTTAAATAGCTGATCGGAGGGGGGGCGCCAATCGGGGCCCCCCGCAGCGAGATCGGAGGGTGCCGATCGGTTGCCATGGTAGCCAGGGGTCTAATGTAGACCCCTGTGCTGGCCGTGTCTGCATACCTATCATATCCTGCCTGAGGCAGGATGTAATAGGAAGTGCATAAAATCACTACGTTCAGCCATAGAGCTCTATGGCTGAACCTAGTACAGGCGATCGCGCCCCCTAGTGGTCAAGTACACTAGGGGGCCTTGTAGTAAAAGTAAAAAAAAAAAAAAAAAAAAGTTTAAAAATAAAAAAAAAATTAAAAAAATATTAAAAGTTCAAATCACCCCCCTTTCCCCATTTCCCAAATAAAAATAAATAAAAAATAAAAAAAATAAACATATTTGGTATCGCCGCGTTCCTAAAAGTCCGATCTATTAAAATATAACATTAGTTATCCCGCACGGTTAAAGGCGTAAACGGAAAATAATCCCCAACGCCAAAACTACGTTTTTTGGTCGCATCGCGTACCCAAAAAAAAATAACTAAAAGAGATCAGAAAGTCGCCCATATCCCATAATGGTATTAATTAAAAAGTACACTTCAGCCCGCAAAAAATGAGCCCTCACCCAGGTCCGTAGGTGGAAAAATAAAAAAGTTATAAGCCGCAGAACATGGCGACGCAACGCAAATTAGAAAAACCGTAAAAGTTGCGATTTTTTTTTTTAGTGGTAAAACATAACGAAAACTATATAAGTTTGGTATCACCAGAATCGTAACGACCCATAGAATAAAGATAACCCATCATTTTAAACGAACTATGAACTCCAAAAAAACCGTAACCAGCGCAAAATTGTGCAATGGCGGATTTTTTTTTTTTTACCCCACATTGAATTATTTCCTGATTCCCCAGAATATTATACGGTATAGTAAATGGTACCATTACAAAGTACAACTTGTCCCGCAAAAAAAAGCCCTCATGTGTCTATATAGCCAGAAAATTAAAAAAGTTACGCTTATTTGAACGCAAGGAGGAAAAAAAAAAAAAAAATTACCATAAAAGGCAATGTCGGGAAGGGGTTAATAAAATAAGTCCATGGAGAACATACCCAGAGAATTTGACCATTGACTAACTTTATTTCCCAGGTTCCTCGAGGTTTATGTACTGCTGTCTGTCTTCCAGGAACCAGACAGGCACTGAAGAAAGGCTTTCACACCTGCTGCTATGACTGTATCCCATGCTCAGAGGGGGAGATATCCAATGAGTCAGGTATTCCTCTTACATATACTTTGTCTTCCAGCATTTCTGTGTTCAGTGTAGAGCGACCTACTGTATAGACGATATTATTTTTGAATGTAGTTATCTACAAATTTGGTGCACGTGGGAAATTAAATAGACTTCTTTGATCTGTTTTGATAAAGGAATTCACCTATTATTCTGTCCTTTCTCATTATCCTATGCTTGATAAGGAGTACAGTAGCAAGCATTTAGCTGATATATGGCATGTAAGACATTAAATTGGGGTCATTAAAATTGCAGTGAATACCGTCAGTTCCTGCAATAGAATAATAATAACTAATATTCAGAGTCCTTATGCCAAGCCCAAAGCTGACAGATGTCGTTTAGTTGTTCACCATCTTCTAATATGAAAAACTTCACAGAAGGATGGAATAAGTTCAGAGATTCTATATCTGTTGAGGTTCTAGATCTATAAATATAAAGAGGTACTTATGTAATATCTGGGCTGCCGTTTTTCTTATGAGACCGCGTCTGCTGGCCACGCTTCGGGCACGGTGGCTCGCTGCGCTCGCCTCACTATATAAAATCAACTCCATGCATAGTTGGATAGTAGGGGTATGAAAAAATGGGGTCCATTTAACATGGGAGCCCAGATAATACATAAGTACCCATAAACAACAATCTCCCAAATAACAGTCCCAATTTCTTTGAAGGAGGGAAAGCAGAGGCCTTGCATTAATGAATGGAATTGAACTACTATGTCTGGAATAGGTAGGAGCTTGAAAATCAGGGAAATCTAAAATGAAAAAGAGGGAATGGGATCATTGGATGGACAGTAACTAGGTCATTATTATGTCAACACCACTAGGTCGACATGCATTAATGGTCAACAAGACTGTTGACATGCATGAAGGTTGACATGACTGAAGGTCAACATGGGTTAGGTCTGGGCTTTGAGCACAGTGCCTTGCTACGCTTGGCAGACTATTTTATTCTCCCACCACGCCATAGAGGATGGTAGGGCATGAAATGCTGCCTGTCGGCACATGTCGGCTTAAAAAAAAATTCTGAATTAGAGAAGAACAGGTTTTGGATTCTGCACACACAATCAATTGATGCCCTTTATTGCACGGGCAGTTGACCGCTTATTATTGTTTTGTTTTTTTTACTTTCTTTTGAATTATACTGATGAATCATAATTACCCCAAAAGAACAATTTTTCAGATACAAATACCAACACTTTAGAATCTTTGGTACTTGTGTAATATCACAGTGCCCGGCTACGCTATGTTTTCAGCGTAGGCTAAGCTACGTTGTCAGCGTAGCCCAAAGGTTACCTAGCTTAGTCAAGGTAGCGTGCCTGCCAACGGCTGCCTAGCATAGTCAGCGTAGTGGCCCTGCCAGCTCTCCCCAGGGGGCAGTTTGTGCTTCCTGTGTCCCTGGGTGTCCTCCTACCCCCCACACAGCCATATCATACATCTGACACAGTAATGACAACATGTGTTAACTGGTAACTGGATTTTAGTTAATAATAAAGAAGAAAAAAGCAACTTAACAAAGTACAATAAGTTCTGCAGCCATTACGCAGTCACTTCCCCTTCACCTTTGACTGACTACGGTACCTGCGTAACGCTGACTGACTATGCTGGCCGCGGAAACACAATGCCGAATCTGACAGATATGCTGACTACGCTGGCCGTGGGAACACTACGCTGATTCTGACAGGGACACGATGCTGGCTGCGGGAACACTATGCTGATTCTGACAGGGACACTACGCTGGCTGCGGGAACACTACGCTGATTCTGACAGGGACACTACGCTTATTCTGACAGGGACACTACGCTAACTACGTAACGGGCACCGTGATATTACACAAGTACCGAATCTTTATCTGATTTGTATTAAGACATCATCTAAAGCAATATCCAAACAGAATTGTTTGCCAAAAAGTAACATTGTTGCCCCTTAAATATGAAAAAAAATAGCATTGCTTCTTTATATAAAAGCAACCTTATGCATTTTAAAAATATATGTATAAAATGAAGCCCAGATATCAGTATTTTACATTAAAAATGGCTTTAAAAATGTTATTCAAGTGAGAAGACTTTGACCATCAAATCACCAGACAACAGATTTATTTGGAGTTCCTTATTTATCACAGCATATTCTGTTGCGCTTTACAATTGAAATCAACAGTGATAAGATAAACTGGGTGATTACAAATATACATAGAGGGTGGAGGGCCCTGCTCCTAAGATTACAATCTATAGGGAAATAGGAAGGATGAACACGGATTGCACTAACCTCAGTGGCCATGAAAGCATTTGAAAGACTAGTACTGAAGCACCTGAGAGAAGTGACAAACTCTCACCTTGACCCCATGCAGTTTGCCTACCGGGCGAACAGAAGTGTAGAGGATGCGGTCAACCTCGGGCTGCACCACATTTTACAACACCTTGACCACCAAGGCACCTATGCAAGAGTCCTATTCGTGGACTTCAGCTCAGCATTTAATACTATCGTTCCCGGCATCCTGCAGCCAAAACTCCTCTCCTTAGGAGTCCCAGGATCAACATGCTCATGGATAGTGGACTTTCTAACAGCAAGGGAACAGGTGGTCAAAGCCGGCGCCTTCTCGTCCAGCACACGAACAATCAGTACTGGAGCCCCCCAAGGATGCGTCCTCTCCCCTCTGCTCTTCTCTCTCCACACGAATGACTGCACCTCAGCTGAGCAGTCAGTGAAAATCATCAAATTCGCAGATGACACCACTATCATCGGCCTAATCAAGGATGGTGACGAGACCGCGTACAGGCATGCAGTGGAGAAGCTGACACAGTGGTGCAGCAGCAACAACCTCGATCTAAACCCCACCAAAACAGTTGAGATGGTGGTCGACTACAGGAAAAAACCAAATGCACTAGCCCCGCTAACAATAGCCAACGCAGTGGTGTCGCGGGTTGATTCCTTCAAATTCCTAGGGACAACCATGTCCAGTGACCTAAGATGGGGATTAAACATAACCACAAACATCAAAAAGGCCCAACAGCGCCTATTCTTCAGAGTCAACTCAGAAAATTCAACATCCCACAGGAGCTGCGGTGCGTATTCTACACCGCCATCGTGGAGTCTGTCTTATGTTCCTCGATCACAATCTGGTACGGTGGCGCAAGCGAGAACGACAAACAAAAACTGCAGAGGGTAATGAAGACTGTGGAAAGGATCATAGGGACCGACCTCCCCCCGATAAGGGATCTGTTCTCATCCAGGGTAAGGAAACGTGCTGAGAAGATCGCAAACGACAAGCTGCATCCTGGTCACAACCTGTTCGACATCCTACCATCCAGAAGACGGTTCAGGTCCATCCCCGTCAAAACGTCCAGATCCGCAAGAAGCTTCTTTCCGTTAGCCATCCATCACCTGAACAATCCAATCAAAGCGAATGCAATCCCAATATTAACAACCAAACAATGTGTCCCTACTTGGCGACCTGACCACCATAGTCGTAGCTAGAAATTAAATGCTTGTAATGTCTTTATGTAATATATGTAATGTCTCCCTCCCCCCTTTTCATCCCTGCTTGATGCTGCACTGTAATCCACGAAAAATTCCTAGTGTGCGCAAGCACACATGGCCAATAAAGTTGATTCTATTCTATTCTATAGGTACTGTCTATAGTATAGCATTCCCAGCAAATTACCAGGAACAGTCCTGACGGGATGTAATTAGAATGAAAGTTTTTGAAGGTTATGATACATCTTAGTTTAAGAACCCCATATTTTATGTTCAGCTATCATAAAGGCAGTGTTGGCTCCAAAGGAGGGCTAAATTGCCAAGCAAAATTGAAATAGGGGTGTCACACCAACTGTCACTCCAACACTGCCAAACATTGCTAACAGTTGCATTGCTCACTGGTAGTTAGTGTGGCTCCCCTGTTTGACGTTTAAGTTTAAAGGCCTAGGACTAGTCAGCAATATGAAGCAATATGAATGGACTACATGTATTTTACAAATAAAAAATAAATAAAATAGGATACAGAATCTCACTCAACAATATTATAATGTTGCTGCCACCATTTTATATTAGTTTAGGCCACTAAACTAATATACAGTAGAAATGACTGTTCCAAGTCCAATCAAGGTACATTACCCTATTGCATAACAAAATATCCACAGTGCAAGTTTTACTGTATGTGCTAGCATAACTGTCATTTGCTCCATTTCTTTTTTAGACAGTAAGACATGCCTTAAATGTCCTGATGATGAATGGCCCAATGAGATCAAGGACATTTGCGTTCCAAGAATATTGGAATATCTATCATACAATAATGATACAATAACTAAAGTCTTTTCTGCAATCTCTGGGCTATTTTTTATTTTAGCTGTTGCAATATTTGGAATATTTGCTTCATTACGGGACTCTCCCATAGTAAAAGCCAATAATAGAAATCTCAGCTTCATTCTTCTCATCTCCCTCAAGCTGAGCCTACTCTGTGTGCATCTGTTCATCGGTCGTCCAGTGGACATCACCTGCATGCTACGCCAAATATCCTTTGGAATAATTTTTGCTGTTGCTTTGTCTTCTGTCCTGGCCAAGACTATCATGGTTTGCATCGCTTTCAAAGTCACCAGACCTGGAAGCTCCTGGAGAATGTGGTTGGGCACTAAACTGCCTTATTCTATAGTTTTGATCTGCTCATCTGTCCAAGTTCTCTCCAGTGCTATTTGGTTGTTGGTGTCTCCTCCTTTTCAAGAGAATGAAAGGAATACATATCCTGGGATGATCATCATTCAGTGTAATGAGGGTTCTGTGCTGGGCTTTTCTTTTATGTTGGGTTACATGGGTTTTCTTGCTGCTTTTAGTTTTGTTCTGGCTTTTATGGTGAGGAGATTACCTGACATCTATAATGAGGCCAAGTACATCACATTCAGCATGCTCGTGTTCTGCAGTGTATGGGTCTGTGCCATCCCGGCCTATCTGAGCAGTAAGGGGAAAAACATGGTCACTGTAGAGATTTTTGCCATATTGGCATCAGGTATCGGAATACTGAGCTGTATATTTTTTCCTAAATGCTACAATATTCTACTGGGACCAGAATTAAACAGTAAAAGACGCTTGTTAGAGATAAGTTAATTAGGAAATTGCCATTAATAATTTTAAATTAAACAAATTAAATATTTTAGCGTCCTAATGTGAAAATGTTTGTTTTACATTTACTACTATATGCATATTATTAAAATTGAAAAAAATTGCTATTGGATGTGTTAACTCAAATAAAGCATTAATCAACATTTTATATTAGTTATTCCCATTTTACAATGTTGAAGTAACTGTTTCACACATCGTATATTAATCTGCCTTTACAATGATGTCCTATACAGTATTCAGAACTTAATATGAGGATGGTATACAGAGGCACTCTTGACAATTCAATCAATGTATCACTGCAGAATAAACTGAGAACCCATGCAGGAAGGTGCTGTCAACATTACGGGTGTTGAGACCCTTTATCAAGTCATAAAAAAACACATACATTAGTACTTACAGTACATAAAAATACTTGTGAGACATACACCCCGTGCTGTGAAAACCTCTCTACACATGCATGCAGGGAGCCGGCGGATGTCACAGGAGCGTCAGAGCACCGCTGGGTCTGGTTTCCCCAGAGGTGGGGGGGTCGGGGGCATGTCTAGAGAGCTGTGCACCATCACCTAGGTGATGACATGTAAATACACTATTAAAAACAATGAGGCAGACCAACTGTCAGGTTTAGATACAGCATAACAAATATGTGATGACATTGATAGGAGCCTCGTACTGTGCTCACTGATTGATTTAAAACTCCTGTGCAGATTTTATGATAACTCACTCACAAACATTGTGATGCAAAAACTCAATGCTGCTGTTAACCTTCATTTGGAGACTGCAATTATGGTGACTGCTCTAAATAATAATCAGACATTAATGCAATAATGTATAAAAACCAGATGACTGGCCAAAGGGATATGGTACGGAATACTGACAGGTATAAAATAAGGTATCATGACAACAGCAGCTTCAACACTAACAGGCTGTTATAAACAATCATTGCTCACAATAGATGCCGCGTAAATCACCAGAAGCATGAAAATGATAACTGCTTATTCAAGTCTAAAGGGTGCACAGTCTGCAATCTATGAATTCATCTGGCCTCCAGCCTAAGAAAGAGTCATCCCCGTCACCTCCTCTTGTACTGGGGGGGGGGGGGGGCACAATCAATAAATGTATGCCTAATTGTAGGTAATTCATGGTTAAATGCCTTAAAGTGGCATGGCTTTGGTTGTTCAGAACCCTTCTCCTCCAACGCAGATTAAATGCTGGATCTATGGAGAGCTATCCTCTCCTTAACGGTCTAATCATTTTGCCTATATACTGTATAATAAGCCACAAGGGCATTTGATGTAATATATACTGTATAATATAGTAACTGCTGAAAGTCAGATGGTAACGGTTCATTATCTTCTCACCCGATCTGGGATGAAATAATTGGTTACCAATTTCCAGACTCAACCATATTGTGCACCCAAGACTTTAGAAATTTACATTCTTGCAGGTTTAAAATATGACCTAGGTGGGGGAATTAATGTTGCTACATCATTGTGGACCGCGACATCTTTAATGTTCCTGCCACGTCTAAAAGATGGCGACTTTCATCAGTGCCTGACTTTTAGTTGTAAATTTTTGTGTCCACACAATCTTATTATCTGTAGTCTTATCTGGGTTTGAATTTAAAACCGTGATCCTGTCAACTCCCTCACCTTTTTCTTGATGTTGAGCAACAATTTATGAAGGTACCCCCTGGCTAAAAAAACAGACATTTCCTACTACAAATTTTAAATGCTTGAATAAATTGTGAGTAGGGGAGACCCCATTTAAAAGAGGGAGGTGGTGGCTAGAGCCCAATAGGATAGTGTTCCTGTCTGTCGGTTTCTTGTGCAGTGTTGTATTCAACTCACTGTCAGTTTTCAAATTGAACATGATGTCAAGGAAGTTGATGGAATTAAAACTACAGCTGTAGGTGAATTTAATCGATAGGTCTAACGTATTATCTACCATTATCATTTGAAGGAAGCTCTCCTCACGGTCAATTCTGGCACCTGCTACCTGTGGATCTGACATGAAGGTGTCCCTCTTGGCATCGTGCATGAAAATATTCGCTAGGGTAGGTGCAACACAAGAGCCCATGGCAACCCCTGAGCATTACATTTTTGGGGGTAAAAGAGAGCTAAAGTTTGGGACAGGACAATAATAAATAAATAAATAAACATGTAATGACACCTGTAAAATAAAAATGAATTATTAAAATCAATATTTATAGTCCTTTTGGAGGATAAAGTCCACATTCAAGTACTTTCCCTGCCTTATCCTTAACAACCAGGAGCAGTGGTATTCCTCAGCTAGACTGGCTGTCTGCTTCTTTGATCTTCTTCTTGCGGCTCTGACAGTGGGTGCAGGGGTGCCGCGGCTTCATAACATCACTGATGGGTCCATGTCGGTTGGATTCGGGAGATGAAGGGCGGCTTGAAGTTTGGATGCCGGGGTGGCTCTTCAATGCATTCTTGCCTAAGTGGCCCTTATTCAAGGATACTTGGCTTTAAAATTTGTTTTGAATAATATAATGGAAGTTACTGTTTTTTCTTCATTTCCAGGTTTGTTGAAAAAGGTGGCAAGCCTTTTCTTAAAAGAAAGGTGGCACTCATTATATATACATATAAAAAGAGGGATTAAGGAGTGTGAACTGTATAATGTTTTTTATTCTTTTTTATTTTGTATAAAATATATGCAAAGAAATTATAAAAAAAAATTTAAAAAAATGTGTTTGGTCATTTTTAGAGAAATGCATTTAGTTCTATATCTATATTAGGACATAATGGTTCCAGATTTTTTAGCTCAAACATTCATTTTGTTTCATATTTTTTTTAAATTCTTTGAATAAGTCGCCTCATCTAGTTTCTTTCTACCTTTTGTATTATAAGGCATTTGAGGCCTTTAGGATTGCTGTTATGTTTTTCAAAGAAGTGATTAGACACATTATGAGTTTTTAATTCTCTTCTGATATTATATATATGCCCGTCAAACCTTATTTTTGGTTTCCTCTTCGTCTGACCAACATTTTGAATGCCAAAAGGACATTCTAGTTAACAAATTACTGCTTCAGTTTCGCATGTCACATGATCTTTTTTTGTTACATTTGATTTGAAAGTAGTGGTCCCTTTAGTTGTTTGACCATTATTTTTGCACATCTTGCAGTTTAGGCAGTTGTAAAAATCTTCCAAAGATTTTCTTTTGGTGCATGTATTGTTGTTTGTGTGGCTTGAAACTAGCTGTTGATTTTTTTTTAAATATAACTTTTTTATTAATTTGCTTTAGAAACTTTTTGTCCAAAAGTGAATGAAAATAATAACATTTGATACAGAAAGAGTCATCAAACAAACATATCCGAATTGCCATATGATAAATTTCAATAATTCAAATAGGCAACATTAAGGGAACAATGGCAAGTGTTATGTACTTAAGAGTAGGACAAATAGCATTGAAATAACAATATGTAGTAAAGGCGCTTATCATTCTTCATACATACACACAATGGAGGGGGGGGGGAAAGAAAGAAAGAAAGAAAGAAAGAAAGAAAGAAAGAAAGAAAGAAAAAAGAAAGAAAGAAAGAAAGAAAGAAAGAAAGAAAGAAAGAAAGAAAGAAAGAAAGAAAGAAAGAAAGAAAGAAAGAAAGAAAGAAAGAAAGAAAAAAAAAAAACTAGCTGTTGATTTATATTCTTCGCTTTCTTATAAATAATTTTTGGTTTGGTAGATACTGTATGATAGGAGCTAGATTTTCATCTAGTCTAAGCGTAGGCCAATGTTTGATTATGATGTTTTCAATTACTTTTGAGTTGCTGGTAAATTGCATTATGAATGCTGTGTCTATTCCCTCTGTTCTTTGATTTCTTTCTATCGTATTTATTTTATCCTATTGTTTGTTGAGATTTGATTCATTGTATCCTTTTGAAATGAACTTCATTTTTAATTTTTTTCCAGTCGGGATGTTTGATGTCCAATTCTTGTGATGATTGCTTATTCTCGCCAATTTGTTGATTCTGTTTACTTCTTTTATATTAGTTCTTGTATTAATTTTGCCATTTTTATAAACATTTCTAAGTCTGGAAATAGTGCCATTCCTTTTCTGGTAGTGGTTGTGAATTGAAGATTTAATTGGTTTTTCGTTGAGATATATGATGAATTGATTCAGTTTTTTTTCTGTACCTACCCAGATGAAGAATACCATTTGATGTGCTGATTTATTTGATTCTAAAATCACCTTCCCACTTTGCAATGAATATGTTTGCATAACTTGGCGTTTGAGGTGTTCCCATTGCGGTCCCACATTTTTGTAGGAACAATTTGTTATCATGCCAAAAATAGTTGTGTGTTAGAATGAATTCAAAGTTTGCCATGATGAAGTTAACCTGTTCATTTGATATGGTGCTTGATATGTCTTGCATGTTTGCAAGGTGTATAAGGATGTTACATCTGTAGCTCCCATGATGTATTCATTATTCCATTTGCATGTGTCCAATAGCTGTAGAATGCTAGTGGTGTATCTGAGGTAACTTGTTTTTGAGGTAACCAAGGTTTGTAAAAAATTATCTGTGTATTTTGATAGATGTGATGATAAGAAGTTAATCCCAGATATAATCGGACGGCCTGGTAGTTGAGTTACATGTTTGAGAACTTTAGGAAGAAAGTAAAATGTCAGTATTTTGTGGTTTATTAGATAGATTAAATACAATCCTTTTTTTATTATGCCCAGTTCCAATCCTTCTTCTAGATGTTCCAGTAATTGGTTGTTGAATTTTCCTGTTGGATCTTCTTTCAGCAGTTTGTAAACTTGTAACTTTAAGAACTTGTAAGAAGTTTTTCCATGTTAATCCTTTGTGAATAACCACTTGAGTGCTAGTGTAACACATATTTCTATTAGACATTATTTGTATAAGGGGGTAAGGTAACGGCCCTGTTGTTATTACATGCTGCACAAGGGGTGTGTTTGCACAAATCCTTTTGAACAATATTTTTTGTAAAGCAGTTTGTAAGTTTCTTTATCTTCAAGGAGGTGGGCGGCTTCTGCTTCATGCATCTCTTTTTTTCAGGATGACCACTCTGCGTCCTTTGTCTTTTGGTTTTATAACAATAGTGGTATCAGATTTGAGTTCTTTTAGAGCTTTTTTCTCTCCTATGGGCATATTATGTTAGAATTTTTGTTTTTCAGTGATGTTATATATATCCTTCTCTATCAGTTTTTATAATGTGCTGATTGGTTGGATTGAATGTTGATGCAAGCTTGAAATTTGTGTGCAGATAATCTTTGTTTCTTTCCTTATTGATAGCAGAGGTAAATTATTTAGCAAAAAAATATTTTAGGCATAATTTTCTTATATATATTTGTGTCTATATTTTAGACCTTTTTGGAATACTTTTGTTTGATCTTCAGTCAGTTTTTTGCCGCTCAAATTAAAAATGGTTGGTTTCTTATCGGGTGTTACAGTTTTCTTCTTCCCACTCTTTCCTCCTCTTGTTCCTCATTTCCTTTTAGTTTGATTTTTCTTGATGTGTGGTGTGTGGTCTGGAGGCTTTCTTGTCCGATGGGTTGGCTCTAAAAAAATTAAATGCAATGTCAACTTCAGATTTAGTGGTCTCTATCTGATTATGCTTCTTCTTTAGTTTTCTTCCAGATGTCGAATGTTTTCTTTGAATTGTATCCATTAGAGTTCTTCTGTTCTTTTGTTCTTCATCCGCTTCTGTGTGAGGACCTTGTTTAAATGATTCTTTGGTAATCTGATCACTGTAAATGAAATCATTTCTTTGTTGTTTAAATGGCTGTTGTGTATTGTGGATGTGGTGTCCCTTTACACCAGCATCCATCACCAAAGGGGCATACAGGCTCTTAAATGTGCTGTACTTCACAGTGATTTCTATAAAGGGCCAGATGCTTTCGTTTTATTCAGTTGTTTGATTTAGCTTTGTCATGTAACTATTTCCTTTTTGACAACCGTTACTATATACAATGCTCAAGGTTCGCCATGGGTTCTTGTGTCACATCTAACCTAGCGAATATTTTCATGTATGATGTCGAGAGGGATATCTTCATGCCAAATCTGCAGGTAGCAGGTGCCAAAAAAGTGTTTGTTCGATATATACTGGTACTGGACTGACAGTGATATGTTTACTTCAATATCTACATTTCATCTTCATTTCACATATCTACATGTCACATACTGTAGTTCATTATGCACTAAATGCACTTTGCACAGTGCAGCCATCCCTTTTCTGGTATACTAAGGTTTCTTTGTCAGACTGGATGCTGTGCTAAACAGTAGAAGAGTTGCCTAGACTACAGGCAGCTTGTGTTTCACTCAAAACCAATGCAGCACTTCCTTTTGACAATTTCCAGCCGGGCGCAACTTCTGGTTTCTGGGAGATGGCGTCCCGGCAGACGGGGGCTGAGGGGCCAGATGGTATGGGGAGCACCCTATATAGGTAAGCACTTCTTGTTTGATTATAGCTCACCTTCTCCTTGACAAAGGGGCATGCCAGCCCCAAAATTGTCGGTTTCCCTCATTTTGTATATGCCTTATTACAGAGTTTTTTTGCAAGTCCTATGACTGCCTATGTCTGTTTTTTTTCTCCTGGTATAAAATGAGTCCAGAAGGGAATTTCACTCTGGGAATTTCTCTCAAAACAAAAACTCCAGTTTTAGGCTTACATGGCCGTCTTCAGTACACACACATAGGTGAAAAACATGCTTACATAGAACACTTAAATAGTGGCTACTTCCAAGACCATGGAACTCTGCCCGTTGCTCCGTACACCATCCGGGGCTGCCTGTGACCACTTCTGGTCACTACCTGGAAGTGACATCTTGGGACTCCGCGTGGGAAGGGGCATGTGCCGAGTTTCTCAAAACTGCTGTGCATACAAACATAATGTGCAACTTTTAAAGCAAGGCTATTATTGTGCTATAAAAACAATGTAATGCGGCCATATAATATTAAACCAGATATGTACAAAAACACTATATACTCAAAAAATACATCAAATATTGAACATGCTTATTTTGTGACAAACCATGTTGTGCTAGTACTTGACCACTAGATGGTATCATTCTGTTACATACTCATTGCTTTATTATATAGGCCAGCCTGGTGGTGTTAGTGGTCATGTGAATTATTGTGTACCTGCAGTTGCACACTGCTGGTTTTTATGAATGAGAAGGAAACTTTACTGACAGACAAACAAGACTAAAATACAAAACTCTGTTAGGGACCATAAAAGGGACATCACAAGAAAAACCTAATCTTTAAATGCCAAAACCTAAAACAAAATAAAATAAACAACCGTGTAACTTGTCCCTTATTGCTGATGGCTAGATATTTAAAAAAGTTGAATAGCTAATAACTCTGTGAATGTGCACCTATAATCTATATTGATATCTATTGGTAATACTCTGAATTTCCCAACTCATAGCTGAATCTCCTGCAGGGTCTCTCTATTTTAGTTCACCTCTGTATTGCGGGTCTCTGTATTATTAGTCTATATGAGGATAACTCCTTCTGTATTCATTTCTTTAGTTGTCCCATTCAGATCATTGAGCCCCCATATCTTAGTGGTCCTCTACAGAAAACTTCCTAAGTTTAATGATTCATTAAGCCCTCCCAGGGTAAGTGTATTTAATTTAAAAATCCACCTATTTTCTAGTTGCAACAAATATTTGGCTCTATCTCCTCCCCTGATGGGTGAGGTTATATGGTCTATGATGCGGCAACACAACATAACCATGTTGTGCCTTGCTTCCAGGAAGTGTCTGGCCACCATTTGTTCACTGAACCCATTGACCAGGGCTGCTCTGATGGTGGCCCTGTGTTTGGCCATTCTTTCCCTGAAGGGTGTTACTGTCTTGCCCATGTAGTGCAGCAGACTACATGAGCAAGACAGTAAATAGATGACAAACCAGGATGTGCATGTTAGGACATGGCGTATTTTATATGGTTTGCCTGAATGGGGGTGCATGAATTTACTCCCTGCCCCCATGTATGTGCAGGTGGCACACCCTGTGCATTTGTAACAGCCCCTCTTCCGTGTCATAAAATGTTCTGTTTTTTAAGGACCTTTGACACATCAGTTTTGACAGCCATGTTTCCAATGCTACGACCCCTGATGTAGCCTGATCTGAGTCTCGTGTGTTTCAGGCCCATGAGGTTAGATCCGTTGTTACCATGGGCCACAAATCTTTATCTTTTCTGTTGGTATGTCTACTGTTATCAGAGCAATGGTTTACCCACATCATAATGGCATCTGTGTGCCCTTTGATGCTTTTAGTTGGATGTTGGTCTAACAGCCTCTCATGTGGTTGGGCCACTGCCCTGATCTTTGCCTGTTGTAACAATTCAAGACGGTATCCCCTCTGCAGGAAAGAAAAAATGAATGGACCAGACTTTACTAGTGAGACTAGATTTGGAGCACTTAGTAGGGGTGGCTTAAATCCTGCTGCTGCTTTACAACAGGATGGTCCTGTACAGTGGAACAGGAAAAACAAGAAAATAAGCATTGCTTATTTTCTTGTTTTGTTGTTCTAAAACAATTAGAGATTGGTTAATCTATTACAAAGAAATTTATTAAGTACACTAAAATGACTAGATAGCCAGCATGAAAAAAATAAAACATATAAAATGAATATATCATCATTTTGTAGCCCCACCAACTGTAGAGTTAGAGGTGTCCTGGAGAGTCCCTTTTTAAGGGCCCATAGATGTTATAGTGGATCCCCATATGGTCATCCGGAGGGAGAATGGAAAGGTACAGATATTGCCAGGAGTGGCCCAAGATGGCACAAATAACCAACTCCTACAACAGTTCCTTGGTGTAGGTATGTCCTCATTCCTCCAGTGACAAAATTGATGATAGTTTGTATCCTGTTGGTAAATGGCAAAAGGTCCAAGTGGTACTGATTCGGACTGCAATCTAGGAACACTGTGGTCGGGGGGTAGCAATGTCCTTCTTACGCGTTTCACTACACCTGGTAGCTTTATCAAAGGTTGATCATTGCATGAACATGGCTGGCTTTATATACCCTAACCATTTAGGTCACATGACCAATCCAATTTTTTTTCAAAGTTGTTTTTATTGCAAAAAGTGAAATGCAACAATAAAACATTGTAAAACAGTATTGAATAAAATTTCAATTTTATTTTTCTTTACATT
Organism: Crinia signifera; assembly: GCF_055691185.1. NCBI lineage: Eukaryota > Metazoa > Chordata > Amphibia > Anura > Myobatrachidae > Crinia > Crinia signifera. The sequence continues at coordinate 34,616,170 of NC_139217.1, forward strand.
TTGTAGAGATTACATTTCAGGATTATACAATGAAGATTAATTATGAGTATGAACTTCACTCGACAATAGATGTACAGTTTTGCCAGTTATATAGTAAATTGACCAATTATTGTAATGGATAGTTTTGTATATACAAACATCAATAAACAATAACAATTGAAACCATAGTGTTTCTTTTTTCTTTTTTATGAAAATAAGAGTAATGTAATCTTCTGTCAATGTATATACCATGTTATTCTTAATGAAAATGAAAAAGAAATGGAAATAAAATAAAAACAAAAATTATATAACAAAAAAATAAATAAAGGAAAACTTAAAAAGGGGGTGGGGGGACTTCCGGTTCCGGCGCCCATGAGAGGAGAGGTGCCTCACTATATCTCCATTGGCACGGCGGGAGTCGACCTCCACCACCACACCACAGAGCGGTCCACCTAGCAGGGAAGACGCACAAAGGTACGGGGAACAGACCCGTACCTTGCATGGAGAGATTTTACTATCTCATGCTGAAGAACCAGCAGCGCAAGGAGAATCAGGCCGGGCAGAAAAAATACAATATAGCGACTGCGACTTCCCCAACACAGATACAGCAGCATGGCACACTACAGGTACCAGACACAGCAGACACTGGCAGTGCTGACTCCCCCCTCCCTGCACAGGGCTCATACCAAGACATGATTCAAGCCATAAAAGACACTTTAACCCCTATGTTCCATGAACAGGCAGCCACGTTTAAGACCGCAAAGTGTCTCACACTAGGTGAGAGTAGCAGCGCTCAATTCAATGAATGAAACAAGTTTTTGAAAATATAACAAAATATTTTTACTGTTGATTAAAATACAATATAAAATACATAAATGAAAACAATGATGACAATAATGGTAAAATGGTATAGGGGGGGGAAAAAAGTAAATTGGAGTGAAAGTCAAAATGAAAATGATAATAAATGCCCCGCCTCAATGGACACGTCGGATAGGGCTGTGTCAACACTTTGTGTGGAAGAAATAGGTAAGTGCACTTTACCAATAATTTTCATGGATCCTTTTAGAAGCAGATGTTAAGCTGGGAGTCCTCACGATGATGACGGCTTATGGGACAGCCGTTGGAGGGATGAAATGTCGCCAGAAGTGGAGCAGACTTTGTGTCGGTGTAGAGCCGATCTTGGGGGTTCAGACCACCGATATGTCTGCAGCGATATCCCAGGTATAGATGGAGACAATGCAATGAAGAAGTGGCTTCCGTGCTGAGTGACAGTCCACACTGGTCTAGATGTTATATACCAGTGGATCCAAAGCACGGTGTCCGCCAAATCAACGTCCAGTGAGAGAGGAAGATAAAAGGAATCCAAATGGAACTGGAGTGTCACAGCTGGGTCCAGAGGTGGGGGGGCAATCACGTTTAAACAGACTATTGATGATCTGAAAGACCACCTGTCTCAGCTTACAGAGAGTTAATACAGCAGAAGGACAGATATGTGCTATGTTTCATGATGTCCAACAACTTAAAGCTGACACCTCAGGCTTACAGAAATCATATCACGCTCTGCTTTACAAGATAGACGACCTTGAAAACAGGTCAAGGAGGAATAACCTCAGAATAGTGGGATTACCTGAATCTCTTAAAGGGCCAGCACTTCACCATTTTATTAAAAATACACAGCCTGTTTTATTGGAGATAGAAGCAGACTGCACTGATATGGTGAGCAATAGGGCACACCACCTGGGACCTGCTAAGGAGGGGGTTAACCAAAGACCCAGAGTCACCATCTTTAGATGCCTAAATTATCTACATATGGAATTACTATGAACAGCCTCAAGGAAAAAGAGAGCAATTTAGTGGGAAAGAAACAAGATCCTGTTGTTTCAGAATTACTCAGCAGAGGTCACAGGGCGCGTAAAGAATTTTTACTGATTTGTGGCAAGCTTATTAAGGATAACCGAAAGTTCGCCCTCCTGTACCGCACATGGTTAAGGGTTTTTGAGGCTGACTCATACAAAGATTTTTCGACACCGGCAGATGCAAGGGAATACCTCAGGATGTAGACCCATAATCCTTCACTCAGGTTTTTCTGTCTTTTGTGCTGTTTTTTTCTTTTTTACAAGTTTATTAAGCTTGGACATTGGTTCTGTCCTACAGTATTACTGGTTGAGAGTTAACATACATCTATTGATATCTGGTGTCCCCCAGAACTGCCCAAACCTGTGGCTGTGATATGGTTGGCTACACAAAGAGTTTTAGAAAAGGGATCCTTTAGGATTGATTAGTGAGCTATTACTAATTCAAAAAGTGGCTGACTCAATTAGTCTTGTTAATATATGTCTATACATGTGTTTCAATACAGTCTCCTAAGGAGATTAAATGGAGGTGGTTGCCGGGCTAGCCACGCCTGGAGGCCACATGATAAGTTTTTAGTTTTTGCACTCACTGCAGTGCTAAATGATAGTAAGGAAGGGTTTATTCTAGCACATTGACGCAGAGGAAAATTAATTCCTTTACAGTGTGTATGTTAGTTTGTATTTTGTTTTTATGTTGGGTGGGAGGGATCGGGAGGGGTGGGACTCAAGACTCGGTGCCGTAATTCATGTTGACTGTCTTGTATTTAAAGAGACATGTCTAGTATAAAGTTTTGCTCTTGAAACATTGGAGGGATCAACTCCTCAATTAAAAGAAAGAAAGAAACAGCTGTTTCTTTCCTCCTCAAGAGCAATTTGTCCTATGCAACATTTATGCCCCTAAGACTTACTCCAAACATTTTTTTGCTACCCTATTATCGAAATTATACCCATATGCCGATTCAAGTCTGATAGTAGAAGGAGACTTTAAGATGGTGGCTATACCCTCACTTGATAAATCATCAAACCCCAAAAGGCCTCCCCAACAACCATCACAGGGCGTTAAGGGTTTCTCAGACCAGCTTCACTTGGTTGACAATTGGAGAATGCTACACCCAACAGAGAGAGACTATACATGTCTTTCAGCCGCACATGGCACATTGTCACGTATTGACTTGCTTCCATCCATTGGCCTTTGTGGCAAATTGTTAGATGCGGGTACTGAACCCATATGCCTCTCGGATCACTCCATGATTTGGCTTACACTGGAGACCACCTTAGATGTGGGGCGGCATCGCCAATGGTGATTCCCCTCCTATATGGCGAATTCCAACACATTTAGGAATACAGTGTGGCGAGCGCAGCGAGTCGAGCAGACACGTATTACTTTACCTGTATTCCATGTCCCCTCATCGGGCTCGCTACGCTTCGGGCTCGGTGGCTCGCTGCGCTCGACCACACTATATAAAATCAGCTCCACGACCACGTGGATAGTAGGGTTATGAAAAGAGGTTGGCGTTGATAGTGGGGGTGCCGTTGGGGGTGCTTTTAACATAGTAGGCACCCAACACATTTAATTAACTTATAGGGGCCACTTTTAACATGGGAAAACTCTTTAGGGTGCTTATACAATTTTAAATTGCATACCATTGTATATGCGATATAATGGCATACAATGTCATACAATTCGATGGTATACAATTTAAAATTATATAACATCGGCTGCCATTGCATCGCATCGCATACCATCGCATGCCTTATGGTCTGCGATGCGCGCCGTGCTAGTACACAAGTACCACAATGTCATATGCTACTTATAAATCCTCTCCTACCCAAACCAATAGAGCGATTAACACAGGCTAAAATACAATTTGATTCACTATTGGAATCCCAGACACTGAAACATATAACCAACACTAATTTCCAGTTCTACCGGCATGGTAATAAAAACGGGCAGTTACTGTCCAACTTAATAAGAGGATCTAGGCCCACCGCGTTAATTAACACTCTGAAACATAAAGGTCCAGGATTTCTATTCTAAACTTTACTCCGAGGAAGAGTTTAATCAAAGGGAAAAAGGCAAGTTTTGGTCCTCTCTAACCCTACCCCAGACCTCGAGTGCAGCAGCCAATCGAATCATGGCACCTATAACCATTGATGAGGTTACACAGGCTATATTCAAGCTCAAGCCCCTTAAGGCCCTGGGGCCTGATGGATATTCAGGGTAGTTCTATAAAATACTGAAATCTAGAATAGGGGACATGCTAGTTTTTAACGCTATAATGCAGGGCAAACAATTACCAATTTACTTCAATTCAGCGGTGGTGAAGATGCTCCCAAAGCCAGGTAGAAATTTAGAAGATCCGGGTTCATATTGACCCATTTTGCTTTTATCACTTTGGGGTCCACGAAATTGAAGATAAGTTTATTAGCAGATGATATGCTTTTGTTTGTCTCTAATCTCACATAATCCCTCCCTACCATAGTGAAAATCATAACTGAATTTGGTTCCTTTGCAGGATACAGAGTAAATTTCCATAAATCCGAAATTATTCAGGTGCTTGGCCCTCACATTACAGAATTGCCTGCACAAATTTCTTACCCATTCAAACTAAATATGAGGTACATTAAATATTTAGGCATACACGTCCCTGGAGATATCTTGCAGTTAAACCAGTTGAATTACACTCCTATCCTAGTCAAAGTCATTAGGTTGTTGGATGTATGGGGGTCTCTGCCCTTGTCATTGCTGTTCTACAGTCGATAGTATTTCCATAATTGTCTTATTGCATACAAATGCTCCCAAAGAGATAATAAAGGAAAGCCATACTGTACACAGAATTAACAGGGCCTTTTTTGCTTTTTTTGTGGCAGGGAAGGAAACCACATATCTCTATACATAAACTGTGTATCAATAAAGCATATGGAGGATTATGAATTCACAATATTATGGCCTTCAGTCAAGCAGTGTATATGAGATATATTCTGGACTGGACACCGCTCATTAAACACATAAACCTTTGGAAAGCGATTTAGTAATGCCATTTCCCTGGCGGGTCTACTCCATGTTCCACGAGCTAAATTACCACAGCAGGTTCAGAATAATATTTTGTTTATAGATACATACTCGGCATGGCTGAGCATCACTAAAAGCTTGGGGCGTAATCAAAATATGCTGCCCTTTGGGGCAACCCTGATTTCACCCCTTGGTTGTCAGTACGACCGGTGGACGAAACAGGGAATCATGATTGTAAAGGATGTGTTTGATTCTGGGGGGCATTTACTGTCTTTTCAAGACTTGTCGTGCTAATACTCTTTACCTAACAAAGATTTCTTTATGTATCCCCAGGTCAGACACTACATACAGATCAGACAGAGAACTATGCTGAGCACTGGGAAACCAGATGTAATGAAACAGGTGTTCACTCTGAGCTCTACTTGGCCTTATAGATTGAAATACGTGTATAATGACCTTCTTCCATCTAACCCAGAAGCTATTTGGACCGCAATGCTACCTAAATGGCTGACAGATATCTCAGAGGTTACCTAGGTCGAAGTGCTACATAAACACATGGAAAAGACACTAAAAATACTACATTTGGTTATGCTGCAAGAAGTACATATTAAAACACTACACAGGGCATACATCTCACAGGCTCATAGAAAACACTTTGTACCAGGGAAGGTTGGAACTTGCTTAAAATATAAACGCTCTAATGCAACCTTTGTTCATTACATGTGGGATTGCGGGAAAATTAGGAATTTTGGGACAAGGCAATGATATTTATTAATAATACATGCAATGTACACCTAATTAAAGACCCTCTATTCATGCTTTGTGCAAATTTCTCCAATTGGAATATTCAGGGGAGGAAAGTAACAGTAGCTAAAAAGGTGATTTTGCATAATTGGACCACTTTGGCGCCACCCTTCTTACAGGAAGTCAAACTGGCCCTAACGCAGATTATGTACTTTTATTGAGTTTTATTTATACAAAGAATACAAAATTTTATACATAAAAACATACATATATGAAACCAGTGCCTTTCTCCCCGCATACTAACATAAATATCAATATATCTTCCTTTTTGGTGCACTGCTTCCTAACATCTACACATACATTAACATATCACATTTACAGGCTGATTCTGGTCACATATCCCAGTTCCTCTTGATATCAACATCATGGCATATAATCAATCCGATACTATCGAAGGTTTTCTTTTTTGAAGGGGCAGTGGATTTAATTACTGCATTTCGCTACACTGAAGGTCATTAAACAGGTTTAACTTTCCCTTCTTTTCTTTCTTCTTTCCCCTCTACTTCTCCCCTCCTTCCCTTTCCCTTCCATCAGAACACCAATAATATTTCTGTGTAAGCGAAACGTGCAAAGATCAGATATATAAGAAAAAAAAAAAAAAAACACCATGGTGGATACAAAATTAATAATATAAATAGAAATAAATAAATACCCTCTTCAGACCACCACCTCTTTATCCAACTTAATATCTCAAATTGCTTACTATGATCGTGAATTTTCCCTTACCAACTCCCATCTTTAAACACTCCTCAGTGTGCAATACTTCTGCAAAATTTAATCAGAATTTACCACTGCTATAATATATTTCATGTGCTTTTCCTATACTATACTTAAAAAAAAAAAAAAAAAAACAACTTAGTGTCTTAAACGGTGTGTATAATATCTATAACACATTTTTATCTCTTACCAATCAATATTTATCATCATGTCAACTAAATTTAGTGATGTAATCTTTATCCCAGCTATTTATCCGACTTAATATCCAATAGTAGTCCCCTTCGGAATCCTTTCCACGTTCAATAGTCAATATTACATATACTATCTACCTATCTAATACAATATTATTACCAGTGTTAATATCTACATTCTACATTATTTAACATATCAATTAGAGAACACGTGCCTTCTAAAAAAAAAAAAAAAAAAAAAAAATTTACCCAACCTTCCAATCAATGACTTCAAAGAAACGAGATTGTTTCCAATGACCCCATATATTTAAAAATTTAGCCCCATTACCCCTTGTTGCATACACATATCTCTCATGGGCACACGTTGTATTCATCAAGTTTATCCATTCCTGTTTATCAGGTGCGGCTAATGATAACCAATGTCTAGCAATAATCACCTTAGCAATTGCTCCAAACACCCGCAGTGATTGCTCCCACACCCTACCATACGTACTCACTGGCCAGACCCCCAGAATGAGATTGGTGACAGAAAGTAATTCAGAGGGGGCTCCCACCATCCGCAATGTTCTTATTATGTCTGCCCAAAATCCCTTTATCACTACACACTCCCACAGGAGATGCTTAAAGGACCCAATCCCAACCTTACATTTCGGACACTTATCAGAGTTAGTATTGACCATTTTTTTTAAATTAACGGGAGTAATATAACTACGATGTAAAATATTAAACTGCACCTGCTGTATACGTATTGATGTTGTGGCCCTACTTGGGACTGCAAGAATCTCTCTCCACTCAAGATCACCCATTTGTGGGATATCTTCCAGCCATCTCCTTTTCAGGAGTGGCAACTCCGTATCTTGGGTAAGTGTTTTGAGGTATTTATGTATTTTCGAGAGTCTTTTTCCAGAACTCACCAACCTAATAAATCTCTTAACAGGAGACTCCCTTATCTTAATCCTATCTCCCACTCCAGCTTCAGTTAAAGCACTCCTGACTTGCAGATATCTATAAAACATATGCTTGGGTATATCAAATTCCACCTGCAGTTCAGAGAAAGATTTAATAGTTTGCTCCTGATACAGCTGACCAACACCCTCAATGCCCAATCCGCTCCAAATAACCCTGCCCTGATATGTTCTAATTGTTTTAAGCGTCTCAATGGAGAACAAGGACAGCTCTGGATCAATACCTTCGTACTTAGTCATTTTTCCCACCCATTTCCATATTATCAAAGCTTGTTTAATAATTGGGGGAAAGTGCCGTCTCAATTCACCCTCCAATAGCAGTTGCAGTGGAGTTAAATTCAAGTTGGTAACACCTAATTAAAGACCCTGTATTCATGCTTTGTGCAAATTTCTCCAATTGGAATATTCAGGGGAGGAAAGTAACAGTAGCTAAAAAGGTGATTTTGCATAATTGGACCACTTTGGCGCCACCCTTCTTACAGGAAGTCAAACTGGCCCTAACGCAGATTATGTACTTTAATAGAAGAGCTACACTACTCCTGGTGGAGGAAGGAGTAAAAAAGTTGTATGCAAAATGGGGAATATATATATTCGTTCACTGGACAATGCTGCGCAGACACATGTAATGAAGCTGTTCGAAGGTACCACCTGGTACCTGCTTAGGTCATTATCAAAAACTTAGAGTGCACTGAGATAAGATGTTTGCAATAAATTAAAATTAAGGTTTAACAGAAAATTATATCCAGCATAACCCAATTGGTAAACTCATTAAGGATGAATCTATTATGGTCATATGTCTCCAGAATAACAGATCATTTGACACTGAGTAGATGGATAAGGGGCCAGAATGAATAGCTTTAACATAATATATGCTGCAAAACACTAGGATAATATTGGTTTGTTTGCTATGGAAAGTTATTTCTTGCATGCAAAATTTATAAAGAATGCTGTGCTAATGGAAATGAACATGTTTTGACACACTCAATAAAATTGTTTATACAAAAAAAAAAGAAAAAAAGAAAGGGGTGGGGGAAGGGAAGACCATGCACAAATGAAGGAGGTGTGGCAGGTATCCACTGCTACAATATATTCTTCCTGACTACTGAAGATATATACAACAATAATTTTCTACAACCGACTGAAATTTTTGAAGTAACTGGCAAAAATCCCAAAACAGCCCATACTGGTGTTAGCAGTAAATAAGTTACCAAGTGATCCTCTGCAAATTGTCTCACTGTTATCCAAAATCTTTGATTAGTTGTACATTCCCATAAACAATAGTATTGGTTTGTGTCAGAATGATTACAATTAGGACATGTTGAAGAATTGGTGAAACCCATTAAACTAGAACGATGAGGAGATAAATATCCTCTGTAAAATATTTTTAAAAAACATATCTTTATAAGATGTTTCTGATATTGTTTTAGTAGAGTACAATAGAGTTTTTAAAATAGTCTTTTCGTCTATTTTTGGGAAGTGTGTCCGCCACCTAGTGATACCTGTTTGGAATTGACCAGTATAATAAGGTTCCCTCAGTATTTAATAAAAGTAAGTTATGGCTTTTCTGGAGTAGCTTACGTTCAAAAGAGCTTTATCAAGTTGGTTGTCCCAATCAGTATTACTTAAAAAAGTTATCACCTCATTGGCATAATGTTGAGCCTGGACATAGGTGTATGGTTTTTTTGTTTCTTGGTTTGCAAGTTGTCTAACAGAGCGAATTCCCTGTGAACACCATGAATGAAAAGGTTGTGTTGCTAATCCATGTTGGAAATAATTATAACACAAAAATAGGAGATTTAAAGAATATAGAGTATGCAATTTAGCTTTATTACGTATCGTGTGCCATATAGACCATGTAGACATAAGGAGAGAATTTTCCAATACTTGCGTGGGTAATTCATACTAAGGTAAGTGTAAAAGGCATGTTAAATTGAGGGCAGGGAGGAGCTGTTGATCCATTGTATAATTAGCTTATTGATCTTTCTGGTGAATCCAATCTTTAATGTATCTACATATGACTGTTTGATTTTATAGTTTAATATTAGATATTAATCCCTCCCTTTATTCTAGTACTCTGTAGTATTTTTAGGATAATTCTCTGCCTTTTTTTTGACCATTTGAAATTTCTAAAAAGATCTGTATTTTTTTCCCCATCAGATAGAGTAAGAATAAGTGGGAGAACCTGGAGTGGATATAGGAGCTTTGGAAAAGTGATTAATTAAATTAGCTCTACCTAAATATGACAACTGCAAATGTTGCCAACCCTTGAATTCCGCTCCGATCTTTGTAATAATTGAGGTTATGTTTGCATAATAAATTTTCTGAATATTCTTAGTTAATGTTATTCCTAAATATTGCATCTGGGAAGAAGCCCACTTCAGACCTCCAAGAGAAATATCTGATCTAAATGGGTGACTGCCCAATGCCAAAGCCTTTCACTTTGAAACACTAATCTTAAATCCCGAAAGCAAACCATATTGATGAAGAGTATCAAACAAAGGTTCTAGGCTTGTCTCGGGATTAGAGAAAAATATTAGCAGGTCATCCACAAAGGCTTTCATTTTCAGTTCCTGAGACCCAATTTTTGCTCCCTGCAAAACCGTCCATTGTTGTAAGTGGCGTAGTAAGGGATCTAAGATTAAAAAACAAAGGTGACAATGGACAGCCTTTTTTTTTTTTTAATTGAGTAATTTTTTTTTTTTTTTTTTCCACAAATCAAACATAACTACAACTTAAACAAGTGAAAAATAAAAAAAGATAGAAATTAAATATAAAATAAAATAAAAAATAAAAATTACAAACATTTATATGACTATCACAAGATAATCAATTATATATTACATTAACAATATCTTATTTATGGGAATAATATAAATTTTCTCTTGTAATTACTTTAACCTAAAAGAATCATATTCATATATTAACTTTTAGAACACCGCAAACATCAATTATCCTGAGAAACCATAAAAGGCCACAGTTAGCTATATTGAATATATAGATATAAAGAATGATCTGTATAACCCCCCCCCCAAAAAAAAAAAAATGTTGAAAAACAAACAAAAAAACAAAAACAACACAATCAAAAACACAGCCTTAATTAATTAATGAATTGTTGTGGGGATGCATATTTTGAAGAAAGCCATCGACACCAAATACGATTAAATTTGGATTCAGTCTTACGAGTTATATATAAATATCTCTCATGCTGCACTGTAGCATTAACCAAAGAAGTCCAGGCCTTAAAGTCAGGTCCCGAGGAAGCCATCCAGAGTCTGGCTAGGCAGACTTTAGCCAACATACATAGATTAATTGCATACTGCCTAGTATGTTTATCCAGGACATCATCTCCAGACACCCCAAGGCAACACAACTTAGGTGTTAGACTACTATGGGGTATTCCTGTAACAGTCATAGCTTGGGTCACCTGATCCCAGAATGGTTTCACCATTGGGCAGTCCCACAATAAATGCCAAAAGGTTCCTGAGCTACCCTGACATTTAGGGCATACATCTGAAGTCCTCCCACCAAATTTTTACCATTCTAGATGGAGTCAGATAAGTTCTATGTAAAATGAACAATTGAATTTGCTGAAATCTAACCAAAGCAGTAGATTCCCGAGGACAAGCAAGTGCCTCACTCCATTCGTCCCCAGACAACCTACCCACTTCCATTTCCGCTGTAGACTTGGTAAGTCAGTGGAGTGATGATATGTTAGAAGGAAGGAGACAATGGACAGCCTTGCCGCGTTCCCCACTGCAGTACCAAGGATTTGCCAAGAAGACCGTTAACCAATAGCCTAGTAGAAGGTTTGTGGTATAAATATTTAATTAGGCTTATAAAGGGAAGATCAAAACCTCTACAATCTAATTTTCTGAAGAGATATTCCCATAAAATTTTGTTGAAGGCCTTCTCTGCATCTAATCTCAACAACACTGGATTTGGCAGCATTATTGGACCAGGAAGCTATTACTGCTATGGCCGAACAAATTCCCAAAACAGAATGACGATCTGTTAAAATCTAATTGATGTGCGGTCAGGAGGTTTGGGATCATTCCCCTCAATCTATTGGATAATATTTTAGTTAATATTTTATAGTCCTGATTTAGGAGTGCAATTGGCCTGTATGATTCTAGCTTAGAAATATCGGTACTTGTTTCCTAGCACGGCGGCAACGATTTTCAATCGTATGGCATCTTCTGCATTATATCGCATCGCATGCCATATAGCCCCATGCGATGCAATGCGATTTTAAATTGTATAAGCACCCTAATGGGTGTTTTCAATGTTAAATGCCCCCCCTACACGATGTTTAATTGTATAAACACCCTATTGGGTGCTTACCATGTTAAATGCACCCCCACACTACCCCCACTATGAACGCCAACCCGAAGCGTGGCGAGTACAGTGAGCCACAAGGGGCGGCGGTATGCGTCCTCTGAATTTTTCATACCCCCAGTATCCACGTTGGCGAGGAGTTGATTTTATATAGTCTGGCGAGCGCAGCGAGCCAAACAGCCCGAAGTGTGGCGAGGGGACGCGTATTACTTTACATGTATTCCGCATCCCCTCACCGTGCTTCAGGCTCGGTGGCTCGTTGCGCTCGCCACACTATCTAAAATCAACTCCACGGCGATGTGGATAGTGGGGGTATGAAAAGGTCGGATGACGCGTACCGCCACCCCTCGCGGGCTCGCTGAGCTCGCCACGCTTCGGGTTGGCGTTGATAGTGGGGGTGCTTTTATTATTGTAAGCACCCATTACGGTGCTTATACAATTAATAATCTTATAGGGGGCCATTTTACATTGAAAGCACCCATTAGGGTTCTTAAACAATTTAAAATCGTATACCATCGCATTGTATGCCATTGAATGCCATATACAATGGTATACGATTTTAAATTGTATAACATCGGGTGCCATCGCGTTGCATCGCATCGCGTCACATACCATTGTAAGGCTTATGGTATACGATGCGATGGGCGCCGTGCTAGGAAACAAGTACTAAAATATCTTTATCTGGTTTAGGTAGTAGAAATGTTATGGCTTCATTGAAATATGAATAAGGTTACTTGTTATCAAATATTTCTTGATATAATGAAGTAAGTGTTGAGATTATATCAGTCTTCAAAATTTTCTAATAATTGGCATATAATCTGACAGGATCAGGTGCTTTATTTAATTTGAGGGATTCAGTAGCCATAACGATTTCTGTTATTTGTGTATTAGCACGGCGCCCTATTTGCATATGTACGACACCGTAGGAAAACACTTTACCATATACTTCTATGAGATGCAAAGAGATTTTAGGCACCCCCCACTATCCACTCCACCCTGAAGCGTGGCCAGCGCAGCGAGCCCCGCGAGAGGCGGCGGAACGCATCCTCCCGACCTTTTCATACCCCCACTATCCACGTCGGCGTGGACTTGATTTTATGGTACTTGTGTATTAGCACGGCGCCCTATTTGCATATGTACGGCACCGTAAGGGGCATCGCATTGCATGCGTTTTTTGCATGCGTTTTTTTGCATGCAATGCTATTTATTTATTTATGTGATCGCATCGCACGCAAAAAACCACATGCGATGCGATGCAATTTTCTTACACAGAATCACCCACTAAGCAATTTGCTTAGTGGGCGCAATGATAATACACAAGTACCCAATTTCTTGTTCTATGATTTTATCATTTGTGTCCTTGTCAATCTAGGTAAACCTATAATTTACAAAAAGTCTTCAATATCTTTCAAGTTGGGTTCACTGGCGTTGTCCATGAAGATCCATGAAGTGTGATTCCAATCATTTAAAAATTTTGGAGTGGAAAGTAAGTACCGCCCCAGTTCTTTGATCACATAATTTAGTGTTGTAACATTTTTTCGTTAATTGTTTAGCCATAAATGCCAATAGTCATCCCGACCTGCTACCCCAATGGTAATATTGATTTTTCATATAGTCAGTTGTATTCTTGCAATAGAATAACTTCCAGTAGACCCTTATCCTGAAGATACAGTATGTGAACTTATTGTCTTCAGTTGTGTTGGTTAAGTAATTATGGTGTGATGTACATAGTTTATTGGTTAGAGAGTGTAATTGTTCCATTTTTTTCCTTGTTACATCTGTCCACATACAAAATGATGGGACCACGCATAACTGCTTTTGATGTCTCCCAAATATACAAGTAAAGAAGGATTCTTCCAGAAGAAAGTCATCTATTCTTGTAAAAGTATCATGAACTCATGAGTGGTAAGTATATTCCCTGCTGGAGCCATTCTGTACTCTCCATACATCAAGTAGAGCATGTGTGGAACATAAAAAGGATATGCCTTCTCTATGATTAGAAGAGGAATTCGCTGAGGCTTTATAGGTGAACATCATGTAATGAGTTCATATCTCCCTCTATAATTAAATGAGGTGTGGCATTATGCATTAGTATATTAGATATAGATTGATGTGAAATTTTGGGTATTTGGGTTATTAGGTGCATATAAGTTAAGTAACGTGAAAGATTCTCTATATATTGTTACATTTAACAAAAAGGATCTGCCTTCTGGGTCGGCTATCATGTTAGTAATCTCATAATCTAGTTTTCTCTTAAATATTATATCTACTCCTCATTTTTTCTTATTATAAGAGGCGGGTACACTCTCCCCAAGCCAGGGACTTTTTAGTGTTGAATCCAAATTTTTAAGCCAGTGAGTTTCCTGTAAAAACATGGGGTGAGATTTAATAGGATGAGACATTCAGAAAGTGAGAGATTTTGTGAGAAAGCTCCAGTTTTTTTAAAGCGGCAATCATTTACACAGCAAAATCAAACTGGTTTTGCAGTATAAATGATTGCCGCTTTAAAAAAACTGGCGATTTCTCACAAAATCTCTCACTTTCTGAATGTCTCATCCTATTAAATCTCACCCATGATATCTGAATTAGGGCATTTTAAGTATGTAAGGACTTTACGTCTCTTGATTGTGGAATGTAAGCCAGCCACATTCCATAACAAAAGTCTAAACAATTTGGAGGTAACCTGCGGAATCTTCAAAATTGGTGGTTGGCTCATCATCATCCCACCCCACATTTAAAAGAGACAATGGCCCTTATTCTGATCTGGGCGGTACGGCCCGCGTGCGGCCGTACCGCCGATGTTTTCGCTCTGCACATGCGCAGAGGTCACTCTGCACATGTGCAGGGGAATTTGCCGCACAAAAATTTAATACGCCGCAAAGGGGGCGTATAGGGGCGTGAGGGGCTTCATACCCTCATTTCCCTATGCATACGCCCCGCGTTTCATGGGCGTTCCCATGCAAACGCGGGGCGTATGCATGGTAATGAGGCTATGACGCCAGTGATGGGGGCGGAAAGCTGACATCGCCGGATGTCAGTTCTCCGCCCCCATACAAGCTTTCACACGGACGATTGTCCGTGTGGTCTCAGCTTGCGGGAGCTGGTGGGGCGTGCGGCCCTGCCTTCGATGGTCGCAGACCATCGAATGCAGGGGGCAGCTCCCACCATGGTGGAGGCGTACGCCCCACCATTTTCATGCGGATCGCCAGCCGTCCGTGTACGGACGGCCGTGGCGAGCCGTATTGTGGGCGGGGATTGGTTTGTGCGGCCGGAGCACCGTATGCGGCTCCGGCCGCACAGATCTGAATAAGGGCCAATGTGCCAATGAAAATAAATATATGCCTCATCTGCTCTGTCCCAGCCAGCAGAGCACGTGATAGGAATCAGAACGTCAGGGAACCAACACTTGGACACGCCTATGATAGGAATGAGAAGGGAAAAAGAAAAAGAGAAAAAGGTACTTGTTTCCTATCTGGGCGCCCGCTACGTTAATTGCGCACCATGCTATTCTCCGTATAAAAATCGGATCGCATCGCATCGGATACCACAAATGCACATACACGATATTGAACGATGCGATGCGATCCAATTTTGTTCCCGCTTTTATGGTTGGCCCATAGGATGGCCCATCTGTAACACTACTGTATTTATTTACCCTTCAAAGCCCTCCCCTTGTCACATCTGCACAGAAACACAGAAAATAATGTGTTTTCATATGTACATGCTTATCCTGCCCCCTTCACTTTCTGCACAGTTACACATTACATCATCATTATCAGTGTCATGACACTGGTAAGCCGGCCCAAGCCGGCCCCCTGTCACATCTGTACATTGAAATCTTTGTGGGTTTGTTGGTGATAAGAGAGGTTGATATTGTGAGAGCTGCTGATTATTGACAGATAATTTCTTGAATTTTTGCTGGAGTTTTAATTTACTGCTGATTATTTACTTATTATTTATTGGAATTTGGACTGAGTTTGAATTTCCAGACTTCTTTTACTGCTTCCAGTATCCAGCTGAATTCTATTGGTGAGTTACTGAATTATTAATAACATGGATAAAATGTAGCTTATGAAGTGTAATCGAGTATACAGTGTCATAGAATTGCGGATATGTATAAGCAGCTAATAGTGGATAAAATATATTACAGATAAAGTACTGATGCTGGATTTATCATTTTATTTTATTAGCGTTTTTTTCTGAGATGGCATCTGCCACTAATTTGTTTACACTGCCTAAATCGGAGGAGGATGCGATTACTTTTTTCCAAGGCTGTAGTCTGATCCCTTCCGTAATGCAATGTGAAAACGGGCATAATATGAAGATGTCTGTCCGAGAGATGAAGTGGCGCTGCCACGTTAAAGTGTGCCGCAAAAAAGTGAGCGTCCGTGCCACCTGGTGTTTTCCAGGAAGCCGCATGCCTCTTGTCATCATGGCAAGATTTATTTATTCCTGGACCAAGGAGCTCACTTCTATCCAGTATTGTGAGGAAGAACATTTCATGTACAAGAAGACTGCTGTCCTCTTTAACTGCACTATGAGAGAGGCCTGCACTTGTGACCTCCTGTCGCAGCCACAGCGCAGGATTGGTGGTCCAGGAAGGATCGTGGAAGTAGATGAATCATTATTCGTCAAGAGAAAATACAATGTTGGCCGGATGCTCCCACAGCAGTGGGTTTTTGGGGGCATCTGCCGTGAGACAGGCCAGTGTTTCTTATGTATGGTGGATCGGAGGGATGCGGCCACATTGGTGGCCGCCATTATTGAAAACATTGAGCCTGGGACTGAAATCTACAGCGACTGCTGGAGGGGCTATACGACCCATGAACTGACGCAAGCAGGTTATTTTCATGCACAAGTAAACCATAGGTTCAATTTTGTGGACCCAAATACAGGTGTGCATACGCAAAACATCGAACGTATGTGGGGTGAGTGCAAGTGGCGCAACAAACGACACAGAGGAACAGCACGCCACATGCTAAAATCATATCTACAGGAGTTCATTTGGAGACAGACATTGGGCAGGGATAATATTTTTCAAAGGGCACTTTTTGCATTAACCCTCCTCCGTAAGGATGAATAATCCATTAATTGATCTGTCTGCCTTTAAAGTTCAATATTAATAACATAATAATAAAAAAATCATTGTTAAAGCAGGTCATCTTTACTGTCTCAGATGTATGATATGATTGATAGGGTATGATATGCTTGATAACAATGTTTCCCTCCACCCCTTTCCACCCCTTTCCACCCCCCCCCCCCCCCACTGGCCTTGACTTCACGATGTGTGGTGAGTGCAGTAAAGTAATTTGCGTCACCTTGCGCAGTCACGCTGCGCTCGCCACACTTCTGCCAAACATGTATAGTGGGGGGCTAAAGGGGGGGTGGAGTATGGTGGAGGATTGTGGATGGGGGGTTTTGGTTGTGGTTGGGGTGAGCAGTGGGGGGCTGGGGTATGGGGTGTGCTGGGGTATAGAGCACATTACAAATATAGTGTAATATTAAATTGAGTGTGGTCGCATCTTATGCCAAAATCTTATGGCATAAGATGCGATGAGACACGATTTCTTATCGTTTCCCATAGGTTTAATATGTTAAGTCAGTCGTCTCAGCCAATACATTTAGCTATGAAATCGCGTCGCGTCGCATCGCATCGTCTGTATAGAGGCGACGCGACGCGATTTCACGCCCTCTTGTCAATCACATTGTACAGGCGCCAAAACGTACATGAAACCAGGAAATAACAACACACACTGCGCAGACATAATCGGTGGCTGGCTCCCTGCCTGACTTAAAATAAGTAAGTACTTAGATGTGTAATCCAGCACATAGCTGGCCGTGGGGGAGATATGGGGGTGGGGGGATGGGGGTGGGGGAGGCATGCACAGGGTGGGGGACATGTTTATGTGGCTGTGGGGAGGGGGGGGGTGGGTTTGTTGGGGGGTGAGGTGGGGCTGTGGGGGATATAGAGTTAAAGGTCGACATGACTTAAAGCCAACATAGGCCAAGGTCGACATGGGTTTAGGTCAACAGTCATTAGGTTGACAGGAGTTTTTCACTGTATATTGAGCCGACATGTGCCAACAGGCAGTATTTCATGCCCTACAATGCACTAGGACGTTATTGTAGAAGAAAATAGTGTGTGCAGTTCAACTTCAACTGTCTCCATGTTGACTGTGTCAACATTTCCCCCCCAAAAAAGTGAAAAACTCCTGTCGACCTAATGCCTGTTGACCTAAACCCATGTCGACCTTGGCCTATGTTGGCCTTAAGTCATGTCGACCTTCAACCCTGTCGACCTTACGGTGTCGACTTAATAAATGTAGACCTAAGTCTGGTATAAGGACCAAAAAAGTTGATTGCAATTTTTAGTGGACTGATAATGGCAATTTACCGCCCCATTACCAACGACACCACCACTATCCACGTGATCCTGAAGCGTGGCGAGCGCAGCGAGCCCCACGAGGGGCGGCGGTACGCGTCCTCCGACTTTTTCATACCCCCACTATCCACGTCGGCGTGGAGTTGAGAATAGAATAGTGTGGCGAGCGCAGCGAGCCACCGAGCCCGAAGCGTGGCGAGCGCAGCGAGCCCCGCGAGGGGACGCCTGTGAAGCCTGCGAGGGGACACGGATACCTTCACAGGTATCCGTGTCCCCTCGCAGGCTTCACAGGTATCCGCGTCCGCTCGCCACGCTTCGGGCTCAGTGGCTCGCTGCGCTCGCCACACTATTCTATTCTCAACTCCACGCCGACGTGGATAGTGGGGGTATGAAAAAGTCGGAGGACGCGTACCGCCGCCCCTCGCGGGGCTCGCTGCGCTCGCCACGCTTCGGGATCACGTGGATAGTGGTGGTGTCGTTGGTAATGGGGGTATTTCAACCATCATGGGGGGGGGGTTGCTATTAAAATGGGGTGTTTTGTGTTGATTGATGTTCAATGTAAAAATTGGGTCAATCGCATCGATCACATGCCTTAAACTTAAGCCATGCAATCAACCCGATGGACACCGTGCTAGGAAACAAGTACCAAATTCTGTAATGACAAATATCAGACGATGTGATGTTTTCATGATGTAATGACACAACACGTTACTGTTCCCATTTATTTTACTGATAGAGTAGCATGTACTGCAATGTATTTCTATTGTACTTGCTTTTTGAAATTGTACAGGCATATTAAATGTAAACATTCTATTTACTATTTTTAGACGCTGTTTACAGTGAAGAGAGCGGATTGTGGTTTTGTGTGAAATTGCACGATTTCCTGTGAAAGGTAATTTTTTATTCAAATGTATTCCGCATCCCATTACTGCACTCGCCATGCTTTGGACTCATAATCTGCGTCCGCCGTCCACGCTTCATGCTCAGTGGCTCGCTGCACTCGCAACACTTTCTATTCTCATACACCATGCCGATGTGGATAGTGGGGGTATGAAAAGGTTGGAGGACACGTACCGCCGCCCCTTGCCACGCTTCGGGTTGGTGTTGATGGTGGCGATGGTGTTAATAATGGTGTGGAGGAGCCTTCACAATAGGGATACATTTTTAATTTTATGGACACATTTGTGTGATTTAACTATTTTAATTGCCATTGGACTGCATAACATGCTGCTTTGTAGCATACTAAGCTATGCGAAGCAGTGCAATGTTGTGTGATAGAAATCCATGGCACTGTGTTACAATTCCTATTCCATTGTAATAACAAATTGTTTGTAATATGAACATTTAACAGTGCATTCCATGATTACATGAAGCAATGTTTTTGTTTTCTTTGCATTTTTTTAGACATGCCACGCACTTACAGTAATAAATTCTGGTCTGGATTCCTTGCAATCTACAAGGAGAACAGCTGCCTTTGGAATATGGATAATCCGGACTATCGTAACCAGGGAATGCGGAATCGGGCATATAACAAATTAGTTGATTACAGCAAACGGAAAAACAGTGCTGCAGACTGTAAATGGGTTCGGCGTAAGCTGACAAATATGAGGACTGTGCTAGTGAAGGAGCACAAAAAAGTATTGGATTCACAGCGTTCAGAAGACGAGACTGTTCCCCGTTACAAGCCGAAATTGTGGTACTACGAGGAAATGAAGTTTGTCGTGGAACAGACACCAGGGAGAACACCAGAGGGAAGTTGTACGGAGGATGCCTCTCGCTGCAGTGATTCTGAGAGTGCGGACGTAGTAAGTGTTTCATATGACATTTATTGTGTGTGACCAACTGTAAATTTGAATGTTTATTTCATTATGTTTTTTTTTTTCCACTAGCAATTTTCCCCTGAGCCACAAGAAGAAGCTGGTGAGCAAGCGGAAGCAGCGCCTCCTCCTCCTCGGGAGGCTTCAACAACAACTGCTGCTCCCTCAAGGAGGCGAAGGAGGAGAGAAACCTCCCAGCCAACCAGCTCTCTTTCTAGTGGACAACAGTGTTGCTGTATATATGCGGAGGAAGCACGGAAAAATCCACCAGATTATTTCCAACATTTTGGAAATCACATCATCGGTGAGATGCGTAATATGGATCCATACCAGTTCCGCATCTTCAAGCGTCTAGTGCATGTTGGTATGATCCGCGCATCAGACAAGACTTTGACTGATGCGTGTGAAATCGTACCAAATGCTACTACCCCCAGTCAATTGCCCCCACCACCCCAATACCCACATCCACATCCTATGTACTATGCGCCGGTTAATCCTCCACCTCCCCCTTCTTTTTATACGCCGGGACCCCATATACCATCTACCTCTGCCACTGACCCCTCGACATTGTGTATACATCTTTGGTGAGTACACAATCCCCTGCCTCAGATGATGCGCATTTATCTTAAATTCTCCCCAATTTGGCATTTTTATATTTTTCCAAAATAATCATACAGCAATGCTTTTGTTGTTCTCCCTGTGTTTGTTTCAACGACATTATTTATTTCCTCTGGTGTACCACAATTTCGGCTTTTTAGGGACACAGTCCCGAAGTTCTGAACGTTGTGAATCCATACTTTTTGTGGTCCTTCACGAAGCACTGTTTCTCATATTTGTTGCTTATGCTGAACCCATGTGCAGTTTGCGGCACTGTTTGTATGCCCGATTCCAAGTTCTGTGGTTACAGTAGTCCCTTCCCCAAAGGCAGCTGTTCTCTGCTTATTTTGCAAGGAATCCAGACCAGGGCCTGAAATGGTTATTTAAAAAAAAAAAAATTAATTCAAATAAAATATTTGAATGAAATAAATGTGTCGACTGAATTTTTTCTTAAAATTGTATTGAAATAATTAATAAAATTGTGAATTTTCCCTTGGGTACCAAAGTGTCTTCCCTTGATTCCCAAGTGCCACCCTTCCATCCACTCCGATCCGATACAAAATGTAGTCGGATCGGATCGGACGACATCGTACAGCATTGTGCACCGCATGCGATGCGATCCGATTTAAAATTAAATCGGATCGGATCGGATAGCATCGTATGCCATCGTACATCATCGAGTACCGAATCCGATGCGATGCGATCCGATTTCATTACGGTGCCGTACGTAGAAAACCTTGGCGCCCAGATAGGAAACAAGTACCGAGAAAAAATACTACCAAATTGCTAACGGCTTTAACAGTAAATGAAACATCTTCAATATACTACTTATCATATCCAGATAGAGCAAATAACGATACATCAAATTCAGCACCACATAAGGTGGTGTCACTAACAATATTTATCATATTGACATAAACCTTCAACCACTTGGGGTGGGTTATTGTCTGGGGTGGATTGATCTATTTTAAAATGATTCCTGGCCAGAATAGGGTCATCAAATATTTGTGTATTGCCATCAGTAGTTACTCTGAGTTTTGCCGGATTTTATGTTGTTGTCAAATAAGTGTTTACAAATCGGAGTAAATTCTCTGCGTTTCTGAGTAACAGAAGTGGAAAAATCTTGGATTATCAAGACTTGGAAATCATGCACCTGAAGGGTGCGTCGTTTGCAATATGCTGTCAGTACGTGTTCTTTGTCTCTATAGTTTAGGAATTTAGCAATGACTGGGTGAGGTCTCTTATCTCAAGTATCTCCCTGGTGAAATATATCACATACACCCTCCTTCCCCTCCCCGGACGGGACACCCCTTGGACAGGCACCCCCATTACAAGCTCCAGAATACAGAGTTTGATAGGCCGGTCTGGCATCCCAGGGTCTGGTCTGGTTCCGGTCTCTTGCACTTGTGTTGCTTGATGAGACATCCCATGGCAATGCCCAATATATTTATTTGGAGGTAAGAGGGCCCTGCTGCAAGCTTACAATCTATAGGGACATAGGAGGGAAACACAAGGAAAGGAACCAGTAAAAGCATAGCTTGTAGGTCCAGAAGGGAAGCTATATAATACATAAGTGCCTCAGAGGGTTATGTGTATGGAACTAAAATATGATAGGCTTGTCTGAGGAGGTGAGTGTTCAGGGAGCACTTGAAAGTTTGGAGGCTAGTGGAGAGTCTTATTGTGCGTGGAAGGGCATTCCATAGGATGGGAGCAGCCCGATGAAAGTCCTGTAATAGTGAATGGAAGAGAGAAGCAGATCTTGTGCAGAGCGGAGTTGTTCGAGATGGGAGATATTTTGTGATAAGTAGAGAGATATATGCTGGTGCAGTATGGTTAATAGCTTTATATATGAGTAGAAGTGTTTTATATTGAATACGGTAAAACACAGGTAACCAATGGAGGGACCAGATGTGCATCTTGCTAGGAAGATCAGTCTAGCAGCAGCCTAGCAGCAGCATTTAAAATGGATTGCAGTGGCAAGAGTATGATAGATATATATATAGTGACCCTTTTTCTGCGCTAATATGGGGGCAGCACTTCTATTATGCCTTGCTGTTAATAAAGGCACGGTGGATACAAATAGAAATAAAGAAAGTAATAGGAGTGCGCCCTAAGAACAGTTTAACACCACAGAGCATACAGTTAAAATATCTGTATTTATTACAGCAATCAAGTACATATAAAAAACAACAATAATTTTGTCATAAAATTTGATCGGTAAATCCACACAGAATGATCCCAGAGCAGGAAACAACCCTACGCGTTTCGTCCGTCTAGGACTTCATCAGGGGTAATTCTGGATCCAGTTCAATTTAATGCAACGATAATTAACCCACATAAGATGGTAATTGGGGGAAATATGTTGTTAATAAACGGTCTATAAGGATTTATCAGCTTCAATTCTTAGACGTGATATCACGAAAGGGCTCCAAAGTAACCAAAGTATTTGTACTTAGATGTTTGATCGAGGATGCATATAAGCATAGGCGACAGTAAATAGCCAATATCCAGTTCAATAATCACGAAATGAGCTTCTTAATCCCGGGCTTCACAGCACAATGGCTCCTGGGGCAGTGGGATACAGGTCTGTATAGCACTGATGTGTTTCGCTCCACGACGGAAGCTTCCGTCGATCAAATTTTATGACAAAATTATTGTTGTTTTTTATATGTACTTGATTGCTGTAATAAATACAGATATTTTAACTGTATGCTCTGTGGTGTTAAACTGTTCTTAGGGCGCACTCCTATTACTTTCTTTATTTCTATATATATATATATATATATATATATATAGGTGAGGTATGTTTGATTGATTTTGGCGCCACTGCCTGCTCTACTTAATGGCAACAGATTAATTTTGCTTTGTACCCTTGATAAAGGTGGTGGCACCACCGAAACAGGCTGTCGGGTATTATGCTCTGAGGTGGTGATGGGTGTCCTACAGAATATGCCGGTTGTAGAAGCATTGGACCTATGATAAGTAACCTGCCCCCTCTTTGAAAATGTATTTTTTGCAGTATGTTGCCATGTGCCATTAACTGTTTTTTATCCTGATAACATTTTTCAACTTTGCAAACTGGTGTGCAGACCACTTTTCTACCTAGTGTAGGAATAACATATATGCAATTCTCTATGTGATCTGGCACCCGATCATAGAAAATGTCTTCTTGTGTGCGGTTTCTCCAATTGTATATGTGTGATCTATGGTGCACAGTTAGCGCTCACACTCACTTTGTGTTATACCAGTGTTTAGTGATAAATTTGACAATGGTGCAGTACGTAAATTCGTGACATTAACAATAATTTGATAATATTATAATAAAAACACTCCAGAGTTTGTGCTGTGTCGCCAGAGGTCATCAAAGTTGTCCTAATTTCCATAGGACAGAAAAGTACATGTGCATAGTGGTATGGCCTCTGCTCCTTCAGTGTTTTTTTTCAAGTGCAAATAGTTGATACTACAACAATCCTTCTAATGATTTTATATTCTGCGTACCAGCAAATAGCAAGAAATTCACATGTAGCAGTATCTCTCTCTTGAAGGGATCTCCCTCGTTCCTCTCTGTCCATTGACCCTACACCTCTCCATCCCCGCTGGCATCACAACCAGATAAGCTATTGAATATTATTTTCAATGTACGGGTCCACCTATACTGTTTTTCATGTAACATATTTTTTATAAGTACTTTTTATTATCATTTATCGATACTGTTCTAAATAAATATTTTTTTATAAAACAATATCACGCTATGAGTTCTTCCCACTTTGGGAAAAATTTTGGGTTTTAAGGGCCTTGGAGGATACCTGCTGGAAACATCACCTGGTCACACATAATCCCAGCGTGAGTTTCATGATATTTAAACCTGTTTACTTTTTTCACAAGGTGACCACTATGTGCATTTTAACCTAACCACAAGGTGGCGTTGTTCACCAAATAACTTCTTATGCACAAGCACTTATAATAATAATAATTTCTCCACAAAGTCACCTCATTTATCTCGCTTGGGGCAAATGGTAACATACTCTGCGTATCACTTCCCTCATGCCTGAGATGCATTACTGAGACGGACAGAGAGGAACGAGGGAGATCCCTTCAAGAGAGAGATACTGCTACATGTGAATTTCTTGCTATTTGCTGGTACGCAGAATATAAAATCATTAGAAGGATTGTTGTAGTATCAACTATTTGCACTTGAAAAAAACACTGAAGGCGCAGAGGCCATACCACTTTGCACACATATATATATATATATATATATATATATATATATATATATATACACCACGGTATACGCCCCACTTCTTCCCCCAGCTACAGTGAGATCTCCATCATCCCTGAATTAGGACCATTCTGTACCTCACTGTCAGATTTTACCTTTTGGATCTTTTAAAACTAGAGAAAATGCCAAAATTCCACCTTCTATTCAATGCAGCAGGACATGTAATTCCAGTGAACAGTTCATTTAACACATAGGGTTAAATTTAATAGGATGAGATATTCAGAAAGTGAGAGATTTGGTAAGAAATCTCCAGTTCTTTTAAAGCAGCAATCAATTATACTGCAAAACCAGTTTGATATTGCAGTGTAATGATTGCCGCTTTAAGAAAACTGGAGATATCTTACCAAATCTGACACTTTTTGAGACTCTCATCCTATTAAATCTCACCCATAATTGTATTTCAAACAGTTAGATATAAAAACTACATTGTAGTTTATTTAGCTTTATTTTGTGTATAGCAAGCAGTTATACATTTCCAACACATGACTATATAGTAGCAGGTGAGATTATAGTGAGATACATTGATAACATTTCTAGGAGACACTTCTCCCTAACAGGCGTCCCCTATTGTTCATCTCTGGTCTCAGTAGAATATTGTAGCATTTAGGAAAAAATATACAGCTCAGTATTCCGATACCTGATGCCAATATAGCAAATATCTCTACAGTGACCATGTTTTTCCCCTTACTGCTCAGATAGGTCGGGATGGCAGAGACCCACACACTGCAGAACACCAGCATGCTGAATGTGATGTACTTGGCCTCATTATAGATGTCCGGTAATGTCCTCACCATGAAAGCCAGAACAAAGCTCAAAGCTGCCAGGAATCCCATGTAACCCAACATGAAATAAAAGGCCAGCACAGAACCCTCATTACATTGTATTATTATTATGCCAGGATATGTGTCCCTGTCATACTCTTGGAAAGGAGGAGAAACTGACAACCACATAGCACTGGTGAGAACTTGGACAGATGAGCAGATCAATACTACAGAATTTGGAAATTTAGCACCCAGCCATTTTCTCCAGGAGCTTCCAGGCCTAGTGGCTTTGAAAGCGAGGCAAACCATGACTGTCTTGGCCAAAACAGAAGATATAGCCACAGTGAATAGTATTCCAAAGGATATTTGGCGTAGCATGCAGGTGATGTCCACTGGACGACCAATGAACAGATGCACACAGAGGAGGTTCAGCTTGAGGGAGATGAGAAGAATGAAGCTGAGGTTTCTGTTATTGGCTTTTACTATAGGAGTGTTCCGGAAGGAAACAAATATTACAAAAATTAAAATAGCTACGATAAAACACAGGACAGACATTGAAGAAAAAAATACAGCTATTGTGTCGGTCTTGTATGATAGAAATACTAATATTCTGGGCACACAAACATTTTTATACTCATTGGGCCACTCATCCTCTGGACATTCCTGGCAGTTTTTACTGTCTAAAAAAGAAATGGGAAAATATTGTCATAGTAACTCATAGAAGCATAGAATATGATTGCAGATAAGAACAACTTTGGCCCATAGAATCTGCCCTTTTATCCTTTATGGAACCTTAACCCTATTTGAACCTTGATTTTTTTGGGTAAGAATATTCATTCGCCTATATTGGGGAGACTTAAATTGCTCTACTGTATTAGCCTCTACATATCTGATGGGAGAATATTCCACTTAATCTCTGCACTTTCTGGAAAGCTATGTTAATTCAAATAACCCATAAACCTCATAGCCTTTGTATTTTAGAGGCCCAAGTGCATGATTTTGGATTTTTTTTTTCATTATACCAGAATTGCCACTTTTATGTCCAGTTCTCAAGTTTACTTAGATCACCAGTCATTTGTTTTACCCCTCCTGATGTTACAGTATTAGTTCATTGTCCTGTACAATGAATATCTGCAACGTGGAAGAAAATTTCACTTACATATGTTCATAGTGTAGACTGGGGCAGGATTCATCGGAAATCCAACCCTTCACCTGAATCATCATTATATGCCTCTTATATTTTTTCAAAAAGTCCAACTGACTGTGGCATGCACCTCACTAGTAAGAGTCTAGTGCTGGTTCTGGATACATGGGGGTCCACTATGCAATTTTTCCTGTATTGCCAGCACTAGGACTGGGTTAAGAGGCCAGTGCTGTCTCCCTGAAATACTGGGGACCCCCACATCTGTTAAGCTTTGTGTGGAGGGTGGGTCATGCATTTTTCTATTTTGTTTTTTAACCCTTTCTCACTACTTTCACACAAATAAGCACTGCAGAATCACATGGATCTGTTTGTGCTGTTCGGGGGAACTCCTATTTCATCATTGTATTTTGGTCAAAGGTTGCCTAATGCTTGGGTGTGTTTGAGTTTGGCACCTGGTGTATTTTACCATATTTTCAATTTCACCCATGTTTTGAAGTTTGATTTAATGCAACCCTCCCATTTTTAAGTAAAAAGTTGTGCTTTTATAAATGTCCAAACTCAGCCACAATTGAATACTCGTACAAGGTAGATTCTTAGTAAATGTATCCCTTAGAGCTGGGTCTGTGGATCTGCATATAAATCCATAGAGCAGATCTTATTGCATAGTTCCCATAAAGTAGGGTGACACATAATGAAGGACATTTATAGGCAATAACTATTGTATAAAGATCCGCCAATTAATTCTTCTAAATTAACTCTTACATTCTACAAAAATGTATAGCATTTGCTAAAATGTAAGGTTGCACCACTGTAAATGATCAAGACAGTCAAATATATCCACTACATTAACCTCTGCACATGGACACATACTGTATGTAGAGCCTCAAATACAGAATCTGTAAATCTCTACATATGGTAATCAATGGAGTCTATGAAATGTACCACTTGCACCAAATTTGATGATAACCACATTTAATAGTATCATCATCAATACGTCCCTCTACACTGAACATAGAGATGCTGAAGTTATATGAGATGATTACCAGACACGTTGGATATCTCCCCCTCTGAGCATGGGATACAGTCATAGCAGCAGGTGTGAGAGCCTTTCCTCATTGCCCGTCTGGTTCCTGGTAGACAAACTGCAGTGCACAAACCTCGGGGAATCTGGGAAATAAAAATATTTAAACTGTTTCCAAAATGTGTGCTAATTTCGTTTGTATTTGTAAATATTTGGTCATTATTATCTTCTGGGCATTGTCCAATCTTAAATCGATACATTGTTTTAGAAAACCTAAAATCTTCTTAATACTGCAACAAATAAAATGCTTCATCTCTATGATGGCAGATATACAGTAGTAGAACTTCAGGACTCAGCTGTTGTTTAGGCATCTGGCTTCCCTTCTTACTTCCCCTCTTACTGTCCTCTGATCTCCCCTCCATCATCTTCTGAAACTTTAATATCCCATTCAACATTACTAACACAGAATCCACTCATTTTCTTGCCCTCTCTTCCTTATTTGAACTTTATCAGTGGACCCCATCCTCCAACCCAATTCACAGACTTGGCCACTCCCTTTTCTTTGCCTTTACTGACCAGTGTGACCCTTCTGACTTCTCATTCACTCATGTTTATCTATCTACAGTTTATACCATCTATCCTCTTTAACCCTTTAATCTCCTACTCTACTCCCCATGCTCAATCCCACCCTCACCAAATCTCATCTCAGGTCTCTGGACAATACTTTCCTATCCTCACTGGATACTCTCTTTTCTCCTCTATCCACCTTTGCCTGTCCCAAACAGACAGACTCCACCTTTACCTGCCCCTGATCTCCTTATTGTCTCACCTCCTTCACTCCCTCTTCTCCATTGCATGCCAGTGCCTTGTCCATATCAGTCTACTGCTATTTTTCACTCACTCTTCAAACATGCTCTTGTTTAATCAATTATTAAAAATGTCAAGCCTTGACCTTACCTTACTCACAAGCTACTCCCCAGTCTCTCTTCTCCCATTAAACTACCTGATTAGCTGGTATACAACAATATTACCAGCTACATCTATGACAACTCTATCCTCAAACCTCTTCAGTCTGTCTTTCACCAACTCCACTCTGATGCAACTGCTCTGGCCAAGTCATCAATGCCCAGCTTTCAGCCAAGTCCAAGGGTCACTACTCTCTGTATTTCCTACTGAAACTTTCTGCTGCCTTTGACACTGAGGCTCAACCTCTCTTCCTCCAAAACCTCCAAACTATTGGCCTCTCTAGCAATGTTCTCTCCTGCTTCACCTCTTACTGCACTAAATGCTCTATCTTGGTGTCTACCTCTGGCTATACCTAACTCCCTTTCTTTCAATCTGTTGGGGTCACCCAGTGTTCTCTCATATATCCCCTTCTATTCTTCCTGTACACCGCTTCCCTGTGTGTGCTTCTTAACACCTTCAGCTTTCAAAACCTCCTAAATGCCGACATCGTGCAACAAAAAATAAGGGAAGGGATGAGGGACTACTTTAACAATAAATCAATATCGGCATAACTGGGGCAGGTACTACTTTTGGGGGATTTTAAATGTCCAGACATTGACTGGAATAATGAAACTAGCACTTCAGCTAAAAGTTGGGGATTTCTAAACTTACTAAAGGACTAGTATTATAGGCAAATGAAGGAGGGGGGGGGGGGTGTTCTGGTTGCCTGGAAACCCTCCTCCTCTTGGCAAGTGGCTTAAATTATGACAATACTAGCACTGGTATATAATATGATCCATAGAGCTGCCATCACATCATGCAGTTTAAGGGACAAAGCAGCTTATTTTACCACATTTTCTGTATGTTTGAATCTGAGCCCTAAATCATTGTAATCGACCAGAGAGTAGCTGCCAGGAGGAAGAGGCAGGAGCCTTACCATGAAGTGGGAGATTGTGAGCTTAGAAAGTGTAGTCCTAGTTATATTATTTTTGTGTTTTTATTTATTATATGTTTAACCTTTTTCTGACCACTTATCATATTTTAAATGTTTGAAATAGCCTATACTATAGACCATCTGTACTGTTAAATATTAACACTGTATTCCATACACTATCCAATGTATGAAAATACCTATTTTCAGGGCTGTTACCGCTCCCCCCAGACTGGTGGGCTTTATTGTGCTCCCCTCGCTGTCTGAGTTTCTGAGGTGGGGATTCTTATGTCTGGCTAATGACTGCCGAAATCCTGACTTGTAAAATATACAAGGCTAACAGGTACAAGGAGGTGTTCACTATGTACAAATAATTAAATAGTTTGTGAAAGGGAAATTAAAGCAGCTAAAAGGAAAAATAAAAAGCTACTCACCACTGAAAGCAAAACAAATTCCCCAAAGTTGTTTTTTTTAAATACATACTGTAAATAGCAAAAGATTAATAAAAGAGAACATAGGTCCCTTAACTAATGTTAATGGAAATAACATTACTGTGTATAAAGATGAAGCAGAATTGTCAAATACATTTTTTTCATGAGTCTTTACTAGGGAGGAGCAGGCAGTGGAATCTACAGGCACCACATATGGGAGGAGCTTTCTAGAACTAAATATACAGTAAATTTCACTACAGAGATACAAGAGGCTTTGCAAAGTCAAAACCAATAAATCCCAGATGGGATTCATCCCAGAGTTCTATTGGAACTGAGGGATGAGTTAGCAAATCCTCTCTATTACATTTTTAATAAATCATTTTCATCTGGTAAGGTGCCAAAGGACTAGATAATAGTGGAAATAATGTATTACCAATATTCAAAATAGGGAGAAAAGATGACCCAGCAAATTTTAGACATGTGAGCTTAAGATCAATTGTGGGGAAATTGACCAACGAAATGGAGGATTTGGGTCTAGGGCAGTGGTTCCCAAACTGTGGGCAGGGGTGACTCGGGTTGGTCGTCCAGGACCAATTTAAATTATTTATGATCAATTATTTCTGGACAAAACCAGTGCTGGTGGCTGCCAATCATAAAATGTGTACAATCAGAACCAAATCCTGCCCTTTACCACATAACTGAACATAAGAAGCACATATAAACACAATCTACTTAATTTGATATATATTTTTTGGGGCCTCGGGGTGCCGTGGAAAAATTCTGATACTCTAGGGTGCCGTGATTAGACAAAGACTGGGAACCCCTGGTCTAGGGGTAAAAATTTGTAGCTGGGTAAGAAACAGGTTGCAGGATAGAGAACAGTTGAGTGGAAGTAAATGGTGCATTTTCAGGTTGGATATCTGTCCTGAGTGGCGTACCACAGGGATTGGTGCTAGGGCCGCTTCTATTTAACATATTCATTAATGATATAGAGGAGAGAATACTAAGCAAAGTATCAATCTTTGCGGATGACACAAAACTGTGCAGGGTTCTTAAAACAGATAAAGATGTCTCCAGACGACTGAGGAATTTAGATCCACTGCCTTAGAAGGTGCTGTTTAGAAGGTAAATTCTCATTTTATTTGTTTATGTTAATTCCACTTTGGGCTAAATTACGTTTTATGGTTGTAACCCTGGATGTTTTCATCCAATCCAAGCTTGTCCAACCTTATTTTAAATGTCCAGTATTTATTGTGTCTACCAACAACACTCCTTCTGGAAGAGATGGCCATACATTTACTTCACTGACTGTAAAAAAGCCTTTCCTTTTGAGTATTATCTCCTCCAGCCTGAGTGCATGCCCATTTTGCCTGGCTATAATGGAATGAGTTTCCTTTCTTTTTTAGACTCTCCCTGACTTTTTAGAGCTTTAAATAGGTAATGAAAACCCACCTGTTTATTAAAGCATTGCCATTCACATAACCTATAACCAAGGCCATTCTCTGTACCTAACACATCATGTTTTGGCCATCCCTGCCATGCTCACTTCATGTCTTCGAGCCTCCTTGCCTACACCTTGTATCCCCTGTAAGTCATGTACCTCTTTTACATTTTAAGCTCAATGGAGCAGGGCCTTCTTCCCTTCAGTTCTCACCACCCTCTTCTCTTGCACTTCAATATCCTACTCAGCTGACATACAGTATGTAGCCACAAATCTTCTCACTTACATTGTTCATCTCTTCCATTGTTCAACTCACATCGTTCATATCTTTCAACAGCAACGACCTTGGTAGTAGGCAGACAAATCCTCTGCTCTTAGCTGTATTGTGTTCTGAGAATTGTGGTGCTAATTGTTATATGTGTCTTCTTTTATTTTTTTTGTATTGTTCTAATGTATGCCATGTGTATGGTGCTTAAAAAACACCTGTGGTGCCTTTATAAAACATTTATTATTATTATTATTATTATTATTATTATTATTATTCATAATAATAATAATAATAATAATAATAATTTTTGTGTAGAAAATATACTTCATGGGTGTTGCCCAATGTTGCGCTCTCCCAGCATCCAAATTGCCAATCATGCTGCAGTTTAGTTGGCACTGCCAGCAATATTTCACAGTACCACAGATCAGCACATGCACACTACACAATCTGCATATGCACCAATTACCAACCCATTAGACTGGTACAGTACATAAGCCATACCTTGCTGATAGCAGAGCAAGCAGTGTGATTGACATTGATTCACTTGTGTCATTATCATGTAATGGAAGCATCAGATGAAAACCTGTTTTCCGTACATTTGGTGGCAGTCACACAAGACCGTTACCTTTCCATTTTTCCAAGCTATTCTCCATGGTAAGATAATCAATTGCTCATCTTCTGGGGCATATGGATCATATCTGCCAACAGCCGTCCGATAGGGAAGACTTTCATGGCCTATTTGTTTCCATTTCCAATTCTCAATGTCCAGAACTTCAGGATATTCTCCTTTTTCATCAAAAAATATTGTTTCATTATATAGACCAATGTAGTTAATTTTACTTAGAAAGTTTCTCAGCTTTAAAAAAGAAAAATACAAAGAAACAGAAACCTGTTAGCATTAGTAAAAGGTTTATTATATTGTATATGAATTATGGAGCCGATTCAGTCTCATATGTTCGGGTTTGAATTTTGGATTTTGGAATGAGCATGCACTAATGTGCGCGTATGTAAACCCAGAGATTTGTTGAGTTTCAAACTCGCCGAGCAGTTCGTTCTGTTCAGGAAGGTCCGGGGCTCGGCTGCCCCATGAAAATGCTGGGCGTTCCTCTGGTACTGCAGGTGGGTCGAAGCCTGTGTTGGGCGGGGGCAGTTGACATTACATGACATCAGCGCATGCCCCCTTTTTGGTGATCTGCGGCCAGAATAAGAGTCAGTTCAGACTGACTTTTATTCCTGAAGGGGAAAGAAATCATACGATGGTGTGCGACCATCAGCATAGTGGGGGAAGTGTGGGTGTCCAGCGGGCTGTGGGCAGCACTGACCAATTCACTAGGCTGTGACATTAACAACAGAACCAAATTTCCACCTATGGAGTTCTATAAGAAGCTTGGTAGTATTTTCTGTGTCTAGATTTCTTCATGGGTCATTACAATAAGAGTGGATATTGCTATATATGATTCAGCAGCAGCTCTGGTAAAGTAGCACAACTGCTACAGTAACTCTCGCATGCTGGTGGTCACCCAGCGCAGGAGAAGGCCATTCACCATTTAAAGTTCATCTCTGCAATGTAATCAAAATTATATTGAGATCGCATTGCAGATACCACTGCTGCCTTTGCTGCCTGGCTGTGAAGACAGGTACAATGTCACCATTTAATTTTTCATCTCACTGCTGCTGCCTTAGATGTAATGCAGCCTACCCGAAAATGGTCTGAACATGCCAGCCTTTTTTGCTCTGTTAAAAAACCTGAATCAGGCTCAATATACACTGAGCACAGGCACAGGCACATAATATGAATTGAGTAATACATTGCGGCAATTCAAATTGAAGAATGTAAATGCGATTACTGCAGGTGCAAGTCCCATTCATCACTAACACAAGAAGCCACGACCATAACTCGATTGCCACAAGTGTCCTCACGCCTTTGTGCTGGCATATGAGTTCACATCTGATTCCATATTAATACATCTATGGGGGTGGATCTGGTTGACACGCAACCCTGCAAAATTTGCAGCTTTGCGTGTCATCTATGCTCTGTCCACTGCCCCCACTGGCACGCCGAATATCCCAGCACGCATACGGAAGGATGTTTAGCATAAACATCCTGTATATAAGACCAGTTCTTTCAAGGCTTATATACAGCTTTGCCACTACATAACTCCACACTACCATAAAGCCAGGGAGTGGCCTATGCCTTAATCCATCGTTTAGTTCCTAGGCTACTGTATATAAACAATGTATTGATTGTACATCTTCACAACCCCCTCATAAGTATTGGCCTGGAAGGATAAACTTCAGAAAGAGTTTACCTTCGAGCAATGGTCTCAGATATTCCACTTTACTTCTGCTAGCTCCCCATTGCTCCAGGTGATGGAAGCACAATGAGACCCCCTGGATTTGGCTCCTTAGTTTGATGAACATCCTCCATTCCCAGTATAAAAGGTCACTACTACGGCACCCCATGAGAGCCACAATTCCTTGTTTCTGCTGCTCCCCCGTGCAATCTCCCATTTCAAAATGGGTTCAGAGAATCTATTTTTACATAATCTGTCATCTTCCCAATTTACCACCATCTGCTTTGAATGGCTTACTTAAAAAGCAACACCAGCATATGCCCTACACATGACAACCCATCCCCTTTTACTTCATGAGAGGAGCACAGTAAATAACTCATGATTCCTGCGACAAAGATACACCCATAGAAACACCAAAAATGGTGTCCATCAAGTTCAACCTATTTAACAATTATAGTATAGTATTATACTTTCTCCAGCATTTCTCCAGCATCCCTGTTTTATTGTACCAAATGTCTCATCTGTTTATTTCGAAAACTTTAATAAACCAGAGTTTGCAAAAAGTTTCACGGGATCTTCCATGATATACTGATTAGTCCACATTACTTGCACTCACCTTGTGCTCAAAAACACATTTTTTGAAACCTTGCTTTTCCAGATACAGATTTAAAGTTATACTCAAATCATGTAATGCTTGTGCCATGGTGAGGACTGCAGTATACACATGGTAGGTGGCCAGATCTCCAGAAAAATTATAACAGAATCTAAAATTCTCCTCCCCAGTGCAGTTATCAAAATTGCCAAAGTGACATATCTTAGAAAAGACAGAATTCTTATAAGAATTTGATGACAAACACAGAAAGTATTGAAGCCAAATATCTTCTAGCAATGGGTCACTCAGATCCCTGGATGGATGAGAAGTGGACAGACGCTCATTTAATGCAGGAATATGATGTGGTGGATGGGAAAATACCAAACTGTTCTCAACTGCTTTTTGTGTATTAATAATCAAAAGTTCTACTGCATTTGACCATGATGCCGTAAGGATAATTGTCTTGTTAATTAGAATATATGTTACACTTTTCAAAAAATAAATAGTCATCACATTATTTGTTCCACACATTATAATAATCTCAGTAGAAGAAGTTTTTAACTCAGGAATATTGTCAGACATATACTGAGTTGGAGAAACTTTAATTTTGAATTCAATACAAATTTTATAATTATTCAGTTGCTGGCTGAGATATTGAAGCTCCCATTCTCCAGCATCATCGTCTGATGTGATGATTCCAACCCAGTTCCACCCAAAACTTCTCAGCAACTTTGCAATGACCATGTTTTGCATCTGATAGTTCTGAACTGTGCGATAAAAGTTTGGATACAGAGTCCGGTCACTAAGCAGCGGGTCCCTCGCTCCATAGCTGATCTAGAAATGATCGTGTAAAATTCCAAAAGTAACACAAAAAAATTCCTTTAGTGTATAGGAAGGTCTCAGAATTAATGGCATATGAAGTACAAAAATACAAGAAAAAGTACCAACAGTAATAACACAGACTCGGTTTTAAGAATTTTTTCCTTTGGGCCTATAGTCAATGTCAGGCTAGAATTGGGCTCCCTCACCCTAATCGTTATTCAGGGCCCGAGAAGGACAACTAAAATGTTCTCATACATTAAGGAGACACAGAGTCAAGCCTCCAACCAATCATCATTGATTAGAAAGTAGCCAATTAAATGGTTTTACCCCTTTTTTTTAGTCAGCCAATTACCACTGATGGAAATGATCAATCATACACTAAGGGGGAAGGATTCATTTAGCCTCATTTATTTTTATCTTAAAAAAAAATGGTTTCATTTTTTGCCAGATAGTAATTATTGGGCTATTCAATTATAACCTTTTTTTCTCTGGAGAAAAAAAATCAACTAATAACACCTGGGATCAAGTATGATGGTCCTATGAGTTATTGCAATTCAGATGCTGCTTATTGGGTATTATAATTTATTTGCCTTGTTTATAAATACATTTGCTAAATAGATTTAATATAAGAAAAGGCATTTAAGACTTTTGTAGGTATTCTTGGTGTTGTTACTAAAATGTATTCAAATAATTGTTAATATAGTTTATTTGCCTTAATACAGATGTGTCCACATACATCTAGCATCCTTGTGCATTTAATATGCCTTGCTAATAGGGTACAGTTAAACCAATGTAATGTAAAATTTTGTATGCAGATAGAGCCGTATCTGCAAACAGGATGTAGGCATGCTGCTATCATTTTAATCAGCAGAAGCTGCTTGCTTGTCCTATTTGAACTATATAAACCTCTACAATCATCTCTCGGATAGTGTAATGAGCACCATTGCTTATGCATTATCACAAAATTAAAGTCCTCACTTCACCAGTATAGACAAATCTGATATGTAACTGAATGCCTCATTCCAAAGAATTAAGGTGGAAATGGAGTTATAAAATGTGTGTAATATACAGTAGGAAATATTTCCCAGATTAATGTTAGAAAGGAGTTAAAACATTACTTTATAAACTGCTCTGACACAGCAAATTGTGAGATTTATTACCACTGTATTAGGATATGATAAGCAAAGAGCTCTCAAATATTCAAAATTGATAGCGAGACCTCTTATAGATGACTATTAACATATATGCACACCTTAGAAATATAGACAATCTTCCTGCACTATTAAAATTGTATTAATTCCCCCAGAGACCCTGATAATGAAAGTACAGTTGATGATTTGTTACTTAAAAATTATGCCAATTCCTTATGTTTCAGTTCTCCCGCCTTTAAGGATTCCAGGAGTTGTGATTCTGTATTTATTGATCCAGGTCTAAGATAAATACATTTGCAAAATAATCCACCAAACATATGGCCATAGACTGGTAGTAAACATTTCATTTTTTTTTTTTTTTTGTGTAATAGTTTATAAACACTAAAATGCATAATTAGATTATTATCTTTTAGTAGAAAGCTAGATTACAGTAAGAAGGTTCCTAGTTCCATTAGTGTAGATTAGAATTACATTAGTGGGATTCTTTTACAATAATTGTGAGAGTGATATGTTTGTTCCAAAAGAGAAATAGAAATGTTTAACATTTGATCCAGTAAAACCTAAATTGTTTAAATTGTCAATGAAAAAGTGAAAAAAAATGTATTTAACAAACGTACTCAATACAAAGTTAATTCTTGTGGTCATAAAGAGGAATACTATTAAATAAACGACTATTGTTGAAGGGTTTATTTACTGTGTCTGGGTTGGGGATATCATGCCTCTCTGCTGTGGTGTGAGGGAAGAGGAGGACAAAAAACACCTCCCTGCGTATGTCTCCATGGGGACAATTCAGACCCATTTGAATGGGCTGTGAATTCTGTCTGCAAAGGATATTTATGCAATGCAGCAGGTATTCAGTCACCTGGAGAGGGCATCAGATTGCAGCAAATTTACACTGCCCATTTCATAGGAGCGCCAAGGAAAACACTGGCGTGCCAGAATAAAATGTTGGGAATGAAAGGGAACATGCAGACATGCCCAGGTATTTTATGGGAGGGAGTTTGATGTCAGCAACCGGCTGGATATGCCTGTTATCATCACGGATTCGGCATGCAAAGCCGGCGGTCGGGATCCCGGTGTTCAAAATCCCGACGCCGAAATCCCGAACGCCGAAATCCCGAACGCCGAAATCCCGACAAGGGGGGGACGTGGATCGCCCCCCCCCCCTTGCGGGCCCGGTGCCTCGTTACGCTCGGCAGACTAATTTATTCTCCCTCCGAGGGTGTCGTGGACACCCACGGGGGGAAAAAGTGTCGGGATTTCGGTGTTCGGGTTTCCGGCGTCGGGATTTTGAACGCCGGGATCCCGACCGCCGGGATTTAAACTGCATCCCATCATCACGCCACCGAGAAAGACTCTAGCTCTCTGAGTCTGCAATAACTGGTGCCAGTGGTGAAATCATTAGATGGTGATTGGCTTATGAATTGATTTGGAGATATTTGTACACTTCCATTTACACAGCACATTCATTCGCAAGGTGGGATTTCACTCTAACTGAAAGCTGAATGCTATGAATTTGTGGATGTGCAATCAGACCTGAATTACCACCAATGTGGGGGTGCCATGTTCCCAGAGACATGTGAATATGCAGTAGACTCTGGCACCAAGCGCACACCAAGCTCTAATGATAATATGCCCCTGCTCATCAGCATGCAAGAAAAACATTGAGCTAAAGCTGGTTGTCCTACTCGGTTATTGTTGTCTAGTGATTTATTGTTGTCTATTGCTAGATCAGATGAACGCCCAGCGTTTCAAAGGCATCCTCTTGAAAATGTTGGGCGTTCCCATGGGATTGCAGGCAGAAGGAGGTGTGTCGGGGGCAGCCGCCCACCCTGTCTTTGGCCCGACTGACTTATATTTGCGTGCCCTGGAGAAATCATTCTATGGTCGGCGACCATAAAAAGATTTTTCCGGCAGAGGGAAATGCAAGG
This sequence comes from Crinia signifera, assembly GCF_055691185.1. NCBI lineage: Eukaryota > Metazoa > Chordata > Amphibia > Anura > Myobatrachidae > Crinia > Crinia signifera. Next base: position 34,654,837 of record NC_139217.1, read on the forward strand.
CTATGTGTGACACATGCCCTCGCATGGTTGCGAGGGGATATGGCGACGAGGCAGGCACTCTAGGACTAAGTAAGCTATTAGCTGCACAGCTTACCGAGTCAATCAGAATAAGGGCCATAACATAACGCTGTATCTTCTATTTCCTCTCTCTGTTTTTTTTTTTGTTTTTTAATGACAATAATTACAATACCTGAGTATATCCATACAAATTCAGCAACTGTGCCATAGGCAGTGTGGTGACAGACTGGAGATCCCCAATAAAGCCGGCCACCTTACCACGTTCCAGACATGCATAATTCGGAGCTGTCACGTTGGGCCCAGACAGAATTTGTAGAACGTCCTTTATAACTTTCATTGTATTTCCACAAGAATCGTACACGTGGTATCCCAGAGTAACATTGGGCAGAATGTCTGGGTCACTGTTAACCTCATCAATGGCCAATATAAAAGCTTTGAGCTGCTGATATTCTCTCAAGTGAACACTGAGAAGAAAAAAACATGCCTCTTAATTATCCTCAAAAAATCAACCAATAGTGTTAATATACCATCTTGTACCACAAGGGCTGGGCTTGAGAAAGTAGACAACCTACCCACACTCATCGTGGCTACACCGCAGCCTTGGTTGCCTGTTTTGCACGCTGAGTCACAACTGCAGCTGCTGCACAGGAAACGGTCATCTAATAGACCAGACTTAGGTTGACAGTCATTAGGTCGACCCCGGAAGGTCGACTGGCCCCAAGGTCGACAGGGTTAAATGTCGACATGGGTCAAGGTCGACATGGCTTAATGTCGACATGACCCAAGGTCAACATGGGTTTAGGTCGACAGTTATTAGGTCGACATGAGTTTTTCACTGTTTTTTGAGCCCACATGTGCCGACAGGCGGTATTTTATGCCCTACCATCCCCTATGGCGTGGTGGGAGAATAAAATAGTGTGCCGAGCGTAGCAAGGCACCGTGCCAGAAGCACTGCAAGCGATGCGAAGGGCTGCGGTTCAACTCCAACTGTGTCCATGTCGACTGTGTCGACATTCAGGTAAAAAAACAGTGAAAACTCGTGTCGACCTAACGACTGTCAACCTAAACTGATGTCGACATTGGCCCACGTCGACCTTAAGTCATGTCGACCTTGACCCATGTCGACCTTGGGGCCAGTCGACCTTCCGGGGTCGACCTAATGACTGTAGACCTAAGTCTGGTCTGACAGATGTACCGATTCCGTGCTGCACCAGGCTGTACCAGGCTGTCTGCTAATAGCTTTCTAATGGGACAATGGTGCGACTATGATGCATATGCCTACCATTGTGTGCGCATCACATCATACATGTTACAACCATGGTGAAATAGAGCCACTGTGACAACATAAGTAGGTGCTCAATTAAGGCTCAGTGGGTTCCACTGGGCTGATAGCTGGATCCTCAGAATTCCAGCCTTGAATTTTGTCTACAGGGGAGGATCAGGAGGATCCTTGAGCTGCCAGCTGCAGGGGAGGATCATGGGTTACATGGGATGCTAGATCTAAATGAGGATCACGGGGTGCCACAGTGACAGGCAGACAGCATGGCTGGGCCTGTTGGTAGAGCAGTCTCCAGGGGATTGCTAAGGGATGAGCTAGGGAAACAACCAGAACTCTAAGCCATGGTCTCCCCTCTACCCACCCTGGAGTCGGAATTATCAACCAGAGCTCATGGATGCTGTAATACTGCAGAGTGTACATGGAGTAGGGAGCAGCACTGAAACTAAATCCCCCAGTATCCCTGCAACTATCCCACAGTATCTTGGGAGATGCAGTATTGTCAGTGCTGTGAAGCCTCAGTCTTTAGAGTCAAATATACATATAGTAGTGCATGCAGGCACGAGCCGGGTAGAGAATGGTCAACAACACATTAAACGCCTGACAACAAACAGTAAAAGTGGGGCAGCTGTAATTAGTGTTCATTCTAGCACCCGCCATCTTTGAAAACCCATGCAGTTCCTTTTCCCTGCCTGGGGTGTCTCTGTCTGCTGTGGTGTTTCTAGGACAGGTCTGCTTTGCATATCAGTACTGATATACAGACCACAATGTGCTAGAAACACTAAAGCAGACAGTGACACCCCAGGCAGGGAAGAGGAATTGCATGGGTTTTCAAAGATGGTGGGTGCTAGAATGAACACTATGTAATGGAATCAGAAGAACACCCATATAGAAAGCAGTGTCTCAGACTGGTAAGGCTTGTGTAGAATAATGGGGTGGATAATGTATAAGCTGAATTATGATGTTATAGATAATGTTTAAGGGGTATTTCAGTGCAAGTCATAATGTAAGTATATAGTGGTAGTGCCCTTTACACAATATACACCACACCATAATGGCCATAACACATTATGCACCACGCCATAATTTGTAACGTATTTCCCCTTACATTTATTTATAAGAAACTGTAAATAAATAAATGTAATGGGAATTACGTTACACATTATGGTGGTGAAATATGTGTTAAGGCCATTAAGGTGTGGTGTTTATTGTGTAAAGGGCACTACAACTACAGTATGTGAACATATTGTTTATGGGGCAGTACTACTGTGTATACTAATGTTAAAGAGATAATTCTACTGTGTGGCATAATGTGTATATGTTCTATTATTGTGTGGGTTTTATGTGTATGGGGCAATACTACTGTGTTTGTTTAGTTTGTAAGTGGCACGACTACTGTTTGGTTGTCAAATGTGAGGGTTGCTAAAAATGTGTGGGTGTCATGTGTGAGGGTTATTAATACTGTGTGTGTAATGTATAAAGTGCACCACTACAGTGTGTGCATAGTGTGTATTATGCAAAACTATTGTATGGAGAGACCCACTCCCTCACCATAACCATCTCTCCACTGTCACCCAGTTGAGCTGCCCCAGAGAGAGAGGAATACCCACAAGGACTGCCTGTAGTGTCTGTGACTGACAGGTATAACTTCCAAAAGGAAGTCACTGCTAAACACAGTAAAGTAATAGCAATCGCACACTACATCTGGATCAATGACATTGACCAGGGTGGCAGATTTTACCTTGGGAGGCTGCAGTCCATAGACAAATTCCACCACTGCTGTGTATTCTGCTTCATTCCATACATCCAGTCCCTTTTTAAATTTTTCCCACCTCGTCACTCATTAGTACAATTGTGATAACACAAAGCATTATTAGGTGTCAACAAATATAATTCCCATTCTCTCATCATCTTCTGCTTTAACTACTGCAACCTCAACTTACTATATCTTCTCTTAAGAACATTGCCCACCGACAACTATTTATTTGTGAGATTACGCAGCCCAACTCAACATCCCTGCTCGGCCATTGACATAGACATCTACACACCTGCTCTTACTTCTACATCATGGATTTCATTGGTTTTCCTCCACACTTTTGAAATCCCCTGCCTTGCCAATCAAACGCTATCCAAACTACAATCTTTAAAGTTCTCTACCATGCGCAGGCCACTGTAATCCATAGAATCATCATGACCAATTTGCACACAGGATGCGAGAGCGTGAACACACCTGCATACCAGTCCATATAGTGCTACCTTTGATACTAAGGGCCTGATTCAGACCTGCACACTAGGCTGTGTATGTTCGCAGCCTAATAAACAGGTAAACACAGCCCCACCTACTGCTTGACCAAACAGCAGCCACCCCTTGCCGTGTGAATCCCTGCATTTGCATGTGCCCGAATGGAGGAGAAATCATTTGATCAAATGGCTTCTGCAGCCTTCGGTCTGAAAAGTAAGTCAATACTTACTTTACAGATGGTGGCTGATTGCCGAATGGGAGGCGGGTGATGATTTCATGTGACATCAGCCCCTTACCCCATGCGGGCATCGACATGCCTGCGTTCCCAGAGGAACACCCATTGTTTTTATGGGGATGCTTGGGGTTCTGAAGGGGTTCCTGCATGTACAGCAGCGTCTGTGCAGTTCACAGCAGGATTCAAATGTGACTGCTGCTCTACAAACGGATCTCTGGTGCATCCACATCTCTGTCTCTGGAGCTCTGCTAACATCTGCAATAGGTGACACGATGGCTCCAGTTTTGTGCCGATCAGTCTGTTTTGTAGCAAGTGATGGCGCGCCTGCAGCTGCTGCTGGACTGTGAGATGAGGTCAGCTAGTGAGCGCTAATTCTGTAAGCTGGAGCCCTGCCAATTCTCTGCAAGCTTTGGTCCCTGTAGACAGACAGAGAGCACTATCTATGCAATTCCGTAACTCATGTTTCTTTTATATGCACAATCTCCAACTTGCCTCCGGTCATCTGGGATGACCTTACTCCTATGGACTTGGCTATATTTATTTCTTAGCTCTAGTACAGGAGACTGACACTCACTATCGTTACAGGGCGAATGTGGTCATGACAATGCCTCATGCAGGATCCTTACACGAGTATAACCCTAATTTGTTGATTTTAACCATAATAATTATTACACTGGGCAGCACGGATGGTGTAATGGTTAGCATTACTGCCTCACTGCACTGAGATCATGGGTCCAATTCCCACCATGGCCCTAACTGTGTGGAGTTTGCATATTTACCCCCTTGCGTGTGTGGGTTTCCTCTGGGTACAACGGTTTCCTCCCACACTTCAAAAATATACTGGTAAGTTAACTGGCTCCCAACAAAATTAACCCTGGAATGTCTGTGTGTGCGTGTACAAGTGGTAGGGAATAAAGATTGTAAGCTCCACCGGGGAAGGAACTGATGTGAATGTTCAAATATTCTCTGTAATAAGAAACTGTTAATAAATACATTTAGAAATATAATTTTACATAATGTGTTTTCTCCAAACAGACATAAAAAAACAAAGTACAGTATAGATTTAAGTGATACAGCACTAGACATAAAAATAAAATTATACCACGGGTGTGTGATAACTTTAAATATGACAGAAAGCAGTGTGGTTATCATGCTGTAAGTAGCATTACACCCATATCAGGATGCTGGCATCGGTATTGCCATGTATACATTCTGTACTCACTGTGGGCATAGAGAGTAAGACCTCCCTCTTCCTAAACAATTTTTGAAAAAGTAAAAATTACACCAAAGAAACTGCTCTTACATATCACACATCTGATGGTCAGACGTTTGGTTATATTGGTATTTTCTTGTCCTAGAATGTACAGTGAATATTCCTCCTATAATTATATCTCCAGCCTTGGAATATTTATATTCAAACACATATTCCCTCATAGTAAGACGACACCTGGGTGCTGGAGTCGATGAGGCAGATTTGCAGGTGGGAACGCACAGGACCAGCAAGCAGAATAATCTGACTAAAGAAGTGTAAAGAAAGATGTTGAATATCTGACACATGGCTGAGATTGTGTCCTCTCCCTGCAGACTCGTCACAGACAGCGGCATGGAGTGTAATGGTGTAATCATCCGGCTGGATAGAAATAATGTCCTCTCTCTGCAGACTCAGCACAGACAGCGGCATGGAGACTAATGGTGTAATCAGCCGTCTGTTAGAGACCGGGAGAGGTTTTTATATGTTATGTGCTATATCCATGTTCTTAGAAAAAAAAAATAAGAGTTATACTTACACATAAAAACAACAAGCAGCAAAATAGGACTAACACCAGGGAAATGTCACATTTACATCTGGTATATTATTTTCCACATTACAAATACAGATAATTGTGCTATTAGCATTCTGCATCTAATATCTTAAGCCCAGTACACACGGGGGAGATATATTGCTCAGCAATATATTGCTAGCAATACATTGCTGAGCAATATATTGCCCAGTGTCTCCTTTTCATCAGCGACCAGAGATGGTCCTTGATGAAAGGGAACCTCTGCCGGGTGGAGCCACAGAGGTAATTAGCTGGTGGCAGGAGCAAGCTCCTGCGACCAGCGATTACAATGGGGCTGAAAACGGGAGCGCGCACCCGGCGATTTATATTCCCATATTCCCAGCGATTATAGCCACTATCGCCCCCGTGTATACACAGCTTTAGAGACCTTGGTATAGATTTAAATATATTACAGCAAACAGAAACATTTAAGGAAATATAGGTCCTGGTTCTGAGTCATAGGTAATGCTAATACAACTCTGGATGCCGCAGAAAATGGGTGCAAATACATTGCAAACAAAATGCTAATACAGCTATGCCCATTCTGATGTGTAGGTACAGTATCTCATACCTCCCAAATTTGGGCTGGTGTGAAGAGGGACATTTCGCACGTCATTGGAGTGCACCCAAAATGTTTGTCAAGCCCCCCTTTTCACTGCTGTGGGGGCATCGCTAGCGACTCTGGGAGCTGCTTACTGCTGGATACAGTATGTCCCCAAACCCTCAGGCTGCAGGAATAGATGCTCTGTGTAGACAGATAAATATGGAATGAGCTTATCCTCATTTGACATTTCTAGCTAGGACGATACCACTGGCTTCATAGGATGCATTGAAAAAAAGCCTATAGAGGGGAAGTACATCCATCAATTTTGCAGCTACAGATGGAGCAGCACTCAATCTCAACTTGCCAGCCTCCACCTTCTGACTCCGTTCTATCGGAACCCGCCGATGCCCGTTGCCTCCTCCCTGCAGCTCACCCGTAGCTCCCTGAAGTGGAGATGGGCAGGGAAGCCGCTCCCCGCTGCCTTGCTGATGGCGACGCTTGCGCATCCCCATCAGATGGAGCTCCTGTCCACCAGGTGCTCCATCTGTAGATACATGACCTCATTGACCTGATAAATGAGATAGCCTTGGAAATTTGAAAAACAAAAAGGAGGCCTCAGAATATCTCTATAAAGTACTTATGTTATTTCCTACCCAGCAAAGTAAATTATTATAAAAAAAACTGATATCACCCAATCCACCCAGCCACCTATATTCTACCTCAAAATATGTAAATACTGAACAATTCATCTTTGCAGGGACTGGTGATTCCCTCTAAATCCACTGCCAAGGGGCGTGCGCACACGAGACTGGGACGCATGCGCGCGAGAGACACACGCGCAACCCAGTCTGATGGAGTCCCTCTCCGCCAGCTCTCGCCAGCAGGGACATTCTGTCGAGAGCTGAGCAAGAGAGGCTCCATCTGAATGATTAGCTAAACGCCCTCGTAGAACATGAATGTATCCAATACAGTATTTAGTAACAATAAAAGATGTGTACTGGGGAATTCTTATCCCTTGTTTTTAATAATAATAATGTCCAGAACACCACTTAGTGTGGACACTATCTAAGTGTGGACTCAAACGTGAAAAAGTCATGTTGACATTTTGACTGTAGACCTTCCCATTGTTGACCTAATGCTTGTGTTGACCTTCCAACCCTGTCGATCTTAGCCATGTGGACCTAAGACTGTCGACCTTTAGTGGTTGAATGTAATGTATTCCACCTTCATAGTTTAGATCTAGCAATCATAACCCCTTCAGAGTTTCTGAAGGAAGAGAAAATATATCAGGGAGCATGGGGGAACCAGGTGATACTGTATATGGATATATGATTGCCTTTAGTAACCAGGTGGTGAGCGAATCAGAGCATGGGTCCATTTGGGTCCCCTTCTTCCAACCTTGCTCCTCCTATCTCCACCCCCTCTTCTCCCCTGTCACTTCAGTAGGTCCCTTAGCCCACTTCAATTTAGACTTAGCCCTGGGGTTACTGTGGGCGGACTGTGTCCGCAGGACAATAAAGCTGTGGGTGGGCGCCATATGCATAGAGAGACCGAGGCAATGAGAATCCCAAAATGCTCTTTCTGTGACCATGTACCGAATTCCAAGTCCTCACCCGTGAAACCCTGAATGGCTGACTGCCCAGCTGCGAAGGATGGCCTTGGCACTGTATGCCTTGCACAAAGTGTCACTAGTGGTTCCCACTTAAAGAGATCTCCAAGGGCCCCAGCAGCTGTGCAAGGACCATAACATGCGAGAACTGTACTGTACAGTGTCGCCACCAGCACCTTTCTCCTACCCTTCCTCTGCCCCAGAGATTTCATCCCTTCCCTCCTAGAGGTCTAAGGTGCCTGTGTACCCCAGACTCCTGCCTGCAGCACCGTGATGATTTTGTGATGGGGACCCTGCAGTGTCATTGGTTTTACCTTATGCCAGAAGAATGGACCTTGTGCTACCATTATATCTCCCTGTGCCCGGTGTAGTTGTAACTGTCCCTGCAGTATGTATTATATTACCCTTAATAGTGGTCACTAAGACCACATTATATCCCCCTGTGACCAGAGAAGTAGTCACCTCAGTGCAGTTATTTTCTGTTTGCTGTCCCCCTATAATAATACTCCCAAATATCCATTTAGAGTCTTTCACATTTTCAAAACAAATCAGAGTAGAAGCATTACCTTCATGGAAATAAATGTGCATAATCACATGTATGCACAACTTGCACCCATCACTGCATCACTTAGAATAACTATCCTGCCTGCGAGTGGCCAGTTGCAGCTGAGTTACAACAATTATGTGTTTTTGTATAATATACTGTAGCTCTACTGTACAAATATAAATTTTATTATAACTGACACCTTCATGTTCACCCTCTACTGTCAAGCCTCACCACCTATATGCTTTTCTGACCCCCATCACCTCAATTATCCCTCACAAACTCCCTGCCACCCCGTTTGCTCTCATGGAGGAGCAAGGAGGGCCCTTTCACAATTTTGCTAGGGGTCCTACAAAGGTCTAGTTACACCCATGAAGATACATAAAACAAAATACTGTATGTATACAAACCGTACTAGCCATTCCCATCTTGGAATGGCTGGGAGGCTCCCAAAAATAATGTACCCTCGTGGCCCCCGGGAAGATGGCCAATACTCCTGCATCGGCCCCGCACCCCCTTCCATGCTGCATCAAATTCTAGATTGTGTGGGTCCGCGGCGAGGGGGTGGGGCTAAAATCGTGTAATTTCACGTAATTTTAGCAGGGGTTGGTGACGCCAGCCTCATCCCGCCACCCTGTCATGTAACATCTTATCTCCAGGCTTCTCCCGGAGATGAGAAAAAGAAAGTAGGCAAGTGTTGAACAAACATACAAATAGTGTGTTTTGTTAAAGGAATTATTTTTTTGATTAATAAGGAAATACAGCACAACAATTGTAACAGTGTTTTTAAAGTAAATAAATTAAATCATTGATTTCTTTATTTAAATGTTGATTTTATTTTATTTACATTGAACAAATTGCTATATGAACTTAGTAATACATAAATCATCATCTTACAAAATTCTGCCGTTGTGAACCAATTACACAAAGCGAATCAATCGAAGCAAGATGGATCCGGGTTAGTTTATACTAGGAAAGAGGCGGTTAAAAGAAAACGGAAGCTTTCAACACAACTTCCGCCTTGGTGCATTCCCCTTTTAAACAAAAACCGGAGCAAGCGCAACTTAGATTAAAAAAGGAAGCCAAAGAAAAGGGTTGGCGATATTTTTAAGAATGTCTTTCATACAAAACAAATCCATGGAATGCGCAAAATCTGAGCTTGACCTTTTGAACACAAACCAACATAGAGAAAAGCCTATACGTGGAAGCTCAACCTTTAGCGGCATTATCCGAGACCGCTCCGCTAGAATTCCACATAACGGCCAGCGGCGAATACTACTACAATCTGAACAACACGTTGCTGTACATAACCTGTAAGATCGTACGGCCCGATAACGCGGCAATACCGAAAGGATCACGGGTCGCCCTTATTAATTACCCTATAGTGACTTTTTTCAGCCAAGTGGATGTTTTTTTGGGCGATACACTCATATCACAATCCAATAATCTTTACGCCTATAGTGCATACATCTAGACCATTTCAAATTATAGCTCAGACGCTTTATCCACAAAACACACAACAGGATTGTTTTACAAAGATGTGGCTGGAGAACACAATACCAGAACCCTGGATGGCCCAAATACGGGGTTTATAAAAAAGAGCAAGAGCAACGGCGCAAAGTCGAATTGTGGAACTACTGGGACCGATACACTGCAATCTTTTTCATCAACATAAGTTGCTTTTAAACGCTGTTGATTTGAAGATAAAACTCACCAAAAACAAAAAGACTCTTTCTGTTTAATGTCCATGGAAGTGGACACCTTTAAAATTCAGATTGTCACTGCATCCGTGTTTGTGAAAAGAGTCAAGGTCTCACAGGCCTTGTTAAGCGGAAATGCTAAATACGTAATCGACCGGGTTGGCATGAAGATATATAGTGTGCCTGCAGGTAGTAGAGGGTTTAATTTAGAAAATCAGTTTTTAGGCCAGGTACCAAAAATGGTTATAGCCGCGTTTGTGGACAATGAAGCATTTTCAGGAGCCTATGACAGGAAACCACTACGTTTTGAACATAAAAATGTAAACTTTGCATCCCTTTACCTGGATGGAACGCCGCATCTGGCTAAGCAGTTTCAACCAGACTTTGAACACGGCAATGCGGTTCGTGAGTACATGTCCCTCATACAGATCACAAATAAACAGAAATCAGATTCAGGTATATTAATTGACCGTGAAGAGTATCTTTTGAGTAGTTTTTGATCTGTCGCCTGAGCAGGAATACGCCGAGCACCTATCGCTAATCAGAACGGGGACTCTACGTGCCAAATTCCGCTTTGCTGAAGCACTAAACCGGACAGTCAATGTGATCATTTTTTTGATAATATAATCCAAATTAATCAAAGACGTGATGTGTTGTATAAATATCTATAAATGAAATAAATAACTTTAATATGTTTCGCATCTTTTAATAATCGTCATTACACAGCAACAAGATGAACACATTGCAGATAAACTGCATACTGTATGCAGACCCAACGTCGCGATTATACTTTAAAAGGGGCTTATCCATATCATATGTTACCTACCAGTAAACTTCCGCAATACCCCTATGCGTGTGTAATCAATACACATCCGGGCGAGCACTGTTTGGCCTGGCCGTTTATCTTAACGAAAGGCGTGAATGTTACTTTTTTTATTCTTATGGCCTAGCACCCGATAGCGCCCTATTCCCAAAGCCACAATACAGTTTTTAAATGTGAATTCAAAATGTATTTACCATCAAAATAGTCAGTTGCAAGATGTTAACAGCACCGTTTGCGGCCACCATTGTATATACTTTATATTTTACATGTGTAAAAATTACAAATATTCGGATATCCTGGCCCGTTTTACCGGTGATACAAAACATAATGATCATTTAGTTTCAAACTTTGTAAGACGTCTACCACGAAGCCATTGTTTGAGTCATTACACGTTTAAATATGTACAGGCTTGTGTAACTTGTAACCAACGTTGTGTTTAAAGGATTTTATGTACAATGCTTCATAAATATCGTGATTATAATAAACAAAAATGTTTTTAATTTTATATAGTTTGATTGTGTGATTCTTCCATGCCCGTTGATTAGTAACAAAGACCAGAACGATGAATTTCTAAATCAGAAATATATTTTATTGGTACATGAAAAGCAATTTACAGAGTTATAAATGTTGCAACAAATATTGAGCGTCATGCGTTTTATGTACAACACGCCATAACTGTATTGATTATAATAAACAACATAGTTTTTAAACCTAATACATAAATTATATTTACAGAGCATTTGTATTGCAATATTATAAAAAACGGATCTTTTCCGAGGTAACAAGTATCCGTGCGGCAATGTTAGCCCCAGGGGACTTAAAAAATGTATATGGCTTTTTTGAATAGATTGTTTCGGGGCGGTGGTCATTAAAGAACCATCAGAGTATGTGAAGGCCTCTACTTTTAAACGATCAAGCTGCAGTCTATTTGCGGCATTACTGTGGATGGTATATTCAATTCAGCCATAGCGCTCATAAACTCAGGGCAGCCGTTAGGTATCTTATGACTCGATATGCTGTGATTTTGCATTATGCCTCTTATCATATCTAACATGTTGGAACCGGGTACAACGGTCCCTTCATACATAAAACGCCTTTATCATCCCAATTTGTGATGTGTTTAGCGCAAACCATCTTGCTCATTAGTATTTCACAGGGTTTTTTTATACCGCGCATTAACATCATTCAAAACATCTTGATAAACTGAGTCGGCGGCCTCTGTTTGCATGGCATTAACTGTTTCAGCATCAGCATTTGCACCGGGTGATAAAAGGGTTAAAGTTGTCATTTCTCTATCAGTCTGTTTACTCAACACCAGATATCTCTGTAAAGCGGCCATGTATCGTTTTGCCTTTTCATATTCTGATAATGCGTTATTATGTAGTGTGCTTATGATCTCTGCATCTAGACCCTGCGTGGCTGTTTTACATATATCGTCGCTACTCAGGTTGTTGTGTAAACGGTCTATCTGATGCTGAGGCACCAGATACATTTTCTCAGCATACTCCATCAACGATTAGACAGAAGTCTGATAATTAATGGAATAACAAAACCAAGCAGTGACCCGATAAATCGGCCCGACTGTTTCACCAGCCGTTTCTTTTTGCCAATGGCACATTTCTTATTACAAAGCGATTTTTTAAGGGCCACCTTTTTAAGATAGTTCAATTGGCATTATGACAAGGGTATTTTACCTTTAAGCGTATTGAGAGCAATCTCACATATAGTAGTCACCAAATCGTTTGATAAAGCATTGGATAAAATAGCATTTCTCTGGGACGGCTTTGCTTTTATTAGCGTTTTTAAAAGCGCCCAATTGCATCGTATCCAGTCTGACATGTTTACCATTGTTAGAACAAGGATGAATGACTAAAGGTTGTATGGTCATAGCTATTTAGAACCGCGCTTCTTAATGACATAAGCAACCAGTGTGTCGGGTGGAAATAAGCCACTTCGTAAATGATAATCATCAAGAGGGCGGTTTCTTAAATCAACCAGTAAATAGCCATAAGGGGGTTCCAGCACAGATTCAAATGCTTCAATGAAAAATCGATGTCTCGACGGATACATTTGCCTAGCCAGAATGCCCACCTGCATTTTATCCCTGGGGTTTTTGAACAGGACCATATATTTTGTGTTTAAATGCTCTTGTTACCTTGACAAAATATGTTTTGCACTAGGTACATGATGCTGAGATTACAATGGTGTACATACTTTGTGAAAGCTTTTTCAACCTCAGAATTATTACTAGCCGCCTCCATCAGATCATCAACCATCAATCAATCTGCCAGTAATTTTTCACACGCACTATGCCGGGTTGACGGATCACAATTTTTTTCTGGTACTCGCCTTTGGGGTTTAAAGGGTAATCTAAGACCAGGTCTTTCAGGCTGTCAAAGTTAACGCACTGGGCATTATCAATATTAAGTGTTATCCCTTTTACTTTTATGCACGTCTTCCCGTTGTTTAGTCGATAGTCGTATGACTTTTGTCCGGCTGAGACAAACTCGGTTATATGGGTGCCGGAAGGTAGTTTGCTTGTTAATTAGCCTAGATAATCACCCTTTGCGGATTGCAATCACTGGGTCTGCTGACAAAAATCACAGAGTCTGTGTCGTGATACAGGCAACAACCTTGTAATTTGTCCAACAGGTTGTACAATTCAATGCACGCATGGGCCGTAGTAAAAGAGGCGATAAATATATTTGTATTTACCACTCTAGCGTAATGGTCTTTGGCATACTTCCAGTTCACCATAACCATGCTGTCGTCTATGAAATATAAAGCGGACACTTCGTAGTTGGGCAGAAACGCAAATGCAAAAACTTTGTCAGGATCTGTGACTAGAGATACGTTGGCCAAACTTACCCCATAACGAATTTAAAAACTATTTTGAAATTTGCCTTTTTGCGGGGTTAATTTGTAGGTTATCGGGTCGTAAAGACACCGCTTCATTTTTGTTGATATTCGTCTATATACTCTTGTCATTTCACAGAGTCTGTACACCAATCGGGATAACCAGAAGCCTCTTGTTTAACCCTGAGGTGCATTTTAATGTATCCTGAAAACAAATCATCAGTTTGTTCATCAAAATGCCACACCTCGTATATTTTACAAATTTTGTAACCCTTTTCTATAGCCAAATTTAACTCCACCATACACCAACTGCCCGTGAGTGATCGCTTTTCATCATCATGAGCGCAAGGCATTGCCTGGCCAGACTCTGCGCATGTGCGACACAATGGAAACATTAGCTTGCCACACATTTTAACAGGTAGAACCGGAAAGATAAGGCCGCGAGGCGGATACACTTTCACTTTGACAAAACCAAAATACTTTGTGACATCGCCAAAATCCTTATAAATTATGCGTGGGTGCTTTATAGGATATAGTTTTGTTTTGTTGACAAATGGTTACAGATTGGTAAAGTCAAAATAGTGAATTAACTCATCAGAGGCTGATTTGTTGTACAACTTTATGGCATTAGTACGGCCGCCGTAAAGAACCGCATGCGGATCCAACGGTTCGGGTAATTCTTTACACTTCAGAAAATATTGTAGATCCGCGTCAACCTCTGACATATTCTTCCACTGACATTCCCAAATTGTGCGAATCTGAAAACCGCACCGCTTTAGGAAATGCATTCTCACCTGCGTATTGTGCTGTAATTGTCCATAAGTTGTTTTGTCAACTTGTTTACATCATCTGCGTTGTAACAAAATGTGCAACCGTGATAAAAACCTTGGAATTCAAAAGCTGTGGGCACACCGTTAATGACGGCGTAACCATCCAGACTATACTTGCCGACTTTCTTTTCACCCCCTTGTAAAGCGTGTTTTATGCTAACCCCTTCTATGTGTTCAATATACATTAACCAGTGTTGAGTAACGCTTCTGGGTCTTGTGATAATTATTGCCTGGCACAAGGGCCAATGTGTTTTCCCACAAAAACTTACAACGGTACATAGCCATGCAAACCGATGCCAAAGTTATTAGAATCTCCTGTTTTGTCACAGCAATAACCGCATCTCTAAAAGAACTACAGTCTTTTTGTAGAATATTTACTTCCTTCCTACAATAGCGGATAAGCTCAGTCTGAAAGTTAAAGGACATGTGCTTGGTTTTTTTTCGTACCAATCTATAAACGCCGATTTATCATCCGGCATCATGTATTGTAGGCCAAAATAATCTATCGAGGACATTGGTCCTATGTATTCTTGGTTAGCTGCTGTGTTAAAAAATGCGGGAAGCAGTTAAACCCCATGGTTTTTGGGAACCGACTGAGTTTCATCGAATCGAATCTTCAAATCTTTAACAGTTATACACATAATGTTGCCACCGCGAGCTAAGAGTTTTAATTTCAGGCATTCTTAAAACAAAGTATGCATCATAACGACCCTCATTATTCGCTATGAATGTGTAATGCTTAAATTTAGGATTCATGAACGTCTTTACAAAGTCTTCGATACAAGCAATGCCCTTAAACTCCCAGGTTCTCACATCCACTAGTGTTAGAGCGTAACAGTAGTTTGGTATGTGCACCCCTTTCTCCTGCATACATTCAAAATCGTAAAATATGTATTTCTTATTGGGTTCCTATGGCTTGATCGCTTGTATATAACACATGTGATCCGCAAAACCAGCAACAATTACCTTACAAATGGGGCACTTTAGGCCCCGACACTTATGAATCAGTTGGCGCTAGAGACAACACCTGTCACAATAAACATGTTGAAGACAGGTTATTTTGTTATCCAGCGCTAAATATTCATGCGTCTCTAAACAGGCTGTTGAACGACAAAAGATCCTACAAACCGAACACCTTAGTATTGATGATCTGTCATCGATACACTCTTGCCTGTGACACGCCTTACAAAAGAAAACACAATCTTGATTGTGTCTATGGTGGAAACAGCTGTTGCACTAGAAGCAGTAAAATCTTGTACCAAGAAAAGCTTTGATATCTTTGATTCCATAATAATGATGGTCGTGATATAGCACAAACACCGTGTGGACATTGTATCTGCTGTCTGTACAGAAATAATTCTGAAGAAGGAACTTGGTTTTCCGAAACGCGTTAAGAGTGTTTTATCGTCATATAGACACTTGACTTCCGGGTAGCAGTTATCCACGGCTGAGGAGGATCCTGGACTGAGCTCCCCTTGACTCCGGACTAAGGGACCCTGGACAGGAGACTTCCCTGAACATCTCTATGCCTGCTGCTTTGCCTGGGATTCATTGTTATATGCTTTTATTACCGTCAACACTTTGTAAGTGTATCTTCCACATTAAAACCTTTTTTACCATAATGATCTGCACCATGTCTTTCCCTATTATGTCTCCCCTTTATGCCTAATAGGGGAGAATCTACTTGGATCTATTTGGAATATTGAATCCATCCATTGTAATCAAATCCTGTGCGACATATGACCAGTTGTATATGGTTTTGTATATAAAAAACTTTTTTTGTTCATTTGAGGCTATTCACCCTCTGAACCATGCTACCACTGAGCTCTATCTTTCAGTTCCACTCCATCTTCTGTTGTACAGAAAAAATGCCAGTCACCATTGTTAAAATATAAAATCTTAATTGTCACTTTTAAGTGATTTTCAAAAAATACAATGTCACTAAAGATGAGTTCCTTATCAAGCGGAAGGTTCAAAGGCTTATGCAACTGTATCGCTCTCT
Organism: Crinia signifera; assembly: GCF_055691185.1. Lineage (NCBI taxonomy): Eukaryota > Metazoa > Chordata > Amphibia > Anura > Myobatrachidae > Crinia > Crinia signifera. The sequence goes on from NC_139217.1 coordinate 34,671,336, forward strand.
CTTGAATCACATGGTCAGTGGCATCACATTTATCCAGAAGTTTGCAGATACTAGCAGCTAGACACAATTTAGACCCGAAGTTCTTGAAAGGCCTACGCCTTTCAATAATTAGGCTGTGGGGTATTCTTCCAAGGCCCCGCCCCGTTAGGGCGCAGCTCACTCTAATTCTAAAAACACTGATCACAAACCTTAAACTGTCTGACAATAAAAATTCAGTGTTACTTTGAAGCGTATTTGTAATCTGATTAAAACAACTGACAGTGTCTAATGTCTCTTGCGGCTTACGATGTGAATACATGGCGTTGTGTAAACCGCCACACTCCAACCTTAACTGCACCCGGTCATTCGGGTCAACGCCAGTCAGGAAACCATCGAGCATGGTCTGTATAGCTCCATGCACAGCTCTCACACCCTCTACAAATGATGTAACCCTATCCAAATTAACAAAGCAAAAATGATTGTTATAGTGAACAGCTCTGAAATTAGGATGGTGTCGTTCATAATGATTAATTGCTTCTAAGTATACAGACTGATGGCCGTCGTTATTTCCGGGTGATGGGGACCTGTGTACATCGCCATTTGTCGGGGGCGATACAGCCCGTTCATCATTGACGGCCAGAGCCCCATAATCAGGTAACGCGGGGGCCTGCGGATGCTCTAGATTTTTAAACTGTGCACGCAGGCCACGGGCTATTCGCTGCGCCCTGCGGTGTTTGATCTTTTTCAAACTGAATAAAAATTTTAAAGCTTTTTTCAATCTTGACCGTAGAAATAAATTTGACATTTTGTAAAATGCATTGGTTTTAATATTTGATTTTTTTTTTTAATTTAAGAGGCGTTTCAAGCCGCGACCCCTCATGCATAGTCATGTATCTGTCTCAACAATTCCTGGGAAATATTAGCCCTAACAAATTCACCTGTGTATGCATTCCGCTCAAGAATTTGTGCTGTTACCTCAATATAACGGTTAATAATGCTGTCAAGAATATATTTTTTACCCTGCGGCTGATTTTCATACTCCACCATTAACTCCTTTCCAAATTCAGCCATGTCTTTTGTTATTTTCTCCATGAAACTGATATCTGAACAAAGCCGGCCTATCAATGCATAATATTGTAATTCACCGGTTGAGTCTAGTTGATCAGCATTTTCCTGTCCGGCCGTTACAGCGTTTCTTAGCGGAACAACATCGGGCAAGACCCATGACGTTCCGCTAACAGACGCTGCGTGATCAACACTAAGATGCATTATCGAAAGATTATCCGTTGTAAATACAGCGGATATTCCTGAAACCGCAGCAGAGTTCTCAACAATACTATTCTCATGTCTTAAGTTGCTGACTCTACAACCGGTGTAAAAACTCTTGAGCATTCATATCGTTTAACGAAGCATCACTAGGCATGTAATGTGCTTCTGTAACAGGCCTTTCCAGCGTATTAGGAATTAGGATTGTCTCAGTCTGTGTGTGCAAACTTGTTCACATTGTGTCTTCTTGATATTTTGAAGTTTCTCTTACATTTTGGCAGTTCTGTACAAATTGCACTACTGCCGGCCGTATGACTGTCAGATGACGTATCAGGGTTTACGTTGATCCCCCAGTCTGCAATGCCAAATGCCGGGCCGTTGGCTTCTGCCCCTTTAACACTGTGTACAGTACCTTTAGAATCATTACATGGGTGTGAAATATCATGACCGTTCCTGTGCTTAGGCATTACACAATCGTTATAGTCCAGTTTCCTTTTCAAAGCTTCACAACATAAATAATGCGTAATGTGTTTTGTCCGTGCCATACCTGGGTGCCTCTTGTTTGGATTGTTTTGTCCATGTTGTTGGCCCATTACCATTGAAACAGAGTCATTTAAACTATGGCGACTGTTCAGCGGTGTTGAGAATGGACGATTCTCTGCATCTTTATCAAATGAACGCTGTTCCCTCTTCCTGCTTGTAGTTGGTCTGTTCATTTGACCAGAATTTGTGCTGCAGCCGGGCATCTGGGGATTGTGTTGTTGCGCCTGAACTGTAATAATGATGTTATGCTGGTTTGTGTTGGGGGCACATCAAAAAGGTCAAGCTCAGATTTTGTGCATTCCATGGATTTGTTGTGTATGAAAGACATTTTTAAAAAAATATTGCAACCCATCTCTTCGACTTCCTTTTTTATCTAAGTTGCGCTTGCTCCGGTTTTTGTTTAAACGGGGCATGCACCAAGGCGGAAGTTGTGTTGAATGATTCTGTTTTCTTTTAACCTCCCCTTTCCTAGTATAAACTAACCCAGATCCATCTTGCTTCGATTGATTCGCTTCGTGTAAATCGGTTCACAATGGCAGTTGTGGCTTGGCCTATGACGTATTTTGCTATATTCCGCGCTGCATTCTTTATGTGAGGTTTTGCCAACTCCAGCCCTCTTCAAAAAGATGCACCGCTTTTCTGAACAGGCTTCGAAAAATGCTGTCTAAACCGCAGCCGTACATGTATGCGCTGCCATGAAACCCGGGTAAACCGCTACTGGCTTGAGTTTTATAGTATTGCCCGTGGAGTGCCGGATCGCCATAATTTTTTTTAAGCGACCATACTATTTAATAAAATTTGGCTTTGCGGTGTCTGAAGTGTAGTTTCACATTCGCTTTCCCAAACTTAAATGACATGTTATCGTTCTGGTCGTTCTTTATCTCTATGGCTATAGTGTCATAATGCGTTTTGCACAACGGTACGTAATTGGGTTTCTTGTATCGCATAGTGACCATCTCATTGTTACAACCCTTTATTTCAACAGTCCACAGCAATGGTACATAACTATCACTGATCGTCTGATGTTCGATAATATCCGTGTACACGAACAGTGTATACTGGCCACCGTTGATGTCTGCGCACAGTTTTAAAGAATTAGTTTTAGGGGGCGTGGCCTGGACGCCATACAGAGCAGACGTACTAAAGACGGGCTGCGGTCGGAGAGGAGATTAAACCACCCCTTAACCCCGTTTCCCATCCCAGAGTGCCCCCCCCTCGATCCCCTTACCTCCGGGTGCGAGCTGGTGTACCGGTTGCGGAGCCGGGGAGGGCCTCCTGCCTTCCCGCGGGTTGCGGCCTGGTATCCAGCAGAAGCCGGGACCTCAATTTTAAAACGAACGCCGGAGGGGCACCGACGCAGCGCCTAGATCAGCGGAGAGACGGGCGGGCAGGACGCCAGGTGAGCCCCGGTCATCCCCCCTGACAAACAGTGCTAGAACCTTGGCGGTGGAGAGGGAATCCCACGCAGCACAGACGCAGCCGGGACCGCCATCACAGGGGACGGACGCGCGACAAGGTAAAGCGCGGCTGGTGGCTACTATCCCCTGTCCCTTAGTGGATGCAGCAGTGACTGGACGGGGTCCGGAGGTGCATAGGCCCCGTTCTGTTCAGCTCACCGGACACCCGATTAACTGGAGAGGGCCCTGCACGCTCCCCCACTCCCCCCCTCAGTTTGAGTGATTCCCCCTGCCTCAGGAAAAACGCAGCCGGAGCCACAGCACCCTAAGGCTACGGAGGCCACATAAGAAGCCCTGGCGTCCTGCAGCCTGTGCTCTGCTACTGCTGAGCCCTCTGACACCTCGCCTCTACCCCTACAGTTTAATAATCTGGACCCGACAGACCCCAGGCCTGCTCAGCAACCTGCTCAGCTTGGAGGCTGATAGAGCAGAATCCATAAATTAAGGGGAGCACTGATAAAGGCAGAACCCACATTATACTAACTATCAGGCACCTGATTTGCATAGCAGCCATTTAATAGAGCAACACTCAGAAGGTTAAAAAAAAAACAAAAAAAAACACATCTCTCATGCAAACCTGAGACAGTGTACCTGCTGCCTTACTCTAACTGAACCATAAATGAACTTGGAGCTCCATCTTGTGGCCTAACCGACAAATTGCAGACTCATAATTTTACTAGCCCCCAGGAAAATACAAATTATCCTTCTGAAAAGGTTTAAACCCCCCAATAGGCGGCTCGGACTTTCCTAACCCCCACATACGGAGGCCAAGAGTATATGCGGTGAACCCGCTCAGCCCTCAGTTGTCTCCCTTGCATAACGTCGTGCCCAGGCCCTGGACAGTCCTGTGCGAAATAACTAAGACACCGTGATTTGCCCGCGGTGACGGCCCAGAAGCCTAACCCAGTACTAACAAGGCCTTGAATGACCTAATGGACAGGCCATGACCCCCTAGCCACCCATCAAATATGGGGTGGCGCTGACGCTGCCTCCTACTGCCCACCTCTTGTATCGAACATGAGGACAAGCTGCTGATTAATTGAGAATACCCGCCCCCGAGGGTCCTAACACTCTACTTACATATGGGGAAGGCGAGAAGAGGCTCTAAGACACCCGTGACTAAAAACCAAAGCGATTGTCAGCTTCGATCAAATATATTTAGATATCTCACACCAAACCCCGACCCACACATAGAGGACTCACAGCTTTCCTCGGAGGCCTCTCGGTCACCGCGGGACCCGCTCCAAATGGATCTCTCCTCAACCTCGCCTCCCCCCCAGGGCTCGGAGGTGACTCTATCGGAGGTCCTATCTTATCTCCGCACTCTTCCCACGAAAGCAGACCTCCCGTCCAAAAAAGACTTTTTGGATTTGGAACAGTCCCTACGGGAATCAATCAAGTCAGAAGTGTCTGCTATCCAATCTGATCTTACCCAGACGACACAGAGGGTCGAAACTTTGGAAGACCGCACAGACACAATGGTGAATTTTCAAGAGAAGCTCCGTGAAGTAACGGCGGTCCATGCCCAGGAGCTGAAACTCCTCCAACGTCGTATGGATGATATAGACAACAGGGGGAGGAGGAACAACCTCCGGGTCCGGGGACTCTCCGAAGACGTCCAGGGTCCAGGACTGATTGACGCCCTAACAAAGATCTTTAATGAGATATTAGAAGCAGAGCCGGACGACGCTATCCTATTTGATCGTGCTCACCGAGCCTTGAGACCTCGAGGTTTGCAATCTGAGAAGCCAAGGGACGTCATCTGTAGGCTGCACTACCACAGTGAACGAGAGGCAATTCTGTCCAAGTCACGGAAGCTGGAAGCCATTGAGTTCAATGGCGATAGAATAAGCATCTTCCCCGAGCACACTCCAACAGAGACGCATGCTCAAACCCCTCACAGACCTCCTGAAACAGAAGCAGATCCGATTTCGGTGGGGCTTTCCATTCAGCATTCAAGCATCACATGAGGGGAGACAAGCGACTTTGCAAGAACCATCCGATCTGGAGTCTTTTTGCTCGACCTTGGGCATATCTAAGCCGCTCCTTACAGAATGGGCCCACATGACGACCCGTTTAGACCCCCCCCCCCTGCCACCGGGTGACCAGCCGTGGAAGGTGGTGGGCGGAAACGCCAGAGTAGCTCCTGCCGCCAGCTCCACAAACCGGGACGCTGTAACCTGATGACCAACCCACCCTGGCGGTATGATCCACTGATGGGGCGACTGAAGGTTGTCGGAGCTCGTAAGAACTCATATTGACATAGTAATAGGAGTGACGACCACTCACTAAACCTGGGTTCATGTTTTCTTTTTTGGTTATGTTTGTCCCCCGTTTGGGGAAACCTTTCTGGGACTAGTGTAAGCCTCGATTTTCTGCTCTTGAGAGGGCTTGACCCAGTTAGCTTGGATGAAGATGTTTATTGCACGTAAGGGGGCCAGTCGGATAGGCACTGGATCCCCCCCCACGCCTGTAGACCCCGCCCCCTGGAACAGGTTGCCTCCTCTCCTTTCCCCCCAGAGATGCAGTAGATTACCTCCCTGGTCCATGGAGTGACCCTCCGGGGACGGGTGCCCCTAGATAGGTACTCTTGGACTGAATTTCTTAGAATAATGTTCTATCACTACCAGCATGCTTCCTCAATTCTAATGTTATTATGTATATTAATTCAGTATATAATAGACTTAACACTGGCGTGTCATTGAATTTAGAGCGTGGGAGGCGGCGGGCGTGTGCCCCAGTTTGGGTGAACCACAGAATTGCAGAGAGGGGATGTCCATTAACGGCATCGCCGTCTCTGCTGGTGGTTATGTTTTTCTTAAGTTTTTTTACTTTGAGTTTATAAATGCATTCACTAAGAGAAATGTTGATTGCTTTTCTTTTTCTTTCCTTGATGTTTTCCCCCCTCCTAACTCTCCCCCTTACCTCCCGTCTAGGGCTCCCGATCGTTTCAGGTCCTGGGGTATGGTAGGTAGGCTCCTGCACACCATGCTCACACTTACACTCTATTCGACATGGCCTTGAATGCACCAACACTTAACCTTCTTTCCCTGAACGTAAAGGGTCTAAATATACCAGAAAAGAGGTCTACTTTACTTAGGGAGCTCAGGTCAGGGAAGGTTGATGTGGCCTTCATTCAAGAAACCCATTTCAAAAAGGGAGCAGCGCCCAGACTCTATAATCACTACTACCCCACCACGCACACCAGCAACAACCCGGCAGGCAAGACATTAGGAGTAGCCATTTTACTGTCTCGTAACCTACACCCAACTGAGATTTCCCACCATGACTTAATAGAAGGACGATGCCAGGTGCTTAAAATTACACTTTTTTTCCCAAAAATATACACTCGTTAATGTTTACTTCCCTAACACCCGCCAGCGGCAGTTCTTTGGTAAAGTTTTGAAACTCATAGAGCCTCTGAGAGAAGGATGCCTAATACTTGGAGGAGACTTTAATTGGTCGCTAGATCCATTACTAGATTGTAACCCTCCCCCTAACTCTCTGCGTGCAAGAGACCACCGCAAGGTCAAACAGCTTCTCCACGAACACCAGTTGCTAGATGTGTGGAGAGTACAACATCCGTCAGATAAAGATTATACCTACTATTCACACTCACATTCAGTATATTCCCGAATAGACTACTTCTTAGTAGATCACCAGTTCCTACATCACTTTATCAGCAGCGATGTGGGACATATCACATGGTCTGACCATTCCCCTGTCCACACCAAACTTCGGATCCCCCTCGCGCCACCGCGGGCATGGTCCTGGCGCTTTAATGAACTCCTGCTTGCAGACGTGAGAGCGAAAGGGGAGTTGGCGTCCACTATCACAGATTATATCTTGGATAACGACAACGAACTGGCGTCCCCAACTTCTGTTTGGGAGGCGCACAAATGTGTGGTCAGGGGAAAGTGCATACAGCTAGGGACCATGCTGAAAAAAGAAAAAGAGGCTAAGAGGATTGAATTGCTAGGGCGGATAAAGGCCCTGGAGCTTTCCCATAAGACCTCCCTCTCACCAGATATACTAAAGGAATTGACTGAGGCCAGATCATCACTTAATCAGCTGCTTAGGGATAAAACCAAGCTAGAACTTCGTAAGTGTAGACACAAGTTCTATTTATGGGGTAACAAACCTGGTTCAATGCTAGCGAGGGCACTTAGGGCCCAAAGATCGCAAACATATGTCCAAAACGTAACAGATCACTCTGGTAAGAAGGTCCACACTTTCTCGCAAATCTCTAAGGCATTTGAGGACTACTACACCCGTTTATATAACTTAAGGGGAGACCTGTCTCAGATAGAGGAACTTAACCTTAAACAAGATGTTGACAGTTATTTAACATCAGTTCATTTCCCACGCCTCTCTGAGGCAGATATGCAGTGGCTCGACCAACCCTTTACCATAGAAGAACTTGAACAGGCCCTTAAAAACACCCCATCAGGGAAGAGCCCTGGCCCGGACGGGTTTACAATAAGCTACTATAAGTCTTTTCGCTCGACTTTAATGCCTCTCTTTCTAAAAGCTTGTAATTCTATCTCCAAAGACACTATTTTTTCACCTCAGAGTCTAGAAGCCCACATCTCGATAATCCACAAAGAGGGAAAGGACCCCGCCCAATGCGCTAGTTATAGGCCAATCTCACTTTTAAACACAGATCTAAAACTCTATGCCAAACTTATTGCGCAGCGACTGGGATCCCTCCTCCCTGGATTGGTCCATGGAGACCAAGTAGGCTTCGTGGCGGGGAGGGAAGCCAAAGACAACACGACTAAGGCAGTAGATATAATACACTTTGCAAGGTCTCAGAAGGCACATGTGGTCTTTCTTTCGACGGACGCAGAAAAGGCCTTCGACAGAATAGACTGGTCTTTCATGAAAGCCGTACTTAGACACATTGGAATAGGCCCAAACTGCTACCATCGTATTTTGGCATTATATAGTTCCCCCTCTGCCCGGGTAAGAGTTAATGGAGCGTTCTCAGATTCCTTTAAGATCAGAAACGGAACACGACAGGGCTGCCCCCTCTCGCCTTTAATCTTCGTCTTGTGTATGGAGGCACTGGCGCGTGCGATTCGACTAAATGGGGATATCAAGGGCGTAAGAGTCGGTAGGACAGAACATAAGCTGGCACTCTATGCCGATGACCTCCTGGCATCAATGTCAGACCCAATCACCTCAATGCCCTCCCTGATGCTAGAATTTGAGAGATTTGCGCGCCTATCGAATTTTAAAATTAATTACTCAAAATCTGTGGCCCTGAATGTCTCTGCCCCAGACAATGCAGTTGAGGGGATTAAAAAGGCGTTCGCGTTCCACTGGCAGGATGACCATATCAAATATCTAGGCATCCGGCTATCCAAGAATAACGCCAACCTTTTTCAACTCAACTACCTCCCACTACTGACTAATATAAAAGCGGAGTTTGCAAAGTGGTCACCCCTCAGACTGTCTTGGCTGGGCAGAGTAAACACGGTTAAAATGAATATTCTCCCTAAAGTATTGTACTTACTGCAGGCTCTGCCGATCGCAGTCCCACCTTCCTTCTTTAGAGAGCTGCAAAGCACCGTCGGAAAATTTATATGGGGTAATCGAAGGCCGCGAATCTCTCAAAGAATCCTCATACAAAGCCGGGATAGAGGGGGTCTCCAGCTCCCCCATTTTCTTAGCTATTACCACTCGGTACACCTTTCTAGGATTGTGGAGATGTCGAGACCCCTACAACATAAACAATGGCCCGCCATTGAGGGACATGCAGTAGGTATATCCCAGAGGGCTGCTCCCTGGCTTAGGAAAATACCCACAACACGACATCCAACACTGACCCCCACACTACAATGCTGGCGTGGCTATAGGAACCTCTCCTGTTTTGGATCGGGTACATCACTTCTTACCCCCTTGATAAACAACCCAGAATTTCCTCCAGGAGAAATCCTCCGGACACTCCCCATACGTAATTCAATGGATGTTTCCTATCTAGGGCAGTTAGTAGATAAAACGGGACTGAGATCCTTCTCGGACCTGCGATCGGAGGCTGGTCTTCCAGGAAAACCTGTTCTGGCTTTACCTCCAGATTCGACACTATGTTTCCTCCCTCCCCGCTAGGATTCAGGGATGGAACCCTACTCCTTTTGAATCATTGATCCTCTCACAAGAGCCCCCGAGGCACTTAATATCTAAACTATATCAGATATGCCTGAGTAACCGGGCAGATGACATGCCAGCATACTCTGTAGCTTGGAATAGGGAGTTGAATGGGGCCTTGTCGGGAGACCAGTGGTCCAAAATTTTTCAATATATTTTTGCCTCCTCATCCTCAATACAGACGCTAGAAACCCAATATAAGATTGTCTCGCGTTGGTACAGATGTCCGCAGACACTGCACCAAATGAATAGGACATTACCCAATCTCTGCTGGCGGTGCAGTCAATCTCAGGGCTCACATATACATATTTGGTGGTCCTGTCCATATATCCAAACGTACTGGCGCCAGATTCACAACCTGACGGAAAAAATAACTGGTACTTCTTTACCTTTTTGTCCGGAACTCTGGTTGTTTAACCTCATAGACCTACCAATATTCACGTTCAAAAAGTCATTGATTAGACATCTACTGAATGCAGCAATGGCGGTTATTCCGTGCAATTGGAGGTCCCCAGACCCCCCCCCCGTCTCCCGCTGGCTCCGAAGAATTGATCTATATATGGCCATGGAGGACCTGACCTCCTTCCTGAGAGATAATGTACAGACCTTCACCGCCACATGGATGAGCTGGCTTACCTTCAAAGAATCCCCAGAGTACTCCAATATAATTTCAACAGAGCAAGCCTCGGCCCCAACGTGAACCCGAGACGGACCCCGCACACCCACCCCAATACCCTCTCACTGTCCCCCTCTCTCATCTTTACTCTGTCCTTTTCACTTTATAAACATTCTATTCTTTCTTTGTTCTTTGTATGTTATAATATATACTCAGTCTCCAGTGGTCTGGTTGGCCACAGGATCTTTACTCGGAATGGTTTATGACACGGCATTATGAGAATGTAAACGTTTGTGCACTATAATTGAATTTCACATGGGAACATTTTGTTGTTTCACACTGTACCCGATTGAAAATTTCTGTCACATACTGAAGACTGTTTGTATGACCCTTTGTCTTTTCTTAATAAAAATTGATTGCGTAAAAAAAAAAGAATTAGTTTTAGGTTGTAATCCCAGTATCCTCGTGAGTTTAGGGCCCGCTGCGATATGGTACATCATCTTATTTTGAAAAAAATATGGATCTTTCAAGCAGCTCAGACCATAAATTTAAACCGCCATCCAGTTTATGCTGGCCAATTTCAGCATTGCATGCATCGATTATCGCTTCCACAGTTTCATAAAACCCTGGTTTAATGCATACCCTTGTGGCTGATCCGATCGATCCATCCCACCTTGTTATTTTAAACACACAATCTTGTACATCAATTGTATTCCATGTGTGGGGGTATTGTATTTCTGTAAGAGTTACTTCCCATTCACCGTTTAAGTCTATCAGCTTCGCCAGTTTTGTCGTATGCTCAGAAATCTTGTTTTGTGGAAATGTATCGGCTGAGGCGTTGCTCAGCAACGTTATGTAGAACTGTTTATCATCCATCGTCTCCTTTGTTTATATATCCTTTATCTCTGTTGCTGCGATCCATCTGTAAAATTTTACGAAGTATCCGCGCAACTTAACTAATGCGTATTTCAGGCCTCTGACCGTCTTATATTTAAAATCTTTTACACTTTGTAAACCCTATTATAGTTTTTTGGTATGCTTTGTAATACCTCTGGGTCAAAACTGCTGGTTATAGTCTCACCGTAGAGGTCCTCCAGCTTGTAAAGCGTCTTAGACCCTTTAGAATGCTTACGCCGCATATTACAAATATTTCCTCAGAAAAATTCAGTTCGTAACCTTTCTAAAACATGTCCTTATATTTGGAAATGCAGACGTGGTCACGATTACTAAACAAACGGGTGCTTTCTTATTTCTAAAGTAATCACCGTTCGTCGTCTTGAAGACTCTCAATGCATTAGAGTCATTCACAGAACTTGGAGCGCACTTAATCGTTCTATGGTATGTGCTATTATAACTGGCTATGAAATCTTGTAAAACATCTATAAATCTGTAGGTATTCTTTGCCGTGAAATAATGCCATATTTGTGTTTTTAAAATCCTATTGAAGTGCTATATAACAGCGGCTTTCACATCATTATTGTTTGTGAAATGTTATATTCCAAATTTTTCTAAAAACATTTTAGGACTTTGTTTAGAAACTCTTTACCGGTATCGGTTTGCAGCTTCTTAGGCACATCCCCCTGTTGGAATATTTTTTCAAAAGCCTTAGCGACAGTTGAAGCGTTCTTAGCTGGCAGACTTTCGGCCCAGGCGCTCTTACTGAATATATCGATGATAGTTAATATATAGTTAATACTGTTGTTGTGCTTTGACAGGTCTATGAGCGAAACCAAATCGCATTGCCACTGATGATTTATCCCCGATAGGCAAATCATCTTCATTTATAGTTTTTTCTCGCTGGATTGTGCAATGTATACGCCTCTTGCTCTTGTAACCATTTTCTTACGTTGGTTCTTTTAAATTAATTTTTAACCGCTTCATAATATTTATCAATACCGCAATAAGTACCTGGTTTTAACACGTCGTAATAAGATTCATTCATCCTCTTGTTTTGATGCTCGGCGTTCCTTGACATGCGATTCAAAATAGTCATCTTTTAATATGAAATGATATCAAACAACTCCAATACATATCAATAGGGGCGTGAATGTGGGCGTGGAAGTAGGGGTGGTTATGGGTGGGAAAATTGGCGTGGCAACTGTCACTTTTAGTTTGATATTTGCTGGGACTGTGCATACTGCAGAGGGACACGGGTTCTCTTCTCTAATGGTAACTTAGCTGATCTAGCTCATTAGATCTGATCAATCTACAGTAGGGATCAGCATAGGGCAGCAGCTTACCATTCCTATAGCAATACTAGTGAGCATATTAATTAGGCTTAAATTGAGATATATCACATATGTGTCAGTGCAATACAGTTTTTCAGTGGAAACTATCGATGAGACCATTACTCCACTTGCTGCTACCATATACCACCATAATACAGTGACCTTCTATGGTGTTACCAAACAGATTCACATTTTCCATACTGCTAAACAGTCCATGCTAGCATACAGTGTAACATATTTGTATCAATAAATGTTTTAAATGCCCACTGATCACGGGATACGGTCATTGAGTCACCAGCAAGTTGTTAGACAATCATTCGGTCGACACCGTCAGGTCGACATGTATTTAGGTCGACATGGGTTAGGTCGACAGGGTCATTAGGTCGACAGGGTCATCAGGTCGACATGGGTTCGCTCGAAAGGCAAAATGTTGACATGGGGTTTTTTATTGTTTTTTGAGCCAACATGTCCTGACAGGCAGTATTTCATGCCCTAGCATACACTACATTAAGGGAGAATAAAATAGTGTTCCGAGCATAGCGAGGCACAGAGCCAAAAGCATGTTGAGCACAGCGAGCCAAACGAGGGGATGCGGTGCACCTTAACCTGTGTCCATGTTGACTTTGTCAACATTCGGGTAAAAAAAACAGTGAAAAACCCCTTTTGACTGTTGACCTAACCCATGTCAATCTAATGACCCTGTTGATCTTATGACTCTGTCTACCTAACCCATGTCAACCTAGACTCATGTAGAACTTCTTGCACGTCAACCTAGACAGATGTCAACCTAAATGCATGTTGACCTAATGGTGTTGACCTAATGGCCGTCTAACAACTTGCTGGTGACCAACTGAGCCACACCCCTGATCACTAGGCCACATATGTTACATTTAAGGTGGCCAATGCTGAGATCAGGATCGATGAGATCCCGGGATTTGGCCCCATAATTCCTGGGATTTCATTCCTGGGTTTGGAGATTTTTTTTAAGGGAGGCCAATCCCAGTATCCTGGGAATCCTGGGATTAAATAAAATTCCTGGGATTGGCAGCCCTAGTTACATTCCTTCAAACAGGATTGCCTGTTTTTATAACACATTATAGATACATTCTGTTGAACAGTGCTTGGTGTGAGCACTATGCTATAAAAGTTTAAATATTTCATCTACAGTACTTCATGACAGAAAAATCCTTCACTTCATGCCAGTTCACTTTTTATGGTGCAGTCATGTCCTATTTGCTATTCCATATATTGTTTGTTGCAATAATCAAGTAAATTATACTTGTTTCTTATAATCACTCTGAATTTAATCTCAATCATCATCCCTGCTGATATTTAATCATTGAAGCATTTAATAACCCCCCACCCCCCCAAAAAAAGTACCATTGTCACAATGATAATGGAAGTACTGTTAAAAAGAAATGGTTGGTTAAAAAATCCATCATATTTATTGGTTCTTACAACTTTTCATATCAGAAAATGTTTGCTCCTCTCAGGAGCTTGAAGATCACTAGATTTCATTAATCAGTAGTGGGGGGTGCAGTTCCCTACAGTCAGGGGTTAACATGATATACAAAAAGAGAAAAAGGGACTGTTATCGGGAGTGCACAAATAAAAATTACATTTTTTAGATATTAACATATTAAAAATTAAAAGTTCAATTTTAATTTATATTTTCTCTTTTTGTGTATCAACTTTTCATATCAGCTTGGCACCCACCTCCCACCGGGCTTCAGCAACCAGGGGTGCCCTTTATTGGGGGGTTCACACTCCCCCAGGCAACTGGCCAGGGCTGACAAGCCAGAGTTGTCATGCTTTGGCCAGGGGAACTTGTCCAAAAATGCTTTTCCTGGCTATGGCATGACACCCCTAGCTGTTGTAGCCTGCTGCTGGTTATAACAATATTTGTTTTGTCCCCCATATTTTTGTAACCAGGACCAGTCCAAAAGCCCAGTACTGGTTGATGAAATACAGGAGGACCCCAGTTTTTTTGTTTCCCTATATTTCTGGAACCATCACCAGCTCAAAGAGTGCATGGCTGATTATACTTGTTTGGGGGGGACCCCATGCAGATGTTTTTATTTTTCTTTTTACACATAGAAACATCACACAGATCTGACTTAATCAAGCATGCTTTAGCAAAATATGTAATTAGAATTTTGAGCTGAATTCAGCAGTACAAATGATTGTATATCTGCCCATCAGATAGAACTCTAAACTTTGGCCATATATAGCAGTTCTATCGATGGTTTACTCATTCATACAGCCAAGTTCATATGAATTTGTCTGGTTATAAATTCGCTGGACACCAGTTCGCTGCTGTAATTAAGCTCAAATGGGTACCAAATTCAATCTTACATTTCGCATAAAATTTCTATTTTCCTCCATCAATGCAAGACCTTAAAATACCTGAAAACTGGTACAAGCTGGTCCACTCCCCCTGGGCTGACATAGTGTATGTGGCTATAACCAAGAAAAGCCATTTTAAATTTGGTGCACAGACTCTTTTTTTAAGTGATTGCCACTCTCCTACTTTTTTTAAATTAAGCTTTAGCCTAGAAGAGAAGTCTAAGGGGGGTATTCAATGTCAGGGGCACGGCTGTTGAGCTAGCATGACAGCCATGCCCCTGTCCTGTTCTCGATTTGGTTGCCTGGAGCTCAGCAGTCGGGATTCAATGTACTGGCCGCCAAGCGGCAAGAAGGGGGCGGGGTCACGAGCTGAGGATGGAAAAAGATGAGCTTCGGCTGGGAGCTCGCCTATTTCCGGCTTTTCTCGGCAGAACGAGCCCGACAGCTTGTGATGTCGGGCTCGTTCTGCCGAGAACACCTGTTCAATGCTGTCGGGGAAGACAGCATTGAAAAGGGCCCTGCAGCCATCTCCCCCGTCGGGAGATGGCTGCGGGAGCATGACACCCATTGAATACCCCCCTAAGGGTATAACAAAATTGTTTTCACAGAAACTTTCTTTCACCAATGTTATTGTCCATATTATAGCCATACTGTATAAAGGGTCCTTCTAACTACTAGAAACAAGGAGAATGGAGAGCAGCGCTAAAAAATTAGTCTAGCAAATGAATAAAAAAATATATAACAATTTTAATGACACAGTACTATATTAAAAACATAAAAAAACATAATCAATAGCATTGATATATTGAAAGGGGATTAGACCTCATATTATGGTATGACCTGCACTGGACCGAGCATAAGTCCCTTGTTGGAAATCCTTAAGAGAACCAATTGTTTGGAAGCCGCTGGAGGTGTTTTATCCTGAAGAAAGTAGGGCAAAGTGTACCCAAATCCGGAAACCTCAATGATTTGTGCAGTTTAGATCCAATGAAGATGGAAAAAGTCCTCCAAGTTGGTGGGGTTCAGGTCCAGATCAATAAGCAGGTAGGTCCAATCCACAAAGTAAAAGAGGGGGAGTCCAAAGGCACCATTGTGTTTTGCTGAAAGCCTGTCAGCTTTATCAATGCCTTGATAAAGCTGACAGGTATTCAGCAAAATGTGTTGGTGCCTTTGGACTCCTCCTCTTTTACTTTGTAGATCCCTGGGGTTCTCCATTTGTAACCTTTCCCTCCTTTGACTGTACTCCATTTACTACAACACTCTGTTTTATGTCATGCAACCATGCTCTTATGAACCCAATCCCAAGCTTTCAAGTTTATTTAACTGTCTGCGATGTGGGACAGTGTCAAAAGCCTTACTAAAGTCTAGATAAGATACATCTACAGCCCCACCTTGATCTATTACTTTAGTCACCCAGTCAAAAAAGTCAATAAGATTTGTTTGACATGATCTTCCCCCAGTAAACCCATGCTGTTTTGGATCCTGTAAATTGCTGGTTTTAGCTATTCTACAACTCTTTGTTTTAAGAGTGTTTCCATCAATTTCCCTACTACTGATGTAAGGCTCACTGGTTAATAGATGCTTACCTCTTTCCTTGCTTCCACATTTGTGCAGTGGGACTACATTTGCTGTTTTCCAGTCCTCTGGGATTACTCCAGTAGCTAGTGACTGGTTGAATAATTCTGTTATCGGTTTTACCAGCTCCCCTTTAATCTCTTTTAGTATCCTTGGATGTATCCCATCTGGCCTCATTGATTTATCCACTTTAAGTTTTGAGAGTTCTGTGAGGACTTTCTCCACTGTAAATGTACTTGTTTCTCCCTAAGATTTCTGACTACTTGCAAGTTAACTGTGGCCCTTTCCCCTTTCTTTCAGCAGTGAATACTGAGCAGAAATAATTAGTGATACTATCTGCTATTACATTGTCCCCTCAAGACAACTTTCACTCTCGGTATTTAATCTTATTATTCCACTTTTTGTTTTTCTCCTTTCACTTATATACCTAAAAAAAGTTTTCCCCCCCTTTACCCACTGATTGGGCCATTTTCTCTTCAGCCTGTGCTTTTGCACATCTGATTACCTTCTTAGCCTTTGATAACGCAAAGATTTGTTTGATTGATTAGATATGATTGATAACCCAAACTTGTATATATTTACTTTATTACCTTTAAATATAACGGCAACGCTGAAATGATTGCACACCAACACATAAAATGTATGACAATGCTTTACTTGAAAAATAGCTTCATTACAGCTATTTGCAAATGCAGACTAACACAAGAAACATAAAATTGAATAGCTAATACTTAAACAGTAATTCTAAATCAAATCAAAATGGACACCTTTCAAGGACAGTGATCAGCCATGATTAAACCTCCTTCATAGTTACCTCCAGCCCCCCGTGCTTGCTTGTTCTTCCTCAACTGCCTCCCTCCTCCTTCTCTAACTCTGATATTTAAACCTTAATCACATTAGTTAATTAATTACTCATAAGCATTGAGTCTTATTGGAAAGCTCTGCTTTCAATCATGATGTCATAATTAACCCAACACCCAACTTCATTGTAACTAGGCAAAGATTCAGTGGCCTTGGGGTCTACGCATGTGTGGCCCTGTTCCCATATTATTAAGTTTGTGGAGACTAGCTTTCTGTCCTTGCTCCATTATAATGTCAACATCACATTCTTAAGCTTCTAAAACCAAAAACAATTCTCTATAAGAAATCACTTTTACAGCACTGTTCTGAATGATCAGCCATTTTATAATGTTATTATGCAAGTCATGATTGGACAAAATGGCTGCTGCTTCTAACAAACACATGCTGCTTAGCACAAAGGGAAGGCCTCATACGCCATGGCTACTATCCTGTGCAACAAGCTAACGCCACCTGCAGCAATAAATAACAGTATTTGAGTATAACAAAAGCATAGAATTATTAATGCGATATTTCTGTTTTAACACCTTCTTCAAACAAGATACACCTCTTTGTCCTCATTCTTCTGCGTCTGCTTACATTTCTTAAAGGCCATCTTTTTTGCTTTCACAATACTTGCTACTTCTTTTGAAAACCACAATGGCTTAATTTTTCTTGTGTTTTTCCTAACTCTTTTGACACAAAGTTCTGTTGCTTTTAAAATTGCACTTTTTAATTTTTCCCACTTATCCTGCACTCCTTCCAAGTTCCTCCACTCTGCCAAAGAATCCCTTACAAAGTTTCCCATCTCTACAAAATCAGCCTTCCTAAAATCTAACACCTTTGATTTTGTGTGCGATGAGTCAGTCTCTATCTTTATTTTGAACCATACTGCTTGATGGTCACTGGATCCCAGGTTTTCACCCACATTTATGTCAGATATTCTGTCACCCTTTGTAAGTATTAAGTCTAATATTGCGTCCTTACGAGTGGGCTCCCTCACCAATTGCTGGAGGGATGCTCCTTGCAAGGAATTCAGCATGTCCCTACTTCTGGTGGAACTTGCAACAGGCAGCTCCCAGTTTACATCAGGTAGATTAAAGTCTACCATGCTTATCACCTCTCCTTTTAATGACATGTGCCGCAGTAGTAGTGGCCTCCTTTTTCGTTGTGTTTGTCAATTGTGGTTTGTATTGTACGTTGTGGGGGGATATGGTTGTTTGTTAATTTGCTTCTGATGTCTGGTTCTTTTCTGAATGTAATTCTGGGGTGTGTTGGGAGAAGGTCTGCTATTTGTTCGTCTTCTTTGAGTAGTGCTGGAGTGCTTTGGAGTGTTGGGAATATTCTGTTATGAATCGTATTTCCTGGGGTTTGTCTTGTTTTTCTTTGTATTTTAACAGGTCTTCCCTATTGTATTGGTGTACTTCATGATAGGCTGATTCTACTGAGTCTGGGTTGTATTTTTTGTCTGTAAATTGTGTAGTGAGTTGTGCGCTTTGTGTCTGGAAATCTTTGATATTTGAGCAGTTGCGTCTCAGTCTGATAAATTGTCCCTTGGGTATTGCCCTTAGCCAGTTCGGGTGATGCCAGCTGGTGGAGTGTATAAAACTATTAACATCTACTGATTTCCTGTAGGTTTTAGTATGCAGTTGTTGGTTTTCTATAAATATGTTTAGATCAAGAAATTCTACCTCGGTTTTGCTGTATTTGTGGGTGAATTTTAAGTTGTTGTTATTTTTGTCCATGTTCGTCAGGAATTGCTGTAAAGTGTGTTCTGGACCGCGCCACATGAAAAAAACGTCATCTATATACCGCGACCAGAGCACGAGATTCGCCCCAATGTGTTCGCCCTGCCAGATGTGACAATCCTCCCACCAACTCATGAACAGGTTGGCATAACTTGGGGCGAATCTCGTGCCCATCGTGGTCCCTGTGTGTTGGATGTAAAATTGATCCTCAAACCAGAGGTAGTTGTGTCTTAGGATGAATAGTATGCTGTCAGTAATGAATTTGCGTTGTTCTGGTGTCATGTTGGGGTCTTTCCTGAGGTGGTAGTCAATGCTGTCTGTTCCCTGTTGGTGGTCTATTACGGTGTATAATGAGGTGACGTCTGATGTTACTAACCACATGTCTTCCTCCCACTTGATGTCTTTTAATTTGTTGAGGATTTGTGTGCTGTCCTTTAGGTGAGATTGTTGTGTTTGTACGTATGGCTGCAGTAATGTGTCTATGTATTCTGACAGATTGGTGGTGAGTGAATTAATGCCCGATATTATTGGTCTGCCTGGTGGGTGTATGGGGTTTTTATGAATTTTTGGCAGGTAATAGAATCCTGGGATTACCGGGTGCTGTTTCTGGATGAATTTGTACTCCTGTTGGTTCAATATTCCTGTGTGTAGTCCTGATCGTATGTGTTTTTCTAGCTCTCTTTGAAATTGTTCTGTAGGATCTCTTGTTAGTTTACTGTATGTCTGTTCGTCGTTGAGTAATCTGTGTGCTTCTGTGAGATAGTCCCCTTTGTTCAGAACAACAATACCTCCGCCCTTATCAGCAGGTTTGATTATGATGGAATGTAAGTCTTGTAGATCTTTCAGGGCGGAGCATTCCTTATTGGTTAGGTTGTTCCTGGTATTGTGGAGGTGTAAATGTTCTAGGTCTTTTTCGACCATTTTTGTGAATGCATTGATTTGTGGACCGTTCATGTGACTAGGGTAGAAGGTGGATGGTGGTTTTAAGTTAGTGTGTTTGTATGTGTCTGGTTCGTTTCTTACTTGTGTTGGTATTGTTGAGGAGAAGTACTTTTTGAGGGCTAATTTGCGGGTGAAGTTGTGTAGGTCTAGGTAGGTTTGGAATTTGTCTAGTTTGTTCGTGGGTGCAAATTTTAAACCTTTGTCTAGTAAACGTAAATGGTCAGGTGTCAGTGTATGGTTACTGAGGTTGAAAATAAATTTTCCTAGTTGTGTCTCTGTGTCCTGACTCTGTTTCTTTTTGTTTTTTTCTCCTCCCCTACATCCCCTCCTTGTTTTTTTGAAGCTGTAGTGCGTTTCCCGGTCTTCCTTTGTGTTTGTGTTGTCCTGGGTGGCGGGTTCCCTAAAAAAACTGGGTGGTATTTTGCACATGTTTGTGGTGTAGTCTCTGTCCTGGGTGTGGTCACTGCGGTTGTCTCAACTGGATGACCAGTGGGTGTAAGTGTAGGGATCTCAGTGTTTTCGGTCTCTAGACTATGATGTATTGAGAAACTTGTCAGTGAGTCTTGTTCCTTGTCAGGTGAATGTGTTTGTGTAGGTATTTGTCTGGACGGGCTGGTGGGGTTCTGTGATTCTACTATGTGGGTTGAGATGTTTGAGATGTCACTGGTGTTCCACCCCAGGCCTAGAGATAGTCTTGCTAGTCTGGGGTAGTTGGGAATTTCTTCTGTCTCGTGGATGGAGAATGAAGTGTCCGAGTCTGTAATGCTGTTTTCGTCGTTAGTTTCTGGGTTTTCGGTTGGTTTAGGTGGGTCTTGGCCTGTTTCTATGTGCTTGTGAATTTTGGACATATATTGTTGGTAGGTCAAAGTCTTCCTATTGGTGAGTTTTTGGGGGTCTGTCTGTACTGGCAGAGGCAGTAGATGTTTATGTTTCAAGGTGGTGTGTGGTCTTTTCTTGTTTGTATCAATCGGTTTTTTGATGTTAAACTTATCCCTGAGTATTTTGTTTCTCTTGCTCTCTATAATTGTGGTTTCGGTCTTTCTTAATTTTGAACTAGTGAGCTCTGCTAGATTTATAAAGTGTTCCTCTTTTTTGTAGGGATCTAGAGTCTTGTCTAGAGTTTTTATTTCTATGTCGAGTGTCTCTAGCTTGATGTTGTTGTCTTCTATGAGTAGCTGCATCAGCTTAAATGAGCAGTCTTTGAGGATCTCCCCCCATTTGTTCATAAATGTAGGGTCCTCCTGGTTATGAGTGGGTGCTTTGATAATGGTGAGTCCTTTGGGTATTAAATTATTTTGTATGTACCAGTTCAGTGTGTGTGTATCCCACCATAACTTGGTTTCCTTGTTTATTAGTTTTTCTAAATTTAAGAATGTATCACAAAATGTGGTTGCTTCTGTGTTGGGGTTTTGTTCTGTTAGGGAGGAGAAGAATGTTTCTGCTCTCCCTTCCCTATTGAGTCTAATGTCAGTGAGGCCCATGTGTAGACTTATGCTGCAGTACACTTGATCGTTACACAGGTCAGGATAGAATGGGTTTGTGAAACTGCGCACTAAGTGCGAATGTGCGGGGTTAGCTGCTGTAAATATGCAGGTGATCAGTCTGCAAAGGTTAAGAATGAATACAGAAATTTCGGCGCTCTACCCCTAAATGAAGAATGAAGCGAGATCTGGGCTTAATCTCAAAAGTGATTTTTATTGTGCAAAAACACAGGTATAATGGCGAAAAAAGTGGGTGCTTGGCAGTCTGTGCCAATATAATGTATCACTTGAGTTTGGGTTCTTTACTGTCAGGGCTGGACTGTCCCGGTCTCCTGCTGAGAAAAGACCCCCAAGGTTCTCCAGCTCTGTCGCTAGTGATGTTATGCTGGTAGAGACAGTAGCTGGTCTACCTAATGGGGGTTAGGTCAGTAGGTCAGGGCGGTCAAAGCGTTCTGGACAGTGGTGGGGGGGGGGGGGTGGGGGAAATGAAAAAACCAACACAGTTCCTGGAGAAGGCGGCTGAGATTGGTGACAGTTCACCAGAGTCAAGTGTCACGGGAGAAAACTGCAGTACGTTGGTGGGTGGTGAGCGTCTGTGCAGGTGGCACCGGAGGACGGCGTCCCTTACCTCGGGTGGTGCACCCGCACTGCCTGAGTCTCGATCCTCGTCGGCGGCTTGCTTCTGCTGGTGGGCGCTGTTGGTGCCGGGCTGCTCCTGCAGCTCCGGTTCCACGGTGCTTCAACGCCGGCTGGTATGACTTCCGTGTCGGGCGATCTCGCGAGATCTGTCCGCCAGGGGCAACAAGCTACACCAAACAAGATACACCTCTTTGTCCTCATTATTCTGCGTCTGCTTACATTTCTTAAAGGCCATCTTTTTTGCTTTCACAATACTTGCTACTTCTTTTGAAAACCACAATGGCTTAATTTTTCTTGTGTTTTTCCTAACTCTTTTGACACAAAGTTCTGTTGCTTTTAAAATTGCACTTTTTAATTTTTCCCACTTATCCTGCACTCCTTCCAAGTTCCTCCACTCTGCCAAAGAATCCCTTACAAAGTTTCCCATCTCTACAAAATCAGCCTTCCTAAAATCTAACACCTTTGATTTTGTGTGCGATGAGTCAGTCTCTATCTTTATTTTGAACCATACTGCTTGATGGTCACTGGATCCCAGGTTTTCACCCACATTTATGTCAGATATTCTGTCACCCTTTGTAAGTATTAAGTCTAATATTGCGTCCTTACGAGTGGGCTCCCTCACCAATTGCTGGAGGGATGCTCCTTGCAAGGAATTCAGCATGTCCCTACTTCTGGTGGAACTTGCAACAGGCAGCTCCCAGTTTACATCAGGTAGATTAAAGTCTCCCATGCTTATCACCTCTCCTTTTAATGCCATTTTATTAATGTCCTGCAACAGGCACTTGTCAAGTTCCTCTTCCTGACCTGGGCGTCTGTAGATCACCCTTATACGAAGAATCGCCTTCTCCCCTGTTTCTATGGTCACCCAAAGGGCCTTAGTCTTTTCTTCAATACTTTGTATTAAGGTAGTCTTTATGCTTTTTTTTCATATATATTGCAACCCCTCCTCCAATTCTCCCCATTCTGTCCTTCTTATTAAAGTATATCCTGGTATAGCTATTTCCCAGTCATGATGTTCATTGCACCCTGTCTCTGTAATAGCCATAATATCCAATTCATCCCTTGTCATTATTGCAATTAGCTCTGGGATTTTATTTCCTAAGTATTCCTTAATATTGACCTCAATCTATATGCAAACTCATGGCCAACGGACTTCATACACTTGCTCCCACAACTGATCAATAGTAACAAGTTGAGAAGCTTGTGATAACATAATCTTCAATTTAATTGATCTAACATCTCAGTTTAATGTTCCCAATATCTTCCTGTCAACCAATATTGAAAAAAGCATTTCACAGTGTTGCACCTTCAGATGAATGCTTTTTACCATGTGAGATTGGGTACTCTAACTCTTCAACCTCACATTGTATATGCCCCATTAGCTAGGATACAGGTCAATGGTTCTTTATTGAATTACTTCTCAATTATTAATGGCACTTAACAGGCATGATCTATGTCTCCATTTATTTGAATCCCCTGTATAGAAGCCCATTTCAGGTACAAATGACAGGATTCTTAAAGGTCCAAAACCATCCAATGCCACAACCCCTAAACTTCAACTTAAATGAGAGCTGGCATCAGTTTTCTAAACAACACATTGTTAAATGACCCTGATAAATCTGCCTTGCAAAGCATCTGCTGGCTAACCTAGCTGTGTGTTGGTGAACCAGTGCACTTTATTGTTCTTTACTTGCACATTGTGCTACATGTACCTAAGCACCCTACTCCACAGCCCTTCAAAGTTATAGGGAGGTTGTCCATGTCACTTTAACCACACAAGCTGCTAACTATAACGATCGTAATGCCAATAGAGGCACCTTTACATGTGTTCTGGTCACACAGCCTGTCAGTTCTATCACACATGTTGGGATAAAGATGGACTCCACCATATTGTGTGGGGTATAGCGTGCTGATAGTCAGGATTCCAACAGTCATTAGTCCAATATTGGAATCCCAACTGCTGGCACTCAGACAGCAGGACGAGTGGAACAAAGCCCCTTGTGGGCTCACTGCACTCGCTGCGGTGTGTGCTTGGTTATATTCTATTCTTCCCCTATATGAGTCGTGGACCTCCATGAGTGAAAATACCCCCTGTCAGTCGGGATTCTGACATTGGTGTAATGACTGATGGAATCCCAACTGATTGGAGGTCATCTAGCACCCGCCACATTATAAGGTGTGCTAGTCATACAGTCAAAAGCTGAGTCACGTTGATCAAAAAAGAACTGATCCCATAATATTACTATCAGTCTGAGAGCATTATGGGGTGAATGTAAGAAGCTTGGAGAAGTGGTATCACATCCCATAAAGAACATTTTGTGGACGGTGCTAATGCCCCAGCCAATCAGCACCAATATGTAATTTGACAGTTAGGAGCTGATTGGCTGGAACATTATCACCTTGTTGTTTTTTTGAGGAACTCAGTCTTGCGCTTATATTCTGGCTGCCTACCAATTGTCACTAAGGTCACCCTCAGACCTTACGGTTTGACAGATATGTGGAAAGTGTGTGTGACAATCGAGATGGGCACCAGGAGTTAAAAAATAACAAGGTTTATTGGTGAATAAACATGAAAAAATTATAATTTTTATAAAAACATATGAACATATAAAAAAACATGTATGGCACATGTATAGATCTTCTTACCCCTATGGGTATTTTGAGCCAGCAAGGATGGAATAGGGCAGGATGCAGTCTGGAGTGTGAACCCTGCTTTTGGCTCCAAATACCTTAGCACTGGGCTGGGTCCTTGGTCAGGTTGTGGGGGATACCAGTCACTGCCGAGGCATTTCGAGCATATGGGTGCTCTTCTTCCTGGGCGCAGTGACTGGCATCCACCTTGGGCTGGTATTTATAGCTGAAATGATGCTCATTTCAGCTATATATACCAGCCCAAGGCAGTTACGGGTATCCCCCACAACCTGACCAAGGACCCAGCCCAGTGCTAAGGTATTTGGAGCCAAAACCATGGTGCACACTCCAGACTGCATCCTGCCCTATTCCATCCTTGCTGGATTCAATTCCCCTTAGGGGTAAGAAGATCTATACATGTTCCATTTATGTTTTTTGGTACTTGTGTACTATCACGGCGCCCATCGCATCGCAGACCATATTGCATACAATGCCATACAATGCGATGGGATGTGATTATAAATTGTATAAGCACCCTAATGGGTGCTTACAATGCTTAAATGCACCCCCACGCTACCCCCCCAAGTATAAACGTGAACCCGAAGCGTGGCGAGCGCAGCGAGCCTGCGAGGGGCGGCGGTACGCGTCCTACGACCTTTTCATACCCCCACTATCCACGTCGGCGTGGAGTTGATTTTATAAAGTGTGGCGAGAGCAGCGAGCCACCGAGCCCGAAGCGTGGCGAGTGCAGCGAGACCCGCGAGGGGACGCGGATACCTTCACAGGTATCCGCGTCCCCTTGCGGGCTTCACAAAAGGTGGTTGCTTCTGTGTTGGGGTTTTGTTCTGTTAGGGAGGAGAAGAATGTTTCTGCTCTCCCTTCCCTATTGAGTCTAATGTCAGTGAGGCCCATGTGTAGACTTATGCTGCAGTACACTTGATCGTTACACAGGTCAGGATAGAATGGGTTTGTGAAACTGCGCACTAAGTGAGAATGTGCGGGGTTAGCTGCTGTAAATATGCAGGTGATCAGTCTGCAAAGGTTAAGAATGAATACAGAAATTTCGGCGCTCTACCCCTAAATGAAGAATGAAGCGAGATCTGGGCTTAATCTCAAAAGTGATTTTTATTGTGCAAAAACACAGGTATAATGGCGAAAAAAGTGGGTGCTTGGCAGTCTGTGCCAATATAATGTATCACTTGAGTTTGGGTTCTTTACTGTCAGGGCTGGACTGTCCCGGTCTCCTGCTGAGAAAAGACCCCCAAGGTTCTCCAGCTCTGTCGCTAGTGATGTTATGCTGGTGGAGACAGTAGCTGGTCTACCTAATGGGGGTTAGGTCAGTAGGTCAGGGCGGTCAAAGCGTTCTGGACAGTGGTGGGGGGGGGGGGGGGGTGGGGGAAATGAAAAAACCAACACAGTTCCTGGAGAAGGCGGCTGAGATTGGTGACAGTTCACCAGAGTCAAGTGTCACGGGAGAAAACTGCAGTACGTTGGTGGGTGGTGAGCGTCTGTGCAGGTGGCACCGGAGGACGGCGTCCCTTACCTCGGGTGGTGCACCCGCACTGCCTGAGTCTCGATCCTCGTCGGCGGCTTGCTTCTGCTGGTGGGCGCTGTTGGTGCCGGGCTGCTCCTGCAGCTCCGGTTCCACGGTGCTTCAACGCCGGCTGGTATGACTTCCGTGTCGGGCGATCTCGCGAGATCAGTCCGCCAGGGGCAACAAGCTAACGCCACCTGCAGCAATAAATAACAGTATTTGAGTATAACAAAAGCATAGAATTATTAATGCGATATTTCTGTTTTAACACCTTCTTCTAACAAGATACACCTCTTTGTCCTCATTCTTCTGCGTCTGCTTACATTTCTTAAAGGCCATCTTTTTTGCTTTCACAATACTTGCTACTTCTTTTGAAAACCACAATGGCTTAATTTTTCTTGTGTTTTTCCTAACTCTTTTGACACAAAGTTCTGTTGCTTTTAAAATTGCACTTTTTAATTTTTCCCACTTATCCTGCACTCCTTCCAAGTTCCTCCACTCTGCCAAAGAATCCCTTACAAAGTTTCCCATCTCTACAAAATCAGCCTTCCTAAAATCTAACACCTTTGATTTTGTGTGCGATGAGTCAGTCTCTATCTTTATTTTGAACCATACTGCTTGATGGTCACTGGATCCCAGGTTTTCACCCACATTTATGTCAGATATTCTGTCACCCTTTGTAAGTATTAAGTCTAATATTGCGTCCTTACGAGTGGGCTCCCTCACCAATTGCTGGAGGGATGCTCCTTGCAAGGAATTCAGCATGTCCCTACTTCTGGTGGAACTTGCAACAGGCAGCTCCCAGTTTACATCAGGTAGATTAAAGTCTCCCATGCTTATCACCTCTCCTTTTAATGCCATTTTATTAATGTCCTGCAACAGGCACTTGTCAAGTTCCTCTTCCTGACCTGGGCGTCTGTAGATCACCCTTATACGAAGAATCGCCTTCTCCCCTGTTTCTATGGTCACCCAAAGGGCCTTAGTCTTTTCTTCAATACTTTGTATTAAGGTAGTCTTTATGCTTTTTTTTTCATATATATTGCAACCCCTCCTCCAATTCTCCCCATTCTGTCCTTCTTATTAAAGTATATCCTGGTATAGCTATTTCCCAGTCATGATGTTCATTGCACCCTGTCTCTGTAATAGCCATAATATCCAATTCATCCCTTGTCATTATTGCAATTAGCTCTGGGATTTTATTTCCTAAGTATTCCTTAATATTGACCTCAATCTATATGCAAACTCATGGCCAACGGACTTCATACACTTGCTCCCACAACTGATCAATAGTAACAAGTTGAGAAGCTTGTGATAACATAATCTTCAATTTAATTGATCTAACATCTCAGTTTAATGTTCCCAATATCTTCCTGTCAACCAATATTGAAAAAAGCATTTCACAGTGTTGCACCTTCAGATGAATGCTTTTTACCATGTGAGATTGGGTACTCTAACTCTTCAACCTCACATTGTATATGCCCCATTAGCTAGGATACAGGTCAATGGTTCTTTATTGAATTACTTCTCAATTATTAATGGCACTTAACAGGCATGATCTATGTCTCCATTTATTTGAATCCCCTGTATAGAAGCCCATTTCAGGTACAAATGACAGGATTCTTAAAGGTCCAAAACCATCCAATGCCACAACCCCTAAACTATAACTTAAATGAGAGCTGGCATCAGTTTTCTAAACAACACATTGTTAAATGACCCTGATAAATCTGCCTTGCAAAGCATCTGCTGGCTAACCTAGCTGTGTGTTGGTGAACCAGTGCACTTTATTGTTCTTTACTTGCACATTGTGCTACATGTACCTAAGCACCCTACTCCACAGCCCTTCAAAGTTATAGGGAGGTTGTCCATGTCACTTTAACCACACAAGCTGCTAACTATAACGATCGTAATGCCAATAGAGGCACCTTTACATGTGTTCTGGTCACACAGCCTGTCAGTTCTATCACACATGTTGGGATAAAGATGGACTCCACCATATTGTGTGGAGTATAGCGTGCTGATAGTCAGAATTCCAACAGTCATTAGTACAATATTGGAATCCCAACTGCTGGCACTCAGACAGCAGGACGAGTGGAACAAAGCCCCTTGTGGGCTCACTGCACTCGCTGCGGTGTGTGCTTGGTTATATTCTATTCTTCCCCTATATGAGTCGTGGACCTCCATGAGTGAAAATACCCCCTGTCAGTCGGGATTCTGACATTGGTGTAATGACTGCTGGAATCCCAACTGATTGGAGGTCATCTAGCACCCGCCACATTATAAGGTGTGCTAGTCATACAGTCAAAAGCTGAGTCACGTTGATCAAAAAAGAACTGATCCCATAATATTACTATCAGTCTGAGAGCATTATGGGGTGAATGTAAGAAGTGGTATCACATCCCATAAAGAACATTTTGTGGACGGTGCTAATGCCCCAGCCAATCAGCACCAATATGTAATTTGACAGTTAGGAGCTGATTGGCTGGAACATTATCACCTTGTTGTTTTTTTGAGGAACTCAGTCTTGCGCTTATATTCTGGCTGCCTACCAATTGTCACTAAGGTCACCCTCAGACCTTACGGTTTGACAGATATGTGGAAAGTGTGTGTGACAATCGAGATGGGCACCAGGAGTTAAAAAATAACAAGGTTTATTGGTGAATAAACATGAAAAAATTATAATTTTTATAAAAACATATGAACATATAAAAAAACATGTATGGCACATGTATAGATCTTCTTACCCCTATGGGTATTTTGAGCCAGCAAGGATGGAATAGGGCAGGATGCAGTCTGGAGTGTGAACCCTGCTTTTGGCTCCAAATACCTTAGCACTGGGCTGGGTCCTTGGTCAGGTTGTGGGGGATACCAGTCACTGCCGAGGCATTTCGAGCATATGGGTGCTCTTCTTCCTGGGCGCAGTGACTGGCATCCACCTTGGGCTGGTATTTATAGCTGAAATGATGCTCATTTCAGCTATATATACCAGCCCAAGGCAGTTGCGGGTATCCCCCACAACCTGACCAAGGACCCAGCCCAGTGCTAAGGTATTTGGAGCCAAAACCATGGTGCACACTCCAGACTGCATCCTGCCCTATTCCATCCTTGCTGGATTCAATTCCCCTTAGGGGTAAGAAGATCTATACATGTTCCATTTATGTTTTTTGGTACTTGTGTACTATCACGGCGCCCATCGCATCGCAGACCATATTGCATACAATGCCATACAATGCGATGGGATGTGATTATAAATTGTATAAGCACCCTAATGGGTGCTTACAATGCTTAAATGCACCCCCACGCCACCCCCCAAGTATAAACGTGAACCCGAAGCGTGGCGAGCGCAGCGAGCCTGCGAGGGGCGGCGGTACGCGTCCTACGACCTTTTCATACCCCCACTATCCACGTTGGCGTGGAGTTGATTTTATAAAGTGTGGCGAGAGCAGCGAGCCACCGAGCCCGAAGCGTGGCGAGTGCAGCGAGACCCGCGAGGGGACGCGGATACCTTCACAGGTATCCGCGTCCCCTTGCGGGCTTCACAGGTGTCCGCTCGCCACGTTTCGGGCTCGGTGGCACGCTGCGCTCGCCACACTTTATAAAATCAACTCCACGCCGACGTGGATAGTGGAGGTATGAAAAGGTCGTAGGACGTGTACCGCTGCGTTCGCCACGCTTCGGGTTCACGTTTATACTTTGGGGGTGGCGTGGGGCTGCATTTAAGCATTGTAAGCACCCATTAGGGTGCTTAAAAGCGCTTATACAATTTATTATCGTATATGCGTTAAAATCGCATCGCATCGCATGCCATCGGGTGTATGGCATGCGATGCAATTAAAAAATCGGGCGACTAATTATCGGGGCGCCGTGCTAGTACACAAGTACCTGTTTTTTTATATGTCCATATGTTTTTATAAAAGTTATTATTTTTTCATGTTTATTCACCAATGAACCTTGTTAAATTTTAACTCCTGGTGCCCATCTCGATTGTCACACACACTTTCCACATTATCACCTTGCACATAATGTTCTTTATGGGGATAGATATCACTTCTCCAAGCTTCATAAATTTGTCCCTCACCACTCTGTCCTCATCACCCTCCATATTTCCTAAAGTGTTATTGTTACAGATGGAGCTTCTCCCATTAGAGCGGCTCCTAGCGCGATGATCGACAATTGGCGCCCCCAGACACCGTGCACCAGAATGGGACGCGTGCATACGAAACGTTTGCGTGCCACATTCTCAGCAATGGGACACGTGAGCGAATGAGAAAGTCACATATTCCCATCCGCCGGCCCAGTGCTCGCCAGCTAGTGAAAATTGGCGAGCACTTGGCAACAACGAGAGCGGCTCCAACTATATATTTTCACTGAAGGAAGAACCACCAGCCATAGGGGTATATATTACAGATTGCTAATTAAGAGCACTCCCTGTGGGATACAATACAAGGTGGGGGACTGCAGTACTTTATTTAACAATATCAACTGCCATTTGTATACTGTATAACCACAGATGTATATCCATCCTCTGATAATATACACCATTACTCCACTCAAATATATTGATATTTTATTATTGTAATAGGTGTAAATTGCTGATACATCACACTCATGTCAACAACTACTTAATATCAATATTGAGGAGGCAATGCTTGGAGCTGGTGCTGCCTCCTCTATATAGTGTGAATGGGACCCTGGTCACCCCTCCCAGGTTACCCATTCACACTACCCAGCAACCTTGGCCTGACCTAAGTAAAATGTTTGGTACTTGTTTCCTAGAAAGGTGCCCAGATTTCCTACATACTCAAAGGTAGGGAAATCGCATCTCATGGACCATTTTAGTACCGTGCGATGCAATGCAATGCCATTTTTTAATGTAATTTATTCACTGCTCTGTGTACCCCAGGGGATCGCATCGCACCTCCCGCAAAATCGCATGCGATCGCATGTGATTTTATAGGGTGTGTGATGCCATTACTTTAGCTATACAATAATATCATTGTATGACATACAATGATGTTTTACGCACCCCCCCACACCGAAGCGTGGCGAGCGCAGAGAGCCCCGCAAGGGGTGGCGGAACGCTTCCTCTGACTTTTTTATACCCCCACTATCCACATCGGCATGGAGTTTACTTTATATAGTGGGGTGAGCGAAGCGAGCCACCGAGCCTGAAGGTTGGCGATTGCAGTGAGCCCCGCGAGAGGATG
This sequence comes from Crinia signifera, assembly GCF_055691185.1. NCBI lineage: Eukaryota > Metazoa > Chordata > Amphibia > Anura > Myobatrachidae > Crinia > Crinia signifera. Next base: position 34,702,512 of record NC_139217.1, read on the forward strand.
CAGATTACAGTACATGTATTCCGCTTGCGCTCGCCGTGCTTCAGGCTCGGTGGCTTGCTGCGCTTGCCACACTATAGAGAATCAACTCCACGCTGACGTAGATAGTGTGGGTATGAAAAAGCCAGAGGACACATTCCACCGCCGCTCTGCACTCTTCAAAAAGGGGGAATAGAATTCCTTTATTCGACTCACAATGGAGAAATTTTAGAATGAGTGAAAGAGAGGAAAGAGCATGGGAGAGAGAAAAAGAGGAGAGTGCCAAGGTTCGGGTACAGAGAGAGAGAGGAGAGAGAGAGAAGGGAGGAGCTAGAGAGTAAAAGGGAGGGGGTTAGCAAGTGTCAAAGAGAATGTCAGGGAGAGAGAAATAAAGTAGGGCTCAAGAGAGAGAGAGAGTGTTGGGGAGAGACAGGGAGAGATAGGGGGTGTCAGGTAGAGAGATAGAGACAGTGTCAAGTAGAGAGGGGGTGTAAGGTAGAGAGATACTGTGGAGACAGGCTGTCTGGGAGAGACACAGGGATAGAGTGAGGGTGTCAGGGAGAGAGATAGAGAGACAGTATCAGGGAGAGAGAGATACAGTGTCATGTAGAGAGAGATGGGAGGGAGGGGGAAGAAAGAGAGAGGGGGAATTGTGGGGAAAGAGATGGGAATCAGAGAGACAGAGGAGAAAAAGAGGGGCAGAGAAAGAGAATAAGAGAGAAGTGAGAGAGATGGAGGTGAAGTCACAGAGGGTTGAGAGAAACAGAGAGAGAGCAGGGGAGAAAGGTTAGTGGTGAGGAAGCATAGGAAGGAGAATAAAAAGAAGAGAACAGGGGAGCAAGCGTCAGAGAGGGAAATGGAGGGAAGAGCACAGGAGGGAGAAAAAGATTGGAGAGCAGAGAAGAGATGGTGGGGGTAGAGGAGTACATGAAGGAGAAAAAAGAGGAGAGAAATAGGGATTGGGAGGAGCTCAGAAGGAAAAAAAAGAGAAGAGAGTGAAGGGGTGGGGGAAGAATGGGAGGGAGAGAGAGTGAGAAGGGAAGGGGTGGATTGAGCATGGGAGGTAGAAAAGAGAAGAGAAAGAGCAGGTGAGGAAGGGGGAGATAAAAATAGAGGAGAGAGGGAGAGCCAGGCATCTTTTACTTTCTAATTTATCCCACCTCCACCATCAGAGGATACCTTGCACCCCTCTCCCCCAACACTGGATACTTTGCACTCCCCCAACACTGGATACCTTGCTTTGCCCCACCCCCAGTAAGAACTGCACACCTCCAGTGTTGAGTCTACTCATTAGAGTCTAATGACACTGCCTGGTCTCCTGCTCCTCAACTCACCTCTGCTGCCGGGTCTCTTGCTCCCCCACTCACCTCAGTATCTCCTGCCCCCTGCTCACTGCTGTATATTTCTTTCTCCCCTGGTCACTGCTACCGCTAGGTCTTCTGAGCCCCGGGTCATCGCTACTGCCAGGCCTCCTGCTCTCTGGGTCATCACTGCCACTGGGCCTGCTGGTCCCCAGTTCATCACTGCCACCAGGCCTTCTAATCCCCAGGTCATTGCTGCTGCCAGGCCTCCTGCTCCTTAGGTCATCAATGCCATTGGGACTTCTGCTCCTTGAGGCATCACTGCTGCCAGGTCTGCTGCTCCCTGGGTCATCACTACCACCAGGCCTTCTGCTCCCCGGGTCATTGCTGCCATTGGGCCTTCTGCTCCTTGGGGCATCACTGCTGCCAGGCCTTCTGCTCCCTGGGTCATCAATGCTGCCGAGCCTTCTGCTCCTTGAGGCATCACTACCACCAGGCATTCTGCTCACCGGGTTATCGCTGCTATAAGGTCTCCAGCTCCCTAGGTCATTGCTGCCATTGGGCCTTCTGCTCCTTGGCGCATCACTGCTGTCGGGCCTTATGCTCCTTGAGGCATCATTGCTGCCAGGCTTGCTGCTCTCCAGGTCATCACTGTCACCAGGCCTTCTGCTCCCCAGGTCATCGCTGCCATAATGCCTCCTGCTCCCTAGGTCATTGCGGCCATTGGGCCTTCTGCTCCTTGGGGCAACACTGCTGCCATGCCTTCTGCTCCCTTGTTCATCATTTCTACCGGGCCTTCTTCTCCCTGGGTCATCACTGCCACCGGGTCCCTTGCTCCCCTGCTCACTGCCTGAGCTGGGCTTCTGTTGGGTATCCTTCAGATCCCCTGCATACAAGCATCAGAAGCAAGATGAAAGGTCAGGTGGGGAGCTCCTGATGAGTAGGGGAACATAATTGAAACAAAAAAAAAACTTGAAGAGAGTGCAGCGGATAGCCTGCTGGGTCCTCGGGACCCCAAAACCACCGGGCCACATAGCAGTTGCATCCCTTGCACCAACTATACTGTAGTTATGCCACTGGTTATCAGACATGTCAGTGTAACTTGCAAAAGGTTAACTCTACTTTAAACCCCATTTGAGCTCAGCTAATTATATTAGCCATAAACCAGTGTCTATGTATATTGACCCATGATGTAATTTTTAAGATATATATATTTTGGAATTCTTTTTAAATGCAGCATTGTTCTATTTACACATGTATTTTTATTAGTCCATGACAGAAGAGTAACCTGCAATGTATATAAGGCTCCCACTAGCTCCTGTTACCCTGTGCCCTGCATATTCCATACTACTCCTGTGCAGCTGTCAGTGCTGGGATTGGGGAGAGGAGAAACCATCTCACATGCACCTGATTATCTGTAACAATGGGGCTAAATCTTTTACTTATTGTGTTTTTGCTGCTGGTCCTGTATGTGACACTCTGCAGATCTGAGACACAGAACTCTACACCCGGCTGTCACCTGGTAGTGAGCGATTATACAGTTACATGTAATTATTCTCAGGAAGAAGATAATGTTATTGCAGGAATAGTCACCCGATGTATGATGTTATTATCTCAGTGGAATAGATGGAATATTTTCTCCAGTGTCGTCTGCATGATGTAAGTACAATATATGCTGCAAACAGTATAACAGGGACATTTGATACAGAGAATTCCCAATACTGTGGGGTATATACAATGCGCTATGATGAGCTATGATGGCGAGCAGTGACGATTGCTCGCCATCATAGCTCGCAGGTCAGTATTTAACTGACCCCCTGCACTTGTCTTTTCAGCAAGTTGGAAACGGCGAGTGTGGCCATCGAAATGGCGAGGGTCATCGCTATATGCAGTGGGCTCGCTGTATTAGTGGTGAACCTCACCGTTCTGGGGAATCCGCGTCGTCCTCTGATAGTGAGGATTCCCTAGGAATATGGAATAGGGTGAGCCGCCAGCGAAGGGGTTAGACGGTGTGGATGGCTTGTTTTTGATGATCCTCGCTGACAACATGCCACCTTCGCCACAGAAACCCCCTCTCCATCGGCATTGAATACCGCCCTGTAATTTCTGTGGATTGATCAGTAACTGCTGAGGGGGCGAGATGTACTAATGCTGGCCACACATCAGACCAACTTTTCCTCCAATTAGTTGCTTGGATGGAATAAAAATATGGTTCAGAAATGTGCTCACAAACCCAGGAATATGGACAAAAACATTCAGTCAAATTGTTTAAATCAAACAGGTTCAACCACAGTACCGAGTCTGAGCGACATGTTTTGTCCTTTTCCAGATTTTGGGAGCAAATTTCTGAAGTAAATACTACATTTGCTCCCATCCAGTACCATATTTTTATTCCATCCAATCAACTAGTTGGATGGTTGGAGGAAAGTTGATCTGATGTGTGGCCAGCATAAGCCTTGAAATGTGATAAAATAGAGAGTGATAAACCAACAACCAATCATCTCCTACCTGTCATTTTTTAAACACAGCCTGTGACATGGCAGTTACGAGCTGATTGGCTGGTGGTTTATCACTCTCCATTTTATCACTTTTCAAGAACTAAGTAGGATTAGTCCGAATAACATTTTATTCTGTTCAATTCCTTTCTAAACATCTGCTGTTAACTGTATTACTACTTATATTGGCGAGGACAGAGAAAGTGTGTCTTTGGTTGGTGCACCAAAAGAGAATTTAATAATAAAACATGACTTTTATTGGTTTCAATTAAAATAGTTGCGAAGATATAAAAAAACACGAAAAACACATAGGACAACATTGAGTGATTTAAAAAGGATATAATATATCCTCACCTAGTGGGACCCCACTTCACACTGTCCCTGAATAATTTTATAATTTTATAAAGCACGGTGGTTGAAATTTAAGAGTGGAAAAGTTATGTCTGGTATTGACAGTTTTACAGTGTGTATGCTTATCCAGGATGTAACAATTATCAGATACAATGTATATAATCCTGGGGCTCACTATGCAGTAGCGATAAGCGCCTGAACACGGGTGTGATCCCGTTTCAGCGCTACCGCTGGCTGGCTGGAGCCGCTAGTTCCACAGCCTGTGTGCTGACCGCAGAGCTGTGTCTGAGGTGTGCTGCCTCACTCTTGCACTACCTCACTCTTGCGTGTCAGATCAGACAGGAGTGAACACGGCTCTTGTGCTAGAGTCCGTGTCACTGTACTACAGGGAACCGTGTGCTACGGATACCCTGTGTCGCCAACGGCCTAAACAGATCAAAATACAATCATATGGGGGGAAGGGAAGTGGGGTTTAACACACTAGGTGTGCAGTCAAGCGTACGCTTTCGCAAAAGCTTCTTCGGGACCAACCAGGAAGGCAGCCGGAAGCTCCTTAAGTACTGGTTAGTACATGCATAGTCATTGTATGCAAATTGAGAAGGGAGTGTCTGTCAATTCATTATACAATTAGTGGGCATTGAAAATGGTCAAGCCCTAGTATGCAATTAGGTCATACCTGCACATTTATATTTACATGAGAAATGACAAAGTGAATAGAATAATACGAATAAATGACTGATTAACTGCCTGCTGGGCAGATAACCATCTCATTAAATGTTTGTTTTTAAACAAATGCACTTCTGTGTTTTATACATAGAGATACACAAGCTCCTGTGTTCATAATATACGTGGAGCAGAGATGAGAAGATTTCATGGGTTGATAAGACATTGCGCAATTGCATTCATGGTGCAAATAGCTGGGCATATCACAGCTTTTATAGGTACACTTTCAAAAGGGCATGTTAGTTTATATATTTTTGATCACATGTAAAACATGAGAAATTGATTGTATGCAATCCGAATCATAAACTCACCATCGGGTATCCTCCCGGTTTACAACTTGTCCGTTGACAAACCTAAACACAACCTTAACTCTAAACTTAAATAACTTAACCTAAAATAAGACACGGACACAAAGTGCTGGCGTTTCAAAAGAATGTCAAATTTATTTTGACAACTAAAACTATGACTATAGATGGTGGCGGCACTAAAGAACGGTCACTATAGGAAAGGTGGGGTTAAAGATCACTATGCATACATACATCGCTGGTGATCACTCTCCCTGGTCAGCCACCCGGCCTGGTGGTGACTGCCATCCCCCGGACAAAAGCATGGCCCATGACAATCGATGTCGAGGGAGAGTGCACCCCACTACCTACACACACACAGAGTTCTTAAAGAATGACCGTTCTTTACCGCCACCGGAGAAGAAGAGAAAGAGGGCAGGGTGGGTGGGGCTTCTTCAGACAGAGAATTTGTCACTATAACTCGTGATCCCTTCCTACCCTGTCTAGAACCCTCCCCCTGCTCTGATAGGCCTTTTGCCCATCCTCATTAACATACATGTGACCAACAGCACTGTGTAACCTGTGAAGAACCCTCAGTGGTTTATGCCCCTTCAAGCTTAATCAGCCCTCTGTGTTTCTTACATAAAGTTGAGGAGAGCATATCATATTGTCATATTGATTATCCTTTTCTGAGTGTCTGGGAAATATCAGTGTGTATTGGAAGGATCACTGATTCATGCAGCAGCATTCTACATAGATACGTGGGGATTGTCTGTATTGAGAGAATCACTGATAACTCATGTTCTTATGGATGCGGAAAACTTCTGCAGATCATGTTTATCTTTTTAGTGAATATCTAGAAGGTATCAGGGTATGTTTAAAAGATCACTGATTCCTTCATAAGGATGCGGCAGCATTCTTTACAGGCATACGGGGATTGTCAGTCTGTGTTGAGAGGATCACTGATATATATGAAAAATGCGCCTATATTGTAGAGCATTCCATATTTCAAGCCGAATAATGTTACTTGTGTTTGAAGAAAAATGGACATTGTCGCCAAATTTAATAATAAGGGGGTGGGGGGGGGGGGAGAGGGGGAGTGATTCCTGTGACGGACAGTGATGTGTCAGGGCAGTTTTTAGATTTCCTACATTTCCTATTGGATGTATGATCTTGGTGATTAAATCAAAAAGGAAGAATAATAAAGAGAAGAACATCATATTGCAATTGTAAAGATTGATTTGAGAGATATTCATGTGGGACAGACAGGTAAGTATGTTCTAGGTAAAAGGGCGTCTAATGGCTGTCACGAGTTAATGGATGATGCCTGTATGAATAGAGGAAGGTCCAGTTTAAGGAGATATTGGATCATACATGCAGGTAGATCAAGAGTTGATTGGTATTTGATCCCTTAAAGTTTTTACAGGAAAACTGAATAATTGTTTTCTTCATAAAGGCCCCTTGGGGACATGATTTCCATTAGAAAGATAAGTCTTGTTTCTTGCTTAAGGAGCTCACCTATCCCAGTCTCCTCTGCCTAGGGCTACCTGAATCATACCGTGGGCTTTCAGGCCTTTGGGATTGCCACTGTGGTATCTCAGGAAATTTTTCGCCACTGGCGTAAGACTTTTTCCTCTTTGTCGGTCTCTCTCCGCATTCCTGATACTTGTTAGATGCTCCGACAGGCGCTTTTTAAGCTGTCTTTTGGTCTTTCCAATATAGTGTTTCCCACAGGGGCATTCCAGATTGTATATGACCCCTGGGGTATCACATGTGATGTACTGTTTGATTTTCCACAATGTCCCATACTTGTCAGTATACGTGCTTTGCGGTACCATGTATGGACATACTTTACAGGTGCCACATCTGAATGATCCTTTTTTGGCAGTTTTGGTCTTGGTTTTCTTATTTTCAAAATGGCTTTGCACCAAAAGATCTTTAAGATTGTTGCACCGTCTCCAACTGATGTCTGTTTGGTTGCCTAGAATCTCCTCTAGATCCTTGTCGGTTTTGAGAATGTTAAGGTGCAAGTTCAGGGTGCTTTGGATTTCACGCCACTCTTGACAGAACGTGCCAATAAATCTGACTTTTTCATGGGAATTTGCTTTTTTGCGGTCATTGGGGACAAGTAGGCGTTCCCTATGGAAACTGTGTGTGTCCTTTCTGGCTCTGCGGATGGCTCTCCTGCTATAACCTCTGCTTAGAAGTCTTTTATCAAGTTCATTGGCGCTCTTCTCATAGATGGTATTGTCAGATATCATAGATATCTGTTGGGCCATATTTGCATAGCTGCCAGAGCCGCTATTGCGCAGAATTGTAAACAGCTTGTCCCCCCCCCCCCTATTACCCTAGTTACCAACAAAATCCAATTCCATTTTACTATGGAAACTGAGTGTATGTTACATCCACCCAAAACCTCCTCCCCATGGGAGAAATGGATGCCATGGCATGAGTATATGACAGCTGGTGCAAATGCCACTTCTCCACCATAGCCAGCTCCTCCCTCTCCCTCTCCCTCTCCCTCCTATTCCATGGCTGGTGACACCCCTAAATTTTACTAGATTTTCTACCAATGTGTTTTACTGCTAGACCTACGTTTGTTTGTGTGTTTGTTTGTTTGGCTGTATTTGATGTACTACATTTTCTTCTACCCATTGGACTATAAGTATGTATAATTGATTTATGCACTCCATATGTGTTTGTATCCCATGATACCGGTTCTGTAACCCCCTCCCCCTACCTTTTTTCCTTTCTGTATCCCCTCCCCCTATTAAACTCTGAAAATTAAATTTTCAATAAAAATTATTGATGATAAAAAAGTTATTTTTAAATAACTAGGTGCACCACACTAAGGACAAATCTTTCTCTCTTCAGGGGGATAGAGTTTAACTGAGCCTGTCAGGGGAGCCAGGGTCCAGGGACACACTTTTCTCTTTTTTTATGTATTTTGCTTTTTTTTTGGACAGGCACCTGGTCTGAGAGGGGTCATTCGGGTGAGCTGGTGGTGGGGGTTTATGTGTAAGGAGGTGTCGGTTGGCTCTATGGTCACTGTATGCTGCTGGTTCCCTCCTCTCCACTCCACTGATTGGTGCCACACCTCTGCTGGGCCGTGTCTCCTCTCGCTTTCTCTGTTGCTGGATCCTCGGCTTCCCTCCTTTCTGCTGCCATCGCAGCCCCACCGGTTGGCCTGGCTTATTCACGCTGTGTCTGAATCCGTGGACCCCGCCAGATGTCGGCTCTCCTGCCTCCTCCCACTGCTGCTGCCTCTGACATGCTGGGATTAAGTGTTTAAACCCACAAATGGACACTGCACTCCCTTTGTCCCATTGCTTTCACTCTCCCTATGGGACCGCTGTTAATCTCCTTGTTCCTGCTGTCACTGTCCCTTCAATCCCGCTGTCACTGCCCTGCATCCTCACCATCAGTGTTCCCACATCCTTACTGTCACTCTCCCGTGTCCCTGTTGGCACTGTCCCAGCTATCTCTCTCCCCACGTTTCTGCTGGTACTCTCCTTGCCATAGAGTTCCCAGCTGTCACTCTCCCTGTGTCCCTGTCACTTTCCCTCTCCATGAAATTTGCTTCATACTGTATGGCATAGTGTGAATTATGGCTCATACTGTGTGGCATAATGTGAATATTGGCTCATGCTTTGTGGCATAATGTGAATTGTGGCTCATTCTATGTGGCATAGCGTGAATCTTGGCTCATGTTTTGTGGCATAATGTGAATTCTGGCTCATACTGTGTGGTAAAATGTGAATTTTGGCTCATACTGTGTCGCATAACGTGAATTTTGGCACATACTTTGTGGAATAATGTGAATCTTGGCTCATACTGTGTAGCATAATGTGAATCTTGGCTCATGCTTTGTGGCATAATGTGAATTCTGGCTCATACTGTGTGGCACAACATGAATTTTTGTCTCATGCAGTGTGGCATAATGTGAATTTTGGCTACTTCTATGTGGCATATTGGTAATTGTGTCTCATTCTATGTGAATTTTGTCTCATTCTGTGTGGCATGATGTGAATTTTTACTCATTCCGGGGTCTATGTTGCATAATGTGTATAAAGGGTATTTAGTGTGGTACACTACAGCTAAGGACATGCCCCTATTGAATGGCTCTTTTCCGGAGAGCGCGCATAACTAGAGATTTCACTTTACCATAACCTAACTTCAACCACTGTGTGTGTATTTATGTAAAATGTATAAAATTATATATATTCTAATGTTGTAGTTGTTAGTATGCTTTGTGTATTATATGCAATTAACAAAAATGTTCTCTGTATTGTGTCGTTGTCACTATAAGCTCTGTATACTGTAATATGACTTTTAATTTGTTTGTTCTATAATGTTGTCTATTTTGTATATACAGATTGAGCCCCTCTCATTCATCCCCAGCACCCGCCAGAATGTCCACGCTGGCAAGCACTGGCTGAGAGGGACTCCATAAGACTGGGACACGCAAGCATCTCACATGCACCAGTCACTCGGTGGCTGGTCCGCGGAAACCATGCCCATCTCTGCTTCAGAGAGACGGGCAGGGTTTGGGGGGGTTCGGGGAGATGGCAGCAGGGAGCTCGGTCAGAACAGGCGTGTGAGCACCTCATGTGCGCGCGCCCCCTTGCGATGGATGATGGGGCCTGGTGGCTGGAGAGGCTGGCGATACTATCGCCAGCCCTTGCAAAGCTAAAGCCTGCTCCATCTGTATATCACTAATAATGACCAAATTATCATACGAAGCAGAATAAAATTACTTTGCATGGTGTATACATGGGAGTATTTTCATTTATTTTGAATAAAAAACAACCCTGTGGAATTACCATCAATATTGCCCTAACATGCTGTGGCCACACCCCCTCCAGGGGGGCTCCAGGAAGTTGTTGTACCAGGGCCTGGGATTTCTCTTGGCAGCCCTGTCCATACTCACCTAGCCCCTGCACAGATAAGTAAGCATCTAGGCAATTCAAAATGGAGAATCACACATGTGTTTGCTAAGCCGCCATCCAATCAGTAGCCACTTCCATTAAATAAGACCAACTAGTGGTTGTGATTGGCTGGCAGGCCTTCAAAAGACATAATCCAGGGGGTTCCAGCATATACATATAGCTGCACTTTTATGACATGTGGGTATTAAAGTTACACTATTACCGTGTGTGTGCACTGTCTTTATTTTTTATATCTGTTTACCGGTAGACTATAGGAATCATCATGCTAGTAATGACCCACATGCTGGCATTTGTGGTACTCCAAGTGGGGGAGGCTTACTGTGACCTCCTGACTATTCTTATGGCTTTCACTCATTTACTATCAATTCAGACCCACTGCCATGAGGTGCCTGGGATAGCCTCAGGCTTCAGTGCCAGCTTGTAGTGCCCTTATTTTTAACAATGTAAGAGAGCAGCAGTGACAACTACTCCATCTACTTCTGAATCAGCCTGGAAGCCCTGTTTAAATCCAATTTTTTTAACAAATCCAAATCCCAAGTTTTGAATTCTGAACCCAAAACAGTTTTTGGCTGTATGGCAAAACCAAAATCAAAGCATGGTGCTGAAATTACAATGCATAATGTATTACATAAATTGACTGTATATTAACCACTTAATGGCTCACTGTGACTTTTCTGCCTTTTCATTTTGTATAATATTTCTGCAGCTGTCAGTGGGGAGATATAAGGAAGAGGACAACAATCACATTACAGTTCTACTATTCAATAATATATTTCATTATCATCTACCAAATGATTTGGTTGTGTGTCCCCAGCATCACACCCTGCACATGTGAGGCACAGGGCCGGGAACCTGGATGTCGGCTTATTCTGAGCAATGGTTATATATTTGAAAATAAATATTCAAAAAGTGGAAATATCATTATAGGTGGAATAATCACAGCCCATAAGTGGGAGTCAATTTTTAAGGAGACATATGGGAGAACAATAATGTGTCTAGGGTAAGTAACAAACTGAGGGGCAGATTTATTAAGCTTGGAGAAGAGATAAACTGAAGATAAAGCGGAGAAAAGGTAAAAGGAGATAAAGCACCAGCCAATCAACTCCCAACAGTCTTTTTCAAACACAGCTGATTGGCTGGTGCTTTATCTCCTTTTACCTTTTCTGAAGGGTTGGGGCGACCAACGCCAAGCTACAGATGCTCTCATTCAGCGCCAGCGCTTGCCAGATCCCCTCCGCTGGTGAGAACTGGCGGAGAGGTGCTCCATATGACTGAGACGTGCGGGTCTCCTGCACGCGCACCCCCGTCTGGTGGATGGCGGGGGCTGGTAGAGGCTGGTGGCTGGCAATTCTTTTTCAGCTGAATGAGAGACGCTACATCTGTAGTTGGCCAGTGACTGGTGAGGATAGCATTTTGGGTACTTGTGTAATATCTGGGCACCCGATTTTTCGATTGTATGCTTTAACTTAAGGCATTCAATCAAATGCGATGGTCCCGATTTTTTCGGGACCAAATCGCGTGCGATGCAAAGCGAGCGACGTGATTTTTACATAGGATAAAATGTTAAATGGTCCCTGAGACCCGATTTTACATTGGGTCCAATGTAAAATACCCCCCAGACCCCATTTTTTATTGTATACCTACCCTGTTCATACACCCACTATCCAAGTGGACATGGAGTTGAATTTATATAGTGTGGCGAGCAAAGTGAGCCACCGAGCCCGAAGCGTGGCGAGCGGCCGCGGATTACTTAACATGTATTCAGTGTCCCCTCGCAGGGCTCGCCACGCTTCGGGCTCGGTGGCTCGCTGTGCTCGCCACACTATATAAAATCAGCTCCATGCCCACTTGGATAGTGGGTGTATGAACAGGGTGTGTATACAATAAAAAATGGGGTCTGGGGGGCATTTTACATTGGACCCAATGTAAAATCGGGTCTCAGGGACCATTTAACATTGGATCCTATGTAAAAATCGCGTGCATCGCATTTTGTCTAGTCAGTGACAGGTTTGCTGGGTAATTTATCGCTAGTGCGATATTGGAGCCAATTCTGAAATTATTTTAAAAAATAATAATATTAATAACAATAGTAATAATTGCACTCTTTTTTTTAGTATAAACGCTAGAGTATACAGACATCTCAGAGCTTTTCTCTTTGCCATTAATGAAATTAACATGAACCCAGACATCCTGCCCAATATCACTCTGGGTTATCATCTGTATGATTCTTGTGGAAGTGAGAATAAAGCTGTGGAAGATGTTTTCTGGATATTGTCTGGATACGAGTTGACTCCTAATTATATATGTAGAAAGAATGGCACAGTAGGTGGTTTTATTGGAGATCTCAACTCTCACACCACCATCTCAATGGCACAGATCCTGAGTATATATGGGTATTCACAGGTACGTGCTATCCAATATGATTACAGAAAATATTTGACAAAATCTGGTCTATATGGAAGTTACTGGATCTAAGAACTCACCTTTTTTTTTGGAATATTACATGTATTACAATGTGACTTTTTGTTGCAATAACAATAAAAAAAATAGTGATAAAAAAAATACCCACCCACCCACTCACATGCCGAATTCACCAGCACGGCTGCCAATGCATGTTTTGCAAATACATCCAATCATAGCCTAGGGGGCGAGCAGCGAATGATGTGGAACGAGCACAAAAAAAAAGATACACTCAGTTGTCGTAGCTTTGCTTGTGACCTGTACGAGGACAGGGTGGGAAGCTGACATCCGGTGATGTCAGCTGCTCACCCCCCAACAGCTGCATCACTGCCTCATTACCATGGAAACGCCCAGCGTTTTAATGGGGACACCCATGAAATGTTGGGCTTTCCCATGGTTGAGTTCATCCGCCGCCAAGCAGCCTAGCCAGTCACTCTCAATTGATATATTATAGTTTTGTTTTGGTTTCTAGTTTTGTTTTGGGTGTACTGTTATCCCTTATCCTTGTGTTCCCCTGTCCTGGTGTTCTTTTTTGCCTTGCCCAGCTTCTAATAGCAGCCTTGTCTATATCAAAGCCTGGAAGCATCTTTGGTCCTAATCCTCCTGGAAAAGGCGGCTGCTAACGGTGAAGTATTAGCATGCAGTAGGTTAAAGGGGATACGGTCATTTGGTATACAGCATGATGGTCAACAGTCATTAGGTCGACGTGGGAAAAGGATGACAATGGTCTAGGTCGACATAGGGAAATGTCAACATGGTTCTAGGTCGAAAGATCATTAGTTCGAGAGGTCGTTAGTTCAATAGGTCATTAGTTCGACAATGTTTAGGTCTACAGTCGAAAGGTCGACATGGGGGTTTTCACTGTTTTTTGAGCCGACATGGCGGTATTTCATGCCCTACCATCCACTAGGGCATGGTGGGAGAATAAAATAGTGTGCAGAGCTCAGCGAGGCACCGTGTCCGACGCATAGCGAGCACAGCGAGCGATGCGAGGGGATGTGGTGCACTTGATGTCGACTGTGTTGACAATCAGATAAAAAACAGTGAAAAACCCCATGTCCATCATTTGACTGTCGAACTAATGACCTGTCGAACTAATGACCTTTCGACCTAGAACCATGTCGTCATTTTCCCATGCCGACCTACATCTATGTCGACATTTTCAAATGTCAACCTAATGGTGTCGACCTAATGACTGTCGACCATCATGCTGTCGACCAAATGATCCCAACCCGGTTAAAGGACTATTGGGCAAAGAGCAAATCCTAACAGTGCTGTAATACTACTGGAACAGTTTTTAAATTATAACAATTGGAAAAGGCCAAGACTAAGGTTGGTAGAGTCCTTCATGATGTGATTTGCCCTGTCTACTCTCAGTGACTGCAGAATCATCAGAGGTCTCGGTACTTGTTTCCTAGCACGGGGTTGATCACATGCCTTAAGTTACGATGATCAACAGCGATTTTCCCATAGAGAACAATGTTAAAATAGTTTTAAAGTTAAAATCGCGTTGATCACGTCAGGCCATTATAGTGGCATCCAATGCGATTGACGCAATCAACCCGATTTTACATAGGGAACAATGGGAAAAGGGCCAATATGGCCAATTTCTCATTTTATATGCCCCCTCAGGGGTATTAAGTATGGTTAATGGCCCCCATTGTTAATGCCACCCCACTATTGACGCCAACCCGAAGCGTGGCGAGCGCAGCGAGCCTGCGAGGGGCAGCGGTACACGTCCTCCGACCTTTTCAAACCCCCACTATCCACATCGGCGTGGAGTTGATTCTATATAGTGTGGCGAGCGCAGCGAGCATACCTGTGAGCCCACGCTTCAGGCTTGGTGGCTCGCTGCGCTCGCCACACTATCTGAAATCAACTCCACGCCGACGTGGATAGTGGGGGTATGAAAAGGTCAGAGGATGCATACTGCCACCCCTCGCGGGCTCGCTGTGCTCGCCACGCTTTGGGTTGGCGTCAATAGTGGGGTGGCGTTAACAATGGAGGGCCATTTCACCCATCGGGGGTGGTTTGCTATCTAAATGGGGGGTTTGGGGGCTTTTTATATTGAAATAAATGTAAAATTGGGGTCTCAGGGAACATTTTACATTGATTCCAATGTAAAAATCGGGTTGATCGCATCACATGCGATTTGGTTGGCATGGGATGCGATCGACGCGATTTTTGCAGCCCCGATCAATACAATTAAAATCGGTGGCGCCGTGCTAGGAAACAAGTACCGAGGTCTCTAATGCAGCTGGTGTTATATCTAAACCACCAGTGGTGTAGCTAGGTCCCACAGTGCCAAGAGCAAGGGCATGTTTTGCGCCCCCCCTTCCCAGATTTGTAGTAGACTGGGCTCTTGCGTGACAAAAAGGGGACATGTCCTAACATTATACCACACACTGTAATGCCCATTGCACATTTTAGCGAACTTTGTAATACCCATTACATAAAGCCACATGCCGTAGTGCCAATTACACATAAGGCTACACCCATTACACCCATGCCCATTACATACTATATAACAAACCATAATGCCCATTACACATTTGACACATAAGTGCCACTTACCTACATGCTCATTGCTGGGAACTTCATGCTCGATGCCACAGGGCTTCATGCTCATTGCCAAGGGGGACTGAAATTGCTCGTTGTCAAGGGGGACTGAAATTGCTCGTTGACAAATGGAACTGAAATTGCTCATTGCCAAGGTGGACTGATATTGGTCATTGCCAAGGGGAACTGAAATTGCTCATTAACAAGGGGGACTATAGTGTTCCTTGATGTTACAGGTTTCTCTTTCATTACAAAGTTTTAGCTCCTCTTGCAATTTCAACTAGGCTTCCCCTGATATATTAGTATTCTGCCACCAATCTGCTATTTAACCATCATACACCATCCCAATGGATCCGATACGATTTCCCGGCGGTCGGGATCCCGGCGGTCGGAATCCCGACACTGGAATCCCGACCGCCGAAATCCCGACAAGGGGGGGACATGGATCGCCCCCCCCCTTGCGGGCTCGCTGCGCTCGCCACGCAGCGGGCCCGGTGCCTCGCTACGCTCGGCACGCTATTTTATTCTCCCTCTATGGGTGTCGTGGACACCCACGGAGGGAGAAAGTTTCGGGATTTCGGCGGTCGGGATTCCAGTGTCGGGATTCCGACCGCCGGGATCCTGACCGCCGGCAAATTAACCGCATCCCATCCCAATGGCTTTACACTGAAACAAAGGGGCTCCAAAAACATGATATCCCTTTCACACATTCTGCAGATTCCAGTCCTGGTTTTCTGTCGCTCACATGTTATTATTATTATTATTAATATTATTAATATTATTATTATAATAATTTTATTTATAAGGCGCCACAAGTGTTTCGCAGCACCGTACAAAGGAACAATACAGGGAGACAAAACTTGGCATAACATTGAACAAATAACAAAAATAGAGTACAAATAAAGAGTGCCACAGATCAATACACATTACAGCTTAAATATAAGTAGTGAGGACTTAATAAACATACAACTAGAGGCTTAAGGCCAATGATGGAGATGAGTATGCAGACGAAGATGGTCACTGAATGTTTGAGTATAGGAGAGCTGTGAGTGAAATGTGAAGAGAAGAGGGCTTTGACAACAGGAGGGAAGAGGGCCCTACTCGGAGGAGCTTACAATCTAGTATGAAAGGGACCCAGATCGATTACAAGAGGTGCAATCAAGTGGGCGGTGGCTAGATAGCAGGATGTAAACAGGCAAGCAGGCAAGGGGTCGGAGAACCAGCTAGTTTATGAAGGACTAGTTTATGCAGTGAAAAGGTACGCTTTGATGAATAGGTGAGTTTTCAGTGCCTTTTTGAAGCTTTGCAAGGTTGGGGAGAGTCTAATGGAGCGAGGGAGTGCGTTCCACTGAAGGGGTGCAGCACGGCAAAGTCCTGTACTCTAGCATGGGAAGCAGTGATCAGGGTGGAGGAGAGTCGACCGTAGAGGTTGGGAGGGTGTTTGAATGGAGATGAGGACATGTAAACTGTACAATTGACACACCTGTGTGACATATTTCAGCTTTCTCATTCCTAGCAACGTATGCACAGACCATCTCTGTGGTTTTTGCTTGGCAAAACCTCCAACATAGCATACAGCTTTACTGATAGTATATGTGGAACTACTATAACCAGCACCTTTTGCAGACAGTACTTTGGTAGTCTGCTGCCCCGCACGCCCAGCTCTCCAACTCCCCGCTGTGCTCGGCCAACAAGCGCCTATGGGCAGAGCTGGACCGCTAGTCAATAGGTGCTCGCAGTCCAGCCGCTAATGCTGCTTCTGATTGGCTGCTGGACTGCAAGTGCCATTTGGCTAGCGGTCCAGCAGGTGAGGGTGACTTTAATTGAAAATAGAGGCAGACTCAGGTGCTAGGCACAGCGGGGAGCAGGGGAGCGGGCAAGCAGGGGAGCCAGCGGCAGAGTGCACAGCTCTGGCACCCAGTGACATTTTGGCGCCCGGAGCTAGTGCTCCGCTACCCTCGCCCTAGCTACGCCCCTGTAAACCACATCAAGTGAATGCCCCACAGTAACCCTAAAATAACAATGCATTCAAAGAATATATCCTTCATGATTAACTTACATCAACACCCTTATGTTGTGAGATCATTTTGGTTTCATTGACCCAGGTCAGTAACCCTAGGGCTGGCTTCTGCATTAAGAGAGTGGATGAAGCTGGTGGCTTGATGAAGCTCTCCATCATGCAGGTTGGTTCTGTAGCACAGATGATAGGTAGAATGCATAGCAGACAGGAAAGCTGGAGAAGCTTAAACAATTGGATCATTGCAAAGCCAGAGACATGAAACCTGATCACTATTTGACAGGCAGGAAGCCGCCATATCTGGGTTTTCTGGGAGTGTCAGGAGAAAATTTATCACTGTAATATCAGTGGCGGCCAGGGCTTAAAGTGGTCATGAAGAGGTGGGGGTACTCATTTCTCTCTGCCACCAAATTACCTCCCCTTCCCTACCCCCATTAGGCAGAGACAGGGCCAGTGGTAGGCATTATGGCACCCCCTGCAAACTAGAATGCTATTCTGTGAGAAATACTGTGCAGGGCCAATGTGGAGGTAAAAATGTTCCACCTCAACATTAGAGGTAGTGGAACTCAGTTCCACCCAGTCCCCCCTCACTTTAACCCCTGGTGGCGGCTCCTTGTATTGGGCTGCAGGACTGGAGCCCCTCTAGTGAAACCCAGGAGGTTTTTAGTGTAAAACAGAAAGCCAGCATCAGAGCTCCGGTGGGACCTACAAGAGGGGGGTGCGCATTCTACCCGTGGGGGGAGGGGGTGCAGGATCTTCCTCTGGAGCTCTCTGCTGGCTGTCTGTGTCTCTCCCAGTCCTCATGTGTCACATGATCACATGTCTTTCCTGTCAGGAGTCACAACACTAGCCTCCATGTGCGACCTCCTCTCGTGTGGTGAGGAGTTCAGCAAGTAGTAGCTTCCTATTGGAAGCTGCTACTACCCTTCATACAGAGGACTGAAAACTCCTCCCCCACTTGGGCTGCCAGTACATGGTTCAATGACAGAAATATATTTCCAGCAGGAAGCCATTCTGTGCACATCACCAGAGCTACAGTGCTTCCATGGGCTGCTGCCTGTGCAGCCCAGCAGAAGCAAATCCTCTGCAGTGAGCATGCCCAGACTTAAGTGAGTCACTCAGTGTGATGCAACTGAAGGAAGGTATGCATTGCACCAGTGGTGCATGTAATTTTTTTTTACAATATTTGAGCCTCTAGGAATAATATCTATTTAAATTATTATTTGTGTGTAGATCTTTAATAGTAGTATAATTTTCTGTACTTTTATTAATATTAAAGTTATTCAAAGTGTGTATTTTGCTCTGAACCTGTGTTTGTGTGCATGTGGGTACAGTATATGCACAACATCACTGGTACAAAGCAATCACAATCAAGGTTAATTTATTCCATAGTTTAAGGTGATTTAAAGTAGATTATCTGTATGTTGTGTTCGGTTTGCAATGAGCAGGACCCAGGCAATTGCAGTCCCCTTTAATTCTAAAGGCAGGAGCCACCACTGGGTAATATAATGAAGAAGTACAGCACCAGGACTTAAGATCATGGGTGACATTCTATGGGATGAGATGTGTGTTTTTTGGCGATTATTAGAAAAAAAAAATGGCGACATCATATTTTTCCTTGAAATCGCATATTTAATAGGATGCGCTAAGGGACGGATATCGCATATTATGTGCGATAACTCATGCGAACTGAAAGTGTGTGAAAAAATTGCATTTTTATCGCATCCATATGTTTTCGTACAGAAAAGTATACAAATCGCTTATTTAATGGGATGCGTTTTTGCAAATCACACTTTTAAGGTGTCTAATAATTGCACTTTTTTTTCAGACCAGGTTCTGTTGGGCGATTTGGCCCAGAACTCACTTTGGTCAAGTGCACAAATGGTTAATTTCAACACAGGTGCACTCAATTTCACTCTGAAACACCCCTACATTTACCCCAACATCATTAAGGACACCTGTGAGGGTTTGAGACATGGAGATTTTGCAGAGTGGTTTGGAGTTGCTGATTTGTGATGTGGCTCATTTGGAGGAGCTGCGCAGGAGGGAGGAAGCTGCGCACCAGATCCAGGTAGCCCCCCGACTACTGCGTACCCCACGTATGTATCGTGCTTGGCTGTACCTGGACTCCCTCTCGGATCAACAGGTTGTGGGGATGTTTAGGCTGAACCGCAATAACCTGTTGGACTTATATGAGCAGGTGAGAGATGATTTGGACCCTTTCGGGGGAGGCAACTATGCAGTGTCTGGGCTGCAGAAATTAATGTGTACCCTCTACTATTTGGCCACAGTCTGTGACCTCATGGTCCTTTGGGGTTTCACAGCCCACTTTCTCTAAGCATTTTACTCAAGTGTTACTTGCTTTTAAGAAGTTTTGGCGCACATACATCAGATTCCCCAGTTCTGAGTTGGAGTGGCAGGACCACAAGGTGGCTTTCTACAGACTCTCAGCATTCCCTCACATGCTGGGAGCTATAGACTGCACAAACATTGGGATTAGGGCACCACACGTGCGGGGATACGTCTATGTCAATCGGCGCGGGCGGCACTCTTTGAACATACAGGTGGTATGTGATGGTCATCTCAAAATCCTAAGTGTAGTAGCAGGCTTCCCTGGGAACTGCCATGACGCCTATATTCTGAGGCACTCAGCCCTCTGCAACCGATTCAACCAACAACAAACACCAGGGGGCTGGCTACTTGGTAAGTACATTTTTACATATTACCCTCTCTGTCCTTATTTGTACCTGCTCAAATGTGTGTGTTTCCAGTTTCACAAGCATATTGCTCTTGTCCCAGTGACTCCTGTTTGCACAATGCACATACCTTACCATACAAGGCAATAATTTCCTATCTGTGTTTTAGGTGACAAAGGATATGGGTGTGTTTCCTGGCTCATGACACCTTTGCGCTCCCCAGAGGGCCCTGCACAGCACCGGTATAATGAATCCCATATTGCAACCCGCAATGTGGTGGAGCATACATTTGGAGTATTGAAAAGTAGATTCCGGTGTTTGGGCCGGTCATCTGGTACACTGCTTTACCACCCAGCAAAAGTAGTGATGATCGTCCAGGCTTGCTGCATGTTACACAACATAGCCCTGTCCCAACCAGCCTATGTGGAGGAGGAACATGCAGCAGTCGTGCAGGAAGCCCAACCTACCACACCTCGGGTAGTGAGGGGTACGCAGAGGGGGAATCTGGTGCATACAGAAATCATCAGGCGTTACTTTTCCACCCACATTTAGCCTAATACACAGAGCCCAACTGATGCACCTGGTGGTGCTGACCTATCCCTTGCTGTAATCAACCTTGTAAGTACATTTGCAACATGTATGAATTAATTTTTCTGTAAAACATGGGTCACCTGGTGTTGTGGAACTACACATGGCAGCATGCCCTGACACACTATAACCATTACAGTCCAAACAATGAGTGCCAGAGCTTGCTGGAATATTTAGTTCCACAACCTGTGACGGGCCAGTAGTTACACAACACTACTTTTCAGCAATCCCATGGCCATATACCATTACACTCTGGGCGGTATTCAATGTGAATACCGGCGACGTGCAGTGAATCCTGTTTAGGATTCGCTGCACATTCGCCACTGCTCGCTGCGTTCCGGAGCCTCGCCGGCTCCGGTATTCAACGAGTCAGGGGCTCGCTGCCCCTGACTGGCGAATTTGAGCTCCTGCGGCGGACGCCACAGGGAGCCTGAGGACGGTGGCAGGCAGGGAGATGGAAGTCTTCCTGCCTGCCCCAGAATGTTTGTGGGGGGGAGGTGGGCTCCCCGGGTGCCAGGCAGCACAGGCTGCCCCCCGGGGGTGCCAGCAGGGGACCGGGTATATTCACTACACCCGATCATGCATATGTAATGATCGGGTGAAGTGAATATATGAATATCTAATGAGCGGCTCGGCTCCGGCCCCCTGCTGGCTGGTCTGTGTAAAAAAAAAAATATATATATAGATATATTTTTTTTAAATTAAATATATATTCATGTGCTTACAGCACATGAATAAAAATAGCATGCCCCTCCTCAGAATAAAATTTCTGATTTTTGGACACCAAATGTAAAAAACAACACACTTCATTTAAAAAGTTCACATTCCACTTCACCATAAAAAGATAGCGATTGCTACTCGGTGAATCATGGCGAAAAAAACCTTGAAATGTATTCGCCATCTGGTCATTGAATAGGGTGATTCACCGTTTTAGTCAGAAATTCGCCTTACAGCACAAAATCGCCATAAAAACCTGGCGAATCAGCCTTATTGAATACCGCCCTATGTCATATTTCACAAAACAATTGTTTTAAAAATAATACACAGACAAAATGGTATGCGTTTAGACATTTTTAATGCAGTATAGTATGTCATAAACAACCTGCATTTTTGTCACTCAAACATTCGTACTGTCGGGGGATGTTACAAGATGTATTGCATAATACATGCAAATAAAAAATGTAAAAAACAAATAAATTATTTTTTTCCCACCATTAACCCACCCTAAACCACCTTTTGAAGCTGCACCCAGGCCACCCCGGGTCCTAATACTCCGACGGGGTGGGGAAGTGGGGGAGCCACTTACTGGGGTGCTAGATACACTACTCAGTGTAGATGCTGCTGCACCTATGACATTGGCCTCCATCTGCTGAATTTGTGCCTGCATACCTATTAAGGCATTGGTCTGCGCTGTACACGATTGGCTAAGTGCAGCTATACTTTGCGCAAGGCTGCCAATATGGCTATTCTGTTCCCTTACAGCAGAAGCAAGATCTGCAAAACGGGTGTCAATGCTATTAGTCATGCACACATGAGTACCTACACCAACCCGTACACTCCTTGAAATTTTTCTTAATTGCAGAAAAGTGTGACGCATGTACCCCTGGATGTTCCCTATTTGCAGGCTTTGGGAGGCCATAAACTCAATTTGTTTTTCCTTGAAATTTACCAAGGAGTTAGCTACTTGTGCAGCAGAAGCTGCTGTATGGGGTGTGTTTGTGGGTGGGGGTGGGTTGGGAGTCACCCCACTTGGTGGAAGATCACTCTGTGATGACGTCTGTATTTCCTCCTCAGCCGCAAAGGTCTCCACGGGTTCTAGAATGATGTCCATTTCATCCAGCATCATAACAGAGGATTCTGTTAGTTGTGTTCCTAGTTGTACAGTACCTGTGGATACAGATGAAGAGGTAAGTACTGATGCATATATAGGCCAGTCTCTCTTCAGTACTGTTTTTGAAAGGGCTTGAGATGCTGAACGCACAAACCTAGGGGTATTATGTACTTACACATGTACCCCGATACTGCATGTTACATTGACATTAATAATAAGTGAGATGGCTAGGTCAGATTACATTCATTTCCGTTGCAATGTAGCAGCAGGAGATGAATGTAGTGTGAGATATTGTTGATGTGACATGGGTGTGTTTACTGTATGTGTAATGGCCTGTTTTTTGTTCCTTTACCTGCTTCCACAGATTCTGCAGCAACGGGCCTTCTTTTCTGTGATGCGTGAGCACTTCGGGACGGACAATCTGTGAAAGGATAGATGGGCAGCCATTATGTACCTTGCAATTGATAAACATTTATGCCAAATATGCATTGAAATGACATTACTGGACAATACTTCCTTTGGTTAAGGACTACATTATTTAGTCCCCACATTATTTGACATATGTTTTACACCTGAATTTTTTGTTAGATTATTATTAAACTATTGGACACATTACAACTGGTGGATAATCTGTGGTATGTAGGCGTGGCAGCTAAACCACCAGTACACCTATGTGTTTTTGGCCCACATACATGTTAAGCTGCTAGAAAGAATGTTAAAGTGTTGATCAATATCAGCAGTTGTGGAACTACAAGGCCCATCATTATGACCAATTTGAAAGTAGGAGCAGGCAATTTTTTTTTGCCTGACCTTGCTGGGCTATGTAGTTCCACAGCAGCACTTTACTTAGCATAACAATACAAGTGAACATTACAGTTTGAAAACATTGCCATGTATGTTTAAGATTGCATGTGGTCACACTTACCAGCTCTGGGTGGCGTCGCCGGCCTATCGGTAACCGCGACGTGCATGCCAGGCAGGACCTCAGGGGGTATGATTCTTTTGAGCTTCACCTCATAGGACGTATAGCAGACAGTGGTGGGGCTTTCTCCGCCAGTCTTGGTGGCCTCCTCCATCTCCATGGCCATTTTACTTTTGAGGTGTCCCATTCTTTTTTTTTTAATTCAGTCATTTTTATTGAAAATTTTGACAATACCAGTAAACATAAACAGAGCGGCTGGACGCATTAGTTATGACAGTGTGCATATGAGAGCAAATACAGATCAAAAGTGCACATGTTAGCAGGATTAGCAGTAGAACATGGTATATTGCATACAATATAGAAGTAAAGTCAATACCCGAAGGCGCCATTCGGGCAGACAATTAGAAGGAGGGAATATACCGACAAAGTCCCATGTTCTACAGTTGGCACATATGGCCGTCTCGCAGCCAATATAATTGTGGAAGGATTCTTATAGCACAAAAATCACACAGTACGAATGAGTATTAGACATCTAGCCACTAAATGGTCTAAATCTAATCTACCCTCAACCCCAACAAAGCAAAAAAAAACAACAAAGCAACCCACCCAGAAAACCCCCCACCCTGTACTACCCACCCCCAACTTAGGTGTACTTTATTCCCTGTAACCGTACCTCACCAATCCTCCCCTAACTATAACCACTGAATAGAGAAAGTTAGTGGCCTATAGCTGGCAAAAGCAGCTACTATAGCCCAAAAAAAGCCTAACTTATCCCTCCCACCCTAGCCTCCCCCCCCTCCACCTATCCCACTAACTATCCCCTCCCACCCATACTATCCCCCCCAAAATAAGGGATATTGAAAGGAGAACTACCAGGGGCATAAAGAACAGAGTATATTTTACAGCGTGAAGTAGCAGAAATGGGATAAATAATTTCTAGAAACAGGATGTAATAGGGACGGTGTGAAAAACAAAAAGGTCAAACATAAATGATCCAGAACTGGGATAAGCGACTCTCCCGTCTAAGTCAGCTGTGCACACCCTATTGTTATATATATATAAAATAGAAAGCAGCAGAATGTATTGTAGCATACATATAAAATCAAATAAAATCATAGCAGGATATAATAATGTAAAACAACATAAAGTAATGTATAGTGAGCACAGTTAGAAAGAGTCACCTCCTTAGGTAAATGGAGTATTACATCAATCTGGCCATCTGCTAGCATTTTGGTATGGGATAAATATAGTGCCAGTCCCATCCCCATAGAGACCATAATATATATCGGAGCGTTCAGCGTATTTAGATATTAAAGATACCAGATTGGTCAACATAAACGGAGGTAGTATTATTGGAAGCAGCGCGGCCATCTCATGGTTTTCACAAGTGATAGTAGGTCAGCAATCCCAGTGAAGTCTTGTATAAAAACAGATTCCCATAGTACACAGGCTTAGTAAGAAACGCAGGGTCATTGCAGGTAGAAATGGCGATTATATCTCCATCATTAGATGCCCCAAGGGTACTTACATTGGGAGTGACCTTGAGGTACATCCCAATAACAGGGGGTAAAGGGGATATTTATCCCTACCTCCCACCCACCCCACAAAAGGATAGCAATAGGATGGACTATCGGGAGTAGCAGACAAATAGTATCAAAGTATTTTGGACGCAGTATTTAAGGATAATATCTGCTGTAACAACCTGGAGCAGCATAGCAATTAAATGAGCAACCCCCCCCCCCCCCATACAGGATAGTACAATTAGACGGAGGACTAGAAACTATTGAAAACCATTTAACAAGTACAAATTATTGTAAGGGCGCAGCAGATGCAAAACAGGGAAGTCAGTCCAGTTATAGAATACAGTATCTTGGATCCGGCCATACATATATGTGTAATGTTATCAATTAATTATTCCGGCCACGAGTCAAGGTGTCTCAGATGCAAAGGCGTATCAGTAATCCCATTCCAAGGGCCAGAGGGATTACAAGAGCACTGTATGGTCGCCACATTAGAGCAGTGAAGGGACCCATTGTCCTCAATTTTGAAAGCAGGAGAGAACGGTAGAAGATCCATAATGTCATAATTATATCCAGACCCTGAAGAAAAACGCTGCTCCATCAGACAGGGTATCTCTGTGGGGGAGAGGGTCTCAGCGAGGCCAGTAGTAGTATAAACAGGAGCAACCAGAATTGGAGGTGATGGATCTACTTCATTTACTTTGACATTTTGATCAGAGGTAGAAGAGGGTGACTGAGCAGTGACGATTGTAGCAGAGAGCATCTCAAGCAGCCTCTGGGTTGAGGCATTCAGTGCCAGGATGATTTTAGAGACTGAGATAGCCATCATAGGATGCACAAAATGGCCGTGACCCCTCCTAGGAAAGAGTCCCACAGTGGCCAGAGACAAATAGTAATCAGGAGAAGTGCACAGATCAGGTACTATAGCAAATTATGCAGTAATTAGGTATACACAGGTACAATACACAGGATATGTGAGAGACAGTCTCTGTGTGTAATCCAGTGGCAGCAGGGCAGACACAATGAATAGGGAACAGTTGGCAGTGTGACACCCACAAAAGGGAATCATGTAGGGAGGAATCTGCAAACACCCACCGTGGAATAGGGCAGGGATGTATCAGTAGCAGGCTAAAAGGTGTAATATGCTGGCATCACCATGCCTTTTGCTTTTGCCCAGTATGGTGATGTTCACTGACCCCGATCCGCCCAACATTGACAGGGTATTGCACCAGCTGAGCTCATCCATCTGCAGCCCCCCGGCCGCCGTAGGAGATTCCGAGCAAGGGCGATAGTTGCTGCAGCAGTGCGCCCAGCCCCGGGTCCCATCGGCGCGGCCGTCAATCAAGGCTGCAGCTGGAGCCGCAGGAGGAGAAAGGCCCCAAGATGGCGCCCAGCAACACGGAGGGCAGAGGCCCAGGCGCTCACTGCAGGATGCGCAAGCCACGCAGGAGATCCACGGATGGCTCTGGAGGGGCAGAAGGCACTCCGGAGTGTGAGTGAAGGGGAAATGGAGGTCCTCGGGCCCCAGGGCAGGATGTGCAGACAGGATTTAAGTGGAGCCCACGCCACACACGTCCACTCACAGCACGGACCAAGCCGAGGTATCCTATTCTTGACATTTCTGACCAGGCGTTTGTGCTGACTTACAGCGTTCACCGCCTTGGTGATGTCCTTCCACATAGCCCTTTTCCGCTGTGTAGTGGTCTTGTGGTGACTTTTCCCCAGTAACCGGTCAAACACGGGTATGATAGCCCGGACAAGATCAGCATTTTCCTCGTAGGAAAATCTGACCTTTCTGCCACTTTTTGTGCGGCCAGCTTCTAACTCATCCTCCTCATTTTCTACTCCAGCCATGTACCCCTCCTCCTCCATGCCAGTGTCTTCCTCCTCCTCACCTCCATCTTCCTCCACCTCTGACATGTGGCCCTCCTGCAGCTGCTCTGGGGTATGGAATAGGTCCTGGGTATAGGATGGGGATGCCAGCGGATCCTCCACCTCCTCCTGCTGGGGCTGTCCGCCAGGGCCTGGTATGGGTCTGGCCTTGCTGTGGCCATGCTGCCTGCCACACTGCTTCCACTCCCTGTAATGGAGGACGACCTCAGCAGTCCTCTGCTGCCTCTCCCACTGGCTCTTTTTGGCTGGCTGCTGCCACTGCTTCCTCTGCCACTGCTCCCTCTGCCACTGCTCACTCTGCCACCAACACCTCTTCCTCTGCTCACACTGCCACTGCTCCTCTCCAGGCTCCTTACTTCCTATTAAAGAGTGAAATGGTGCCAGTGCCCCTTTATATAGGGGGTGTGATGCAAAATGGAGGGGACAGAGGTGGGCCAATAGGTTAGGGGGTTCTTAGTCATGCGGAGACAGTCTTGTAAATCGCACTCTGGTTGGTCCAAAACTCGCACATGGCCGGCGGAAGAAATCACACTTTTATGTGTCATAAAATCGCACCACTTCACCGCAAATCGCACTACATCGCACTTTTCAGCCTCCAAATCGCATACCATTAAATATGCGATTTATTACTAAAAAATGTGATTTCAAAAAGTGCGAAGAGCGGCGATGTGGAGCGAGATAAAAAATGCGCTTTTATCTCATCCCATAGAATGTCACCCCATATCTTAAGTAGACCCTTGTATTCCAATTATTATACAGACTAGGGTACTTGTGTATTTGCAAGGCGCCCAATTTGCATACGTACGCAGGCGTAGTGAAATTGCATCGCACGGCACGGTTTCGTGCCGTGCGATGCGATCTCACTAGTACTTGCGATCTCACTGGTACTTGTATATTAGCACGGCGCAGTTAGCGTAGCGGCACTGTCAGAATCAGCGTAGTGTTAGCGCGGGCAGCATTGATAGCGTAGTCAGTCACAAGTAGCGTAGTGTTCCCGCTCCCTGTCAGATTCAGTCAGAGGTGAAGCTAAAGTGACTGCGTAATGGCTGCAGAACCTGTCACAATGTTCACCTTGCCGCAGACAGAGGAGGAGGCAGTGGGTTTCTTCCAGCAGGAGCATTTGCTGCCACTGACACAAACTTGTGTTATGGACACCCAATGCTTTAAATATGAAGGAGTGCAAGTGGCGCTGCCATATTAAAACATGTCAGAAGAAGGTGAGCCTCCGTGCGGCACATTGGTTCCCGGGTTGCCATTTACCTTTCCTTACGCTTATACGGTTTATTTATTCATGGGCGGAAGAGCTCACAACTATCAGTTTCTGTGAGCGACAACTCAAGTTGTCAAATAAAACAATGGTGCTATACAATAACCTGATGCGGGAAGCCTGCACCTTGGACCTAATGACACAAGCCCCAACGCCATATTGGTGGTCCTGGGAAAATCGTGGAAGGCGACGAGAGCCTCTTTGTACAGAGGAAAGGTCATGTGGGCCGGATGCTGCCTCAACAGTGGCTATTCGGAGACATTTCAAGAGACACCGGTGAGTGCTTCGTGACACCTGTACAAAGATGTGACACCAGTACCCTGATGGCTGCCATCAATCAATTCATTAAACCGGGGATGACTATCCACTCTGATTGCTGGTGTGCCTATAACACCGAGCACCTGGAGCAGGCAGGGTACCACCATGCTCGGGTGAACCACAGGTTTAATTTTGTGGATCCGGACACTGGGGTTCACACAGAAAACATTGGGCGCCTTTGGGGATCCTGTAAATGGGGCAACAAGCGTCAAAGAGGCACCAGGCGCCAGAATCTGGACTCCTACTTACAGGAATTTATCTGGAGAAAAACTGTGGGTGTAGAAAATGCTTTTGAGCATATTATTTATGCACTTTCTCTTCTTCCAAAGGCTGATGCAGAATCAGAAGAAGGACTCTTTTATTATTTTCTTTGTTCTTGATTAATTGTTATTACTGTAATTTGTTAATTTGATATTTTCTTCTTTATTATTAATTAAAATTCAGTTAACAGTTAACAAATGTCGTCATTATTGTCTCAGATGTATGATATGGCAGGTGTGAATGTGATCCTAAAACACCCCATGTCCATGTTCCCTCGCGGGTCTCGGTGGCTCACTGCGCTCACCACACTTTAAAAAATCAACTCCATGCCGACGTGGATAGTGGGGGTATGAAAAGGTTGGGAGGATGCGTTCCACTGCGCTCGCCATGCTTCGGGGTGACGTGCATAGTGGGGGTGTGGTAAATACCATTGCATCACATAGACATGTACACTGGGGGTGTTGTGCTAAATCGCATCACATCGCACACAAAATTGCAAGCGATCGGGTGCAATGAATAAATTAATTAGTGAGATTGCATCGCATCACATCGCATGGCACAAAAACTTGTGATGCGATGCAATTTCACTATGCAGAATAACCCACTAAGCAAATAGCTTAGTGGGCACCCTGTAAATACACAAGTACCCAGACTAGTTTTAAAGCCAGTCTGATGGATGGCAAAAGTTTATGATTATGCAATTCTCAAAAGTTTTGTAAAGTGAAAATGTTTTTCATTTAATAGACCCTTATATGCCTTTAACCCCTTTGGTGGTATGCCCATAAATTTCTCGAGCTGTGCTGCAGGAGCAGGCTCTCTGAAGAAGATTCCGGGCATGCCACTGTCTTCAGTTAAAATCTGGGCTGCTCTGGGAGGTTCAGACGTGCTCGGCCATTCGTGTGTTTAAGCATCCAAAGCATCCAAAGCAAGGGCTGCTGCAGAAGGCAGCAGCTGCCCCTTCTGTAGTGAGTATTTCTGGAGCAGAAAAAACCTGCCCTGCTAGGTTTGTCTTGCCCAAAGAAAACCCACCACTCAAGGGGTTAAGGGTCCACTTAAGGGGCATCGAGAGAGGGGAGATGAGAGTGTGTGGGGGGGGGAAGTACTTTTTGCCCAGGCCCGTGTCTGATGGAGGGGACAGTGGCTTATCTAGTGCAAGGCAGCCACCACTGCCGCTTGGTTGAGCGAGCAGCAGCGGGCTCTGTGTGGGCACCGGGCAGTGGTGTATCTATCGTGCTGCAGACCCTGGAGCCAGCGCCAATGTGGTCTTCAGTGGGTGCATTGAAGATCCGGAATACAGAATCCGGAGACTAAGGAGCTGCTGCTGCAAGGAAGGAGGTGCCCGGCAAGCGCATCATGGCCTGGCCCAGGTGAGTTTGCTACCGCGCACCCTGCCTTCCCGCACCCGGAGACCTTGTCCCTTCCCCCCACACACACTATGCAGGCCCCTGCGGGAGTGTTGGAGCCAGCCTCAGGGACCCAGCATGTCTGCTGCATACCTCTCAGGGACTCGACAGCTGGAGTGTGCAGCCGTCCACCACTCTCCCTTAGGCACCCGGACGGCAAGTGTGTAAAGTCCCTCCCCCCTCCATGTCCCTCAGACACCCGGAGGCTAGTGTGTACAGTGACCCCCCCTTCCTTCTTTCGGCAGCAAGTGTGTACAGTAACCCCCCCCCATTCCCTCAGACACCCGGCGGCTTGTGTGTACAGTAGCCCCCCAAACACCCGGAGGCTGGGTTCATGGAATGATCTAGTGGTCTGGCCAATATAGTAGAGCCTCTACTATATTGGCCAGACCACTAGATCTTTCTGTGAATGGATGGGTTTACATAGGTCGGCCATCAGTCTGTCTATAGGTGGGAGAGATGTGGACCAACCTGTTGCCCGTTACTTTGTTACCATGGGTCACCCGGTGGAGTCTCATAAATATATCATGATAGACCACTTACCAGAGGGTAAAATGAAAATAGCTTGATGTAACCATAAGCTTGTACAGTAAGTGTATTATGTACATTATAATTATTGCTGTTTTCAATGTATGTATGCATTTTTCACAGTCACTGTTCATTACGTGTGTTTGTTTTGTAATTAAAATGTATCCGATGTTTTTTAACATTGGTCCATGCTATGTTGCCCATGGCAACCACAACGGTGCTGGCGTGTGTGGCTGCATGCCTAATATGGCTATGCTGGAACCTGCCTATGTATACAGTAGTGTGTGGTGGCTGGTGGATGTTCAGCGGGACCATAGTGCTAAATTGTACTTTATCTGTCCTCCAGTGCGGCCGAAGTGCGCATGTCCGCTGTTACCAAGATGGCTGTTACCAAGATGGCTAGTTGCTCCTTCCTGGTTATTGTAGCATAATCCTACTGCTGCATAGCAACAGGGCTGTCATCCGTGACCGGAAGTGTGTCACGTCAACTTCCGGTATTGGCGTGACGCGGCGGCGGGGCCCGTGGAATGGACAGACAAGGTAGGTATATATGGGGTGAGTGTGGGGCTGTTCCTTTGCTGTAGGAAGGGGTCTGAGGATGGGGTTTGTCCCCGGAAATGTTACCCACCCTGTATCATTGAATATATTGTTTTGATGCAAGCTGTTTGACGCTGAGTGCCATTTGTTGTTCCATGCTATGGGATTCGGAGGATATCCATGATCTACTGTATTCATTCTGGATCCAGGGTAATTTGTTTTCTGGAGTCCATAGTTAGTCCCGGCCGAATTGGATCTCTCTCTCTCTACTTATTTTTATTTATTAACAGTTTCTTATATAGCACATACATATTCCGCAGCACTTTACAGAGGATATTTGAACATTCACATCAGTCCCTGCCCCAGTGGAGTTTACAATCTATATTCCCTACCACATGTATACGCATACACAGACATTCTAGGGTTAATTTGTTGGGAGCCAATTAGCCTATTAATATATTTTTGGATTGTGGGAGGAAACCGGAGTACCCGGAGGAAACCCACGCAAGTACGGGGAGAATATACAAACTCTGTACAGTTAGAGCCATGGTGGGTATCGAACCCA
This sequence comes from Crinia signifera, assembly GCF_055691185.1. Classification (NCBI taxonomy): domain Eukaryota; kingdom Metazoa; phylum Chordata; class Amphibia; order Anura; family Myobatrachidae; genus Crinia; species Crinia signifera. Next base: position 34,733,956 of record NC_139217.1, read on the forward strand.
TGACCTCAGTGCTGTGAGGCAGTAATGCTAACCATTACACCATCCGTACAGCCCATATTCGTCGGGTCGGCACACCGTGAACAGTTCCACAAACACCGGGGTGCAAAACGCCAGGGGGGATTTTGAGAGCAGGGACGGCAGCGGCACTCACACAGATTTAAATAATGATACCATACCAAACTTGGTAGTTTAGAACAATGACGTTTCGGAGTTTAATCCTTTCACAAATCACAAATAACAAAAGAACAAAAGTGTGTAGCTTACCTAAATAGAAGAACCTGGACCCGCTCAGCCACTCCAAACTCATGGGCGGGTGTCCGCCTCTGTTCCCTCCCGCTTTCTGGAACCTCAGGGCGCGCATCAGGGCGTCACTCTCCAGCTTCAGGAGTGTCTCCGGTCGCTAGGCAACCCCCGCACCAGAACGAAAGTGGTGAGCTGTAATACACAAACAAAAAATATGTCTACATATAAAGGAACCACAGAGCTATATAAATCAAAGAACAGTATCCAAGGTGTATAGTTACACCATTCTCGCGTCAACCATGAGGAACTAAAAAAAAGGAAAAAGGCATAACAAAAAAGCAAAAATGAAAGGCATGCATTAACATCATAGGAACATTTTAAGGGACCACTGCTCATTCAAACACCATGGCCACATACAGCAGTGTCCAGTTTGAATATCCAGCGACTTTCTAGCTGTAAAAGTTTCTTCGCCCGATTGCCACCTCTTAAGTTGAGAGGGACGTGATCTATGATAGTGTACTGTAGGCACGACAGTGGATGATTTGCCAGCAAGAAATGACGTGCCACAGGTTGTTTATGTTCTTTATCTTTCATCAAAATTGCCGCTCTGATGGCAGTTCTGTGATTTGCCATACTCTCCTGTAGGCTCCTCACTGTCACTGAATGTGCTTGTACATGTCAAGAGATGTTTAATTTGAAATTTGGCTCCAGAGTAGGGATGAAAGAACTATTTGGTATTTGACATCCCGCTGCAGGTGGTGCTACGTTTCGGGGTCTCCCCCGGCGTCAGGACAAAACAATAATGTGTGATACAAGCAGTATCACACATTATTGTTTTGTCCTGACGATGGGGGGAGACCCCGAAATGTAGACCACCAGGCAATAAATTTGTCCTACGTTCACCAGCATCTAGTCCCTGAGTGCCCTTCTTTCTCCAATTTGTGTCTTCATGGGCTGCGAAGCCCTTAGGGTGGCACCAGGGCAAGCTATATAATCACGATACCTCCTGGTCTGGCTAGGGCCAGGTAGGAAAAAGCGGCACTCCACGGACTCCAATAGTGTAAACAAGTAATTTAATCCATAAAGGTGCAGTACATCATGGTCGACGTTTCAAGACCTACAGGTCTTTTCCTCAAGACTAGTACCATAAAGTGCAATCAGTGCTGTGCTGGTGACCAGGTCACCAGCACAGCACTGATTGCACTTTATGGTACTAGTTTGTACATAGTGCACCTCACACACTTGAATATTGGACAAATACAGTACACACAAAACATACACATAACACACCACTCTCAGTACAACACGCACCCAAAACAGTACAACATACACACAAGCACACACATAGAACACACACACTTTTTTTTGTAAATTGAGTCTTTATTTGTACAAAAAGGTGAAACATACACTACTGTGACAATATATTATAAAATTTTTCCCACTTTTTTCCCACAAAAACCTCCCCCCCCCACCCCCAGACATAACGTACAAACATAAATACATTTGGCCTTTAATTCACAACGATTCACATTGCTCTTAGCGAACTTTTCGCTAGACATGAGACAAGGCATTGCACATAACCATATACTCCCGGAGTAGAAGCGTTTTCCGGTTTAATACCCCTAGTTACTTTATATATTTATCACCCCTTTATTACACAATGTACAAGAGTACGGTTCGGTCCCCCCTTTTTTCTCTAAGTATTGGGTCTGTAGGGTCCTATATCCCGAACAGGGCGGAGATCCTGACGTATTACAAGGAAAAATAGACTTAAGGAGAAATAGACACTTAAATGACTAACCAAATTATTACATTTTCCCTTCCCCACCTTCCCTTTTTCCCCTTTCTCCCTCCCTTTAACTATCGTGATGTAATGAACTAGACTCCGGGCATGGGTATGTATTATTGCCCTCTCCCATCTCTTTACAAGCTACTAATCCAAACAATCTATTATCTCCTAAAAAAAAAAAAAAAGAACACACACACTTAAACATTGCACAGATACACAAGCACACAACACACACATTTAAATATTGCACAGATACACACAGCACACTACACACACATACTATATATACTGTATGTAGCGCACTTCACAAACTTATACATTGGACAGATACACACAACACATACACACCCATACATAACACACCACACACACAGTACAACACGTATTCACATACACTACAACACACAAAGAAACAGTACAACACACACAAACACACAGAACCAGGTCTGAGAGGTTTGGGCTCCGACACATATCTACAAGGCACAAGGCTTTTTCAAGGCCTTGAAAAAGCCTTGTAGATAGGTGAAACACGTGTTGGACCCAACCCCTCAGACCTGTGTTGTTGCCTAGGAAATTATGATAATTTGCTAAAACCAATAATGAATGTATAATTGGGATAGGAGTGTGCAATAGTTTCTGAATGCAGTAACGGCTTCAAAGCAACCCCTCATTGAAGGGTGAGCACGCTGTAAGCACTAGTACAGTTTTGAGTGCTAAGGGCGAAAACTAAGCCCCCCCCCCCCAACCACCACTGTACATTTAATTAAGATCAGAGCAATAAAAATGCCTGCTTATTTAAATAAGATCTCTGCTGAAGGAGCAGGGCATCCATATATCAATATCAATTGTAATATTTATGTATACATTCCACTGATGAGAGAAGCCTGGGCTCTGTGCCAGATAATAGAGGTACAAAGTGGCAATAAAGGCCGAAGCTCAGTGCTAAGCAACAGAGCTACAAAAGTAGTAATGCAGTAATTAAATTACCAACAACATTCTCTCACATCCAGAATACATTTGGAGCACAACACAGGTTCTGTATTTTTAATACACCACTTGTTCACTATTTTTCAAACTTACACACTATATATGTTACATGTGATATTAGTACATCTTTTTAACCTCTTACTTACCACGTCTAACTGTCCAATGCCCCAGAGTTTCAGTGAATAACAGAAAAACAAAGGGACATTTTTTAATAAAACTTTATTGTAATTACAATTGATCTATAAAAGTGTGAAAAACAGGTGTTCATCAAATCTCGCAACCCCTTTCACCTTTTTTTGCCTTTGGCACAGCATAAGACATATTTTGACACCATTTTTGGATATGAAAAAAACCTGCATAGCCGCACAATAGTACCACCAATTCAATGATACAGTAGCACAATATTATTCACATTATGCTGCACATGGTGTCCCTGATTCACAATACACCAAATATAAACAAAGCCCATAGAAGTGCCCCTTATACACAATACCCACAGAAGTAGTGCCCCTTATACAAAATGCCCACAAAATAAGTGTCACTTAAACTTAATGCCCACAGTGTTGCCACTTAAAACACCCACAGTAGTGTTGTTCCTTATACATAACTCCCATAGCAGTGTTACTTAAAACACAATGCCCACAATAGTAATATCCTTATAAAAAACGCTCCCCAGTAGTACCCATTACAAATTAAATCCACAGTAGTAATGCACGTTATACACAATATGCCCACAGTAGAAGTGACATAAGGTTTGAAGAAAGCAGAAGAGGAATAATAAAGGAGAGGCACAAGAGGGGTAAATGTGAGAGGAACAGTGAGTTTTGAGGAGAACAAGGGAAATGAGAGTGTTGTTGGAAAATGGTGGAATATACAGATGGAGCAGCTCTCCTTTGAGCTGCTTCTGGCACTTGTATTGCCAATCGCCACCCCCCCCCCACACCCACAGCAGCCACCATCCTCCAAGAGAAGGGGGTGTGTGTACACGAGACATCACACACCGTTCTATAAGAGCCCTCTGCCCATCTCCCCACTCCTGACACTCTGCCCCCAGCCCGCCCCCGCTCGCTGCCTGTCTTGCTTAAGCAGAAACAGACAGAGAAGCCATCGATTGCTGCTCCCTGACGTCTTGCTGATGGGGATACACAAGTGAGTGAGATGCTCGTGCATCCCAGTCAGCCAGTCCGCTGTCTGCCAGCCTGCAACAGCACATGAAATCTAATGATCGTGCACAAAAAATGGCACACTTGGGTAAACCTGGCAGAAGAGCAGGGAGAGCCCAGTAGGGACCAATTATCTGATCTCCAGATTCAGGCTTTTGAATCCCATTATCTCCGCTAACTCTGCATGTACATACAGTGAGGCAGCCCCCTGTCATCGCTAACACCGGCTCTTACATACACAGCAGGGAGTGTGCTCAGTCCTGCCAGGGGTGGAATGTGGGAGTGACAGGTACAGGAGTTATAGAAGGTGTACATTTCCCCTGTAGTTTCAATAAACAATATTACTGTTTTGCAAACATGCTGGTGAAAAAAACTACTTTTAAAAAATATTATTTTGTACTCTAACTATAAATATATGTTCATTGTAGATCAGTTACGGAGCAAGAGACCCATCACTGAGTGACAAAACAATGTATCCGCACTTGTTTCGGATAAGTTACAATGACCAGATGCAATTTGTGGCAATTGTAAAGTTATTGAAAGACTTTGGCTGGAACTGGGTTGGCATCATTTCATCAGATGATGACAGTGGAGAGCGGGAGCTCCAACAGCTGAGCAGAGAGTTATCCACTCACGGGATATGTGTTGAATTCAGGTTAAAAGTAACTGATACTGATAGTATTTGGGAAAAGGCATTGATTGAGAAAATGCATCATTCTACTACTGAGATTATAATAATGTGTGGCACAAATTCCTTACATATTGCATATACAATCCATGGAATAGCCCAATTTACTGTTAATAAGACTTTTATTCTTCCAGCTTCGTGGTCAGCTGCAGTAGAGATGACTATATCCAAACACAGGAGTGTAGTAGCTAATTGCTGCCTTGTGTTTTCACTTCCTGTATGTAACATCTCTTGGTTGGAATTATTTTCAGATCATGTCAGACAACCAACTAATTCATATGACCCATTACTGGAGGATGTCTATATATCTCAACTTCTTTGTGTGTCTCAAAATAAGTTTAAAAATGACGTTTTTAAATTATTTATTAATAAAACCCTTAGAAATTGCAGTGGGGGAAATCCTATTTTAATATACGATTTCCCTGAAGATCCTATTCCCTACTGGGTGTATATCGCTGTTACTACTATGGCTCAGGCTTTGCATGATATGAATCTGTTTCTAAACAACAATGGAACAAGAAAAAACATTAAAGAAAATCAGGTAAGTTTATATAATTAACTTTTATTATCATTATCAAGACAGATGGCATTGTACTTAATAAACAAAACATACAGGCCTACTGTATTAGGTTAACACTTTTGAGGTTGACATGCTTTGGGTCAACCACTGAAAGTAGACAGGGCTTAGGTTGACACCTGAAAAAGGTTGACATGGCTAATGTCGACAGGTTAAAATGTTGACACATGTGCTGGCTGGAGGTATTTCATGCCCAACCATCCACTAGGGCATGGAGGTAGAATATAATAGTTTGCCAAGAGTAGCGAGCACACTACTGGCAGTAGTCTAGCAAGGGTTTTGCGGCGGTAGTGAGGGACCCAATCTACAGTGGTCCCAGCAGCGGTGGCCCAGGCTTCCCAGTGGCAGCGGTGGTCAAGGGTCCTCTGTGGCAGTGATGTTCCAGAGTTCCTGGTGGCAACAGTGGTCTGTAGCGGGTTCCCATCTACTGTGGTCCCGGACAGCTGCAATTTTTTATAAAATAAAAAATGGTCATGGCGGGCTACATCATTGCCTCACCCCTTAAAGCAGGCTATATTAGATGGAGCGAGAAAGGAAGTGAGACTCCAGGCATGTTTGCTCACACCTCCCCCTTCCTTCATCTCATGGTGACCACAATGCCAGAAGCCTTGGCCATCAGATCGGAAGCTGCCAAAGTCACCCCAGAAGCCCCCGAGGCAGGGATAAATAGAAGAAACAGGGGATTTCCCCCATGTAGAGCTGCTGAGAAAAGGACTGGACTGCAGTGCCGGGGAGCAGCGAGCAGAGGAGGAGGAAAGGATGACTCAGTGTCGACTGGGAGAAGGTAAGACTCCGGTAAGACTTTCTGAGCCTGTATTTGGTTAGTTAGTGTGTACTGTAGTTAGCCTGTATTTGGTTATTTAGTTTTTACTGTAGGTAGCCTGTATTTGGTTAGTTTGGAGTTTAATTAGCATGGATTCTATTAGTTAGTTTGAAATGTACTCAGCCTGTAGTTAGCCTGTATTTGGTTAATATGTTTGTATTGTAAGACGATGCATCCCCAAGGCCATGCTGGTGGGATGAGATGGCCCACCAAAGGGCGACGGGGGCCCGACGGAGGGAACACAGAGACAGAGTGCTGGGAGTGTGGACGCCCGGGGCACTTTGTGCGGGAACGCCCGAGGCCCATCAAAGCTGGGACCACTGCAGGTGACCTTTAAACTAATGGCCCTCGCAGTTGTAGGCAAAACAGTGAGGACACCTGACAAACAGGTGGAGGTCACCATTTCATCAGACTGGAGATTGGATTGGAGAATGCCCATTGTAGTAACCCAGCTGGATGGTCAGGACCAGCGCTGCCTCCTCGATACCAGCTCCCAGGTATCCACAATGTGGGAAAGATGCTTCCAGAGGGACTATGGCCATGTCAAGAAAATGGTGGTAGGAGGTTGGGTAACTTTGATTTAAAGGTGAAACAATGATTGCGCTGATGGAAGTTGCTCTGGATTTGGTTATGGAAATAATTTTGCTAGGCAAAAAATTGCCAGATACTGTATAGGGATAGGCAAGAATAGTAAAGAGAGCAGTGACTAGAATTATTAGAAAACACAAGTAAAAAGTTAAAAAATAAATAAAAAAATAAAAATAAAAAATAAAATTAATGAAAAAATGAGAAATTAAAATAATTGTTTATAGCCACTTTTAGGTGCTTTTGGTGTGGAGCGCACCAGTGTTGTAGAGTCCTAGGTTGGTTGGGTATTTTCCCTAACCTCTTCCTACCTTAGGTCTCTGTGTTTGGCTGCCCACGGTCAGTGTCTCTGCATTGATATGTGGGGGGTCTTCAATGACGTCACCCGCCAGCGCATCATGCATGCCGTCTATACCGAGTCTCTGTCAGTGGTGTCTGGATCAAAGAGATATGGTTCTTCCTGGGGTTCACAGTTCAATCAATGCGTTTCCATCAGTAGATTCTTTGTCAAAGAGATTGGGATATGCTCCTAGCTGCCAACAGCCTGCCCATCCCCTTATTGGGTGTATGGCTTGAGGTGGAACTGTATGGGGAAAAAAGGGATAATGGTAGTCGCCGGGGAAGAGTTATGGCATGGGTCTGTCATCCCGGGGATGAACATCTTGTGGGACTTGGACCAAGCCCTGGTGCACAAGCTACACTGCAAACTATTGCTGAGCCAAGGACAGGGTCCCTGGCATCAATCATGGTATGGTACCCATACGTATGTGTAATCTGGGAAACTACACCACTCAGATTCATCCTCGGACCATCCTCGCCCAAGTGGATGAATTCCCATCCAAAGGTTTGAAGACAGGCTGAGACCTAATCCTGAATACCGATCCCAGGAAGCCCTGGACACTGACTGTGAAACTAGAGGAAACCGAGATAAGAATAGCCAGACCATACAGTTCTGTCTCCAGTCTTTCTACTGCCTGTGTGTCAGGTTGAACTTGCCACCCCACCCATCCGGGTTGCCCCACCCACCTGGGACTGCCGTGCTCAGCTGCACTAGAGGGCACTAGAGCAGCATCAGTGGTGGGCTTGGGTCTCCTACTCTCCTGCAGTGATGGAGGAAACACCCTGCTACTGTTGACAGAAGGAGGATAAGGCAGCAAGAGAGGTGTCCCTGGGAAAAGCACAGCGAGAAGCATCAAGGCAGTCTATTTACATGCATAGTATGACCAGTTTAGTAAACTAGTCTTGTCTTAACCATACACCCCTCCCTGCAGCCTACCATTAACCATAGACCCCATTTTGCATGCAGCCTAGTCCTAACTCTGCACCCCCTCCCAGCCTATCCCTAACCCCCTCTCCACACATCCTAATCCTCACCTTATACCCCCTGACAGCCTAACCTTAAGGATACCCATACCGAGCCGCAGCCTAACCCTACCTATACACTCACAGCCTAGTCCTATCCATCCATACACACACACACACCCAGCCTCTGCCTAACCCTATCCATCCATACACACACACACACCCAGCTGCTGCCTAAACCTATCCATCCACACACATACACCCAGCCACAGCCTAAACCTGAATTATTCCTGCCAACGATGGATGCTTGAACAATGAGCACTTCCGAGGTTTTAGGCTCTTGCATCAGCTGGAAGCAGTGAGAAAGGGCATTCGCCTTGATGTTTATGGACCAGGCCTAAAGGTTATGATGAAGTTGAACCTAATGAAGAACAATGCCCAGTGGGCTTGTCTAGGATAAAGACATTTGGCAGATTCAATATACACCAAGTTCTTGTGATCAGTAATCACTGTAACCACATGTGTGGCCCCTTCCAGCCAGTGACGCCTTTCTTGGAACGCCCATTTAATGGCCAACAATTCCTGATTCCCATAGTTCCTCTCAGACAAGGGGTGGATTTGATGGTGTCTTGCGGAGTTCAGGAAGAGATGAGTGACCAGCAGAAGATGGGTTTAATGAATGAACTCATAAAAGGGATAACATAAGCAGCATCAATCCTTCTTGAATTAGATTATAATAATAGAAGACAAGTCTCTGATATATTTAGCAGGAAGAACAAAAGAAGGCAATCTTTTGCATAATATAAGATAATTTAGGCAGGCAAGTCTTTGCGTAATTTTAGAAGACAAGGTGAGGATTAGACGGTTTGGGATTTGAAGAATATGGAGTCGAAGTACCTGAAGATTGAAGATTTGAATCCTGGATTTGTAGAATAACTTTGAAGAATTTGCTGAAGACAAGACTGAAGAGTCCGGAACTAGAATGAGATCTGGAGGGTATTGTAAAGATCCGGAGAAGATCCAGGAGGGAAAACTAGTGGACAGTGTGGCACACCTGAGGTAGCAATGATGGGATCAGAGGCCAGCAGGGACAACCAGCTGGAGAGCACAGTGTGCATGGGCACTAGGATAGCCAGGAATTCCCCAGATGCAAGCAGGCTGAAGGAACAATTTGCACTGATGGAAGGAAAAGCCCAGACCTGTCCAATCACCGCTTTTGTGCTCATGCAAAATGCTGGCACCCTGTCAGCCAGACTGCCGTGCCTCTGTTTGAATCCATTGCTGCCATTGCCTGCCCAACCAGGACCCCAACGGACATATGCCAGCCGCCGGTGAGCATGGATGGGTGAGTACTGTGCCTGCCGTGTTATGCCGCGGCAGCTTGTGACAGAGGAGAATTTACAAAAAGGTATTCACAGGGGTGGACCTTGCTACTGACGGAGTCCTTTTGGGAGAGAATTGCTCCAGCCCCAATGTCAGCAGTGTCAAACTCCACAAGAAAATGAATCTTGGGATCGGGGTGCTGCAATACAGTTGCCGAACAGAAAGCTTTCTTCAACTTGTCAAAGGTTGAGAGGGCCTCAGGAGACCAACACTGAGGATCAGCCCCTCTTTGGTTAATTCCACAATGGGAGCAACAGTGTCAGAAAAAGAGTGAATAAACATCTGATAGTAATTTGAGAATCCGAGGAATCTCTGAATGGCCTTTAGACTGGTTGGATGAGCCCAGGACAGGACTGCCTCAACTCTGCTCGGGTCCATGGAGAATCCCCTAGGAGATATAATATATCCAAGGAATGCAATCTGACTTACTTCAAATTCACATTTCTCCACCTTTGCGAACAGGCCATTTTCACAAAGCTTCTGTAAGACTAACCTGACATGTTTTTGGTGTTCCAGAAGGGTTTTGAAGAAAAAAAAAAACGTATATCGTCCAGATATACCACAATAAAAAGACCAAGGTAGTCCCGAAGAACCTCATTGATTAATGAAAAACTGCCGGGGCTTTGGATAAGCCACATGACATAACCAGGTATTCATAGCGTCCTGTGTGTGTGTTGAACGCTGTTTTCCATTTTACTCCTTTGCGAATCCATATTAAATTGTATGCCCCCCTAAGGTCAATCGTGGAAAAGATCACTGCCTCTTGGAGCTGGTCAAACAATACTGAAATTAAGGGAAGCAGATAAGAGTTTTTGAAGTTGGCCTTTTTCAAGCCCTATAGTTTATACATGGCACAGTGAGCCGTCCTTTTTTACAACAAAAAAGAACCCAGCTCCCACAGGGTACTTGGAAGGGCAAATTAACCCGTTGGCCAGGTTTTCTTGAATGTACTGATCCATAGCCTTAGTCTCAGGAACTGAAAGGGCATACAATCTACCCTTCAGAAGTTTGGCATTTGGAACCAGATCAATGGCACAGTCGAAGGGCCGATGTGGAGGTAAAGCATCTGCCTCTTTCTTTGAAAATACATCCAGATAATCCTGGTATTGAGGAGGTAAAGGAGACTGACTGGGTTGGGTTATGCGAAGAGGAAGGGAAAGACAACATTTTACACTTGTTACATCAATGGACAATTTCTCCTGTCTCCCAGTTAATGCCAGGATTGTGTTTTTTCATCGAGGGTAAGCACAGGACTATATGGGCCAACAGACCATGAAATACGAAGAAAGAGAGCTCTTCTGAATGAAGAATTCCAACAGCCAGCTGAATCTAAGGGTTTGAAAAGAAATGGAACTCGTGGCTAATGGGTTACCATCAAGTCCGCAGACTGAAATGGGAGGATCCAATGGCAGAAAAGGAACCCCCAGAGAGGTCGCGAATTCCATATCCATGAAGTCGCCAGCTGCCCCACTATCCAAAAAGGCATCAGTACAGGCACTGCCACCATCAATGGAGACGCAGACAGATATCAAGACTGAATATAGGGGAGAAAATCTAGAAAGGCCTAAGTGAACTCCCCTGACGTCACTTAAGCCCTGTTTTTCACAGGCTTAAGGGGACATACAGAGACGTGGTGGTCCTGACCTCCACAGTACAGACAGAGGCCCTTGGACATCCTACAATTATTTTCTGAAGAGGACAGATGGGTGGCACCAAGTTGCATGGGCTCATCTGAATCCTCAGAAACCCCTTTCCCAGAGGTGCTGGAAAAGGAGGCACCTGACTCCTTCTAACTCTCTCTCTGACGTTCACAAAAGCACTCTGATAGCGAGTTTCATGTGCTCGTCCAGAGACGATGGGGTAGGATATTGTAAGAGGCAATCTTTGATTTGCTCAGACAATCCGATGCGGAACTGGCTATGAAGCACAAGGTCATTCCAGCCAAAATCTACCACCCATCTTCTGAATTCCGTGCAATATACCTCAGCCAGCCCTCTTCCTTGTTTAAGAGTGTGGAGATTCACCTCTGCGGAAGCTGTCCAGTCAGGATAGTCGTATAGGAGGCCCATGGCCAAAAAGAAAGCATCCATCGATGTGAGAGCTGCTGAGCTGACTGTAATGCCGAATGCCCAGGTTTGGGGGTCCCCTTGAAGATGGGAGATGATAATTCCAACCCGTTGGGACTCAGAACCAGAAGAGACCGGACGTAATTTGGAATAAAGTTTACAGGCGTCCCAGATATTAAAGCATTGACAACGGTTCCCAGAGAAACAATTCGGGAGATTTTTCTTGGGCTAAGGACTTTTTTTGGTAAGATGAAGGTCCTGACCTGCCAAATCTTGTGGTCAGTTGCTGACTAGGATCCATGTCAGAACAGAAAGTGACTAATCCAAGCAGGAAGAATTCTAAGAAGGCTTCTGAAATCCTTTTCTTTCTTTTTGGGCTGGTTATAATGTTATGCTCACCATAAGGGATACAGGAGCCGGGTGTCACCGACGGGGGACCGGAGGACTGAGGTGAGCCAGTGGACGCGTGGAGGGCACTCACAGGACCTGTGGGAACTCGTGGATGAGAGCTTGCAATCTTCCTGGAGCCTTCTGGGTAGTCACCCAGGACCCCATCCAGCTCAGCTCACAGAGCACACCAGTGAGCCTTCTTGCCTATAACAGCCCTTTTCCCTTAAGACTGACTTTGTCTACCGGTACTAGTATGCCACCAGGTCTTAAGTCGACAGATGGCAGTGTAGTCTGAACTGGTGGAACCAGAGTGAGCTACCGGTAGGTATTGAGGGGAATACCCTAACTACAGGACTAAAGAAATGACAAGGGACATAGGAATGGACTGAAATCTCACTAAAGAGAATAACTCTGTAAAAGACAATAACAAGTGCTAGATTGGTGATTAATACAAACACACAGGACATACTAGTGAAATAAGAGAGCACACAAATGCAGGCTAAGAGCCTGCTAAAAGGGTGATGGCCCTTTAACTAAGGCCTCTGCAACAACTCCCTAATTGGAGAAAGCTGTAGCAGCAATGGACATAAGCAACCATGGACCAGGAGTAAACTGCAACAGGGACCGGATACACATGCAAGGCAGACAGAGAGTTCTTCACACCAAACTCTATAACTGGCATTTGACTGCCCCCATAGAGTATCTTAAAAAGCATTCCCTGACCAATTTTAGCAAATTCCCTGCTGGAGGTATTTAATGAGTGCAGCTGCGTGCTGCATCAGAAGCATGCCTAAACTGTGGAGGCAGCAGCTGCCTGGCGTGCCCATCGCCTAGGCAACTACTGCGGAAAAGGGTCTGCAGGCAGAGGGAGGTGTCCAGGTCGCCCAGCAACTGTCGCGGTGACGCAACTGTGAATTCGAAATACACCTGCCTGCCCACTATAACAGGAATTTAGACACAAAGTTCAAATACAACAATTTGGCAAATAAGATGTCAATCTATATAATAAGTTGAAGAGTCTGTGTGCGTGTGTGTGTGCGTGTGTGTGCGTGTCCGTCGCATTGCGGACACACCGTGGCACTCAGAGACACCAAATTCAGCAACAAGGTACCTCTGGACCTGGTGGTGTGCACCTCGAAGCCCTTTTTGGGAAATTTCACTTAGAAATTTAAAAAACACCAAGTTGTAATTTTCCTACATTGATGTTCTGGGGAAAAGATTGATGATCTGGGAAACCGTTTGCGAAGGAACAACTCCACACCTGATTTCATTGCTGTCACTGAGTATGAATGACACATTCTAACATTATGGTGAAGGCTTTAAACAATTAGGAAAGAATGGAGGATATACATAGACCACACAACACACACACACACACACACACATACACATTGTACACATGCACACACACACACACACACACACACACACACACAACACCACATACGCACACATACTGTAGCACACAACACACACATTTATACGTAGAGCACCTCACACACTTACACATTGGACAGATACACACACACAAAACACACCACATGCAGTACAATACAAATCCATACACACTACAACACACACCCAAAAACAGTACAACAAACACACAGAACACACACACTTAAACATTGCCAGGATACGCAAAGCACACTACACACACATATATACGTAGCACACATCACAAACTTATACATTCGGCAGATACACACAACACAACACTCACAGTACAACACACACCCACATTCACTACAACACACACCCAAAAACAGTACAATACACAAAACACACACTTAAACATTGCACAGATACACACAGCACACTACAAACACACAGATTTATACATAGCACACCTTACGCACTTACACATAGGGCAAATACACACAACACACACACATAACATACCTCTAACAGCACAACACAAACCCACATTCACCACACACACCCAAAAAACAGTACGACACACACAAAACACACACTTAAACATTGCACAGATACACAAAGACACAACATACACATACTGTATATACGTAGCACACCTCACACACTTACGCATTGGACAGATACATACACTACAACACCCACAACCACATACACTACAACACACACACACACAAAAACAGTACAACACACACAAACACACAGAACACAGAAAAAATATTTTGCCGTTTATTTAACCGTCAGTACCAGCAAATAAAAACTGTACCTAATGTACCGTTTCTACTTTGTTCCCCATATCCGTCTATCCAGTCCTCGAGCCTGTCACTGCGCTCCCCGGCCAGTTGCACTAAGAAATCTTTGTCCTGGCCAATGCACCCATTGATCAATACAAAGTGGGTACACTGCACTCACCCTGTTAGTCAGTTGGATATCAGGCACTGCTCTGCCTTAAGGGTTTCCCAGACTCTTTTGGTTCATAGATAATGTTTGGTCGATGGGCATGAGCGCTGCATGCATTTGTTTGAATGTTATGAGTGTAAGAAGATGAAGAATAAGACTGAGATGAAGATTTGTCACGTTATAGTGTACAATTTACTCAATAAATCATAAAAAAAATTGCGTACATAGAAGTACAATACAATCAATAAATGAAAGTAAGATTAAAAAATAAATTCTGATTCAAACTGATAATTATTTGAATGGCGGTGGGTTGCGAAACAAATCTATAGGTGGAGGGGGTATGGATATTGTGGGCATAATTGGTGTTTGGTACACCTACAGGGGGTCCCCAGTTGATGAGAAATTCTCACTACAGTGTCACCGTAGGGGGATTTCCAATTGGGGTTCAGGTGGTCTTTTAGGGACCCCTTTACAATCCTGTTGGTCTCTTCTCCTGGAGCCTACGGTCTCCCTCAGTGATTGAATATCATTAAGGGAGACTGTAAGCTCAAGGAGAAGAGACCTACAGGATTGTAAAGGGTCCCTAAAAGACCACCTGGACCTCAGTTGGGAATCCCCCTATGGTGACACTGTGACCGTGACACTGTAGTGAAAATCCCATCAATTGAGGGCCCCCTGTAGGTGTAACAAACACCAAATATGCCCACAATATCCATACCCCCACCTATAGATTAAATTATTTTTTAATCCTACTTTCATTTCTTGATTGTACTTCTATTTTTTTCACGATTTATTGAGTAAATTGTACACTTTGTAACATGGCAATTCTTTTTCTCAGTCTTATTCTTCAACTTCTTAAACTCCAAACCTTATCAATGCATCCATTGATGATTGTGATGGCTGGATCAGTGGATTGGCCCGGCGGGTGTAGGGAAGAATTTGGCCCATTGCACCCATTCCCAGTGGTGCATTACAGTGGTGAGGATAGTGTGCGTCGCGTCATGACATCATGTGGCTAGGCCCGCGGACCTGCTCCCACACTCAGGGGCTGCCCCACTGTTTGGTAGAGATGCTCGGTGCATGTGCTTTAAAGATCCCCAGACCTCAGAGACTGCTGCAGGCAGGTTCGGTGAGGTGAGTGGCAGTGGCAAGGAGCAGTGAATTTTTAATTAATTATGGCGCGGTAAGTAACGCCCACCCCGGACCCCACGCACTCAGCGCCTATAATTACACACCCTAGAAACTGTACCATTGAAAGTATAGAAATTGAGGTGTGGACATGTCCCTTTCTGATTTTGTACCGATTTCTGACCCTCAGATGTTGGAGGATATGTCATAAAGTAGGTGCTAAATCTCAGGAGTGGATGTGGAATTCATCAACACATACAAGTTTTCAACTCAGGAGCGTTGTGTTTCAAACAACACCACACCTGATTTCATTGCCATCATTAAGTATCAATGCAAACACATTCTAACATTATGGTGGAATCTATAACAAATTACAATCTTAGGTCTTTGTCACAGCATACTGTAAGATGACATTTTTCAGCAATTTTGGAAATAAAGAAACCCCAAGGTTTTCCCGGGCAACGCCGGGCGGGTCAGCTAGTAAGTAATATTACAATTATCCCCTAATATATAACTTGCTGCCAAACTGTGGAGATTTCAGCTCACTGAATAGACTTTGGGAACAGAGCCAACAGTGGATTCAGAATGTCAGTTACAATGTATAACCTTTACTAATTGAAGGGATACAATGAACATAAGCAATCTAATTTGAACTTTATGAGACTATGAAATGTATCTGCCTTTGGGGCAGATAAATCTGACACTACAAAGGTCCCATGTTTGTATGGAAATCACATAGGTCTAACTAGAACCAACACTTTTGTATAATTCAAAAGTCATTGAATAAATTGAAAAGTAAAATAACAGATGCAGATCACACAGCTCGATTTTATTCGATCACACTTTGGGGGTTATTCTGGTTGATTCGCAAGGCTGCGAATTCACAGCCTTGCAAATCCACCAAACCCCACCCGCCAAACGTCAATGGAACGATGGGCGTTCCCATATGGAAATGGAGCAGGCCAGTGCCCCCGACCATCTCCGCCCCCCCCCCCCCCCGCGCACGCCATCTAGGGTGCGTACACCTGGCGATCTGAAAGTTTGCCATGGGTGCACGCACCCTACGTCTGCACATGTGCAGAAACTCATAATATTTTGCTGAAGTTAAAAAAGCATTCTTATTAAAATGTATAAATGTAAATAATTGTTTACTTAGTGCGCCACAAACAGACATCCTTGTGTTCTCTTTCCCTGTATCCAAGCTCAGTGAAAGATGGTAGCTCGTGCCATATATTGTGCAATGGCAGCTATCGCCCGGAAGTCCAGTATATCAGGTGTGCTCTGAAGATGACAGCAGGTGCACCAAAACCTTACACCGGGATATGTTGCGACCATGTGAACCCTAGAAATCCCATGTGTTCTGTCGGTCACTAAGATAGTCCTCAAGGGAGCCAGTGACCATCCTGGGGCCCATCATCTTTGACTGGTGGGTGCCAGCTTCACCTCTGGGAACAAGTACCCATGCCGCAATGAGTGAGGTGGCCACCGAAGCAAATGCACCCATGGCTACAACGCCAGTGGAACCAGCAGAGGCACCACAGACAAGCACCCCTTCAGGCCCCCTGCCTCCATCCATTCCAATATGGAGGTCAGCTTGCCCCACCATGGGAGTGCCACCATCGAGGTTCACGGACCCAGGCTTTGACTGGATGGTAAATTGAATCTTTGTGGGGACCACAAAAGAAAAGGAGGGGGAAATGTAGGACTCCAGGCACAGCTGCCTTGGCTTCCCCCCTTTCCCTCCTTCACTCGTCTCCTGGTGAAGACAACACTGGAAGCCACCAGAGGCCCCCATGCTGCCACTGCATGCCCACATGGTTTGGTTCATAATCAGTGGACAGTACTGCCCAATCAAGCACCGCCGCATCACCCGCACTGAAAGCCCCTGCAGCGTGGTTGTTATAGGAGGGGCAGGAAAGGAAGAGGAAATGAGTCAGCCATGAGTAGGAGAAAGACAGAGGATTTCCCCAACGTGGAGCTACTGAGAGGAGGAATAGACTGCAGTGCCTGGGAGCAGCAAGCAGAGGAGGCCTGTTTTACGTGAGTGCTAGGCTGCAGACCTGCTTAGGTGGCACTAGGTCGAAGGTATGCTTAGGTGGAGCAGGCCGCAAGGTTGCGCAGGTGCTAGGCCCCAGGTTTGCACGGGCGCCAGGCCCTAGGTTTTGTTATGTGTATTGATCATGTTAGGTGGCGGGTTGGTGTAAAGGGTTGAGCTGATGCCCCACAGTCAGGCCCCCCTGAAAGGTATGCTATGGAGTGTAGGCCATTGTGCTTTGTTCCAGGTGCTGGTACCAGGACTCCAGATCATCCAGAAGATGAGTAGATATCCAGTGAGAACATATTGTGTTGTGTCTATTCGGTGTTGTATGTGTTACATCCCCTTTCCCCGGAGCGATCCCCACACAGGTTACACCCACCGTGTTCAGGGCCGGCGCAAGGCACCGGAGCGCCCCAGGCGAGTCAAGTTGGGGGTGCCCTGGTGCCGGGGGAGGTGGGGGGTACCTGTCCTGCGGCGCTGTGTAGTTAAAGCTGGCGGCGGCGGCAGCGGGGGTCCCTGCCGTCAATAAGAACAAATAACCAGCGCTATCCACCAGGCTATGCGGAAGCGCTTCTGTTGTGAAAACCCTGTCCGCACAGCCAATCAGTGTGCGGACAGGGTTTTCACAACAGAAGCGCTTCCACATAGCCCGGCGGATAGCGCTGGTTATTTCTTCTTATTGATGGCAGGGACCCATCGCTGCCGCCGCCGCCAGCTTTAACTACACAGAGCCGCAGGACAGGTACCCCCGCGGCACGGGGGGCAAAATGCCACCCTCCAGTGGCCGGCGCCCTAGGCAAATGCCTAGATTTGCCTAGTGGTGGCGCCGGCCCTGACCGTGTTCTACAAATGGGTGTAACCAGTCTGAGGCCAGTAGTGCCTGTGATGACCATTCCCTCCATAGCGGGAGACTCCACCCCCATTTCTTGCAGCTAGCATTGCTCCAAATCCAGCAAAGCACGAGAGGGAATTACTGGGACCATTGTTGGCCCAAAGGTGAGATGGAGGATGGTGAGGTGAGTGAATGAAAGCCCCACCCCTGGTTCTCTTACAGGGGCAGGCAGCACGAAGGCAGGGTGGAACTGGGAAGAGATACAGAAGTCCTAGGTGGGCGGTAGCCAATGCAAAAGAGCTAAAGGGCTGCCACCCCGGGGTGTTGAACAAAGAAAGAGAATTTGGAGGAAGCCCTGGGGAGACAGTGGCCCTGCAAAAGATTTTAAAGACCGCCACTCGTAGATTAGTATTTAATAAATATTAAATGATGTGGTTATTTTAATATTGCCTTTGCAGGGGGGATATAGGTACCAGCGGGCCCTTAATGCCCCACATGCTGGTACTTGTGGTTCTACAAATACCAGTATGCGGGACAGGCTTACAGGGACCTGTAATCCAACTGTAAAGGCTAATATTACTTTCGAAAAAACTATCAACCCCGCACCTACTGCCCAGGGGGCTTCAGCCCAGGGCTGGGGCGCCCTGGAGAGGGTTACCTTGTTATTTGGGGCTCTCCACATGAACAAGAAAACACGGCCTGGGCTGTCTAGTTAGGTAAAATAATGCTTCAGCCATGGAACACTATCCAGTGGATCCTGGTGCTGGTCCTGAAAATACCGGTGACACCCACTCATTTTTTCCACCTGTATTTAAAGAGCCAGGGCCAGCTCCATGATTCCAGTGCTGGATCCTAATATATGGGTGAATCCGACTCATTTTCTCCCCCATATTTTAGGAACCGGGGATGCTCAAAGAGCCCAATGCTGTATCCTAAAATAGTGGGGACCCCCGCTCATCTTCTCCCCCATATTTTTGACCTCATTTCCTTTTCCTTGTAGTCTTGTAGCACCACCCATTGCTTAAATATTGTCAAGAAATTACAGCTGAAATGAAATTTGATTGAGATGATGTATGGGCACTTTCCAGATATGAAGATGCAATCTTATGACAGGAAAAATCTGCCGCTCACTAATACAAATCTGTAATGTGTGGGCAATTCAGACATATTTGGGGAAACAGCTTTCCTGGGTGAAAAAATAAAATCACTGGATCTGGGAAACAGTTAATTATGATTAGTGATGTATGGGCACCTTCAGCACTAGCATCTTGTATACAGCAGTGACAGGTAGGGGGCAGTGACAGGTATGGGGGCAATGACAGGTCTGGTGGTATTGCTGAACACCCGGCACATTAAAGAGGGCTCTGACTATACCCAGGAAGTGAGGAACGTATTTGGCAGCAGCATTATACTGACTATCATGTGTAACATCTGTACCTCTAATGTCTCACAGCACATCATAGACATGTGACGTCAGCCTCCAGCCCCAAGCAACTACGCACACACCTACATTGCAGGTGTCCACTCATGGTTTCCATGGTCAAGCCAACCATTTTTGTGGGTATGCCCTTAAAATGCTTGGAGGACCCCTGTCCACCCCCTTGCTGCCCATCGTTCAGTGTGAAACTCACCTTGGCTATCTCGGTAATCCACTAGTGCACTCAGAAACCCAAAGCAGTGAATTTCTGCTGAATTTACTGTGAATTGGACACAAATCTCAATTCTTATATATATATATATATTATAAGGGCACGGTAGTGCCCTTATATTAAGGCTGAATCCAACAAACGGATTTTTCCCATAGGGAACTTTTCGGATGGGGGCATGGTGTTTGAGGGACTGCACCTCAAAAGTGACTGGGTGTACTGAGCTGAAATTTGGCATGTACGCGTAGAATCGTCAACCGGTGCTGCATGCCAAATTTCAGGGCGAAATATTAAAAAATGAGCAATTGGGAGCGATCTAAACTTCCAACTGCCAGTTTTTTTCTGAGACTTCAGAAATGACACTTTGTCACCCATGTTAGTCTATGAGGGTTTTTTTGGGAAGGCATAACTCGGGGTAGGGGAACAATTGAGACTTGGGATTTGTTTTATTAGGTAGATATTGTCCCAGTGGAGTGCCTTTTGGGGTTGAGGATTTTCAGATAGGTACAGTTTTTTTATAATTTAGTGAAACATGCCCCATTATAGAGATAGGAGCTCCAACTTGTTGCGCATGCGCAGTCCCGCCACTAGGGGGAGTCCTCAGATTGGCTTCACTTCAGTGTACCAAGATGGCCGACGGTGAAGCTAGTGTGAAGTGCTGCGGCCAGAGCCTCCTGCAGGTCCCCTCCATAAACTTCTGCCTG
Organism: Crinia signifera; assembly: GCF_055691185.1. Classification (NCBI taxonomy): domain Eukaryota; kingdom Metazoa; phylum Chordata; class Amphibia; order Anura; family Myobatrachidae; genus Crinia; species Crinia signifera. Next base: position 34,754,634 of record NC_139217.1, read on the forward strand.
GCCAGCGTTGAGGTACTGGGTGGGGGGAGAGTGAGTGGGGGGCGCTGGCAGCTTATTCATGGGGTGAGTGAGTGAGTGGGGGGCGCTGGGAGCGAGGGGGAGTGTGGCTGTCTGTCCTGCTGCTGACATCCATGCGCTGCAGCCTCAGTGTGCACGCCTCGTTATTAATACTAAACTATCTCTGTATGTATGCTCTCCCTGTCCTGTCACCCTGCAGCAGAGAGTGACAGTGTGATTTCAGCTGCAGGGTGACAGGACAGGGAGAGCGTACATACAGAGATCTTCAGTGCAGACACTCACAGCGTATTGTTCAATTGTTGTATTAATCTAGCCAGCAGCTGCTGCTGCCTCCAGAAGCCCCCGGTGTATGTAGCAAGTCCTCTTGTGGCCACCCCACCCCACCCCACCCCACGGTGAGTGCCTGCCCCACCCCACCCCATTCTGAGTGTCTGCCGTAGTAGATCTCTGTATGTCCACTCTCCCTGTCCTGTCACCCTGCAGCAGAGAGCGGCTGTGTGCTTTCAGCTGCAGAGTGACAGGACAGGGAGAGCGTACATACAGAGATCCATACATACCTCCCAACTTTTAAGTCCTTAGAAGAGGGACACAGGCCGTAAAATAGGGGGCGTGGCTACCTGAAAGGGGGCGTGCCCTATATTCACGTCTGCCTGCAAGACAACGCCCCCATTTTGACGCTGTGGGGGTTGGGATGGCCATCATTGCCATTGCCATCGATGGTTGCCATCGATGGCAATTCTGCAACTGACCATCGATAGTCCTAAACTATGCAATGGATGACCATCGATATTTTTACATATCGATGGTCATCCATTGTGTTTGATTGGCATGTGGGCCAATCAAAACACGGAGGCGGAGCTTCATGGGTGTCAGGGGCGGAGCTAAGCTCAGTGTCCTGGCACTATGAAAAAAAAAAAAGCAAAACATTGTTTTGCTGTTCCATTGATGGTACTCTGCCCCCCCCAGTGCCCCCATGTGTACGCTGCCACCCCCCAGTGCCCCCATGTGTACGCTGTCCCCCCAGTGCCCCTTCGTGTGTACCCAGTCCTCCCCAGTGCCCCCCGTGTGTACGCTGTCCTCCCCAGTGCCCCCCATGTGTACGCTGTCCTCCCCAGTGCCCCCCATGTGTACGCTGTGCCCCCCGTGTGTACGCTGCCCCCCCAGTGCCCCCCGTATGTACGCTGTGCTCCCCCCGTGTGTACGCTGTGCTCCCCCCGTGTGTACGCTGTCCCACCCCCAGTGCCCCCCGTGTGTACGCTGTCCCACCCCCAGTGCCCCCCATGTGTACGCTGCCCCCCCCAGTGCCCCCGTGTGTACGCTGTGCTCCCCGTATGTACGCTGTGCTCCCCCGTGTGTACGCTATGCTCCCCGTATGTACGCTGTGCTCCCCCGTGTGTACGCTGTGCTCCCCCGTGTGTACGCTGTGCTCCCCCGTGTGTACGCTGTGCCCCCCGTGTGTATGCTGTGCCCCCCCGTGTGTATGCTGTGCCCCCCCGTGTGTATGCTGTGCCCCACCATGTGTACGCTGTGCCCCCTCCTCCATGTGTACGCTGTACCCCCCTCCTCCCTGCCCCCATGTGTATGCTGCCCCCCCCAGTGCCCCCGTGTGTACGCTGTTCCCTGCCCCCCAGTGTCCCGTGTGTACGCTGTTCCCTGCCCCCAGTGCCCCCGTGTGTACGCTGTTCCCTGCCCCCCGTGTGTACGCTGCCCCCCCAGTGCCCCCGTGTGTACGCTGTTCCCTGCCCCCAGTGCCCCCGTGTGTATGCTGTTCCGTGCCCCCGTGTGTACGCTGTTCCCTGCCCCACAGTGCCCCCCTGTGTATGCTGTTTCCTGCCTCCCAGTGCCCCCGTGTGTACACTGTACCCTGCCCCCCAGTGCCCCCGTGTGTACGCTGTTCCCTGCCCCCCTCCTCCGTGTGTACGCTGCGCCCCCCTCCTCCGTGTGTACGCTGCGCCCCCCTCCTCCGTGTGTACGCTGCGCCCCCCTCCTCCGTGTGTACGCTGTGCCCTTTAATATTATTATTTATTATATTTCCTGCCCAGACGCTGACCTCCCCATGCCACCGCCAGGACTGAGGACCTACCACAGCCTGCGGACCAGATTCAGGCGCTTCCTTGAGTTGCCTCCGCCACCGAGAAGGCAGAAAGAAGCCACCCGGACCATCAGAGGAGCAGCTGCATCCAGGTAAATCCATCCCCCCACTGTCCCTGTGTGTACCCGGCCCCCACCCCACTGTCCGCGTGTGTACCCAGTGCCCCCATGTGTACGCTGTCCTCTTCCCAGTGCCCCCATGTGTACGCTGTCCTCTTCCCAGTGCCCCCATGTGTACGCTGTCCCCTTCCCAGTGCCCCCATGTGTACGCTGTCCCCTTCCCAGTGCCCCCATGTGTAAGCTGTCCCCTTCCCAGTGCCCCCATGTGTACGCTGTCCCCTTCCCAGTGCCCCTATGTGTACGCTGTCCCCTTCCCAGTGCCCCCATGTGTACGCTGTCCCCTTCCCAGTGCCCCCATGTGTACGCTGTCCCCTTCCCAGTGCCCCCATGTGTACGCTGTCCCCTTCCCAGTGCCCCCGTGTGTACGCTGTCCCCTTCCCAGTGCCCCCGTGTGTACGCTGTCCCCTTCCCAGTGCCCCCGTGTGTGTACGCTGTCCCCTTCCCAGTGCCCCCGTGTGTGTACGCTGTCCCCTTCCCAGTGCCCCCGTGTGTGTACGCTGTCCCCTTCCCAGTGCCCCCGTGTGTGTACGCTGTCCCCTTCCCAGTGCCCCCGTGTGTGTACGCTGTCCCCTTCCCAGTGCCCCCGTGTGTGTACGCTGTCCCCTTCCCAGTGCCCCCGTGTGTGTACGCTGTCCCCTTCCCAGTGCCCCGTGTGTGTACGCTGTCCCCTTCCCAGTGCCCCCGTGTGTGTACGCTGTCCCCCCCAGTGTGTGCACTGTCCCCCCCAGTGCCCCCGTGTGTGCTCTGTCCCCCCCCCACAGTGCTACCATGTGTACGCTGTTCCCTGCCCCCCAGTGCCCCTGTGTGTACGCTGTTCCCTGCCCCCATGTGTATGCTGCCCCCCCCAGTGCCCCCGTGTGTACGCTGTTCCCTGCCCCCCAGTGTCCTGTGTGTACGCTGTTCCCTGCCCCCAGTGCCCCGTGTGTACGCTGCCCCCCCCAGTGCCCCCGTGTGTACGCTGTTCCCTGCCTCCCAGTGCCCCCATGTGTATGCTGTTCGCTGCCCCCCAGTGCCCCCGTGTGTACGCTGTTCCCTGCCCCACAGTGCCCCCCTGTGTATGCTGTTTCCTGCCTCCCAGTGCCCCCGTGTGTACACTGTACCCTGCCCCCCAGTGCCCCCGTGTGTATGCTGTTCCCTGCCCCCATGTGTATGCTGCCCCCCCCCCAGTGCCCCCGTGTGTACGCTGTTCCCTGCCCCCCAGTGTCCCGTGTGTACGCTGTTCCCTGCCCCCAGTGCCCCCGTGTGTACGCTGTTCCCTGCCCCCCGTGTGTACGCTGCCCCCCCAGTGCCCCCGTGTGTACGCTGTTCCCTGCCCCCCAGTGCCCCCATGTGTACGCTGTTCCCTGCCCCCAGTGCCCCCGTGTGTATGCTGTTCCGTGCCCCCGTGTGTACGCTGTTCCCTGCTCCACAGTGCCCCCCTGTGTATGCTGTTTCCTGCCTCCCAGTGCCCCCGTGTGTACACTGTACCCTGCCCCCCAGTGCCCCCGTGTGTACGCTGTTCCCTGCCCCCCTCCTCCGTGTGTACGCTGCGCCCCCCTCCTCCGTGTGTACGCTGCGCCCCCCTCCTCCGTGTGTACGCTGCGCCCCCCTCCTCCGTGTGTACGCTGTGCCCTTTAATATTATTATTTATTATATTTCCTGCCCAGACGCTGACCTCCCCATGCCACCGCCAGGACTGAGGACCTACCACAGCCTGCGGACCAGATTCAGGCGCTTCCTTGAGTTGCCTCCGCCACCGAGAAGGCAGAAAGAAGCCACCCGGACCATCAGAGGAGCAGCTGCATCCAGGTAAATCCATCCCCCCACTGTCCCTGTGTGTACCCGGCCCCCACCCCACTGTCCGCGTGTGTACCCAGTGCCCCCATGTGTACGCTGTCCTCTTCCCAGTGCCCCCATGTGTACGCTGTCCCCTTCCCAGTGCCCCCATGTGTACGCTGTCCCCTTCCCAGTGCCCCCATGTGTAAGCTGTCCCCTTCCCAGTGCCCCCATGTGTACGCTGTCCCCTTCCCAGTGCCCCCATGTGTACGCTGTCCCCTTCCCAGTGCCCCCATGTGTACGCTGTCCCCTTCCCAGTGCCCCCGTGTGTATGCTGCCCCCATCCCAGTGCCCCCTTGTTTACGCTGTTCCCTGACCCCGTGTGTACGCTGTCCCCTTCCCAGTGCCCCCGTGTGTACGCTGTCCCCTTCCCAGTGCCCCCATGTGTACGCTGTCCCCTTCCCAGTGCCCCCATGTGTACGCTGTCCCCTTCCCAGTGCCCCCGTGTGTACGCTGTCCCCTTCCCAGTGCCCCCGTGTGTGTACGCTGTCCCCTTCCCAGTGCCCCCGTGTGTGTACGCTGTCCCCTTCCCAGTGCCCCCGTGTGTGTACGCTGTCCCCTTCCCAGTGCCCCCGTGTGTGTACGCTGTCCCCTTCCCAGTGCCCCCGTGTGTGTACGCTGTCCCCTTCCCAGTGCCCCCGTGTGTGTACGCTGTCCCCTTCCCAGTGCCCCCGTGTGTGTACGCTGTCCCCTTCCCAGTGCCCCCGTGTGTGTACGCTGTCCCCTTCCCAGTGCCCCCGTGTGTGTACGCTGTCCCCTTCCCAGTGCCCCCGTGTGTGTACGCTGTCCCCTTCCCAGTGCCCCCGTGTGTGTACGCTGTCCCCTTCCCAGTGCCCCCGTGTGTGTACGCTGTCCACTTCCCAGTGCCCCCGTGTGTGTACGCTGTCCCCTTCCCAGTGCCCCCGTGTGTGTACGCTGTCCCCTTCCCAGTGCCCCAGTGTGTGCACTGTCCCCCCCAGTGCCCCCGTGTGTGCTCTGTCCCCCCCCCACAGTGCTACCGTGTGTACGCTGTTCCCTGCCCCCCAGTGCCCCTGTGTGTACGCTGTTCCCTGCCCCCATGTGTATGCTGCCCCCCCCAGTGCCCCCGTGTGTACGCTGTTCCCTGCCCCCCAGTGTCCCGTGTGTACGCTGTTCCCTGCCCCCAGTGCCCCGTGTGTACGCTGCCCCCCCCCCCCAGTGCCCCGTGTGTACGCTGTTCCCTGCCTCCCAGTGCCCCCATGTGTATGCTGTTCGCTGCCCCCCAGTGCCCCCGTGTGTACGCTGTTCCCTGCCCCACAGTGCCCCCCTGTGTATGCTGTTTCCTGCCTCCCAGTGCCCCCGTGTGTACACTGTACCCTGCCCCCCAGTGCCCCCGTGTGTATGCTGTTCCCTGCCTACATGTGTATGCTGCCCCCCCCAGTGCCCCCGTGTGTACGCTGTTCCCTGCCCCCCAGTGTCCCATGTGTACGCTGTTCCCTACCCCCAGTGCCCCCGCGTGTACGCTGTTCCCTGCCCCCCGTGTGTACGCTGCCCCCCCAGTGCCCCCGTGTGTACGCTGTTCCCTGCCCCCCAGTGCCCCCATGTGTACGCTGTTCCCTGCCCCCAGTGCCCCCGTGTGTATGCTGTTCCGTGCCCCCGTGTGTACGCTGTTCCCTGCCCCACAGTGCCCCCCTGTGTATGCTGTTTCCTGCCTCCCAGTGCCCCCGTGTGTACACTGTACCCTGCCCCCCAGTGCCCCCGTGTGTACGCTGTTCCCTGCCCCCGTGTGTACGCTGTTCCCTGCCCCCCAGTTCCCCCGTGTGTACGCTGTTCCTTGCCCCCCAGTGCCCCCGTGTGTACGCTATTCCCTGTGCCCCCGTGTGTACGCTGTTCCCTGCCCCCCCAGTGCCCCCGTGTGTACGCTGTTCCCTGCCCCCCCAGTGCCCCCGTGTGTACGCTATTCCCTGCCCCCAGTGCCCCCGTGTTTACGCTGTTCCCTGCCCCAGTGCCCCCGTGTGTATGCTGTTCCCTGCCCCCCAGTGCCCCCGTGTGTACGCTGTTCCCTGCCCCTGTGCCCCCGTGTGCACGCTGTTCCCTGCCCCCAGTGCCCCCGTGTGTACGCTGTTCCCTGCCCCCGTGTGTACGCTGTTCCCTGCCCCCCAGTGACCCCGTGTGTACGCTGTTCCCTGCTCCCCAGTGCCCCCGTGTGTACGCTGTTCCCTGTGCCCCCGTGTGTACGCTGTTCCCTGCTCCCCAGTGCCCCCGTGTGTACGCTGTTCCCAGTGTCCCCGTGTGAACGCTGTTCCCTGCCCCCCAGTACCCCCGTGTGAACGCTGTTCCCTGCCCCCCAGTGCCCCCGTGTGTACGCTGTTCCCTGCCCCCCAGTGCCCCCGTGTGTACGCTGTTCCCTGCCCCCCCCGTGTGTACGCTGTTCCCTGCCCCAGTGCCCCCGTGTGTACACTGTGCCCCCCCCCCCCGTGTGTACGCTGAGCCCTTTAATATTATTATTTATTATATTTCCTGCCCAGACGCTGACCTCCCCATGCCACCGCCAGGACTGAGGAGCTACCACAGCCTGCGGACCAGATTCAGGCGCTTCCTTGAGTTGCCTCCGCCACCGAGAAGGCAGAAAGAAGCCACCCGGACCATCAGAGGAGCAGCTGCATCCAGGTAAATCCATCCCCCCACGGTCCCTGTGTGTACCCGGCCCCCACCCCACTGTCCGCGTGTGTACCCAGTGCCCCCATGTGTACGCTGTCCTCTTCCCAGTGCCCCCATGTGTACACTGTCCCCTTCCCAGTGCCCCCATGTGTACGCTGTCCCCTTCCCAGTGCCCCCATGTGTACGCTGTCCCCTTCCCAGTGCCCCCATGTGTACGCTGTCCCCTTCCCAGTGCCCCCGTGTGTGCTCTGTCCCCTTCCCAGTGCCCCCGTGTGTGCTCTGTCCCCTTCCCAGTGCCCCGTGTGTGCTCTGTCCCCTTCCCAGTGCCCCCGTGTGTGCTCTGTCCCCTTCCCAGTGCCCCCATGTGTACGCTGCCCCCCCCAGTGCCCCCCGTGTGTACGCTGTTCCCTGCCCCCCAGTGCCCCCGTGTGTACGCTGCTCGCTGCCCCCAGTGCCCCCGTGTGTATGCTGTTCCGTGCCTCCGTGTGTACGCTGTTCCCTGCCCCACAGTGCCCCCCTGTGTATGCTGTTTCCTGCCTCCCAGTGCCCCCGTGTGTACACTGTACCCTGCCCCCCAGTGCCCCCGTGTGTATGCTGTTCCCTGCCCCCATGTGTATGCTGCCCCCCCCAGTGCCCCCGTGTGTACGCTGTTCCCTGCCCCCGAGTGTCCCGTGTGTACGCTGTTCCCTGCCCCCAGTGCCCCCGTGTGTCCGCTGTTCCCTGCCCCCCGTGTGTACGCTGCCCCCCCAGTGCCCCCGTGTGTACGCTGTTCCCTGCCCCCCAGTGCCCACATTTGTACGCTGTTCCCTGCCCCCAGTGCCCCCGTGTGTATGCTGTTCCGTGCCCCCGTGTGTACGCTGTTCCCTGCCCCCCAGTGCCCCCGTGTGTACGCTGTTCCCTGCCCCCAGTGCCCCCGTGTGTACGCTGTTCCCTGTGCGCTGTTCCCTGCCCCCCCAGTGCCCCCATGTGTACGCTATTCCCTGCCCCCAGTGCCCCCGTGTGTACGCTGTTCCCTGCCCCCATGTGCCCCTGTGTGTAAGCTGTTCCCTGCCCCCCAGTACCCCCGTGTGTACGCTGTTCCCTGCCCCCCAGTGTCCCCGTGTGAACGCTGTTCCCTGCCCCCCAGTACCCCCGTGTGAACGCTGTTCCCTGCCCCCCAGTGCCCCGTGTGTACGCTGTTCCCTGCCCCCCAGTGCCCCCGTGTGTACGCTGTTCCCTGCCTCCCCCCATGTGTACGCTGTTCCCTGCCCCAGTGCCCCCGTGTGTACACTGTACCCTGCCCCCCAGTGCCCCCGTGTGTACGCTGTTCCCTGCCCCCCAGTGCCCCCGTGTGTACGCTGTTCCCTGCCCCCCAGTGCCCCCGTGTGTACGCTGTTCCGTGCCCCCGTGTGTACTCTGTTCCCTGTTCCCCCGTGTGTACGCTGTTCCCTGCCCCCCCAGTGCCCCCGTGTGTACGTTATTCCCTGCCCCCAGTGCCCCCGTGTGTACGCTGTTCCCTGCCCCCATGTGCCCCCGTGTGTACGCTGTTCCCTGCCCCCATGTGCCCCCGAGTGTACGCTGTTCCCTGCCCCCCGTGTCCCCGTGTGAACGCTGTTCCCTGCCCCCCGTGTGAACGCTGTTCCCTGCCCCCCTGTGCCCCCGTGTGTACGCTGTTCCCTGCCCCAGTGCCCCCGTGTGTACGCTGTTCCCTGCCCCTGTGCCCCCGTGTGCGTGCTGTCCCCCCCCCGTGCCCCTGTGTGTACGCTGCCCCCCCAGTGCCCCCGTGTGTACGCTGTCCCCTTCCCAGTGCCCCCGTGTGTACGCTGTTCCCCATCCCAGTGCCCCCGTGTGTACGCTGTCCCCTTCCCAGTGCCCCCGTGTGTACGCTGTCCCCTTCCCAGTGCCCCCGTGTGTACGCTGTCCCCTTCCCAGTGCCCCCGTGTGTATGCTGTCCCCTTCCCAGTGCCCCCGTGTGTATGCTGTCCCTTCCCAGTGCCCTCGTGTGTATGCTGTGCCCCCGTGTGTATGCTGTCCCCCCCAGTGCCCCCATGTGTATGCTGTCCCCCCGTGTGTGCGCTGTCCCCCCCAGTGCCCCCTTGTGTATGCTGCCTCCCCCCAGTGCTTCCGTGTGTATAGTTCACCCCGTGTGTATGCTGTGCCCCTCCCCGTGTGTATGCTGTGCCCCTCCCCGTGTGTATGCTGTGCCCCCCAGTGTGTATGCTGTGCCCCCCCCCCAGTGTGTATGCTGTGCCCCCCCCAGTGTGTATGCTGTGCCCCCCCCCCAGTGTGTATGCTGTACCCCCCCCCGTGTGTATGCTGTACCCCCCCCCCGTGTGTATGCTGTACCCCCCCCCCGTGTGTTTGCTGTACCCCCCCCCCCGTGTGTATGCTGTGCCCCCCCCCCGTGTGTATGCTGTGCCCCCCCGTTTGTATGCTGTGCCCCCCGTGTGTATGCTGTGCCCCCCCGTGTGTATGCTGTGCCCCCTCCGTGAGTATGCTGTGCCCCCCGTGTGTATGCTGTTCCCTGGCCCCCCAGTGCCCCCGTGTGTACACTGTTCCGTGCCCCCGTGTGTACACTGTTCCGTGCCCCCCTGTGTATGCTGTTCCCTGCCCCCCAGTGCCCCCGTGTGTACGCTGTTCCCTGCCCCCAGTGCCCCAGTGTGTACGCTGTTCCCTGCCCCACAGTGCCCCCGTGTGTATGCTGTTCCCTGCCCCCCAGTGCCCCCGTGTGTACGCTTTTCCCTGCCCCTGTGTGTATGCTGTCTCCCCCAAGTGCCCAAGTGTGTACGCTGTCCCCCCCAGTGCCCCCGTGTGTACGCTGTCCCCCCCAGTGCCCCCGTGTGTGCGCTGTCCCCCCAAGTGCCCCAGTGTGTATGCTGCCTCCCCCCAGTGCTTCGGTGTGTATAGTTCACCCCGTGTGTATGCTGTGCCCCTCCCCGTGTGTATGCTGTGCCCCCCCCCCGGTGTGTATGCTGTGCCCCCCCCCGTGTGTATGCTGTGCCCTTCCCCCCCCCGTGTGTATGCTGTGCCCTCCCCCGTGTGTATGCTGTGCCCCCTTTGTGTGTATGCTGTGCCCCCCCTCCGTGTGTACGCTGTTCCTTGCCCCCCTGTGTATGCTGTTCCCTGCCCCCCAGTGCCCCCGTGTGTACACTGTTCCCTGCCCCCCAGTGCCCCCATGTGTACACTGTTACCTGCCCCCCAGTACCCCCGTGTGTATGCTGTTCCCCCCCGTGTGTACGCTGTTCCCTGCCCCCCAGTGCCCCGTGTGTACGCTGCCCCCACCAGTGCCCCCGTGTGTCCGCTGTTCCCTGCCCCCCTCAGTGCCCCCGTGTGTACGCTGTTCCCTGCCCCACAGTGCCCCCGTGTGTATGCTGTTCCCTGCCCCCAGTGCCCCCGTGTGTATGCTGTTCCCTGCCCCCAGTGCCCCCGTGTGTACGCTGTTCCCTGCCCCTGTGCCCTCGTGTGTATGCTGTCCCCCCCCAGTGCCCACGTGTGTACGCTGTACCCCCCAGTGCCCCCGTGTGTACGCTGTACCCCCCAGTGACCCCGTGTGTACGCTGTACCCCCCAGTGCCCCCGTGTGTACGCTGTACCCCCCAGTGCCCCTGTGTGTATGCTGTCCCCACCCAGTGCCCCCGTGTGTATGCTGTCCCCACCCAGTGCCCCCGTGTGTATGATGTCCCCCCCCAGTGCCCCCATGTGTGCGCTGTCCCCCCAAGTGCCCCCGTGTGTATGCTGCCTCCCCCAGTGCTTCCGTGTGTATAGTTCACCCCATGTGTATGCTGTGCCCCCCGTGTGTATGCTGTGCCCCCCCCGGGTGTGTATGCTGTGCCCCCCCCCAGTGTGTATGCTGTGCCCCCCCCCCAGTGTGTATGCTGTGCCCCCCCCCCCCCGTGTGTATGCTGTGCCCCCCCTTGTGTATGCTGTGCCCCCTCCGTGTGTATGCTGTGCCCCCCCTCCGTGTGTATGCTGTGCCCCCCCTCCGTGTGTATGCTGTGCCCCCCCCTCCGTGTGTATGCTGTGTCCCCCCTCCGTGTGTATGCTGTGTCCCCCCTCCGTGTGTATGCTGTGTCCCCCCTCCGTGTGTATGCTGTGTCCCCCCTCCGTGTGTATGCTGTGTCCCCCCTCCGTGTGTATGCGGTGTCCCCCCTCCGTGTGTATGCTGTGCCCCCCCTCCGTGTGTATGCTGTGCCCCCCCTCCGTGTGTATGCTGTGCCCCCCCTCCGTGTGTATGCTGTGCCCCCCCTCCGTGTGTATGCTGTGCCCCCCCTCCGTGTGTATGCTGTGCCCCCCCTCCGTGTGTATGCTGTGCCCCCCTCCGTGTGTATGCTGCGCCCCCCCTCCGTGTGTATGCTGCGCCCCCCCCCCCTCCGTGTGTACGCTGCCCCCCCCCCGTGTGTACGCTGTGCCCCCCTCCGTGTGTATGCTGCGCACCCCCCTCCGTGTGTACGCTGCCCCCCCCGTGTGTATGCTGTGCCCCCCCCGTGTGTATGCTGTGCCCCCCCCTCCGTGTGTATGCTGTGCCCCCCCCTCCGTGTGTATGCTGTGCCCCCCCTCCCGTGTGTATGCTGTGCCTTCCCTCCGTGTGTACGCTGCGCCCCCCCCTCCGTGTGTACGCTGCGCCCCCCCCTCCGTGTGTACGCTGCGCCCCCCCTCCGTGTGTACGCTGCCCCCCCCGTGTGTACGCTGCCCCCCCCGTGTGTACGCTGCCCCCCCCCGTTTGTACGCTGCGCTCCCCCTCCGTGTGTACGCTGCGCCCCCCCTCCGTGTGTGCCCCGTTTGTACACTGCGCCCCCCCTCCATGTGTACGCTGCGCCCCCCCCCCTCCGTGTGTACGCTGCGCCCCCCTCTATATGTGTACATTGTGCCCCCCCCCCCTCCGTGTGTACGCTGTGTCCCCCACTCCGTGTGTACGCCCGTTAATATTATTATTTATTATATTTCCTGCTCAGACGCTGACCTCCCATGCCATGGAGCTTCCACAGCCTGCGGACCAGATTCAGGCGCTTCCTTGAGTTGCCTCCGCCACCGAGAAGGCAGAAAGAAGCCACCCGAGCCATCAGAGGAGCAGCTGCATCCAGGTAAATCCATCCCCCCACTGTCCCTGTATGTACCCTGTCCCCCACCCCACTGTCCCCGTGTGTACCCAGTGCCCCCATGTGTACGCTGTCCCCTTCCCAGTGCCTCTGTGTGTACGCTGTCCCCTTCCCAGTGCCCCCGTGTGTACGCTGTCCCCTTCCCAGTGCCCCAGTGTGTATGCTGTCCCCCCCCCCCCCCAGTGCCCCTGTGTGTATGCTGTCTCCCCCCAGTGCCCCCGTGTGTACGCTGTCTTCCCCCCCAGTGCCCCTTGTGTGTGCTCTGTCCCCCCCCAGTTCACCCGTGTGTGCTATGTCCCCCCCCCCCCCAGGGCCCCTGTGTGTGCTCTGTCCCCCCCCCCCCAGTGCCCTCGTGTGTGCTCTGTCCTCTCCCCCCCCCCCCCCCCGGTGCCCCCGTGTGTGCTCTGCCGACCCCCCCGGTGCCCCTGTGTGTGCTCTGTCTCCCCCCCCCAGTGCCCCCGTGTGTGCTCTGCCCCCCCCCCAGTACCCTCGTGTGCTCTGTCCCCCCCCAGTGCCCTCGTGTGTGCTCTATCCCCCCCAGTGCCCTCGTGTGCGCTCTGTCCCCCCCCCCCCAGTGCCCTCGTGTGCGCTCTGTCCCCCCCCAGTGCCCCAGTGTGTATGCTGTCCCCCCCCCCCCCCAGTGCCCCTGTGTGTATGCTGTCTCCCCCCAGTGCCCCGTGTGTACGCTGTCTTCCCCCCCAGTGCCCCTTGTGTGTGCTCTGTCCCCCCCCAGTTCACCCGTGTGTGCTATGTCCCCCCCCCCCCAGGGCCCCTGTGTGTGCTCTGTCCCCCCCCCCCCAGTACCCTCGTGTGTGCTCTGTCCTCTCCCCCCCCCCCCCCCGGTGCCCCCGTGTGTGCTCTGCCGACCCCCCCGGTGCCCCTGTGTGTGCTCTGTCTCCCCCCCCCAGTGCCCCCGTGTGTGCTCTGCCCCCCCCCCAGTACCCTCGTGTGCTCTGTCCCCCCCCAGTACCCTCGTGTGCTCTGTCCCCCCCCAGTGCCCTCGTGTGTGCTCTATCCCCCCCAGTGCCCTCGTGTGCGCTCTGTCCCCCCCCCCCAGTGCCCTCGTGTGCGCTCTGTCCCCCCCAGTGCCCTCGTGTGCGCTCTGTCCCCCCCCCCAGTGCCTTTGTGTGTGCTCTGTCCCCCCCAGTGCCCTCGTGTGTGCTCTGCCCCCCCCCCCCCCAGTGCCCTCATGTGTGCTTTGTCCCCCCCAGTGCCCTCGTGTGTGCTCTGTACCCCCCAGTGCCCTCGTGTGTGCTCTGTCCTCCCCCAGTGCCCCCCATGTGTATGCTGCCCCCCAGTACCCCGTGTGTACGCTGTTCCCTCAACCCCCCAGTGCCCCCGTGTGTACGCTGTTCCATGCCCCCCAGTGCCCCTGTGTGTACGCCGTTCCCTGCCCCCGTGTGTACGATGTCCCCCCCAGTGCCCCCATGTGTATGCTGCCCCCCAGTGCCCCCGTGTGTGCGCTGCGTCCCCCAGTGCCCCCGTGTGTGCGCTGCGTCCCCCAGTGCCCCCGTGTGTGCGCTGCGTCCCCCAGTGCCCCCGTGTGTGCGCTGCGTCCCCCAATGCCCCGTGTGTGCGCTGCGTCCCCCAGTGCCCCCGTGTGTGCGCTGCGTCCCCCAGTGCCCCCGTGTGTGCGCTGTGTCCCCCCGTGTGTGCGCTGTGTCCCCCCGTGTGTGCGCTGTCACCCCCCAGTTCCCCCGTGTGTACACTGCCTCCCCCAAGTGCTTTCGTGTGTACAGTGCCCCCGTGTGTATGCTGTCCCCCCCAGTGCCTCCGTGTGTATGCGCCCCCCCAGTGCCTCCGTGTGTACGCTGCCTTTCAGTGCTTCTGTGTGTACAGTGCCCCCGTGTGTATGCTGCCCCACCAGTGCCCCTGTGTGTATGCTGTGCCCCCCTGTGTGTATGCTGTGCCCCCCGGTGTGTATGCTGTGCCCCCCCCCGTGTGTATGCTGTGCCCCCCCCCCCCGGTGTGTATGCTGTGCCCCCCCCCCCCCCCCCCGGTGTGTATGCTGTGCCCCCCCGGTGTGTATGCTGTGCCCCCCCCCCCGGTGTGTATGCTGTGCCCCCCCCCCGGTGTGTATGATGTGCCCCCCCGGTGTGTATGCTGTGCCCCCCCCCCCCCCCGGTGTGTATGCTGTGCCCCCCCTGGTGTGTGTGCTGTCTCCCCCCCCAGTGCCCCCGTGTGTACGCTGTCTTCCCCCCCCAGTGGCCCTTGTGTGTGCTCTGTCCCCCCCCAGTTCACCCGTGTGTGCTATGTTCCCCCCCCAGGGCCCCTGTGTGTGTTCTGTCCCCCCCCCCCCCCGTGCCCCTGTGTCTGCTCTGCCCCCCTCCCCAGTGCCCTCGTGTGTGCTCTGTCCTCCCCCCCCCGGTGCCCCCGTGTGTGCTCTGCTGACCCCCCCGGTGCCCCCGTGTGTGCTCTGCCCCCCCCAGTGCCCTCGTGTGTGCTCTGTTCCCCCCCCAGTGCCCTCGTGTGTGCTCTGTCCCCCCCCAGTGCCCTCGTGTGTGCTCTATCCCCCCCAGTGCCCTCGTGTGCGCTCTGTCCCCCCCCCAGTGCCCTCGTGTGCGCTCTGTCCCCCCAGTGCCCTCGTGTGTGCTCTGTCCCCCCCCCCCAGTGCCCTCGTGTGTGCTTTGTCCCCCACAGTGCCCTCGTGTGTGCTCTGTACCCCCCAGTGCCCTCGTGTGTGCTCTGTCCCCCCCAGTGCCCCCGTGTGTATGCTGCCCCCCAGTACCCCGTGTGTACGCTGTTCCCTCACCCCCCAGTGCCCCCGTGTGTATGCCGTTCCCTGCCCCCATGTGTACGCTGTTCCATGCCCCCCAGTGCCCCTGTGTGTACGCCGTTCCCTGCCCCCGTGTGTATGCTGCCCCCCAGTGCCCCCGTGTGTATGCTGCCCCCCCAGTGCCCCCGTGTGTGCGCTGTGTCCCCCAGTGCCCCCGTGTGTGCGCTGTGTCCCCCAGTGCCCCCGTGTGTGCGCTGTGTCCCCCAGTGCCCCGTGTGTGTGCTGTGTCCCCCAGTGCCCCCGTGTGTGCGCTGTGTCCCCCAGTGCCCCCGTGTGTGCGCTGTGTCCCCCAGTGCCCCCGTGTGTGCGCTGTGTCCCCCAGTGCCCCCGTGTGTGCGCTGTGTCCCCCAGTGCCCCCGTGTGTGCGCTGTGTCCCCCAGTGCCCCCGTGTGTGCGCTGTGTCCCCCAGTGCCCCCGTGTGTGCGCTGTGTCCCCAGTGCCCCCGTGTGTGCGCTGTGTCCCCCAGTGCCCCCGTGTGTGCGCTGTGTCCCCCAGTGCCCCCGTGTGTGCGCTGTGTCCCCCAGTGCCCCCGTGTGTGCGCTGTCACCCCCCAGTGCCCCCGTGTGTGCGCTATCACCCCCCAGTTCCCCCGTGTGTACACTGCCTCCCCCAAGTGCTTTTGTGTGTACAGTGCCCCCGTGTGTATGCTGTCCCCCCCAGTGCCTCCGTGTGTATGCGCGCCTCCCTCCAGTGCTTCTGTGTGTACAGTGCCCCCGTGTGTATGCTGCCCCACCAGTGCCCCGGTGTGTATGCTGTGCCCCCCGGTGTGTATGCTGTGCCCCCCCGGTGTGTATGCTGTGCCCCCCCGGTGTGTATGCTGTGCCCCCCCCCCCCCCCCGGTGTGTATGCTGTGCCCCCCCGGTGTGTATGCTGTGCCCCCCCCCCGGTGTGTATGCTGTGCCCCCCCCCCCCCCCCCGGTGTGTATGCTGTGCCCCCCCGGTGTGTATGCTGTGCCGCCCCCCCCCAGTGTGTATGCTGTGCCCCCCCCTGGTGTGTGTGCTGTCTCCCCCCCCAGTGCCCCCGTGTGTACGCTGTCTTCCCCCCAGTGGCCCTTGTGTGTGCTCTGTCCCCCCCCAGTTCACCCGTGTGTGCTATGTTCCCCCCCCAGGGCCCCTGTGTGTGTTCTGTCCCCCCCCCCGTGCCCCTGTGTCTGCTCTGCCCCCCCTCCCCAGTGCCCTCGTGTGTGCTCTGTCCTCCCCCCCCGGTGCCCCCGTGTGTGCTCTGCCGACCCCCCCGGTGCCCCCGTGTGTGCTCTGCCCCCCCCAGTGCCCTCGTGTGTGCTCTGTTCCCCCCAGTGCCCTCGTGTGTGCTCTGTCCCCCCCCAGTGCCCCTCGTGTGTGCTCTATCCCCCCCAGTGCCCTCGTGTGCGCTCTGTCCCCCCCCCCAGTGCCCTCGTGTGCGCTCTGTCCCCCCCAGTGCCCTCGTGTGTGCTCTGTCCCCCCCCCCCCAGTGCCCTCGTGTGTGCTTTGTCCCCCACAGTGCCCTCGTGTGTGCTCTGTACCCCCCAGTGCCCTCGTGTGTGCTCTGTCCCCCCCAGTGCCCCCGTGTGTATGCTGCCCCCAGTACCCCGTGTGTACGCTGTTCCCTCACCCCCCAGTGCCCCCGTGTGTATGCCGTTCCCTGCCCCCATGTGTACGCTGTTCCATGCCCCCCAGTGCCCCTGTGTGTACGCCGTTCCCTGCCCCCGTGTGTATGCTGCCCCCCAGTGCCCCCATGTGTATGCTGCCCCCCCAGTGCCCCCGTGTGTGCGCTGTGTCCCCCAGTGCCCCCGTGTGTGCGCTGTGTCCCCCAGTGCCCCCGTGTGTGCGCTGTGTCCCCCAGTGCCCCCGTGTGCGCGCTGTGTCCCCCAGTGCCCCCGTGTGCGCGCTGTGTCCCCCAGTGCCCCCGTGTGTGCGCTGTGTCCCCCAGTGCCCCCGTGTGTGCGCTGTGTCCCCCAGTGCCCCCGTGTGTGCGCTGTGTCCCCCAGTGCCCCCGTGTGTGCGCTGTGTCCCCCAGTGCCCCCGTGTGTGCGCTGTGTCCCCCAGTGCCCCCCGTGTGTGCGCTGTGTCCCCCAGTGCCCCCGTGTGTGCGCTGTGTCCCCCAGTGCCCCCGTGTGTGCGCTGTGTCCCCCAGTGCCCCCGTGTGTGCGCTGTGTCCCCCAGTGCCCCCGTGTGTGCGCTGTGTCCCCCAGTGCCCCTGTGTGTGCGCTGTGTCCCCCAGTGCCCCCGTGTGTGCGCTGTGTCCCCCAGTGCCCCCGTGTGTGCGCTGTGTCCCCCAGTGCCCCCGTGTGTGCGCTGTGTCCCCCAGTGCCCCCGTGTGTGCGCTGTGTCCCCCAGTGCCCCCGTGTGTGCGCTGTGTCCCCCAGTGCCCCCGTGTGTGCGCTGTCACCCCCCAGTGCCCCCGTGTGTGCGCTATCACCCCCCAGTTCCCCCGTGTGTACACTGCCTCCCCCAAGTGCTTTTGTGTGTACAGTGCCCCCGTGTGTATGCTGTCCCCCCAGTGCCTCCGTGTGTATGCGCGCCTCCCTCCAGTGCTTCTGTGTGTACAGTGCCCCCGTGTGTATGCTGCCCCACCAGTGCCCCTGTGTGTATGCTGTGCCCCCCCGGTGTGTATGCTGTGCCCCCCCGGTGTGTATGCTGTGCCCCCCCGGTGTGTATGCTGTGCCCCCCCCCCCCGGTGTGTATGCTGTGCCCCCCCCCCCGGTGTGTATGCTGTGCCCCCCCCCGGTGTGTATGCTGTGCCCCCCCGGTGTGTATGCTGTGCCCCCCCCGGTGTGTATGCTGTGCCCCCCCGGTGTGTATGCTGTGCCCCCCCGGTGTGTATGCTGTGCCCCCCCGGTGTGTATGCTGTGCCCCCCGGTGTGTATGCTGTGCCCCCCCGGTGTGTATGCTGTGCCCCCCCCGTATGCTGTGCCCCCCGTATGCTGTGCCCCCCTCTGTGTGTGCGCTGTGCCCCCCTCTGTCTGTGCGCTGTGCCCCCCTCTGTGTGTGCGCTGTGCCCCCTCTGTGTGTGCGCTGTGCCCCCCTCTGTGTGTGCTGTGCCCCCCTCTGTGTGTGCGCTGTGCCCCCCTCTGTGTGTGCGCTGTGCCCCCCTCTGTGTGTGCGCTGTGCCCCCTCTGTGTGTGCGCTGTGCCCCCCTCTGTGTGTGCGCTGTGGCCCCCCTCTGTGTGTGCGCTGTGGCCCCCCTCTGTGTGTGCGCTGTGGCCCCCCTCTGTGTGTGCGCTGTGGCCCCCCTCTGTGTGTGCGCTGTGGCCCCCCTCTGTGTGTGCGCTGTGGCCCCCTCCGTGCGTCCGCTGTGGCCCCCTCCGTGTGTCCGCTGTGGCCCCCGTCCGCTGTGGCCCCCCTCCGTGCGTCCGCTGTGGCCCCCCTCCGTGCGTCCGCTGTGGCCCCCCTCCGTGCGTCCGCTGTGGCCCCCCTCCGTGCGTCCGCTGTGGCCCCCCTCCCGTGCGTCCGCTGTGGCCCCCTCCGTGCGTCCGCTGTGGCCCCACTCCGTGCGTCCGCTGTGGCCCCCCTCCGTGTGTACGCTGTCCCCACCCCCTCCCTGTGTACGCTGTGCCCCCCCCCCCCTCCGTGTGTACGCTGTGCCCCCTATATAATTATTATTATATTTCCTGCCCAGACGCAGACCTCCCCATGCTACACCCAGACGCAGACCTCCCCATGCTACCGCCGGGACTCAGTCGCTTCCACAGGCTGCGGACCAGATTCAGGCGCTTCATTGAGTTGCCTCTGCCACCGGGAAGGCAGAAAGAAGCCACTCGGCCATCAGAGGAGCAGCTGCACCCAGGTAAATTCGTCCCCCCACTGTCCCTGTGTGTACCCTGGCCCCCACCCCACTGTCCCTGCTTGTACGCTGGGCCCCACCCCACTGTCCCTGCGTGTACCCTGGCCCCCACCCCACTGTCCCTGCGTGTACCATGGCCCCCACCCCACTGTCCCTGCGTGTACCCTGGCCCCCACCCCACTGTCCCTGCGTGTACCCTGGCCCCCACCCCACTGTCCATGCGTGTACCCTGGCCCCCACCCCACTGTCCCTGTGTGTACCCCCCCAGTGCCCCCGTGTGTACGCTGTCCACCCCAGTGCCCCCGTGTGTACGCTGTCCCCCCCCCCTCCCAGTGCCCCCTAGTGTACGCTGTTCCCCCCTCCCAGTGCCCCCCGTGTGTACGCTGTTCCCCCCCCAGTGCCCCCGTGTGTACGCTGTTCCCCTCCCCCCCCAAATGCCCCCGTGTGCGCGCTGTCCCCCCAAATGCCCCCGTGTGCGTGCTGTCCCCCCCCCAGTGCCCCCGTGTGCGTGCTGTCCCCCCCCCAGTGCCCCCGTGTGTGCTCTGTCCCCCCCCAGTGCCCTCGTGTGCGCGCTGTCTCCCCCACAGTGCCCCCGTTTGTGCGCCTTCCCCCACAGTGCCCCTGTGTGTGCGCTGTCCCCCCAATGCCCCCGTGTGTACGCTGTCCCCCCTCCCCCTTCCCAGCGCCCCCATGGGTACGCTGCCCCCCCCCTCAGTGCCCCCATGGGTATGCTGCCCCCCCTCAGTGCCCCCATGGGTACACTGCCCCCCCCCCCTCAGTGCCCCAGTGTGTATGCTGCCCCCCTCAGTGCCCCCCATAGTGTAATAGGCAATACGGTGTTTGCTATAAAGTGTAATGGGCAGTACAGTGTTTGCTATAAAGTGTAATGGGCAGTACGGTGTTTGCTATAAAGTGTAATGGGCAGTACGGTGTTTGCTATAAAGTGTAATGGGCAGTACGGTGTTTGCTATAAAGTGTAATGGGCAGTATGGTGTTTGCTATATAGTGTAATGGGCAGTACAGTGTTTGCCATAAAGTGTAATGGGCAGTACGGTGTTTGCTTTAAAGTGAAATGGGCATTACGGTGTTTGCTATAAAGTGTAATGGGCAGTACGGTGTTTGCTATAAAGTGTAATGGGCAGTACGGTGTTTGCTATAAAGTATAATGGGCAGTATGGTGTTTGCAATAAAGTGTAATGGGCAGTACAGTGTTTGTTATAAAGTGTAATGGGCAGTACAGTGTTTGTTATAAAGTGTAATGGGCAGTACGGTGTTTGCTATAAAGTGTAATGGGCATTAGGGTATTTGCTATAAAGTGTAATGGGCAGTACGGTGTTTGCTATAAAGTGTAATGGGCATTACGGTGTTTGCTATAATGCGTAATGGGCATCACGGTGTGTGGCATAGCTTAATGGTCATTATGGCATGTGGCCTTTTACTATATTGGATCATCTCATCGTGATCCCAAAATAAAACTTTATTGATTTATTAACAACAGTATAAATGATGTTAGAGATTTTTTTTTCAAAATTTAAAAAAAATTTCCTTTTTGAAAAATGTAAAATTTTGATTTTGACCATTTTTATTGAAATATATCCACATCTGAAGAAGGAACCAGATTCCGAAACACTCTGACGGGAGGACTCTGCTGTAACACCATTGTATCCCCATCCAAAGCCTGTGCGGTGGTGCTTTCATTCCTGCTACCCGGGACCCACCATCTATAGCACTCAACCCACCGCACCTCCCTGGAATGGTGAGATAAAAGTATCACCGCACCTCCCTGGAATGGTGAGATAAAAGTATCAGATTGCCCCGTCGTGTTCATTGTACATGCACCTTGAAACACCTATGCATTGTCACTTTGGAATTGAAAAATTGTACTGCTGCTGCACTTGCACTTTGTGTACCCTTTTGCATTTGCACTTTTTAAACTGTGATTTGTATGTTAAATAAATCTTTGTTCTGGTAAAATATTCCCCATTGTGGGTCCAGATTATTCACATATCCAGTCCGGAATATTTGCGCCTAACCTGTTGACCTAACCTTCCATTAAGATATACTGCTGTTTATAACTCATATGAAAGCCCATAAATTAAACCTTGTCCAACTCTTTACCTCAATTTCATCTTTGAAGGCATATTAACTTCACAAACCAATGTACGTTAGCCTAAGAATTTGAAGTTCTCTCACATCCAAGCCATCAATAAATATACCAAATGCAATTGCAACATGGAATAGTCAGTTTAACGCCCAGCGGGGAATGTAATAGGGTGTGAGAATCCAAAACTGAGAGATTTTAGGAGAGTTTATGCCCTACAGTAAAGCTTCTACACGCTGGGTGTCATGCTCATTGCCAGGGGTTTCATGGGCTCGATGTCTTGCCTGTTGACAGAGGTTTCATGCACTGGGACGGGTGTCATACTCATTGCCAGGGGTTTGTAATGCTCACTGCCAGGGGTTTGAAATTCTAGTGGCCAGGGTTAATGCTTGTTGCCAGGGTGTGTTATCGTTAAACATTTAAATAAATCCAATGTTTATTCTTTGTGAAATTTTAGATTTCTGAATTAAAAAAATAAATTGAAAAAAAGCTATGAAATTCCATTGACAAAAAACCTTACGGTTTCACATGTCCCATTAAGGCTTCTTACACATGATCTCGCATTTCTGAAACCTGTTGTAACTCTTCCACTCAAACGCCAAAAAGCAATGAAATTACGATCATTAAGGCTGACGCCTTAATGGACGTGTTCCTTGCGCAATACAGATATGGTACGCCATCACAGCCTGTGGGTAAGTGCAGATTCAGCACTCTCACAGAGTGAGATTGCTGTCACTCACACAATGGTGGAGCTGCTAATTCACAGATTTGTGTGCTCATTGGAATACACACATGCAGTCTATGCAACTGAAGGTCTGAGCAGTTATGTGGCGCACTCATCCTAATAAGTACCTGCAATCATCTAAAACTGTCTATACCTCTGAATTACTATAGTGTTCATTCTAGCACCCACCATCTTTGAAAACCCATGCAGTTCCTCTTCCTTGCCTGGGGTGTAGCGGTCTGCTGTAGTAATTCTAGCACAGTGTGGTCTGTATATCAGCACAGCAAACCAGACCTGTGCTAGAAACACTACAGCAGACAGCAACACCCCAGACAGGGTAGAGGAACTGCATGGGTTTTCAAAGATCGCAGGTGCTAGAATAAACATTATAACTAGAACTATCCCACTGAGGGTCCAACATCTTTCACACTCACTACATATATCCATTTCATTTAGTATTCACATGCAGTTACCAGAAACATCTTTCATAATTGCAAAAACTATAATACTCCCAACTACTATGCATCTACACTTTCTTCTCCTATACGACTTCAGGCTGCTATGTCTTCCCCAATCCCTACTGCTGTGTGTATTCCCTCATCCGCACCAATGTGTCTTTTCCCATCTGCGCTGCCCTGTTTTTCCACACCGATGCCACTCTGTTTCTTTCTTTCTGTGCCAATGCATCCCCATCTATTAGTGATACTCTGTCCCCCCCTCCATCCATGCTGCTCTGCCCTTCTCATCCATGCCACAGTTTCCTTACATCTGTACTGCTCTCTCTCTCCTATCTGGTCCACTCTGTCTTTTCTCCAACTGCTTCACTGTTTCCCACCCAATCGCATCACTCTGTCTTACCTCCCCCAATCTGTGCCATGGTTTTCCACCCATCCGCATTTGTTAGTCTCCCATCAGTGCTGCTTAGCCTTTCCACAATCTACGCATTTCTATTCCTCCTCATCTGCACCACACTGTCTCCTCCCCCAATCAACACCACTTTTACCCCATCCTCTCAGCTCTGTTTACTGCTCAGACCTTCAGTTGCATAGACTGCATGTGTGTATTCCAATGAGCACACAAATCTGTGAATTAGCAGCTCCACCATTGTGTGAGTGACAGCAATCTCACTCTGTGAGAGTGCTGAATCTGCACTTACCCACAGGCTGTGATGGCGTACCATATCTGTATTGCGCAAGGAACACGTCCATTAAGGCGTCAGCCTTAATGATCGTAATTTCATTGCTTTTTGGCGTTTGAGTGGAAGAGTTACAACAGGTTTCAGAAATGCGAGATCATGTGTAAGAAGCCTTAATGGGACATGTGAAACCGTAAGGTTTTTTGTCAATGGAATATATATATATATATATATATATATATATATATATATATATATATATTATCTACAGTATCATTGCTATGTCCTATATCCACATCAATGTAAGGTTTTATTTCATTTCATTTGTAAAATTGACTTGTTTTATTAATTTTATCTTGTCATGTTCATTCTCTCTCTTTTCATTTCGAAGCTTCACACCTACATTAAAAAAATTTATCAAGAAGATGAATATGGTAAAATATTGTGTAATGGAAAAAAATTATCTTCAACTTTACAGCTTATAAATAGGATAGTAAAGGAAGGAACAACAAATGATCCTTTAACTGATATAAACATTGGGAAATTTGATGATTCTTTTCCAGATGATAAAAAATTATACATTGAGCCATGGAAAATACATTGGAGAAATGAAAGGGTAGGTTGTAAAATTACATTGAAATAAAATGTTTAAAGTATAATTATCGACCTTTAGGATATTTATGCAATTTTTAACCATACGCAGAGGCGTAGCTAGGGTGGAGCCGGTGGAGCACAAGCTCCAGGCGCAGGATCATCACCTGGCGCCGGAGCAGTGCACCCTGCCACCGGCTCCCCCCTGCCCTGCTCGCCCGCTCCCTGCTGTACCCGGCGAGAGCATTGCGGTGGCGATAGAAGCCGGAGAATGACGCTGCTGACTGAAGCGCTGAGGTCACAGCGCTTCAGTCGGGTGCCGGAGCTGGGCACCGCCAGCCTGCCTGCCTCTATTTTTCATTCAAGTCTCTCTCCTGACCTGCTGGACCGCGGCGCTCGCCAATAAGCACTTGCAGTCCAGCAGCCAATCAGAAGCATTGGTGGCAGCTGGACTGCGAGCGCCTATTGGTTAGTGCCGCAGTCCAGCGGGAGACTTGAATTCAAAATAGCAGTGGACAGAAGGAGGCAGAGCTGACGACTTGTAATTTATTGTGTGGGTCCCGGCGCTCAGCTCAGCAGGTGCCGTGCGGTGCAGGAGACGCGCTCTGCATCCTCTGCTCCTGACCTCTTTTTGCCGGCTACCGCAGCCGCACTGTCTGTCAGGCAGGACCGGCTTATCTTCAGCACCACTCTCTTATTCACCCTCCTTTCAGTGCTGCTGGGGCTCCTCCTCTCTTCATCTTCCTGCAGCACTGGCAGCCACTATAATGACGCCTATTAGAGCAGAGAGGAGGGAGGTCCTTCATGTCACTCAGCCTCCAGCTGTCCCTACTCCTGCAAAGTAAGTGTCCAGACTCGTCTCCAGCATTCTATGAGCACTGAACCTACAGCGGGCACTGTGTGTATAAATGGTGCTACTATTGGGGGCTTTATGTGTATAAGTGTTGCTAATACAGTGGGCATTATATGCAAAGGGCATTATGTGTATATGGCACTATTGTATGCATGTGTATCAACAGGACTACTACTACAGTGAGCATTATGTGTAAAATGGGGGGGGGGGGGGCGCGAAACATGCCCGTGCTCCGGGCACCGTGGCACCTAGCTACATCACTGACCATACGTGCAGGCAATCATACAGTATTCCTCATGTGCTACACCTTACAGTCATCATCAGTATTGTTGATGAGTAACAGATTTATTTTATAAACCCAGCAGAAAAAAATTGGCACAAAAAAAAAAAATTGGCATTGAACAGACTTTTACGCTGAGATATTTTTTGGTACTTGTTTCCTAGCACGGCCACAATCGCGGGCATCGTGTGTAATTTTTAGTAATATACGACGCGACCGACCCGATGCCCTCGATTTTCCCATTGAAATGCATTGAAAACAGTGAAAATCGTGTCGGTCGCGTCGTATGCGGCCAAAAAAGGCTTAAATGGTGCAGACGCGATGCCCACGATTTCCCCATAGGAAACAATGTTAAATGTCTCAATGTACCCGCGATGCCCCCGATTTCCCATAGGGAACAATGTTAAATGACTCAATTTCACCAAATAATCATAGGGACCAATGGTAAATGGCCCAGAAACCCCCCGAAACACCCCTGAACAGTGAAATTTCCCCCCAAAAGTATTTAACGCCACCCCACGATAAACGCAAACCCGAAGCGTGGCGAGCGCAGCGGTACGCGTCCTCCGACCTTTTCATACCCCCACTATCCACGTCGGCGTGGAGTTGAGAATAGAATAGTGTGGCGAGCGCAGCGAGCCACCGAGCCCGAAGCGTGGCGAGTGTAGCGTGGCGAGCGTAGCGTGGCGAGCGTAGCGAGCCCCGCGAGGGGACGCGGATACCTTCACAGGTAAACGCGTCCCTTCGCGGCCTTCACAGGTATCCGCGTCCGCTCGCCACGCTTCGGGCTGGGTGTCTCGCTGCGCTCGCCACACTATTCTATTCTCAACTCCACGCCGACGTGGATAGTGGGGGTATGAAAAGGTCGGAGGACGCGTACCGCTGCCCCTCGCGGGCTCGCTGCGCTCGCCACGCTTCGGGTTCGCGTTGATCGTGGGGTGGCGTAAAATACTTTGGGGGGACATTTCACTGTTCAGGGGTGTTTTGGGGGGTTTCTGGGCCATTTACCATTGTTTCCTATGGGAAATTGGGGGCATCGCGGCTAAATTGAGGCATTTAACATTGTTCCCTATGGGGAAATCGCGGGCATCGCCCGCGATGCCCCCGATTTTCCCTTACAATGCCCACGATCTTGATCGTTGTGGCCGTGCTAGGAAACAAGTACCTATTTTTTTTTTTCATTTTGAAATCATTTTCACAATGTATGACTAGTAAAAACCTGTAAACATGATATTATGCTTGCTCCATAATACTGTACTTCAGCATTAGGAACATTGACAGGGCCCAGAAAGAGCCCTCCTAACATGATAACTGTCTACAGGAAAATTCGATTTTATTATGATTTTCTTCTACAGTTGCCACGGCCTGACTCAATAAGTTCCTTTACAATATTCCCTCATATCTGCCATTTATTTTGCCAACTCTGCCACTTTATTTAGCCTCCCTGAAACTCTTGTTCCTCCAAACATGCTCTTACACTGCTAAACACCGATGGTGGAAGACTGACTTTAATGCTGAATTTCCGCATTTCATGTCCTATCTTTCCTTTTGTATGTTTTCATCTCCATTTAAACCTAGATAATAGAATTAATAATACTGGGGGTTTCTCCATGCAAGGCTCTTTCTGCCCCTATCTCTATTGCCAGTTTATTATCTCTCTAGCTCATCATCTTTGGTCTCCACTGGGGATTAACCTCTTATCTCTTCTTTTCAACCTCAGCTTTCTCCCTTGTTCCCATCTTTTACCAGCTCTTCCACTGTATATCTCCCCTAGTTTTTATTAGGGATGTGCACTGAGCACTTTTTATGTTTCGTGAAATGCGTTTTTGGTCTCTATCTCAAGCAGTGTTTTGGATCTGGGTCTGTTCAAAAACACCCACATTTTAGTGGTCTGTGTCTCATGTTTCATGTTTTGGATCTGTATTTTTTTGCCAAAAAACATAAAAATCACTGAAATAACAGAATTTAGTTTTTTTTTTGTTACTACGCTATTATTAACCTCAATATCATTAATTTCCACTCTATTCTGAACACCTCACAATATTGTTTTGAGGGGAAAAGGTTGCACCAAGGTAGCTGTATAACTAAGCTAAGCCGCACAAACACTTGGCTCATCTAGGAGTGGCACTGCAGTGGCAGACAGGATGGCAGTTTGAAAAACTAGGCCCCAAAAAGCACATAATGGCAAAAAAAAGAGGTGCAAGATGGAATTGTCCTTGTTCCTCCCACCCACCCTTATGTTGCGGAAATAAGACATGCACACTTTAACAAACCAATCATTTCAGCAACAGGGTCTGCCACACGACTCTGGCTGATATGATTGGTTTGTTTAAGACCCACAAAGAAGAAGCAAGTCACCTCTCCCTGTACAAACTGGCTCTATAGAGGCAAGATATCTTCCTCATTCTCCGATTCCCAACCCCCTTCAGTGTATACTTCCTCAACCTCACAGATTATCAATTCATCCCCTCTGGAATCACAGGTCCCTCTGTAGTCTCAGGAGGCAATTGATGGTCTTTGTTCAAGAATAGATAATTAATTTTGACTGACAGACCAGGTTCCCCGCTGCACTAAAAACTCTTTCGGAGTACACATTGGAGGGGGTCAACTCAGGCAAAAAAGGGTCAGTATGTACAGTCTGCGTGGGATGCGGCGGCCATCTTTGGACCCTGCATGAAATCCCCTAATGTCAGTGCCACAGTGCTATTGTCAGCAGCGCTGACAAGCGCGCTGCTGCGGTGCCGCCGCAGCAGCGTCCCGGCGCCCTTAGAAGGGCGGTCCGGGCACTTCCGCCCGGCGAGTCCAGGTGGAAGGACGCGACGTCCGCCCGGCTGCGGCGCGTCACTTCCGCCCAGCCGGGGGACTGTAGTGAAAGTCTGGCCGCGTCACCTGGTGGTTGCCAGGCAACCAGGGGACGCCGGGCGGCGCGCGCCCAGACAGCTGGGGCTAAATTAAAACAGGGTGAGGGCCGGATCTCACGGCGGAGGCTGATTGGCCAGCAGCACCCTTTTAAGGGGGCTGGCCCAACTCAGCCCCGCCGGTGATATTGTTTCTTGTGGAGAGTCAGTTACTCTCTGGTGTCCCGGTCCCTGCTCTTTTGACCACCCTGCACCAGTCCTGTGCCGCCTCCCGTGCCACTTGCTCGGCTGCATCATACCGCCGGTCCTGCGGTTGTTCCGTGGTCAGCAGCCGTGTCCTCTGGTCCCGCCGAGATCCTCCAGACGTGCACTTCTTCATCCATTGAAGCTGGTGTTTCCGATCCGGTTGTGTAAGTGCTCCAGTGGAGCCTGGTTCATTATTCTTTTATTTGTGGGCAAGCAGCCCTTATTCTTTAGTTGTTCTTTCCTGGTTTATGCCTGGCCTCTCCGAAGTTAGGAAAGGCGCATGCTAGGGGGTACTCGCCCGTTTTTGGGGTATCGGTATTTGTATCATTTATTGTAGGGGTGTCTTTGGTATACCCCGTCACGTTTAGCTCTGGTGTCTGTGACTTGGTCACACCCCCCGTCCTTGGTCTGGTGCCGCGAGATAGGGTGTTCTTTCCAGCTAGGCCCTATTAGCCAGTTCCACCTCTTGGTCCGAGTCCCTGACGGTCGCCGTGGGTTTGTCCCAACATAACACCTGGCTGCATCGGGGTTAGAGTTGGCTTAACTGACTCTTTCGAACGCGGCGGCTACAGGCGAAGCCTAGCACCTTGCAGCCCGCGGTCACTGGTCTGGGACGGCCAACAGAGTCAGCGTAGGGCTTTGCCGTGGCCGTTCTAAACAGCGGTCCCGGCTGAGGGCTCAGCCCACCACCTACCTCACATCCACCCACGCACGTTACATTATCACCGGCCCAAAAACAGATTATATAGATTTCATTTATATAATATACCTGTTTTGTCCGTGGGTGGTTCTGGGTGAGCAGAGCTCTCATTATGAATCCTACCTCCCCCCCGTTAGACGCCCAGGTTGCGGGTCTAACACAAATGGTGCAGGAATTGTCACTCCGGGTTTCTAATCAAGAGAGAGCACCTCGTCCATCTCCGGGGCCAATTCCTGAACCCAAAATGAATATGCCTGACCGGTTTTCTGGTAATAGGAAGGAGTTTTTCAATTTTAGAGAAAGTTGTAAGTTGTACTTTCGACTCCGAACAAGGTCCACCGGTTCGGAGGCCCAAAGGGTGAGTCTGTTAATCTCCTGGTTACAGGGAGATCCACAGACGTGGGCTTTTGGCTTACCTCCTGATAGCCCTGTCCTGGCCTCTGTGGACAATTTTTTCAAGTCCTTGGGTTTACTTTATGATGACCCGGATCGGGAGGCGTCTGCAGAGTCTCACTTACGAGCATTAAAACAGGGAAAGAGTCCAGTGGAGGTGTACTGCACAGAGTTCCGCCGCTGGGCGAACGACTGTGGCTGGAATGACCCCGCTCTGCGCAGTCAGTTTCGTTGTGGGTTATCCGACACTATAAAGGACAGCTTGATTCAATACCCAGTCCCTGGTTCGCTAGATAAGCTCATGGAGTTGTCTATTAAGATAGACCGCCGACTCCGCGAACGCAGAGCTGAGAGAGCGTCACTTTCTCATCCCATCTCATACGTTTCAGAGTCCTCGGAAGATACCGAGGAACCCATGCAATTGGGGTCCATTCGGATCACTCCCGAAGAAAGATCGCGCAGGATCAGCGCTGGTTTATGCCTCTACTGCGGGCGTAGAGGTCATCAATATCGCGCCTGCCCCAATAGAGCAGTAAAAGATCAGGCCAAGTGAGAGAAGAGGAGACTCACTTGGGCCTGAAGCTGTTTTCCTCAAATAACTCCTTATTGATCCCTGCGACCCTCGTCTATGGAGAGAGCTGTTTTAATTGCTCAGCTTTCGTTGACAGTGGTGCTGCCGGTAATTTTCTGGATTCTGCGTTAGCCGAGAGTCTCGGTATCTCCGCCATCCCGTTAAGTCATAGGATCACCATGAGAGGACTGGATGGGAGTCCTCTGCTCAATGGGGAAATTTATTTTTGTACTCCCAAAGTACGGCTTTCTATTGGGGTACTTCATAAGGAGGAGATTTCTTTCTTTTTGGTCAAGTGTCCAGCCGTCTCGCTGGTTCTTGGTCATCCTTGGTTGGTCCTCCATAGCCCGCAGGTTGATTGGAAAACAGGGGACATTGGCCCTTATTCTAATCGGATCGGTACGGCCCGCGTGCGGCCGTACCGCCGATGTTTTTACTCTGCACATGCGCACAGGTCAATCTGCGCATGTGCAGCCCCCTTCGCCGCAGACGGATTTCGTCCGCCGCAAAGGGGGCGTATAGGGGCGTGAGAGGCTTCATGCCCTCATTTCCCTATGTGTACGCCCCGCGTTTCATGGGCGTTCCCATGCAAACGCGGGGCGTGTGCATGGTAATGAGGGCATGACGCCACTCATGGGGGCGGAAAGCTGACGTCGCCGGATGTCAGCTTTCAGCCCCCATACAAGCTACCACACGGACGATTGTCCGTGTGGTCTCAGCTTGCGGGAGCTGCCGCGGCGTGCGGACCTGCCTTCGATGGTCGACGACCATCGAATGCAGGGGGCAGCTCCCACCATGGTGGAGGCGTACGCCTCCACCATTTTTATGCGGATCGCCAGCCGTCCGTGTACGGACGGCCGTGGCGATCCGTAGGGTGGGCGGGGATTGGTTTGTGCGGCCAGAGCACCGTGTGCGGCTCTGGCCGCACCAACCAGAATAAGGGCCCTTGTGCGGTGGAGTTCCTCTTGTTTTGATTCCTGCATAAATCCCTCTTTTCTTCAGGCCTCTGTGTCACTCTCAGCTATACCGCCAGCATACGTAGATTTCTCGGATGTTTTTTCAAAGGGTAAAGCGGATAAGTTTCCGCCCCATCGTTCCTATGATTGTGCCATTCAGCTTATACCCGACGCTTCCTTACCTAAGGGGAGACTTTATTCTTTGTCTATCCCGGAGACCAAGGCCATGAATGAATACATAAAAGAAAGTTTAGAAAAGGGGTTTATCCGCCCGTCTAAATCTCCTCTTAGCGCTGGATTCTTCTTCGTGGCCAAGAAGGATGGGTCCCTACGTCCTTGTATCGACTTTCGGGCCTTAAACAAAATCACCATAAAAAATGCGTATCCCCTTCCCCTCATTTCAGTTTTATTCGACCAATTGAGGTCCGCCACGGTCTTCTCCAAAATTGACCTCAGAGGGGCGTATAACCTCATTAGAATAAAAGCAGGGGATGAGTGGAAGACGGCATTTAGCACACACTCTGGGCAGTACGAGTATTTAGTGATGCCCTTTGGGCTGTCCAATGCCCCTGCCGTATTTCAAGACTTTATCAATGATATCTTACGAGATTTTTTGGGAAGTTTTGTAGTCGTTTACTTGGACGACATTCTGATTTATTCCAAGGATCTAGATTCACACAGAGCCCAGGTGAAGCAGGTTCTCCAACGGTTGCGGGAGAATAATTTATTCGCCAAACTCGAAAAATGTGAGTTTGAAGTTCCCGAAATCGCATTTTTGGGATATATCATCTCAGCTGAGGGTTTTAGCATGGATCCTAAGAAGCTCCAGGCAATAGTGGATTGGGTACAAACAACCAATCTTAAGGCAATCCAAAGGTTTCTTGGATTTGCCAATTACTATCGACGCTTCATTTTTTCTTTCTCCTCTATTGTAGCTCCTCTGGTTGCTCTTACCAAGAAGGGTTCGGATCCAGGGAATTGGTCCTTAAAAGCCAAACAGGCTTTTCAAACCCTCAAAGAAGCCTTCGTGTCCGCTCCTATTCTCAAGCACCCGGACCCTGAGCGTCCCTTTGTGGTGGAGGTGGACGCCTCGGAAATGGGTGCAGGAGCAGTGCTCTCACAAACCAACCACAAAACTCAGATTCTGCACCCTTGCGCCTATATGTCTAAGAAATTCTCTGCAGCAGAGACCAATTATGATGTTGGTGACAGAGAATTGTTAGCCATCAAGTGGGCCTTCGAGGAATGGAAGCATTGGCTAGAAGGTGCTAATCATCAAGTAGTGGTATTAACAGACCACAAGAATCTGCAGTATATTGAAGCAGCCAAGAGACTTAATGCCCGGCATGCCCGCTGGGCGTTATTCTTTACTCGCTTCAATTTCATCATTTCCTATAGACCCGGTCCGAAGAATGTTCGAGCGGACGCCCTGTCACGGTGTTTTGTTCCACAACATTCCACAGAAGACTCGGTGGTCCCCATTCTCCCTGCCTCCTGCATACGGGCCGGCCTCAGGTTGACGCTAGAAGGGCTCATTCGCCAGGCCCAAGACCAGGCCCCTGCTCAGACTCCTAGAGGTCGGTTATTTGTCCCTGAGACTCTCAGGCGAAGAGTACTCACAGATTTTCATGATAGCAGGACTGCAGGGCATCCCGGGATTCATAAGACCAGGGACTTATTGGCCCGAGTTGTGTGGTGGCCAGGAATGTCCAAGGATGTCAGGGACTTCGTGCGATCATGTCTCATTTGTGCCAAACATAAAGTGCCTCGGTCTAGGCCTTTTGGTGAGCTCATGCCGTTGTCCATTCCGGCAAGGCCATGGTCCCACATTGCCATGGATTTCGTGGTAAGCTTACCAATATCTGCCAACTGTCAAACCATTTGGGTTGTCATTGACAGGTTTTCTAAAATGGCACATTTTGTAGCCCTTAAGCAGGTGCCGTCAGCCAGGGAGTTGGCTTCATTGTTTCTGAGGCATATTTTCAGACTGCATGGATTGCCCACTGACATTGTTTCAGACAGGGGTCCGCAGTTTGTAGCACAGTTTTGGAGGGCTTTTTGTGCAACTCTTAAAATCAAACTGAGCCTGACGTCCGCTTTCCACCCTCAGTCCAACGGACAGACTGAACGGCTCAACCAGTCCTTGAAACAGTATCTGCGCTGTTTTATTTCTAAGTTGCAGAATGATTGGGTGGAGCATCTCCCCATGGCAGAATTTGCATATAATAATGCAGTACATTCTGCCTCTAAGGTGTCACCTTTCTTTGCAGTATATGGTTTCCACCCTCAGGCCAATTCTTTTGCTCAGGCTCCATCTTCGGTTCCATCTCGGGTCTTTCACTTCAAGACCTCGTGGAAAAAGATTCAGGATGCTCTTAAGGAGACAGCATGGAAAGAGAAGGTGTTGGCGGATCGATTTAGACGCCCTTGCCCATTTAAAGTTGGTGACTGGGTCTGGGTTTCAACCCGAAACATCAAATTGCACCAACCTTCGGCAAGACTTGGGCCCAAGTTTATTGGTCCATACAAAATCATCAAGAGGGTTAATCCGGTCGCTTTTCGCTTATTGCTGCCTAAGTCCCTCAAGATTGTGAATACCTTCCATGCGTCTCTTTTAAAGCCTGTCTTCTTTTCTCATAAATTTCCCCAGAAGATCATCAGAGGGGTTCCTTCAGTGGATGTTCAGGAACAGCAGGAGTTCTTGATTGAAAAAATTATGGACTCCAAATTTGTCCGTGGTGCCCTTCACTTTTTGGTCCATTGGAAAGGGTTTGGGCCAGAAGAAAGGTCCTGGGTCCCCGATAGGGATGTCCATGCCCAAAACCTGAAGAGAAGATTTTTTCTGGAGTTTCCCCATAAACCTGGGGGTAGAGGTTTCAAAACCTCTCCTCAAGGGGGGGGTACTGTCAGCAGCGCTGACAAGCGCGCTGCTGCGGCGCGTCACTTCCGCCCAGCCGGGGGACTGTAGTGAAAGTCTGGCCGCGTCACCTGGTGGTTGCCAGGCAACCAGGGGACGCCGGGCGGCGCGCGCCCAGACAGCTGGGGCTAAATTAAAACAGGGTGAGGGCCGGATCTCACGGCGGAGGCTGATTGGCCAGCAGCACCCTTTTAAGGGGGCTGGCCCAACTCAGCCCCGCCGGTGATATTGTTTCTTGTGGAGAGTCAGTTACTCTCTGGTGTCCCGGTCCCTGCTCTTTTGACCACCCTGCACCAGTCCTGTGCCGCCTCCCGTGCCACTTGCTCGGCTGCATCATACCGCCGGTCCTGCGGTTGTTCCGTGGTCAGCAGCCGTGTCCTCTGGTCCCGCCGAGATCCTCCAGACGTGCACTTCTTCATCCA
This sequence comes from Crinia signifera, assembly GCF_055691185.1. Taxonomy (NCBI): domain Eukaryota; kingdom Metazoa; phylum Chordata; class Amphibia; order Anura; family Myobatrachidae; genus Crinia; species Crinia signifera. The sequence continues at coordinate 34,787,657 of NC_139217.1, forward strand.
TTGCCGCTGGTGTTTCCGATCCGGTTGTGTAAGTGCTCCAGTGGAGCCTGGTTCATTATTCTTTTATTTGTGGGCAAGCAGCCCTTATTCTTTAGTTGTTCTTTCCTGGTTTATGCCTGGCCTCTCCGAAGTTAGGAAAGGCGCATGCTAGGGGGTACTCGCCCGTTTTTGGGGTATCGGTATTTGTATCATTTATTTTAGGGGTGTCTTTGGTATACCCCGTCATGTTTAGCTCTGGTGTCTGTGACTTGGTCACACCCCCCGTCCTTGGTCTGGTGCCACGAGATAGGGTGTTCTTTCCAGCTAGGCCCTATTAGCCAGTTCCACCTCTTGGTCCGAGTCCCTGACGGTCGCCGTGGGTTTGTCCCAACATAACACCTGGCTGCATCGGGGTTAGAGTCGGCTTAACTGACTCTTTCGAACGCGGCGGCTACAGGCGAAGCCTAGCATTTTGCAGCCCGCGGTCACTGGTCCGGGACGGCCAACAGAGTCAGCGTAGGGCTTTGCCGTGGCCGTTCTAAACAGCGGTCCCGGCTGAGGGCTCAGCCCACCACCTACCTCACATCCACCTACACACGTTACAGCTATATATCAATATCAGTGTACTTAACTGCAGTATGCACTTGTGCAGCAGCAGTGCAGTACTACCCAAATGGACTTTCAGTGCCACTGGACTGGACTACAGAACTGTAGTAGTTAAAACTACAACAGGATAGGTATATAATCTATGAGGCACAGGCACAGACTGTTAGTGCCGCTGGACTGGAATACAACAGGAAGGAACTGTAGTATTTAAAACTACTACAGCTAAGCTATCTATGAGGCACAGGCACATTTGAAGTGGCCGGGAGAGTGAGCACGTGGTCAGGCAGGCAACCAGGATGTCCTATCACTTAACTCTCTAAGACTGGAGTGAAGATGGCGCCCGCCCCTTTATATGGCTCTGGAAACACGTGTTGTGAGTCTGTGTGGGAATCCCCAAACAGGCTCGGAAGCAGGCTCGAATTGGGGGTGTTCTGGGGTGCCTGGATTTCCCCAATCCGAACCCACTTATATCTAGTTTATATCCCATCTCTGCCAACCTATTCACTTGTTTTTACTCTACTGATATTTATCTTTTAGCCTTCAGTCTTGGAGTCAAAAAAATTCAACAATTCTATCTAACTATAGCCCCCTCATTACTTCTAGAATTCTTGTGAGGCTTCTTGACACATTATCCCAGTTTCACCATACATCACCATCTCTCTCCCACTTTAAATTAAGGTATCTTCAGGCTTTTTAATAGGCCCCTACACATTTCCCTCGACACTTCCCGACTAAGCAAATTTATTCAATGTATTCCATCTTCCAATACAACTTGATTAAGACACCTAATTGTATCTATCCATCTCTGTCTTGCTATATTTCTCATTTGCATTTGCAAATGGACAATGCATCTTCAAGCTTAATTCATCATATTGGACTGTATTTCCCTTTACCTTTTCTTATTTTCTCCCTACATGTCTGTACACGGTTGTCAATACAAGCATCACTCTTTGAAGTGATTTGACTCATTCATTAACTTTCCGTTCCTCACCTACTCATATATGTTCCTTCTATTAAAATATCAGCAGAAAGAGACCATCAAATAATTTTGCTACCTTCTCTTTCCTGTTCTAACTGTCATTCAAGTTTCTTCTTGGTTCAGTCACAAATGCCATTGCCAAATCTATCATTATTTTATCTTGCTCTGCTACAATTGGATGTATGCTATGGGCAACCAATCAGATACTATCTATTATCTTCTAGAAGGTGGTAACTAAATAAGAAGTTGATTTTGATTGGTTTTGATTGGTTGCCCATAGCAATATCCCATGTGAGCAGAACTCCCATATTAGTAAATTCCCCCCATAACTCTCACTTACAAAGCTCTTGTCCTGTAATCTCTTACCTACATCTTAAAGCATATGTCCTAAAAACTCCATCCCATATTATAATATTATAATATATCATCATCATCATCATCATCATCATCAATCATTCAACTCCTCTCCCCAAGTTATTGACACACCTCACTCCCATTTCTAAGACTGTACCTCTGTTGATAATAAAACATAGAATTCTCATATTCTCTAGATGTGACACTCTTATTAATTATTTGATATGGAAATTTGATCAAAGCTGATTTCAAAAGTCTAGCCTCCATCTCACTGACTGGACCCCAAAGGTGTTCCATTGTATTAAGGCGGAATTAAACAAACATCATTGCAACACATTAATCTTGTTAATGATGGGCTATGGTGATATTCAAAATAAAAAATTGGCCCTTATTCAGATCTGATCGCAGTCCAAATTTGTTCTCAAAATGGGCAAAACCATGTGCACTTCAGGTGGGGCAGATGTAACATGTGCAAAGAGAGTTAAATGTGGGTGGTGCGTGTTGAAACTGAAATCTATATTTCAGTGAAAATAAAATGCAGCCAGTATTTACCCATCACAGAAACAAAATAACTCACACAAATCTTAACTCTCTCTGCATTTTACATCTGCCCCACCTGCAGTGCACCTAGTTGTTCCCAATTAGAGAACAAATTTGTACTGTGATCAGATCTGAATAAGGACCCGTACTGTATGTGCAGCATGTACACATACTGTAGATGTCTTCTTTTACCTCAGCATCCACCACCAATGAGTCCCAGGCTTCATCTTAATTCTGGGGGAATCTCAGGAGGGAAAAATCTTTAAAAGGGAATACCCATTTTCTGAGGAATTATAGGGCTGGGGTAATTATTTAGGGTTCATAATGCTTCAACCAAGGTACCATTGCATGCTGTGTCATGTTTTTGTCATTTAACCCCTGCTAGAAAGAACTTGGGGCTGGTTCTGATTAATAGCTACTGTAAATATGCTCAAAAATTGCAAACTTGGCCAAGCACTTACTATTTAACTTCATACAGACTATACAGTTGTTGAGTAGTGACCATAATGAACGTCACGATACATTTATAAAAAACAATAGATTTCTATAAACAATGGTATAAACAGGAAATGGGAATATTGAAATATGTTTAAGTCCTACTGTAAATAAGAAAAGTAGGAGTGGGACTATATATGTGACATCAAGAGTCCCATAATCCAGGCATGTCCAAACTATGGCCCTCCAGCTGTTGTGAAACTACACATCCCAGCATGCCTTGCCATAGTTTCAGCATTCCCTAATAGCAAAACTGTGGCAAGGCATGATGGGACTTGTAGTTTCACAACAGCTGGAGGGCCATAGTTTGGACATGCCTGCTAGTAATCAAATGAATTAAAATTCCTGTCAGAAGGAAATAAAATGACACACAACACTTTATATAAATATATTATGTATATTATTTTTAAAATAGAGTGTGACATCTACGATACAGCTAGGAGGTGGAGTCAGCCATAAAAACAATATTTACGGCTTTCAATTAAGTGAATAAAACTTGCAGGGGAGGAGAGGTGCCCCCTTGGGAGCAAGAGCCCAGCGGCAGATGACTCCATTGCCTCCCAAGGGTCCGCCTCTGGATAAACAACAAAAGAGCAGAGCATTCTGTCACTGAAACATGTATGCTGCAAAGATAAAATTAGTTTCAGATACTTAAAGTGTGAAATAAAAAAAGTTATGAACACTTTGAATTTAATTCTGCTACTGCTTTATTAAACAAAATTCACTTTTTAGTACCATACTGCATGCCAGTATATCCCCATTTTGGTTTTACTGATCCAGAGCATTAAAAAAAAGGTAGCAGTAATAATAGCAACTTCATTAAACTCTTTTTTTTAGCATAGATGCCGCATGGACAATGTTCTGAAAAGTGTTCTGATGGATTCAGAAAAGCAACAAAGGAAGGATACCATGCGTGTTGCTATAACTGTGTGCCGTGTTCAGAGGGCGAAATATCCAATAAGTCTGGTACATATATAATATTTTAATATTTTGCTTTTCAAGTACAAGTGAAGGGGAGAGAAAATGGATTCACAATAATTAACTATTTGTTAAGTAGTTATATGTTATTCAGAAACGCAAAGTACTGTAAAGACAAAGTGACCTGCTTTATCACACACAGCGCCCCCTAAGTCCCAGTCTGATTTAGAGTCTGAGGGCAAATTGCTTACTGGGCTATTCTGAGTAGGAGAATCACATCACATGGGCCATTTTCGTGACATGCAATGCGATGCAATTTTTGAATGTAATTTATACATTTCTGTGTTGGCCGCGGGGAACACATCGCATCGCACCTCACGCAAAATCACATGCGATTGCATGCTATTTTATAGGGTGCGATGCCATGCCATTAGCTATACACTGGTATGAGATACAATGAGGCTTTAGTGACCCCCCACTATCCACGCCACCCCGAAGTGTGGCGAGCGCAGCGGAATGTATCATCCCGACCTTTCCATACCCCCACTATCCCCCACTTTCCATACCCCCACTATCAATGTCGGCGTGGAGTTGATTTTATTAAGTGTGGCGAGCGCAGAGAGTTATGAAAACTAAATACCATAGGCACAGGTGGGGAGGGGGTCCGGTTGCACATAAACCCCCATTCTCTTGGCAAGTGGTTCAAATGATGACAGTAGCAATGGAATATAATATGATTACTAGAGCTGCAGCAACATCATGCAGTGGTAGCAGCTTCTTCTACTAAAGTTAGCTGTGTGTGTGGATCTGAGTACTCAATCAGTGAGTAGCTACCAGGAAGCAGAGACAGGAGCCTTACCATGAGGTGGGAGAATGTGTGCTTTGAAAGTACAGTACTGTGTATTTATTAGTTAAGGTATGTTTAACCTTTTTCCTTACAACTTATTAGTTAAAATTTTAATACAGCCTATAATATAGTATATAGTTATATATATAGTGTAACACTGTAGGGGAATTTGGATGCCTTTTCCTGGGGTAGAAGGCAGCCAACAGCAGCTGAGTAATCACACCAGTCCAGTCTTTGTGGTACAACTGGCCGCAACCAGTTTTATTTCAGCAGAAAACAAAATAAACATAAAAGAAAATACCTTGCCTTTCCGGCACTAACTATACACAGGGTGCTCCTAACTGTCACTAAAGAAAAATACAAAGTTTCCCAGTCAACACTGGGTGGCTCACTTGTAAAAGGCAGGTTTGCTTCTCACACAGAGACTCTGCAATCTCCCAGGCAATTCTCTCACACTGTTCACTCTGGCAGCCTTTTTACAGCTTGCTTGCTGATTAGCCCTCTGTGAGGCAAAACACCTGTTTCTAAAAGGTGTAGGACAAGAACCTGGGACAAATATACCTGCCTTCAAACACTACTCCAGTGTTCTTGTCACATATCGACCTCTCCTGTTTCGACCTAGGGGCCGGAACACTTGTAGCCCCCAAACAGAAGGTGCAGGAAAATGCATCTGCATTGGCCAACTGTGAACCTGGTCTATGTTCGACCTTAAACTTGAAATCCTGTAATGCTAGAAACCATCTGGTTTCCAGAGCATTCTGACCTCTGTTTACATGCATCCATTTTAAAGGGGCGTGATCTGTCACTAGCCTGAACAGTCTTCCCAAGAGGTAATACCTCAAGGTATCTAATGCCCATTTAATGGCCAAAGCCTCCTTTTCCACAATGGCATACCTTTTTTCATGCTCATTGAGTTTCCTACTCAAATAGATGATAGGGTGTTCATCCCCATTGGGACAACACAGCCCCTATCCCTACCTCTGAGGCATCTGTCTGTACAACAAATTATTTTGAAAAATCTGGCGTTATCAGTACAGGTTGTGAACACAAAGCCACTTGTATTGCTTGGAACACTTTTTCTGCATCAGGGTTTCATTTCACCGTATTTGACTGCTTCCCCTTGGTAAGGTCTGACAACGGCACTGCTGTGGCTGCAAAATTAGGAATAAATCATCTGTAATACCCAGTTATTTCCAAAAAAGCCCTTACTTGTTTTTTATTCATTGGCCGAGGCCAATTTTGAATAGCATCAATTTTATTTAATTGGGACTTAATCAGACCTCTACCAATGGTGAAGCCCAAGTACTTAACCTCCTCCATTGCAAGGCAGCACTTCTTTGGGTTAGCAGTAAACCCTGCTTCTCTGATTGAGTCCAGTACTGCTTGTACTTTAAACAAATGGGACCCCCAGTCCGTACTGTGAATTACCACATCATCCAAATATGCAGCTGCATATTTTCTATGGGGCCTCAAAATTTTATCCATCGTCCGTTGAAAGGTTGCTGGAGCCCCATGCAACCCAAAAGGTAACATCTTATACTGAAACAGCCCCTCTGGAACCGAAAAGGCTGTTTTTTCTTTTGCGCTATCAGTTAGGGGTATCTGCCAGTAACCTTTAGTCAGGTCCAATGTGGTAAGAAACCTGGCTGTTCCCAGCCTTTCTATAAGCTCATCCACACGGGGCATGGGGTATGCGTCAAATTTGGACGCCTCATTTAATTTACGAAAATCATTACAAAAGCGTATGCTACCATCTGGCTTCGGGGAGGAGAACTATAGGACTGGACCACTCACTGTTGGATTCCTCTATGACTCCTAGTTCTAACATGTTTTTAACGTCTTTAGAGAGAGCTTCTCTCTGAGCTTCAGGAATCCTATATGGCTTTAAATGAACCCTGACCCCTGGTTCAGTGACAATGTCATGTTTTATTATGGTCGTTTGGCCAGGCAGCTCTGAAAATATCTCCCTAATTCGGTTGAGAAATTCTTTAACCTGATTGTTCTGATCAGTTGACAATGTCTCTGACACCCTCACCGCGGGAATCAACTGAGGTGAAGACGCCAAAGAGCAAGGCTCCGCTGACAGAGACAACCTATCTTTCCAGGGTTTGATTAAGTTAACATGGTAGATTTGTTCAGGTTTTCTCTTACCTGGTTGGTATACTTTATAATTGACCTCATTCACTTTTTCCAAAATCTCAAATGGTCCCTGCCCTTTAGCTAGGAACTTGCTTTCCACAGTGGGCACCAACACAAGAACTCTATCCCCCGGAGCAAATTCCCGTATCTTGGCACTCTGGTTATATACCCTCTGTTGAGCACTTTGGGCTTGCTCCATGTGATCTCTGACAATAGGTACCACAGTTGCAATCCTATCCTGCATTTGTGATACATGTTCAACAACGCTTTTATAAGGGGTGGGTTGTCCTTCCCACGTCTCCTTGGCAATGTCCAACAGCCATCTGGGGTGTATACCATACAACAAACCAAACGGAGAAAACCCAGTAGAGGACTGCGGAACTTCTCTGATGGCCATCAACAAGTAGGGCAACAAACAATCCCAGTTTTTCCCATCTTTGTGAACAACCTTTTTTAACATACTTTTTAACGTTTTATTAAATCTTTCCACCAACCCATCAGTTTGGGGATGGTGGATAGACGTCCTGAGGTGGGTGACCTTAAACAATTTGCACAATTCTTTCATGACCCTTGACATAAATGGAGTACCTTGGTCAGTCAAAATTTATTTTGGTATTCCCACTCTACTGAAAACCTGCACCAGTTCCCTAGCTATCGCTTTGGTTGTGATAGTGCGTAAAGGGACAGCCTCAGGGTATCGAGTGGCATAGTCCATTATTACCAAAATATACTGATGGCCCCGAGCGGATTTTAACAAGGGCCCCACGAGATCCATGGCCATTCTGTCAAATGGGACCTCTATAATAGGCATGGGAACTAGTGGGCTCCTGAAATGAGGTCTAGGGGCATGATACTGGCATTCAGGACAGGAAGAACAATATTCAGACACTTCTTTATACACCCCTGGCCAAAAGAACCTTTGTAAAACTCTTTCAGTGGTCTTTTCTGCCCCTAAATGTCCTGCTGTAACATGACTATGGGCTAAATCTAGTACCGTTCTCCTATAAGGTTGGGGAACTACCAGCTGATCCACCCCTTCCTCACCCTTTTTGACAACGTGGTACAAAAGCTCATTACAAATAGCCATGTGGGGATAAGAAATCTTGGCACCTGGTACCACGGGTTCCCCATTAACAACCTTAACATTTTCTCTAGCCTTCAATAAAGTAGGGTCCTTTAACTGTCCAGACATAAACAAATCCTTCTTTACCTCCAGATCGGGCACTACTACCTCTCCGTTTCCAGCAAGAGGGTCCTCACTGGACTCTCCATCTGTCCCCTCCCCAGCCAAACTAGCAAAAGGTAAAGGGTCAGAAGGTTCAAAGGACTCACATACATCCACAAAATCATTGGCATTAACTACTGGCTCTTCACTTCTCCCATCTGTGGCTAAACGTGATTCCCACAGCTTCCAAAAATGAGGAAAATCCCTCCCTATTATGGCCTCATGCAACATAGAGGGGACCAGTCCTACTTTCACAATTGCTGACCCACAACAAGTTTCTATATGTACTTCAGCAGTAGCATAATGTTGGGTATCCCCATGTATACAAGTAACCCCAATAGGTATTTGCTGGACCTTTAAGGGATTCACTAATCCAGCTTTCACAAGGGTAACCAAACTCCCTGAGTCCAGCAAAGCCTCTACCCGGTTACCCTCTAAGAACACATCACACATTTGTCTTTCGAGTTTAGGAGAAGGCACCACAGTACAAGCTAATCTAGCAAAGAAAGACATTCTGCGATTTTCAAAGGCAGCATCACATTGCATGGGTTCCTGCGTAACTGGGCAATTAGCAATAACATGACCTGGCATATCACACCTGAAACATTTAATCACACGATTATCAACCTGTTTGGGCAGCATAGACCTTTCTAGTCCCATTGTCTCGTTTGGGTTAACCCTATACAGGGTTGGGTATATACCCGCACAACCTATTTTGAAGTTGGTCCACAAATATGGAAAGAGAAACCCCCAAATATTGTATCCACCGTGTGGGGAGTGCAGTTCCCAACAGAAACAATGTATTTGTACAAGGAGAAGAGAAAGGCTGTATGGGGGAACGCACAAAATGTTAAAACATAACTTTTATTGGTATATTTTAAGATGCCCTATATCCATATATATTGGTATATTTTAAGATGCCCACTACATAAATAGCGAAAATAATGAAGAGGTTAAAAAATACATATAATATACAGACAAAGTAAGTGATGGAAAAGTAAAGAATTAGTGTGTTAAAAACACATTTGTTAATTAGGGAGAGATGTTATAGGATAGATATTGAGACAAAAAAAACCTTTTGGGGATCAATTCTTTGTGTCATATATTTGACAAGTAACCGTGGAGAAATATGGATTGTGGGCGAGTGGTTGGTATTCCAGTCGGAACCAGAGTTATCCACTTGTGATGGGTAATCCACTCTCACTGGTTCCCCAATCAAAGGTGGTGGCAGATAAGTGTTGTTTGTGTGTTATACTTGTAGATGAACACTCGTTGTGAAGGGTGATCCCCTCTCACTGGTTCACCCCTCACAAAAATCGGGTTTGGGATGGCAGTTTCAAAGTATTCAGAGATATTTTTATTTATTTCTCTATTATGCTATACTTTATTGTAGTATCCCATTGGTGCCCTTTATAATTTTGACACACAGAGAAAATAACCAACACAGTTGCCACCAATAAAGATATATAGCCACACTAGTGTCTTGATGTTATTTCAGGAATGCCACTCTCACTGGCATTACCTGTTGGTACTAGTTGTTGGGTTGTATTACCCTCAATGTAGTAATAGGAATGCCACTCTCACTGGCATTACCTATTAATACTAGTAGTTGGGTTGTATTACCCGCAATGTAGTATTATACTAGTACAGAGACACTATAGAATATTGCACAGTTGAGTGTGAAGTTTCCCTGTGTTATAGTAATTCAAGTGGTATTATTTGCTGGCTTAGATTGCCCTCTAATGGTTAAACCACATGAATTACAAGCACACTTATTGTTGCAATATTTCCCTGTGTTATAGTAACTCAAGTGGTATTATTTGCTGGCTTAGATTGCCCTCTAATGGTTAAACCACATGAATTACAGGCACACTTATTGTTGCAACATTGTGTTCAGTGCATATATTAGATACATCTCTGATACTGTGTCTTATATTTCTCCTGACTCAAGTCTATCCAAGTCCTATCTCATACAATAAATTTCATTTATCATAATGACAATTATATAATAAACTGAGAGGACTTCTCCCTAATATGACAGATGCCAACGCAGCGTTTCGCTATTAAGCTTTTTCAAGGCCAAAAAAAAGCCTTGAAAAAGCTTAATAGCGAAACGCTGTGTTGGCATCTGTCATATTGAAATTTGAAATTTATTGTATGAGATAGGACTTGGATAGACTTGAGTCAGGAGAAATATAAGACACTGTATCAGAGATGTATCTAATATATGCAAAAAGGAGAAAAGGAAATGTCTTTCTGTGTGGTGCACCTCATGAGAAAAATAGCATAAAATTTAGCTTTTATTAACTTATATTAAAAGACAAAGAGGCGAAATATAGACAAAACAGTGAAACATAAAACACGGACAGTGTATTAAAAAGGATAAGCAAATTTATCCTCACTCAGTGTGGCCCAATTCCCCTGTGGTCCCCTTCAAGAGTTTGCAAACGGTGTTTCTTTTTTAATTAGAACTGTGCTGACAGGCAGTGAGTACTAGTATTGTGGGAGTACAACATGCTTTACTATATGTGCCCTGTCAGATTGGAGTTGTGTCCAGAAATCTGGAAATGCCTATCACCTTAAGCACTATTGCTTGGAAACTGTGTAACCAATATACCAATTAATCCCAGATAGTGTGGTATTAATTAGGGAGTTACAGAGGCCCCTCCAAAAAGCACACCAGTGTGTGAGCAATCACCATACAATTGGGACTGCAGATCTCCCCAGCCTGCGGTAGCCAATGAGGACTGTCACTCCTCTGGCACCCCGTGTTAGCCGGGGGTATAGAGATGATACACTGGTGGTTAACCCTTCAAGAGCTAAGGCATGCGGTGGCGTGTCAAATACAGCGCCGTCCGAGTTATTGCCCGCTCTAGAAGGTAAGGAGGAAGCTCATACACAGCGAGCAAGGCAGGCGGCAGCGTGTCAAGTACAATGCTGTCCGTCTTATAGCCTGCTCCTAATAAATACAAGGTAGCGGCAAAGACTACAGAGGTGAGACTATGGTGAGCGGCGGCGTGCCAAATACAACGCCGTCCGACTTAACACCAGCTCTGTAAAACAGCAAGCTGCAGCACAGACGTCTTACGCTGCAGCCTGAGACAATTAGTGAGCCCAGTGGAGACTGGCATTCACTCGGTCTAAAAATTAAACTAGACACAATCAAAATGCAGTATAAGTGGGGAGGGGAAGAGGGAATAACACACTGAGGGTTAGGTCAGTGTACACTTCACAAACAGAGCTTCATCAGGACTGGTCTCTTGAAGGGTTAACCACCAGTGTATCATCTCTATACCCCCAGCTAACATGGGGTGCCAGAGGAGTGGCAGTCTTCATTGGCTACCGCAGGCTGGGGAGATCTGCAGTCCCAATTGTATGGTGATTGCTCAGACACTGGTGTGCTTTTTGGAGGGGCCTCTGTAACTCGCTAATTAATACCACACTATCTGGGATTAATTGGTATATTGGTTACACAGTTTCCAAGCCATAGTGCTTAAGGTGATAGGCATTTCCAGATTTCTGGACACAACTCCAATCTGACAGGGCACATATAGTAAAGCATGTTGTACTCCCACAATACTAGTACTCACTGCCTGTCAGCACGGTTCTAATTAAAAAAGAAACACCGTTTGCAAACTCTTAAAGGGGACCACAGGGGAATTGGGCCACACTGAGTGAGGATAAATTCGCTTATCCTTTTTAATACACTGTCCGTGTTTTATGTTTCACTGTTTTGTCTATATTTCGCCTCTTTGTCTTTTAATATAAGTTAATAAAAGCTAAATTTTATGCTATTTTTCTCATGAGGTGCACCACACAGAAAGACATTTCCTTTTCTCCATTTTGTTTGAGCCTCGATCCATGTCCAGTGGTAGCACACCCTCTTCCTAAATATAAAGGAATAATTCTACTTCCATGAGGGTCCTGTCTGAAATACATTTGTAAATAAACCTGTGCGACTGACCGTCCTTTCCCCCTGTCCCCCAAAAAACCAAGTATCTAATATATGCACTGAACACAATGTTGCAACAATAAGTGTGCCTGTAATTCATGTGGTTTAACCATTAGAGGGCAATCTAAGCCAGCAAATAATACCACTTGAGTTACTATAACACAGGGAAATATTGCAACAATAAGTGTGCTTGTAATTCATGTGGTTTAACCATTAGAGGGCAATCTAAGCCAGCAAATAATACCACTTGAATTACTATAACACAGGGAAACTTCACACTCAACTGTGCAATATTCTATAGTGTCTCTGTACTAGTATAATACTACATTGCGGGTAATACAACCCAACTACTAGTATTAATAGGTAATGCCAGTGAGAGTGGCATTCCTATTACTACATTGAGGGTAATACAACCCAACAACTAGTACCAACAGGTAATGCCAGTGAGAGTGGCATTCCTAAAATAACATCAAGACACTAGTGTGGCGATATATCTTTATTGGTGGCAACTGTGTTGGTTCTTTTCTCTGTGTGTCAAAATTATAAAGGGCACCAATGGGATACTACAATAAAGTATAGCATAATAGAGAAATAAATAAAAATATCTCTGAATACTTTGAAACTGCCATCCCAAACCCGATTTTTGTGAGGGGTGAACCAGTGAGAGGGGATCACCCTTCACAACGAGTGTTCATCTACAAGTATAACACACAAACAACACTTATCTGCCACCACCTTTGATTGGGGAACCAGTGAGAGTGGATTACCCATCACAAGTGGATAACTCTGGTTCCGACTGGAATACCAACCACTCGCCCACAATCCATATTTCTCCACGGTTACTTGTCAAATATATGACACAAAGAATTGATCCCCAAAAGGTTTTTTTTGTCTCAATATCTATCCTATAACATCTCTCCCTAATTAACAAATGTGTTTTTAACACACTAATTCTTTACTTTTCCATCACTTACTTTGTCTGTATATTATATGTATTTTTTAACCTCTTCATTATTTTCGCTATTTATGTAGTGCCCCTGATTTGGATATAGGGCATCTTAAAATATACCAATAAAAGTTATGTTTTAACATTTTGTGCGTTCCCCCATACAGCCTTTCTCTTCTCCTTGTACAAATAGTCCCATTGTCTCCAGGGCCACTGTTTACAGTCTCTCCAGCCTTGCGCTCTCTTAACCGCCCAGCAACATTTTCCCGTGGAACAGTCTTACCAGTCTTCACTGAAGGGTGCTGTCGGGGATCTGTGGGGTGCTGGGTGGTCATCAGTAACTCCTCTGCCACCAGATACCTCTCTACCATGTCCACTAACCGGTCAGCAGTATCCAGATTTCCTTGGCTCACCCACTTGCGCAGGACCACAGGCAAGGATCTCAAATAGCGGTCCATGACGACTCTTTCCACCATCTGGGGGCCAGTTAATGTCTCTGGCTGTAACCATTTTTTGGTTAGCTGAATCAGGTCATGCATCTGTGAGCGAGGAGGCTTCTCCAGGGCATATACCCAGCGGTGCACCCGTTGGGCTCTTACGGACAGTGTGACTCCCAGGCGGGTTAGAATCTCAGTTTTTAATTTGTCATAGTCCCGAGCATCTGCAGGGCTTAAATCAAAGTATGCTTTTTGGGGCTCACCCGAGAGAAAAGGTGCTAGCAGACTGGCCCATTGTGCTTCCGGCCAGTTCTCACACTCAGCAGTCCTTTCAAACGTGGTCAGATAGGCCTCCACATCATCAGTCTCTGTCATTTTCTGCAGGAAGTGACTGGCCCGGATAGAACTAGAGCTGGCTGAAGCACTGACGGCCACATCACCGGTCTGTGTTGCCAAGCTTCGCACCACTTCGGTTAAGGCCTCTCTATCCTGATGCTGTTGCCTGCAAAGTTCATCCATTGCCACCTGCTGCTCTCCTATTTTCCTCAATGGCCACATGTTGCAGCCTGGTGGCCTCCTGCTGAGCTGCTGTGGCCTCCCGCTGTACCGCTGTAGCTTGCAGCAAGGCTTTAAGCAGTTCCTCCATGTTGACAGATTTTTCAGGTGGCTTTGTAGCTGCTTTCACCCAGGACATATATAAAATCCTCAGGCAATTCTCAGCAACTTCACACTGGGCTGTATCTGCATAAACCACTGTTTTCTACAGGGCTCAAACAGCTGCGGCTCTCACTTATGCACAGAACGGAGTGCTCGCATTCTCCACCAATTTGTAACACTGTAGGGGAATTTGGATGCCTTTTCCTGGGGTAGAAGGCAGCCAACAGCAGCTGAGTAATCACACCAGTCCAGTCTTTGTGTTACTACTGGCCGCAACCAGTTTTATTTCAGCAGAAAACAAAATAAACATAAAAAGAAAATACCTTGCCTGTCCGGCACTAACTATACACAGGATGCTCCTAACTGTCACTAAAGAAAAATACAAAGTTTCCCAGTCAACACTGGGGACTCACTTGTAAAAGGCAGGTTTGCTTCTCACACAGAGACTCTGCAATCTCCCAGGCAATCCTCTCACACTGTTCACTCTGGCGGCCTTTTTACAGCTTGCTTGCTGATTAGCCATATATATATATATATATATATACTAGGTGATTCATCGCGCCCTACGGGCGCTCTTCACACCGTCGTAAGGGGCTGCGCCCCCTTAATTTGTAAACGTTTGTATATGAGAAATATGGTTAGAATTGTATGAAAGATGCCCTGTATTGCAACTTAGGTGTCCGCGAATCGCGGGAGGGGGGGTCGCGGAGGGTGCCGCGAATTGCAGGAGGGGGGGTCGCGGGGGGTGCCGCGAATTGCAGGAGGGGGGGGGTTGTGGGGGGGTGGATGCTGCGAATCGCGGGAGGGATTGCAGAGAATCGCGGGAGGGGGGTCACGGGGTGGGTTGCCGCAAATCGCGGGAGGGGGGTTACGGGGGCGGGGGTTGCGGCGAATCATGGTAGGGGGGGTCGCGGGGATGTGCCGTGAATCACGGGAGGGGGGGTCACGGGGTGGGGTGCCGAGAATCGCGGGGGGGTGTGTGTGTGCCGTGAATCGCGGGAGTTGGGGTTGCGGGGGGGTGGGGGGGTGTGACGCGAATCGCCACAAGAAAAAATCAACACAGAAAGGTCAACACATGTAAATGTTGACATAAGTGTGGCACTTCATTGGTGTCCATGTCGACACATGAGAATGAATATGAAAACATTCAAAAAATGAAAAAAAAACCTTCAAAAACTCATGTCAACCTTTTTCATTGTCGACCATAGCCATGTCAGTGTTTTCCATGTGCAATTTAATTCTGGAGCTGCCGCGAGTCACGGTGGGTGACGCGAATTGCGGGAGGGGGGGGTCGCGGGGGTGGGTGCCGCGAATCGCGGGAGGGCGGGGTTCACAGGGGTTCCGGTGGGGGGTTGCCGCGAATTGCGGGAGGTGGGGGGTCACGGGGGGTGCCGCGAATCGCAGGAGGGGGGTTTGCGGGGGGTGTGACGCGAATCGCCACAAGAAAAACTCAACACAGAAAGGTCAACACATGTAAATGTTGACATAACTGTGCCACTTCATTGGTGTCCATGTTGACACATGACAATGAATATGAAAACATTCAAAAAATGAAATAAATCTTCAAAAACTCATGTCAACCTTTTTCATTGTCGACCATAGCCGTGCCAGTGTTTTGCATGTGCCATTTAATCCTGGGGCTGCCGCGAATCGCGGGGGGTGCCGCGATTTGCGGGAGGGGGGGGGTTGCGGGGGGTGGGTGCCGCGAATCGCGGGAGAGCGGGGTTCATGGGGGTTCCGGTGTGGGGTTGCCGCTAATTGCGGGAGGGGGGGGTCGCGGGGGGTGCCGCGAATCGCCGGAGGGGGGGTTGCGGGGGGTGTGACGCAAATCGCCACAAGAAAAAAATCAACACAGAAAGGTCAACACATGTAAATGTTGACATAAGTGTGGCACTTCATTGGTGTCCATGTCGACACATGAGAATGAATATGAAAATATTCAAAAAATGACAAAAAAACTTCAAAAACTCATGTCAACCTTTTTCATTGTCGACCATAGCCATGTCAGTGTTTTCCATGTGCAATTTAATTCTGGAGCTGCCGCGAATCACGGGGGGGTGCCGCGAATTGCGGGAGGGGGGGTCGCAGGGGTGGGTGCCGCGAATCGCGGGAGGGCGGGGTTCACAGGGGTTCCGGTGGGGGGTTGCCGCGAATTGCGGGAGGTGGGGGATCACGGGGGGTGCCGCGAATCACGGGAGGGGGGGTTGCGGGGGGTGTGACGTGAATCGCCACAAGAATAAATCAACACAGAAAGGTCAACACATGTAAATGTTGACATAAGTGTGCCACTGCATGGGTGTCCATGTCGACACATGACAATGAATATGAAAAAATTTAAAAAATTAAAAATAAATCTTCAAAAACTCATGTCAACCTTTTTCATTGTCGACCATAGCCATGTCAGTGTTTTGCATGTGCCATTTAATCCTGGGGCTGCTGCGAATTGCGGGGGGGGGGTGCCGCGAATCGCGGGAGGGGGGTCGCAGGGGGGGTGCCGCCAATCGTGCAAGGGGGGTCGCGGGGGGGTCCTTTTTGCCGCGAATCGCGGGAGGGAGGTCGCGGGGGGGTGTTTTTTCCGCGAATCGGGGGGGGGGGGGTCAGGGGGGGGAGGGTTTACAGCGATTCGCGGGAGGGGGGTCGCGGGGTGGTGGTTATGCCGCGAATTGTGGGAGGGGTCGTGGGGGGGTTCTTTTTGCAGCGAATCGCGGGAGGGGGGGTCGCGGGGGTGTTTTTGCTGCGAATCGCGGTAGGGGGGGTCGCGGGGGAGCGGGTATTTTTGCCGCAAATCGCGGGAGGGGGGGGGGGCGCGGGGGGGAAAGGTTTTTCCCCGGGAGGGGGGCGCTCACCTGGTGGCCGTGGAGTAGCAGTGCTGGGCAACATGGGAAGGCAATGGGTGTCTGGCACTGTCTGTGGGCTCACTGGGCTGGTTCTCTGTCACATACCTCCCAACTTGACCCTCTCCAGGAGGGACACAATGCTCTGTTTCTAGACTTCCACTTAATGTATGATTGCCATCACCTGTTTCAAACAGGTTAATTTCTCAGAAAGGTGTTCAGCACAGATGAAGGCAATCACACATTAAGAGGAAAGTCCAGGAACAGAGCGTTAGGGCTGTTTCACACAGTACGGTTCCTGCCGCACGGTGAAATCCCGTACGGCCAGGGAGCCGTGCCGCACTCAGCAGTTGTGAATGGACACTATTGTGTCCATTCACACGGGACGGCCACGGCCCGGCCGCACGGCTGCAGCCGGATCCCCCCACTGGAAGGGACGGCTGCCGGGCTGTGGCCATCCCTGCCATTATAAAATTCTGAGTGCGGCGCGGCTCCCTGACCGTACGGGATTTCACCGTGCGGCAGGAACCGTACTGTGTGAAACAGCCCTCATAGACACAGACACCCACTTTGAGTGACAGATGTAGCCAAATATATAGGAGATATATATATATATATCTATAAGTATTTGAGGGCACCGCAGCACACACTTCAAGCAAGGAAACGAGTGCCGGTCCGCCTCCGTACCGTACAGTATATATATATATATATATATATATGGGCAGTACGGATGGTGTAATGGTTAGCATTACTGCCTCACAGCACTGAGGTCATGGGTTCAATACCCACCATGGCCCTAACTGTGCGGAGTTTGTATATTCTCCCCGTACTTGCGTGGGTTTCCTCCGGGCACTCCGGTTTCCTCCCACAATCCAAAAATATACTGCTAGGCTAATTTGGCTCCCAACAAAATTAACCCTAGAATGTCTGTGTGTGCGTGTGCGTGTACATGTGGTAGGGAATATAGATTGTAAGCTCCACTGGGGCAGGGACTGATGTGAATGGTCAAAATATTCTCTGTTAAGCGCTGCGGAATCTGTGTGCGCTATATAAGAAACTGCTAATAAATAAATAAATATATATATATATATATATCTATATAATAAGTTGAAGAGTCTGTGTGCGTGTGTGTGTGTGTGTGTGCGTGTCCATTGCATTGCGGACACACCGTGGCACTCAGAGACACCAAATTCGGCAACATGATACCTCTGGACCCGGTGGTGTGCACCTCGAAGCCGTTTTTGGGAAATTTCACTTAGAAATTTAAAAAACACCAAGTTTTAATTTTCCTTCATTGATGCTCTGGGGAAAAGATCGACGATCTGGGAAACCGTGGACGAAGGAACAACTCCACACCTGATTTCATTTCTGTCATTGAGTATGAATGACACATTCTAACATTATGGTGAAGGCTTTAAACAATTAGGAATCAATTGAGGATATACATAGACCACACATAACACACACACGTACACATTGTACACGCACACACACACACAGTACACCACATACGCACACATTACACACAACACACACATTTATACGTAGAGCACCTCACACACTTACGCATTGGACAGATACACACACACAACACACCACATGCAGAACAATACAAATTCATACACACTACAACACACACCCAAAACTGTACAACAAACACATAGCACACACACACACTTAAACATTGCCAGGATACGCACAGCACACTACACACACGTATATACGTAGCACACCTCACAAACTTACACATTCGGCAGATACACACAACACTCACAGTACAACACACACCCACATTCACTACAACACACACCCAAAAACAGTACAATACACAGAACACACACACACTTAAACATTGCACAGATACACACAGCACACTACACACACACAGATTTATAGATAGCACACCTTACGCACTTACACATAGGGCAGATACACACAACACACACACATAACATACCTCTAACAGCACAACACACACCCACATTCACCACACACACCCAAAAAACAGTACAACACACACAAAACACACACTTAAACATTGCACAGATACACAAAGACACAACACACACATACTGTATATACGTAGCACACCTCACACACTTACGCATTGGACAGATACATACAATACAACACACACAACCACATACACTACAACACACACAAAAACAGTACAACACACACAAACACACAGAACACATAAAAAATAATTTGTTGTTTATTTAACAGTCTGTATCGGCAAATAAAAACTGTACCTAATGTACCGTTTCTACTTTGTTCCCCATATTCGTCTCTCCAGTCCTCCAGCCTGTAACTGCGCTCCCCGGCCAGTTGCACTGAGAAATCTGTGTCCTGGCCAATGCACCCATTGATCAATACAAAGTGGGTACACTGCACTCACCCTATTAGTCAGTTGGATATCAGGCACTGCTCTGCCTTAGGGGTTTCCCAGACTATTTTGGTTCATAGATAATGTTTGCTCGATGGGCATGAGCGCTGCATGCATTTGTTTGAATGTTATGAGTGTAAGAAGTTGAAGAATAAGACTGAGATGAAGATTTGTCACGTTATAGTGTACAATTTACTCAATAAATCGTGAAACAAATATGTGTACATAGAAGTACAATCAAGAAATGAAAGTAGGATTAAAAAATAAATTCTGATTTAAACTGATAATTGTTTGGATGGCGGTGGGTTGCGAAACAAATCTATAGGTGGAGGGGGTATGGATATTGTGGGCATAATTGGTGTTTGGTACACCTACAGGGGGTCCCCAGTTGATGAGAAATTTTCACTACAGTGTCACCGTAGGGGGATTTCCAATTGGGGTTCAGGTGGTCTTTTAGGGGTCCCTTTACAATCCCGTTGGTCTCTTCTCCAGGAGGCTACGGTCTCCCTCAGTGATTGACTATCATTAAGGGAGACTGTAAGCTCAAGGAGAAGAGACCTACAGGATTGTAAAGGGTCCCTAAAAGACCACCTGGACCCCAATTGGGAATCCCGCTATGGTGACACTGTGACCGTGACACTGTAGTGAAAATCCCATCAATTGAGGACCCCCTGTAGGTGTAACAAACACCAATTATGCCCACAATATTCATATCCCCCACCTATAGATTTGTTTCACAACCCACCCTTATCCAAACAATTATCAGTTTGAATCAGAACTTATTTTTTAATCCTACTTTCATTTCTTGATTGTACTTCTATGTACACTTACATTTTTTTCCACGATTTATTGAGTAAATTGTACACTTTGTAACATGGCAAATCTTTATCTCAGTCTAATTCTTCAACTTCTTACACTCCAAACCTTATCAATGCACCCATTGCTGATTGTGATGGCTGGATCAGTGGATTGTCCCGGTGGGTGTAGGGAAGAATTTGCCCAATTGCACCCATTCCCAGTGGTGCATTACAGTGGTGCGGGTAGAGTGCGTCGCGTCATGACATCATGTGGCCTGGCCCGCGGACCTGCTCCCACACTCAGGGGCTGCCCCACTGTTTGGTAGAGATGCCCGGTGCATGTGCTTTACAGATCCCTAGACCTCAGAGACTGCTGCAGGTTCGGTAAGGGGAGCGGCAGTGGCAGGGAGCAGTGAATTTTTAATTAATTATGGCGCGGTAAGTAATGCCCACCCCGGTCCCTTCGCACTCAGCGCCTGTAATTACACACCCTAGAAACTGTACCATTTGAAAGTATAGAAATGGAGGTGTGGCCACGTCCCTTTCTGATTTTGTACCGATTTCTGACCCTCAGATGTTGGAGGATATGTCATACATTAGGTGCTAAATCTCAGGAGTGGATGTGGAATTCATCAACACATACAAGTTATCAACTCAGGAGCGTTGTGTTTCAAACAACAACACCACACCTGATTTAATTGCCGTCATTGAGTATCAGTGCAAACACATTCTATCATTATGGTGGAATCTATAACAAATTACAATCTTAGGTCTTTGTCACAGCATATTGTAAGATGACATTTTTCAGCAATTTTGGAGATAAAGAAACCCCAAGGTTTTCCCGGGCAACGCCGGGCGGGTCAGCTAGTATATATATATATATATAGTGATAAAATATTATTACTGTATTCCATACAATATCCAATGTATAAAAAGACCAGTGTGTACATTAATGTCCAGGGGCGGTATTAGGTTCTTCTAGCGCTCCCCCAGACTCCCGCTCTTCTTACAATGTTCCACAGTGTGATAATTTGTGTACTGCATTTGGAAACCCCCATCTAGAAATCCTGTGTTTTCCACTGAATACTACCATGAAATTACCACCAATTGACCAGTTGCCTGCAAAGAGTGATGTATAATATTTGAGCCAGTATGTTTAAAATAAAGGAAGGAAAATAATGAAAGGGATATACAGTATAGAAAGAGAATGAGGGGATCACTATTGCTACAATATCTATATCAAATTGTACTCTGCCCGCTGGTTTCTCTTACAAAACCCATCACCTATCCAACAGCACATGTCACACCCAGAAGGAATTCTCTTATATTCAACACACTGCCCTCCAGCTTTTCCATCACATGCCACACCAAATTCCCTAGCTGTGCTCTCACATACAGTACCCCCATACTGACACTATGTCCTTCATTTGTCTCCTTTTAGTCATATTACAGAGAGAAGGAGAGCGCATGAGGTATCTTGTTAGTCATTTTTTATGTCACATTTATTTTTTGTAGACAATGATAACTGTGTGAAATGCTCCGACACTGATTGGCCCAATGATGCTAAAAACAGCTGTATTTCCAAAGCACAAGAGTTCCTTTCATATGACCTGGATTTTATAACTTTGTTTTTCTCTGGCACGGTTGTATTATTTTCTGTTATAATTGTCTTCATATTTGGAATATTTATCTTCTTCCGGAAAAGTCAGATTGTCAGAGCCAATAACCAGAACCTCAGCTTTGTTCTCCTTGTCTCTCTAGAGTTGAGTGTACTCTGTATATTTCTCTTCCTTGGTCGCCCAGTGGATATAACCTGCATGCTGCGGCAGATCTGTGTTGGAATCATATTTACTATCGCTGTGTCCTCAGTCCTGGCCAAGACTATCACAGTTTGCATCGCTTTTAAGGCCACAAGACCTGGAAGTTACTGGAGAAGATGGATGGGAGTCAAACTACCAAATTCCTTAGTGGTGATCTGCTCATCTGTCCAGGTCCTGAATGGTGTCATCTGGTTGTCAGTTTCTCCTCCTTATCTAGAGTATGACATGAACACATATCCTGGGACTATCATCATCCAATGTAATGAGGGTTCTGTGCTGGGCTTTTATTTCATGTTGGGTTACATGGGATTCCTGGCAGCTCTGAGCTTTGTTCTGGCTTTCATGGTGAGGACATTACCGGACATCTATAATGAGGCCAAGTACATCACCTTCAGCATGCTGGTGTTCTGCAGTGTGTGGGTCTGTGCCATCCCGGCCTATCTGAGCAGTAAGGGGAAACATATGGTCATTGTAGAGGTGTTTGCTATATTAGCCTCATGTATTGGGATATTGGGTTGT
The DNA here is from genome assembly GCF_055691185.1 of Crinia signifera. Taxonomy (NCBI): domain Eukaryota; kingdom Metazoa; phylum Chordata; class Amphibia; order Anura; family Myobatrachidae; genus Crinia; species Crinia signifera. The sequence goes on from NC_139217.1 coordinate 34,810,087, forward strand.
ATGTTTTTTCCTAAATGTTTTAGTATCCTGATGAAACCTCAAATTAACAATAAAGAACTTTTATGTAAGGGTAAAATTAACTTGTCCTCATAATATTAAAATATTAATAATAAAATATCATATATCACCATTGTGCTTAGCTTACAATATGTATTGCACTGTATTCCTTTGCTAGTCATTTCTTAGATTAAAAAGTTGATTAAATAATCCCTATATAAAACAAGGAATAAGTGCCTTATTGTAGTAAAGAACAAAGTAAAGTTAGGGAAGAAATAGAAACATGGCCATCATTTTGGAACAATCTTTAAAAATGAACAAAGTGTAATTATCATTTATTCCTTTATTTCCTAGAGGAGGTTATATAAATAAGTTATTTCTTGTACATCTTCCTGTAGAATTTTGACTAAGCCTACTGATATATCCCCTGATGGTTAGAATCCCTTTGTTAAGTTTATATCTGGTTATAATGCTACAGTGGAATTTGATGGACAATTATTTGAATTGCTAAAGAGTGTTGCCACCATTCACACACCCATCCAGGTCATATTGGTTTAACTTTTAAAATATGCTATGGCTTTGAATTGATATTAATAATGACTACTTTACAATTCAAATATTAATAGTCATAGTACTTTATGTTGCCACTTTGTCTAATCTTTAACCCCTTCCTGACACAGCCAGTTTTTGCCTTCCTGACAGAGCCCTTTTTTTCCAAATCTGACATGTATCACTTAAGTGGGGATAACTTTTTTTTGCTTTTACTTATCCCAGTGATTTTGAGACTGTTTTCTCGTGACACATTGTACTTCAAGTTAGTGGTAAATTTGGGTCGATACAGTCTGTGTTTTTTTTGTGAAAAATACCAAAATGTCGCAAAAAAATGGAAAATTTAGCAATTTGCAAAATGTTAAATTTTCTGCTTGTGAGACAAATAATCATACCACTCAAAATAGTTAATAACTAACATAGACCATATGTCTACTTTATGTTTCCATCATTATTTCAACTTCCTTTTAAATTTTTTGGACACTAGGAGGCTTAAAATATGAATAGCAAATTCTCAAATTTTCAAGAAAATTTCAAACACTGATTTTTTTAGGGACCAGTTCAGTTCTGATGAGACTTTGAGGGACTTGTATGTGAGACACCCCCATACATGATGCCATTTCAAAAACTGCACCCCTCACAGTATTCAAAACAGCATTTTGGAAGTTTGTTAACCCTTAGATGTTTCACAGGAATTAAAACAATGTGTAGGTGAAATTTCAAAATTTCATTTTTTTTGCAGATTTGCAATTTTAATACATTTTTCTAAGGAACACAGTACATTTTACTAGAGAAATGTGACTAAAAATTGATTCCCCCAATTCTTTTGTTTTCATAAATATCCTATATGTGGCCCTAGTGTGCACGTTGACCAAACCACAGGCTTCATAATAGAAGGAGCACCTACTTGATTTTGGAGCCTCCTTTTTATGAGATTATTTTTTAGGCACCATGTAGGTTTCTAGGCACCATAAGATGCTAAAAGTTAGGAACCCCCCCCACAAGTGACCCCATTTTGCAAACTACACCCCTCAGGGAATTCATCTAGGGGTATAATGTACATTTCAATCCCCCAGGGGTTTCACCAATTGTGGTACAACTGGGCAGTGAAAATGAAAAATTAAATTTTTTACACAAAAATGCAGTTCTGGCTCAAAATTTTTCATTTTCACAAGGAATGAAGGAGACAAAGCACCACAAAATCTGTGCCCCAATTTCTCCCGAGTACGGCAATGCCTCACATGTGACCAAAAAATACCATTTGGGTGCATGGCAGGACTCAGAATGGAAGGAGTGATTTTTGTATTTTGCAGCTCAGATTCTGGTGGAATTTTGGTGGGTGCTATGTCGCATTAGCAAGACCCCCAAAGCACCAATACAGTGGAAGCCCCCCACAAATGACCCCATTTTGCAAACTACACCCCTCAGGGAATTCATCTAGGGGTATAGTGTACATTTCAAACCCCCAGGGGTTTCACCAATTTTGATACAACTGGGCTGTGCAAATGAAAAATTACATTTTTTTACACAAAAATGCAGTTCTGGCTCAAAATTTTTCATTTTCCTAAGGTATGAAGGAGAAAAAGCACCCCAAAATCTGTGCACCAATTTCTCCCGAGTATGGCAATGCCTCACATGTGACCAAAAAATACCATTTGGGTGCATGGCAGGACTCAGAAGGGAAGGAGTGATTTTTGTATTTTGCAGCTCAGATTCTGGTGGAATTTTGGTGGGTGCTATGTCGCATTAGCAAGACCCCCAAAGCACCAATACAGTGGAAGCCCCCCACAAGTGACCCCATTTTGCAAACTACACCCCTCAGGGAATTCATCTAGGGGTATAGTGTACATTTCAAACCCCCAGGGGTTTCACCAATTTTGATACAACTGGGCTGTGCAAATGAAAAATTACATTTTTTTACACAAAAATGCAGTTCTGGCTCAAAATTTTTCATTTTCACAAGGAATGAAGGAGACAATGCACCCCAAAATCTGTGCCCCAATTTCTCCCGAGTACGGCAATGCCTCACATTTGACCAAAAATACCATTTGGGTGCATGGCAGGACTCAGAAAGGAAGGAGTGATTTTTGGATTTTGCAACTCAGATTCTGGTGGAATGTTGGTGGGTGCTATGTCGCATTAGCAAGACCCCCAAAGCACCAATACAGTGGAAGCCCCCCACAAGTGACCCCATTTTGCAAACTACACCCCTCTGGGAATTCTTCTAGGGGTATAATGTACATTTCAAACCCCCAGGGGTTTCACCAATTGTGGTACAACTGGGCAGTGAAAATGAAAAATTAAATTTTTTACACAAAAATGCAGTTCTGGCTCAAAATTTTTCATTTTCACAAGGAATGAAGGAGACAAAGCACCCCAAAATCTGTGCCCCAATTTCTCCCGAGTACGGCAATGCCTCACATGTGACCAAAAAATACCATTTGGGTGCATGGCAGGACTCAGAAGGGAAGGAGTGATTTTTGTATTTTGCAGCACATATTCTGGTGGAATTTTGGTGGGTGCTATGTCGCATTAGCAAGACCCCCAAAGCACCAATACAGTGGAACCCCCCCACAAGTGACCCCATTTTGCAAACTACACCCCTCAGGGAATTCATCTAGGGGTATAGTGTACATTTCAAACCCCCAGGGGTTTCACCAATTTTGATACAACTGGGCTGTGCAAATGAAAAATTACATTTTTTTACACAAAAATGCAGTTCTGGCTCAAAATTTTTCATTTTCATAAGGTATGAAGGAGAAAAAGCACAACAAAATCTGTGCCCCAATTTCTCCCGAGTACGGCAATGCCTCACATGTGACCAAAAAATACCAGTTGGGTGCATGGCAGGACTCAGAAGGGAAGGAGTGATTTTTGTATTTTGCAGATCAGATTCTGGTGGAATGAATGGTGGGTGCTATGTGGCATTAGCAAGACCCCCGAAGCACGGTGAAATGATGAACCTAATAATCCATAGATGTGTGGTATATTTTAAAACACTCCTTTATACATAGGCCGGGTTTGTCGGGGCAAGTGTCACACTGGAAAATAGTTTGCTTTCTTATTCCCTTTTTATAGCAAACTTTGAACCTTTTTTGTGTCCTGCCCTTTTTTCCAGTGGAGGGGATTTCATCAGGAAAATGCTGCCCTGGTACAATACGGGGGCCAGTACTAGAAGTACTGGGGCCCTCTGCCTGCTGGTTCCCAAATATTAGGCTCTTTATGACTTCCTCTTGAAAGTGCATAAATGTCCCCCTCTGGCTGGTAGAACGGAATAGCACGTAAGCGTTATACAGTGCCATCTGGATGATATACACGGCCAGCTTCTTGTACCAGATTTTTGTTTTCCGCAGGGCACTGTACGGCTTCATTACCTGATCTGAAAGATCCACTCCGCCCATGTACTTATTGTAATCCAGGATACAATTAGGTTTTGAGGTGTGGGTACTGGTACCTCGTACAGGGACGGAGGTGGTACTGTCTCCGTGAATTGTTGTCAGTATAAGGACATCCCTCTTGTCCTTATATTTGACCAACAACATATTTTCGGTGGATTGTGCCCTGCTTTCACCCCTTCTCATTACTTGGGCAATGTGCGTTTTTGGGAGGCCTCTTTGGTTCTTGCGCACAGTACCGCAAGCTGCTGTACCTCTTGAACCAAGGGCCTTAAACAGGGGGATGCTAGTGTAAAAGTTATCCACATAGAGGTGATAACCTTTATCCAGGAAGGGGTGCACTAAATCCCAGACAATTTTTCCACTAACACCTACGAGGGAGGGGGGGCATTCTGGCGGTTCAATTCTTGAATCCTTCCCTTCATATACCCTAAACCTGTGAGTGTACCCTGAGGTGCTTTCACACAGCTTATACATTTTTATGCCATACCTTGCCCTCTTACTGGGAAGGTACTGGCGGAATTTAACCATTCCTTTAAAATGTATAAGGGACTTGTCTATGCAAATGAATTTATCTGGGATGTACATCTCTGGAAATTTGGCACTGAAATGATCAATGACCGGCCTGACTTTGAATAGCCGGTCAAAGGTGGGATCATCTCTGGGTGGGCACTGTGCATTATCGTTGTAATGCAAAAATTTAAGGATTAACTCAAAACGAGTCCGGGTCATGGCCATACAGTAAAGTGGGGTGCTGTACAGAACATCTGTACTCCAATATTGCCTAATTTCTGGCTTTTTTACTATGCCCATATGAAACACCAGACCCCAAAACGTCATCATCTCTACTGCATCTACAGGGGTCCACCTAGCAAATGATGACGTGGGGTTTTGAGCAATAAACTGCTGGGCATATAAATTAGTTTGGTCCACCATTAAATTTATAAAATCATCAGAGAAAAATAATTTGAAAAAGTCAATTTCTCTGAGACCTGTGGAATCAAATTGGATTCCTGGGATGGCCAAAAACTCAGGAACCTGGGGCTCAAAATTGTCTGGTGGTGGGGTCCATACGAGATCAATTATTGGGGGGGGGTCTCAGCTGCTCTACGGGGGCGTCTTTGAGGGGGTTCCTCATCACTAAAGGAGGAAGAGGAGCTTAAGATGAATCCTTCAAATTCCCCGCTTGCCTCACTGGCTGTGTCAGAGTCAGAGGCAAGCATGGCATATGCCTCCTCCGCTGAATACATTCTTCTGGATGACTGGGATGACATTTGGGATGCCATTTTTATTTTTGTGTTTCTGGTAGTGAAATGTTTCAACACGTGTATAGTGTAGGGGGGGTACAAACTTTATTTCAACCCGGGGGGGTATGTAGTGTGTAGTGTGTATGTAGTGCAGAAAAAAAAAAGAAAAAAAAGGTCCTGCGCCAAAAATTGAGCACAGATGTTGGTCAGTAAAAAAAAAAATAGATCAACCCTGTGCCGAAAAAGCTGATCAGTGATGTACGTCACTGATCAGCGCACAGTGGCCACAGGACACCCACAAAATCACAGTGTGTGTAAAAAAAAAATTAAAAAAAGACCCCACAGCACCCTCAAAAAAAAAAAGGTGATCAGCACAGATATACTGATCAGCACAAAAGGGGGTGGGGGGGGTAGCAGACACAAAATATAGCGCTCTCTATCACTCTCTGTCACTATCTCTCTCTATCTCTCTATCTCTCACTATCTATCACTATCTATCACTCTATGACACTGCAGCAGCAGCACTGACAGTTATATATATAAAAAAAACCCATGCACCCCCAAAAAGTTGCTGTTCAGCACAGATATACTGATCAGCACAAAAGGGGGGTAGCAGACACAAAATATAGCACTCTCTATCACTCTCTGTCACTATCTCTCTCTATCTCTCTATCTCTCACTATCTATCACTCTATGGCACTGCAGCAGCAGCACTGCACCCCCAAAAAGTTGCTGATCAGTTAATTTATACTGATCAGCACAAAAGGGGGGGCAGCAGTCAGTTGCACACGCAGCACAGCTGTATATATATAAAAAAAAAACCAGCACCCCCAAAAAGTTGCTGATCAGCACAGATATACTGATCAGCACAACAGGGGGGGGGGGGGGGGGCAGCAGACACAAAATATAGCACTCTCTGTCACTATCTCTCTCTATCTCTCTCTATCTCTCTCTATCTCTCTCTATCTCTCTATCTATAACTCTATCACACTGCAGCAGCAGCAGCACAACACAGGAAGTCACAAGAAGTCAGATCCAGGAAGCATCCAGCACGCTACAAGCAGTGATCAGGTGATCAGGTAAGTATTTGCAAGGATCAGGTCAGTATATCACGGCAGATAGGCACGGTGACCGCACTGCACGCAATTCCAGACCGGAATGGCGTCTGCAGTGCAGTCACCGTTAGTATAAATCACCCTCCATGGCTGTGATTGGTCCGTCGGTCCGACGAACCAATCACGGCCTTTGAGGGCGGGTGTGGTGAGGTGGGGTGACACCAGTGTCACCCTTACACCCCGTGGTGATTGGTGCTGTACTTTACAGCACCAATCACCACCGATCCCTGTGTCACCGGCGATTGTTATTCGCCGGTACACAGAAAACGCTGTAATTGGCTGTTCACATTTGAACAGCCAATCACAGCGATCGCCAACGGGGGGGAGGCATCGCCACCCCCCCTGGGCATGCAGGGACAGCAGACATGTTTAAACTGTCACCGCGTCTATAGACGCGGTGACAGTTTAAAGCCATGACGTACATTTATGCCATGCGTCGGGAAGTACATCCCGGCCATGACGTAAATGTACGTCAAATGTCGGGAAGGGGTTAATCAGATACTGTATATAGGTTAATAAGATACAGTACTTTTGTTGTTTTCCTGGCAGCCTGCTACAGTTTGACTTGTCTCTCTTTTAGTGTTTGTTCTGCTTATGTTGCAGGCCGCACTAAGTTCTGTGTCACACCTGCTATGTGATGGCTATGTGTTCGTGCTATACTGATTCAGATTTATCTGGATACTAATAGTTAAATGATACACTTTCATCATGCATACCTTACTCCTCTTCCTTTTTTGGTGTATTATTATTATTATTTACATTTTGCTTTAGCAAAGCTACAATAATACATACAACTCTAGTCGACAGACCTATGGGTCCAATAGAGAGTTCCTTTATAGGACTAAAAAGTTAATTTGTGCCACTCTTTGATATATTTCAGTATGTTACTTAGTGTTGCCAGGAGTTTACTGGCTCTTTACATTACCTATATTTAAATAGTTTATTTCTTAGACACAGATTATGATTGTAGTCTTGGTTCTATTCCTTTGGTTTGGAAAGTTTAGAAAATAACATTTGAGCAATCATTAGTTCTATTATTCATCTAATCTGTCATAATATATAGTCTACCTTAAATTGCTTTTAGCCTGAAAGTGTATTTGCGCAACTCAGTCATATTTTAACCCCTTGAGTGGTGGGGTTTTCTAGGGCAGGACAATCCTACCAGAGCAGGTTTTTTCTGCCCCAGAAATACCCACCACAGATAGGGCAGCCCCCCCCCCCACCCCCTGTTGCTCACTGACATTGCAGGGTTCACCTGCCTCTGCCCAACCGCCATTCACAGCAGTGACCAGGCTGCAGGCTCGGAGATGTTTGTGGCGGTTTGGGGGACTCATGCACCCAAACTCCGAGCGCTTCTGAGCTGCCTTAAACTATGGCGAATGGGGCCTGCCGCCTGTGACTTCTCACTGCAACAAATGTTGGCTTGGGAAGCAGCAAGATGGGGGAGTGATGATGGGTGGTGCTCCTAGAGGTGGTGCTCCAGTGGTGTACTATTGGTGCACACCTACATTATATTGGTGTGCCCGAAAGGCGCAGCTGAACTCATAAAATTTCCATGCACACAACCGAAATGTTTAGAGCGTACTCTAAATCTGCTCATCTATGTTGACTTAATATAATGCGTATGCTTCAATACAAATTAATAAAAATAAAGAAAAATAAGTTAAGAAAGAAAATCATTAGAAAATCAATGTTAAATCAATGTGAGAACTCATTTCCCTCTGAAATCTAATTCAGCCCCCTCCACTGACCCCCAAAAGGCCGAGCTACAGTAGATCCAGTGGTGGGGTTTTGGGAACCCCCTGCAAACTATTATGTTTTTGTTAGAATTTTGTTAGAATTAATAGGGTGCAAATGTTTAGATGAAGCCAGAAATCTCTTGCGATTACTGGTGATTTTTAGTAAAGGTGTAATTTTTAGTAACGGGAATATGCAATTTTTAGTGTGTGTGTTTTTTTTTCCATAGATTAAAAAAAAAAAAAAAAGCAGCGTGGGGTCCAAAGTGATGGGGTACCAGCACTGGGATCTTGAACCAGTCCTGGTTCCTAAAATATGAGGGACAAAAAGAGAAGGGGACCCCTGTATTTTGGAGTCAGCACGGGGATCCAACAGCAAGCAGTGTATTTCCACAGCCAGGGGACACTTTTTATACAAAGTCCCATGGCCTTATCATTCTCGCCCGGGGTGGTCAGCCCTGGGTGGGGTACCTGGGAGGAGTGGGGATCCCACCAATAAAGTGAGCCACCCCAGGCCTAATCTTTCTGGGAATTAAACCCAGGGCAGTTCCCACCACCCCTGGGTGGTGTGTGGCAAAAAAATAGAAATTAAATATTACATTGGGTAAAGCATGCTGAGGCTTCGAGAACCACAAGTACTTGTAGTTTCACTGCATGACCAATGTACACATACTGTAAATGTACCCCAAATAGTACAACTTTATAAATATACATGAACATATTCAATTACACATACTCACCATGCCTGGTTCCCAAGCTGAAACAAACCACTTCTCCAGGAGAGGGTTCAGGGTTAAAAAAAAAACTGCAGGCCCATACCTCCAGACTAGAGGAGCTGCATAATCGTCTCCTCCCCCAACCCCTAATGAATTCCCAGTGACAGTTGTCACAGGACTTCCAATGACGTCTGTCACTGGCACTCCCATAAACCAGAGCTCAACTTTGCCCTGATTGGATGTAGGCATCTCCTTTGAAATCCCTATATTGGGGGACCACCCACTACCCCAGTTTCCCCATCCAGGGCTGGGAGACCTTGTCTAAAAAAGTCCCCCAGCTGTGGCATTACACCACGTGCCAAGCCAAGTGCTGGTTCCAAAACACAGGGTAACACAACTCTTTTTGCCCCCCCCCCCCACACACACACACACATTTTTAGAACCAGGATGGGTCCAAGAGCATGGTGCTAGTTTCTTAACTCAAGGGGGAATCCATTCCTTTTTCCTCCATATTGGGGAAACCAGGACTGGCTCAATGAGCCTGGGGCTGGTTATATTCGGCAGGGGGACCCCACGTTGTTTTTCATTTATTTCTTTGTTTACACACTTTTTTTTAGATAGAACTGCACAGATTTCACTGATCTGTGCATGGTTCTGTCAAACTCCCCAGCCAGAACCAGGTCTATATTTCTAGTGATTTTTGGTAAAGTTTAGGGTGCAATTTCTCATATAACGTTGTCTTCAGCAGCATCTGTGTGCAGGGATGCCACTAGTAATTTTTTTGCACGGGATTGACCTTCAGTCCGGCCACACCCTCCTTCCCCCCGCACCTGCACCCACACGTGCCCCCAAAGGGTTGGATTTTATGATGAATACTACCTTAGTCTACAGTATGAAAATTTTCATCAAAATTGCAGATATTCACTGTACAGGGCAATGATTTAATATTGTACACATCAGGAGTGGTAAAACAAATGACTGGTGATATAAATAAACTTGAGAACTGGACATAAAATGAGGCATCTATGATATAATGAAAAAATAAATAAAAATCATGCACTCGGGTCTTAAAAACACATAGGGCGGTATTCAATGTGAATACCTGCGAGGTGCAGCGAATCCTTTTTTGGATTCGCTGCACATTCGCCACGTTCCGGAGCCGGCGGGCTCCGGTATTCAACGAGTCAGGGGCAGCGAGCCCCTGACTGGCGAATATGAGCTCCTGCGGCGATTGCCGCAGGGAGCCTCAGGACGGTGCCAGGCAGAGAGATGGTAGTCTCTCTGCCTAGCCCAGACCTTTGTGGGGGGTTAGGTGTGCTCCCCGGGTGCCAGGCAGCACAGGCTGCCACCCCGGGGGTGCCAGCAGGCAAGCGTATATTCACTACACACAATCAAAATGATCGTGCAGTGAATATATGAATATGTAATGAGCAGCTCCGCTCTGGCGCCACCTGCTGGATGCTGTGTAAAATATAAATAAATAAAAAAATATAATTTTTTAAATTAAATATATATTCATGTATAAAAATAGCATGCCCCTCCTCAGAATAAAATTCCTGATTTTTTTACACCAAATGTAAAGAACAAAACACTTTATTTTAAAAGTTCACATTCCACTTCACCATAAAAAGATAGCGATTGCTACTCGGTGAATCATGGTGAAAAAAACCTAGAAATGTATTCGCCATGTGGTCATTGAATAGGGTGATTCACCGTTTTTGACAGTTATTCGCCAAACAGCACAAATTCGCCATAAAAACCTGGCGAATCAGGCTCATTGAATACCGCCCAAAGGCTAGAAAGTGTAGGTGTTATTTGAATCAAATTAGCTTTCCAGAAAGAGTAGAGAATAAGTGGAATATCCTGTAGAGACTAATACAGTAGAGCAACTTAAGTTTCCCCGAGATAGGTGTATGAATATCCTTACAAAAAAACAAGGTTCAAATAGGGTTGAGGTTCAATAAAGTATAAAAGGGCAGATTATATAAAGCGCAATGGAATATGCTGCGCTATATAAGAAACTGTAAATAAATACATTCTATAGGCCAAAGTGGTTCTTATATCTGCAATAACATTCTATGCTTCTGTGAGTTACTATGACAATAGTTTCCCTTTTCTTCTTTAGACAGTGAAAACTGCCAGAAGTGTCCAGACGATGAATGGCCCAATGAGTATAAAGCCAAGTGTGTGCCCAGAATATTAGTATTTCTGTCATACAAGACCGACACAATAGCTGTAGGGTTTTTTTTTTCCAATGTCTGTTCTGTGTTTTATCTTAATTAATTGTGTAATTGGAATATGTGTTTCCTTCCGGGACACTCCCATAGTAAAAGCCAATAACAGAAACCTGAGCTTCATTCTTCTCATCTCCCTCAAGCTGAGCCTACTCTGTGTGCATCTGTTCATTGGTCGTCCAGTGGACATCACCTGCATGCTACGCCAAATATCCTTTGGAATTCTATTCACTGTGGCCTTGTCTTCTGTCCTGGCCAAGACTGTCATGGTTTGCCTCGCTTTCAAATCCATCCAATCTGGAAGCTCCTAAAGAGAATGGCTGAATGCTAAATTTCCAAATTCTGTAGTGTTGATCTGCTCATCTGTCCAAGTTCTCACCAGTGCTATGTGGTTGTCAGTTTCTCCTCCTTTCTAAGAGTATGATATGGACTCATATCCTGGCATATTAATAATAATAATAATAATAATAATAATAATAATAATACAATGTAATGAGGGTTCTGTGCTGGCCTTTTATTTCATGTTGGGTTACATGGGATTCCTGGCAGCTGTGAGCTTTGTTCTGGCTTTCATGGTGAGGACATTACCTGACCTCTACAATGAAGCCAAATACATCACCTTCAGCATGCTGGTGTTCTGCAGTGTGTGGTTCTGTGCCATCCTGGCCTATCTGAGCAGTAAGGGGAAAAACATGGTCACTTTAGAGATATTTGCTATATTGGCATCAGGTATCGGAATACTGAGCTGTATATTTTTTCCTAAATGCTACAATATTCTACTGAGACCAGAGATAAACAATAGGGGACGCCTGTTAGGGAGAAGTGTCTCCTAGAAATGTTATCAATGTATCTCACTATAATCTCACCTGCTACTATATAGTCGTGTTTTGGAAATGTATAACTGCTTGCTATACACAAAATAAAGCTATATATACTCCAATATAGTTTTTATATCTACATGTTTGAAATACAATTATGGGTGAGATTTAATAGGATGAGAGTTTCAAAACGTGAGAGATTTGCTAAGAAATCTCCAGTTTTTTTTTAAAGCGGCAATCATTTACACTGCAATATCAAACTGGTTTTGCAGTGTAAATGATTGCTGCTTTACAAAAAAAACTGGAGATATCTTACCAAGTCTTTCACTTTCTGAATATCTCATCCTATTAAATTTCACCCCAAGTGTAAAATGACTGTTCACTGGAATTACATGTCCTGCTGCATTGAATAGAAGGTAGAATTTTGGAACTTTCTCTAGTTTTAAAAGATCTGAAAGGTACATTTAAAAGTGAGGTACAGTATGGTCCTGATTCAGAACCATTGTCACAATGATAATTGAAGTACTGTTAAATAGAAATGGTTGGTTAAACAATCCATCATATTTATTGGTTCTTACAACTTTTCATATCAGAAAATGGTTGCTCCTCTCAGGAGCTTGAAGTATACCTGCACACTGAAAATCTTTCTAATGATGAGAAGAATAGAGATCCCCATATTTCATTAATCAGTAGTGGGTGGTGCATTCAGCGGTTAACATGAGATACAGAAAGAGAGGAGCGCACAAATAGAAATTAAAACGTAACTTAAATTTTTTTATATGTTAATATATTAAATATTAAAAATTAAAAGTTAGATTTTAATTTATATTTGTGCACTCCTGATAACAGTCCCTTTTTCCCTTTTTGTGTATCAACTTTTCATATCAGCCTGGCACCCACCTTTCAGGGGTGCTGGGGACAGACCCTGGCTTCAGCAACCAGGGATGCCCTTTATTGGGGGGGGTATTCACACTGCCCCAGGCAACTGGCCAGGGCTGACCAGCCAGAGTTGTAATGCTTTGGCCAGGGGAACTTGTCCAAAAAAGATTTTCCTGGCTATGGCATGACACCCCTAGCTGATGGAGCCCGCTGCTGGTTATAACAATATTTGTTTTGTCCCCCATCTTTTTGTAACCAGGACCGATACAAAAGCCCAGTACTGGAGGACCCAAGTTTTTTTTGTTTCCCTATATTTCTGGAAACATCTCCAGCTCAAAGAGTGCACGGCTAATTATACTAGTTTGGGGGAGACCCCACAAAATTATTTTTATTTATTTATTTTTCTTTTTACACATAGAAACATCAAACAGATCTGACTGAACCAAGCATGCTTCAGCAAAATATGTAATTAGAATTTTGAGCTGAATTCAGCAGTACAAATGATTGTATATTTGCCCATCAGATAAAACTTTATTCTATCTATTCTATCTGATGAGTTCTATTGATGGTGTACTCATTCATACAGCAGTTCCCTGCTGTAATTAAGATCAATTGGGTACAAAGGGTGCATTCGTATCCATTCAATCTTAGCACATTTCCCATAAAAGAATTTTTTTCCTCCATCAATGCAAGACCTAAAAATACCTGAAAAGAGGTACAAGCTGGTCCACTCCCTCTCGGCTGACAGGGTGGATGTGGCTATTATCCAGAAAAGCCATTTTAAATTTGGTTCACAGGCTCCTTCCTTAAGTGATCACCACTGTCCTACTTTTTTATTTATTAAGCTATAGCCTAGAAGGGAAGTCTAAGAGTATGACAATGTTGTTTTCACAAAAACTTTCTTTCACCAATGTTACTGTCCATAATCTAGTCATACTGTATAAAGGCTCCTTCTAACTACTTGCTAGCTTTTCAATTAGGCTTTTACATTCAACAACATGTGCAGTATGGCCCTAATTAGGCCCTACACTCCTTTCTAAAGTGCAGTCTTGACCACGTAAAATCCCTGGTGAAGGTGACACTGTAATGGGAGGAGTTCTCAGTTGGACTCTATATCTCACCCTCAACATCTCCAATAATTATCCTCAATTTTTTTTAATGTTAAATACTGTACCATCATGTTCAGTTTATTTCTTATTATAACCATCTGGCCGAATCTTGGAGGTTTCTTCATCCTATGGGGGGTGACTACTCATTCTATTCTCATCCAATAATAATATATTCCTGACATTATTATCTATTTCTGAGTCATAGGCATTTCCATCTCTTTACAGAGGCTTGGACTGATTACCCAGTATCACTGACATTGACTATTTCAGATTCTTCTCCTGGAGGCAAGTTTTAAAAAGAGTCTCCTGCAAGATATATAATGCAGAATAGACAATTTGAGACTTCCCACAAGTCCTCCCTGTCTGATGATATTTGCCTTGAATTGGCAGAGTAACATGCTGCACTTAAACTACTATCAGGTATAAAAGTGCAAGAACAAATTCTACCATTGAGTGAACAAACAATGGAAGCTCCAAGCTTGAACTTTCCATGCACAATGAGAGTTGGGTTTTATAAATTATATTAAAGATGACTCAGCTTCTCCATGCTTTCAAGTTTGTCTATTAAGACAAACAATTCTCCAACCAATCTTTAGAAGCCTACATATCATTCATCCCTAAATCCAGATAAAAACCTCTTGCTATGACTGAGTTACAGAACCACCTCACTTCTTAACCCCTTCATGACAGAGCCAGTTTGTGCCTTCATGACAGAGCCCTTTTTTTTCAAATCTGACATGTCTCACTTAAGTGGGGATAACTTTTTTTTGCTTTTACTTATCCCAGTGATTTTGAGACTGTTTTCTCGTGACACATTGTACTTCAAGTTAGTGGTAAATTTTGGTCGATACAGTCTGTGTTTTTTTGTGAAAAATACCAAAATATCGTGAAAAAATGGAAAATTTAGCAATATGCAAAATGTCACATTTTCTGCTTGTGAGACAAATAATCATACCACTCAAAATAGTTAATAACTAACAAAGACCATATGTCTACTTTATGTTGCAATCATTATTTCAACCCCCTTTTCATTTTTTTGGACACTAGGAGGCTTCAAATATGACTAGCAAATTCTCAAATTTTCAAGAAAATTTCAAACACTGATTTTTTTAGGGACCAGTTCAGTTCTGATGTGACTTTGAGGGACTTGTATGTGAGACACCCCCATAAATGATGCCATTTCAAAAACTGCACCCCTCACAGTATTCAAAACAGCATTTTGGAAGTTTGTTAACCCTTTAGGTGTTTCACAGGAATTAAAACAAAGTAAGGGTGAAATTTCAAAATTTCTTTTTTTTTGCAGAGTTTCAATTTTAATACATTTTTCTAACGAATACAGTAGATTTTACTAGAGAAATGTGACTAAAAATTGATTCCCCCAATTCTTTTGTTTTCAAAAATATCCTATATGTGGCCCTAGTGTGCACTTTGACCAAACCACAGGCTTCATAATAGAAGGAGCACCTACTTGATTTTGGAGCCTCCTTTTTATGAGATTTTTTTTTAGGCACCATGTAGGTTTCTAGGCACCATAAGTGCTAAAAGTTAGGAACCTTCCCCACAAGTCACCCCATTTTGCAATCTACACCCCTCAGGGAATTTATCTAGGGGTATAGTGTACATTTCAAACCCCCAGGGGTTTCACCAATTTTGGTACAACTGGGATGTGAAAATGGAAAATTACATTTTTTACACAAACATGCAGTTCTGGCTCAAAATTTTTCATTTTCACAAGGAATGAAGGAGACAAAGCACCCCAAAATCTGTGCCCCAATTTCTCCAGAGTACGGCAATGCCTCACATGTGACCAAAAAATACCAGTTGGGTGCATGGCAGGACTCAGAAGGGAAGGAGTGATTTTTGGATTTTGCAGCACAGATTTTGGTGGAATGAATGGTGGGTGCTATGTTGCACCAATACAGTGGAACCCCCCCACAAGTCACCCCATTTTGCAAAGTACACCCCTCAGGGAATTCATCTAGGGGTATAGTGTACATTTCAAACCCCCAGGGGTTTCACCAATTTTGGTACAACTGGGATGTGAAAATGGAAAATTACATTTTTTTACACAAACATGCAGTTCGGGCTCAAAATTTTTCATTTTCACAAGGAATGAAGGAGACAAAGCACCCCAAAATCTGTGCCCCAATTTCTCCCGAGTACGGCAATGCCTCACATGTGACCAAAAAATACCAGTTGGGCGCATGGCAGGACTCAGAAGGGAAGGAGTGATTTTTGGATTTGGCAGCACAGATTTTGGTGGAATGAATGGTGGGTGCCATGTTGCATTAGCAAGACTCCCAAAGCACCAATACAGTGGAACCCCCCACAAGTCACCCCATTTTGCAAAGTACACCCCTCAGGGAATTCATCTAGGGGTATAGTGTACATTTCAAACCCCCAGGGGTTTCACCAATTTTGATACAACTGGGCAGTGAAAATGAAAAATTACATTTTTTTACACAAAAATGCAGTTCTGGCTCAAAATTTTTCATTTTCACAAGGAATGAAGGAGACAAAGCACCCCAAAATCTGTGCCCCAATTTCTCCCGAGTACGGCAATGCCTCACATGTGCCCAAAAAATACCAGTTGGGTGCATGGCAGGACTCAGAAGGGAAGGAGTGATTTTTGGATTTTGCAGCACAGATTTTGGTGGAATGAATGGTGGGTGCTATGTTGCACCAATACAGTGGAACCCCCCCACAAGTCACCCCATTTTGCAAAGTACACCCCTCAGGGAATTCATCTAGGGGTATAGTGTACATTTCAAACCCCCAGGGGTTTCACCAATTTTGGTACAACTGGGATGTGAAAATGGAAAATTACATTTTTTTACACAAACATGCAGTTCTGGCTCAAAATTTTTCATTTTCACAAGGAATGAAGGAGACAAAGCACCCCAAAATCTGTGCCCCAATTTCTCCCGAGTACGGCAATGCCTCACATGTGACCAAAAAATACCAGTTGGGCGCATGGCAGGACTCAGAAGGGAAGGAGTGATTTTTGGATTTGGCAGCACAGATTTTGGTGGAATGAATGGTGGGTGCCATGTTGCATTAGCAAGACTCCCAAAGCACCAATACAGTGGAACCCCCCCCACAAGTCACCCCATTTTGCAAAGTACACCCCTCAGGGAATTCATCTAGGGGTATAGTGCACATTTCAAACCCCCAGGGGTTTCACCAATTTTGATACAACTGGGCAGTGAAAATGAAAAATTACATTTTTTTTACACAAAAATGCAGTTCTGGCTCAAAATTTTTCATTTTCACAAGGAATGAAGGAGACAAAGCACCCCAAAATCTGTGCCCCAATTTCTCCCGAGTACGGCAATGCCTCACATGTGACCAAAAAATACCAGTTGGGCGCATGGCAGGACTCAGAAGGGAAGGAGTGATTTTTGGATTTGGCAGCACAGATTTTGGTGGAATGAATGGTGGGTGCCATGTTGCATTAGCAAGACTCCCAAAGCACCAATACAGTGGAACCCCCCCACAAGTCACCCCATTTTGCAAAGTACACCCCTCAGGGAATTAATCTAGGGGTATAGTGTACATTTCAAACCCCCAGGGGTTTCACCAATTTTGGTACAACTGGGCCGTGAAAATGAAAAATTACATTTTTTTACACAAACATGCACTTCTGGCTCAAGATTTTTCATTTTCACAAGGAATGAAGGAGACAAAGCACCCCAAAGTCTGTGCCCCAATTTCTCCCGAGTACGGCAATGCCTCACATGTGACCAAAAAATACCAGTTGGGCGCATGGCAGGACTCAGAAGGGAAGGAGTGATTTTTGGATTTGGCAGCACAGATTTTGGTGGAATGAATGGTGGGTGCCATGTTGCATTAGCAAGACTCCCAAAGCACCAATACAGTGGAACCCCCCCACAAGTCACCCCATTTTGCAAAGTACACCCCTCAGGGAATTCATCTAGGGGTATAGTGTACATTTCAAACCCCCAGGGGTTTCACCAATTTTGGTACAACTGGGCTGTGAAAATGAAAAATTACATTTTTTTACACAAACATGCAATTCTGGCTCAAGATTTTTCATTTTCACAAGGAATGAAGGAGACAAAGCACCCCAAAGTCTGTGCCCCAATTTCTCCCGAGTATGGCAATGCCTCACATGTGACCAAAAAATACCAGTTGGGTGCATGGCAGGACTTAGAAGGGAAGGAGTGATTTTTGGATTTTGGAGCACAGATTTTGGTGGAATGAATGGTGGGTGCTATGTTGCATTACCAATACAGTGGAACCCCCCACAAGTGACCCCATTTTGCAAACTACACCCCTCAGGGAATTCATCTAGGGGTATAGTGTACATTTCAAACCCCCAGGGGTTTCACCAATTTTGGTACAACTGGGCTGTGAAAATGAAAAATTACATTTTTTTACACAAAAATGTACTTCTGGCTCAAAATTTTTCATTTTCACAAGGAATGAAGGAGACAAAGCACCCCAAAATCTGTGCCCCCATTTCTCCAGAGTACGGCAATGCCTCACATGTGACCAAAAAATACCAGTTGGGTGCATGGCAGGACTTAGAAGGGAAGGAGTGATTTTTGGATTTTGGAGCACAGATTTTGGTGGAATGAATGGTGGGTGCTATGTTGCATTACCAATACAGTGGAACCCCCCCACAAGTGACCCCATTTTGCAAACTACACCCCTCAGGGAATTCATCTAGGGGTATAGTGTACATTTCAAACCCCCAGGGGTTTCACTAATTTTGGTACAACTGGGCTGTGAAAATGAAAAATTACATTTTTTTACACAAAAATGTACTTCTGGCTCAAAATTTTTCATTTTCACAAGGAATGAAGGAGACAAAGCACCCCAAAATCTGTGCCCCCATTTCTCCAGAGTACGGCAATGCCTCACATGTGACCAAAAAATACCAGTTGGGTGCATGGCAGGACTCAGAAGGGAAGGAGTGATTTTTGGATTTTGCAGCTCAGATTCTGGTGGAATGAATGGTGGGTGCTATGTGGCATTAGCAAGACCCCCGATGCACGGTGAAATGATGAACCTAATAATCCATAGATGTGTGGTATATTTTGAAACACTTCTTTAAACATAGGCCGGGTTTGTCGGGGCAAGTTTCACAGTGGAAAATAGTTTCCTTTCTTATTCCCTTTTTATAGCAAACTTTGCACCTTTTTTGTGTCCTGCCCTTTCTTGCAGTGGAGGGGATTTCGTTGGGAAAATGCTGCCCTGGTACAATACGGGGGCCAGTACTAGAAGTACTGGGGCCCTCTGCCTGCTGGTTCCCAAATATTAGGCCCTTTATGACTTCCTCTTGAAAGTGCATAAATGTCCCCCTCTGGCCGGTAGAACGGAATAGCACGTAAGCTTTATACAGTGCCATCTGGATGATATACACGGCCAGCTTCTTGTACCAGATATTTGTTTTCCGCAGGGCACTGTACGGCTTCAGTACCTGATTTGAAAGATCCACTCCGCCCATGTACTTATTGTAATCTAGGATACAATTTGGTTTTGAGGTGTGGGTACTGGTACCTCGTACAGGGATGGAGGTGGTACTGTCTCCATGAATTGTTGTCAGTATAAGGACATCCCTCTTGTCCTTATATTTGACCAACAACATATTTTCGGTGCATATTCCCCTGCTTTCACCCCTTCTTAGTACTTGGGCAATGTGCGTTTTGGGGAGGCCTCTTTGGTTCTTGCGCACAGTACCGCAAGCTGCTGTACCTCTTGAACCAAGGGCCTTAAACAGGGGGATGCTGGTGTAAAAGTTATCCACATAGAGGTGATAACCCTTATCCAGGAAGGGGTGCATTAAATCCCAGACAATTTTTCCACTAACACCTACGAGGGAGGGGGGGCATTCTGGCGGTTCAATTCTTGAATCCTTCCCTTCATATACCCTAAACTTGTGGGTGTACCCTGTGGTGCTTTCACACAGCTTATACATTTTTATGCCATACCTTGCCCTCTTATTGGGAAGGTACTGGCGGAATTTAACCCTTCCTTTAAAATGTATAAGGGACTCGTCAATACTAATACATTTATCAGGGATGTATAGCTCTGCAAATTTGGCACTGAAATGATCAATGACCGGCCTGACTTTGAATAGCCTGTCAAAGGTGGGATCATCTCTGGGTGGGCACTGTGCATTATCGGTGTAATGTATAAATTTATGGATTGCCTCAAAACGAGTCCGAGTCATGGCCATACGGTAAAATGGGGTGCTGTACAGAACATCTGTACTCCAATATTGCCTAATTTGTGGCTTTTTTACTATGCCCATATGAAACACCAGACCCCAAAACGTCATCATCTCTACTGCATCTACAGGGGTCCACCTAGCAAATGATGACGTGGGGTTTTGAGCAATAAACTGCTGGGCATATAAATTAGTTTGGTCCACCATTAAATTTATAAAATCATCAGAGAAAAATAATTTGAAAAAGTCAATTTCTCTGAGACCTGTGGCATGGCCAAAAACTCCGGAACCTGGGGCTCAAAATTGTCTGGTGGTGGGGTCCATACGAGATCAATTATTGGGGGGGGGTCTCAGCTGCTCTACGGGGGCGTCTTTGAGGGGGTCCCTCATCACCAGAGGAGGAAGAGGAGCTTAAGACGAATCCTTCAAATTCCCCGCTTGCCTCACTGGCTGTGTCAGAGTCAGAGGCAAGCATGGCATATGCCTCCTCCACTGAATACATTCTTCTGGATGACTGGGATGACATTTGGGATGACATTTGGGATGCCATTTTTATTTTTGTGTTACTGGTAGTGAAATGTTTCAACACGTGTATAGTGTAGGGGGGGGTTCAAACTTTATTTCAAGCCGGGGGGTATGTAGTGTGTAGTGTGTATGTAGTGCAGAAAAAAAAAATACTTTATACAAAAAAAAAATTGAAGGGGTTAAAAAAAAAAATTGAAGGGGTTAAAAAAAAATTGAAGGGGTTAAAAAAAAAAATTGAAGGGGTTAAAAAAAAAAAAAAAGGTCCTGCGCCAAAAATTGAGCACAGATGTTGGTCAGTAACGTCCGTCACTGAACAGCGCTCAAAGGCAACAGGAATTTGATAAAAAAAAAAAAAATTAGATCAACCCTGTGCCGAAAAAGATGATCAGTGATGTACGTCACTGATCAGCGCACAGCGGCCACAGGACACCCACAAAATCACAGTGTGTGTACAAAAAAAAATTAAAAAAAGACCCCACAGCACACACAAAAAAAAAAAGGTGATCAGTGATGCGACACTGATTACCAGTGAGGGGCAGCAGGTGCACAACCTTTGGTGCAACTGACAGTGCAACTGGCAGGTATATATAAAAAAAAAAAACCTCTGCACCCCTAAAAAGTTGCTGATCACCTCAGATATAGTGATCAGCACAAAAGGCGGGGGCAGCAGACACAAAATTTAGCACTCTATCACTCTCTGTCACTATCTCTCTCTATCTCTCTATCTCTCACTATCTATCACTCTATGACACTGCAGCAGCAGCACTGACAGTTATATATATGAAAAATAACCCCTGCACCCCCAAAAAGTTGCTGGGGTGCACAAAAGGGGGACAGCAGACACAAAATATAGCAGTCTCTATCACTCTCTGTCACTATCTCTCTCTATCTCTCTATCTCTCACTATCTATCACTCTATGACACTGCAGCAGCAGCACTGACAGGTATTTATATAAAAATAAAACCCTGTGCCCCCAAAAAGTTGCTGATCAGTTAATTTATACTGATCAGCACAAAAGGGGGGGCAGCAGTCAGTTATATAAAAAATATATAGCACAATCTGTCACTATCTCTCTATCTCTCTCTCTCTATCTCTCTCTATCTCTCTCTATCTCTCTATCTATAACTCTATTACACTGCAGCAGCACAAAATATAGCACTCTCTGTCACTAGGCCTCTCTATCTCTCTATCTCTCTCTCTCTAACTCGATGACACTGCAGCAGCACAACACAGCACAACACAGCACAGGATGTCACAAGATGAAGCAAGATCCCAAGCAGTGATCAGGTAAGTATTGAGCAAGGTTCTGGTCAGTATATGGCGGCAGCTGGGCACGGTGACCGTACTGCACGCTATTCCAGACCGGAATGGCGTCTGCAGTGCAGTCACCGTTAGTTTAAACCCCCCTCCATGGCTGTGATTGGTCCGTCGGTCCGACGAACCAATCACGGCCTTTGGGGGCGGGCGGGGTGAGGTGGGGTGACACCAGTGTCACCCTTACACCCCGCGGTGATTGGTGCTGTACTTTACAGCACCAATCACCTCCGATCCCGTGTCACCGGCGAACGTTATTCGCCGGTGACACAGAAAACGCTGTGAATGGCTGTTCACACTGAACAGCCAATCACAGCGATCGCCGACGGGGGGGGCGGCATCGCAGCCCCCCCTGGGCATGCAGGGACATGTCTGCTGTCAGGGACAGCAGACATCGTCCCTCTGTCCCCGCGTCTATAGACGCGGGGACAGTTTGAAGCCATGACGTATATATACGTCATGTGTCGGGAAGTACTTCCCGGCCATGACGTATATATACGTCAAATGTCGTGAAGGGGTTAATATTGAACTTAATCTATATGCCAACTCATGACCAACAGACTTCATCCACTTGCTCCCACAACTGATCTATAGTAACTTGATGGGTGTCATTGGAGGCTGAGAAGCTTGTGATAACATAATCTTCAACTTCTGCTAACTATATTGAACGTACTGCCAATAGAGGCACCTTTACATGTGTTCTAGTCACACAGCCTGTCAGTTCTATCACACATGTTGGGATGACTTTCTCAGCTCCTGATTGAATAGAATCATTCAGTGGAGAGGCGCGGAAGATGAAAGATCTCTGTGCCTCTGACAGACCGATGCGGGGAGCTGATGGAGACGCCGGCATGTCACAGAAGGTGACAGAAGACCAGGACTATATCAGATCAAGACTACAGATCTTCACAGGAGGACCTGGGTGAGTTGGATTTCCTTCCACAGGTCCCCCATGGATTTCTTCGGACCCGGATGGACGCCAACAGACGCCGCCGACATGGACATTGACATGGAGCCAAATGCCGACATGGATCTGGACCAGGACAAGGCACCGGACCAAGACCCAGGGACCTACCTACGGGCTCAAGATAGGTAAGTATCAGTATGTATGGTCTTTGGATGTATTAAAGTTTTATTTTTATTGTGTGTGTGTGTTTATTTCACCATTTATTTTACTGTGGAACTACAAGTGCCAGCGGGCCCTTTAATGCCCCACAGGCTGGGACTTCTCCAAGTCCCAGCTTGCGGGGGAGGCTTGCTGGGACTTATAGTTCCACAGTTATAAACAATCTTTTTTAATTCTATTTTTTTTACACTCAATCAGCCTGGTGGCCACCGCACAGGGCCACCGGGGACAGCACCAGGCTTCAGCCTGGTCAGGTAAGTACTGGAGGGGGGGACCCCTTTATTGGGGGGTCCCCACTCCCCCAGGGTCCCTGGCCAGGCTGACTGGTTAGTAGGGTGATGTTTTGGCCGCGGGAACTTATATAATAAGTGTCCCCCGGCTGTGACATTACCCTGCTGGCTGGTTTGTCCTGGGGCTGTTTCTTAAAACCCCTAGTCATTTTGTCCCCCGTATTTTGTGAACCAGCCCCAGACCCGAAGCCTGACGCTGGTTTTAAAAAATCGTGGAACACCTATTTGTCGGGTTTCCTGATTTTTTATTACCGGCCCGGCACTTTCATCCTGTTGCTGGTTACAGCTGTGGGGGGGATCCCACGCTGTTTTTTTTATTCATTTAAAAAAAAAAATTAAACCTTGCAGCCTGCACGGATCTGACTGATCCGTGCAGACTGCCTACACTAATTCGTATTAGCGGCCATATATACGGCCAGCTAACACCAATTAATAGGACATCGGAGGGTTACAAAGCAGTCATATATGACTGCTTTGTAAATTCCCCTCCAGAACACGACTTTGCATACGGCTGAAACAGCCGTATGCAGTCTTAGTCAGAATACAAATATGAATTTTTAGGTTTTTCATATTAGTAAATTTCCCCCATAGTGTCTGCCAAAACCACTTCTCCAGGAAGAGAGTTCCAAAGTTTGAGTGCTCTGACTGTAAAGAAATTTTTTTTTCGAGATGAACAAATCTTTTTTCTTCTCATCTAAACTCATGCCCTCGCGTCCTTGATTCCTTTCTCGTAGAAAAAAGGGTGTTTGTCTGTTCCTTATATTGGTCCCATATGAGTTCAAATTTGTGAGGGCAGTCATGTAGATAGTATGTGATCTTTTCCATATTTGCTATAAACCAAATAGAGATGTTCAGAGCGATATTAGAGGTGATGGTTTTTGGCAATTACTGACTTTGCAGTGGCCAGTATATGAGAAAATAATTTATTTAGAGAGGTATCTAAGTTCTGAAAAGGACGGGCTAATAGGAATATCCATGGGTCCAGGGAGAGTCGGATGTCTGAAAGGGATGTCATTAGATCAATGACTTTTCCCCAGAAAGGAACTATTAAAGGACAGGTCCACCAAATATGCAAGAGAGTGCCCCTTTTACTGCAATTTGCCAACATAATGGGGTAGAGGAAGGAAACATTTTAGAAAGTTTATCAGTGGTGTAGTACCATCTGTAGAAAAGCTTATAGGAAGTTTCCTTGATACGAGTGAAAATTGAGCTTTTGACGATTGCCTCCTGTACTTCATTACCACATAGATTAATCTGGGGGTGGGCCAATGTCCCTTTCCCATTCCAGCTCGTGTTGGACTTGGGATGGAGAGGTGAATCATTGAATATATAGATGAGATCATTCCTCTACGAAGAGGAGCCTTAATGCAGATTGTCTCAAAGGGAGTTAAGTCTCTATGAGTATCAGTCTGGGAGAGGAACATGAGAAAATGGTGGATCTGAAGATATTCATAAAAGGGAGGAGACAAGGGTAGGAGTTTAGTTGTAATTTAATCAAAAGAAACCCATGTCCCTTGGGAGCACATATCATATATCCAGTGAATTGCAGATTGATACCATAGGGTGAATTGTAGGTGGGAGACTCCCGGAGGGAAGTCAGAATTGGCGAGGGTAAGGAGGATAGTTTGTATTTGGTTGAGGTTTTGTCCCACAGTGAAAGGTGGAATTTAAGTGAAGGAAGGATATTAATCTCAGGATTTTTGTAGGACCTGTCTATACTCCATAAGGAAGCCAGTGAGCCGGCTTTTAGTAAATTTGCTTCCAAATCAGACCAAGCGATAGAGCCAGGAGGAGCAAAAGAAGCTACTACAGTATTTTGCTCAGATGACACGCAAAATAATAATATTTGACATCATGGGGAAAACCCTTCCTCCTCCCGACCTAGGGAGTTTGAGAGTTTTGAGAGCTATTCTAGGGGGTTTGCCATTCCAAACAAATCTCATAGAATTTCTAGATAATTTTTAGTTGGGGCATCAATGTCATTTTGATTGCTGTGATCTGTCCCAGCCAAGAGATAATATAAGACTTCCAAAGTTTAAGTTCTGAGGAAAATTGTCAGAGTATAAGTTATCATAATGAGAGGTAATATAAACTCCTAGGTATTTGATCTTATGCTCTTGCCATTTAAATTAATAGGAAGAGAGTAATGAGCACTTTATTTCATTGGAGGTATGTAAGACCATGGCTTCCGATTTGGTGAAGTAAATTTTATACCCAGATAGGTCACCATACTCCTTGATGATGTCATACAAGGCTGGGAGGGATGTTTTAGAGTGGGTAAGGGATAGCAGTACATTGTCTGCAAACAGTGAGATTTTGAATGTTTTGGGGCCCACCTTCACCTCCCCAATCCTATCAGACCGTCTAACCATGGCCGCCAAAGGTTCAATGACCATAGCAAACACTAGGGGCTAGAGTGGGCACCCTTGTCTCGTCACAATGGAGAGAGGGAAAGGGGTAGAGAGGATACCATTGCTTGTTGTTTTTAATATTTCACAGTCTTAATATACATGAATAAAAGTTATGTCTGAATATTCCTAGATGCAGCACAGAAATTACATCTCTTATGTCTCTCTATATTCTCCATACACACTGAGCGCTCAGTTGCACTATCACCATCGGCTCCTGGTGTGGGTGTGTGGCTGGTCAGTGGAACATCTTTAAAGGGGTATCGGGTAGAGTGATAGAGACAGTGTCAAGTAGAGAGGGGGTGTCGTGTAGAGAGATACTGTAGAGAGAGACTGTCTGGGAGATAGAGTGGGGGTGTCAGGGAGAGAGATAGGGAGAGAGATAGAGAGACAGTGTCAGGGAGCGAGAGATACAGTGTCAAATAGAGAGAGATGAGAGGGAGGGGGAAGAAAGATAGAGGGGGAAATGTTGGGAAAGAGATGAGAATCAGAGAGACAGAGGATAAAAAAGAGGGACAGAGAAAGAGAATAAGAGAGAAGTGAAATGGGGGTGGAGTCACAGAGGGTTGAGAGAAACAGGGAGAATGCAGGGGAGAAAGGTTAGTGGCGAGGAAGTATAGGAAGGAGAAAAAAGAGAACAGGGGAGCAAGGGTCAGAGCGGGAATGGGAGGGAAGAGCACAGGAGGGAGAAAGATTGTCCTCGGGCCCCCAAAACCACCGGGCCACATAGCAGTTGCATCCCTTGCACCATCTATACTGTAGTCATCAGGGATGTGCTGTCAGGGGAGGCAGTGCCTCCCTTGTCATAATGAAAATAACAAAAAGAAGATATCTATCTTTTATTATTTTCATCATTTCTACCTCTTCCGCTGCCTCCCACCCTCTTACACTGCTGCATGTGAGAGTGGGAGGCAGCGGGATAGGTGCCTCCTGCTGTTAATATTAAAACTCTGGGCAGCAGGTAGGGGCAGGCTGGGGGGCAGGGTGCAGCAATGGGCTGTAAAAGCCCATTGAAAATGAATGTGGAAGCAGCACTTTTACTGGTGCCGCAATGACAGGGGCACCAGTATGAACGCACGCCCCCAGAAGTGGTTGGGCCAGCGGATCCAGTGCTGGATCTGCTGTCCAATCACACACACATGCAGGGCCCACCTGGTGAAGATGCTGCAGAGCAGCCAGCGGGGAGTCCAGCAAAAGCCGCTGCCACCACAGTGGAGAGGACTGGCCACCGCCGAGGAGAGGACAGCTAAGTCCACAGGTGGGGGTGGGGGAATAATGTGGCATGAATGTCGCATGTACCCCCTGATGCCTGTGCCTGGCCGCTGCATACCTCTGTAGTTCCCGGCAGCAGCTGATGATGTAGCTTGGTGTCCACGCTTGGTCACGGGGGGGGGGGGATGCAGTGCAGTGATGTCAATGCATCCCCAGGCAATGATCTCACCGCATGTCGCTGGTAGTTACGCCACTGGTTATCAGACATGTCAGTGTAACTTGCAAAAGGTTAACTCTACTTTAAACCCCTTTTGAGCTCAGCTAATTATATTAGCCATAAACCAGCGTCTATGTATATTGACCCATGATGTAATTTTTTAGATATATATATTTTGGAATTCTTTTTAAATGCAGCTTTGTTCTATTCACACTGTTGTATTTTTATTAGTCCATGACAGAAGAGTAACCTGCAATGTATATAAGGTTCCCACTATCTCCTGTCACCCTGTGCCCTGCATATTCCATACTACTCCTGTGTAGCTGTCAGTGCTGGGATTGGGGAGAGGAGAAACCATCTCACATGCACCTGATTATATGTAACAATGGGGCTAAATCTTCTATTTATTGTGTCTTGGTTACTGGTCCTGTGTGTGACATTCTGCAGATCTGAGACACAGAACTCTACACCCGGCTGTCTCCTGGTAGTGAGCGATTATACAGTTACATGTAATTATTCTCAGGAAGAAGATAACATTATTGCAGGAATAGTCACCCGATGTACGAGGTTATTATCTCAGTGGAATGGATGGAATATTTTCTCCAGTGTCGTCTGCATGATGTAAGTAAAATAGATGCTGCAAAGAGTATTACAGGGACATTTGATACAGAGAATTCCCAATACTGTGGGGTATATACAATGCGCTATGATGAGCTATGATGGCGAGCAGTGACGATTGCTCGCCATCATAGCTCGCAGGTCAGTATTTAACTGACCCCCTGCACTTGTCTTTTCAGCAAGTTGGAAACGGCGAGTGTGGCCATCAAAATGGCGAGGGTCATCGCTATATGCAGTGGGCTAGCTGGATTAGTGGTGAACCAGACCGTTCTGGGGAATCCTCGTCGTCCTCTGATAGTGAGGATTCCCTCGGAATATGGAATAGGGTGAGCCGCCGGCGAAGGGGTTAGACGGTGAGGATGGCTTGTTTTTGATGATCCTCGCTGACAACATGCCACCTTCGCCACAGAAACCCCCTCACCATCGGCATTGAATACCGCCCTGTAATTTCTGTGGATTGCTCAGTAACTGCTGAGGGACGGAGATGTACTAATGCTGGCCACACATCAGACCAACTTTTCCTCCAATTAGTTGCTTGGATGGAATAAAAATATGGTTCAGAAATGTGCTCACAAACCCAGGAATATGGACAAAAACATTCAGTCAAATTGTTTAAATCAAACAGGTTCAACCACAGTACCGAGTCTGAGCGACATGTTTTGTCCTTTTCCAGATTTTGGGATCAAATTTCTGAAGTAAATATTACATTTGCTCCCATCCAGTACCATATTTTTATTCCATCCAATCAACTAGTTGGATGGTTGGAGGAAAGTTGATCTGATGTGTGGCCAGCATAATCCTTGAAATGTGATAAAATAGAGAGTGATAAACCAACAACCAATCATCTCCTACCTGTCATTTTTTAAACACAGCCTGTGACATGGCAGTTATGAGCTGATTGGCTGGTGGTTTATCACTCTCCATTTTATCACTTTTCAAGAACTAAGTAGAATTAGTCCGAATAACATTGTATTCTGTTCAATTCCTTTCTAAACATCTGCTGTTAACTGTATTACTACTTATATTGGCGAGGACAGAGAAAGTGTGTCTTTGGTTGGTGCACCAAAAGAGAATTTAATAATAAAACATGACTTTTATTGGTTTCATTAAAATAGTTGCGAAGATATAAAAAAAACATGAAAAACAAATAGGACAACATTGAGTGATTTAAAAAGGATATAATATATCCTCACCTAGTGGGACCCCACTTCACACTGTCCCTGAATAATTTAATACTTTTATAAAGCACGGTGGTTGAAATTTAAGAGTGGAAAAGTTATGTCTGGTATTGACAGTTTTACAGTGTGTATGCTTATCCAGGATGTAACAATTATCAGATACAATGTATATATTCCTGGGGCTCACTATGCAGTAGCGATAAGTGCCTCAACACGGGTGTGATCCCGTTTCAGCGCTACCGCTGGCTGGAGCCGCTAGTTCCACAGCCTGTGTGCTGACCGCAGAGCTGTGTCTGAGGTGTGCACTACCTCGCTCTTGCGTGTCAGATCAGACAGGAGTGTACACGGCTCTTGCGCTAGGGTCCATGTCACTGTACTACAGGGAACCGTGTGCTACGGATACCCTGTGTCGCCACCGGCCTAAACAGATCAAAATACAATCATATGGGGGGAAGGGAAGTGGGGTTTAACACACTAGGGGGCAGATGTATTAAGCCTGGAGAAGAGATAAACTGGAGATAAAGTGGAGATAACTTGGAAGAGTTAACGCACCAGCCAATCAGCTGTGTTTGAAATATGACAGTTGGGATCTGATTGGCTGGTGCGTTATCTCCTTCCACTTTATCTCCAGTTTATCTCTTCACCAGGCTTAATACATCTGCCCCTAGGTGTGCAGTCAAGCGTACGCTTTCGCAAAAGCTTCTTCAGGACCAACCAGGCAGGCAGCCGGAAGCTCCTTAAGTACTGGTTAGTACATGCATAGTCATTGTATGCAAATTGAGAAGGGAGTGTCTGTCAATTCATTATTCAATTAGTGGGCATTGTAAATGGTCAAGCCCTTGTATGTAATTAGGTCAAACCTGCACATTTATATTTACATGAGAAATGACAAAGTGAATAGAATAATACTGAATAAATGACTGATTAACTGCCTGCTGGGCAGATAACCATCTCATTAAATGTTTGTTTTTAAACAAATGCACTTCTGTGTTTTATACAGTATGTCATACTGTACATCCTTGCTGGCGGGTCGCCAGAACGTACGCGCTGGCGACCCGCCAGCAGCCTCGCCAGCGAGGAGACTGAGACGCACGTGCGTCTCACGCGCACGCGCGTCTCAGTCTCCGTCGCTAGCGCGACGGAAACCCTGTCCGTCTCCGACTCAGGGAGACGGACAGGGTTAGGGGGGGTTAGTGGGGGGTGCGGGCAGGCGGCGGGGACCCCGGGTTACCGCCGGCAAGCCGGCGGGGACCCGGGGAACTGATGGAAGCGCCGTCGGAAGGGGACGCGCACGCCCTCTCGAGCGCGCGCGTCCCCTTCTCACCATCGCCATGGCGCTGGCGGGGGATGGCGGCTGGCGACGCCAGCGCCATCCCCTGCAAAGATGGGACCTGACCCATCTGTACATAGAGATACACAAGCTCCTGTGTTCATAATATACGTGGAGCAGAGATTAGAAGATTTCATGTGTTGATAAGACATTGCGCAATTGCATTCATGGTGCAAATATCTGGGCATATCACAGCTTTTATAGGTACACTTTCAAAAGGGCATGTTAGTTTATATATTTTTGATCACATGTAAAACATGAGAAACTGATTGTATGCAATTCGAATCATAAACTCACCATCGGGTATCCTCCCGGTTTACAACTTGTCCGTTGACAAACCTAAACACAACCTTAACTCTAAACTTAAATAACTTAACCTAAAATAAGACACAGACTCAAAGTGCTGGCGTTTCAAAAGAATGTCAAATTTATTTTGACAACTAAAACTATGACTATAAATGGTGGCGGCACTATAGAACGGTCACTATAGCAAAGGTGTGGTTAAAGATCACTATGCATACATACATCGCTGGTGATCACTCTCCCTGGTCAGCCACCCGGCCTGGTGGTGACGGCCATCCCCCGGACAAAAGCATGGCCCATGACAATCGATGTCGAGGGAGAGTGCACCCCACTACCTACACACACACAGAGTTCTTAAAGAATGACCGTTCTTTACCGCCACCGGAGAAGAAGAGAAAGAGGGTAGGGTGGGTGGGGCTTCTTCAGACAGAGAATTTGTCACTATAACTCGTGATCCCTTCCTACCCTGTCTAGAACCCTCCCCCTGCTCTGATAGGCCTTTTGCCCATCATCATTACCATACATGTGACCAACAGCACTGTGTAACCTGTGAAGATCACTGATTCCTTCATAAGGATGTGGCAGCATTCTTTACAGGCATACGGGGATTGTCAGTCTGTGTTGAGAGGATCACTGATATATATGAAAAATGCGCCTATATTGTAGAGCATTCCATATTTCAAGCCGAATAATGTTACTTGTGTTTGAAGAAAAATGGACATTGTCGCCAAATTTAATAATAAGGGGGGGGGGAGAAGAGGGGGAGTGATTCCTGTGACGGACAGTGATGTGTCAGGGCAGTTTTTAGATTTCCTACATCTCCTATTGGATGTATGATCTTGGTGATTAAATCAAAGAGGAAGACTAATAAAGAGAAGAACATCATATTGCAATTGTAAAGATTGATTTGAGAGATATTCATGTGGGACAGACAGGTAAGTATGTTCTAGGTAAAAGGGGATCTAATGGCTGTCACGAGTTAATGGATGATGCCTGTATGAATAGAGGAAGGTTCAGTTTAAGGAGATATTGGATCATACATGCAGGTAGATCAAGAGTCGATTGGTATTTGATCCCTTAAAGTTTTTACAGGAAAATTGTTTTCTTCATTAAGGCCCCTTTTGGACATGATTTCCATTAGAAAGATAAGTCTTGTTTCTTGCTTAAGGAGCTCACCTATCCCAGTCTCCTCTCCGAATGCCTAGGGCTACCTGAATCATACCGTAGGCTTTCAGGCCTTTGGGATTGCCACTGTGGTATCTTAGGAAATGTTTCGCCACTGGCATAAGACTTTTTCCTCTTTGTCGGTCTCTCTCCGCATTCCTGATACTTGTTAGATGCTCCGACAGGCGCTTTTTGAGCTGTCTTTTGGTCTTTCCAATATAGTGTTTCCCACAGGGGCATTCCAGATTGTATATGGCCCCTGGGGTATCACATGTGATGTACTGTTTGATTTTCCACAATGTCCCATACTTGTCAGTATACGTGCTTTGCGGTACCATGTATGGACATACTTTACAGGTGCCACATCTGAATGATCCTTTTTTGGCAATTTTGGTCTTGGTTTTCTTATTTTCAAAATGGCTTTGCACCAAAAGATCTTTAAGATTGTTGCACCGTCTCCAACTGATGTCTATTTGGTTGCCTAGAATCTCCTCCAGATCCTTGTCGGTTTTGAGAATGTTAAAGTGCCTGTTCAGGGTGCTTTGGATTTCACGCCACTCTTGACAGAACGTGCCAATAAATCTGACTTTTTCATGGGAATTTGCTTTTTTGCGGTCATTGGGGACAAGTAGGCGTTCCCTATGGTAACTGTGTGTGTCCTTTCTGGCTCTGCGGATGGCTCTCCTGCTATAACCTCTGCTTAGAAGTCTTTTATCAAGTTCATTGGCCCTCTTCTCATAGATGGTATTGTCAGAGCAGTTACGTTTGGTCCTCAAGTACTCACCCTTGGGTAGCCCTTTAAGGACCAGAGGGAAGTGAGCACTACTGTTGTGAAGTATTGAGTTAGTCGCTGTACTTTTACAAAAGAGATCAGTGGTAATTGAGCCATTTGTCTCAATCATGATACGGAGGTCCAGATATTCGACCTCCTTTTGGCTGGTATGGTAGGTGAGCCTCAGATTTAGATTGTTACTGTTCAATTTGTTGATGAATTCTATAAACAAATTGATGTCACCCTCCCACATGATGAGCAGATCATCGATGTATCGTAACCAAATTAAGATGTGTTCTGTATACTGCTCATTGTCTTCTGTGAACACGTGTTCCCGCTCCCACCATCCCAGGTACAGATTTGCGTACGTGGGGGCACAAGTGCTCCCCATTGCTGTCCCCCGTACCTGGAGGTAGAAGCGGTCCTCACAGACAAAATAATTTCTGTGTAACACAAAGCGTAATAGCTTGATGATAAAAGGATTGAGGGGTGTGTCACGCTTCATGCTGAGGAAGTATTCTGCCGCCTGTATACCATTCTGATGTATAATGCTGGTATACAGGCTCTCAACATCGCACGTGATAATCCAGGAATCTGGGCTGAGTATGAAGTCTTGAATCTTGTTTAAGACGTCCATAGTATCTCGTATGTACGAGGGCAGACTGGTGACATACTGTACTCTCTTAAGAAGAAATCGACAAACTGGCTCGCTTTTTCTGTAAGGCCCCCTATGCCAGATATAATTGGCCTGCCAGGTGGATTTTGTTCACATTTGTGAATTTTAGGCAGGAGGTATAGAGTTGGAATCTTTACCGATTTCACCTCCAGAAATTTAAACTGTGATTTGTTTATAATTCCCTCTTGTCTGGCCTGGTTCAGGATTCTCTGGTATAATTCCAGGTACTTGTGTACAATCACAGCTCCCACGATGTCCATCGCATAGCAAAAAAATCGCATGCGATCGCATCGCATGCGATTCGTAACAGAAATGCATCCAAATGCATTGAAATTAGTATCAAACATGTTCAATGGCCCCCAAATGTCATTTTTGAGGCTGTACCACCCCCGCTATCAACGCGAACCCGAAGCGTGGCGAGCGCAGCGAGCCCGCGAGGGGCGGCGGTACGCGTCCTACGACCTTTTCATACCCCCACTATCCATGTCTGCGTGGAGTTGAGAATAGAAAGTGGCGAGCGCAGCGAGCCCCGCGAAGGGACACGGATACCTTCACAGGTATACGCGTCCCCTCGCGGGCTTCACAGGTGTCCGCGTCCACTCGCCACGCTTCGGGCTCGGTGCCTCGCTGCACTCGCCACACTTTCTATTCTCAACTCCACGCTGATGTGGATAGTGGGGGTATGAAAAGGTCGTAGGACGCGTACAGCCGCACCTTGCGGGCTCGCTGCGCTTGCCACGCTTCGGGTTCGCGTTGATAGTGGGGGTGGTACAGCCTCAAAAATGACATTTGGGGGCCATTGAACATTTTTGATACTAATTTCAATGCATTTGGATGCATTTCTGTTAAAAATCGCATGCGATGCGATGGCATGCGATGCGATCGCATGCGATTTTTAAAAATTATAAAAACAGCAAAAATCGCATCCCATCGCATGCCACTACATATGGCATGCGATGGCATGCGATGGGAGCCGTGAAAGTACACAAGTACCTAATTCCAGATAATCATTGGTAGGGTTAAAGGTCAACGGCTTGTAGCAAGACCTTTAGTTACATCCTGGATAAGCATACACACTGTAAAACTGTCAATACCAAACATAACTTTTCCACTCTTAAATTTCAACCACCGTGCTTTATAAAATTATAAAATTATTTAGGGACAGTGTGAAGTGGGATCCCACTAGGTGAGGATATATTGGGGGAAATTTACCAATATGAAAAACCTAGTTTTTCGTATTGGTATTTCCCCTCCGACTGCATACGACTGTTTCAGTCGTATGCAAAGTCGTGTTACGGCCAATCAGGAGCCGCTAGGCCGCAAGGCGGCCAATAGCGGCATACGGGGGCGGAGCCGCACGATGTACACAAACACCGTGCGGCTCCTGCTGTCCAGCTGGTTTCGGTTGTCGGTTTGTTTTTTTGCAAAGACCCTTACCTGGATTACGTCGCCCTGGGACAGGTGAGTATGGTTTCCTTCCACAGCTTCCACATGGATTTCGTCGGACCCCGGACGCCATCGCCGACAGCGACGTCGACATGAAGAAGGACGTCGACATGGAGCAGAACACCGACACAGGACCAGGACATCAGGACCAGGGCTACCTACGGGATGAAGTTAGGTAAGTATTAGTATGTGTGGGCTTTGTATGTATTAAAGTTTTATTTTAAATGTGTGTCAGTGTGTTTTATTGTACTATTTTTAATACTGTGGCACTACAAGACCCAGCGGGCCCTTTAATACCCCGCAGCCTGGGACTTGTGGTTCTCCAAGTCCCAGCTTGCGGGGGAGGCTTGCTGGGACTCATATTGCCCCAGTATTAGACAATAGTTTAATCTTTTTTTACACCACTATCAGCTCGATGCCCACCACCCAGGGGCATCGAGGACAGCACCAGGCTTCAGCCTGGTCAGGTAAGTCCTGGAGGGGGGGGGGCCTTCATTGGGGGGGTCCCCACTCCCCCAGGGCCCCTGGCCAGGCTGACTGGTCGGTAGGGTTAATATTTTGGCCGCGGGACCTTATATAATAAGTGTCCCCTGGCTGTGACATTACCCTGCTGGCTGGTTTGGCCTGGGGCTGGTTCTTAAAATACGGGGGACCCCTAGTCATTTTGTCCCCCGTATTTTGGGAACCAGCCCCGGCCTTGGAGAAGGGGCTGGTTGTTAAAAATCGGGGAACCCCTATTTGTCGGGTTCCCTGATATTTAATTACCGGCCCCGGCTCCTTCAGCCTGGTGCTGGTTACAGCTGTGGGGGGGACCCCACTTTTTTTTTTTTATATTTATTTTTTTTTCTATTTTTTTACACTAAAGCCTGCACGGATCTGACTGATCCGTGCAGGCTTAAAGCAAATACGACAGGGAAAGCAAGGTGTATTTTCCTGTCGTATTTGCGTGGGTGTTTTACACCACTTAGAAGCCGTATTATCAGTACGGCTGCTTAGTACATCAGGAACCACCATTCTTTTGAATGGTGATTTCTGTCGTATTCTATCGATGGTGTAGACATTCGTATTTGTAAATACAAATACGAATGTTCCATCTTTAGGAATAAGAATTGTTGTATTTTCGGGATTGTAAATCCCAAAAATACAAATTCGTAAAAAAAAAAGGTGTATTACTGCCTACGAATACACCTTTTTTCTACGAATCCATTTTGGTAAATGTCCCCCATTATATCCTTTTTAAATCACTCAATGTTGTCCTATGGGTTTTTCGTGTTTTTTTATATATTCGCAACTATTTTAATGAAACCAATAAAAGTCATGTTTTATTATTAAATTCTCTTTTGGTGCACCAACCAAAGACACACTTTTCATTCATATTCATTCTGTGTCTATGGTAGCACACCCTCGCATATCAAAATATTGAATACTAATAGTGCACAAAGAGGGTCCACCCGCATAATAAGTTTGTGATTTCTGTGGGACTGGCACAGCTCTCCCCAATCTCCTGTATTACTACTTACAAAACTTAAGAATAATAACAGTTATTTATTTTTAAGTCAAAATTACAAAAAGATATCAGATTACTGGTAATGAA
This sequence comes from Crinia signifera, assembly GCF_055691185.1. Lineage (NCBI taxonomy): Eukaryota > Metazoa > Chordata > Amphibia > Anura > Myobatrachidae > Crinia > Crinia signifera. Next base: position 34,846,252 of record NC_139217.1, read on the forward strand.
TAAATGTCAGCTGAAATATTATGCTGACCTTTATTCATTACCAGTAATCTGATATATTTTTGTATTTGCGATTTCCTTAACACTCAGATAATTAGTGGGGTGATTAGCGTTACCGCCTATTAGTGCAGCATTGCATAGCTGAAATCTGTCATTACTCAATTGTTTTGGGCAATGATCACAGTTTAAGTGTCCCCTTCCCCTTGTTCAGACACATTCTTTATAGAGGAATGGAGTTCATTTAAATCAGAACCAATAGCCTCCTATGTGTGTGCATCTGATAGATGATTTTCATTGGAAACTTCCACTGTTTCAGTATATGTTGTAAATAGAGCTTACATCTGACGTTATAATGCAGTGTGTTATTGTGGTGCTGTACTACCACTACTACTACTACTACTACTACTACTACTACTACTACTACTACTACTACCACTACCACTACCACTACTACTACTACTACCACCATAGGTGCCGATTCTGTGGGTGCTCAAGCGCCCAAGCACCCACGGAAATTGATGAGCACCCACTGCTGGGCTGCCATATTAACTTGCTAATTTGCAGCTGCAGCATCCACATCGCCGGACCTGCCACCTAGGAAACAGTATGCCGGGAAGAGTGTATTCTGTCCGTGGAGTACCTGCACTGTGGGGGCATTTATGTACCTGCACTGTGGGGGGCATTTATGTACCTGCCCTGTGGAGGCATTTATATATGTGGAACTCTGTTGTCATAGTTTGAATATTGGAGACAACTGTGCTCCATAATATAAATTGGTATTATTTTGTGGCCACACCCCTTCCCCGTGAAGCCACTCCTCAATATTTTTGGCTTGAGCACCTACAAGCAAAAACATAAATCGGCACCTATGACTACCACTAGTAGGGCTGCTACTAGGAAATGTGGGGCCTGGGACTGACCGTCAGTCTGCCCCCCCAGTACCATTATGGCCGCCCCCGCCCCCCCCCCGAGTACCATTATGGCCACCCCCTAGCACCCAGTACCATTACAGCCACCCCTTCCCAAGTGCCACTCTTTACCATTACCAGGCCTGCTGACAGGGGGATCTGTGGGGTCTGGAGTCCCGGGCGCTCACAGAGAAGTGGGCCCGGACCTGGTCCTACAACTACTAACATCAAACAGTTCCTTACCCGCTATCTATTTGCCCTGTCCCCGTGGTGTGTCCATCGGCTCTGTTGCAGCCAGACTCTGCTCTGGTCTCGGACAGCAGGGGCTTCTGGGACATGTTTTTTTTTAATGTCTGGCAGCAAGGCAGTTTAAAAAAAAAACTACATGTCCCAGCAGCCACTGCTGTCTGGGACCAGAGTAGACCAGACTAATGGATGGCTGCTCACCAGCATATTGTGTAATAATGGGCATAACTGTATGCAGCATATTGTGTAATAATGGGCATAACTGTATGCAGCATATTGAGTATTGGGCATCATGTTGTGTAGCATTTTGTGTAGTGGGCATTACGGTGAGCGGCATTATGTGGAATAAGCATTATGGTTAGCGGCATTATGTGGACTGGGCATTACGGTGTGTGTCATAATGTGGAATGGGCATAACGGTGTGTTTCATAATGTGGAATGGGCATAACGGTGTGTTCCATAATGTGGAATGGGCAGTGAAATACCTCCTTTTTGTGATGCCACACCTGCTTTCCATGAGGACACACCCCCTTTTCGGTGCGCGGCTTCGCCGTGCAAGGTTCCCGCCTGCTGCGGGTGGGCCTGTGTGCTCAAAATGCCAGGGTCACTTTCTGGTCCCAGTCCGGCCCTGTAAATAGAGTAATATTTAAAGGACTGACCCCTCTATTCATCTCCATATATAACATAGGCTAGTTAAGAGAGAGATACATTTATTTGTTACAAATAATTTAGTTGTAACAAACAGGGCACACATAACACTTTCATTGTAAATAAACCTCTGTACTTAGACAATGTTTCAACCTCACTCTGGAATCCAATGTGATACACAGTATCTTGAATTGCAAAAAATAACCCTATGCTATTCAGCTGAGATGATGGGACTAACACAACAAAGTACTGCATATAATCACAAAAACGCTGGCCCATGATTCACAACGGACAATGTAAAAATAAAGTGCAATTAAGCGTGTTTCACCTGTTCGCCACCTCATCCTTTCTAATATCACTACATGTTGCATATACGTGTCTTTTTAGGTATATTTTGCAGCCTTTTAATGATGTCTCAATAAAAGTTAATTTTTATCCTATCGAATGTCTAGGTGTTTGAATCATACAGAGATGCATATTACACTGTTAAACAGAATATACCTAACCCCTGATAGATTACACACGTTTTGGCAATCCTGCTCAAACCTCTGCTGGCGTAACTGTGGAGAAGTGAGAGATATCTTACTTATCTTCTGGACCTGTCCCAATATACGGGCCTTCTGGTTTGAGATGTTCAAGTTGATTAATGAAGTGCTAAACCTGTCCCTGACCCCATCTGTGGCCTTAGCATTGCTACACATATTTCCTGCGGATGTGTTACCTCATCATAGATATCTGTTGGGCCATATTTGCATAGCTGCCAGAGCCGCTATTGCGCAGAATTGGAAACAGCTTGTCCCCCCCCCCCCCTATTACCCTAGTTACTAACAAAATCCAATTCCATTTTACTATGGAAACTGAGTGTATGTTACATCCACCCAAAACCTCCTCCCCATGGGAGAAATGGATGCCGTGGCATGAGTATATGACAGCTGGTGCAAATGCCACTTCTCCACCATAGCCAGCTCCTCCCTCTCCCTCCTATTCCATGGCTGGTGACACCCCTATATTTTACTAGATTTTCTATCTGCCAATGTGTTTTACTGCTAGACCTACGTTTGTTTGTTTGTGTGTTTGTTTGTTTGGCTGTATTTGATGTACTACATTTTCTTCTACCCATTGGACTATAAGTATGTATAATTGATTTATGCACTCCATATGTGTTTGTATCCCATGATACCGGTTCTGTAACCTCCTCCCCCTCCCCTTTTTCCTTTCTGTATCCCCTCCCCCTACAAAACTCTGAAAATTAAATTTTCAATAAAAATTATTGATGACAAAAAAGTTCATTTTTAAATAACTAGGTGCACCACACTATGGACAAATCTTTCTCTCTTCAGGGGGATAGAATTTAACCGAGCCTGTCAGGGGAGCCTGGGTCCAGGGACACACTTTTCTCTTTTTTTTTTATGTATTTTGCTTTTTTTTGGACAGGCACCTGGTCTGAGAGGGGTCATTCGGGTGAGCTGGTGGTGGGGGTTTATGTGTAAGGAGGTGCCGGTTGGCTCTATGGTCACTGTATGCTGCTGGTTCCCTCCTCTCCACTCCACTGATTGGTGCCACACCTCCGCTGGGCCGTGTCTCCTCTTGCTGCCTCTGTTGCTGGATCCTCGGCTTCCCTCCTTTCTGCTGCCATCGCAGCCCCACCGGTTGGCCTGGCTTCTTCACGCTGTGTCTGAATCCGTGGACCCCGCCAGATGTCGGCTCTCCTGCCTCCTCCCACTGCTGCCTCTGACATGCTGAAATTAAGTGTTTAAGCCTACAAATGGACACTGCACTCTCTCTGTCCCATTGCTTTCACTCTCCCCATGGGACCTCTGTTAATCTCTTTGTTCCTGCTGTCACTGTCCCTTCAATCCCGCTGTCACTGCCCTGCATCCTCACCATCAGTGTTCCCACATCCTTACTGTCACTCTCCCGTGTCCCTGTTGTCACTGTCCTAGCTGTCTCGCCTCCCCACGTTTCTGCTGGTACTCTAGTGTTCCCGGCTGTCACTCTCCCTGTGTCCCTGTCACTTTCCCTCTCCATGAAATTTGCCTCATACTGGCCCTTATTCTGGTTGGTGCGGTAATATCCGCGTGCGTTCGTACCGCCGATGTTTTGTGTCTGCGCATGTGCGAGCGGGGCGTACGGCCAAATCCCGCATGAAATGTGAACACTCCGAACAGGGGGTGGAGAGGCGCGTGAAGGGCTATTTGGGCACGTATAGGGGGCGGACATATGACATCGCCGGATGTCAGCTGCCCGCCCAGATCCCTGCTTTTGCACGGAAAAATGTCTGTGTGGTCTGAGGTTGCCGGAGCTGGTGGAGCACTCGGTCCTGCATTCGATGGTCTGCGACCATCGAATGATGGGGGAGGTTCCCTGAGATGGAGGAGGCGTATTCCGTGAAAAATACACGTGCGGTCCGTTCGGCCAGCTTATTACCGCGTACGGGCGGAGTTGGCGATCCGTATGGAAGGCGGGGTTTCGCACGCACGGTCCTGGCTGCATAATCGGATCCGGCCGCACCGATCAGAATAAGGGCCACTGTATGGCATAATGTGAATTATGGCTCATACTGTGTGGCATAATGTGAATATTGGCTCATGCTTTGTGGCATAATGTGAATTGTGGCTCATTCTATGTGGCATAGCGTGAATCTTGGCTCATGTTTTGTGGCATAATGTGAATTCTGGCTCATACTGTGTGGTAAAATGTGAATTTTGGCTCATACTGTGTGACATAACGTGAATTTTGGCACAAACTGTGTGGAATAATGTGAATCTTGGCTCATACTGTGTAGCATAATGTGAATCTTGGCTCATGCTTCGTGGCATAATGTGAATTCTGCAAAGGAAGGTTACAAAGGTATCACTTAGCTTGCGCTGATTCAAATAAACATCAATCCAGAGGTATATGTGTCTCCGGGGTGAAAAATGAAGAAAAAGATATATAGTGAAGTATTTAATCACAACATCTAAAAACATCCATTAAAAACATCGATACAAAATAAAAAATTTCATCACATCAAATATGGCAGTGGATAGGATAGCTTTACAGGGAAATTACCAGAGAGGGTGTGAACTGGTATGAGAACACAGTTTATGTAGAGCATGTGATCTGCAGAATACCCCGGGTGATAACTGCTTCTCCTTGCTCCTGGTGTAAAGTGCCCGTGCTCTGTGCAAAATTGGCTGGATCTGCCGTCCGTCCACCGCCTCATCAACCAACGCATTTCAACCCGTTACAAGGGTCTTTTTCAAGATCCTGATGCTGCTCAAATGATGTGACAGTCTTCTGGCTTTAAATAGTGTCCATATTCCCGCGCCGCGCTGCCGCACACAGCTGAATCCTATACACAGTGTGACTACATTGTCCATGATTCCTTGCGGTGCAGCAGCCGGCCGTCGCGTCATTTCCGGTTTGTAGTCCTATGTGATACTCCTGGGACTCTCTCTCCCAGTATCCATTGCCTGCTATGATATCACTTCCGGAATCGCGTCTTTACTGTTTACAGATACGTTTTGTAAACCGTGCTTTCGTACTATTGTTATCTGTAATGATAAAGTCCACTTTAAACTCATGCATATATTCTGAAAAAACAATGGTCTGTAGTATAAATTCATCACAATCTAAACCGCAACATGCAAAGTACAGTTTTAAAGTGACAGTGCTCTTTTAAAGTGACAGTGCTCAGATCATTCACAAGAACCATTTCACCTCAAAATCTGCATTAAGGCCTCCTGGTTGTAAGGTGTTAAGTTCGTAAATGGTTCTCATTTCCTCTTTTGCAAGTTGTTTTGCTAAGTCTCGCCTACGCCAATGGCCTTTGACCCATTTGATTCCACAGAATTTTTTGATCCCTACTGTGGATTTATTATGGACTTTAGCGAAATGATCTGATAATGCATGTGTATTTGTGCTCTTGTGTATATTTCGCACATGTTCACCGATCCTGGTTTTTAAAGCTCGTGATGTGCGGCCTATATACACAAGGTTGCACGTGCACTCTATAGCATATATAACACTGGTTGTGTTGCAAGTAATGAAATTTACAATTTTCACTGTATTTCCATTTACATTTATTTCAGTAGTTTTTGACCCCTCCCCCTTAATATTTCTGCATCCCACACATTGGCCGCACCTATGGAACCCTTGTGTTTTAATCCTAGTGGTGAGCATTTTTGGAGGAAATGCACTACTTACTAGTCTATTCTGTTAATTGGATGCTTTTCTGTATATACATTTAGGACGGGGAGGTAAAAGATTCCCTATAATGGGGTCCTTTTTTAACACTTCCCAGTGTTTCTTCAATGATGCTTCAATTTTCTTGTACTGACAATTGTAGGTGGTAATAAAAGACCATTCAAAACCACTTTTTGTTTTTTTTCTCTTTTTGTTTTTCTTCTAAAAGGTCATTTCTTGGCATAGCGGATACCATATCATTGGTGGCGTCCACTACGTTTTTACAATACCCTGAGGCTACAAATTTGTTAGTCATTTCTTTTGCTTGTTCTGAGTATAGTCCCACATTAGAACAATTTCTCCCTATCCTTCTAAACTGGTTGCCTGGGATCGATTGCAGCCAGTTATGGTGATGACAACTGTCAGCCCTCAGGTAGGTGCCAGAGTCTGTCGGTTTTTTAAAGTTTTTGGTTTGAATAGTATTATTTGCAACAAACACTGTAATATCCAAGAAATTAGTGGTTTCTGCACTTATTTCAAAAGTGAGTTCTATATTTTTGGAATTACTATTTAAAAATACACAAAAATCATTTAAAAGACTCCTCTCCCCTCTCCAGATAAAAAAGACGTCATCTATGTACCGTTTCCAGGACACCAGGTTCGCTCCATATGGGTTGTTGTTAAAAATGGCCTCCTTCTCCCATTGTCCCATAAAAAGATTAGCATAGCTTGGAGCGAACCTGGTGCCCATAGCAGTGCCAACTTGCTGTAAATAGAAGACGCCATTAAAAACAAAGTAATTATTTTTTTAAATAAATTCCACACCTTCTATCAAAAGTTTTTTCAGACTTTCCTCGAAATTACATTCAATGAGGCTTTCTGATATTGCACTTATCCCGTCCTCATGTCTAATGATTGTGTATAATGACCGTACGTCGGCCGTTATTAATAGGAGATCTTCTTCCCATTTAATACCATTATGGGATAAGTGCAATATCAGAAAGCCTCATTGAATGTAATTTCGAGGAAAGTCAGAAAAAACTTTTGATAGAAGGTGTGGAATTTATTTAAAAAAATAATTACTTTGTTTTTAATGGCGTCTTCTATTTACAGCAAGTTGGCACTGCTATGGGCACCAGGTTCGCTCCAAGCTATGCTAATCTTTTTATGGGACAATGGGAGAAGGAGGCCATTTTTAACAACAACCCATATGGAGCGAACCTGGTGTCCTGGAAACGGTACATAGATGACGTCTTTTTTATCTGGAGAGGGGAGAGGAGTCTTTTAAATGATTTTTGTGTATTTTTAAATAGTAATTCCAAAAATATAGAACTCACTTTTGAAATAAGTGCAGAAACCACTAATTTCTTGGATATTACAGTGTTTGTTGCAAATAATACTATTCAAACCAAAAACTTTAAAAAACCGACAGACTCTGGCACCTACCTGAGGGCTGACAGTTGTCATCACCATAACTGGCTGCAATCGATCCCAGGCAGCCAGTTTAGAAGGATAAGGAGAAATTGTTCTAATGTGGGACTATACTCAGAACAAGCAAAAGAAATGACTAACAAATTTGTAGCCTCAGGGTATTGTAAAAACGTAGTGGACGCCACCAATGATATGGTATCCGCTATGCCAAGAAATGACCTTTTAGAAGAAAAACAAAAAGAGAAAAAAAAAAAAAAAGTGGTTTTGAATGGTCTTTTATTACCACCTACAATTATCAGTACAAGAAAATTGAAGCATCATTGAAGAAACACTGGGAAGTGTTAAAAAAGGACAACATTATAGGGAATCTTTTACCTCCCCGTCCTAAATGTATATACAGAAAAGCATCCAATTTACAGAATAGACTAGTAAGTAGTGCATTACCTCCAAAAATGCTCACCACTAGGATTAAAACACAAGGTTTCCATAGGTGCGGCCAATGTGTGGGATGCAGAAATATTAAGGGGGAGGGGTCAAAAACTACTGAAATAAATGTAAATGGAAATACAGTGAAAATTGTAAATTTCATTACTTGCAACACAACCAGTGTTATATATGCTATAGAGTGCACGTGCAACCTTGTGTATATAGGCCGCACATCACGAGCTTTAAAAACCAGGATCGGTGAACATGTGCGAAATATACACAAGGGCACAAATACACATGCATTATCAGATCATTTCGCTAAAGTCCATAATAAATCCACAGTAGGGATCAAAAAATTCTGTGGAATCAAATGGGTCAAAGGCCATTGGCGTAGGCGAGACTTAGCAAAACAACTTGCCAAAGAGGAAATGAGAACCATTTACGAACTTAACACCTTACAACCAGGAGGCCTTAATGCAGATTTTGAGGTGAAATGGTTCTTGTGAATGATCTAAGCACTGTCACTTTAAAAGAGCACTGTCACTTTAAAACTGTACTTTGCATGATGCGGTTTAGATTGTGATGAATTTATACTACAGACCATTGTTTTTTCAGAATATATGCATGAGTTTAAAGTGGACTTTATTATTACAGATAACAATAGTACGAAAGCACTGTTTACAAAACGTATCTGTAAACAGTAAAGACGTGATTCCGGAAGTGATATCATAGCAGGCAATGGATACTGGGAGAGAGAGTCCCAGGAGTATCACATAGGACTACAAACCGGAAATGACGCGACAGCCGGCTGCCGCACCGCAAGGAATCATGGACAATATAGTCACACTGTGTATAGGATTCAGCTGTGTGCGGCAGCGTGGCGCGGGAATATGGACACTATTTAAAGCCAGAAGACTGTCACATCATTTGAGCAGCATCAGGACCTTGAAAAAGACCCTTGTAACAGGTTGAAACGCGTTGGTTGATGAGGCGGTGGACGGACGGCAGATCCAGCCAATTTTGCACAGAGCACGGGCACTTTACACCAGGAGCAAGGAGAAGCAGTTATCACCCGGGGTATTCTGCAGATCACATGCTCTACATGAACTGTGTTCTCATACCAGTTCACACCCTCTCTGGTAATTTCCCTATAAAGCTCTCTTATCCACTGCCATATTTGATGTGATGACATTTTTTATTTTGTATCAATGTTTTTAATGGATGTTTTTAGATGTTGTGATTAAATACTTCACTATATATCTTTTTCTTCATTTTTCATCCCGGAGACACATATACCTCTGGATTGATGTTTATTTGAATCAGCGCAAGCTAAGTGATACCTTTGTAACCTTCCTTTGCATGTACACTTTTTGGTGGAGGTTTGGGAAAACTCCACACTCATAGGAGTCACTGGCACTGCAGCTTACTGCGCACTCATAGTCTAGTACACTTCAACCTTTTCTGTATAATGTGAATTCTGGCTCATACTGTGTGGCACAACATAAATTTTTGTCTCATGCAGTTTGGCATAATGTGAATTTTGGCTACTTCTATGTATGGGTCTATGTTACATAATGTGTATAAAGGGTATTTAGTGTGGTACACTACAGCTAAGGACATGCCCCTATTGAATGGCTACACCCTCTTTTCCGGAGAGCGTGCATAACTAGAGATTTCACTTTACCATAACCTCACTTCAACCACTGTGTGTGTATTTATGTAAAATTTATAAAATTATATATATACAGATGGGTCAGGTCCCATCTTTGCAGGGGATGGCGCTGGCGTCGCCAGCCGCCATCCCCCGCCAGCGCCATGGCGATGGTGAGAAGGGGACACGCGTGTTTAAATCCAATTTTTTTAACAAATCCAAATCCCAAGTTTTGACCAAAACAGTTGTTGGCTGTATGGCAAAACCAAAATCAAAGCATGGTGCTGAAATTAGGTTGTAATGCTACATTTGCACATGTGCAGTGCTGATCTATTCATATGCATTATGTATTACATAAACTGACTGTATATTAACCACTTAGTGGCTCACTGTGACTTTTCTGCCTTTTCATTTTGTATAATATGTATGCAGCTGTCAGTGCGGAGACATAAGGAAGAGAATAACAATCACATTACAGTTTTACTATTCAATAATATATTTCATTATCATCTACCAAATTATTTGGTTGTGTGTCCCCAGCATCACTCCCTGCACATGTGAGGCACAGGGGCCGGCACCTGGATGTCAGCTTATTCTGAGCAATGGTTATATATTTGAAAATAAATATTCAAAAAGTGGAAATATCATTATAGGTGGAATAATAACAGCCCATAAGTGGGTGTCGAGTTTTAAGGAGACATATGGGAGAACAATAATGTGTCTAGGGTAAGTAACAAACTGAGGGGCAGATTTATTAAACTTGGAGAAGAGATAAACTGGAGATAAAGTGGAGAAAAGGTAAAAGGAGATAAAGCACCAGCCAATCAGCTCCCAACTGTCTTTTTCAAACACAGCTGATTGGCTCGTGCTTTATCTCCTTTTACCTTTTCTCCGCTTTATCTCCAGTTTATCTCTTCTCCAAGCTTAATAAATCTGCCCCTGTATATAATATACTGTATATCTAATAATGTAAAATCTGATATAAGTATAATCCTGTGTTATTACAAGAAAGGACACCGTCATCACCAGCTTGCAAGGATATTGGTGCTAATTTTGGCATTTTCATTATATTTTTAATATTTCATTATTTTGATTAAGAAAGTTACTTTACTTCTCTATGAATCTTTTAATTTGGATCACATAAGCTCTCACTAATTAGTGAGTGCTTGGCATGAGGTATAAGTAACTGCTCTTGTGATGGGTTGGGGCGACCAACGCCAAGCTACAGATGCTCTGATTCAGCGCCAGCGCTCGCCAGATCCCCTCCGCTGGTGAGAACTGGCGGAGAGGCGCTCCATATGACTGAGACATGCGGGTCTCCTGCACGCGCACCCCCGTCTGGCAGATGGCGGGGGCTGGTAGAGGCTGGTGGCTGGCAATTCTTTTTCAGCTGAATGAGAGGCGCTACATCTGTAGTTGGCCAGTGACTGGTGAGGATAGCATTTTGGGTACTTGTGTAATATCTGGGCACCCGATTTTTCGATTGTATGCTTTAACTTAAGGCATTCAATCAAATGCGATGGTCCCGATTTTTTCGGGACCAAATCGCATGCGATGCAAAGCAAGCGACGCGATTTTTACATAGGATAAAATGTTAAATGGTCCCTGAGACCCGATTTTACATTGGGTCCAATGTAAAATACCCCCCAGACCCCATTTTTTATCGTATACCCACCCTGTTCATACACCCACTATCAAAGTGGACATGGAGTTGAATTTATATAGTGTGGCGAGCACAGCGAGCCACCGAGCCCGAAGCATGGCGAGCGGCCGCGGATTACTTAACATGTATTCCGTGTCCCCTTGCGTGACTCGCCACGCTTCGGGCTCGGTGGCTCGCTGTGCTCGCCACACTATATAAAATAAGCTCCATGCCCACTTGGATAGTGGGGGTATGAACAGGGTGGGTATACAATAAAAAATGGGGTCTCAGGGACCATTTAACATTGGATCCTATGTAAAAATCGCGTGCATCGCATTTTGTCTAGTCAGTGACAGGGTTGCTGGGTAATTTATCGCTAGTGCGATATTGGAGCCAATACTGAAATTATTTTAAAAAATAATAATATTAATAACAATAGTAATAATTGCACACTTTTTTTTAGTATAAACGCTAGAGAATACAGACATCTCAGAGCTTTTCTCTTTGCCATTAATGAAATTAACATGAACCCAGACATTCTGCCCAATATTACTCTGGGTTATCATCTGTATGATTCTTGTGGAAGTGAGAATAAAGCTGTGGAAGATGTTTTCCGGATATTGTCTGGATACAAGTTGACTCCTAATTATATATGTAGAAAGAATGGCACAGTAGCTGGTTTTATTGGAGATCTCAACTCTCACACCACCATCCCAATGTCACAGATCCTGAGTATATATGGGTATTTACAGGTACGTGCTATCCAATATGTTTACAGAAAATATTTGACAAAATCTGGTCTATATGGAAGTTACTGGATCTAAGAACTCACCTTTTTTTTTGGAATATTACATGTATTACAATGTGACCTTTTTGTTGCAATAACAATAAAAAAAATAGTGATAAAAAAATACCCACCCACCGACTCACATGCCGAATTCACCAGCACGGCTGCCAATGCATGTTTTGCATAAACATCCAATCGCAGCCTAGGGGCGAGCAGCGAATGATGTGGAACGAGCACGCAAAACTAAGATACACTCAGGTGTCGTAGCTTTGCTTGTGACCTGTACGAGGACAGGCTGGAAAGCTGATATCCGGTGATGTCAGCTACCCACCCCCAGCAGCCGTGTCACTGCCTCATTACCATGGAAACACCCAGCGTTTTCATGGGGACACCCATGAAATGTTGGGTGTTCCCATCAGTAGCGCAAGAACTCATACATTTCCATGAAAAATTTAACAGATTTCATCCAACAATAAACCTGACAATGAATTACTCATATACCGAGATAAACTTCCTTGACACCACTATAACAATTCAAAACAACGCAATACAGACAACCCTATACCGAAAACCCGTGGATCGGCCTTCATACCTCAGATGGGACAGCTTCCACCCGAAACACATAAAAAAATCCATTATCTACAGCCAGGCCATCAGATATCATCGCATCTGCTCCAGCCCAGCAGATAGAGATGTCCACTTAAAACAACTTAAAGGGACTTTTTTAAATCAGGGATATCATCCCACATCAATCAACGATCAGATTATCAGAGCCATCAGGATACCCAGAAATCAACTTCTCCAATATAAAGAAAGAGAAAGAAACAACCGTGTACCCCTGGTAGTCACCTACAACCCACAGCTTGAGGTGCTAAGAAAAACTGCAAAAAAACTACATCACATCATACACAAAGATGACCGCCTGAAAACAATATTCCCAGACCCTCCACTACTATGTTACCGACAACCTGCAAACCTGAAAAATATTATAATCCGAAGTTCACTGCCATCCATTACACAAAGAGGAACCTATCCCTGCAATGTAAGGAGCTGCAAAACCTGTGCCCATATCCTCACTACAGACAGTGTACGGATCCCCAACACACAACAGGACTATAAGATTCCAGGGACATTCACATGTTCCACTACCAATGTAGTGTACCTGATTCTGTGCACCAAATGTCCTATTGGGGGTCTGTATGTTGGAGAAACAGGACAAAAACTTAAGGCAAGGATGAGGTCCCATCGCCACACAATAAAGGAAAAAAAGACACACTTTCCTGTGGCCAAACATTTCTGCAGCCCAGGACACAATCAGGATCATATGAAAGTGATTATACTAAAAGGAAATTTCAAATCACAAAGAGACAGGAGGGTCTGTGAATACAAATTAATGACAACGTTTGACACCCTTAACACAGGACTGAATCTATCCGAGGGATTTATGGCCCACTACAACATCTGAGGAATCTGGCCCAGAGAGAGTGAGGGCATCAGAGCTCTAACTCTGGTCTGTTATCAACTTAGAGACAATAAAACTTTCACACTACTTATCTGCAAACTAATTAAGGACTCAATTTACAAGCCCATTCTGTTATTTTGTTTTGTTTTGATCTTAAGAATGTCCATCTATCACATCTTGTTCCTACTCTGCTGTGTATATATATGTGGTTCTTCACACACCTTGTTATACCATGCCTGAGGAAGAGACCTAAGAAGTCTCGAAAGCTTGCATTTTAACAACATTTATTTTTGTTAGCCATTAAAAGGTATCATATTTGCTAGATTGCTATTTTGTTTTTCTCACTGAGGAACAATAAAACTTTTCTTATCAACTGGCTAACACGGTACCAAACTTTTTTCTTTTGATTAAAATCTAAGAAATCTATTTCCGGGAACTGGAGATATCTGGAGTCAAGCAAGCTGTCCTCCCACCAGAAAATTATAAATAATAAGCCCACTCCACTATACACCCCTCCTCTGCGTATTACACATCCTCTACCACCCTGGAAGTTATAAATCAGAGCCCCTTCATTCAGCCCAATGCCCCCTTCTCCCACCCCATCTCCCACCATCTGTGCAGTAAAGGGGTAATTAGTGGAAATTACTGATCCAGGCCCTACATGCTGAGCCAGTATTTACCCTGCACAGAAACAAAATGACTCACCCAAATCTAATTCTCTCTAATTCTAATTCTTTCTGCACATTTTAAATCTTCCCCCCCTGCAGTGCACATGGTTTTGTCCATCTAAGAAATATTTTGTCAGAAAGAGTGAACTAGAATAAGGGCCTCAGTTCCTGCTGGAGCCTGCTGAAAAAAAAAAAAAACGCTCTGTTTATATACATTTGGTCTGTCTATAATACTTTAATGTAGCTTTCACATCACACTTTTAAAACGGTATATTGCCGTTTTTTTGCCTTTTAAAACGTTTAAGGCTGCAGTGTGAAAGTGTCATAGTTGAAATACCATTTAAAGTTAACTGGTATTTCAACACGTTTAAAAAGCAGAGTCCTACCCATTTTAAAGCCAATTCAGAGCCGTTTTTTGTGCTGTCTGAATGGCACTGAAATGGTATTTAGTAAAAAATAAAGGTTAGAGCACTGTGATAGGCTGTCCCTTGTCTTGTGTCCCTTCCCTGAACCAGGAAATAAGCTGTGGGTAGAAACGTGTTCAGAGGTTAAACGGCTTGACTGGTGATGTGAATGGTACTTAAACGGTATTTTTAAATGGTAATCTGCTGCAATATGAACACTAGACCCGTTTAAAATACCATTTAAAATTACAGTTTTTCAAAACGTTTCAAAATGTTTTATGTGATGTGAAAGCTACATTACTGACCCGGCATATACTGGGTCACCTGTGTCCATCTCCGTGCTTTGCTCTGCCCCTCTGGAAACCCCCTTCTGAAAATCCTGCGTTTGCCCCTGCCCATGGGTGAGTTCATCCGCCACCAAGCAGCCTAGCCAGTCACTCTCTATTGTATTGTTGTTTTGTTTTGGGTGTACTGTTATCCCTTATCCTTGTGTTCCCCTGTCCTGGTGTTCATTTTTGCCTTGCCCAGCTTCTAATAGCAGCCTTGTCTATATCAAAACATTGAAGCATCTTTGGACCTAATACTCCTGTAAAAGGCGGCTGCTAACGGTGAAGTATTAGCATGCAGTAGGTTAAAGGGGATACGGTCATTTGGTATACAGCATGATGGTCGACAGTCATTAGGTCGACACCATTAGGTTGACGTGGGAAAAGGTTGACAATGGTCTAGGTCGACATAGGGAAATGTCAACATGGTTCTAGGTCGAAAGGTCATTAGTTCGACAGGTCGTTAGTTCAACAGGTCATTAGTTCGTCAATGTTTAGGTCGACAGTCGAAAGGTCGACATGGGGGTTTTCACTGTTTTTTGAGCCGACATGTGCCGACATGGCGGTATTTCATGCCCTACCCTAGGGCTTGGAGGGAGAATAAAATAGTGTGCAGAGCGCAGCGAGGCACCGTGTCCGACGCATAGTGAGCACAGCGAGCGATGCGAGGGGATGTGGTGCACTTGATGTTGAATGTGTTGACATTCAGATAAAAAACAGTGAAAAACCCCATGTCCATCATTTGACTGTCGACCTGGACATTGTCGAACTAATGACCTGTCGAACTAACGACCTGTCGAACTAATGACCTTTCGACCTAGAACCATGTCGTCATTTTCCAATGCCGACCTACATCTATGTCGACATTTTCAAATGTCGACCTAATGGTGTCGACCTAATGACTGTTGACCATCATGCTGTAGACCAAATGATCCCAACCCGGTTAAAGGACTATTGGGAAAGAGCAAATCCTAACAGTGCTGTAATACTACTGGAACAGTTTTTAAATGATAACAATTGAAAAAGGCCAAGACTAAGGGCCTTATTCTGGTCTGTGCGTACTTTCGCGCACTCTTTCGGATGGCGTTTTTTAGCCGTCTGCGCATGCGTGGGCAACGCTATGCGCATGTGCCACGCATGGTCTCCGTACTTGTTCTCACCAATACCGTACAGAAATGTGCACCGCAATCACTCGGGAAATATGGGCGTGTTATGGGCATCATTCGGAACTACACAGGGTCGTAGTTTCAAAGTGGGCTAAACTGGGCGTAAACATGGGCGTGCACGAGGGAGTGCACTCATTATGGTAGGCGTGCATTCGGACAGCACACCGAATGCACAAGAACCAAAAGGCTAGAAATATGCGGTGTCCATAAGCAAGTATTTGTTTGCGGACACCACTCGGTCATGCGCTAGGCAATCGGAACGCCTAATCACTACGGGCGCAACTTAACCAATGTCAGCTGAACACAATATAATCCACTCCTTTACTCATTACTCATTAATTACAAGCTTGTCAGTGCTTCAATTGGAACCATTGCAGCATAAATGGACCATTACTAAACACACACATATATGCTACAGTTTGGACACACATTTACACTGCAACCAATGGACAGAACTTACTATCACTAATATAAATAGACATGTCACTTCTACATTTAACAATTAAACCACACATTTGAGGATCAAATTATAAATTTATTACAATAACTTCAAAAATAAAATGGAAAGCATGTTATTTGACACATGCAACAAATACAAAGGTACCATGGCAGGAATGTACAAAAATAAAAAATAAAAATACATGTATTTGTGACATACATAGCCACAGCAGAATCATTAGGAACACATCAGGTGGCTTCACAACAAAAGTATAGCACCAACACTTCAAGTACAGCAGACATTAATGGTAGCCGAAAGAGGGCAACAGGGGAACCAAACAAGACATTCGAACCGAGGGCAAATGTGGGTACCCTCTGCACGGGATTGGACACAGGAAGCTGACACACACAGCTAAATAAAAGATTTGGGAAGACATAAGGGTGGAGATTAATGCGGACACAAGTTCATTTGGGGGCACGTTTGGCCCTGGTAGGCTCTTTGCCACGTGCAGCAGCTCTTCGGCCACGGCCACGTTGAGATGGTGGCCCAGGTGGAGCAGATGCTGGGGAGGGGGGGGGGGTTGTGTTCCCCCTCTGCCAGCAGGGAGTGCTGCTGGTGGAAATGCACCAGAAACGGATGACAATAGGGTCCTATTGCTGGAAACTAGCTCCACCATAAGCTCATTATGGTGGAGGAGGAGGTCATTTTGCCGCAGGGCTTGACCTGCCAGCACCTGCAGGCTTGCAGCTATTGACTGCTGGGTGCCAGCCATGGCCTGCTGGGCCTCAGCAATAGCCTGCAGGCTCCCAGCTATTGTGTGCTGGGTGCTGACCAAACCCTGCATGACCTCCTCGGTCCTACGCATCCGCTCTGATGCTAAGTCTCCCTGCTGGTGAATCTGCCCAAGCACCTGCACCCACCTGTCGTAATCCGGTTCGGCCAGTGGCTGCTGCTGCTGCACATGCCTGCCACTGGTGGCAGGTGGCACAGACTCCTCCACCTCCTCAAGAGATTCTTGATCAAGCGGTGGGGATGCTGGTGAAAGACAAAATTACAATTACAACACATTCCGAGCAAATTAGTACCAACTACTTATGCCATGGCAAATAATTACCTTCAACAAAAGCAGCAAAGACTTCCGCTGGGGCCTCGCTATCCATGTTGCTCACCCCCCGGACCTACTCTACTGCAATGCAGCACTCAGCCATCTCCTCCAGGGGGGTGAGCTTCAGGCGGCCTGGCATGGGGCCAGCCCCAGAGGTGTGGCTGTGTTCCCACCGTTTGGTCAGTTTCTTCTTGAGGTTGGTTTTGAAGTCGTGCCACCTGCAATCAAAGTTTACATATTACTACATGTCACTCCTGATGTTTGCTGTAGCACCCAGTGCAATCTGCTACAGATTACAACATGTGCTTCATGACACAAAACTTACATTCGATTAAAATATAAAACCTACCCTTAGAAGATACATTCACACTCACCCTACAATAACTATCGATTAAATGACATGGCAATCATGTCTGTGGCTTCAAGCAACGTGACCGACCATTTACCAACTCCATCTAACATCTAATTTAAACATTACTGGTCTTGTACTGCTCAAATGTAACACACATGAACTTGCCTCTTCCTAACGTGCTCCGCCTCACGAACTTGTGGAGCTACCGCATTAATCTCCGCAGTTATGTCCTCCCAAATCTTCCATCTCCCGTGCGAGGGGTACCAGTATGGCAAGCTCCTGCGCTTCGAATGTCATGTTCCTGCTGCTTGGTTCCTCTGTTGGCCTCTTTCGGCCACGCCTACGGCCACCTGTCGCTGTACTTGAAGTACTGGCCAGGCTACTCTATTGGGAAGCAACGTGTTGTGTTCCCAATGATTCTGCTGAGGCAGAAAATGGGCCAGCTGCTGATTGGGCTGATGTGGATGGCCCAGCTGCCTGCTCTTCACCCACTGGGTGCTCTGTGGTGAGGGGCACATAGGAGGTGCTGGAGTCCAGGCGTTCAAAGAGTTCCTGGCACTCCTGGTCTCCCTCAGATTGAGATCCAGCCATTTTCAACAACTTTTTTTTGTGCCTTTCTAGCACACCTTTATATAATTTAATTGGCATACATCAGCGACACCCTGCGTTCCGTGCGGCAGCGTAGACCATGCGGCGCATAGGCCACGCCCATACCAGAAAAAAAAAAAAAACAGGCATACTTGCTAAGTCTGATTCAGTAGTTAATGGCAGATTTGAACACCAATAAACACCTAAAACTGTGGCCACACATGAAATGTATATGTGAATGTACATTTGTACTGTGCACTTGTTTGGTATGTACAACAAATGACACTAAACCATTCCATATGTTAATCCAGTCCACCATTCAGGCAATAGTAATTAGTGCTTGCATCCAAATCACATGTGAAAGGTCTTCAAATACTGGCTTAATGCTAGGTACATTTCATTCCACATCTCTAGTGTGGGCCGGTAGAAGGTAAGTGTTCACATGGCACCATGGCCTAATATTGGGAAAAGGGCTTGCACTATTTGCTATGTTTCTGTTGTATAGCTTTCACTATAATAAAGCTGTCTAGTTTAGTACCTTGTAGAGTTAGGTGTAACTGGCTAGTGATGCACACTATTTCACCTGTTGTTTTCACCCATGTTTGGTGAATATAATATATTATATATAATGGATTGCAAACTTCTTTCACCCTGTCTGTTTTGGAAATACTAAGTAATGGCATGGTCTGCTCAGCTATGCAAAGCTACAGCAAGTGTTGTTTTGCGATGCAATGGTTTAGCCGTCTGTTGTGGCGCATACACGCTGTTCATGACAAAATGAACAATAAAGTTAATACCAAATATCACTCTGAACAACCAATTACAGGACATGTTTGCTTGAATTGTGCCATTGCTAAGATGGCGGCCTATGGGAGAGCAGCCCCATTCTCGCCCGCGGAGCTGAGGGCACTGGTCTCCGTTATGGAGACCAGGCTGGGGCGTGCGGGCCCTTTTATTACAAATAGGCAGAAGCGCCATGCCTATGCCGTGGCCCGCAGGCGCATATTCGTGCGCGCCCAGGTGCGCAGGACCATCGCTTAGCTGGAGCAGCGATGGTCAGATCTGAGGCGGAGACAGCCGGATTTGCTCCAGCAAATCAGGGCCAGCATTGCACGATGTGAGTGTTTACACATTAAATGGCCAATTGTACCTTATTGCTTCCATGACCTTTTTATTAGCCAATAAGGTAACCTGGCTGATCACGAGTTAAACATGGCATACACTATATGTGTGGTACTTCCTGTTTGACATGCTGTAATGTGGGTCTAATATGTCATTGTTTTTGGTGAATGATGAATCAACAAATCATGTGCCTTATTTAACACTCTGCATTTTGATTTTTCTTAGAGCACGTGAACGTGCAAGACAGGCCCGTGAGCAGGGCCAGGAGGAGCTGGCCGAGGAGGAGCAGGGCCAGGAGGTGCTGGGCCAGGAGGAGCAGGCACAGGAGGAGCTGGCTGAGGAGGAGCAGGGCCAGGAGGTGCTGGGCCAGGAGGAGCAGGCCCAGGAGGAGCTGGCCGTGGAGGTGGTGGCCAAGGAGGTGCTGGCCGAGGAGGTGCTGGCCGAGGAGGAGCTGGCCAAGGAGGTGGTGGGCGAGGAGGAGGCGTGCGAGGAGGAGGCGTGCGAGGTGGTGGAGCTTCAAGAAAGTGGTAGGTAAACATAAGGCATCATTAATAATTGGTGGAACTACTATTTGTTAGGTACCACTGCTGAATCTAGTGTGTTTTACTGTATTATTTATTAATAAACAAAAGTGGGTTACAACAGACACACTTAGGGGTTATAGGCCCAAGCTGAAAACGTGGAATCTGGAGGCTCACATAGGTGATGAGTGTTTATTTATGGAGGGTCTTTCTATACAAGCACAAATAAAACATCAATGGAGTATGGTCAGGCCTGATTTATAATGGAGTCACAAGTGGTCAGTTCCCCTGGGCCCCCCTCAACCCGTGTTGTTGCCATGTATTTTTGAAAGCTATTATGTAGGATGGATTGACTTTAGAAATTGTTTGGTGTATGAAAGCGGATTAGTGCTGCACTTTCACCTATCTGGCAATGTGACAATGATTCAGGATGTAAGGGGTAGAGGGACTAGGCTAGCCTTTTAATGTGGTATCTATCTATCTATCTATCTATCTATCTATCTATCTATCTATCTATCTATCTATCTATCTATCTATCTATCATGCAGTTTAGCTATTAAGCAGTGACATGCAGGTATATATGTATGGCAAAATGTGGCATGTTGTAGTGGATGTAGCTTTCTAGTAGATTGGTGAGTGTTTTGGCAGGAGAAGTGTGAGTGAGGTTCAAGTGTTGTTGTGAGTTTGATACATACATTGACAATTTTATCACTCACATATTCTGTAGTGTAAGCCACTGTGTGTGTGTGTGGCACCATCTTTTTTTTTACCATTAGAAACAGTATTGCCTATGTAATTGTTTGTACAGTATGTATGATTTATCATGCTGTAGGTACTTAGGATTGACTGTACAAGGTCGACATGAATAGCATAATTAATGTTGAACCCCCTTTAACATGCCCACAGATGACCAGAGGGAACAAGGCGAGGGAGTGAGAGGGGCCCTCCTCAGGCTGCGCCAGCACCTTGTCGTGATGGCTGCAGAGGTGCAGGACCTGTGCGACCTCCTGCAGTGAAGAATTTTTGATAAGTTTATGTTATATGTTATTAAATTTTTGTAATAAAAGTTAGAAGTGGTCTGTGTGTTATTGTATTATTTTACAGTATAAGTATAAATATAAGTATATAAGTATAAATAGTGCTGTTTATTTATGTAAGGTGCAAAAGGTATATACAGTATATAGATGGGTTTAGTGCATACAAGTGGTTGAAAGTGAAGGGTAATGTAAAGATGTACATAGTGTGTTGATGTGTATGTGTGTGTTTGAATGTGAAGAATAATAGATGATATAATATGCATACATAGCACATGGGCTTAAAGGGGCGAGAAAGAATGTGGTGAACTTAGCAAGATGTAAGGGTTAATCTAAAGTGGTAGTAAAGTGTTTAATTATCAATTAGATAAATAATAGATGACCATTAAAAACAATCCCTTTTTAATGAGGTTGCCTAATTGCATAAGTGGGTCATGTTACAGATTTGGGTGTTCTGATAATAGTGGTGATTTGTGCGTAAATACACCGCATCGGTGCGTGCGGCAATGTTCCCGTCCGTTCTGACGCGGTAAGACCGTGCATACGCTGTAAGACCGTGCAGAATATGTGTGTGTCCACCGCACACACAAGGTTTGGATGTCGTCCGTAAACACGCCCTCGTCTTAAAGAGTGAGTCCGTCCAAATGCGGAGGCTCGGTGGGCGTTTCTACGGACGATGTCCACACAGCGTGGCGTGCGGCCTGCTCCGAAAGAATTTGGGAAAGTACGCACCGACCAGAATAAGGGCCACAGTTTGGTAGAGTCTTTAATGATGTGATTTGCACTGTCTACTCTCAGTGACTGCAGAATCATCAGAGGTCTCGGTACTTGTTTCCTAGCACGGCGCCTGTCGGGTTGATCGCATGCCTTAAGTTACGACGATCAACAGCGATTTTCCCATAGAGAACAATGTTAAAATAGTTTTAAAGTTAAAATCGCGTTGATCACGTCGGGCGCATGCCATTATAGTGGCATCCAATGCGATTGACGCGATCAACCCGATTTTACATAGGGAACAATGGGAAAAGGGCCAATATGACCAATTTCTCATTGTATATGCCCCCTCAGGGGTATTAAGTATGGTTAATGGCCCCCATTGTTAACGCCACCCCACTATTGACGCCAATCCGAAGCGTGGCGAGCACAGCGAGCCTGCGAGGGGCAACGGTACGCGTCCTCCGACCTTTTCATACCCCCACTATCCACGTCGGCGTGGAGTTGATTTTATATAGTGTGGCGAGCGCAGCGAGCATACCTGTGAGCCCACGCTTCGGGCTTGGTGGCTCGCTGCGCTCGCCACACTATATGAAATCAACTCCACGCGGATAGTGGGGGTATGAAAAGGTCGGAGGATGCGTACTGCCTCCCC
This sequence comes from Crinia signifera, assembly GCF_055691185.1. Taxonomy (NCBI): domain Eukaryota; kingdom Metazoa; phylum Chordata; class Amphibia; order Anura; family Myobatrachidae; genus Crinia; species Crinia signifera. The sequence continues at coordinate 34,868,711 of NC_139217.1, forward strand.
TCGCGGGCTCGCTGTGCTCGCCACGCTTCGGGTTGGTGTCAATAGTGGGGTGGCGTTAACAATGGAGGGCCATTTCACCCATCAGGGGGGGGGGGGGGTTGCTATCTAAATGGGGGGTTTTGGGGCTTTTTACATTGAAATCAATGTAAAATTAGGGTCTCAGGCAGTGTTCCCTCTAAGCTGTGCGCGTGTGCGCGCGCACACAACTCGACGAGTGTGCGCACAGACATTACAACAGAGCGCACAAAGCAGCAGTGGTCCCTTTTTGCAGTTGTGGACTCAATTAATGTGTGTTTCACCCAATAACTACATTGTGTGCTGTATTTTGAATGTTTAAATGTTTAATATCATTTTGAAGTAAAGTTAACACAAATGCTGAACGTCATTTTCCAGTGACGCACAAACATTTAAATTTCCTTCCAAAGTTGCACAGCCAAAATCTTTTGCCGCACACAGCCTTCATATAATTAGAGGGAACATTGGTCTCAGGAAACATTTTACATTGATTCCAATGTAAAAATCGGGTCGATCGCATCACATGCGATTTGGTTGGCATGCAATGCGATCGACGCAATTTTTGCAGCCCCGATCGATACAATTAAAATCGGTGGCACCATGCTAGGAAACAAGTACCGAGGTCTCTAATGCAGATGGTGTTATATCTAAACCACCAGTGGTGTAGCTAGGTCCCACAGTGCCAAGAGCAAGGGCATGTTTCATGCCCCCCCTTCCCAGATTTGTAGTAGACTGGGCTCTTGCGTGGCAAAAAGGGTACATGGCCTAACATTATACCAGATACTGTAATGCCCATTGCACATTTTAGAACTTTGTAATTACCATTACATAAAGCCACATGCCGTAGTGCCAATTACACATAAGGCTACACATGATGCCCATTACATACTATATAACAAACCATAATGCCCATTACACATTTGACACATAAGTGCCACTTACCTACATGCTCATTGCTGGGAACTTCATGCTCTATGCTAGGGGCTTCATGCTCGATGCCACAGGGCTTCATGCTCATTGCCAAGGGGGACTGAAATTGCTCGTTGCCAAGGGGGACTGAAATTGCTCGTTGACAAATGGAACTGAAATTGCTCATTGCCAAGGGGGACTGATATTGTACATATAATTAAGATCAGAGCAATAAAAACGCCTGCTTATTTAAATAAGATCTCTGCTGAAGGAGCAGGGCATCCATATATCAATATCAATTGCAACATTTATGTATACATTCCACTGATGAGAGAAGCCTGGGCTCTGTGCCAGATAATAGAGCTACAAAGTGGCAATAAAGCCCGAAGCTCAGTGCTAAGCAACAGAGCTACAAAAGTAGCAATACAGTAATTAAATTACCAACAACATTCTCTCACATCCAGGGCCGGTGCAAGGGTTCTTGGCACCCTAGGCAAAACCTCTGCCAACTCTCCCCCCCCCCCCCCCCCAATTAACCCTTAGGAAAGAGGCATTATTTATTTATTTACAGCTTCTCATCAACCATTATAGGTAAAGAAACAATAAGGGAGCATTCCATATGTCTTATGTGTGTGTGTATATATTGGATATATTGGATGCCAATGACAGTGCTGGCCTCCCGGATGTCTCCACTCCGAGTCCTGCATACTGGATACTGCTGACAGTGTGACAGAGGAGCACAGCACAGAAAGAGGCAAGAGCTTCATACTTTAGCTGTAGCTGCAATACTAGCTTGCATCAAAGACAGCGTGACCGGGTGATGCGCAACGGGGCGGGGATGCCCCGCACTCCAATTAGCGCTACGGTAGCGCCGCTACCTCCCGCCGATGACATTGATCCGCTCCAGGGGGCAGGGGGGTGCGGGCACTACCTCCGCCGATTACTGTTAACAGCTTCAGGAGGCAGGAGGTGTGGGCGCTACATCCCGCCGATGACACTGACTAGCTCCGGGGGGCAGGGGTGCGGGCGCTACCTCCAGTGATAACACTGACAAGCTCCAGGAGTGTGTGGGTGGGGGTGCGATTTGCGGCCTCACCTGCACTTTCCCTGAAGGCTGGGATGAATGATTGGTGGCTACGTTCGTCCTGTTGGCGGGTGCTTTCCTCCTGCTCCTTGCACGGCAGCTGCTTAGTGCTTTCCTTCTTCTATCCTGCAGCTCGGTAGCGCCCTCCAGTGGCCGGCGCCCTAGGCAAATGCCTAACCTTGCCTAGTGGTGGCGCCGGCCCTGCTCACATCCAGAATACATTTGGGGCACAACACAGGTTCTGTATTTTTAATACACCACTTGTTCACTATTTTTTCAAACTTACACACTATATATGTTACATGTGATATTAGTACATCTTTTTAACCTCTTACTTACCATGTCTAACTATCCAATGCCCCAGAGTTTCAGTGAATAACAGAAAAACAAAGGGACATTTTTTAATAAAACTTTATTGTAATTACAATTGATCTATAAAAGTGTGAAAAACAGGTGTGCATCAAATCTCGCAACCCCTTTCACCTTTTTTTGCCTTTGGCACAGCATAAGACATATTTTGACAGCATTTTTGGATATGAAAAAAAACCTGCATAGCCGCACAATAGTACCACCAATTCAATGATACAGTAGCACAATATTATTCACATTATGCTGCACATGGTGTCCCTGATTCACAATACACCAAATATACACAAAGCCCATAGAAGTGCCCCTTATACACAATACCCACAGATGTAGTGCCCCTTATACACAATGCCCACAAAATAAGTGTCACTTAAACTTAATGCCCACAGTGGTGCCACTTAAAACACCCACAGTAGTTTTGTTCCTTATACATAACTCCCATAGCAGTGTTACTTAAAACACAATGCCCACAATAGTAATGCCCTTATAAATAACGCTCCCCAGTAGTACCCATTACACATTAAATCCACAGTAGTAATGCACCTTATACACAATATGCCCACAGCAGAAGTGACATAAGGTTTGAAGAAAGCAGAAGAGGAATAATAAAGGAGAGGCACAAGAGGGGTAAATGTGAGAGGAACAGTGAGTTTTGAGGGGAACAAGGGAAAAGAGAGTGTTGTTGGAAAATGGTGGAATATACAGATGGAGCAGCTCTCCTTTGAGCTGCTTCTGGCACTTGTATTGCCAATCGCCGCATCCCCCCCACCCACAGCAGCCACCATCCTCCAAGAGAAGGGGGTGTGTGTACACGAGACGTCACACACCGTTCTGTCAGAGGCCTCTGCCCATCTCCCCACCCCTGACACACTGCCCCCAGCCTGCCCCCGCTCGCTGCCTGTCTTGCTTAAGCAGAAACAGGCAGAGAAGCCATCGATTGCTGCTCCCTGACGTCTTGCTGATGGGGATACACAAGTGAGTGAGATGCTCGTGCATCCTAGTCAGCCAGTCCACCATCTGCCAGCCTGCAACAGCACATGAAATCTAATGATCGTGCACAAAAAATGGCACACTTGGGTAAACCTGGCAGAAGAGCAGGGAGAGCCCAGTAGGGGGCAATTATCTGATCTCCAGATTCAGGCTTTTGAATCCCATCATCTGCGCTAACTCTGCATGTACATACAGTGAGGCAGCCCCCTGTCATCGCTAACACCGGCTCTTACATACACAGCAGGGAGTGTGCTCAGTCCTGCCAGGGGTGGAATGTGGGAGTGACAGGTACAGGAGTTATAGAAGGTGTACATTTCCCCTGTAGTTTCAATAAACAATATTACTGTTTTGCAAACATGCTAGTGAAAAAAAATACTTTTAAAAAATATTATTTTGTCATCTAACTATAAATATATGTTCATTGTAGATCAGTTACGGAGCAAGAGACCCTTCACTGAGTGACAGAACAATGTATCCACATTTGTTTCGGATAAGTTACAATGACCAGATGCAATTTGTGGCAATTGTAAAGTTATTGAAAGTCTTTGGCTGGAACTGGGTTGGCATCATTTCATCAGATGATGACAGTGGAGAGCGGGAGCTCCAACAGCTGAGCAGAGAGTTATCCACTCACGGGATATGTGTTGAGTTCAGGTTAAAAGTAACTGATACTGATAGTATTTGGGAAAAGGCATTAATTGAGAAAATGCATCATTCTACTACTGAGATTATAATAATGTGTGGCACATATTCCTTACATATTGCATATACAATCCATGGAATAGCCCAATTTACTGTTAATAAGACTTTTATTCTTCCAGCTTCGTGGTCAGCTGCAGTAGAGATGACTATATCCAAACACGGGAGTGTAGTAGCTAATTGCTGCCTTGTGTTTTCACTTCCTGTATGTAACATCTCTTGGTTGGAATTATTTTCAGATCATGTCAGACAACCAATTAATTCATATGACCCATTACTGGAAGATGTCTATATATCTCAACTTCTTTGTGTGTCTCAAAATAAGTTTAAAAATGAAGTTTTTAAATTATTTATTAATCAAACCCTTAGAAATTGCAGTGGGGAAAATCTTATTTTATTTTACGATTTCCCTGAAGATCCTATTCCCTACTGGGTGTATATCGCTGTTACTACTATGGCACAGGCTTTACATGATATGAATCTGTTTCTAAACAACAATGGAACAAGAAAAAACATTAAAGAAAATCAGGTAAGTTTATATTATATGATAACTTTTATTATCATTATCAAGACAGACAGATAGTAATTAAGGCTGGAAAAAAGATGTTAGTCCATCGAGTTCAAACGACCTAAATTGTAACTATTGACGTGAATAAGTCCTATCTATAGGATAGTGGCCAAAAATGTATCCAGTTTTGATTTAAATTCATTAACAGTAGTTGCTGTAACCACCCCCACCGGCAATGAGTTCCAGAATGTTACTGCTCTAATGGTGAAGAATCCTCTTCTTAATTCAGTACGGAATTTCTTTTCCTTGAGCCTCAGTACATGCCTGCGTGTCCTAAGTATGGGCCTGTTAGTGAACAAATCATGTCCCAGTTCCATATGATTCCCAATCCTGTATTTGAACATAATGATCAGATCTCCCCTCAACTTCATTTTCTTCTTATCGGGTATGCTAGGTTTGCATACATTAGAGGGCCTTTAGATCTACCTAAAGTATACTTAAGAGACCAGAAGTGACGCATCGTCAACACCTCCGGCCTTAGTAGATAGCTTGTTATGTTGCCGACGCGTCACTTCCGGCCTTCAGCATTACTGCTGTGTGAGACGCATTAAGCCCAGGTTCCTGCTTGTATGGAACGCAAGCAGAGCGCACAGCGCTCTTTTGAGCCGGTCATGTCACACATATATATGGTAGATCTAAAGGCCCTCTAATGTATGCAAACCTCACATACCCGATAAGACACACAGGGTATGGCATGGAGGAAGTACACCCTTAACAGGCTGTAACTCCAGCCGTAACGCAGTAATACAACGCGTTACTATGGTTACCTATATACAACAACATTACTAAGAAGCCGAAACGTCACTTCCGTTTTCGGTAAAATACAACACTGGGTTGTTTTTAATGATTATATGCGATCCATTGAACATATGTTGAAATTTCAGGTCCTCACTATAGTCTGAGTTCCCTGTAGTGTCCTTTGAGTAAATAGAATGTGTACCTAAGACGTTTTTTACTTGCTAATACAGAATGACAGTGTTAACCCGGAAGCAGTTGGACCTAAATAGGTCACACTGAGTCCGTTTTTCATCTATTTCTTCACCATTGTTAATCTTTTCGATTTCTATGATAAATACAAATGATCATAATTGATATACAGTCTCCGAGCAATTAGGATTATTTGTTTTTAATACATTAAGAGTGCAAGCATCGGTACTTGTGTATTTTGGCGGCGCCCCCGATGTCCGTCTTACGACGAACAGATCGCATCGCATGCCATGCACCCGATGGCATACGATGAGATGCGACGCGATTTTGACCCCCTATACGACCAAAAATCGTATAAGCACCCTAAAGGGTGCTTTTGAGCACCCAAATGGGTGCTTCCAATGTTAAATGCACCCCCACGCCACCCCCCCACTATAAACGTGAACCCGAAGCGTGGCGAGCGCAGCGAGCCCGCGAGTTGCGGCGGTACGCGTCCTACGACCTTTTCATACCCCCACTATCCACGTTGGCGTGGAGTTGAGAATAGAATAGTGTGGCGAGCGCAGTGAGCCACCGAGCCCGAAGCGTGGCGAGCGCAGCGAGCCCCGCGAGGGGACGCGGATACCTTCACAGGTAAACGCATCCCTTCGCGGGCTTCACAGGTATCCGCGTCCGCTCGCCACGCTTCGGGCTCGGTGGCTCGCTGCGCTCGCCACACTATTCTATTCTCAACTCCACGCCGACGTGGATAGTGGGGGTATGAAAAGGTCGTAGGACGCGTACCGCCGCCCCTCGCGGGCTCGCTGCGCTCGCCACGCTTCGGGTTCACGTTTATAGTGGGGGGGTGGCGTGGGGGTGCATTTAACATTGTAAGCACCCATTTAGGTGCTTAACATTGTATAATCACCCATTAGGGTGCTTATACAATGTTTAATCGCATCGCATCGTATGGCATTGTATGCCATGTACAATGGCATACAATTTCAAAATTGTATGCCATCGTGCACTATCGTACGATATCGCGTCGCATCGCATACCATTGTATGTGTTATGGTATGCGATGCGATGGGCGCCGCCAAAATACACAAGTACCCAAGCATCAATCACTTATGCAAATCACCTACACAGGAAGTAGGGTATAAAAGGGAACATCCTGTTTGAGAGAATACACCTTGATAAAGCTGTGAGTCAACACAGCGAAACGCGTTGGTGTTCTGCTGGACCCTACTGGAGAGAGATTATCACCAGTCCCCTAATGAAGTGCTGACCACCTGCTTAATCTACATCATATCCTGTCCTAAAGATTGCTCCTATACCACCGTGCAGAGCCTAAATCCTGACTGCCAAATTCGACTGGAAGGAAATCCCGGGCTGGCTACTATTACCATCTTTGCCAAGGGGCACACCTCCTAGGCATTAACCAGGACATAACATCAAAAGGCCGTTAATCACACGGACACCATTCTGGACTCTAATGGACACAAGTTTTCTGGATCAGTGCAGGTCCCATCAACACCACACGGGTGACTATATAAAATCTCAGCTCTCCCAATAGGTCCATTGCCATTCATTGCTTTTAGATTATTCATTATATTATTATATTTTAATTATTATGTTTATTGTATACATGTGTATGTGATTATTGATTAAATTTTTATTGAATTGATGCCTGCACTTGGATTAGCATCTTTTTGAGCGCCGATTCTCCCCTTTTTGTTTTCTGATGTACTGATCCATAGCCTGAGTCTCAGGAACTGAAAGGGCATACAATCTACCCTTCAGAAGTTTGGCATTTGGAACCAGATCAATGACAGTCGAAGGGACGATGTGGAGGTAAAGCATCTGCCTCTTTCTTTGAAAATACATCCAGAAAATCCTGGTATTGAGGAGGTAAAGAAGACTGACTGGGTTGGGTTATGCGAAGAGGAAGGGAAAGACAACATTTTGACACTTGTTACCCCAATGGACAATTTCTCCTGTCTCCCAGTTAATGCCAGGATTGTGTTTTTTCATCGAAGGTAAGCCCAGGACTATATGGGCCAACAGACCATGAAATACGAAGAAAGAGAGCTCTTCTGAATGAAGAATTCCAACAGCCAGTCGAATCTAAGGGTTTGAAAAGAAATGGAACTCGTGGATAACGGGTTACCATCAAGTCCGCAGACTGAAATGGGTGGATCCAATGGCAGAAAAGGAACCCCCAGAGAGGTCGCGAATTTCATATCCATGAAGTCGCCAGCTGCCCCACTATCCAAAAAGGCATCAGTACAGGCACTGCCACCATCAAAGGAGACGCAGACAGATATCAAGACTGAATATAGGGGAGAAAATCTAGAAAGGCCTAAGTGAACTCCCCTGACGTCACTTAAGCCCTGTCTTTCACAGGCTTAAGGGGACATACAGAGATGCGGTGGCCCTGACCTCCACAGTACAGACAGAGGCCCTTGGACATCCTACAATTATTTTCTGAAGAGGACAGATGGGTGGCACCAAGTTGCATGGGCTCATCTGAATCCTCAGAAACCCCTTTCCCAGAGGTGCTGGAAAAGGAGGCACCTGACTAATTCTAAGTCTCTCTCTGACGTTCACAAAAGCACTCTGATAGCGAGTTTCATGTGCTCGTCCAGAGACGATGGGGAAGGATATTGTAAGAGGCAATCTTTGATTTGCTCAGACAATCCGATGCGGAATTGGCTAGGAAGCACAAGGTCATTCCAGCCAAAATCTACCACCCATCTTCTGAATTCCGTGCAATGTACCTCAGCCAGCCCTCTTCCTTTTTTAAGTGTGGAGATTCACCTCGGCGGAAGCTGTCAGGATAGTCGTATAGGAGGCCCATGGCCAAAAAGAAAGCATCCATCGACGCGAGAGCTGCTGAGCTGACTGTAAGGCCGAATGCCCAGGTTTGTGGGTCCCCTTGAAGATGGGAGATGATAATCCCTTCTCAACCCTCCCTCACCCAAGACAGCATTTTGAACACAGAATCCCATGTGTTCTGTCGGTCACTAAGATAGTCCTCAAGGGAGCCAGTGACCATCCTGGGGCCCATCATCTTTGACTGGTGGGTGCCAGCTTCACTTCTGGGAACAAGTACCCATGCCGCAATGAGTGAGGTGGCCACCAAAGCAAATGCACCCATGGCTACACCGCCAGTGGAACCAGCAGAGGCACCACAGACAAGCACCTCTTCAGGCCCCCTGCCTCCATCCATTCCAATATGGAGGTCGGCTTGCCCCACCATGGGAGTGCCACCATCAAGGTTCACGGACCCAGGCTTTGACTGGATGGTAAATTGAATCTTTGTGTCGACCACAAATGAAAAGGAGGGGGAAATGTAGGACTCCAGGCACGGCTGCCTTGGCTTCCCCCCTTTCCCTCCTTCTCTCGTCTCCTGGTGAAGACAACACTGGAAGCCACCAGAGGCCCCCATGCTGCCACTGCACGCCCACATGGTTTGGTTCATCATCAGTGGACAGTACGGCCCAATCAAGCACCGCCGCGTCACCCGCACCGAAAGCCCCTGCAGCGTGGTTGTTATAGGAGGGGCAGGAAAGGAAGAGGAAATGAGTCAGCCATGAGTAGGAGAAAGACAGAGGATTTCCCCAACGTGGAGCTATTGAGAGGAGGAATAGACTGCAGTGCATGTGATGGCTTGTAATTTGAGCCCCTGGAGAGTTTCAGTACTTGGACATCACACAACACAGTTACGCTGACCGTCAGACAGAAGTTCAAGATGTGTTTTAATTACTTTACAGTCCGCATATTTATACCATAAGATACTGTTCCTTCACTCCCATAAAGGAGTGCTTAGTACAAAAAAAATACATATTCATATTCAACACACCCCTAAGGTGGGGCTAATAATTCAAACTTTGGTTCAACGTAAAGAAAACATAGGAATACGTAGGATAAATGGTATCTCTTACATCATTAAGGGAGTGAACCTCTATAGACTGGGAGTAGCTTCTATATTATGCTATCTATCATTGTTAACTCCCATAGAATGTATAGAACCTTCTAGAAACCTTGCCTTTTAAGGGATAGTCCATTCTGCCGTCGTGGCATTCATTCCACATCTGTTTTGAATTTATATTAATTAGGTTTCTCAGGACAAAGAGAGACTTATACATGAACTTATACTAACTGTTTAAACTCCTTGAAGATAGAACCATACATTTGTTCTAACTCTTATACTACATAATCCTTAATACTTTGTATTTAAAGGAATCTTCAGCTTATATAGACAATATAGTATTTAGTAAGATTCACTTTAACACCTGGGAGCAGCAAGCAGAGGAGGCCTGTTTTACGTGAGTGCTAGGCTGCAGACCTGCTTAGGTGGCACTAGGTCGAAGGTATGCTTAGGTGGAGCAGGCCGCAAGGTTGCGCAGGCGCTAGGCCCCAGGTTTGCATGGGCGCCAGGCCCTAGGTTTTGTTATGTGTATTGATCATGTTAGGTGGTGGGTTGGTGTAAAGGGTTGAGCTGATGCCCCACAGTCAGGCCCCCATGAAAGGTATGCTATGGACTGTAGGCCATTGTGCTATGTTCCAGGTGCTGGTACCAGGACTCCAGATCATCCAGAAGATGAGTAGATATCCAGTGAAAACATATTGTGTTGTGTCTGTTCGGTGTTGTATGTGTTACTTCCCCTTTCCCCGGAGCGATCCCCACCCAGGTTACACCCACTGTGTTCTACAAATGGGTGTAACCAGTCTGAGGCCAGTAGTGCCTGTGATGACCATTCCCTCCATAGCGGGAGACTCCATCCTCATTTCTTGCAGCTAGCTTGCTCCGAATCCAGCAAAGCACGAGAGGGAAGTACTGGGACCATTGTTGGCCCAAAGGTGAGAGATGGAGGATGGTGAGGTGAGTGAATGAAAGCCCCACCCCTGGTTCTCTTACAGGGGCAGGCAGCATGAAGGCAGGGTGGAACTGGGAAGAGATACAGAAGAGCCAAAGTCCTAGGTGGGCGGTAGCCAATGCAAAAGAGCTAAAGGGCTGCCACCCCGGGGTGTTGAACAAAGAAGGAGAATTTGGAGGAAGCCCTGGGGAGACAGTGGCCCTGCAAAAGATTTTAAAGACCGCCACTCGTAGATTAGTATTTAATAAATATAAAATGATGTGGTTATTTTAATATTGCGTTTGCAGGGGGATATAGGTACCAGCGGGCCCTTAATGCCCCACATGCTGGTACTTGTGGTTCTCCAAATACCAGTATGCGGGACAGGCTTACAGGGACCTGTAATCCAACTGTAAAGGCTAATATTACTTTTGAAAAAACTTTCAACCCCGCACCTACTGCCCAGGGGGCTTCAGCCCAGGGCTGGGGCGCCCTGGAGAGGGTTACCTTGTTATTTGGGGGGCTCTCCACATGAACAAGAAAACACAGCCTGGGCTGTCTAGTTAGTTAAAATAATGCTTCAGCCATGGAACACTATCCAGTGGATCCTGGTGCTGGTTCTGAAAATACCGGTGACACCCACTCATTTTTTCACCTGTATTTAAAGAGCCAGGGCCAGCTCCATGAGTCCAGTGCTGGATCCTAATATATGGGTGAATCCGACTCATTTTCTCCCCCCATATTTTAGGAACCAGGGATGCTCAAAGAGCCCAATGCTGTATCCTAAAATAGTGGGGACCCCCGCTCATCTTCTCCCCCATATTTTTGACCTCATTTCCTTTTCCTTGTAGTCTTGTAGCACCACCCATTGTTTAAATATTGTCAAGAAATTACAGCTGAAATTAAATTCGATTGAGATGATGTATGGGCACTTTCCAGATATGAAGATGCAATCTTATAACAGGAAAAATCTGCCGCTCACTAATACAAATCTGTAATGTGTGGGCAATTCAGACATATTTGGGGAAACAGCTTCCCTGGGTGAAAAAAAAAAATCACTGGATCTGGGAAACAATTAATTATGATTGGTGATGTATGGGCACCTTCAGCACTAGCATCTTGTATACAGCAGTGACAGGTAGGGGGCAGTGACAGGTATGGGGGCAATGACAGGTCTGGTGGTAGTGCTGAACACCCGGCACATTAAAGAGGGCTCTGACTATACCCAGGAAGTGAGGAACGTATTTGGCAGCAGCATTATACTGACTATCATGTGTAACATCTGTACCTCTAATGTCTCACAGCACATCACAGGCATGTGACGTCAGCCGCCAGCCCCAAGCAAATGAGCACACACCTACATTGCAGGTGTCCACCCATGGTTTCCATGGTCAAGCCAACCATTTTTGTGGGTATGCCCTTAAAATGCTTGGAGGACCCCTGTCCACCCCCTTGCTGCCCATCGTTCAGTGTGAAACTCACCTTGGCTATCTCGGTAATCCACTAGTGCACTCAGAAACCCGAAGCAGTGAATTTCTGCTGAATTTACTGTGAGTTGGACACAAATCTCAATTCTGATATATATTTATCTACAGTATCATTGCTATGTCCTGTCTCCACATCAATGTAAGGTTTTATTTCATTTCATTTGTAAAATTTACTTGTTTTATTAATTTTATGAAGATCGTAAATGATTACATCTTGTCATGTTCATTCTCTCTCTCTCTCTCTCTTTTCATTTCGAAGCTTCACACCTACATCAAAAAAATTTATCAAGAAGATGAATGTGGTAAAATATTGTGCAATGGAAAAAAAATATCTTCAACTTTACAGCTTATAAATAGGATAGTAAAGGAAGGAACAACAAATGATCCTTTAACTGATATAAACATTGGGAAATTTGATGATTCTTGTCCAGATGAGAAACAATTATACATTGAGCCATGGAAAATACATTGGAGAAATGAAAGGGTAGGTTGTAAAATTACATTGAAATAAAATGTTTAAAGTATAATTATCGACCTTACGGATATTTATGCAATTTCTAACCATACACTTAGGCAATCATACAGTATTCCTCATGTGCTACACCTTACAGCCACCATCAGTATTGTTGATGAGTAACAGATTTCTTTTATAAACCCAGAAAAAAAAAATAGGCACAAGAAAAAAAAAAAATGGCATTGAACAGACTTTTACGCTGAGATATTTTTTTTTTTTTTCATTTTGAAATCATTTTCACAATGTATGACTAGAAAAAACCTGTAAACATGATATTATGCTTGCTCCATAATACTGTACTTCAGCATTAGGAACATTGACAGGGCCCAGAAAGAGCCCTCCTAACATGATAACTGTCTACAGGAAAATTCGATTTTAATATGATTTTCTTCTACAGTTGCCACGGCCTGACTCAATAAGTTCCTTTACAATATTCCCTCATATCTGCCATTTATTTTGCCAACTCTGCCACTTTATTTAGCCTCCCTGAAACTCTGGTTCCTCCAAACATGCTCTTGCACTGCTAAACACCGATGGTGGAAGACTGACTTTATTGCTGACTTTCCGCATTTCATGTCCTATCTTTACTTTTGTATGTTTTCATCTCATTTTAAACCTAGATAATAGAATTAATAATACTGGGGATTTCTCCATGCAAGGCTCTTTCTGCCCCTATCTCTATTGCCAGTTTATTATCTCTCTAGCTCATCATCTTTGGTCTCCACTGGGGATTAACCTCTTATCTCTTCTTTTCAACCTCAGCTTTCTCCCTTGTTCCCATCTTTTACCAGCTCTTCCACTGTATATCTCCCCTAGTTTTTATTAGGGATGTGCACTGAGCACTTTTTGTGTTTCGTGAAATGCATTTTTGGTCTGTATCTCAAGAAGTGTTTTGGATCTGGGTCTGTTCAAAAACACCCACATTTTAGTGGTCTGTGTCTCATGTTTCATGTTTTGGATCTGTATTTTTTTGCCAAAAAACATAAAAATCACTAAAATCACAGAATTTAGGGTTTTTTTTTGTTACTACGCTATTATTAACCTCAATATCATTAATTTCCACTCTATTCTGAACACCTCACACCTCACAATATTGTTTTGAGGGGAAAAGGTTGCACCAAGGTACAGTAGCTGTATAACTAAGCTAAGCCACACAAGTGTGTGGCACAAACACTTGGCTCATCTAGGAGTGGCACTGCAGTGGCAGACAGGATGGCAGTTTGAAAAACTAGGCCCCAAAAAGCACATAATGGCAAAAAAAGAGGTGCAAGATGGAATTGTCCTTGTCCCTCCCACCCACCCTTATGTTGCGTAAATAAGACATGCACACTTTAACAAACCAATCATTTCAGCAACAGGGTCTGCCACACGACTCTGGCTGATATGATTGGTTTGTTTGGGACCCACAAAGAAGAAGCAAGTCACCTCTCCCTGTACAAACTGGCTCTATAGAGGCAAGATATCTTCCTCATTCTCTGATTCCCAACCCCCTTCAGTGTATACTTCCTCAACCTCACAGATTATCAATTCATCCCCTCTGGACTCCACAATCACAGGTCCCTCTGTAGTCTCAGGAGGCAATTGCTGGTCTTTGTTCAAGAATAGATAATTCATTTTGACTGACAGACCAGGTTCCCTGCTGCACTAAAAACTCTTTTGGAGTACAAATTGGAGGGGGTCAACTCAGGTAAAAAAGAGCCAGTTTGTACAGTCTGCATGGGATGCGGCGGCCATCTTTGGACCCTGCATGAAATCCCCTAATGTCAGTGCCACAGTGCTATATATCAATATCAGTGTACTTAACTGCAGTATGCACTTGTGCAGCAGCAGTGCAGTACTACCCAAATGGACTTTCAGTGTCACTGGACTGGACTACAGAACTGTAGTAGTTAAAACTACAACAGGATAGGTATATAATCTATGAGGCACAGGCACAGACTGTTAGTGCCGCTGGACTGGAATACAACAGGAAGGAACTGTAGTAGTTAAAAATACTACAGCTAAGCTATCTATGAGGCACAGGCACATTGGAAGTGGCCGGGAGAGTGAGTACGTGGTCAGGCAGGCAGGCAGCCCGGATGTCCTTTCACTTCCCTCTCTAAGACTGGAGTGAAGATGGCGCCCAACCCTTTATATGGCTCTGAAAACATGTGTTGTGAGTCTGTGTGGGAATCCCCAAACAGGCTCGGAAGCAGGCTCGAATTGGGGGTGTTCGGGGGTGCCTGGATTCCCCCAATCCGAACCCACTTATATCTAGTTTGTATCCCATCTCTGCCAACCTATTAACTTGTTTTAACTCTACTGATATTTATCTTTTAGCCTTCAGTCTTGGAGTCAAAAAAATTCTACAAGTCTATCTAACTATAGTCCCCTCATTACATCTAGAATTCTTGTGAGGCTTCTTGACACATTATCCCAGTTTCACCATACATCACCATCTCTCTCCCACTTTAAATTAAGGTATCTTCAGGCTTTTTAATAGGTTCTTACACATTTCCCTCGACACTTCCCGACTTAGCAATTTATTTAATGTATTCCATCTTCCAATACAACTTGATTAAGACACCTAATTGTATCTATCCATCTCTGTCTTGCTATATTTCTCATTTGCATTTGCAAATGGACAATGCATCTTCAAGCTTAATTCATCATATTGGACTGTATTTCCCTTTACCTTTTCTTATTTTCTCCCTACATGTCTGTACACGGTTGTCAATACAAGCATCAATCTTTGAAGTGATTTGACTCATTCATTAACTTTCAGTTCCTCACCTACTCATATATGTTCATTCTATTAAAATATCAGCAGAAAGAGACCATCAAATAATTTTGCTACCTTCTCTTTCCTTGGGTATATATGTTGTGCAGGTGCACAGCATTGATCAGGCGCTAGGGGGGGATGGGGTAGGAATACAAATAGGGGCAGACCGTGAGACAATTGGGGTAGGGATCACGTGGAAGGGTTAGTTTCTGATTTTGGGACAAAAAGGTAGAGATTAACTGAAATAGCTAAAGAGAAGTATAGATGTAAAGAAGTAATACAAATAAATAAGAATGAAGTTAAGAATAAATAAAAATAAAAATAAATATAAATATAAAAATAAAATTAAAATAAAAATAAAATAAAAAATAAAATTAAAATTAAAATAAAATTAAAATAAAAAAATAAATAAAAGTTGACCAAATAATGTTTACACTCCTTATATGAGTAGGTAGAAGCAGTCCAGGTTTTAGGGAGGTTGCCCTGCACTATTTTGACATCTATGCCGCTTGCTGCGGCTTTGCAAACTTACGGCGGGACTCCGGAGCGTACAGCTGGTGACGTCACCTGTCGTCTTCTGCGTTTGCGGCTCTGCGGTATCGTCTGGCAGGGGGTTGCTTCTCCTCTTCTGCTGGGGGGCTTCTTGTGCTTTTCCAACGCGTTTCACACGCAAGGTGCTTTGTCAAGGCGTGTGGATAAAGCCATAGAAGCCCCCCAGCAGAAGAGGAGAAGCAACCCCCTGCCAGACGATACCGCAGAGCCGCAAACGCAGAAGACGACAGGTGACGTCAACAGCTGTACGCTCCGGATTCCCGCCGTAAGTTTGCAAAGCGGCAGCAAGCGGCATAGCTGTCAAAATAGTGCAGGGCAAGCTTATTTAACCTCCCTAAAATCTGGACTGCTTCTACCTACTCATATAAGGAGTGTAAACATTATTTGGTCAACTTTTATTTACTTTTTTATTTTAATTTTATTTTTAATTTTTATTTTTAATTTTTTTTTATATTTATATTTATTTTTATTTTTATTTATTCTTAACTTCATTCTTATTTATTTGTATTACTTCTTTACATCTATACTTCTCTTTAGCTGTTTCAGTTAATCTCTACCTTTTTGTCCCAATCTCAGAAACTAACCCTCCCACGTGATCCCTACCCCAATTGTCTCACGGTCTGCCCCTATTTGTATTCCTACCCCATCCCCCCTAGCGCCTGATCAATGCTGTGCACCTGCACAACATATATACCCAATTAAAGCTCCCCAATCAGGCTGCTCCTACCCACGAGCGCAAATCCTAATAAAAGGATCCAATCCTTTTTACAACCCATACCTACCTTCTCTTTCCTGTTCTAACTGTCATTCAAGTTTCTTCTTGGTTCAGTCACAAATGCCATTGCCAAATCTATCATTATTTTATCTTGCTCTGCTACAATTGGATGTATGCTATGGGCAACCAATCAGATACTATCTATTATCTTCTAGAAGGTGGTAACTAAATAAGAAGTTCATTTTGATTGGTTTGGATTGGTTGCCCATAGCAACATCCCATGTGAGCAGACCTCCCATATTAGTAAATTCCCCCATTACTCTCACTTACAAAGCTCTTGTCCTGTAATCTCTTACCTACATCTTAAAGCATATCTCCAACAAACTCCATCCCATATTATAATATTATAATATATCATCATCATCAATCATCCAACTCCTCTCCCCAAGTTATTGACACACCTCACTCCCATTTCTAAGACTGTACCTCTGTTGATAATAAAACATAGAATTCTCATATTCTCTCCATGTGACACTCTTATTAATTATTTGATATGGAAATTTGATCAAAGCTGATTTTAAAAGTCTAGCCTCCATCTCACTGACTGGACCCCAAAGGTGTTCCATTGTATTAAGGCGTAATTAAACAAACATCATTGCAACACATTAATCTTGTAAGTGATGGGCTATGGTGTTATTCAAAATCAAAAATTGGCCCTTATTCGCTCTGATCGCAGTACAAATTTGTTCTTAAAATGGGCAAAACCATGTGCACTTCAGGTGGGGCAGATGTAACATGTGCAGAGAGAGTTAAATTTCGGTGGTGCGTGTTGAAACTGAAATCTATATTTCAGTGAAAATAAAATGCAGCCAGTATTTACCCGTCACAGAAACAAAATAGCTCACACAAATCTTAACTCTCTCTGCATTTTACATCTGTCCCACCTGCAGTGCACCTGGTTTTTCCCAATTTGAGAACAAATTTGTACTGTGATCAGATCTGAATAAGGACCCGTACTGTATGTGCAGCATGTACACATACTGTAGATGTCTTCTTTTACCTCAGCATCCACCACCAATGAGTCCCAGGCTTCATCTTAGTCCTGGGGGAATCTCAGGAGGGAAAAATCTTTAAAAGGGAATACCCATTTTCTGAGGAATTATAGGGCTGGGGTAATTATTTAGGGTTCATAATGCTTCAACCAAGGTACCATTGCATGTTCTGTCATGTTTGTGTCATTTAACCCCTGCTAGAAAGAACTTGTGGCTGTTTCTGATTAATAGCTACTGTAAATATGCTCAAAAATTGCAAACTTGGCCAAGCACTTACTATTTAACTTCATACAGACTATACAGTTGTTGAGTAGTGACCATAATGAAAGTCACGATACATTTATAAAAACAATAGATTTCTATAAACAATGGTATAAACAGGAAATGGGAATATTGAAATATTTTTAAGTCCTACTGTAAATAAGAAAAGTAGGAGTGGGACTATATATGTGACATCAAGAGTCCCAGAATCCAGGCATGTCCAAACTATGGCCCTCCAGCTGTTGTGAAACTACACATCCCAGCATGCCTTGCCATAGTTTCAGCATTTCCTAATAGCAAAACTGTGGCAAGGCATGATGGGACTTGTAGTTTCACAACAGCTGGAGGGCCATAGTTTGGACATGCCTGCTAGTAATCAAATTAATTAAAATTCCTGTCAGAAGGAAATAAAATGACATACAACACTTTATATAAATATATTATGTATATTATTTTTAAAATAAAGAGAGTGTGACATCTATGATACAGCTAGGAGGTGGAGTCAGCCATAAAAACAATATTTACGGCTTTCAATTAAGTGAATAAAACTTGCAGGGGAGGAGAGGTGCCCCCTTGGGAGCAAGAGCCCAGCGGCAGATGACTCCATTGCCTCCCAAGGGTCCGCCTCTGGATAAACAACAAAAGAGCAGAGCATTCTGTCACTGAAACATGTATGCTGCAAAGATAAAATTAGTTTCAGATACTTAAAGTTTGAAATAAAAAAAGTTATGAACACTTTGAATTTAATTCTGCCACTGCTTTATTAAACAAAATTCACTTTTTAGTACCTTACTGCATGCCAGTATATCCCCATTTTGGTTTTACTGATCCAGAGCTGTCAGCATTAAAAAAATGGAGCAGTAATAATAGCAAGTTCATTAAACTGCTGAAACGTAACTCTTTTTTTTTAGTATAGATGCCACATGGACAATGTTCTGAAAAGTGTTCTGATGGATTCAGAAAAGCCCCTCGGGAAGGATACCATGCGTGCTGCTATAACTGTGTGCCGTGTTCAGAGGGAGAAATATCCAATAAGTCTGGTACATATATAATATTTTAATATTTTGCTTTTCAAGTACAAGTGAAGGGGAGAGAAAATGGATTCACAATAATTAACTATTTGTTAAGTAGTGATATGTTATTCAGAAACACAAAGTACTGTAAAGACAAAGTGACCTGCATCATCACACACAGCGCCCCCTAAGTCCCAGTCTGATTTAGAGTCTGAGGGCAAATTGCTTACTGGGTTATTCTGAGTAGGAAAATCGCATCACATGGGCCATTTTCGTGCCGTGCAATGCGATGCAATTTTTGAATGTAATTTATTCATTGCTGTGTTGGCCGCGGGGAACACATCGCATCGCACCTCACGCAAAATCACATGCGATTGCATGCTATTTTATAGGGTGCGATGCCATGCCATTAGCTATACACTTGTATGAGAGACAATGAGGTTTTAGTGACCCCCCACTATCCACGCCACCCCGAAGCATGGCGAGCGCAGCAGAATGTATCATCCCGACCTTTCCATACCCCCACTATCCATGTCGGGGTGGAGTTGATTTTATTAAGTGTGGCGAGCGCAGAGAGTTATGACAACTAAATACCATAGGCACAGGGGGAGGGGGTCCGGTTGCACAGAAACCCCCATTCTCTTGGCAAGTGGTTCAAATGATGACGGTAGCAATGGAATATAATATAATTACTAGAGCTGCCGCAGCATCATGCAGTGGTAGGGACAGAGCAGAGCTGATGCACGTGCCCAGTGGTAGCAGCTTCTTCTACTAAAGTTTGCTGTGTGTGGATCTGAGTACTCAATCAGTGCACTTGACCAGAGAGTAGCTACCAGGAAGCAGAGACAGGAGCCTTACCATGAGGTGGGAGAATGTGTGCTTTGAAAGTACAGTACTGTGTATTTATTAGTTAAGGTATGTTTAACCTTTTTCCTGACAACTTATTAGTTAACATTTTAATACAGCCTATAATATAGTATATAGTTATATATATAGTGTAACACTGTAGGTGAATTTGGATGCCTTTTCCTGGGGTAGAAGGCAGCCAACAGCAGCTGAGTAATAACACCAGTCCAGTCTTTGTGGTACAACTGGCCGCAACCAGTTTTATTTCAGCAGAAAACAAAATAAACATAAAAGAAAATACCTTGCCTGTCCAGCACTAACTATACACAGGGTGCTCCTAACTGTCACTAAAGAAAAATACAAAGTTTCCCAGTCAACACTGGGTGGCTCACTTGTAAAAGGCAGGTTTGCTTCTCACACAGAGACTCTGCAATCTCCCAGGCAATCCTCTCACACTGTTCACTCTGGCAGCCTTTTTTACAGCTTGCTTGCTGATTAGCCCTCTGTGAGGCAAAACACCTGTTTCTAAAAGGTGTAGGACAAGAACTTGGGACAAATATACCTGCCCTCAAACACTACTCCAGTCTTCTTATCACAATAGTTATATATATATATATATATATATATATATATATATATATATATATATATATATATATATATATATATATATATATATATATATATATATATATATACAGGTTGAGTATCCCGTATCCGAGTATCCGTTATCCGATATATACAGGTTGAGTATCCCGTATCCGAGTATCCGTTATCCGAATTATTCCGAAAACCATACATTCCAGAAAGTGAAAAAATTTTTTTTTTTTGCTAACAACTCACTGGGGACATTTGTAACAGCACTACTGGTGACATGATATGTAACTGGCACTATATTTGTGCAAGAAAATGATTGCTTGGCATTCAAATTCAATATCTGAGATAGTACACAAATTTAGTTTCATGTTTTGAAACCTTGTTTTTTGAACAAATAAAATATATTTGTGTGTATTTTATGTGGTGATAAAATATATTTGTGTGTATTTTATGTGGTAATAAAATATATTTGTGTGTATTTTATGTGGTAATAAAATATATTTGTGTGTATTTTATGTGTTTATACAGCATACATGCAAGATACTTCAAAATACATAATTGAAATATTAAAATATTCGGAAATACGGAATAATCCGTTATCCAAAATTCTCCTGGTCCCGAGCATTTTGGATACGGGATACTCAACCTATATATAAATATATATATATATATATATATATATACATATATATATATATATATATATATATATATATATATATATATATATATATATATATATATATATATATATATATATATATATATATATAGAGGATGCCACAGCTGCTGGCGGCACTCAAGGGGGACTTAACAAAAGAAGAAAGAAGCTGGAGCCGTGGACAGCTTATACGTCTAACAGTTTCGGAAGTTTATTCCTTCATCTTCATTCCGAAACTGTTAGACGTATAAGCTGTCCACGGCTCCAGCTTCTTTCTTCTTTTGTTAAGTCCCCCTTGAGTGCCGCCAGCAGCTGTGGCATCCTCTGCATATCTTCGTTTGGAAGGCACCGGCGGCCGTTGAACCCTGTATCTTGGAGTGCTGGTTACACACGCTTGGATATATATATATATATATATATATATATATATATATATAGTGATAAATATTATTACTGTATTCCATACAAAATCCAATGTATAAAAAGACCAGTGTGTACATTAATGTCCAGGGTCGGTATTAGGTTCTTCTAGCACTCCCCTAGACTCCCGCTCTTCTTACAATGTTCCACAGTGTGATAATTTGTGTACTGCATTTGGAAACCCCCCTCTAGAAATCCTGTGTTTGCCACTGAATACTACCATGAAATTACCACCAATTGACCAGTTGCCTGCAAATAGTGATGTATAATATTTGAGCCAGTATGTTTAAAATAAAGGAAGGAAAATAATGAAAGGGATATACAGTATAGAAAGAGAATGAGGGGATCACTATTGCTACAATATCTATATCAAATTGTCCTCTGTCTGCTGGTTTCTCTTACAAAACCCATCACCTATCCAACAGCACATGTCCCACCCAGAAGGAATTCTCTTATATTCAACACACTGCCCTCCAGCTTTTCCATCACATGCCACACCAAATTCCCTAGCTGTGCTCTAACATACAGTACCCCCATACTGACATTGTGTCCTTCATTTGTCTCCTTTTAGTCATATTACAGAGAGAAAGAGAGCTCATGAGGTAACTTGTTAGTCATTTTTTATGTCACATTTATTTTTTGTAGACAATGATAACTGTGTGAAATGCTCCGACACTGAGTGGCCTAATGATGCTAAAAGCAGCTGTATTTCCAAAGCACAAGAGTTCCTTTCATATGACCTGGATTTTATAACTTTGTTTTTCTCTGGCACGGTTGTATTATTTTCTGTTATAATAGTCTTCATATTTGGAATATTTATCTTCTTCCGGAAAAGTCAGATTGTCAGAGCCAATAACCAGAACCTCAGCTTTGTTCTCCTCGTCTCTCTAGAGTTGAGTGTACTCTGTATATTTCTCTTCCTTGGTCGCCCAGTGGATATAACCTGCAAGCTGCGGCAGATCTGCGTTGGAATCATATTTACTATCGCTGTGTCCTCAGTCCTGGCCAAGACTATCACAGTTTGCATCGCTTTTAAGGCCACAAGACCTGGAAATTACTGGAGAAGATGGATGGGAGTCAAACTACCAAATTCCTTAGTGGTGATCTGCTCATCTGTCCAGGTCCTGAATGGTGTCATCTGGTTGTCAGTTTCTTCTCCTTATCTAGAGTATAACATGAACACATATCCTGGGACTATCATCATCCAATGTAATAAGGGTTCTGTGCTGGGCTTTTATTTCATGTTGGGTTACATGGGATTCCTGGCAGCTGTGAGATTTGTTCTGGCTTTCATGGTGAGGACATTACCAGACATCTATAATGAGGCCAAGTACATCACATTCAGCATGCTGGTGTTCTGCAGTGTGTGGGTCTGTGCCATCCCGGCCTATCTGAGCAGTAAGGGGAAACATATGGTCATTGTAGAGGTGTTTGCTATATTAGCCTCATGTATTGGGATATTGGGCTGTATGTTTTTTCCTAAATGTTTCAGTATCCTGATGAAACCTCAAATGAACAATAAAGAACTTTTATGTAAGGGTAAAATTAACTTGTCCTCATAATATTAAAATATTAATAATAAAATATCAGATATCACCATTGTGCTTAGCTTACAATATGTATTGCATTGTATTCCTTTGCTAGGCATTTCTTAGACTAAAAAGTTGATTAAACAATCCCTATATAAAACAAGGAATAAGTGCATTATTGTAGTAAAGAACAAAGTAAAGTTAGGGAAGAAATAGAAACATGGCCATCATTTTGGAACAATCTTTAAAAATGAAGAAAGTGTATTTAACATTTATTCCTTTATTTCCTAGAGGAGGTTATATAAATAAGTTATTTCTCCAAATTTTCTTGTACATCTTCCTGTAGAATTTTGACTAAGCCTACTGATATATCCCCTGATGGTTAGAATACCTTTGTTAAGTTTATATCTGGTTATAATGCTACAGTGGAATTTGATGGACAATTATTTGAATTGCTAATGAGTGTTGCCACCATTCACACACCCATACAGGTCATATTGGTTTAACTTTTAAAATATGCTATGGCTTTGAATTGATATTAATAATGACTACTTTGCAATTCCCATATTACTAGTCATAGTACTATATGTTGTCACTTCTCTTTGTCTAATCTTTAATCAGATAATGTATATAGGTTAATAAGATACAGTACTTTTGTTGTTTTCCTGGCAGCCTGTCCTGCTACAGTTTGACTTGTCTCTCTTTTAGTGTTTGTTCTGCTTATGTTGCAGGCCCCACTAAGTTCTGTGTCACAGCTGCTATGTGATGGCTACGTGTCCGTGCTATACTGATTCAGATTTATCTGGATACTAATAGTTAAATGCAGCGGCGTAACTATAGCACCGCAGCCCCCGCCACCGCGGGGGGCGCTTTGCATGTGGGGGCGCCGGGGGCTGCGGTGCTATAGTTACACCCCCCTCCCCCAATCCCCCGCCGACTTACCTATCTCGCTGATCCCGGCGCCTCCATTCTTCTGAGGACCACCACAAAATGACAGCCCCGATATAGCACACAGTTCTCTGAAACTGTCTGCTGTATGGGGGCGGCCATTTTGTGGTGGTCCTCAGCAGAAGAAAAACGGAGCCGCCGGGACCAGCGCGATAGGTAAGGCTGCAGGGGATTGGGGGGGGGGGTTTGCATGGGCGGCTGGGCGGCGGGGGATTGGGGGTGCGCGGTGGGGCGGCGGGGGGGGGGGGGCAAAACTTAGTTACGCCACTGGTTAAATGATACACTTTCATCATGCGTACCTTACTCCTCTTCCTTTTTTGGTGTATTATTATTATTTTCATTTTGCTTTAGCAATAATACATACAACTCTAGTCGACCTTTACTTTGATATGCAACAGAACTTATGGGTCCAATAGAGAGTTCCTTTATAGGAATAAAAAGTTAACTTGTGCCACTCTTTGATATATTTCAGTACGTTACTTAGTGTTGCCAGGAGTTTACTGGCTCTTTACATTACCTATATTTAAATAGTTTATTTCTTAGACACAGATTATGATTGTAGTCTTGGTCCTTTTCCTTTGGTTTGGAAAGTTTAGAAAATAACATTTGAGCAATCATTAGTTCTATTATTCATCTTATCTGTCATAATATATAGTCTACCTTAAATTGCTTTTAGCCTGAAAGTGTATTTGCGCAACTCAGTCATATTTTAACCTCTTGAGTGGTGGGGTTTTCTAGGGCAGGACAATCCTACCAGAGCAGGTTTTTTCTGCCCCAGAAATACCCACCACAGATGGGGCAGCCCCCCCCCCTGTTGCTCACTGACATTGCAGGGTTCACCTGCCTCTGCCCAACCGCCATTCACAGCAGTGACCAGGCTGCAGGCTCGGAGATGTTTGTGGCGGCTTGGGGGACTCATGCACCCAAACTCCGAGCGCTTCTGAGCTGCCCTGAACTATGGCGAATGGGGCCTGCCGCCTGTGCCTTCTCACTGCAACAAATGTTGGCTTGGGAAGCAGCAAGATGGGGGAGTGATGATGGGTGGTGCTCCTAGAGGTGGTGCTCCAGTGGTGTACTACTGGAGGCACCACTGGTGCACACCTACATTATATTGGTGTGCCCGAAAGGCACAGCTGAACTCATAAAATTTCCATGCACACAACCGAAATGTTTAGAGCGTACTCTAATTCTACTCATCTATGTTGACTTAATATAATGCGTATGCTTCAATATAAAATTAATAAAAAAAAAGAAAAAGAAGTTAAGAAAGAAAATCATTAGAAAATCAATGTTAAATCAATGTGAGAACTCATTTCCCTCTGAAATCTAATTCAGCCCCCTCCACTGCCCCCCAAAAGGCAAAGCTACAGTAGATCTAGTGGTAGGGTTTTGGGCACCCCCTGCAAACTATAATGTTTTTGTTAGAATTTTGTTAGAATTAATAGGGTGCAAATGTTTAGATGAAGCCAGTAATCTCTTGCGATTACTGGTGATTTTTAGTAAAGGTGTAATTTTTAGTAACGGGAATATGCAATTTTTAGTGTGTGTTTTTTTTCCCATAAATTAAAAAAAAAAAAGCAACGCGGGGTCCAAAATGATGGGGTACCAGCACTGGGATCTTGAACCAGTCCTGGTTCCTAAAATATGAGGGACAAAAAGAGAAGAGGACCCCTGTATTTTGGAGTCAGCACGGGGATCCAACAGCAAGCAGTGTATTTCCACAGCCAGGGGACACTTTTTATACAAAGTCCCATGGCCTTACCATTCTCACCCGGGGTGGTCAGCCCTGGGTGGGGTATCTGGGGGGAGTGGGGATCCCACCAATAAAGTGAGCCACCCCAGGCCTAATCTTTCTGGGAATTAAACCCAGGGCAGTTTCCACCACCCCTGGGTGGTGTGTGGCAAAAAAATAGAAATTAAATATTACATTGGGTAAAGCATGCTGAGGCTTGGAGAACCACAAGTACTTGTAGTTTCACTGCATGACCAATGTACACATACTGTAAATGCACACATACACCCCAAATAGTACAACTTTATAAATATACATGAACATATTCAATCACACATACTCACCATGCCTGGTTCCCAAGCTGGAACAAACCACTTCTCCAGGAGATGGTTCAGGGTTAAAAAAAAAAAAAAAACTGCAGGCCCATACTTCCAGACTAGAGGAGCTGCATAATCGGCTCCTCCCCCAACCCCTAATGTATTCCCAGTGACAGTTGTCACAGGACTTCCAATGACGTCTGTCACTGGCACTCCCATAATCCAGAGCTCAACTTTGCCCTGATTGGATGTAGGCATCTCCTTTGAAATCCCTATATTGGGGGACCCCCCACTACCCCAGTTTCCCCATCCAGGGCTGGGAGACCTTGTCTAAAAAAGTCCCCCAGCTGTGGCATTACACCACGTGCCAAGCCAAGTGCTGGTTCCAAAACACAGAGTAACACAACTCTTTTTGCGCCCCCCCCCCCCCACACACACACACACACATTTTTAGAACCAGGATGGGTCCAAGAGCATGGTGCTAGTTTCTTAGCTCAAGGGGGAATCCATTCCTTTTTCCTCCATATTGGTGAAACCAGGACTGGCTCAATGAGCCTGGGGCTGGTTATATTCGGCAGGGGGACCCCACGTTGTTTTTAATTTATTTCTTTGTTTACACACTTTTTTTAGATAGAACTGCACAGATTTTACTGATCTGTGCATGGTTCTGTCAATCTCCCCAGCCAGAACCAGGTCTAGTGATTTTTGGTAATGTTTAGGGTGCAATTTCTCATATAACTTTGCCTTCAGCAGCATCTGTGTGCAGGGACGCCACTAGTAATTTTGGGGCACGGGACTGACCTTCAGTCTGGCCACACCCCCCTGAGAACTGGACATAAAATGAGGCATCTATGATATAATGAAAAAATAAATAAAAAATATGCACTTGGGTCTTAAAAACACAAAGGCTAGAAGGTGTAGGTGTTATTTGAATCAAATTAGCTTTCCAGAAAGAGTAGAGAATAAGTGGAATATCCTGTAGAGACTAATACATTAGAGCAACTTATGTTTCCCCGAGATAGGTGTATGAATATCCTTACAAAAAAACAAGGTTCAAATAGGGTTGAGGTTCAATAAAGTATAAAAGGGCAGATTATATAAAGCGCAATGGAATATGCTGCGCTATATAAGAAACTGTAAATCAATACATTCTATAGGCCAAAGTGGTTCTTATATCTGCAATAACATTCTATGCTTCTATGAGTTACTATGACAATAGTTTCCCTTTTCTTCTTTAGACAGTGAAAACTGCCAGAAGTGTCCAGACGATGAATGGCCCAATGAGTATAAAGCCAAGTGTGTGCCCAGAATATTAGTATTTCTGTCATACAAGACCGACACAATAGCTGTAGGTTTTTTTTTTTCAATGTCTGCCCTGTGTTTTATCTTAACTATCTGTATAATTGGAATATGTGTTTCCTTCCGGGACACTCCCATAGTAAAAGGCAATAACAGAAACCTGAGCTTCATTCTTCTCATCTCCCTCAAGCTGAGCCTACTCTGTGTGCATCTGTTCATTGGTCGTCCAGTGGACATCACCTGCATGCTACGCCAAATATCCTTTGGAATTTTAACCCCTTCCTGACACAGCATGTTTTTGCCTTCCTGACAGAGCCCTTTTTTTTCAAATCTGACATGTATCACTTAAGTGGGGATAACTTTTTTTTGCTTTTACTTATCCCAGTGATTTTGAGATTGTTTTTTCGTGACACATTGTACTTCAAGTTAGTGGTAAATTTTCGTCGATACAGTCTGTGTTTTTTTTTGAAAAATACCAAAATGTCGGAAAAAAATGGAAAATTTAGCAATTTGCAAAATGTTAAATTTTCTGCTTGTGAGACAAATAATCATACCACTCAAAATAGTTAATAACTAACATAGACCATATGTCTACTTTATGTTTCCATCATTATTTCAACTTCCTTTTAATTTTTTTGGACACTAGGAGGCTTACAATATGAATAGCAAATTTTCAAATTTTCAAGAAAATTTCAAACACTGATTTTTTTAGGGACCAGTTCAGTTCTGATGTGACTTTGAGG